>NC_092425.1:21795014-24505014 GCF_036169615.1 Heliangelus exortis | reverse complement strand
TTCAATCTCATCTATTTTGTGACTTGACACTCTCCAAAACTCCATATAAAGTATTTGATGTTATTATAGTAAAAATGCAAAAGTATCTTTTTGTTTTAATTTTATTTCATTACAGTTATTATTGAAGTAGTTTTCATCAATACATCACCAAAAGGATTTTGCAACTTTAGGAAGAGTATGGATTTTCTTCCTCCCATCCCAAGCCACAAGCCAAAAGAGCCTGTAGAAACAAAAACTATTTTGGGTTATTAAAAAAAAAAAAAAGAAATCATTAAAAAGTTTATCAGTCTATATATCAGCATTGAAAACTTTAGTTTTTACCACTGTTGGATGTTTAGACCAAAGACTAGATCCTTTAGTTAAAAATTTGCAAACCAATTTATATGAGCAGATGATTTGCCAAAGCACAAAACCAAACAAAACCCAGAAAGAAATACCAACAAACTACAACACTTTTTCAGCATAATAAAAAACATATTAATCTCAAATTTGTGGTATTACAGACCTAACAGTACGTAATTTCTATCACTGGCTTAATATTTTTTTTCAGAGCTGTTCTACTCAGCTTACTTTTTTCTACAGAAATACTGTGTGTATGTACCCATGGTACAGAGCTCAGGACCCTTGTGAAGAGATACAAAGTAGTTTTACAAGGAAAATTTACACTAAAAGATGTAGAAAAGACAGAAAAGGTAAAAGAAAAACAACCCCGTCTGCCTACTTGTTCTAAACACAATTCTTAAATTAATTCATAATTCTTAAGATAAAAATCATACAGATTAAATATAGTTAGGCTCAATAAACAACTTTCTCTAGTACAAACTCAGAATGTAAGCAAAATAGAATTCTAACTCCCCCTGCTGGACTAGATATGTTGTATTAGTAATACAGTAGCTGTAAAGTATTTTCTTCATCAGAATCTTGGACAAATTGAACAATTTCATTTCATGTATTTTTGTTTTGTTTTTGCTAAAAGATCATCTAAAAAACAAAAACAAAAAAACACCCAAACCTTCAACTGGTGGTGATACTCCTGGAAACCTTTTTTCCAAAAGAAATCCTAAAACTCCTGGAAAGTCAAACGACAAAAACAGATCGTCTGCAACTGATCATAGCTCACATTAAAATTTTTTTACTGTAGAAATTTTCTTTTGTGGAAGTATGCAACATGACTTTCTGCTTGTATTATTCTCCCTATCAAGCATCTGCAATTTTTCCCACTTGCATCTGCTAGTTAAGCTATATCAGAAGTGAAAACTGATAAATTTAGTAGCAGATGCAAGTCACCAGTACTTAAGGAGCAAAATCAGAGGACTGTTTATATAACTGACAATTTAAAATACGTATTTCTGTACACTAAATATCTTTCAAACAGTCAAAACCACCACCAAGAAGAAAACTTCCATTATCGAACATTGTAAACTCATCCTCAGCAGCAGCTGAGTTCATGGACTTTTCTTCTCCTTCCTCTCTCAGGAATGACATAGTCATTTTCCCTTGTGAGGTGTATTTTGCATCACAAATCCAATCTGGCTGCAGCTTCTTTGAGGACAGTTTCTCTAGGTGAAATCTTTATCCTTAAACCTGTGAAAAGACAGCATTGCTTTCTATAACCGTCAGTTACTTTATGTTGTTAATATAAATTATTGCTAATATTGAAACTGCTTAGGGACAAACTATGGAGATTCAGATTATCTCAGAAGATAAATATCTTAGAGTCCTGTGGTGCTCAGTCAGCTTCAGCTACATACTGTATCAACCATATCCACTTGTTTAGGAATACTTTTAAGACTACAGGATGGTTACCACAGATGGAGAGATAACAAGTTCAAAAGTCTGCTTCTTAGAAGTACTTGAAACTATAGAGAGAGAAAGCTTTAACTTTCAGTAATGGAGACCTTGTTTCCATCGAGCATTAAATATCTAAGGAAATCCCACACAGCAGCAGCTGAACACAGCAGACTTCAGCAAATGCATTCTTACCAGGTATACCATGCAGACTTTCAAGTTCTTTTCTCTCCTAGTCTGAGATTCATTTCAAAACTTAAGAAAAAAAGAAAAAGCTGGTTCAAAATAAATACATAATTTAACCAAAATATTAGAGAAAAGATAGGTATTCCAGCCAGCAGGAAGAAAGGGAACACAGGATTTTTTTCAAACAAGACACAAATGTTCAAAATATGGCAAAAGACCCCCTGACTACCAGCATGTGCAAGACTATGAAGATGCCCAGTTGGCAAAGCCAGACTTGAGTAATGATTTACAAACGTACCGCTGGAAAAAATGTTTATGGTTACCAAATAAATATAAACTGTAATTCAAGAAATTTGAGTTATTTTGGTCTATCCACTGACACACACTATTATTGTTATTGTTATTATTGTTATTATATTATGCCATTCAGGAAAGGGAGAAAAAACAGAGCAAGTAAGTTTTAAACCCTTATTCTCCACTTCTTCACAGCTTCTGATCATGGTTTCCTATCCAAAACCACAAAATTACTTATTTTAAAAGGAGTTTAACAATGGGAGCTGGTATTTACCAATAACATTATTATAATAAATTCTTTAATTTTTCAGATGTTGATATAAGTTGGGGAAGGAAGAGGAAAGGGGAAAAGTGGACAGAAACAAGGGAGAGAACTGACAGGGAAGGACATAAAAATAATGAAGTATTCAGATATCTTACCTTCACTTTTTAGAACTCTTCACTACCTCTCATCCTGGTGTCCTGCAGATAAGAAAACATTTCTGAAGTTTCCTGGGGAAAAATAACAGATCGTGTGTGGTTATTTATATACACACAGATAAGTGGAGAGAAAGAAAATGTGTCTGGCTTTTTCACTAGACCTAATAATTG
This sequence comes from Heliangelus exortis, assembly GCF_036169615.1. Classification (NCBI taxonomy): domain Eukaryota; kingdom Metazoa; phylum Chordata; class Aves; order Apodiformes; family Trochilidae; genus Heliangelus; species Heliangelus exortis. Next base: position 24,502,155 of record NC_092425.1, on the reverse strand, counting down.
CTAGTAATATAAGAACTTAAAACAGCTAGACTCCAGTTACATTCTATTATTTATGATATTTTGGTAAAAAACACTGCACTTTCACTAAAGCATTTACAATCTAAAATGTGCCCTATATGCTCAATTGAAGTGAATGAGGATGGCAGAAAAACAGAACACTGTGTTGTATCTTTGGGTATCTTCAAATACTACTAAATCATCAATGTTTTCCCAAACAAAACTAGTTAAATAAAACCAAACACTATCTTTCATCATGTGACTGAATGCTGGGTGTCTGTGGTAATATATCCATCTTTAACATGCTTTTACACTGAGCACAAAAGTGCTTTCTGAAGTGATAGCTTGCAAATGTGCTGCATAGAATTCAAAGCTTATGAGCTCAAATGAACAGTGGGCCTGATTTTCAGAAACACTATAGCAATGGACACTAACTGCTACACTTTTAACTGCAATTCCATAATTCTTCCATACTTTTGAAAAAAAACTGAGCAATCACTGAGAATAAAATCTCTTTCCTTCTCCAAGGTCATATCTCATACAAATGCAGTTGAAATGAACCATATTGCTTTTTTATCAGCATAACCCTTCCAATTAAATTTATTAAAAAAAAAAAAGGGGGGGGGGGGGTTGAGCCTCCTATTCTCTATCTTTCACTGATTCCCATCAAAACCTTTATCCACTTGAGAGGCTCCCATGAGTCTTTATTGAATAAATTATAATACTTATGAAGAAGGCATGTCTTTAAAATGGGGTCAATACAAAGAAGTTTCAGACCGGGATAGCCCATTCACTGTTGTGGCAGTTCATGATTTATTAAATTTGTGAGTTATTTCAGTTTGAAGACAGAAACTGCGATTAACTTGTTCAACATGAAGCTGAGTTCATGATGCAAGACATAGCTTTACTCAGAAAAAAAAGGAAATCTAAAATAATGTTTGGAAGCTTTGCTTTTTCCAAATGAAGTAATTTTAATAAAAAATAAAATTGAGTGAAACTCATTATTGATGAGTTTGATTTTTCTTATAAACAAATATGGATTATTTCAAACTGCAGCAGGCATACCTTTCTAAACTTGAAAGAAAACAGAAGTGGCCCACTTTTCTAAAGTGACCTATTCTGTCAGGTTGCAATCTTGCTTCAAGGTGAAGTCGGACATCTGTCACAAATAAGCAATATAAAAAAGGAGCTGTATCATGACATCTACATAACCCTCAGGAATTAATAGCACGTTGCCTCTTTTGTCTCCAGTATAGCCATGCATGAGCAGATATGACATTCCTGTAGCTCAGAAGTCATTAAGGATATTAATTATTCAGCAAATGTCTTATTGGGTTAAACATGTACACAATACTGTGTAATTATGAGGTACAGCCCGACAGATATACACGATGTCTAACAGGAAATTCTCCACGTTTTTTGAGATTCTTCTATCTGCCTCTGCAAAATTCAGGTCCTAAGTATCCTGAAAAACATGGCCCATTAATCTGATGTTCACATATGTTTAATTCACACTGAAGCATACACTAACTTCCCTGGCTGTAGTGCTTCCCAGCACTGCAGCATGCCTACACCACCTTAAGGACCTCTACCCTATTGGCAGTCTACCAAACTAAATGCTGGTATTTATTCCAAAAAACTTTAATCTAAGCAACACTATAAGATGGAAAGGTTTTCTGTTTGGATTTTTTTTTTTTTTCATTGTTTCTTTTCTTTGTGAAACAACTGGGATTAAAAAGCAATAATTGAGTGTGTGAAACCATTATAAAGTTAATTTCGTCTAAACAGCAATACAGAATTCTGGTCTATTTTTGCTTTCCAGCTTTTCCACCAGAATTGTGCAACTCCTGGAAACTGTTTCTGCCAAAGAAACATTTCTGAGTGTTTCATTCTTGTGTCTGAGGAGCAGCTTGGAGCACACGACTGACAGTAAAAAAATGAAATAATTTCATAATCTTTGTCTACTCATAAGAGGGCTAAAATGGCCATAGTCCATCTTCATCAAATTAATATTTCCTTTATTCTCATTCTCCTTTACTCTGCTTTGGGGATGATATTCCCATCAGTTCTAGGCACCAGGGAGAAAAAAATTTTCATAAATAACGATCTACTCTTTGTGGAGTGCTACTTGTCCAGGAAAGACTTATTCCTAATTGGTTTACGCCCTGTTAGAGATGGTCAAGGAAAAAATATTGGTGAAAAAAAACTTTCTGCAGCTAGAACATGACATTCACAGACAATCCCACCCTGCTCTAGGAAAGCTGTCCAGACCTAATACTGATGCTCAGGCCTCACAACCTCCTTAGGTTGCTGATATGATTTATTGCTAGGTTGCAAAGTACAAATGTCTGACAGCAAGCCAGAACTGGATGCAAACAACATCTCAAGATCTAATGAGAATGCCCTTGTAGACTCAGGAGGAGTGACTGAACTCTTTTTGATAATCAATACAGCTACAGAAAGCAAAGAAAGCACCCAAAGCTATACACAGCACTGTGGGTCTGAGCAGAACCACATCAATAAAGCAGCTTTATCAGCTGCAAAAACTGAAGCACAAACATTATTGAAAAAGATAAATTAAAAAAAAGCAGGTAAATAGAATTTGAATGCTGTCAAAGAAAGGGCAGAGGGACAAGCCTTCTTGCATATAGGACTTGCTGGGCTGGAGAATCTTGGGGATTTCTGAGCAAACTGAGAGATTCTGAGGAATAGGACATCCACATAATTTTCATTAATAAAAGCAAAATTCAATCAAACATACCATCTTTATTCTACAAACCATTTGTTTTACACTTAACATACGAAGCTTGTAAGACTGCTTGTAGAGGACAAGTAAAAATAAATGCTGGAAATAGTAGGAGAAATAAATAGTGGACTACTAAAGTCTTCAGAGGGTCCCAACTAAACCCACAGCTGACTTGGGTACCTTATTTGATAGTATAGTAGTGATCAGACACAAGGCATCTAAGGCTCGTGTGAGTTTTTAGAATTTGGAATTCCAAATCACAAAAAAGTAGGAAGTAATGTGGAATATCTTAGTAGAACTGAATTTGTGCAATACTTCAGTCTGCAAAGAGGAAATACTCTGCTGCCAGAACATTTTTATTTCTAAATGAAAAATTCCTCCCTAGACAGCTGGAGGCACCTTATCATCTCCTACATGATTTTTTTGTTTTGTTTTGTTTCACTGGTTTGAAGAATGGTCATGTCCTGGAAGTGCAAGGACTTTACAAATAGCTCTAGATTACACAGAAGCCAGAAAGTCAAAACACTCTGATGTCTAAAACTAAGCTATTCAATTTCTATTTTGCATCTAGCATTCACAGTGATTTTCCAAGGTCATACACAAAGTATGTAGAGCCAGGAACAGGACTCAGCCCGTCTGGTTTAAACCAAAAGGAAGCAGTATTTTTTCCCACACAATATCTAATTTACAAAACACGTATGCACAGGACACAGAATGTGAAAAACATGAGAGATCTGAAAATCCACAGACTGATGGATACAAGACTACAGGATGCTATTATGCACAGGCCACACTTGGCCTTCTACCAGCAAGTCAGGAAATCCCTAATCCACTGACTGCAGAAAGAGCAAGGTTATGTTAGCAGTAGGGTCATTCAAAAAGTACCATTTTTCTTCACAATTTCCCAAAGCATATACTACATGTCACTGTCGTACACAGACTTACATGAAAAGATTATTTATACTGGATGGTTACCAGCTTCACAGTCAAGAGGAGCATAATTACTACACAGTAACAAGGGAAACAAAGGTCAGACAAATCTTATAAGCATGACCATAATACTACTACATAAATGTCATCACAATCCACCTGAAAGCTCTGCAAGTGTCAGCGCTGTACAAAGTTAAAAGACACTACTGTTCTTAAACAGTTCTTTCTCACAGTGAACAGTTCTGTGATTCCTTATCCCAGCAGCAGTAACACAGGAGGCAGCATAATCATCTTCATGCAAAGCTGCCAAAGCCAAGGGTAGCATTACAGGAGCCTATAACCCTGTTCCTATAAACCCCTGGAAACCCGGGATCACTGCAGCACAAGTGTGAGAAGCGCAGCTCCGCGACTCATTGAAGAGTTTGATGTCAGTGCAAAGACATTTGCTCTGTCCCAGTCTATATTTTGCCTAAGAAGAGAAAAGGAAAGGGATAGACTATGCAGGTTGTCTCTGAACTTTCCAATTGAATACAGGCAGTAGAAACTATCTCTATGAAGCAGAGGAGATCAAGCCTCAGTTGCTGAGCAGAGATTAGAAAACTGTAGTAAAGCAAAAAATAATAAATAAAAAGGTGTCATAGGTTTTCAATTCGGTATTAACTCGAAATTCCAGATTAGATCCTTTTTAAAAGTGCTGGAAAATTCAAATAAGATTTCCCTTTCATGATGTTATCAAATACACTGAATTTAAATAATTATGTTTTCCTTGTATGTTCATCTGTTTAAGCTGCTCAGAGTTATTTGGCAAGTGAAAATACCGTGTTGCATTTTTCACCCCTAAAGTGAAAAAGAGGTTTCCTTTAAAAATATGACTTTCAGAAAAATAAAAAACTGTCACTAGTTCAGCCTGTTTTTCCCATTAATGACATTGAAACAAGTTTTCCTGATAATAGAACAAAGTTATTAGGATCAAAACATTTTCTAATAACATGTCTTTTGTCTACTTCTCTTTTCAAAACCTTTTGCCATTTTAATTGAGTGAACTTTTCTTCTAAAAGCAAGCTTTCCCTTTATTAAATCAATCCTACATGTTCAACTTAAAACGGCAAAGCACTGATTATGTTTAAAAGTGCCATGCAAAGACATGAATAAAATGGTCCCATTCAAAAAGGTAAAATTACCCGTTCAGTTAAAGATTATTGTGAAATGCTGGTTTTAAAACTAAGACTACTTCATACTTAATTGGAGGATGTATGAAAAGTTGGGAAACAAAGAAGAGTTTTGATATAAAAAGTTATGGTGGGGTTGCTGCTTTCACGAGCATACAACAGAGATGTTGGCCCCAATGCGAGACACTTCCAAACAAATTGAGTCAATCAAGTCAATTGCATTTTTTCTACCTTCACTTACCAAGGTACTTCTAGTTGCCTTGTTCTCTTCACTTACTCTCCAGAACTGTCTCCCAGAACAGCAAAGTGGTTCTAAGCCACAGATATCCATTCATGATGTACATGTATGACATACCCAGAGCTGTAAGGACTAATTAACAAAGTGCTGAGCTTCCAAGGAAGCCACTCTAGAATTCTACATTTACTTATTATTTGTATTTGTTCATAGAAAGTGGCACAAATAAGCAAAAAGCATTGTGTTACTAGTAAACAGAGGTATTTGCTTTCCTGAATTAATGCAAACATTTTCATTGTGCATAACTGCATGATACGTAAAACTGTTCTCTGTTCACCAAGTTTATCAGTCATCCAATTGTGACCATTATCCTCGGAAGAACATGACCCAATCACAAAATTACATGAAGTATTTGAAATATTTGTCAATAGATATTACTAGAAAAACAAAAAAGTGTCTGTTTGGGGGAGAGGCAAGATTGAAAAATCAGCTAGGCTGACATTGATTAGGCCAAAGATTATATTATTTTGGTAAACCCCCAATCTATTTCGATCTCACAAAACAGAGAAATGACACTTTATGTTTGAGTAAATAAATCAATCGACCAGCAACAAGGTGATTGCAGAATATATTCAGGTCTGCTCACTGAAAATAAAGCAGGATCTGCTTCCACAACTCTGTCACTTGGTCTGATGAGATCGACACAGCATGTGTGGGCAACAGTCATTTTTTCATACATTTTCTGTAGAGAGACAGCTTTGCTGTAAACATGGAAGGTGTTATTTAGGTAGTTATTATCTGACCTTCCTGTCACAAAGGAAAGAAAACACCGTTCTCTCACTTTTCAGAAAAATATGATAATCATCCTGAAGCCTTTTCCAGCAATGCTAATTGCTAATGGTTGCTGTCAATGTCAAATGTACTAAAAATCTAAATTAAATATATAAATTAAACCAGAACTTTTCTTTAGTTACTCGATTGGAATCACCATAGAATGATGGCACTGTGATTTATATAATTACAAAATAACAATGTGTGAAAATATTCCTAAATAGAAAGTCTTTAAAGTAGAAAAATCAATATGATGGCTTTCCAGTTCACTATGATTTACTTTTTTATAAAGGGTATTTGCTGACTGCAAGAATGAATGAGCTATTAGCAAAGACTATTTCTTGTTAGAGCACAAAAAAGTAATCATGTTTAATTTTTTATTTTGAAATATCTAAAAGATCATATGGGGCTTTAAATTTTAAGAAAAGAGTTGATCTTATTAAGGGAAGACAGCAAATATCTATCAAAAGAAGGCAGCTTAAGGCTTGAAGAAGGACTTCAAACAGAGAAGCCTATGAGAGAAGATGTTTCTCTAAGGTATCAGAGTTCTTGGGGTTATTCTTCACTTCTGTTCTTGATCCCTAACTAGCTAAAAGCTTCCATAGAAGTGAATTTTTCACTCCACCTTAGTAAATAAAATGATGGAACACTTTTGACAAACAAGTTTTCAAAGAGATGAGTGCATGTGATCCACAGAGAGTATAATATTCACTCAAGATATTCAGCTGGTGCATTCACAGATATTTGCTAAGCATAATATTAATAATTATCATCATCATAAATTCAGCTATCTACAAATACAAACCTTGTCTTTTAAGGCTATGCTCATTACCACAACTGTTATTTGGAAATTCCTTATTTTCTTGACTGCTGCCAATGTGTAAAAAAGAATACTTGACTGGTCTTTTACCTTTCACAACTAATGATGTCATCTTTATGTAAGTATTCTGAAATACATCTTTTACTATTACTGAAGACAGCCTTATTTCAAAACTGTCCTTTTTTGCAGAGATTTCAAAACACATTTTTTAGGTGTTACTGAGTTTATATCACCTAAGAGGCTGAATTTAGAGCTTTTCCTTTCTACAAATATTTAAACAAGTGTTTCCTTCCTCTTTCATACCATTTGTTCTTTACGTGCTCAAAGACAAATAAACAAATCCTCTCAGCAAACCATCAAGCAGTTCATTAGGTAATATTATTACTTCAAATTTTCAAATGGTTTTCTTCTACAAACTACCTACTCTTTGCTTCCTGAAAATATATTGGACATTTAGAACAGAATGCTCTGGTTACCTATTTGACACTTTTGATCTTGTATACCTTGCTTAGTTTTCTCTTGGTTTGGCAAAGCTTGAAGTTCTCAAAAAGCTTAAAATGCATCAATGGTGCTGCTACTTTGCATAAAGACATATTTCAGATTATGAGTCCTCTCTGTCCTAGAAAGACCATTCAAAACCAACAAAGTAATTGCCAGATGTAACAAACACCCTTATTTTCATCAAAACCAATACATTTAAAATTTTGTGGTGGTTCATCCAACTGATATGTTATGCATCTTTACATTCTCATAAAAGCATATTTAACACAAGAAAGAGATACAGATACATGTAAGCAGCACTATATTTCTAGGGAGCTCTGTATTTATGTAGGAAAAAATGTCTATGGTCAGACACCAAGTTCAGACCAATCCACAAGACTGAAGAATGGTGGTGTTGATTTGGGGCAGGTCTGAAAGGGGACAACAGCCTGCAATACATTTCTGTCTTCAGAACTGCAGCATCATCACAATGTAGAGTGCTGTCTGTGCTGCAGTAAACACAGAGTTACACAAAATATCTCAGATTTTTTTGCACGTGTGAAGGTAAACATTCCCATAGTAGAATCATAGAATTAGCCAGGTTGGAAGGGACCTCAGAGATCATCAAGTCCAACCCTTGATCCACTACCGCTGCAGTTACCAGACCATGGCACTGAGTGCCACATCCAGTCTCTTTTTAAATGTCTCCAGGGATGGAGAATCTACCACCTCACCGGGCAGTCCATTCCATTGCCTGATCACCCTCTCCGTAAAGAAATTCTTTCTAATATCTAACCTAAATCTCCCCTGGCACAACTTAAGACTGTGTCCTCTTGTCTTGTTGAAAGTCATCTGGAAAAAGAGACCAACTCCCACCTGGCTACAACCTCCTTTCAGGGAGTTGTAGAGAGCGATGAGGTCTCCCCTGAGCCTCCTCTTCTCCAGGCTGAACAGCCCCAGCTCCCTCAGCCTCTCTTCATAGGATCTGTGCTCGAGTCCCTCACCAGCCTGGTTGCCCTCCTTTGGACCTGCTCCAGGACCTCGATATCCTTCCTGAACTGAGGGGCCCAGAACTGGACACAATAATAATAATAAAAGGATAATAATAGTAATGACAAGAGTTGAAAGGGTTATAGTGGCTATGAATGCGTGGTCTTGTAGCAAAGTTTTCTAAAAATACTGAAGGTATTTGAATATCTACCCTTACCCCAAGCAAGTATCCTGACCACCAAAATGTTAGAAATGGAGAAGATAGTGACGATTTATTTTCATTCCCAAATTTGTCTTTTAAAGAGAACTAGGCCTTAAAAAGAAAAGTATGAGATAATAAATTGAATAACCACAACCTTTTCTTCCCCTTAAGTGTTTCAGCCTAAATTTAAGTATGTTTTTTCAACAACTGATTTTCTAGAGTCATTGTATAGTGTTAGTTTAGGCTGATTTAAATGGAATTACCATGCAGCATGCAAGAGCAAGACTACTTATTCTGTCTTACTTCTCTCAGAGTCCGAGCTATATCTGGTAAAATCATGAAATATAAAGGGAAGGGCATGGCAAAAGGGCAAGACACAGCAAGAGCAGAGAAGCAATGTAAAAATAGAACGTATTTTAATTTTCACACATTTTAACCTCCACAGATAAAGAAAAGGGAAAAAAGGAAGGGGAGAGGAACAAATGAACATTATTTAAAAAAAAAAAAAATACACAATAAGGAGCGTGGAGGGAGAGAAAAAAAAAAAAAAAGGAGCCTGAAATCTAAGCCTTTGCAAAATCTAAGCCTTTGCTTTTATTTGAACCTTACCCAAACATAATTCTATTGTGCTCTGATGAATATTAAATTCTGTCTCCATTAAATACTTATGTTAATGAAATTATTCAGCTTTCCCATTGCAAGTAAAATAAAATTAGAATAAATCAAAACTTTTATGCATTTCAGAAACAAAGAATCAAGTATCAAATGAAGACTGCAGCTGTTCTGGTGGGTGAGGGAAGAATAAACTAGAAGAGACAGATTTACTTTTTAATAAAACCAAAGATTAATTTTGGGGGGTTTATTTTCAAGCAATAGGCATTGCAAAATGTTATACTGTATACAGACTGCTATAAATAAGGAAGAAGGTGCACCAGACCCTAAATTCACATAATTTGTTGGTGGCAAAGACAATAGTAGACTCTTTTATCACTGAGAGCTGCCAGCACTACATATGGTTGTGACATGTTCTCATGCACTTTAGCTTTTTTCATATTCAGACACTATATATCTGTCCTTTGAGGCTGACTGTTCAATTCATCATCCAACTTCACATTCACAGTTTTGAAGATACTTCATGTATCTTTAAGGATATTCTCTCAGTTGATCTATTTGTTGTTGCAGCACCAGCATATTTCCTATACATAATCCATTATTTGGGGCCAAGATAATAATACAAATAATAAAAAAAATCGTACAATGTTCTCCAATATCCTCATAAACCTATCCAGCTGCATCACAAGCAACTTTTACATACCTCAAAGATAAACCTAAACATGTCAAAGCCTTAATACCATTGCAAATATTGAACTAATGGGGTTTTTTAGCTAATTCTTCTTTAGTCTTTACCCTCAGCTCCCAATTTCTATCATATCTATCCAATTTCCTCAACTTATGTAAGTACATTTATTCCACCTTCAGCATATCTGTCATGTTTCCTTGTCCTCACAGGAAATCATGAGTTAGCAGACTAACAAGACATGTCTTATTTTAAATATATTTTATCATATCATTAATGGTAATTTGTTGTTAATTCCTAGTAATCTACATAGGAAGAGTCTCATGAAAGATCCATTAGAGCACTTTGCTGAGTCTAGTTAAGTATTTTTCATTAAAGCTTTGCAAGTTTCAACTCGCGTCATTCAAAAGGCTTTAATCTTTTATTTCTACTAATAAATGTCAAATATAAATATAACTACATTTTTTAAAGAGAGCTTACAGTTCACTTTTAAAAAATTATGCAAATACATTTGCGAAATATTCAACATAATCTTATGATTTTGAGATCAACAATTCACTTTCCAATGTTTAGACAGTCTCAAGCCGAGAGATTTAGAAATCTTATTCAACTGATACCACAAGGAATTAATTTCCAGTGGGGGATAATGTGCTCATCCATGAGTTATGAGACAGTGTTGAACAGTGCATGAAATTGAAAAAGAGCAAGAACTTACTAGCCAAAAGCAATGTTAAATCTTTCTGCCTAGCAGGACAGTTCATGAAGCTGCACTCCAAAACAGACTTAAAAATAGCAACCTTATAGTCGGTTTTCAGAGCTACCTTATGATAAGGTGTTCTTGCTCATGTCAGCATTTTGTAACACCTGAAACTCTTCAAATATTTTATTTTTATTGACAACATTCAACAAAAAGTTCCACCTACTTCTAAAGCTTTGGTTCTTTACTCCTTGACTGAAAATTCTCCCTATCAAGAACAAAACAAAATCTACAAGGCAGATCCTTTGTGGACTCAATACTTATGGCATGAAACTATCAACTTTTTTCTTTCTTTACAGCAAATGTTAGGTTTTTACTACCATTGCATCAGTTGTCATGGGATGTTTTCCAGAAATAGAAATTCAAGAACAATTGGCATTCTTCATAGTATATCATCTCTTATTTTCCCTTAAAATATACTTTACAGTAATATGAGGACCAGTAACAAATCAGAGAAATAGAAAATTAGTTAGACCTTGGGAAAGAGTATTGAGCACTTAAGAGTTTTTGCTTAGTTTGTGTTACTGTATTTTTTTTAAACATTTCATTATTGCTTGTCTTTTAAGGAAATTGTTCTGCCAAGATACCTCTGCATTATGAGAGGCACAGAATTAAAAAATCAAGTGAATTAAGATTCAGAGGAAGACATGGCAGGATTCATAGTTTTCACATCTGACTGTCGATGCAACAGTAAGAGACAGGCAAGGAACCAAAAAAAAATCAGCAACCAAATCTCACCAAAGTCCTTTGAACACCATGTATAGTGCTGGAGGAAGGAAAAAAAAACTTTTTTTTTTTAATTAAAAAATGAAATCTTTGCCACATTTTCTCACAGGGTCTTTCCCATAAACACTGTTCTCCTTTTCCATCAATCCATGCTAATCAGAGGCAGATCTTGCAGATCTTGCTCAGAGTACTACTACCTCTAACTTCTCTGAAAGCATTTAGAGTGCACAGAACTAAACAATAAGAACCCAGAGAAGGTCTCAGACCAGTAGAAAAAAAGTCTTCAAAAATTTCAGGTAGACATACATCGGATGCAGTCTGAACTCTTGGTACATGACAGCAAGCACAATACCTCTAATCTCTACACAAATCTCTCTCCTTTTCCCACTTTCTCTTATCTCACATAAAAACAAACAAACATGGAAATTATTGTTATAATAAGAGAGTCTCCCTCTCAAGTAAAAAACAATGGAAAATAAAAGCCAAATACTTTGCATATTCATTGTATTGTATTATGCAACACACTTTACCCTTCCAGATTGAATTAGAAGTTTTTATCACTACCAGCAATATTTACTGAGCTAAAACCAAAAAAAGTGGAACAAAGTGCATCTGCCTTCTTTACTTTCCCAAGGCAGAGAGATTAATATGTAGCATGGTCAGCAGCGAATGTAAGAGTCAGAGTTTGTTAAGAAAATTGCCTCGAGTAGATACACAGGAATTGACTTCAGGATTTTCCTCTGCAAAGCTAGCATCACAGAAATTATCACAAGCAAGGTTAAAGCTGTTTGAAATATAGTGTCTTACACATAATCAGTTATCAAATTCTAGAAAGGAAGCTTGTAAAATTTAGGAACAAGTGTAGGAAGAAGCTTTTCACTTAACCATATGAATGGCTTCTCTGAGGGTTAATGTTCATTAGTTATCAGTGGACAAAAGCACAGTCATTAGAACCAGGTTTAAATCAGTTTCCCCGAGGCACCAATTTTTAGTTACACTTCTTCTCATGTTGTTTTTTGCAAAACAACCAAGTTCCTCCAGAGGTGTTAAGAGGGTGGCATCCCTTCCTTCACACCTTCATGCCACATCACAAAGCCCAGGAGTTAGGGTACTCTCCAAGGACATGCTAATGGCATTTTGAAATCCCTTCAAGCAGAGAACACTTTTCTTCATTTAAAAATAGCCTCACCCATTTATCTGATTAATAAGCATGAGTAATTCACACAGACAACCTTTTCCTCTACAGAAGAGGGAATTAAGTATCTGCAGTTCAGATTTTGAAGCCCCAGTGCTCAAAGAAACTAACTTTGCTTACCTAAAATTTAGATCTTCTCTATTATTTCTATGTAGTCATATTCCATCTGTGTTAGGATGAAAGGAACCCATGCTCAGCTGTTTCTAATGAGAGGATGACAAAAAACTCATCCATTCCTAGGTAGTCTACCTAGCACTGAATATGGACAAACTCTTTAAACTCTCAGCTTCAGAATATTCCCCTTAAATCTTCAGCTTAGGACCTACACAGAAAGAAAAAAAAGTAAGGTTCAAATTGTTGTGATTAAAGGATCTTACTTCCCAGCTGCATGGAAAAGGAAGTAAATCTAAAGAAAAGCATTCTTCAAAGTAGCAGAGACAATTAAGACCCACAGAAAATATAAAAAACACCTTCTTATCATAAGCTGCTTAATATTCTAGAAATAAATGGGTAGAGATGCAGCAGCAGGTTATAACCAGGACAGGTGAAGGCATAGGTAACTTTCACCAGGTGAAAGAACTTAATCAGAAACAAGGCTCTGCAATGTGCAGGATGGTGTAACAAAGCTAGACAGCTCACAGTTGAATTGAATGAATAAAAATGCATTCTAATTAACTCCATCCTCACAGTTTTGGGGTTTTTTTTTTTCTTTCCCTATGGTCAGAGTAAAAATCTAGCTATTTTTTTCCTTGACACAGAAAAGTAGTAAGGAACATGTGCAGTAGTTTTTTGAAATTTGATAGTAAGCCATTTACTATCTTTGTACACATGCTGAAATCACTTTAAACTGGTTTATCTGCACATTTGCTGGCTCACAGAATTCACACTTGCAAAAGCAGCTATTGCTCCTATCTTGTAATGGGATCTGTGCAGTGGGTTGTCCTGCAAAGTATCTCATTAAAGATTAATTTCAGTATAAGCAGATGTTTTTGCCTGAATAGTCTTCATGTTCATAAGCTGTACAAGGGAGAAAACATCTCTAAAAAAAGGAAGTTGAAAACTTCTCTGGAAAATTCAGAAGAGACTAACCTGTCCAAGGCAATTATCGCTTGTTTACTTCTTTGCAAAGTAGCATAGGATGTTGAATTCAGCACAAGCACAGGAAGAGCAAACAGCCAGAAGCTCTGCCATTTCCCAATGATACCAATGGTTCTGATTTAGCCCCACATTGTGTACAGGTGCTCTCTCTCCTCCCTCTTACGCCCTCATCAGATCCAATGAAGTAACATTGGCCAATCGTCCCTGCAACCATCAGTGCTCTCAGCAAGCATCCCAGGCTCATGATCCTGGAGGGTAACAACAGCATTTCTTTCTTTGTCCAAGTCAGCAGTCTGCCATTTTTCTGATGCTAACTGGCAAATTCCGACAATTCTCTTGTAATAATTTTGTAGCAGCATCTGTTCTTGTACCCTTCTTGTTGTCACACAGACCTTTGTGCAACCATTCAGTATTTCCCTGTCATCCGTCACATCACAGATCACTTCTGATCCTTTACACACTGAGGTAGAAGCTTAATTCATGTATTAATTTATGTTTTCTTATATTAAATTCATGTCTTATGATCTCTTTGTCTTTGCAACTACATGGTTCCAAAAGAAGACAATTACATAGATGAGCATAAGGAAGAGAAGTGAACTACAATATATGCAATCTGAGCTGACCAAACTGATCAAACCTTCCAGATATCTATCAGACAAATAAAACAAATTTGGATTTAAAAAAAAAACCAAAAACTCTTTATTGAGAAATCTGAGCTTAAAGAAAGAAAGCTGAGAGAAAGGACAAAGAGTAATTAGCCATTTTTTTTTCATACTTCTGGCTTTATATAAATTTACACTTTCACAAGACTCAACCATCACATTTATAGAATACTGCCCTTCTAGAAAATAAAACTTGTGGGTTTCACATGGCAAACCCAACAGAGATACATGTCTTCAAAAAGATTTTTCTTATCAAAAACTATTAATGACAGAACCTTTTACATAAGTAAATATGAATGGAAGTTTAGATCTTATCCAAATTTGAGATATATTTGTCTTTTCAAAGAACTGGAAAACAAATTCATTTTTAATCGTTAGTGCTAGTATTCATTAGGTAACATTATTAGAGATATGACTGCCAAGCATACTGTATCTTCCTGGAATTCAGAGGACAATCAAGCACACCAAGAAACTTATTCTAGATAATAGATTGAAGCTAACAGTTATTTACATGAACATTTTTCATTAGAGGAGGCCTTCAAGCTGTCCTCAATTACTGCAGGGTGTCTGCTGTTTAATAGTCTTGCAGCAAAACTATCAGCTGCTAAAAGATGCTTAGGAAACCTAAAGAACATTATGAAATTGCAGGGTAGCACTTAGGAAACTGAAATTGTCAGTTGATGAAGTATTGCTCAGCAAAAAGTTCTGAAGATGAGTATAACTATGTAAGCACAGATGTTAAAAGAAACAGGGATATTGTGGGTTCATGCAAACAGCAGAGAGAGGAAACAGAAAATGTACTAAAATAAATAATCAGGAGTTAGAAGTTATGTAGCTACAGGGCATTGTTTACATTCACGTGAGCACAAAAAACCATTCTTTCTAGCTCAGTTTCAAGCTCATTGTTTCTGCTCAGTTCTATGAAGATGTTACTGAAGAAAAGTGAAAAATAAGAAAGCATATTCTACTGTCCATCTTCCCATGGAGCAGAAAGAAAAAGATGCAAACTAGAGGGGGCTGGGGGGGGGGGGGAAGAGCAGAGCAGTGAAATGAACTGAGAAAAAACAACACATGCTATAAAACCCAAACATCTTGGCCCTGACCTTATGACCCAAAGTTTAGAAATTGTTCTCCAGTGCTTTCTTCAGTTATGTGCATTTGTACACTGAAGAGACACTTAAGAAAACAGACCACATAGACTAGCCCTACAATAACACTAAAATCTTTCTATGCATTTTTTTTTTCACCTAATCTCCAACTATACTTCATAGGTAAACTGGAAAATCTCCATAGATTTTAACATACTGAGTTTGGATCTCTATAAGCACATCTGAAGAGTCAAATGAAACTTGTGTTCTGCATACAACCTCAGTGAGGTGCCACTTGCTCCCTGGTGCTATGCATTTTTCATAGACAGAAGCATTTTTTAATGACCAGTAACACAGTAAGTAGTCAGAACAATTATTTTTCTGAGAAAAAAATGCCTTTTAAAATGATGTTAAAAGTTAGAATAATTTTATATGCAACTCCCAAAGAACAATTAACATGTTCTTAAAGAAGAATAGGCAGCTATATTTTTTAAAAAGCTGGCACGCATTTCCTCAGAGGTATTTCTGTTGCACAATGGAGATAACTAGATGCCACTTTAAAAAAGCATTATGTTAAACACAAATTATTGAATGCATCTTTACGTCAAGTAGATTAACCTTAATATGCTACATTTTTATACAAAAAACAGAGTGAGTATCTGGAGGTTCATCGTTTCCTCTGATGCATAAAACTGTGAAAGTAGTGTGTCTCAAATCTGATTTCATACACAAAAACAGCAGCTGTCACTATGCAAGGTACTGGTAAATCTCATATACAGGAGTTTCTCCTAGTGTGTATCATCTGCACTGCTATCTTGGTGTATACAGGTGCACATGGAAAAACTTACTTTTATCCATTACTGGGAATGTTAACTGCATGAGAGTCAGGAACTGTCCAATTACATCTCAGTGTTACCAATCCAGATTAAACTCATCTTTAAATGGTAAACCTTGCATTTCAAGTGACCTCAATTTTTCTGAATCTTTAAACTGCAGTATAGTACTGATATTTATAAAGAAACTTGTTATTTTTTCTGCAAGCCGGGTGACAAGGCATGTACATTTTTCACAATGACTTGTGAGTGTATCTAGATTTAGCTGCAAAAATTAGAATTTTTTCCATTTTTTTTGTTCTGAGATGGACAGAAAAAATACTACATGAAAGAAAAAAATAGATTACAAGTTTAAAAGCTGTTCTGTTGAAATATTCGCTTCTCTGTTATTTGTTCATATAAGGACATTGAGATCTACTTCATAATAGCAGAATATTACATAATGGTAACAGTCTTGTAAAAATAATTCCATTCACATTTTTATGAAAGGATATTTCATTTTACCACAAAGATAAATCCCAAAAATACAGATTCTTATATGCTTAAGGAACAATTGCTTTTATTATTTAAAGCTAAGTGGTAATAAATGATGACTTGTGGAATATTCACATTAAAGATCTACTGAGAAAATTAATAACATTGACAAAGTTCCTTAGCATATTTTTGTTCGGTTAAGTCACCTTTCTACTGGGAAAAAAAAAAAAAGTGCACAGTGCAAAAGGCTCTACATATAGCAGGGTAAAAACCCAAATATTCTGCCTGTGGTCTGCTACAAATGGTCTGCTATCAGGTCAAGTTAATCAAACAAATCTCTCTGGGTTTATGCATTCTACCTTTTACATAAAATAAATTCAAATAATATCGTTAATTACCGCATCTGGAAGTCCACTTTCCTCATGTATTTTCATTAGAAAGCAAATATAAATGCTAAGATCAGCTGTGGATAAAAGAAGGCGTCAGAATGCCCTGTCCTTTCTGGAGTTCACAGCTCAACACAGTGCTGCCTCCTTCCCTCTATGGGCCACCTCAGCAGCTCCCACAACAGGGAGCACCACACCATTCCCAGGCCAGAAAGGGACACTTTCTGCTTTCCACTCTTACCTGTACTCTTCATATTTGCTAATTATGCAAGGTAGGAAAAAGAACAAAATAAAAAGTGTTTCTCATTCCAGAAAGGTGGAGTAATACAAGCTTTATAGTTGACAAAGGGCTCTTGCCACTTCCTAACAAGTTCTCATAAAAACACAGTAACTGCAAGCAGTAACTCAGTGTCAAACCACGTCCTTATCTCCAAAGAAGTGTGGATATTCTGCTCCTTTGCAACAGGGACTTGCACTGCAAAAAAGAATTAGTATTTCTATATACTTGCTATTGAGCTGATGCCAGCAGGCATAGAATTATAAATTGAGAATATGCTTGAATTAAAATATGCCAAAGGAAAGTAAAACATCTTCATCCAATACAAGCATACAGCTACTTCAGGCAAAATGGAAAAAAAGAAGCTTTAAAAATCTTTTATTAATCCAGAGTCACTTTAATCTTATTCCTGCTCAAACTGTGAATATAAAATAGAGCAAACTATTCTTCCATGTTTCTCTAAATGGAATTTGTTACTCAATTTTTCTTGTATTCATTTTTCTTTATCCTTTTGATCAGATTTTTGACAAGGAAAACACATACAAAGGCTATAGAGAAGAGATAAACTTCTCTACACTTCTCTGTAATGAGTAGTAGAGGAAAGAAGAGTTGCAGGTTCTAAACATGATCAGGTTTCAGTTGTGCTTCTCGTTTTATAAACATACAATAAGGGACAGCCTTGGAAATCTCATAAGTCAAATAGATAACTAGATCACAGGTGACAGAAATAAATACTCCACAAGTTTTGTAGATGGAAAACAAACACAAAGTCACACCAGAATTTAGCATCAGAGTTAAAATATGACCCCAGATCCTCAGTGTTTCTCCCAGTGGCTCCACATAAAATAGAATATTTAAATAAATGCAAGAATTAATGCCCTTTTTGTTCTGTTGGAAAAAATCTGTTTTCAAGATTTGGTTTAAATGTGTTTGCATTACCATGCAGCTCACAGATGGCTGTGTTCTGTGAAGAAAACACTTTTATAAAACAGTATACTTTGCCAGAGGTGGTATAAAATTCTCTCTCCAACTACAGATTATGCAAATTTGAAATAATATAAATCACACTGACTCTTCAGTAATATGACAATGCTGAGATATTTTATAGAAAACACAAAGCCATGCCTTAAAACAAATAAATATGTTCAGTTATTGATCATGTAATCTCCATGTAAAGTAGCTTTTCTCAGGTTTTATTTTAACAGTCCTACAACAGCATCAGATAACCATTACATCTTCCTGTAAGTATTTGATCCTTTTGAGGCTATATTCAGAGTTTTAAAAGTAAACCAAGCTAAATCTCTAATGCCGTCTCTAATGATGACATTGAAAGACTGTGTTCATTCTTAAGAACTCTGAATCTTCTTTATAGGCTGCTGTAGTAGCCTGATAATTTCCCAGCCATGACTGGGATGGCAGGATTCACCAATAGAAAAATACAATAAATATTTTTAAATAAAAGCCTGCTTTTAAATGAGAATTATGCTAATAAGAATGTCATCAACGATGTAACATTTTCACAGTTCGACTACTTTTTGAAAAATTGGTGTCATGGGTTACATGAACCTTCTACTACATCATCAAAGTTACATTGATTAGATAATTAATTGGGTGTACAAGTCATGGCCTCCAACACAAGTAAATACTCAGTAACTCCAATTAGAAAAGAAGAAGTTCTTAAAAGTCAAAAATGTCTTGTGGCCAAAGAAATGGAATATGCAGCCATCTCCTATGCTGATGAAAGAGCAAAGCTCATTGTCTACAGTAGCTAACACCAACAATATTCTACTGTTCTGCCATCTAGATCACAACAGAAAGGGGAAAGAAAAAATGGAGGAAAACAATGGAAACAGTGACTGCAAGCAGACTGGCACACAGTCATCTCTTTGGTATATACATTTATACAGTTAGTTTGAGGTTAATTTGGCCTTTCCTACTACACTAAAATCAGAAATGTAATCTTACATAAAAACAGAATGCAGATGTGATTTTTGTGGAAGAATCTGCGGAGGAATTAAATGCTTAGATTTATCAGGGGAACTTGTGAGGTTTTCTGCCCTCCCTACCACAGGGCACATTTCACTGGTGATTTCCTGCTCTCTAGTGCTTATTTCCTTCAAAGCCAGTGAGATGCCTCACATGTAGCTGCTATACATATGAGGGTGGCACAGTTCCAGCCATCCCTCTGAGAGACCCAACATTGCCACACGTTCACTATATGGGTATGGAATAACAGGAGAGAGAGAGAGAGAGGACACTTCTCTTCCCCAGGGCCATCAGAGCTGCCTCTCTCCCAGTGACAAAGTTTCTTTCCTTTGTCTGCTTTTCTTGCTGCACACTTTTCTAAGCCTTTTTTTTTTACCCTTCCAGTTAATAGCAGTGTATAACTTTAAGTCTTATACATATCATCTCCACAAACACACAGTAGAAACATCTCTAAGAAAAGTAGATCTTGGTAAAATAAAGAATATTACGTTGAACCAAAATTTTCTCTGCTAGAAATGCACAAATGTCTTTACAGAACTGCAGCTCAAATGTTGTTTATGAGATAAGCAGAAAATAAAGCCTAAGCACTATTATTGAACTGCATTTTGAAAACTGAAAAGTTCTTACAGTAATAGGAGAAATATCTTTGGTTTACACTGTACAAAATGTGAGTATAAATTATATGATACATTGTCTTATGAGGAAATTTTCTTATTTAGCATCACGTTCACTCAAAGTTCATTCTGAGTCTGTATCTCCCACTAAAAGTGCTGTATGAGGCATGAAAAAGACTGAGTTTCCAAATTAGATTTTCAGTGGCTAAGAATCAATATGAAAATAAGAAAAGCCATTTGCTTAACCAACACACATTTTTTGTCAGGAGTTTTCAAGCCAACCAATGTCCTAAACTGAATTTTAAATTTTATGTATCAAATGGGATTTTAGGGAAATCAGAAAAGAAAAACCTTAATTGGATTAAGCTGGACCATTTTCTTGTCAGATGCATAAAGCTGAAACATCATTTGTCTGAAGTGGAAACATCACATGTATGGCTATTGTACTGTGCTGTCACTTAAAGCATATACTAATTGGATAGAGTTGCACATTTAACCATTAGTGCTTTTTAAGCTGACAGTAGTACAAAGTAAAGAATATGTCAAGATTAATAATAGGCAAAGATATAGTTCATAGCATTATTCCTGTATTCTAAATCAAAAAGATTACAATAGGCCAATGTAAACTGTATTTCATAAACCTAGAGTGTGCTTTATTAAAGTCAGTGGAAAATTAAAGATACTAAGACACAAAGAGAAAGTAATTAAATACCTTTTTAAAAGGTCCTTTGACAGTTAATATCATCTTAGAATGATTCAGAGATTAATGAAAAAACTGAAATGGCAGTGAAGTATATCATGAAATCAAACTATTAAAGACAAATTGATCATTGGTAAAAGGCAGGAAATAACAGCATAGTGAATAACCTGCTGCCCAGGTATTTCTTACTGAATTACACATTTAGTGACTTCATCTAAGTGGTCCTGGGCACATTAGGATTCCCAGCTTGTTCATGCTATTGTCCTAACATGAGAGATGCAAGATAATGTTTTAGCACAGCTTGGAGGTACTTTGTATGTGTAGGCAAAATGATCGTGATCCTAGGTTAAAATATGGGCTCTGTCCTTGACTCACCATCTTGCCTCACCCGAGTCACTCCAAATATCTGTTATCACAGATATGAGTTTAGCAGACTTTGTCCTTCACAGACCTGTGATCAATACAAATCTGAAACTGAAATTCATAATACTACACTAAATCAATACTATTATCATTATTATTATTTGCAAAAAATAAGCGTTCACTTTATAAAGAAGATCTGTGGTTTATCCATAGCTATTTGTGTCTTCCTAGAGATTTTTAATTCTCCTCAGTTTCCTTACAAGGTATCATCTTCCTACCAAATATTATACTTTCATTATATAGTAAACAGAAGTATGTGTATAATATTGCATCTGAAATAACTGTTTTAAATAAACATTCTCCAGAAAATTATTGAATTACTTAAAGCAGCTAGGAAAAGTACATTTAGAACTGGACTTGCTCAGCTGCTCATTATGCTAAAGAGGGAGGATGCTTCATGGGGTAGGCATCTTACCTGATTTAGGACTAAATCCTCTGCCTAGTTCAACAGCTGAGTAGAAATCAGTACAATGTGCTCAGTATCAAAACTCTTCACTATAACATCCACATGCAAATTTTGACAAAGCAGATGATCCCAGCTTTTTCTGTCTCAGACAATCTTTTATTATTTTCCCTCCAAAGTAAAGCTTCATGAAAATTTCTGAGATTTCAAAAATGCTCCATTTTATATTTGAATACCCCTAAATAAACCATTTTCATTTCAAAACTATTCTGTAACTTTTTTTTCCAGTGAATAGATTTTTTTTTTATACGAAGCATTGCAGATCTGACATGACCTCTCCTGTCATAAGCACTCATCAGAAGTAGTCAATAAATGAGGGTTGGACCACACTCCAGAAAGTTAACCTTCAGATGCTTTCACTGAACAATGCAGATCAGGGACTTTAATTTCATTCTTTCTTCCAAAAGATGAAGATCATAAAATTTTATTATTTCAGGGTGCATCATCTTTTTTTTCCTTATTTTATGAGACAATCTTTTCTCATTTTAAGATTTTTTAATGAAAATTTTGTTAAAATTTATTACTTCTTATTAAAAGTCTAGGTGACAATAGATAAATATTTTTGAAAGTTAAACAGTGTCTTAAAATCACAATTAGCTCTAATGAGTACCAGTTTTCTCAAATGTTTCACAGGTCTTTAGCCACAAGAATTATTCCCCTTATACTTCCAGCAGACTTTCTAAAAATATGCTAACAATTACCTGAATTTTCTTCACAGGCAGTGTAGTTATAAGTGGCTATAGGCAACATAACACAGATATTGAGTCACATGATGTGTCTCTGACAAGTATATTTAAAGATGGCTCTAATTTAATCATAGGCCCAGTGATGGAAATGGTTATATTATCATAAAATAGAATGGCAGTGTTTGGTAGACTTTAGTGAGACCAGAAACACTCTTTTTTCAGTATATATGCAGACAGACATTACCTAGGAAAGGAATCTAAAACTAATCATGTACAGGGGGACACACTTAGAATTGCCAACATTGTGAAGTTTTATCAGGGTTGGTATTTATACAAAACATAAAAGGAATCACTATGAATCTAATACAATGGCAACGTATACAAAGTTTTCATGGTATGCATAATTTTGCTAATTAACATTTAGAACATGGTTGCAGCAGAAGGTACCCTGACTAAGAGTACTAATTAAGTTACGAAGTAGAAGTGTTAATCAAGAGACTTTAATGAGGAGGAAGGAAAGAAATTACCTAGAACCTACATTGCCACGTGGAGTCGCAGTGTGCAGTCACAAGAAAGAAGAGACAGGTTAAGTGTAGTGAGTGAGCAAGAAAGTAGTTTTCCCAATTCTGACCATGTAGTGCCCAAAGAGGTCCTGTAGATGCTAATTAATGAGCTTTAATCACTACCTGAGGTGGTAGAACAGCCGAAGGTCATTGTTGCTGTACACGTATCCTGTTTTTTCCTCTTTGTACAACATTCCATTTGATTATTGCAAATTCATGTTTTTTAAGAGAGCAATGTACTTCTTACCTGTTGGTGGCATGATAAAGCTAATTTTTTGAGTGACCTAAGAGCCAAAGCATTGCACCTATACAGAACTCATCACCCTAGTATTATTCACCCAGGTATCCAGGGGCTGGCAGGCTCCTGACAACTGCATGAGCTGACTTAAGAATTGCTGATCAGGCATCCCTGAGGTCAATGCTAGCACCAAGGGCAGGGTGGTTCCTTTTGTTGGACAGAGAGACCAGTGGGAATACTCAGGTCAGAGGAGAAGCTGCAGAAACCAGAGGAGGCAGTGACTGCAAGCAGGGTACATCACTCCTTTGCTCAAGAACTCATAAAAGTTTGTGCTTATAGCTCTACCAGAACAAAAACAATGTCTAAGTCCAGCAAGAATTCTATTTGAAGAGAAAATGCAGTATATTAGAAATTATTGGAGACAAACCCAAGCTGGTTATAGACTATTCTGTCTGAGAAGATTAAAGGTCAAAAAAACAGCTCAGCAATTTCTTCCTCTCATCATTTTTAGCATACAGGCTGTTTCTGCTTTAATCTCTCCCTGATAATCTAGGTTCAATTTACCTGCTCATATCATATAATTGCTATTTACAGCTAACAGGTATAAATCTAGGTGAAAGCATGACACAAAAATCTTAAAGTGTTTCATAATTTATAATTTTGCAAAATGTTCAAAATCTATTAATACATATCTTGTGAACCACGTGGCTTAAGTATTCTGTTCAGAAATAATTTTCCCGTCTCAAAAAAGATTTATCTGGATTTATAGTAATAACATCTAATCCAACATGAAGCAGTATAGATTCATAGAATTCCTGATGTGCAACTGAAGTAGCTTCCTTTCTGCATAGAAAAATTTGGTTCAAGATACCCACAGACCGGTCAGATAACTTTCCCAATATGACAAAAAAGTCAGGCTGTGGGATCTGAGTGTGGCTATTCTCTTCAGTCCTCTAAATCTCTTCTGGGAAAAGAAAATTCTTTTTTGTGTTTAATGTACTAGAAAGTTGATACAGCTGTAAGGACTGTGGTCCCTATCATTGTGGCACTATTTTACTTTCAGAATCATATACTGCAGATAAATGCAACTCACAAAATAGAAATGGTAACAGGTCAAATACAGAGTAAATTACAGTAGAAAATGAAAATCCAGTACAAATCTAAAAAGAAGTCATTATGCAAACAATGTGACACATTATGAAAAAGAGTACTGATGAAATGCCTGTGAACATGAGAATGATATCCCTTCAAATTATGAGAAGCCACAAATAATTTATACTCTTTGAGAGATATTTCAGTAACATCTATTACCTATGTTACTATCTGCTACCATTCTTGCAACAGGTAAATCAATTTTAACACTCAAAAGCCAAGTCTGACCCACCACCTCTGTCTGACAGGTAAAAAAGAGATTTACCTTTTGCAGATAGTTCCCTTTTGTATAATGTATATAATGCAAACACATAATTTAATATGAAGCACTTTTCACTGCATTTCTTTAGGGTCTGTAAGCAGATACATCAGTTGTCCGTATGCTTGTGTCTAAATATGGATAATATGCTGTGTCCTACTCCCATGCCATGAGCCCTGAAATGGAGTTCTTTGAAGCAGTCACATCATTATCCTGGTTTTCCTAATCACAATATAAGCCAGAAAATTGATTCACCATTCAGAAAAAAAAAGGTAGATGTCTTCATTATTCTTTACATAATATCCTTTTCAATAAGGCAGGTTACATTTACAGAAACGAAAACACAGAAACACAACAAATGAGTTCAAGATACTGGACACTAAACCAATACATTTCTGAGCAGCAGGAAAATGACATATTCCTTCTTTGTTCTCCCAGCTGCTCCCAGATCATCCCTGTGACACACAGACACCCAGTGATACAGGCTAGAACACATTCTTGGCAGCTCTTCACTGCAAAGCAAGTAGCACCAGAACTTTTCAGGACAATATTTTATTATCTCAGCAAAAATTGTCAAACAGTTGTAGCCCTAGGCAATTAGAAAATGTCTAATGATACACACACATTTCTGCTGTTTTAGCATACACTTTATGATTTCATTTTGCCAATATAAAAATATAAGTATAAAAGCACTTTATTGATATTTTACTAAGGAGTCAAAAATTACCTTTAAAACCTTTTCTATTTAACAAACTTTAATGAAAAGTTACAATTTTTATATTAATGGGGCCATATTATTACCATTTGAATAGGTGTGCAGAAAATACATGTATGTTATGCTGCTTCCAAGCCTACAAGATCCAAGAAAGTCAATAATTGTATGAGTTCAGACTAAATTTATTTTTATAGACATAAATATAGAGACTTTTTAGGTGGGTAAATAAGGCATCTGATGGTATATGCATGGTGCTTTGCACTACAAAATGGCATATAGGTGGTAGATTTAAATTAAATATTAGAAAGAAATTCTTTAGTGTTAGGGTGGTGATGCACTGGAACAGATTGCTTAAGGAAATTGTGGATGTCACCTCTCTGGAAGTGTTCAAGGCCAGGCTGGATGGGGGTTTGAGCAACCCTGTCTAGTGGGAGGTGTCCCTGTCCATGGAGGGGGTTGGAACTAGGTGAACTTTAGGTCTGTTCACACCCAAACCACTCTGTGATTTTGTGATTCTATTATATATTTTAATTTTAGACCAGTTTTAATTACTTCATTAGTATCCAGAATAACACCCTATAGTAATATTAATAATATTATTAATATTACTATTATTATTACTATTACATTATATTTATTTCCACACTACAAAAAGTCTATTAAAGATCACAGAGCTAAAAAAGAGAAGCTACTTGCACCACATACATGTGGACATATGAGTGGCTGTTTCCCTTAAGCTTAGTATAGAGTCAAAATGAAATATGTTGCTCTAACAGATGATTCAGAGCAGTTCTATTAGATGCTCCAGTTCATGCTTTCACTGACAATAGGAGAACATTATGGCAACTGGACTTAAGATCTAAAATTTCATTGAACATCAGATAAGACAAACATTCCATTCTCCTTCTTCCAAAACAAGATTATAGTTTTTACCACAGAACTTCACATGACTTTTTGCAAAACATTGCAGTATCAAGGAGTGCCAAAGCAGCAATAAAAGAATAAGGTGTTGGGTCCACTTCACCTCAGAATAACATAGCTATTCCAGTAGTTCAGATGTAAACATAAACATAATATGGTGGGATGATATCACATAATTGAACCATAGAATCAGAGAGTAATTGAGGTTGAACAGAACCTTCAGTCATCAGCTGGTCCCAATTCTATTCAGAGCAGGACCAAATTAAATTGGATTGTTCAGGACAACATCAAAGCTTTAACTACCAAGGTTGGACAGTCAAGCCTTCCTCAGCTATATATTCCAATGTCTGATGTTCACCATGATGGAAAAAATTCCATATAACTAATCAGAATTTTAGCCAGTATTTGTTCAGAGTTGCAATCAAGTAGAAGCCCCAGGACCTTTTTTACTCACCTATTTTCTAGTCTGTTGGTCCTCTACCTGTACTGATACAAAGGGCTAGTCTGTACTGACAATAGTAATTTTACATTCAGATCTTTCTTAATGAAATTTTGCCTGTTACCTACCTACATGAACTAATAATCAGATTTCTGCATTATTTTCCCACTTGTCCACTCAGACAAAAGATTTCTCTTTCTCCTGAACAGATGGTGAGTACTTCACTAACTACTCATTATAATCTGAAAGTAAACATTGGCTGGGGATCAAACAAGTTCTCAGGATAACCTCCTAGGCATCTGGCTGATTGAACCATTACAAAGACAATTAAATACTTAGAATGTTAAATTAGTAAAACATACCTAGTATAATAAAGAGTGCATTGAGCATAAACAAATAAAGCCTGCTGCTCCACCTACAGAGATAATGTAGCCTACAGAAAGCTCAAAAAAAATCTGCCCAGACATTCTCTGAATATTTTTTTCCCCAGTATCAGTGTTCAGGGCAGCTCTCAGTCACAAAAATATGAAAATTATTATTTCTTTGTACAACTGCAAGGTTTTTTTTTTAAAGCTATGTATGACCATGAAATCAGTGACAGAGAAGGAAATATTCAAGCAAAGACCTATTTCTGATGCTGCATAAGTGCTTCTGAGACAGTGACCGGGAAATTGAAAAAAAACCAAAAAACTTTTATGATCCATTGTTATAAAATAACTAATGCTCCCTTAGATGAGACATCTGTGCTCAAGGAGTTATCCTGTCATGTGATATAAATCTCTCTGAGACCAGAAACAAAATTGTTTAGAGACTTTGTATATGCTTGTTCAGAATGCATGAGCTGCCAGGTGTATAGATTGTACAAAATGTACACACATGATGAAAGATTCAAGCCCCTCTTTCACAGGCAGCATAGCATGTTACAATGCCAGGCCTGGAGAAAACATTTCTCAACAAGGTTACTCATTTCCTGTTGTCCTCTTTCTCTTTAAAAAGTAAAAAGGGAGTTAAAGATTTATTCAGTTTATTGATTTGGTTCTCAGTTCTCACAGGGATTTTATGTAAACGTTTAAAATGCAATTGAGACTCCTTTTTGGTTTTGGCACGGTAAGAACAGATGGTCCTAATAATTTTTTTTTTCATCTGAGTCGGATTCAACACTTTAGCAAAACAATTAATAAAATCAACATGCATTCTGATATTAAAACTTCAGTGTTTATTCTGCTCTCATTTTTACTTTCTATGTCTGTCTTATTTATTTACTCTATTAGAAAATATTCAAGTATTCATGAGATTCTGCTTCCAATTCCTCCCCCTATTCTAAGAGCTATGATATATTAAAATGAAAGTGTATTACATTAACAACTTCATATTTAGTTTTAGGAAATTGGACAACAACTAGGACTAATATTTTCATTAAAATGTGTTGCTATATGCACCTTTATATTATGGTTCAAAAGCTTCTTCATTTTCCTTATATTTACTATGAAATTGATAAAATTATTATGATAAATAACAAGAATAACATTAAAATTTTACAAAGCCATCTGGATTATTTGATTGTCAGCATACAGTGAAATATGTAAAATAAGCAGAGCCAAATACCAGAGCATATAGCTAGGAATTAAAAGTATACACTTATGGATAAGACAATAAATTTTTCCCTCCAAAAATAAATTCTACCTGATATGTAAGGCACTGCATCCCTATTAGTTGTTCAGCCAGAGACAAACAGTGAAGGGGCAGAGAATTTATCTTAATTGAAAGATAACTTCAAAGTGTAAAGATACTTCCAAAACAGAAAGATTGCAGCCTCTTCCTAACAAATGTAATTATAGTACAGAGTCACAGCTAATGTTCTACAGAAGTAATTCCATTCTTATCACTATTTTCACTACCTTTTAGCTCTGGAAACATCCCTGTCAGGCTGAAATTTCACATAATTAGCCCCAGCCAAAAGCATTATTTTAAAGTTTAAATTAAATTATTAAGAAAGTTTAAAAGAACATTAAAAATACTATATGAATTTTTCCACTATGAAAACTTCAAGTCCGCTAAAACTTTTGCTGTAACTGAGAATAATTTGTTCTACTTTCTACCTTGACATGAATTTGACTGTTGAACAAAGGTTTTCGGCATGGACTTTGACCAGCTTAATTTGTAGGTAATCTGCCAAGAACTCTGTATGCTGTATAATAAATGTTAGCCCGAGATATAAAAGCTGTCAATACCATTCCTATTTAATTCTGTATGAATTATTTGCCTTAAAATCAAACCAGGTGACACATTTTGGGTGAGGACAAAAGAAGATGTGGGGATAAAGCCAATAACTGCTCCAAGCACAGTTAGTGAATCTCTGAAGACACTGTATCTGGCACTGGCTTAAAAGAGATGCTCAAAAAAGAGTATCTAAGGGAGATAGTCACTAGCAGAACTAATGATGAATCAAACACAGGTATGCTGAGAACTAATAATATACATAATGGAGGCCATCTAACAGCTTCTCTCATCCAAAATGTACATACATTCAACAACCAATATTTTAAAAATCTCGTAAGAAAACATATGTTGATATGGTGCTTCAAAAAGGAACTGGGATTTTAATAAAAAGAATGTGTTGCTAATATAAAATTAAATTACAACTTTTTATTCAGCTTCTCATTTCAATTAAATATTTCCAACCACATCCCTTAAATACTATTTCCACAATTGAGTGAATAATAGACGTATTTTTACTTAACCATTATGAATTCATCTTTCTAAGACAGCTTCAGTCTCCATCCTTACCTCTCACAGCCTGTTCCAGAGAACTCAACATTTTTAATACAGCCAGGTGAAAAGCTTCTGAAGAGCAGCTGCAGTGCACTAGCTTAACCAATGCACCCCTGATTTTGTTTTAACAATGCTTTTATTCTTATGACATAGCTCTCTCTTTTAAGCATGAACTTAAGCATGACCTTCAACATGGTTTTAGGGACAAAATAATATTTATCTGGTGTAGATATAATCTGCAGGCTTCTAAAGCACAGGAGGTCTTTTTTAAAGAACTTGGTTCTCATTTTGAATGGCTAATAAAAGCAGTATATTTTTAAGAGAATACAATAATTCTGTGCCAAGGTTCAAGGCTGGGTCTGCTATTGAATGAACGACCGATACCATGAACCCCTCTCACCTGTCGAGTACTGGAAAAGAGAAGGCAGAAGAATAGAATCCTCTCAGACCATGGTCAAAGAATGCTTGTCCTTCCTGATCCCTCAGCTTTATAAGGAGCTTGATGTGTATGGGGTGGAATACTTGGTTAGTTTGGGTCACCTGATCTACAGCAAGAACAGCTCTACAGATTGGACTCAGCTGGAGAAAATTAGTTTTTTTACAGCTCCCTAATCACTTTCATGTTTTCTAGCTGAGCAGGTGGTGCTTAAACCTGGCTCTCCTAAAACTTGATTTAATTGTTATCTTCACAAAGTTCAGTTTTAGAAGAGACTTAAAAGTAAAATCACTAAAAAAGAAAATTGGCTCTGTTTTAACTCAAACCAGGATATTATAGAAAATGTATGAATCATGGCTTTTCTATAAAACCAACCACATTTGTACACTTTTGCTTTGTATGCCAAAAGTATTGCTATGATTCTAACAGAAAATTAGAGAACCTTGATTTCATGCTCCTCCCAGAACATCAAATACTGATATCTGGATACAATGTGGATACTTTACACTTACCAAGTTCTTACTGTGTGCTGGCACAGATTAAAATCCCACTTCAAGATTTAGTATTTCATAAGATTTCCTAACTTTTATTTTAAAGGACTGTTTGGAAGATTAGAAAATATAAAGGTTCACGTAGTGGTTGCTTGATCAAAATCACCTTTCTTCAAGAAAGTAACTAAAAGTTTAAAAGATCTCAAGACATCTTTCAGAAAGATGTACAAAGAGGCAAAGAGTCCACCATACATTGTACAAATTACTCCAACGGTTCATTATTCTTCCTGTGGAAAAAGACAAATTAACCTGCACTTGCATTGGTTTCACTACAAGTCATTAGATAATGTTATGTCTCCATCTGATATATAGCTCTCTAGTATCAGAAATCTGATTCCTATGAAAAAACCTCCAGATGCTAATCAGATGTTTTGAAACATCTCTCAAATGAAACAGACTGAACTTCCTTAACCAGTCATGCACAGGGACATAGAAACACACCATGTTTGACACATAGGTCAAAATGAGATAAACCAAGAGACTTAAAACTTAAATTGAAAATATTTTTTAAACAAAAAACAAAGCTATATTTTACTGGGTCATTTTTTAATTGAATAATCTTTTTCTAAAATTAATATTGAACTTCAACTATAAGTAGTAACCAGTGAAGATAGTTTTATTTAAAATCTGTTCTGTGGCTTCTAAGCATAGGAACAGTGTGAAAGGAGTTTAAAATCACTGCTACAATATCAAGGGGAGCATTAAGTATGGAATGCTGTAAAGCACAGACCTTGGCTAAGGAGAAAATGGAAACAAGATTTTAAATGTAGTCAGGAGTCAAAGATATGTAGATCCATGAAATAAACAAATATATATTGACATTTTCTGTAAAATATGCTATTAACCATGCAGTAGAATAGCTTGCCTGTTGTATGATACCTACTGAAGCTTTACTTAAAGTAGCAACACGTATATTCTGTAACTTATATTTCTCATCCATACACATGTTAAATATTCATTATAGCCAAGGTGACATTAAATTCCCAACACCAATCTTAGAGTGACTTCACTATATGGAGCAGTGTAAAAATATTCTACCCTAATTAAAGTAAAAGAGCCCATATTTGTACCTGATCTTTTAAAAGCAGCAGAAACATCCTTGTTCCAATTGCATGACAATTTTTTCTATGATTCCCTTCATTGCTAAACAGCTATCAAACACACCTCCCCCTGCATCTACTTAATTCATTATAAATATAACATCATTAGTGGCTAAATGTAGTAAGAACATCTTTTGGTATTCTTTCTCACAAGGATCTTCAAGGGTGATGTCACTGGTCTAGTTCAGCTCTGTTCTTTGGCAACAAGCCTGGAAGATGAGAATGTCAAATAAAATAAATAAAATAACCACCAAAACATCTGCTTTTGTTATTACTCATCTGATTGATCCCACGCCTTGGTAAATCATCTTCACTCACAATTAAAAGGTTTTTGTGGTCCACTGAGGTGAAGGACATCATCATCAGAATATAATGACACTCAGGCTAAATAGCTTTTAAGAAACATTAAATAGTTAACCAAGAGCTATCTTTTGGATGCTGCAACATAATCCCTCATTCTCAATTTACATTGCTAGTATGGCACACCCATAAGTTATGGATATACTTAGGGAGTGAAAGCTCTGTCTCATTTCACATCAGTGTAAGAGTAAAGATTATATTGTTTAAAGAGGCTATGAAAATACAAAGGAACCATTATACTTACATTACTTTTGTATAGAAGGCACTAAAATTATCTGAGTCACAATTCAGTATCTAGATGATTTGATCATTGTGGGAGAATAATTAAACGGGTGGTTGGAAATATAAAGGGAATTTAAAGAAAATAGAGCTTAAAATTAACAATGCTAAAATGAAGCACAAGACAATAAAACACTGAAAGATTAGGACCAGGATATTCAGCACATGACTGTCACTCAACTGAAACACCTGGCAGGTTTTATAGTACATACAGTATATGACATGGAAGAAAACCAAAGTGGGTCAGTTTGTAGGAATAGCTGATAATTTTCCCTAAAGATAGTTTGCAGCTCTAAATAATGCTAGGAAAAAACCCTGCAGATATATAAAGTCACTTAAAAATGTGCTATTTTGTGTAAATGCTATACCCAAATTCTTAATAAATTCTTAAAAAATAAACTCTGTAAATAAGTACTGAGGTGAATTTTGAAGCTACTAAGGATAAGTGTAAAGGGAGAGGAATCTTGAGATCTATTTCAGAAAATGGAACATAACCCTCATACTTACAGTGACTGTACTACATGCTTAACATCTCTCACTAGATCTATCTCATGCTGTCCAGGTTTGTGGCCAAGGAAAGGGAAAAATGAAGGTTTAGTATTAAAAAATATCTAAAAGTTTTGAATGTGAATTATAAACAAATTCAAAATATACCCTCAACAGAAAAGGAGGATATGCTATATGGGCACCCAGGGATTTCTGGTGCCACAATTAAGGAAAGAAAAAGAAAAACACCTATTACTCAGAGGCCTGAAATAATTACAGGTTAATATCTGTACAAATTTAGGACTTTAGGATGATGAGCACTTCTCATAAGAGCAACCACCTCTGCAAAAGCTTAGGTGATCTGAGGGGCCTCTCATTTTTGTAAGTCCACAAACAGTTATCAGTGCCATGTTCAGCATAGTAGTGACTAACTTTTTTCTTAAATGTGATGTTTACTTCAATATGAGTTATGTGTTTAGCAGTTTTCTACTAAATGCAACTTGCAGATACTGATGCAGAAATGATTAGCCCATCACAATTTCCACTCTTGCAAATACGCTGCAGAAACTTTTGGCTTTCATTCACATAGAAAAGTGCTTATAAACTATTTCCAATACATGGAGTCCCCAGAAGTCAAAGATCAAACACTCATTAAAATATATTAAATTACAGCTGCAGAATGAGCTATTAGAATGCTATTTGTGTGTGCAGAGTGCTGGAAAATCAAGAACGCTTCTTTAATGTATCATCACTCTGAATCTCATTTAGTGAACTCAGCATTTATAAAGCCAAAGAATACCACATTATCAAGAACCATTAAAGTTCTACCAGGTCTGCCTTAAGGGTAAAAATACACTTGGGGTCACCTACTGTGGATCTAATTTGTTGTTTGGTTGGTTTTTTTGTAATGAACTTTTATTTAACTTTGCTTCCATGCAATAAAAAGTGCTGAAAATATCTACACTGATTCCCAGTTCTCTCACAGAGAAGGTTCTTTTAAAACTGTGCTTACAAAGCTAAGTCTCATCTGATTAACTGTAAATTTTCTCCTAATTACCACAAACCATCCATTCCTTATTTATTGTATGAGTTCCTTTTGCAGAATTAAAGTCCTGCTGAAAGTCACCAATATTTTGGGCTGGTGGAAGGTCAAATAACTATAAAGGCCAAAACACTATACCTAATATTAATTTTAAAATTAAATTAGACAACATTTTTTCAATCTTACAAAGTACAAAAAAAACAAACAACTTTTTTTGGATTTCAAAATGCACATTTGGAAGGAAAATATCTGCCAATATATGAAGGTGTATTTTGCATAATATATCAGCCAGTTCTACTGGCTCTCAAAAAGCACATTTGTGTTTAATTTTAAAGTCCAGTGCACTTTTTCTAATAAAACCAAGGTGTAAAAAATCACATAAAAATTTAAGTTAGCTTCAGCAGTCCTACCAAGATGTGGTTTGGTATAGGGTGGCTAGATAAAATAGAATAGTTAGGACCCTAATTTATTGACCAGTAGATGGTCATATAAAAGGCAATATGTTTCAGGCTAGGTTCTTTCAGTTTCATGCATCATCATCTCTCATAAAGGCACTGCAGGACAAATTAGGCTCTCAGTTAAGCTTGAAAATTTGTAATAACCCTAGCTAAGATATTTAGACTTTAAAATAATTGGACAACCTTGAGTAGCAGATGAAGCAAGAGATAGGAAAATTATTACCATACACCTGAATAATCCCATCTTGTATGGCATCACTAGATGAGTTTGCTCATTTACACTATGAGGTCAGCAAATAAAAAGCAACCACCTTCAGGCCAAGATCTTAGTGGAAAAGCCTTGGTTTCCTTCCTATCCCAGCTTATGGTTCCTTCATATCAGAGGCCTCTCTTTTGCCCAGTCCTCTGAGATTCATCTGCCAGTGCCTCTTGTAAAGGATTGGATGGAGGGTGGCTCTGGAAGTGTAGTGGTCAATGGCTCAATATCCAAATGGAGGCCAGTCATGAGTGGTTTCCCTTAAGGGGTGGTACAGGGACCAGGGCTTTGACAGCAATATGAACACTGGAACTGAGTGCACCTTCAGCAAGTTTGCTAACAATACCAAGTTCTGTGGTGTGCTCAACAGACTGGAGGACAGGGAGGCCATACAGAAGGATCTTGACAGGCTTGAGAGGTGAGTTCATTCCAGCCTCATGGAGTTCAGTAAGACCAAGCACAAGGTCATTTGCCCGGGTCAGGGCAATTCCAAGCACAAATACAGGTTGCACAAATAATAGATTGAGAACAGCCTTGAGGAAAAAGGACTTGGGAGCACTGATTGATGAGAAGTTCGACATGAGCCAGCAGTATGTGCTTGCATCCCAGAAAGCCAGCTCTATCCTGGGCTGCATCAAAAGAAGCGTGGCCAGAGATCAAGGGTGGTGAGTCTCCCCATCCACTCCACTCTCACCAGACTCAAGTACTGTGTCCAGTTGTGGGGACCCCAACCCAAGAAGAACATGAAAGTCCTGGAGGAAGTCCAGAGGAGGGCCGCAAAGATGATCAGGGGGCTGTAGCACCTCTCATATGAAGATAGGCTGAGAGAGATAGGGTTGCTCAGCCAGGACAAGGGAAGACTCCACGGAGACCTTCTAGTGGCCTTCCAGTACCTGAAGGGGACCTACAAGAAGGCTAGGGAGAGACTTTCTATAAAGTGAAGGGGATAGGACAAGGTGTAATGGCTTAAATCTGGAAGAGAGTAGATTTATGTTATACATTAGGAAGAAATTCTTCAGTGTGAGGGCAGTGAGATAGCGGAATAGGTTGCCCAGGGAAGTTGTGGATGCTCCAGCCCAGGAAATGTTCAAGGCAGGCTTGGATGGGACTTTGAGCAACCTGATCTAGTGGGAGCTGTCTTTGCCCATGCACAGAGGTTGGAACTAGATGATCTTTAAGATACCTTCCATTCCAAACCATTCTGTGATTCTATTATCTGCATATTCTGGGTTCAGCCTCTCCACCTAGGTTTTGTCTTTCCATCCCATCTTAAAGCTGGGCCTATTCTCAAGTTACATTTAGCCCTTGTCTCATCCAATAAATTCTTATGGTTATGTTTCTGCTCACTTTCATTTACTTCATCCTATTTACACTATTTATTCATTCTGGTCAAATACCAGCATAGTAAGTTGCTTTCTTCATGAAAACCTGAAAGCTCTGTGTTTATAGGAGGCAGAGAAAGTGTAGCTGAAAAGCACGTGTGACACTGTCAGCATATGCCAGAGGCTGATATAGTTAGCAACAGATCTATTTTTTCTTATAATTTATTATTAGGATTTGTAAGTTAAGTAGGAGCTCAGCTTCTAGTACAGCAGGAAAAAGGCAGACCAGTTAGCTTCCAGCATAAACTAGCTTTCCAACTGGAAAAATAAAATTCATGTTATGCAAGTCCCCACACCATTATCTTGTTGAGCATTATTTTTGTATCTGTTTCACAGCTTGTGCACAATACACACATTTTCTCCTCTGTATAGCTATCTTTCCTTTCAAGGAAATATTCCATAATAATGGTATTCTTTGACTTAGAAACTGCTTTTGTCATTAGTGACATAAGTCAGTATGCCACTTGCTCAATGAACAACATTTTCTTGCCACAAAGTGAATAGCTGCTGCTTAAGTTCTGTCATCTATGATAGCCATTTTTTTAACTGAGTAACTAAAGCTATGTCTCCATAGTAGTGTTTTAAAAAGTAATTTAAATTATGCTGTGTCGCCCCCTGAATTGCATTCTGGTTCATTCAAAACCTGTGAAAAATATCTGAGTTCTTGCTCTCTAGAAATACCAGGCCAACTCCTAAAAACAAAACCTCAACACTTCAGATTGCAGACATAAAAACCAGCAGGGTTTCAAGTACTAATCATGCTTTTCTCATGTAAAAATCACTCAGGAAAATAGCTGCTGTCATTCTATTTCCCACTGACAGATATTAAACTGTTTGCAAATGACAGTACTCCTGATCCCACAGTCCCACCCTCCCCAACCTTCTGCTGTATGGACCAGCACAAGCACTGATTTACAGTTCTTATGCACACTCTTCTCCAAATCATTCTTCACAGCTGGTTCTCCAGACACAGGCAGTTAAGTGAAATCACAAATGAGAATACACAACTTCACACAATTTCAGAGTACTTTTAAAGGGACTTTAAGTTACTTTTAAATATCTATATAACTGAAACATTTTTCAAAGATTGTTGGGCAAGTTTGTCAGAAATTTATGGTAGACACAGAAGAAAAGAAAATATATTATTAGTATCAGCTTAGTACTTCCCATTGGGACTTGTTTACAAACAAGATATAAAATTTTTGTGTAGATTAGTACAGCCTCATCCACAATCCTGTTTCAGATTCTACAGGTACCTCCACACAGCCAAAAAGGTCTTAAAAGCCCTCGAATCTGTCTCCACAAGTATCTGAAAGTACTGCTTTCCTGAATGCCTATTTTTCATTTGCACTAACTACAGAAAATGTTGAGTGACACACTTAGTGGATGATGGAAAGGCTGTGGGTGTTTTCTACCTGGACTTTAGTAAAGCTTTTGACATTCTTTGCCACACTCCAGGAGAAACTGTCTTCCCATGCCAAGGACAGGTGTATTCTTCATTGATTAAGCTGGTCCCAAAGAGTTATGGTGAATGAAGATGAATCTGTTTGGCAGCCAGTCACCAGTGGTGTTCCTCAGGGCTCAGTGTTGGAGCCAGTTCTCTCTGATATCATTGTCAGCCATCTGGATGAGTGGATCAAGCACAACAAGTTTGCAGATGACACAAGGCTGGGCAGGAGCCCTGATCTACCTGAGAGTTGAAGGGCTCTACAGAGTGGTCTGGACAGGCCTGATCAATGGCCCAAGGCCAACTGAATGAGGTTCAACAAGACCTTTTCAGATCCTGCATTTGGGTCTCAACAACCCCATGCTATGCTACAGGCTTGCAGAAGAGTGGCTGGAAAGCTGCCCAGAAGAAAGGACCTGGTGGTGCTGATTAACAGCCTGCTGAATGTGAGCCAGCATTGGGCCCACATGGCTAATGCAGCCAACAGCATCTTGGCTAAAATCAGAAATATTGTGTCCAGCAGGAGTAGGAAAGCTATACTGTTTTAATTTGCTGCCCTTCACTACGAGGAGGACACGGAGTTGCTGGACCAAGTCCAGAGAAGGCCAGCAAAGCTTGTGAAGGGCCTGGAGCATAAGTCTTATGAGGAGTGGCTGGGGAAATTGGGGATATTTAGTCTGGAGAAAAGGAGGCCGAGGGGAAATCTTATTGCCCTCTGAAATGAGGTCGTAGCAAGGTGGGTGTTGGTCTCTTCTCCCATGTGACAAGTAATAAAACAAAAGAAAATGGCCAACAGTTGTGCCACAGGACATTTAGATTGGCTATTCAATTCAAACTATTCTATGATTCTATCTTAGGAATAAATTCTTCACTGAAAAAGTTGTCAGGCAGTGGAACAGGCTGCCCAGGGAAATGGTTGGGTCACCATCCCTGGAGGTATTTTGAAAGATGTGTAGGTGTGATGGTCAGGAACAGTGTTTAGTGGTGAACTTGGCAGTGCTAGGTTAAAGGTTGGACTTGATAATGCTAAAAGCCTTTTCTAACCAAAACAATTCTATAATTGGCATTCATTAGAAGAATGGAGCACTTTAAAATACTTGCTGGACCCTTATCAGGCTGACTCATGTTCTTGTAAGGAAGAGTGCCAGTGAAATTAAATAAAGTATCTTGACATGGAAATACATGTATAGGAGGTCTTGGTCCTGTGAGAATAATTTATAAATGTTGCAAAACCCTCTTACAAAATTGAGACAAAGGGATTTTATCAGGCAAAATTCAGTCATTCATAGTTCATATGCAGTAAATACAAGAGCCAAGTAATGCCAGGAAACTGGCTATGTAATATTTTTCCTCTTTACTCTTATGTTAGAAGTCCAGACTGTAGAAGAGGCACATAGAACCATTATACCAGATAGGTCACAGTAAGCTCAAGTAGCAGAGGAGGTGTAAAACTCCAGGAAGCAGACTTACCTGAATACAGAGAGAGGGAAGACACACTGTATGTAAAAGATTAGGAGCAAATGACTCCACAACAGGTACAGCAGTTCAGAACTTAGCCCATTTCTAGGGCTTGGTTCAATGCTCAAAGTGAATGCAAAGGCTAACACAAAACCTCAGCAATTTTCAGTAAGAATTTATTCATTTTATTTTCCTTCTGTAGGGACATATTTATACCCTGAGTATTTTAACATACATTTTCTGCATAAGAGAAATTCAGCAAAACACAATTTATTTACCTTTTAGGACTTCAATCAAGCTGGATTTTTCAAGCTAACATGGGCAGAGTTTTACCAGAAGGAAACAGAATATATGGCACATTTTCTTGAGAAGATGAAGAGTTATCTGAGGGAAACACATAGCTGGGTTTACACCTTTGTTGTCTCCATCAGAAAAAATAACATTTTCTTCCTTCCTATATGATTTATAGTGGTCTCTGCGTGGTCTTCATGGATCACTAAAAAGTGCAATAGCGTTTGGTGGCTGTTTTGTTGTAAAGAAGATTGATACCTCAAACACTACAACAATTTTTAGGACACAACCTTAGGATCCCAAAATAAATGCAGTCTTAAGCAGTACGTATTTGTCTAAAGAGGTCACTTTAAAAACTCAGTGAATCCCAAGTGAGGAAGTAAGATAACATTTTGCTTTACCTTTACTGCAATAATATACATTAAAAACTAAATTTAATATTAAAATAAAGTAGAGCCACTTCTTTTATAAATTTAAAAAATCACTTATCTTCTGGGTACATTCTGCATTCCCAAATTTCCTGTAATCATTCCTTTCCTTAAACCCTTAATTACTTGGGATTAATATTGTAGACCTTGCCTAGTAATATTTAATAGCATTATGTAAGCATTCTTTCAACCCTTTTTTTAAAGCATAGGAAAAATAAGGGCAAAATCACAGTGAGTACTCTTCACAAAGACAAGGAAAAAAGAAACATTTTCACATTTAAAATTAAAATATCTGATTGGAAAATATATTGGAACATAACCACATATATGAGGTCAGTTAGAGAAATGTAACGGATGAAAGGAAGAAAACTGGACATTACTGAGGAAAAAGAAAAGCTTCTGAAGGAAAAACATGCAAATTAATAGCATCTGAGCTTTTTTGTGCTTATTGTCCCATACTTCAAAGGCAGCCAGAGAAATTATCAGCTATTGAAATATAAAGCTGCACATTACTAATGTACTTATAGATTAATGTTTAGAAAGTATATTGATGATAGGACATACAGTATGAATACTAATTATTTAGTATAGTGCAAAATTCTTTCTCTCTATGAAAAACTGGATCAACCAATAACAGTTATTTTAAAAGCAGAAGTGTTCATAGATTACACAAAAAATCAATTTGAAGAAAATGAGTTCTTTCATCAGAGCTCAGCCATTTTAGTATAAGAGATGCAGCTCCAGCTCATTAAACAATCCTGCAAATATTTTTAGTCTGTGATATTGAATTCTACACTGGTTCTGGGAAAAAAAAGTCCCAATAAGTATAGAGTAGAAATTAATCATAGTTTATAAGTAAACCCTTTAGTATTTTTAAGAGAACTCATTAGAGTTACATGAATCAATAAAAATTAAAAATATGGTTATGTTCCATTCAATATGGCATTGAAGTGCCAGCCAGTTATGTTACAGTCCAAGGTAACATTAAAATTTATTTTTGTTTTGGATCCACGAAACAAAGCCCAACCGTAGAAGGGTCGGGTGCAAGCAGATTTTATTTGACAACTGATACAAGCAAAACTATAGAGCCAGGCAAAAAAAGGAAGAGAGGAAAAGAAGATATAAGAGAGAGAGAAAAAAGTAGAGAAAAAGAGGTAAGAAAGTAGGAGGAAAGAATGAGAGAGAGAGAGAGAGAGAGAGTCAGAGTCACCGCCCAGCTGCCCAGCGAGTTTCTTCAAGATGGTGCTGATCCTGGACAGGGTTTGATGTGAGATGGAGGTGGGTCAAGAGACAACAAAACAGCCACAGCATGGACAGCCATACATACCCCTGAGTCCCTTTTGTTCTGAAGGGGCAGCTGTCAGTCAGCTGCCTCAGCAGCCAGGGGCATTGGCATCAGAGCCATTGCAGACAGGCTGCCTGGAGGGGGGGCTTCCAGCACACAGCTCTTATCGCTTCCCAGGCACCCCTCCCTGCTCTGTTCCAGCCCCCTTACCCAGGTCCATCAGCATCAGTACAATCAAGGTGGCTTCCTCCACCCTGGCCAGGGTGATGGTGCCTGGAGGGACGTCCCAACCATTGCAGGCCCTCAGAAAAGGGGAGCAATCTCCACCCAGCCCTTAGTTCTTAGTTCTTATCTCTTCCTGAGGTGTCACCCCCTGCTCATCTCTGTCCAGGCCAGATCCTCCACCCTAGCCAGGGCTATTCACTTTAAAATTGTTCTTTTGAGACAATTTCAAATCAGTGAGATCAGATTCTCACAAGGTAAATACTAACTTTGGAAAAATATGCAGTGTTAATGATTGGCTAAGAACCCATCAGAGACAGCGCATCAGAAAAAAATTGCACTTTTAAAATGTTTATTATGGTCAACCATGACAGAAAAAAGTGTTAAAGTATGCTGTCTTTGATTTTAAATTTAAAAAAAAAAAGTCCAAAACTTAAGATAACGCTGGAATATTGACCTTTTTAATTGTAAGTACACATACAATAAAAATTTTTAATAAAAATAGACTGGCTGCATAGACGAGGACCAAAACCTTGAGGAATACACCAGGCATTATGGTAACTACTGCTGATGAGCATTTCAGCCTATCTGAAAGTGTAAGAAAAGAGCTGGCTTTGAGCTTATAATAAAGCAGCAAAAGTAATAAATACAAGAAAATGTGACAGGATAAATCACTGTTAATATAAAGTCACAGCATGGTCAGAGAAGTCATCAAGTAAGCCAGTTCCTGTGTGTCAGTGATTCCTCATCATTCCCTTTGGTCCTAGCAAGCCAAGTAAACAGGGCTCTGGCATTTGTCTTGGTGTCAGTTCCCCATGGGTTTTAATGAAGCAAGGAAACAGAGGGAGGTTTGCAAGGTTCTTCTATTAACTCCAAACGAATAGGCTTGGGGGAGCAAAGTTCATCCCTGGCACAAGAATGGAACAGAGGAAGTGTGACTGAGCAAAGAGACTGAGAAAAACAAGACAAACATATGGAAAACTGGGGAAAGGACATGGGAAAAGCTGGCTGAGGACCCCGTACAGGGACAACCAGAGTTAGACAGCTGATGGGAAAATATACAAATAAATAACCAAAACAAAACAAAAAACCCACCCACTACAAAACAGAGAGAAATGCAAGGCTGTGGGCAAAGCAGTGGGTTATCAAAAGATTAGCTATAAAAAGAACTGGGGGATGCTGTCAGGAGAACAGATGAAGTAAGGATGTGGGAAAGGCAGCATTAGCTTTAGATTAGATGTGCTTCAGTCTTGTGCTCAGGAAGCCTGCAGCATGAGAGTAATAAGACTTAGACTGGAAGAGAAGGACTAACCAGTATGTCCCTTCTTGATGGAAACAAGAGTCCATCTTCACCAGAGCTCATTCCATTCCCAAGCTTGGAGAGAATCCCAAATTCTTGAACTTCACTATTTCTCTGTGGAATGGATATAAAACATCTCTTAGTCTACATCACCTGAAGTCTTGGAGCAAATGGCAACCTATTTCCAAGGACCTATTCTGGTGTAATTCCATTATGAATTATTAATTAGTACATTATACAGAACCAAGATACAAGATGTACATTTTGCTTCAAAAATTGTAGTACACCCTCTACATTACCTCTTCTTTCCCACACTGAAGGAACAGACCAGAAGAACTACAGTATACCACACAATAACAAATTGTCCTGCCTCATTGCATAGACAAGTGAAATTAACAGTAGGTAAGTATTTAAATTAAGTAGTTACTATTTAGCTTCATGCTCAGGGTTGTTTCAGGGTTGTTCCATGCAACCCCTGCTCTAAAATCAAAGTAATTAATTTTTCTTTTCTTTCCTTTTTTTTTTTTTTTCCTTTGAGCATCTGAGAAATATTTATCTTTAAAAGACCTGTGAGAGCTAGCTAGGTGGCAAATATATCTATTTTACAGATTAGAAACTGCATCTGGGACAGTCAGAATCATCCACTCATTTACTCTTTTTACACCTTTAAACTCATGTTTTTCACAGAATTATGTTTCACCTTCTTTGGAGTAACATTCTATTTTAGAACAAGGTGGACTTGTAAGGAAATTATGTACAATGCATTTTTATAAATTCTTAGGCAGAACAGAACAAAGTTTTTCAGCTTGTGTCTTTACATTACATTCAGGTGACAGAGCATGAAGATTATGTTACAGAGCAATGGAAGAGACAGCAAAGCACAAGGTGCCACATTTGGCACGTCCAGATAGACTCAGAAAGAAGGATTTGATTGCTTTATGGGCCAGGATAAGGAACAAAGGAAAGAGGAATAGGCAGCAATTCAGTTTCAGCTGCTTATAACCATGTCAGCAGCAAAAATGTTTCAGAGGAAGATTTGTACACAACGGAACAATAATCCATTAATTCTCTCTCTTTCTCCTTCAGTAGGATTTTGAATGGAACAGAAGTCCAACTCTGCAGGTTTCCAAAAACATTTCAGCATCAAGGGAATTAAAGGTGTACCACAAAAAATTCTACTTCAGGTAAAAGCAAAACAGTAGGGATCAAAAGTCCTGTAGAATTTTAATTCAGAGTAGACCTAAACTGAAAAGATAGATTAAAAAAGATTGAGGCAGACTTCCATTGATTTCTACAAGATCTGGATTTAGAACTTCTAAAAAAATATATATTCTCATATACCAAAGGTGTTCAAATTAAACTGTTTAATAAGCCTCAAGATCATGATATGTAAAAGCCAGAAACTTCTCTTGGATATGTCAGAAAACAAATGTTTGCACACTATACCCCCTGTGCTCCTTTTGAGTTAGAAGTCAGAGGATGATACTAAAGACAACAAGTATGTTTTGAATTCACTTGAGTTAGGAACAAGTTTTTTAAAAACTATTCTGTATCATTTGAGGCAAAAGGATTTTTATTAGAGAGGATGGGTCCTTTTTTAGT
Source organism: Heliangelus exortis (assembly GCF_036169615.1). Lineage (NCBI taxonomy): Eukaryota > Metazoa > Chordata > Aves > Apodiformes > Trochilidae > Heliangelus > Heliangelus exortis. The sequence continues at coordinate 24,458,648 of NC_092425.1, read as the reverse complement.
AACTAAGATTAAAGAAGTTTGTCTCTCCATAGTTCCAAATAAAGTGTCAAATAATTATTTCTTTGAAAGATTTGCATTTGGTAATCAGTTCACTATTAAAAAATAAAAAAATCAAAGAGAAAAATATATTTTGGGTTGCACAGAACTACAGAGACTATGGAAAAAATGTGTTGTTGCTTTTCTTCCCCATGCAAATGTCACTAAATCCTGCAATTGGACTGCTGTTAAACACAATCAGAAATAAAAATCAAAATATTTAATTCATAGACAAATCACAGAAATATTTTCAGATATGCTGTGACAGAAATAATTAAAAGAACAATCCCACAGTTATAGAGTAAAATTAAATAAAACCCAAAGTAAACCACCACAGCAAAATAGTTTTTACCCAAAGAAACAGTTTTGGGTTTTTTTAATAGTCAAAAAAATTGGGGTATTGTGTGGCAAGAACAGAGTTTTGCTCTCTTTTCTTTCCTTTGAATGCAGCTTCTCATCCAAATATCAGATTAATTTCAATGAAAGCATTTCTGCTGTGATTATCAATATTGTTTAGGGAGTATATTTTTTTTTAATTAGTTTGATGTGCCACCTCTTTAGATCAAATTCACATTTATGCCTTATTGAAAAAAGTCTTAATTATTGCCATATAACAAAATGCTATTAAAATCTACATAAGCTGCATTTCATTAAGAACTACAGGAATTCATCAGATGATCTCAGCCAATATTTTACATTTGCATTTTTGTATTTCTTTTTCATCAAACATTGAAAAGAAGAAATAAATATCTTCTCACATCATTTTTAACATTAGTCCAAGTAGTGTGAACTCCTGTATGTTATCAGGAGAAGTTTTCAGGGGAATTCAAGTGCTACACTGGAAATCTGGGCTGATAAAAGGGACAATATTTTCTCCATCATAGCCCAATCTGGCAAAACAAATCCAGAGCAAAGCAAAACAAAACAGTTCCAGGTATCAAAGTTCAAGATCTCTTAAAAGTATTGGGACTGCAACTTTTACAGCCACACACTTTCTGTACATCTACACTCATCACACAAAAACAATTATGAATGGTATAAAAAGGAAAAAAGCCTCTTCACAGTGAAAATTTAATTATTGCACACATATTATAAGTAACCACTTTACAGTCTGCATAGTTATATATGAAGGCATTGGTGATGACCAAAGGTTTTCCTTTGTGTGATTACAGCACCTTTATAGATAACAGTGTAGAATGAAGACTAAAAAGATAAAGAAATCTAGGTTTGGAAACATGTCTGAAATCTGATATTATTACTTGGGTCTTTTAGATGTTCATTTCTTAAAGTTAAAAAGGGGAAAAAAAAAACTTTACTATTTCCTTTCCTCACACCATTCCTGGGCATTTGGTATTTTGCATCATCATCAGTTGTTTAATCATAGCTAGTGAAAAAGTATGAAAGTTTCTAAGATAAATCAACATCAGTAACTATTTACAACAGATATTTTTACATCTTGGTAACTTTAACTTATATAAAGATTATCCAAAAAAGTCAGTTCTAAAACTCAGGGATTTTTAACTGCAAGATTTGTTGTCTATATGTAAGTACATATAATCAGACCTGTAATTAATAAACATAAACTTATAAGCAAATATCATTAAATATCATAAATAACCACTTTAAGGGAAGATTAATGAAGAGAATGTAAATGTTTACCCATTTTATTTATGAATCACAGATGCTTCCATTCAAATGTACATATCTAGTGTCAGATATGGACACAAGACATTTGCAAAGGGATGTAATGACCATTTGCATAACAGAAGAGTGGCTATGTCTGTACTGAAGCCAAGAATAAATATATCATCAGGTCAGAGGTATTTATCTCTCTGGTAGCATCCTCTGCTGTTAGCAATTAATTTCTGAGCAGCTATATGCTCAAAGGCTGCAGAACAGAGCAAGAAAAAGTAATTTAGAAAATAAGGCAGTAAACAAGCACTCTGCCAGTAATATGAAAACACAGACATATATATTTCTCTTTATCATTACTTTTCTGTTTTCTGTTTTATTATAGCAGTACACACATACTTCAAAAAACAAGATCATCAAATTCTGAAAGCATTTATTTATTGGTTATGCCTGTACACTACTCATTAAAACTTCTACTGCGTGTATGTAGAGGGTCACTAATCAAACTGTTTTCTTTAGTACCACGTGTGTGGAAGTTTTCCATTCCAGTGCTACCAATCAACTACCCACAGCAATACAATGAAAGGACTCATTTAAATGGAAGCAACAGACTAAGTTTCTTCCCATACTACAAGTGAACTGATTAATTAAAACTCTAGGGAGGCCTCTCCTGGATTTTCTACTGAGGCCATCATAAACTGCAATTGAAACCTCAAAGAAAATGTTTTTTCCTTCTCTTCATACCTATACTCCTGATTCTAAATGTTATCTTTTTGTCTGAGCTTTTGATTTTGAGACACCTCATTACCATTGATGTTATTGTGTTTGACTGCTAAGGAGTTGTTCTATTCCAAAGTTCATCCATCTTTAACTCCAGAAACCTCCCTTAGGATTGCCACTAAGTCCCACACTTCAAATGTTATTCAGAAGAATTACCAGGCAGTGGTTAATGCAACAGTTGTTATCTTTTCTGGCAGCTGCTTATTTTCATAATGCCAAAACCAATATCTAGTTTGTCCCTCAACTTGAAATGAAGAAAATTTGTTGTTGCTCTGGAGCTTAAAAATTTCTAACATCTCTAGGCAATGTTTGCCTTTCTGCAGAGGCTCCCATACTTATGGAGAGCTAATTAAATGCCATTTCTGAGCTATCTCTGGAAGAATTCCATCAATGGGGCTTTGCATGACAGGTCAAATAAACAGATAAAGAAATGCCCCAAGAGGCTTCCTGGCTGTAGAACAGGTCAAAGTCCATAAATACATACCTTTACAGCTTAACATTAAACATAGAGGTAAACTGCAGTTTCTAAAAGAATATTCAGAAACCAGAAAAAAGGATAATGAGGAATGTAGCTGAAACTACAGTCCATTAAAATGATTATTAAAATAAATTCCTATAATGCTTCAGTAATCATTTCAATATGTCTTTTTAAGACCCCATTAAAGACACAGTGAGAAAATTTTGAAGTTTAATCTTAGCACTGGCTACACATTATTCATCTCCATTTCAAGTGAAAATGCCACAGAAAAATGCCAAATGAAAATGGGATTGAATTATTCAAAGGCATGTAGGTCCAAATTTTTGAATATTTAGGAACTCTAATGTTAGACACTGTAAAACATCAGATGTCTCTGAAATCAGTGGGAAAATAGGCTACTTCCTATATTTCAGTTTAGAATCAGAAGGAGTTTTCAAATGGAATGCAAGATCTCAATTTTTAAAATCTCATCTAAGCTTCACACCATGCCTGTATCTTCACACTGCATCCATTATTTATTATTACTTTAGTACTGATGTGTGTGCTGTGTCATTAACCAGATTCAGGCACCATGTCAGCAGAGAGGGAGAGTGATTCAATACTGACTCAGATGGACACATCTCCATCTACCAAATCAACCAAGATTCATTTGCTTAGAAACAAATAATGACTGATAGAACTGTTAGAAAAAAGACAAGATATGAAATGTTAATACAATTGAAAGAAAATTTAAAAAAAATATGTATTTTTTTTAAAAAGTTAAACTCAATCTGACAAAATATGTTTTGATCAAAATTGAAAAGAATGTGGTTTTTTTCTGCCACCCAAAATATTGTCTTACTACCATATCTATTTCATATGTATGGTGCCAATGCCATCACAATGATTTATACAGAAACAAAAATATTGCCACAACTCTCATTCTTGCACTCTAGAAAATGTCACTCCTTAAATTACATTTCCTTATATCAATTTACAAAATGAATGTGGACTTCATTATATAACTATTAAAAATCTGAGATTACATAGCCAACATTTTACATGATTCTTGAAGAACCACTATGGTACCATGTAGTCAATGAAGTTTTGTTGGTTTTTTTTAAAATCATACCTGTGTGCAAGTAATTTTGTTGTTGCATTATTTCTGAAGGTATTTCTGTTTTCTCTGTGGCCAGGATCTCTTATTGGAAGATACAAGCATCACAAACTCTCCAGCTGAAACAGTTATTAATGCTTTTTCTCTTAAAGTTTTTAGAGTTCACAACAGTACTATTTTCTTCATATATAGCTTCCTGTTTGGTTTGAAAGAAAAGATTCCCAACTATCTGGGGGGGGGAGAAAATACAAAGCATAGTCTGTGGCTTTTCTTCCTGTGCAGGGTAATTGTCCCTCACTTTTTCTCACCTTTACTTTCTGCAATCACCTTTAATAAACTTCCTTGGACCAAAGAGCCAATAACTCCTTTGCTCACCTCCGCACTCAGTTCCACTCATTACAATTCTCTTCCCTGCTGCCAGACCTTCTTCTCAACTTAAAGCTGCTGTAACTTCCTTCACATTTCCCCTGGCCTCTGGCCTTAGCATCTGGTGTGATCAGAATCACCCTGCCCCTTTTCTGATTTCATTTTTTAAAAAATCACTCTAACAATGGCGGAAGTCAGGTAGAAAATGGTAGATGAAGAAAAAGTGTCTGAGAGCTGGAAGCGAGCTCAGCAAAAATTACTTTTCTAATATTTTAATTGGTTCCTCCCCCAGCAGAGAGAATTCCTCAGTCCTTACCAACACAACAAACAACAGCACCATATGAAAAGGTTTTCTTGTATTTATCTGGGAAATATTTTGCTCTATGAATTACATGTCTAGATTCTCAATCTACACCCTATATCTCTTATATTAGAACTCAGCACATTGAAAACCCTAGCACCAGAGATGTCAAGAGTGTTTTTGGATGAAGTCACCTTTTCCACCATTCCTTACTTATACTTGTCTCCCATGTATTCTTTTTAAAAGCCATTCCAAGATATAGCATACAAGTGCAAGCACTTGAATAAGCTGTCAAGTACAGATTCATAAACTCCTATCATTTCTTTTAAAGGTAAAATCTGATCTAATGCACTTTACCTTGCAGGGCTTCAGTGTAAGGTTTTAATGTCATCTTCTGTTCATTATTTCCTTCCACATTTCAAGCCACTTCTAAGCACATTATACAACTCTGCTATCTTCTATAATCATATAATAAGCTATAGTCTTCCTTTCATGTAAAATTACATTTTTCATTTAAATTACCATATAATTGAAAAAATATCATATAATTGAAAAAAATATTCTAGTTGGAAATTATCTGATGTATCTTTTACAGAAAAAAAGGATATTTATTCTTATATTATGCCTTAGACAATGAAGAACATGAAATCTACTGCTATCATTTATTTTGCAATGCGTTTTCTTTAGTCTGCTATACTAAGCAACCACCATGTGATGCATATACAAAAATAAATGTAGTTATTGGAACATAAAATAACAAGCCAAAGCAGAAATATCCTTTTGCACTTATGTTATAGAAGTTATGCAAACTACACAAGCATACAGCTGTTAAAGAGCTACAGAAGAGAAGCCACTGAACAATAAACTTCAAACTTTGGCCCATTTGCTGTCTCAGTCAGTTTTCCACATAAGATGCAGACAACTAATTAAAACATTGCCTGGTGCAATATTTGGTATTACCTTTTGTTCTCTGAGGATAACTTGACTAAAGGGGTATGTAAGGTCAGTTCCTATTTTGTCTGAAACCTCTTGCACTCAGCAGGCAGGATGAGCAGAAGATTTTTTTTTTTTTCTCTCTTCTTGTTTTGAAAACTGATTCTGCCTGAGGAAAAAACAAAAGCTATGGGGCCACAAGTGTCATTGTTGCTATCTTTAGTTAAGTACCAGCTTGACAAAGCTGTTCATTCTTAAGGCTTTGTTGTTGCTGCTTTTGAATTCTTCTGCTCGATCTGAATTGATGTAATTATGGTCTTAATGAACTATTAAAATTCAGAACTTATCTGAAGATTACTTTTTATATCACATTGCTGAGGATTTACATCACATTTTTCTCTATGCAGAAGGTTCTGAAAATCCTCCTTGCCATCTCTGGGTAACTCTCACTTTACATTTTCAGATTCCATAATGGATTTTCTCAAGAGCTCCTGCAACTATTTTAGTTTCCGTTGAGATAAAGTATGACAAATGGTAACATTTTGCCCTTGAACGAGCCTGTGATGAATAACACTTATTGCAGGTGGGTGCTCCCAAAGTGAAAATTGCATACTTTAGATTAAACCTGAAAGGGATGCTAAAGGGCAGTACAAGCTTCTTTTGGTATTTTTTCCACAGTGCTGACAAATGCAGCATTAACACTCCATTTCAATGTTTTGATTAAAGGAAAAGGTGTGTTTCAGGGCTTAGCTTTTTTTTTTTTTTTTTGCATTCTTTCTGGGCTTTTCAGACTCACGTAGAGGCAGTGTTGGGAGTCATTGACTATAACCTTTTACTATAACTTTGTTGTTTGTTTGACAGTGCTATAGCAACCATTATGGGCACCATGAATTTGTTCTGACCACATTCTGACCACATGTTCTGCCACCAGAAGAACTACTACTTCATTACATTTACCTGAGAAATAATTCTATTTCTATTCTCCTCCCATTTTCTCTCCTTTGCTTACCTTTTTATTATTATTATTTTAATAGAAACAAGGCAATAGTTTTGTATTTCTTGGTATTTGAGGAAGACGAAAGACCCTCTACAAAAAAACCAGCACTTCCCTTTCAAAGACACAGTCATAATTTCCACCACTGTTTCTTTCTTTCCTTTTTTGCTCACTCTCTCCTCATAAAAGCTACTTTGTTCCCTACATCCATAAATGACTTTCAAATATCTCCCAAAACTCATAAAAAACAACACAATGTGCACAAAAGTTTCCCAATGGCCATAACACTACACTCTCAGGAAAATACAACATCCAGCAGTGAATTATCTTCTACTGTTTGGAACAAAAAAAGAAAAGCTTACAGTTACCTTTAGGTACTGATCGTGACCCAGATATTTTCTATCATTTTAGATTTTTAGGATTAAAATCTTCAGTCAAAGTTAAATTTTTATATCCCTCAAGATTCACCACCATCACACTGAATTTGAATGACCTTTTCAGAATTTCTTATAGTTTTCAAACTGGCTACACAAATCAGCTCCATATGAATATTGCTTTGCCTCCAGGATATTTTAAAAAGCCCAAATTTGGGACAAGATTTGGCTAAAAATTAAAGCTCATGGAAGAAAGAACTTTCATGGTCAGTGACACTGAAGTCTTCAGTATGTCAACTCCCTCAAAAAGAGAGAGACTATGAAAGGATTCAGTTGATTTAATCTTTAAACTGTCTGACTTTTCTGTGCCAAGATGATGCTTTTCATGCAGCAGCTGATTATGTAGAGAACAAGAATGTCTACATGCCCTGCAGAGATTAACAGAAGTGTCTTCCTCTTGCACACACTGAATCATAAAAATCAAAACATCAGTGATCTGGCTACCACTTTAAACAGAGATTTCAGAACCCGAACTACAGACTTCAGCATATTTTAAGAGGAAAAATAACTTCAAAGTGCTTTGGGAGAAATTAAAACCTTCCAAAGATAGAGCAATGATTCCCCCTAATGGAGAACATGTAGATTTTCCAGAGACTCCTGTTCTGCCTTGAAAATCAAGCCAGTATATTGATGGAGCTAGCAATATTTTTAAAGTATGGTGATAAGTTGCAGTCTTGTTAGTCTTGTTAAGCCTGCTGGAAATAATAATTACTAAAGTCAAGTGGAAGTGACTTGGGAGAAAATCTAAAACAGAAAAAAGTAGAATGCTTCAGTTGCCACAAAGTATTTAAATTGCCAAGACAGTGTTTAAATTAAGAGGTAACCGTGCCAAAGTGTTAGATTTCTCTGTTAGCCCCATATTACTCATTATTATTCATTCAGTGGAGAACTTTGTAAAGATGCACTAAAGATGACTTTGGATTTCATAACCCTGCACTCTGCAAGGTGAGGACTCACACATGCAGCATGTTCAGCCACACAGGCTGCTTAGGTTGCTGCCATCATCCTATTCCTATAAGACAGCTCTAAACAGCAAACTAGATCCTAAATAAGATCTCCAGAGGCTGAACTGTATACATTATCAAACATCAAACTCCCTCATTTCTGTGATTTAATTCCATACTCTGTTTACATATGGTTGGACTTTTATCTCTCTTCTTAGTAACATTATTGAAAAATTACAGCTAAACTACTGATTGCTTTAGAGTAAAGAACATTTTACACATCATGTTGACAAGCCATGTGCTAGGGTACTTACATAAAATGCTTTGTAGATTTTATATGAAATTTTTTAACTGCACGGACTTTCTTGGACATAATTGTACCTACGGAATAATTCCCATTAGTCATATCAGGTTATCCTGTGGCCTGGTGTAAGGTCAAGTCAGATGAGAATGTTAAAAGAACTGCATCTGTCAGGGTTTTAAAATTATGACCAGAATAAAAGTTTTTCAGACTTACTACCCTAAATAAAACTGCCAATTTTAAACACTGTTCCTCTTGGTTTTTCACCTAAAATGATCACAAACCGTTAAGACAGAGCAAATATTTTTATGAAGCAGAGGCAAAAAACCTGTTTAGTCAGACATCCTGCAAGGCAGAAATGCATTTGCCTTATTCCCCAAGCACTTCTCCTTGATGCCAAGCCTGGCAGGCAACAGCACCAACTGAATGCCCCTGACATTTCCTTATGAGCTGCTTATGAAGAAAATCACACTTTGACTTTGCTGATTCCCAGATCAGTTACAGGGATTGGTGTAAACTGCAAAGAGAAACAAATTCAGCTGCAGTAACAGCCACTGAGCCCAATCACAGCTAGTGGGACAGGCTGATGGACTCCACAGATATACATTGCACATGTAAAACTCAAGCAATGTCTGGCAGGTATGTGGAAGTATGTAAATATAGCTCTAAGGAAAAGATTACTTAGTATGAGTTAAGATGATTTTAAAATTTTTATCTCAAGCACATCTGTAATCTAAAGAATATTTACTTTTGTATACTGATTCATGCCATACGCCCAGTTGTATTATTTTGTTCACAGATTTTAAGGGAAGGAACATCTTTGTCTTGCTGCAGAAAGTAAGAATGTGTGAAACTGTAGGTAGGGAATCTATATAATAATGAGAAACGAATTTCTGTGGCCCATGAAATTTCTTAATAGCAAGGCATGTAGAGGCAGATAAAAATAAACTATCCTTGTCAGCTTCCCATTCCTTCACTCGTTCGTGGTCACAAAGATTTTTCTGAGAGAATACTGACAAAATAACTTATTGAAAGTGTAAAGAAGAAATCATACTAAATGTTTATGAGAGGACAAAACAGCATTAAAGACATCATGGAAAAATCAAGGAAAATTTGTATGCTATGTTGTTTTGTTCTAACATCAGAAAATATGTTTAACATAGTGGTTCAACAAAGTGGAGAAGATCATAACATTTGTATTCATATTCTCATTAAGACTTGTTTTTTGCAGATTAAAAAGGTTGAAAGACTAAAATACAGGAAACTCAGCTTTCTCTGTAAACATAAATGCTTATGGGTTATTATTCAGCTGCATGATTCAAGGCTAAAGTTGACATCAGTTTTCATTATTACATCCTATGTAACTTTGCTATGGAAAACTAATTTACCTGAAATTGACTCATTTAATTTGATAAGAGATGAGACCACTCTGTTGACCTCTGGAGTCCCTGCTCACAGCACGAGGTCACAAAGACATCCCAGGTGTGGCAAGGTGGCCAGATAAACACCTTTGCCTCTGTAGCAGTTGCTACTCAAACTCCAAGGTCTTCAGTGTTGGTCATCTTCTGCTGGTCTTACATTTTAGTCTTTGAGGTGCATTTTTATCCATTCACATCACCATGATCTGTGGCCTTTTGTACTCTCATTCTCTCCAGGCTGCCTGATCTGTGCTCCTGGTTAGACAGTTCCAAAACTAATGCAGAGATAACTGCTCACTTTGTGCTTCCTGTGCAGCCATCTTAACTGCACTATTGGCACATTATTTACCTTATGGCCTGCTAAACATTAAATCAGCAATTATGCTTATGCTAAATCCATATAACCATAAGGAACTGCTGAGCTAGCAGTTCAGCTAGTCTCTATCTTGCCACTAGAAAGGCTAAATGTATCTCTGTGAGATTGCTAATTCAAGCAATTTGTCTCAGCTCAAGGGTCCCTTTCCCTTAGCATTGATCCACAATCCCTTGCTGCTTCCAGATTTCTGCTTACAAATGCAGAACTTTACAAAGATTTAGAAACTGAACAGGAGGCTATCTGAGCATGGCCTCAGTTCGAAACACTTTCTTACTTTTTGTGGGTTTTTTCCTAAAAATCATATTTCATAAAAACAGAAGCATGGAAGCCAACTCACGTGTAGATGAAAATAGTCAGCTTTGCATTGAAGGGGTTTAAATGTTTCTCTCACATCCGTTATACAGAAGAGCTCACATTACATGTACATGCAGTTATTTCAGTTCTTCTGTACATGAACACAAAAGAAACGGGCAGAAGACAGGAAGAGCAAAGACATTGGCAGCAAGATCTAGACAAGGAATAATAGTGACAAAATGTAACAGAGGAAGAAGCAAATGGAATGGGAAAGACCTGGGTGTTCTGGGAGAAAAGAAGGGTGGGTATCTATGGAGAAGATTCTCAAAAGGTCTTTTAGGGGGCTGTGTGGGGAATATCAAGGAAAATGCATCAATTCAAGGTTTAGCCTTTAAATAACCAGGAAGTAAAAAAGAAAGGAGCAAGTCTTTAACTTGCTCAGATACAAATGTGTGAGCCAGGAGGAAAGAAATATTTTTATTCCAATATAATATATAATATTATAATATTGGAATATTTTTTATTCCAATATTTCCACGTTTCAAAGTACTGTTTGCAGAATTAGGACTATTTTCTACTGTTTCCAGAATCACATCAGAATCTTAGCTTTCCAGTAACTGTATTTCTTTATCTTGCAGCAAAATGGAACCCAAATGTGCAAACTGTTAACTCTCAAAATAGTAAAAATATGCTTGCTTACCACACTTAATCAGAATGTACTACAAGCTACTAGACCTGAGCACAGTAACTTCTATATAAATCTAAATGCATAAGTCATACCATCATTTTTTATCACCAGTACTTCAATGCTTATTCCTTGTTTGGCACCTTGAAAATAGTGCTGTCTGCCAGGAAATTCTGACCAAGGAGAGTGTTGGACATGTCTGGCAGTTTTTAGAAAAACAAGGAACTTCTGGGTGCCTTGTGCAGGAGGATGCCATGATCTCTCTGTTTCTAATCTCCTCATCTCCAGACAGCTCTGGAACAGATGGAAACAACCTATTGTGCACCAAAACTTCCAGTTGGGAAACTCATGGTTCCCCCAGTCAAGTTTATTTAAGAAAATGTAAGCAGAGCAGGAGGCATGCAAGAGGAGAATGAAAGCACAGGTGTAAGAAGATATGTGAAGAGATGTATTTAGAGAATGTATTTGTGGGGATGTATGGATGTATTTGTGTGTATTATGAGGGAGACTCATGGAAGAAGACATTGTGGGGAAGACATGGCAGGAAACACACCTGGATACATACTGTTGGAAGGAGCTGCTCCATGCCAGAGGAAAAATGTCTCTAAAGAACTTTGGCCCATGAGCAACACATACCAAGGCAGAGATATCCCCTCGGAGACTGCTGCCTGCAGGCAACCCATGCCAGAGCAGATGAAAATGCTTAACAGGCAAGGATGAGTGGAGAAAAACAAGATGCAAGGCTCAGAAGAAAGAAATCATTATACACTGACCACAGTCTCCTGCACTGTCCATCACTTTCCAACAGAGACTGGGAAAGACCAAGTGTTAACTGCTGTGGAAACAGGGAGAGCTGGGGGGCCATGAAGGAGAAGGAGAGGTCTTACCTTAAGTGTTCTTTCATTTGCCGACCTCTACTTTTTTTTCTTCAATACCTAACTAAGTAATTAAAAGTTCAGGTTAATTAGAAATAACTAAATTGAACTAAATTCAAGTCAAAACTGGTTTTACCTGCAACAAACAAGTAAAAGGTTTTTTGTCAAGAACACCTGTTGAACAGTACTGATGCACAATGTCAGGAATGCTTTGGAAATTCTGATGACTTAGCTGGCTTCCTCATTCCAAAGTAGACCTTCCTGTCAGAATAGCAGCATCAGCTGATTTTCTTGAATTATTCCATCTGTGGTGTTCTGTACCAGCAGCCCTGTCATATATTTCCCCTCCCATCCACTTTGGCCTCATGTTCCACTGTGGCACTTGAAACTAATAAAGAGTTGCAGAAGGTTTAAATTGCCAATATTATCAGCTACTTAAAGTTCCTTCATGGCTCTGGAGTCCAATATTGATCATCAACATCAGCAACCAGTCCATTTGGTTTTACTTAGCTAACGAACAGTTATTTATTATTTATCATATTTCATCTACTCTCCACATCATGATAAAATTGACTAAAATTTTGTACACATTCCAAGAGCTGCCTTTTTTATAACTCTAAAAAGACAATCTACTAAGGCAACAAAAGTATTAGAGCCAAATATCCAATTTAGTATTAATCTTAACATAAAGTCAGAATTGATGGCATGTTTATTATCCCACAAGCAAGCTTACAACCTAAACTACAACAATGATATATACATTACCTGAAGTAATACCATGAAAATAATCGTCTCCATCTATTGACTCCCAGTTCTGAGAATATCTGTCATACCTTCCAATTTAGTAAAAATACCTAAGACACAGAAATGACAGAATTTAAATGTAAAGCCAGTGAAAGAAGTTTGAGTGTCTCACTCTAGGAGTAGATTGAAAGTTCCTTTGTGTAACCCAAAGTTTTCCATACCTTCTTGCAGCAGCCTGTTTTCTGGATGTACTTTCTAAGCCTTTGTACCCTTTTTAGTACCCGGTGAAATCATTTGTAATGCTTCTTTGTCTTCCAAATAAAACGTTCTTTTCCCTATGAAGCTGAAGTCTGTTTCTTTCCGAGTAACAACTGGGACTAAGCACCAGCCAGCCTACCATTCACAAGCACTGTGCAAAACAGGTAAGCTCACTGCCAGCCTTGTTTCTAAATGTTTGATGTCATAATATAATTTATCTAATGTTTTTTCTTTACTCTCTGAATTCCTCAAATTTGAAATACATTAATTAAAAAGCAGATATTAAAGAGGAGAAAAATCTGACCAGACTGGTAAAGCACGGACATACTCACTTTGTTTTGTGCCCCTTTTGTAAACAAGCTTTTTGTTTCATCTGGCAATCTGTATTTCAAGCAGTAGAGGGAGTCTTTTATTCAGTGGAGCCACATTCATTTCCATTCATTTGCTCTCAGGCTTAATGTTTGGGAGACAATTGATTTAAAGGTCAGGGCCAGCAAACCAGAAAAGGATATCAAGCAGAATGTTTTCTCTTTCTTTTTATTCGGGAGGGATGGAGAACTAAGATCTTTTGCCATCTAATTGTCAGTAATGTGTTCTTCCAAAAAGAAGAAAAATGTTAATCCACTCTTATCTTTCCCCATCTCAGCATTGGTTTGCAAAGGCCTTGAATGTTTTCAACAAGAGGTAGTAAAGATTTGGCTGCAGAAGACAGGAATTTTTTTTTCAGGACATGAAACAGCAAGTCTTGCAAATAATGGCTATTTCCCCCCAACTCTTCACACTGTTGCCTCTATCTATGTACTGTTGCCATTAGTATTGAGAGAGCCATTGTTCATTGTAAGAAAATATAAAAGAACATCATTATAAGTTCAGATTTCTACAGTGGCTTTCTGGAGGGGTTTTGATCAGTGTAGAAGGACTGCCTGAAAAGAGAAACATTTTCCAAGAGAGTGTATTACACAGAAAGAGAATGCCCTGACACTGAAAGAAACTGGGGGAAAAACATACCTACCAGTAGGCTAGACAAAGGGCACAGGTCGAGGCCTTTTCTTTGAAAGCACTGATTAATGTGAGGTCCTGTTACCTACTATAATCATCGTTTTGTTCCGAGTGAAAGGTTTCCTACATTCCTAATTTGTCTTCGGGATGGTAAAAGAGAAAAAAGCTGCCTACCTCAGTCCAAGGGTGAGACAGTTTCATTTTGCATCCAGTTCAAAGTGATGGACACAAAGGATGCAGGTTGTTGTACAAATGCTAACTGAGTGATTCCCTGGAAAAGTAGCCCCTGCAGCTCATATCACTCAACTATATATCTGGATGAGAGGGGGTATTCAGATTGTTTCTTAAATAAAATTCTAATGTGGCAAAGTTAGAAAGAGCTGTTAAATCCTAGTAGAGAAAAATATCCATTTGCTTTCACTTGTGTATTCTATTCTTGTGTTAAGAAGACACTAGATATTTGCACAAATTAAGCATCTGTACTTGATTTTTCATTGTTAAATTTAAATCATGTCAAAACTGGTAATCTAGTTATATAGATGTCCTGATGCTGTTTTCACTGGAGCCCTTCAGAGGTCTCCTTAAGAGATGTTAAAATGGGACTTGGACAGATATTTGGGGGCAGGGACTGAGTGGGGCAGAGTTCAGTATCTTTCTTTAATGATGGAATAACAAAAGGGAGCTCAGGACACATAGGCTTCAAGGGGTCAGTTAAATGCCCAAACTGATGTGGAATAAACACAGAGTAAGAATCACAGGAAAATATACTATAGCAAGAACTGTAGACAGAGTAAAGTCAATAATCAGGTTTTGCCCATTCCAACAACAAAAAGGAACAGTTTAACTACTTCTAATACAAGGATTCATTGATATTAAGGATGTGTCCTCTCTGGGGAGACTTTGGAGCTAACACCACCAAAAACATAATGACTTTCCCCATAATCAGCAAACATTCTGCCACATACTTTACTTTGTTTCAATAAAAGTGTTATGTCCCATGCCATGTAACCTCTTACTTTCTGAGGACTTTGCTTAAAAACGGGAACTTTGTTCTTTCTATTCTCTCAGCATATTTTGTCAACCAACTAAATACTCTAACTCAGAGATGGTGTGAAGTAGTTTACTTCTGTGGTGTAGTAAAACATCAAAGTTATACCACTTGCAAAGCATCTACACCATCTGCCAACTAATTTAAGTATACACCAAAACTAACACTAAAATTAGCTACAGACTAACAAAGTCTGCAATATGTTAGATAAAAAATGCCTGTGCAAGCTGATATTGCTGACATATGTTGGAAATATGAAATTTTAGTTGATACGTTCTGCAAATTATAATTTTTGCATTGATTTTAAGTTTGGGTATGATTTTTTTATTTGATAAAAAAAAGTATTTTTTAATAAGAACAGATACTACATGTAGGTAAACCAATTTAAATTATTGATTTATATTAATTTGCAGTGTAGAATATCATAGAAAAACAGATCTAAATCCCACAACTCACGAGGCCCGTTGTATCCTTGACTAGCCCTGATGTAAGACATTTCCTCAAGATGTGTAGACAGCTCCTGAGTTTTAAGGGGAAGACACCCTTCAACAAGGCAAGATCAAGTCACAAGAATGTGACTACAGCTATCTGCAAACCTAAATGCCATTTTCTATCCTTTCATTTTCACTGAAGCTTTGAAGTAAATACGAAAGGAGCCAGAACTAAGCAAATTACCTGAGGACTGAAACATCTTTGACATAAGTCTCAAATGCAGTTCAAGTCTTTTATACTACTTTTTCGTTGTTCTAGTTTTGTTTCATCTCAGAATGTGAGTGATGGTGGTGACGACTGAAAGATTGGACAGCTGGGCTCAGGTCCCCATGTTGGATACAGACAGAAACACTCTGAGATGTTCTCTTTCAGGAGCCTCAGAGCCTGAGCAGCAGAAACATTTAACTATTTCTTGCTGAAGGAATTGTGCAACAGGAAGGATCCATTTCACATCCACTATTCCAGCAGGTCCTGTATGCTAAAAGATTTCCTCTTTAAGTAGGAAGGCTGTAATTTCAAACCCATTTGCAGCTAATGTGCTGGATTTGCTGTGCCAGCATGAAAAAAATCTCAAATCTTACTGCTACAAGGCCCAATAAGAAGTTGCTGAGTAATGCCTACTTTGATCCATCTACTCAACATGGGAAGAAGGTTTCTAAGTTTTGTAATATAACCAAGCCTAGGCCAACAAAACAATCATGAAATCTAACTTAGAAGTCAAAACAATTTCTTATTCCAAGTAGAAGAAGACACTTTTTAAGTAATTCTGTCTCTCTCTAACCAAATGATAGTGGGTAGAAATCACCCCTGTTAAACTACTTTACCAGTCTGTGTTTTGCTTCAATTACCATCCACCATGTGTCCCAGGGGTAATAATAAAGGTTCCATCATAATGTGATGGAACCAAAACTGGACTCTCGTATTTTCTGTTTCATTACCTTTAAAACATGTAGGGAAAGGTAACCAGTGTAAGAAGCCAATGTAGATTTCCCACTACTAACAGGTCAGTCTCCTTTTTGTCTGTGACCAGAAAGGGGGGAGTGCCCTTTGCAGTGCCCATGAACAATATTCCTGCTGCCATCCTTGTAGTACCCAATAATAAAACAATATGTGTCAGGTCATCTCCCTGATTCATCTGAAAATTAACCTTGCAACAACACTAACAAAAAAGATAGGTTTCAGATATCCTCTAACTGCAAGCAGGAGGTGACAGGAATGTGAAACCTGAAGTAGAGCAAACAGCAGGATAATTCATTTCAATTGAAGCCTGAAATGTGCCAACTGAAGCCATATCTCCAGATGTACACATTGGATGTTAACAGCAAGATTCAGTCAATCTTAAGTGCTGACCCCTAAAATAAGTTACAAATGATCTTTTTATACCCCTATTGCTTATTAAAACCATAATTAAAATCTTACTTCGATCATGGGTATTAAAATTTGCCATTCGAAGTGCAATCTGAATAGTTTGTTTCAAACAAGATTCCATAAATTTTATGCTTTCGTTTGAAATACACTGAAACTAATCAAGACAATATCAGGTATCTAAAGGTTCCTAAATAAAAAAATCCACTTCACTTCATTAGAATACATCATCCCAGTTCTGTCAGGATTTCATCCTGCCAGGATTACAACCACAAGGATTTGTTACATTCCACTGGTTGATTTCATGACAACTGAACTCATTCTCCTGTCCTTAAAATGTGCCATCATTCCTCTTGGCTTTACACACATACAGAACAGTCTGATCATCCACTGACCTCTCCCTTCTGCTTCCACAATTAACAGGAAGGTGAGGAATCAGCTTTTGTCCTCCATGCAGTGCCACAACTCAGCACTTAAGAGTACCCTAGCACTCGGATTACCCCCTAAAGCAGGGGGATTATCCTTAGTTTTTGCAGGTGGAAAAGCCAGGCTCTGATTCTTTGTGGCAATAATCTTGCTTTGTAGGCAGAGCTGTTACCTGGGGTGCTACAGCAGCAGCTTGGGTTCCCTCCTCACTGAACAGCACAACGTGAGAGGCACAAGCAGGAAGGTTTTCAATGAGAGATTCTGGTTAAACAAATCCTACTTAAATTTATAGGTGTCAGCATTATTTCTTCCCTTTGCACTTCCTGTACTTTTACAACTTTATAATGAGTCTATCATACAGAATATTTACAGTTCAAAATGTGCACCTTAACCAATACGCTTCTATGCATGTGAATAAAAGAATATTAAAATTATCAACAGCAAAATTAATAAGCAAATTTTATAGTAAATGTCTTTCCTAAAGACTTTATTTTATTTGCTGGAATTCCTTGGAGCAGCAAATCCACTGCATAGAGAATGTAATCAGTTTTGATAAATTTAAAAATAACATGAGAATTTAAAGGTTCAGAAAAATGAGGACAAATATTAAGTCAAGCAATTAAATATCTTTATAATTTAATAGAGTGTAATAGCAGCATCTGGACACAAGAAGGTTCTAAAATAAGGAAAATTACCTTAGAAGAACTGAATCTGTACATCAACTAGTAGAAAGAAAAAAAAATTAAAAAAAAAATCAGTAACTTAGTCTAGGACCAGAAAAAAATAGTACCATTAGGAAATTCGGAAATTAAGATCTAGAAAGCAAAGATTTTGCAATTCTGCACCTTCAAAATCCACCTCACATAGCAAAAAATACAACATAAGCAGGATGAAGACAGGTGTACATTCACTGGGGTCTGTAAAGGGTACAAAAAACAATTTGGAAGGCTGTGAATTTCTCCATTTATCTAGTATGATAGCTCTGAAAGTTGGTACTAGGAATCTATCATTCTGAAACTGATCCTTAACCTGAAGTTTGGTATCATTCTGTCTCTTTGCAAGGGAGGTGGCAAGACCACAGAAACTGAGTATTATTTTAACAGAACTCGAGGTTGAATTAATTTATTTTAAAATCGTAAATGCTAACCAGAAATCATCCATGTTTGGGGTTTTTTTCCCAAGCTTTAAAAGCCTTATAAAAGTTACTTTTTTTTTTCAAATAAAATTATTTTTATGTTTGATAATTTAAAATAAGAGGCAAAAGAGGAAATAGAATTAAAATTCGTACAAGGGATAATAAAAAAATGTGGTTTTTCATGTTTCATTTTCAAATTTCTATTTTCCACTATTTTTCTAAAAATTATGTAGAATAGAAATTTTATAGTTGAATCCTTGTATTTAACTATAACTATTTACTGTAAAAAAAAATCTGTACATTTTCCACTATTTTTCTAAAAATTATGTAGAATGTACAGATTTTTTTACAGTAAGTAGTTATAGTTAAATACAAGGATTCAACTACAGAACTAAATCCATTTGCAAATATATTTGTGCCTTTTCTTACCACTCACCAATGTTAACTCTGCAACACCAGCATCAATAATAATTTCTGTTCTTTGCCTTACAAAGCTTAAATCTGTAAATAATGCTACAAAAATAAGAAGGAGGCCAATTATGCTGCTGGGCTCCATCCTATCCAATGAAAACTACTGAAAAAAAAATGTAGGTTACCTGTGAAGTTCTAGCTTTAAACTTTGTGTTCAATTATTTAACTATGTTGCAACAAATTTGCATTTTGTTAATTTAAGGACTGTTAAATTTAGATTGCAAGGAACTATATACAGCTAAGGGGGGACTGAATATATCTAATAGGTTTATTAAATTTGAAGTGTTGAGACTTGAAGTTTCAAAGAATCAAAAAAAAGCAAGGTTCTGAGAAAGAAACTGTGCCAGTATCTGGCTAAACAACATCACCTGGCATGATGGGAAATCAGCACTTGGCAACAGACCAACTTCTAAAGTTTTCATCAGCTGTTTTAATCACCAAAGATTATTATTCCAACTTTAAGAAGCTTATGTGATTTATCTTCTGACAAAAGAAAGTCAGCAGTCATTCTGAGAGAGGCACTACTGTTGTGCTCTGTGATATTTTAGACTGTCAGGAAGCAGTACAATGTACATGATACACTCTGTGTAATCCTTACATTCCTGATTGTATAAGCTGCAACAGAAAAACTCTCTGTGATGATGGCCACCTAGTTTAGTGTGAAATTGGACATAATGCAGGACCAGTGTTCCTCTTTTCTTTCCTCCATAATGTAATTACATGTTATGGAAATGCAAGAATCTATGTCTGATAGAAAAAGCTTCATTCTTCTTCTTAGAATCTAAATTACAAGAAAGCCACAATTTCCCAGTAGACCATTTATTTTGAAAGGGCTACTGCAAAGAATGAATTTTTCAAGAAGCTCATAAAACAGAAATAATTTGCTACAAAATACATTAGATTATGTGAAATCTATCATGACAGACAGGCATATCAGCCACAGAGCAGGTACCGGACGTATCTGAAAATACAAGAAGATCACAGCTCCCAAAACAACAGGATGCAACCCTGCCCTGACAGGCATTCCCACTTTGATCCTCTGGGGATCCCAGAGGGATGAGGCAGACCTGGCCTAAGACAACAGGGCTCCTCTTGCCCTGTGAATTGTTACTGACCACACCAATGAAGCCACTGACACACAGGACCATGGCAGTGGCCTTCACTTTGTAACACTTCTGTTCTCAAAGCAAGCAGTGATCTCCCTTGCCTGTGAATTTATAAATTCCTCAGGACACAAGTATACTACATAGACTAATATGTATATTGAATTTTTCAAAATTGAAAAGAAGTGAAAAGGAAATGCCACACTTAAAGCCTTGTCTCCTTATCTGATTAATAGTCCTGGAATATGACAGTTTGATAACACTGAACTCCATGGAAAAAACTGTATTTACTCCATGGAAGTTAAGAATTTTCCCTGGAAGATCTCTTTGGGATTCCCTTTCTGATCAAGTAAGCCTAACCCATTAACCTTCAGCAATTTATAGGATGAACTTGTCCAAATTCATATGCAAACAATACTATGGATATGAGTGTAGTCTGATTGAGGGTTCCAGAGAAACCCCCTGGTTTTTAACAGGACCATTTAAAAGCTTCAGTTTTAGAAAGATTTATGAGATACTTGGTAAGATCCTTGGTCTACATCAATGCCAAATATTAGCATTAAAAGGATTCTACTTTTTTTTTTTTTAAAGATAGAGCATTTAATGCCATCTGATATCTAGTGTGACTTGAAATTTGAAATAATTGGATTCACATTCAAACTAACCCAAGATCATTATGAAAATGAGAGTTCATAAAATCAGCACTATTATGCAATAAGATAGATGCTTTGACCTTCCATATTAAACATCCTTCTGTCATGAGCTTACTTATTATATACAATTAGACATCAAAAATTCTTTGACATCTTAAATAAAAGGTCCACCCCCTACAGCATTTATTATGTAGACAATAATAGCAGCTGTAGGGGCTGACATTTTCTATGCCTTTTGACACCCTCCCAAAAGATATATTTAGGTTACAAGCATAGATCACCAGAGATGTTCTACTGAGTTTCCCATCCTTTTTGTGCTGTCAATTGAAACATAACCAGTAAACAGTGATATAAGATGTAAAACTTTAGTAATAAATAGCAGAATTTGGAAACTGCTGAATCTCTTAAAAAGTCCTTCCTTTATTCTGACTCCTCCTTAGTTCCATGAAGTATTGCAGTTTTCTCACAGGTATGTTCTGGTACCCTTTTTTCATAAAGAAGTTTCTGGTTTCACACATATTTAAAAAAAAAAATCAGCAGGCAAAGACCAGTTCTACAAAAAATTATTATGGAAAAAAAAAGTATTATGGAAGAACCTTTTCTCTCTCTCTCCCACTCTCTCTCTCTTTCTCTCATTAGACCATAATTGTATTTCTTACCTGAGTCTACTCAGATAAGTTCAGAAGACACTGAAAATTTTATGCTCAGAATAAGATTTACAGCTTCTGACATATTTTGTGAAGAAACAAAGACAGGTAAAAGCCTGAAGCACTGTCCCAGAGAGCAAATTTGATACGGAAACACATCAAGAAGTCTTGGAGTCTTTCAGTCAGCTTTCATTCTTTTCCCTGTTTTTATAGAATGTATTTTGATAAATGTATGGAAGGAAAAACAGGCAAAATTTTCAAGTACTGTTAAATGCATTAACTCAATGACCACAAGAAGCCATCTGGCCATTCCTACTCCCTGCCCATAGGCCTACCAATAAAAAGCAGGCTTTAGAGGGAACCTCCCTTGAGGTCACAGTCTACCAGCACTGAGAACACCACATCCTCCTTCACAGCCCAGAAAACAGACAACTTTTGCATCGTGACCTGCTAGATCAAATAGCCAGCTGAATGTCAGATCAAGAGGACCACACACAGAGAGCAGCCTGGCAACATCTCATCCCTTTGAAGCTGAAGTGTCTGCAGATACAACTCCTGTCACTCATAACTGAGGGAACAGCACAGAGTAAAAATTAAAATAAATTTTAAAAAAAGAAAAAGTCACACTATTCAAGAGTAACAGTAGAAACAGGCACATCTTAACTGGGACTAGATGGTGGAAAGAGGACTATCTGCAACTTGGGCTGGATTTTTACTCCCAGTCTCCTCCTCGTTAACAGCCTCTTCAGCCTCACTCCACACCTTTCCATCTTCTCTTTCCCTAGTTCTTTCCTTCCATTCCCCATTCATTCTTTTCCAGTTATTTTACTTCATTATAATTCTACCTAAACCTCACAAGAAAGTTACGATATCAAGCTTATGTTTACTGCCATTGTACTGTTCCTTCTGTTTACCCTTTATCACACTTTCTACCCAAGTCCTAAACTGCATATATCCTAATAATCTACTTTCAGATTTCCTTGAAAATGAAACTGCTTTTACTAGTTTATATCTGCCAGGTATCTGCAAAAAAAAGGTATAAAAAAATACTAAAACCGGGTCATTATTGACTTAAAATTTATAACAAGAATTATATTGAAGAATTACAAAATTTCAAGCATAGCCCATATGTAACAAAAAAATGGGTGAAGCGAAAAGTCGAATACTTGCCTCAAAAATTCATTATTATATGGACCAAAGTATTTTGAGTTGCTTCAGTTTCCCAGCTAATACAAAAGCCTGGTACTACACCATGTATATGCAAATACTCAAGGGAGACATCTGCAAGCACAGCTGGCCTGTTCCATGGCCTGTTCCTGACTGTCTGCCATGGTTGCTGTGGGGTTTTTGCCCGTTTCTGGGTGATAATATTTTGAATTCTGTACATTCCATTATTCAGATGGATGCTGACATTATATACACTGTAATTCAAGGATATTTCCCACAGGCAGCAGGGGCAGGATTCATAAAGACATGTAAATGGATATATATAAAACAAAAATACTCAAAATTACTGTACATTAAAATAATCACTGATTTAAAAATTTATAATAGAGGTTCTTCAGTACCTAGAGGTTTTGCATAGCATTCAGTGGGATATTTCAGGATTATTACTATTATTTTTTGTATGCAAATGTGTACTAGATCTATCACCAGGAGGGAAAAAAAAAAAAAAAAAAAAAAAAAAAAAAGACACTCCCTGTTCTAAGAAATTTACAACATGGGAGTGTTGTTAGTTTGGAAAAGTGGTGGTGGACAAATGATCACTGAAGAAACTATAAGACAAGTACATAATTTTGCAGCAAATATCAATACTGTTCAATCTGAAACTATAGCACAGTGAGAGCAGGTGGAAATAACGTGGGTTTAGATGTTTGAATTTAAAGAACACTGCTGCAATTCATGTAAATTCAGCTTGCACAGATTTGCTTTTGCTTGCCTGCCTTTGGGACTGTTGAAATATTTTATTTCTTCTCTTCTGTCCATTCTCATCTCTGTTTTAATCCCCTTTCATAAGGTGTTGCAATGCTGCTCACCCAGAAAACCCAGCTCCATGATGACAGCTGCAAAACTGATCTCTCTCCCATGCTCCACCTGTTTCATACACAGGAAAAAAATCTCCCCTTGTAGCAATTGAAATTAAAATGAATCAGTGTATAAAAATGTGCCCATAACAAAGCAGGAACTGAGAAAGTGAGCGTGACTGCTTCAATTTCTTTTTTTAAACTGCTTGGAGAGGATATTGTGACTATTACAGTCCCCTACCACAGAATATATATAGACACACCTTATAAAATATGAAAAAAAAGAATGAAGATCTGTAAATTCTATTTCTAACTCTATTTGGGTTCAGCCAGTGAAAGAAAAAACGTCTAATGGTGAGACACATCCTATTCATGGTTAAATCTGTGTAAAACTGGCATAAAATTACTGCCTTAATAGAAAATGTTAAGGATTTATACAATCTATCATAATCAGTTGTTATGCATTTTTCTGAAAAATCTTCCTAAAGATTCAAACTTCAATTTTACAGTAGAAAACTGCTGGGGGAAAAAAACTGTATAACTGAGCAGGAATAGCACTCAATTTTTTTACATAATCATTATAGTTACCATAAAGTTTTCACGACTTGCAGACATAAGGAGAACAAAACAATGGCAAAGCTGCCTACATCTGTGGAGAAAGGCAGCTGTAAAAGTCAAGGCCATCTTTGAACACTTCTGGTCTTGCAATTTAGTGCCCAGTTCTTATTCACTACTTCTTTCTTTTGCCTTGTTCTGCTACAACTGTCAGGAAGCCCAAAATACAAACTAATAAAACCACCACTGGCTTCCATTTAACGTGACAGCTTAAATTTAAACTTCAGTCAATTAACAACATTTATCTTAAGTCTTATTTTTAGGTCTTGAACTAAGGAATGAAAATTTGCTAACATCTTGTCAATATATTTTGTTTAATTGAACAATTTATGAGATAGTCATAAATTTTATTTGAGATAGTCTGAGGTAAAAAAAACCCCACACAAATCCACATACAAATAGAATTATCACTTTTATTATTATTACACTAAAACTTTAAAAGTTCTCATATACACCCATGTATAACACATTGTTTTCTCTGCTTTTGCATCTGATCTCTAACAACCATAATCATCTAGGATTACCACTAAACATGTACATGTTTTTAAAGGAGGCTAATCTTACTTCAGTTTGAAGTAGATAGGGTTAGACATTATAGTCTGCATGAATAGTCCATTTCCTATTAGGACTCATGCAAGTTACCTGTCCTCTGAGGCTCTGATTTTCCAGCTGTCATCTTTCCCAGCATTTGGGCAATGAAGGAATCTTTTGTTCCACTGAAAAGTGGTGCATTGTTCCCTGCTCAGGTGTCCAGAAGAAAACGTATAAGGCAACACAATGAGCTTCTCTCCAGGCTGGCTTAAGGATTTTTTTTCTTTCTGAAAGATTTTTCACTACATGAAACCTTCCTTGTGCAGACTAAGAAAAATTGCAACTTTGTGTTTAAGATCTAGAGATACATGATAGAGATTTCAAAATGTTTTTAAATGACACTAAGCCTCTAAGCAAAGTCCAGTCACTTTACAAACATAGTTGTAAAAGTGAACAGAATGGCTTTCTTTTGCTTGAGCTATCAGCACACTGTTTATTTCAACAATATCCAGGTTATCTCCAGATATTTTCAAAACACTGCTCAGCTGCTTTTATTTATTCTGGTTGCTAACAAGAAATCCCCACCCCATAAGTTTCTCTTGGCTTGATGTCCCTGAATTGATAGAGAAAAGATCTTCAGGTATATTTTTGCCTATTTCACATGCTTCTTTTAATCTATCCCAAGGAGCTGTCTCATCATCTCCAATTTACATGAAGTTCATAAAATCAAAAATAACTACAAAGGCTACTCAATTGGCTGTGGAAGAAATTCCCTGTGAAACACATTGTCTGACTTTTTTTTTCTTTTTTTTTTTTTTAAATATTCTCAGATATGTTTGCAAGAACATATGTCTGCAGGAAGATTTCACAAGTTAGACAGAACAACCTAGGAAGAGACAGAGATTTCTCTGCTACCAAGAGCTACTTTTCTTTCTTGCTAATATAAACCTGGGTCAGGGTACTCCAACTACCACCTGGCATTCAGACCAGCAGACCAGACCAGAGCTAATCTGAAATAAAACCTCCAAAACATGCACAACATGGGTTATGGGTCATCAGAATCAACTGGGTTTCTTGGCAGACCTCTTTTATATTCTCCTTCACTGCTTCTCAATACAGACACATTGAGAGAGAAGCAAACAACCAGGCCTTACTAGATCAAGGGTACTTGCTGGGCAGCAAAAATTGTTGTTCAGCATTTGATGGAAATGAAAAGGCTATAAAACTGACTAAATGAAGCAAAAACCCCCTCACCTGTCAAAAATATAGTTATCAGGGAGAGAGTTGAGGCACCTTTATTTCTATCTGTCTCCTTCTATTGAAAGATACCACTGTACTATTTTAATAAAAAATGAGTTCACTAAAGAAAACTCAGAGGCTTTTAAAATCAGGAACCATAAAATAAAGATGTACACCTACCTCGAAGTCCTGCCTGACCACGAGTCTCATTGCACAAGCATCACTGTGAGGTTGCTATGTCAACCTGAAACACTTCTCTTAAAAGCCTGGGGACACGCTCCATGCTGCAGGAATGAAGGCTGAAGGAACACAAAGTAGACAAAGGTAAGGTATACCCAGTATAAAACTCTGCAGATATTTTAGAAGTAGTCAGGCCAATGCCATTTTACAAAAAGCTAGGAACAGCTTATGACACAAAAGTGGAATAAAGCTCTTTATCTCATTTCTACCCTAGTGAGCTCCACCCATGCAGTAAGTTCTGAATTTAAGGGCACAGCAGGTCAAAGTACTTGTGATGTTAATTCTGGTTAAATATAAGCTACCAATTTGGCTCCTAAATGTTGAATAGAGTGAAATGAATCATGTAATCAATATATTCTGGTAAAATATTAAGTTTTTCTTTATAGGGAGAATATTGGGAGATATTCTAAAAGGTTATTACATGCATTTATTACCTGCGGACTGATCATAAGGTCCTGCTCATCCCTCCTTTGCCCATTTTGTACCAGAAGAAGATACAATGCATAGCTTGTAAAGTTATAAGTTCAGAACTGCAGTGTACTCATCTTGACCTCAATTACATGAAAAACAGAAGGGTAGAAACAAGTAGCCCAGACTTCTCTGCTAGCAGCATTTAGTGTTTCGTATATGCTCATCCCAACAAGCTAGAGAAGCTATAAATATGTAGTTACCATGAGTGAACTTTTGAAAGATGGTTTCTGAATTTATGCTTATTAACTTGATTTATCAGCAAATATAGATAAAACTGCAGTTCTGTGAAGCAATAAATGGTTGTTGCATCAGCTATATTGATAAAATTACTTGGAAAGGCAGCAGTTATGCAACCCCCACTAAGGAGTCCTCTGTGGTACATGCCAACAACACAGCTTCAGTGAAGGACCTTCCTGTGTTACCCCACTTTTAACATTCAGGTACAGGTACAAGGTGTTTGCTTGCAGGGTATCTTTTCCATCCTCTTCCTATACTTTTTTCAAAATTTGTTTAGCTGTGCAAACTACTGCATATTTTCCTTCCTTGACTCCTTGCTTTTTTGCCTCAGCTTGCAAACTGCTTACTGTTGACTTACCTTATTTTTGATGTCTGGCCTACAGATACTCAGAAGATTTGCTATATCACTTAGGGGATTTATCTTTTAAGTCATCTAATACTAAAATTGACTAACCCTTCCCATTAATTCCCATATCACATATTTCAGCTCAATAATTGAGTAAGGTTCATTAAAATATGGGAAACTTGGAGCTGGCAAGATCAGGCACTGTTATACAGAGAAACAGCAGGTGGAAAATAATTCTGTTCCAGTTTCACAAAAACCCAATCATCTGCTAACAGAATTTAGAAGGAAACTTTCAGTAAGCACAGCATTTTCCAGAATCTTACTTTGATAGTATTTCTTCTGTAATCTGCAATATGAATGGAAGAAACGGCTCCTGATGGAGGAAGTGCCTTTCCTCTTTGTACCTGATTGTTAGATATCTGCAAAGTAAGGAGCACACTGGTCAGACTGTCAGCTCTGGAGTACAGAACTTTCACTACAAGTCAGTGAATAAGAGGTAGAAAGATGAATTTGTTTTCTGCTGATTAGAAGCAGTAAGCTTACATCTATTCCTGAACAAATCAAGTCTGTGAT
Source organism: Heliangelus exortis (assembly GCF_036169615.1). Taxonomy (NCBI): domain Eukaryota; kingdom Metazoa; phylum Chordata; class Aves; order Apodiformes; family Trochilidae; genus Heliangelus; species Heliangelus exortis. Next base: position 24,431,088 of record NC_092425.1, on the reverse strand, counting down.
GTGAGGTATGAGAGAAGCAATGTTGTAATTTTGGCTGTCACACAGTGCGATTTCAGACAAGGTGAAATTCAGCCTAATGGCCATCAAAACCAGCATCTCTGCTCCTCATTTCTGCTTCCACTTGTGTGCTCTAGCCCACCCATTTGTATTAATACCATGGGTTCACAGGGTGTCTCAGCTCAGCTGACAGATCTGAGGGAAAACTGAACTGGGAAAAAAAAAAATTGATTTTCTGTCATCGGCAAACTGAACTAATTCATACTGTGAATACATCACTCCAGTATATTTATTGGTATTAATACAGACAGCAAACTTCAAAGTTGTGCACTTTTGAAACTGCTATAAAGAATGAGGTGGGAATATGTAGCTAGCAATAAGGAAAAGATAGAAGCATTCTATTTGGAAGATTAACAGATAATAAATTGACATGGGTGACTACTCAGGGTGTTTTTAGTGAAAAATTACCCTTACAATTAATTTAAATTCCCAGTCTTGAAAAAAGTTTAAATAAAACCTTCAGTATCTTTCAATATTTGCTTAGATATTGAATTTCAGAATATATAGTGAGGCAATATGAAAAAAAAATTAATATTGCTTGTACTTCAATCAGTGATGGTTACAGAAATTGCTCTTGTGATTTCCAAGGTTGCTGGTAACATATTTGAATAAGTAAGGCACTGTTGACTGCAATGTTTGAAAGAAAATCTCTGTTCATCAGACCCTTTAATTATTACAAGAAATTTAATGAGTGCTCCATACACACAGAAAAGTAGCTCATGTAAAGTTCAGGTAGTTGCCACAGGTTATTGTTACAGTGAATGGGGGTTGGTATCTCTTTTTTTCTTGTCTTTCAACAACTGAGTTCTCCAAAACAGACTCGGTGCTTTGGAACTGTAAAAGAGATGTATTTCCAAACAAATTTTTCAGTTTGCTTTTTATTTCTTAACATGTTGAAACTGTTTTTCAGTGCTCTACATGAGTTGTAAGATATTTTTATTACTATTTTGTGAGGAGGATTGAGGCATTGCCTTAAATTTAGCTCACAATCAGAGAAACTGATGAGAAACTGAGAACATGCAGAGAAACTGCATGATGTTTGCATGTCTAGACCCAAGATGTTTTAGCTCTTATTATGCAGAGCTTTGAATTATTAGCACATGAATAAGTTTGCTCAGGTAGACACAAAGGTAACCTTTCAATATGAAATCAAGTACAAGAGGAATGAGACAAGAACAATATAGCACATACATATGTACTTGAACTAGTTCTTTTGCCACTAAACTGTTGAAAGACAGTTTTTCAAGGGCAATTAGTATTGTTTAAGAGCACTACTTAGCAAAAGAACCAGAATTAAGGCACTCACTTGATTAATTTTCTGATTTTAGCAACATAGTTTTTAAGCTCAGCGATTTCCCCCAAATATCTATTCTTGCCCACTTACTTCTGCAAGTCCTCCCAGTTCTGGTTCTTGGTAACCATTAGATGCTGATCTCTGTGCAAACATTCAGCTATTTAGTTATTTCTCTGCAGTAGTCTAATGCATTGAAAAAGTTACTGTTGTGACAGTCTAGCCAACTGCATGACACAGGCTTGTATTTCATAAGGAGAAATGCAAACAGATTAAGTGAATTGTCCTTATAACACACAGTGTACTGGGGACCAAGCAGCAATTCAGTCATAAAATTTGCTCCATTACACACATCACAAGCTCTAAATACATTTCCATTATGGCTTATTCTTTTTTCACCCCCACACTAAAATTCATTGTGATGTGATGGAGATTTTAAGCATTCTGAAGCTTTTTATGCTATCAGTCATTTCAAAATAGTATTTGCACAGTCAAATATTTTAATAGCCTTCTGCTGCCTCTGTTTTCCATGATTTTTATCTGCCATGGTTTGTGCTTTGTAGAGCATTTCCAGTAGCACCCTTTTGCAATTCATCCTTAGAGCCTAACATGGCATTCAATGACATTTGATGAGAGAGTTATCAAACATTTAAAGGTCAAGGCTATCTGCTTCAGAATATCAACTTCCACTAGCAAATATGCCTATTTTTAATATCAAAGTCTATTTTTTTCAACTATTGTTTTGTTCCAATGGGGAGTTAAAGGTCAAATGGGTGTCGGTAAAAGGTGACCACAGTATTCCTCTATTGTGTAATTTAATATCTGCCACAAAAAAAAAAAAAAAAAAACAAACAAAGATGTAAAAACTGTTTTCACTCACAAACACTTTTTAAAATATTATCACTTTTATTACCTTAGTAATAATATCAAGGAAGAGGTTTTGCCTTATGTTTCTAAGCTTGTGAAAGTCTACCAGAGGAACCTACTATACTGATTTGGGGATTGTCAGCACAAGATCCCTTCTTCTATTTTTTGTGCAATAAGTTTTCATATGCAAGACAGCATTGAAGAGTTTATTTATTAGCTTTAAGATTACTGTTCACAATACACTGTACTATTTCCATTGAAAACCAATATTCCCCTTAAGCTGTGCAAGGGGGAATATTCTAGCTTTTGGTGGGATTTGGTTATATTTTTACTCATACTATTGCTGCATGGATAAGTATTTTAAGTTAGGTTTCCTCAGGGTATTTCTTCTTAGCTGGAGATTTTTTAATCATATTTGCTTTTATAGTGCCAACGTATTTTAATGTTTTCTCACTTTTCCATTAATCTTCTCCAAGTTTGCACAGCACATTGAACAACAGTAAAGAGTACTAGATTCATATAAGACAGAGAAGAGATAGCAGTGTCATCTCTGATTTGTTTGAAGATGTTTCTCTGCATTTCTGCTTACAGAAGATGTGGCACACTAGATCAGACCAGAAGATCTAGTCCACTATCCTTTCTAAAATTGATCAGTTACAGCTGCTTAACATGGATGTAAAGGAGTGGATAATTATGGAACAGCTTTTGCAGAGAAAACTTTCTCACCATGACCACAATTACATAATGAAATCTACCTGACAACTTCTCTCATTTACAAATTACCTAAAACCTTAGTTTAAAAATAACATACACTATTTTTTCCAGCATCTCAAAGATTTGCCTTCATTTGAATCAACAGCACTGTAAATAAGCTCAAATATAAAATAAAATTATTGTGTGACCCATAATTTGTTATCACTCTAGATACAAGACTATTTAATTAAGCACAGATCATGTTACTTCAAATTCTGCATTTCATTCTCATTTCCCACATTACAAATACAAAAGCTACCATGGATTTGAAATACTTCTCCAGGCATCTATGAACACTCCAATTATTTTTGTTATCTTTGCAAAGCACAAGTCCATAAGGAATATTGATTGGTTCTCAGCAGATTTTTTAATTATTCAAGACAGTATTTATATAGAAAGTTGAGTCCACCTACAATTGGCTTTTCCCTAGAGACTTGGCTAAAGAGTATACTCTGTCTGCCTAGGATGAAATTAGATTTCTCCTTAGTAGCTCGTATGGTGCTGCATTTTTATTGATTATTGCCTACCACCAAGGATACATTCTGATCATTCAGATCTCTATCAGTTTCAGTTTGAAGCTTGGGATTTATAAAGTAGTCTTTCAAATAAAGGCATCACCAAGGGACTAGCTAAAAAAATAGTACTTCACCATGAAAGTACATGACTGAGCACAGTTTAACTAATTTATTCTGACCTCTCATGAAGGTGCTGCATGAAGGGCAGTGGAAGATTTTGCTGTTATCCTTGTGAGCCTGGGCTTGCATGCACTCATAATGGATATTGGCATATGGTCGAAATTACAAAAAAAAATTGGCAATGTTAGTGCTGTAATAAAAAGAAAAATTGACTTTCCTTTTACCAACTAATGATATTTCCATGGATTTTACATTACGACTTTGTTTTCCTATTACAGAGAAAGGTTAATTAACATGAACTTGAACTGGCTCCACTAATGATCTGCATTCAGAATTGAAATCTAATTCTCATTCAAACATATTTATTCTGCATTTTCTCTCCTCCTAAAGCTCATGGACATCCTCACTTATGCTCCCTGTTTAGTTCTGTTCAAAATTTTGCTTTTCATGTGCAATGTTTGACTTCATTTGGTTTGGAAATTTGTATGTATAATTTTTTTAAAAAAACTGCCTCTGTATTTCACTTACCAAAATCCATGGGATCTTTCACAGAAAAAGGTGAAGGTGAATCGTGATGAATCTCCTTCCTGGGCTGATCCTTAGTTTCACCAGGAAATTACTAGGGCTTATAGAACCTAACAAAAGACAGGTAATGAGTGTTATTACCCTTCAAAAGGAATGCCCTTTGTACAGCATGAACCAAGTCACAAGGTTTTTAACACATTGATTTCCTTTGTCAATAAAATGATTCATGCTACTGTGTTATTTTGCTGGTATTTACATATAATTTTCATACACTTAAATGACCACGGTGTCTCTAATAATTGCATACTAGAAACAGTTTTGCAAGCTAAGGCTTTAACTGCTCGGGCAGTGTAGATGCTCCCTGCAGCCCAGGCTGCCCCAGCCTCAGAGGTGTCTGGGGGGGCGATGGAGGCCACACCTCTGCCAGCAACCCAGAAGAAAGGCCAGGGAGCTTCATACCTGCACACAGATCTCCTTCTTTTGGTCACCAAGGAGCTGGAGCCAGCTGAGTTCCCACGAGCATTGCCAGGGCACAGTACTGGGTGGCTGCTGCCACTTGTCATGGTACCGGGCTGGTAGACTCGGTTCTGCTGCCCCAGCCAGGAGCCGGGGAGCTGGGGGTAGACCTGGTCCCAGGCATCAGGCACCTCAGATGGGGATGAGCCAAGACCAGGCCAGGACGTCCTCCCACAAGTGGGCCCAACATGTCCGGGCAAGGCAGGGCTGTGGGAGCTGATGACAGAACCCAGACAAAACAGAGATGCCGGAGATCACAGAATTATTGAGGCTGGAAAGGACCTCTGAGATCACCAAGTCCAGCCTATGACCTAACATGAGATGTGTTTCTTCACCAAATCCAAATGGCAAAGGAAATTTCCACGGTACAAAACTGCAAATCACAGGATGAAATAAATCCTCTCAGAAGAGGAGGAGGACAGCCCAGAGCAGGGGCTGCATGCACACCAGCTCCTGCTCCTCAGCCTTGGATGGTTCTGCAGCCACACCAAGGGGACCCAGTACTGAGCCCTCCCTGTGTGCCACCCAGCTGGGAGGGAGCTCTTTCTGCAAAGTGAAGCCAGTTGTTACAGTGTGACAGAAGCACATTTTCACTTTATGTGGACTTTTTATGATGATAATCATATGTATTTCTACTACTTTATCTTACGAGATCTGTCTGCCCGTGCCTGGCATGAAGGCAGCCTTTGAGGAATTTTCCTGCTGGAGAGAGAGACAACTCAGCACTTCATTTGTACCAATATGAATATTTTTACAGATGTGAATTATTTTTTCTAATTATATCTTTCTGATAGTTTGGAGAAATTTGTAATGAAGAGAGGTCACAAATACTGAATTTTGTTTGGTAGTTTTTGAAATTCAGCAAGGGACATTAAATCAGTGGCATGCTATTCAGTTTTTAAGTGTATGAAGATTGTGAAAACTCAGTAAACATTGTGTTTAACAGAAACATAAAATAGACTTATACTTTGTCTTTTTTCAAACAAGCATCATTTCTGCTGTTTCTGTCCCATAGTGTATACTCACCCAGTTCCCTTTCACTAGAGACTGAGAAGTTTCTTCAGAGTCATTGTTCATTTTATCTTTTGGAGATCATTCATGTAAATAAAACTTAATCCTAAGGAGCAAGTAGTTGTGTTGCAGCAGATAATATTTTCATTAAAGAAAAACATTTTTTTAAAAAATCTCAATAAAGAGCTCAATTGGTACAAATGAGCATTAACACAGCATTTCTAGATGCTGCTTAGAGATTTTTAATAAGCTGTTACCTATTTTAAAAGTGCTGCAATTCTCTCTACGACCTCCAGGTGTAGCATTTTCACAGTTCTTAAGCAGTACCTGAATGTCGCCAGTGGTACCCTATGAACGATACTACTCGTAGTTGAAGCTCTGTGCTGACTTGCATCCAAACAGTTTCAGTGACTTCAAAAGATTTGTATAAAGTTTGTATCAACGTGGAATCTGGCCCTACATCTATAAACAAACCACTAATTTCAGGCCAATTATTCTAGACACAAATTAAACTAAAGCATTTTCACTTGGTGTCTTTAACTTTAGAAAAAATGATCAAAGCATTAATATAATTTGTATTACTCTTGTGAATATATTACTGCTTCTTAGTTCTTAAAAGTAATATTATAGTACTATGGTGTCTTTCCAAATAATATATTTAATACCAGTTTTCATAGCTGCAGCACATCCTGAGAACCTCAAAATTCTTCCTGATTTTTCAGATCTTCATTATGCAATTTATTAGGAGACTGAGGAACAGAACAGCTTCTTTTTTTTTTAATGAGGGAGGAAGTGAAACATGTAAATTAAGGTACATATGTCTGTCAGGTGTCCTCTAATTCCATGTGACTGGGTGTTTGGGTACCCAAATGAGACCCACACATAATCTTCTGTAAGTGGATACATGTATTTAGAGCACTTTGCTAAATCAGACCTAATAGTACTAACATACACCTTTTAACAAGCATTTTTCCACTTTGGTGGGCACAGAAGGGTAACCCTCTATTTTTTTCCTGTGGAAACCTAGATGGGAAAATTAGTCTGAGTTATGTAAAGATGTAAACTTATTTATCTTAATTAATTTCATGGCTCCCTGTGGTGTAGGAACAACAGCCTAAAAACTATGAAGTAACAAAAAAACAGGCAATAAAATACCTTTCTATGGGCTAATAGTGGCTTCATTTTTTAGTCAGTTGTTGTCAATGGCAACCATAAGAACAGGGTTATATTTTTTTTTATATTGGTCACTGAAATTAGTAAGATCAGTTTTTTCAAATCCCCCAATTTAGTGAATTTACATGAAAAATCCTTGGGAATACATTGGCATACATGCATCCTCTGCCATGCATACCATATTGTATGTAGTACATTGAGAGAATGTTTCTGTGGTATTTTTTGATCATTTCACAGATGAGGTGACTTCTTGCCCATACACCAGCATTCAGATTTCTCTCTTTTCTTGTTGAGTTTGAATTCTTTTTCAAGTCAAACCAACATCCACTGTTTGTACAGTTATAATAACCCTTCTATCCTAGAAAATTCCATGTGTAATTTTTATATTTGTCCATATATGTAAAAAACGAGAGGCAATCCTAATATAACCAGTGCCACAGATGGAACAAAGCTGGATATAACTGAATTAATAAAATATCCTTGGCCAAATTCTCTTAAGTGACATTCAGATTCAAATAACAGGCACTAGCCATATCTTCGCTTTCCCACTCAGATCATGCCAAAGAAAAATCATAATCCATTAGGAAGAAACCTAGACTTAAAAAATTATAATGGGGTAATTTTAAGACATTTCCATTGTAATATTATAGCTGTGTTATAGTTGTAGTATTGTAGCACTATGAGAGAGTCCAGTTAGAGCTTGAGAATTCTTCTATATAAGCGTAAGGTAACATAAGTCTATTTTGGTTTATTTTCTTTTTAAATGCAGTAAAATCCAAAAAGCTTGACAAAGTTACTTTGGTCTAAACATTGGTAATGTCTTTCCAGAGACTTACTAAAATTAGTTCTTCATTTTTACTACCTAATACACACACTCCTCAGTATGTCTCCTTTACATTCTTTGTATGCTCAAAGGAAAGATTAGTTCCAGTACAAGAGACAACTTAATAGAAAAGTGACCTCATGAAATAGAAATTAAATACATAGGTGAAGTCATGGTAGTGTTAATGAAGAAAAATCACAATGACAATTCCTAACTGTGATACTATTATTCAAGTCACATAGCCAGAAGTGAGGCATTTCTCCAGAACAGAAAATGTATCATCATCTGATTCATAAGAGTGGCATTAACGTGAATAATTCATCTCAATTGTTTCCCCAAGAATCACGTTTTTGTTAACCTTGTGATTAGATTTTTTTTACTTACCTAAACAGACATGTTAGTTCTTCACACTGAGGAAGATTTATTTCATTTCCAAGCATGGAATTGTCAGGATGAGGAACCGGAAGAGGGGAGGGGAAGGGGGAAGGAGAGAGACATGATATTTTAATGAGCAAGAGTACAGTAGGTTTTCCTAAGCATAGAACTGTGGCTTTCCTGAATCATTTCCTGTGACTTCTGAGATAAGGGTAGAAATAATATAAAATTAACCAGGAGACCTTTTATCTTTTTACTTACACGCTTTTGAATTAGGATTTTTTTTGTTTGTTTGTTTTGTTATTTTGGCTTTAATTTTGTAGCTAGTTCACCTACTTTACCCTTGGGTCTGTTCTTTGAATGGTTTTAAAGGAAAACAAACAAGCCAACATTTCTATTTTTTAACATGAAAAATGGCTCTGTGCTTTGCTGAAACTCCTGAGAGTAGGGAATAGGGCTATTTGTGTAAAGAAAAGGGTCATGTTTCAGACCAGTTTACCTGATTAAAGAAAGAGAGGGCAGATATTAGTCAGAAAATCCTTCCATGTCCAGGAACAGCAAGTTCCCTAAATAGGATGCAGATAGCTCTGCAGCTTAAACTTAAAATATCTGGGAACCAAAGACAACGTTGCCAAGGCCCTGACAGTATTATTGATTCTTGATGGTCATTATTTTTTATTTATTTGACAGCAAATCCTGTGGTACAAAATAAACAAGCCAACTGGAGCTAGGAGTCTGTACAACAGAGAGTTCTGATAACTCACCAAAACAGAATTCCCAGCTTGGGAAAGTAGCAAATAGTCTGTTAGCTGCAACCCATGAAAACAGCATAGAGCTGTTTGGGTTGCCAAGGTACTGAGCACTGAGGGAACCTAAACTTCAAAATAAACACACACATCCACATTCTTCTTCCAGGATCAATCTTTACTGACATGCTGGGGCACGTTGCTGCTCATCCTGGAGCTGTGATTCCCCAAATGTCCAGGTCAGGCAGTGTTTAGAGTACACTGCAGCTCCTGTCTGGGAGCATACTTGTGTTTTATTTCATTGAATTCAGAAAGCAGTGTATCTCACCTGAAGTTGAGGTGTGACTAAATTTTGCGTTGAAAGAATATATAAAGTTCTCAGCACAGATTAGTTTCTAGAAGAGAATTCACGCTGTGGCTGTTACATATAATAAGTTATACAATGCCTGATCACAGCTAAACCTTAAAACAAAACAAAAAATCCACAGTTTTGTCCGATTTTCAATTCTCTTTGTCCCAGTATGTGCAAAGTATTTAACTGAAGGATGGGATGCCAAAAATATTCCTTGAATGAACACATTTTCAATTGGTTTTAAAACATACAAAAAGAAAGTATTAGGCTTGGTTTTCAAGAGCATTCACACTAAACTATACAATATATATAGAAGTTCTATTCAGCCAATCGTACTTTGATTCTAGTGACCATTTATTCTCATTATTGTGTAAATATTCATGCTTTTAATTAATTAATTTAATATGTGGAAAATATGACTCTCTTGAATACAGTATGCTAGTTAAGTTAAATATGACAGATAAACGGAGTAAGAGTGACTAGGTCAAGAAAGGAGTTAAATGCTGTTTCTGAGCTGTACTGGTTTCTAAACAGGTTTGTTATACTTTACCCAAAAAGGATCAAAATCACTTTTATTTAAACTTTTATTTTAACTTTATTTTAACTTTTGCTTTGAGACAAGGTCTAGTGTTTTTCTTAAATTCTTTCAGGCTTAATAAGCTGTCTTTTTCTTAATGACCTTATGATCTAGCTAAGAACCATCAGTTCCACATTATAACATCTCTGGTTTACTTAAAGCCTGAACATTGTGCAGAGAGCTGCAGTAATGACTCTCCCAGCTGACCTACCAGTAACCCCTGGTTTGACCTGTAGGAATCACCTTGTCTCTAGAGGGCAAGGAGTTACTTCAATTATGGGTCTTACTGATTCATCTGTTTCAATGAAAAAGTTTTAGGAAGAAAACATTTCCATATCTTGCCTGGGTTCTTTCAAGCTGAGTTTCTCAGAACATTTCATTACGATACTAGAAACAATCTTGATTATCTTTCCCACAGAAAAAAATATGGCAAAATTAATATAATAATTCAGTCCATCAAACCTGAGAACAGAATGCAGCTGCAAAAATGTCTGTCCTATTTGGCCACAGAGCCCTAGCTGACCAGTTCAGGAAATTTTGCACCCTGCCATTTGCACCACTGAAGTATTCATTATCACTGTATTATTAATCACTCTATAAACACAAAAGTCTCCAGATTTCTTATTGTGTCAAGAATATTTCCAGGATCTTTTATTCTAATATTGCTGCAGGGTCTTTTTATTCAAAATAAATAGAGAGTCAACCAAGATCAACAATACTACTAAGGTAAATATAATATATAAATATACCTTAACAGGACAAATTACCAAAGGTAGCAGAAAAAAAAAATTCTAGCATTTAATTCCTACTGTTTCCAAAAGCAGTTATGTTCCTAAGTACATCTGTGGATCTGGCACCATTCCTTTTTTCAGGATGATTAAAATCTCTTCTGTAAAACTTCTAAACCGATAGTTTACTTAGGCCATAATGGGGCAAGAATGGGGAGGGAACTTTCTTCCAGACAAATTTGGAGGACAGTGCATCTGAAGCCTAAGAATTTAGTCTCTGAGGCTCAAAGGGACAATATATGTATTAAACATATTTAAGACAGTACTCTTTGAGAACATATAGTACAACATGCTGTTTCTACAGGCCTGAATAGTCTATGTGAAAAACGGTAAATTATCTGTGAAACTGAGATAAGAAAATAATTTTACCCATAATTACAGACAGTTATCAGTTTTTATATTGGACTACTTCAAAGAGGAGAACACAGTATAACCCTAGCTGACACTGAGTTTTATTGCAGTATTTAAAAGGACAGTCACTACAGTGGCCTTGACTCATGGTTTCTTCGCCCCCACCTTGACTCATTATTTATGTGATGAAATTTCCCATATTTCCCACTAAGCCACATCAATGGTTTTTGAGTGCCTTAAGGAATAAGCCATCTTTGGAAAGTATTTAGTATCAAAAACATTTTAGGGCAATCAGATTTTTAAATATCTCTTTCTTTCCCCAAATTTCTGCAGAACCTAGGAAATGGAAGACCTTAGGCAATCACAGAATAACAGGAAGTGAGGGGTTGGAAGGGACATCAAAAGATCACTAAGTCCAACCCCCCTGCCAGAGCAGGGTCACCTAAAGGAGGTCACATGGGAATGAGTCCAGGCAGGTTTTGAACAAGAGGGAGACTCCACAACCTCCCTGGGCAGCCTGTTCCAGTGCTCTGTCACCCTCACAGGATAAACATTTCTCGTTTTTATATGGAACCTCCTATGCTCAAGGTTATATCCATTGCCTCTTGTCCAATCATTGGGAATAAATTAGAAGAGCCTGGCACCATCCTCCTGGATCTCTCACTTTACATATTTATAAACATTAATGAGATCACACCTCGTATTCCTCTTCTCCAAGCTGAAGAACCCCAGCTCTCTCAGCCTTCCTTCATAAGGGAGATCTTCCACTCACTTAACCATCTTGGAGGCTCTGGACTCTTTCAAGCAGTCCCCTGTCTTTCTTGAACTGATTCAGAACTGGACACAATATACCAGATGTGGCCTCACCAGGGCAGAGTAGAGGGTGAGGAGAACCTCTCTTGACCTACTAGCTACTCCCCTTCTAATACACCCCAGGATGCCATTGGCTTTCTTAGCCACAAGGACACATTGATGGCTCATGATCACACTTCTGTCCTCCAGCACTCCCAGGTCCCTTTCCCCTTCACTGTTCTCCAACAGCTCAGTCCCCAACCTCTACTGGTACTTGGGATTGTTCCTACCCAGATGCTAGACTCTACACTCCCCCTTGCTGTAATTGAATAAATTTTTCCCTGCCCAACTCTCCAGTGTCTCTAGGTCCCTCTGAATGGCAGCACAGCCTTCCGGGGTGTCAGCCACTCCTCCCAGCTTCATGTCATCAGCAAGCTTGCTAAGACACTCTGTACCATCATCAGGGTCATTGATAAAGATGTTGAATAGGACTGGACCCAGCACTGATCCTTGAGGGACTCCACAGGCCACAAGTCTCCAAATGGACTCTTTGCCATTGGTCACCACTCTTTGGGCTCTGTAGCATAGCCAGTTGTTAATCCATCTCACTGCAGATTCTTCTATCCCACAATTCCTGAGCTTGCTTATGAGGATGTTATGGGAGACTCTGTCAAAAGCCTTGCTAAGGTCAAAGTAGACAGCACCCATTGGTCTCCCATTCAGTCACAACATCATAGAAGGCCATCAGATTAGTAAAGCATGATTTCCCCTTGACAGATCCATGCTGACTACTCCTGATAACCTTCTTCTCTTCCATGTGCTTAGAGATGAGCTCCAGAATGAGTCTTCCCTCCTCCTTCTCTCCTACATCCAGGATCTGGAGTTCACATCTCAAAAACTCAATCTCAAATACTTTTTAGGGGACATCATTTACGTCCATTTGTTCTCAAGTCAGCAACTACAGCACACTTCTCTCTCCCCAGAGAGTCTTTCTGGAAATGTTTTTCCTTTGGTAACTATGCTTTTGTTTTGTAAGAGGTGGTTGTCTATCACCATCACATTGATCCATCCAGCTAAGAAGAATTTGGTCCCAGTTCATTACCACACTTTGTAGTCTGTCTACCACACTGCTCAAATCACATCAATATACATGAGATTCTTAGACAACAGTTTAATTAATGAATTGAAGATGGAGGCTTTCACCATGCTAGCCTGATGCATCAGCAAGCATGTGAAATTATTTAGGTGCCTTTTTATATGTGTGGTCTACAGAAACAACATTTATAAAGTAGCTTGCCTAGTAAAACATAAAAAATAATACAAAAAAATAATACAGTAGATATGGTTTAATTTTCTCTAATGTAAAAGCTTTGAGTTTAATCCCTCTCTAATGGTTCCATAGCAGTTTATATGGTCTTACTCAGACAGAAGTTCTTTGGCTAACAGAACATGACACACAACTTGTGACTTGAATAGAAAACCAATGCCAATACATGTGGAATTTCATCCAGTAAGCGTGACATTCCAGAATGGGAATGCAAACAATATGGGTAGATTCCTGCTTTGAAGTGAGTGTAATCTCCAATAGACATAAGCAGAGGCTACATTTCCCCTGATGAGTTCCACAATCTGTCTCTATGGCTGTAAAATATGAAAGTAAATAATTGACAAACCACGTTAAGCTGGAGGAATGAGCTGACAAGTGTGAAAGGCATTGGAAATTCATATAACTGTCTAAATGTTTGCGATGAATTTGTGTTTCATGACTGATTGACATTTAAACTGAATTAAAATGAATGTGAGCTCAACAATTTTGAGAATGCAGAGAAGCCATGTGGAGAGAATGTATATAATTTCATGGTCTGAAAAAAAATTCACAACCTTTCAAACAATAGAGAATCCTCAGTCAGGGCTAATCCCTCCCAGATAGAGGGTTTCTTGTGTCTAATATCATAATTTATGATTTTTCAAAAATTCAAGATGTTCTCAACCTCTCTCACATTCCCATTCTTTTCCTACTTCCGTCCTCATCTCCCCAATTCTTCTCCTCCTTCCCACTTCCAGCATGACTTCTTTAATGTCAATGAACACTTTAGATCACACTTTTTTTCTTTCTTTTTTTTTTTTTTTTTTTTTTCTTCTCTGTAAGAGGATAATTAATGTAGCCTCTCATTCTGCCTGGTAACCTGTTTTCATTAAAATTAAAGCTGTCAAATTTGCTCTCCAAACTGATTTTTCTATTTCAAAGATAGTAGGGTGTTCCAAAACAACCTAATACCCTATTTACCCACAAATGCATATCTATATGATGTTTGCAATCTTTTGCCTAGAAAAGCAGGCTGTCAAACAAATTGGGCAATATTTAGATTCTTTTATGTTCTCATCTCATGTGGACATATAAATCTTACTGAAGTGCCACAATTAAATCCTTAGGGTGTTTTTTTCCACAAATAACAAAACAGTTACCAAGAATAATCTGACATGATCAAGCACAAAAAAACACTAGCTGGAAATTAACAAATTAAACAAATTAGGCCTCTGTCTTCAGAAATGAAAGTACAAGAAAGGGGATGCTTACTCTGTGTAGGCTAAAAAACAAGCACTGAAAACCTGCTGTATTGGGTCCTACACATAACCACAGCTTGGGAATCCCAATGACTATTTGTTTCCCCATTCTCATAGCTTTTCCTCTGTATTTTCCTCCAGATCTTTGGATGCTTATACTCTACCAGCAGAGATTTTTCAGAAAATTCACTACTGACTTTTATAATAACACTGATTCTTTAAATTAATGTGCTGACAACATTAGGTGGTATTCACTAAACATCATTTGAGCTTAGAACAGCTGCACCATTCATCCTTGGAAAAAAAGTTTGAAAGTATGATTACAAACTTTGAAATTCACAACTGATTCTGTGCTTATAGTAATGCAGGAGTTTACTGTGCTCATCCACCAGGCGCACAAAGCAAATATTATAAATCAAATTTGTATACATCACTTTGGTTTTTTACAAGGACTTTACATGTTTTCCACTCTTGAAAACTGGCAAGCTTCCGTGAGGAAATAAAAGTATCTTATTGAATTGCAGAACTGGGATTGGTATTAGTAGCATAAATTATACCTACACAAATTATTTCTCATATAGACATATCAGATACCTCGCAGATAATGTGCATATGAGGATGTTACAGGATAAGGTATGTATCTAATTGTTTGGGGAAATGACATGCTAAATAATTTCAAAGTATTTGGTAAAGAAATCAACAAGTGTTTTACAATTGTAAGTACATTTAATATATTAAGTATCTAGCTGTAGGAAATTTATAAGCAGAAATCTATTTGCTTAGCATTAAGGATTACTATAAAAACTTAAAACTGCAGGCAGAGTCCTGTACCACAGAAATAAGCAGAAATACATCAATTTCATTTGGGTCAAAACTTTAACCTGCTTTAGAGAAATTTGCACATTTAAGGAGAGAAAGAGTATGTGTTGGGCTGAAATATATGAAAGTATTTAAAATATATAAGAACCAGAAACTTATTATAACACATTATTCTGATATGCACAAATAAAAATTCTTTATCTTAAAGTATATTGCAACGTTCCCTGAATTCTGTCATCTTAGCTATTTTGGAGCTTCATTTAAAAGTTTAGTAAAAAGTCAGAAGCAAATTCCACTGTTCTGGGGTCTTTTTAGCTGCTTGGTGGAGTCTCATTGTAGTTCAAATACACTCCATCCACTCAGGTTCTTCTGTTCTGCTCTCTGTCTGCTCTCTGTTTCCAGAATGTGACTGAAGTGAGTAGCAGCATTTAAAGTCTTTAACCTTTAGACAGTCCTAAAAGCATTCCACATCCTCCTGAACATCACATAAGCCAATGTGCTGCTGTATGCACCAGACCTGTACCCACCTCCAATTTCAAACATGCAAACCCTTACTTGGAGGCTTTGATAGACTGTTAGAAATGACAAGGAAAACAATATAAATGCAACACGCAGATTAGCAGATCATTATTAGCCCTTTGCACACTAAAAGCTGAAGCCTCCTTGATCCTAGACTATAAAAACCCTTCTGAAGCATTTTGAGCTCCTCTTTGATTCTTGGCCCAAGGTTTAATTTTCTCACAGTACTGAAGCTCTGGGTTTCATTAGGGACATAATCTCAAATTCCTTTGTGCCTCTGAATGTTTGGAAGTGTTACTTCCACCCTCCTCTATGCATGCTTCTCCACCTGTGTCAAAAGTTAACTGATGATATCAAAATGTTTCAAACAATGCTTGTTAATGAACATTGTTTTTTTATTTAATATGATTTGATTTTATCATTCCCCTGTAATATAAAAAATTCCTATCTGTCATCATGTTGTTATCAATTTCTTTCCCAGTATTTCGCTGCACTTCCAGCTGATCAGGTTATCTTTGAGTAAATATTATGTTTTATTTATGTTGGATGTTAACTCCACTTGTGCAACCACAAACCAGGAACACTTACACCTTGTGAATGTGCACCTGTTACCCCAAATTATAATGCATTATACTCTTAGCACTTTTAAATCAATGTCAGTTTCAGGCAAATTCTGATGTATAAACTATTGTTTAGCTATTTCTGAAAACCACATGATAATCATATAATAACACTACTGCATATTGAGGGAAGGTCCAAAGTGGCCAAACAACAGAAAATCGAATATTTAAAGCTACTTGATACTACCAGTTAGATGATTATGCAAATCCTTTGGATTTGTTTGGCTTCTGCTCATCAGAACCTCTGTATGTTTGTTAGTTGTCAGATTTCTGGAAGTTCAGATCCTGACTCCTTCTACTCCTTACAACTTCACCTAATCCTAGATATTAATTAAAAGATAAATTTCTTTTAGTGGTGCGAAGTACTAAGCATATATCTAAGACCTAGAAAGAGGCAGGAGGGAAGGAAAGGAAAGATACAAAAACACTGGAGTCAAAAGCAATACTGAGGGGAAAAAATATTTTGATGCCAGATTTGATTTTGGATGCCAAAGCCAGATGGAAGAGAATATTTTATAATGATCAGAACAACAGGATGATAAAATGAAAAGTTCATTGTAATTATACTAATGAATACTATACTACTACTTGTCTAAGATAACAGTATGATGAATCTAAGAATTTTGGTGCAATTTAGCCTCAAAAACAATCTTGATTTTATACTAAGAAAATTTCTTGAATTTCAAAGCTCCGCACCTGGTGAAAATGTACTGTTTGCTATGATTGGGATTGACCATTTGTAGTAGAAGAAAAATTAATTCTTTTTATGGTCTGCTATGTCATAAATCTGCAGTACTCCTCACTGTTAGGTTTCCATTTGAAGCTCCTTTATATCTTCCCCAGAGATATAAAGTTTCATTTTCTTTCTCTGGATGAACAGTTTGAGGAAGATTTCAGCTACAGGAGTACAGCTTACAACAGCACACTTTTTTCTGAGAATGAAATTTTGTCACTTGTCCTTCTTAAACACTCTTCCACTGAGAAGCTCTATGCTTATATCTTAAAGATCAGAAATCTAGAAATTGTTTAGGTGGTGTCCCTGATGTGAGATGCACAATTTTCTGACTGAAATATTACCTTTCAAGACTTCTGTTTGCACATGGGCAGACAAGGTTTCTGTGATTCCACCTGCTCTCAGCATACTATTGCTCAAAGAAGCAAGGACAAAATAAGAATTCTTTATGATTGCTCTAGCTAATTACTAAATTATGTGACACAGGACCCTGGAGCTGAAAGCAAAATGTCAGTTTCTGCTGTCCTCAAGCACCTTCCAGCTGGCTGCCACAAAGTGCAAAGGAAGAGGAAACTGCCTATCTTGAATGCAGAAGAGTGACAAGCACGGAGAGGCAGGCTGCAAGGTGGAGAACATTTGCAAATAAAAGACAAAATCAAGGAAGTGCAGTGACAAGGAGACACAGGGGCTATAGAAAGGGTTATAGAAAACAAATCTGTTTAGCTCAGAAGCATGCAGAGGAGCCAGTGTGCTGATAAAGATGCATACAGAGAAGGAACATGGGGAAAAATTCCTTTTTGAAATCATCAGATAGTGCAAGCTAAAAGAGATGGGATTTCAGGAAAAGAGCAAGCATCGATGAAGTTGAACTCACTCAGATTTCCTGTGACACATCTGCATATCCAGTGAGACTTCAAAATGAGACACAGTATTTGTGAGAGATTGAAGAAGTTAGTGAGAACTGCAGTTGTGTACAAAGTGCTTTCAAAAAATTAAGCCTTCACAAAAAATAACTCTTCATGTCCCAGCTTTGGTACCCAAAAAAAGACTCAGTTAATTTGGCTTTAATCTTTTTGCACTTGAGTTTCATAATTGCAAAAAAAATGGCACACTGATAATACACTTTCAGAGGTATAATAAAGATAGGTTTAGGAGCAGCCATGGAACAATTAGCTGGTGTGATAGGGAAACCAGAGAAATTCCCAGGAAAAGAAAGTAATGGTTCTGCAGTCAGTCAGATTTTGGATGATGTAACATGAATAAGGCCTGAGGCTTAACCACATAGTGAACAAGATAAAAAGAAATGTTGGATAACAATTATTCATTCTATAAGTCAGAGGTATCCTTGGAGAAAAACTGTGTATGTTTGTATAATTAAAGATTATATCATAACACATATGCACAAGAGGGTGAAATAAGGTTGAGAGGGAAATGTTCATGCCTGTCTGTCCTTCTTTTCTGACTTTTAAAATTTCACACTATCTCAAATGTCCTGTTAAAATAGAGAAGCATTTATGAGTTTTGCAAAGGGATAGTAAAGGGAAATAATATTTTTCTATTATTAAAATGTTAGAATTGTAAGCAGAGCTGTTCATTTCTGTATTTAGAAGATAAAAGAATGTTATTTGTCAAAAAATCTTGGTTCAGAACACTCACATAAAACTGAAGTCATGTGTTACTGTTTTATTCATAAAAGTAATCACATTTTGATTGTGTTTCTCTTCTGCATGATGTTTAATGGAGGCCTTACAGAACACATCAGATGGTAAGTCACTGTAAAATCTGCTCACCAGCATCCTTGGATAGATGCAATTTTATCACTCATTACCCTCCATGTTTTCTTTGATCTTCTCAGTCCAATGGAATCCAGGTAAATTTTCTGAGCTTTTTTTTTGACTTTGAAATATTTTGTCAGTCAGTGTCATCTCTGTCATGTGTATCGGAATATATTCAGAGAAGTCTGGAGTTAACTTTTTTTTTCCAATCCATCTGCATCACTTGATTACTGGCACTGAAGTAGCTCTTGGGCCAAGACAGATACAATATAAACATGCTGAAAAGTTAAACCACAGTTATTTGACTGAAGTCAAGAAAACATACAAGTTGCACCTAGCTGTGAAAAAAATTGTTTAAAAAATCATCTCACTACATTCTTCATAATTAACCAAAACTGAATTCCTCCTGAATGTAAAGCTTAGCTTGATTCACATTGAAAATCAGAAAAAAGATAATATCTATCCTCTACTGAAGTCTAAAACTAGCTATAATACTCAGCACCTTAATTCCCTTGATTTTTTTAATAGCATGACTGGCACAATAATACTTGAGTTTACAGAGAATGAACCATCCCAAAAATAAGGCAGGTGGCTTCCATTCTTCCTGAGGCACAGACAGTCCAGCAGCTGTTATAACCCTGGAGTTCAGTGCGAATGTGAATTGGGTTTTAGAACTCCATAAATTAATCAGAAATGTTGCTAACTGGTGACACAAAAGGCTTCAGTTGTTCTCTCAGTCCGATTCATAGAATCACAGAGTGGTCTGGGTTGGAAGTCACCTTAAAGATTGCCCAGTTCCAAGACCCTGTGCCATGAGCAGGGACATCTCCCACCAGACCAGGTCGCTCAAAGCCCCATCCAACCCGGCCCTGGACACTTCCAGAGAGGGGGCAGACACAACCTCCCTGGGCAATCTGTGCCAGTGTCTCACCCCCTGCACCCTGAAGTATTCCCTCCTAATGTCCAACCTAAATCTACTCTCTCCCAGCTGAAAGCCATTACCCCTTGTTCTGTAGCTACGTGCCCTTATAAAAGTTCTTTTATTAGCTTAGCTTCAATATGCAAAGAATCAAAAAGAGATTCATCCACCTCAGAATTTCATACCAAAAATCTCATACTAGTTTACCATTTATAAGATCACATAAGAATTTGAATGTGTAGGGATGTACAGAACGTATATTAAAAGGTTTTTAGAGCAGGAGGGACGGGTAGACGTGAGAGGGTGTCATCTGCATATATTCACAGATGGTTCATGCATATGATATTTCTATTTCAAGAAATTACATTTTTAAATAATTATTCTTGTACTTGAATATTTTTTTCACCATATGGATAAGCTGTGGGTTGTATTAGTAGGTCTCAGACCACCTTTACAAACTACAAAAGTTTTACTTTCCACTATTTTCCAATCCTCGATTTCCCATTATTTTCAAATACTGGATTTTCTGCAGTCTTTAAATCTGCCTTACTTTCTGCCTTAGTTGTTTCTGAACTTCAGCAATTCAGAAAATATTTCTAAATGTTCATGATCAGAAGTATTTAACAGAATATTTTTAGAACTCTTTTGACCAAAATCATCTTGAAAATAATTAATAGTATAATAAAAATAGAAATACTGATGTTTATCAACACAAACTACTACTCTAACAGTAAGGTAAAGCAGTACTCACCTTTTGGCACCTGAGCTCAGTCTTACATTTTTTCTAATGCACTCTACTGAAAGTTTATGAAGTGACTCTGTGTCAGTCATGTTCAGACATGAAAGTGATTCAAAGCACAACATTTGCAACTTTCAGTTTGGGTTTCACAGGGCAATAAAACAGTTTGCTAATACAGAGCAATTGTTAAACTTGCCTGATTACCCTAGGAGATGGAGGATTCCTAAATGAGCTCTGATGGAGGACATTAAACTGGCAGCTGGTTAGCATTACCAAAATGAATAATGAAGTACCAAGGACATCTGGATGGGTTCTAGGCAGGCTCTGATATATCAAGATAATTTCTCTGTTTTAAAGAGTAATCCTGTCAGTGACATTGACTTGATGATAAAATGCATCTTCACATAATATGTGAAGTGTGTTATGAAAACAGAGAATTACAGTAACTGCTAAAAAGATTTAAACCAAGAAATGAATAATGAATATAACTTTGTCTCTTTCCACATCCAAGCCAAGTATTGGCATGATGACATAATGCTGCAAATGTCACCATAAAATGCAGAAAGTCAAGTTTAACCTCTCTAAGTGCTTTGAGCTTATAACACAGCTGATAACATTTTCTATGTACACAGTAACTTTTGTTGTGATGATTTGTCAAGACCAGAGAATTATTTCTGAGCAGCAAATGCACTGCTTCACAGGTTTCCAGTACGCTATATGGCATAGTTTTCTATATGGCTCTATATGGTGATATAGAGAAGATATTATAGAATGTGACCTTGCAGAACATGACCTTACTGTGTCTTGCAGCAACAGAGCAGAAAAACACTGAAGCCTCAAATTTCTGGACTATCATTGGCAAACACAACAGTACTTTTGGAGCATTATTTTTGAATGCATCTGAAAAAGCATTTGATGAGCTGAAAAAAAGTCAAAGCCAGTTGTGTGGGATAGTTCCATAACCTTGTACTATATGATTACAAGCAGTACTTTAGTATTCAAGGCTGGGAATGTACCTGGGTGCTTCAGAACAGAATACCTGGCAGTAAAATATCACTTCTCTTCTTACATATAAAATATAGGACAGTGTAATTACTGCTTAACACTTCGAAAATCTGTTGGCTTATGTCTAAAGTCAAATCAGCTATCTGGAAACCACTCAGAAAAAGAGGATTCCCTAATTACTACAGAGGCAGAATTACAGCTTTTCTTGAAGTGTTTGAGACAAAGTAATCCAGTTCCTCACTTTTCATCCTGCTATGTCATCCAGGAGTACCAGAATGCTCTCCTGCAAACCCTTTCCACCACCAAGCCAATAATTACAATGTAAATAAGAAAATTTTCATAGAAATAGATTTGGGAACAAATAGAAGGGACCGTGTTTTCTTGTTAACCATTCTAATCATCAGACTAGTTCAAGCAATTTTAGGTGAGTCCCTGAGGGAAAGCAAATGTCTTGAAGTTATTCTAAGTTTCAACCCTGCATGATTTCCATGAAAAATAAAGTAAATCCTGAACAACAACCACATAAGAGACCAGCTGTTCAAAAATTTGTTTCATACTCTTAAAAGAAAAGAATTAAACCAGTGGCTGCATAAGTTTTACAATTATTCAGAAGGCCTTCATTATACTTTGTGTGTTCCTTACAGAAGACAGAGGAGAAAGAGGCATTGATAGGCTTCTGAATGTCTTAAGAGTAGCTTTCATAGTTTATTCTTAACACCACATACCTAATTCAATAAAAAGT
Organism: Heliangelus exortis; assembly: GCF_036169615.1. NCBI lineage: Eukaryota > Metazoa > Chordata > Aves > Apodiformes > Trochilidae > Heliangelus > Heliangelus exortis. The sequence goes on along the minus strand of NC_092425.1, from coordinate 24,409,020 downwards.
AGAATTTTATCATAAAGCAGAAATATTCTCCATTTTCCCAGCACATCTATCAGCTTTTTCAGCCAATATTACACATATTGTTTTATAAGTTCAGACATACACTGTGTGCACTAAAAGCATACATTTTATTTGTCACACTTTTCTGATTATTCATCAGGAATCACAGATTTTGTTAATTGTCAGCTTGCTGTTCTTTCTCTGTTAGTGGCTGTTGCTTTTTTAGAGGAAGATCTATAGTAACATAAACTATCGAGTAAAAAAAAAAACCCTCTGCCTCTTCAACCGACAGACATAGCTGTGGTAGTCTGTTTAAACTTAAGACCTGTAAGAAATAAAATCTGTTTTATCCTATTCAGCCAAAACAACAAAGCAAGGGGGGGGTTTCCTACAGGTTTAGCGTAAAAGTCCCCAGATGACAAACACAAAAGCCTAGATATCAAACAGGATGAAAATGCTGATGTTCAACACCTGTGCTGCGTGAGGGCCAAGAAGTTAGCTAGAGCTTCTGCTAACCAACACACCTGCTCAATAGTGCAGTGATTAACCCTTTCCTCTTCCTTCTGAAACTCCTTGTTAAGATAGGAGAGGATTCTAAAAGAATGATGTAATCAAAAGAGATGGTAAAGCACAGTTTTAAAATAGAGGCTACATTCTGCTTTCTTGCCAAAATGTATCAAATTACTATTTTATTTGTATTGAATGGCTGGATATTTGCATTGTTTTCATCTTTGCCTATGTGTGAGAGAAAAAAAAAAAAACCCTGCAGAAGACCTCAGCAAGAGCTCTTGAATGTTTATTCATTTGTATCCCTCTTCACTTAGATGAAGAGATAGCTACTGTTTAAGGCAATTTGTTTTTCAAGCCTGGACCCCACTTGATTAGGTTCAGGAAGCAAATCAGAAATTCTTAAATACACAAGATTTCTTAACAGCAATTTGAGAAAGGCTGTCTGCTCCATAAAAGAAGCCATATGAATGAAGAGCAGAGGATGATGGCTTGCGTTAGGAGTTCTGAACAGGGCTTTAAAGAATGTTCAAAATTGGTAAGAAAAATGAAGTTGGACACCCATGTGGTTGTTATTACATGATCTAGGTTTGAATATTCTTGAGCTAGTTACAATAAAACAGAGGAATTTAGAGATTTTGCAAAATCATTGGTAGACAACTTCAACTTTTGCATTGCTTCTCCATAAAATCAGAGTGTGCATAATATTGGGGATCTGGAAAAGGGTCCTCTCAGGTTACATCAGCTAAAGGAGCTATAATATAAGATGTTAGTCCTTTGAAAGGGCAGCAAAATGAGACCATATACTTATAAGACCTGCCAGTGTGTTCAAGAACCTAAATGTTCGGTGTGGTTAAAAAACTCTCAAGGCTAACTTCAGAACAGAGTCTGGCAAGAATCCTAGTTAGAGTCACCCTGAAATGGCTGAGTTTACCAGAACATTAGCAAACTGTTATAAAGGAAAACATGGGCAGATTTGGGAGTTCAAGAAATCTGGGGAGACTGCTATCAAGCTGTTGAATTCACACTTTCTTTCTCCCTGAGTGTATCTGAGTTATTCAATAGAAATTCCTGATGCATTTTCAACAGCAAGAAAGGGAAAAAAAAATATTTTTCGTGCTCCAAGATCTCAAGGGCAAGGATGTTGTTGTTATGTTGTTGTTGATGTTAATGTTTATTATCTGACCAAAGATGCTTTGAGTTCTGATATGCTTCCTAAGCATGCTCATTTCTCCCTTGCAAAACAAAGTTATATCCTCAAAAGTTTGACAATATCTGTGTGGAAATAAAGAAATTTCAAATGAAGTTTCTTTGACTTGCCACCTCCTCTAGCCCATCCTTTTAACCTCCACTTGAACTTTCGCAGTAGTTAAAATGTAGATTGATGCTTTAAACAGAGCTAAAAAGTGCTGACATTGTTAGAATAAAGGTTTGAACACACTAATAGGTTTTAGTGTCTGAAACTTTTGATAATCTGGCCCTGAGTGTCATGGGTCTCTCTCTGAGTGGATTCCATCTGTCCCGTAAAGTTATGTATTGAAATGTAACACAGCCCTTTGATCTGCCCTGTGTGAGGAGCCTCATGTTCCATAAAATCAACAAGATGCTCTCATTCACTGGGAAGCCAGATCTCAGACATGGTAATTGTTGAGACCACAGTACTTTTTCATGTGTGCACCTTTTCCTTTTTTTGCTCATGTCAGCTTTCAGTTGCAGGATGACCCTAACAGCATTGGTTAAAAATCAGTCTTTATTATGACAACATAGCCAACTAGCATTTGGCCATAATAGCTTAATAACCACTGATACTATAAAATAAATTGTTATACTCTGCAGGAAAAACATTGAAGTGAATTAAGAGACATCAGCAATATTCTTTCTTTGTCTTCAGTGAAGTGTTTTAACATCTATAGGTGTTCATCACGATGGAGTTTGTTACATAAACACGAGAGCTAATAGGGCTACTTCAGATTAGCATTGCCATAGCAGGAAGTGGACTGAGAGTAGGCTGAGTCTTGAGTACAATAAAGTTAGAAATAATTGAGTTAGAAATAAAACTCAGGCTGAAAGCCCACTCTTCGCTTGTGTGTTTACGCAAAATACCTGTGCTCAGACCATCAGCTACTCCTGGCAGACATGAAAAGTAACCCAGAGGCAGAGGCTCTCTACATGCCAAGCACATGCCCACTCCAAGTCCACAGCTCAGTGCACAGTAGATTCCTGTGCTCTTTCCCTGCTGGGACACACATCCCTAGTGCCAGAGCTGCCACCAAGCTACTCAGCAACACTGTAGTGTAGTCACCAGTACAGGGAAAATCCAAACAGGGCTGAATCCCAGCTGACTTTCAAGAGTCCCAGAAAACGAAGCACTTTGAGCCCTCAAGGGATCCCCTCATCCTGCTGCAGCATCCACACAGCAGTGCAGCTGTGCCTGAGGACTTTTGTGCAGACAGGTGTAGGGCAGGATTTCCCCTTAGTGACTTATCAAGTTCATTCAAGAACTACACTGCATATCTGCAAAGGGAGCCCAGGTGGCTCTACTCCCTATGGCCTCATCCCCAAAACCCATTTAGGCCTATACAAGCACTAATTAGTGAAAACAACCTCTGGCATTGTAAGCCTTGTGTGTAGGATAGTCTGAAACTCAGGAGGAAAAAATCTATTACGATATGTGAAATGAAATTTCATTTAACTTATTTTTTTCTTCATGTCTTCAGAGGAAACCTTATTTACTTCATTAGTTCACAGTTTTATTTAGATATCATCAGTAAGATGGGATTTTTTCTGTCTGCTTGGCCTATCGTCTGTTAACTATATTATAATTCTACTAATTAATAAAGTTCATCTTTTCCTATTATTATAAATGCTATCAGTATTGAAGTTATATCCCATATTATGCCATCTACTTCCAAAAGAGATGACAAAACCATGAAAAGTTTTCATGTAATTTACAGTTATCTCATTAGATGGCAGTGTAACATTCAAAACAAATGTTTAATTTTTTATTAGTATGTATAGTATGTTTACCAAAAAAAAAGTAGTAAGCTTTATGCTAGGTCATAAATCTAACGTTTTTCTAAAACAAGTCTACTTTTGCATTTTGGAATGTTCAAAGCTAGCATCTGGAGGTGTATCTTAACATTAAATGATAAGTGTTGATAACTGAATCAAGATTTTTTCTTCTTGCCAAAAGGTTATAACTTTTTAATAAATATTATATACTTTTATCATTTAACTTTTAGGGTCTAGTCAAGAAATTTGTGCTGCAGAAGTCTATGCATTGAGAGGAATGATCTTTTTAAACAACCTTTACATCTTTTCAATCTATAGGTCAGCTGAGGCCAAAGTCAACTCCAGATATAAGTTTGGAATTTAATATGTTGTCCCCAGAAGAAAGAACCTTTACAATGCCAAGGATCATTAGGGAAATATTCCTCTTGTGTCACAAGATACCTATGCTATCTACCTCCCACAATAAAATCTGATTTGTGCTGATTTAAAATCTTGCTATCTTAATTTTCAGAAAATATTATTTTTCTAGAACAGAAAGTATATCTGAGGACTTTTTTTTCTTTCATATTTCCTTTATATTCCTTTCCTGCCTTGATATATCTATTAAGGAAGAGGAAGCATAAAATAGAAAAAAAAAGATCTTCTGCATTAAGGGAGACTAAATCTAAAAAGATATCATTAAAGTAGTTGGTATGACTGGTGGTGAAGTAAATCAAGTATGTTCAAAACATCTAGTGAACCTTCAGATTCTCCTGTATTAACAATTTTTAGTGCACCAATGCAGCCAGTCTTGGAATGGGTTTGCAGAAGTGCTAAGTGATAACTTTCTGGTTCTGAAGAAGCATCTTGTCTTGAAATCAATTTAATAATTCTCACACGAGTAGAAAGCACAAGAACTCTTCCCTAGACTACTACTTATTGCTTACAATTTATTCCCAGCATGATAGAATTCATACATTGGACCTTAAGAGCTTTATACATGACAACTCATAGTACTGAAGGAGGCACAGATAGCTTCCCTGGAACACATTGGTTTATTCCAAATTGGTGACAAAAAATATCACCTGTTGTACTGTCCTCAATGTACAGAATTCTCAGGCAGTGTGGTAAAGGGAACTGCTTTTGTCACACAGTATTCCTTGAAGAATTTCTGGTTCTAGATTCTAGAAGAATTTCTAGACTAGATTTGAGAAAGAATTTCTTTACTGAGGGAGTACTTAGGTATTGGAATGGGTTGCCCAAGGAAGTGGTGGAATCTCCATCCCTGGAACAATTAAAAAACTGTGCAGATGAGGCACTTCAGAACATGCTCTAGTGGGTGATACAGATACAGGTTTTACGTTTTATTCAGGAGGGGGGATGTTCACAGTTAGATGCAGTGATCTTAGAGGTCTTTTCCAACTGTGACAATTCTGTGATTCTGATTGAATTTTCCCATCTGAGTGAAACTGTCGTGTTTTCATTGTTTTGGGTTTTTTGGGGTTTTTTTCCCAGTGCCGTACATCGATATAAGCATAGCATGGATGTGAACATAAGATTTTGCCTCTGATAAAAATATCTCTTTGGTGCCCTGTCTTGGTTTTTGCTATATTTAAAATGACATGATCATTTACCCCTCTGCTTTTCAAACTTCATTAAGAATATAGGATTCTCTTAATTTAATATTCTGCTTCACCTTATCAGCAAGTTGCTCAGTTCCAGGAAATTGGAAAGCATCAAGATGATGTTATCATTGGGCCCTTGGGAGCAGGAAGACTACACATAATGTGATGAGATAACATAAGTCTACTAAAAGTAAAAGGAAAGAACACAGGCAAAATAAAATAGTTATCTCAGCAATGTTAAAATATGAAAAAAATATTGTTTTCCAGTCATTTCCTGTGTTTTATCATCTACACTGCTAGAAACTGGTGGGTTTTTTTTTCTATAATAGCTTTAATTTAGCAAGCAGAAATTTAACTTTTAAACTGAGGTGTTTAAAAATAAATCCAGGAATATTATTATTGTTTACTATTATTGCAAAAAGATGTTGTAGATAGTGTTTTATGAGTTCATTGAGATGTATCACAAGTGGCTAGAGTTCCCAGTGAGGCTGAAGCGCTCACTGACAGCTCTGCAGTATGTGTCCTATTATGCCTTCATGCTGAAATGCCTTCTGGCAAAACTTTTCTTGTTGTTGGACACAATCAGATATTAATTCAGATTTGAAACATAACATTCTCACATTCATGTTTATCAATACAATAATATTTCGATTTTATAACAATGTATTGGAAATAATGTATTTTTTAAATGCTAGAAAACCCTTAATGTGCTATAGAGCCATTTAGGAAATTTTAAGTGTAAATTGTAGACATGAAAAGCTACAGAGATAAATATACATATTTAGTATAAAAAGTACATAACTCTAATAAAATGTTTTATCTGTGAGTGAATGTATCAGACCTGTACAGAACAGGTAGTCTGAAGTCTTTTAGATTTTTGTATCATCAGTCATTGGCAAAAAAAAAAATGTTACAACCAAAGTTTCATCAGCATTTCCTAACAAATAAATTCATGCTCCCCATTCGGTTTGTAGAGTGTGAGAAAAACACTGTTATGTTTGCCAGTAATCATCCTTGTTTGACTACAAAGCTGGCAAATAAAATACACAACGCTCAGGGATATGAAAACCTGTAACACAAGAGGCCTCAGGTGCCACAGTTCAGAGAGAATGGAAAGTGGTGTGTGAGTCTACTGAAAGTTTTAAAAGAAAAAAGTGTATCTGCTTTTTAAGGACAGACAGCCAATGAGATCTGCTGCAAACCAGAAAGTTTCTGATCCTGCTTCCCAGCTCTACACCAAGGGCTAAATGCTAGCAAAACAGTTTGATCTCAGACTGCTGCTGCCTCCCTTCCCTGCACACACAACTTTGCTGCTCCTCACACCCTCAGTGTGCTGCCTGTACTCAGGGACTCCTCTGCCCTTCCTGGCCTCACTCCTTCATCAGTCTCAGTTGCTCTTCTTCCCACAGAAGCACATGGGTGTCAGTGCTGCAGCCACACTGGGTGAAGGATTTGGCATCTCTTGGGAGGCAAGACAACTTTAATCCCTCCCTGGAAGTGTCAAAGGCCAGGTTGGGTGGGATTTTGAGCAATTTGATCGAGTGGAAGATGTCCCTGCTCATGCAGGGGTGTTGGAACTATATGATCTTTAACCCAGTCTTTCAACCCAAACCATTTTGATTCTATAACCCCTTAGGATCAGGAAGAGATGCTTCTTTTTAAAAGCAGGGGCAGTGGTTCAAAATCCAGAGCTGCTTCTGATAGTAAACAGTAAACAATACAAGCATCTTTCCCATAGCCTTCATCAGAACAGTCCAGCTCTCTCCAACAAAACATGAGATATTGATTGACAAAGGAGTTCAGACTATAGTTTCTAAAAATGTGACTGTAATTAGAAAGACTTGATTTCCTCATTTAGCTGAGCATGGCTTGTGAAGGGTAGGTAGGAGGCTGTGTACACAGAAGGAGAATGAATGACTGACAGACCAGCTTTTGGAAGCCATCAGTCACCTGTACGGAGAGCACAGTTTGTGCAAATATGCAGGGACATGGGACTGGGAAATGCTCAGAATATGTTAACTCCATCCTGCCATTCTCAGCACTTGGGACCTCTGTCTAATTGTGTCTTCGTAAAAGAAAAGCAGAAATGTTAGCCAATTATGATTTGATTAGCTGAGTATTCTCATATATTTCCAACAGACTTAAAAGACATTAATTTCCTGCTAAACTGTATATATATATACTTTGTGGTAGCATTAAGAATAAATGTTATACCTCATAAGTCAGTAGCAAAATACATTAATTGTAATAGCATTAGACAGGAATTTTGTATAGAAAAACAGAACACAAGCCAATTTCCTTCTCTTTCAGCTGTGTGAAGGAAAAGCTGAACAAAAAAATAAAGTTCAAATAAACTCAAAGATCAAAAATATACTTCTTTTGATTAGTTTTCCTTTACTATCAGATCTCTTCTGCTGATTTGAATAGGTTACCTAGAAGAAACAATGTATGAAAGCCTGTCTTCAGATCTCTGATAGGAAATCCCCTCTGCAGCAATAAATATTGTATCTATGGCAGGCAATTGGCAAGCTACCTTGATCATGATAGTCCCTGGCTGACAATCACACAAAAGTGAGACCAGAAAGTATATCTTAAATGTTTCAGCACTTGGATTTTCCTAACTACTCCTTTCAAGTTCTTTATGAACAACTTGTATATAGATCAAAACATGCTAATTTCATCATTGCTGGCCAGCATCAAAAAAGAATTGTATGAGAACATATGGGCACACTCACCAACATTTTAAGCAACCAAATCTTTCATATAACTATTGAAGCTTCTTCATGAGATAAAAGAGTTTTGCTGTTTTGAAACAATAGCACCTCTTTTTTTTTTTAGATGAAAACACATGAGAGTGCTATGTGTCATCCATCATCTGTCTCCTTTTCATTTGAAATGCTGTCAAAGGGCTGCCTAAATATGTAAAGATAGCAGTGGGTAGTACACTGTATGACCAGGAAAGGTTTGGGTTTTGACCCTGAATGCACAAATGTTCCAAAGCATCAAAAACAAAATATAAAAAACCAATTCCTGTGCCTGGTTATGAGATTTACCTTATTTCTACTGTCTTGCAACAGACTTTGAAGGAGCATTGATAAGCTTCAAATGATCAGTTCTCAGTGATGCTCAAGAATAGGAGATGCAGCCTAAGAAGTGACCAAAAGAAAGTAAGAGAGGGTAAAAGCACTAAGACAATACAGACTCACAATATGAAAAATTGTCAACAGAGCAGATAGAATGGCTTATGGCAAAGGCTGCCAATAACCTAGAATTAGATTAATTGAGATTTTCAAGGTGTATTTGTCACAAAGAAAACCTACAGAAACATCATACATATTCCTTATTCCAGCTGTTTGCCTAGGATCATCATCAGAGTGGAGAGCCCTTCACATAGCTGAGATTAGCAGACACATTCCTAGATAAAAAAAAATATCTGCTCATTACTGTAAACCCTATTCAGCCGAGGCTGTAAGCCACAAGACCACAACCACTACACAAAGTGGGTATCTTAGTCCAAATTTTTCATTATAAATCAAGTGCAATGTCATGCTTGTGATGGTTCTTGAATACAGCCAAGAGAGATTTCTAATCTTGTGAGAAAAATTTATACAGTGTTCAGCAACCACAAAGCACAAAACTCAACTCAGGGGACTTTATGATTTCTGAATAGATACCCTTGGCACCCATGACCAAAAAGAGAAAGTGCAAATGACAAGATACTATGCTACACAGAGTTTAGGGATTAGTGTTTGACAGTTTCGAGTTTATACATAAAGATAAAAGCATAAAATTAAGAGCATTTGCTGACCGCTTGGTGACTATGAAATAAGGGATTCTAGCTCACTAAGGCAAGTTCAGATAATGCAGTCTTCTCACAGTAAAAATCTACTGACTGTTTAGTCAAAGAGCAGTAAGACTGTAGTGCAAGCAAGAGTTTATTTTGGTTGGTTAGAAACAGAGCAATAAGGAGTATTAAAAAAATTATCCATAGTGAGTAGCTAAGGTGTTTTTTGGGGGAGGAAATAAAAAACTGACAAAAAAACAGCCTCTGATCTGATCTATCTATTAAGAACTACAGTTCTGAAAGTTTGACTGGAGTGTCAGCAACACAGCACAGCTTTGTAGAACCATGGCAAGGAGTTTACTGAGCAGGTAAAAGCTACCATCTAACATTTTAAATATCAAAACCTGCTCTAAATCCTACCTAGAATACATTACACTACAAGCATGCAGCCAGTTCTTCACGCTAAAAGTTACCACAGGTAACTTTAATAGGCCCACTCTGCAGCAGGTTAAATTCTTGACAAATTTACATATTTATGTATGTTTAAAGACTTTTTTGCATTTATTTAGCTTGCGGATTAATTAGAGATATAATCCCCTCAGAGCCCTCAGAGGTAGTGAATTTGATATATAAAGACTTTGATAGATATTTTGTTCACACTGTCATTAGATTATGCTACTTTTCAGAAAGAGTAGACAGCCAAAGTGGTGCTAAATCTAAGAGAAGAAGACAAAGTCTTTTACCATCTGGGAAAAAAAAAAAAAAAAAAAAAAAAAAAAGAAATCTGGCTGGAGTTCAAAACCTGATAACACACCTGATCAGTAGGCTCTTTAGTAAGGAAGAAGTGCTAATTGTGAAAATCATCTTGGAGTTCTCAAAAGGTCCTGAGAGCATTCTCTTTCCTATCATTTCACCTCCGTCATGTTCATACCAAGCTCCAGCCAACTGGCTTCTATGCCTCTACCCACTTTGAGACCCGTGTTCAAGTCTAAATCACCTTATAGCCACTGGAATTACACGTGGATGTAAAATGCTACATGAATAATACAGACAAACACGTTCCCTGGAACAATCAACCACTGAGACTTATGCCAGGAACCAAGTAGACACTTGTTATTAACATGAAAAGCATCTTTCATAACTATATGTTAGTGTAGATATGTATAAATGACAGATGGCATTTGGGAAACAAATGTGACTTAACTAAATCAAGTAACAGTCATGACTTGAATATATCCATTAAGGTATATTATGCAGTTTGTGATATTTTAAGTGTGAATATAGTATGATTCATTTTTCCTATAATTACACAAAATATATGAACTAGGACTTTACCACAGTAGGATATTTATTAAGCTCACTCTCAAAAGGTGGCCCTTCTAGTGCTCTTACTCCTTTCCTTATGAATTGCATTTACTAGAGATTTGCTATATGGAGAGAACACCAACAGCATCTTGGATGTGTTCAAAATACAGAGAGCTACTTTCACCACTGCTTTAATTCAGTATTTTCTCTTTTCCTGAACTTCCAGAATGGTTCCAGTGTCTGATCATGTTGCAGGTGAAGTAGTTGTTTTGGCAAGCTGCCAACCAGTTTCTGTTTGAAACTTAATATCCCCCCCACCCGACTGGCAATAGAAGTTAACTGTTTGACCTCTTCCCTGTTTGGGGTTGGTTTTTTTCTTTCTTCCTACTTGTGCATAACATATTCATAAAGATGTCACAGTTAAGTATGTTCCACCTGAGAAGCTTTTACACCTCTCTGGTTTTCTGCCCATGAATCTCTGACTATTAGAAACCCACACAATATTGTCAAAACTTTGTATCAAAAACCTAATTAAAACTAACCCCATAAACCCAACTTGCCTGATAAACATTTTGAAAATATATAACAAACTCAGGGTGTTCTCTTTCTCTAGTACTATGTTCAGTGCCTTGTACTGAGATAATCACATGTACATCCATATGTATGCTGACACCAAGTGCAGGAACAGCAAGGATTTCAGCACAGCAGCTGAAATGCTAGTGGAAAGGAAAGTGTTTCAGCAGAAATGTCTGACAAAGCAATGTCAGACCTCTGGGAAGCACAGGATTCCACCGCTATGTTCTTCAGCACTGTGAGATGTTTGCTTCACTTTTCTGCCTCAGAAATGGAAACAGCTCAGAAGAGAATTGACCCCCCTAGCTGGGGTTCTACAGTGAATTCCCTGAATATACACCTGTCTTGTTCTGAATCTCTTCCCCATGCAGTGGAGACGCAGTGCAGTCTGACCTCATGCAGCCATTATGGTCATATAAGTTGAGTCTTCAAATGGTTGCACTGCTCAATAAACTCACCAAATAACTGCAATACTTTCCCTCACATAAAAAACAAAAGGAGCAAATGCAGAGATTTCCAAAAAGCCTCCTTAGTGATAGTATCTTCATGAAGTGTGGAACAAGATGAGCAAAATGTAAGCATCTTACCACAGTGTCCTCAGGCTTGGTACTGTACATAAAGGCTATACCAAAGATGTGTCCATGGCATATACAGAAAAAGAAGTAAGACAAACCTAACGACTTGCAATGAAACAATTAAAGCCATGGTAGTAAAGCTACTAGTATGATTATGTAAACTGGGGAAAAAAAAATTATCCTACTTGTACCTCACAACACAGGTAAATACCTGTGTTTAAGTAAAACTTCACTGTTACTGAAGCAAGATTGGATGGCTGTAAAAATGAGTTTAAAAAGCACATCAAGAAATTAAAATGATTGTGAATGAAAGCTAGTATGAAAATGTACTTGCTAAATGACTCTCACATGTCAGAAAGCAGATTTTGCACAATGCTGGAGTGCTAACAGAGTGCATGGCTATGCCAGTGATGTGAACTTGCAGATGGAATCATTGAAGCTGGCTGAGCTGTCACTCCTGAGCATGAAGGATAACACCAATAAGCTTGTGACACAAAGCAGGCAGATACAGACAGGACCAAACTGCTCCATGCAAATATTGATTGTTCAGATCAATGTGCCTTTTTATACTAGCTGCCCACTTTTTCTGAATAGATCAGTTCATCCCATAATATACACCCACTTTCAGAGGCACTTGTGTTCTCCTGTCTTGTGACTATCCCAACCAGAAAACTACCACAAAAGACTGTTAAAAATTCTACCTTCTGCGTTCTGACCCAGAGCTCAAAGACTGCTCAAAGTAGCAATTTCACTTCAAATATGCACAGAAATCCAGGTTATTCCTGGATTTCAGAAAATCTCCCATATAGCTGAAATATTGTTTCTAACACAACTTGGAAAAGAGAAAAAAAATGTGAAGAAATACAGACCTGGCATGGAGCACTCCATTTCCAGCCAGGTGAGATCAAAGGATCAAGTTTTAAAGCTATTGGGAGGATCAGTAGAAAGAAAAAGTGGAGCTGCATCTGCTATACAAACCACATAAAGACTGTGAATGGGTCTTCCCTGGAAAAAAGAAAAGGCAGAAACAGGGCAGCCAGGCATGAAGGGATTTATTTCAAGACGTGACATTTTCTTTGCTTTCAGAGATTTCTCCTGAACCTTGAACAATGTCACCTCCTTCAGGTTACCCTCATTGCCTTAAAGCGGCCCACAGCTTTCGTGTTATCAGGGTTATGCAAAATGTAATGGATGGTAAACTAGATCATTAATTCTACTAGTTAAACAGAATCAAGCCTCTCACTTGGGCTTTATGAAGCAGGAGTGAAAACCACACACACAAACACACAAAAGAAAAAAAACAAAAAGAAAAAACAAAAAAAAACCAACCTGACCCTGACATCTACTGACAACTAAAGCTATTGGTCTAATGACATGAAAATAGCTATTTTGAGTTTGAGGTGCTGCTTTTGCAACCACCATTTTCAAACTAGAAAAACATTAATGTTATCTGAGGATCCTGGTAGACAGAATGCAATAGAGTGAAAATAAATGCTACAAGCAGAAGTTTCAGATATATATTCAATTCTATCATTGCTCTGGACTGTATCATTATCTATGGAAAATGAGGCACAGTAATAATACCATGGACTATTACAGCCCCTGCCTTCTTCAAAGTACTTTTGAGGTGGCTGGGCTAACAATAAACTACTAATCCAAAGAGAGATAATTTTTTTATTGGTATGATTTAACATGGAGTGGTTTTGCCAGCAGTGCATAGAAATTGTGTTCTGGGCAGCAGCCACTCTTTTTTTGCACAATTTTCATGAAATAAATTACATTTCAACAAGCAGAGGCACTTTTTTTCTGTTTAAAGCATACATTTCTGTGTTCAGCTATTGAGCTGAATAACAGGGCTGAATAATAGGGCTCAGTGTCACCCATAATACCATTATTTTAGGGTAAGCTGAAGTCCATTACAACATTATTTCACTAAACCACATTCAGTGCACTGTAGATCTTCCCCTGCCTGTTTTTCAGAAAATCTTAACAAATCCATTAACCCTAGTAAGTTACATTTTGCCAGCCACAAAGTGCTGAAACACCTGTTTCTTCACCTCCACTCAATTTCTATTTGTCAGATAGTAAAATAATTTTGTCCACAGTCCACCAGTAATCTATGCTTATCCACTTCTCATTATAGACTGGAAGAAGTTCTGGTACAAGTGCTTTATATACTGATTTATTTTGTTGTTGTTGTTAATACCTTGATTTGATAGAAAGTATTCATGTGCAGTACTTGAACCACTTATCTTTCCACAAAACCAAATTCAAATGAGTTACCTTGAGCTGCAGCTCACTGGAAGCATTGGTACCTGAAACAGGAATACAAATATTGCTGTCCTCTCCTGCAGTTCTTTCCTGGTGGAGGTGACAATCTTCTAACAACAAACTTCAGCAGGTTTACTTCAAAAACCTGCATGGTCTGACATCAACTTCTGGTATTCTTACAGAGAGCAGAGACCTTCCCTTCAGCCAATGTGCTGAAGAGTTTGTGCTTCACCACTGACAGTCCCAAATTAAATTAGTGTAAACTACTGCAATCTACCTGTTTTATAGCTGTAACTAGCCTAGAGACATAAAAATTTACACTGAGAATACCCCTTAGAGGAGAATTTATGATAAGTAGTCTCTTTAGGCACCTCTGTACTCATTAGAGAAACAACCTCCACTCCCAGCAGCTTTTTATTCAGCAGCGTCAGACTTCTTACTCTGATACTGTTTCCCCTTAAACAAATCGATAGGGAATGTCATTAAAATATCTTGTATAGAGAAGAGAATTATACACAAAAATTTTAAATGATACACATAATAGTAATTTGTGAGATAGCAATTATATTAGGAAGAGTTTGGCAAATAAACAAAGAAAAAAAAAAAAGAAAACAAGAAAAAAAGAAAAAAAAACCCGAAAACTAACAAAAAAACCCCCAAAACATCAAGCACATTGTGATTTGAATCCAGATTTCAAGAGCTAATACTGCCTTTTCTTTCAAGGTAACTGCGATACACTCCTCACATCTGTTGCAGGTTTGAAACATTACACACAGAGTGGTTTAAGAGACTCTCAATTTAAAAATGACAGTAAACCAAATAAAGTGAAATATTTTTTAATTTCCTTTTTAAATGTGCACTTGAATTCAATACAGATCTGTAAGGCACCCTCATAGGTCAAAAAAATTTTAGAATTCTTTCCAAAATAAGGATAGTCACAAGGCAATGGTATGTGCATAAAATATAACCTTATCTGTAACAGATAAACAATGGCATGTGAACATGTCCAGGTTTTGGATGCATAGCAATGTAATGTCACTCTGTACCATGACACTACTCAGAGTAAATACTGGCACTGTAAATTAGTTCTTATTAGGGTTAGGGTCTTGTAATCTCTTCATATCCCAGTAAAAAATAAACTCTTTAATAAATAAATATATAAAATAAATATATGCTATCTGGAGATGTATAAATAAGTCCATCCTGAAGAAAAGTTCCAGCTCTGACTATGATGCATCAACATTTAAGGTCCACTACTAAGGTGGAGCCACTGCATACACAGTTCTCAGGATTTATTGCTATTTTACAGTCCACTTCTTTCTGTTTCTTCCAGCTTTTGTGTCATCCATGTGATGTAGGTAGTTCTTTGCTTATTTATGGACCACAGGTAATCCAGACAATATTGCCAATAGTTTGTTATTTTTTAAAAAGTCACATTCCAACTCCCCTATGAAACCACATTCCAACTCTCCTCTGGTTACTGGCTACCAAACAGTTCAGCAAGCTTCCAGGAGGCTGGTCCACTCTCAGCTTTTATTTTCTCTGCTAAATCCAAAGGTCAGAAAGCCAAGGCTTGCCTATCACAAAGTAGCTTCTCCCAGTTGGGCATCCTGGACCTCTGCAGGTTCCTCATCCTGGTATTGCCATGGAAACAGGGGCAACAGCTCAAGTATGGTCTTTTCCAAAGTTGCCTCCTTCCTCAGCTGTATCCTAACACATCTTTGTACAGTTCTGGAACTCTTTCAGGATCTACAGGCCGGGGCAGGAAATGTGTGAATTTTTGGTGTCTTTTGGACCTTGCCCCGTCTCTGGGAGTACCGTCCTTGTTAAGTGCTACAAAGTATCGACGCCCCGAATCTCCGTGTTTGTACACATTGGATGAGTAAGTGTTATACCAGTTTTCCTCAAACTGTTCCCTGAAGATGCATTCAGAAGTGAGTTTCTCCTAGAGAAAGAAACAGCAAAGAAAAATAAGTCAAGCTGTCACTGGGTATCTGAACACACATGAAAAAAAAGTATGATAAAACCAAAGTCTTTTAGGCTGTTGTTTGAATAGCTAGTTTAGTTAGCTATTTTTGTCATAATTTAAGTAAAATGTTTCTTTTCAATTCTTCCCATCTAGGACAGAGAAACTTTTCCCACCACGTCTTTAGTATCCAAGGCTATACCATGTACTTTAAAAATATATTATATATTTCAGCAGTGTTTTAAAAGCTAATAATAATACTAAAAAAATTAATTAAAAGCTAATAATAATACAGGTAGCTGCTTGAGGGCTTTGCATAGTGATAAGTGAATCAAAACCTCAACATGTATGAGCTGACATCAAAGGTGTACTTACAGAACCATAGAGTTCTCCCTTCTCATTCATTCCAAGGTAAAGGCCACTGTCCACACCTCTGATACTGACCAGTCCCACTGCCACACTGATGAATTCAAGGATACCTGAACATATAGAAGAAAAAGAAAAAAAAAAAAAAAAAAAAAGAGAGAGAGAGATTGCTTTAAGTCAACTTGTAACAAAAATCAATAAAACCATTCAAAATGTAGTTGAAAGCCAATGAAAAATGTACATAACATAATATATACAGTCTCCTTTTTTTCCTGAAATTTCAAGTCTTGTATGGAAATGTATTCAACATTCCCAGGAAAGCAGTCTGAGAAGCCTCATCTAGGAACAAGAATCCTTCTATCTAACAAATGTGTGTGTGTGTGAGTGTTGCATATAAAAGGATTTTATTAAGCACTGAGACTAAAGCCTTCAGTACTATGCAGTTGCAGTCTATAACTATTATACACTATTTGCAGAACTCCTTTCTCAAACATAGGAAGATAGGTTTGAACCACCTGAAAACATACTTTACTTTCTCTATAGCATTATCTTGAAAAAACACTTCCATTATTAGATCATTTGAATGGAAATCAAAGTACAGATAGAAATTTTATATAACAGAATCTACCCACAGGAAAAAAAGAAGTATTTGCCAGCCATCTTATCTAGCACATGGGCCCACACCTCTTGACACAACTTACTATCTTCAGTGCAGGCTTTTTATGTTCATGAAATATGCTGTTTATTTGCTCATGTTTGGATTATAGCATTATTTATATTACATTTGCCCAAAAATGTAATATATATTAATAACACAAAGTATTCAAGAGATGAGGCACTATATGAAGCCTGAAGCTGGCAAGACTATGCCAACATATTTAACCAATTGATATGCAGAGATTACAGTACATATAAAACATGAAAGAAAGGGAATGTGTGAACTGGCTTTTTGGGAGTTGTTAGTAATGTAAACAAAGCCTTAAAAGGGGTTGTTCTAGAATCATATCTAAGATTTTGCTGTGCAGCAGCAAAACCACAAAACATTTTAAAAGATCTGAATCTAAGGTAAGTGGTTTTAAATAGTGCATTTTATTTTGATTATGACTTTTTGCCTATTTGCTGCATATATGATTACTCTTTTTCATTCAGGACCATTTTTCACTCTCAGACTGTCTGGATGGACTGTCTGGACTATACAATAATTTAAAATGGTTTATATTTTAATTGAGCCTTGGCAGGTTTCTTATTTTTGTTATCAAGCAGCAGAGAAAATAAATCTCTTACAAAGAGTAAGCATTAGAAACTCTATTGCATGTAAATCATCCTAGTTTTCCAGTTCCTTAAGCACAAAGTCCTATAAAAAGAGGTGGAGATATTTTGCCTTTCTGGTATAATTTTCAAAGCCACCCTTTTTCCAAAATATAATAAGCAGGTGATCCAACCCACAAAGCAACCACATCAGACACTCCTGCCCAGAACAGTGGTAGAATAAAGGAAGAATAGTTCTCAAAAGCCTAGCAAATGTTTGATCTGGGGCTAACTTTTTTTCTTTTAAAGCAAAGATTTATTTCATGTTTACACGCTGTAGGAAATCTTCCTTCTGAGAAGAACTGTCTATTTAACTACTGCTCTTTCACTTTTGAAAACATCCATGTGTTATAAAAGCAATTAAGAGCAACTCCAGCACATTGTTTTGACTATGGGGAGGATGATAGGAAACTCTTTAATCACCTTTTTTTTACGACTGTTCAATCAATACACACAAAACTCCTACAAAGCTGTCAACAGCAGGTCTGCCCAGATGTCCAGTTCCTACAACTGCTACTAAAGATTTGCTCTTATATCACAGGAATTACTTAGTTACATTTTGGGGTTGTCATCTTTTTGGTTTATTAACAGAAAGTTGACTGGAAAGCACTTTAAGTATTTGATTTGGGGCATTTTACACCCCTCTGCTTGAACTTTCTGTCCTGCAGAAACCAAGCAGTTTCATGCAGCCTAAGGTTCAGCACACCCAAGTCCATGCACGATACTGTCCTAAAGACTCAGAATGCTTCCTGACAATGAATATAAAAAAGAATCGGTCACTTTCAAGTTTTCCCACTAAACCTGCATACCTGCACTTTTAAGCTCCCAGAATAGGCTGAACAAGGCCCGCGAGCCGACCTCCTGGCTCGCAGGGGATGTGCAGCCCCCATGCTTTAAGGCCGAAGAGTAAAGAGGGCACCGAGACGTCTCCCCCCCAGCATCGCACCTCCGCCCCACGCGTGCGACTACTCACGCCCAGGGTTCACGCACACGCCTATAGGTACACACACACCACACAGACAGGCACGCACCCATCCACCCGCACCCCCGTCAGCGCGCACAGAAAGGGACAGCACACGCACAAGCCCGCGGTCAGAGCGCGGTCAGACCGGACCGGACCGCAGCTGCCTACCGAAAAGGCTGTGGTCCTGGCGAGTGCCGCGTACGCTGCCGTCGGGCAGGATCTGCAGGTGGAAGCCGGTGCGGCAGTACAGCTGCCGCCGCCGCAGGATGCCCTGCAAGTGCGCCAGGTCCGCTGCCGCCGCCGCTGCCGCCGCCGCCCCCGCCGCTCCGCCGAGGGCCGCCCGCTCCGCCGGGACCCGGCGATCTCCGAGCAGCGCCGGGCGCTCCCCGGAGGGAGGCAGCAGGAAGTGGGCGCCCACCGGCTGCCCCAGGCCGTCCAGGCCGCCCAGGAAGCCCCCCACCTCGGCCAGCGGAGCCATCGGGGTGCGGGGCGAGCGGGCTAGGGCGCGGCGGCAGAGAGCGGCTGCCGGCCTTTGCCGGAGGGCATGTGGGGGTGCGCGGCAGGGCCCCAAGCATGGGGAGCCGGCAGGGCCGGACCGAGCCGAGCCGAGCCGTGCCGTGCTGAGCTGAGCCGAAACGAGCCGAGCCGTGCCGGAGTGAGCCAGGAGGCAGGTGGTGTTTATACGCCCTGCGTGTGTATATATATATACGGCGGTCCCCCCTGACATATGCTAATGAATCCCTCTGCGGGGAGGCTGCGTTTGAAATTGTAAACCAGCTCCCCCTCTCTTCGCACCTTCCTCTGATCTGAGATGACGGCGGGGAGGGAGCTCCGGGTGCGCACCCCGCGCCCCGCCGCCCGCAGCCGCTGAGCCACGGGCGGGGCACAGGCGGGCGGGGGGGGCAGGGGAAGGGGGGCGGGGGCGCAGCCCTTGCGCTGAGCGGAGCGGGCAGCGGGGGGCGGGCAGCGGGCAGGAGGGAGCGGGGCCCGGGCGGGGGCTGCCGAAGCATTACGTGGACAGGTGCAAGGAGAGGCAGGAGGGAAGGAGGAGAAAGGGTGTTACCTGAGGGTTAGACCTGCCCAGACACACATGAAAGAAAAAAACTAAAGATCTGACAGTTTTACTCCCTGTTTCTAAAACGCTAATAAAATGTACATGCATTACCCTTGCCTTTTATCACTTCAGCTACAAGAAGGGGAATTTCTAAAGAAATTGGCATAGTCAGGGAGGTGTTTTCCCCTCTGCAAATTCACGCTCATATTTAATTTATCATTAACATGACATGGAACTGATCTATAGCATTTGGATGTCAACGCAACATCTTGAAAACATAAATGGGCAGGCCCTTGGTTTGGGATAAATATTTTCAAAACTTGCAGAGAAGAAGAAAGAAAGATTGAGAGATGGCTCACTTAATCCTGCTTGTTTGGTGTTTTGCATTGGGCCAGCCACCAAAGTCTGTGAGCACACCAAATTAGCAGTAATATCATCTACTGAAAGATCTTGGTTGTCCTCCTACATACTTTTAAACCAATTTAGGACTTTGCTGTCCTGTTCCAGTTGAGCATAGATTTATTTTTTTTTCATCCCTGAAGTACAATGGTTTGTACATGCAAACGTATTGGTGGAATACCTGTTTGTTATCAGCAAAGATAGAAAAATTAAAACTCAGAGCTTGACTTTTGCCTTCGTTGCTGCTTTTTCTGTAAAGGCTAGAGAATTTTAGGTCTCAAAGTACATGACCCATCAGTGCTGAAGATACACAGTGTAGTTCCTTGGCAATGTTAAAACATGGTAGTAGAGTACAAAATACAAAGTTCTTTCATAGTTAATTCTCTCAAAAGTTTGATAGAATACTCAGTCGTTTAAAGTTTCTTTAAGACAAAAAAGTTGCAGAGAATCATGAGAAATTAGTTCTCCCATCTTGCTTCATGGTCTTTTCAGTCACAGTCTAAATCTGAGAGATCAAATGGATTTGACTGCTTGGCTTTATTTGCTATGGAGAGTAGAGGGCTAATTAATTGGCAGGTGCTTTAAAGCAGGTAATGCTACACCTTTTCATCATTGCAGTCCTAAGTACTGCCCCTGTGTGCACCTGAATTATAAAAAGGCTGCTTTAAAGCAAGTGATTTACTGTGGATGGATTTAAAACCAAAAAAAACTAACACTAAATACAATGATCAGATAAATCACCTCAGAAGAGAGCAGAGGCAGACCTGCTCTGGAGGCAGTTACAGATAGATGTTGTTTTACCTTTCAGATAACAGGAGCTTGTCATGTGGCGGGTCCCAAAAATCCACCATAATCGAGATTTCAAAGCACATCTGTGTAAACATTATCACATCAGTGTAAAACATCAACCAATGAGCTTTCTCTTTGAACCAAATCTTCTTAATTGCAGTGCTAAATCAAAGAAATAGATCAAAGTTGAATAATCTATATGGCACCTATTTCTCAAGTAGCCTATACACTGATTACTCAAATACACATAAAACGTTTGAAACACGCATCAAATATTTTTATTGACATTACTGACAGGTCCAGATCACACTGTTCTCCACAGATGCTAAGTTGCAGGACATGCACTAGTATGGTACAGCTAAGTGAAGGAGGTGTATTCCTCTAAGCCTAAAGATGGTCCAGTAAGGATAATGCCACCAGGTCCAAGCAGGACTCTCCAATCCTACAAACAGTAGAGGGGTCTTCTGGCTAGGTGGTACCACTGCACCCTGTAGGTAAGAGGGGTTTTTATTTAAAAAATCCTTAGTCATCACACACTGGAAGACCCTTATGGCTGTATCTTTCCTGTCACATAATGGAAACATTTAACACTGAGTGGAATATGTAACATTGATCTTTTCTGAGTGGTGTCTTTAATGTCTGGGCACTAAACCGGATATACTGTTCTATAAAGTACCAGAAAAGAAACAGAAAAGATAAGAAATTTTTTTTGTTGTTTGCACTAGTCATGTGACAGGAAAAGATAACACTAAAGTTTTTTGTTTTTTGTTTTTTTTTTTTGCACGTTCTGAGACTATACCATGGGAAGTTAAATAATTTTGAAGAGTGTTTTTACAAGAGTACATAATTTAACTTAAAGTATACAGTACAATCTAATCAACTCTACGTATACTTCCTAGAGACTGCACTCTCAGTGTCATTGAACAAATACATACGAGTAGTCAAGTTTTTATTTCCATAGCAAGCAGTTAGTACCAGTAATATAATTACTGTATATTTACTAAGAATAGCATATTGTCATAGGCAAAAACTGGTGGATACCAAAGGAGTGGAAAAAACAATGGACTGCAATATTTGATAATAGTATATCTATATATAAATAAATGAAGAGAAAAGAGAGAAATGGAGAGAGAGAGTGAGAAATCTATATAACCTGTCTACATATATATAGATGTGTGTGTGTGGAAAGAGAGAGAGATGTAGCTCTCTTATCAGGCTGGTTAAAAAAAAAAAAAAAAAAAAAGTTTTTATATGTAAAACTTTATATATTGCAATTTATTTCCACTTTATTAATTTCAGAACTTCCTTGTAATAATGCTGTGTTAAAATTTTAATGAGCTATTAGGCAGGAGAATGAAGGGGAGTTTCACTGATGCCTGAGAAGGCAAACACAGGGTGGAAAAAAAACACCAAGTAGAAAAGAAAGTAGCATGTCCAACTGGAGATACCTGTCATGGTCATTTCCAGATTCTTCCTAGATTTGGACAAGAAAGCATAGCTGACTCATTTAAGCAAGACAAGCTGAACACGCAGAAGCTACGAGAGCCTTCCAGAGCATTACAAGTCTGAAAAAAATTAGGAAAAAATTCTTATACAGGATTCACTAGGAAGGAAAGAACAGAATAATTTTCAAGGATCCATGTACAGATCAGGTCATAATCTGATGATCTAAAGCCTTTAAATGCGATACATACAGACTTTTACGTCATTCAGAACTTTTTCTTCTGAGCAAATACAGTTACAAGTATGTATGCATGTATACTTACATGTATATATAAATACATCTATTTATTTACAGAAACTCAGGTGAGGAGGAAACAATGCAAAACAAAAAAAGTTTTTTCTATGAAAACAAAGTTGTACATTTCTTGCACCTTCATATCTTGTTTTATTTTTTAGTTTTATTTTGTGGACACACGGGAGTAATATAAGCAGAGAAGGATAGAGAAGTGGAGCAGTGAGCATATTTACATCCAGTTACTTCCAGTGAGAATGGATCTTTTCCACACATATATACATTTCCACATGTATCAATATTCAAATGCCTCACCTGGTAATTTTTATATTACTTCTGTAAGAATATCACTGGATAAAAAATGTATGTATTTAAATTACATGGTTTCTAAATCTGCATACAAAAGATGTGCAGACAGCATATGTTTTTTGACTTGCTGCACAAATAAATTGCACTCGTGTTCCTAAGCAAACGCCTCACCAGGGAAGTCTTAACATACCCAGGTGTAAGTAGTTACAGATGTTTTGAAGTGAAAAAAGGATTAGCCTAAAGGTGTTACTGAAAAGTCATTAAAATGTGGCTAACCAATTTCAGGGGAAGCAATGTGAACAGGAAGATAACTCATGGCTCATGTCTACACTTTAGGTGACTGATGTGTCATATAGCAAACAGGTTTACTTTGGGGCACTACATTGACAAAAAGTGGCTTCTTTTCCAATCAAATGGAAAAATGAGACTATTTTTAAAAGATAGTTGTATTGTTGAATGATGTCTCCTAATGAGGCAACAAGAACCTAAAAGATACGGCTGTGTTCTACAAGATTTTTCAGATTGTACACTTAGTCATGTAATTGTAGGAGAAATGCTTGAGTTTCAGTCATGCTAAGCATCTGAGACTATTGTCTTGACATCTAAACATTGGTCTTTATCATTTAGTACAGAGATGTAGCTCAGATTTGAAGACAAGACTTTTGGTTGGGAAGCATACATATGGAGTATTTATAAATAAAGCAGTACACACAAAAAATGAACAGAACTGATAGTTTTTAACAGATGGCAATTATGAGCTCAAGGGAATTACTTGAGTTATTATAGAATGTTGAAAGAGATACAATAACTCATAACATCATTCATCTCAGATGCTTGCCTTTCCAGCCATAGCTCTGAGTTAATTTGACTTGGCCATGCTTACAGTCACAAGATTTGTCAGATTGTCACTTGACCAACATGGCCACACTTCTTCCTTGATATAGTATAATAACCACTGAGAAGTTTCTTAGAAATTGAAAATGCATGGGAATGTCAGAAAACTACTACAGTGAGTTATGGTTTGATATTTTCTGAAATCTTGTTAATAGTACCATACAGTCACAAAAGATTTTGGATAAAAAACAAGTAAACTCTCTGAAACTTGGAAAGAATGTATTTATATTAAAAAGAAAAAGAGTGAGGCTGCACCTGACCATTGCAAATAATGCTACAAGGTGTGCTGTCATTTGACATCTTTGTGTACAGCTTATGAAGTTTCAAGGTAATATACGTGGCAATGCAGATTTTACCACAGAGAATGCCATAACATGCCATGCCTGACAAGGCCTGTTGCCCACCAGCACCAGGTAGGGACAAATGAACATGCACATTTTTAACAACTGGTCTTTAACTAGTGCTTGGTTAGGCTAAGGAGGGTGCCTGGAGCCATCCTAAGAATACTTAGAGGAGATCTTGCTGACATAGCAAATGCCTGTTGTTTCCCAACAAGGAAACTTAACACAAGGCCTCTTAACACAAGAATACAAAAGGGTAGGAGATAACACAATCTGAGATCATTATGAACAATTGTTACATTGACAAGACAAGGGGCAATGGGCACAAGTTGCTCCTGGGGAGAATCTGCTTGAATATAAGTGGAAGATTTTTCACTATGCAGACAGTCAGACATTGGAATGGTCTCCCAGGGGAAGTGGTGGAGTCCCCCACTTTGGAAAGTTTGAATTCTCAGCTCAATGGGGTGCTGAGACATACCATACAAACAATAATATTAGAAGGGTTGGACCAGATGATCCTTGAGGTCCCTTCACACCTGACATCACATGTGTGATCACATGTGTGATTCATCACGTGTGAAGAGCAAATACGCTTGAAATAGGGACCAGGAGAATCCCTCTTCTCTGGGAATTTGAGGTGCTGCGAGAGGTGCTGAAGGGAGAGGTCAGGTGGACCTGGGGAAAGCAGAAGTTTCTAGACTACTGGTACTTAGGGAATCAGGTACTTAAATGTGGTCCCAATGCAACTATGCAGTAACCGATTAAACAGAAGGCTCACTGAGCAACCTGGTCTAGTGGGAGATGTCCCTGCCCATGCTGGGGGTTTAGAAGTAGATAATCTCTAAGGTCCCTTCCAACCCTAGCCATGATTATCTAGATCAGTCTAAGAATGGTAATGGAAAGCATTACTCTGTCTTGGTATGATGTTTAGCTCCCTGTTTCACATTTAGTTTCTAAAAACTGATCCACGTGGGACAAAAGCGCCTCTTATGGACACTTCACAGCACAGTTCAAAACTAATGGAATAGTCCACCAAGATATAGTGAGCTTTCAGGAAATTTAAAAATCTAAATATTTAACATGCCAAGTGTCAGTATAATGGACACTGCTGTTGAATTTCACTTTATCTGAAACAATGATTTTAGTTTCAGCTGCATATTGAGTAAGCACCAAGAGACTGGGAGGCTTTGGAAATGGGCTGGGATATTACCAGATTTTACAGGATTGATGGAGTTGCAAAAATCTTCATTCTAAGTAAGGATAACTAGGATCAACTGATGTTTTTAATAAAGCCTTAGAAGTAAAACAGTGAGCAATCTTGATGCTGCAGTCACCTCCAGCCTTCGGGATTTTGTGTTAAACGAGGAATGGTGGGAAGCTCTTCCTTACCCTAAGCTATGGCTTCCAGGTTTCTGCAAATACTTATTAACGGAGGGTGTAGACTACGAAATTACAGGGTTAGGCTCTGCAACACGGCTCTGAGCACACACAAACTGCAGCGAGGCTCACGGAGGAGTTTCAGGTTCAAAGCATCACACTTCGCAGGCACTTTGTCTGACACTGCTGGATTCAGCTCCGTGCCCGTTCTCTACATTTGGTCCAACCACTCCGTCTCTCCACTGCCTTGGCTGCAGCCCGCTACGTCCCGCTGCCTGCTGCTGCCTGTCCCGAGGGCTGGGCGCGACCCACGGCTGCTCTCGGGGACAACCAGGGGGTGCCGCCACCCGCACTCAGGCCGGGACCCGGTACCTCCACCCTCGCCTGGAGGCCATTGGTCGGGCTGCTGGGCCCCGGCACCCGCTGGGCCGGCGGTTCCGGGGCGGCGGTGCCGGTGGTGCGGGGCGGGGACTTGAGGGGGCCTCTCGCTTCCCCACCCCTGCCCCGCTTCTCGCGAGGCTTCTGCCGGCACCCCCGGGGGCTCCGTCCGTCTGTCGCTGGGGCGGAGCGGCGGCCATGGCCGCTCTGCGCACCCTCTTGCGTTGGCGTCGCCGTTTGGGCCCCGCGCCCGGTGCGCAGCCGACGCGGAGGCTGTGGGCCGGTTGCGGGACCGGGGCGGCGGGGCTGAGGCGCTGGCGGCGGGAGCTGGGCTGGGCGGCGGGGGGAGCTCTGGTCGGCTACATGGGGTACCGGCTGTCCGACCGGCGGCGGGAGCCCTCCCGGGAGCCGGCAGCCACCGAGCTGAGCGGGGCACGGGCGCTGCTCCCCATCCCCGTGGCGGCCGCTGCCAAGGAGACGGTAGGTGTGTGCGCGCCGCGCCCCTCCTGACCTAAGGCCCGGCGGCCTCTCGCCCCCATCCCGAGGCCTCCTTCCCTCCCTCCCTGCCCCGCTCGGCGCTGCCGGCGGCTCCGCCGGGCGGTGTCAGGTGGCCGGGGAGCCGGCGGGGATGGAGCAGCGTCGCTCCCCGCCCTTTCGCTGTGGAGATGTCGCTGCGGGGCGGCGGCGCGGGCTGTCTCCCAGAGGTGACCCTGTGTGGAGCCGGCCCCTGCGCTGGGAGGCCGGGCAGGCTGAGCGGGTAGGGCCCCCGGGGGCAGAGGCAGGAGTCTGTCACCTGTCCTGTATCGGGAGAGCTGTCACTGAAGCGTCGTGGTAGGCAGCGTCATTGCAGGCCTGCGCTGCGCTGCTGCATGTAAACTGTGGGTGTCTTGCTCAGCTTTTCGCCTCTAGAGCTGCCCCAATCAAGTCTTTCTTTAATAGAAAATATTATTGTGCAAATTGAGTTCCTACTGATAATGCAAACCTCAGCTTCTTTGTGTGTAGTACTGTTATCTTTCTAATATGAAAACTTACGTAGAGTGAAAGGTTTATGCAGAGCTTCATAAGAAGCAATGGTGTGGCACCTGGTGCAAATAAGTAATGCTTCAGTTGTACTAATTCAGTAAAAATGGTGCTTGCTGAACTATGGGTAACAAAAGTAGTTGATGGGAACCTGAAAAATGAAGTTTCCGGTGATAGGGAGAAACTTCTTCACAGTGCCAAATGTAACATATGGTAACAGCAGTGGTGTTTCAATAAAAAATTAGGTAGTTTTAAAAACGTCAATAGGTTAGGCATATGTTAAGATGGTATCTGCCAGGACTGGAAATGCGTGGTGCAAATGGCCTAATTTCTGTAGATAAAGTTTATCTTATGTATGGAAGAGGATCTACATTTTTGCAATGGAGACCTTGAGCTTCAGGATGAATCCTGTTAGCCCTTTTGCCCAGAGTTGTTAGCCACAAGGCAGATTATGTTGGTGGCATACTTTATGAAGGGAAATTGAGTCAGATAGTTTTGATTATTCAGTTATTTGTTGTCTTGAAAGTGTTACTATGGCCCAGAGGACCAAAGACAAACTTTCAGCCTTCCATTCTGTTCTGATTTGGCATAACTTCACACTGTTTTAATTACTGAATCTTGGTTCTCAGTCTCCTTTCAAGGGAAATATGGCTGCTGCAGCCTTGTAAGGTCAATAAATCTAGTGTGATGTGTAACCCTTAATTTTCACACACCACTCTAAAAGTGTTGAGGTTGCAGAGTCAGGATTGTGGTTATATTTGAATAAATGTTTAATAAAACTTATCTTCTATGTATAAACAGACTATTTTTCAAAGGCAGACACCAGGTGGAAAAAAGGGAAAGAAAAGGAATACCATACTTGGCTTCATGTTTTTATGTGGAAAAGGGCTCTAATTAATTAATTTTTCCATTTACACAGTAGAAGATTTGAAATATGACCACTCAATTTTTGTGGTCAGACTAAGTGCACAGACTGACATCTCAGAATGCTAACTTTATGTTGCAATTTTTTGGTTTTGAACAAGTGGTCTCATTGATTTCAAATTGCAGATCTGAGCACTTGGCATCCTTGGAAAAATACCTTTCTGGTTGAAGCCCCCAAAACTTCTAGCTGTAGAAATTTTTCTGAGGTAGTGGTTTCCTGTACTTTTTTTTATTACTGACTGCAGTGCTGGAGAAGGGCTTGTGGGACAAAAGGGAGAGACTGTAGTTTGGTTTTGAATCTAGCTTGTGAACTACCAGAAGTACTTTGACCATGAACTCCACCTGTGATCTGTACTCCACTTATGTTTGCCCTGTAGACCTGTGATGAGCACCAATTCTTTCATTACAGATTTCTGAAATACCCCAAGAGGTGTCTTCCAAGGGAAGAAAAGGATGCAAATACTGTGTTCAAATCATATTGTATGGTATTCATGGTATTCTGCAATGATACTCTATTGTAATGTCCTTTATTAAAAAGCTGAATTAATGTTGCTTGAGTGACAATAGCTTTTTGAATTCCTGATTTTAAGTGCTGGACTTATCACCCTAATAGTGTCTAACAGTTTAGAAAACATAGTAACCTTTGAAGTAGAAAACTGCTTCATGAAAAGTCATAGAAGTGTCAGTGTCATTAGGATCAAGGTAGGAGCTCTTGGATCTGCTGCAGAGTGTGTTTAGAATGTCTGGAGAATGACAATCTGCTGATTCTGTATACATGAGTTTGATTAAAATGTGGTGCACCTCTTGCTAGGAGGCTTTTAGGATTCTGTCATGTACTGACCAACAAGAATGATGAGGCTCAAGTATTGTGGGATCTTCTTCATCTACTTTTGGAAGGTCAAGGAGAAGTTGAAGGCATGTCTGCTTTATTCCTGATGCACCAAGTTTAACATCGTTTCTTGGGGCTTTCTAGGTTTGTCATTCCTCCTCTTCCCTTGGCTCCCCATTTCATTTCCAGTCTCAATCTGCTTTTCATTCCACCCAAGCAAATCATGCAACATCTTTTTTTTCCTTCCTTCCATTCAATCCAGACTTTTCTATTTCATCTTAATATTTTTGTTTGCATGTTGCTTCTTTATTCTTCTGTCCAGCAGGATGCTTTTCCCAGATTACTATTTTCTTGGAATATTGGAAGCAAGAAGCAGGTGGCATTTCTGCTCTCAGTTTATTGCTATAGAGATACTGGTGGAAGCAGTTGCACAGAATGTTTCTTGCATCACCCTGAGGCTCTGATCTGGAGTGACCATTATTGTAGGTTGAAATTTTGGGGTACTTGGCTAAGAAAAGGAGTATTTTGGGGTGGCAGTTTGCACAGGCTCATAACTTACTTTGTAACAGAACAACCACTAAAAACACAACCAGTCCTGACACTAAAGACTAGTGTGACCAGCCCTTGCAAATCCTGAAATCTTTTCCTTTAAAAAGTGGAATTTTAAAGAATTTTAAAATGTTCAAATGTGAGCAAAACAAAATATATCTCCTTCCACATTTTTTTGTTCCATTCAGAAAATCTACTCTGAAGTATTAATTGATAATGGATAATTTCATTTTTCATGGTTAATACATGATGAATTTATAACTGAAAACAGCATTATAATGTAAAATATTCAGATACTGAAAAATTTCAAGAATATTCAAGATAGCTTTGGCTGTCTCATCCATATTTTTGGGGTTTAACCCTGGCCAGCAGCCATCCCACAATCCCACACAGCCACTTGCTCACCCCCTCACAATAGAATAGGAGAGAATTGGAAGGGTAAAAGTGATACAGCCCATGGGCTGAGATAACCCCTGGTAATCTGGAAGAAGGGACACATTACACCCATTTTTAAAAAGGGTACTAAAGTGGACCCTGGGAACTACCAACCCGTCAGCCTCAACTCTGTGCCTGAGAAGATCATGGAGCAGTTTCTCCTAGAAGGCACATGGAAGGTGATCCAAGACAGCCAAAATGGCTTCACTAAGGGCAAATGCTGCCTGACAAATCTAGTGGCTTTCTGTGATAGGGTAACTACATCCATGGATAAGGGACTGTACTGGGACCTGTACTGTTTAATAATTTTATCAATGATATAGACAGTGGCATTGAGTGCATCATCAGAAAGCCTGCAGATGACACCAAGCTGAGTGGTGCTGTCAATAGGCCAGAGGGACAGGATATCATCCAGAAGAACCTGGACAGACTTGGGGGGTGGGCCCAGGTGAAACTCATGAAATTCAACAAGACCAAGAGCAGGGACCCACACCTGTGTCAGAACAATACACACTATCAGTGCAGGCTTGGGATGAGGTTTTATAAAGCAGCCCTGCAGAAAAGGAGTGAGTGCTGGTGGATGAAAAGCTGGACATGAGCCAAGAGTGTGCCCTTGCAGCCCAGAGATGAAAAGCTGGACATGAGCCAACAGTGCGTGCTTGCAGCACAGAAAGCCAATAGCATCCTGGGCTGCATCAAAAGAAGCTTGGCCAGCAGAGCAAGAGAGCTGATTCTGCCACTTTGTGCTGGTAAAATCTCACCTCCATCCAGCTCTGGAGCCTTTAATACAAGAAGGATATGGACCTAGTGGAGTGGGGCTAGAGGAGGACTATGAAAATGGTCAGGGGGCTGAAACCTCTCCTAGGAAGGCAGGCTGAGGGAGGTGGGGATGTTCAGCCTGGAGAAGAGAAGGCTCTGGGGAGGCCCAACAGCACTGTCAGGAAGGCTGGAGGTGGACTGTTTGCAAGAACTTGTAGTGATAGGGTGAGGGGCAATAGTTTTAAATTAGAGAAGAGTAGTTTTAGATTATGTTAGGAAAAAGTTCTTTACCATGGGGGTAGTGGAAAAATGGAGCATGTTGCCCAGGGAGGTATCTGAGGCCTCATCCCTGGTGATATTCAAGGTGAGGCTTGACATGACTCTGAGCAACCTGATCTAGCTGAGGATGTCCCTGCTTACTGCAGGGGGGTTGGACTAGATGACCTTTAGAGGTCCCTTCTAAGCCAAATTATTTTATGATTCTATAAAGATATGAAGCAAAAGCTGCGTGAGCAAGCAAAGCAAAGCAAGGTATTAATTCACTGCTTCTCATCAACAGTCAGGTTTCAGCCTTTTCCAGGGAAGCAAGGGCTCCATCACACGTGAGGGTGACTTTGAAAGACAAATGCCATCACTCTGAATGTCCCCTCCCCTTCCTCCTTCTTCCCCAAAGCTTTTATTGATGACCATATTATTGTGTGATATGGAATATCCTTTTGGTCAGTTGGGGTCACTGCCCCAGCTGTATCCCCTCCCAGCTTGCACATCCCCAGCCTACTTGTTGGTGTGACAGTGTAAGCAGAACAGTCCATGACTGTGCAGGCCTGGCTCAGCAATAGCTGTAACATCTCTATGTTATCAATACTGTTTTGCTCACAGTTCCAAAACTTATCAGCTACTGTGAAGAAAGTTAACTATCCCCGCCAAAAAAGTTAACTATCCCAGTACACATGTAGTGTTAAATTCTCATGTCTTCCTTATTTCTTGAGATGAATTTTTATAAAAGCATAATAAGTGGAATTACCTTTGTGTTTCACCTCGGCAGCTCCAGCAGACGGCAGAATAGGTTTATGATCTCCCTAAATAAAAAAAAAAAAAAATTAAAAAAAAAAAGAGTGGGTGGGTCAGTGTTATCCTAGTTTAATTCTTGACTTTCAAAGAGAAACACTTGTTGCAGTTTGTAATGTTTGTATGGCCTGTGAAAGTATCTCAAGAGTTGTTCTGGGCCCAGTTTAGTATCCTAGAAATTGTATTTATTCAGATGCTGCCACTGAGTCCAAATAATGTTTGGCAGTAGTGATGGACTATTTAAGAATGTAATATTATCATATATACCTTGATAACTGTACTGCTGGCATCCATTATTTACGGATTTTAAAAGGCCTTTTAGTTTCCAGGTCTAACACTGATGATTACACAGATGTTGGTGGGACACTTTCCCATTCTTGACCAGTTCAGAAATGAGGGACATCATTTCAGAGCATCTGAAAAAAACCTATGAGTCTCTTACATAAACAGGGTTGGAAAGTTCTCCAGATCTTTCTCCCTGTCCTGTGAAACAGTGGGAAGCCTGATGAGCAACATACTTGTAAATTTATATACAGGTGAATAATAAGAAGTTGCCATTTGCTAGAAGTCAAGTAAGCTTTGGTACATATCAGCAATATGGGGTCATGGTGTGGGAAACTTTTTGAACAGATAAGTGTCATCTGGTCAGTACAAACAAATATTCTTGCTTGAACAAACATACCATTGGAGATGTGCTGCTAAAGAGTATGATTTTTTACAGAAGCAGCATGAAGCTAAGCTTCCTATAGGATCCCCTTTTCCCAGGTGCTTTCTCAAACCAATTCAGTCCTAACGACCAGGGGTTTATATGTGATTACTTGGAGCAACATTATAATAACACAACAGTTTTGATTTCAGCATTGCTGCTGCATAGCATTTCAGAACAGTAAAATTCTGCACTCAGAGCTGCTTTATTTTATTTTTTTTTTTCTGTCTGAAGGTTTTGGAGAACTCTACCAATAGACAGCTCCTCTAAAGTCTAGGAGATGCTTATGTAGAGCAGGAAACTCTTTGAAAGAGCTATGACTTTGATACAGATTCTCTGTACTAACAACTGAGAACAGTATTGACCCAAGAATAGCCCTTATCCAATGTACTTCTTATGAAGTGTTTACCTTGTCAAAACAGCTTTGTATTGTGGTTTTTTCCCAGAGGAATACAGAAATTTCAGAAAAAACATAATCCAATGTCAGAATTCCTAAGAATAATTAATAAATATAATAATATTTGTCTTCTAGTTCCTTGCTTTCATGTTTCTTACTTCCGAAATTCCAGTGTCATTTGTAAATCTTATTAAAATGGTCTGGGAAATACCAGTGATGCCTCTGTGTTACAAGATCTTTTCTAGAACCAAGTTGTCATTGTGTAAAGGTAGTGAATTCCAGGTCTTTATTTTTATGAAATATTGTCTGCGAGTCACTTCCTTCAGAGGTGATGTACCCAGTGAAAGGGAGACAGGGAGGGGCAGACACAGAATATGGGCTTTATCGCAGTTCTTGAAGGCACACTCATTTCCAGGAAAAGGAAGCTGCATAGTTTGGATGTTTCCAGAGGTTTTTTTTCTAATATCTCAGCAGTACTGTCAAACTCCCTCTTTGTGAAAATACACAAAAGGTCGAGTTTGTTTGTAGCAGCACTTTTCAAAGTGGATTACATCATGGATTGCCAGCTCTGTGAAATGAAGAACGGGACTTTAACTCCAAAAAAGTAAGGCAAACTCCCCTAGGGAGGAGACTGTCCTCCCTGCTCAAAGAAGATGCCCTTCCACAAGGTGCATACAGGATCTTTTTTAAAGAAACTGCAAAACCATTGTGTATTTCACATCACAGGTCAATTGCCAAATGTAGGAAGATGCTCGTTGGCTCTTTGGCTGTTGACATCTGAAGATCACTGACATGGTCCTTAAAAGAATGCTTGCCAGACAGCTGTAGTGAGAAGCATACTGAAGGGGAAGTAAGATTTACCTCTCAGCATTCATGCTGTGTTCATTGGGACATTAGAAAAGGATGGTGTGAGTTTGAGGGAGATAGATCCAGCCATTGGCATGTTTTGGTCTTATGCAGTGAAGCATTGGACCTGTATAGAGGGATATACATCATATCTGAAGCTTATTGAAGAACTGCTAGAGGTTAAGTAACTTCCTTGTGAAACTAATGGAAGAAGGACTGTTGAAAAATATTTTAGCATAGTAGTTATTTTGGAGGTTTTCTGGAATAGCTGTGCTTACAGATAAACCTTGTCAAGGTTTTCCTGGATTTCCTGTAACAGAATTGTATTTTAACAAGGCCCTTTTTACAGCATTTTAAACACATTCCGTGTTCCTATACTCGTAAATGTTTTGATACAATAATGTCCTTATCTTAGTGAAGCAGAATCAACTAACAGAATTGTTGGCTGCACTACATCTAAGTAGTCTGCTAGAAATATAACTTCTGCAAGCATCAAAACAGTTTCGTCTGCATTGGGATTTTCCCACACTGGGAACTTGACGTTTAACCTTTTGGCCACCCAGCATGAAAACAAAATTCTGCTACTTTTATCTACATGGGAGCATATTAAATAAGCCTGAAGTCAAATATAAACGAAGGAAGTAAGGAACAGCATTGCTTTGAAAACCTTTTTTATTTTAATCATTTGCACAGTTTCTCATTGATGGAAGACAGATTACTTTGCAAGCAAAAATTCAAAGAAACTCACTCACTTGAAATAAATTAGTTAGAGATTAAACTACTGTAACAACATATTTTTGACTGCAAGCAAAAGGGACTTTTAGTAGTAGATGTTGGCCTCCTTAGCTAAAATAGTCTCAACTTTATTTCAGTTGGAAAAGCAAGAGAGTACTGACTTGACTTGGAACACATCAAAGTTGTGGGGTTTTATGTGATACTGTTGGATCTTTTTGTCTTACATGCATGCACACACAGCATGTATATTTCTACCTATATGTTTTGTAAAATATTTTGTATTATTTGTAGATATCCTCAGAATCTGGAAGATGGAGGTTTTTTCTGTGTTTTGCTAATGGACTCTCTCAGATCAGTTCTGAAGAGCCTTATGAGCTTGAAAGCATCAGTTTTTATAATTTTCAAGAGAAAAAATCCTGCATCTAGCATTTAAGCATATCTCTATGGGAAACTAAATCTTTTGTCATAGAATAAAACTACCATGTTACTGACTTAATGTAATATGAGAGTTAATACTTGAATGTTTCTTCTGTGTTTTTTAATAGAAAGGGTAATGATGTCATGTGTTATCTTCTGCACTTTACTTCCACTGAACCTGAGCCATATCATTACCACTTATGGATGTTTTCAAATAGTTTGTGGTCATAACTACTGCAAAAGATTAGTTATTTTAGTGTAACTTTCTGAGCTTATTTCCTGTGTTAGGCCATGCCCTGGCACTGGATAGTTATTGCAAGGATTTCACTGGAAGGCCTTACATACTGGAAGGGCATAACAAACATGGGGTCAGGAATGGAGATTAACCCATGCTTCAAGGAAGTTTGAGCAGTATGTGGAAGCCTTTGGTGAGAGCACCAGATTTTGGGGACCTTTTGCATTTTCTACACTGATAGACACAGTACATGAAAGTTTAACCCAAAATGACAGTGAGTTTTGAACACTAGTTTTGCTCAATTGGAGGCCTAGATTTTCTTCACCCAAGTTTTTGCTGTGAATAGAGGAAGAAAATAAGAAGGAGTGTCACTCTAGAAGAGGGTCTGCACAGAATACTTTCAAAGTTGATTGACTTAAAAATGTTGAGTGCCCATAACAAAGACTTTCATCTAAAAGACTGCTGCTCTGTAAGACACATGGTGGTGTTATTGTACCTTTGAGGGGCCCTCTCTAAACGCAGTATTTTGAGAAAACAGTTATTAAGAAAATATATTAAGTCCTTGAAATGTGTTCATGAGAGAGCATTATTATTGTATTTTCATTTCTACAATAAATCTGAAACTTTGGGGGCTTTTCCCAGATATTTTAGGCTGTCTAAATGAAGGCTTGCAGCATTGATTTATAGAATCACACATAATAAATGCAATGCTCTTCATTCAGAGAATTACCCTGCCAAATTACTAGATTGTCTACAAGTTTATTTTTACCTAACTTCTTTTGATAAAATGGACTTTCTTATGGGAAATGTTTCCCTCTGTTTCCTTTTTCTCATGGAGGTTGGCATGTAAGTGCAGAATCCATTTAATCCATTTTAGAAAGTGCTTTGAAATATCTCCTCTGTGTGAGAATTAGGTATGTGTATATACATTTCTGTATTGGGGAAAAGCAAGAAAATGGGCCATTATTTAACATGAGCTTAGGAGAGCCTCTTTTGGTTTTGCTGAAGGCAGATGGAAGCCGAGACTGTGAATAAAAGCATCCCAAAAAGGTGTTGTGTTCCCTCTGCATTGCTTCTGCACAGGTATGGCACAGGAGGACAGGGGATGGGAGGTGAAATAGAGCAACAAGGTACCAGAGTTCTAGGGAGGAAGGGCAGAAGGATGATAACCATTAGCTGTTTGATTACAGCTAATAATCTGGATTTTTTTTTTAAACTAGGAAAAAGATAATATATTGTCCATGAATGCTGATGGTCTTCCACCTTGACAGTTTTTATTCACTTCATGAGTTGTGAAGTTGGAAGGATGAAAGTTCTGGCTGCCAGCTAGCTTCTTGTTTTCACCTATTAAGTTTTTTTTTCACCCTATAAGTTGTACTAATAAAGTGGGTTGGTGTACTAGTGCTAATGAGAGCTAACCTGCCATGCTTAAAACTAAGATAATACTGCTCTTGGGAGATTTGTGAATTTCTGCGTGAAGAAAATGGCCCTGTCCAGTTTTCAAAAGGCAGAGAACCATGACATAATACAAGATCATAGCAATTTGTAGGCAGGATTGCCAGAAGGATTAGTAAACAGAAGCATAAAAAAATCTCCTCTTTTGTTTGTCAAAGAGATTTACTTTCATGAAAGTTTTTAAGAATGTTGATAATTACAGAGAGACTTAGTCTGGAAAAAAGTTTCTTTTGAAGCTTCAAATAGAAACTGAAATCTTCTTGAATCCTGTTCCTTCCCTCAGGTATTATTCAGCATCTGCTTTCTCTGTGTCTTGTTCATATGTCCATTGGAGTTGATACTAATGCTGATACAATAAGGTTGCCTAACGTGGACGTAAATATGAAATGAATCAGTTCAGACCAATTGGTATCACACAGTTCTCATACTTGCCTCACTGAATTGTGATCTGCTGATGTTAGGGAAAACAGGAGGTGTTCTATAGTTTTGTGTTGAGATGAGTTTCTTAAATTAATAAAGAGGTGCAAATTGAGGTCATAATTTGGAAAGGCTTGGCTTTTCATTGATTAGTTCCTAATAATTAAAGTTTTTACACAAGTATTAAAAGTGGCTGTATGTTAGGTAGATTGGTAAGCAGTAATAGAAGAAGGAAAGCTGTGGATAAGAAAATAAGACAAAAATAACATTACTCCCAAATCTGGTTTTGTCAGTTTGCTAAAGTGTGTGTCTGGAGTCTTCTGCAGCCTCGTTTATATTTGGGCATGTAGTGCATGAATCAGTGATCTAATACATGTTAACTCCTGTGTACTTTTGTTTGAAAATACATTTGGTCATCAGCAGAAACAACTTGTTTTGATTATTTCAGATAAAACCACAGAGTTTAAAAAAAAAAGGTGGTATTTGTAAGAATAAAACTATGCTTAAGCCTGCAGTTTTCTGATCACTTGAAGTAGGTGGAGCCTGCTGCTGGAGCAGGTGGTATTTTCTTTTCTGTAAGCTGCAAATTCCTGTGCTCTAGGTTTTGAAACGAATAACAGCTCTTGTGGGGTAGATCCAGGCACTTGCCTGGCTAAAGAGTAACACCAGCAAGACAAAAAGTTCTCAATCACACCAGGTGCCTTATCTGGTTTGGTGCTTGGAAAAATGAGCATAAAGTACCAGAGGGTGAAATACTGGCATTGCTGTATAATCAGAGGAAACTATATTAGCTAAAACAAGGTAGAAATTAAGGGGTTTATTCTTGTGTACTGGCATGAACTAAGTTTAAGCATGTCTTGAAAATTCCATGTTTGTGGTATGTTATTTTATACTTAGAGTAGCGTTGAGTACTTAAGATAATGTTGTAATATGTGTCTGAGAATTTAGCAAATGCTTTTCTAAGTGTCTCGAGCGCAGTATTAAGCAGCAGTACCTGAGACAGCATGAGTTTCTTGAGAGCAAAGAATCTCAACATGCTCTTCAAATAGTAAGTGATCAAAACTAAGATGATGCTTCTTGAGTGATACATTATCTACAGGTTCTCCTGATCGTGTATGATTGATTATGACTGATTACAATTCATTATACATCCTACACATGTAATACGGCCTTGAAGCAGTTTCTTTGCTGAAATTGACTTTCCAGAAGTACTGCTGTATTACTCATGCTTGCTACCTGCATGTATTCAAAAGCATGTTTGTAATAGTGATAAAATAATATATATATCAAAAACAAGATAGATTATATTACATTCAAGTATAGGGATAATCAGTTATGTTGCTACAAGCTCTGCCAAAACGATTGAGTTGTGTAAATCCCACATGAAGGCATACCTTGAATGCCACTGGACTGCTGAAGGATCATTAGGACCATAATATTTAAACAGAGAGATAGGACACAAATATTTTGGCTTGAACAAAATTGGTTATGTCAGAAGAGAATACAGCTTTTTCCTGTCATTCTAAGATGAGTGTGTAGATCTGGCTTGTAGATGTTGGTTTTTTCCTCCCCATATTTAATTTGGTAATCATTTGAAAACTATAAAAAAGATTCCCATATATAAAATTAAGAACTTGTAAGTCTTCCCTTACATTGTGTTTATACGTGGTTTATTTTTTTTTCCAAATAGAAAGTGTTTGGCTTTTCTGAACACATTCACTTTTAATGCGACTGTTTTGCAAACATAGTTTAATCTCTTAGCTACAACTGAGTCCGTAACATTTTGTTTCAGTGTGGTAGTCTTACAAATGTTTTATATTTAAAGGACTTTGTTTAGAAAGCAGAAGGAAAGTGAACCTAGATTTTTGACTGCCTTTGCTCCTAATTGCTGAAATCTGAAACCTATTCTTAGAAAGGCTTTGGAAAACCAATTTCCATTTCTAGTTGAGGACTGTTATCCTTTAGAGAACAGAAACTGCAGAGATCTCCCAACTTCTCTTTCTCTTTAGCTGCTTCTATGAAAAACAAAATGTCTTTGGCTGTTTTTGCAGTTTTTAAAAGAAAACAGACGTTAGTTAAACCATGTACTACTTGTTGCCTTTCATTAGGCAACTTGAATTGGGATACTTGAAATAGGAGTATTCACAGAAGATTTGTACTGGAGTATATTAAGGAGGTTTTTTGCCTATTGTTGTCAACAGCTGCACTCTACACTAAAAAGCAATATTAAAAACGAGTTATTCCATTATCTTCTGGAAATGTCAGTCAACTGAAATAATCTTAGCAGAGTTGTTTAAAGGATAAGTGATAAAATTACATAGCCTTCCTTGAGCTGAAGAGGCTCCTTTTTCTGTGATTCAGGAGGCCAAGTTCTCTTTGGATGGTTGGTTGGTTTGCTTTTTCCTGAGCTTGAGTAGTGTCAACAATTTCAATGCATAAAGATTCATTGCTACAATTGTAGAAGGCTGTAAAGCACAGCAGTGAAGTCCTGATTGTAGTTTCAGCTCTTACCATACAAAAATATTTGGCTGCATTTGACTTCATGAATTACCATCTTTACGTTTGCAGTTTTTTTGTGGTGAATGACAGTGGCAATTGTAAAGCAAAACTTTTTTCCTTCTGTCTTTGAAGGTTACAGAGGAGAGATCAGACCTTGAAGATTTACACCTTTATGCAACTCCTCGGGAGCAACGGTTTCGTATGTTTGCCAGTTTAGAATTTGAAGGACAGCTATATATGACTCCATATGACTTCATTCAGGCAGTCACAAGTGATGAACCCAAACGTAAGCAGGAGTTCTATATTCATAAAATTCCTAGAGAAAATGCCAGTGACATATGCTATTTTTCCATTTGCTTTTCATCACTACTTCTGTTTCTGATTGTGGTAAAAAAGTTCTGCATCTTCTAGGATTTTTTTAGTGGTATCCAAGTGCATACAATCAGTATCCTGGTTGTTATTAGATTGCAAACACCTGTATACTAGTCATTAGTTAAGCATTATCTTAGAGGCCACAGACATCTCAACAGGCATGGAAGACAAGAAGTTTATTTGTAGTATTTTCATTGACAGTTAAAGTTACATTTTCTTTCTGAGTAAGCCAATGTCACTGCAAAACTTTTAGCTTCTCTGTCTAGTTTCTGTGTAAAGAGGAAGGCAAGATATGAGTTCTCTAAATTAACATTGTTTGCCAATTTTTGCCATCTTAAATTGTCTTCTACTGTGGTGTTTGTTTTTGGGGGGGAGGTTTTTTTGCCCTACAGAGATTTTATAACCATATCATAGCTTTCTAAATAACATACTTTGAGTAAGAATTTCAGTCCCCCAGGGGATCCACTTTCTGCACTTAAAAGTTGCCAGACTTAGCACTGTGTGTTAATTAAATTAATGAAAAATAAACTATACTTTAGTTCACTTAATGTAGAAATTTTTCCCGAAGTATCAAAGTGACTAAATAGTAAGGTGATCCATTTCTGATCTAGTTTGATTTCCTGGCCCTCAGGCTTGCAGTGCATTGGTAGAAGCACACAACTTCTGGGGAAAGTTTTCTTTGCTCAGGTGTGACATGTATAATAATTCACCTTAGGTCTTTCTTCCTGTAGTCTACACCACAAAGGAAGTATAGAGAAGAGTCAAGCAGCTAAAGCAGAGGAGAGCTTAAAGCTCTGTACAGATGCTAGATTTTTTTTCTTCTTTGTTCTCTTAACAGTAATGAAACAGAGGGAAAGAATTCAGTCCGGGCACAGCAGTAATCAAAACTTCTCTAACTTTTGAATAAAAATACAATCTCATTGTAAGAGTGAAGGCAGAAAATAGAGCTTAGGTGGTGAAAACTTGCAAAACTTTGACACTCTTACCAGAAAGCAAATCTG
Source organism: Heliangelus exortis (assembly GCF_036169615.1). Classification (NCBI taxonomy): domain Eukaryota; kingdom Metazoa; phylum Chordata; class Aves; order Apodiformes; family Trochilidae; genus Heliangelus; species Heliangelus exortis. Next base: position 24,368,848 of record NC_092425.1, on the reverse strand, counting down.
TATCTTTTTTCACTCTTCTGTTAAAATAAAGGGAGCGGATTCATTATCACAGAAGTTAATAAAAATACACATCAGCACTTCAAATCTTCTTCCTCTGCCCACATCTCCAAGTCTAGCTTTTTTTGTTATTGTGGAACTGGGTTTCAGCATGTAGGGTCATGAAGTGTTTGTGCCATGTACTGGTTAAATGTTTTGTTTTATCTCCATTTTAAGGCAGTTGAACTGGTTTGACCACACTGTATGTATGGTTTGCTATTAAGGCTTTACCGTGCTGACGAAATTTAAGCTTCCTCCTCTCTCACTGCAGGTATTCATTTTTAAAAGCAAAATAAATCAAAAAAGAACATAACCAAAAAGTATTAAGGTCGTAAGGATGGTCTGTTCATCTCATGGCAAAGTAGAAGAGATCTGGAAGTGAAAAGTGCAGGCACCCTTCTTAGTTCAGTATAGCAAACCTCATGTATATCAAAATCCTTCCTGTGCTGTCCAGTTCATCTCTGAGACCAAAAGCAAAACTAACCTATGTGTCCTTTATGTTTATAGACAAGTATCAGAGATTATATGACTGAGATAGTTATTTTGAGGGATAGCGTAAGAGGCTGTAACTAAATTGAAGTGGATGACTTCGTTCTAGTGGGAGTCATGTTGTCTGGGTCCAGAAGGCTGGCAAATAGGAAGGAACAGATGAAGCAGGTGACCTGCAGGTATTACCACTTCCAGCTTCTGATCTCAGTATTCATGTCTACATTTTGTACTGCAGCTTTGTCAAAGTACCACTTTGTTTTGTTTGGGCAAGTCTTAATTTTCTCTCTTGCTCTGTTGAGTTAGGAAGTTGAAGGAAGGTATTTTCTAAATTAAATAATGCATTCTAAACATTTTAATTTGTATTTTTGAATCACTTTGTAAAATCAGTTGCAAGTTGTAAATAATTGGGTGCATTTGGGCTGACATAATAGAGCATCTATATTTTGCAGAATAAAAAGAACATAAACCTGGGGGTTTTTTTAGGGATGAAGACTAGAATGGTCTTGAGTTTTGTCAAAAAGCAAGAATGCCCTTTGAAGAGTATTAATAGTAGCTCTTTATGTCTGCTTTATAGCAAAGCTAATAATACTAGACCTGAATGAGATTTGTGATGGAGTGAATGCATCTATTGTGATAGATTTACTTTGGAAATCTTGTAAACCCTACAGAAGTCAAGAGGTTATTCACTTCCTTTTTTGATTAAACACTAACTAATATGGTGAGAGTATATTTTCTTTCTTTTACAAAATGTAACCTTTTACTCCAGGCAGTTATTATGAAAACATAAGACATGCTTAAATTAACTTGGTGCAGGCTTTCATTTGTGAAAATACAATAGTTTTAAAAGTCATGCTTGATACGTTTTTACCCTCTGAATATATGTTTATATGTTTAGAAAACCAATTAAGAGAAGAGGAAATACATTTTGTTCTCTTTAACTCAAGCTATAGTAATTTTACCCTAATATTCAGATGTAAAAAGTATGTATGTACACATAAATCTTCACTCGTCTGTAAAGAAAATGTAGACATGTACTAGAAAGTGAGACTGGGAAATTATCTGGTTGGAAAGTTAGATATATTTGTAGGCATAAATATGTATACTGATTTGTATAGTAAATGAGGTTGTTTTGGGGGTTTATTTGAGAAAAGAGTTTATTAGACATTAAAAAATTAAACAGAAAATTGTAAGTATTACGGTAATTATTTAATAGAAGCATGGAGTTCATAATGAGTAAATGATTTCTAATGCACACGGAATGTTTTGCTTTATTAAAATGATCCCAAAATGAAATCAAAAATTTTTGAACTTGACTACATTCTTTGCTGTTTTCTGTACCACTGTGAATTCTGATTTTCACAGTGCTTGAGCTTAATACTGAATCTGTTTGTCATGGTAGGGTGATGATGAACCTCACCTTTTGAATTCTTGGATGCTTCTGGACATCTGTTGTCTAATGCTAGTATCTTTCTCTGCTCCTTGAGTCTGTCATGTTAGGGATTAGGAAGAAAAAGTCTGCCCAGTCTTACTCATCAGTTTTTAGTGTTAGCAAGTACTTCTAGTTCTGAACTGGAGGCTTTTTTCAGCTCCTCTCAAAAGTACTCAGAAAATAGCCCAACAGAAGCTATAAAAAGAAGCATGAATCTGAGTTACTAGGAATAGCTGTAGGGAATCCTAGCACCTATCCTAGTGTATTTTCAAAGTTTTTATCCTGGATTTGCTTTAAATGGTCCCTGAAGTAATCCCTGAAGCAAGAGCCAGAATCCAGGTCTCCCTACAATCTGCATTGCAATGTTACTGACACTAAATAATTATATCAGAATATTGATGCCTCTGATAACATGAATGAACTCTGTTTTCTGTTCAACAACTTAATAGTGCATTTTGTAGATAGAAAGTATTTTCAGTCACTAAAGTGGAGTTGAGTTAGAAACCATATGTCTGAATTGGCTCTTTAAAGTTAGGAGTTTAGGTACGTGTTAAGCTATTTTTTTAATACCATAGTTATTTGGAACCAGGTTGGAGATTAGTCTCATGAAGAAGGGAAAATGCCTTTTCTTTGGCCAGAAAACACAGTATAGATGCAGTCTATTTTTAAATCTGTATTGGCATAACTAAATTCCTTGTATTCATAACTTTGTCTTTTGTTGCAGGTGCTAAAAAGTGGCGATCCCTTTCAAAGCAGGTGGGCAGTAATTTCTGTGCTGTCTTTTATAACTGTAGATTTTGATACAGTTACTTTCAGAGTGTAAACTTAGCCACAGAAGAAATAAGAAAGTTTCTTCAATCTTTATTTAATAAAACAAAAAAAAATGAGGTACTTTAAATCTCCTCATTTTTGTCACTTCAGACTCGGCTGAATCCAGAATATCAAAGATGCTTAAGCAGCTGTGCCTGTAATGCTGGAATTTACTGACATTCTCAAGCCTGTGTCAGTTCCTTCCTCAGCCAATATACTTTAGTGTCTAAGTGTAACAGGTGTACCAAAAGCTGCTTGAAGTACTTTGAAACCACTCTTTACCTTTTGTGGTGTTCAAGTGCCTCTTATTTTGTTTCTTTTATACATTTACATTTACAACTACTAAAAGACTGTATCTGTGTTCCCGTGTTTTAAGTAAAGTACATTTTTATTTATGGGTGAAGTTCGCTTTAGTTCAGGTTGGGTGTTTTAAAAGCAGTTGCTTGGAGCTTGAATGAAAACCTTACTGAAGTCCAGGGGAGATCCTTGGCTTCAGTGAATGTGAGCAGTGGTGAGTAATTTCAGCAGCAAATACATTACATGTCTCTCTCCAACTCTGCAGACACTTAGTATGCCTGCAGATGAGCAGTTCATGGAATAATCATGTTTGCAAAATTTAAATATGTGCTTGAGTGCTTCCACAGTCATTGTGATAAGCTGAAGTTAAATTAGCTGGTAGATTTGCATGCAGTTCCTTTTCTTTTATATTGATTTCTTAGCATTTATTAATAATCTGCTAACTACTTCATTAAATATTTAAATATATACTTCTATATTTTAAAATCTTATATTTAGGAACTGAATCAGATCCTGATGGAAACACCACCAGTTTGGAAAGGATCATCCAAACTTTTCCGTAATCTTAATGACAAAGGTGAGGACTTTGTTTATTTTCCTGAACCAAATCATCACTGGTTTTAATTTATTGTAGCTAATGTGACGTTGCACTTTAATCTGAGTCACATCTTCAAAAAGATAAAAAGTTTTTGTTTCTTTCTACACTTAACAGCATGGCAAATTTCCCTTTAGTCTGCACAGTTTTAAGCACACCATCCTGCAGCTATCTTCTTTAAGTGAATTGCTGCCTTAGAGTTTGTTAAACTGATGTTTGAATGTTTCAAGTTCGGTTTGATGCAAGGAAGAATAATCTGTACACCAGGGACACAATAGTCTAATAAAAACACTGTATCTCTTCAGTTAGTGACGTGAATTCAATTGAGTGATTATTTTTAAAGACACTAATGCAATCTTATATCACCGAATAAGCATTTTCTACACAACACAAAGAGATAGTTTCAAAAATGCTATGTATTCTTTTCAATTCTGCAGATGAAGGCTTTGATATCTTCTGAAATTTACTCTCTTAGTAAAGGGAAGAACCAGGAGCTACTCCTGGTCTCCTCTTAATTTTTTCTTTCTTAGTAAGTTCTATCACTTGAAAAACAAACAACATAGGAAAAAAAAACCCTATGATAGCTGGTGTATAGACATTTAAAAGCTATTTATTTTAAGTAATTGGCGTATTCCTTTCTGTATACTCAGAATGGCAAAGGTCATGTGGATTGTTTTAACTATTTTTTTAAAGCAACCACAAGTACTTACTATAAAATAAAGACACTTTATGAATGCTTAAAATAAGCATGTAAGCATAAAAATTCCAATCAAATTTGCACATGTAATTAATGAGTCCAATCCAAAGGCAGCCTGGGTTTATTAGAGGAATAAGTATGCACATTCTCTTCTGGGCTCAAATCTCTGGCACATGGAAGCAATCACTTTTTTTACCTGAGACTGCAGACAGAAAATATGGTTCTTGTGCCTGATAAAATCATTCAGTAAGCTAGTGAAAGAAATGGGAATAGAATTCAGGTCTTGCTAATTCTAATTTAGTGTTTATTTAGTACATTATATGAAAACTCTAAGATAATTGACTCAGCTTCTTGAAGCAAGTAGTAAAAGCCTATATCCATTTATTGTGCCACAGATTAATTTAAATCCAATGAGCCACACAGATTCATGCCAGTTACCTGAAGTTTTGTATTTACGTTTTACCCCTGAGTGACCTCTCTCTCTTCTTTCTTATCTTAGTGTAAGCTTTTCTTTCTGTTCAGTCCTCTCTCTCCCATAACACTCAGAGCAGTCAACCAGAACTATCCCTCTACAGACACAATGCACCAGTACAAGAAAGAACACTTTCAAGGCCTTTTTCTATTGCTGTCCATACCTGTGATGGACTACTTGACAATTGCTCTTTCTTCCTCTGTTTTACAACAAAGAAGGTGTCATCAAACAAACAAAAATACATATTTACATTTATTGACTTGCTATTAAAGAACACTTTACATCACTGAATGAAAACCTTTGAGGTATCTGATTTCTCGACAGCTGCTTGTCCAAACAGATTCAAGCAGGCCTTTGAAAACTAATTTCTGCAAGCTGCTCTATAAAAACAAGGAGATAAAGCATAGCTCTTGCTACTTAAATGCCTGCATTTAATCTTTGCTAATCATCAGAGCTATGTGTAAATTGAGGAAAAGGGTAGGCGGTGTTAAAAATATTTAGTAGCCTTCCTTACTAGATCTAGCAGTTGTAAAATCTTCATTCTGAAGGCTTAAGTTTGCTCTTGGATCAGCAGGCAGGAAAATACCTTTTTTTTCCATGACTGTGGGCAGCATGGAGCTGGAGTGGGCAGCATGTAACTGGTAAAGGTTGAGGGGTTTCATGGCTCTTCTTATGTGATTTGGTTCCAAAGACCATTTAGTTTACTGTCTTTCTTACATGTTGCCTTTATATTCCATCTCTGTGGTATCTGTGGAGTTCTCTGTGGTTGGTTATTTTGAGGATGGGAGACCTGATGCTCTTGAAGTTGCTTCTCTTTCAGGACAGTTGGCTTTTAGGGAGGAGTATTCTATGATCAAAGGTGTTGGGAGACATTTGAAAAAATCCAAGAGAAATATAGGTGAAATTTTCATATCTTCTCTGTTCAAGGGACAAAAAGCTCCTCCTAGTATTAGTTCAGGGCATAATTAATTCAGAACTTTTTGTTCCGTAAATATGAGTAGAAAATGCCAAAGTTTCTTACTTTGTCAGTGTGGGAAGTGCTTATGTTAAATGTGTTCACTAATTGTAAAGTCCACATGAATGATACAATGTTTTAAATTTTAGTTGAACAAGTCTTTGGTGAAAAAAAATTGTATTACTGTTCACATAGTTTGTGTCATATTCAGTGAAGTCAGATTTTAAAATACATTTAAACATCCAAATATGTTTTTCTAAAAACTTTTGCACCTGACTTGGACTGAAACCAAGGAGTCAGACAGTCAGCAACTCTTGAAAATCACAGCTGGTAGACATTTTTTATCTCATGCATCTAAATACATTTTATCTTTTTTACTCTTTTGATATAATCTTATATTATGGACTGACTTAACCCTTTTGGTTTTGGAGGACAGACAAAATTCGATGGTTAGAAATCAGGAACCAGTTTTGCTAGTTTAGCCTCAAAGTTCATTAGAGCTCAAGGCTTTTAGGGAGAGCTGGAAGTAATTGTTTTCAGTTCTTACAGAACTGTAAGATGCTTCTCTTCATTGGTACTATGGGCATTCTGCAGGGTTACCTTTTTACCCCAGAACTGGAAAAGCAGATGTGCAGTTTATACCAAACATAGTACTTGGATATTGACTTCAGCTCAAAATCAAATTTTGCCTTAATCACCTCTGAAGAGAAAAGGAAGTGTCATTCCACACTTGCCTTTGGATGTCCAACAAAATAAGAAAAGCTGAAAATATATTCCTTGGAGATCTGAATGTAGAAGATGACATAGTACAAATGTCTCTAAAAGACGTTAATAATATTTAACAAAATTTACACATTCATATTTAGTAAGAGTTTTAATATAAATTTCAGGTTATGAGCCGTTCTGTACTGACTGTAGTTATTTATTTGATATATTTCATGTATTTCTCCCCTAAAATACTGAAAAACAAACCTAAATTAAAAACCTCACCCTATAGATCAATATGTTAGACAGATAACTTGTAGAACAAGTTGTATACAGTCACATGAACAGACGTATGAATATACTTATGCACATGTACAAAAATTCTTCTTATACATAGATTTAAATTTTCAAGTTTAGGATATGTAGATAAGATGACACTAATATGGCATAACTTTTATTTTGTCTTCAGGTGTGATATCTTACACAGAATATTTATTCCTCTTATGTATTTTAACAAGTAAGTAGTTTTGGAGAATCTCCCAGAAACTTCCCTGTGAGTGTCTGAGCTCTGAATGCATTGCTGTATGTTACAATACTTTTTCTTTTTCCTTCTCTTCTCTTCTCTTCTCTTCTCTTCTCTTCTCTTCTCTTCTCTTCTCTTCTCTTCTCTTCTCTTCTCTTCTCTTCTCTTCTCTTCTCTTCTCTTCTCTTCTCTTTTCTCTCCTTTCTCTTTTTTCTCTTTTCCCTTTTCGCCTTTTCTCTTTTTCTCTTTTTCTCTTTTTCTCCTTTTCTCTTTTTCTCTTTTTCTCTTTTTCTCTTTTTCTCTTTTTCTCTTTTTTTCTTTTTCTCTTTTTCTCCTTTTCTCCTTTTCCCCTTTTCCCTTTTCCCTTTTTCCCCCTTTTCCTTTTCTTTTCTCTCTAATGCATATCTCAATAATGTATCATGCATCTCTATGCCTATTTGAACCTCTCCTGTCCTTCTCAAGTCTTGTGTTATGTTTTATAAATGTTTTATAAATGTTATTATTTGCATTTCCTGTGTACACAAATGTACTAATTTAAATTAGCTGAGGATATAACTTTTATAAGCAACCATCAAATAACATCTGAAGATTTTGTATTTACTCTCTTTTTAAGGAGATAAATAATTGAATGGAGGGGTTTTTTTTGCAGAGCCACATGCAGGTTTTAGAATTGCTTTCAACATGTTTGATACTGATGGCAATGAGATGGTGGACAAAAAGGAATTCTTAGTGGTGAGTATATTTTCTGTTTTTTAATATTTCAATGATGTCATTAATCATGAGAACATGAGCTGTTCTTAACTGAATGTAGTTTATTTGCCAAATGTAATACAAATTTTGACTAGTAGGTCTGCTTTACAGTGCAGAGGTATATTGTATGTAATGATTTTGAAGTTCAGTTCCAGTTTTTATTCTTTTTAATTGCTAGTACATTTACAGATAACTGGACTATTACAGTAATTTGGTATATCAGTCTTCAACAGAATTCTCTAATTTTCCTACTGATGGAGGCACTCATGAAAGAAACTTTTTCTGGAATGCCACTTCACTTTTTCTTTTATTCTCTTTATAATCCCAGGTGACCTGAAAACATTGACTAACGTGGTTCCATCATCTGGTTTGGACAAGATTTGTTATTAAATAAAACATACTGTACATGTATCTAGCTCAGAGCATGAAAGCCAAATGCTGAAGCAATTTGCTAAGCAGAGATTCAGTCATTTCTTTTCAAGGAGAATCTGCCTTATAGAAAAATTGACTTTGAGTTGAATAATATTCATGGTCTTGTAACACTTGGCAGGACATTTAGAAATTGTCAGGAGTTCCTCATAGCCATCTCCTCCAGTCATGAAAATAAAGCCAGCAATCATCTAATAAACTGGTCAATGGAAAAAAATGGGAAAATAAGAGAAAAACAACAAAAAAAATCATGATTCAATTAAAACAGAGTGTGGTGGAATAGACTGACAACTTTTTTTTTTTTTTTTTAAAGGCTTCCATTACAACAGCTAAATGGAAGGAAATTGAAGCAGGAGGCTTTGTCTTTCAGAAACTGATCCTGAAAATTAAATCAAGTATATAAGGAGGGAAGTTAGGACAACATTTAATTATGGATATTGCATCTTTCTTTCTAAATACGCTTTTATAGTCCTCTTTCCCAGCCTGCTTTTTATTTGTCCTCTATCATGGTCCCTGGTAAAAAATTCTTGCTATTCTTTTTCTTTACAAGACTTGGTGGATAGAAAAAAAGAAGAATTTTCAAACATTAGATATACTGCTCTCTACCTATTATTGTATTTATCAAATTTGTATGATTAAGCTTGACTCTAACTCTGCTTGATCACCATGTCAGTGATCCTTGAATAATTGGATCAAAACCTGTAAGTCAGAATGTTAGGAAGACAAACGTAGATAGTTAGATAATGTCTGTGTAAGTAAAAGTGAATACAAAAATAGGAGTTTGTTCAGTGATGCTGCAGCTGTGATAGACCTGGCTCCAGAACATATATTTGGCATCCGTATTCACCTTGCTTGGTCATGCATCATCTGTGTGTCTGGAAGTACACTGTAAATGCTGTCATTTTGCTGCATTTGCAAAATACTTCTCCATTGATTACAATCAGCTACCATAAAATTGGTAGTTAATATAATTCAGTTTTGCAAATAAAAAGACTTATCACATGTTACATGATTCTTGAAGAGAACACAGGGTGGAGAGGTTAAAAATACTTCATTTTTCTGAAAACAGCTTCAGTGTTTTTGTAAACTAATTCCATGGTGTTTGTGCTTTCCTCTTTGCTTATGTCATAGGGGTGAGGTCAGGGGACAGAAGGATTGTGTTGCCTTATTACAGAGAGCTTGGTTTTGCTCCTTTCAGCAGTCAATCTCATTTTCCTGTTTCAAACAATGTTCCTATGAAAGTACTCCTAGATCCTTTTCACATTCACTTTTCTACTGGCTGGTATCCCATAGCACTCTTTCTGAACAAAAGATCCATTTCCAGAAGTTTAGCAAATGCTTTAATGATGAATGCAACAGAATACTACTCCCTTTGCCTCTGTGGAAGGGGAAATTCATCTAAGGATGCATTACTTTTTTTTTTTTCTGTTTTTTTCAAGTACTGCCACTCTTCTACTTGATGGCTTGTCGCTTAACTTTTAACAAGGTTTTTTTCTTTCTACTGTTCTCTCTTTATTTGCCTTTCTTCTTTCCACAGTTATGGCTTGCAAAACTATGTAATACTCTAGGTCGTCCATTTAAATCTCCTATCATGACTGGTTTTTGTTAGCATACAGTACAGTAATTTGTGTCTTACAGGTTTTTATAACATTAGAAAAAACATACCAAGGTCTGTAAATTGATCCCATACTCAGAAATAGATACAGTGACACACTCAATATTCTGGTCTATATTTGGCAAGTCCAGGACACAGTAGTTGGTTTTGGAAATTCATAAAATGTTATTTATACATGCATTTGCTATTAAATGCTAATCACTGTATTCATTAATTTCAATTCTCTCATACATCTGCAGCAAAGCTTGCTGATCCCTTTTTTGTCGTCACTTGCCTTCTCTGAAATACGGTGTTCTCGAATTAAATCTGGAAAATTTGCTTGCAAAATTTATCAGACACACTTTTATCTTTCGCATTACAATCTCTGGGGAGCTCTGTCTGCATTTCATTGCAGTATCAGGTTTTTAGTGGACTTCTGGTGGGTAAAATCTGGTCTTTTAAAGGACTGCCACAATTGTGTCTGTATGCTGTGGTGTTTGGTTCTGGAAATACCATATGCTAGGTAGAACAGCTTTATAATCCTCAGTCTTTATTATTTTTCCAGCCCACTTTGAGATTAGCAAACACTGCAAGTGGCAGTGCAATATTTTCATAGGCAGTTTTTGAAAGTTTACTGGCAGAGATACAGATGGTATCATAGTTATTACTGCTCTGCCCTGTAGAGTAGGCATTGATGCTTTTTTCAATGGTTTGGGAATATTAATAATTATTACTATAAATAAAAATATCTTAAGAACAGATACTTGCAAAGAAGGGTAAGTACAGACCAGTTATTACTCTGAAGACTATAATTTCAAAAAATAAATATGTGTTTTAAGTCTTGTATTTGAGGTTTTCTCAGAAGTCATGTTTAAAGTGCTTATTGTAGAGAAAGTTGTGAAAGGGGTGTTTTACAGGACCTGAAGGTATTCTTTGAACAGACTTGAAAAAAAAAGGTACTTGATAAATTACACGTGAGTAGCAATTTGTTGCTGCTGAAGGGGAATGTTTCACCCCACCAGGTGTTTTCACCCCTCCTTTGTGCCAGCAGGAGTAGGAACTGATCTGGTTAGAAATTAACAATATGAAAATAGATTGATCCAGCTGACTACATAGGCACACAGATACTAATTAGTACCCGACAAGAAAGGATGTGCCTGGAGGTGGTGAAAAATGCTGGAACTCCCCCTTTTTTTTTTTATTTGGTTGAATTGTAAACCTAAACAGGATGCTCTTAGTATTGTGTTCCCAAATAGAAATAATAGCCTTCCTTTGTGGAAGAAATATTTCCTTTTTCCTTTCCATGTGATGGTTAAGGCTGGTAAGTTGGATTCCACTGGAGCACACATCATCCATCCTAGGAGTCACACACACCCCACCTGAGTCTTTCCTGCTAGGACCAGAGTCCCTGTGCAGCAGCTGCTCCAGGGATCTGAGGAGTGCCCCTTTCCACTCCTTTCACACACACAGTCTCACTGGAGTGGGCACTCTAGGGTGCTTTTCTTTTCCTTAGGCTTGGCCCTAGGATTCCCAAAGCAATGTCTCAGGTATCAACTCACATAAAACAATTCATTCAGATGGTGCAATGGAAAAACATCTTGAGCTGAGTGCCTGTGGAGAGGGACCCGAAACAAAGAAATCCCTGGGCAGTAAATAACCCTCATGATTTATGCACCCACCCCTCTCACACTCTTTACGTGTTCTTCACGCACCTTTTTAGTCCAATGGTGATTCCTGGCCTGGGGTATAGGAGCTTATTGGATACTTTCTCTGTCTCCAGGCAGACTGTTAAGTGGGCTCTGGTGGAGCTGCAGCTTCTGCAGGCAGCTGTAGCCTCCTTATCTTCTGGTTTGTGCTTCTTGTGCACCTGCTCACTGGCAGAGAGAGCATGGGAAACTGAAAAGACTTAGATCTTGGATAAAGTTTTCTTGGCAACAACTAAAACAGTGTATCAATTTTATTCTCATGCTAAATCCAAAATACTGTACCGGCTACTAGGAAGAAAATCAAGTTTATCCCAGCTTAAAGTGTATGTAGGTGGAAGTCAATAGCTTGTGGGCTAAGGCTTCAGCAAATCTAGCTACTACTGCTAAGTAATGCTAAGCAAATGGGATACCAAATCTCACATTGTGCTCTAACAACTCCTGCAGCATAATGCTAAATGATTGACTATGACCAATTCATTCTGTTTAAAACTTGCTGAAGCTAAAGGATTGGCATTTCTTAACAAAGGTCACAGAAGGAAGAAATATCTACAATTAATGATTGAATATCTACAATTAATAGTTGAAACATTGATCTTTTAGTAAAGAAGTATACTCTAGGATTTTGCAGTGTTCTTCACAATGAATGATTGTTATGCATGTGAAACAGCCTGAAAACTAAATAATACCAAAATGTTTTGGTTTTAGCTACAAGAGATTTTCAGAAAAAAAAATGAGAAGAGAGAAAGAAAAGGAGATGAAGAAAAACGTGCAATGCTGGTAAGTAAAATAGCTGCAACTGGTCACTGCTTTGTTTGCTTCAATTTAAAGGAAAACTGTGTTTGTATATATTTCATTAATCACTTTCAATTTCTTTTTAAAATACTATTAGATATTATTTTAAAAAATATGCATAACTTTACATATAGAAGAAAAGCAATATTTAACCTAAACAGCAGTTATTGAAAAAAAAACGTAAGCAGTCTACAGAAAAAAAGAATTAGTGTTATGTATTACGACAGTAGTATTGTTTCCACTTAGAGTCTATAATTAATGACCCACTGCTACTGTCTGTCTGTGTCAGTGGAAAGACTGAACTGTACTCCTGCTCTTGGAACTAACTGATGCTTGTTAATGTATCTGTTTTAAAACAGCTGATGAAATGTTACAAGTGAACTTAGATTTTATATTAAGTATTTGTATTATTTTATTAAATACTGCTTATGACCAATGCAAAATGGTTTTAGTTGTGTATATTGTCTGAAGAAATTTTTATAGAATAATCAATACTTATCCTTACATAATGTCAAATCTGCATTTCTTTCTGCGTAAGGTAAGCCAGAAAAAGACAAGTCTGTGGTGGTTTGTCTGGAGGATAGAACTGGTAGCAGCAACTGATTTTACTGTTGAACAGATTAAAGTCAGGAACAAGTCCCTGTCAAGCCCACAGCATATATATGGCAAAAATTCCTTATGATAAAAAATGTTTTGACAGCTGTGCAGAGCTTCTCACTGTGCCCGTTATTCTTTTGGAACTGTACATGCTTTAACTCAGATTTTTGTCTCTGAAAACACAGGAAGTTTGAATTCAAAAATTATTACTTTTTAAACCTTCCCTGAGTGAGCATAGAAGGAGATCTTTTCTTCTGACACAGAGAGACATTTACTTCTCAACTTTTCAGAACTGTATGTCAGTTGTTGAATCTCTCACACACTGTTTATTCTGAAAGAAAACCTGCATGCAAAAGAAAATGCTTTGGAATAAACCATGTTTTCTTCACAATAATTTTAAAAAACAAGCAAACAGATTTAGGAATATATAAAATAAAGATTTGCTTGTCTTAACCTGCTACGTTGACTGTTTTTTTTTCTTCTTCCTTTGGCTTCAATCCTACATGTGATACTGGACGTGGTCCATTTTTGCTGTATGTCAGCGTCTTCAACTTTATGGATATCACCCTTCTACTAGCAGTGTATGTAATTTAAGTATTTTTAAATTATGCAGTCTTCACTTGTGAGATGAAATAATATGCTATAAGGAAACTCACTATCTTCCTTTTTCATTGAGTACAGTACTTCTGCTAATCTGTAAAAAAGTGATAGATCTTTGCTTCCATAAGTGATTGTACATGATTGTTGCATGCGTTATGAAACAGGAGAAACATTGCCCTCTCTGTTTACCCTGTTTATATAAAATGAAAAAACCCACACATTTTCAAGGGAAAGGACAAGATCTTAAGAAATTATACACTTGTTTTTAATTAATGTATGTAAATTAGATCATCCTGCATGAGTCATTTGATCCAGGTCTGCCTTGCCTGCTTGTATATAATGTGAAATAATTATTACTTCACAGTAATTACTCTTTGCCTCTATCACACACATCCCCCTCCAAAAAAAAAGAGAAAAGAAAAAAGAAAAGAGAAGAAAAAGAAAAGAAACCAGAAGATAACTTTTTTGGTTTTGTGCTTCGCATACAGCACAAAAATATAAGAACTGTCAGTGCTGAACTAGAATAGGATTTTACAGAAAATAATACCTGTATTATGTAGGTGACAGTAAACTTATTTTCAATCATTTTTGAGGAATGGGAGAGAGAATCTTCACGAGAGACTGCATCTGGGTTTTTTAGTGCCTTCATCACAACATGATTAACTTTTCTATCACAGCAGAAGTCAAGCTGTTGTAGAAAAAAAATTATTTGACGTTACAATACAAGAATGAAAATTGTTTGGGTAAGATTATTGGGATATTCCAAGTGAGGGAAGGGAACCTACAAGAATTAGATGACTAGACAAATCCAGATGACTAGTGAAAACTGTTGCTTTATATAATCATCTGCAGTAATGCACAGATTTATTTTCTGTGAAGCTAGCACATACAGTTTGGGCAATATGCAGGAAGGAAATGTGTTGAAGGAAAAGATGCAGTGACATCATGTCAATGCTGCAGTGTAGAGAGAATATGTAGTAGGAAATGTGAGGCCACAGGTTTCAATAGATTTTAGATCAGGCTTTAGTGCAGTGAAAGATGCTGTACAGTGGTTGCCATTTTCCTGCTTTAAACAGAAAACAACTATTTAGGCTTTCCTACTCCTATAACAATATTCAGCTTTAGTTAAAAAATCTGCCTCTAGACCCAAGCCACATTTCTGCCCTCCTACTTTACTGGAATGGAGATCTCCAGAGAAGGGATGCTCAGATGTATAGGCATTCACAGTAACTGAGAAATCTCCCACCCCAGAAAACTGAAATTTTGTGTTTCCAGTTCTCTTACTGAAACAAGAAGCAGAGCAGCCTTTTCATTTTCTCTGGATGTCCTTGGGAGTTAAAGATAATCAAGACCAAGGAGGTAGAATCCTAAAATGTCTGAGGTGGTCCAAAGTGTTGTGTAAGGCCTTTCTCTTCACTTCATACTTTAAAACAATTTTAAGTTTTTGAGAAATGCCAAAGTCTATAATCGATCGAGCAATATTTTAAATGGTTAAATATTTTTGTAATTTCATTTGCTTAGGTTAATTCTTCTAAGTCATGTTCTGGTGCATTCTGCAGTTGTGTGTTAAGGCTAATTCAGCATGTATTGTGTGAGTGTTTTCACTAGCCAAATGCCAGCCAGAACATGATTATATGATGAGATGTGTGTAAGGAAAATAAAGTGTGCATGCCCAGGAGTACTAATTCCAGTGGCTACAGTAAGTCTTCAGTAAGAGGACAGATTCAGTGACTACTTAAAATAGATACTTACAGAATTCTGTGCATAGAAGAATGAGGTGTTCTTCATTCACAGGACCCAGTAAACAACAAAGGGATAAATAAGAGAGAAACTTCTAAGGACCTCATCCTGTATGCAGTGAAGTAAACAAATTTGATTTTGCCAATTTAGACCTGAATAAAGTTATATATGGGAATACTTTGGCCACGACCTAGTTACTGTTTCTCTATAATACAAGAAAGATAAAACCAGAATATTTTAAAAAATAAGCATAATTGTAATATGCCAGGGTATAAATCTTGTTAGTTTGTCATGGTTTTTTGATGACAATTTACAGAAAGAGCTGAGTTGAATTAGTGGAGGAAGTACATAGTAGGACTTGTAGAAGCACTATGTGCAATGTGTTGTCGCAATGTAAAATACATAGTGACAATAAACCCTCAACTTTGTACATTATTCTTTATGATAACATAAATTCTATGTAATTCTACACATCACACAGCAATGTAAATCTTCAAAGAAAACCATTTGTGCTAAATAATAAAAAAAAAAGGTTTTCATTTGTAGTTAGAAGATTAAACTCATTCTGCCTTTGTCTTGCCTGCCCAGATGGACATGAGTGGGAAGCCATAAAAGTAGGGAACCTATTTTAGATTAACTTGTGGGGAAGAAGGGAAAAATTCAACTAGTTGCAACAACCTTAACCCAAGTTCAAATAATCTTCTTCTGTCTGTAGGACTTCCCCTAGAGTCTTTGGGTAGAAAAAAAAATTAAAATAAATGCATTGCATAAATCTCCCAAGACTAATTGCAAGATAGAGGAAGGCCTGTTTCAATGACATGATTTTTCAGGCTTCCAAAAATGAAACATTTCAGAGCAAAAAGGTAAGCATATTTTCCTTGGAGAGATTAAACACTTATTTTCTCCTTAATCAGGGTAAGTTTGATCATGGTATGCATAGTGTTCTCTTGGTACACACGTTACAGTTGAAATTGGACTTACTAGGCTTGATTTTTTGCATTTCTTTATTGGATGAAATTAATTTTATATAGATAGATGTATGGTGATACTTGTATTTTGACCAATGAGACAACAAATTTCATAAGTGTATAATTTTTTTGTTTGGCAAAACAGAATTGTTAGAAAAAACAACAGCAAATAACTGAGTTTAGATGAACATTTTCACATGTAATTTCAGTAATTTTCTTTGCATTTTCTCTCATTGATTCTGGGGGGGGGGTAAAATGCAGTCTCTTGGCACAGCCAAGTTATGAGTAGTAAGAAAATAGAGCAGTGATCCTTTTATTTACAAAGTATCATGTAACTGGGTAGAAATTTCTCTGTAGAAACCAAAGAATCACTGTGCTTCTGAAGATCTATTGGAAAACATTTTAAAGTTTGTAAGCAGCTGTTTTGTTGTTCTTTGGTTTTCAAACAATTGTGCTTCTTGAAACTTCTGCAGGTTCTTAAAACAGAAGGAGACGACCTTGTCCCCAGAAGCTATTGGGATACTTTGAGACGTAGCACAAGCCAAGCACTCTTTTCGGACCTTGCAGAGGTATAAGACAACCTCTGTCTCTGGTCCATAAACTGCAATTTTATTTTATTTGTTCAGATTATTTTCCTGGTTTTCAACTTTGCTTCTTCTCTTTCTTTTTAATTACTTTTTTTTTAAAAAGCTGAAAGTTTTCAGATGAAATGGATTTGGTTCTGTGCAGTGTGGTAATTGAAAGTTGTAATTTCCAGGTGAAAGAGAAGTTACCTTTTGAAAGAGTAGAGAGATCAAGTTCTCTCCAGTTCTTGTTATAAGAAGCATTTTCTAACACTAGTGGAGACAATATTTCACAGTTAAAGATGTAATTCAGGAAGTCTTTGTCATTTAGGCTTGGTCCAGGAACACAACTTCAATGAGATGTGAAGCCCTTTAAGCATTTAATCCTGAAGTCCTTAATGTGCTTTTTGTGTATGTTACCAGAGGTGATCTTTGCAAAAACAGCATAATGCAAAAATTGTTTTAATTGTAGAGTGAAACCAGGAAAGTTTTAAGGTTACCAAAATATTAGTCAATCTTTATTGATGTTACACAGCCATTACAGAGGACTAGCAATATCACTGAGGTGTCTAATTTCCATAGTTTTTTTAATTCCAAGAAGATTCTTGTTTCATGCTCTGCATTCAGATAATAAAGCCATTTATTTGTTTTGGTCATTTAAAAGGCTCAGAAGACTAGATAATTCAGGCTTTTCTGTGTCCCACACAGTGAGGGTGATTGCTCTGCTGTTGGTGGCATTAAAGGACATACAGCAGCTCTCCACTATCTCAGGTCCCCTGGTTCATAAGCAGGATCATAATGAGAAAAGAACAAGGAACTGAAACAGACCTCCAGGGTAAAAGAGTCATTTTCTTTGCTTCGTAAGCAGTGTGTGCTCCGTATTAAAAGCAATTAGTGTTTTGTCAGTCTGCAGAAGCTGTTGAATAACCTGAGGACTTGGATGGACGCTTTCTAATTTCCAGGCTAAATTTAATCAAGATCCCTCTATACAAGTCTGTTGTCCATTAAT
The DNA here is from genome assembly GCF_036169615.1 of Heliangelus exortis. Classification (NCBI taxonomy): domain Eukaryota; kingdom Metazoa; phylum Chordata; class Aves; order Apodiformes; family Trochilidae; genus Heliangelus; species Heliangelus exortis. The sequence goes on along the minus strand of NC_092425.1, from coordinate 24,351,092 downwards.
TTTCATGGTCTTTTTCTTCTTGAATGTTAATCTTCTCACACATAGTAGTGTTTTCAAAACGCAGTTGAAGCTATCAATTTTAATTATCACAGGCTAATTATAACACATTATTTGCTTTTTCTCTTTAGGTAGGCCCTACATTTCCCAAGTATCAAATAGGCCTTTTCTGTACCTCTCTTAGCATGAGTTTATTTGCCTTTGAACAAAAGTGAGTTATATATATAGCAAGATTCATACTAAAAATAAATTCATAGTAATCTTGCAATAAATCAGTATACCCAATGTTTCTTTCCATGCTTTTAAATTTATGTGTAACTGAACTATTAGTCCAGTTGCTAGTCCTTGTTTGTTCTGCCAGATTTTAAAACTCAAAACATCAGTATTCTTGTGTAGTCAGCTAAGGGAGACATAGAGGGAACAGAAGGCAGCTCTATTCATTGACTCCTTGAGGAACTTGAGGCACTGAAGTTTCTGAATTAAGTGCCTCTTAATCTACCCTTAGCTGGCATTATTTCAGTCCCAAGTGGGGATGAACTTAAATTTGGTAATGTCTACACGCCTTTAATTTGAAGAGCTTTTTTTGCATCTGATGCCTCAGACTGGTATCTGTAACTAAAGTGTAAATGAAGTGTAGCAGCAACTATATTAAATATTGATTTAAAGTATCTGTAAAATGTATAAAAACACACTCTGCTCACTTGTAAATTATTTTATGAAGAAAAATCATGTCTTGCATTTAGTCTTAAGACAATTTCCCAGTTCTCATCATAATCATCTTTATCTTGCTTGGGTTAAGTTTGATCTGGCTGGCTTTCATCCATATTCTTACCTCTCCCTAGCACTCTCACATATGACTAATATTATAGTCATCTGCACTAAGAAAGTGACAAAAAGCTAGGTGACACTGGAGTCTGTTGTTTCATACCATAGCCTCTGAGACAGCCTTGTGTAATTTGAAAAGGAGAGTAAATAGAGTTCATTGTGGGAATCAATTTAGAAGGTCTCTTTTTTGGGAAAATTTATTGATCACATCTGGTGTATTTTGAAGACAGTTCACTGAATTCAGTTTATGGGCTTATTCTTAAATCATGGAAATCAGTAGCTGTATTGTCACCTGAAAAATCAAGGACTTGCAGTAAGAAATCTCTTATGAATTCAAAGCACAATATGCATACTTCATTCTCAGAATAAATTGCTGCAAATGGACCATGACTCATATGCATATCTTAATTTTAGTCAACCTGCTTAAATCAAAAGCTTGAACTTAATTTTTCAGAATATAAAAGTAGACTTACTGCTCTAAGGTTTAAGAAAAGAAGATACTGCCATTATGCAGCAAGCCAGTAGTGACTGAAACACTTATCTCTCCTATTTTTATCTGCATTGTATCATTTTTAGTGTAAAGGTAAAGAGGAACAAGGCAGAGGTTTTATTCTCATTCCTCAATGACTGCAAAATATATTAGAACAAAATCGAGGCTTATATTCATTTATATGGAAATAGATTTAGTAATTTCATTTTCACTGAACTGAAACACAAATTCATTTTATTTTGAGCAGTAGATAAAAGTTATAAATTATTAAGGCTTTTGCTTTTATCCTTGCCTCTTAGAAGAGAGACTTTATTTAATGCTATCAGTACAGAAGAAACACAGGAATAGTTTTCTTCTGCAGAGAAGCATACTGGGTTGAGTTTCTGGATGAGGATTTCATTTAGGGTTTTTTCATTCAGTGAGGCTGACCAAATGGGAGTTGTGAAAAGAGTTACAAGTTGTATTTTTTTCTTTTCTTTAGATATGTTCTTTAGATAGGTTCTTTAGATATGTGTGAATGCAACCTCAGTCTAAGGTTTTGAAATATTTTTGCAACATGAAAGGCTGTAATTTAACATTTGATATCTTTTCAGTGCACTTGAGGGAAAATGTTTGAATGTGCTTAGGGATTTAACTGCTTAAAAGACATAAGAAATCAGGGTATCTGCATTTCAGGATATTGTGTCCTGCAGTGGAGGACAATGATATTAAAAGACAAATTTAATTTAATGCTTTTCTGAATTAGTTTGTTCACCTGAAGAGCAGAGCTGTCTTAATTGAAGGACGCGAAGTATTTCTCTGCCTAGATGTATACTGTGTCAACTTAATTTCTCCATGGAGAAGAAGATAAGAATAAAGAGGAAGCTAGGCTACATGAAATACGAGCTTGAGAATCCTAAACTTAGTGTACTGAAGTATAGAAAAGCCTCTCATTTCTTTAGTTCTTGGATGTTGTAAGGAAAGGATTTGTGTTGTTATGGCCCCATTTTTTTCCTCTTTGTTGATGCATATATCCTCTTAATGGATATTGCATTTTACATTTTTACCTAATCTTTTACATGTATGTAAATTTGAAATTAATATAGTGGTTTTAATTTATTACTAGTATATCTACATATCAATATGAAATTGTTTTTCGTGGTACATCATCTTGAACTACTGCATTTAGAGTGTCTCCATCTGTTAAAAATGTATAGCTTCTTCAGGTATGAAATAGTCACACTGAAAGGACCTGCATGTTGCAGGTTTGCATCTGCAGATAGTTAGAGATCTGTATAAACAGTTTTCTATACTTACAGTAAATCCCATAGGTGTATCATCTATCAGTATGATGGTAAACTAATATTGTTACATCTCTCAGATACTTACTAGGCTTCTGTACTTTTTGCAGTATAGTCTGCAGACATGTCTCCACAAAATTGTTGCCTTGCTGGTGGATGGGAGCTTGCCTGGGAAGAGTAGAGACTACTGGCTCCCACTCTTTGCTTTTCATTAGCACTTGTCTGTAAGAAAAGAAAGAGCTCAGACAGAAGGCTCTTCCTAGCCAGGTGCAGCAAGGAGACTGAATATGTTACATTTTGAATTTTAGATATTGGCAGATGCATGTTAATGTCAGAAGGACATTTCCATCATAAACTACTGTGGATTATTTAAGAACCTTGTATTACCAGTATTTTAATAGCTGTTCTGTATATCAAGAATTTCTTTGTAAAAGACATAAAATCAGTGCACATAAACTATAGTTTACAATCATTAATATCTACACACAGATAATAGTTACTTCTGTTTATATCTGTGTCTTCCTACTTATAACTCTTGCTGTTACAAATGGTAAAAATAATGTGTCTTCAAAGTTGATAGTTATTAAGGAAAAGGTATTACTACTTTTCGAAGATTACTGTCTGATGCAGAGAGCACATGCTCAGGAGATAAGGAATATTGTCAAGAGACAGTCAAAATATTAGTAACTTCAAATTTTCTGTTGTTTTAAATATATTTGAGCAATAAAATGTGAACTGCAGTCATATGCAGTCATACTCTTTTCTAAAAGCATGAGTTTTAGAAGTTTTAGTGGTTTTGGAATACTATCCCATACTTAAATTTTTAAATACAAAATAAGAATAGATGAGAGAACAGCCTTTTAATTTCTTTGTAGTTACATAGTAGAAGGGAAAGGAGATTGTGTAAAAAGGGAGTTATTTTTTTGGTTTACCTCAACTGACTGGAACTTTTTTTTTCTCAATTTTCTGGTTTTATTTTTCATGCTTTTTTATTTTCAGTGCAGCTTCCATTATATTGTATTGTTGTGTTGAGTGTTTTCTCCTAAATGCAACTAACCAGCTAGTGCTATTTGGTGTGAAAATTGCATGACTAAATTGATTGAATGGATTTTAATACTAAACTCCTTAAGACTGTAAACACAAACCTTTAAAGAGAAATGTCTATCATGATGATGGGCATTCTCAGATTATACTTCCGAGCTGGTTGAATCATGGCCTTTAATTTTTTTATTCTAACATTTAAGCGTGCTGATGATTTTACAAGTTCACTGTCAGATACAACACTGCTTGTACACTTTTTTGGCAAGAAAGGAAAGGCTGAACTGAACTTCGAAGATTTTTATAGGTGAGTCTCAACTTTATTAATTCCTTGTAAAAATACTTGCATACTTGATCTAATTAATGTCTGTTACATTGCTGTACATATAATTTATGCAGATATCTATATAAATTGTGTTTCCTTTTTGCTACACAAAAAGCAAAATAGAACAGTAAGTGGGCCAAGAGTAAAACATCCTGTGTTAATGCTGCTGCATTTGCATATTTTGTTAGCACTTGTGTGTGTAAATGGTTTGGGGTGGAGACATTATACCCCAACCTTGTTCTTATTGCTGTGTAGGAATATCTAGTGAAAATGTCCATCTATTGCTGTAAGACCTTATGAATACTAAAGAGATCAAAACCTTGTAGATACTTTCATGAAAGATGGATCCATCAAGTTTCATTCAATGTGACTTTACCAACTCAAAAGATCCTTAAACTATGAACTAGTGAGGGAAATACTGTTACATGGTTACCTTGCAATTACACTGTAGCCTGGATATACTTTTGATTTTGGCTCTTCATAGTTCTTAGAAGTCAAGGTGTATATTAGGAATGAGTATTGCAAACAACATGTGCTGAATGGGAGCTCTTGGGAACCTGTAACAAAGGAGTGTTTGAGGTTGTGGTTGACAACTGGATGAACATGAGCTCCCAATGTGACCAAAATGTTAATTTCATCCTTGGTTGTATAACTAGGACATCAGATAGGATAAAGGAAGTTACATTTTATTTTTATATATGCATCGTTTCATACTTTTTCCAGTTTTGGTGTCCAGACTATACTAAATATACTATTAGGATGTGAAGAGCTCAAAGGAATACCCTTAGAACAGTAAAATATTAAAAAAAAAAAAAAAAAAAAAAAAAAAAAAAGTTGTGATTGGAAGGCTGCAAGAGCTTATTAAAAAGAGAAAGGTAAGATTGGTAAGATTTACTCGCAATTTATAAGCAACTGTATGAGGAATAAATTTGGTGATTTCATGTATTACCATGATGGAATTTTTAGTCTAGCATATAAAAATGAAGATCAGCAACCTACTGAGGATGAAAATGAATCAAACACAAACTAGAAGTAACTTAGAAATATCAAGTATTGAGTCATTTTAATATTTCATCTATGAGTGAGATTGTTGTATTGATTAGAAAATATGTCATTAAAGGCAAGGGATTTTTCAAATTTATCATCAGTGCTATGAAAAGGGAACTAATTTATGTAGTGGTATTTGGCTTTATGTTCTGTGTGTCTTTTAAGAACGTGAATATAGAAATATAAAGTATTCATATTTCTTCATGTTTATATTTGTGCTTTAGGTTTATGGATAACCTACAAACTGAGGTTCTAGAGATAGAATTCCTTTCCTACTCTAACGGGATGAGTACCATCAGTGAGGAAGACTTTGCCCATGTTCTTTTGAGATATACAAATGTGGAAAATACATCAAGTTACCTGGAAAATTTGCACACGATTCCTGAAGAAAAGGTAATAGTTTAGTGTCACAACCCACAAGGTGGGTGCAGCACTTTCACATCTCAGAACGTGAGCACAGGTCCCTAGAGGTGGGGACCAAACCAAATCTCACGTCCCACAGAGTGGGTACAGGTAGGGTTCCCCAGAGTTGGGGTTGACCCCGGGAGGTTCAGACTGGACACCCTTCTTTCTAAACTCCTTCAGAGAGGAGCTTTGGGGTGGCTGGGCCAAATCCTCTTTTAACAACCCATTCAGTGAGATTAAGTTTAGGAATTCTCACATGGTACTCTAGGAGTAAGATTATTACCCAGGAGGTTTGTATAAAACACAATTTTATATTAAAATTAGTAAAATTATAAAGTATGTCAGATTACAACTAGGAGAATTAGAAATTATGGTATTTTCAAAGCAATGGATTACAAATAGCAGAACTTAAGGAAGTTGTCAAAACAACAGATTACAGCTAACAAAACTTAATGAAGGAACAGGTAATGAAACTTTAAAAAGGTGGAAACTATGTTAGCCTTATGTGCCAAGATGAGGTTAGAAACAAAAAGAGAAGTAGAGAGAGAAAGATAAAGAAAAGATAGAAAATATGTATCATCACCCTTGGATCAAGCAATGATCTTGATAGGAAGTTGTGGTCCTTGGGTGGCAGGTGCACATCCGGAATTTCAAGTGTGCCTCTTCTGTGCCACCTGACCCCACCTTTTTGGGGGGAGCTTTGGTGTATCTTGCAAAGCCAGGTGTTCACTGTGGCCCCTCCAGATGGGATGACCCAGCAATAACCCTTATTTCTGCACGTGTTCCCTCTCCAGTGGCTTTACCCAGGGCACACACAAGATGTCACTCTGCCTCCACAGGGTGCAGCCTGCCTGCCCCTATCCCTTATTGATCAGGGTACCTATCAGGGTAACCATCCCCGTGCAAAGCCAGTGTTCAGCTTATGGGGATGGCCACTGAAGGAGGGGTTGCTCTGGTGAGAACAGGGCCCTGTTTATCAGGGTGGGTACCCACATGGGGGTCTTTCCTTGAGGGTCCTGGCAGCTTATTGAATGAGGCCTCTACCCGAGCTCAGTGTCCATTTTGTCAGGGCAGCTGTGTTGAGACAAACACAGGATTCTACAGTCAGGTAGAACCACAGTGGGCCACAGCATCCAGTACACATGCATCATTAATATGAAAACGTAACTATGTAGGACTGGATGAGGTTCTGTCACTGAATTAATTGGCACCAAGATTTTAGTCTGATCAGAAGATACGTGTCTCACGTTTTACAGATTGCTCGATGAATAAAAGGAGAGGAGTCAATAACTTAGACTTGTGTTCAGCAGGATTTACCCAGTAATATTTTTGAAATTTAGACAACAAAGCTTTATGTTACATTCAGTTCAAACAACAAAAAACAAGCAATGAAGCATGAAAAAAACTTTTTTTTTCCTTACTTTCACACTTCCTCTTCAGAAATAATATGGACACCTTTTATGTAGTTGTTTTAAAGTCCTGATAATGTATCACTTGTGTAAAATTATTGTTGGTTATGTGGCTCTTGTTAATATCTGAAGAGACAGAAAACATAATAAAAACAGTAAAGGTCATGAAGTAACAAGACCTTCATTTGTATAGCAACAAATGTGTTGTCAGAAGTGTACCTGAGAGAAATATATTGGCAGCTATGCATAAATGGTAATGAGTCCCCTTAAAACTAAAAGTGGGCCTCCAAACAGGGGAGGAATTCTTAGATTTAACTGTATTTTTGGCAGCATTTTGGGTGAGAATTGATGTCTGTTGCAGTGGCAAACAGGAAAGACATCTTGCATTCCTTAGAAGACTCCAGTTCTTTACTTCATTGGCTTTCAGTACAATTTTTTTTTTCAGTCAGTGTAGTAGCTGTTCTTAAATGAAGTAGACATACTTAGCTGGAAGGCTTATTTATTCAGTTGCCATCACTACTGATAATTCTCATGGAGCACATTGTTCTTTTTCTTTTTTTTTTTTTAGGGTATCACATTTGATGAGTTTAGATCATTTTTCCAGTTCTTGAACAATCTAGAAGACTTTGCAATTGCAATGCAAATGTATAATTTTGCAAGTCGTTCCATAGGTCAAGGTAAGTATTTATATTTTTATAAAAATCTGTTGATAACTATACAGAACTGTGCACAAAAATGTAAGGTCTCAGATAGAAAGCTAAAAAGGCTAGGACTGCAGCTTTGAGAAGACTCAGTCCATATTATAAGAGATAGGAAAAATTACAAAGTCATCTTAACATGTAAGTGTTAGATAAGCTGAATACAAAACAGTTGGTCATCACATCCCACAATACAAGAGTTGAGGCACCTGATGACTCCAGTAAGAGGTCAGTTTAATGCAAAGGGAGGCATTTCTTTACACAGTGGGCATCCTGGGCAAAGCCTATAGAAGGAAACCATGTGAGAAGGATCAGACAGATTTTTTAACAAAGCAGCTAAGTGGGTGCTGAAAGAACTAGGCAGCTTTGTACTGACTAAAATCCTTAACAACTCAGGTGCTTGGGGATGTAAGGTGAATAATGAAGTGCAAGGTAATATATGAAGTGGTCAGATGTGTGTGTTCTCCTCAAGTAGCATTTTCATGAGTCTGACACTACTACCACCAGGACAGTCCTACCTCATTTGGCCTTACCAAAGGAGTATACGGTTTTCTCTGTGTTCTATTTCTTAGGTTCTGTTTTCTGACAATTAAATAGATGCCATCAGTATGTATGGAACATAGGTTTAATTACAATATGATTCTCTAATTTTGTTATTACTCGTATTATGTGGACTGTTATCTTTTGTGTAAAATAATTGATACTGATTAAGCAGTATGTTTTTATATTAGTTTACATCAACTTGGTTTAGAACTTTGAAATTCAATCCAAATTTTCCTTTTTTTTTTGGTGCTTAAACGTGAAAAGTTGAGTTAAAGGTGTACTCATATTTCATAATATGTTGTCCAAAAAGTAGGGTTAAATTAATGTATATTATTTTTCTTCTGATGTTCTTCTCATGCAGATGAGTTCAAACGTGCTGTGTACGTAGCCACAGGTCTGAAGCTTTCACCACATTTGGTAAACACAGTGTTCAAGATTTTTGATGTTGACAGAGATGACCAGTTGAGTTACAAAGAATTTATTGGCATTATGAAAGACAGACTCAATCGAGGGTTTAGGGTAAGGATTCTAATTTTTATAGTTACATTAATTCACTTTACTACTTACCATGACTTACTTTAGCACCTGTAACACCAGCAGATTTCAAACCAACAGTGCTTATGCTTAAAGATGTGTGTTTTATAGAAATACTGAGGCAGCCTGTAAAATAAATTCCTGGTTAAATTCTTGATTTTTTTGTTAGAAATAATTACAGAGAGGACATAATGTACCTCTTTAGTACACAAACCAAACTGGTGATGAGAAATGCTCTGCATACTGTCATTTCTTCTATGTTGTGTAGACTGGCATGAAGAATTTTAACAAGGGTAGCAATTAGGTCTTCATTGTGTTCAGGGAAAGCAAAGTTTGTGTCTCTGAAACTCAGATAGTTCAGTTAAATGTCAACCATGGGCTTTTCTTAAACATTATTTAAAATACCAAGGGTTGATAATGACTTGGAAGGAGTTACAGCAGAAAGTAGTTTTAATTTTCAAATAAAGAATTACTGAAGTGGTTCTGAACAATGCATTATTGTAGTTCAAAGTTGCTTTTGATAATTTAACCCTGTATCTAATATATTAAATTACAGGAAGCTAGAGGGCAGGAAATTATATGCAGAAAATTTACATAGCAAACACACTTGTAAAGTGTGCTTTGCCTTTCAAGTAAATATATAGGTCCTGCTGCCCTCTTCAGGTTCTGTGTGTTACAAGAGAATTTTATAACAGCAGAAAATTTTTTAGAGTATGATCAATTAAAAGTCACCGTTTTTCTTTACAGAAAAGGTAAGGCAGGTTTTAACACTTTTAACTTAAATTATATTCTTACTGAAAATCTAATTCCTTAGACATAAATCTTAAACTGTATTATGGTTCTTGAATTCATATTTCAGTATGGTTTTTCCATAACAAAATATTAGGAATTTTAGTTAGCTTCCTAAGTATAATTTTAGAACTTTCTGTGTAGTGATGTTGAGTCTAACAGTTTACTTGTTATTTTTGTAGTATTATGATTGAATGTAAAATGTGGCTAAAACCTCTTCATTTGTAACAAACTTATTCCCTTGTTGGTCCTCAGTTCCTTTTCTAATGGTGTGGGAATGATGATTGTTTCATAACCATTTCAAGATGTTCAGCTGTGTGTTTTATTTGTTTACAAATTGCAAGTGTGCACTGTGTGTTAATTTAACCAGAAAACAGTCTGCTTACTAAGTAATTCTTGTAAATGTAGCACATGTTTCTGTCTCAAAATACATGACAGAAATCACATATAATCCTTAAGAATCTATCATTCAGCACTATTCAGTCTTACACATGTATCTTTCTTTTGCCTAGGCCACTATAAAATAGTCCAGTGTACTGTAAAAGAAAAACTATAAAGAATAGACAGGGATGTTTAGTAGAATAGCACAGTTTTTCATAAATTATATGTCTTAATATTCATTAGAAATATCTCCTGGATTGCATAGGAGATGACTGTGATTTGTCCTATAGTTAACCTATATGCAGACATGCCTACATGCAGACTTGCTAGGTTATTCAGAAAAAGTCATTCTTTTCAGTAGTCAGTAGTATTCCTAGACAATTACAGTACCAAACTTAGAAATTACAATTTCCACTAAGTTTTTGTAAGTGTCACACAAGCCTGATTTTTCCATTAGGGTATAGTAGTAAAAACTATGCCCAAAAAATTGCTTTTTCATTTTATTTAACATTCTCCACCCACCCCAATCTTGGCTTAGAATAAAAAAAGCACATAGGAACCTTTTGCCCAGAACAAATTGGCAGAAAGTGTTATTAATTGTTCCTCCTGTTTGTACATAAAAAGTTACAAAGTATTTAGTGTGTCCAGAACAAATAGAAGTTTACTCTCTTATTCCTAGAATAGGAAGGACTCAAACTTTGTCTTGTGCTAAATAAAAACTAACAAATCACTAACATTTCCTTTGTTAATAACTGTTACAAAACCATAGTAACATCAGTCCCATTATAAAAATAAAAGAACATTGTAGCTTCTGCTCATGCAGTATTTTGTAGCTACATAGAAATTTTTGCTTAGAGATGTTTGAATCTGTTTATAAAGTGTAAAGCCTGATTTTAATGTTAAATATCCTACAACTTATGTCTGCCCAAATCAATGTAGTCTCTTATTAGCACTCTAAAAATAAGTGGAAGTAACAATTTAAAGTAGGCCTGCACTTGAAGTATGAATTTACAGTTAATATCTTATATTTAGTAATTCAGCTTTTTTAAAAGTTGTTTGACTAAAATGTTTGTCCAAAAGAATCCTAGGGACATCACAGAGGCTGGTACTGGGACCAGTCAGTACCCACTAGTTGTGTCCTTTTTAAAAGCCCAATCGTAAACTTTAGAACTTGAAGAAGTACAGATACTACCCCTTATAGAAACATCATAAATATTAATTTTACCATATATTCTAGATAATTTTTTTTAAAGTAAATGTCTTTAAAAGTTTAACAAATCTCTCTCTTTCTGTAATGCAGTATTATAATCTGAACTTTTGGTTTGAGTAGTTTGAAACAAACTAGTATTATTAAGCTGCCATCAAGTGGTCAGTTAGAGTATTGCCATAAACTTATGAAAGTGCAGACATTAAAAGCTTTATTTTTTGATACCTGTTTGATTTAAAATAGTGGTTTCCTTTTTTTTTTTTTAATTTAAAAATATATAAGAAAATTCCCTTTCCTTTATAAATTCCATTTTTAAACTGAAAGATTTGGGACTTAATGACTAGATGATAAACATTTTACCTAGCGCATTCTATACCTTCTAGCAATTCGTCACTTGAAGCCATTTTTTTTTTTGTATTTTCATGATACCGTTGTCTTATGCTTACCTCTGGCTGCCTTCACATGTTGTCTGTATCTGGGCACTTCTCCCATTTCTGCTCCACAGGGCTACAAACCCATACAGAGATACACTACTTTCAAATCCTGCGTGAGGAAGGAGCTCTATAGCAGATAAGTGACGGTATGTGTTGGCCACCCCCTCGGAGTGTGCTGGCATGCTTGCAGGAATGGCTGGGTGTTAAACTGTCACTGCTTTGTCTCCTGTTCCAAAATTCAGGAATAAGTTATCTGACTTCAGGTGATGTAATAGCTCAAAGTGTCACGTTGTGGTTTTGGCTGGAGCAACTGAATTTTATTCTGGAGATGGCAATGACTGACTGGCACTGTCACTGTTCTGTAAGCCAGCTGCAGTTTTGTGCTATGTCTGAAATAGGGAAAAGTATTCTTTCAGAGTTTCTGTTGCTGTTTTCTGTCTGTCCTGTGACCACTTTTCAAATACTTTCTCAGGTACCTATGGCTAATAAGTATTTACCAGTGAAGATTGTAGAGTCAGTGGCTTTTTTTTACTGTGGAACTTGGTTCTTCTTTGGTTTCTACAGTTACACTTTTGAAAACAGCAATGCAGTTTTCACTCAACTAATGCTGTACCAGCAATTTTCAGAAATAAGCACTATGCCCAGACATGGCCACCGTGGCTGTTTCTGAGTATCCACGACATGAATATTCATTCTTACAGTTAAGTTGTACTGTGGGTTTCAAGGGCACAGCCTGCCTTGTATCTAACATGCTGCATGTCAGAAATTTCTTAAATTGTGTACTTTTCGAGATAGGGAACAGTTTTTACAGGAAAACTGGCAAAACGTTACACAATCACAATGGTTTTCTAGTAATTTTGGTGCAGGGTATGTCACCAACTGCAAGAAAATGCAGTGTGACAAGAAAGAATCCTATAAAGGCAAATTAAATTAGCTTGGTGACAAAAAGAGAGACTGTGGTAAAAACATCTAGTTATATATATAACCAGACACAAGGACAGAGCTCTGAACTCAGGCAACAGGTTAATTCATACATCTGTTGAGATGGAATAAACTAGAAAAAAACTACAGTGAAGATCTATAAAGGGAGGATTTTGTTCAGCCAGTGTAAAATCATTATCAATAAAAAAAAATTAAAGCTGAATAATGGTTTATCTCCACTCCACACCAGGGGACAGTCCAGAGGAACCAGGTTAGTTCTCAGTGTCCTGACCTGGCTACAGGCAGCTTCCCTGACAGCTCAGAGGTTGCTGCTGCAGCCTGGCTGGGCACTGGGCAGGTTCTCCTGTGTCTGTACTGTAAGGAGAAGAGAAAAAGCATTTTAGCAGGGAACTGCCAAACAGAGCTGAGAGGAGAGCTCTACTGCAAATGCCTTGTGGAAGGGTTACCCAGGACATTTATGACAAAATCCTTTCAGAGTTTATTTCCAAAGAAGGATGCTAGAGGCCAGCTTCAGGAGGGGTTCAAGTCTATCTGAAAGTGCTGTTTGTTAAACTGTTTGTGTGCTCCGAACCTGTAATGAATACCTAAGATGTAATTCCAATTCTGTTCACTTCTAAATTATTAAAAGTAATTTTCTTGAAATTCTTACGAGTTTTGCATTAAAAGAACTATTTTCTATATATTCTGAATGTTGTGGAGCTTCCACACTTCTGATTAAAAATTTTTTGGAAGTAACAGTTAATAGCTGCTGGCAGAGTCTTGGGACTGATTGAACAAGGAAATTTAATTTTGAGGAAGACATGAAATACTCAAGCATGGATTTAGAACCCCGTTGCTAGTCATGTTTCAACAGTAAATTACTGTCTTCTCAAATACTTTATTCAGTCAAGCAACATTAAGATTTGTCACATAGCTAATATTTTGAAAGCTTTTAATTTCCATACTTTCCTAACATTCAGCAGTTGAATGCATCTATCATAAGAGATAGTTTTAAATTAGGAACTGAAGTTGTTTCTTACCAGTTGAAGAAACTGTTTCTTACCTCTTCTTAAAGCAACTAAAGTAAATCAGCTGGGAAGTGTGATAGGCACAAATGACTCATCCTACAAAAGTAACAGAAAATTAGTTGTTTGACTGACTAGAACCTTAGAAACATACCTGGGTACAAAGGGAGGAAAATATTCCAGTGAAATGTGAAAGCGTTGGAAGAGTATGAGGACAAAATGTTCTTTCTATGGACTTGGAACACTGAGAGCAGATACAACAGCAATGCAAATATTAAAGTACTTCAGTGTTTCTTTTACTGATTTTCATTAACATTTCTTTGAACCTGTTTCATGAAGTAAATGCATATCTCAAAGCACTGCTTAATCAACTCATGTGCTTTCCTTAAATAATGCAATGCATTTTGCAAGTTACACGTTTTTTTCATAATGTTGACTAAATTATGTGTTCATGTAAGTATTGTTTGTAATATTTTCATTTTAAGTCTGGATTACATACTACCATGGATTTGTTTTCTGAATATTTACAACTTCTGCATAATGTTCTGTGCTTTTTAATTATACAAGGTGAGTAGTAAAAAAAAATAAAATGTAGGCTTCACTCTCTGATGGTTGGTTTCACACACTCCCAGTGTCACAATATTTTTAACTTCTTCCTTCAGTTCTAGCAAAACAAGCTATCAGTCTCTCACTTTGACACTGTAGCCGTTTACCTTCAGATACTGGATTTAATTTCTAAGACAGAGATTAAAATTTAAAGTTACTTGGGAATGCTTCCTGTCTACTATTACAATTCCTGTTCCTTATTAGCCTCTTTGCCCAGCTGAATGAATATTTAGCCCCTCTCCATCTTTCTGTACTTACTATCAAAATGGGCTTATGAAGTTGGAAAAGCAGAACTAATAAGATGCAGTGGCAACTACAGACAGCATAGAGTCCAGTGGATCTCCCAGGCCAGCCAATACTCCTCTCCATTCAGTGGCTTATTCAAATCAATGAATTACAGTGTAGTTTAGGACTGAGGTATCCTAGTATAAAGAAGCTTTCATATAATCTGCCTGTTTTATGCTTGGCTTCTGTTAATGCCTGAGTTTCATGAAGATCAGTAATTTTCTATGCTTTTTATTTGGTGTTAGGGATGATTTTTTTAGTACAGTGAAGACATGAAGAAGCAAGAAGCAAAACTAGAGAGCAGGAGATACCTGAATAAAGAGGAAATCCTTTCTTACAGTTTTTAATATAGACAGGCTATTTGTTGAATGCTGTGAGGTGAGGATGCATTCTGAATAGTTAATCTGTGTATGGATTTATAACCCTTACTATACAGAAGTTCTTCTGAATCACGGAAGTGTTTGATCTTTGATGATTGAAGTAGTAAAACATGTATCTAGTCTGTATGAGTCTGAGTAAAATTGAATGTAGTATTAAGCAATTCAGTGAACAATATCTTTTTCCAATTCTATGTTTTCACTTTTTACAGGAGACTCCCAAGTATGGTTTGAAGGAATATTACTCTTGTGTGATGACTGTAACCAGTGAACATCTAAGAGATCTGTGGAAGCAATTTCGGAGGCAAGATATGCTGAGATAAGTGCAGACAGAAGGATTATCTGCACTGGCTAGAACTATTTATTCCTGTGAATTTTAATGAAGAACAAACTAACTCAGGTGTCACGCTTTAACAGTGGCCCAGCAATTGAACTGAATAACAGATGCTCTCTGTTAACCCCCTTCCCCTCCCTGATAAAGAAAGGAGGGAGAATAAGGGAGAGAGCGTTCTGGAGAATCTTCATCTGCAGTAGGAAACACAGGACTTCTTTTCCACTTCATGTAGTGATCAGCTCTTAAAACAGCTTTTAAGTATGGTTTATTTAAACAACAAACTGTCACCTGATTGGCAGAAGTCTTTTTTAAGAAATGCATTTTTAATATTACTTTTTTTTTATTTTGAGATATGCTTGTCCATTTTAAAAGAAAACAAAAATAAGTTTTACACCTGGGTAGGTAAATGTTTTGGCAATTAAAAGAAACTGTCCCACATCAGCTTAAACTGTGAATTTGCTTTCAGAAGAGCGCTGTTGAAAGTTGGTGCTAAACTGGGAATGAGAATACACTAAGTAGCATAACAATTATAGATGAGTTGAATGTATAGGTTAAACTCTTAGAAGCTAACAAAGCTGTTACTTTAAAAAGAGTAAAGCTGTTGTGGTTATAATGTGAATGATAGGTATTTACCAGGAAAGGTACTGTATGGACTATAATGTCCAGATTTTCCAAGTCTTACCATTATCTTTATTAATTTATCCTTTAAAAAAATAGTTCAGATTTTAAGATGTCTTAAAAGCAGTGTGTTGAAAAAAAAAAAGTCAAAATGTTCTAATTCATGTTTATTAACACTATTTTAATATTTATTATAAAATTTATTGATATACCTGTAAATTCACTGTTATATCTCTGGTAGAGTAACATTTCATGTTTTTCTTGTGAATAGTGCACTTTTATATGAAATAAGATGTGGCACCGAGTAGAAATTATAGTTGTTTAATTTGCTACTCTGGAATGCAGTTTCTGAAAAATACATAAATAACTTGTGTTTGTGCCAAACAAAAAGGCAAAGCAAAGCATGAATGCATGCAGCACTACAGAGCAACACTCACTAAATAATATTATGTTAATATTACACATCAACTATTAGACATAAATTAGACCTTACAAAGGTTATGGAGACTACGGGCCATCAGTACCTGCTATGCCCTTTCAAGCTGTAGATTTAGATGTTACTGAAGTAGTGATAAGGATACTGTTATGTTTGGTTCTCCAATTCTCAAATTGTTTTCTTTGCTACTCAGCAACACTGGTTTTTCCATACTCCCTTTCAAGATGATTATTAGGCAGTGTGAATTAAACCTAAACAAAACCAAGCACAATGTCTTCATGCTTGGACATTAAATAAGTTTGTATTGATTTAGGAACAAACTGCCCTGAAAGATTTGGAGCTGAATACACACACACTAAAACTAGTATCAATATATTGTTAACAGAAATCAAGTATTTGGTGGAGTCCAAAAATTACAGTAGAACCAAAACAATCACTATTAATCTTTTATTACTCCAAATACCTGTAAGCACACTTCTCAAAATTGTATTTAGTGCACGTGTTGCTCAAATACTGTTTTACATTACACATTAAAAGATGTATAGCATTCCTGTATTCCTAAATTTAGAAATATTTAATTTCTAATAAGATATACCTCTTCTAAAAATCAAAACAAAATGAAAAGGAAGTTGTTTTTTAAGAAATTCTACTCTGGGAATCTTGGGGGAAAGAATGTGCTAGGTGTGGCTTAATAGTTCAGAAAGCATTTGAAGGATACTACTTTAGTAAACATTTCATGATGAATACTTACCAGATACCCATCTTGGCATCCTTAAACTAACAACAAGAAACTCCAATAAACTGGGACAAAGACACAGCAGAACATGGGTAAGCTTAAGTGCCTGTGTGATCATTTAGGGAATGAACTGTATCCAATGTATCATCTTGGTACACAGAACTGTCTCACTCCTTCTTGTCAGCGTAAACAAAACCCAATTTACTACTTCAGTGATGAAGGACAGAAAATGGGAAGAAAGGATAGGGAGTTACTGAAGGGGTTCCCCTCCTTCCTCTTCATTCACCACTGCCCATTCACAGTGACCCTCTCCTTGGAGGGAGCAGCAGCTCCATCATCATTTTGCCCCTCCACTGCCCTAGGCAATAGTGCACTTTGCTTTTATGGCTGGCTTGAGACAACTTTATCATTTTTCTATGTATTTCCTAACTATAGTCACTTAATATAAAATAGAATGTGAAAGTGTCAGATTAGTTTTTAAGAATATTTTTCTCATATTTAATAGTAAGTTATTTAATATAAATGTGAATATATGCATATAGTACTCCTGTTTATTTCAAAATAAATGCACTTGAAACTTTCTTTGCAGTGTATGTGGTTCAGATTCTTTTGACACAAAAAAAAATCTGTATTTTGCATAACACGGATGTACAAGTATTTTGAATTGGAGCATCTCACTATCACAAAAAATACACCTTTTTCCTTCTTCTGGTTGTTTCTTCAGAGAGCTTTGTTTTTCTTCCACAGAATTCTGCATAAAAGAGCTGGACATGCAAGGAAGCCAGGTGAAAAGGCAGGGTAATGGGACATGCCATCTGCTACAGTGGCACCCCTTGGATAGGCAGCAGTCACTGTGCTCCATGAAACCTTATTCAAAATCCATCAGATTTCTGGCAGCAGAAAAAAAATGTGTTTGCTGCACTGAAATAAGTGGTAGTTGTATAGATGAAGGCTCTTTGTAAAACCAGCACTTGTTCTCTTCAGTAGGTGAAGAAAAACTGTAATAATACATGGAGGTAATCAGTGGATGCTTAGGAACTGCCACTGAAGTCCAGACCATCTGTAAATTGTGATAAAACTGTAACTATTGAACCTGGGGCCCTGGATAGCTTTGTGATGCTATCTTATGTCTGAGCTTTGATATTTAAAATCTCACTGGCCGTTTTCCTCCTTGGAGGTGTTGGCAGTAAGTGGATACAAATTACTTCCACTACAAAAGTGTGTATTGTGTGACAGGGAACAAAGTTCCAGCCTGAAGAAAAAGAAACACTAAAGGTTGAATTGCACCATAGTGTCAGTCGTGCCTCCTCATTTTCTATAGCTATTTTAGCACCTTTTTTTCCCAACTAAGTGTCAGGGCAGGGATGCTTTGAAACAAAATAAGGAAAAAATTCCAGAGGAATTTTTCACTTTGCTTTTATTCAACATTGCATAAAATTCTTTATGTAATGATGTGTTAGTCTCTTGTCCCACAGTACAATTTCAAGACAGTTTCTGGGAAAAGAACTACAGATTATGACTTGCAGAAGGAAAAGAATCAGAGCAGAAGTTCACTATTCAAAACAATAAAATTAAAAAAAACCTAAGTAGTTGTAATACCAGGCTCCCATTAAATCAAGCCAAAACTAATAAGAATATTTTCTAATGTATGTTAGGTCTGAATGTACAGTATTTTTGCCTGTATGCAAAAATTCATGAAAGCATTTGGCACCCTGAACCTGTCAGCAGATGGTGCCCTTGGATAGATTATGTTCTTTTTTATATACACAGAATAAAATACATGGGGCCATGCTTTAATCTTGAATGGGTGATGCTAATTTTTGTCAATAGTTTGACTCAGATAATTCCTCCCACAGAGGAACATTATTGTTAGCTAGGAAGTTCTATAAAAATCTCAGAGATCTCTAACAAATGTGTGCAGAGAATTGCTTGGGATCCAGAAATGCCACAAACTGTTTAAAATGAGGAAACCAGTTAAAGAGGTTCACCAGGCAGTGCTGAGTAGGGGGAGGTAGTAAGGTGTTGCCCTGGGAGCTGTGCATTCTCATGCATGCACTTCCGTGCCCAGTAGCACGTGTGTGACAGGGGGTGAGATGGCTCAGTTAGAAATTAACACAGCCAAGAAACCCACCCAAGTGTGAATGGATGAAAAGAGCTCCCTGTTACAAAAGTGCCAGGGACAGTGTATGAGAGGGGCTGGGGATATATTGCCTGGAGCAGAGGAGATAAAGGCAAGCTGGATTCAGAAAGACTTGAGCTGCTGTGGTACTTGCTGTCAAATTATACTTTTTGCCTGAGGTAACATAACTTGTAACTTATAGAGAGAATATCTCCTTGCACTTGGAAACTGCTCAAGAATACCTTGTACAAGGACCAGGGACTGGCATCCAGAAACCCCTGATTTGGGCAGATGCCTGGAGAGGCTGCCAAAGCATCTACTTTCTCTCATCCTGTGAATCTTTTTATCATTTTATAAAGACAGTAGACAAATTGCCAAAACTGGCCTATGTGGTACCAACTCAAACACTTCCATGGGAAGTGGAAAGAAAGAAATTGTGGCTGCCACTGCATTTTGTGCAGAGAGGTATTCTGAGAATCCCTGGCAGTAGAAAGTATGAACATGGGAAGGTATCTCATCCCTGGACAATGATCTGATCTGGATGTATGACCAAGGTGCTGAGTTGTTTGGCCCTGTCAAGGCACTTCAGAGCACTAGCTGTATAAAAGTGGGTATAATTGCCTGTTTAAAATAAAGTAAAAAAATTAAAAATCAAGCTGTCAGATTGGTAGTTTTACATTTAGATGCATGCTTTTATTGTCAACCATTAAGCGTCATAACTTATACTCCAAAGGGCAGAAACCACTGGATGAAAACTCCAAGATTAATACATCAGGGGAAAATTATGCAATGAAAAAAAGTTATGCTTGTTTTACTGCTGCAAGTGACACTAGAGTGGGTGAATAATAAGCCCAAATATGAATTTAAACAAACTTCATTGAAGGCAGACTCTGATAAATAAAGTGTTGTAGCAATCCAGGAGTAGAAATCAATAAATTCCAGGAAGGGTTTCATTACTTGAAAAGGATCTAAAAGTGGAAAAAAGAATAAAATGTGGCAGCAGTTAGGTTTGGGCATTCAAACAGTTGCAAGTAATTAAGTACCTAGTCTAGGATGAAGGGAGAGCAGGAGAATGAATACATCTGAGCAAACCACTCAGTTCAAATAGATCTGAGCTAGACTGAGACTGGAAAGGCTACTAAGCTGCTTGTTTCATGTAGCTGGGAGCCAGAAGTGTACACAGATGGTACTTGACTCCAGCTGGGATGCAATGTACATTTTTAAAGTGGTATCATACGCCAGAGACATTGCAGGGAGATTTTTCTATGTCTGGTAAGTACACTCTTAAGACCCAAACATTAGAGAAGCAACAGTCAAGGTCAGAGAGCATCCCTGTAGAACCACTGGTTCACTTAATAAGTGCTGTGTGTCTGTATAGCTGTATCTACAGGCATTCCTGCTTCTAGCTGCTGGTCTGTGCATTGCTCTTGTGTGAAGGCAAAAAATGTCTCCTATTGTCTCTCTTCCTTTTGCTGCTCCACTGAATATGTGGAACACGTGGTGAGGAAGAAAGTATTCCATCATGTCAGGGTTCTTACATAGAGGAGATGTTCGGGGTCTATAAACTGTAAATTCCCATTCAGATTCTCTGAAAAAATAATCTTAAACTAAGAGCACTTTGCATGTGCATTTATTTATCATTCACTGTCTTCTGCATACACTTAGCTTGAGAATTTTTTTAATTGACTAAATAATGCTTTGCTTAAATGATCATAAAATTACTATGAGATTATAAAATGAGTCATGCTTTATTGTTTTCTAACTGTTCTAGTGCAGTAAATCTGTGACATCTTAAAATGGTCTAATAACATGAAATCTTTATTTTTCCACACTCAGTTGTAATTACAGTCTTAAGAGTTCAGAGTAATTTTATAGCTGAGGTAAGCTAGGTACACACACGGTATTTCCAGCTACTCATCATAGCCTAGGCATGTGAACATCTTGTGGCCAGCTGTGGATATTAAATCTGCAGGAGCCTAAATGAACATGAAAGTAATTCCATGACAAATCTGTTACTGCAGTACTGTGGTATTCAAATCATGTATGCACTAGGAACACTGTTAATTTACATAATCACTTTTGTTTCTTTTGTGGCTTATGTTTTATTCTTATTATTTTGAAATGTTATAAATTTTCATTAATGCAAAATTGATCTTTGAAGAGACTGTGCTAAACTATCATTAAACTATAAATAGTTTTTCTCTGCTGTATATGAAACATCCTCCCTCTCTTGAGGTTTCCTTCTATTTTGCTGCTGTTACATGATGAGATTGATTAGCAGGAACTGTTTATCACATTATAATAAAATACATTCAAGACATCCTTGTAACTTCATTGGACATGCTGTTCTAGGTCGATGACTTACAAACACCAGAATTCCTTCTGGTTTCTTCCTTCTTAAATGCTCCAAAATGCTCTTACCAGCTATCCATATACAGTGAGCATTACAGACATTCAGCATGATCTGATGATAATTTAATTATCATAGAACTCTTGTGTCAGCAATTAGAGACATGAGGTTGGTTCAACAAAGCAGAGCCCCTTAGACTTGATCAGTAATTTTTAATCAGTAGTTCCTCCTCCTGTGCCAAGATGACTTCCTTTGGAAAGAGACTCTGTTTGCACTCTCCACTTCTATATCTGGACCCACCTGGGATCCAGCTGTCAGGGCACATGGATGGAGTGATTGTCTGCTTTGTTAACATCATCTGAAGGAGAAGGAGGGAAGCCAAACATGCAGAGGCTCAAACTTAACCAAATGATGCTTGCTGACAACTGCAGGGAACAACCCTGGTCAGGCAGACTAATTGACAGGGATAGGCAGAGCAGGAGGATGCTTGTTCCAGCGAGATCAGTTGGACAGGGGCTTTGTCAAAATTCAGTGAGCTGGACCAGTGGGCAAGCCAGATACCATGGAGGAGATAAGAAGGCCTGGGATCTGGGTGAGGGTGTCAGCCAGGGAGGTTTTGCCTGTACTGAGCAATCTGCAACTGTACCTGTGCCTGTGAGCATGGAGAGTGGAGTGGGTGGGGGAGGGTGTGTGTTTTCTGTAGTGAACCTCAGCCCTGACGGCAAAAAGAGTAGAAAGGGACTTGTCTGTCAGTACTTGTGTGAGTCCTACATGGAGGTGCTGTTGAAGTCCTTCATGCTACCTGATCCAGAGAATAGTCAAACATGGTAATGGTTGAAATGTATTCCAGAAGAGACACTTTTTTGAAAAAATACACCAGCAATACCCTGCATATATCTTGCCTGACAGGAAAATCTGAGTGGTACCACTTACAACAAAAACATTTTGTTTGAATTTGCCAAACACTCAAGCCTCCTTCTCAAACCCCAGCTACCATCAGCCCAGCTCCTGACATGAAGAAAAGCCAGTAAATTACCTTTGTTTTCTATCTGTCCCTTGTGAACATTCCATACAAGTGTCAATAAACTGTGCCCCAAGTAATCTCTCTCATTGTATACAAAGACTGCTCAGTACAGTAATTTAGAAAATCTGTCCATGAATACCCAACAGTTTAGATTATCCCAGGATTTACTTCTGCCATAACACAAAGCTCCTTTGAATACACTCACTCTTGGGTTGTTCAGCTGTTACCAAAAATTTCTGCAGGTTGTGCCACAGAGTGAAGAGGAGGAAGAAAGGAACAGAATAAAAGGTTTCTCATGACCCATCTGGAGAGCTGAGGGTTGTGTACGGAACAGAGAAGAACTGTGAGCATAAAAGAGAGCTGGAGAGCCCACATCCATGGGAAGAAGCCATGAGCATGAGAGCAGGAGGGATTTGTTACAGCTCCCTTACCAAATGATGCTTCAAGGTAATTGGGAGGATCAGTCAAGTCAGGCTTTTTTTTCCCAATAAATTTAAAAGGAGTTTTACCAGGTTATTTCACTAAATGGCCCAATTTTGAACCAGCATTACCATGGCTTTGCAGTAAAGATTATGTTGTAATAATTATTATTATTTTAATTATTAGCATACTAAATAAGTATGGGAAAGCAAATGTCTTAGTTCTTGTACTAGTGACTGTAACTGAACAAGAACACAACCTGGTCAGTGTCCCTACCTCCTACAAAGGGATGCAAGTCAATTTATGTATTTATTTTGCACACAGGCTTGGACAAGGGTGCAAGCTAATTTAGTATGCTTACCTTACACCTGACAAGGAGCAGGGGTGGAAGGAATGGTCCATTCATTTATAAGATATATCACAGATGTCAGAAGTGGGATGGCTCACCTGCAAGTTTACTACCAGCAATCAGTGCAACTTCTGAAATGGAATAAACATTCTGTGATCAGGGGTTGCATTGGTGAGCCAAAATCAAAGGCCAGATGGCTTTTGATGGCCAGATGACTTCACTGATAGTGGAGTAGAAATTTACACTGGTAGCAAGCACTGGTTTTTTCTTTCTTCACCCCTCTCTTCATTAATAAGCAACATGCACCTACTAAGAAACAATCAGTACATTATGTATGACCCAGTCTCACCTCCTCAGTAGGTATAAAACTTGGTTTTATAAAAATTTTTTTTTTTTTTTTTTTTTTTTTTTTTGGAGGAAAAGAACTTCAATTTTCCCAGATGGGTTGATGGGCCTGAATCCTCTCTTGCCCCCAGAGGGGATGCCTCTTTGGTAAGATTTACACCTCCACCTCTGTCATACATTTACTGAAGAATTACTTAATGGAAATTGAATTTTTGCAGTGTGTGCTTACCAATGGTAATTCTGAACTTGTTTTGTCTGTTGTTTTAACAAACTGACAATCTTTTCAACTTTGTGAAACTATCTTAGTGCATGTCTATGGCAGGGCTTATAAACAGGAAACATTGACTAGATGTCCCATTCACTAGATTTCTGCCTTCCTAATATATAATACATAATTCCCCATTATTCAGAATATTTTCTTATTATATTCTAATCTTTCAGTGGCATAATATCTTGTTCACTTCTCTTCTTTAATAAGTATATATTCCAGAGATTGTTTCTCTGAGCCATTCATGATGATATAGAAGTCATTTTCTTGAATAGGAAAAGCTGATTTTCTGCCATGGGATATATAATATTTCTCTTACTACATCATTCTGTATTGGTTATTCACCCAGTCCACCATGGCCAACTGAAGCCTAATCCGTCCATTAATGAGGGGGTAGTGATTTTGCATTACATAAAACCACTGCAGCTATATGGACAAATTCTTTTTCTGCCTCTTCAATAAACATGATAGCAACTCTGTTTCATACTCTGGAACTTGACAGCACACTTACTACTGTTATATTTTCTCAGTTTTGGTGGGTTTTTTCTCTTTCACAGCCTGTTTCCTAATCAATGGCAGTTGTATGCCTTCCAGGTCATAATTACCTAGCTTCACGCATAGTCTCCCATGTGAGACATTATTACAAGCCTTTTTTCCAAGTGCAAACACATTTTAATAAACCAGCCCTTCCTACCCACTGTGCTATCAGTGCTCTGAGAGACTCTAGCAGATTGCAGGGATACTACAGGCTGTGCTTGGCATTTCTAATTCTGGGAGGATAATTCAGCGACGATTTGTGTGCACGTACTGCAACGCAGGCTGGATTTACTATGGCATTTCACAGGCATTTCATTATGATGGCCATAATGTAAAGCCTTTTC
Source organism: Heliangelus exortis (assembly GCF_036169615.1). Classification (NCBI taxonomy): domain Eukaryota; kingdom Metazoa; phylum Chordata; class Aves; order Apodiformes; family Trochilidae; genus Heliangelus; species Heliangelus exortis. The sequence goes on along the minus strand of NC_092425.1, from coordinate 24,326,596 downwards.
GGGGAAGAGTGAGTCAGCACAACCCTACACCACCTTCTCTTGGCCCAGCACGCACCAAGCACAGGACCGGCCACCGGGGCTTCCTACAGCCTCTCGCCCGCTGTGGCACGGCCGCCTGCAACACTTGTCCGTGATGCTCGACTCCAAAACATTATTTGCAATGGAGGCAGTGCTTTTCCTAACCATGTGTTTTAAAGTATTTACAAGGGCAGTTGAGGGCATTACCACCGTCCAGATGCGCCGGAGGAAGCTGCGCTGGGCACCGGGAATTCAACGGGACGAGACGTCATTGGCGGCTCCAGCCACCGAACACCTAAAGCCTCCTGCATGTGCCGGATCCCCGGGAACCGTATTTCATTTCGCCATAACCTGAGCTGAGCTGTCCCGGGGCCCAGCCTCAAACTTTAAGCGAGTGCTTCTTCTTATCAACCACGGGAGGCGACAGGAACATCCTCTGCCCCGGCAGGACGAGGCAGCCGGAGCCAGACGGACCCCTCGGGGCCGCTGCGATCCCGCCTGCAGCTCTTCCCGCCTCTTCCCCCCTGCCCCGCCCTGCCCCGGCCCTGTCGGGGGGAGCGGCGGGGGAGCGGTGGGAGGAGCGGTCCTGCTGGAGAGCCCTGTCAGCGCGGGAGGGAGGGACCGGGGCGGGCTCCGGAGGGGTGCGCGACCGGGCCCCCCGGCCCCCGGCGTGAGCGGCCGGGATGCGGTGCGGGAAGATGGCGCCGCCGCCGCCGCCAGGAGAGGCGGTTGGCGCTTGGGGCAGCGTGCGGCGCCGCTGCCAGCGGCTGCTCTACTGGGTGCCGGTGCTCTTCATCTCCAGCATCCTCTGCTGGTCCTACTACGCCTATGTCACCCAGCTCTGCCTGCGTGAGTGCCTCCGTGGCGGTCGGGGGGTGTCGACGGGCTCCCGCGGGACGGAGGTGGGCGCCGCCGCCCCTACTGGGAGAGCGCAGCGGGGGAGGGGAGGGTGCTCCGGCCGCCCGCACCCGCCGGTGCGGGGCCGAGGGGCGGCTGTGTTATCTGATGTTTGTCGGCGCTGGGGCCGCCTCCGGGCCGCCACGCCCGTCCGCTGGGTCGGGGTCGGGGGTCGGGGCTGCGCCGCTGAGTGTGGTTGGCGACGGGCCGGGCTGGACTGGGCTGGGCTGGGCTGGGCTGGGCGGGCTGGGCGGGCTGGGGGCTGGGGGCTGGGGGAGCGGCCCTCTTGCAGCCAGAGCCCCCCAGAGGGCAGGGGTCGCAGCGGGCCTCCGTGCTGCCTGGTACACGCACACACAAACACACACACACACTCACACACACTCACACACACCCTGCGACCCGGTGGCGTGTAATTTGCAGTTCCAGGCGAGGAGGGACCGGATGGGGTTCACGGGCGGGAGTTTTTCTCCACGGCGTGACCAGCGTGTGCACCCCAGCCCTCAGCACGGGACTGCGGGCTCCCTGGGCAAGCGGCGTGAGCAAAAAGTTTGGGGTTTTTTTCGCTTTGTTTTCCTCCCACTGCATGGCAGCACGTACATAGAAGAGCAGGTTCTCCTGTCAGCTGACCTGGAAGTGGGGACAGATAACAGAAAATCCGCCACTTTTCTGTCATCTAGAAAGTGTAACAGACTCATTGGATGGTTTCGGTTGGTGTCACGTTCTAAAGGCTGGAAACGGGGAGGTTCTTGTTGGATCCCACCAGGACAAAGTAAAGATAACACAGTATCAGGTGCAATTACACAGCTTTATTTAACAGAACTGGTAGTCATTAAAAAGGTAACTACAAAACCTAGTTTTGTAGAGAAATAGAAAGAGAAATGAGAAAGTGAAAGAGAAAGAGAAGGTAAAGTTAGAAAGTGAAAGAGAAAGAGAAGATATAATTAGCAGTCCTGGATCCAGCACTGGGTCAGCATACCAGGGGAGGGTGAAGCCCACCATCACAGCTTCTTTTATAGGCCTGCTTTGCTCAGTCATTGATGAGTAAGAGTGGGTGAGGTGTATGGAATTGAACAACTGGAGCAGACCTCTGCCCACCTCTCCTCAAGCCCCAGGCCATATGCAGGCTGTTATCCATAGGCACTAGGCAGTCCTTTAGAAAGTTTAACAACAGGGAGACCAGTCCCTTAAAATTATAGTTGTAGAAGAGAAAAGAGAGAGGAAAGAAGAACTATACAGAAGTTATAGTGAAGTCACCACACAAAGTTTGCACCTTTGGATCAAAGAATTGTTTCTTCTCAGCACAGTCAACAGCCCTCCCTCTTACCAAAGAATTGTCTCTTCTTAAGTCCTTCAGACTGTTCTAGACAAATGCATGACACATCTTCTGTGTTACAGTCAGAAAAGACCTTTAAGATCAAGCCCAGCCTTTATTCCCAGCTCTGGCAAGTCCATCACTAAACCATGTCCCTACCACACCTACACGTCTTTTAAATATGTGCTGGTGGTTGATCACTTCCCTGGGCAGCCTAAGTGCTGGACAACCCTTTCAGTAACTAAATTTTTCCTAATAACCAGTCTAAACCTCTCTTGGCACAACCTGAAGCCTATTCCTCTGTCACAACTTCTTGATCCACCATTGGAATCTGCAGCCTGCAATCATTCAGAAGTCATCCTGACCATGCACCTTGGCTCTTAGTGTTAGACAAATAATCATGTACTGAGATGGGGTGTGATCTGAGTATGTGAGCTGTCAGTCCAGAAGGGTTTCTTGAATGACCAGCTCACTAGGTTCCCTTGAATTAATTTTGGTTTCTTTTGCAATCTGTCTTATAGAAAACAATATAGTAATTTAATTTTAGAGGCTAATGTCTGGTGTACTGGTGTTTGATGGGCACTACTGTAATAATAGCACAAATCAATGCAAATTAGCTGTTTTCTCCCCTTTTCACTTTACTGTAGGTGAGGTTTATAGTGACTTTGTTCATTTAGCATCTGTGTAAGGAAGACCGGTGAGGGAAAAGTACTTAAATCAAGCTGAATCCATTTTAATGCCTTTATTACTTAGCCAGACCTCAGCTGTTCATGTTGAAAATCTCAGCAGTCTGGTACCTAAAGTTGGAAATTTTTTTTTAACAGAAGACTGTGATAAAATTTTTGTTCTTTGGATGCTTGGCTAAGAAGTTGAGACATTAAGCAAAGAATGATGACAAGGCCTATCACCTCTGTTGTGGAGGGAGGTATCAGGACTTGCAGTGTGGTTTCTATATTGGAGGTGGGATTTTTACACCTTTTTTTCACTAATAGTGTTCAAAACAGCTGGCTAGCTTTAAATGCTGCTCTTCACCCAGACACCAGAACTTGAGTTGCTGTGGCCTCACAAAAGGAGGACTGAAGTGTCTACCTCTACCAAAAGGAAGGAAATTCTCTAGAAAGTTGTGGGAGAAGTTGACTGAGTCAGCCCTGAAAGGGAAGCTGTAAGCTGACAAGAGGAGGGCAAAGATGCTTTGGCAGAAAGTGATCCTATAGTTAACATCAGTCCTTATGTACACAGCCCTGTGTTGCTTACACAGTAGAGAAGCTTGATTTGGGCACTGCTGTCTGAGCTACTGCATTTTTTCTTAGGTGTAATTCTGTACAACAGAGGAAGATTAGATTTGCATTAACCTGAAAGTAGGTACCTCTTGAGGAAGTGGCATGCTTGAAACTTGCTTCTGTAAAACTATGGTACTATAATTCCTTGAGAACCACTCGAAGCAAAAGGCATGTGCTAGGATAAAAGAAAGAGGGGACCTGGGGGCTCTGCTAAACCATGTTTTATTGAATTCCTTTCTGTGGTGATTTTTTGTCTCTCCCACCACCTCCTCCCCTTCCCCATTCTGCCTGGCACACTGGTTTTTGAATTCAGCTTCTGCTAATTCCATCTTTTATATGTATCTGGATTTTTTCCCTCATTTTTGGCATATTAAGATAAAAAAACTTATGTCGTGTCTTACTAATGAATATTTAGTGTAAACAACAGAAGGAATAGCTAACAACTCTGAGGATGAAAGCCAACAGCAGGAATAGACTGTAAGCATTTCAGCAGTTTGAAGGCAGCCTGTCTGCTGCACTGCTGATGACTGGGTGCAGGGAACAGAGTTAACCACAGGGGAGAAGGACTCAGCAAGGACTTTGCAAAGTTGTAAGTGGTTTATTTGAGCTTTAAGTAATGAGCAAGTGTTGCAGGTGTAGTATTTTGAAGGGTTTCCTGCAATTTCAAATCAGTATTGTAGGAGGGACATTATATTTTTTTTGAAAAAAGAAAGTAAAAGTCTTCTAATATGATCCCTTTCATCCCTAAAGCCAAACAGTTACATTTGAGTAGGATTTTACAAACAAGGAAGGGGTTTAGAAGCAGGAAAAGAAATCCACAACTTTCAACTGTTATTATTACCATGCCTAAAGTTCCGTCTTTTGTTAGTTGATTCAGTTAAGTACTTATGCACCACAAAATGTCTGTTTTCTTCCTGCTGGCTACAGAATACTGGAATTAAATGTGCAAATGAATTGGTTTTAAAACACCTAATCAAAAATTGCTTGTCTCTAATCTAGTTCCATTCTGTTAATTTTGCCAGTATTGTCATCTCACAACCCCTGTCTGGCAGCAGCAGTTGTCTTTTCCCCCCAAGTAACTTCCTGTGTGTTTAAAAAAAGGAGTGTGTTTATGAAAACCTGAAGTTTATGAAGCTTACAGACTGATTGTTCTTCCCCTAGAAAAGATGAGGAAATAAATCTGATATACAGTGAGTACACTGAACTTCAATAGCTGAAGCTACTGAAATTTCAGCCTAGAATATGAAGAATACCAGTAACATGAAGTGTAAATGGAATTCTTTCCCCCAGCTGCTGCATCCACATGTCTGTACTCAGAAAATACAAATTGGCTTCAGTATACTGTATGCAAAGAAAGTAATTGTTCTCATGTCTTCCTCCTGAGGCATGTCTCTAAATTGCATTAGTAGGTATCCACTCCACGTGCTGGGTAAGGCAAAATCAGTAATTATTTGTAGTTTGACAGACATATTATTGATAATCCCAGATGTGAAGATCCTTTTTGGGTTTTTTTTGTTCTCTTGTGTTTTGTTTTCCTGGCAGTTTGTGATTTGGAGTTGCATGTGTGAAGGAAATGTGAAAATTTGGAAGTGCTGTGACAGATGCTTTTAGTGAAAATACTAACTGTGCTGATATTATCCAGTGAATAGAAATTGGTTGAATATGTTTAGTTTTGATCCATTTTTATGTGTCACTGATTTTAATTCTAAGCATAATGCTCTTGCTCAGGGATCCCTGTCCAAAAATGCAGCTTGAATTTGTAATTTTGAAGAAGGAAATTTTGAAGCTGCAGTGGGACACTGGAGTGAGCAATAAGCATTTCCTGACTACTTCAGTGAAGGGAAAGGGAGGAAATATTGCCACCTGGTGAGTGATTTGCGTGATTCAGAAGAAAATAGGTGACTACAGCACAGTTTAAGAGGACAACCAGACATTCACAGTGCAGTTATGGGAGCTCATAAACCACATCTTTGTTCTTGGAGCAGAGTATATGACTGGGATCTGTCCATAACTACCTTCAGCATGGAACAGAAAAACATGGAGTGACATCCAGTTATTAAAGATGTTAATGATCATGAAAGATTTTTCCTGGAGGATGAGATTGATTAATGCTGAATTGATGTTTTTGACTCTGTGTAACATCAGTTGAATGGAATTACAGGAGGATAAGAAGCTGCTTAATTCATGGCAGTTCAGAGGCAGAATGAATTCACACCTTTTAGGTATGGCACAGTGTCGTCAGGGGATCAGAAGCAACAGAAATATGGAGAGAGAAGCTGACAGAGGGGAAAAAAAAGGCGGGGTGGGAGCAGAAGAAAGCTGAAGCCCAAGATTTGATCAGCTGGATTTGAGCTCTTTGCTCAATGTGATCTCCAAGTGGATCATAGGATTTATTTGGAACATTGCAGCTGGCTGTTGTCAAATGCTAGTTAAATGCCATGTCTGTACATTGGCTGTTAAAGCAGCAAAGGACTTTGGTCAGGCAAATTTGTATTTTCATGCTGTATTTTTCAAACACCACAGTTTTTCCTTATTACTTTCAGAAAAGTTTAAAATCTGGCAGCTGGAGTGAAGTTGGCCTCTGAATTTTAGCCAGCAGTACTCCTGTACATTTCTCAGATTTCATTAAATTTCCTTCTCAGACTTTCAGGGGCAGTTGCCATTCTCTGCTTCTGAAACTGAAGTCTGTTTAAAGTATGACTGGATATCTCTCCATGTAGTGCCTAGGTTTTGTGCCTTGAAATGTAAACCATGGCTTTAAGTTGAAAACAAAAGGTCTAAGGTGAAGATAGAATTATTAGATAAGATTGTGTTTTCAGTTAAAGATTAAACACCACTTGATACATAGCAACCTGAATAGATGTTCTTGTCAGGATGTACTCTTTCTTTGCTAAAAAGGATCTGGTTGTACTTCTCCAGCAGTAGTCTTCACTCTTCAGTTACTATTTGTGAGTTGGAAAGTAAGCTGGAAGTTTGTAAAGAAGAAAGACTAGATCAATTTGTAGTCATACTCACTTCAAATGCAGTGATTTTCTGCCCTTATTTTAAAGGGTACCAAATATTAGCTTGCATAGTGGGTGGACAGTGATGTGGTTTGATGCAGAGTTAAAATGAATCATACATTCATAAATCTGAATGTATGTATTAGTAATGACTACTTATATCAACCTTTAATGTCCCAGAAATATTCATTTCTTTTGTACTGAAGTGAAGCACTGATGGCAAATTCTCCACTTTGTGACTCTGAATCGATGCAAATCACTGCTCTGTCTAGCAAAGAGGTAGTTTTTGTTGCAAGCAGTGGTTGGCTTTGTTTTTTTTTCCAAAGGACTATTGCAGACAAGGATAGAACACTTGTCACAACTGTAAAACACTTTAATGTGTACAGAACTGAGTTACACTGCATCTATAGATTAGTGTTTTACAGTTTCAAATATGCTATAAGGATAAAATACATACTTGGTTTTGTGAATCAGATACAGGATGTTACTGAATAAATGTTTGAGAGAAGCAGCTGTTTATAAATGCTGCTGCAGTCTCTGAATCACACTTGTCTTATTTTCTCATTCCAAAGTTTTAAATGTTAAAAAAATGTACATAAAATATGGAAGCAAGATGCTGTATACCCACTTCAATCGAAGCTTTAAATTATTAATTGCTTTCTCCAGTCTTGTTTTCTTCTTCTTTTAAATCTAACCATTCCATTTACTGCTTAGGAACTTTGATTTTGGGTTAAGAACTCAAGCCAAATTTAATGCTGGAAAGCCAGTGCAAATTTTTTAGTTTAATTTTATCTTGTAAAATCTTTTGGGGTTTGTGATAGTAATGTGCTTTGCTGTGTGTCTAGCTTCACAGAGGCAGATGACTCCTTTATTTTTCCAAGGTTAATGCAGAATTAAGATTTCTTGAGAAAATGAGCTGTAGTTCAAGAAACAGAAATCCTTTTCTATCACCGAATAGTCTTATCCAGTGCAAAATGCCTAGAAATGTGGCTTCTCTTCTTACCAAACTGATTTGGTGATGGAGTTGAAGCAGGCACTTTTGAGGTACTGTGCTGCCTCTCTGCTTGCTGAGGAAACATTCCTAATGCTGCATTGCTTTTTAACAGTGAAGACTCCCAGCAAGTGTGGGATGGATTCCCCAGGCTTCTTGGTATATCCTTCCCATCCTGGACTTTTTCCTGTCTTTCATAAGACAACTTTCTGTCCTCAGTCTCTGCTGGATTTTGCAAGCACAGGTTGTTTAGCAGCACTGGCTACTGAATGTGCTGTTCCTGTTCCTGGCTGCCTGTGGCCCAGGGCAAGCAGGGACCAATATTTCTGGGTCAGGAAATCGGCATCAAGATTGGACTAAGTCCTGCATATGGCCCAGCCTGATCCCTGGTTCTGACAGGCACTGTCTGCAAGCTGTGTAATGAATCAGAAAGGATCTGATGATGTGATAGTCTACTAGTACTAAACTGTAAATGACATCCTGACACTTCAGCAGTGGAAGGCTTATTCTTAGTGAAATTGGCCCCTGCAGTACCTCAGGCAAACAGAGCTCTAACTTTTTAATGACTTCTGGAAGACAAGTCATGGTTTTGTAATTATCTCAGTCTCTGAGTACATGGGAGTATCATTCCATTCCTCTCTCAAAGGATTTTACCCTGTTTTCTTCTAGATGTAGAAACTGCTTAATGGTTGGGATTGACGTGTCCTTGCCATCAATTTTAGTCATTGTAGACATAAATGCTTTTTACCCTTATTATTTGTACACTATCTGGCTACCAGTAAGTGAATTGGCAGCCTTTAAGCTGATATTTATTAATGGCAGAATGCACAGTCTGACCTACTTTTCTGTGCAGTAACAGCAGTGAGTATAGCCCCTTGGAACAGAAATGAGAAAACTGCCAGAAAGACTGATATAAATGATTCGCAGAAGATTATATGATCAAATACTATTGAATAATATAGCAAAGCTATATCATTGAATCTAATGAAAAATAGAAAATGTGGTTTAATGAAGTATATCATGTATGCGGCTCAGAAATGGGGGAAATACCAGACATTCTTTGATTATATCCAAAATTAGAGGGGTTTTTTGTGTTAAAAAATTATTTTCAGTGCACTTAAATAGTGTGATTTTCAGAATTATAAGCATCTTGCAGTTACCCTAAGAAGTATTTGTGTTGTGGTCTTTCTACAACTAGAGGAATTTTTGAGATCAATTTAAGTGGAAGTTTGATTTGTAATTTCCTCTCTGGGCCTATTGTATTGCAAATGTCTGTCCATTACATTCCTACACATCATTCCTTCTTCAGGGAACCTTTGATTTAAAGAGACATAGGTGTAGTGCTTCACACTGGGCAAAGTTGCAGATTACTGGAGAACTTGCATATTTCTCTTTGCCACCATTTGAGGGGATGTTTGTTAAGCAGCACAGGCATTCGCATCTTCAACAGCAGCTGCAGTAAGCGTGAAAATAAAAAATGGTAAAATTGAAGATACCAGCACCTCTCTTCAGCCTTGCTTCTTTTCCTTTGGCTTCTTACACTGGTTACAACCCAGGAGCATATAAAACAATTCTCGAGTTACACTAATATTGTAAAAAGAGATTAAACTGACAAGATACATTAAAAAAAAAACCACCTCATTCTCACTCTGCTGGGATTAACTGGACATCTTTGAGCACTTGGATTTTAGCCTTCATACTCAGCAGCTCCTGCCTGCCAGGAACATTTGGTTTTTGAGCTAGAAACCACGAAAGCTGAAAAGATAGTCTGTGGAGCAGGTGCAGATTTCATTTTTGAGGTGGACAGAAATTTTGAAAAGCTGTAGGTTTGCAGTCAAGTAGGAATTATTAAATTTGGATTTACTAGTTGTATTGGCTCTTACCAATGGAAAAGTTAAAAGTCTCAAACACATTAATTAATACTTTTCATCCAAGGTTAAGGGAGGGTTGGGGGGAAGATGACAACTGCTTTCACAGTAGTGTTCTATGCCATTCCCTTGTTAGGAGTGAAAAATCATCTTGAAAGGTTGGTTAAGTGGATTTCAGTTTGAAACTGGAGATTTCGCAATTTGTGCTTGACTGTGGCTTTTGAATTAGCAGAGAGTGGTTATTCCAAGAAGACTGGCAAAATTTCTGCACACCTTGCTGACCATACCAAGAGGAGAAAGAAAGTCATAATTTGAGTAGAGATTTGTTTGTCCTAAGCTGAGCACTCCAGCACTTTTAAATTACATGTCAGCCCTTATGATGTCTTTTGGGGTTTTTTTTCTGGTGGGTGACTGTTTATTTACAATTCTACAGTCCTTGTGCACTATAGTACTACAGCATCTCTGCTCCTCAGAGTCAAATGTGTAAATGTGTTCCCTGAGGTTCTCTCTAGCAGTTGTCTTGATGTATATTTAGCTTATTAAGCTCTGAAGATATCTCTTAGCTGAACTGGAAAGCTGAAGCAGTTTTCTTTATAGTGGCTTATACAATTTCTTTGGTGTCCTTCTGATTTTTGTGAGGAACTTCCTAAACATAGTTATTTACTGTTTTCCCTCAGGTAAGGTAGTTGTGCATTCTGGTATAGCTACAGTCAAATCTCCATTTTAATATACCTAGTTTATAATTATGGAATTGTGGAGTAATTAATGTTTGAGAGGACCTCAGCTCATCTAGTCCCAACCTACTCATCAAAGCAGGATTAGGTGTGAGATCAGGCCAGGTTCTTCAGGGTTTTATGCTGTTGAGTCTTGAAAAGCTCCAGAGATGGAGACTGTACAGCATTACACAGGGCATGGACTGTTCTCATGGTGCAAGATTTTCCTTACCTCAAATCTGATCTTATGCTTGCTGCCTCTTGTCCTCCTACCCTGCACTGTTATGAAGAGCCCAGCTCCACCATCTCAGTGCCTCCTGGAGGTCCTGTTTGGTCCTCCTAAAGCAATGTCTTCTCCAGGCTGAAAAGGCCCTGGCCATGTCCTCTGCTCAGAGGGGTCAGTGACCCAGCCCCTATCACCTTGGTTGCTCTCCCCTCAACTTGGCTTTTTGTTGTTTTGAGAGCCCCAATGTTCTGGACATGTCTAATGAGTGCTGCAGGAAGGGGGATTATCCCTTCCCTTGGCTGACAGGCCATGGCCCTGCTGATGGCACCCATGATGCTGGTGGCCCTATGGGCTGCCCAGCTGCCTCCTGTTCAGCTCATTGCCCACCAGCACTCCCATGGCCTCAGCCACAGAGCTGCTCCAGCCCAGCATCCCCAGGCTCTATCATTGTGAGGGATGTTTCTTTACAGGAGTTGGACTTTGCCTTTCCTCATTTTGTAAAGGTCCTGTTTTCCCATTCCTCCAGCCTGCCTGGGTTTCTCTGTGTGGCAGTTCTGCACAGGGGTGCCCCAGCCTTTGTCCTCAGGGCTGTCTCGTCTGTAAACCTGATGAGTGTTCACTCTTCAGAGCATTAGTTGAGGTGACGAGCAGCACTGGCCCCACTGTACATCCTTGCATTGGGCAAGCTTTATTTAAATAGTGACTTTCACTATATCAACAAATCTGAGTTTCATACATCAAATTAGGATGGCACAGCTGCTGGGTCTTTCAGTAGGAGTTGCTTTGTGCCTCCTATTTAAAGACCAGCCTTGTGCAGCCATTTTTGATAGGAAAACAAGAGCAGGTAAAAAATCTGTATAGCTGCTGGCCTCTTGTGTGCAATTATAGGTGCCAGTATATTTCAGTTTGCAGACTATTTATTGGGATGGATAAATGTTTGGTGGATTAATGAGGGTGTAAAGTGAAGAGCACCATGGTGATTTTGGCACTTAGGAGTTTCTGATCTCTCTGATATATCTGTTGTGGGGTGTTTGGTTTGGTTTGGTTGGTTGGTTGTTTTTGTATTTTAATAATATAACTGAAAGTGAAATATATAAAGAAAAAAGATCTATTCTCTTTCATAAGTGAGGTGACTTATACATCATACCTGTGCACTCTACTGGATTGCCCGACGTACTTGTACCTTTCACCCTTTTTTACTCTCCTCAAATCCTGTAATCCATCAACAGTTTATTAAAGGAAGTGCAACTTTTGTCTACTTTTTATTTTTATACCTTGGAGATCTAAGGTATCACAGAGTATTGCTGGCAAAGCCAGTTCTGGAGTCTGAAACTTCTGCCTCAAGAAGAGAACATGCATGAACAGTAAAACCTGTACAAGCACAGATAAAGAAATAACCATTCTTCAGAGCTGGCTTTTCTTGGGTTAAACTTGGGCAGCTTTAGGTAGGTGGAGGTGTTAGTTCTCAGGAACTAAGCCTGGGAAGGGGAGCCAGAAGACCTTAGAGGTAATTGGCATTGTCTACTTATTCTTGTGATGAATTACACAGCATAAAAGCTTGAGTGTGTGGCCTGAAGCCTGTACTGTTTGATGATTTAGTCTTCCTTCTTTGGTTGAAAATCAAAACAAGTATTCAGCTATATAATGTGCTATTTAAACATAATTTTTACTTTTTCCTTTTTTCTCATTTTTCAGTGACAATGACAAATATTGGAGAAAAAGGTAAGATTTTTATTAGCTGTCTTTAAGTGAAATTTAGATAGCAGGGTATATTAGTACTTTCCTAGTAAAAATACAGTAGAGATACAGATATAACCTGTTTTAGATAAGTGTATTTTTTGTGTTCTCCAGATCCTTTTGTTATCCTGCTGTTCCTGAGTATTGCTTTAGCCCTTCTAAATAGATTTGAGAAAAATTAGAACTTTTTACTCCTCTTACTGGCTTTCTGAAGTGTCACTAAAATAAACTTGATACTCTCTTTGTAAAAATTTTCGTCCATAAGAAGGAAAGCTCTAGTAAAACAGGACTTCTGAAGATAAGCAAGGACTTTGTGCAGTGTGACATACTTAAATGGGAGATGATGTTTTTCTGCAGTTTGTTTTTAGCCAGTGTCTTTGAAGAGTAGATACCTAACCTTTTTAGAAGATAATAAAACCACCTGATTACTTGTCATTAGAATTCTGACCCCAGGGCTGTAACATGTTCAGATTGTTTTTCCAGATGTTATTTAAATACAGCACAGCATAGAAGCATGAAGCTTGGGGCTGTAGAGATTTTGGAGGAAGGTGTTGGGGGTTAGGAAACAAACTATATGCTTTTTGTGTTTTTGTAGTTTCAGTGGGTTTTATTAACTCATTGGTGATTTCCCCCCATTAGAAGAAGTGTTTGCCAATCAAGAAACATTTGCTTGAAAACCTTTTTTCAGCCATCTGCCCCCCCATGATTGTGCCCAAGTGTATCTGCAAACTTCCAGCACCTGCACACTTTGAAACAATCTCAGTTTCTTGCTGCTTCATAGAGCTGGGAGTAGGGGGAATGATACATGTTGAGTGTGTTGTTAGACATTACTCACAAAACACATCAGAATTGTAATCAAAATGCATTGAGGAACACTAGATTTCCCTATTTCAGCTGCTTAAAGCCTTATTGAGCTTCATGCCAGGCAGAAGGTATTTACCCTGACTGTACTTCTGACCCGGGTGGAGGCAAATGAGGCTCAGCCCTACTACAACTTGCCATAAATTTCTAGGCTATTATAGCTCTTTGTAAGTAGGTTTTCTTCAAGAAGGAATATGGCATTTGAGTTTGTTTTGTTTTTCTTTTCAGAAAAACTGTAATATATAAGGATTTCTGCACAGGAAGCTGTAGACTGTTTTCTGTTTAAAGTGAACTGAGATTCTTACATTGGATTCTCAACACCCACAGCCCCATTGAAGCAGCTGGGTAGACCAGGGTCTCCAGTGCATCATCCATGTGTTATGGAACATTCTCTAGCACTGAATAGCATTACATATATACATATATACATATATACATATATGAAAACATGATTGTGTAGTGAAAGTACACATTTCCCTTTCTGATGTTTTTTGATGATCATATGAATTTACAAAAGTTGTATAAAGACTATTTAACTGTGTAGTTTCCATGTAACCTTGAGCTCTCTATGATCTGAGTTCATCTGTAAAGCAGGGAAATAATATTTTTCATTGTTGCTGTCCTAGCTGTTCTTTATTTGCTGCTTCTCTGCCCCAGGAAGAAAAATCCAAAGAAATACTCTTTCTCGGGCATTAGAGCAAGGTAATCAGAGGATACAAGTTTTGGGCTTAATATTTACTGTAGTAAGTTGTATAGTACAGTGAGTGCTTATAAATGGAAACACTGATCTTACCATGCCAGACCTTTTGGAAAAGTTAATGTTACCTACTGTATTCTGCTAAAAAACCTCAGCTTGGTAAATGTTAACTGTCATCTATTTAAAAATATCATAAGAATAAATCACTGGCTGTGAAGAACATAAAGCAGTGAATGAACATTTGAAGTTAAAGAAGTTGCAGGTTTTTAAAAACCAGACTACTGCCCTCCCTCCTGAAAATCCAGTAAAACAAAATAACTGGTTATTTTTACTGCTCAGGTATCATAAGCAGATCCACTCAAAGTCACTCCTCACTCCAGTCATCATTTTGATAACTATACTTCCTTTTGGGGGATCTGGGGTTTTTGGTTTCTTGTTTGGGTTTGTTCTTGCAAGGCTAGCAGTCTCCCTACGTACTTTATAAAGCTGAGAACAGAGACACATCAGTTAAACAGAATTTAACAAATGCATAAAGGGAGAGTGCTTGCAAAATCATAGAATCATAGAATTGGCTGGGTTGGAAGGGACCTCAGAGATCATCAAGTCCAACCCTTGATCAAGTCCAACGCTGCAGTTACCAGACCATGGCACTGAGTGCCACATCCAGTCTCTTTTTAAATATCTCCAGGGATGGAGAATCCACCACTTCCCGGGGCAGCCCATTCCAATGTCTGATCACCCTCTCAGTAAAGAAATTCTTTCTAATGTCCAACCTAAACCTGCCCCGGCACAACTTGAGACCATGCCCTCTTGTCTTGCTGAGGGTTGCCTGGGAAAAGAGACCAACCCCCACCTGGCTGCAACCTCCTTTCAGGGAGTTGTAGAGAGTGATGAGGTCTCCTCTGAGCCTCCTCTTCTCCAGGCTGAACAGCCCCAGCTCCCTCAGCCTCTCCTCATAGGATCTGTGCTCAAGTCCCTTCACCAGCCTGGTTGCCCTCCTTTGGACCTGCTCCAGGACCTCAATCTCCTTCCTAAACTGAGGGGCCCAGAACTGGACACAGTACTCAAGGTGTGGCCTCACCAGTGCTGAGTACAGGGGCTCATATGATGGGCTCATAACCATTCCCCTCAGTCTTTTGTAACACACGTAGCCTGTACCTTGGCTTTCCCCACACGGTCTGTATTTGTCTCACATAAAGTCGCAGTGCAGTCTTTTTGTTGCAAAGCTCACATCTGTTAAAGTAACACCTGTGATCCGTACAGCATCCCTTTGTAAGTACTATAATATCACTGGTCTGTATTAATTCTGTTCCTTTTTGTTTTTAGTTGTGTGCCTGGTTGCTTACCACATATTTTTCATGCTGTTCGTCTGGTCATATTGGAAAACAATCTTTACTCTGCCAATGAATCCTTCAAAAGAAGTAAGATAAACTTAAACTTTGTTTCTGAAATAGCCTAGTCAAATGCCTGATTTTGTAGTTGTAGAATAACTTAGTCTCTGATCTTACGTAGTTTTATACTGTGTAGAAAGATGCAAATGGCAGTTACAGCTTCTTAATAGGGGTAAGTCAGATTGCAAACAGTGTAATGACAAAGACAAAAAGAATTACACCTTCTCTAAGTTTTGTAATAGATTTTTAAAAAAAGAGATAATATCTATGATATTAAAATTAAAAGGAAAAAAAAACCCCAAACCATCTCCACTTGAAAACTTAGCATTATTTGACCTAGAATCTTAAATAATAAAATACTTGTATGTATTTCCCTGTGTTTAAGACTTATGTCACCTGCCAGCATCTCTTTGTTGTGTTCTGAATTAAAGCCTCTTCCCAATTTGTTATGGTATGAAGGAACTTGAGCGTTGTGGCACAACACATAACAGGTAAGCTGATGCTAGGAAGCCACATCTGGCTAAGCAGGACTGGGAGATAGTATAGAACAGCTGCATGGAAAAGAAGTCTGGGTCAACATATACCCCAGAAATGTTACAGAAGAAGGATTCAGTTGTCTTGGAGAATTTTAAGATACAATTGACCTTAAGATAATTGCTTTTAATATAGTATTGGATTTTTTTATTATTTTAATTTCACCAAATCACAGAGTTTGGTAGGGTCTTCTGAAGATCATATAGTCCAACCCCTCTGCAGAGCAGGTTCACCTAGAGCAGGCTGTGCAGGATGGCATCCAAGTGGGTGTTGAATGTCTCCAAAGACAGAGACTCCACCACCTCTCTGGGCAGCCTGTTCCAGTTACTGTTACTCTCACAGTGAAGTTTACCTTATATTTTGGTTGAGCCTCATGTTTTCCAGTTTGTGACTAAATTTCAAATTCTTTCTAGCATTAAAAAACAAAAAACAAAAAACAAAAAAACCACCAAACCTAAAAAAGGACAAAACTTGTCAATAGCTTTGATGAAAATCCTCCCCATGCAGTTTGGTACAGTGAAGAAATTTTTTTGGCCTCTTCCATCCTGTCTCTGTATAGTAGCCTCAAAATCCTCACGAGGTGCTATGTCACACAACCTCAGACAGAGGAATCATGCTATGGAGTTTGAAATATCCACGAAGCCAATACTTATTTTGGCAAGGACTAGCTCTTATAACTAACATGTGAACACAAAATAAACAGCTTGCACTGTGTTGTGCAGAGGTTCTTTTCTGAACAGTTTTCATTCACTAATAAGATACATAATTGTGGAAACAAGTGGATAATTCAGCATAATTGGCATCTTCCTTGAATTTCACTGCAGTCTTTCCAACAGCTTGGGGTGGAGAAGAGTGAATAAATTAAGAACTTTTTTCATTTGGTAATTACATAGCAAAATATATGCACATATACAGTGACTGTAGCGATAATTGGAATGGTTTTCAAATCACTGGGATGAAGCCAATGAAAGGCTTCCAAAACATTTTGACAAATCCTTAGTAATTATGGTGAGATTCCAAAGCCATCATACAATGCTACTGGAGAACTTCAAGTGGGATAAGGAGGATAAGTATTGAAGGAGGATAAAAAAAAAGCAATGTGTAGTGTTTTTGTGTTTTTTGAATTTACACAATGTTGCTGCCAGTAAGTGACATCTTTGTTGTTCCGTGTCTTTTTTTCCTAATCTACTATTTTAAAAATTTAATTAGTGTATTTTTTTAATGTTAAGCTACTGCTTTGCTTTCAGTTTCCAGGATGAAGTCTGTAAATGTAAAAGAATGTTTTCAACATAACTGAAGAGACTTACCAACTATAGCAAAAGCTTATTTGAAAAGGCAGAAACAGATAAAGCTTTGTGTTTTGTATCTATGAATATTACAGCTGGTGCAAACCACAGTTTGTATATTTCTTTTTAATCTTAGTTAAACTTTTTACATATATGAAAAGCACTAAAGTTCCAGCTGCAGTTTCTCCATAAGAGGCTTTGGGGAACAATGCTTTAATATGTGCCATCCTGTACCTGTGTGTACCAGCTATATACAAGCTTGAAGGTGGGAGAGAGGATGGTTTCCCAGGCAGGAAGGTTTTGTAGACTTAGGACAATTCTGAGAACCAACAGAAAAGATGGAACTCTGTGTACACCAAGCAGGAAGAACTTAAAAAAAATAAAAAACCCAAACCAGAACACAAAACAAAACAGCATTCTGAACCAAATTGGTATGAATCTATTCAGGTGTTGGCAAGAGTGTCTTCTAGCTAGGGGAAGAAATGAAAGGTGACCTGGGAAACTCAAGCTAAACAGTGAACCTCCAGCTTCTGCTGGAAGATTGTGAGCTTTGTCAGGAAGGTAGAGTGGTGGCTTCTCTATGGAGGTGAGAATAGGCTTCTGTTATGTTTCTGTCTGCTTCCTTAATTTTATATCACTTTCATTTTGGGGAAAAAAAATTGTAACAACCAGCCTGTCTGTACACAGAAATGCTACGCAGAGACAACCACTCATCCTGCTAAATATAGACCTTTTTTCAGTGGTGATTTTGTATCCTTTTTCTCTGACAGAGGTACCAAAGGCTTTGGCATCTGCCCATTTCTAGAGGCTGCAGCAACAAGTTGACTGTGTTGCTGGTTTGCTGAGGAATTTAGAAGAAATTTGTATTGCTCAATGTATAGTGTGAATCTTCTTGAGTGATTTTTACCCTCTCGGCTCATACTGGAGCATGTTTTGTTACTGCAGCTTTGGGCAGTGAAAGAAGTTGCCCTTTTATGCAGGCATATGTTAAGATGTGGTTATTCTGCCATACAGGACACCCATCTCTTCCTTCTCTTGGCCAGGCGCTGAAGTAAAAACATCCTAACACCTGTGTTTAGAGACCAGCAACTCTCCAGTGGCAAAGAATAAAAAAGGAAATGCCAGACAGCAGATGAGAAGTAAAGCTGTCTGTTCTGGTGTTACTAGTAACACATTTTCTGTCAGCTGAAGGCAGACATCCCTAGTTTCTATTCACTAGCTAATACTTAGTATTACAGAAGTAAATTATCTGACGTTTCAAGGGAAGGGTAAGCTCTTGCTCCTTCTCTTGAAGTACATCCCTTATTGCTCCTGGAAACATTCAGCATTGTTTCAATACCAAATTAGAAATAAATTTAATTTTGTCTTTAGTTGCCATAAACTAAATCAGAGGTCTTAGGAACACTGGATTATTTTGCTGTAATACCTAATGCCAACCCATCTTTATGTAATTAATACTTGCTTCTCTTTGCATCTCTATAGATACTTATTTAACTTGAAATTTTCTAACATATCTTTTGATTTTAAAAATTATTCCAGTTCCATCTATCATATTCAGACAAGGAATCCCTAGAGAGGGAGCCCAGAGGTGAATCCCAGCAAGAAGTCTTGAGACGGGCAGCAAAAGATCTTCCTATCTATACACGGACAATGTCTGGAGGTAAATAGGTGTTCAGGAGACCACTGAAGGCAGGTGTTTTGATGTACTACCTCAACTAATTAAAAAAAAAAATTCAAGGGTTTGGATTGTGGAGAAGAACTGATTTTCATACTTCTTAAACTAACAAAGTGACCCAAGAATGTAACTTTAATGAAGCTTTACACACTTACATGTACTCAGTGGAAAGGTTGTTGGAAAGTAAATCACTGCAAACGATTTAGGATTTTAAAGTAGATTAACAGTGCTATGTTAAATGTTTGTAAACTGACATTAACAAGTAGCTTGCAATACTATCAAACTGCAAAAAAAGTCTGTAGAAGTCTTTAGCTGCATGGGTTAAAAAAAAATTCAAAATTACTCATTATTCACTATTTGCATGTCATGTATAGATCACAATAAGAAACCATTACTGGTTCATTTGCTGGTTGTACAGTTGCAAGAGAAAAAGTTCTTTCAATCTAAGAGTTTGTGAATGCTGGCTAGCTGAGCAAATCCAACAGCTAATCTCATATAGTAAATTAAAGCTGCTAGAACAATAGCTTAAAATAGCCATATTGTTAAACAGTCATTAAAGGTTTTCTAGTCTAGTGAGGGTTTTGTGAGTTTTGTTGGGTCATTGGTTGTTTTGCAGAACTGAGGTGTTTGGAAGAAAAAATACCCTGATTAGCATGATTAGCAGAGATTGCAAAAACTGAGCTTTTTTGGTTCCCTGTGCTAGATTCAGCATTGCAAGTGATTGAACAATGCTTCAGTATTTGCAACTGCTTGTGATCATGCAGAAACGCTTTTCTGGGGCTTCTGCTGGACTGAGTTGTTTGTATTTACTGTTGTGTGGTCTTTAGGAATGAAAATGTTTAATTTACATTGGGATGTAATGTTGGAACTTTTTTCTTTAGCAATCAGATACTGTGACAGATGCCATCTTGTAAAACCAGATCGTTGCCATCACTGTTCTGTATGCGACAAGTAAGAAAATATTTTAAGTTCTGAATAAATTGATTTTTTTCTTGACACATAAGCTTTTAGTTTATATGCATAGATTTTCCAGTTGTAACATTTTGGCAGAGAACCTTTTTTTTGACTCCTTAGATTTTTTTCAGGTTTACTTTTTAAAGTTTGTTTTGAAGGAAGTCTGTGACTTACTCTGATTTGATTATTTTCTTGATACCTACATGGATTACTAAGTCTTACACAGTCTTTATGAAATGGTTAAAAATTCTAAATATTAATAAAGAGCTTTCCTTAAGAATGCAACCAAAAATAGCTGATAAACAAAAATTTGCTTCTCTTGTTAGAATCTGAATAAAGATCACTATCCATCTCAATCTAATCATGATGTCACTTACATCTTACCCAAGGTAATAAGCTTAATATCCTATTTTTCATTGGAAGACTTGCAGGTTATTTTTATTTAAAGAAAGAAGCAACCAAGCATCCCCCATTTTAATGAAGCTGTAAAATATAGTTTTTGTTTGTCTAACACAAAATAAATTCACCTCCATATTTTCCAGAAGCCTAACTGTTTCCTAATTCAATCTTTATTTTGGCTGTTCTTCTCTCTGACCTTTCTCCAGTTAGCTTGGATGTCTGTGTGTTTCTTTACTCTTGCCCACAATTATTTAAATTTCTAACTTTAAGAGAAAGGGCTTCCTCAAAGGCTGATTTATTCTTAGCTTTAAGGTTGTTCCACATATTCTCCAGCTGATAATGCATTAAGTCTTCCAACATAAATGTGAGGCACAGAAGACTTTCCATTTGGTCCAGCAGAGGCAATGAAGGAGTAACTGAGTTGAGTGAGAAAGAGGATCTTGGTTGTGTTGTGTGGGATGGTGGTTGCAGAGTAAGACAGGAATACTCTCATACCTGAGCAGGGCTAAGGAAAAGAGAGACCTGTGTTATCCTGTGAGATGTCAGCGAAATTTGCAGAATGCCATTAATAAATAGTTTTTGCAGACTATCTTAACTTTATCCTTACCTTGTAAAAATTCACTTGCCTTAATTATATCTGATTCTCTTCTGCATATTTTATTATGGAGAGTGATTAATTATGAATATGTTTGGGATTTTTCACACAAGGTAAGTTCTTGCCCCGTGTCTCTGCATATTTTTCTATAAAAGAATTAATGTATGTGCAAATAAATCTGCTTGCATCACTAAGTATATTATAATTGAATTAGCCCAGTTTCTAAGTCTTCATCAGAGACACAGGTTTTTCAGCTATTATTTTTCAACTATTCAGAATGAGAACCAAACCCTAAAGCTCAAGATATAGATGATATTTACTTAAATCAGTAAGCTCTTGACAGAACAAGCATTTTAAGTTTGGGTTACCTACAGTTTACTTATTGGTAAACTGTATTGTGTAAAATGAAATAGACATCTTTGTTAAATAGATTAGATAACTGACTGTACCTGTGGGTAATTCTTAACCTGTATGTGAATAATTTGAACTTGATAAGCAACTGTGTTTCTGACTTTGTTTTTCTTTTGCCTTTTGCAATTCTTGGAACTCTGTTGTTTTTTTTTTAAGATGCATTTTGAAAATGGATCATCATTGCCCTTGGTGAGTGTACTACTGGCTTTCTTATTTTCTGGTTTGGTAAAATATGCTCTTGTTAAGAATGTGATGCTTTCATATTCCTGCATTTAATTGCTCATGTGAAGTTACTGATCTTGAGAGACTGCTGGAGTACTTAGTTTTTGTCCTCTCTTCCTAGTTGAGAGAAGTGGAAAGAAGTTCAGTATTGTTCTTCCTAGACCTGGGAGTTAAGTAACTCCCTGTTTTTACACCCTTCCTGTGTTTACAGTTAGGTTGAGGGAGACTTCTGATCAGTAAGAAAACAACTTTTAAGAACTGCATCTTTTTCTTATGGACTTTGAGTTTGAGTGTTACTGCGGCTTAGTTGCACTGAATGATGAAATACAGAAGCTCCCAGGACAGCTTGAGTGGAAACATGGAGTTAGCTCTTGTTTTATGGCTTCTTTGCTTTCTTGCTTTTTTTTTCCTCCCCCACCCTTCCTCCTTTTGCTGCCACCTCAGCCTGTGCAGTGGTTGTGTTTCCTGTCTTTTTTCAGCAACCCGTAGATCCACTGAGCAGACAGGAGGTATCATTAATTTCATGTCAGCTTGGCAGCTATCTCATGGAAGTAATTACAGATAATTGTTTTAAAAGATCCAAGTTAAGAGGACTGAGTGGTACATGGCAGTTCTTCACAACATGAAACTGATCAGAAAAGAATTTCCTGTGTTGGCCAAACTGAGTGATGGTTCTAAGCAGCTGGTTTGACCTTCTTGAATCAACTGGCAGGGCAGAGAAGATTCTGTCCTTGGGGAGGAAGGGGTCACCCTCTGTTTGTCTTGGCTTGTCCTGGCTACAGCTTTCACATAGTGCAGTTTGACTGAAAGATCTCCCCTTATTTTGCAGCTGTGAGGTAGATACAATTGAAAGAAATATTTAATAATAGAGCTTAGAGTTCCTTCTTTGTATTTTCTTGCTGTAGGGATATCAGCATGTGAAACTTCATGATGCTTACTGTTAGTAATGTGCTTCTTAAAAAAAAACACAAACAAACACACACACAAAAATTCACAGATAAAAGTATTAAACAATGTACAAATTTCTTATAAGAAAAAAGGCTGTTGCTTTTTTCAGCCTTCTTATAGCTATCTTGTAGAAAGCTATAAGAAAAATAGCTGTCAGGCTATTTCTGACAAAATATCAGTGAAAAGTCTCAGTAATGCTGTTATTATTCAGCAGTATACACACTTCTCATAAGCTTCATGGTCTGTTTGGGATTTTTTGAGTTGTCTTGCCTTAGGATAGTGCATGAAAATGAAAAACAAGGTATTGCCTTGTTTTATTTTTCCTAGGTTGAGTGAATGTCCACAGTTCCTTCCTCACTCTGAAAAAATTAACTGTGTGAGTGTGACAAGAGAGTTTTGAATTATTGCAGAGATGCTGCTCAAACTTCATGGGTTCCTTTAAGGGAAATATCACATGGCTAATTTACCAAGAAACATAAGGTTGAATATTAGTGTAATGGGTGGGATTTAGCACCCCTGAAAAAACCACCAGGTCCCGCTTTGCTTTTCGTGTTGAGGTTTTTTGGTGGTGGCCAAGTTAGGCAGGCAGGAGATGGGAAAGAACCATGTGTGATGCTTATAGAGAGCAGGGAAACAGTAATGAGAATTACTATTTTAATATTCTGCTAGAAGAAGGGTTTCTGGAGAGATGACAGGTAAAAACAACCTGGGGGAGAGTAAGATGAAGCATTTGGAAGGCAGAGGTAGTAAGATGGTAGTCATGTTGTAGCCCCAGGTCAGCTGCTCTCTGCTATTTTCGGAGGCTTTATTTTGGCTGCCGCTCCTGTGCCAGTGGAAGTGCTGTGATACATGGAAATACTTAATGCTAATTGCTCTCTAACTTAAACTTCAAAAAAGGTTTAAGAGATGCAGAAATAAAAGCACTAGTGATTCCTCTACTGGTGCTCCTGCTAATTGTGTTATAGATGGAGCTGAAGGCAGAAATGCTATGTCTCGAGCACAAAAATATTATTTGTACGTAACAACTTCAATATTAACAAGGTGCATGAGCAACACCTTAGGAAGCATTTAAAACCTCTCTCCTCTGTCTTTTGGGTCATTTAGAAAGAATTTAGCATCTCCTTAATTCTATGCTGCCTTTTTTTAGCTGAGCTGCATCACTTTCAGTGCCTTCTAAGTTACTGTTTTGCCTGGCATTTTCAGTAAACTCTTGAGACAGAAAGAATAGCCTTCTTTCGTACTTTTGGTTTTAATATTACCTGTAATTCAAATTTTAACCCAGAATTTTCTTTTGTATGAATGTTTCACTGCAATAGCACACCATTATTTAGCAAGCTGTCTGCACCTTTATCCATTTTATTCTTCTTCAGAATGTTAGACTGTAATTCTGACCATCATTCCTGAGTCTTGCAATTTGAGACTACATAATTACAAAACCTTGGTGTTTATTTTCTCTTTAGTCTTTTGATGAACTATTCCAGTAAGAACTTACCACGCTGGGGCCTCATCAAAACTGTGGGGAGTGGGATAATTTATGAAAGTTTTTTTTTATGTATGTACCATATGCAGCAGCACAAAAGAACAATGAGAAATAAATCTGCCACTCAAGAAGTGTCATCTCTAGTGAATAACGTTTTGCTAGTTATTTCTCTCCTCTTTAAACAATGTCATAGAGTAGAAACTATCATAAAAGAAATACCATGAAATTAAAATAGGGCTACCATAGAAACCTTGTGTCTGAATTGCTTGTAGTTTATCATGGAATTGCTGACTCTGAGATATTTAAAGAAGAGACACTTCACTACTTCACTATGGAGAATTGTAATTTACTTTCCAGTAAGAATCATAATGAGCTTAGAAATGCATCCGTGGATTTTTGTCTTTTTTTTTTTTTTTAATTAGAACAATCTCCTGTGAGTCCTTCCGAATCACAGTTAATATAGATGCTCAGTTATTGCTGCATGTTTAAAGGGTGATGCTAAGTTTGTCTAGCCAAGGTGGCATATTTTGTAAAAACTAAAAAGCTAAGAAAGCAAAGAAGCCCCTTATCCACACTAAATGTGGATAACACTGAAAGTTTATTTGATATTTTAAGGTTTTACCCTATTCTTATTACCATGTGTGCTGCCATTGCCATCACTGTCTCCCTAAAGAAGCAAATAGGTGCAACATCTTGTGCTATGCTTCTAGAAGCTGAAGCTGACACTTTCCATGCCTTTTTTTTTTTTTTTTTTAGATTTATTTTTCAATACTCAAGTGCTTTCATGGATGTAGTCATCTCTTAAGCAGCTGATCTTTCCAAGAGCAATATCAATTAATTAAAGAAGGTACAGGGAATATTTTTTAAACTCCTATGGAGGGTTATGTGCAATGGCAACTTGGGCTTAGCTTCCTAATGCAGCCAGGTGGAAGAAAAAGGAAGCTGCTTACCAATAATATGTCCATAGGCAGCACTCCAGTATTTTTCACCTAGTGGATATAACATCAGAACACATTTAATAGAGCTCTGAAATTCATGATACTTAATACCTGGTCTCTGGTAGGAAGCTGCTGTGGTACTAGATGCCTCTCTGATGATTCTGTATTGCTGCTCATAAATTCTTTAAAAATGAGAAAGAGGTGAACTTATAGCCCATAATTTAAAATGTTAAAATGAGATTTATTTTAACATTTAGATGTGTATTTAATGGTTCCTAATCTTTTTTACTTGCTGTCATTTTGTCTGTCACTGATGTGGAACATTTTCTGTTTATTCAACAGTAGTATTTCCCTCATTTTATATAAAGGTCAGTATTTTCAGGGATCTCCTCTGAATACTCTGAGATTGTTACTAATAAACTTTACACTACTATGTAATTATTGAAGGAGGATGTGGGTTAAATGTGACTGCTTTTATTCTCACAAAATTCTGTTTAGATTCAAAATCTTGGCTAGTAACTGTCCCAGTTGCTACGTGCAGTGAATCTAATGGTAAAATACGAATACTTTAGCTGCAACCAGATTTATATCTGCTGGGAACAGGTTTCATACCAAGAGTCAAAATTGAATTTCAGTAAACTATTGAAGTAGTATTATTTGATAAAGTCCTTCAGGTTTGTTTTTTGTTTTTGGTAAAATCTTCTACATAAATTTGGGAGATGAATCTAAATATATTTCAGTAGCTTGAGGCATCACAGAGAGGAAGTAAAACTTGGTTTATATGCTGATATTAACTTTTTGAGAAAATATGTTTAATTTTAAATTAGATTAAAGCAGAGAACATAACTTTCTTTACATTCCATTTTTATGTTTGCTTTTTTTTATCAGGGTGAACAACTGTGTAGGATTCTCCAATTATAAATTTTTTCTCCTCTTCTTGGCTTACTCTCTACTGTATTGCCTCTTCATTGCTGCAACAGATTTACAGTATTTTATCAAGTTTTGGACAGTAAGTACATACTGTGTTTAAGTGTATGAAGTTACTGCTGTGCAAGAAGTCTAAATTCAAGGCTTTACATAGTAATCTTTTGTTTCCTAATAGAGGGTACAAAAGTTTGTCTAGTAATCATAGCCTTCTGTTTATTTTTCTATTCTCTGTTACAAAATTTCACTTATTCCTATGTTATTTTGAAGCTGCATAGAAAAAGTATGCAATTATTTAGGAAACATTTTTCAAGGGAATTTCGGTTACATATGGCTTATGTTAACTTTCTTTAATACTATGCCATGAAAAAGCTTCAGAGAGATTTTCAAATATTTTAATTATGATTATCTGGATTCGTAGTTTAGGATATATTACCTTCTTAGATGTGCATTATTTATACTACTCTCTGACTACTTTGGAAGGGCTATTGAAACAAGATTTTTTGTAAGATAAATTATTCCTCTCTTTAAAAACAGTTCAAAGTTCAGATCCAAATTGCAGGTTCTTGTCAATACTTCTACTTTCTCAAGCAAGAGCCTGTTTTTTTAACATAGATGCTGTCAACAACCAAATTGCATGGTCATCTATACAGTGAAGGTGTATAATTCATTACTCAGATGATTGGTACATAGTAAATTTGTGTCTGCACTGAACTTGATTTGACTGAATAGAACATTATGAGTAATCAAATTAAACAGCTATTTCCCCAATTCCAACAGTGTATTTTTTTCTTGTTTTTAGAATGGCCTTCCGGACACTCAAGCCAAGTTCCACATCATGTTTTTATTCTTTGCTGCAGCTATGTTTTCTGTCAGTCTGTCTTCTCTCTTTGGATATCACTGTTGGCTTGTCAGCAAGAATAAGTCTACATTAGGTAAGCAGTTTTAGTGCTTCCGTCTTTGACAGCAAAAAAATAAATAATAGATGCATATTATATGTATGAGGGTAATGGAGAAAATGTGCAATCTTCTGCAGGTTACTTGGATCATGGTTAGAAGTGCCCAGGTGTGGCAATGTCCAGTACTGACCCCACGGTTCTACTGCTCTCTGGAAATTCTGTCTCTTCTACCCAAGGGACCAAGCTAATAATGAACCTACCCACTTTCCTCCCATCCACAGCTTGTTAACAGAAACTGAATAGATTTAAAAAAAAAAAAAAAATCACTTTGTAATAAATGTTAGACACCCTGATGCCTGGTCACACAAGCAGAAGCAAGGTCTGCCCCCAGGCCAGAGTCCTCTGATGGAATGTCCCAGTCAGGGCAGGGGCTCCATGCTTCACTCCACACTTGCCCTGTACAGCATCCAAATTCCTCTTTTCAGTTCAGCTAGAATTTTGTTTAAAAGCTCTAAAAGGGATAGTTATTGATTCCAGAACTTAGCCTGTACTAGAGACAATGAGAGGAGGGGAAAAAAATTGGAAGGTTGTTTCCTGGATGTTGTTAATTTTGATCAACAGGAATGAGCACATAGAGCCCATGTCAGGAAAGCATCTCATGCAGAAGAGCAGAGTTTAAGGCAGTGCTTCTGTGTTCAGTAGGAAATGGATGCAGAGATCTGAAAAGAGGTTTCACACTTGTGAGCCCTAGCTACTACATAATCACAGTTGCACAGAAAGGACTCTGTGTTAGAAGATAATTTTTAAAAAATCAGAAGATGGCCTGTGCCTATACTATGGGAGCTTATATATAACTGCATTGATTGTCAGTGTCAAACCAGGATTGCTCACCACTGGGATGCAAGTATGGTCACAAAACTTAATGAATATTTGAGTCCCTGTTCTGCACTATGTCCTGGACCATTATACCAATTTTCAATATATTTTTTAAAGGTACTAAATCTCTAAATGCTTTTCTGTTGATACAAGCTGAATGTAAGCCAATGAATTGATTTGTTTTTCCTGGCTCTCTTGGGATTTACCAAGATGTAGATGATTAATGGCAGACTTTGAGTATATGTCATTAGAAGAAAGCTTATCTACTTCAAGATTTCACTAGAGCTTGTGGGTTTCTTCATTATAATGAAAAATAATCTATTTAGAAATAAGTGTAGAAAAAAATTGTTCGGTATAATTGTAAGTAGAGAAAAGCTTTATTAATGATGCTTAAGTAAACAGAAATAATTAAGTATTTTGTTTATAAATAGTTCTAATCATATTAGTGCCCCCCAAATGTTAGAAAATAACCACACTGCAGTATACTTCTAACTCAACCTTTTATGCTTTTTTTTAAAAAATTGAATTCCATGAAGGTAATATACCATATTTTCTGTGCACTTAAGCTAAACAGAAAGATTTGTTTGTCTCTTCTGTTTGTCTGTCTCTTGTTTTACTTCTGAAGATTGTTTGGTATGTGAAACCCTGAACATGCAATATTTTGGTAACGAAGCCATGGAAGCTCTAAGTGTGACTGTGCTTATTGAAATCATCCTGGGACTGTTTCTTCTAGCCTAGAAGATGTCCTAACATGGACATCCAAAAGAGTACCTCTATTTCCCTTCTTCCTTCTTTAAAAGACCTGGTAATGCATACAACATGCTGAAGGTCATTTCCAGCAGTTCATAGCTAAGAATTTACTCCAGAAGTACAATCTCTGCATGGTTCCAGCAGGTTTGTGTGAGCTATACTGGACATAGTTTGCCTACTAAATATAGCCAATTAAGAGAATTAAATGGCTGTCAGTCACTTGGTGGAAAGTGAATGAGTTTTCTGCTTCAGCACTTGGCAACAATTGAAGCTATATTTAGTTCTCTTCTCCAGAAATTTAGGTTGGTCATCCATGGAGAATAATCTGGGTCTACAAGTAAAGCTCGTTCTTTATGCAGCTGTAAAAACACACAGTATTTTCATACCCCAGGATGTGAAAGCCTTGTTTTACTACTAAAGTGTATTAAGCTTTTCTTTTCAATTTCTTTTCCTACAGGAAACCCTGTACTGGGCTTTTATTTCTTAAACACTCCCTCTGGTTAACTCACTTGCTGAAATCTTCATACAAAACATATCACTTTTTAAACAATGAATTCCTCACTCTTCCTTGCCTGGATTAGGGAGGAAGGTGGAGGATTTTTCCACCCTTCCTGAGCTGTAGGACTTCTATGCATGCACAGGGACTGTGTGGCACTGATGTGGCTTTCATGAGTGTACTGACTTCCTCCAGCTCTTGGCAGCACCACCTTTCCTCTTGGATGATGGTATCAGCAGTGTAGTTCCCTAAAAAGTGGTGTGAAACTTAAACACACTATCTTGTGAAAAAAATTAATTACTTTTTTTTTCTTTTAAGAGGTATTCAGAGCTCCCATATTTCGCCACAGAACAGACAAGAATGGCTTCAGCTTGGGCTTCAGCAAAAACCTAAGGCAGGTGTTTGGTGATGAGAAGAAATACTGGTTGCTGCCTGTGTTTTCGAGGTATGCTTCATTTTTAATGCTTTGTCTGCAGAAATATTTTATTTATTTTGTTGGGGGAGGGAATGTTGATGGTTGGATGCAGTAATATTAAAGGTCTTTTCCAACCACAACAACTCTGATTCTGTCAAACTGTTCTATTATAAGGTTCTACACAATTTTTGGGGTTGGGTTTGTAGTTTTGGGGTTTTTCTTTATATATAATTTTCTAAAATTAGATGTGGTAATACTCACTTAAGAAAAAAACAGATCTTAGAAGTATTTTTTAACTGTGACACTAATTTTGAATTTTTCAGCCTAGGGGATGGTTGCTCCTTCCCAACTTGCCTTGTTAATCAGGATCCTGAGCAAGCTTCCACACCTGGTGGTCTTAATTCAGCATCCAAAAAGTAATCTACTTTTTATTACATATTTCAATTAGCTGATATTTTTCCTGTGCACATAATAAAGAAAACCACTTATAAGATACTTACTAGCAGTAAGCAAATTATGAGTATCCTACTAAGAAATACAAGTCAATCTTAAACAGCTAAGCTCAGTCCATCTTCAGACTTTTCATTTAAATTTATGGAAATAAGTTTGGGATCTTCCCCCTTCTGTATGCTTTGTCTCAGTTCAGTGACAGTCCAGGACCTGAATTTTCCATGCCTGCCTAAAGAGTATCAGTAACCTCCTGTTCTGCATAGAAATGAGAGAGTTGGTTGGTCTGCCTGTGGTAGGGATGTATGACCTTGCAAGGCTTTGGGGTGAGGTCTGCTTCTTTAGAGCTGGTGAAAGGTGCTTTGCATAAGGGAGCCCCAGGTTTCAGCACTTGTGCCAGAGCACAAAAATCTGCAAATTAAACACACGTTTTGTTTCTGATGATTCTGCTTAACCTTCACTGCTATGACATCTTTAAAATGTGAAAAGTATGCAGATGTCCCTTAAAGTAAATACGAGAGCTTATTATATCATATTGTACCTTTTTTGCAACATTTATGGTGTGTGATAAGTACTGTACACTTGAATCTGTGACTAAGACATGATAGTGGAATTGTATTGACTATCTTTTATTCAAAAAAGAAACGCATTACCTTTCAGTTACCTGATTACTGATACTTTAGATCTTATTCAAGTGATCCAAAACTTATATCAGGCAAGAGATTTTGGACATATTCTCTCCACTGTTTATCATGTCAGGTTTGTTGTAGTGTATCATGGGTTGATGCTGGCCTGGCAATTAACCAAATGACAGATGCTCTCTATTATCCTTCCACACCCTGATAAAGAAAGGAAAGAGAGTACGCGAGAGAGACTTTCAGGTTGTAAACTAAACTACACAGTGGGAGTGAATATGCAAAAGAGTGCATCTGAACCCAAAGTATGTGTGTTAATAAATAACAGCTGTCGAAAGAAAAATCAGAATGTCTCCCTGGTCTATGTTAGGGAGTTGTTTTTTAGTTACACTTGTATCTGTAATGCATGTAATGACAGAAGAGCAGTGATTCATCAGAAAAGCTGCAAGGTAAGGTAGGGAAAATCCTGGATGCAACAAACTTTGTCATGTGCTGTGAGGTAATGAAAAATTAACTGCAGTTTACTACAATGTTCTTTTTATTGGCATTACAGTGAGAGCCACCTGTTTCCTGCCAAGCCGTTGCGTGATTCCCAGAGCCACCTTCTTACTGATACACCATCTTGGTCAGAAACCAGTGCACAGGCTGAAAAGGGCAAAGTTGGTAAGAAATTGGTTTATGCTGAAATAAAAATTTATTTCGTAATAAACTAGTTTTGTAGGATATAGAATAAAAATGAGTAGGGCCACTTGGTTTGTACTGATGAACCAAAATTTATGAAGCTTGTTTTAAATGCATGTTTGTAGGAAGTTCCATGTGTCAAGCTGCTGTGCTCTTCACAGTTAAACCTGGCCAAGTGATACTGAGAACGCCAGTAGGTGCTAATTATCTTTTTGCTGAAGCTGATAATTAATTATTTCGGGGAAAAAACACCTATACCAGAATATGACGATGCCTTGTTGTAACTTGTGAAAAGCTGTGTAATGGTCACAGGACAGGAATAAATTTGGTAATAGTGGAATGGCATTAAGATGGATTGATAGTTAAAGGTTGTATAACTGATGAAACAGATGTGAGACTTTTTCCTGTGGAAATGTAATTTTTTGTCTTTAAAGGTATGAGTAATCCTGCATTAACCATGGAAAATGAAACCTAATGTCCCTTAAAAGAAACATCTGAATATATAAGGAAAGGTATGTTAATATTCTCTGCATTTAATATGTTATTCCATTATTCCTTACCCCATGAAGAAAGCACAAGAGGATATTACTAAAACAATTCTTATCAGTTTTCAACTTACTTTTTTTTTATGCCACAAAGTAGCAGCACGTGAATTAACAGTTTTAAAATAAACCTCCTTTTTTAATCTTTATACCCATTACTTTTAGGTAATATTTAAAATATTACCTAAAATCTCTTTGGAGAGATAATGAAATTGTGACTATTCCAGCTGTTCAGCAAATATTATAAAGCTAAACTTGAAAATTAAGTTTGTTCTTAACGCTGAATACAAAGATCATCATAGGTTGGTCTGCTAAAGCAGGTAAAGGTGTCTGTTAGATGATGAAGGAAAAAAGATTTATTCTTATATGTAAACAATTAGCAGCCTGTTGTTCTGTGTCAGGTGCTGATCTGCATCCTATTTAATAACAAAACAGTGCTGCCTACTGAAAAGATGTCCATATGACTTCTGAGCATTAAGTCACCTGTTATAAAAAACAGCTGAGATTTTTTTTATTTCTTGCATTGATACCTTGGAAAATTGTCTTCTCAGAAAGCAGGTTTGAGAAGCAGCTGGTATAGATATATGTATTCTGTTGGGTACATAAAAGGAGGAAATCCTATTGTCTGGGTTGGGGAGAATGTTCACAATTTATCATCATATTCACTCCAGTATTTGAAGATTTCTAATTGCATGAAAGCTTATAAAAATGAGTTATTTCCTATTTAAAGGTGCATAAAAGAAATTGACACCAACCCTAAAAATTTCAGCATACCAAATAATGTACAATTTTCCAATAACATTAGAGAAGCTGTTCCAGCAAGGTGATTTCCATCTCTGCTATTGGAAATACCCTTTCATTTATCCTGAAGCAGTGTCTCAAGAGCATGTCCTTCGTGTGCATACGACGTAACTCATGGACATGTCAAGTTACTCTTATTTACTCCTGAAGGAAAAGGAAGGCCTGGAAAGCCATCAGAGAACTGTAGTGATTGCCAGTAGGGGCATGAGGCCTGGTATTGTAATGTCAAGGCAGATGATAAAAATGGTGGGTGTTCAGTTACAACATGTGGCCTGTAGTTTGTACCAGAAAAGTCCCAGAAACTCAGTTGGTTTCATCAGAGAAACTAGAATCTGATCAGCCTTTACATCCTGGTTTTGTGTTAAGTGGTGAATGAAGTCACAGATGGTTCCAGATATAGCTACATGCACACTTGCTGATGGTGTGAGGTGTTGAAGTGTTGAAAGTGTGGGTGTCAAATGAACATCGCTGCTGATGAGAAAATGAAACTCAGCAGGTGTCTGCAGGTTTTACTGCTCTATGTTGCTTTGATTTTCTTTTTTTTTATTAGAATCTAAAAATTACGTTTCTAGCCCTTCCTTCAAAATCTAAAATGATGTGCTTTTGCCCTGTTTAATCCATTGGCTGTTTCAACAGAACAATAGCTTCCAGAAGAGAATAAGTTATTCAGCTCCAGTTAGTTTGATATCTTCCCATGTCATCACTACTCAAGACTAAAGCACTGGAGACAGCTTTTAAAGAAACAACTTTTTAGATTACGTTACAAAAATAACATTAATTTCAACTAGTTTTTTCCAATTGGAATTCTACTTTCAAAAGTCCTAACACTTTGTTTAATTCATAACTTCTAAACTTCAGTCTTTCTTTGAACAATGTGCACTTTTTATTGGTACTTTGTTATTCAGATTATTCTCAAGGTCAGACCTGGTCTGTGATTGTTCTCAAAATGCTGAAGGTGTTTTTTTTTTTTAAGCTGTTTAGCTTGATGAACATCTCATGCTCTTTTTCGGTTCATGTTCCAGTCAGGGACAGTAACATTTAGATTTTAACACTTAGATTTGTGTTTGCAGTCCAATTACCCTTCCCCCTGGGCTTTAGGGGGTTTCTTTTTTCTGCTTTTTGTAAATATTCTTCTTGAAGTGCAGCTTTTTAGAATCACCTTCAGAGGAGGTTGTTCCAAAGACTGCACATAAAGCCATGTAAAGGGACTCCTGAAAGTCAGTTTTGTCTCAGGCTGATGCTTGCTCATGGCATGAGTGCAAGTGCCAATTTGGTTGTACCCTTAGCTCTGACATATTTCTATGTGGCACTTACAGACCTTCTGGAGATATAGCAAAAAAGCCACATTACTCTGTGCATGTGTGTGTGCAATGTTATAGTATTATTATTTTGTAACTCCTTTGCATCTAATTTCATTCCTTTATTGTCACTATTTGAGTTTTATTTGTTTTTATGGAGTGAATAGAATAGTAAAGATGCTGATGTCACTACAACAAAACCAAGTAATTTCAACTTCAATGTGAAAAATGCAGTCCACAGACCTTGCCAGTATGTTAGTAATTTGAATTTCTGTTCCAACTGAGGTTATGTTCAATATCCTGTATCCTGTAATTCTTTATAGTTAATCAGAGGATTAATTACTGAGAGTGACAGATATAGTTTATAGTAACCTAATAGAGAATTGGTTTTTAATGATGTAGGTACCTGAAAGTATATGCAAAAATAACTCAATTTTATGAACTGGTGGCCTGATTGCTACATAGTCAGTTCTTAATCACTCTTATCCTAATGTGGACAAGTAACATAACTGGGAAGGTCCTACTGTGTTCTTCTTCAGTGTGGGATTTTCATTCAGCTGCTGTTCACTTTTCCCTTCGAGTTGATGAGACCTGTTGCAATAACTTGATTTTTAAATATTCTTCAATTCTAATAATCTGTTTTGTGATTTATGTTCTGTTCCAGTTCAAGAAAATACTGTTGTTGAAAGGAAGGTGTATTCTTCCAAATGTCAGCCCTGTTGGCCAGCTGCTCCTGTCTGCTCCTCTGTGGATGTGCTCAGAAAACAAATTGGCAGATGATTAGCTGTCTCCATGTCACTGCTTGAAACATGAAACTAAACATACTATTTCTGAACCAGCTAAATAATGTTTTGACTTAAAATTACCTGTTTTGAATGACAAAGGATGCTTTTGAATATTAGGAAATGAAAACCAAAAAAAGGGAGTCAGTTTACTATTGTAAACAAACAATGACAGGGTTTACTTTGATATTTAGTACAAGAAAAATTTGACTTCCTTACAGTTCAGTCCATGTTCTTGCCTTGGTTCTGAAAATTCACCCTTTAATTCAAATTGCTGTTAAGTCACTGAGTTGAAAAACCAATTTTTTGCACTGCTGACTTAACAGATATGAATAATTTTGTGGCTTCATGAACTGTGTTTTCTTTTGAGCGCTTGATAAGCAATCTTTCAAGAGGACGCCCCAGTGAAGTGTCCAACTAGTTTTGGAAGATTTTTGGAAAACCTCATTGCAAAACCTCCATTTTCCCTCAGATGTGTTTTACCAATAGCTTGAAAAGATGTGGTGGGGTGAAAAAGCCTGATTTGTTAATTGAATGCTACAGTGGGTCACTGGTAAGTGGAGTGATAAAAGGCCTGCGTTCAGCTGGATTATACAAACACGAAGCTGGCCGGCTCTGATGGGAGCGGCACAGGCCAGAGCAATGCAATGGGGATGTTATTGTGCCCTTTGGAGCCATTATCCCTGTTGGAAAACAAAGGTTAGCACTTCACTGATTCAAAAGGCTTTTCAACAACCTCTGTTCCCAAGGACCACCATTTTACCAAATCCTGATTTCTTAATCAATAGTTGTCTCAGATTTTTTTTTCACTTGTTCTTTAAGACAATGCCTTTCTTACTGCACAACCAAAAAGCCAGGCTGCTGCATGTAGGAACCCCCCATCAATTCAGTTACAAGCTGGCAGCCTTCTTAGGATCAGAGTTTACTGGCCAAATAGTAAAAGATGCATTATCAACTTTCAAAGCCTAGGAAGTTTCAGCAACACAGATCTAATTGTCTCGTGCCTTTTGTATACACTATGTTTATGGTATCAGTGTTTACATCTAAATGCAAATTCTTATTTTGAAAACAACTCCAGAAGGAAATTTGTTATGCTTTCTAGGTGGCTAGATAAAAAACCTAGTCCAAAAAAAAATTAAAGTGAAAAACACTCAGACCAAGTTCAGTTCAGTTGAAGCAGGAAAGTATTTCTGTTATGGAACCTGGGTCACTTAGCAGGCTGGTTCACAGTGTAAAGATTCCTGTTGTTTAGAAAAGAGGCAGCAGGACTCTGTGGTGAATTTCTAAAAGCAAAAATTGTATCATTAGCTCTTCTACAGGCAGGTAAATTTAAAATTTGTCTTTCCAGGGTTTACAATTTAAGTGATAGCTGTTGGAGCACAAATATGGGGTTATTTTGGGTTGAATTTTTTTTCATCTCAAAATTTTACCAGCCTGAAAACACCTGTTTCTTGCCAGAAGTGCCAGAGGATGGGTCCCTTGATGTAGAATACCTTTTTTAAACTAGCATGAAGGTAGCATACAGTTTACATGATGCCTGCAGACATCTAGCAACCAAAAGTTTTTCACAGCTATTTATTCAGTGTTGTTCTGTCAGCTTACCTCGTATTAACATTTGTTTAAAGGTTAACTTGTCAAGGGACAAGGGGGAGAGGGAAAATATATTTTTTAACACTTCAGGTTCTCTATCTGTATAGTCTTGTTTTTTACAAAGTTAAGTCACAGGGTGGTTTGTCATGGAGCATGCATTTGAAAATATCAAGTACAAAGTTAAACTTCAGCTTCAGTGTTAACTTGCTCCATGTTTTTACATAAAGGCAAAGTATAGATTTCTTCCCCAGCAAAACTCATTCTGGATCACTCCAGTATGGAGCTCAGCATTGCTGACTGGGTCCAGTGCTCTGCAAGCTCTCAGTGCTCTGCAAGTTTGGGGATTGATGTAAAGAACAGAGAGGGGTAAGGGGTCACGTAAGGCTTCTCCAGGTCTCAGAAGTCACACTCAGAAAGCACAATAGCCCTAAATAATCTGCAGTTTTGATGTAGGCAGAGGCTGTTCCTGTAGCAGAAAACAGATGAAGGAATGGGAAACCCATGCTGAGGGCAGAAAGAGAACTGAGGGGAGCTCAAAGGTTCAGATCTGAGGCAGAGGACTGTAGCTACACTGCTCTCAGGATGAGTATAAGCTGTGCCTCTGAAGAGCAGTCAGCAGGCTTTTGAGTGTTCCTGGCAGTTCTGGATAGGGTCAAAGGTGAGCTAATCATGCTCCAAAGTATAATCTCTGACATGGCTATATTTTTGGCTTTAAGCTCTCTTAATACTTTATATAGCAGAGTGGCAAATGGGCTTTTTGACATAGTGTCACTGAGCATTGATGCTGTTACAATGCACAGGGGAGACTGCAAAGAAGTAAGGGGAGCAAGGACACCGTGTTGTTTTGTCTGCTTGCACTGATTCTCCTTTATATTCTTGCTAAGCACTTTACTACAGCCTTCTGTGTAATTTCTGTCTTTTAAAAAAAGACTGCTTTTTACCTATTGTACAGTTACTAATGTACTTTTTTGCTGAAAGAGTAACTTTCAGGCCCTGATACTTGTCTAGCAGTGTAACTGCATTTCAAGCTTCAGTGGAAGTTGGAGATGTTCTACTGACTCTTTAGATGGGCCTGAGTCCCTAATGACAACGGAGTTCAATTTATTTTGTATACATGTATGCAGTCATATGACTTGTAGCCCCCCACATGCATGTAACAAGCTTTCTTAATTTGTAGTTCAGAACAAATCCAGTATGTGTCTGTACCAGAAGTGGCCCACACATACTCTGTATCTGTTGATAGAGTGCTCCAAGTCTTCAGAAAGAACTATTTTTATTAAGAAAATGGAACACCTAGATGTTGTTGAGCTCTCCCCACTAAGAATTAAGACACAGCTCCTGCTATGCACTTTAGTTCTGTAACTTGGGAGAAAAAGCACTCTACAGTTCAAGTTGCAAATCGAAAGCTCTTTAGTTACCTACACCTATGGGCAGATAACAAAATCAGCAATTATTTTAAATTATTGGTGTACTTACAATCTGTCTTCAGGCAAGACTTCCAACATGGTTGCAGGAAGCAAACTTATTTTAGTGCATGGTGTGCTGTAGCAGTTGTTAATCCCACATTTGGACTGAGAGAGTTCTTGCCCAGATTCAGTTGAGTGGTATGGTGGATGCAGGGGGGGAAATGTTTCTACATAAATTTAGTGTATAACTTTGCTACTTATTAATGTATTGCTCATATAAATAAATGCTTCATGTTCAGCAAGTCATGCACAGTTGTCATTGACACACTGCCTTCAGTTTTACTGACAGTGTACCTGAACAGCAGAACAGCCCTTATCACTGCTCTGGCTTCATTAAAAACCTACCTGCTGTAAACATCCCCCTTCACCAGAGATCTTGACTTTTTCCAGTTAAGTTTTCCTTCCCTACTTTAACATCCACAGCACCTCACAAAGCACCTACAATGTGAAACAGGGCCAGGAGGAACAAAATCCTTTTTTGCTCTTTTAGGGTGAAACACTCCCATCTTCATACTGGCAAACACAGCTGTGCTCTTCTGGATGCTGCTGAAGGTCAAAAAGGTGGAAATTTGTCCTAAAAAAAAGGAGAGGCTTCTTAAACCCTCCCTACTTCACAGAAGAAAGTAGCCACAAGGATATGAAATACTCACTGGAGTTGTCATCCACAGCTGTATTGCTTCCTGAGAGGGCTCTCCAGTCCCCTCCATGCCCAATTTCTTCTCCTCTGTGTGAGTTTCCACTCCTTAGTCTCCCCTCAGAAAGTGTTGGGCACAACTCTGGTACCGAGAGAAATGAGACTCTCTACTTGGGGACCTCTTAAACATGGAGGAAGTTATGGAAAGATGAAAGTAGCTTTTACCTGTTCCAGTTCAGACATAACCTGGTGTATATGCTCCAAGCTTTTCCCCTTTTTTGTTTAAAACCTTATCATAAATATTTGCACTGAACCATACACAAACATTCACATGCAAACCAAGAAGATTAAAAGCTGCTGGCTGTATGGGTGATGGGATGGCTTTGTTACCTCTTCACTTGCTGCTATCACTTTTTCATGAGTGACCTGGTAAGACTACAGGAAAAGCAGCAGCCTTGTGGGGTGAAGTTTTGAGCAACTGCCATCTGCCATAATCTTGCCTACTTTCCCATTGCAGTTTTGGGTTTTTTTATTTTTAAATCTCCCTGGCTTCCATTCCATAGCAGTCCAGATTGGAAAGTCTTTAATTGGAAATGCACTCTCAAGATCTACATCCTCTTTCTCTTGCTCCTTTGCAAGGTTTATTGTAGATGGGCAATTCCTTTATTTCTTCAACTTAATGGCACCTGGGGCAGGAGCAGTGCCCCACCCAGCAGGTTTGATGGCATGGTACTGGGGCCACGGTAGCTCACTTGGCAAGAAGCACAGATACATGTACAGAGAGCCCCCAGGTATGTGCCCTAGAGACCTGAGCCTACCAAAGCCCACCTCAGCCAACAGCCCACCTAGTAATCCCTCAGCCTACAGATGGCCCCAGCCCAGATGTGACCTGTTATAAAATGGAGCTCTTGACAGAGATGCCCTTTGAGAGGTTCTTGGAGCAGCAGGTGAAGCCCTCCCTTTGGATCAGATACCATACAAAGTAACTTCCCTGGGATGGAGTGTCCTTGCCCCACAGGAGAGTGGTATGCACATTATAAGACATCATTCTAAGCTTAGATTTAGTTACACACTGTACAGTATTAGTTCCCAGCTGGCATCCTAAGCCTGTAAGGAAACTGCATCTGCTTAAGTGCTTATATTGTAAGATCCCTGTTCCATTTGACCCTTCTACCTTTTTTCTCAGACCATTAAACTGATTATTGAAGTTTGTCAGTCTCACATGTGTGTGACAGCACCCATCACCTAAATTCAGCAACTTGCACAACCTCCAGGATTTGGGGCAGTGATTACATGTTCAGCCTAGATCCCTGTAATCTCAAGCAGATGGGCCCAACACTTCGATTGCAGCAGTCAGAGGAGAATGCTGTAAGCCCTGTCCCCTTTCCCACCCCCTGCCTGCTCACAGTTTAACTGATTGGCATAACTGGAACAGGCCCAACACTTCCTGACAGTCACCACTTTATGACGTAATTTTCCTCTCTTTTTGTTTTGTTCTGAAAACAGAGTAATTTTTGGCTCACCTAAGAAAGTGCCCCAGTTATAAAGACAAAATACAGTTTATAAAAACCTATGTTATGGCCTGAAAAACAGGAGCCTTACTTTCAGTTATTTTCTCTATCATTTCCGAGATAAAACTGGTCAGCACTTCAAACATACACAACAGAAAAGCAGTAGCTTGGTGATAAGCACACTAACAATTAACCTGCATATAAACCACCACTGTAAATACTACCAATACACCCCAGAGCATGCAGAGGGAGGACAACTGAAGGAAAGCAGGGAGTTTGTGTAGCTCAGCTATTATGTGATAAAAGGGAAATAAAAATACTGCCAACTGCAACTACAGCTCTGATGTGCTACCCTGTAAAAGATAAAGAATGTTCTTTGAGCTGCAGCTCAAAAAGTTCAGCTGTTGCCAATTTCTAATTGATGCACAGAGAAGGGGAGTCTTTCCCCCCTCCCTCCTTTTCTTGCATTATCCAACACAGTTAATTGAGGCAAGTATCTCAGAAGCACAGGGAAGAGCATATGCAGGGTAAGAGAATTCTCCCACTTCAGAGGCAGAAAAAAGTCTCATCTGTGCCAGCACAAAAAGGATGAGACAAGCCTCTGCAGAAATCAGATCTTCACATTTGGCATCAATGAGCACATTCCATTCCCAACCCAACACTCCTAAAATAACACCAGAAAATCCTACTCATTTCTCTACCATACCTAGAAGACAAGAAAAAAAAAAAAAAAACAAACAAAAAACCCAACCGAACAATCTCCTATAAACCAACCAAGGTACACTTAAGTTCAGAGATACCAGAAAAAACTCCATGGTAAGAATGAGAAAAACACACTTCCTCTCTGGCACCTGGGATCACCCAGCACCATGAGGGTGAGCATCCTACAGAAACTGGTAAAGGGAATACTCTGTTTCAACTATATATATACTTGCTATATTGTGGTTTTGTTGTCATTTAATTATATTGCTTTATCACTTTTCTAAATCAAAATCCCACACAACAACAAATATCTTTGACACAGTAAGGTCAGTACTAAAGCACTAAGCCCTTCACAGGTAGAATATCTAAGAGAATTGGACTAGCTCACTTTTCTGCCAGCTGATTTAGTTAGACCTTCACCTATTTTTCTAATGCAACTGCAAAAGACAGATTACACAAGAGTTTTACGGAGCTGAACACACAGTACCACTCAAGATGATTCAGCCAACATGATTAAGTCCAAGATATCTAAAGCACTAATACTTACAGACGAGAAAATTTTTTCTTACAACTTTTAAGTGAAAACACTATAATAAATTTATACTATCTGAGCTTTTATGCCAAGGACATCTTAAAAGAGGTTTGATTCTGCAGCTTTGCTTCTGAAGTACATCCTGTTCCTAAGGCAGTGTTTAAGGCTGCTCATCCAGCATGAAAATTAATACCCTCAGAGTTGTGCAATTAACAGAAACACAACCTGTAACCCAGCAGAAGTAATTGTCAACTGGATTTAAATACAGCTAAGCATACTTGTTATCAACCAGCTCCTCCCACTGTGACTAATCATTCAGACATTACTCAGAACCACTATGTTTGCTCTCTGCAGTTGTTCAGGCTCCCTGATGGAGAGATGGAATTCTCTTTGATATAACTTTAAACTAAAGAAAACCAGATGAGCAGTAACTGATTCCTCAAGGCATATTTTCTCTTTTTAAGACCCTAGCATTCCCCATTCCCTGAAAGTGGAACCATCTCTCTTCTTTCAGCAGAACACAGCACCACAACAGCACAAACCCACCTGAGGGGGACAAAGCATGGACCTGACACCCATCAGGCTGTCTGCACAAGTAAAATCTTTCAGACCATGGACTCTCCTCCAGGTGACCCACAAGCACATGTACCTTGTGGGTGGAGAGCACACACACTCATGCCTCATCTATTTCAGACACAAGGAACAAGTGCAGTTTTATGCAAGCATGCTCTAATTTCAGACTTAGCACTAGAAGGGACCTGCAGCCATCATCCAGTCCAATATATGTGCTCAAAAGAGGGTGAAAGACACCAAGCTGGTCAGAAATTATTTCCCCCTCATAAATCCTCACTGGCTACTTCAGACCACCTACTAATCCATTCCATGTTTACCATCACTTTTCCAGGGACTGAGATGAGGTTTACTGGTCTGCAGTTCCCTGTGCCCTCCTTGAAGGCAGGAGTGACATCTCCCATCTCTTCACCTTCTCAGGAAACTACCCTTATCACTTGTGACCTTTCAAAGATAATGAGAATGGCACCATGACATCAGCCATCTCCCAAAGCACTTATGGGCACACCCATTCACATCCT
Source organism: Heliangelus exortis (assembly GCF_036169615.1). Classification (NCBI taxonomy): domain Eukaryota; kingdom Metazoa; phylum Chordata; class Aves; order Apodiformes; family Trochilidae; genus Heliangelus; species Heliangelus exortis. Next base: position 24,285,089 of record NC_092425.1, on the reverse strand, counting down.
CTAAGCTTGTTCCTAACTTCATCCTCCTACAAAAAGTGTAAGGCTTCCTTGTTCCAGACTTCCATAGGCATTTCAGGGATCTGGGATTCTTTAAGTCTTTTGAATAAAAACCAAAGCAAAGAAGGCACTGAGTAGCTTGGCTTTTTCCATGTCCTTTGTCACTAGGTCTCCTGTCCCCACTCAGCACTGGTCTCACATTTTCTAGTCTTTGTTCCCAGTGTCCCTGTAGAGGCTTTCTTTGCAGCTCTTCATGTCCCTCACAAGATAAACTCCCTTAAACCACACACACTTAGTGCCACCCATCCCTGCGTACACTTTTCGTTCATTTCCTTTCTATTTCTGAGTTTAGTCAGAAGCTCCTTGTTCACCAGGGCAGGATTCCTGCTACTTTTGCTTAATTTCCCATGCGAGGGAATGAACCATTCTTGAGATTGAAGTAACCACTCAAGATGATTCGAGAAAGTTCTTGGATGTCAGATATCATAGGTGACCCATAAATTCATTAACAAAAAAGCCTCAGATAAACTACGTATGTTCTAGAATTATTCTGTTCCATCCCAAAGATCCTTCTTGCCACGTTTCAGTGAGCAAAGGAAATAAATGGTTTAAAAAACTCGACAAAACATGATGTTCCAGAAAAAGACTCCTTAGACTCCAGGAGATGAAAATACAAGTGCTTAAAAAAAAAAAAAGAGATCAAATATAAGAGGTTTTGATACTGCATTTCTTCTGACAAACCTACTCAAGCAATAACAGGTTGTAAATAGATTGGGAGGAAGAGTAGAGCCTTGGAAAGAGAATTCTTGTCTCTGAATGAAGAGGTGCATGTCTAGACAGCTGGAACTGTGCCTGCACATCTATTTTTGCACAAAGCAATTAAAGCTGTCCACTTTGGAAACAGATTCAGATTCCAGGCTCTGCAGTTTACTACTAAGAGTCACACACATTAAGAAGAAATTACTTTCTTTTTCTAATCTCTACAATTCACCATTTAAATAACTTCTTAATGGAAACTAAATCTAATTTGGCCACAGAAACTGAATGATGCACAGATGTCTCCCCATCTGTAATCAAGTCTCAACAGACAGATCATATGGATCAGACCAAGAGCTCCCACAGAATGAAGCATAATCTTAATTTCAGGTTCATCAGTGGCTTCTGAAAAAAAGCTTTTCTTCCAGGAAGGAAGAAAAGTAGTAGAATTGCTTAATACTTCATGAGATCTTTAGGCTAGTGATTATGCAAATTAATGCAGACTGCATGCTCATTAACAGCAAGGACACAAGATGCAGACCCATTATGCACCTTTGGGCTTAGTTTCATTCAAAAGGAGTCCAAGCTCTGATAGGCTCATGACTGGAAGCAAAGCACAGCACCCAGCATGTGGGATCCTCAGCAGCTGCTTCAAAAGCACATCCCAATCTGAACCAAAACTTTTACTGCAGGCACACACTTAGAAACCTCTAAAAACTTCCTTTGATCCACAACTAAAAAGTTAGTTCAAAACAAAAACCCATCAAAGTCCTTGGAACAGTCCTTTCAAAAGTTAATCACAGATAGCTGTACCAGTATGCTCTAGGCAAAGCTAAACAACTTGAAAGCAAATGCATCAAACTTCAGGGGTTCTTCATTCCACAAATGTGCCTTTAGTTCAAGGGTGAAAAGACACAGAGATTGATGCGACAGGAAGAATATATCCTGCTTTCCTGTTAGATAGCCCCCATCTTATTAGAGCTAAAGGGAACCAAATTCAAACACGTTACCATCATCTAACACATAATGGCATCAAAATGGGATTTGGATGTAGTAAGATGTATTCATCACCCTTCCACCTCTAGTCAGTAGAACAAAGTGACTGGAAACAAGGACAGAATTCTGCTCTGAAAGTGGAATCAGTCAGGGAAAAGTGAATTAGATCATTTTATAAGCACGTGGAAGAGAACTATCATGCCTAAACAAAACAGGATACAGAATTGAACTAACTAATACATTCCAGGAAAAATTTTGCAACAAAACCACCAGTCTGTTGTTATGTAAGAAAACATTTCTTAGGCCTTTATTTACAAAAGCTTTAAAAACAAATACCCTCTGTTATGCAAATTATTTGTTGTTTAAAAAGGACCACCCAGTTACATCATCGTAACTCAATGAAAAAAAGGTGTTTGATTTTTTTGTTTCTAAGTACAAGGTAACACAGAGTAATTTGGCGAACATTTGGAGGTTCTGCTCCTACTGAATTCCGTGTGGAAGCGGCAGAGGCGCTCGCAGGCACACGCAGGCACACAGTGTCCCACATTCCATCATTTCAGGCTCCTGTTTAGCTATTCAGTACCAACAAGCCTTCCTGCACAACTGCTCTCTAAATATGCTATGCAGAGTTAAGAATGTACTTTAGGGTCCTTTAAAACAATATATCTAAAATACATTGCTAAGATATACTCCAAAATAAACTAGCATTACACTCCTCAGGTAACTTTATTAGCTCTAAGTTATTTATATTTTGTTGTTTTACAACAAGTATCTGTAACATCTGTCTTTGTAGCAACTACAAAAAAGCACGATTTAATTGTCCTTCTAATTCAACAATTCAATTAAATAGTATTTTTTTTTCAGATCTTTGGGTTTTCTCTTCAACTAAACTGACTTTCAAAAATCATCAAATCAAGTACATAATAAATATGACTTCATAAAAAATATCCAAGATGTACATTACTAGAATAAAAGCCAGGAAGTTAATCTAGGGAAGTGTGCCATTACAAAACTCCTACTATTCTGTTATCTTTCAACTCTCAGCGTAATGGCAAAAATGCTAAAGTCATAACTGTTTTTTTCCTGAAGGGTGTGTACAGCTGTTTTTAAAAGCTCCTTTCCCCATCACAGAGCAGCTTTAGAGCAGCAGGCCAACCAGCAGTTGACATGTGCAGGATGCATCTGAAGTTGACTGAATGCTAGTAAAATAACAGCAGTTACTAGGATATCAGTAGTTTGTTTTGCTTGAAAAAATTGAGATTATGCAGCAAATAAGTCATGTTCTAAGGGTGGAGATACCAAGAAAATAGAGTGTGAAGCTGCTGAACTTGGCAGATGATTGTTTTCTAGCTGAGGGCAAAAGAAAAAAACAAAACAAAACTTCAAATAAAACAGAGGATCTGAGACTCTCTAAAGTGCAAATTTGATGGTCCACAATCTTGAATAGCTAAAACGCCTGCATACTGGAAGGAACAGACATGAATGGAGAAGTTAGTTACAATCAGTGCCAGTTAATCTGGAGGAGGGAGGGGAAAGAGACAAAAAACTAGAAGATCAATATAGCTAAGTTTACCAGACTGTTCATGATGATTTAACTTTCCCCTTCTCTCTGCCACACTGATCCCACGCATGCTTCGTTACAAACGGGCTAGATAAGAGGCCAAAATTTAACCCAAAAATTTTACATATCAGTATTAAGATCAAAATCTGTGACAGGAACAGTCAAGTTTTGTACATAGAAAGGCAGAAAAGAAAGTGTGCTGAGAAAGGAGGGAAAAAAGCCTTATTGTCCAAGGGGTTCAACAAGAGATAAAACCTATGTACAAGCATGTGGAGGTCAAAAAGGTGGCCTTTCATTTTATGTCATGACTGTTTGTTGGCTTCTTCTTCATATGCATTTCCTGTGCCATTTTGTACATAAGATGACCCCGATCCAAGGCCGTATAAGTGGCCACAATATTTAGCATCGTCAATGTGATCTTCAAAGAACATCTAAAGAGTTAAAAGAAAGACAAATTATTGTCAAAGACTCAGTTTAAACATAACTATAGAAAGGCTTTAAAACGTTACTTTCTTTTTAGCATAAGATATGAAATCCTAGTGTGCAAACCCATGGTATAATTAATGTAGTAACATACTTTATCTCAACATATTATCAAAATGTGCTACATGATTAAACACCAGTCCTCCTGTGTGCCCTTCCTGGTGAAATGGCCAAATGCAGCATCTTCACAATTTTGTATTATCAGTTATTACTCATGTTTCTGTAAGCACAACAAATACATTTCTCCAAGTGATTTCTGTGGGGTTTTTCATAATAATTTATCTGTTTAGCATCCATCATTGGTAATCTACCTACTCCTCAGTGTGTTGGTTTTCATCATACTCTGCCCTGGAACACATGTAGGTCCTGATTTATAATATAAGGGTTCAGGGACAGGGAGAATGTGCACAAAACCTATTATGGATTTTAGAAAAATGTAGAAAAATGCATTTCCACCTGGCTCCTCGTACAGGCTTCACTTAAAAAGAAACAGCAAAACTAAATTTTGTACTAAGACTGCATTTACAAGTCTTAATTACAAACAAAAACTTTGAGTGGAAGACATACAAAGCCCCATGATTCTGCTAACCTACCTTTCACACTTACGTTTTCAAGGAAAAGTACAAATTAACCCCCACATCCCCTGCCAAAAAAAAAAAAAAAAACAAACCCAAAAAACAGACACATACATACATGAAAATTCTTCACCCTAAAAGCTTCACAGCAACCCTGACATCCCAGTCATTGACATTTTGAGATGACATCTGAAAACTAATGGAGCCAGAGCACACAGGAACAGGGTGGAAACCACACACAACCTTATCTACCAAACAGGCTGAAAGCTTCTCTCTTAGCAGTTCAGTCTGTATGGAAAGTTCTGTACAACAGGAACTGAAGACCTCAGTTAAAAGTTTTAAAGTCCGAACAGTTCTTCAAGATATAAACTGGTAGAAAAACCCCAAAACAACAGTTCTGATGTTGTAGTATCAGTATTTAAACCTTTCTGATGGGAAGAAATAGGTCAGTAACTTTTTTTGCTAGAACTCAAAATCCAAGCAAGCTATCTTCAACACAACAGTTAGTAATAGAGCAGGAACACTTACTAATTTTGCACATCTAAAAGCACTGAAAAATGAAGTTCCTTCACTCAGAAATATATTGTCATACAACGAACATAGAAAGAATCCTAAATATTGAAATAAATCATCATAACCAATCCATCTTTTTTTGATAAATTAAACAAAAGCTTTATACTAAAAAACTCAAAAACTCTGTACTCCAAACAAGAGTTTGGTTTGTTTTGGTAAACAAATTCAAGATGCTAATTTGCCATGTAACACAAACTGCACCTCATTTATGAAATATTATAGGGCTTCAACCTTTTACTCTAACTTGAAAGGCAGTATCTTAGGCATAACTACCATGTACTCCTCTTTCCCTTTATTTGCTATGGATTTTTTTTCAATTTTATGAGTGAGAGATTAGCAATACTGAGCAGATGTCAGTTAGCAGCCAAGGGTTTGGACTGTACCAGAAACAATCCTCTCCACTGCATCTCTAGCCCATGACTTGCCTGAACACTACAACAGCTCCAGGGGAGGCAGAACAGAGTGTTATGATGAGCAAATCAGCTAAAACTTTATTTTTCACCTGCTGACTCACCAGTTTTTGTCAGAAACTCATGGTAATTTCTTTTCTCCTTTGCACAAAAGGCAAGGTAGACACATTAGGATACAATACTAAAACCTTATTAAAAGATGAGGTTGGCTATTGCCTTGTTTGAAGTGGTAAATGACACTGGCTTGCTGGCTAAATGCCATGGTCAGACACATTGGCATGTGACCAGCACACCTGCTTTCCAGAAGAGGTCCCTTCAGTATCTGTATGCTCTGCTAAGCTACCCTGGAAATGCAAATTGCAAAATTTCCTGAAATCTTTGTTGTAGACAGAGAAGCAGCAAGGATACATGAGATCTGTTAAGAGCTGGTTTCCCTTGCCACAAGCCTGAATTTAATTGACCCATGTATATTTAGAGCCTTAATTAATCTGTGCTTTACTCAATGACAGGGAACAAATGCATGGATACTCTCAACAGCAGCCTCAAGGTTATTATGCAATACAACTGCAATCTCCAAGTTTAGCTAAAGTGGTTGGGGTCTGGGTACTCTCTCCCCAACCTCCAGCTGGCCTGTCACAGCCAGCAGTGCCACCCAGCTGGACACTACACTGAGAACAAGCTCCAAGATTGGTTTGAGTACAGTCACCCAGAAAGGAGTCTCATAACTCACTGCAGTAGCCATCTCAAAAAAAGGTACCCTCTATAACCAAGGAAAGGCAAAAAATCTCCCCAAACTAAAAATCCACAAAAATATCCAAGAGCAAGGCACAGGCTGGAAACAGGAAGCAAGTCACTCGTAGCAGTTAAGCAGGGAATCACTAGGCTGGTTCACACTTACTCTGGGGGAAATACAGCTGGTCTTACATTTGTCAGAAAGGAGTGACCCCTGAAGTCAACTCAGAGTCCTCCTTAAAATATGGCAGACATACTAGAATCAGCAATTCTATCACAGCACATCACTATTATGAAGATAAAACAAATAAACACATTCACCTACTTCTCTCATTTTGAAAAAGGCCATTCCTGTGAGCAAAGAATCAGATCCTGCCTGATGCTGTGGTCCTATCCTTTCCAGCTCTAGTTGCTCAGCCACTTCTTGTAATCCACCCTGAAAAAGAGAATATTTTTATCAATGGTTGAAAAAAGAGTTCATCATGAAACTAAAGAGCTATATTTGGGAAAATCTGTTATGCAAGTCATACAACCTCAGGTACCTTTTAACATTTGCAGAGAAGCCATAACAGACGTTATTCTACATAAATACACACCTGGGGAATCACAATTTTATGTCAGTATTGATTAAGTGAAGTATTTGAGACCAACAAAAGTACTGCTTCTTATGTTTCAGCTTCTCCAGTAACCAGATATCATTACTTAAAGGACTGGCAAAACCGAAGAACAAAACCAGGTGTTCCAGTACTTCTATTTGAATGAAAGTTTAAAAGGTAAAAATGTTGTTCCACAAACAAAAGTATTCAAGTGCTTACAAATGAGGTGGGTGCCCACATACCTCCATGTGTTAAAAAAAGAAAATAAATCTACATTTCCTTTTAAACAGACCTTATTCTTTCCACTTACCTTTCCATAATTAAGTTGAGGGTTTTTCCACTTCCCTTCACAAAAACTCTGAGTATCCTTAAGCATCTACATTACAGGGAGTCCAGGAAAACATTACACAGCAGGCATTTAGAAACCATGTGGTTAAGCCAAAAAAAGGAAGAAAGTGGCTACTCCATCTCTAAGAGACATTCTACCCCTCTAAATTCATTAGCTGTCATAAGAGGATAGGGGGAAAAAAATGCAAAAAAACATCATCCCCTTGCAACTAGTTTTTTTTTAGAGACTAAAATTCAATGGCATAGCTAGCTTTTCTGTTAGAGCTGTATTATTTAAGTCACCTGTGTAATGAAAACTACTTCTCCAAGAAAGTAGACACCTCACATATAAAAAAGGGAGAAATTTAACATGGTACTTGTCTGCTTTGAATTACTATAGAAGGTTTTAAAAGGATAGACTGTGAAGCTGTAGATATCACTCCAAGGCTGCAAATGTATCAGCTCATCATGGTAAAAGTCCAATTTTGAAGCAAGTTTTCTTCCCAGTAAGCTTATGTGAAAAACTATTCCCTTAACTGCAGAGTGACTGAATAAACCCTTTTAGTGCCCCCACAAACACTAACTGAAGTGGAAGCAAGCCCATATGAAGTCTGCTTGGTTTTACATATACAACACAGACCAGCAGAAGAACAGATGTGTATATTTCAAGTGACCTCAAGTCAGATCCAACATTATGAAAATTCCTATGATTTTACAGTAACAGTTTCAGTCCAGTTTTGTTTGTTTAAAATTATAGAAGCTACAGTAGCAACATTCCCAAGTACTACTACTAAACAACAAGAAAACCTAGTGCTGGTATGGCTACTTTTATTATAGCTTGAGCAGCAGGAATAGAGTTTACAGAAGTTTAAGATAGAAGCAATTCTAGACACTCTACAGTTAAGCACCAAAGCTAGATTGTTTTGTTTACATGCTTGGAAACAACATTTGAACACTGCAAACATTCTCAGTTATTTAGCTTACACCCTCAAGAACATGCTGAGGATTGAGGGCAGGGGAAAAAATACATCTGGAATAAAAGTATGCTCTCTTGCTTTCTAAATGCAATAGTGAGCTGTTAAGTTAGCAACAGCAGTCAGTCACACCCTTTCAAGGCACCATTTTCTGCTTCTAAACCATCTACTTCCTCAGGCTGTAAGTCAGAGATGCCTCATTATTGGGTTCTGCTAGCTGTAACACTATCAACTCGAGCTTGAACTCTGAAGAAAAACACCCAAGAATAAAAATCGGTAACATTTACACAGCAGCTGCAGGCTCTGGAATGCAGACTAAGTAATTAAAATTTACACTAGCAGCAGCCTACAGAAGAATGGTTTGAAAAGAGAACTTTTAATGGCAGATCTATTTGTAAACATATCTGACCACTTTTGTGTGGGACTTCTTGGTCTGTAACTGCAATAATTACAGAATAAAACATGGCAGTCTCAGAAAATCAATAGGATACTGAGATTCTCTTTCAGACAGACAAGACTGCTGCATTCCAGATAAGAACATTTTAATCTCTGATGAGAAGGCCAAATTCTTTTCAAAATTTCAGAGCACTGGTCTTTTTCAAGAAAGGACACAGAATTATTTACAAACTCAAGTTTCACAGCACTGGTACCAGAGTTCATTGGTCTCTACAATTCCCTACATTAAAAGCAATTTTCTAACAGGGTCTGCATTACTTAAGTGTTACTGTTACTATAAAAATGTTTGCAATTGTCTACATGGAAAAATTTCTAGAAAACAAGCAAGAGTTTAACCCATTCTACACTAAGTATCTCAAGTCCCAATCAATCCACATGCCAGTAAAGTACACTCATGCCCATTTAAGTAAGAGTTAACATCCTGTAAATTGACAGATTACTTAATTCAACAAAAAGAGCAACAGCTTCTCAATACTCGAGTATACTTCCCTATCCCAAAAAAGTGCTTGGGTGTCTGGAAGCAGGGAGTTGGGGACCTACAGCAAGTCAGTGACTTTCATGTGAAAAATAACTTAGAGAAGTCAACAAGCACAGCAGTTCAATTCAATGAAATTTAATAGATATTGAAAGTGACAGACAGTAGGAGACAGTGTATGCATTTTTAGAGTCACAACACTGAATTTTTAGTAACTTGTTTCAGACAGCTGCTCTCAGTACAGTACAAGTCCACCATCACTTCATCACTACTAAATTTGGAGGAGCAGGATTGCTCACATCCCTTCCCCTACTGTCATTACCAGTCTGCAGGTTAGGTGACAGAAACAAGATTTACTGCAGAAAAGCTGACCTGCAGCTCTGAAGGAAAAAAAAACCAAGCAAACAAAAAAAAACCCCACCCATTTTTTTTAAGTTTTGCTGAAGTAAAGGTTTTTCTCGACTTCAAAAAAAAATTTAATATCTCTAAACAGTGCAGGTTACATACAACTATGTCTTAACAGAAGGACAATAAATGCAGTCCCCTCCTCCTCAAACCCACTGGGAATGTCACTGCTGGAATGGACAAAGAACATCATTTTATCACCTTTCCTACATCACTGAAGTTGGATCATAGTTTCTGTTCTTGGCAACTGTGTTGCTACCACTAAGATACCAGATGCTTTGCTTCATCAGGAATGAGAAAGCAAGGGGTTTTTTTGATTGGGGTTCTTCCCCGGCCTCCTTTAAGACTTCTGAAGTTTACAAACATTTAATTTTCAGTTCCAGCCTCTGCAAAGAAAAACTCTAAGATATTCTCTAGTACTCTGACATTTGCCTGGATGATTATACCAAGAACAACTCTAGATGAACACAAGTGGGCATAATTTTATACTAATGGTGAGGTCTTAATTTCCAACATTAATTTGATTAACAGAAGTTTTATGTTATTACTTCCCAACTACTTAGAAGTGACACACTCCTATTAGTTTATTTCAGATAGAAACAGAGGACTATAAATAAACCCCACACAGTTCACTAGTTGAGCATGACGAAGTGGCAAGACATTCCTTAGTTAGGACTTGGTTGCACTATTCAGTGTTCTCTTTCTCTTGCAGGTTCTTGTTATGAAAGCCTAGAGAATCAAGTTACTTTCCACAAAGTAGCAAGTCATTAATCGCCTCAGATGAGAGATGCACCTCATTCCAGCAGCAGTCCAGACTATTACAGTTCTTTGGCAAGTAAATCTGTTATCTCTGTAGCATCTTTCTTTCACTTGCCGTCTTCCCCTTCACATACTTAGTTTCCATTTATTCTCCAGTCCAACAGTATCCAAATTTCATGCCTGATAGAGTAAGCCAACTAGTAGCCTGTCATGAGAGATTAGTTTCTAGTACTGCATTTTTTTCCCAGAAGTCACATATTGTTCCTGAACATATGCTGCTGTTTAATCTTTCTTTATGGGGCCATCTGAAACATTCTTCACTCCATTCCTCTTCCCAAGACACTTCCACAGCATCATCACTGCAATTACCTTTGCCAAGATGACTGCAGTCCTTTAATGGACTGCACAATGAAGAAATAAGAGTACATAAAACCCATCAATTCTTATGGCCCAAGAAGTTAAGGATCTATTGCAAAAATGGGCTTATCATCTGCCAACAAAGACTGGGCAATATAAATATAGTACCCACATGCTATTTTTAACTGGTAAGCAGCTATAAAAATCAATGTGTGCTCTGCCTGCATCTATCAATAGCCTTTAATATTAAGCACATAGTTTGAGACAATAAGGATGTTAATGGCTATTATCAAAGCAAAACCAGAAAACAAACAGGAAGAACATTTCTTAGCAGAAAGTACTCTCTCTCCCCAAAACCAAACTTTTTTCTGAGCCATGAACTTACCTTCAGATTTTTGCAACTCTTCATGAGATATTTTACATCGTAGATGACAGGGAAAAACAATCGCAGTATCTCAAAGAAGTCCAACTCTTCTTCAGGTAAATTAGAATTTGTCAGGATTTTTATTAGATAGCCAAAGTCATATCCACTGCAAGTTAATAACAAAAACATTATAAGCAAATAACTTAGAGGTATCATTTTCACTTCCAGCATCAAAACTTTATTACACATTGACAGGACATCTTGCTTGATTTCAATGGAATTAAGGATTGAGCCAAAAAATACTAAGCCTCAGTGTAAATGGCCCATCTGCAGCTTTCAAGGAAACATTCTAATTTAGTCTCAAAGAGGCCAAGTGAAGGACCAAAAAAATATATGCCTAGAGGAGCTTTTCCAAATCCTGAAACAAGGTAGTGCTTCTGGAGCTTCATTTGATTGAATTTAAAACAGAATGGCTCCAACTGGTGCCTTTCCTGGTGTCTTCCGCAGAGAATGGAGTTTCTCCCTACAAACTTAACAAGGTAAGAGACACTTCTACAATTCTTGCAGTCCAAAGGATTAATGCATTTCTAGAACCAACAATCATGAGCCAATACAAAGGGTTGAGAGAGGAAACAGGGTTTAAAGCATAGGAAAGACAGATGCTGGGTATTAAGCAGGACTGAAGGCCACAGCAAAAAGCAGTGCCTACTACTTCCCTTTTTCCTAGGAAGGAAGAGTGTAAGGCAGATTATTCATGATCTGATCATGAATCTGATCCATTATGATCCCCTGTACTCACAGGATGGCTCAAATATATACAGCCAACTAGATGGGGAACTGATACTTTATCTTTTTACATCTGCATAGAATCAAATTAGTTCCTAGACTTTACTGACATGCAATTTAAAAAATGTTAATACTAACAACAAAGGCAGCACGGCTGCCTCTGCTGAAGGCTGCATCACTTTTGCTACTTAAGGAACCTTAGCACATAGCTGATAGACAATTCAAGTGTATGGGTCGCCACCACACATTCCAGAATTCCCACTTTAAGACTGTGTTTGTTCTTGATTACATGAGGATCATAACTTGTTAAATTCTGAATGAGATATTTAACTGTGATATGAGCAACACATAAGAAAAATCAGTTACAAGAATTGTACTACTGAGCACTTACAAAGACTTCTGATGCAGGCTCATAGCTTTAGCTTGCATACTCAGTGAAGAGGATTCCTTTTTGTGCCTTTTGTACATGACAGGATTATCTACATCATCTTTACCTTACGACTTTCTAGACAGAGGGTAGAAAATCTTGAACATACTGGGAATGAACGGATAATCCACTAAAACTCCATCAATGCAAGATATACAAAAGGTACGGGTTATTGAAGCTCTCCCATGAGGCTTTTCCAGCGCTTTAAACAAGAATTTCACAATTTATGGATCCTGCCCTGTATCTGGTGCTTTGAAGGTGTGCTGGCAGCACTCCAGACTCCACAGCAGCAGCCGCTGGCCAGGGAGCAAGGGAGCCAAAGATCAAAAATTTCAGCTGAGCCTTAGAAAGTAAAAACTGGTAGTACGTGTGGCAAAACAGTGCCTTTGGAAGCCTAATTTTATTAGATCACCTATGAGGTGAGAGGAAAAAAAAAAAGAAAGAAAATTTTAGGGAAGCCTGTATCATAATAAAAGTCCTCTATAGAAAAAGAAAAGGCCACCTTAGCAAAATAGCTGTTCAGGATTAAAGAGAGTTACTGCCTTTGATACCAGTGGTTTTATTAATTCACTTAATTCCTGACATCTGTCATCTCTCTCAAATGTAAAATTTGTATTGAAACTTTTAAAGTGAAGAAAACAGTACTTGTGTTCCTCCTCTTCCAAAAAAAGCCCAACCAAACAAAAAAACCCCACAAAATTTCATGACTAAATTACTAGAACACAGATGCTCTCAAACACTTTCAATTTCTATTAAGAAGGAAGTACTGTAAGAAAAGTCAAATTTTACTTACTATTTGTATAAAGAGGGAGCAGACTGCCATTAATCTGCAATTTTGATGAAGAATTATAGACAATTTTTCAACCAGAGACTGTAGCAGCTTCTAGGATCCTCATGCAGAAAAAGGGAACAGAGCATCTCAACAGTGGATTTTAGAAGCATGATGAGCCTTCCAATCCCTGACAGCATTCAGTTTTTGGAACCTAAGCATGGGTTTGTTTTAGCTAGCTCAACAAAATCATGTCTCACATTCCTCAAGTTCCAGCTGCTTATCCTTAGTCCCTTTATGCTCATGACAATCAACAGAAACCACACATTACTAATCACAATGCAGAATTACTGCACTTCTATAATCTTTTCAGTACACTTTTAACTTCTCAGGGGTCATCCAAGCTTACACAGACTTCAGAACTGCGACTCCAATTCAAAACTAAGATATATCTAGTTCAAAAAATTTTGAGTAGCCACTGCTGAATGGTAATAGAATAGCAAGAAAGCCCACAATAAGCAATTATGCAATTACCTGCTCATTAAACAAGTGTTTTTTTCTAATCCTAAAACAGGCAATTAATGGTTGGTTTATATCCTGAAGCACATCGGTTTCCTTTCCTTAAAAAGCTTTTACCATTTCAAATATAATCACCTGAAGTGCAGCTAGCCAAAACCCCTGGAGCTATCACAATTATTATTTTTTTTTCCTTTTTTCACTGAACACAGACAACCGTAGGCAACAAGACCATGGAAAAGATGATACATGTCTGTTTTTTCCTCCTACTATTCAGAAAGTATTCAGATAGTCAATAATGAACTCTACTCAAGCTCCAACAGTCTCTGAAATAAATCAAAACCTGATAGGTCCAAGAAAGCTTTACCTCATTTTATAACTGGCTAATAGAAATGAGTCAACAGATTGTATTTTACCAAAATCAGTTAGACACAAACGATTATTGAAATACAATAGCTTGGAACTTCCCAGCTTCCCAAAACTATCTGGGTTAAAAGGCATGTTTGGACAGAGCCTCCAAAAGGTAGATTGAGGAGGCTGCACACAGGTGGACACTCAAAGCAGATCTGGCCATTGAACACTGACAAAAACAGTGTTTGAGCTGTTCTGGTTTGTAATTTTTTAAGACTGACAAGCATTATCATCTCTCTTGACTGTGCAAAGAACTTGAAATTCAGAGTTTCCCCTCCTCTTGACTCAAATACATTTTATCACACACAAAAGATTTGATGGAGTCGCTTATGAAATTGCATTATACAAGAATCAGTGACACCACAAATGTTTCTTCATCAGTGCCTGGCTGAACCACAGGTCCACACAGGTGTGCCAATACTTCAGGATGCCAAGGCAGCCACATAAGACGCAGAGATAAAAAGTACAAAAGTGAAACTATTTGAGAAGCTAAGAGCTTTGAAATAAACTAAGTAAGAATTCAAGGAAGTCAAAGGAAAAAATAAAAACATATCACATCATGCTTTAAGAATGGATTAATTCCCATCTACCCATTTCCTAAGAAAGTCAAATTTTGAGGGTTATTAATAATTAAAGCATATTAAGGGAACAGAAGCAATATCATAGTCAGCAACTACCAAGCACAGCTTTTTCAGTAGTCAAAGAACTACCCATTGAAAGCCTACATGAAAAAAATTTTCAATTGAGCCATCTCATTAAGTTTCCTCTGACACAATACAACCACAATCGACCCAAGATAGATTTATAAACAGCTGTTTAATATTCTTTTTGGCACATTTTATGTGACCCATGGCTCATCTGCAGCTTCTCAGAACTTAACCCACTACTCAAGGGTTTTGTGCTCAAGATAATACCAGCATGCTCTGTCAAGCACAAAAGCCTTTAAGCACTTTCCAACTTCAAGCAGAGTTGTGGCTAATCAGTGTTTGACAGTCATTTTCTGGAATAGCTGACTTAAGAGACTATCTAAACACACTGTCAGTGAAGTTCCAAACAGAAACTCATTTCAGCACAGATGAAACTGGAATTTATTAAAGCCATTTCAAAAACCCTTAGTAAGCTGTACTAGTCAAAATGGCATTATTGCATGTAGTTTGTACACTCCGACTATCATATTGGTCAGAAATCACACACAACCCACATAATTATGCTTTAAAAAGAATCACTAGTGTAGAAATGCCTCAGGTGTTCTTTTACTAGGATAGCCTACAATGAGCCCTTAAAGTTGTTAGACAATATTAGAAAAACATTTTCTAGCTGTAGCTGCTTCTACACAGCAGTGCCAGTAGATGTACCAGCTACATGCCCAACATGCCTTCCCTCCCATCCTCCCAGACCATCAAAATTACATTACTGTAGTCAAATGCAAATTACAAATATGCAGTAAAGCCCATAATAATGGATTTAAGAAGCTGCAAGAAACTTAATTCACTAGTTTAGCCTCTTTGACACAGCTCAACGGATTCCTATTCCTATTTCTCCCCAAGATGCTATGCTACCCTAGTAGCAAGATAGCAAGAGCAAGATTATTTTGGAGTCATATTGTGAAATGAGACAGCTGCAAGTGGAAGATGTACACAGATTAGGTGACAAGCATACTCAAGGAAGATCCTCTTTTTTTTTTTTTTTTTTTTTTTTTTTTGTTAACTGAATTTTTTTTTACCCCTTTCTTTTGGAAAGTCATTCTAACACTTTTTACAAAGCAAGTCAAAACAATGAATTTTGCAACAGGCTGTTAAATGTACTTTTCTAGTACGGTTTTGCATTCCTCACTGAAGCAATCATTCTCTTGGTTAATGAGGTAAATACTTCTCCAACTCCATGTGACTTTTGTTCAACCTCCTTGTTAGGATGAAGAATCCTTGAGGATGAAGAATTTGGGTTTTTTCAAATTACTTACATATTACGACCCACTAATATAGCATTAAGTGATGAACAAGAATAAGCCTGTAAGGAAACTACAACTCTCAGCTAAGACATTTGCTTTACCTTTGACTTGCTTAGCAGCCAGCACTTAATCTGACAACTTGGGGGCATTACATAGCAATAAGCCTATAAAGTAACCATTGCTTGCAAAAAGTGCAAATGATCTCTGGCACAGAGTTGATTGTACGTTGACAATTACAAAAGTGTTAAATCTTATGAACACCCAAAGATTTTTTTTGTACCTTGGCAGCTTTCGAGAGATTTAGCATTTGCATATTTATTCCTACTTGGAATATGAGCTCTTGGGATGGAATAAATAGTAAAATATATTAATTACTGCAGCTAGAATTAGGGTTTATTAGGGCTCTCCTTCCAAGCTGAGCAACCTCAGCTGTCCAGATTACTAGAAAATTTAAAATAACTTTAAAAGTGCTTAATAAAACTTTTCACTGATAATTCTGCAGTCTCTCTCATAAGATGAACAATATTTGCTTAAGAATTCCTTAAAGGTAGTTTTACTTTTACCTTTTTGATGATTATCACTTTCAAGTATGATATTAAAAGATGCAATGCCACCTGCTGGTTGAGGAGTTTCATGCTTTTCTGATTTACAGTTTTCTGGTTTCAGTGTAAGCACCAAAACAACCCCCATTATTGCTACCCTCCACCCTGTACACTCTACTTATCTGATACAGAATGGTGCCACAGGTACCAGCAGAAATAATTTTCTAAATCTTACCAACCAAGACATGTGCTACACAAACTATCAGGTGTATATCATTTAACACAAGATGTACCACTTAACACAAGATGTGAAATACAAGCTCTAAAATTCAATAACCAATATTGACAACTCAAATACTTAACATGCAGAAGTTACCTATGAAAGGAAAGCCATTTGACTCCTTCACACAGTACAACTCCTGATGTCATAAGCAGTTCTGCAAAGTACTGTGTCTCAATCCCTTCTTCCTCATGCTTTTTAAACTGGATACCAGATGTTGTCAGCAGCTCAATAGAGTCCTGGGCATACATATCTTCTCTAAAAACAGAGACAAGGAAAAGTAAATTTTCAAAATCTACAAGCCTCAGTGATTACAAACTTGGTAACAATTTTTTTTTTTTTTTTGCTATTCATTCCACAGACTTCAATAGCATAGATCAAGAGCAACTCAGCTTTTTTAATTTAAAAAACAAATAATTTTTCATAGTTTTTTAAACCTTCACCAACATTTCATCATAACCAGCCCCCCCGTTCTCATGTCCTTCATAAGAAAGTAGTTCATGGTACTTCTCTGGTTAGCTAGAACCCCCCTTTTACAAATCTACAGAGGAAAGTAAATGTATGAATACAGATTCATGAATTCCAAGTAAGATCCATTACCTGAACTGTAACAAATTAAATATATCAGTTGAAACACTACAACCTTACATTATCAAATTAGGAACAGTACACTGGAGATGCCAGTGCTGTATTATTTCCTGTGGATATTATCTCCCAGGCATTTCTTGTGATTTAAGCTTATGTAAATGGTTAGAAATATGCTCATCAAAAACTTCCTTCTTGCTACAACTGGAGACTGAATGTTTTCTTTATCTAGTCAACCCTGAGAATTCAGGCAGATTGATGTTTTCTTTCTGAACAACCAATCTCAATGTCAATAGCCATCCTTTGGACCTAAAATTTAACAGAGTGCCTTGTCCA
This sequence comes from Heliangelus exortis, assembly GCF_036169615.1. NCBI lineage: Eukaryota > Metazoa > Chordata > Aves > Apodiformes > Trochilidae > Heliangelus > Heliangelus exortis. Next base: position 24,267,693 of record NC_092425.1, on the reverse strand, counting down.
GTCCCTTCTTAACCCTGTATTTGTTAAGTTTACCGCTAACATAGAGTCTTAAGGATTTTGTGATTTAATGGATGGCCTTTTTTTTGCCTGAAGTTTAAATAATAACAAAGAGCTGGAACAGGTAATTAGGAAAAAAAAGGCAAATATGTTTCTACTTAGATGATTATATTCATATTACTGTTTACAGCATGCTATTCTACAAAGTCTCTTCAGTATATAGTTTTCAATTTTAATTTAAAAAAAAACAAAGCAAAATAAACAAAAAAACCCAACAACAACCAAAATAGACAAAAAATAACATAGGCAAGACAGCCAATACCTCAAACTTTACTACTAGATTGATTCATAGAATTATATTGATTATTCCTAATAGCAAGCCAGCATTCGTGGGAACATAAGATACTTTCTCAAGATGTGTTGTATCTTTTTTCCTCTCTCCCAACACAGCTGCTCATTAGACCTCTAGATTTAAAGTATCAGCTTTCCAACACCTGTCCATCCCTGTAACACACTTAGGAACCCATAGAAAACTAACATGCCCATTTTACAAAAAGATGTTCCAATTCTAGTTTGTTGCTCTGCACTAATTAGGTGGATAGTTAAGTTTAGAGAAATATTTATGCTCTTTAAAAGCACCCTGTAACAAGACCTGGATGGAACCACACACACAAAAATGTAACTTCTAGGAACAACCAACAGCTGTTTTGCTTTAGAACACCTGGCTCAGTGCCACTTCCCAAAAGGAAGTTTAGGAATAGAGAAAAGTAAGTAATTTCTTATCTATTAAAAAAAAATCCCCCTGGTAACCTAATAAAAAGTCAGGTGACTACCTGTATTTTGCCTTACTAAGCTGCCTTATCTATGCAACATCTGCACAAATGGATGGAAAACAACTTTTATTTTCAGTTGCTTGACATTAAGTAGACCTTTGAAGCTCAGAAAACAAAAGACAACACAGGCTCTTCTTCCCAGATGACAGTTCAAGTGTTAGGAATTCATTCCTCCTCTTTCTCCCATACTTGGCAGGATTAGTATAGTCTATCAGGACAATTGGGTAACTTCCATCCAGCATTTATATGACCAGGCAAATTTAGAAATACAAAACTATCAAACTTGCACTTCCTTTAAGGGATATTTCTAACAACCTAAAGAGAGCATATAATTCCTCAGACCAAACTGGTTTGTGACGAGCCAGCCACAGCACTGCTGATCTCAAAATGTAGGAAGATGGAGACAGCAACAGTTAGGGTTTTTTTTTTTCTTTGTAAGAGTCCCAATTACTTTGAAAACAGGTCACTTTTGTCTGCAGAAAAATAAAAGGTCTGTTTTTAAACCTCCTCCATAGGCTGCAGTTTTAACTCGTGCATCAGTCTGCCCAGAGATCACTTTGTAACACAACTGCCAAAAAACCCCAAGCCCTCAAGAGGCTTAAGTTTGAGAAGTATTTGCACAGATGCCCAACTCAGGCCATATGAAAACTTATCAGAACAGTTATTTTTATTTTGGGAAAAAATTCAAGGTAATAGTAACCTTGCTGAAAATCCAGTGAAGATATAACTAGAACTCCACAGAACTGTCTCATGCCACTGGAAAAGTTAGGTTTATACTTAAAAGTTCATCACTGATAGAAGCCACAATGTGAAATAAATTTCATTATACTATTTAACAGATTATTAAAACAGCTTGTTTTTTAACCAACACTAAATACAAAACAACTCAGAACAAAAATCTCCAGAGTAGTTATGATGTAGAATCAACAACCCCTTTCAATCTATTAAAGACAAAAACACAGTAGCTCCCTAGAGTAAGTTGATTTGAAAACACAAGAAAAGCAGCTGCTGTATTAAGAAGTTGACAGTATTTTACCTGGAAAACTATAAAGAATTTGAAAGTCTTTAAACAAGAATAATACTGTTTTCCAGAGGATGGAGCACACTTGCTTTAGAACTTGCTGGTAACGTCTATAATACCTCTGATTTTAGTCACTTCAGTAATTTCACTTTTTTTTCTTCACATCAGTACTTTCCATTTTAAAATATACAAAGAAACAACTTGTGACTTCTATAACAACTAGAAAGAGTTAAAACTAAGGTACTAAAAGCACTCTGAAATGCTAAATATGAAAATGAAGAGTTAACTGTTGCACTATATATAAATGCCTCTTTTAAAAACTTCTATCAAAATTGCTTAACCTTTTTTGACCAAATTACCTACAGTAAGACAGACTACACAGAAACCAGAGCAGAGACCCTGTCTGGCTGACAACAGTTTTCCTCACATAAGATATAAGTATTTCAATCATATAGATAAAAGCAGTACCTATAGCTTTCACAACCTGTGAGACATTTTTACTAAGTCAGAAACATCCGGTCAACATCACAGACACACAACACTTACGTTAAATTAAATTTAAAATTAAATTGCCAAGTTGAAGTTCCTGAGGGGTATTCTCCTTGCTCGTTCATAAATGTAAGTCCTAGTTGAATTATTTTTAGCAGGTCTACATTGCAGCGTAATAATTGGTACTGATAGTCTGCGTTGCTTCTGAATTCTCCAATAGGTCTTGCAACTACTCCTGGAAATTCTGTATCCTGGAAGAACAAAGTTAACACTTGAATATAAAGCACCCATAAAAATTTACATTCCTCATTTTGAATAAAATGTATTTCAAACATATAACAGCTTCATAGCTGAGAAGTCGTGTGTGTAAAATTAGCGTTTAAAAAAGTAATAGATTAGAATCCTAAAGTTTGTACAGCATTAACTCATCATCACAAATCCATTCTTCTTTCAGTGAAAATGGATGAACAGGTTTATAGCTTTGATTTACTAGCATCAAATGAAGTCATCATATAATGTTTCTTGTGGTAACCAGCTAGATAAATATCAAGTGCTCTCTTACCATAGCTACATAGTTATACTTCCGTATAACTTGACGAATTTTCTTCATCTCTTCATCCAGGTTACAAGCCCAGACTTCACAGATTCTTTGGCTATGGTCTACGGTAGCTGCTGGCATAGTGGGGGGCTTTAGAGACCGTACATCAAGAGTCACACTTGACTGAGGACCAGTTTTATAAAGAGGACCTTAACTATTAATTTTCTTTAACCTAAGAGACAAGGAGAGTAAAATACCAAAACATAAATTTTTAATCTTCACTATCTGAAAATAAAATAAAATTACCAGGATCAAGCTTTATTCTTCTGACTTTTACAGAAAAGAAGCACAAAGTCGCCACGTTAATTTAACTTACTATCCAAAACGAAAAACCTTACGACTGTGTTACCGGATTTCTTTCTCGCACAAAGCCAGGCAGACCGGCAAGGCGCGCTAGTTCAAACAGGTAAAAAGCCATACCCGAGCCCACGAGCGTTATTCCCCCACAGGTTAAAGCGAACACTCCTGCGGATCCCGCCGCTGTGTCACACGTGAAACGAAGCGGCAAGACGAGCATCAGCGTTACGCCGAGCCCAGCGACACTGCCGAAAAAACCCAACAACCTTAGGCCGGCGGCCTCCCGGTCAAGAGAGGCTCCCTCAGCACGTATGGGCCATCCCAAACGGGAGATCGGCACGAGAGAACAAGCACCGCCGTACAGACCCGGCCCCACACCCCGGCTGGGATCCCGGACGCCCGCTTGCGCGTACGAGGCCTTCAGAGCTCCTGGAGCAGCCGCCGAGCCCGCCCTGCGCGGCGGGCAGCAACCCGCGGGGGACTGCGATAGGGAAGGGGCCGCCGCCGGGAGCGGCAGCCGCGCGGTGCGGAAAACCTGCGCATCACCCCAGCGGCCCGGCACGGCTGCGGGCAGGCGGCGGGGCCTCCGGGGGGCACGGCTACGCCGAAGGGAGGGGGATGCCTGCCCACTCTCGGCGCCCTCCTCCTCCCGGCCCGTCTTCCCGCGGCCCCCGCCCCTCCCTCACTCACACTCACGCTCTCGGATGGGTCGGGTCCGGTTGGATCGGGTCGGGCCGGGCCGGGCCGCGGCGGGTCTGGCGAGGCCCCGCGGCGGCCCCCGACGCCCCAGAGCCGCCAGTTGCCGCGCGCGACGCAGGAAGCGCTGCCCCCGCCGCCCCGCCACACAAAGCCATTACGTCATCGCCGCGCGACGCGGCCTTTCTCCCCTCACCTCTGACCGACGGCGGGGGCACCAATCAGCGGCCGCGCACGCCCTTAGCCCCGCCCTCCGTCCCGCCGCTCGCCCCGCCCCCCCGCCGCTCGCCCAGGGCGCGTGCCGCTCTTCGCTTCCCGCTGCGGCCGGGGCCGGAGGCGCGCGGCGGTGACGCAACCCGCGTGCCACGGGGGGCGGGGCGGGGAGGAGCGGGCGGGGCGGGGCGGGACGGGGCGGGAGCGGGCGGGGCGCCGCCGCCGGTGGGCCCCGGGAGGGAGCCGGGGAGAGCGGGGGGAGGGAAGGCGGTGCCGCCGCTGCACGCATGCGCGAGCGACCGAGCCCGGGACGCGGTGCCGCCGGTAGCGCCGCGCCCGCCGGGGGCTGCCGCGGGGAGGATGAACTGGTTGTTTCCCCTCGCTAAGGGCGGCGGCTCCTCCTCGTCCGCCGCGCCGCTGCCTGCCCTCACCAGCCTCCAGCAGCAGAAGCAGCGGCAGATCGAGTCCCTGCGCGGCGCCCACGCCTCGTGAGTGGCCGCGGCCGGGGGGCAGTGGGTGGGGGGCAGCGGGTGTCACTCGACCCGGGACCGGGGCCGCTGGGGGCTCCTTTGAGGCCGCGTCTCGGGAGGGCCTCGTGTGTCCACACGGGCACCTCTTAGGAGTGCGCCCCGTCCCCTCCCGGGGAGGCCCGGTTCGGTCCCGCCGGCCCGCGGACGTGCTTGTAAACAGGAAACCACGGCTGCATTTCGGGTCGGGCCAACCCCGTCGTGTTTCGGGGCGGGGGAAGGGGTCCCGGCGGCTCCCGGAGGACAGCGGGCAGCGAGCCCGCGGCGGGGTGGGGGCTGCCCTGGGGAACCGAAGGCAGAATTCGGTGCCGGGTAGCGCGGGATGTCGGGGCCGGTTCGTCCCCCCGGGCTGGGGGTGTGTCGGTCTGGCTTGGCCGGGTGATCGGGCGGAGGTCGTCGTGCCCGGTGACACCGGCCGCCTGGCCGGAAAGTCGGCTAAAGTATTTATTGGGTTTTAAGGTCTGTAAAGAGATGCAGATTGCGTGTGTCGGGGTAAAGCCCTTTCTGGAAAATGGTTGTATGGCCGTAGTTATTTAAAAATTAAGAATACAGGAGCTGCTGTGCGTCGCAAAGGTCATCAGCAGTGGCACGACAGCCCTGCTGGCTCTGCAAGCTGTTTTTCTGATGTATAGTCCTAACTTGCCCACAACAGACTAAGTTCCGTAGTAACTTGTTTTATTTTGATTCTCACCAGAGTCAGGTGTTTTTTTCCTGTTCAACAGCCACAGTTTTTTGGAGCAAAACGCCTTCCTTTATCCTGAGATACTCTGAGCCATCAGTATGTTGCTGTTTTCCCAGAATTTCAGTCATTTAAGAGTGTTGGCCTTTAAAAGCAGATCTATACCTCATATATTCCAGGTTATATTTGCGTTTAACATGTGAGCATTCATCATTCTTCCTAGGGTGTCTGTTGAAGTGGAATGATAGATGCCTTCAAAACAATACAGAAGAAGGAAGGAGAAATTTCTGTTATGTCAGACTGGAGCAGGGATTGTAAGAAATACTTCTTTCTGAGTTTAATAATTACAGATCACTCATAACCCTAATGTTTTTAATTACTACATGGGAAACATAAGTATGACAGTATTGCAAAGCATGGTTGCTTGTTTAAACTTAAATCTATTCAGAGCTAGTTTTGCACATATTTTTAAGAGGTGATTTGCTTTTCTAAGAATACACAGCAGCTTGCCTAACTAGTAGGTTTTGTTGGACTGACCTTAGTCTTTCAGTTTTACCCTTGTTTCTCTGCCAGGGAGATGAGCTCACCCCAAGATAAATCCTCAAAACAGGTGATCAGTTTTTGTCAAAGTCAGCTTGCTAAACTTGCCTAGTACCTGTTTGTGCAGGCACCAGTTCAAGCACAGGCAGAAAGGGAATGGACCCTGCATTCAGGAACAGAGACAAGGGGCTAGGGAGATGTTACCTGCTCAGATGTAACTCTACAGCCATGTAAACTATGCACCTGATCTCTCTTAAAAGTAGGTGTAGAAACCCCTAAGAGTAGGCAAGCAAAGGAGTAAATTCTGCAGTGTACAGTTTTCATTAGAGATACCTATTACTGAGTAAATCTCAGTAACAGTCCCTCAAATTCTGTACTTTTAAAAAGGTATGTGTACTTGTGCAAGTTTTCAAAAGTACCAAGTTTTTTTTGACTGAGACCGATGTCCTAAAGACTCCATAGCACCACAGATCTGTGGGATTGCACTATGCGTTAAGCATTGTGACAGGGTTTTTTCCTAAGCAATGATTAAATAAATGTCATTCCAGTGTTTGCCTGAATAGTATATTTTGTCATTCATTTATGTGTGTCCCACCTACTCGTTGCTCAAATGCTCAAAATAAAATTCTTGGCATGGCATAGCTACCTAAGTTAGGTGCGTTTGGGTTGTGGTGTCTGAGCCCAGGTGTATGTGACCTTGTTTTCATTAAAATAGCTAGCCTTCCTTCTAGGGTTCCTCACGGACTAGGAGCTTGAAATCAAGTTTTTATGTTTAAATACTTCTAGGATTCCTCAAGGGCTAGGAGCTTGAAATCAAGTTTTTATGTTTAAATACTTCTAGGATTCCTCAAGGGCTAGGAGCTTGAAATCAAGTTTTTGTGTTTAAATACTTCTAGGATTCCTCAAGGGCTAGGAGCTTGAAATCAAGTTTTTGTGTTTAAATAATAACTTTCATGTGTTTGCTGTTGTTCTAGCCAAAGTTAAGAATGCATTGTTTTTCCAGTTTACTCATTATTACTTGGGGAGGGGACAACTAAGTTTATTGAGTCAGGGCTTTAGGAGGTTATAACAGTTTTGGCAGCTCAGTGAGATTCTGGATTTCTCCTTTTCCTCCTCCCTGTTCTCCTCTTCTTCCCCAGTTCCTGTAGGTTGTCTGTGTGAGTTGGGCATAATTATATACCTTCTTAAAAGGATTTCATAGCAGGCAATTAAAATACATGGCAGGGAAGGAACATGCATGAGAGATTCCGGGAAGAGTCCTGTAGTTAAGAATGAAAGGGCTGTTATTTTGGTGTGTCTTATATCACAGTAGAACCCTCCCTCGACTCTGAGATGAATTCTCCTGTGCTGAAGGTAGCTGCCAGATTATTCAAACAGTGTGTGGTTTCACAACGAAAGAGCAGATCCTGAGTGTCTGTGGAACAAGGATCCTGAGGAACAAGGTCGGGCTGTGGAAAGCAAGGTGTATGGCTAGGTTTGTGTATTCTCAGAGCTCTGAAAACTAGAATTTTAATTTCTGAGAGCAAATAATGCTTTGGAGAGGTAGGAAACATACCCACTGCTATGCTTAACACGTGCTCACCAGTAGTATTCTGGGGGGTGGGGGGGTGTTGCAAGGTGTTTCTGAAGTTGGGCACAAAGAGGCATTTTGGCAACACCTAGCTTCCATTATTCCTGACTGGAGCTACATTCCCTGTCTGTATAAGGGAGCCTTAGAGAGGTGAGGGAGAAGAGTGTTATTAACCAAGTGTAGGCAGGAAAAATACATGGAAGAAGAATCGCTCTGCTTTTGAAGTGTGATTGAAGTATTATAAGGTGAAGCTAATTTTCTGTCTTCCTTTCTCTCTCAGTGCCAGCTTAGGTACGTTTGTATTTCACAGAAGTTTTGCTTCTGAACTAAGTGATGTACTCCTCCTACTATGTATTCTTTGAGATGCCACCTTTCAAAACAGTCTTGCTGTGTGTAGGAATTGTAGAGTGCTTTGAGTACTGAAATCAACTTCCTATTATTGCAACTGATGTAAAGATTTTTCTCAGTAACTTTGATGTAACAGGAGAAGCAAATTTCCATCTAAGCATATTTCATAAGATACACGTCTCTTCACTCAGCGATTTTGGGTCTATGTGTTTGAGTGTCACTGGATTACAGAGTTTTAAATTGTTTTTCTCCAGCTTTTCTCCAGATAATTCCTGAAAATACCTGTGTAAGTGCTTAGAATTTGATGCACATGGAAAAATCTACTATTAAATAGTAAGCTAATCTATTAAGGAAGAAAGCCTAGTCTAATGTATGTTACAAGTATTGATCTGTAGGCAGTTTTGCAGAGTTGGGAATACTGAGTTGGAAACCAATTGCAATGCCTTGACAAAATAAATGTTTTCCTGGATACTTAAGCTAGGCCAGTAAGTGGAGAAAAATAAATTGAGTTTGTCGTCAGATCAGTGAGTATCACAGTTTCATTCCTTGTGCTCATGTATGAGGTTTAAAAGTTGAATCTACTTTTTTTTTGCTTTAAGCCTTATAGGCTTCAGAATACTATATTTAATATCAACTTATTGCAGCATTTTCAATTCTATTCTTACAAGGCTTTTCAAAACTCATCTAAATACAAAGGTCTGAGGTCATGCTTTTTTTTTTTTTTTTTAATTTTTAGACTTTAGGCTGTTATATTGACCAGGAACTGGATGCTAACAAACTTCTTTTCTTTGACAGGATTGCAGAAATTCAGAAAGATGTGGAATATCGACTGCCATTCACTGTAAACAACTTGACAATTAATATTAACATGTAAGTAGAGTGAGATGTCTCTGTGCACATCTTGAAAATTATAATTTTTCTTAAAAAGTAGTAATAGAACATAAATTGCATCCATTTCATAATTTATTTCAGGAACTGTGATCTGGATTTGCAATAGCACTTGTAATGTTCATAATGAAACTAGTTCTGTACAAGATGCAGAGATGCAGCTTTGAAAGCAAAACTACTTTGCTGTGCTCAGCTCTTAAGATACCTATATGGTTTTAGTTAAAGGTAAGTATGAGAGGACACTTGAGGGCTTCTGATGACTTTGAATCCCCTACTGAAAAAACAACTTAGTCATTTGCTAATCTGCTGTAACTCATAAGTCTTAGCCCAGTGAAGCTTCCAGATCACAACATAAGTGATTTATTGTACCAGTTCCTGTGAATTTACTTTGGGAGGGCACTTTTAGTCTGGAAAATATTGGTTGTATTCTGTATTCTGTTCACAAGTGTTTTATTACTTTATCCAAATAACTTGCCTGATGTTCTTGCAGGTTTACACTCCATTGTTTTTGTAGTAATAATATTTGTATTAGAAAATACTGTCATTATGCTACTGCTTTTTCTTTGCAGACATAATTGCTGCATTGTTACACTATAATTTGCCCCTTCAGTTCGTGGAAGTCTGTTGTTCTAATCTGCCTGGTCTAATTTTGTAACTGAATAATCCCTTTATGCACTTTATTCCCTCTAAATTTCTCTATATCTTCTTAAAGAAAAATAAGTTTATGTAATCAATAATACTTTTTCTTGGCAAAAGAAGCCAAGAAAACTGTATCATGTGATGTAGCTGTAGTAATGATTATTCTTGTATTTGCAGCTTGCTTCCACCTCAGTTTCCTCAGGAAAAACCAGTCATCAGTGTTTTCCCACCTGTGAGACATCATTTAATGGACAAGCAGGGAGTATACGTGACCAGTCCATTAATAAGTAATGTATGTCTTAATTTGTAGCTTCACACATATCTGTGGCTAATAGCAATTCTAATACATATCATACTAGATTATTCCTAGGATTTCTAGTGTAAGAAAATTAGTACACAGCCTAATCCCTCTCAGACTGTATTTTGATGGGTCTGAGTAGTGTTGAGTGTATGTCTATTACTGCTCCTGTTTCCGAGTTGAGTATTCCATATATGTAAAACTGTTCTAAGTTATGGTGTCTTAGAAAGTTCCTATCACTTGTCTTGTTAGTATCAATAGCACAGTTCTTGTTTCTCCACAGTGTATTCCAAATAAAAAACAAGGATGCTGTAAGACTGTTTTGTAACATAGTTGTTTCTACCATAGTTGTGCTAGAAAGATGTCAGTGTTTTAGCTCTGATATTCAGGATTTTAATATGCTGTTCCAACAGCATATTGCTTTGTTTGGTATTTTTTCTTTCCCTTTTCTCTACCAACAAGGATGTGGTTGGGTTTTTTGGGTGGGGTTTATGGGGAGGTTATGACTTTTCAGAATGCAGTTAATGCTTTTTGTCTCAAATCTTGCTTATTTTTTTTCTTATTTTTCCCCTTTCATAATTTTCCCAAATGACCATCAGAAATGTTGTACTTGGTTGAGCTTCCATTGATAAAGAAATGTACAAAAAATTTTCAGTTTCTGTTCAGTTCTGGTGGCTTTATCACTTTGGAGCTTTACATTAGCTGGTATCTCTGAAACAGCTTCCAGCACTGCCATGTGGGGATAATAAATGGTCAAGTTCAGCACATTTGAAAATGTAGTATTCCAGGTATAATTTTTCTTCTGCATTGGTTTTTGTTTTTACCAGTTCACAATGCACTCAGATCTTGGAAAAATTATTCAAAGTTTACTGGATGAGTTTTGGAAGAATCCCCCAGTTCTGGCTCCTAGCTCAACATCATTTCCATAGTAAGTATCAATACACATGATGAGTGGAATTGTATTAATGTGTAGTAATTAAATTTTTTAAAAAGAGATGAAACTATGTATTAGGAGGGAAGGAACAAGAATAATACAGTGGTTGTACTGGGAGACACAGATTCCCTGACCTTGTACAATTTCTTGTGCATTCTTGATGGCATGGAGTTTTGTGAAAAAAAAAACACTATGTTTCATAGGTATTACTTTATCAGTGTGTTGACATAACTTTGTGTTTCAGTTTTCTTGGAAAAGAATAAAAGTTTACATTATCAGGTTAAATCTTGGATTTGTAGTAGATCATGACCTGACCAGTTGTGTTTCTTCATGTTCTGATCATAATCTTTCAGGCTTAGAGGCAGCTTCTCTTGCACAACTGTTCAGCAGAAATTGTGCAATTTAAATAATTGTATTAAATATGCAAAAGGAGTCAGACATTACAGCTTTATCAGTACAACTCTGGTTCATGTGGCTGACAATGATAGTGGGTTTAGAGGCAGCAGCAATTGTGAGCTTAAAAAAAAAAAACATTCCTATTATTTAGAAGTAATTATGTGTGTTGCCCAAGGTGTTAAATGCTGTGCTCTAAATAAGAATGACTGTACAACACAGTTACATTTCTCAGGACTTTTAGATTGAAATAATTAAAATTTATGTTCTCATAAATTTTTGAGAAGTTACTTTCTTACTATCAAGAGAGTAACTGTGTATTTGGCTGCTCTATAAGAATATACTTTAATGTAGTTGTATTTTATGTCGCAGAACAAGACATAAAGTAGACAACTACATTGGAAGTAACTGAGAAGAGAAAATGCTAAGTTCATGGTCATTAAAAATTCAATCTTAAGTCTTGTATGTGGTCTAGTAATTCTGATTCAATTGATAAGAAATATGTGTGAGTAGTTGTTTGCTCATGGTTGTGGTTTGTGTTTGTTTGTCTTTAGCCTTTACAACAAACCAGCTGGAATTCCTCCTTATGCTCCTCAGAGGTTTCCATTTCTTCCTCCATACCCAACTCAAGAAACAAACAGAGCAATGGCAGCCGTGCCAGTTGCTGAATCAGTTTCTTCAAGCTACACTCCAGACAAGCCTGCTGCTCCCTCTTACGGCTTGATTACTGATCTGCCACTACCTGTTCCAACAGCAGAAGCAGTGCTTCAGGTCTGTGCTGAGTTTTGCTGCCTAAGCTGTCAGACAGTGGGTATAAGTTCCCTTGAGGGCTCTTGGGCTATTGCTGCAAAAATCAAAGGAACAGTCTGAGTCACTGCACTTCTTGTTTTGATGGTGCTAAGAAAATGAAACTGTCATTCTGGCTTTGAAAAGTTTTTTAGAACAAACTTTAAATCCTGAGTTTCAGTGAAACCAGTGTTATGCTAAATATCTTTAAATAGATTTTTTTTTTTTTTTTTGGGGGGGGCGCAGGGGGGCTGCACTCACCTGTAGTGCAGCTGTGACTGCTTCTCCAGCCACAGAATTATATCCTTTTCTCTATATGGGATATCCTACCCAGAACCTATGAGGCAAGAATGATGTGCAGTCTCAAGCCTTTATGTATAGAGTAGTTATTTCTTGTTTTCATGCTTAAAAGAGCTTTTCTTCACAGATCTTGCATGCATGTACTTTCAAACTCCTCACTGGTAACAGTCTGGAAGGATTTTTTTTAATCTCCTCCAGAAACTTTAAATGTTCAGTCTTTCATCAAATCTTGTGTTTAGGATCAAAAGCTTTCTTAATCTTGGAAGACACTTTTCTGGCTTTTTAGAATTTTAAATTTCTACGTTCTGTGAAGACAGACTTTTTTTCATTGTCTAAAAATGTTTTTTCCCCATAAGGGAAAGCCATGGGGTTAAAAACCATGTGGAAGAGATAATGTCCACCTTTTTCTCTGTTTTCACTTCCCTAAGTTACACTTCTCCTGTCTGTTTTTTGGGTCATCCAACTGATGTCAGATGGAGGACATAGCAAGACAGAATTATTTTCCTCCCAAATGGAGTCATGTTTTATGACATGCCACTCCAAACATCCTCAGGTATTTTGTTGCCATGGCTGAGTTGAGACATCTTTCTTTTGGAGACCAGTGCTGCTGCATCGTACTGCTTTTCTCACTTTTATTACTGCTGGCAAAATATTCATTTTCAGTTTTGGATTACTCAGATTAAATATCAAGAAATTGTTCTTCAGAAATCTATTAAACACTTATCAACTTCTGTTTAGGTTGGTCAGAATGGATTTACTTACAAGATGCCTGATGTTCCTGATACATTTCCAGAACTCTCAGAACTCAGGTAAATTTTCAGGAGGCAGTATATCTTTCTGTAGTCATTAAAAGGCTTTTGTTGCTGGTCTGCAGCTGATTTTTGTCAAAAGTCTGTGTACATCACTGAAAAAAAGGTTTTTGTAGAAATTATAAATAGGAGAATTACCACTTACCAAAATTTTAGATTTGGAAACCAAGCCATCCTTGTATTCAAATGAACTGCTTGCTTAGGGTTTTCTCTGCAGGAACAGTTCATGATTCAGCACTAGGAAAAAGAGCATTTATTTTTACTTTTCCTAACTATCAGTGTTCTGCTGTCTTCTGGGGCCTTGCCAGGAACTTAATTTCTACTAGTACAGTAAGTGTAGTGTTTGAAGGAGGAAATGGGACAAGGAAATGGACTTGAGATGGGTTCACAAATTACATTCTTTTAAATTCTGAAGGACTGTAGTGCCGGGTAAACAGCGGATTACCTGGAGAGCAGCTCAGCTTGTGAAAGGAATTTGAGTTAGATGAATCCAGGTGGTAAACATGCCAGCTGTCCCAATTTAAATTCCTTCCACATCTAAATGCTTCATGCACATACTGCACAACTATTTTCATCAAAAGTGTTATTGTTCCTAGCAATTTGCTCTGATCTAGTAAGACAGCTTCCTCGATCAGTCTGGGAATTAATATATTACAAATTACCTGTTAATTCTGAAAGGGTCCTAGGAGACTTTTTTTTTTCTGACCACATGTCTTGGTGATGTCATAGCTAAGTGATTGAAAATTCTATCCTTTCAAAGACCTTTGGCAAGGACTTCTGAATTGTTTTTTTTAATTTGTTTCCCTTGCCACCTTCATAAGAGCCTGTCTAATTTAGCTAAATCAGCTGCAAGTTCTAACATCATTCCCATTATGTTGTAGAAAGTTAGGTATTTTGGAGGGAAGTGTATTTTCTTTGCTAAAACATTCTAATCAAGTCCCTAATCATTCTGGTGGTGCTTTAGTTAAATCACAAATAGTATTGCATCTGTTCTGAGCAGCTCTAGTGCCTGTAGATGGCAAGGTTTTGGTAGCTGGGGGCTGCACTGGTGACTGTTGTGAGGAGGGACCAAGGCACAGCCAGATTGGCAGCAGACCCAGTGCAGAACAGCTGAGTTATCAGTGAAGCAGGTGGTGCCTCTGTGAAAACACGTATTTGAAAGAGTGAATGCTGTAGAGGCAATGCTTATTGAGAGGAGGGGGGGAAAAGTGTGAGCATCCTGTGAACACTAAGGTCAGGGAGGAATGGTGTTTTGGAAAGACTAGAGTAGAGCCCTGTAACCCATGGAGAAGACTATGCTGGAGCAGGTCCCCACTGCAGTCCATGGAGGACCCCATATTGGAGCAAGCAGATACACCCTGAAGGAAACTGTAGCTATGGAGAGCTCACACTAGAGCAGGCTCTCCTGCCAGGAACTGCAGCCTGTGGAGAGAGACCCATGCTGGAGCAGGGGGAAAGTGTGAGGAGGAAGGAGCAGCAGAGTTGAACTATTACTGACTGAGTGTAACACCTGCAAGCCCCCCTCTCCCCACAGTGCTTGGGGTGGGGAGGGGTAGAGGTGTTGGGAATAACAGTGAAGTTGAGGCTGGGGGAAGAAGGAGTGAGATGTTTTAGGTTTTGTCTTTCTCAGCATAGAATCCATAATTATTTGGCAATAAATTATTTTTTTTTTTAATTTTTATTTTTTTAAATCTGCTTTCTTTCTGTTTGAATGTAGTATATCCCAGCTGACCAATATGAACGAGCAAGAGGAAGTGTTACTGGAAAAGTTTGTGACCCTACCACAACTGAAGCAAGTAATTGCTGATAGAGATGAGTTAGTGAAAAGCATTGAAGAGCTGGCAAGTAAGTTGTCAAAACATATAACATCTGTGGCTGTATTCTGCAAACTGAATCCTTTAAAAAAGTAGTAATAGTGACTTTATTTTACAGAAAAAAATTTATTGCTGGAGCCTAGTCTCGAGGCAAAAAGACAGACGGTGTTGGATAAAGTAAGTGAACAGTAAAATCTTTTTCAGAAATACTAGTTGTAATAGTCTGGTTTTTTTCAGGGGGAAAACATGCTTTTTCTTCTTCCTTCCAGTATGAGCAACTCACACAGATGAAAGCAGCCTTTGAAAAAAAGATGCAAAGACAGCATGAACTTAGTGAGGTATAATCTCAATATCCTATTATTCCATGAGAATACTTAAATAAAACTGAAGTTTTTATTTGTATCTTTACCAAAAAAATTCTTCTGGATTTATATGATTTGGTTCACATCAAGTATGGAAAGGGGATGGAGTACCTAATACTTTGAAAGCAGAACAGTGTTATAATTGTTGGTTTTGAGTTGGTTGTTGCAGGTGTTTTTAACCCTAGAGTGGATGCAAAGATGGACGAAGGGCATGTGATAAGCATTTAGAGCTATTCTTAAGTACAATCCTGGGTCTTACCAGTTTTGAGAATAGAATGATTTTTAAAAGGCTTAATTAATACCTATTTAACATAATGGGCTGGTAAAACTGTACCCGAGGAAGCCATTGCTTTAGAAACTTAAATTCTGTGATTCACTGAGTATGGTTATTTTGGGTAACATTATATGTTCTGTCAAAAGTTGTACATTCTAAAGCACAAATAGGGTAAAGTCATTACTTTAAAAAACAATTTGGAGGAGGAGAATAATTTCTTAATATGTGTACCAGGATATGCATTAGAAGATTTAACTTCTCATAAATCAATTTCTGCACTGAAATCTTCACTGTTTGTAAGACTTATCATCTGAGAATATTAGTCCATCAAAATGCCATACATAATATCTCTATTTCAAAATGGCAAAAAAACCCCAAAATATTAAGGAAAAAGTTACATGACAGCATACCAATCTTTTTTCATAGATAACCTAAATGATTTAATGTTTTCTCACTTGAATATCAGAATAGTCTGGCTCTTTAGGCTTCCTTTCTGTGTGGTGCAAGCTGGCTTTAAAGTTGAGAAATTTTATATTTCTGTAAGAAACCACTCAGGAGCAGGACACAGTACCCCCCTGCTATATTACCTTTTCTTTCTTCCGAGCTAGATTTGGTTATTCAATTTAATGATGGTTGGGAGGCTGAGAGCTGGGGAGTTCCAGCTGGATTTTTGTACTGGCTTTCCACATATGCTGTATCTTCCATGTAATGATGTTTGCTGTGCACCTGGTATCTCCTGTTATCTCTCCTTCAGTGATCCAGACAAGTATTTTTACAATAATGTGAATTTTAGACATAGTTTAATTTTGTACAAGATACATTTAAGAGGAAATTTCTGATTAAATTACAGTTATACAGAAGCATGTAAAATATTTTACATAGGGTAGATGAAGTACCTTTCCAAACATGTAATATCTATAAATATCTTAATTTTGCAGTTCTGTCTCTGTACAAATTCCTACTGAAAACGTGACTCATTCTGATTTAATTTCCCCAAGATATTAGAGGAAAAATAAGTAAATTATATGCAATAAATCAATAAATAGAAATAAGGTTTGATGTTTATAAGAACAGAAGAATGAGCTTACTGGTATAGATTAGCAACCCATCTGCTTTGCACCTTTTTTTTTTTTTTTTTTTTTTTTTTTTTTTTTTACAATTACAGTGCACTTCTGAGTTTCAAAAGTAGACCCTATTTATTGAAGATACCTAAAATACTAGTTCTACTCAGAAATAGGGCACTTAGGAACTTGTCAGATGTCTAAGTTGGATGCTTTCTACAGTGGAGGGTAGAAGTTAGAAAGCTTTATACATCTGTGAGAATGACTGAATCAAGACCAAAACAAGCAATGCTTTCCTTACGTTATTCTTCCTAGTTAATAAGCTAGGCTGTTTAAGCTTCATCTGATAACTTAGGCTTTATGTAATAACTGCTCTACTCATATATAGTATTTATGTAGTCATTTATCATCTTAGAAGTGTAGGTTTTGATGGACAGTTTAATGTTACATAGGAGTTTTTATTTTCTTAGAGTTGCAGTCCAAGTGCTCTGCAAGCTAGACTTAAAGTAGCTGCTCATGAAGCTGAAGAGGAATCTGACACTATTGCAGAAGACTTCTTGGAAGGCAAAACAGAAATAGATGACTTTCTTAGTAGTTTCATGGAAAAGAGAACGGTATGTAATGTATAAATCATTCTCATCTGAGAGATATGCATAGTGAATACATTGTAAGCTTAGAATTTGAGCAGTCCTGTGCTACAGAACAGTGCTTTAGTAAGCTTCAACAAAAGAAGCCCTGCTTCACAGGGCTTTCCTCTTTTAAAAAGCATGCAAAATAGCTAAATCATTAAAGACAAACTGCAGTATGTATTGTAAAAGTTCCTTTCAGAAATCCCTTTTCTGATGTCTGTGTCTTGTTTTGTAGCTCTGCCACTGTAGACGAGCCAAAGAAGAAAAACTTCAACAGGCAATAGCAATGCACAGCCAATTTCATGCTCCACTATAGGTAAACTCCTGTGTTACAATTTGTGGTGAACTATAAATGGATTTATTACAGTGCTTAGTGTTCTAATAATGCTTTCTGTGGAAATCAAGTATGTACTGCATCTATGGTTAGTATTATTTAAAACGTAACTTCTGAAGTAGTTAAAATGTCTAATTTTGGAAATTTGTCTTTACAGACTTCCTGCAAAACTACACCTGTCAAGAGAACGAGTGAAAAACCCAATAAAGCACACTTTTTAGTAACTATTATTTGCAAATAAGCATTTCATCTTGTATGGTTGTATTTATAGAAGAGATTGTATACAGAGTTGGGATGGTTTTTGTACAAATTAGAATGTCCCTTTTCTATTCTCATTGTACTCAAGAATCCTTCTATTGCAATCTTTGCACTAATTGCTTGTATTTATTGTTGATAGTTCTTATTTACGTTCCTGCTGCTATATTCCATTACTCAGAGATCAAGTATCTAAACATGGAATTTTGACTAGCTTTTTACATTTTTATAAAAACATAATTCATATCTTTTGTATTTTGAACTTTAAACATAGATTTTGCTTGATCTGTGGAAAAGTTTGAGGTAAGTCATAATAGGACTATGGAAACTTTGTAATTTGAGATTGTCAGTAGATTCAGAAGCTGACTTGTCTTGAAGCCAAAATGTTTAGGAGCAAGTTTTTTTACTTCAATAATGCAAAACAAAGTATAGCCTGTATTCTGTTTTGGTTAAGTAGATTTGGATTAAGCAAAGGATGTGTTGGAACAAGTTATATTGGAATCAAAATAGAATAAATGATCTCTGCTTAGTTTTGGTATGTTGCTCGGTAGCATTGATGCACTTGCTTTCAGGAGTGGCTTGGTACCTACCACTGTATTTAATTAAACAGAATTTTTATCTAAGAATTTAACTTTCTTTTTTTTTTTTTTTTTTTTTTTTTTTTTAACTTAAAGTAAAAGTAATCAGGTCAGCCCCCAGTTTCTGTTTTATTCAATATGAATATGTTTGTCATATGAGGAACTCAAAAGCACTTTACAAAAATGAGTTCTGAAGCTTTTTGTGAAGTGTAGTGGTTATTACTTCCAAATTCGAAGGAAAAAAAACCAAAACTGATTTGGCTGAAATTGCATAGTGTGTTATGTTAAGGAAGTGATTGGATTTGGAAGTGAGACTTAATTCTGCCTTTTAATCACAACCTTGCCTCTAGTCAGCTGACTTTTTTTAGCATGGCGGTGTATCTGGTGATGATGGATAGGACCAAGTAATCTGTAGGAGAAAAATACAACCCCTAAATACATATCTGAATTTTCTCTATGGCTCTTGTAAAAAGACACTTCCTTTTTCTTAACCTTGTCACTGCATTAGGTTTCATGGAGACAGTCACGGAATTGTATTGTACGGTTCTGAGAGATAAATAAGATAAAGCACTGATGAAGTAATGTATTGGGAATCCTACTTCTTTCTTTTCAGGAAGCTGTCTGGAGATAAACCTCTTAGCCAAGACACTGCCTCTTTGTCACCTCGATAGAGTCACAGAACATCACAGATCCAAGTCTCAAACTAAAGCATGTCAGTCCAAGCGGGTACTTTTCTGTATTGCTCATCTTCAGCCAGTCAGCCCTACACTTTGTGCTCTTTTGACAAAATGCAGTAAGGCATTTCTTCTGAATTACAGTAAATTTGAAAATTATGTAAGTGCAAGAAGTGTGTTGCACAGACTAGTGATTCTTCAGAGGGGGCTTTAGTATCAGCCCTATCATACTTTAACGTACTGTAATTGTCTGTCTTCAGCTACTGACCTTCAGGATGACTAAACTGTTCACTGGTTTTTGATGGGGATTTTCTTTGAAAAACTTACCCAAAATGTGAGATCAGCTGTCTCAAGAAAATAGAACTATGGTACAAATCAAAGAAGATACTTGGGTGCCTGGAAAAATAAACTGGTTGTAAGAGCTGTGATTAAGCAATAATTACTTAATGCAAGTTCTTAATACAGCGTCCTGTTCAGGGATATGAAAGTTTTAGGTTGTATCTTTTCTCCCTTTGTTTTCTCTCTAGTGTTCCTATTCTTAGGATTTCCCCCTCTATTTTTTAGCTCCCTTTGCAGTCACAAACTCACCCTATAGGAAAGAAGCATAGAGGTCTCTGTATTTAACAGTGGTGTAGTGGGTTAGCCACAGGTATTCTGCTCACTTGCAAGAATGGCCAGCCTGCTTCTGGCCCTTAAAGAACAAGGCAACCTGCTGCTCGTTTGTTTTTTTTATCTTTTAGTTGTGCCAATGGGAACGTTTTTCCTTACAGGTAGTCACCATGCTTCCACCAGAAGACTTATGGGAACACTGATAAGAGCCTGTCAAGGGTTAGGTTTTTGGCTTTTAGCATTCTAGTAGTTCACAGTTAAGCACATTGCTTATTTTGTTTTGCTGAAATGTGGCATGTAGGTGTAAATCCAGCTTTAAACACTTCCTTACGAAGTGTAAAAGAATGGCAGCTGGTGCTAGATGCATATTTTAAAAACTTCTGAAATGTGTCAGGTGAAACCTTTAAGCAATCTGGAATGATTGGCTACATACAGTGACTTGTTTCTGGAGAGAAACTTGCACTATATCATGCTCATGTTGAGGTGTTCTGCCAAGTGGAAAAGTGAAATAAACAAGCAAAAAATACAAGATTAAGGGTGAGGGTACATCCTGTATTGTAACTGCTAATTGAGTCTGGGTTTGCCTAATTTTAACATCTGATCTGTTAAATGTTTTCTGTAGCTGAGTTTAGGCCTCTTGTTGCTCCATGAGTCAAGCAACTACTTAAATCCAGAACTGAATTCTTCACATAGCAACTGTAACTGATGCTATTGCAGACCAGAGAAAATTATAAAATATAAGTCTGAAATGAAGTAGGTCTCATTTTAGGTACAACTGGTGTTAATTATACATTCAGCTGGGTCTTTTAGAAGAAAGGTTTTTGTAGGTTTCACAGTGTATTTGACATGTTAATCTTTATGAAAAATGAGTACTGCAGGTAGGTAAAGCTATGCTGACCAGCACAAGCAAGAGACTGTAAATAAGTTAGTTCTAAGTAGTATCTAATGAGCTACTATAGTTCTGTTTGTTCTGTACCTACTTCTGCAGCTTGGCCACTTTGGACTTTGACCCAACACAGAAGTTTAAAATCTCTTAAGACTTGTTTCTGTCCAAGTTCTTACTACTCCTTTCAAAGACTAGGAAAATTTTTTTTAAGAAAGATTTAAAAGAATGTCAGGGAAAACAGAATTAAAACTCTAGCAACAAGGTTAAATCAGTTATCACAGCCTTACTGTGTATATTATTCTGAACAGTTAACTACTGTAATTTGTTCAACCTAAAATAAAGTCTTTGGGATTTTTGAAAAATCTTGTAATTGTCTAAATTACAAATAGAGTTTGCAGAACTTGTTGGGTGGATACAGAATTATGCTGGAAATATGCAGTAAGCTACTCAAGGACAAAGTTTTAATCTTTGTGTGTGGTGATTTGAGCTTTTCCTGTTTAACCCTTTCAGCAGCAGTAATTGCTGGAGTCACCTTCACTAAAATGGGCTTTCAAAACCCATATTGCATCTCTGGCTATTGCTTTGGCAGATGTCTTGTTTTGGTCTGATACCTGTAGAGATCAAATTTTTATGTAATAATAAGCTACAAGGAAAGCTTGTACATCAGTAATAATGGAATACCTTAACATGAAACTCAGTTTATTTTAGTCTTTGGAAACAGAATAAATCAATATGAATTAAGCTGGCAACCAGAAAACTTAAAAATGTGTCCTTGTCTGAATTCTGTCACAATGATTCTGTTGGACCCATAAAGTTTAATTGGCGTCTTTCCAGAATGATTTATCTCGGAAGACCACTAAATTTTATTTAAAGATTTAAGATTATCTGATTTGCTGGCTCCAGGTGCTATACTGGCAATTTAAATAATATAAATAAAGCTGAATGCTTATTTTACCTTTCCTTCTCATAGCCCCATTCTTTGGCATTTTTGGCCTCTCTGAACTCAAGGTTTGCTGTATGCTTGGCCCAGATCTTTGGTAGATTATTCGTGTGTCTTAGTACTGTGAGAAGTTGACCTACTTTTAATTTGCCTGACAACATGCTCCTCCCTTCCCAAATGAACTGTCAGGGACTTACCTGTCCTCCTTGGATTTTTCAGACACTGAGGTGTTCATATGTCTGCACTACAGAGTGTAAGGGTGACCAGCCAAGCTAAAAACTGCAGTCTTCAGCCAGCACACGGGAGCAGCCCATTGTCTCAGCTGTGATGTTTGTGACAGACCTGGGGACTCTGTACAGATTAGGGCCTCATCCACATAAAAGCATCAAGTTAGCTTATCAACAGTGATTAAATGGTTATCTTCATTGCAAAAACTGCTTCCTTGTTGTTGATGGGTTTTAATTGTTATCCATTTGTATTATCAGACATCTTATGCTGTGTAAACTGGTGCTCTGGCTTCTCGCTGTCTTCAAGGGAATGTGGTTCCCTGACTGCTAATTTTACAAAGAGCTTTTGTTCCCTGCTTCCCTCCTTTTACTTTTATTTCCTCCTTTTCTCTCTTCTTTTTATGTCCTTCATTCTTGAGTTGTGCCCTCCATCTTTTTAGTTTATTTCTCAGCTCTCTAGAATCCATCACCAGTTTACCACCTTTGTCTATGTCCTGTATAGAGCCACCAATAAAAGCACCTAGTGAATACATTTTCTTTCTGTTCTTTAGAGGGTGATGTTTTGTAGAGAAAACTTGAGCTGTTTGATCCCCTCGCCTTCAGTGTCCTTTAGATACACTTTGTCATGCTGAAGAGCAGCCTGAACCCAATGAGGCTGAAACTACACCACACCTATTTTGAATTACAGTGGGCTCAGGCCCACCCAAGGATTTGCAGCAGAGGGAAGATCCCCACAAGGCTGCAAGAAGTCAGTGTAGTTTGTATTGTGGTTTTCTCATACTTGTTTTGTTTCACATTGCATTAAAAAAAAAAAAAAAAAAAAGAAAAGAAAGGGAAGTAACATACTCCCATATAATTAACTTGATTGAGAGGAGCCTCAGTTTTCTAAGTTACCAGTTGTAGATTCCTCCACAGCTTCAAGTCTTGCATTTAAGCATCAAAGCAGGGAATGTACAAAAATCCCATTATCTCAGTGACAAAGAGCTCTTGAGTTAAAGGACAACTGTAGTACAAAAACTAGGAAAGCAAACCTTTGTTTCATTCACTGGTGTTAAAAGCATAACACTAAATTACCTTAGTGTTTATTTGAAAGTGTTTCTCAGCAGGGTAATGCCACAAATACATGCATTACAATGATAAAACAGTAGCAGCTAATGCAATATTCCAAGGACTGAAAGAAAGATACATCACAGGGGGATGCTTAGTAAAGGCATAATATAAAATTTTAGTTGTAAAGTTAGTCACAAAGAGTTTCATAAGTGACATGAAGACAGTGCTCTGAATTTGCATATATTCCTGTTCTGCATTTATTTCTAGATGTAGCTAGGAGATTAGAATACCAGCATATACAATTTTACATTTTAAAGGCATATGATATTATTGCACTGCTTTTTTAAACTCAGTGTTTAGGCAGAATATTTGTGTGTTTAGTTTTCATTGCCGATTTTGCAGCAAGTTTCTTTAGTTTGAGAAAAAACATTTAAAATGTCCTTTAATACCATAAATTGTAAAGGCTATGTTCAAAATATGAAACATTTTAAAAGTGCAATTGAAACGAGGGGTGTTTGCTTACTAAAAATTCACTAAGATTAGAAAACAGAGGGCTGGATTATCAAGAGAGTATAAATTTTAGCTGTCATTTATTTCAATTGAGCAGTGATGTAACAGATTGAGAATCTGGCCTTTCCAGTATAACATTAAGATCTGTCTTGCTTGTAGGAACTGAAGTGCTCATTCAAAGAAAACAGAGCAGCTCCCTTAAGAGGATATTAACAATACTGAAGCTTACCTACTCTTGTTTAATAACACAGGTTCACAGAACAGAATGAAAAGCCATGCCATAAAAGCAGATTGAATAATAAAATTTCCAGCTTCTAAATTGAGGTATATTTATAACATATAATTCTGCCTGTAAGTCTGTATTTGTAGCAGTATGAAATGCAATCAGTAAATGTACAGTACTGCTGCTTTGTTGTACTAGAGTTAAATACCAAATTGTTTCCAAGCAGGTAAGAGCAACCGTATGAATTAAATTTCACTGCTTGCTTTAATTAAAAAACAAACAAACAAAACCCAACACAAAAAACCCAACAAAACCCAAAACAAAACCAAACCCTCAACAACTTTGACTATAACAACATCCTGATACGGAAGCCTTTTTAGTGAGTTTCAAAACATCCCAAATTTTAAACAATTTTCAGTGGTTTACTTCCATACATTAAATTATGAAAGCTGTTACTCCTATGCCTAAATGCCATGAAAATTCTTAAACCAAACAAGATTAAAATTTTTTGTTGTGGTTATCAGTCTCCTTCTTAATTGAGCACTGCCATGCGCTGTTTGGGGTGGCAAGTACTAAAAGGGAGGTTTTTTGGGGAGATAAAAAAAATGTGGTTGTGGTTAGTATATTTTGAACAGTAACATTTGGAAGCATTTTTTATGGGATCATAAAATATACATCCTGACTGGAGTGATGCTTTCAGAAGTGATTTTTATAAGTGATTTTGGATTCCCTGTTCTCTACTATGTGTACCTCATTCCACTGCAACAAAACACTGACCAGTAGCAATCAAAATAGGCTGGAAAATTTGGGGTTTTATATTACTTTTGAAATTTTCTATCTCATGTAGATGGTTTGGAAGAAGGGTAAGATCAAACTTGAGAACAAAACGTTAAAGAGGCTAAAGTGTGCTACCTAGCATACCTTTTATTATAGAAGGATGCTTTACCACAAGGGCTGTGTAAATATTAATATAGTCCTTGAAGTTTTGCTCACAGAAACTACTGAACTTCCAATACTGGTTGAGAGTTGGAGTGCAGATAATATCCATTCCTGTGCAGCACCAGCAGGAACTTCTTACTAAAGAATATTTTTGCAAGATCAAATCTTCATTTGTGCCCTAACCAAGCATGTCCATTTGTTAGTTTTGCTTTGCCCTAAAGGATTCTAGTAGGAGAATACACAACAATTGCTGGAATTAAAAATGTAACACGTTCCGTGAGGGAAAAAAAAAAAACAAAAACGTGAAGCATATACACAGAGACTGAAGGCAAAAAAGCTCTACAAAAATAAGTTTTGATTGATTCACCAGTAAGGCTATTGCTAATAAATCTTCACCTTGTCTCTGGGTGTAAGAGAATACTTTGGAATTGCACATCTTTGGAGACAAACTATTAATTTGTACAATAAATAAGTATGGAAATGTACAAAGTAAAGAATAATTATGTACAGCATTGATAAAACAAACACCACATTGGCTTAACTAAATGTAACAGGAGATATTACCTTTCTTTAGCATTGTCTGAAAGCTAATAATGGCTTGTTCTGCTTAGATCTTGACTTACACAATTGCACAGTTCCCTTTCTTTGGATTATCTCTTTAGGCCACAGACCTCTCTTCATCTGATGAAAAGATGCCATTCCAGACTGAAAGACTCAACTGGATCTGGATCCTTGCTGTTGTGAAGGTATTTCAGACTGCCAGGAACACAGCCTCATCTGAATCCTTGCCACTGTCTTCACTAGGCAAGCACCCACCTCCACTTGGGGACCTGCAGCTTAAGTCCTCCACACCAGACTCCTGATCACTGTTAGCTGAGAGGTCAAGATCAGAACTTTTCAGGTTGTCCTGTGTCAAAATCAGGGCTGAATCTTCTTCATCCCCTTGTGAAGGACTCCGGGATGGGAATGATTTCAGGTCGTTGCTATACTCCTGGGGAGTGTTGGCAATGCTGTTGTTGGAAGTAGTAAGCCCCAACTGTTTGCTTCGGTCTTGTTGCTTACTCTTGACTTTATTACCATTGAATTGTGATTTCTGAAGATTCGCCAATCTCTGAAATAAAGGAAACAATGTATATTACATGGACATGTTTAGGGCTCAGTAAGGCTCTTGTATGCCTTTGCCTTTAAAAAAACAAAACAGAAAAACAAAAACCTACAAAAAAACCCTGAAGTTCCGAAATCAACCCAGTTGACACCCTTTAAAAGTGCCTATTTGTATTTCTGGAGTATGTGAAGTGCACAATTTATCACTAACCAATGCTGAATTACAGCATCCTTCTGAGTCACATAAGGATATAAATTTTCTTTCAGGGATAGTACTTGTGCACCAACACAGGTAAAGTTTTATACCTAAAGGGAAAAAGTCCATTGTTGTGTCTTAAATGCAAAACATTCATTGGAATTTACTTGAGAACAAAGGTAATGGCTGAATATCCTTATGCTGGAAAAGGATGTAGGTGACCATACAGTGTGAGGAGCTGGGTTTCATTTACCATCAGTTAAATCTGGGGCATCAAGAATAAGTATTTGTTACCTCTCCTAAGGCTTCCAGCTCTTCTTCCAGCTGCTGGGTTTCTTCCTTCACTGCCATCAGATAATCAGTAACTGACTGTCGAGGGTGCAGACCCTTTTCAAAGCGGTTGTACATACCACTCCAGAACCTGCAATTGATGGGAAAGTTGGCAATTTCCACATTTGGTGAGGTGGCCTCAGAAACCTTAAATACACAGTTGTGGTTTTTTTCCACACAATCCTAAATGAACCACAAAATGGATTGTTCCTAATTAGAGTGCATACATATAAGTTCATTGAATATTTGGTAAAATTTGTGGTTCATTTGCATTGACTCAGTCCTGAAGATGCAAGTCTGTGGCCATACATGGCTTGAACCAATTCTGATACACAATAGAGAGGTGAATGTACCTTCAACTTAAATCACGTGGCTGGCAGTAGGTCTCTGGACACAAACTTTTGCTGTATTACTTTTTTATTCTAAGCTATGGGCTTTAGAGTCATGGTGTCTCTAAGACAGCCAACATTTCATATTCATAGTTCTGAACAACCACTTCCCATTAAATCACCTTTGAAATTCTGTAAGTTGGTTTTTGTCTGGGGCTAGGAGAGGGGTGAGGGGCAGCTAGTTAACAGGTTTTTTGCCCCTGTAAAGAAGCATCAACAGTAATGAGTAAAAATCAAGACTAAAAAGCAGTAAAAATTAAACTGTTGTTTTAAACCAGCCTAGGCAAATTGCATGATGCACATACATTGCCTAACTCCATTCTGCTACTATGGAATTACCCAACAAACCCTTAGTTAAACAGCTGAGTTGATTTTTTATTTTCAGGAGGAAAGGACTCAAACTGGAAGTCTGTAGCTTACTCTGCTACTCCTGTATTCTGTCTTCCAGCCAATCCAAGGCCACGACCAGGCTGAGTAGGTAACTAGTTCACCAGACAGGTTAAGTAATCCAGAGACTTGCACTCAGCTGCACTCGGATATTTTAGGAGCACGTGCGTGCTCCTTGGTTGTTTAATATGCCTGCCCAATAGTATACTATTTTAAGTCACATTATCTTGTAAGTTTATCATTGCTAATTCATGTGTGGAAATAGTTATGCAGCCAAGTAATTCCATTCAAATCAACAGGATTACTCGTCTGATGAAGGCTCTGCAGTATCAGTTCTTCTCTTACAAACCCCCCTATCCTAAAGAATATGATCATGACTATCCAAAAACTGGTTTAAAGTAGATGTTACTTGGAATAGTAGACAATAAAGGATTCAGTAAATGTCATTTAGGATATTTACTGAATTTTTAACAAGTGTTTTTACTTGCAATTGGAAGACAAACTGATCAGTTGTACTTAAATCACAATTTTGATTAATTTTTTATTGAGTTCTAAAGTTTGTTAAAATTAATGGCATGATTAATTACTCAAGTCAAAATGTCAATACTAGCTTTTCTAAAACTGTTATTTTTGTTACATTAAAAAAAAAATCAACGAAAACCTACTATGGATACTTCTGCTTATAACTAAAACATGGGGAATTCTGCTTTTTATTTTACTAAACACTTGTTTTAGCAATGAAACCATATGATTTCTTGAAATCCCCTTTATTTTGGACACCAGTCGCTCTAAACAATCACCACAAAATCTTGAATGGAAGATATTTAAACAACTTAAAATTTAGAACCCACAGATGAAAACAGAACTGAAAGGGCCATTTCTCAGTGGAAGAAGTGAGTAACCATGAAATTAGGGCACACAACTATCAATATAGCTTTAATCTTAAGCTTCTTTTCAGACTAATACTCAGTTGTAGAATGGTGCAGAGGTGTTGGCTGACTTACTTGCACACAAGGAAACACATCCCATCTGAGACTGAATTTACTTTCAGTAAGCTACCTTATGGAATGACAAATACTTAAACACAAAGGCACTCTGTTCTGTACTAAAACATCCCACAGTTCTCAGTAGCAAGTGATAGTACTTACTTGTACAAGAAGTTGCATGGAGCTATCTGTAGACTCAGGGTCCCTTGGGATTGACTGTGGTCTGATCTATACAAAGGATTCAGGTAATCAGCACGATTTTTCCACAGGTGAGCCCAGAGTGAATATGTTCGTTCTTGGATTCTGAAAATATATGAAAATACATTGAAGTGTCTACTACTGCTACAGATGAAGTTTAGATGTAAAATTCTGTTGCTCTGTACTACTTCTTTACAGTCAGCTTCATACTTCCTTAACAAAATTAGATTTAAGTTATAAATACAGAAAAAGAGAGACACATATTCCTTTATTGGTCACTAAAGGCAAAATCCAACCCATCTTCCACAAAGCCAGAGCAGCTGGAGAGAACATGGAGAGATGGGTTTCTCTGCCAGACGGCAAGGATCACTTCCATAAAATTCATTTTCAGACTGATCTGTACACCAAGGGAATCCCTGCATTTAAAAGCACTCCTACACCATCGAGCTGCACTTTCACATGCTATGAGGTGTCAGAATGTGATGACCTCTGAAGGCTTTGATTTTAAAAGGACAGTGGCACTGAGGCTACTCTGCATTTGAGCAGTGAAAAGGACCAAATGACAGTAGCAAGCAGTAACTCCCACCTTCCTCTCATTACTACTGCTCAGTCTGGATGCATGAGAGAAGCAGCAGGCATCATATCTGAGGAGCCAGGGCCCCAGGAAGCATTTACAAATATCTGAACTGTGAGGGATGAGATTGTCTCTGGGCCTGAGGGCAGATAAATTAATGAATAATTGCTTTGGGTACAAAACAGCGTAAGGACAGTTTGCTGACTTGGTCCTAGGGAGGGGTACCAGGCCAAAAGGCTGTTCATAGGAAAATACCTGAGAGGTCAGAACTAAAGTGGTCTGACATGAGATCCAAAGGCAGGTTAACACACAGAAGAGCTGTGACCCTTAAACTGAGGACCAGAGTCAGTAACCCCTTGTATTAGAGCTACAGGTTGCCTTGTTGTTAATGCTGCAGTAAAGGCAGTGCCATATGGCTGAGGAGCTAATGCTCCTCTCAGTTCTCCCTAATCCCTGTCACGCACACCATGGATTACACACCCAGAGGAGCCACATCGCAGAGGATCAACTTTTTTCCAGTATTAATCTGTTGCCAGAAGACAACAGCCAAGTGTGCACCACAGCTTATGAAAGCACATGCATTGAGGCTGGCAGATGTCTGAATCCTCAATACACCCAAAGACCCCCAAATCTACCAGTAAAGAGCAGGCTTTCATACTTCAGCTCTCGTCTCTCCTTCTGGCTGTTACACAGGAAATTCCCAAACTGGCAAGAATAAACATGATGCTGTATGTGGATGAGGAATCTCTCATTGAATTCAAAGGCACAAGGAAATTGTTCCATTAACTGCCAAACACACTCGATGAACTGGTCAATAACAGGGGATATCTCCTTCGGATCTCCATCTAAAATGCCATACCTGAAACGAGACAAGATATCTTCAATTATAACCTCAAACCCTCTCCAAAAACTGAATTAACACTAATGAAAACAAGCCCCTCACTTTTAGTGTGTGTGACATCATAGACATTCATTCCTAACTAGGAATTCCTCAACTACTAGCATATTTTTTTTACTTACAAAAATGATGGAAGATTCATAGAGAAGAATGAAGGCAGAATTTATCAAATACAAAGAAAAAACTTGTTACAGGCATCTTCTTGCCTTACAGCTACTAACATCTGGCTGCTACACTGCTACATAGCCATGTTTTAATGCTTTTAATATAAAGTCATACCATAGGATGTAGTATGTCATGATAAGAATGACTGCAATGACTTATGGCAAAAACTTGTCTTAGGCAGGAATTCAATGGTAGAGCATTCCCAAAACAAGAAAACTGAGCAGGAGAGTAAGAGAACAACCTTCACAGAAACCAGTTTAAAGCTGCCCTCTCTTGGTGAAATTTTTAGGAAGTGGGAAATGTCTACATGCTACTGTATCTGTCAAATTTTCTATCTCCAAAAATATCTGGAACCACTTTCAATAGGTTACCTTGAAGAACAGGAGCCTGAAAATATAAAACAAGTTAAGTCTCCCTAATGGGAAGAAATATTTTCAATTAATTATGCTGCATGTCTAGTGTGTACCTTGGATGTGTGTATGAATATATCTTGCATATGTGTATTCCAAAAGTGTTCATATTTCTGTGTATTTTGCAAAGCTCCTGGTATTGAGCTGCACAGCCTTCTTGAAAGGGAGTCTTGGCACTACTGAAAGATGAGAGAATCCAGAGGGATTTTGTAAGCCACATACACACTACTTTTGTCACACATGAATCTCTTAGTGCTCATAGCAAGACCAGCATTCTGAATCCCCAACAGCAGTCATGGGGTGTGTATACAAGAAAATACTGATATTAAAATATTTCACTTTGATTTTTCAAGGCAACTAAATTATATAGTAGGAGAAAAGGGGATGGCTGTTTCCTGAGGGCATTCTGTCGATACACTTTGAAAGGCAACAAAGAAATAATATTGGAATGGCAGCAGGTACTGACTATGTAAAAATAGAGAAAACCTTAGCACTGCCTTACCTGTGGTTAAATTTATGACCAAAGGAAACCCAGTCTTTTTCAATTAGCACCTAAAATGAGAATATTGCATTCAGTGTTGTGGAGCAGAGATGACACATGCTGAAGCAGGCAGAAGAGGGGTGTAAACAAGCAGTATTGGAATCCCAGTCATTTCTTAGAATAAACAGAAAAGTTACAAGCAAGAATGATGTAAGCAAGCAGTATCAGAATACAGGATAATTTTAAAATAAGCAGAAAAAAACTAATGAAAAATGAGCACCACTGCAAAATTGAAAGAAAGCAGCGCTCTCCATTGAGGCAGGTAGGATGCCAATATTTCAGTACCACTTCAATTAGCCTGATTCATCATTTTCTAAAATAGAACCTGAAAATGTTTCAAACTTCTTTTAAAGCATGACCAGGAACTTGATAAGCAGTCCTAGATGTTTTACAAGTGCTGGTTTGCTTGGAAAAAGAACAGATTTTCCAGTGTGACTGGTCACTGCAACCTAATGTCTAGGGGACACACACTTCTAATGCAAAACTTCAGTGATCCCTGAAAATGAATGCAAATTCTTGCTTGCACAAAAGGTCCTTGAACTGTGAGAAAGCTTCATGGTCAAGGTTAGAAAAAAAAAAAAAATGGGTTCTCAACTGACCTCCTCTGATAACATTTCATACAGAAACTCTAAGAGACTGTAACTTGGGCAGATAAAAACCTTCCTATATGAAAATAAAGAGGAACTTTCAAGGAAAGTTTATTTTCCATTTAAGCCAAAGATACTAATCTTAAATGATGCCATAAAAATTTTTGTTTATTCTGTGAAAGAGAACCTGCTTACCATGAATCCCTTCATAGTCCTGTAATATGGGTCCAATAGAAGGCTTGCTAGAGAGCAAACCTGGGCTGTCCTATCCCAGCCATCAGAGCAGTGAACAAGCACACTCACACCTTCCTCAGCCACAGCCTAAGGATACAGAAAAAGTCAGAAATTTCACAAGAGGGGGAGAAGGGCAATGGTAAGAGAGGAACAGCAAGAGAGTGCAATACAGGTAGTATTAATTTGGAAACTGGGAAACCCTGTTAATTTCTTTATTCTGCCACAGAGGTCTTGAATGATGTTGGGTATTATTCCTCCCATTTGAAAAGTCTTAATCTCATCTCATCCCATGCAACATGGTGGATGCAGCATCACCTGATTATGCTCCATTACAGGAGGATGTGGGATCCATGTCAATTAAAATACATCAGTCTGCCAGAGCAGACATATACCTAGAGGAGATTCAGGTGCTGCTAAAGCTTTAAATCACACACCAGTAATAGAGCAGACGTATTTGTTATACTGCTCTCAATTTCCTTCCTGATGGTAATGTCAATAATGACAATGTCAGTTTCTGATGCCTGTGCTAGCATGGATATTATTCCACCACACTGCTTTGCACTCTGAGGACATCCTTCTGAAGGTTTGTGGGGAAGCCTGTGGTAGCAGTAAACTTCCATATCTAATACAGAAGATTGTCTCTTTAATACAACTGTGGAGGGAGGATCCCATTTTATAAATAAACACATAAAGAAGAGATCATTCTAAGTTTTCCAAAGTATTGCATTATTTTTGGAACTTGAGGTTTTTTTTAAACTCTAAGGGGTTTGGTCTTTGTAATTTCTAAAGAGAACTGAATTTAGGAAGTAAAAACTTAAAATAAGCCAGGAAAGATACTGCTTAGAAAAATAAACATTTAAGTTAAACTTGGGCTTAGTAGGGAGGGAGGAATAATATAAATTATTTATGCTTATCTCAAGAGACAAGTAAATTCTACCAAAATAGAATGTCTGTGAGCAGGAGACCAATAACTGGGAACTGCAGGTCAAAAGAACAGGTCAAAAGGCATTTCTGAGCAGGCACAAGGCTAGCAAGCATACAGGCAAAGGATAAATTTATTTTGGCCAGTATTTGAAGACCAGCCACTGGGGAAAGGTTCACAAGAGGTAATGTAAATGCCATGTTTTCTATAAGCTAATGACAGGTAGTTGGGCTGGGAGGCACTGTAACATGTGGTTATCTCCCAGCTGCTGTTCAGGTAAGAAACCAGTTGCCTGCTGAGCAGCAAGAAGCAAAGCAAGAGAACCCCCCAGTTACTGAGGTGGGAAATCCATGGAGCTGTAGCCACATAGTTGTATGTAGCAGGTAAAGTGAGTTTAAATGGCCTAAAACAAATTGTTATGGTAATCTTAAAAGTAACAACTGAAACAGAAAAACCAGAGTGCAAGGAACAGGGTAATAAAATCAAAGGTATTGCTGGTAGATGACAAATATCTGCATTAGTTTGGATGGAATTAGGAGAAATATTATTCTTATCAAAGCCAACAGCTTTTCTCAAGAGTAGAAGCTGCTTGAGAGTTTGGCCATGGTAAAACACAGGAGCTGGTTTAGGAGGTGAATTTAGCTGGTGGCTGAACAACTCAGGGGAAAAAGCAAGTAGCTAATATTACTATATTACAGTGACCATGTGAAGAATTAGTTCATGGAAAAAACCTTCAACAAAAAAACGGTCTAGAAACCGGTGGAGGAGGCAGGAGAAACAGTTGAGTAAAATAAGGACATTCAAATATCCGACATAAACAGATACAGGATAGTGGAGGCTTTGGGACATTTTAATTCTTCAGTGAGAAGAACACAAACTTCTTTTACCATATTAGCAAAATATCCACATGACAGCAGCTAAGAATTGTCTGTCCTCAGAGATGAAGCATTGCAGTATTTTTTTTCAACCTCACTGAAGATAACAGAAGTTACCCACAAGGAGAGAATTTGGACCTCACTTTCTGTATCTGGATAGTCCAAGTTTTGTTCTCATTATACACTCATCATTACCTTTGCAATAAAAATGCCAGCATCCATAATGGCTTTGATGTGCTTCAGCCAGCCAGAATTTTCTAGGCCCCACAGAAAGTCACTCATTGAAGGCGATTTCAGCTCACAAACTGCAAAATAAGCTACATCTTAAATACACAGTAATTATAGACCCTCAAGCTTACATTGAGTGTTCAACCTCAGAGTTACCTCTTCAGATCCCCCATGTAAAACACTAATTTTTTTTAAAGAATGGCTATTTCACAGTCAACCTTTATCCCAGAAAAAAAGGATTTATTTAAAAAATGGGGCTGACTCAAATATCACCCAATATGTTGATTTAAGTTAAAAAGGGAAACTGTTACAAAGCCTATGAAAAGCAGCTTACCAAATACATATTTATGTGCATCACATGCTTTCCAAAACTGTGTTGGGAGAAAAGTTTTCAACCTTCTGAGAGTGGATTGTGTATTTAATAATGAGGACTTGGAAAGTGAAAGCATAAGACTTCTGCTCTTGGACAGGCAGAAAGCCACCTAAATGGTGCCACAACCTCCTATTCCCATCCACATTTGGTGAAGAAACCCTATAAGAGCAGTCCCACCAAACCCAGCCTTCAGCATCTCCACAGATGATGGGGTTTAGGATAAAGCAATTCACTCAGTGGTTCCCCATCCCTGAATGAAACCTTAGTTAATCTTCACTTGTAGACAGAAAGTATTCTACTTGTGAGGAAAAAACATAATTCACCAAGAAAAATAGAATAATCTCCCAGGCTTTACAACATTGAGTTTCTATCCTGCTTTATCCAAGTGTCTATTTTTCAATGTTACAGAGCTTGTGACACCAGAAGAAAAAAAAGGGCAATCAGAATCTAATTCCAGTACCTCAACTCAGGAGCAAACAAATACTCAACATTTTGTGCAATCTATTTTCAACTGTGAGACACTAAATTCACCTCACAACTTACGTATTTATTTTGAATCATGTGGAGTTATACCATCTTTTAAGGAAAAAGATATTAACCGGTGAAGCTCACTTAAGGAATATAGCAAAAAATGTCATGCTTTTTAAGGAGTTAATGTGTGATGTGTGTATTAATGTTTTAGTAGGTATTTTGTCCTCTAGAAATCTTTTAAATGGCTTGGTTAGTTATGGCTGTTATGACCAGTGGCAAAACTCAAATTCCAATTGAAGGTAACTAAATTTTACAAGCCAAAGTCAGAGTATCTACCACGTCTGAATGTATCTGACTGTCTTAACTCCATTGAATTCAGATGCAAGAAATAGCCTAACATGTCCATACAAAGTCTTGCAATCTCTGTACATAGGGCCTCTTCCAGATGGTTATTTTAAAAGTAATTTTTGAAGTATATTTATAAAAATGCATAGATAGCAGCACTGAAAGCAAACAGCTTTTCAGATGATTAATGTTCCTGTGCAGATGGAAGCATGACCAATTAGTTACTGTATTCTGGCTGAAGCTGCTGTCTCTGTTTACCCAAGGTAAGGCTGAAATAGTACTTTGCTCATTCCCACTACCAAATTATAGTCAATATTTACCTACCACTTCACCGGGCAAAGTTCAGACTGTGCTAAAGGCATACACTGTATATGTCACATGATTCTGGCTACTGCTCGGGACCTTAATAGTGAAATCAATTACGAGGATTATCCTAAGAGGAAAATGTGTTTCCATCTCAGCAGAAAAGGTGCCAAAATCTTGGAGAGACAAGACTTGCTCCACCTGCTGTGTGGGCACAAGAGAATCAAGATGCCCTGGGCAGGTCTTATCACAATCCATCAGTGCTTCCTTCCCCAGGAAGGTAGGAAGAAGGAGGATACATGGTGGAAACTGCCTCTTCCACCAGCAAAAGTACCAGAGGGGGATGCTGGATCAGTTCACCCATTTCTAGCAGGATGGCCATAGGGCATCCAAACGAGCAAATGCTGCAGAGCAAACCCTCAAGCTCCTTTTCTGGCTGCCCTGTCACTGAACTCCAAGGATGACAGGGATGCTCTTACATCAGCAGCTACTGCTCTGGGTATGAGGGGAGGAGAAGCTCACCTTGGCTGTTTAAAGACCGACAGGGAGCATGTGGGGTCATAACTTCAACATACAACAAACAGGGCTCCAGTCTTGGTTGGCCTCTGGACATATGGCAACACTCACCACATCCCAAATACAAACAGCAGCCTCAGTCAGCCCTTGAATCTTTACTGAGAAAAGTCCTTGTGCAACATTTCTTCCTAATACTAGTAGTTATTTCAAGGAGGGTTGTATTGAACTTATCACAAGGACTTTTTACAAGGGAATGTAGTGATAGGGTGAGGGGCAG
Source organism: Heliangelus exortis (assembly GCF_036169615.1). Taxonomy (NCBI): domain Eukaryota; kingdom Metazoa; phylum Chordata; class Aves; order Apodiformes; family Trochilidae; genus Heliangelus; species Heliangelus exortis. The sequence continues at coordinate 24,232,164 of NC_092425.1, read as the reverse complement.
CAGTTTTAAGATCAAAGAGGGTAGATTTAGACTAGGTATTAGGGAAAAATTTTTTCCTGTGAGGGTGGAGAGACACTGGCACAGGTTGCCCAGGGAAGCTGTGGCTGCCCCCTCCCTGGAAGTGTTCAAGGCCAGGCTGGATGGGGCTTTGTGCAGCCTGATCTAGTGGGATGTGCCCTGCCCATGTAGGGGGGTTGGAACTGGATGATCTCTAAGGTCTCTTCCAACCCAAACCATTCTATGTTTCTATGATATTTTGCAAAAAACTAACATTATAAAAGAGCAAATACATGTTAATGTTAAGATAAATTAAATTACTATAATTAAAGGCAGACAAATCACAAAGCTAAAATGCTTTTTTTCTTACCTACTCAGATAAATTATTGACGTTATTATAAATTAATTTCTTCACCTTTTTCCTAAAAAAACGTTGCTGAAATTTACACATTTCTAACATAAGTGTATTTTCCAGTGGAAACCTGAGTAATCAGTTTTTCAAATTTTCTCAGTGAAAGTGCTAAGCAAGAATACAGCATGCACTAAATTGAAACCAATTTTCATCATCCTCATTTGTCTTTACAAAGGCTTTTATGTACCTTACAAATCTCACCTCAGATCATGAGCAATAGTCATATTTTGTCATGTTTATAGTGTAATGTAACACTTCACCTTACAGATTCACCCAGTTATGTTAAAGTACTACCTGATAAAAATGTAAAACCATATTAAATGTATCTTATCATTTGTGACAACCTTTTGATTCTGGATCTCCTTGTATGTGGAAGTCAGATAATAAACACCTTCTCAAAGGCCACCAGAGAAACAGACAAAGGGACACTGATACAAATGGAAAAAGAGAAACAGTACACAGGGCCTTAAATAAGAAAAGCCCTGATTGTAAACAGAAGTCGTAAGACTGTAAAAAAGCCCAAAAAAGTACTTGAAAGCCTCAAGCACCTGAAATCATTAATGTAACTGCTGTAGCCCCTAGTCTTACCAACCAGGTAGGTAAAAGTGAGATTTCAGCACAACAGATATAAAACCTATTTTAAAAGTGTATGTTATGAGCATATGGCTCATTTAAAAAATAGATACTAAGAATTTATGTTCCCCAAGTAGCCTGAAGTGTTAAAAACATTAGAAATTACCTTGTCACATGTCAGTCTGGGCCATAAGTCTGTCTTATTAACTTCTGGCTCAAAAATAGTACACAGTACTGTCCCATGCAGCCAAGCTGTTTTTTTACTATTTTAAACTTTATAGTCTTAATCTAAACAAATAAAAGGACAAGTTTATTCACCTGGGCTCCAACTAAAAATCCTACTCTTCTTTCCAGAGACCCTTAGTCCAAGGAATTAAGTAAAAATATGTCATGAAGAGAGTGAGTATTTTACCTGCATCACACTGGTTTTCATAAGCTGCTCTTATTTGAAAACAGAGCACAGCTCTCCACCATGGAAAATGTAAGCCCTTCTTAGATCTAAAATTCACATATGCAAACAGATGACAGGAGACAGATGAAGAATAAAAGACCATGGACACAGCGTCAAAGAGCAGCACAGCTCAACCAAACTGGTCCAGGAGGTGCCAGAAGATGTTGATGATAAAGGTGAAATAATAGTGAGACTCTGGAGTGGAGTGAGCACTACTGACTGACTGCCTATTTAGAATCAACAAGCCATTGAGGGTCAAGGATGGCTTATTTATTCTTACCCTTTTCCCAGAATGTAATGTAATCCAAATCCTAAATGACCGTACAGATGTGCTTGTTTGTTCACTGATAAGTATTTATAAAGCAACAGTTATTAATTTCAATGGGATTATGATGGTGCTGAATGGTTACATCCATTGACTATGTTTCATAAATACCCTGATGTGACTTACTCTATAGAGGGCATGAGTACATTTCTATTAAAATTCACAGCCTAACACACACAACTACCTTATCCACCACCCAGAAAAATCAACCCATACATTTTCTGAGCTTAATTTTTTTCCTGTACTTTCCACTAGCATGAAATACAGTCATAAGTGATATTTTTCATTATACCAACAAACTGCAAAGCACAAAAGATGTAGTGCAATAAGGTGTATTTAAGCTAAACAGCTTTTTTCATTAAAGAAAATTATTTTTTTATTTTACCCATGAAAAAAGATGTTTGCACAATTAGAAAATCCTCACTAGTTCTGATGATGCTCCATTGCACAAGTTCCATTAGCAAGCAGGCAGGGGCATGGAGTTGCAAGAGTTCTCTTTTCACACTCATTTTCACTGCTGCTAATTTCAGAGCAGTTCTATTAACTCGTGTGACAGAAAAATTAAATCTTTCTTCTAATTTTCAATACAGAAGAGTATTACCTTCAAGCATTTTCTGTAGACTGTTCCTCATGACATGGATGTTCTCAATGCCTATGAACTGAAACTTGATGTTGGAGTAATTGTCTTCATTCTCATATCCCTTCCCTGCTGCTCTGTTTGCCATTGCGTTGAGCTATTAAAAAAAATCGTGAAAATTGGAGGAAAAACAGGAGCAAACAGATTCTTCTCAAAACAAAGCTTGTGGTCTAGTGCAATAAATCAGAGTGATCTAAATCAGGCACAAATAGGAAGCATTTATCAGTGTCAACTGTTAGGAAACAGGGATCTCTTCAGAGCCTATTGCAGGGTCATTGAGGCTCTGACCTCTATTTCACACACTTTGCATGCAATTTCATTAGTGAGGTTGGATACAAAACCCCAAAGATTAGACAGGGCTCCTCTGAACGAGCTTTAATTTGTTTTTAAAAGGCTACTCTGATCTAGTTTTTGATCATCATTATATTTACTAGCAGAATATACCCAGGAGGTGGCAGTGTTTTAGCTGCCATGCCACTGTTCCACTGCAGAGGTACACTGTAATATTGCCAAAATTACTGTGTTTTACTGCTCAAATCATACAGAATGTTATACAGTTTCCTTCTCTGAAACTTGGAATAGTGAAGAGAGAGCTGCTGTAGTTTTTCCTAAGTTTATAGGATCTTGGGTTTAGTTCTGTGGGCCCACAAAAGATTCAAATTAACACGATTACCACATATATTTTCATCTGTAATGCAGTGCTACCAAGTATTCTGCTGTGCTGCAACACACAAAGGAAGGTAGAGTTTTAGTTTTGAACCCTACTCTTGCTTCCTGGCATGGGAAAGTCATTAAATGCTTATTTAGTTCAGTTTTACCAAGCATAAAACAAAGGGGTTTTTTAATGCTATTTTTAAATGCTATTTATTTTTTAATGCTATTTTTTTTATGTTTTTAATGCTAACTGTCTGTCAAATCCCTTATGCTAAATTTTGATCTCTGGGTTGAAAACTAGAGCTAACAGAAATTAATTAAATACTTTCAGTTTATTACTGTATCTATTTTCTTTTGTTTGTTTGTTTGTTTGTTTCCTATAGCAAAATCTTACTATCCAACAAAAAGAAATTTTATTTTTGCATTAAGTCTCTGCTCTCCTATGAAATGCACACTGTAAATCTGGGGAGTCTTGGAACTTCCAAATAATTATGAAAGCTCCAGGATTAACAAAGTGGCCCATGTGGCAGGACCTCCATACCACCAAACACAACTAACAGCTTTTGCTCAGGAAAAATTTGAGAATTCAGTAATGATATTTTGCACATCTAGACTGAAAGGCACCAACAAAGCTTTTGGAGAGACCTTATGAGGTATCAATTGGACAAAAAGTGACTTGTCTGCATTGGAGTGAGAGCCAATGCTCATTAAATATCAAAAGTGTCTCTGGGGCATTGCCTAGGAGATAAAAAGCTGATAACTCATTTCCAGTTGATTTCCCAGTATCACAGGCAGCACTACTGATTTGCTGCTTCTGTGACCACTTCTGAAACTCACAGTAATATCCTTAAGTACTCAGCCAGTACTCATGAGATATATGAGAAGGTTTCTTCTTGATCTCTTCCACCCTGAGCACACAGACTCCTGATACGCAATTAAAATTTAGAGCTGAATACATAAAGTTGAGTAAGGTTGATTTTCTGCTGCCAATTTACCTCCAGTTAAGATGAACAAGTCTAGCTTTTTAAGTTTTATGTCAAAATAGATATCCATGGACCAAATCCCTTGACTTTAAAAGGAAACAGCTAAAGACTAAAAACTTTTTATACCGCTATCATTTCAATTTAGATGCATAAGAGTGCAAATAGGTGAATCCCCTCTTTAATTCTTTTATCCTGTCCAATTTATTGTGTGAAGGTAGGAGATTTTTTTCCTGTATTCATACTTCCTAGTGCATCCATTCCCATGAGCAGAACTCGACAACAGGAATACACAGTTATGTTTGTGTACCACTATTAGGAACTGAAACATTGAATTAATTTTGTGGTACAATAGAAGAAACCGTACTCCAAGATAGGAAGCCAGGAAAAAAACCCAGCATTTTTCATTTATTCATCTCCTGTAAAACTTCTTTTATCTTGTCTAACAACCATCAGTCTGCTGATGTTTTGACTGCCCATGAACAATAAAAAAAATATACAGCCTGTGAACAGCATGTCCTTTAAGGACAGAGGCCTCAGTGTGACTTGCTAGAAAGATAAGAACTATCTGCTGAATCCTAATCTTTCTCTTTTGAAATAGATATCAGTGCCCTAATATAAACAAAATGAAGCAGTCTCTCACAGCTTCAGGAAGAAAGATCTGCATGCATGAGTCTAAGCCACTATAAACCCCTGGAACACATCTAGCCCCTAACTGGCCTAATCCTCAGTACAATAAATGCTGTCTCTGCCACGGAGCAATTTTATCACAGAAATCCTTTATTAAAACATTCTGCAAAAGCCCTCTTTAAAAAGCAAATAAATACAAGGTTAAATCTGCAAGGCTTTCGGACACTCATTTATTTTAGATATTGTCAGTTGCCAAACTTTGCAGCTGCCACAATATTTACTAACAAGTTTTCCACATCATCTACCAACATTCCATCTGTTGCTCTTAATGCAGTTTTTGCAATTCTCTCTAGATTGTGCCTGTCCTTAGTCTCAGTGACTATGAGCAGACAGCCTCTAAAGGGAACAGACCACATTTGCCACATTTCCTGGTGTCTTCTTTAATGTGGAGGTGACCCGAGTCCTTGCTGGTTAGAAAGGGCTATAGAACAGATTTGTCTTACTCATAAGCATAAAGTTTCTATTAGCTTCTTCTGTAAACAAATAGGGCAAGGAGAAAATTAAGAAATACAGTAGCCTAAGGAAAGCTCTGAATCTGGTCACCTTAGTCTACTTAAATTAAGCAGAAGTAAAGCTTTCTTCCACAACCAAAGCTTTTTTTTTTTGGAGATAATTAAGCAAAAGGAGGCACAACATATGAAGAGCACTTGTGAATGTTGAATTCACTGGCCCATCAGTATTCATCATCTTTGCAAGGAAAGATGACAGAAGAGGCAGGTAATTTTTTATCTTTCTAGAACAATGGGAAACCTTGCACCATACTGAATAACTTACCTTTCTATTTGTTAGAGGTTCCCATAGGAATGCCAGGAACAGTGTGTATTTGTATCTATCACTTCCTATATGCTCTGGATGTACACATGCATTAGGAGCTGCAGAATTAACTGTGACAGCTGTAACAAGACTGTATTTAGCACCTGGGATCAAAGGAGCCTTAGAAAATCAGTCCATTCTTGCAGCACAAGAAGATAAGTAGGAATCAGTGCATACAAATTACAATTTTTTTTTTCCAAGAGAAACTCCATGAAAACAAACAGTTTAGATCTGATGGCTGGCTCCTGAAGAAGATATCATTGCTGGAAATATGTTGTCATCCATGACTGAGTGAGCCAATTTCACTCTCCCTCTCTCTCAAAGTACAGGCTTTTTCATGGGACACAGGAGTTGTCTCACCAAAGTCATGCACCAGAGAAGTTTAAAGGATGGCTCCTTTCTGATATTACCTTACAAAACATCATTAATAGCCAAGTCAGTACATGTTTAATAGTAATTCCATAAATGAACAATCTCCTTCCTTAATTAGGGAAGAGTACCAATATCATAATCCAGGAAATGCTTCACTATAAGTCTTAGCCAATATAGAAAAGTGTTAAACAAGCATTATTTAGGAAGCCAGGTGTATGCCTCCTATCCAAAGTCTGCTCTGAAAACAGTTCTACAAATCCTTCCCTAGGACTCATCATGAGCCACTTTCTTCAGGACCAGAAGTCAGATGGCACCTTCCTCTTCTTCCCAATAAAAGAAGGAATTGAAGGTCAAAGTAGTCACTGAATTACAAAGTGCAATGAGATATCCCAAGGATCTGACTTTCTGGCTACTTCATCCCTTTACCACTCAGCACTTTCTTACCAGTCCCCAGGTCTCCAATCAATTTCAAATCAGAGAGGTTCCTTGTTTCTCCTCCAACTCTGCCAGGTTTGCTCTTCCTCATTCCATTCCTAGAACTTCTTGGCTTTAGCCACCTTCCTTTTCTAAGCTCCATCTCCTGATATCAGGATGCTGCAGCACCTTCCTTGCTCCTTTTCCTCAAGCCTTTGCTCTCAATATTCCCCCACTAGAGCCAATCCTACATTGACTAGAGAATTTGTGGAGATTTGCCCCTTTGGTTTCTTTTCTTCAGATGCTTTGACAACTTCAGCAGGGAAGCTATTTATAAGGTAAGAAAGAAAATACCCTTGCTCCCACCTCCAGACACTGAAGTTTATCTAGTCCTCATCACCTTGAGACATATGCTAGCATGCCAAATTTGGACACAGGGATTTTTTTAGTTTCCAACCTTTTATAGACCATCACTGAGTTTCTGTGCTTCTATGTAGCATATTTTTTCCAAAACTTTTATCTTGGCCAAAGATTTTAGTCAATTATAGAGATAAATAGTTACCATATTTCAGATTCTCTCTCAAAAAGCACAGAAGTGATGGAGGTATTTAAAGAAGGCCTCCTCAGTTCTTGTAACCTCAGGAAATGTTTTTTCTTTAGCCTTATGCAAAGGTTGAAATTTTCCTCCTTGCAGGAGAAATCTTGATTGGAAAATTTTAGTATATGCAGACAGAGATTTGCAACAATTTTACAATGGGAATAATGTTTTACTAGCCTCATCAGCAATACTGTTACTGATAGCTCCTCTGGGTGTGGAAACAGCTATGATTCTGACTCACTTACTATACTGTAAATTAACATTTTGTCAAGAACAAAAAAGAGATTTTTTTTCCTTTTAAGACAAAAAATGTGGGCAAGGTTCCTAGTTAAGATTCTCCTGATAAATCCTGATTTACCTGAGGAGTTACACAGGTGCAATTAATGTATTTAGCCCAGGTTCAGTCTTGCTATGTGCAAGAAATTTAATGCACTTACTTTGGGCCGTGTATCAACAACATATAGGAAATCACTTCCTGGATTTGCTTTTCTAATGGCCTGGAGCATCTGTTCATCCTCAAGGCATCGAGCACTAAAGCCAGATAAAGGCTGACTGCTTCTACATATGGATGCCTGCAGGAAAACAGACAAACAAAATTTTAAAAATCAACACAGTTATTAAGCAGAAATTATTTCGCATCCAGAAGCATATATAAACCCAGCTCATTAAATGTTTTTGTAGGTGTACAGTTACATGGGAAAGGCAGAATAGTAAAACTCATTACACATTAATGATCAAATAATTTTTAATAACAAGGAAATGTTAAAACAACTTGGGGTCAAACCCCATTGGTCTGAGTCTAGTCTTGAATCCAAGTTTTAAAGCTGTTTAAAATATAGTATTTCCCTAAAGCAGATTATCTCCTGAAAGGTGTTCTCTAGAGGATGGCATGAGTACAACAATGCAACCACAAGAACACTGATACAGCATGAAGAAGAGGCCCTTTTGCACTGGCACTCACACTTAGCAGATATGACACTGATTACAGCCAGCTTACACCCACTGCAGGCTTTATTAAGCAGCCTGAGATACCATAAATCCAGGAAACAAAAATGCATAAATTCCAGCTGGATCACTGCTGGTGGTGTATTTTTAGCACTGCCCCTGGAGAAAGACCCACTTCCCATGGAAGTGGGTCAGCCAGCCTGACTCCATGGATTTCAGTTATTAAACAGTACTATTGAAGAAGACAAGACGGTTTCTCCCCAAGCCCATCTGGATCAGACCTCCAAATAAAACCAGGAATGGAGCAGAATATGAAATGGGTGTGCAGGGAGGGTTTTATTTCTGCTAGGCACAGGGCAGCTGGATTTTTAGAGGGCAATGGACTAACACATGCACTTTCTAAGCACTGAACAGAAGCATGAAGAGAATCTGCCTGCTGAAGGTCATGACCCATGCAGATTGCTCTACAGATTATTTATTACTGTGAGAAGGGACATGATCAATTTCAGCCAAATCTGAACTATCAATAATTAGTCAGTAAAATGTGGATCTTTGATACTGAAACCCTAAACTGTGTGAGAGCCTGTTCATGCTTTATTAATAGTTTTTGCAAAGAGATAGTGAGTTATCTGGGGTATCACCTGCTGACCAGTGCACACTCCAGTGACTTAATATGTACTTATACCTCCCTGGCATGAAACAAAAGATACACGTGAATTTGCCCACAACCTGTCATTTTAGTAGAAGAAAGACATTTCTCTCTCATCCATAGTGTACCATACACAAGGCAGATATGGCTGTCAAGATTTAGGTTAAACTTAGGGTTCTGGATAAAGCCTAGAATTCAGGGAATTATGGGCTGGAGTCAATTACATTATATCATCCTGGGACCCCAAAGGCTAAATAAGGTATGTGCTGGTACCAGTATGAAAGAATGGCTTAACTCTGTCAAGTTAGGCTTACAGTTAAGATCATGTTTAGCCCCAGCCTAAGAAACAGCTGCACAGCCAGCACTGCAAATGTTGGAAGACAAGCTGATCTGCTGATCATTAGATATTGTATGTGTGAATCATGACCCACAGTATCTATGAAAAGATCATCTCCTGATAACCCTGGCCAATTGCTTAGAATGAGCAGACGAGTCTATGAAATATATTGGGCTATGTTGATGAGTAGGGCAAGAGATGAGGTTGTTTTGCTATTGCATAAACTCAACAGACAGTTTCAGAGTTGGATCTCATCATATTCACACAGATCCTGAGATGCAGAGTAAGGTGTCACATCACCACTGAATTTGATGATGTCAAAGAGCTACAGGAAAGTTCTGAAAGTTTCTGAGTATGAAAGACTGAATGAGTGGCATCTGTCTGCCATGCATGTAGCAGCCTTCCTCCCAACTTGCCTTCACCATGGCTGTTCAGGGGCTACCATCACAACACTCACCCACTCCTGCCCGTTACTATGTTAGCTGGGAACTCATGCCAGGCTCCAAGCTCACAAGAGGCATTTCCTTCAACAATCCCAACTCCTTTTCCTAGCCCTTTGAACCTTGAAGGATTCAGGAGTAAATATAGCTGCATTAAATGCCTATTAATGAACTAACCATAATTCCAGTGTGTGTCATCTGTACAAACCACACTAAGCAGACTACACCAGCCACCTCTTAATTTTTTAAACAAACTACAACTTCTTCTTGTTAAAGTTTACTAGAAAAATTATGAAAGCAAGGCAGAAATAAGCAAACACTTCAAAGCTACAAGCTCACACTTACATTGTTATCCTTGCAGTAGTAGGAAAGAGCTGGGAAACGCCTTCGACTCCGAAATTTAGAGCTCCCCACTATAATGTGTGCATTTGCAGACTTTGGTACATACACTTCTGTAGGATAGGAGTCACAGACCTGTGAAAAGACACTGCTTATTTGTTCTACAAATACAAGTAATAATAGGCATGTCCAGAGGAAAAAAAAAAATTAAAACAATACCAAACAACTATTCTCTGGGAATATTCCATAATTACTATATATACACAGCCTGCATTTCTCAAAACAGTCTTTCTAACCTGAAAAATTTTAATTCTAGTTTACAGATGGTAAAACTGAAGCAGAACAGCTGAAGGGCTGTATTTCCAAATGTTAATTCATACCTCATTGAGAACAGAGAGATTAAACATACGTTCACACCAGAAAAGATTCATCAGTTCATCAGGAAATGGGTGAAGGTCTCAAAAAACCTTCTGTTATAATGGGAGGGGACTATAGAGCCATTTTTTTCTGGCAAATCTGATAATTAAAAATTGACAAAATAAGGACTTGGAGAAAAGAAATTAGCCCATATGAAATGAGGATATCAAAAGACAAGCACCCCTGCCAATGCCTACCACTGCTGAAAGGAACCCAAAGAGCTTGCAAAAAAAAAAGTCCTGAAAATATTTTGGAGACAAGTAGGACCACAAATAGGATCCCTGTCTAACTTCATTTTCCTGATCCTGCCTGTGGCATTCTGGCTGGGTTCAAAAGAATATCCTGTATCTCCCCGGGACTATCTGAGTGAATAAAGGAAATAGGACACCCAAGAAGAAATTAGGTTCTGAGAGAGACAGAGATATGTAATGAAATGAGAAAGAAAAGGAAGGGCTTTTGGTTACAAATGCTGCTGTGGTGAACTGGGTTGTATTCATTTGGCAGTTTTTCCTGCTCTTTATCTTAAGAGAGGTCAAACATTTTTTCCACTTGCTTCAGCAAAAAGAAAACAAACCCTGACAGAACATTGAGGCTTCTCTGAGAACTTCATAAGCCTTCCTTAACATGGGCATGATCCAGCAACAAAGCTAATAGAGTACATGGGGAAACTTCCTTAAAAATACTTTGGTTATTATTTCTTACAATAAATTAATATTCTAGAGATTTCAGAATACAAGACTGAGTCATACAAGTCATACAAGACTGAACTAGGCAAGACAGCACTCAGCTAGGAAGACATATTACCTGCTAGATGCCTGTGAAAAACACTAAGTCTATCACAAAGGCTTCAAAAGGACTGCGAAGATAGCCAGTGAAGAAAAAATATTGCCAAATACACTATTTCTGGTAATTTTTTTCTTTAAAAGTGTAGTAATTTTATACAATACCACCTGTCAGGAAAACACTCATTTGGACACATGACATTAAGTATGGTTTAAATTTGTCCCCAGGCAGCCAAGCACTAACATTTAAAGCTTACGGTGTACAAGTTTTCTGTGCTTAATTTCTACATGTATTAAGCATTTATTAAACATTCTTTCTCAGTGCCTTTTGATGTGAAAGAGTGGAAGAACTGCACATTACTACATGTGTGTAGAGCACTGAGCTATAGCATGATCCCTGTTGCAGCAAGGACCCTCTAGATGAGTAACCCTGGGAGTCAGTCAGACTGCTGATCCACTTAACACCCTCTGTAACACAGGAAATCACAACTCACTCCATAGTCTCTGTTCACATCACTAATTTGCCAATAGTTGTTTGGAATACCCATCCTGTTGTATTCTTCATTGAGGTCCACAAGCTTCCAGCCTTGCTCTCGTTCCTCTTTATCTAATTTTGGATTGAATGAGAAACAATACAGCTCTTCATATTTCACTGGAAAACATCAAGCAAACAAACAAACAAATTGGTAAAACACTTTTCATCCCCAAATCACACTTCAAACCAAAAATGTTGCTTTTGTCTTTTATGTAGCTTCTCTTTTAAAACAGCATGCTTTGCTAGACAAAAGTCCTTATCCTGGCTTGTTACTATTTTCAAGTATACTTTGCAAGTACTGTGCTGTTTTGTAACTTGGATGAATTGCAGTATATGTGCCTTATTAGTAATGCTACTTAAAATATACTCTTCCACTAGACTTCTCTACTGAACTGTGAAAGCCTCCCCCAGCACAAAGACAAAATGCCAGTGATAATGTGTTTTCATCCAAAGAAAAGTCAGTGCCAGCATAAGTACTTGTTCAGCCAAAGAATTTGCTGGCCAGAGGTAGCTTAGAAGTCCCTTTATTAAAGTAACATCTGTCCTGTTGCAAAGACAAAAGCCCTGAGCAATGGACTACACAGCACAACCTTCCAAAAATTATCTCTGAAGTCTTTGTCCCTAAATAGGGACATTTGTAATAGATTCAATAAAATTTTAGCTTTATGGATTGCAAAATTTTGTCCTTGAGTTACTGACAAAAGCAATTGTGATACAGATGTTAAAACAGCATAAAAACAGCATATGTTACATCAACCACTTCCTCATGAGCATGAACTCGTTTAAGTAGCTATGCCATCTGCCAGCCTTGGTTAAGGGCCATATAATAAACTTGTCTGGTGCTGGAGTTTTTAACTTTTATTAGGAGAATATCTGTATTTTTGTAATGAGTGTCTTTATCTTGGTGACCAATGGAAACCAGACACGATTGCCATTAAATGTCAAATATCACTGATATAAATTCAGCTTCAAATTAAAGTTCTGGTTGATATTTAAGATACTGCTATGTTACAAGGGGATGTTTCATCCTGTTCCTCTAACTTTCTTATAACTATCTGAGCAACAGGTTTTGTTTGCAGTTAAAACAGAACTGAAGTAAATTCCAAGATGAGTCCTCTTTGACTTCACAGCTCTACAATGATATACTTGTTCCACAATATAACTTTAACTAGATTAACAGGGTTAATTTAAATACTATGCTCTTTTTCCTAATAATATATACCTAATAAGCAGCATCTTAAAATACTACAGTAAAGAGCTTATAGCTATAAAAACAATAGCAACAAAACCAACCATAATATTAAGAATAAAACTTTATGCTACAGGTGAGAAATAAACCAGTCTTCCAGAGCTGTGCCATGACAGAAGTTTGAATATATTAATTATTATTTTTAATAAAGTGCTTTTAGTTGCTATTTCAGCTCCTGGTTGTCAAACACATCTACCTTTTGTTTCAGACTGGATCTACTGCTCACAGGCACATAGAAAGCCTTTTAAAAAGGTCTACTGAAATATATGCAGGTTACTTATGACTGAAGTGTATTCAACATTAGAATTATTATTACATGATGGTATCTATAGAAGGTAACAAAAGTGTTCAAGTATTAACAGACAGTGCCTTAAAGCTGAGTTATCACCTCTTCATGAGCATTTATAGAACCTTCCTTAATCTTTCACAATTATTTTGCTGTTAGTGTCTGCAAATGCTGCTAAAACACCTGTAATTACTATTACAGTCAGTGTGTTTCACAGATGAAGCAAAAATGTCAAGTTCAGTTGACAGCTTGACCATACCAAACTGCTAGTAACAGCTGGTAAGAATAAAACTGAAGACAATTTTTCTCTTCTAGTGTAACAAGGACATGAGATAACATGGGATATGTTATGGCTGTACTGGAGATGACTCTGCCTCGGGTTCAGCTATGGCGGAAGGAATGAACAGAAGAGGAAAAGAACAGAAAATGGAGCCTGAGAGCATCAAAATTTCTTCTCCCCATGAAGTAAAATGTACCTTATAGAGAAAGTATAGCTTTGTCTCCACACAAAAAGACACAGCAGAACACTGTCAGGGTATATTTGTTTCCACTTGCAATCAGAGCCTTTTAATTTTAATAAGCAAGATTCAAATTCCGCTTCATATGAAGACTGGATATTTTACTAGAGAAGGAAAACCATTGTGAAACTGAACAAAGAGCCAATTTTTCAGTGCTCTTATTGCATTCTTTTGAACCTTCTTCTCTATTGCAGTCTGCCACTAAACTTGTTTTTTGGGGTCCATTGAAAACCTGAATAATAATAGGCCAAAACACAGTCAGTCCAGTGGAATAAATAAACTGCTTGCTGAAAAACCTTTTACTGATTTCAAGAAACCTGCACACAGCAGAGAAAGGGAAAATTCAGATCTTGGCATGACAACTAAATATATTTTAAGCTTTCTGTCACAGCAGGAACATGAAATTTCCTTGGTTTTAGAGACTTGTCAGTATTTTCCTAATTACACAAGGCACCTGGTAAACAACAGTTACACATAAAATATCGTTATATTTTATAATTACTGATCCTCTAGAGTACCATGTTCAACACAAGTTGGTGACTTTATGGGACAAACTACTTGTTATAATATGCTTTCTTCATTGCTCTGTAAGAGATTATTTTAATATGCTTGCCTGCTCAGAGACCTTTTCTCTCATGGCAATCTCTTATGAAGTCTCTTTTCTTAAACAGCAAAGGACAAAGACGTACAGCTACATTTCCTCTATTATATTCCCCCTCTGCAAGATGAGGATTGACTTCTGTGCCACGTTTCCTTCCCATACCTGGTCGTGCCAGACGTATCAGAGAAATGTAAATGTCATGGCAGTCTCGTTCCTGAGGGATGACCAACTGGATGACCTGGAAGTTCTTGCAGCGGATCAGCAATGGGCAACCACTGGCAGTGGTGGCCTGCTTCTCAATGGAGGAAATTTGGCTGTGAAGAACCTGAGGGGGAATTGAATATGGTTATGCCAAGTGATGCTGTATGAAGAAAAGTAATTCTTTGAAATTATGTGCCAAGGCAGGCACAGTAGCTTCCACTACTGCTTCAGAAAATGCCCACGCTCCTCCTCTTGTAGTTTTTTGTTCCTAACTCCAGCTTCAGGTTCAAGCAGTGCCTGATACATCACCTGCAGACAAAGAAGTGCTTCTGGAGTGTTTCAGCTGCTCAAACATTAGCCAGGTCATGCTATCCAAAGCTTTTTGTTTGTTCACTTAAGTGTAAAGTAGCAGTTGTCAGAAAAAGAGGTTTTTTCATCTATCTGCCCAGTGAAAAGATGAAAGAACACCAATTAAATAAGGCTAAAATGTCTGGTCTCCTCATTGGCAGAATGGTAGTCCTGATATAATTTTATATACTGCATCAGATGAGATGAAAGATTACAATATCAGTCAGGAGGGCAATATTTGATCCAAAAGAGGACTGAATTAATAATTAATACAAAACTGGACATATTATTATTTTATTACATTATTATTATATTCTTATCATAACTGAGCTACATTGACCGACTCTCAAATTGTATGACACCAGAGCTAGCTCTTTACCTGTATAAACTTCCAACATATATATTATCAATCCATCAAAACAGATAACTCAAAAACTACATTATGACCAAAAAAATCAAATTAAAGGAACTAAATCCCTGATCCAGCACAAGCAGTCAGGGAAAGAGGCAAGAGCTGACTGAGCCAAGGTAGCAATTCATATTCAAAATATTTGTCCTCAGTTCTTCCTGGCTGGTAGGAGCAATGCTGTAGTTTACAGTAGGTGTTCCTCAAACAACCACATCTGGCATTCCTACAGTGACAGTCCTGCTTCTCTCACTGTTTTGCAAAATCCAGAAGCCATTGAAAATTTTCAAAAACTACCAGGCTGGAATTTTACACACTCTGAAGTTATAAAGCATCCATGTGAACTAATTTACTACTTTTAAACTGTTTTGCAACTTATTTTCAAATCACCATCGATAAAGTCCATACATCTACAGCTATCTGAAAATAACAATAAATCATACCCAGGTTTCTTTACGAGTTTCAGAACCATTCTCCACAAAAATGACATGGGTAGCTGTTAAATACAAGGTCCCCAGTGCAGCTTTTCTTGAAGATAAGCGATCAAGTAACCGAACATTTTCCACCTGTACAAAGAAATGGCAGGAAAATAATATTTAAGATATGGCATAACCAGCCATAGAGAGATCTTAACATATCCACATTTTGTCCATTAAAAAGTTCTTTTCAGTACCATAAGAAATTACTATCAGAAGAGTATAACCATATGAGAAAAATGTTATTATACTATATGATCTGTCTCTGTTAATGTTAATCTTTCCCTCTCTTAGGGCATGTCTACATCCAAAAATCTGTTAGCAAAGAATTCCAAAGTCAATTTCTCACTTGAGCTCTTTCCTGTTATCTCACCTTACCAAAAACCTGGGATAGCATGCCAGAGCCTGGCCTACAGCTAAACTCTAGCTCCACGTTGTCCACTCAAGCCATTCCGGAATTATCTATGGTACATGGGAAATTAAATTTAAAAAATAATAATAAGCAGGAAGTGATAGTGGTAGAGTGTCCTTCTTCAGTGGGCCTCACTCAGGCTCCCAAGGAAGCCTCTGTTGATAGTTAGAAAAAATGTTTCCCTGTCCCTATCCTTCTATTAGGACTGACAGCAGTGGTCACACCAGAAAAAAAAAATTTACCTTAAGTCACTTTTCAGTGGAAAGCAAGGACTTCATATCCACTTCTCTGCTTCACTGGACAGAAAATGGGTGCTCTATCTTTGCTATAAACCTGGCAACAGGTGAGTCCATAATGTGCTATTGATTCCAAGATCATCAGCTTGTGGCTTGCATACCATTAATACTTTGTGTATGGCATGTGTCATAGGCATTTATCTAATGCTATGTGGCATTTCTGACTGAGGAACTAAAGCAATAAAAAAACCCAACAAGGTGGATATTAAATGGGATAAAAACTGCCTAAAACAGTTAACAATTTGCTACCATACATTTAATGAGTTTCCCATTAACACAATTCTAAAACTAAAATTAGACATATTCCTGAAAAAAAATACCTACTTCAAAAAAGTGAAACCAAGCAATACTGATGGTTGATATCATATAGATTGTAGTAAATTATCAAAGTAGTCTTCTGGCTTTATAATTTTGAAAATGTACCAGAGGACATGCTTATCATGCAAACAGCAGCACAGATCTATGAAGCCTGTCCACTACTGCAAAAAATTTTCAATACACTTCAATACTTCTTCTCTATACCCTTATTTCAACTTTTCACTAAAGACATCATTACTTTCAGATACTTTTCAGGACTTGGAGCTGATAACTATTGAAGACATCCCACTAAAAATCATGAGACTGGTCTTGTATTTGAATTGCAGAGGTAGACTTAAATGTTGCTCTAAGAAAATGTAAAGGGGGGTAAGAACAAAGTTAAAGAAAACTGTATCACTTTTGCATTGAAATAAATGTAATTTTGCATCCATCTCCTGATGAAAATTTCCTCTGAAAATCAGAGCTGGGTCCAACAAAGAAGAACCAGAGGATCAGCAAAATCAGTTTGATTCATTAATCACAGAGATTCCAGATTAGTTTGACATAAGTGTCCTAAAATGTTCTCAGAGATGGGATGTAGCCATGTATTCTCAAAATTCTGCAGAAATAATTCCACTGAAATCATACCAGAAATAAAATGATGCCAGCACCTACGAATTACATGTTTACAATGTCTATTCCCAATACATTGCACTATTTAAAAAATAGGATTAAAGAAACCCCCATAACCAAAATAAGCCAGTTTGGTGGCAAAATGCTTAAAATCAAACAATTAGTAAAACCAAGTCTTCTCTCTCAGGGCCTGTTATAATCTACTTTAAACAAAAATAAAACATCTAGAAAGCCTGGATGAAGTTTTTTCCCAGGACCATCTACTTCAGAGGTCATATGTTGGGGTGAGGAGGAATGGAAGAATGAAAGAAACACAGCATTAACCCAGTAAGCATTCTGTAGTGAGCAACAGAGGAGATATAAAAGAGCAGGAATGATGATAAAAATGAGGTTTGTTTGGACAAAACAAGGAATCTACATCTTAGTCCAATGTGGATGAAGACTCTGCCCTGGCACAAGGCAGCCACCACCCTCACCCTGCAAACTGGGGTAGCTCAGGACATGAAATACAAGCAAGGCAGAGACCCACAGGCTGGGCAGGGGCTGACAGACAGATGAATTTCCAGCCCTCTTAGTCACATCCTTTCCCCACTCCTTGATCAGAGACCCACGTCTGACTTATGCTGAAACAGACAAACGAAGGCTCCCCTTTGGTTGGGTATTTTTATTACAGTTACAAATAAATTAAAGGTTGGATCACCAAGCACAGTTCAGTAAATCATATTTCATGATAACAAATACAATGGCTGCACTGGGTCAGACCAGAGGCTCGCCCAGCCCTGCAATTTGTCCCTCAGTGCAGGGAATTGCAGCTGCTTATGGCAGTGCTTCTGGCATTTGTATCACCCTAACTGCACTCTGATTCCCTGAATTCTGTCAAAAAACATTTTGAATCCCTGTAACTTATTGGTACCCACAACAAACACCTTCTGAGAGTGAACCCTCCCTCTCATTTCAGCTATACGTTGTACAAGAAAAAAAAAAATCCCTTCCTCTTGTGTGCTTTGGAACTGACACCAGTAGCAGGTGCAGCCATGCATTCAGTGAGCAACTTTGCCAAGAGGGGATGTCATTCCTCATTCCCTTTCCCTGTGCCAGAGATGCTGTTACAGGCCCTCCATTTTCTCCTCCCAGACTGAAAAGCCCAACTTCGTGTACTTGTCACCTTTGTGGAAGCTATTCCAGAAAAGCTCTTCCACACTTCTGATTATCATACAAGAGGTCTATTTCTTAAAAAAAAAAAGGCCAAAAGTGCAAAGAGAATTGAAGACAGAGGTACAAAACATGTTTGTGTAGCAGAACGGTGAAGTTTACTGTTTTGTTTTCTATTTGGTTTTCAAAAATTTTCAAACATTGCTTTTTTGTTCTCTGCTGAACTCCAACCCAAGTCTTCTTTTGTAAGAGATAACCCCTGTGTGTATTATCATCCATTTATCAGTGATTAATTTTATCACCAGCATCCTGGGACCTTGCTGCAAAGTGCTACAGCAATCTTCCATTTCTCCTGCCCTGAATCATGCTTCCACTATCAGTGAAGTTTGGCACCTCTGGCATCCCCTCCCTTCAGTATGTCTCAAAGCTCTTTGAAGTTGAACATCACAGACTCTTCCGGATTCCTTGGATCTCTACCAATAAATTCCTTCCACTGGAAAAATGGGCACTTTGTTCTTACTATTTATTTCTTATTTTTTAACTATCTATGACTGAGAGGTCTGTATTCCTTATCCTATCCCACTTAAGTTTCTTCAAAAGCTTTTGATGAAGGACATGATCAAGTGAGTTTAGGAAGACCAGCTAGCTTCTATCAAATGAATCACCTTCATCTGGATGTTCAGCTACTTTTACAAAGAAAATTCAGATATTCCAGATTCCTTTACCAAACCTATGCTGACTCTCCCCAGTTTTACCATACTTGTCCATAAATCTAATGATTTAGAAGAAGGCCTAGGGTGTGTTGCAGCTCCTACTGATTTTTTCAGATTAGGTGTCATATTTATCACTGTTTTTATCAGACTGGGAAAATTTTAAGCATTACACCATTTTTACTGGCTTGACTGTTCTGTATTCTAGTTCTGTTTTCTTGCGTGGATACAATCTGCTCCTGGTAACTTTTCAGTGTTCATTGTTGCCAGTTTCTTCTGACATCTCTTATAATGATTTCATTGGTGAAAAATCCGGTATGTTTACAGAGAAATATGAATGGGGATATCCCTAAATACATTCCTTACTTTGATAATTTATTGGTCCTGCAGATTTTCTGCCAGGATTTCACCTATTTAAAAACAGTTTGAAAATTGTTTTTTCTTGGTTTTGCCAAGTTATCCTCCAAAATATCTTCTGGCCTGACTTATTTTTTTATATATATTCAACTTTTTATGCTTTGTTTTCCTCATTTAGGCATAACTTCAACTTGAAGTTTACTTTTTTTTTTACTTGAAGTTTTACTTTTACTTCAAGTAAAAGAAGTTCTTTTAGTAAGAGGCATCCTCTTGCTCCTTCACCCTCCTGTTTATTTATGCAAATGGTTTCTTGGTCTTTCAAAGCCTTTTTCTAGAAGTCATCTTACAGTGAGCACCCATATTTAAACAATTTTCACAACTCCTATAAACATTTTAGGTTTTGGCTCTCTTCCCTTTAAAACAGTTTTCACATTTTTATGTAGTTTCCTCTTTGAAGTTGCACATTGCCATGGGAGATTTGTTCCCTACTTTTTTTGGTATTTTAAGGATAGTGAATATAAGCACATTAGTTGCTGTCCCACAGAGGTTCTAGCTGTACTTTGAACCAGGTCTTCCTGTCATTCTCTAAGAAGAAGGTTCTAGAATTATTTAGAATGACTTCAAACTACTCCTCTCCCTCTCCCCCCAGTAGACAAACAGCCTCCTAATAAGCAATCATATAAAAACTCTGAAGTTTTATGCAGGGTCACACACTCCCCAGCCCACTTACCCAATCTCAGATTGGTGAAGGATGCCTCCCACTGTTACCACATTTCCCAGCTTCATGCCCCATTTGATCTCGTGTAAGTTGTCCTAGGCAATGCCATAATTCTGGTAAGATGTTTGGTACTTCACTGCTAACACTGTACTGCAGCCCTGTGGTGCTACAGCTCTGCTTTCCCTACTGGATCTTGTAATTTCAAACTGTAGGGACTCTTTGCTTTTCTGGTGCAGTAAATCTATGGGATTCTACTCTGCTTTCTTCAAGACAGAAATGTGCTCTTTGCCAGGTATGATTTTACCTGTCTTTCATGCATAATTTGTCATTGATATTAGTCTGACACATTGATTATTTTTCTTCTACTGTTTGTAAAATGCTATTATATCAACATTCTCTTTATAACTTTAGTTCTAACTTTTTTTTTCTGGTCTTCAAGATTTGTACAGAAACATTTATTTAGTCTAATTGACTATATTTCTTTGCTCTGATTAAGTGGAACTCTTGACAAATCTCATTTATTTTAGAATGCAGACTTCTTCATACTGACAGCATTTCTTGAAGCACTGCACAGAATCCAAAATATCAGATGTTTTCTACATTCTAACAAAAGCTTCTCAGTTTCTGAGTACTTCAGTATGGGTAAGTACAACTCAAAATGAGCTCTCCCACCAGGCTCAACAAGAAAAAAGTAATGTTTGTGAGATGATGCAGCAGACTGAATTTTTAGCTAGCCCTTATTCCTGCTGACCTCATTAAGTACAGTAAATTTCAGTTGAAATTAAATGAGGATCTCAAAATCTGGCTCAGTAAAAATTAGCATGATTTATTGACTAACCTTGCTGAGTTCTCGTGTGATGTATCTCAATTTGTGATTGCAATATGAAAAAAATAAAGAAGGTTTACTAATACTAAGAAGGTTTACTCATGAACTGCTTTATCTTCTCTAACATAATTTCCAAGAGAAAGTGAACTGCTTAAACCTAAAGTCTACCTGGATTTGAGTCCACAGTTCTGATTTATATCAAGTAAGTGGCACGAAGTACTTCCAGAAGAAGTACAGATATCTAACTTCTCAGGAGCTTGTTCTAAAAACTCTGCATAACCTCTTACATGAATTTACATGGTTTTCATCTGAGCTCCATCTGTGTTTTTTCTGCTGAGTTTCCAGCTAATCAGACTTCCTGAAAAAGCAATATGTTTCACCCATTGACAAGAAAAAAAAATAGGGTCAGCCTCAATCTTAAGATTTCATTCTGCTGATCAAAGGATCCTGAGAAGGAGCCTTCTTTCTTCTTTTTCACCCTTGCAATCAGTAAAAGAAAGCCAGGTCAAACAGTGTCTTTAAATGGTCTAGAGGGAACATGAATGCACTCATTCCACACAGGAGGAAGACACATTCCAACAGTGCTTTAGAAGAACCTGAGTTTTTCTATCTAAACAGTAGCAGCATGTTGAGAAATCAGCATTATCACTGAAAATAAACAATGTTAAATTTAATATCAGAAAGAGAGACTGTGGTAATTAATCTCCTCCTTTTTCTCCAAAAAGTGCTTCATTTTTTCATCTAAACTGATTCATATTTATTGGAGAATCGTGTAGGTACTGACACACAAAGGAAAAGCATATATACCATACACACGTGCTTTGCCTAAAAGGAACAGCTGGTAGGAGAAACCAGATCAGAAAATCCCAGGTAAAGAATAAGAAGGTGTAAAACTAGCCTAAAAAAACCAAAAACATTTGCCAAACCAGACTGGAGAGTGGTATCTGAGTAAAAACTTCAGTCATGTATCTGAAGGTGTTGCCCCCATCATTTATTTTTGCCTGATGACTGTGATTGTCTAGGCTTAAAGAAAAGACTGCCAAGAGATTTATTTCAATTATTACAACCCCTTACATGGGGATAAATAAAGTTGGCCAGAAACTCATTTTCAATGTAACACATATGACAAAAAGAAGGAAACAAAAATAGAAATTTAAAAAAAATAGAAGGGAACACAGATTAAGAACAGATGGAAGGCTCTTTTTACTCAAGAGAATAAACATGACAAATGACTTATGAATACAGTTAGTTGCAAGGAGGTCATTCATGAAAAAGATGTCATATTAGGGAAAAGCATGGGACAAAGCTTTGTTCAGGCACAACTCCCACCAGTTTCAATGGGACACCCACCTAACAAAGAATGGCAAAGAAATGACCCTGAAAGTGTTCAGAAAAGTTGGTGTACTAAAATGTTATTCCTAAAAATATCCATGTACCCTAATTTTTTTTCATTTTTAGTATGGATTACTTCTTGAATAAGCTCTGACTGCATGGCCTATTTTCAGTGCTTCTTGAATATGCTACTTTTCATTCTCACTTCTTTGAGTTGCATTGGTACCTCAGCACAGCAGAAGTTACACTACTTTCTCATGCAGTTTACAACTCCATATGGGAAAGCTCCTTCCTATGCAGGATCAGTTTTGACTGTGAACTCAGACTGGAGTATGGAAAGGAGAGAAGCAAAGCCATAGAGCAAATTGGTCAGACTGGAAAAGGTCTCACGCCTTAGAGCAAAACTCAGTCCCACTCCTCTCCACATGGCTTTGCTTCCTGAGACACCACCACTCATGTGCAGCAGGAGATGCTATTTGACACAAAACAGTCTCTACTTCAGGATTTTCAAATAAAACCAACTCCTTAATCAGGAAGAACCATCTCAGAGTTTTATTCTGACTGGGCACACTTTGGTCTGCATGCTTGCTTCCCATCTGTTAGCTAAACCTGATGTAGAAGAGACTTGAACTGGCAGTTCTGCCATGGTAAGGGTGAAGCTGCACATCACAATTATCCCTCTGCATCTGGAAGGAAGTGAGAAAACCTATCTGGCAGCCAAGAACAAAATAACTGCTACCATGTATCACCAAGTGCTCTTGGCTCCTTTAGGAGGAACCATTGCTAATTCCTCTAATTCCTTATCACAAAAGGGAAGAAAGGACAAAAGGAAAACCCTTCCAGCCAGGAGAAAGTTGCTCACTAAGGTTAAGCAAGGAATGTCCTAGCTCAGGCCACATCCTCAGAAGCTGCTCTGTTGTTTAGTTAAATTTAAATTGTTAAATTTAACTAAAATTATTTGGTCTACAACAAAAGCCTGCAAAGCATTTGCCACATTTCAAGTACCTTGACATTTGACTGTCCAAAGGAGCTTCAGTGATTCTTCAAGGGTAAAGAAAGACCACTTTCACATGTTCTGTGCTGCTAAAAAGGTTGACCCAAAGCCAAGGAAGAGAGGTGGCCTCTGGTAGGTTAGTGGAACACATGTAGCCTAAGGAGTGCTGCTTCTTGTCCATCCAGGACTTCATCTTCTCTTACATTCCTAAACTGCATGGGGATTTCAGTCACCACCCCTACTCACCTTGTGATGTTACACACACAAGTAAAAGCAAGAAGAAACTGAATCCTGGGAAATAATGGCAGGAGTCTGACTGGCTTCAGCACTGCAGACACGCAAAAGCTAAGGAAAGAGCATGTGCAAGCCAAAAGCCTGAGCCTAATGAGGAAAAAGGAGCACAGCTGGTATGGTTTGAGGCCAAGTGGAACATTCGAGCTTTCTTCACCCTAGCTGACCTCAGCTATCCATGTGTTCAGTATAATTCCTGGGAGTGAAAAAATACAACATGCAAAAGACCAAATGCAATTACAATTTTTTTCACATAAAAATAGTACAGTGTTGTACTCAGTAAACTAAATATACAGTAAGTGATCTTTCTTTATAACCTTGGAACAAGAATAAAGGAAAACCAAAGTGCCAACTAATGCTGCCATTTAATATGGTTTCTATTCTATTTCATAAGAGTCATGAAAACTGTAGTTGATCCATGTAATTCTTTTTACATTTCCATCTCTGAAAATATTTTCCAAGTGCAGTTAAATAATGCACAATCAATCTGTAACACGGAGTTGGATGATTGCACATGTCGAAAGAATCAACAAAAGCCAAAAATACCAAAACAATTAAATTTAGCTAAAGACACCTTAAGCTTGCAAGGGTTCCTCAGGGGAAATCTGGCAGGATGGGAGAATTTATTTTTTTTTAAATCTAAGCAAGTCTAATTTACTAAAGGACTAAAGTGAAGTTGAAATACTGGAAAAGAGATGGAAAAATTAGGACGAGCAAAACAGTGAACTAATTACCTAACAATGTGGATAAAATAATCATCTTGTATGCAAAGATCTTTAAAAAGTGGGAGGTCAGTGCCATATTATCAGATGCAGCTGAGCAGCACTTGCATAATGCATGCAGTGAACTGTAACCTACTACAAGTGTATATAGCATTGCAATATGGTTTCAAGATTGCAACAAATCTCTTCCACAATGTGTTTTTCTCTCTCAGTCCATAATAGATCCCATTTGTCCAGAAAAGAAGGGTGCAACTGAGGAATTTCCTAAGTTTTCTGTGTGTTCTATTAAAAACCATGTCAAACAGCTTTAATCTAGGGGGGGAAGAAGTTGGTAAATCTTACTACATTTGCCAAAATTGTTTAGATTTAGTTCTGAAAAATATGCACATAATTATTGTACTGCTCACAGCATTTAGCTGGAGTAGGGAGAAAGAATTCTGCATGCAGCCAAGGGAAACTGAAAAGAAATGTACATTTAAATTTCTTTGTTTGGTACAGGCTGCTCCATTGGATGTTCAAAATCACACCCTGTTCAGCAGTCAGCTTTAGAGCAGCAGTACCAGCCCATCCAAGCTGTGCAGGACACAAAAGGTTTGCATTAAAGATGGATTTCTAGGACTCCCTTTTTTCATGGTAGAGATCTTACTTTCCCAGCAGAATACACCTGCACATCAGGAAATGTTGTTGTGTATTTTCTGTTGCACATGGACTATTCCTTGAGCTTACAGACACTGATAGATCAAACACCACCCACTCGAGTCCATTAACAGCAGGCTTAGAGCATTCCAGCCCTGACCACTCCAAAGCTAAACTTCCCAAATCCCCTGTTCCAACCTCAGCCTCCTACTATGCATAAACAGAAATGAAAGAGTCCCCTGCAGACATGCTCTCTTAATGACTTTCAGTACTACTTTTTAAGTGCAGTTAAGTGTTAGAGTTACTGGTTTAGACACGGATACCAAGACAGTAAATTAAAGTATGTGGCTATCCATGTTTTTAGAGCTTGTTTTATGACTTTATCCAGCTGTCTTTTTATTGAGGTTCATATTAATTGAAAATATGAAAGTCTGGCATAGGAAATCCAAAAGTCTGCCAGGTCTGGGATTAGGAAAATATTTATATTATTATGGACTTAACAGAGCTGTCTAAACCTAAAAGGAATAGACACAAAACTAGAAATTTAAGGACAAACTACCTTTCCAATTAATAGAATGAGTCAGAATACAGGTCCCACAAGGGAGGTGTCTTCCCATTCCCAGTGTGGAAAAAACAAGGTACTTAGAGAAAGACCTGATTTATAAAAACACAAATCAGAAATTAAGTGCATATTGGAAAAAGGCCTATGTATGAAAATCAAGTTTCAAAAGTGAAAGAGCATTCAGAATAGAAGGGCCCTAGTGTTAAGGGGAATGCAAAATAAAGAAAACCAAATGAAAACTGAACCAGAACCATAAAAGACAAAATGCTAGATACTAAGCCTTTTCAAGCTAGAGGAATTCTTTCCTTGCCTTAAAAGACTTTTGGATTAGAATAACTGGCTCCATCAGTGTACATGCTTCAGGACATAAATATGGAAGCATCTGCCTGGATGGATCATGCTTTCCCTCCCTTCCCTTTTCAGTGTTTGTTAGTTGGTATTCTGAATCAGATGTTCTGGTTCCAAATTAGGAGGACCATCAGTCCTAGGAAACCAGCTCACTCTGCTCACTTGGGAAGTCATTCACCCCACAAAGGTCAGTAAGCTCCTGGGCTTGCTGTAGATTAAATAGAACGAGTAAACATTGAATTAACTATTAATTCCATGATCAGCTATCCTAGACTCTTACTGCTACACAGGTGCAGAGTTTTGAGATGATGAATATAGGATGTGTTTTAACAGCTTTAACTGTCTCACGTCACTCCCAATGGGATGACCAAATAAGAACAGAGACAGATGAAACAGACATAGAGCAATTTTCCTTTTTTTCAAGACAATGTATATTAATATATCAGTATGAGAAATATGACTTCCACTAGAGAACTGAGAAAACAGATCTAAGAATAATGAACAGAAGAAGTTGCTGATAATAACAGAAAATTAAGAAGGTATTAATGCCATCTAAGTTTCAGTACCTTATTTGAGTAACTAAGAGATTTCTGCACATGACAAATATATGGTGAATGAAGACTGTGAATCTAGTCTAGTGGAATTCTGTAAATTCCTTTGACTGTGTCCAGGGAGCCTCTGGTGTTACATTATATATCTAATGTGAAACAATAAAAATGTTACCCCATAAGTAGTGATGCCCAAAAGAAAAAGAGAAACAGGAGGGAAAAAAGCATGGGGTAAAACAAAAGAAAACAAAACCAAAACAAAACAAGGCAAAATTTTCCAAATAAACAGAAAAGTGAAAATTCAGATGAATCTGCACCCCAAATATTTAGTTCTAGTCTTCTGTAACAAACAAGTAACTTGAAAAATCACAGTGACATGCAATCATTTAGGTAACATAACATTTTGTTGCCAATAGAAAAACTGCAACCTACTTTAACAAAATAGGATTTTTTATGGCTCATGTTGCAGTTTTACCTGTGCCACCTACTACAAGCTCAAAGAAAAGGGAGAAAAGTGTGATAATTGTGTGGTATTTTAAAATTTCATCAACAGGATGGTAGGGGCATGTCAACTGCCTCACCAGAGTAACGCTGCTGGGCGGAACACATCTGTAATAAAAATAAACCTTGTACAGATAACAAAATTAGGGAAAGAGAATGGCACAGAAGACCACAGTTCTCTGAGGTGGATTAGAAGAACAACCAAAACCAAAACAAAACCCCACAACCTTTGAGATGGAAATCAATTAAGCAGGTATCATGAATGCAAAATAACCATGATTTTCACGACCTCTTGACCATTTTCTGGCAAAGTCTTTTGAAAATAATGGCTACAAGATTTTGCTTAATTCTAAACTGACACTGGGTCAAGCAGGTCTCTTGATGACTCCAATTTAAAATAAATATTTTAGGAGCAAATTGCAAACAGAAATTTTAAATCCAGTCCCACTTCACCTACACAGTTCCTATTTTCATTTTATCCACCTCTAGTCCTGAATGTTAGACCATAAAAGGCTTCCAATGGAGTATATTACAAAGCTCATGAGCACTATATTTATCATTTGTGCTCAAAGTTCCACAGCACAAATATGGAGTAAAGGGATTCCAAAGAAAATAAACTGCATTATAGATAGGAAAGATTTATTAACATAAAGAAAAATATATGATACACAAAATCATATTTAAAAGTGTCCAGAATTAGCACAGATGTTTCAATGTGTCACTTTGAGAATAAGCAGTGAAGTAAAATTACATGTTTGAAGTTATTAACTTGATCTGGCCCCAGAGCATGTTAAGTATTTTCTAACCATGAAGTAAAGTGAGAGAATAGTTATGGAATCAGAGAGCACCAGCTGAGCTGTAAGGTGCACTGCTCTCAGCTGTACCTTTAGAAGAAAGAACAGAAAAGTTCATACTGTCCATCTTTACACAACACTTAAACAGAAAACTCATTTGACACTTAAAAAAGGTAAAGTCTCTCCTGTAAGCTGAGGACCCAGAACACCAATAAAAGGCAAGGGTCATGCCAGACTCATATCATTTACCTTTCCTAAGTAGGAAACTAAAGAAAGAAATATTTAGCCAAGAGCTAAGGGCACTATGGCAAAGTGCCCATGGCACCCCATTCCTTGGCTTTGGAGCAGAACCAACCTGCCCACAGCCCCAGACGGTTCCTGGCAGTGTCAGGACTGCTGCCTCCTTCCTGCAACATTGAAGTGAAACCAGATTTCTCCAAAAAGAACAGTAGCCTGGATATGGTTATCTGTAATATTGCCTCCTATCTCAGAGGAAGTCACACAGAGAGCAATGGCAGAAATGCCAGCTTAGCAACCCAGAACATGTTGGAATGTAAAGATTGGGCATGCTGATTTCAGTTTTCCCATTCACTTAAATAAGCATCTGAGCAAATATTGTGCAATATATAAATGTATTGTAAATTATATGGGATGTAAATTATATGGGTTTCCTTATGGAGACTTCAGGAAAACTGACATATGCTATAAAGCCTTTTCATTGAAAAGCAAGGACTATGGAAAAGAAAATTGTTTAAAAAGAAAAGGAGACCCACTCATTTATACATGATGGAAATTTGTTTTGGGAGGTCATATATCTAGTAGAAAGATTTTTCTTCAACATGAGAAATGGCAGCATATCTTAAATTCATCCAGAGTCATTGAAAGGAAACACCTTACCATCACATCACAAAAATGAAAGCACTTAAACAACTCAAGGCATCCGAAGTATTGCGTTAACATGAGATACTGAGCCAAATTGATTCCTGGGCTATCTCCACTGAAGACAGCTGTTACACCAGGGATAAATCTGATGTATCCTTTATTATAAGACTATTCAGCAGGCCTCCTGCCAATGAACACAAATGATATGGAACAGTGGCAAATAAAATCAAGTCCCAGCAGCAACAGTACAAGAAGTTCCCTTATGAAGTCAACATATCTTCAGAGCTCTTTATCTATCAATCTGTCCATGGCCAGACATATCTCTACATGTTAAAAAGATGCTGTTAATAGGTATTGCTTATTAATTTTTTATAACTGAGCAGTTTTTTCACATTTTGGGTTTTGAGAGTAATCAGTCAATGTGCTGCTCAATCCAGACTCATGGAGGGCAGCAGTTTTAGTAATTCTTTATTTTTAGAAGACTATTTGCATAATATATAATTCTATTTAGCAATGAGCAACTGCTAGCAATTTTAAAATGTACTCAAATTACAACCTTCACACACAGGATGATATTAAGTTTTGAAAATATCATTGCTAGGATGTTTGTACTGGCTAAGGAGATACTGTGGTTAAATTCTGCAGAACTAGACTTAAGGTGTCATGGCCTCTGGTGAAAGACCAGACAATATATCATTAACCACATTACATTTATGCTGCAACAGCAGGTGAAAGAAGAGGATTGTTGACCCAGTGAACACACAGTCCAGAATGGCTTTTGCATCAGGCAATCCTGCTGAAGCCCTGTGATGCTGCCATGAAGCACATGGGTACGACCCAGAGGATCTAATATATCCAGCATTCCAAAAAAGCTTTTGACAGTTGAACATTATTAGAGAAACTGAGTTGCCATGAAGGAAAGATTAATTTACAGACAAAGCTGGTGTAAGGACAGGAAGCAAAGGCAAGGGATTAATGGTCTGGAGAAGAGTCATCAGTGAAGTCCTAAAACATCCCAGTCTGGTGCTGATTTTATTCAGCTTTCTCAGTGACTGGAAGAAAAGAATAAACATTAAAATCTTGAAGTCTGTCCGTGATCAAAAGCTGTTTTAGGTAGCTAAATGCTCTATCTTTTGCACAACAGCTCCAGAAGATTCTTGCAAAACACAGTGTGTGGGCAAAAGAGACACTGAAGAGTTTCAGAACAGAGTCACACAGTAGTGCTACTGGGAAAGCCAACCTAAGCTAAATCCATACAACCACAGACTCAGAACTGATAGAAACCACACAGGGAAGAGGTCTTGGGGACATTGTTGACATTTCTCTGAAATCATTAAAATCCAGTTGGTTGTGATCAAGATTCGTGGTGAAGTCATGAATAAGATGAACATGGAACTGTTATTCACCAGATCCTTGAAACGAGAGCACTGACTGAAACTATTAAGAACTTTTTAACAAACAAAAGAAAGTATTTTGTCTGGCCATAATCTTCTAGAACCTGCTTCCATGCAGGCTGTAGAGGCAGAGGGTATTGGGATGTGCAGAAGGGGTTTTGGCAAACTCATGTAGGGGTCCATAAGTGGACACTAATTGAAATAAAAGGGTTGAACCTTACTACAACAACTGTGAATGCTGAGAGGTGCAGATAGTTAATAGGTTCACACATCCTCTTTCTCCCACTGTCAGACAGAGTAGTGACCTAAATGAACTACTGGTCCAACTGGTATGAAATCTCTGGTTTTTTTAATGCCAGTTATGTTATATCAGATTTATTTTAATATCTGTGAACCACCAGTCACTACAGTTCAATTAAAATAGAAAAAAATTGCCAGCTCCTAATGGACATCATGTGATCATGTGATACAGACCTTATTACTGTCTTTTGAGGAAAGGCTTTTACTTGGGGCAGGTTTTTTTTTTTTCAGATATTATTAAGTTTATTAATTTTCTGAGCATGGTATTTATCTTAATTTTCAACTTGGCTGGGTCTGGGAATCTCAGAAAGTGTCATTATTCTGAAATTAATACCTTTACAGAGTAGGGCAGTTGCTTGTCAAATTTCTCTTGGGATGGAATCAGGAAATGTGATACTCCCTACTACTACTTGATACAGTGAGAACATCCCTACTATATTCACATAGCTTTCTCCTACCTCTTTTTAAATGCTGGCACTGGAATTAATTTAACATTAAATCCCAAATTATCAGAGACAAATTAATTAAAAACAAAATAACCCGATTGTAAGCTGAAGTTTTCTGGGTAAACACATGAAAAACATAAATTCTAGTAGGTAAGTGTAGGTACACTGTAAGTGTACTTAAAAGTAACTGAAGAGATTAGGTACTTCAGTACCAACTCATGTTGAATGTCTTGGGTTTTATTCATTTATATATGGATTTTAAAAGGATTTTTGTATCATTTGTAGCTTTCAATCATGCCTCCTAAAGTCCTTTATTATATTAAAGAAAAAACTCTTAGAATAGCTATAATCTAAGGTAATGCCAGGAATCAAGACTGCAGAATCACCTTACACTGCGTAAGATTTTCAGTGTCTTGAGTCATCAGCACAGTGCCTTCTCAGTTGGCAGATACAGAAATGGGTTTTACATATGCATAGTAACATTTTAAGGACTTGCTTGTAGACAAGCTAAAAGATAAGCTTCCTCTGCTCACAACAGGGACTTGCCAGGGTCTCCTATTCACAACAAATACTTATTCACATTTCTTTTTCTTTTTAGGATTTTTTTCTACCTCTACTAAATTGTTTTCACAATTTTCCTCATTCATGCTTTCAGCATTCTTCAGCTGATGGTCAGAAACTGTGCAGACAACTTTCACTGATTGTTTCCTGCCTGCAGTAGGATACCTTTTACTATTCTGATATTCTTAATTTCCACAAAGGCAGATAATAGGTCATAAAGTTAAATGAGAAAAAAGACAGTTATTACCAAAGCCTATCTTGTTAATATATTTGAAGCTTAACACCTAGCAGCCCAGAAATCCAGATGAAGTAGGAAGATGCTCTAATCTAAAATTCATATCATCATACTAGATGATGCTAATAAACAAATAGGCAAAAATCAAACACAAACTTATTAAATTGCAGGGGGTTTAGCACATAAATAAACAAACAAGTAAATAATGTGAAAACGTATCCCGTCTGCCACTTATAATTAAAATATTGCTCAGGTTCCTTTTTATTATTACTTCTAACCTAAAACCTTTGTGTGCCAAAACCCTATCTTCTTTTTTAGAGCAAGATGGCTATTTTGTCAACAAATACAGGCCTCACGCTGAGAGAGCTATTTGAAAAGCATCATTACACTGACCAAATGCCGGTATGCAAACGCTAAACAAATTCATCACCAGCTCTGACATACTGGGGTGAACTAAAGGCACCTGAGGAGCCGATACGGCACCTCTGATTTGGGATTCCTGCAGCTGAGGGCAGTGTCCCCCTCAGGCAGGATGCATCGCCCGGGCAGCCCGTCACCCCTCGGCGCCTCGGAGCGGATTTCACAGCAATCTGACCCAAAGCCCCGGCCTGGCGGCTCGCAGCCCCGCAGGGGATAGGTGTCCCGGCCTCAGGCCCGCAGGGCTTCTGCCGCCCGAGCCTCCCCGTAGCCCCGGCAGAAGCGGGCAGGGCAGGCGGCTGGGTCGCTGGGGCGGACGTGCCCGGGCCGCGTCTCCCCACCAGCCCAGCCCAGCCCGGCGCGGTCCGGCCCGGCCCCGCTGCCCGCCCGTCGGGACCCACCTTGGGCATCCGGATGTGCTCCATGGCGGCGGCGCCCGGCCCAGCTCCTCATGCACCTCCCGCAGCCGGCAGAGAGGCAGCCGTACGCACCTGGACCCTCTCCTGCTTTCTCCTGCCAGCTCTGCTTTTAAATATATATATATACATATATATGATTTTTTAAATTTTATTTGATTTTTCCCCGCATTTTCCGGCGCAGGTAGGAAGGAAAAGGGAGTATTTGTTCAACGCAGAGAATGTGCCCGCCGCTGATGCTGTCAGGTCACCGCCTGGCTCCACCTCCCCAGCAGCTGCCATGCTGTCCGTCCGCAGGGATGCTCCGCGCCGGCCCGCCCAGACCCGGACCCGGCCTGCCTGATACCGGTGTCGGATCACTTCCCCCGGGTACCGAAAGGCGCTCTTCAGCCTTTTTCTGCCTTATCTAAAACTGCATCGCTCTGTCCTTTCTTTCGGGAAAGATCAGATCGGATAAAAGGGAGCTCTGTCTGAGAAGGCCTCCCCCCCCCCCCTTTAATTTTTCGTTCCCGAGCCCAGTGTGTACAATACCTCAAAGACAAAAGTGGCACTTAGTGAAACTGAAGCACTGAATTTTGCTTATCTCAAGTTTTGCGTATCTGTTTTTCAGTAATTCATGATTTTGCTGCATCCTCAGATTTAGACAGGGGGAGATTTTTTGTGTTTAGTCTTACACTGGAAAATCCTTGTCCCATCTTTTTCCTTGGCTGGTCCAAAAAATGTGCTACCTCTTGGAGCAAAAAGAAATGGTGGAGAGCTGGTTTCCTCAGCTTACCTGTGTGAAGATTAAGAACAGGTATCTCTTACGGACACCCATATTCTGAGCAAAAAGGTGAACTTTCCATTGTTTATGCCTGTGTGCAAGTGACTAGTGGTGATAACATTTTCTGATAAATAATAGCCTTTGAGGCTTCCAGTGTGCCCAGGTATTCTGTATTGATCAGTGAGTTCCAGCAAGTTTTTAGAAATAGGGCCTAGCCTCATCAAGGGATAGAAACAAATTTGAAGGCCTGTGAAACCACAGAAGGGCCGTGGTAAGAGCAGCAAAAGCTCCCTGCAGACCCTTCTCTTACCTGCAGAGAACAGAGCATGCTCAATCTATTTTGTGAAATATAAAATACGATCAGAAAAAAAACATGAAGCTACCAAAAAACCCAAAGGGAATGCATTTAACCTATGGGAGAGGGAACATCATGTGTAGCTGCATTGCCTCCAGTCCTGCCAATGTTTATTCAGTTCTGGCACTTTCTTGCTAAGGCATGGCTTGATGGTTCAGCATCACAAGGTTTTTTTATGCCATCTCTAGCTAGAGGAGACAGAAGATCTACTACCATGAGTTGTACCTAACCCATCTCTGTATCTGACCATTTTGCTTCCTTCCAACCTTCTTTTAACCCATTTCTGCCTTCCATTCTCTCATATTTCAATTGCAAGTACTAGGAAAGAGTGGTTGGTTTGACCATAGTCTGAGGCACCACCAGTTGGATGAAAACTCTTCTCTTCATGGAGTTTTTAATTGTTCCATTTCAATCTATTTACTCAGATCTGAAATGAGGGTTGGAAATAGCTTTTTATGAAAATTTACTGGATGGCATCCATAAAAAGTGCATGAATTGTGTAAAGCGTGGACTTCACAAGACTCTTTGTCAGTGTCATATTTTGCACTCTACTTTAGGCCAGAACTATCAGAATTAATTATGAATTAACCAACCATGAAATATGTTTCCTTTGTAGTTATGGCTGATATGATTCACTGCATACATTATCACATTTTGGCATTTGCTACTGCTTGTGAGTAAGTAAAGTTGGAAGGAAGCACAGATATCTTTTTAGTCTCCAGAGATACTTTTTCTCTGGTACATCTTGTGATTCATTACAGCCAAGTTCAAGCCCTACTGTTGATGGCAAGAAGACTTTTAGACTTGGGCCAAGAATGCATTTTGTGTCTGCTTCACATTCATCAATAGCTGCAAAATTAAGACATTGCTCGGAGGAGACTGTGTAGCAATTGGTTGCTCAACATCCTGAAACAGTTTTTGACCTCTCTTGGACTGGTAAAATAATTAATGGGTGAGTGAAGCTTTAGCAGAACTTGGGTTTAGATAACATTTACACCCACTGTAATTATCATGGAAAGCTGAAGTAACCACAGCCTTTAAAAAATTCTCTAACATTTGTTTGCATTTCATGCTCATGGAAACTGCTGTCTTAACAACACTGGAAATGAAATCCTCTGTTCACAGTAGAGTAACAACAAAAAGTTATACTCCATAGTCTTTTCCTTTACTGGAAAATCATATTGCCATGCCAACATGATCTATCTGTTGCAACTTCCAAAAAAGTTGGAAGTTGTGATTAATGTCACATGAAAAAGGCCAGCCACTGAAGGCTGGAATGACACCATTTAGTTTTTATATCCAACAGCAGTAGAGTCAGCTTTCAGTCTCATCCAGTAAAACTCAAAGCCCATGTTTCACTTCCAATACATAAAAATTACTGTTATATTCAATGGAGTCTCCTGACTGCTCAGACATTTTGCATTTATTACTACCTACCTGGATTGGATTTGAATCATAATGTTAGACCTGGAAGGCTTTATAGATTTATTTGTTCTTTACAGTTATTTTTTACTAGTTTAAATGTGGTTTTGTGTAGACTGCATTTTTATATAACACAAATTCAAAGCATAGATTTATGTACTTGTATTCTCAGTTTCAAGTGTAGCCTACAGTTGGTCATTTAGCTTTATAGACATAATAAATACTGTCTTGTAGGGAAGAAGTCAACTTGAAATTGGTGGTATAACAGCTTTGCTGCTGGGACAACTATACCCAATGTGACAGAATCCTCCACATAAAATCTGATATGTGGGACAAAGACCTGGAGGTTTGGGTCAGTCCATGCTACTGTGGACCAAAGACAGACAGTACTGGTTTGAGTAGATTTGTGGATAAAGAATGGAGAAAAAAAAACCTGCTTGGAATTTCACCAAGGAAATTCTTCCAGGCTCAGTGCTGGGAAGAACTGGTTTGTGGGCAACAACACTTATTCTTGCAATTCAGCATACAGGTCTTCATACACTATTTGTTGAAAACAAAAAAGGCATTTTTTTTGCAAAAAATGCATAAAAACTTTGCTTAAAGGCTGCTTTGTATTTTGTTTTGTTTTTTTTTAATAAGGTCCTAAAGTAAAACCCAATTCTTTGAATGTCCATCAGAATGGCTGAAACTGATGTGATTCCTGCCATCTTACTGACAAGCAGCCATCACAGTAAGTGGCCAGAATCAGTTTTGGCTGACTCGTGCCTCTTGAAATCCTTCTGAATTTCAAGTGACTCCTGCAGCCCTTTATCTGTGCTAGCATTAAGGAGATAAGCTGACACTGTGAAAGCTGAATGTGCAGCCTTGCTTACTAACCTTCTGTGAAATGAACGTTCAGATTACATGATAAGCTTTAAGCTACTGACAAGCAATTTGAGAAATAGCTGATTAAGCAAGGGTCATAGAAATCTCAGTGTACGTCTGAAAGGGTATTATGGTTGGATTCACATGTTCTTTTCTAAAATTTGTCCAGTTTTATACCTGAATCCACATTGTTTCATTTTTACATTATCAGTATATTTCAGGTTCCATTACTGCTTCTTGGGGTTGAGAAAAAAAATTATTATTTTGATATGGGTTCTGAAGAAAGTTTGAACTGCTTCTGGCATTCCTGGGATGAAATCTCTGAGGATCAGGCAATGTCTTTTCTCTAACTCCTAAAAGTTTCTCACCCTGTGTAGTATTAGATTTGTGCTCTTGATCTCTGTCAATTGTTTTCGTGAGTTTTGCATGACAAGACAGTGTTTGATGTAATATGCTTCCACTGTGGAATGTCCGGGGTATTGTTCCAACACTTTTGCTCACTGGTCACAGTCAGGGTGCATGAATTATCATGTTTGAAAGTTGTCATTTGAGTGGAAAGGATACAATCTCCAGAAAAACATATGTGCTGTATGTGAAGTTTCATTAACTGCAAGTAGCTACAGACATGGTTGTACATAGCTGTTCCCTCTGAGGTTAACAAGTAACTAAATTATTATAATCAACACATAAAGCATATGCAGCTGCTGTATTTTTGCTGCATGCCACAACATGAACCACACAGAACTGAGTGAGTTGCCACTCACCAGCTTACATTTCTAACGCTGATCTCTGTGCAAGTCTCAAGAGAGCCATTCACATCCTGCTGGCTCAATAGATATTCCATGGTACCCACACAGGGCTGACCACTCTCTGCCCATGCGCATTATACATTACTGGGTTTTGGAAGAGCAATGCTTGAGACTCTCATCCTTTCTAGTCCTTCCCTCTGCCTTCAAGATGCCACTGCTCACTGCATCTGTTTTGCTAGCTGGCCTATGGCACCTGGACTGGTGCTGTTGGACCAAAGGGGACTCCAACACAGATCCAGATTTGACCATCATGCAGAAACTGCTGCTAGTGCAGCTGGACAAATTTGCTAAGGGAATACTCTGTCCTGATCTGGGCATTGATTGGAGTCTCTGTGGCATCCTCAGGGTTAGAAAAGATTTTACCTCTATAAAGCTAGGAAAGGGACTGTATTGCCATAGCCCAAGCTGAGTATAAGGGGCACAGAACTTGTAGATAGGAAGTTCACAGATATGAAGTTTTAGTTACTGCCCACCGTTCAGCATCAATGGACTCCCTTTTATTTGTCACTTTTCATTTGTCACTGTGGAGAAGTAGGTGAACATCATGATGTTTGCAGACCTTTGCTGCTACTCAGTCATTCTTGTTGCTGGCCATCCAGTTTCCACAATAGTGAGATCATTGTCAGTGTAATCATTGTGGACAGCTCTTGCTATCTTTTGATCCATATTGAAAGCATCCTCAAGAAACTGGCAACATTCAGTCATCAAAATCACAGTGGGAAAATCATAAGTATTTATATTCTCATCCATTTTGTCCACACCCAGATGATGAATTTATAGGTTTGTGATGGCAAGTCTTTCGAAATTTTTAATTTTTCAGAGACAAAGAGGCTGGTGCCTTCTTCCCTCTGGGGTACCTCAGCACT
Organism: Heliangelus exortis; assembly: GCF_036169615.1. Classification (NCBI taxonomy): domain Eukaryota; kingdom Metazoa; phylum Chordata; class Aves; order Apodiformes; family Trochilidae; genus Heliangelus; species Heliangelus exortis. Next base: position 24,194,860 of record NC_092425.1, on the reverse strand, counting down.
CACTGAACTGAGCTTGCAGCATGGGTCTCCCTGTGTATTCAGGCAGCCTGCAAGCTTATGGGCAAATCCCTCTACAACTAAAAAGGAGCATTTATTCCAGCACATTATGCCAGAGGACTCTGAAGGATAAATTAGGTGCTGATAGTTCAATGCCAGCAAAATTAGATCTGCCTGCTGTGCTTTATTTATTGCTGCTTGTCAAGCTCAGACATCCCTTCCCAAGGGGCGGCCACAGCTGAATCTTAAGGTAGGAGCAGGCCTAAGCAGAGTGAATGTCCTTATATCCTCTGTAATATAAGACAGTACTGCAGAACTTAGTTACAAAATAAAACTTCGTGATGTTTGGTACTTGTGTAGCAATTCCTTTGCCAACATGGCCAGTAAGCTGCCTCAGGAATGTAATACTATATTAAACATTAGTGTAGTCAGCAGAATTAAAGAAAGATGGAACCAAATTCGCCAAGTAAAATAAACAAAGGCCTATGTGTCCAATGAACAGAAAAAGGAAAGCAGAAATCCTTTTTCTTGAAAGGATTTAACTAAGAGTCATGTACTATGTGGCTTGCAAACATCTGTTCTTCACCCAGCTTGGGGTGTGCAATGCATGCTCTGGCATTGCCTCCTTCCCAACTGGTGTGGAGTTAAAAGCTGTCTCTAGACTCTTGAGGGCCTGAAGGATCTAGTGGTTGCCCCTAGAGGATGGTTCAAATGTCCACATAGACATATGTAAACCATACTGCCCAAGACCAAGCTGTGATCCAAAAATTTCTGTAGAAAATCAACCCTGTTGTTCGCAGGTTTGAGAAAAGCGAGCAAGGAGACAGACAGCTTTTCTGCTTGAGGGTATAACAAGGTTATAGCAGAGAGTGCTTCTCATAATTTTATCCATAGTTCTCTTGCAAGTACAATAAGTTTTTACATTACTTTTTGGTAATTGTTGATTTTGGAGCAGGTATTTTAAATGGAAATACACTCCCCCCTGCAAAACTTCCACTGAGTTGAACAGGTCTGGGATTCCACCCAAGAAGCTGATTTCACAGCACTGAATTATATCCTGATTTTGTCTTACAGGTTTTTCAATAGATTTCAATGCCAGATATTTTTTGGAGCATGGAACACATTACAATTGATTTTTTTCCTTGAGAACTTACAGCTGTCAAATCACTCCAAGAATGGAGAATGCAGTAGTCAGAGATAACCAGTCAGAATATCAAATGAATAACAAGACTGTATTTTGTTTCCCCATTTCGCAAAATGCATTTTCTAGTACTCTGAATGATATGAGAGCTTTTTTAAAATTTGCATTTAATGAGGCAGCTTAAGGCACAGGATTTTTCACTTGCTTGTTCTTACTGGCAGTGGTGTGTGAAGTAGCTACTTTTTCTCTGACTTTTCTCATCTGTACAACTTCAAACAATCCTAGTTTTTAAAAAGGGAAAACTGGTAAAAACCCAGCTATTTTTCAGATGTTTTCTGCCACCTTTTCCTCTTGAATGTAATGTCTGGCATAGAACTAAATAGCATCAAGTCTGAGGCCTTTTTTTTTTTAAAACTTCTTGCTAAAAGTAGCCTTATTTGGAGGGTGCAAATGAGAACAGTATGAAAGCTCCTATTCAGCTGCAGGAGTCATAACAAATGCATCACAGTATTGTTGGGAAGGAGTACACTAAGTTTCTTCCAAGATGCATTAAAAAAAAAAAAAAAAAAAAGGAATGATATATGTTAAGTAGTGTTAAGAATAGCAAATATGTTTCTGTTATTGTTTCTGGATGACACATTGGGCAAGGCAGCTGCAAGTCTTCACTTCTCTGAACAATCCCACACTCTCCTTCACCCTAAAGTACTTTTCCCTTTTAATGGAAGGTACTATTTCTCGATTAGGAATTTAATTCTGCAATACACTGTACTCACCCAGGCAACAAGGGGCTTTAAATGGGAGGATTGAAGTGCATCAGCACTATCCAGGGGCTGTGCAGCCCTTACGAAATTGAAACATGAATAAAATGCACTTCTAGTTCTCTTTGGATGACTTTGCAGTTAGTATGTCTAGTCAGGTAATGAAAATACCTGAGTTGGCAGCTTCAGTATTAAGATATGTACAATCTTTGACACCTTTTTAGAAGCAGATTTTACCTAATACCTCTTACAGCATGTGCTTAGTGACCAAACATCATTCTTTGGTCTTTGCATGTTATGAGTCAGAACAAAGTGAACTTTTTGTTTCCTTGTGATACGGGGACAGAGGGATCAACAGTCCGAACTCTTTTGCTTCTACTTTCAGTCCAACACTCTCCTTCCCAAAGAGAAATTAAAACCCAACTAACTTGCAATTTCATGCCACACTTCACACAACCCCACTTCAGGCCCAGGACTTAAGGGGCTGAGTTGGAAAGCTCCACAAGCACTCGTTGCAGGCTGGAAGGGTCCACTCACTGCCTCTAAATAATGCTCCTGCTCTGAGTGATGCTCTGGAGGAGCCAAGAGAGGAAGAGCTGTTAGAAGTCTGTAGATCTATAATGTGTCCTGGCCCCTGTGGCTTAAAAGAGGAGTAACATCCATCCACCTTTTGTGGTACTGCTAAATCATACTCCTCTGAAAGTATTCTGATAACAAGCTAAGCAAAACTTGATATCAAATTCAGTGGGAAGCTACTCTTGCAAGCTGGAGTGACAGTGACAGTCTGAGCCACTTTTGGATGACCTTCAACACTTTCAGCTTTCTCTGAGAGGAGCTGGCTCCCACATTGCACTGCCAGATCCACCCCCACCCCCGTACGTGAGCATCAGTCCCTGCGGACAAGAAGGGTGACACAGCCTGGAGAGGCTAACTATTAATGTGCAGTGACACTTCTGCCTTCTATACTAGGCATGGGAAAGTCCACACTGAATAGACTGATGTGTTGGAAGTGTGCCTAGCAATACAGAAAGTCTTGAATTTTTTGTAGGCTTTTTTCTTCTATTCTATTTTTTATCTTTTTTTTTTTTTTTTTTTTTTTTTTTTTTTTTTTTTTTTTTTTGGCAAATTTCTATGTACTCTAATGGTAGATTTTTTCCCACAAAACCAGAGTTCTAAAGAGTGTTATAGGCAGGAACTGTACCTGGTCTGATTTTCAAAGGCAATCATCTTTCCTCACTAGCATCTCGAGGCAGTGTAAGTGCTAAAGGGATTTACAGTGCATGTGTGTGTGTCCGTGTGAGAGACTAAAGGAAAGAGGTCTGAAAGATAATTTAGTTCCCAGAAGCTTTGGTCACTGGGTAGAGGAAGTGACAGCTTCTCCTGGACAACATGTGAGCACAACTTCTCCTGGAGACCAGAGAATCTGAACACAAGATGTGCTGTAAATGTTTTCAAAGTAGAAAAAACCTCAGTTCTTATTCACAGAGCAGAAACTTCTTACAGAAATACAACTATAATTAATCAGCTACTGTGAACTTAAAGGCTTACTGCAAATTTACACCCAGAGATTTGGCTGCCCTCCAGCTGTCGTAAGAGAAGAAAGTGCCAATCTAGTGATGTGAGTAAACAGCTGGCACTTGACAAGGAAATTTTGCCAAATTCTTGGATGCAAATATTTTTGGTGCTGACATAATACCTCCTTCTCACTGCCAGAGAATGGTGAAATTCAATTTTATGTATTTCATATGTTAGAAGTTACAGATAGTTTGGTATGGGACAGCTTGTTGACTGCCACTAAAAGTGCTCGGAATTCACATGTTTAGTATATTCCTGAACCTGAGACAGTTCAAAATCAAGCTTCATGATATTTGGTAAGAAGTTACGAGAGGAAACATGGCCACAAAGTGTCTCCTTTACCACTGAAACTCTGTCACCATGGAATGACAGCAGAAATACAGAAGCATGACACTGGATGACCAAGATAATATATGTCCATTCTGAAGTATAATTATTTTTTCTGCTCTGAGAGGACCATGAGGAAATCCCTTTTATGTCTTTTTAATACATGGCTATCAACATTACTCTCCTGCAAACAGCACATTAGGGGCAATTCTGATGAATGCTAATAAACCTCTCTATCATCTTAGCTTATTTCTTAAACACTACTGTCATACAACCCTGAGGACATTTGGCTGCATAATCATCATGTTTCTGCATCCATGTCCCACTGACATTCACAAAATTCCACTGGCTTGGTCAGATGTCATCTAATATTCTTTTTTATTTTCATTAGTTCCCTCCTCTCTACACCCTCCCACAGATTTCCTGGGTGTGGGCTCTTTTTCTTAAAATCCGCTTCTGACAGTACTAGTCCCTATAGGACCAGTGACTTTTCAGATTCTCCAGTGCCTGAGGTACAACTTTTCACAAACTTGCAATCCTGGAAGTTTCAGGATTTATGATTAAACTACTTAGTGCACTTAACAGTTAAAGCAGATAAACATAACCTTAGGGATTCCAAAACTAGCCAATGTTTCAGGTAGTATCAGGGAACTGTAGATACAGATCACATTGCTGTCTGTATTTCCTCCTCTCCTTCCTCTCCATGGCTGAGCACTCAGCTCCAATAACAGTCCTTGAAGCAGTCCTGGGTCTCTACTCCTGAACATAGTTAAGTTTTTAAACCACACTGCATACTTTATCTTTCTTTTTCTCTCTACTTCAGCAAGCTTCCTGTTCACTTGGGGGTGCCAGTATTAAAATCTAGCACCACTATGAGATCTTGTTTCTTTTTCGTTTGCCACTACTCAGGTTTTCTGTAATTTTTTCCAACCAAATTTCTGAAGTTCTGTGGTAGGGTTCAGTAGTAAACGTTTTAAGTCTTCTTCCATTATTTAGCATGGATTCACATTTTCTCCCTTCAAGCAATCTTGTCTGAATGTAGGCTTTAATTATCTCCTTGTCTTACAGGGTCCTCCTGCTTGAATGAAAGACACAAAGATTTAACTACTCTCCATTTCTCATGCTTCCATGAGCCAGCAGTTTATAATATGTGATAAATTTTCTGCAAATTTGAAATTGCATGTAAAATCATTAAATCAATTTACTGAAACTGTAGTTCACACACACACAAAAGCCAATGTAATCCTGTTTGATTTCCTGTAAAAATATAGGCAGTATTAGTGTCCTGCACAGGTCAGCAGGTGACCTGCTGTGTGAAACTCTCTATGGTTTTGTTCATCCATGTTCAAGAAATAGGAACTAACTTTAAAGTATATATAAGAAAATATCACTATTTTGATCAGGTATATGAAGAACCTGCAACTCAAGAGAAGACTGAAAGCTTTGGGCTTACTGTTACAGGTAACATGAAAGTGGAGAGGGGATTACTTCCTGCAAACATATTTAAGGAAGAAAGGGATGGGGAAAGTTACTAGAACTAAAGGATAATATTTGAACTAAAAAAAAAAAAAAAAAAAAAAAAGTATAAAGTGTCTGTGAATTCATGTGAGGATGAAACAGACCTATCTCCCAAACATCAGGGCAGTGAGGTCCTGAAATACCTTTCCAGAGAGATAACTCAAAGCTGAGGTTCTCCAGTGACTGAAAAGTTGCTCATATGAATATGATAGTGGGGAGTTTTGTGTTGTTTCATGTAGCTTGAAGTGTCTATTTTGAACACGGTTTCTCAGTTTTATGTACACTGCATGAATTCAGGATTTCTTAGGGAAAGTCATATGCTACAGGGAGATGGTTGCACCTTTTTCTGGCCTGAAGTCTGCAGACATCTAGTTGTGGCACTACAGTAGCTGCATGACTACAAACTGCACCTTACCTATTGCCATTAGCTTTAGCTTTAAAAGTCTATTATACTTGAGCAAACTGGGACTGAAAGGCCTTCACTACCAAGATTAATAGGTCATGCACGTGACAGTGAGTGGGGTAACATCAGGCTGATGACCAGTCCCTGGTGGGGTCCTGAAGGGCTCCATCCTTGGCTCAGTTCTTTTCAACACCTTCATCAATGACTTGGACACAGGACTGGAAGAAATTTTAAGCAAGTTTGTGGATGATGCAAAATTGGGAGGAGTGGTCTACTCCCTCGAGGGCAGGCAGTCCCTCAACAGGTTAGAGAGATGGGCAATCACCATCCACATGAAGTTTAACAAGGGCAAGTGCCCAGTTCTGCACCTAGGCCAGGGCAACCCTGGTGGCAAGTACAGATGGGGGAATGAGTGACTGGAGAGCATCATGATGGAGAGGGACCTGAGGGTGCTGGCTGATGGCAAACTGAATATGAGCCAGCAGTGTGCCCTGGTAGCCAGGAGGGCCAACCATGTCCTGGGGTGCATGAAGCACAGCGTTGTCAGCTGGTCAAGGGAGGTGACTGTCCTGCTCTACTCTATTCTGCTCTACTCTGCTCTGCTCTGCTCTGCACTGGTACAGCCTCACCTTGCAGTTTTGGGCACTGCAGTATAGAAAAGACATCAACTTCTTGGAGAGTGTCCAAAGGAGAGCACCAAGGATGGTGATGGGTCTGGAAGGGATGACTTATGAGTAGTGACTGGGGTCACTCGGGTTGTTCAGGTTGGAAAAAGGGAGGCTGAGGGGTGACCTCACAGCAGTATAGGGCTTCCTCACGAGGGGGAGAGATGGGACTCGTGCTTCTTCACTTGTGTGACCAAAAACAGGACTCAGGGAAATGGTAGGAAGCTGCATCAGGGGAGGTAACCTAATCAGGTTAGGTATCAGGAAAAGGTTTTTCACCCAGAGGGCAGTTGAGAAATGGAACAAGGTCCCCAGGGAGGTGGTCACAGCACCAAGCCTGCCTGAGTTCAAGAAGCATTTGGATGATGCTCTTGGGTACATGGTGTTATGCTGGGGGTGCCCTACACAGGGACAGGAGTTGGACTTGATGATCCTGATGGGTCCCTTCCAACTCGGTGTATTCTATGATTCTATATTAGTTCTAAACAGTGAGAAGTGATGAATCAAATTACACTACAAAGAACTGCTTTTAGATCAGTACAGCCAGAGTCCAGCAGTCATTCACAAGGGTGATTCTATGTCTTAAAGATCATTTAGAGCCAAACTGCTAATTTCAATAGTTACAGTGTTGTTATAACTAGTTATAACTAGTTTTGTTCTGTTCTGTGTTGGATGGCTTGCTTCTTTGGGTAGCACAATCCCTTTTCCTTGGAAATAAATCCAGTCCACGTGTGCTCATTCTTATAAAAAGCATACATAAAAAATAAAAATATGAACTGTCTCCAGATCCTTGTACTGAGCCCTAATACTTCCCAGGCAATGTAATAAACATAGACAGTGCTCTCCAAAACTGTTTGAATACGTAAAATATATTCACCCTTCCAGAAAAACAAAGGACTGAGGGGATCTTCTGAATCATCATATTTAGCCCTCAGCTATTGTGAACTGCTCCATTATATGATCTTCTTCATAAATTCAGCTAGCTCCATTTTAAGACAAGTTACTTTATTTCTTCCCTCCACACCACTCCTACAAAGAATTAGATACTGACTCATACATCCCATCCAAAATGTATTCATGGACTTCTTATTCCAACATCTTTTCTTGCCAATCTAAACAGTTCCTCTCTCTCTCCAAATCTTACCCTTTGAAATATATGCTGCAATCATATCTCCTATCAGCCTTGAGTTTGCCAGGATAAAAACTCTCTTTTGGGTGTATTTAGACTGCAGATTGCAGCACAGTATATATACATCACGAGGTAGCATTTGATGAGGGTGATCTTCCTGTGGCAGCTGGCAGTGCTCAGCAGTCTCTTTGACTAAATTTCTCTCTGCAGTTTCCATATACTTGTGGAAATATAATTACTACATTGTATCTGTGCATCAGCATTTTAACAGATGTAGTGATCAGCCAAAGAATTAGAAATTATAATGCAAACTTTAGATACACAAATATATATATAATGTAAATATACAAATATTTTTGCATTTCTTTGCAAATATAGTCCAACTAACCAATTAAGGACATTAAAACAGTGTTTTGTTTACTATGTGTAAGAAGATTCATGTAAAATATTGCAACTAACTTATATACTAAAGCAAGCAGACATAATTTGGAAGATTAGAAAGTCAGTGCTGTGAAAGTTAACAATCTCAGCCTTTGTGACCACAGTGCTGAGAAGTCTTTTTCAGATTTTCATTTAAAGCCAAGATTCAATGCCTTCTTGCCTGTAGATTTTTCATTCCTCCTACATAAGTGGCTACAGTCATGAATAAGCTCTAAGGGACACATTCTTCCCCTGAGTTCTGCAGAGTTCCTTATGAATCTGAAAACACATCATTAAAGAATGTGCATCTGTTTGTACTGCTGTCAATAGGAAATGTTCCAAATTAAGCCCTTCCCTCTGATATTTGAATCACTGCACATGTTACCTTCAACATTAATGTAACACAAATGACAAAACAAAATACATCTTCTACCTTTTCAGTGCTTTCAGCTTTGAACTCAGATCACCTTATTCCACTCCCGATTAAAGTTTACATCCAGCAAAACCTTTCACTCAAATAAACTTATTTTGTTTAATAAAGCACTCAGAGTTCTCCCTAGAGTCTCAGGTCTTTTATTTGTTTCAGAGGCCAATAGAAACTCAGAAGTTCATCAGAGTTACCAGATGTAAGCCTAGGATAAGATGCAGCTCCTCCAGTTTCTCAGCAGTCTCTCAATGAATTTAGAAGTACATCAGTACTTCTGATGTACAGACAGATTTTTAAAGACGGATTTTCTTCAGCATAAAGGATGATGTTGGCTCCCCTGATCTTTAGTTATACCTATGGATGACTAAAGAGAATAAAGTATGAGTATTGATGCTATGCAAGGAATAGTCTTCCATCACTTGTTCTCAGTTAAGCTCACCACATTTTAGGTATCAAAAGAGTAACGATGTATAAATCATATTTGTTATGTGTGAATATTGAATAGCAGTGTGAAGAAAGGTGGTACATACAAATCCATCATATGAATAGTACTTTAGACTTACTCCCAGCTTTCCTCTGATGAGTCCAACTATTTTTCATGATACATTTTCAAAGTCCATGTCATTTTTTACGGATGAGTAGTAACCAAAGTGGAACAATTCAACCATTTTTGTTCATGCCTGCAACCACATTGTTTAGAAAAAAGGTCAAAAGCAAAATCCAGTGGCAGTTGAAGGAAGTTATCTAGGAAATATTTTTCTTTGAAGAAAGAACTTCAAAGGAGCAAATGTGAACTGAAATTATATGCAATATCCAAAACATGCCGTATTCTTCTTTGCCATTTAAAACCTAGCTTTGTCTCATGAAAAAGCTTCAGCAAACGTGTTCATCAGCTGGAGTACACATATGTATAAAGTATACTTATATATGAAGTATACATCTGCAAACACAGATGAGCAAAGACATACACAATGTACCTAGTCAGAGAATCTGTGGCATCTCTAGAGTCAATTACAAACCCCAGCTGTAAATGTTATTTACCCCAAGGAATATGTCAGTAATTAATGAATGCTCTTGTGTGGAGAGGGAGCAGAGCATGTATACCTGGGTCTGAATAATTCAGACAACTTCCTTCCCATCACACTAGGCAAAGCTGAATTTAAAAACGTGTCAGTATATATTTATACTCCTTCTTTTCTAAGGGCAGAAGGGCTGCTTAAGTCTTTCACATCTGGCTGCTCTCTCCCACCCTTTTCCTGTGGGAAGTTCTTCTCTCACATCTTCAGCCACAGAGAAAGGGAAGAATAGCTGTGTGGGGGACTACACGGCTCAAAGGTCAGTAGAATCTTCCTGGGAAAGCTGATTAAATGTATTGCTTTACTCTGCAAAGCGGTTTTGTAAAAATTTTCATCAGTTCCTGAGTGACAGAGACATGCTGAATCACAGGAGCTGATTTGGGAAAGCTGGAGGTTCTGGTTTGTAGGAGCTCTTGACTACAGTATAAAACTGTGCAGAACTCAAACTAGTGTGTCTGGTGAAAGTCAGAGTAATAGACTTAGTTAAGACCAATGCCATTGATGTAGAATTGCTTTTGGGACTGAAACTCATTAACTGAAACTTCCTGACTGAAACATGTGGAGCAGCTCACATGTCTCACATTGTGTTAACACTGCACACTTGGCATGTAGTGCAGAAAGGCCTGAGACTTTTAGAGATCCATGTTTGCATGTCAGGAAAAAATCTAAAAGCACTGACACAAAGCTCTACATGAATACTTAGAAACAAGACTGAAAGACTTGTTAAAAGATTACCTGAGTACCTACACTGAGGCTCATTCTGAAGTGTGAACTTTTTTTCAGGAGTCCTGGGAACTCAGTGAGATAGCATCTGGTCTAGTTATCTGATCTTTCTTTATAAATTTCAGACAACATACTTTCTTACCCTTTAAACTGAAAGTTTGGACTCCTCAGGATAGCTAAGTGATAGCTAAGTGTCTGGGGACATTAAGTCATACAGTCCATGGGCTCTGTTCAGGCTGGGAAAGAGAAGTTTATGTTTCAGAAGCTATTCTAAGCTTGAAGAACTGATAAAAATAATGGTACCCCACAGCATCGCTTGCAGGGCTGTACTGAGAAAGAAGTTTCAGTCTAAGCCTTTTCATTTCACTTCTGCTGGGAGATGTTATTGGGGTTATTTTGCACTCCCCTTATCAGACATCTCCATTGGCATGTGGAGATGCATTAGCACATGCTTCTTTTGTGCAAAACTCCATTGAGTGATGCATATATTGCATATATGCACACAAAAATGCATATATTTTCTGAACTCAACAAGCTCAGCTGCAAAACTAGCACCTATTTGTTGTTTTAGAAATACTAAAAAAACAAAATCACAACCCCATCCTAGTTTAAGAGATTAAATTCTCCACTTCTTTCTTTCAGACAAATTAAGGTATCACTGATGCTCATGTGGAAAAGCTGAAGAGATTAAAAGAAGCCAGCACTCACAGTCCCATAAGGCAGATTTCATTCCTTAAATGTGACAAAACTAATGTTGTCAGCTTCAGCTTCATATATCCTACTGAGGCAACTCATGATTCACTATGGCTCATCAAACTTTAAGTACTTGGGCAAATTCTGAACCCCCAGAAGAGAATATGTTGAGCTTGTGAACAGCATCTCTGTACTGGAGACTAAAAACAATGGTTAATATATAAGCAACCTGCTGATAACGGTAAAAAGACGTATGTTTTCTTTGCTGATGAGGCTGGGCAAGTTTCTTGGCATGTGTGCCCTCTATTTTAGAAGTTTCATTGACATGGCCTCAGTTGCTCAACAGCAGAGACTTGTGATAGGTTGCTAGAAGTACTTGTTGGTTACCTCAGTGTTCACCAGAAAGCAGATGATGATTACAGCTCTCCTGCCACTCCCCCTCACACTCCCCTGGCTACACTTCTTGAAGGCTCAAATGGCAGCCCTGCTTTATACAACTGGAGATCAAGTCCTGCCAGAACATTTTTCCTACTGCTATGGAAAAGCAATAATTCATTTCTGACCCTGCATAGCTAAGATCTCTAAAGAAAATAAACCCCCAAACTGCTGGAAAGAAAAATTGTCATCCAGTGTTCTTGTAAATATACTTTAAAATCTTCATAACTTTTTTAACTAATTATTTACAGAGATGTGGTTCACCACTTTTCTGTGATTTGATTTTTTTGTTGTTGTTCAGTCTAATGAAATGCAATTTTTTTTATTTATTAACACAGATTAAAAATACATCTTAGCTTTTATTTTTTTCCTTTGCAAACTTTTTCCCCTCTGTGTTTGTATTTGAAAAGTTTAAAGAACAATCTGTCCCACATAATAAAAGCCCTTATTTGTCTAGTGGCTAAATCTATTCCAGGCAGCCAAAACGTGAAGCTTCTGTTCTGCAAGTAACTCTGTCATGACCTGATGGGTATTAACCTATTTGCAAGGAAGAATGCCTTCATTTTTATGGTATCTGCATTCCTCACAGAATCACTATGAATAACATTGCCGTGAACTAGGTGGAGAATCTAAGCAGCCAGCAGAGCTCACAAGGACATTAAAGGCACCACTAAGAACTTTTCTTCTGATATAATTTTCATGAAAACATTATTAATGGAATTAATGCATCTACCACCTTAACTGGGTACCCATGAACTAAATTTTCTTTTATAAGGTGTGATACATTTGTTAGAAATATTGTGTGGATTACAGGAATTTTTGTTTTCCTCTTTATTTTTCCTCTTTGCTACCCTGCCTCTCTGCTTTTTTTTTTTTTTTTTTTGCTTTTTTTTTTTTTTTTTTTTTGAGCCTTTTAGCATAATATATTAATGACCTATACCTCTGGGCTAATAGCTTATATTCTCCTATACACATTATTGACAATCAGTATCACAGACTGGATTTAAAAACATGTCACACTCCAAAAATTGGGATAGTTGTTTAGAAGTCATCAGGTCTTGCAATTCTATGTTATTTATCTTCAAAGCCTTGTTTTCAGAGCCTCACTTAGATCAAGATATATGTTTTCCAGGTTTTTCTTCACAATGCAAGAGGAGATTTTCTACCAAACCTATATTCAAAATGCTTAAGAAAGCATTTTTATTTATTATGGGATTGTAGAATTGCTAGTACTGATGTCTGTTAACATGGTACAGATCTCAAAATCACACAAAAATCAGTGGAGCAGCTTGAAATTCAGAGAAAAAGAGAATCATAGAATGGCATATGTTGGAAGGGACCTTAGGGATCATCTACTCCAACTTCCCTGCCATGGGCAGGAACACCTCTCACCTTGACAAGGTTGCTCAAAGCCTCATCCAACCTGGCCTTGAACAAATCCAGGGAGGGGGCATCCACAGCTTCTCTGGGCAATCTGTTCCAGAGTCTCACCACCCTCATACTGGAGAACTTCTTCCTAAGATGCAGTCTCAACCTATTCTTCACTTTAAAACCATTTACCCTTGTCCTATTGCTCCCTTTCCAGCCTTCCTGTGGGCTCCCTTCAGGTATTGGAAGGCAGCTATAAGTTCTCCCTGGAGTCTTCTCTTCTCCAGGCTGAACAATCCCAGTGCCTTCAGCCTATCCTAGTAGCAAAGGTGTTTCAGTCCCCGGATCATCTTTTGGCCCACCTCTAGATTCATTCCAACAGATCTGTGTCCTTCTTATGGTGAGGACACCAGAACTGGATGCAGTATTTGAGGTGGGGTCTCACAAGAGCAGAGTAGAGGAGGAGAATCACCTCTCTTGTTCTGCTGGCCACGCTCTTCTTGATGCACCCTAGGGTATGGTTGGCTGCCGGAGCTGCATGAGTGCACTACCAGCTCATGTTGGGCTTCTCACCAATCAACACCCACAAGTCCTCTTCAGGCCTTCTTTCTGCCCACTCTGTACCCAGCTTGTCGTTGGGGCTGGGATTGGCCCAACCTAGATGCAGGACTTTGCACTTTGACTTGTTGAACCTCATGCAGTTTGCACTGGCCCATTTCTCAAGCCTGCTAAGGTCCCTCTGGATGGCATCCCTTTCCTCACTGCACCACACAGCTTGGTGTCATTGGCAAACTTGTTGAGGGTGCACTCAGTGCCACTGTCCATGTTGCTGACAGATGTTAAACAGCACTCAGTGCCACTGTCCATGCTGCTGACCCAAAACAGAGCCCTGAGGAACTCCATTTGTCACTGGTCTCCACCTGGACATGGAGCCTTTGATCACAGTTCTTTGATTGCAACCTTCTAGCCAGCTCCTTGTCGACCGAAGATCCAGTAAGACCGTATTTCTCCATTTTAGAGACGAGGATGCAATGTGTGACAGTGTCAAATGCCTTGGACAAGTCCACGTAGATGATGTCAGTTGCTCTTCCTGTATCTATCAGAGCTGTTACTCTGTCATAGAAGGCCACCAAATTCATCAGGCATGATTTGCCCTCAGTGAAGCCAGGTTAAAGATGGAATTTGATCTACTTTTGAAAGGAGCTATAAAATGTCCCGGTCTCCTCAAAGACAGCAGAAGTATTTTTGAGTATTTCCATACAGCAGCCCAGGCAGTCTTTAACAGTGTAGTGATGGCAGCAGGGATCTCATTCACCTGGACTATTTCTTGTCTGTTTACCTGTTGCCTTGGAGATATGGAGCTCGTTGCTGACTCCAAACATGCCCAGGAAGCTTTGGTAAATAAACAAAAAATTCTCAGGCAGGTTTGTAGTCAGCACTGGACTTCATGACTCTGTTAGCTCCTGGTTTAAAGCTGGGCTGTGAGCACGTATGAAAGCTGAAGTTGTAAGCTGCAGGTGCACAACTGACAGTAGGTTACATGTATTTCCTGTACGATACAGTAGTATGTACTAAACATTTGAATCAAAACTGATGCACTTACAAGTGGCTAGAGATAAACTGAGTTTGAGCCTCCCAAAATGTTCCAAAAGCAGGCACTTTACCTTGGCTGTACCGTTAGCAGAAAAGGAATTCTCACTGAAGAAAAGGAAAGATGTGGCCAACCAGGAGTACCAAACTTCCCAGAAATGCTTCCTGAGGTTTGTGACACTGCTGCTTTTTATAAAACCAGTTTTGGATCTGTCAACATTTCAAAGCCACCACAGTGACTGAGAGAGCAGGGAAAGACATTTCAGCTGTTATCAGAGCAACATGGTATAATTCGGGCCGAGATGGTATATGGCTATTTCTGCTGTTTTAAGTGGTGGCATTTCAAAACCCCATTAATACTAGATGTAAATATATTCACATTTTGCAGGCAGGAAGGAAATGTCTTCCTTGCAGAGGACGACATGCAAATACACACAGCAGCTTCAGGTGGAAATTTCACAGAAGAAAAGTTCTTTAGTCTAATAGCTGAAACCTACATTAATAAGTATTAATTTCTTAACTGTAAGGAACACTGGCTTATTCTGTGGGAAGAACTATATTTAATGGATAGAAGATGACACTTAAATTAAAAAAATAAAACAGAAGGTAATATATTAATTCTGTAAGTCTTCCACAGAAAAGAGGTAGAGATCTATAGGTTCTGAAAATGACCCAGACCTTCATAGGGTTTGCCTGCATCCTTGACAGAACATGGCATTTGTTTCTCTAGGAAATTATGTGAGTTGATTTGAAATACTGTAAAGATGATATAAGATCTTTATGGAAACATGGTAGCTTTATTTTTTGTGAAATGTAAGCTAAGCTATCTTGAACTGAGGATAGTTGGTAATGACATGTGATCTCTGGTCTTTTTCAAATACTGTGAAGCAAATTTGAGGATCTATTCATAGAAATTTACATAAGACTTTACCCCAGAAGTGAAATTTTGGTTGTAAATGATCCACTGACAGCATGAAGTTTGTGAATCATGACTAAAAAATTGTTGGAAAGTTGTGATGTAAGCAGAAGACTTAGGTTTAAAGATGCCACATAAAAGCTCAAAGGCAATGAAGACATTTTTTCACGAGTCAGTTGTATCATTAGTTCTCATGTTCCTGGAACAACCTCTGTTTTCTTAAAGCCTACAGTAGGGATGTATATATATATTTATATATACACATGAGCCCCATGAATGGTGATAAGTTATCACAGAAAAGAGATGAGCAGATCCTCAGCAAACATTTTTAAAAGTATTCCCAATGATTTGATATATACAGATTACAGTGTTGAAAGGAGGGAGAAAGTGATGATGATTGTAAAATTTATTCTGGTTATTCTTAACATTAGTTATTCTTAGCATTAGCTATTCTTAGATTAAGACTATTCTTAGCCCTAAAATGAGGTTTTTTTAAGATAGCTGGCTCAGGCAAATGTTTTGAATTTCTTAGGCTGAAGGAGAGGGAGACACAAAAACTCTCCAACCTGTGAGCAGATGGAGCTCCAGGTCCCAGACATCTCAAACAAATAGGACAAGGCTTGTAGGAAGAGGTAATTTATTAAGCTGATTGCCAACACCAGCATGGAAAAAAGCATCATCATACGTGTGACAGTCTGGTGCTATATCCTAGCCTGTGGCTCTTTTTGCTGATCTCTGACAGTCTCGCTTATGATGCATCCCAAAATCAGCTTCTGAAGTGCTCTCTACTAGTACAGCAGCAGCAGCAGCTCCTTCCCCTTCCTTCTCACTCTTCCCTGGAGCTTGGCCACAACAACCCCAAGCAGCGCTACAGGTTGGGGACAGAGTGGTTGGAGAGCAGCCAGACAGAGAGGTACCTTGGAGTTTGGATTGACAGGAAGCTGAACATCAGCCAGCAGTGTGCCCAGGTAGCCAAGAAGCACAATGGCATCCTGGCCTGTATCAGGAACAGTGTGGCCAGCAGGTCCAGGGAAGGGATTCTGCCCCTGTACTCAGCGCTGGGGAGGCCACACCTCGAGTACTGTGTCCAGTTCTGGGCCCCTCAGTTTAGGAAGGATATCGAGGTCCTGGAGCAGGTCCAAAGGAGGGCAACCAGGCTGGTGAAGGGACTCAAGCACAGATCCTATGAGGAGAGGCTGAGGGAGCTGGGGCTGTTCAGCCTGGAGAAGAGGAGGCTCAGGGGAGACCTCATCACTCTCTACAACTCCCTGAAAGGAGGTTGGAGCCAGGTGGGGGTTGGTCTCTTTTCCCAGGCAACCCTCAGCAAGACAAGAGGGCATGGTCTCAAGTTGTGCCGGGGGAGGTTTAGGTTGGACATTAGAAAGAATTTCTTTATTGAGAGGGTGATCAAGCATTGGAATGGGCTGCCCCGGGAAGTAGTGGATTCTCCATCCCTGGAGATACTTAAGAAGACACTGGATGTGGCACTCAGTGCCATCGTCTGGTAACTGCAGCGGTAGTGGATCAAGGGTTGGACTTGATGATCTCTGAGGTCCCTTCCAACCCAGCCAATTCTATGATTCTATGAAATCCCACATGGAGCTGCATGTGATGACCCACCCCACCACACGCTCCTGAAAGCTGCCCTGGAAAATACATCTGGCAGGCAGTTCCCACCTGCCTCCTAACCCAAGGCTGGGGAAGGCATCCACCCACACGCTCACCCCTCTAAAACCGTGTGGAAAGTTATTTCTGAGTGCAGAACATGAACCCCCCTCCCGCAGGTGCTGTTCACACGCAGATTTTTAAAGCACTCAGAGGCAAACCTAGGTTACAAAACCCCGTGACTATTGTCAATCGCAGAACCCAAGGATGGTTTGGGTTGGAAGGGACCTTAAAAATCACCTATTTCCAACCCCCCTGCATCAGAAATGGGAGAGAGTCGCGGTTGGGACTTCCACGGTAGCTCCTCGGCCGACAGGACGTGCAGGGGATTCCGGAACCGCGGGGGGAGTCTGTGACGCCCCTGAGGTGGGCACGGCCGCAGCTTCCCTTTAACGAGCACACGGCGGGAAACACGAGTGGAATCCTCAAGCAGACCCTCACCTCCCCGCTGTGCCATTGTGCGGCTCAGCTGAGGCGGGGCGGCCTGGCTCCTGAGGAGGGCGGGAAGGGGCGAGGCGGGGCGGGGTGAAGTGGTCCGGCCCTGAACGTGGGGGCCGGCCGGGCATGGGGGTTGCTGGGGGCAGCAGAGCCTCGGATTTCGCGTCCGGGAGAGACCCGCAGCTGCCTCCACACCTCTGTGCAGCCCGGTCCGCCGCGGGGAGCCGTGTCCCAACCCCGTAAGTGAGGCCCTTCTCCCACCTTTCCCTTCCTCGGGGCCGGGTGGGCGAAGGGCTGAGGGAAGAGCCGCTAGAGGGGACTCCCGCCTGGCTCGGACGTGGGGACGAGGGATCCCACGTCCTCCCTCCCCAGGTGGGAGGACCCGGTGTGCTGCAGGGGCTCTGACTCCCGGCCCGAGGGGGGCTCTGAGGAGATACAGGCGACTTGCGCGGGGAGGGAGGAGGACAAGGGCTGTTCTGCTGCCTTTTTAAGTCCGCCGTGGGGGAATCGGCGCTGCCTTTTCCCCGCTGCCCCTCCTTGCTCGCCGTCCCCGGCAGCGCTCGGCGGCAGCGGGCGGGGGCACGAGTGGGTGCCGGGCAGAAGGGGAGAGGTGCACCTGTGGGTGTGAGGACTTATTTGCTGCTAGTCCTGGGGTAGCATCTGCTGCTGCTGTGAAAGCTGGGACGTGTGGAAGGGCGAAAGTGCTTTCCCTCGGTTTCCAACGAGGTAGCTGAAGCGCTGAGTTTCCCTTCAGGTGCCGCTGCCCGTGCGGGTTTTTCCCGGGTCACAGCGCGAAGCCCCCTCCGATTTTCAGTGCGCTTTGGGAAGCTGGGGAAAGTCACTCTTCAGTGCAGAGCACGATGTGGGGGCGAGTCCCTAAATGTTGTATAGCAAGTTTAGGGAATATAAGATTCTTCCCTTCTGTCAACGTTGCGTGTTTAAATAGAGAAATGTGTTTGAAGTAGATGTCATCCAACGTGTAATGCTACTAGCAGCTGGAGAAAGCTACTTCAATAAAGTAATATTTGAAATTTAACATGTCTAGAGCAGCACGGCAAAATTCTTGATTTTAAAATAGTGGTTATCACTTGTAATTTATGATCCCTTTGGATCTGATCCATGTCTTGCATCTGGGTGAACTTCATTTGGAAGGCTAAACTAAATAGTTCTGGGGGAGGAGAGGGTTATACACTCACTGACAGTGAGTGTAGTTTCTGCTGATCGCTTTGCTGGTGCTTAGCACATCGTTCCAGAAAAAAGTAACTTACCTGTGAAAGGGATAGAAGTTTCCTGAAGTTTGCCCAAGCTGTGAAAGGCACTCCTTCAAGCCCACTCTTTGCTTAAAGTATACTAATATTTACCACGTTTTTATGTCAAAAGCTTTCAAACACGTTTATCTTTGTATTCTTCCTAATTAAAACAAACAAAAATACATCTGGAGGCATTAATATGTTTCAGAGGTGAGGAATGTAAGATAAGGGATCATGGCATACAGAGCTTGTATATATTGAAACAAACTGATGGTAGTTTGTTTATGCCAGAAAGACAAAATAAATTCTCTGAAAAGTTCATGTAGACACTGTGCAGATTCAGTACAGAGTGGATCTTGAGTTAGAATTTGGATTACACAGTGCAGAAAATGGAGTTCTGGTTTGTGTTACCTAATAACATCGAAACATTCACAGCAAAAATAGGCATAAGGCCTTTAAAATAACTAATTTGTTGTCATTGACATCTGTAGTGTACTACATAGTCAGACAGAAAAAGACATGGTGCTTGCCCAACTCCTGTAAGCAGATGTCCCTTGCTACTGTTGACTCTGTTTGAAGCTACCCCTGTCCACAGTGTTCTTCTAAACACCATAGGGCTCTGATACAATAAACTCCACAGAGACATCAGTAACCGTAGTGATACCTTTCCAAATGTATGAATGACATACATTTTTAGTCATTTGCCACATGTGATAGAGAATATCCATTTTTATCATAAACATATATCCATAAACAAGAGCATTCTTCTGTTTAACTGATGTTACTAAAATGGAATTTTTGATTCTTCAGATTTGGATCAAGATTGGCACTTTGTGGAGTTTTCATGCAACTAAGTTTCGATCCCAAATCTCAGTACGTGTGCATGCATAACTGGTCTCACCAAGTCTTGACATAAAAATATACTTGATAAGAGGCATTAATATGTAGCTACCTTGTACACACTTACGGATTAAATTAAAAGCAGTTTCAACTTTGTTAATAAATAAATGTATTTAGTTTATTTTCAACCTGTCTGCATATAAATCTATCTTCTTTTTAAGCTTGAGGTTCTAGCTTGTGAGGTATTTGAGAATGATAATCAATTTGGAGTCAATATGTTATTGATGCCATTTATTAGCTTTTTTTTTGGGATATTTGCTATATCGATA
The DNA here is from genome assembly GCF_036169615.1 of Heliangelus exortis. Classification (NCBI taxonomy): domain Eukaryota; kingdom Metazoa; phylum Chordata; class Aves; order Apodiformes; family Trochilidae; genus Heliangelus; species Heliangelus exortis. The sequence goes on along the minus strand of NC_092425.1, from coordinate 24,175,177 downwards.
TATTAGCATAAGTGGCAGTGAGTATAGGAAGACAAGTAAGATAAAAGAATAATAATATAATGCTTTTTAAAAACTTATTTGCATTTTCTAAGTGTGTTTGTCAACAATGTATTTTGAAGGATTTTGTAAATCAGTGGTTGCAGATGGCTGTTATAGTGACTAAAACCAGGCAGAACTGGGTAAGTATGTTGGATACAAGGATTCAGCAAGGTAGAATTCCTCTGGGTGGAGTAGATTGCAAAAAAAATATGTATCTTAAGTGAAATGATGTGAAACTTGATTTCATGAGAGTAAGGACCAAAAATGGGTCAGAGATTAACTCTGCATCTGTAGGAAAAGAAGACACATGAGCTTAAGTCAATGTGATATTTAGCTTGTGTGAAAATGCACATTGCTTCTACCTTTCAGCTTCATGCACTGCAGAGTAACTGAAAAAAATTGTGACATGTTCATTGCAAAATGAAATTTATTGAGATGTGCTGTGAAGATTTAGTTCCTTCTTTTGTGCCTTTGCAGTTTTTCTTAATTTTGCAATGGGCTTTATCTTTAAGACAGAGGTGAACGAAAGAGAAAGCCTGCAAATGATCAAAAAAGAGCTTAAGCTAGATCTCATTCCCTTGTTGTTATAGAGAGTGTAAGATCTCTCAGTAAAGTTTTCTCAGCTTTACAATACAGCTTTACAATACAGCCATGTGATACAATACAGGTATCACATGGCAAAGAAAAAACCCACATCAGAACATGGCATGTCTTCCTGGTTTGCTTGCTGTCCTGTTTTTAATTAGAATTCTCCCTAGTTCTTAGGATCATGTACTTCAGGGTGGAATCCTTTAGGGGAACTTGTTTTACACAGGCAATATTAGTTAGGTTGTTAAAATATAGCATGCATTGTATGCTATCAGTCCTGTCTTTAATGTATGGATCTTTGTTGGTCCTGGAACAAGCAATAATGGGATATAGCCAAAGATGCAGAAAACAGTTAGCAATACCATTTGTATGCATATTTGTTATTTTAAAGGAGAACTTAATGTATTCACCTTAGATTTTTTAGGAAGCAAGACATTAAAAATTACTTTACATTCTCCTGAAACTATTAAAAAGTTTCTACAAATACTTGGGATCATGTTTCTGAATCTAGAAGTTTTCATGTATCTGCAAGTGCCTGGCTTCATGATGTCCTTTCTGTTTTTCACATTGCCTTTGATCCTTCAGTGTCACCATACAATTCTGATCCTTCATCTCATTTGCGTTGCCTGTTTGGGGTAAGAATTATCCTCATTCCACTGGTTTAGTACGTAAAGAGTTTAATATTGATAAGTCAAGTGACTTATCAGTAAGTCACTTTGATAAGTTTAATATTGATAAGTCAAGGTTTTTTGGAACCAGACAATTGAGTTTGCAGGAAATGATGACGTGTTGTCCTCTCTGCTGGGAAAAGCATTTGTGTAAGAGATCTGCCCCTACAACTCCAGTGAGAGTTATTTAGGTTACTAGTAAACTGGCTTCTGGGATTCCTAAGTTTAGTCATTGCTGACACTCATCCAAGGTCTGGAATGATATCTTGCCTGAGCTCAAAGTTGTATTTTATGTGAATGAACACTCCAAGGGGAAGATCATTTCGAAATGCACTGAATGTTGTGTCTTCACAGATCCCTGCATAGGATTGCATTTGTTGTGGAATGAGAGATTTCTGGATGTATGTAGGATACTGATGGGGAAATCTATTGCATATACTTGACCATAGAATTAGCAGTTAGCTCAGGGCATCTTGCTTTATACAGCTGGAGAAGAAATTCACCATTACCTTGAATAAACGTTCTACTTGAAAGATAATTCCTGAAGATCTCTTAATGTCAAGATATGAGCTGCAGCATATACATATTTACATATTAATATCTGTTAGTTTTATCAGTCTCACTTGACCATGAACTGCTGCAGAAATGAGGGTGGGCAAGGTTGTGACAGCCAAAAAATCTGATAGCCTACTGGCTGGTGTTGGATCCGTGTTTATTGAGTGTAACTAGAGGAGAGGTGCTATTAAAATAGCATACATAGACAATTGTCATATTTGTGCTTTATTTACTGTGGCCATTAAGATTCTGTCTGAGACTGCATTAAGTCCCATAAAAGAGTGGTGGTTGTGTATGTGCACACACCCCCCCAACATGTATTACAAAGAACTAAGTATTGAACTAGAGTAGGATATTAGTATGGTTAAACATAATGACAGAGACCCTCACAAAGCAAGCATACTTCCATGCACATACTGTAAAGTTAATAGAATCCTGAAGGAAGACCAACCCTCCCAAAATGTAGCCTGGACAGCAGTCTGGAGTTTGATGGCACCCTGAGAAGATGGCAAAAGCAATTGTGCTTCTTTGACTTTGTTTGTGCAGTAGCATGTGCATTGTGGTTATGGAAGAAATAATAATTGAAATGGAATTTGGAAGTGATTATTTATTGTCCTTGGTTTCCTTAGATTGAAAAAACATATCCATATTAGTTAAGGAAAATGTAACATTTGGATATCATGAAATTATCTGATTACTCCCATGAGGACCTGAATTTATTCCTCTGCACTGTTTTGGGTGATTTGGTGCACTATGAATTTTATTCTGCTCTTGAATGTTTTCGGACCATCATGCAGCTGAGAGAAAGCAATGTGATGTGACTTGCCATGAAATACTTCCAGCACTGTGAATTAGATTAAAAAGCTTGTGGATATGTAGAATTACCATGAGTGTGTGATTCTTTTCAAAATAACTAGTTCAGTGTGCCTCTTAAAAGCAATAGTTTAGATGAATAGGCAGTATTTTTGATCCTTGTAATGACAGTCTTACTTGGTTTAGTGTTTGAAGTTTGAAGTAAGCATTTGAGTGCAGTCACTAGCAGAATTTAATTACGTTGTTCTACTGTAAGGATTCAAAGAGAGGGAGAATTTTTAAGGACAGTACTGCAGAAGTGTGTGAAACATCAGTTTGGTTGTGTGGAAATGGAAGGTCAGCAAAAATTCTTACCCATTTTGCAGTTTTGGTGTTGGTTTTCCACAGCAATATGTTAAAAAAAACTGTACGAGTTACATGTATGAATTGCTTGCTAAACTGTGCCTACCCCCTTTCTTTACACAGACTCAGGAAGGGGCCTTGAGGTTAGTGATAAAGAGGAACCTTCTGCAGATGTAATGATGTTTCCTTCTGTGTGAAGAGGGAAGTCCTCAACTGGGGGCGTCCCTCAGGAGTCCTGTTTGTAGAAAGAAAGTGTAGAAAGATTCATTACAACTGTGAATACTTTGTTCAAAAAAATATTATTCAGTAAGGCATCAGTATGTACTAAATAAATTGCTATGTTAACAAACTAATAAGAGAAGAATGGCACTTACCTAGAACTAGATGAATAAAAAGATCCAGTATAAAATTAATTTATATGAATTATCAAGAAGTACACAGGGCTTGATTAGAAATACTGTGAAATGTGCTACTATAATATTCACTACCAGATGGAAAAGTCTAGAGACGTTAAAAATATTACTACTTAAAATATCATCTATGAGGAGACTTCACTATTGTATATAATATCCCTGCTTTGGGTTTTCACTGTTTTAAGGTGATGTGTTAGCTTAAGTCTGTGCCCCATTCTGAATTTGCACACATATGCATAAAGATTAAAATATCCTTTCAGGTTACTTCATAAAGTGCTTTGACTCCTAAGGAAGCCAAATGGGTGACATGCTCTTCTTGTATTCTCACAGTGCTGTCTTTCCCATTTCCCAGCTTATTTTTGAGTGCAGTAGAGACTGCTGTGCTTCATGTTTACATCATTTTGTGTGGCATAACTTGATGTCCTGCAGAGATTTGTGCTGATGTAGATAAACAATGCCTACAGCCTCATACCCTTATCATTATGGAGCTAAAAACATCTTCAGACTTGAGGATCTGAAATATTTTTGCCAAGGTCCATACTGCCTTCTCCCAGTATTTGTATTTTCTGCCTTCTTGTCCAGAGCCAAATGGATTCTTGTTGTTTTCCATTTATGTAAAAGATCTAAATACCTGGAAGGAAAAAACAAAATCAATATTTTTATTGTTTTCCAGTACCCAAATGCTTGGAACCAAATCTAGCAGATCTAGTCAGACTTTTCTCATGGTCTAAAAAAAACATGTGGGATCTCAGCACATTAATCTTATTATTTACCACTTACATGGCAAAAAGGGATATTCTGAGTTTCTCTGTGGTAGTTTGTTTTCTGCAGCAGCAGTGCCTGAAGGTGAGATTTGGAAGCGATGGAGATTCACGTGGTGTTTGTTCCTGAGAGCTGGAACTGGAGCAAGTGAATATGAATACCTTGTTTAAGGCATGTGATAGTACTTGGATCACCTGAGAACTTCAGGTTTTCAGTCGTATTTTGCATGAATTCTTGTGCTGCATAAAACTTGAATTATGAGCCGTATCAGATCTGCATTGTTCTCTGGCTTGCATCAAAACTAAACATGAGATGAAAGTAAAACATTCAGTGCTGCCTTGCTTGCATATTCTCAGAACATTAAGAAGAACACCACATATTGTGGTGTTTAGTTTTACTCTTGCTGACTTGCTAGAAGAAATTTTCTTGATAATTAACCAAGTAAGTTACAACAGTCCCACAGTGGACACTGATTTTTTTAAAATGCATACTTCTGCAGGAATGAGCTATTCATAAATATTTTTTCCATATGGGAGGTGTTGTGACTTCACCATCAATGTGTTCTCTGCTTCTTTCTTTGGCAAGTATATTTTATTATCTTTTTCAACTAAAAGCTGTACAGTGTTAGGGTGAGATACTGATTGTCTGTTAAACACCAACAATAACAATAATGATAATTTTATTTTTCTGAACTGTGTGACAGTCACATCAGAGCTTGAGTTCATGGATGTTTTAGGCCAAGAGCACCATGAAGACTAATCTGTCATCTTCCACTGCCCTCCCTGAACATACACGTACCCCGCAAAAACATGCATTTGGATTTTAGAACTTAGTTTTATTGTAGTGCTGCCAATTGCAATATGATTTTCATATGCAACTTGCCTATAAGGTTTGCTTTTATTGGTTTCTGCACCTCTGTTTAGTTTCCCCTTCTCTATCCTGAATGTCCAACCTCTGGAATGATATAATCTCTCAGTGGAAATTACATCAACCAGCTATTACTGATACTACTTTAGATTTATAAACCAATGAGAAGTTTTCAAGAGTTAAAAAGATGTCCATATGTGATTTGGAGAAACCTTGTTTATCCAATGACATAAATTTTATCCTGGTGCTAGAAGTCTACAATAAAACCATCACCTGGTAACAAGTTATCATTTGCTAAGAGCTGTTCTGGTAGCACTACTATCTTAAAAGAGCAAGGTATTCATCATCTGATTTTTGCATGGTAGAGAGAGAAAAAAGTGGGAGGGGAAAAAAATAGTCCTCTAACATACTTTCCCTAAGTGAAGGAAATCTGTTCTAATTGTTTCAACATTTATTCCTTAGTGGGAGAGTGCTTCTGGGTATCCAGTCCAGAATAGTTTGCAGTCTCCCATGCAATGTCCAGCTATTAGAAATACTTTATTAGACCATGTTAATTTATTACATGCCTGTGCCTTATTCTGAGGCAACTAGTTTCAACATCAGACTTAAGAATCCCCTTTTGTATTTCTATTTTTCCTAGATAACAACTTTTATAAACTGTCCTGCAATTTTGTAGTACTTGTAAGGCCTTCCAAGGTGTTTAATTGCCTATATAGTCCACTTCATTAGTTGTCTAAGCAAATAATTTTGGATATGTATTAAGTAAGAGGGTTGGGGTTTTTCATTTCGTTTCTTTTGTTTGTTTTGGGGGTTTGGTTTTTTTTCTATTTGACTGTTTTTCTGTCCTGTGTGGTAACAGATGGGTTGCACTTAGTTCAATGAACCAGATGCAAAAAGAGCAGAATTTGCAGTAAAATACTGTTGATGTTGCATTTTTATCCACACACAATAAATCAAGTCAGCCTTCGGATTATGTGAATGTTTGCACCATTTCATTGTAACTAATTAAAATGTATCCTCTACACTGTGCAGCACGCAGCTTTCCTCGGCTGGATGGGCTCATAGGGATGGTTCGTGCCTTGCCTTCTGAAGCTGTGTCAGCATAAGCAGCTCTTGAGTTGTGCTTCAGGATGTTATCTCCTGTTCCTGCTTCAGTAACCATGTGCACAGCTGTTTGTGGTACTGTGCAATGAACTGGATTGGGAACCAGCTCTTTTTTTCCTTAGGATACTTCTGATTAAGGATCAGTTGCTTGTTCTTGTCTATCACATGGCCACACACATGGCTGTTTACAGATGGCAAAAAGGCAGAAGAAATACGGAATGGTGTGAATGGTGCTCATACTGTTCCCTGGAGGGACAGCATGGGGTTGGAAGTGGTGTCTGGAAAGAAGCCTGGAAGTGTAAGCAAAGAAGCTCACTTTTTGTACTTTGCCTTCTGCTATATTCAGGGAAATAGGACTGGAAACACAGAGCATGGCATCTGAGATACATGACACAGAATTTCTCCACCTCACTGGTTGAGATTGTAAATCCTTTCAAACAGATTATCAGATTCAAAAGGAAAATCAGTAGTTGGTTGAGCATCTGCTTTCTAGGGATACAAGCTTGTGGCTCCTGTGCATAGAATCTTCTTTGACGGCAAACAAATCCCTTGAAAAATTCACCTGAAGATTGGAGGAAGACCTGAAATAGTGGTATATAGCAATTCACAGATTTATTCACAGCACTGCTTCTGTGAAGTATCAGTTTCACAAATAACTATCATGGCTGCTGGCCTGAAAGTGGTGAATGTTTACATTTCTCTTCAGAAATTTAGCAGGCAGGATTTCAGGAACAACAACAACAAAAAAATCTACAAAATTCTGCATGGGAAATAAATCTCTGAATTAGATAGCCTTTAGAAATGGTCTCCTGGATGAAGAACAGGGTCATCCAGGGCTGAATATTTTACCACAGATTTCTACTCTGTCCAGGAGGGGAAAGGTTGGATTGCCCCATCAGAAATACTGCAGTTCTTGACATTAACATTGTTTTGTGACTGATAGAATTCTGCTGAGATATATTTGGCTTAGTTCAATATTGATGGTAAACTGTGTAAATTACTGTCCAGAACTGAAAGATAAATTATTTAGCACTGAGGTAAAAGCCATTACATAAAAGTCCTGTGATTTTCTTGCCCAAAGAGGCAAAGCTTTATATTAGATCACCCTTTAGGAAAACACAGAAAGAAACAAGAAGAGTGAAGCTCTAATGCTAAAATGCCATCCACCACCCAAGGTTGCAAAATGTAAAGAAGTATATGCCATGAGTTCAAATTGATCTTTCAGAATATGATGCCACGTGATGCCATAGTGAGGAGCAGCTGACTGTCCTAAGCAGTGGGGAATGAACATGACAGAAATGATGTTTCTTTCCTGGGGGGTTTGTTTTGCTGGCCTTTGGTATTGATTTGGCCATTTAGAGAGTTTCTTTTCAGTTTTTGTGTGTATCATGGAAGACCTCTATCAAAAAAGTATGCCTGAACCTTCAGTAATTCCTGTGATCTCTCTGACTAGTTAAGATAATGTGGCAGCACTGCATTGTGTTATAGACTATGGGAAATTAGCAGTATAATGCTGGAGAATTTTACAAATGAAAGATCACCTGGCTGATATGGAGCAAGGTTTTTCTTGTATTTCTGTAGTGAATCTTAGCCCAGCAAGATGCTGGGTTGCATTAACAAGGACATCACCATTAAATATGAAGAAGTCTTCATCCCACTATACTCTGCCCTTTTCAGTCCACACCTGGAATACTGTATTCAGTTCTGGTCCCTTCTATACAAAAAAAACGTGGACAGGCTGGAGAGGGTCCAGAGAATTGGCCACAAGGATGATGAAAGGACTGGACAGACTTCTGTACAAGGAAAGGCTGAGAGAACTGGGCTTGTTCAGCCTGAAGAAAAGAAGGCTCAGGGGACACCTTATTTTACCATGTTCCAGTACTTAACAGGTGGGTACCAAAAAGATGGAGGCTCCATTTTTGCAAGGATTCAAATGGAAAAGATAAAGGGTAATGGGTACTACTTTTGGTGGGATCTCCATTAGACACCAGAAGGAAGTTTCTCACTATGAGAACAGATGGACATTGGAATTATCTCCCTAGGAAGTCACAGATTCCCCAATACTGAACAGTTTAAGACTCAGCTTGATAAGGTGCTGGGCCATTTCATTTAAGCTGTGTTCCTCCCTGAAAAGGTCAGACCAGATCATCCATTCAAACCTGGTGTTCTATGATTCTGTATGCATCCAATCTGAACAAAAATGCCAGTGTAAACATTCCAAGGGTGGCTCATCTCTGCCTTTACATCTTGCAGCCAGATCCTAGCCCGTGCTGTGCTCTGGATGGGGTTTCACTTGTATGACTGTGTCATTCTTTCAGGTTGCATTTCAAAAATCATTCTGGAGATGTTCTGCAGCAAGTTCTGAACGAAGCACATCCCGCTGTTCAAGTTCCGAGACTGATGCATTCACTTTGTGTTGATGGTAACAGCTAGAAAGAGAAATAGGATTCTAGCACCATCTAGCACATTTCATTAACTATCTCTACCTTGGCAGTAGTCTATGAAAACTGAGCTAAGTATGGCATCTCAGTCACATAAAACCTCTTTTTGCTGGACTTTTCTTGGTGTGCACATGTGCTCTGATGAAATTCAGTGCTCAGAGAAATTTCTAATCCCTGAAGGACTGGATCTTCAGCTAGTGGAGCTTTGCCAGAAAGAGGGAAATATAAAGACAATCTTTGAAAAGGTTGTATTTGGTGTGTAGTGGGAAATACTGGGTCTGCATAACCTAAGAGGCACCAGAGAAAGAAATCTATACGTAGGAATTTAGGCAGGAAACAATCCTACTGGATTCTACTTGGGCAAACAGTTGATTGTTGAAAAAGTAATCCTGCAGGAAGCAGTCAGACAAGCTGTAATTGGGAGGTGAAAAAACCCAATTTCTGGCCTGAACTGTTTGGAAGATAAACTTTACTATTTTCATTCTTGTTTGAAGGTATTAGCAGTGGCTGCAGCTGGAGCCTCTTACTGTTTTGACAGTCAGGAAAATTGATTGCACAGCAGTAGGAAGATAGATGAAACCACAACCACACATACTTGTATTTGGTTGCTTTACCTCTACTTCTCTCACAGTATTGAATATTTTTAGATTCAGCTCTTTGACAGGCCTGGATTCTGAGTTCTGTGTTATCTTAACACAGCTGAAAAGTTATTTGTTTCATTAACTAAGACTCAAAGCACACATATGGAAATTATTGCCATGTGGCTACAATCTGTAGTAAATTCAGGTGCTTTTAGAACCAAACCCTTAATTTTGAAGGGATTCCAGTCTTTTTGATTAAACAGAACTGTTTGAATTTCTGAATCAAGGATAAAGAATTAAGGGGTTTTGTTAGTTTTTTGGGTTTTGGGGGGTTTGCTTATTTGTTTGTTTGTTTGTTTGTTTTAAAAAAACAAATTCTGATTCTTATTTCCCCTCCTGTTCTGGAACTAAACCAGTTTGTCAGCAGTGTTTGAACGTGGTTCCTGTTAAACCAGTTTTGGAACGTGGTTTGACAGGCCAGAATGGAGTAGGGACAAAGTACTTTAGAATTAAGTTTGAAAACCTAATTCTAAGCTAAAACTGTAACTGTAGTGAGAGTGATATAAAACTAAACCACAATGTTTGTCTTTTCCCTTGCCTCCTTTTTCTTTCTTCACCTTGTCAGACCGTGCTAGGCTGCTACAAGATGTGCTCAAACTTCTCATGCGTCTTGCAGCTTTTCAGCCTGAGCCTCTGTCAAGTGTTATAGCAAATGACATAGTTAAACAGTTATCTGAAAAGTAGCTTACTTTTTAATCATATTTTTATTAGGTATATTTTCCTTATCTTAAAAATTCCATGGAGCCTAACTGAAGATAACCAATCTTTTTCTTCGCTGTGTCATTTCTTGCAAAATAGTTGCAGCAAAAGCTGTGTCCATATCCCATGATACTTTCCAGTGTTGTACAAACACAGCAACTTTCAACTGCTTTAGTTTATCTGCTGTTGACTTTAGAAGTACAATTTGCAATATGAAAGGATAACTGCAGGATATTATTTTTAAAGTTTGTATAACAGTGATTGTGCATCTTTTTTTTCCCACAGTGAAAATGTCTAGACTTTTCTGAACCTTTGTAAAGCTGTTATCCAGACAAATTAGTTCCATGAATTTGAACCACATCAGCCTCAAGAATTATCCAAATAAATGGGGTCACCAAGTCATTTTACTCTTAGCTATAATACAAAATGCTGCCCGCAATCTGAAAAGCTGACAGATATGAAAATTGCTCATCAGCTAGAGCCTAACTTTATCTATTTATTTATTATTTATTTTATTTATTTTAAACAGGAAGATTTTCAGTTCATTTGAGTGAAAAAAATATTCCCTTACAGAGTGGGCATTGTGATGCATTGTAGTTTGGGCTATTGATAACTTGTATTAAGCATAGATATAATGAGGAATAGTTTGTGGCTGACATCTAATGCCAAGCCTAAGAGTAAGAGACAACGCAACACCCAGTTATATTTTTAGAGAGATGTTTAGTCATTTGGAAGAGGGGTGCATTTCATACTCCAAAATATCAGTATCTTTGAGGATCTTTTGTACTGTTTCAGTGTTCAAATCAATGCCAAAAATTAACTCCTCCATAGCCATCTGATTTTGTGCTTTCCAAATAGCCTTTTATCTAGCTTGTACCTGTGCTTGTGTTATTTATCTTGTGCTTGATTTGATAAACTTTGAACAAAGAAATCTCTGAACACTACACATTTTCACTCTCCTCTCTTTTACACAAGTTTCTCCAAATGTTCTTTGTTTTAGTTCCAGGCAGTTAAAACTGTGAATGTTATTTTGTTTGGTCTTTTGTCTCTTGTGGAAGAAAGGGGAGAAGAAAAAAAGAAAAGAAAAGAAAAGAAAAGAAAAAAACCAAAAAGAACAAATTGAGTTAAGCTGAGTTTGGAAAGAGCCAGACTTGTGTTTTTAACAATTTACTCAGTTGAATGGTACTTTCATACTCTGTTTATACATTTTCTTTGAAGAGAACCTTTTAGCAGAACATGACTTCAATAACATCAAATAGCTTTCTAAGGGGTTTCTTTTTTCCCAAGTGTGCATTATAGAGCTTTAGGAACAGGTGGAACTGAAAGGCAATATGAAATTACTTTAACTCTGAAGGAGTCACAGCATTGTCATGACAGCACTGATCCCAGTGTCTAGTATTTTATGGTGACAGGCAAAAAATAATTGAGTGGCTGTTTTTGCTTTCTCAGAGGCAATTTCTGCCTGTTTGATGATTTATGTCTAGGTCATGACAAAATTTCTGTGTCACACAGACACACAGCTATCACAGCAGAGGGCAAAGTTATACTTAAATAAATAATGCCTTTATTCTGAAGGAATAGCTGTCTTTGATCTGTTTGAACTCTGGGATTAGTAGTTCCACTGCATTTTTCGCCTTTTCTCATGTTTTGGCTTAATAACTATCACCAGCTTCATATAGAACATTGCAGTCAAATGCTGAGCCCTCTGAAGGCATTTTAAGACTAATCTGGAGTTATCACAAAATCATCAGGGCAGTTAGTGATGCATTCCCAAGTATCTCTTGGTACCTGTCAAAAATCCCATTGCAAAATTACAGTGACGTTTTGTCTGGGTTTCATGTTATTAGCAATGCATCCAGTTCTTTTTTCGTAATACAAGATGGACTTTGACACCAACTGAGAATGTATCTGAAAGTTACTATTGGCATGTGATATTGTTTGCACACTACTAAAAACCAAGCTGAATATTTAGATAGATATGCATGATATTTCAGTGCTTCTAGCTGTATTTTCATGCGAGGCTGTACTTAAAGGGAAGAACATTTGGATTAAAAGTTGTCCAGGCCACTCCAATGGGTCCATAAAAGATTTTAACATGAAATAGTCCTTTGCATACAGTAATTTAAAAAGGCAGAAGAGAATGAAAATTTGAACTTAGTATGGATGTGAAATGTGGAAAAAAAAACCAGGACTAAAGGGAAAAAAAGAAAGTAACTGAAAGTTGTGGGAATTTCTGCACAGAAAATATTTGGTTGTGCTTTAGCCACTTCGGCTGCTAGACACTGGAATTCTGCACAAGAAATGCTCGTTCATTGCTGGCTGCATTTCTAGGGACAGAGATAAAGGAGCAGTAGTTTGACAAATGCCAAAGTGGCATTTTCTGAAGTTCAGTAAAGCAGTGCATAGGTGAAAAAGGATCGAGCCAATGTATGCTTGCTGACAATCATTTGATTGTCTATCGCTCCAGTTTGCTAAGAATTTTTTTTACTAGGCATATAGAATTCTACACTGTTTATCTCTGTTTATCTGAATTGTATATATCAAAATTAATTACATGAGTATCTATTGCTAGTGTAGAACAATTAAAGCTTCATGCTTTCAGAGCATTTCTATGCAGAATGTGTAATTACTTTTTGTGCCAAAAAATTTCTTGCATTGTGCAAACGTACATAATTTACAGATGGTACTAACATATCAATCAGATTTAATAAAAATTAGCTGGTGAAATATTCCATCTAGTACTAATAAGGGAAGTGGTGGCATTTCAGAATTAAAAGTAATTTCTGTGGCATTTTGTCACTCAATACTTTATGCAAAATGTGTTGTGGGTATTCTAGTTATTCTCTTAAACATGAAGGTATTAGATGTCCGGAGCTTTTCTCATGAGAAAGCTAGGAAGTAGAGTTTTATCCCAAAATTGAGATCCAGCCATAATAAAAATGAAGAGTGGGCCACCCAGGAGTAAGGCATCCTTTTGCAAAATAGGCACTGAGAAAGGATCCGAGAAATACCGTAGGTTGCATCCGTGCACACACACACAGAGACACACAATATGTGGAAGGTTATCTCTATTGATAACTCATCTAGTTATTTGCTGTGTCTGGACTTTTGGGGGTCTGGCTTGTGCATTTGGGGTGATTTTTTTAAGCAAATAGAATTGGCTGTATTAGGACCTGGTGTTTTGTGGGGTTTTTCTCACAACTTATTCAGTGTGGCTGGAGAGGGTGCCTGATGGAATTCCCTGTTAGTTTCATTACCTCTTGACATTTTTGGTCAGAAGTTGGTCATGCTATTCAGGATCATTGGATGTGGTAAGGGAAGAAAGTGATGGAGGGGAGGAGGTGGTATAAAATGTTTATTGAGATGTTTTGTGTCAACTGAAGATAAATAAGAAATTATAAGTTTATGGGGCTTTTTATTGCCATAACAGAATGAAATCAGAAAACTGGATTTCACTTGATCTTCACAGTGGGGGAAGGGTGGGCTGTCCCAACCACTTTCCTCTTGCTATGTGATCCAAATTATTCTGCAAACACATTTGCAAGTAATTTATTATAACTAGCACATCTGTTTGTACTGCAAGTATTTTACTGCAAGCAACATTTATGTGGTGTGTTCCTCTGGGCCATTTGTAGCCAGTGAAATAGCTTCACAGGTACAATAAATGCAATTTAATGCTCAAATTACTTTGATTTTTATAAGCACAACGGTCTCCTGGAAAAACTGTGGAACTGCTAAGCCGTGAGCTTTTCCAATACCCTCCAGACAATTTATATTGAAGATAAAGTTGCAAGTAAAGAACCATCATGCTGTCTGGCTGGGATTAAAGGTACCCATGTGCACACACACAAGTTGGGCACTGTCTGGGATGTTTCTGCTATTCCGTGTGTCATTTACTATTTTCAGAATATTCATCACTTTATGAACCTATGCTTGTGCTGTCTTACATGTTGTTTTATGCTCTACTGAAATGACTCTACTGCTATTGCTAAACTTGTTCTGGATTTATACCAAGAGAAGATCTTGTTTCTTCGGGCAGACATTCCAATGGTTCAAGCTTTATGCATGAAGATCTGCATAGATCTGGAAAGCAGCAGCCTTCATCAGGGTTATGCAACTGTTAAGCTACACTGTGATTTGACAAAGGTACAAAAGAATACTTCTTTCTTAAAGGAAGTTCAAAAAGAGTTTTCTGTGTATCTTCAGAAGATGGTGAACTGAGCCTTGCTGCCTGCAGTGCTCTGTTATGTTACAAAGTGGAGCACTTCAGGGTGCAAGGATAAGCTCTCTGGAAAGCCGCAGCACAGGGTTAGGCTAACACAGGGTCACTTCCCATAGCTGTTGCTCAGGCACTCTGTGATTGAGATCCCCATGTGTGACTAGCAAGGTCAGTGCTGGGTTTTCTTTTGAAGTCTTGGTGGTGTTTTACCTGTGAGATGTTATGCACAGTCAGCATCTTTATTAACTTGCATTAAAAATACCAAGGAACTTAAAAACCACAGAAAATCACTCAGTTGAAGGTTATAATGTTCTTCAACTCTGTTCCTGGTGCATTAAATGTAGTGGTGCTATTTAAAGCCAAGAATGAAAAGGGAACTCTCTGGCATTAGTTGCTGGGGTTATAAATAATGCTAGATGTTAGGATTTACATGATCTTGACATGGACAGCATATATTCAGAATGTCTGGATGGAGTATCTACATTTAATGTCAAAGGGTAATGCTCTGTAACAGGGTTGCTATAGTGACTTTGCAGTGACATTATTGTGGGGATTTCATATTTGAAAGAAATAGTGTTTGATTTGGCAGGGTGCAGAAAGTACCCCAAAGAGTGAGGGATGGTTTTAGCACCATTAACTTCAGGACATAGAATACTGTTTAGTGCTTCTGGGATTGAGAGTTGCAGATGGAGCTTATTTATATCGTGTGAACTAACTATGTCTCTTTATGTTGGTTTATATTGTTCTGATTTATAAGCATAAAATAAATCACAGCAGTGCACTTCTCACACTGGTTCTCGCTGGTGTGAGTGATGTCTGCCAGTGGTGTTGGGCATGTCACAGTGCCATTTTCACACAGAATGGAAGCAAAATACTTCTTTGATTTTAAGTCCAATGAAGATCCATGGATTGATCTCACTTTAAAAACTTTGCCATTTTTTCAGAGCAGTTATTTGATTACAAAGAAAATTTGTCAGAACCTTTATGTAAGAATCTTGCAAATTAGTTATTACTGCCTACCTTAAGATAAATTAAATATGGAATATAAAAAATATATTAATTTAATGCTTGGATTTCTATAAGCGAGAGAAAGCAAATCTTGCTTTTAAAACCCATTAGGATTGGCAGATAATTAATAGATGCTTCATTTTAGATGTTCCATTCTGAGGAAGTTGTGACACCTGGGTTAAGTGACCTGGTTCTTTTTTATAGTATCTGTTTAAGGTGGCATCTTTTCCATGTGCCATAAAAAGTCTCATAGAAACAAGCAAGATGTGTTGTAGGAATTCCTTCTCTTCTCTTGCTCCACCAGACTTTTGAAAGTAAAGCAATTTCCAATATCATCTATGTTTTCTTTTAGTCTTAAGTTAGATACATTAATTCTTTCTCTCTCTTCCACTCTCTGGTCTTCCTTCCTTAGTCCTCAGAGAAAACAGGTGAAAAGTCTGCTTTTTAGTCTAAAATTGAGTAATTTTAAATAATATTCAATAAATTTATACACAAAATTAAATGCTTTTTTTTTTTAACAAAAAGACCCCCTGAGCCTACTAGTATGTGGTACACTGGTCAAGTAGACCAAGAGGTGCTGTAACCTAGGGACAGGACTGGGCAACTTCAGTGTAGCAGTAGTACCATTTCTGCCATCAAGCCAGCAAGCTAAGGCTGGGAAGGGAGGAGAAAAATGAGGTGAATCATTAGTTCTCTACTTGCTTTCTATTCTGACACCACAAAGATTAGGCTACTTTTTGGGCTATTGGGCTGTTCCCTTTGTGGTTCCCCTGTGGAAGCTTGGAGGAGCACACAGCCAAAGCCATTCTAGAAGTAGGTAGACAATAGATATTCTAGAAGCCACCTCAGGTGTTTGGTTAGGCATGTGCAAGGGCTCTTATGATTTCTATTTCAAAGTCAGTGGCTAGGTCCCTTTTGGATTTTCTGCAAAGCAATACAGGTTTCAGCAGGGAAAGGATTGGGATTTTATTTGATCCTGAAGTCATTACTCATATCTTCCTATTAGCACAGAAAAAAAATTTGGCAGGTTTGTATTTATAAGTAGTTTTCTAGTAGTTTGTCAGGGTTTTTGTTTTTTTATTTTGTCTGGTTTTGAAGAGGACAGAATAGATGGAATTTATCTGGTGTAATCTTGTAAGAGGCTTTTGCTTATGTCTTACACAAGAGCCTGTCATGGAAACTTAGTAACCATGGGGTGAGAGGTAAAGCCCTGTTTATGATTAAAAACAGCTTAAAAAAAGAAAAGAAAAAAAAAAAGTAGATAAAAACAGAAACCTTCATATCATTTTTGCAGGCATTTTCCAGCATGGAAAATGATTGTTAATGACATACCTCAGGAATGAAGTAGAAATGGAGTTAATAGAATTTTTCCAGATGAAATTGGTCTTTGTATGAAAACTGAATGTTCATTAAAGATGATAACTGCTTAAAGGGAAAAATAACAATTTTAGCCTTTCCAACTCAAAGATCTTAAAATAAAAACAAAACAAACCCACAGAGACCCCCCACAAATATTCCCTTAACAATAGAAAAATCCAAGTAAACTAAAAACTAGAGAATATCTGACTTGAGGTGGGAAAGAATAAATTGAAGTATGATAGTCCTATATTATAGGACAGTGAAATAAGTTTTCAGTTGGTTAATTCAGGTAATTAAAAAGTGATAACTAGAAAAAGGCAACTTAAATTATAGAAGAGATACTCAAGCAACAAAATATTACTATCTTTGTAAATAATGATATAACTTAATAATAAATAACTCAGAGCCCCATTATTTGGATAAAAAGCTTGGTAAATTTTGATTTTGTTTGGTTTTTTTATTTTTTGAATTCAAGTACTGTTTTAAAATGATAGCTGCATTTATGTAGCTCAGATGATTATTATGAAATGTGCTTAATCACCTAGCTAAGTTGCCATTAGAAGAAAATATACATGGTCTGTAGTACTTTACCACAGATTTTGCTCAAACATGGTCTATCTTTAGGAGTTTATTATTATTATTACTGTTATTATTATTATTATTTTAAAGTTTGCTTTAGTTTGAGATGTTCTATCACCCTTATGAAAAAGCTCGGTAAGATGTTATTCAATAGGTTACATCTCAAAAAATTCACAGTCTTAACATTTTGTCCTCTGGGAGATCTTTCACTTGGTATTATTTAAAGATCTAACATACCTCAGATGAGGAGGTGTGTTCATGGCTTGGCTGGCCTGAGGTGCCTTCCTCATGCTCCGTTCTGAACTTCAGGGTGGAGCCTCATCTGATGCCCCATCAGGTCTCCAAAGTCTCCAAGGAGGTGCAAGACCATTTCTGTCTTGACAAGACATGGCATGGCAATTTATTTTCAGTCATAGATCAAGTGTTAAGTTTTCACCTTGATATTCTTGGCTCTTCTTTGTAGATATTACAAACTTTTCTGTCGTAAATTCCCTAGGTTACCTTTGTCCTGTATTTGAAGCATGGGTTTGGGCCAAAAAGGTATGTGTGGATTTTTTTTTTTCAAGAGGTAACATTGCAACATGGCTTTAAATAGTTATATTCCCTCCTCCAAAGGGTCTCCAAAACACTCGTTTTAGATTTGGGGACAGCACTGTGAGTCAGCACTACAAACATTTTTTTCAGACTCTTGGGAATATTTGGAATTCAGCAAATGATAGCTAGTAGCTGCTTGGGATTTGTTTAAAATTAGGTTAAATTTGTCATTCCTGTGTCAAAATAACTAGCAGGAATTTGTAACATGGATTTTTCTTCTCAGAACCACTGAAGTGCTAATTATTTATCTTGACATAGGAAAGATTCTTGCTGGCACCTGATGAACTGTTTTATGAATTCCAGTACATCATCTTAAATCCCACCAGAACTGCACTCGCTGTATACACCATGTTGTGTGGGGTTTTTTTAATTTTTCTCTTGTGCACGGCAAAAGATGAGTTTGTTACAGTTGGCTGCAAAGTCCTGACTTCCAAGGCAAAGCAGCAGGTGGTGTGCAGGGCAGTGTCAAGGGATTGCAATGGTTCACTGAGGTGCTGATCCTGCAAGCATTTTTATTTGTGTTCAACTTCTGTGAGGGGTGGGCAGTCATATGGGCAAGCAGGAGATCCTTTTCCAAAGTTAGACCTCTAGTTACGTCCACAACTTTGTGGCTGCTGTATCTGTGAGACCATTTGGAGTCAGCAGCAGAGCAGCTTTTAATAAGTTTGTCATTTGGGCTTATGCAGTATTTTGTTTCAGCCTGTGCAAGTTTCACAAATGAATGGGGATTATTATTTTTTTAAATGTAATACCACTTCAACATAAATTTCCACATAAGTCTGTTGAAATAAGTCCATACTCTTTTGATGCTGTAAGAGAAAGCCTTAAGGACGACTCCCATAAGAAAATCAAGTAAAAAAAATTTTCTGATGCATTCCTTCTACTGTGGTCAGCTGTTTCGTGGCAGGAAGAGACTGTCAGATCAACTTCTTTGTGGAAAGATTGTGCTGTGAAAGCCCCCGGGGTGTGCCAGAGAGGGAGCTGTTGGATGAGGCACTTGAGATAATCCAAGTGGGATGTAATTGCCAAGGTTCAGAAAAGAAGTCTCTAAAGGCAGAACCTAAGCTATGAAGTACTGTTGTTGATTAAAACACAAATGGATTTTTAAGTGGAAACAAACCTGTGGAGCACACTCTTCTTGGAGGCATTTCTCTTTGGATCTATGAGGAAAGATCGATCTTCATCCCTTGCGTGTGGCTGCAGGAAGGAGGACTTTGCATGAGGGAAAGAAGAGGAGCCTTCTGTGCTCCTGCAGCACTGGCAGACTGTGCAGGGAAAACTAAAAACTGAGAGCCAGTTGCAGGGAGCTGCCACACTGTATATGTTTTTCTCCATGTTTTCGTAGGAAAAACTTTGTAATGATGAGAAGCATAGGGGATTTCTCTGCAAGGCTCATATTTTTCAGTGTTCTCTGAACACAAAGAGGGATATTGGCACACAAGTCTTTTAAGGGAAACAATATGCTGTGAATAATGTTGACTGGAAATGCTACTACATGTTTGGGGTGGGGTTGTCTGCCATTGGAAGTAATAAAAATACAGTTGTACATTATCCGTTAGGGTTCGGTTTAGTCTAGAAGCTGATTTTTAAGCAGCTGAGGTTTATTTACTGGTCGTGTCAGGAATATTTGGACTTCTTAATTTCAGTCTTCAGCATTTTTACATTTCAGGCTGCATAATGGAGAGCAAGATATATGGTGCATCTACCCAGTTCAACAGAATGGGCTCTAACCAGACTGTTAATATAGTGTCTTCTGTGTTGTTTCTAGCCACAGCAATTCTTTTCATGTTATTTATGTTCTAAAATTTATTCAGCAGAAGTTTTCATGGTATACTGTTGCTTCCAGGTCATTGCTTTCATTACAGCCTTACTATGTCTCTAACAAAGTGCAAATCAGAGTGCTACAGATAGAAGATGCAGTTTAGGTTTGCCTTCTCAGTCTGACTGGAGGATGTTTCTGCTTTTGGATGCTAGAGCTTTCCTTTTCCATTTTATACATATCAGACATCTGTTACAGGTGCTGCTTCCCATATTATTTAAATAGATTCTTTAAATATTCCAAGACATGAGAAGTTTTGTGAAAGTCTTGGGCACAGTGTCAGCTTCTAGGACACTTGCAGTAAAGTCATGTATTGCCTGTGCATGTGCACATACACACAAAAATCATAGACTATACCTAGTTTCATCTCTGAATTCTTTTACTTGTGTTATTGTGCTAAATCTAATCAATACATTACTGCAATTTTGAATAAGACTACATGTACTTAGGAGCAAACAGAAATTTTCTCATAAATTCTGCAGATGGAAAACAAAGCATATAAGCTTGAACAGTTGTTTTTTTATTCAGACAAAGGAGACTGAATAGTGACTAAATTAATCTGAATATAATCATTATACATTTATATTTTCCCATTTTCAAAATGTTATAAGCTTATTGAAGCATTTTCTCCCTAATTGGTATGCTTTTTTAAATGTTAAACTGCCCCTAAAATTAATGCCCCTAAAATTAATAGTATATTATTGTATATAATAGCTCAACAAAATAGTTATGGATAAAATATCTTTAACTTACTTTTGTTTCAGGAATTTTTAAAGATACATCTCAGTAACAGTATTAAAACTTTCTGATGTTTTGTATTGCTTCATAACAGCATGGTTCCCATGTAAGATTTTTATCTTTTATATTAGGGCTTTTAGTGGAAAAATTGGTAGGAATAGTTGAATGGCTACTGCAGCAAAGCTTTGGGTTTTCCCATGTGTAGCTTGGGTTTGATGTCTACTAACTTAACTCACTTATTACCCATAATTAGATTAAAATGTTATTGCAATCCAAGAGTGTGGTGATACATGATGTAAGTTACTTTTTTTGCTTCAATATCCGCCTTGTTTCCCCCCAGTTCTTTCCCTGTCTAGATTAAGTCCTCCTGTCCTGACTGCCTCTTTGTTACATGTGGTTTAAGTGGTAAAACTATAAACAGCAATGTGGTTGGCATTGCAGTTCTTTCTAGGAAAGTGTTCAAGGAAGGTGGAAGCTTGAATATGTGCTGCACATTGGTTCTCGAGCCTAAGGCAATTGAACTGGGGCCTCCTTTTTTTGGAGGACTGTGGGAGGCATATTCTGTGCTATAGAGTAATCTGTAGCTAAAGAAAAACCTAATCCAAAAGAGACTTCAGAAATGTAGTGACCCAGCAGATATGAAGCCAGAGAGCTGCCACCTCAGTTGTATAGAGCAAAAGAAATGTGCCAAGGTCAGTGACAAATGGACTTTGCA
Organism: Heliangelus exortis; assembly: GCF_036169615.1. Lineage (NCBI taxonomy): Eukaryota > Metazoa > Chordata > Aves > Apodiformes > Trochilidae > Heliangelus > Heliangelus exortis. The sequence goes on along the minus strand of NC_092425.1, from coordinate 24,154,214 downwards.
AGTGTTTGCTTGTGGCAAATGTCCCTGTAAAGTAAACTTCACCAGAGTGGAGCCAAGCACAGGTTTGAATGCATGGGAGAAGCAACAGGCTGGGGCTGCTTCTCACCTTGGTTAGAAGTAACTGCACACTATTGGTGAGTGCAAAGGCATTTTCCTTTTTTTTTTTTTTTTTTTTTTTAAATCCTTATTTTCCTATGCTTACGCTCTGTATAAGGTCAGGATTCAGTTTTTACTCTGTTTTAATGGCATAAACAACTCAGCCCACCCTGCCTAATGCTGTTGTTCAAAGGCAGGCAGGTATCCAAGTCTGCTGTAAAAAACGTAGGACAGGTGCCTCAGCCATGCCTCGAGCACTGTGAGCTCTGTCAGCAGCAGAGTAATAAGAGAGCTCAGTTCCTTCTTGATTGATTACCCAATGTATTACCATAAAACCCATGTTCCAAGCTGTAAAGTGTGCCTTCCCAGGAAGGCTGGGAGAAGAGGCAGTGCTCACTAAGCCATGTGGGAGGTTCAGCAGGGCCCTGGGTCAGTGCTGGTGGAGCTCCTGGCAGCAGAGGCTATTACAGTCTGCTAGGATGAGGCAGCCTTAGGCTGCAGCAGGGAAAGGAAGAAGCAAATCAGAGCAATTGGGAAAATACTGGGATCTGCTGGTCAAAAAATAGTACAGATAATTTTTTTCCCTTTTCACTTGCCCTTCTTCGTGTTCCTCTCTGCCCTAAGGATTAACAGGAAAGACAACCATGAGATTTGGGCAATCATGTCAGTGCTGATGTTAAGACTCTTCTTAAAGAATGTGTGGATGAAGGCAGTGCAAATGTGGCTGGGACAATGCTGCCACCAAAAGGCACACTCAGCTGTTAGCTTCCCTGCTTCTGTAGGTCAGTATTTGAATGAAAGAGGTGCTCGGCCACAGTGTTATGAAAATCAGTGCTTCTGACTCAGCACTGAGGAGGAATCCAGGTTGCTCTTTTGCAGTGGGTGATGCTTTAAAGGATCTGTCTTACAAAGGCCACCTCAGTAAAAGGTGATACTTGTCAGGGATTTCTGAAGATACTTTGTCATCTCTTACCTACGTCTCTTGGTCTTGTATGAAGGGACCATAATCTCATCAGTTCTTCCTGTTGCATCTTCCTATCAAGTATGAAGGGATCAGTACCAGAGTCTTGGGATGTCTTGGCCAAATCTGAAAGCAGTTCTCCTGCTTCTGACTCTGTGGTAGGATCAAACACTGTTAAGAGAGCTCCATCTTGATGCAAATAAATTGCTATTAGTGAACTGTTGTGAGTAGAAATGCCCTTCACTGATCTAGGAAACTGATACTGACTGAGGAGGAATCTACCAGCAGAATATCTTCATCTAAATGAGAAAGATTCTCAGTTCAAAGGAGAGTTCCACTTAACAAACCATGAGCAGCATATGGGATAGTATATCTGTATAAAGTATAGACATTTATGGTATGACTTGCAAAGACAAACATAGCTTAAATTTACCAAACTCTCAGTCATCAACAAGACAATTCAAACAACACATAAAGACAGAACTTGTACATTTATGCTGCCTCTTTGAGATACTGTTTTCTATGGGATGACTCCTGAGAAAATGCTTTGGGCCCCCAGCTTTTTTTTTTTGATCTGGGAAGCAGGTTCACTGCTGTTCCTAGCAGGCACCTGTGTCACAGGCCTGTGACACACTGCCCACCTGCTGGCCTCCTGGACCTAGCTGGTCACAAAAACACAGCTTGTGTCCTAGAGCTGATCACATCTCATTCTGCAACTGCAACTGATGTGGGATAAGGAGTTATCCCACCATTTTTGTTAGGTTACTGTCAGAGTTGTACAAGATTTCTTATAATGAACATTAGTTCTGGGAACCTTCCTCTGTGTGGGAGGGAGGAGGAACACTATTTTTATCTGCTTTCTAGCAGTTTTCACTGAAGCAAATTCTAACTGAAAATGCCATGTATTTAAAGGCAAAAGGAGACTTGACTGGTTCTGTCAGAATGCTGTATTTTAAAGCTTTTACTATTCATAGCCTTAGTGCTGTAGTTTTAGATCTTAAATATCCTTTATGTTGGTGTTCATCCTTATCCTAAATGTCCTTATGATAAATGAGATAGTAAACAACTGTTCAAGTTCTGTTTTAAAAATGGTTAAAAGTGACCATTAGCACATAAATAGAAACAATTTCTCATTTTTTTTACAGCAGCATAGTCAGCCGAATGATAATGGGTATCTCTCCCTGGGGAAATAAGTACTAAATATAAAATTTGGAATACTGAATCCCTCATTTGTTTCCAGGGGAAAAAGAACATGCCAGCTTGTTTAATGCCACAGAAGAGTGTAAATGTGTTACTAGGTGTGATTTGAGTTCTTAATACAAATACATTTTCTCGTTGGTTTTCACCAATGTGTATGGTACCTTTTATGTACTGTTATGATGTGTTTAATTTCAGAGCTCTGCATCCATCATGTTGCCCTGTGGACCAGTTTTGTCCTTCATTCGGTGCCTGGTGAGGAAGAAGAACGTCGGCGGTGAAAGTCCTGAGGACTCCAAGCTGTGCCGGTGCTTATCAACACTGGACCTTATAGCCCTGGGAGTAGGAAGTACCCTGGGTGCTGGTGTTTATGTCCTTGGTGGAGAAGTAGCCAAATCTGATTCTGGACCCAGCATCGTCGTTTCTTTCCTGATTGCTGCCCTGGCCTCTGTGATGGCAGGTCTCTGCTACGCTGAGTTCGGTGCTCGTGTTCCCAAGACTGGTTCTGCATATTTGTATACGTACGTAACCGTCGGCGAACTCTGGGCTTTTATCACTGGTTGGAATCTCATTTTATCCTATGTCATAGGTAAGCTTGAGAACAAACGCAGGTCTCGAGGGTTTCTGAGCCAGCAGATGAAAGATACAGATTTGTGTCTTTCTTTTCTGTCTCTATACTTACCTACTATTGCTTTTTACTCCCGCTGAGATGAAGTAACCAAAGTAATGTGATTAGGTTATGTCCTCCTGTCCATTACCATTGCAAACATGTTTTTTGCAAGACACTTTTGTAAATGGTGTGTCTTCAGCAGAATGAACTTCACTCCCCTGTGTGAAAGGGGAGTTTTAGATTGGACAGTAGAAGGTACTTCTTCACTTAAAAGGCTGTCAGACACTGAACAGGCTGCTCAGGGAAGTGGAGAAATCACCATCCCTGGAGGTGTTCAGAAGATGTGTAGATATGGTACTTGGGGACATGGTTTAGCACTGGGCTTGACAGAGTCAGGTTAATGGTTGGACTTGGTCTCAAAAGTCTATTCCAACTAGAATGATTCAGTGATTCTATGAAAATTATGTCAGGCATTTCAGTGATGGTGCATAAGGATAAATAGGATTTCATTGCTTTGGTCAGCAAGAGTAATTTCAGTAAATTTTTTTTTTCTGGAATATACATAGCAAGAACATTTACATGAACCCCATCACTATAGTGTCTCACTTGAAGAAAGTCATGATGAGCTACTACCTACAGGAGTTTTGCCCAAATCACTATAAAGTCACTATGCCTGAGTATTGAATTGAAGTGGATTTCATGATAGGAGAGTTATAAAAATAAGGTTGTATTTGGCTGTGGCCATCTGTTCTAATTACCAGAGGAGAGTATTAATCTCAATTACCAAGTCTAACAATATACATCTTGCTAGTGATTTTTCTCTTTACTTTCAGGTAAACTTTCCTTTGTGTTCTTTCTTAAAATCCCTTTTTTACATTGCTTTATATTGTTTAATGTATGCTATACTGTAACTTCAGAAATAAGTGTCTTCCAGAATTATATCAGATGTAAATGATACAAAAGTAATTTCGCAAATAAATGAGGTTCAAATTCATATATTCTTTTTGTAGAATAGTGTTGCCATTTAGTTATGTAAGGAAAATCTAAAACATTAAAATTTCTCAACAAAACAAGATCACTCCTAACACAAGTTCTGCTTTTTTAAATGCAAGTAGCACCATGCTTACATTTCTTTTCTTTTTCAAGAGAGGTAACTATGAATCTCACTATGTAGGCAAAGCCCTAAACATGCATGTATTTTGTGCAGGTACATCAAGTGTAGCAAGAGCCTGGAGTGGCACCTTTGATGAACTTCTTGGAAAACAAATTGGTCATTTCTTCAGAACCTACTTCAAAATTAATTACTCTGGGCTAGCAGAGTATCCTGACTTCTTTGCTGTATTCCTTATATTACTTCTATCAGGTAAGACAATATATGGCTTCATTTATGGGAGTTGTGATGTCAAAGTGTTTCTTACAGAAAAAAATGCTAAATTATAATTTGTTTTACCAGAAATACTTTAACAATGTTTGACAAGTTCAGATGTGCATTTGTGTATTGATACAGTGACCCTGGGGAGAGAATGAACATATAATCAAATTTTGATGTGTATCCTCTTCTTTTGTTAAAACTGAGACATGAGATAATCACTTGTCAGAAAATTGTACAGTTCTGTGTGGGGTTTAGAGCTTTATTACTGGTAAGTACTTTCAGAGGGACCTTGAGGTTAAACTTGGTAGTTTAATGATGTGATGTGCTCTCCTTGAATCACATATTATGCATGCAGTGGGTATTTGTAAGGGTATTTTCCCCTCTAAATTGTTAACTTATTGAGTATAAAATAACTTTCCCAACTTCAAGAGTTGCTCAGCCTAGAACTTGTTTGAGCCAAAGGGCACTCCAAGGTACTGCCATGGCCTGACAGACAGGTTTGAAACCTGAGTAAACCCTTCAGGTATACTCCACACTGTTCTGGGTTTTTGGTTTCTTGGTTTTGTTTTTTTCTTTTTCTTTTTGTTTTTCTTGTCTTCACTCATGTATCATGTTTTTAAATCACAAAACTGACACCAACTACATGCTTTTTTGAGGGATCAGAAAGCTCAGAAATACTGCCACTTATTTGGAAGCTAGCATTTAACAGTTGCAGAAATGTAGGGAAAGATTTTTAATGCCACCAGGAGTGAAGGAAGCAGTAAGTGTATTCTGAAGTGTATAGCTTGTTTTCAGCCAATACTAGAAACATTTCAGTATTCAGTAGAGGTCTTAACCCATATCTCAAATATTTATTGTGTTTTGTTTCTCTTTAGATCAAATGATGTCAGGAGCTTTTCTTCTCTGGAAACTGAAATTAATTTATATGAGTATAACCTTCTGTTGGCTTGCTTAAGTGGTTTTTTGGACTCAGGGAGTTATTTCAATTTGTCTCCTAATGCTAAAATAAGTGACCAGTGCATTTGAAGCTTTTTTTAGGTCTCTGTAGATAAAAAGATGAATTCCCACACTTACGAGGATCATGGAGTTTACTTCCTTCTTCACTTCTTTTGCACTTATGCTGCAAATTGCCTCTCCAGGTCTCTGGGGTTTGCAGCCAAACCACCAGTGATTGAGCTGGGTGGATTTCACTGCTGCCAAAAGGAGGGACACTGGGTATGGCTCAGGGCTGAGTAGGCTGAGCATGATACAGTAATTGGATTCTGAGCTGCACAAAGCTGAATCACAGGAGCAGCAGTTTTACAGTAAATGTTATGTGCTAAGTACAACAGAAATCACACTGAAATCAGGTTTGGGTATTTTTTTCCTGCAGAAAGGACTTTAAATGCTATGTTTTATACTGCATTAGGCTGACTAAGACTGCTTTCTTGGGAAAAACTAAGCTAAAGAAAGTATACACCTATTTCCAATGAAAATTATTCTGGTATAATTATACCTCATATGGTAACTTCTGTATTGTGATAAGACATCAAGTGTCTCATTAGCAGAGTTGGAAATCTTTTACAATTTATCTTGAGAGGCTTAAAATTTTCAGACTTAATCTCTAAATAATGAGGGAAAGCATGTATCTGACAGTGGAAACAGAGTGCAAAGAACCTGTGGAGACTTTCCCATTATGTTTCGTTTTTCCTAATCTGCTCACTGCCTGCTCTGTCATTAAACTGTTAGTACACTTACAGTTGTTACAAATCTAATGACACAGTAGGATCCTGATGGAATAACTTTCAGATTGTTTAAATGCACTACTCTGCAATGTGTCTTCTGGATCAGACTGTTTTCTAGAATGTCAGTGGATCAGTGTTTATGAATAGGAGGTGTGCATCTCTTTTAAAAGTTTTCTTAATGAGCTAGGAAATAGGACTCTTACTCTGTGATAGATACTACCTGAAAAATTGGAGTGAACAGATTACTCTGTTAATCTAATAATTTTGCTTATTTTTATTCATCTAATCAGTAACTGTTCTGATTATACCAATCTGTTTTTACTAAGCATAGTATTCTTTACCTATTTTTGTTCTATTGCATAAAATAGAAATATTAGTTGTAACCTCAGAAAAGCACTAAGTAACTGTTGCTCAAAATGCTTTTAAATACTTAAGGAACGTAATTAAATAAGATTTCTGTTTGGTGGTTTCCAATACACTGTTCTATTGCCATGCTTTCAAAGATTCTAGTAAATTTGTGCTACTGCTATTTAAAAGTATAAAAATACAGTGTTGTTTTTTTACTGTTATTCACAGTACCTGCATGTGAATCTTCTTTGAAGTGGTATTTTATCAGCTTAAGGGGTCATTCACATCTATAAAACATTTTTATTTTATAGGTCTTTTATCTTTTGGAGTAAAAGAATCTGCATGGGTGAATAAAATTTTCACTGCTATTAACATCTTGGTCCTATTCTTCGTTATGATTTCTGGCTTTGTGAAAGGAGATGCTGACAACTGGAAAATAAGTGAAGAATATCTCATAAACCTTACTGCATTAACAGAGTAATTATTTTTTTAAAAAATGCACATACTTGCTCATTCCAATCAGTTTTCTGTAATACTTGCTTTAGTATTATTACAGGTAATATTTCAACTAATAGCTCTGTTGCTGGGAACCCTTAAAAATAGTTTATTTTCTGGTTAGCAACTTCCTGTAAAAAATAATCAAATTTCAATACCGTTGCTCACAGCTGTTTGAGAGGTTACTGGCTTCTTGCCCTTAAACCATGTGTTAACTCAGTATGTGAGGATGACAGCAGGAGCTGCCTATGCCATTAGTGTTTTGATATATTTTGCCACAAACTCCAAAGTGATAAAGATGATAGTTATGTGATTTTAGTATTCTTCCATCTACTGTTTTGTCTTCCTTACAAGCTTTGACATAAAAGCTTGTAAGGCAGTTTTGTGTCTTTTTGTGCAGTTTTGTGAAGTAGAATCCTGTCTTGGTGAAAGCATTTTAACGTGTTTTTCTAGAGTTGTAGGGGAGGGAGGAGTATGCCAGTGTTTGTCCTACCAATAACAGTAATAAAAAATATATTTTTTCTGCTCTATTTTTGTTTGTTATAGGAACTGCTCATCCTATGAGAATGTGACAAGTATATATGGGCATGGTGGCTTTATGCCATATGGTTTCACAGGAACATTGGCTGGTGCTGCAACCTGTTTTTATGCTTTTGTAGGATTTGACTGCATTGCAACAACTGGTAGAGTATTTATATGCATGCCCATGTACTTCTAAGTATATAACATGCTTTCTTTGTAATATAACCCACACAAACAACATCTGTCTGCTCTTCTTCCTTGGCTTTCTCCTCAATTCATGTAGAATGAGTCTGAGTTAATTCCTGAATGTGGCTGTTTTTCTGAGATGAAGGAGGAGATTTTACTGAGTTTATTCCTGTTCTAGAAAAAATATTTTTTGCTTTCTAAGTCTGGAAGTGCTTAGTATACAATTTTTTCTGCTCAAATCATGTTAATAACTGCTCACTTTTACAGTTCTGTGAGATGAAGGATATGGCTGATAAGAAATGAGGACATTGAACTTATAAATTGTAGCTAAATAACTAGAAACTATGGGCTTTTAGTACTCTAAATATAGAATGTACTTTATGTCCTTTGGTTTATCTCTATTTTTAATATTATTTCTGGCACAAAAAGGCTGAGTTTTGTTCTGTGTCACTGAGTGTATTTTATGCAGATTTTTGCAACTTCTATTACAGATACGATTTCCATGGCTTAGATTAACAAATTATCTGTCTTTGATGTTATTTTTTAAAACTGAAGGTGGAAATGAGTAATAATTTTTGGTGGGGCTGTATTTTTTTAAAACTATTTTTCAGGAGAAGAGGTCAAGAATCCTCAGAAAGCCATACCCATAGGAATTGTGGTGTCCCTGCTTGTCTGCTTCATGGCCTATTTTGGAGTTTCAGCTGCACTGACACTTATGATGCCTTACTACCTACTAGATGAGAAAAGTCCTCTGCCAGTAGCATTTGAATATGTTGGATGGGGACCTGCCAAATATGTTGTAGCAGTGGGATCCCTCTGTGCTTTGTCTACAAGGTAAAAGACATTGAAATACTAACTTTATTGGGAAAAGCTGATGAATAATATATATGAAAATTGAAATATTTGTTCACATGCTCATTTTGAAGGCTCAGTTCATGCAGAGGATTATATAATAAGTCTATAAGAATGGTTTAGACTTACGCAGGTCGGGATCACAGTATGTGCATGAATTTATGAACCTTTTTTAAGCTCTTCTATTACTGAAGTCCACCTCTGGCTTGTTACCCATTTTTTTTTTTCCACTAAAATATGTATTTTCAGACATAAGACTTGCAAGTTATCTTTATTAACTGACAAAACAAAACTCACTCATTTTGTCCTTTCTTGCTGTCCACTCCCAGTGGCTCAGCAGCTTTATGGGCTCTGTGTATTTGTGGACAAAATTGAAGAGGTGATTAACTAGCTCCATCCCCCATCTTTATTTCTTGTCTCTGTTTTCTACAGTAGCCAGACTGTGTTCTGACATCATCCTTCCTGTGGTTTCTGAGTGGTTATTTGAGATGTAGATTATAGCTGTGAAAATCTTGTAATTTATTCCCCTTTGTGAAACTGTAGGTGTCACCTGAATTTAACATGTTACTTTGATTAAAAAGATCAGAGAGGGCATGAGATGTATTAGTATGTGTTCATATATATTACACCCCCATCTTATAGTGATAAACACTTTCATAGAATGGAAAATTGCTTAATACTTGAGTTTAGGGGTAGAAAAACATTGATGACAATGTTCTACCTGAGCTTATATAGGTAAGGAGTAATTTACATGAGCTTCAGTGATCAGAATACTGGCTGCTTTTTCACAAAGGAAAAGGATGTGCCTAATGCTGACAGCATGCTGGCTGTAGACAATGGTGTAAAGGAATTTTTATGTAGAAGGAGATAGAAAAAGGAACTAGTTCCAGAATTACGTTAAAAGTGACTGAAGAATGTCATAGTTGCACAGTTCATTCTGGGATTATAGTTATTTTCTATCTCATTGTCAAGGTCCCTCTCAGTTTGGAAGGTTTTACTGAATCTTCTTCTGTATTGATAAATAGCAAAAGTGATACATAAGCAGAAATTACATTAAAGAAATTAAAATTGGAGAAAAAATGAACTGAGATAGTAAAATGTTTTTTCAGAAATTGGAACTGTTGATCTCTTTTTCCAGTGTATTCTAAAGACTTATATTTACTTATATGAAGAGGTTAATTGCACAGTCTGTTCACTGATGTCAGTTCAGAACAAAACAAAGGGAATTGTATCTTATATTCCTCAGTTAGAGCTATCATTAAAAAAAAAAAAATGGGATCATTGCTTTTGGTTCATACAGTTACCTCTTACCATGTTATGTGGTGAACTTGTTTTCTCAATGTAAAGATGTGTTAATATCTTCATTGTGTAAGTGAAAGTATTTAAAGAGGGGTGGGATAAATATATTTTACAGAACCACAACAGTAAAAACTTAGCAGTGGATTTCAGCAGTATTCTTATTTGAAAAATCAATTGTCACCCTGGTTTAGGAAACATTCTTTTTTGGAAGGGACATTCACACATCAAAATCAATCCATGTGGAATGGAGCTTACCTCATGTGTGTCTAACCTTAACGCTTGTGTCTCATGAGCGTTACTGGAGGTACTTAGGATCTGTGGTATGTAAAAGCTGTGCCTTCTGTAAGTGATATAGTTGATTCCCTAAACTGAAAAAGGCAACCAGTTACCTGGTTAAAAAGTAGTGTGCTTGCTGCAGAGGTTATACTGGATATGATTTTGCCTTTTTTCCTTCCAGTGTTTTTTGTTTTCTTAATCACAATTATTTCCCCTTGAGGGAAAGAAGCCACCTAATTTAAGAAGTATTGTTAAAAAGAGCTTTGAGTTATCAAAAGTGTAAAAGCTTTCTGTGTTCTGCTAATAACAAATACAAATTAATTTGCTTTACTTCCAAAAAAAATTAAGCAATCATAATGAAACTTGGCTAGAGGTGCTTTAATTGAAAGAAATAATGTACCCAAGTATAACTGTATGGTGCTTTCTTTGAATTACTGTTAATCAGCAGCCTTACATGGAGCAGAGTATGAGATGCTGCTAATGCTTTTTGATTTGCTACTGCTGACTGACAGATTTTCTCCAGGAGTACTAAAGCTTAATTGCTAACTCAGTGGGACCTGGAAGACGTTCTGGTCCACTAATGCCCAAGAACTACAGAGGTGGCAAGTTATTTTCCTAAACCAAATTGTCTCTGATGAAGCAATTCCATTGCCTAAATTAATTAAAAAAAACCTAAAAATCAACTTTACAGGGGAAAAGAAATTTCTATTTGTGCCTGATCTGTAGTGTCTTGGGATGTGGGGCTTTCTGATTTTGTCTTACGGTCATGAATTTTGTTTCTATACATGCCACTAATTAACATTTTTTATCCATGATACAAGTCTGCATGAACTGTTTGCCATGTTGCATGTGTTTGCTTTTTACTTAGTCTTCTTGGATCCATTTTCCCAATGCCACGTGTAATCTATGCTATGGCGAAGGATGGGTTGCTTTTCAAATGTCTAGCTCAAATCAATTCCAAAACGAAGACCCCACTAGTTGCTACTCTGTCGTCTGGTGCAGTGGCAGGTGAGACTAAGAGCTGATCCTTGTAAAGAGAGGTGCACTGCTAAACACGTTGCATACATGGAAACAGACCACTGTTGTGCAGCTTTAATTTGCTTCAGACTGAAATGATCAAATCTAATTGTCAACAGGTAAAGTAGACTGCAGTAAAACTTTTCTCTACCACAGATTTTGGATTTGTTGGTTAATCTCAAGTGCTTTCAAAGCCTAGGTTCAAAATAAGCAACAACCCAAACCCAAGAGCATCAGTCAACCAAGCAAAAAACGAAGAGCAGCAACACAGAGCCTAAACCGAGACTATACCTAAACCCATAAACTCTTCCAAGCTTTCTTGTTGTGTAGTTGGGTTTGCCAGTAAAGCATTGTGCTTTTAATAACCTGTATTTGAACTATACATTTTTCTGTTCTAGTCTTCTCGGCTCTATGTTCCCTTTGCCCCGAATTCTGTTTGCCATGGCACGCGATGGTTTACTCTTTAGTTTTCTTGCCAAAGTGAATAAGAGGCAGGCACCAGTTTCTGCCACCTTGACAGCAGGGGTCATCTCTGGTAAGCTCTCAAAGCCCGTGTTACTTAAAACTGAGATTTAAACACTCTATGCACGTGCATGGTACGTTTAATTTTTAAAGGAGCTGCTTGTTAACTTCCCTTGCATGTACAATGGGAATAAAATTCTCAAATAATCAAAAGGTATAAGAACTCCAGATCATGCCAATCATGGTGGTGGTGATGCCCCTAATGCCACAGAATTAATTTTTTAAATTTTTTTATTTATTTTTTTTTTTTAGTATGAGCCTCTTGTATTTCAAGTTTGTAGCTTAATCTGGGTTCTTTAGGCTGATGCTCTACTTACAGGATTTTCTCATCTATATATCATCTATATATGTGTATATCTATATCACATCTATAAGGGGACAAAAATGTCTTTAATTAGAAGACCTGAGACAAAACCTGCATTTGCAACAGGATCACTTTTTGTGATTTTTTTTTTTTTTTTTTTTTAAAGAAAAAGGATTCATATTGTGGTGGAAGGGGTATGTGTGTGTGTTGAGAGGTTACATTTGTATGCACATATACATATGCACATACGTGCCCACAGGTTTTTTTTTGTTGTTGTTTGTTTTTTTTTAGCAAAACAGAATTTTGGGAGCTACTGCCCATTCTTAACAAACAACTGTTTCACTTTTGTCTCTACTTCATGCAGAGGTACATGTAGCCCAAATTTCACTGTCATTTTCAGTAGGGTGTCTTACTTACCCAGGAAAACTGGTAGCTCTAGAAGTATTTAACTCAAAGGCAAAGTAGTCTTAAAAGTAATTAAAATATGAAATATATGCCCTATGATGTTTAGTAATCCAGGCTAAAATTTATTTCAAGTTAGAAGTTCAAAATTCAGACTAAAATATTATTTATAGCTAGGGTCATCCTCAGATGCCACGAGGCTGGGACCGCTCACGCTGTGTACTTGACAATAACGTGGGAGGGGCACAGACATTGTCTGGGTAGTTCCTCATGAAACATTATTATCAGTTCCTTGTTCTTTGATTAAAATACAAACAAGTAGCTTAGAAATCACTTTTTTTTTTTTTTTGTTTTGGCTGTGTTACTTGAATTTACATTATTGGCCTTTTCCCCTATTAAGTGCAGTTATGTGGAAATGAATATCTTTTTCTGAAGTCATGGTAATGATGAGGAGAAGGAAAACCATATTACCCAGATGGTAAACTGATGTAGTTATGCATCCCTGACTATATCTGCAACCATCCCTTGGACTGCTTTTAGAGTTTGGGAAATTTGGTGTGTCAGCAACTCCTGTGAAGACAGCTATATCTACTGCTGGAGAAGGAGTAATTTCGTCTTCTGTTTTTAAGAAGATGCAGATTTGGTAACCTGCGGTCATAAATAGTTTTTGCCAGAATGGTTACAGATACATGGAATAGCATACATTATCTTTCATATTCATTTGTAGCATGAATAGTTTCATAGGTTTAAGAAATTGGCCCCTTTAAGTAAATTTATCAGATCAAGACTACAGTTGAGTAATTGTCAGGTTCTCACCGTGTCTCACCTTTTTGCAGGCAGTAATTGCAATTGCAAAGCTGCAGATGGCAAAATGTTGTGGTGTCAGACCAGGGTTTCTTCATCATAAATTCATCTTACAATTGGAGTCACATTAAGAAAGCTAAAAAAGAGATACTGTGGGTTTTCTTTCTCTTAGTCAGGAGCTAGCAGGGTTTTTTCAGTTTGGTTCTAATGTAAAAGAATACTCTGGGCTACAAATTGCCCTTTGAAGGTAGGATTGAAAATTCAGTATAGTTACTGTACATGGATTCATAGCAGGTTCTGTTCTTCCTCAGCTTTGCTTGCCCATGCTCTTGAGCATGCAAAGCAGTGAAATACTTGAGGTTCAACCCTGTAAATGACTTATTTGAGTTAGGAATATCCACTGTCATTAAAAACGGGATGGTCTTTCTTCCTCCATGAGAAAAGGAAACTCCCATATGAAATACAAATTCTGTAACATAGCAGTCTCGTTTTCAGAAAATCACATTATGATTTTTTCTTCAGGATTAAATACCAGGGGAATGTGTATTTGTGCACTTATACCTGTCTCCAAATATATTAATGAACATGTAACATAAAGATTTAATATAAGTATTTCTGAAAACAGAAATACTTGTGTGTGCATATGCATACAGTGTATAAAAGTGTGTCCTATGTTTAATAGTTTCTTTTGATGTTGAGATTACTGGTGTTAGAAAAGCTTAAGTATTTGTAGATTCTTTCTGCATCTCAATAATGTTATAAAATACAAATATTTTAAGAGGTTCTTCGACCATTTATAGTTCAAGTCAGTTAGCATTAGCCTTTTTTTTAGTGATAATTGTGCTACTTTCATTATGAACTATGTGTGTCTGTGTGCAAAGAGCATAGACGAAAACAAGACATTCCAGAATGTCCAAAATAAGGTGGTATTAGCTTTTATAAACACAAAGACTGCCATAATTACTCTCAATATCATAGAAATTTCTGCCTCTGATTTTTATGACCTTAACAATATTAATTCTTTCAGTTTTACTGGCCTTTTCTGAAGGCTACTTAACTTTTTTTAGTGAAATAGTGAATTTTTTAAAGCCCATAAAGTTATTTTATTTGAGGCAACTCTTGGAAGTCCTCTTTACATAGAGCTCTTCTGAGTTCAGCAGAAATTTTACCTACTAGTGACTTAATGGTTTGGATCACTGTTCCCCAGTGTTGCAGGGACATCCTCTCAGCTTTGCTGAGAGTCTGTTGCAGGACCTAGATGTTAATTTACAAAACTTTATTTCTAATATGGCCCCAATTCAACAAGCCATGTATGCAGATACTTGCATCTAAATAAATCCAATACGAGTAGCTTGATTATGCAGCATGACTCTGGCTCATGAGTGTATAACTATATGAGTGAGATTCCCAGTTCTAGGGAATTAAGTTTGGGAATGTTGATGACTTCAAAAATATGTTTTTTAAGGTTTACCATGATTTCACTAAAAATGCTATCAGTAGAACAGTTTAAAGTTAGGCTGCAGTCAGATTTTAAAACCTTAGCTCTTAATATGTTATCCTAATATAAATTTTGCATTTTGTTTTTTAGCTATAATGGCATTTCTGTTTGACCTGAAAGCTTTAGTGGACATGATGTCTATTGGTACACTTCTTGCTTATTCACTTGTGGCAACTTGTGTCCTCATTCTTAGGTGAGTCAAACTCATCCTTTCTGTCCTACTGTGGTTTATTTTGTGGTGATCAATATATAAAGAGAAGTTGAATTTACAGTGTATATTTTTGCTAGATAGCTAAGTGTTTAAAATTTAGCTGTATGCATATATATAATTACTAAGAAGTATAGATTAATCAAAGAAAGTCAAGTCAAAGCTTCATGTGAAGCTTCCTGACACCTTTTCTATTCCAGAAAATGAATTGGTTGAAGTGTTAGTCCCAAAGGTACTAGTTGTAAGCATGTGGCCAAAATTTAATGAATGGTGATTTTATATATGCTGTACATCAAGTGTATCCCATCATGGGGAGCTGTATGTGAAAGGATGTTCAAGGTAGTTCACAGGATTAATAAGTTCAAATAATTGCTTTGTATTACCCTAATCAGAAACCTAAAGCCAGAGAAGTGTTTCAAGATGTGGTAGCCCTGGAAGAGAGTACAAAGATGCTCTCCTAGTGAGGGGGATGATAAATACTTGTCAGTAAATTCTGGTATCTGTTCTGTTTGTAAAGCTCACTTAATTATATATTGCTCTTTTTATCTTAAAAAGTCCTTCTTTATTACTTAAGGCTACACTGATAACTTTCAAAAGGGTAACAGCTTAAATTCAAATAAAATTAAATGTTTCGATAATTAACACTTTAGAGAAGGCAGTTTTATCCCACAGCTACTTAATTAGCATACATATTTTTTATAAATACACTTAAGTTCTAACAAAGCAGATGCAGAGTTTCAGTTTATGCCACTTAGTATGCCTCTTACAGTATGGGAGAATTAACTTGCCACTACTGAAGGAAGCTTCCCTACCCTTTCCCTGCCATTGACCACCAGGTTGTCCCCTGCTTTTGTAAAATACTGCTCATTTATCTGACCCATTGATGCATTTGCATAGCTTAAAAACCTGCCAAAAAAACCCCAAATAAACCCATCCAAAAATGTGAGTCACCATAGTTTGTTTATATATGATAGTGACTAATATATGCTGCTGCAGTGAAGATAAAAATTGAGAAAGCCAAAGTCTCTACAGCAAAGAATTTAGTATTTAAATAGATTCCTAGAGTCATACTACTTCTAATCCCAAATTAATCTTAATATTTTTTTTTATGATCCTGTTTTTTTATGCATAGGTACCAACCCAATTTAAGCTATGAGAAACCAAAATATTCTCAAGAAAAAGCAGCTTTGGCTGCTTCAGAAAGGAAATCTGCAGTAAGTGAATCACAGATAAATATGATACAAGAGAATAACTTCAGTTTTCAGGCCCTGATTAACCCATCCAGTTTACCTACAGAGCAGACTGCAACTACTGTTAACTTTTTAGTGGGTCTGTTAGGTAAGTATTCAGCTACCCAAACTCATATAATGCATTAGCATTAATAATAGAATTTTATTAAAGACAAAATTAAAAATCCAGTGATAACACACCTTCTTTCAGTCATCAATAATGTGTCATTCATTTATAGTGTCTCCAGACACTATAGCTTTTATAGTTCTTGATTAATTTAATCTGTGCTCTCATATATTTTCCTTTAATTAAACATTTCCATTATAATATTTCATACTGAAGAACTGCTATCATTCTTCTTAAAAGTCACTTCCTCTTCAGTGCAGTGATTAAGTGACCTCTTTCCCATTTCATTCATTTTGCTTTTTACACAGCTTTCTTGGTTTGTGGCTTGAGTGTCCTCACTACTTACGGGATTCATTTCATTGCTAACTTGGAGCCCTGGAGTATTGGCCTTCTTGCTGTGCTGGTGATGTCCTCCATAGCTACCATTCTTCTCATCCAAAGGCAGCCTCAGAACCAGCAGAAAGTGGCCTTTATGGTGAATGACACATTCTCTATGTTACGTGCTATGAGAGGCTTGGATGGATTCTGACAAGTGGGAGGGGTACGGATGGTCCTTTTCCAGGCAGTCTTTCTTTACTGCACTGCCAATATTGCAGGTTTTTTGGTGAAGACAAGGGCAGTGGATGCTTATGGCATGTGCAGTCCACTTCAGATCTTTTCAGCACTAGAGAAAGGTTTTCATTGCCCACAGATTGAAAAGTGTGACATCCATAGGAGCATGTCAGCAGAATCACTGTATCGCTGATGCTGGTGTGAACAGCTGCTGCTACAACAAGTGAATCTGGCAGCAGATCTCTAGGTATTCTTTTAGACATATTCCCAGAGTGCACATTGCTGAAACATAAGTAATTTAAATGCTTAGAAACTGGAAAATAATTCAGAAATTTATCAGGGTGCAGTCATTTGTTTTGCATCTAGTGTTTTGGACAACACAGTTTGTACCTCCCATGGTATGTCCTTCTCGTTCTGAGTTTTTACTTATGTTCTAAGATCATTAATTTAATCAAGTCTTTAATGAAAATAATGAAGTATAGTGGTGAAGGTCAGGGAATCTGATGAAACTGTGGAGAGGAACATCAGAAAGGAATATACAAAACCAATATTTTTTTAGCTCTAGATTCAGGAATTCATTAGTGCATGTTCAGCACAAACTGGAAAGTTTTTCTACACAGCCTTAAAGAATATATTTTTAAAATAACTTACTTTAAAAGTTTAAGATATGTAGATACCAGTACTTAAACCCAGTGAGAATAAAAATGCCATTATATTTCAAGAAGAAAATTTTCCTATTCTTTTTCACGAGTAGATGTGTTAGCATCTAGTTTGAGTTGTATAACTTAAGTGTGACATTTAATGCCACAGGCATATTAAAAATTTCCTTTTAGGTTCCACTATTGCCATTTCTGCCAGCATTCAGTATCCTAGTAAATATTTACTTGATGGTACAATTAAGTGGAGACACTTGGATCAGATTTAGCTTCTGGATGGCACTTGGTAGGTACTTCTGTTCATTTCACTCACCTCTTGACGTCAGGATTTATGAATCCCATCTTAGAATGTTTTTTTTTTCTCTTCCTTTAAATATCTGAACAAAAGCCAGTGTTTTAGTAAGTCAGCTAATATTTCTGATTAAAACAAGAACATGCCTCAGAAGGGGTATTTATATGGAGTCCAAACTGTAAATAAAGTTTTAAAGTTGAGGTAATAGAATCTAAGTTACAGGATGAATTACAATAAGCCACTTTTTTTTTCCAAGTAAGTATAGCTGAAATTTTGCAGAGATGTGTTTGTAACAGTTTTCTTCCAAGTACATCAGTAATTCTCCTTTAAGATGTGGAAAATTACATTAATTCCATCTAGACATAAATTAGAGAGAGTAGTTTCCATGACCTTTCAGAGCATTCAGTTATGCAAAAACAATGCACTGTGATTCAGTGCCTGCACTTTCCATAGAAATAGTGAAGAGCTGGAGCATGAGTTCTTATTCAGAAGAAGAAGAAACTTTTGCAAAATATGTTCTGTCATTGAATGCAGTACTTCAGTACTTTTTGCAGTACTTTTTGATGCAGTACTTGCCTGAAAACCATATTAACTTTTCTTTTTTCCTTTTGGAAGGCTTCCTCATTTACTTTGCTTATGGCATCAGGCACAGTCTTGAAGGTCATCGTAGTGATAGAGATGATGATTCTTGTTCAGAAAATAGTGGCCTGCAAGAAAAGAACCCTGTGGAAGAAGTGGATGACCCTGAAAATGCAAATGAAAGTGATCAGTTTCTTGCAAATGAGAGGACAAGTGAATGTTAATGTATGCAAAAATACAAATCTTTTACACCTTCAATTGACGTTTTACTTGCGGACTGAAATGCCAGAAATTTTTTGCCAACATTGTGCTTCTTGAGAGTGTTTACTACAAAGCCTGGCTGACATTTTGGACAAGCTGCTAATCCATCTTCATAATTTCAGAACAGACAGCATGGAGATTAATATTTAAATTAAAAAACAAACAAGAGAAGTACCTTTTGGCAAGCAAAAATCTGGATGCATTATTTGAACTGTCATCCACAATCACTGGTAATCATAAAATATGAAGAATTTTAGAAATGCTTGCCCAGAGTTCTAAATGTTTGACACTGCATTGTGAACATGAGTGCCTTTTGTACCTTCTTCTTATATCTGGTATGTGTTTTGGTCACAACCTAATAGCTCTTTTTTTTTCAACAGAAGTAACTCTTAAAGGAGATAAATTGCAGACAGACCTGGGAAGTATTTACAGAATGAATGGTAATTGAACAGATCTGATAATTTGCAAAAGTAGAGGATCCTATATTTGTGCAAAAAAATTTAATTGCTTACCTTTACTACCAATCAATAGTCACGGAGAATTCTACAGTGAAGATACTTCAAAAGCTTCAAGTCCTTCTAAATAGAATTCAAGATTTCTACTTATGTGAATTCCTTTCCTTTCAGAGATGCTCTGTGTATAAAATAATACTCTCAAGAGTAGTTATGTTATTTTCTGCAAGAGCAGAATATGAAATATAATCTGTTGGTCACAGAAGTGACAGTGACATTTGTATGTGATTTAGGAAATATTGTGCTTCTGACTTCAGAAGGGCCAGAATTTTGCCTCTGACTACATAATTTGGTACGTACATGTAGCAATCAAGTTTTCCTCTTTACTACTTGTTTATTACCCCTATACTTTCATATTCTTTACCACGTACCAGAGCTGGTATTTCTGAGACTGGCTGTTACACATTGCTTCTCCTAGGAAAAATGAATGCACAAAATCCCATCCTTCTTTTAAGATGGAAAGGGGGATTAAAAAAACAGAGGCCCATGCTTTGGAAAAAATGCTTGTCAAAACAGAATTTCAGTGCTTCACTAAGCCCTAAACATATTTTAGCATAACAGTTTTTTGTGAGCCAAGCCTACATCCACAAATCCATTCATGTGGCTAGGCTGTCCAAATGCTATTTTATGTAAAAAACCAAACTGTTGTGGCAGTTCTTATTTTTTTGAGTGAACAATTAGTTTAAAGCTAGGAAAAATGGAAACTGTTCTTCTTTAAACATAAAAGTATTGTCACCTGTTCAAAGGGACCCAGATATTTTAGCACCTTTTCCTCATCAACTAATAAACTGAGTGTCCCATGAAGGATTCCATAACATGAATTTAGTTTGCAAGAGTGTACTTAAAAAAATAACTTTCCTAAAGTAAGAACTGCATTGGACTTGTCATGGAATGTTGCAGTCTGTTCCTGGTACTAATCATTGGTAGTAATCTCTTTTTAGGTATAAATCTGTAGATCTCCTGAGAGTTATATCAGTTGACAGCAAAATGCACCTTACTTTTTATAAGAGCTAGAATTAAAGAAAGAAAAAAGAAAAAAAAAAGGAACTAGATGGAACTAGATTCATGCTTTTTAATCTTAAAAGGACTTCTGTTGCAAGAGCAGCATGCCTGAATGTTAAAGGGCAGAAGCAGAAGTGCTTCACCATGGAGCAGGTCTGAGGTTTTCAGCCTCATCTTTTCCTCTCAGCTTGATCTGGGAGGGGAGGGAGCAGGGGGGGTCCCTGTATGCTGCTGCTGCTGTGTGACCTCTGCTGAGTGCTCAGAGTGGGAAGCAGCAACCTGAAAACCTGAGAGGCATGCAAGAGGGAAAAGGCTTCACTGCATCCTCCAACTGCAACTGCTGTTGTCCTAAGGCCTGTTCTAGCCAGTGTTGGTCCTTAAAAGTGGACTGGGCACAGAGGATGAGGAGAAACTATAGGGCAGATGGTAATGGGGTACTGTTTTTTATTAAATCATAATCCATCTAGAACTGATCATAAACTTTTTGGTACTTCTTTCCAAGACTGATCATTTGCAAGATGCCATTAAAGAAAAACTCAGACTTTGTTAGACGAATACAAGTAGTTGATCTGCTAAGAAAGTATTTGGTTGATAGGAATGGATAGGAATTCTCAGGGCAGTTCCTAGATCTATGGATAATTTTCAGTACCACTATTCAGTAAATGAAAAACCTGTCTGTGTCAGTTTTAATTGTACTGAGGTCCAGTTTTATGCCAAAAATGACAAAAGAATCATGTTTGAAATATTAGACATTTAAGAATTTAGAATCATAGAATTTTCAGGGTTGGAAGGGATGTTTAAGATCAGTTAGTTCCAACCCCCCTGCCATGGGCAGGGACACCTCCCACTAAATCAGGTTGCTCAGAGCCCTGTCCAGCCTGGCCTTAAAAACTTCCAGGGATGGGGCTTCCACCACCTCTCTGGGCAACCTGTTCCAGTGTCTCACCACCCTCATGGTGAAGAACTTCCTAACTTCTCATCTAAATCTACCCTCCTCTAGTGTGAATCCCCCCCAGTCCTATCACTACCTGATATCCTAAAAAGTCCCTCACCAGCTTTCTTGTGGGCCCTTCCAGAAAGTGGAAGCTACAATAAGGTCTCCTCAGAGCCTTCTCCTCTGCAGACTGAATAACCCCAACTCTCTCAGTCTGTCCTCACAGGAGAGGTGCTCCAGCCCTCTGATCATCCTCGTGGCCTTCCTCTGGACACACTCTAGCACATCCATGTCTTTCTTGTATCAGGGACTCCAGAACTGGACACAGTACTCCAGGTGGGGTCTCACGAGAGCAGAGCAGAGGGGGAGAATCAATTCCCTGGCCACACTTTTCTTGATGCAGCCAAGGATCCAGTCAGCTTTCTGGGCTGTAAGTGTACACTGATGGCTCATGTTGAACTTCTCATCCACCAGCACTCCCAAGTCCTTTTCCTTAGGCTCTTGAACCCAATATAATAATCCTTAGATATGTCAAAACAAAGGTTTTATTTTAAAATAACCAAACCATTGTGTAAGTGAATGTATGTTTGGTTGGTTGTAATGCCACAAGTATTTGACATACAGAAGCTGACACTTTTCCTGAAGCACAGCTTCTTCAGTAGTTGTACTTTAAGGTGACATTCTTAGCCTGTCTTGCCCAGAATTCAGCTTAGGAACAAAAAAATTCCATTGCTGTGGGAGGAAGTCAGCAGTGCTCAGGCAGATCTTTTCCATGGTGTCTTTACATGAAACACTGTTCTTTAAAAATTCCTTACACATCTTGGTATGTGGGAAGCAGAGAGGAGCTTTTTTCTATGGTTGCTGATGCCACAGAACGGGCAAGCCAGGCTCCCGAGATTCAAACTGCTGCTGTTCTGTGATGTGCAAAGAAAATACCATTTCCCCCTTCAAGGCCATAATATAGAATATATGTGTGCACACCTGTCAGTCTGTTTGCACCTGTCTGATACTAGCCCATAGTGCTTTTAATATTCTGATAAAATAATTCCTATACTGCTCTGGAATTTTCCCTTGAAGGGATGCTATCAATATAACAAACTTCCACTGAAGCAAGTGCTAGCTAAACCTTCTGGAAATAATTAGAAACAGTATAGAAATACTATAAATAAATAATAATACATTTTGTGTATTGACAGTTTCCCCTTTCATTTTTATAAATGTTTCTTCCCTTGTTAAAGAAATTAATTATAGACAAATAGAAAAATGTGCCTATACAAATATAGAAAAGGAGATGGGAGCAGCTGCAGCACAGGAAATATCCACTTAACTAATGAGATGTAAAATGAAATTAAAATTAAATAGGTTGCTTCAACTGTGAAGTTTATTTACATGTGTGTGTTGTTAAAGTCATTATAGTCACTGGCTGAGTATGAACATGACAAGTCAGAAGGAAGATACTTATGGTAATATCAGTATGCATTTTATATATGCAATACTGAAATTCCAGTTGCTTTAGTGGGAGCAGAGTGTGTGAAGGACTGGCATGCTAGTGCTTACACAAGAGCTGTGTGTGAAACAGATCCTGGTTTTGTTCTTACATTTGCTCTGTGTCTGTGTTTGCTGAGAGAGCAGCTGAAGCAGAGGTCCAGGGGAATTAAATTGTTGGTATTTTTTAACATAGTTGTTGATATTGTTCTGTAAATTGTTCTGTGCAAATAATAATGATGTGTTTTGATATGAAATACTTATTGTTGGAGATAGCTTATTGGGGGTTTTTTTATATTTCCTTTGTGGAAAAAAATCCTCCAAAACATATATTTTCATTTGTAGAGTCCGTGTGTGCCTTTAGATAGAGGAATTACTCTTATCTAGTTGGATTTAAGAAAGTAAGACAAAGCATATTTAAGGGAGGACAAACCTGTATTTTGTTCTGGGGGATAAGAGGTAAGATTTATGTGTAGTTCTTGTTAATGCAAGTGATATTTTTGTGGTATTCTAGTCCTAATTCTTCAACAGGAGATATTATGAGGTATCTTAGATTTCATTGTCCATTATCCTGGATAAAACTATTTTGTTAATAGTAGTGTGCTTTTTCCTGCACAACAAATGCCAGATAAGATTTCCTGAAATCTGTCACAGTATGTTTATGTCACCATATCTTAATGACAATTAAATTATCTGCTGTTAGAGAATTATCAGTAATAAATGTCAATACCAGTGACACAGGGTTACTTATGTACTTAGGAATTTAACTATGCCATCCAGAAACATCAAATGATACAATGAATTCAGAGGCAAAAATTGGTAAATGTTAAATGTATACTGTATTTTATTCAATAAATGTGCAAGTCTAGACACCTTTCCCCTAAATTTTATCCAAAGATAGAAATATAAGTGCCAATATCAGATGTGCTGTAAGCATCCCAAGATACAACCTGGTGAAGTCTGTGACAGGGCAGGAAATCTGTGTGAGGCTGTACAATCATTTTAATTGGGTGCAACACCTTTGACACTGAGGTGCATTTGTGCAGTAGGAATTTAATTCACATGATGGCTGGCATGTGTTACTTGATTACATAGAAAAAGAAAATAAAAGCACCTTTCAGTGCTCTTGGGCCCTAATTCTTGCTAGACTTGCCAGGAAGTTTGTACAAATTGCAGTATGCTCATAGAAAGCACTGGGATTAGTTAGGCAAATCTGTATTTTACAGAAAGAGCAGGAGGTATTTCACATAGTGTAGAATCTCTGTATTTGTTTTTAATTTCCTGAGCCTCTAGTAGTTCTTTGTGGTACATGTTTTGAGGACCTCTGCAATTTTAATAGTTGGGCCTTTCCAAAGCAACATACAATGTCTTTGCCATCTCCCATCTGTTTCCCATTTGATTTTAGAAGTCAAACTCCTTAACATTAGCTAAGTCAAAGGATTTTTCTGTATAGACACATGTTAAAAAGAACTCCGTATAGATTTTATTGTTTTTATTATGAGTTGGACAAATTCTGTTGTCTTTGTATGTTTTCATTGAGCCTTGTGCCAGGTAAACTCCAGCTTCACCAAGCTGAGTTAGAGTCAGGACAAAAGATAAAAGGTTTTGAATGTTTATGAGGGCTTTTTTCTTTTGTGTTACCAGAAAGTAAAGCATGAAATGTGTTACATATCTTTAAAAGTAGTTATGTTTGCATCATTTTAAAACATTAGTGTTCATATGCATTTTAATGTTTCCTTTTGTTCTTGTGTACACTGTAATTATTATTTCTGTATTATATGCTGCTGAGCATTTAAGATGTAGATAGAACTTATTATGATGCAACTTAACTACAAATCTGTATTTCTTTGATGTGCTCTACCAACCAAAATGAAAATTCTTGAATGTCTATGAATGTAAAAATATTTATATTTTAAAATATGGTGCTTTTTTTTCACTTTTACAATAGAATTGTAATCAGAGATACATTTAGTTACCTTAGTTCCAAATTCTGATGGAAATCACATTGCTTTTCATTTATTGTAGCATATGCTTCATGGGATAACAATTGTGCGTTTGTTTGGTATTTTTTAAATAAAGCTGAATATCACTTGTATGTACTTCACAGGACAGCTATAACTAACCAAACACTACAGTTTTAGTAAAAATTAAAATAATATAGTGATTTAATAATCATTAGTGTGTCAAATATCTGATGTAATGACATAATACAAGTAATAACTAATTTAAAATTTATAGCTCATATTGACTTTATAGAGGAAAAAACAACCACGATGTTTTATGTTTAAATCTTTTTTTTTTTTTTGTAGTGAACTGGAGATGCAGATAGTATCAGCATTTGTTTCATACTTGCTTCCAAGCACTCAAGAACTTGCTGAAACAGAGAATAACACCCTTTGGGCATTTTGTCTTCCAGTGCCAAACCAGGGATGATGTTAGGTTTGATTTCCAGAGGGAGCGAGCAGCCCTCAGCATTTGTAGTGCTCAACTTTCTGAAGCACCAAGCCTTGTCCTGGCAGCATCCAACCCCAGAGCTGGATGGATAAACTTGCTGTTTTCTACTTTTTCCCTTTTTTTTTTTTTGAAAAAACAAAATAACCCCCCACAAAAAAAAAACCACCCCAAAACAAAACCAACCAACCACCCAAACAAAACCAACCCCCAAAAAACTTTTAATAGTACTGTGGGTATATCTGAAGAAGAAAAGTATGAGTTTGGGTAACGGATAACAATAACCTTGACTCCAAGAACCACACTCCCAGGGCAAGCTTATTATTAGGTACAGTTTTTAAAGACATTTGAGGAGTTATCTTTGTTCAAAGACTTAAGAGTAGCTATGACTCTGAGGGTTTTTCTGAGTTGCAGCTCTTTTGAATAACTCCTTTTAAAGTTTTCAGTTATCACTTTATGGTACACACAGATTTACTAATGATGAAATCGTGGTCCAGTGAAGCAGTGGGAATACAGCCACTGATCTAAATGAAGACAATTAGTGCAACTATCCCATTTAAAACATTGACATGAAACAATATATTGGTTTACTCAACTGAAGCCATGAAGTTGTCCTGACATCAGTTACATGTAGGCTTTTCTGATTACTTTGGGTTTTTTTGTGCATATCCTTTTAAAACTAGGAAATTTAAAATTAATAACATGACTTTCTTCATTGTATATCTACACAGGAAGAGGGCATATGTCAGCTTAGATATGTCTTAAAATTAATGCAGGCTATATTTTCTAAAATATACTAACATTTGGATCCCTGTCACCATTAGATCACTGACCTACCCTGTGTGTGAAGGGAAAAGGAAAAACTGACCTAGGAAAGTAGATAAGAATTATAGCAGCAGTTTTGCAGATGACAGAAAAAAACTCATGCTTCAGCAGCAGCAGGAGTAGTGAATGGTTCAATGCAAATTTTCAGTTTATACTACACATCTTTTCTGAGTTAGCTCTGAGATTCATTTCCTCTCAAACAATGGTAACTTTTTCAGAATATAGTACTTGTTGGTATTCTAGCCATTTAAAAGGGGAAACAGTCTTGAACTTCAAAAATATCCTGGAGGAACAGAAAATAATTTTCTTAATTTTTTACAGGTAGTAGAAGAAATGTTTAGATATGCTGGTGTATACTCAGGTACCCCTAAGCAGTTCTAGGCAGAACAGTAAAAGGACTGTAGAATGAAAAAGAGGTGAGGAAATTTCATCATCTTACTTCACAGGTGGGCCCCACTGGCTGCTTTATCACTTACCAGATACCCCAAGGTGAAGCGTTAGAGCTGGCTGAGGCAAGCAGGTCTCTGAACTCAGCAGGTACATGTATTTATGAGGGCAAAGGAGCATTATTTACATGCCTTCTAACTTTTTAATGGCTGCAGACAAAGCCTAGACTTCCTTTACTATCTGTAAACACTACTCTCACATCTGCTATGCCCGTGGACCTGTGGCCAAGGACATTACTCCTCATTTATTCTATTCTGATTTGCACTGGACTGTGCTCTTGTCTAGCACAGGGTTCACTTGTGACCTCTGACAGCCCTTTTCCTCCTCCCAGGACAGCATCTTTGCCCTGCCCTGCATCTACCTTGCGGCTGAGAGACCTTATTTCTCTCTGCAACTACCTGAAAAGAGGTTGTAAGGAGGTGGGTGCTGGCCTCTCCTCTCAAGTGAACAATGATAGGACTAGGGGAAATGGCCTGAAGTTACATCAGGGGAGGTTTAGACTAGATCTGAGGAAGAACTTCTTTACTGAGAGAGTAGTTAGGCGTTGGAATGGGCTGCCCAGGGAGATGGTGGAGTGTTGAAAAAAAGTGTAGATGAAGTACTTCAGGACACAGTGTAGTGGGTGATACAGATATTGATACATATATTGTACTAAGGGTGGATGCTGACAGTTGGACATGTTGATCTTAGTGGTGTTTTCCAAGTGTAGCGATTTTGTGACTGATTCTGTAATACCTGCAGTGTCCTCTCCAGTCATGTTTTCTTCTCCCTTCTCCAAGGAAACCCTCAGGTTTCAAGAAACAGCTTCTTGTACCATGTTCATCTTTAAGCTGTGAAGTGATACCAGCACCCTCTTGATCTGCTAACAAAGGCATCAATGATACGTGAAGACTGTATCATAGATCGTGGAGCTCCAAATAGCAGCATGTAGGTACTCCTTGTTTCCAGTGTCAGGCAGCACTTCCTGAGCAGGCTTTCAGGAATCACTTTGCTGTGGCAGGCTGGAATGAGTGCAATAGTTTGACTTACAAATGTATTTTTGCAGTCTTAGTCCAACACAGATCTGTGCCTGATGTCCATCTCAGGGGTCACCTGTTGAGTCTCCTTCTCTGAAGACATGCAAAACCTGCCTGGATGTGACCTGCACTAGGTGATCCTGCTCTGGCTGGGGGTTGGACTTGATGATCTTTCAAGGTCCCTTCCAACCCCTAACATGGACTCTGTGATGTGTAACCGACATGGCTCTCACACTCTGCTCCCCTCTGAGGATCCAGCCACCGGCCCAAAGCACAGCTGTCACCCACCAGCTCATCGAAGCCATCAACTTCCACAGGTGTCCCTAAGGTTACATGGAGTCCCGCTGAAGTGCTACGGGCCTGTGCTGCCCGGGGCAGCGATACCCAAGGCGGGGGAAATGCCGCCGTGTTAAACCTCCCTGTGAGGATCCGCGGACGAGATGGAGCCGCGGAGGGAGGGAGTTCAGGCTGGTCACGGGGAACCGAAACCCCGTGAGAGGAGAGCGGAGCGGTGCGGAGCGGCAGCAGGTGCCCCGGCTGGCAGGGGCGGCTCTGCGCGGACACCCGCCGGGTCGGCCCTACCTGTGGGGCGTCGCGGGTCCTTCCCCCCGCCGGGACGAAGCGGGAATTTGGTCGGGAGTGGCCCCTGAGAGGCACCATACCCACGCCGCGCCCTCCTCCCGCCGGGAGTCCCGGGTAAGGAGTCCTAGAGCCTGCCGGCTCCTCCCCGCGCCGCCCCCGACGCTCCCATCCCGTCCCGTCCAGCGTCCACCTCAGAGCCAGTGTCCCGGCCGCTCCCGCCATGCGGCTCTGGGTGCTCCTCAGCCTGCTGCTGCTGCAAGAAACGCTGCCGCACGGTGAGCCGCCGCCCCCAGCCCCGCCAGGTTCCCCGCTTTGCGAGCCGCCTCGGGGTTCCTTACAGAGCTGCTGCTGCTTCGCCGCCTCAGCCCTCAGAGCCCAGGGCCGCCCCCTCCTCAGCCATCAAGGCAGCCCCCGAGGCAGGGCCCGCAGCCATCCCGGCGGCGGCGGTGGCCGTGGCTGTGTTGGGGCTGCTGTCCTGCTGGGCAGAGGCGGTGGGGAGGCGGGTTGCTCTCTTGCCCTGGGCCAGGAGGCCGTCGGAGGGTTTCTGGAGGAGACAGAAAATGGGGTTTCATCCCACCCTAGAGTTCTGGGGAAAGGCGTCTGCGGCAGCACCATCAGCCGCCCCATACTCCTCCCCGCCTTTTCTCTTTTGGGTCGACGTTTAAGTCCGCTCTTAAGCCCCCGGATTTTAGGGGAAAAAAAAAAAAAGAAAATAAGGTTTTGTGCACGGCTGTTCGTTGGTAGGGAGCACTGCACTCGTAACTCGGTTTCAGGCTGTGATGAAGTCTTGGTGGGGGAAGAGGCAAGTTTTTGACTGAGAAGGGACATTCGTAACCAATCCTTGACTTACATAGGCTGTAAAATCTCCTTACTTTTCACCACTAAGGGCTTGGGGAACAAGGCCTGTTGTAGCCCCTGGGAGGGTTTGTGGAGAAATGGGGGGCCGGCGGTGTGATGCATGGAGGAGGAGTAAGAGGCAGCTTCCACAGGTGGCACAGGAGACTGAGGAAAAAGTGCTCTTAAGAACAAAAAAAATTGTCCTTCAACCTGAGATCTGTTAAACACTGAAGAATGTTGTTGGAGGAGGCTGCGGAGTCTCCAGCCTTTGCAATTGTCAGGGCTAAACAAGACAAAGCTCTGAGCAACTGGACAGGCGTGGGAAGGGACTTCCAGAAGTCCTTTCCATCCCAGTTTTTTTTAATGACTGTGTACAATGGAATTGCACTCTGGACCATTGTGGTGTGGGAGAAGATTTCTTCTGAAAGGTCTGGTATGTGAATGTCCCCTACCACATCAAGAGAAATGTTTGGGGTTTTTTTGAGAACTAGGTAATAAAAACACAGAAGGAGAAAGTTGTAGCTTGGGCAAAAGACTTCCCAGACCTATTTCTCTTAGTTTCTGTAATCTATACTGATGTTTGACAGTGTGCTTCACATTCTGTCATCCAGAAGCTTAGCTACATGAGAAAGTAATTTGGCATATTTAATGTCAGATTCTTTTACCTATAGCTTTAGACAAGTCCTAATGTAGATGTGATTCCAAAATAGCCTTTCTAATTTAGCTTATTTGATTTTATGAACAGTGAACGACATCCATTCAGATGGTCTGTATGACTGTTGCCTGTATTGCCTATATGAATGTTTATTTGGATGATTACCTTGGATTTCCTTGGACTGGATTTTATTCGAATTACTACAAATAGAGATGTGTCCAGCCTGTTTTGTCATATTAGTTATGACCATAGACACTTCGCTCTCATCTTAATCCTGGTGGTTAAGAATTATGCTTTATAGAGACCTCATAATTTCTTATTTTTTTTGCACAAGGAAGAGTTAATCAGTATTAATGACAGTTCAAAGCTTTCTGATGCTGCCAAGATGTGCACGAGGGTACAGGTGGCACCTCAAGTTAAAAGTGATTTCTTCTTAGCATTATGTGACTAGCACTCATTTGGGGATTGTTGTCGGTGTAACATCTGTGAGGACAAGGGGCAGACAAACATTAAAGGATGGGATGCATACTGTGAACCAGGAGCAAAAGTGCTGCATAGTGTGTTTCTGTGACATACTGATGCATAGTCTCTTTCTTGATGAGTTAGTAGGGACCCTGAATGTACTGTTGCAGAGGAAATGAGTACTCTGCATCTTACAACTGATACTAGGAGCTGCTCAGAGGTAGAAAGGAGGAGTTTTCTCCATGGCTATTTTCCTACTAACTATTAATTTAAAAAAAATTTTTTTTAATAGAAATGTTATTGCTGGATTAAAACAGTGAGGGCTCTGTGAATGAATGTTGTGATGGAAGAGTATCCTAAGCATGACATTCATGTAATTACAAAAGTGCACTGTTTGAATTTGTTTTCTTCCCTGGGGAAATCTTACAGTTTGGGTCAGGAAATGAGAGAATCTGTGTGGTAGGTTCTGTGTGCTTAAAGGGGTTTGATTATTGTGTCTCTTCTATTTTAGGTGGTAAACTTCTGTACCACTTAGCTACTTGGCATACAGATACTTGATTTGGCAATGAAAGAAGGCAGGATTGTGAGGTGCAGAAGTGGTGGTGTCAGTAGATACCTGGACAGATTTACAGGAAGTGTTGGGGAGGAGCATGGTCACAGCTTGCTTGGAAATTCACCTCTTCTGGAGGTGCAGCAGAGAGGCAAAGCGAGGTTTTCAGTGTAGAAAGTACATCTACATCAAAGTAGCTCCTTTGATGGCGTTTCCTGAAATGCCCCTGCTGTCACCTGCAGGGAAATACAAGGTCAGACAGACAAGAGTCTCACTGTGTAGCTGGGAGTGTGGTATAGCAGCAAAGTGCTCAGGCTCACTGGGAAATACAGAAACGTGGCACAGAGGGAGCTTGTGCAGAGAGAAAAAAACCCTAATCTAGAGAAAATCAAAACCAGGCTTTTGGCACTTTGCATTGAAAAACTTTCATAGGGAGACTTCAACAGCTTCTTAAAGGCAGAGTGTCAGGTGTGGAAGAGCACACAGTTTGGGATGATGCATTTCTTTGGGATGAAGTTGTAAGATCTGAATGCCTTCAAACAAGCATCAGGATTGAGGCTGTCAGAATGTAGTAGAAATGGCAAAAATTAGTTAAAACAAACTGTCTGATTTTAATAGGGTTTGGGGTGATGGAACAAAAAGGGTCTGTGGACCAAAGCTTCTGTGCTTCTACAGACATGTGGAAAGTACACGAGGGAACTGGAATGGCTATTTTGAAATGGGATTGCTGATCCAAAAGGTTTTAAGTGTGACCTTCTAATACTAGGGCACAAATAATACAGGAAAGATGGAACAGCTGAACCCAAGGCAGAAGTGGCAATAGTAGAAGTGTTGAAGGAAGCTTTAGTGTTGAGTCTGATTCATGTCAGGGTTTGACAGTAACAGTCACCTGGACTGAAATCCCAGCCCTGTGGAGAACAAACAACCTGGTTACTGACCACCCAACATGATGGGGGGAATGACTGCTCTGTTAAGGAAAATAACGGGGGGGGGGGACTGCAAGGGCTGGATAGGAAAGCAAAAGGAAGAATTCCTCACCCTCACACTGGCTGGATCACGTGTGTCAGGGTGTGACACTGAGTGTATTTGGTTAGATGCCACATAGGATGACTTCTTAGGGCTGCTACTCAACAACCCCCAAGAAAAACAAATTCTTGACTTGATCTGGAGCAGCACTCAGGTAATTGGATTCAGATGTTTCTGTAGAACAGCCAGGCTGTAGTTTTAATATTCTTCCAGGAATAATAAAAGCCAAATAAACTACTGATGCATTTAATTTCAGAAGGGAGAATTACATAAGATGAGGAAGCTGCTTAACTCACATATGGGTTAAATATAAAAATCAGAATAAGGCAGACAAAAAGAGTTTGAGAAACAACTTGCCAAAGGGAAAAGCCAGCCATAAATCCTTTTCTTCTGATGTGCTGGGGTGGAGCAGGGAAAGACTGCTGCAAAATTTGTAAGGCTGGTAGGAATGGGGATTAAGAAAGAACACCTACAGAAAATAAAACCTTAATTATTTGTGTGCATCCATGTTCCCTGTGGTGGTGCATAGGGAGGTTTTAATTGAAGACGGTGATGTGATAAACATACCAGAAACTTTTAGTGCAGTATCATACTAGCACTGTAATAGCAGGCTCAAAGACAGAAATCTTTCTCTGAAGGGAGAGTCATTATAGGACATCTCATTAATATTCCAGAGGAATTGGCTTTAGAGAAAATCAATAACATGAACAGTATTTCAGTACCATGATTTGGTGATATACACCTGAGCCAAAAGAAATTGGAACCTGAAGCCTCAACTCAGGTGCATAACCTACTACATAATTACCGCTTTCCATGAAAATGGAAATACACTAATATTTTAAGATTTAAGCCAGATCTCTGTATTCTGTAAACTGAAGTAATCAATAAAAAAGCATGAATTAGAGAAGAGTCAATATGGCTTTGTATGGCTGACTCTTTTTTTTTTTTTTTCCACCAGAAGTGTTGAGGTTTTTTGCAGATCTGCAGAAGTTCTCTGAAAGACTATAAGATTGTGGCCCTGGATGAATTGGTTGATGTCCTTGTATTCCCTAAGGCTTTTGGTGAGACTGTTTTTAAAGGTTCCATGTGAACCAAGGTTCTGTTGAGACAATGGAAGAGTAATAGCTAATAGAAAACTAAGACTAGGAGTTAATCTCCAGGTTTTGTAATATAGGCAGAGAATTGTTTTTATCCAGTTGAATTTCACAGGGATCTCGTAAGACATATGCTTTTCAGCATATTTATAAATCTGCTAAAAGAAAAACTTTTTTAAGTATAGAATTGGAGAAGGATCTTTCTATTTTGCAAAACTGGGCAGTGAAAATCAGACTTGAAATTTTGTGTTGGCACATGCAAAGTAGCACAAATGATTCCGACTTCATAAATACCTTGATCGGTTTCTGCTTAGGAATTTCTAACCAATGTTTCCTACTTAGGAAAGTGATCTCAGACTTACACTTCATTACTAGAGAGACATTCAGCTCCTAATATTGCCTTCTTGAAAAGTAATGAGCTTTTAAGATAGGAAAAAATATACCACTAATAAGTCACACTTGTACAAATCATGAACCTGGTGTGCTGTCTGCTTTTGTCTTCTTTCCATTACCCATGTGATGTAACTGAAATGTTGTAAGGTGCATATTCTTTTCAAGGAAGTGTGGGGCTTTTCAGTCCAAAATGGACATGTTTGAGGGACAGAAGTTCTGTAAAAGTACAAGTGCCACAGAGAAAGCAACAGTAGCAATAGTTGTTTATTCACTTAATGTGAAAACTAGGGTGCATCTAATATTTATGTACAATTTGCATAGTTTTTTTAGTTTACCAAATTAAAGAAGTATAAATCCACCAAGAACTATAAAACAATGGTAGCTGTAGTTCACAGATCCCTTAGGGTAAAAGCTAGAGCCTAGTATCAAAGGAGCAAAGATGGTGTCCCTGTTCCCTAGTTGGTTTCTCTCACTGGGTAGTGTCAGCAGGAGGGTGTTGTTGTCCAGGCAGACATTTGTCCTGACCCACTGTAGCCTTTCTAAGGTAATGTAGGGAAAAAGCGCTGTTTGCTCCTGTAATATATGCACTGTGTCCCTTGCTAGGGTTATGTGCCCTGAGTAACTGGAAAAACCCTGCTTCGTGGTCTTTCATAGGAAGCAGGAAGCTCTCTTCTGAAATTCTGCTGTGTTACCACCATTCTCCCAAGTATGTCGATTTTGTAGGGCCTGTGGCATCACCAAGAAAATGGAAAGAAGCATAAATATTTGCTTCACTTTCAGAAACAATAAAATGTTCCACTTTATCTTAAGATGTTATGATCTTTGGAAGGCTTTTGTATTTGAGCTCTTCAGTTTGTGTCCCATTTTGAAGTGGTAAGGCATCTCTGCAATCAACTTTGCCAGTGTAGAACTGGAAAAAATGTTTTTCTGGGTGGTGATGGTGTAACCTTTGTAACTGGATCTTTGCCTCTCAAAAAATTATTGCATGAGTCCAAAAGAATTTAAAATGCATTGGGCAAATTAAGATGACTACAGCATTGCTGTCTTCCTGTGTATTTTCCAGTTGGTGTGAAACCAGAAATTAAATGCTTCTCCTACACAGGCAGCCTTACACTGCATGTTGAGATCACAGAGTCACAGAATGGCTGAGGTTGGAGTCGACCTCTTAGGATCAAGTGGTCTAGGGCTGTGTCCAGTTGGGTTCTGAATATCTCCATGCATGGATACAACACAACCTCTTGGGGCAACCTGTGCCAGTACTTGACCATCCTCACAGTAAAAGGTGTTTTCTTATGTTCAGATTGAATTTTTTTTCATTTCTTTTTTTCCTTTTTTTTTTTTTTTTTTTTTTTTTTTTTTTTTTTTTTTTTTTTTAATGTGCCCACTAGGCTATGTGCCATTTAAAAGGGACATGGTGTACATCAACCTGGGCTTACAGAAGTGGAAGGCTGAAGCAGTGCAAGGTGTCAAGCCCAGTGTATGAGGAATGTCATGGGAGCCATCCAAAGTCTGGGAGTGCTGCTCTTGGTGCTGCAGCCAGGACCAGTTTTAATTCATGCTAACTCAGAATACAGCAGGGCTATTTTTAATTCCAGAGAGAGCTTATTGATTGATCTGTTCAGTCAAATACCCAAGCATTTTCATGTGGAAAAGCCATGTTCATTCAATGTGAATTAGCTGTCAGGCACTGTTAGTGCAGTTTTTAGTGTGGAGGGACAGGAGTTTTAGGCTTATTTTGAAGAAGATTCGTGCTAACTACCATCTGTTAAAGTGGGATATCTCGATTTTTTTTTTTTTTCTATTACTTGAGACACCTCACTTTTTCTTT
Source organism: Heliangelus exortis (assembly GCF_036169615.1). NCBI lineage: Eukaryota > Metazoa > Chordata > Aves > Apodiformes > Trochilidae > Heliangelus > Heliangelus exortis. The sequence goes on along the minus strand of NC_092425.1, from coordinate 24,119,726 downwards.
CAATTTCCTTTGCTTTGTTTCTAAAAGCAGCTGAGCATCCCTGTTGTCTGTAGCAGGTAATGAAATCTCTTACCATTTCCCTTTTAAATAAGGTTCTGTTTTCACCTGGGTTGTCAAATTAAATGGCTGTTACAGAGACATGGTGAATTGAAGACTACCGTCAAGTAATTTAAGTGCCATTTGTATTTTTATAGTACTTATTGTTAAAGATGAAAGCTGCAACACTAACAGTATTTGATAAATTGTCTTGAGGTTCCACACTTAACAGTTTAACTTCACTTGTCTCTTACAATAGCACTGTGTGTGAAAAGGTTATGCAGAATTGATGGGAATGTCACATTCTTGTGAAGACAGAGAACTTGTGTACCATTGCTACACTAAATGGCAGTGATGTGTGGTAGAAAAGACAAAAAAGTAACTGTAGACTGAAATGCTGTATTTCTTTCCCTTCCCATTTTTAAAGTTCTCATACCTTACATATTTGTCTGTTTATGTGGACTCTTAAGTATAGAATTTCCACATGTTGATGAAAGCTCTCTTTTTCCTTTTTCCCCAGGAAAATGGGTCATGCCAGAGACTTCAAAAACTTCTGGAAATTAACTCTTGTTCTTTTGATAAAGAATTCATAAAAATGAGTAAAACTTTATTCTCTGGCATAAGAATGATTTTATTTTTTTTTTCAAAAAGACTATGCATCCTTTTTCTGATGAGTAACATTGTCTCATTTTCTTTATTTTCCTAGTTACTGGACAGCCTGCTAAGACCAAGCGTCCAAAAGAACCTGGAGAAAACAAAATTCGGCCTGTTAACAAAAAAGTAAAACCCAAAAATGCCAGGATGAAGGAGAGAGAATCTGTTGACTCCTCTTTGAAGTCCCAGTCCATGCTGACACAGGTGATGGATAAAGGTCATTTCCAGAAGGTAGCTGCCACCTTGAGCCTCTCTGCGGGACAAAGCATAGAGCTGCGATGTAAGGGCAGCAATGTCACTTGGAGCTATCCTGCCTACTTAGACACCTTTAAAGACTCCAGACTCAGGTAAACAAATTTTCATGTTTTAGGGTCTGATCTTTTTTTGACATGAGTAGTGTTTTATAGAAATGTATGCGTCTGTGAAAGATAAATAGTGAGGAGACTGTGGAGCACTGGGAACAGTGCCCTAAGAGCCGTGAGTTTTTCTTGGATTATTGAGAGAGGTATGAGCAGAGGCATCAACTCCTATTGTCCTTTTGTTTCTAGATTAAGTACAAGTCTGTATGCTCTCTGTAACTCACTGAGGTTATCTGAATCTCTCAGATCCATTTCCTTTGCTTACAGGTATGACGGTACCTTAAAATAACTCCCTGATAATTATTTTTTCACATGTATTATTCTCCTTTCCACTTCTGTTTACAAAGAGGAGTGCTGCAGACTGGCAGTACTGCAATCTCTAGCATATCCTTCTGAAATTCGTGAACCAGTTTTCCCTGAGTGTTCATTTGCTTGTCCCCTCTGCAGCTGGAGCAAGGCTTCTGTCATAAGTTGCAGCAGGAAGCCTCTTTCTGCTGACAGCTTATTGCAGCAATAGCTCTCAAAAGATCTTGTGACCGATTTAACCAACTACTGCTCTTTCGTTTGCATGAAATGTTTTATCGGGGTTTGTTCCAGCAGGTGGCGTTTATCAGCTGCAGTACAGATCGTCCTTCCAGCCATAGCTGAGCGTGAAAAATAACAGCCGGGACTGTGTGTGTGTGGGGGGGGGGGGGTTGACGTTTTCAAGTGTGTCTCACATTTTCTGCATTTCCAAATATGTTGCTGGCATGATTTGGTCGTCTAGAACTCAAGCTCATGTTATCTGAGTGTTAGCATCTGGCATTGGCAAGTATTCACAGTTTTTTGAGAGGAATCTGAATGCTGCTTCATCATTTGATTGACTGTTGCTCTCTTCCAAAACTGAGTGCTTTCCTAGTGAAGCACATGGGACAAGGTACAAAAATTTAATGTGGATTTTTTGGAAAAAAATGCGTTTTCTAATTGTGTAGTTTGGCATTTTGGAATAGTTTGGGATTCTACTGCTTAAGCAATTTACCTTTCTGTTCATACTCAGGTTCACAGTATTTCTGTGGCATTATTAACTTGTTATATGGTTACAGAATTACAAAGCAAATGCTATAAAACGTTTGGGATGGGTAGTTATAACTTGTCTTGGTATTTATTTTCTTTTAGAAGTATGCTAGGCTTATATTTAATATTTTTATATCTTTGTTTTAGAGCAATTACTTTGAAAGAAGTTATTGAAGCAGTAGGCAGAGTTGGACTGAATCAAGAAAATTAAATGTAAGCAGAAGACCCTATAATTAACCAGAGAAATTGAAAACATAGATTAGTAACACACCTCAGATTCACAGAATAGTAATATTTTATGGAGACAGCCCGCAGAACCTCATGCAGTTATATTTTCACTGTACTTTTACCATGGCTTCAGTAATTATCTCAAGATCTTTGCTGTAGTGCTAATAAATGTATAAGAAGCAAAGTCTGCTTTGTAGAATGAGAAATTTGGAATTTATAGTCTGTGGGTTCAGAAAGCTTAGATTGTATTTAACTGGAAGTATCCTGAAGACAGCATGTTATTTGGGTAGCTCAGTGTTTGAGGGTGAGCTGGCAGCATGAAAGGTTATCAACAATGGTGCCACAAATTCAACTCTCAACTTCAAGCAGTTTGCTGGGAGTTTCAGCAATAGGCAAAGTGTTTTGCATCTCCTGGGAACTGCCAACGTCCTCTATCTGCAACAAGAGGAGGCTTTCTAGACTGGCATCTAACAGAATTGCAATTACAGGACACAGAAGAGACCTTAAGGTTCAGGGTGATGAGGGCATTTGTAGCTCAGTTGGGTGGAGGATTTGCTGAGAGCAGAGGTCCAGGGCAGGAGCTGATGCTGAAGGTGCATGCTCACTGCTTTGTGTTTCCTGTATGTAGTTCTGGGTAAAGATGGTCTTTTGGCTTGCAGCTAGTTAAATTTAACATCCACATAATGCATTTCCCATGAGTGGCTGCAAAAAGAAGTGTAGGGATAAAAGCCAGATGTTTTGTCTTCATGCTCTGCATGTTTTTAAGTCACCCATATGGTGAGGAGAACACAGCAGCCTGGAAGACAATTTCTTTTCTAAGAAGGAAGATACTATAATTAGAAAAGCCATTTCTGTAGTATTAGTGGCTATGCTTGCTTTGAGTTTTTCTTTGTAGGTATACTTCATGGCCTAGTAAAATAAAATATTTTTGCTTGCTATACTAGAGAGTCTCAGTTTTTATAGGCCTGTAGCTGTTATCATATACTAAAATTGTCTTATGGGGAAGGGAAAGACACTGAGTGAGTGGAGGAGAAAGGACTCTTTGGCTGCTTCTTGTTGAGCCAGAGGAGAAATCCAGTGGCCTAGCTGGAGTAAAGAGCAGTACACACTGAAATTGTACGCTTCAGTTTGGAGACTGTAGCATGCAGTGCAGCTCTGGGGAGAGAGCTATGGTCATGCAAACTTGGCTCCCGAGTTCAGGACACACACCAACTCACTTCAGGACTGGCTTATTGACTGTAGTACTCTCTTGCCTTGCACAGCATAAAAAAACCCTGCAGATAACTTTTTGTCTGAAAATTTTGTGTACTCGCCAAAAGTCGTAGTGGTGGTAAGCGTCAAAGGTAGCTTGTGCACCTCCAGAACAGAAGGGCTGGAATGCTGTTTTGTAAGACTCTGCATGACAAATTAATGACTGTAGGCTCACCCAGAAACTGGATCTACAATGTATGAGGAGGATCAAAAACTGAGAGGGATGAAGGAAAAATAAGGGCAAGCACATTTCCCCTTTCTTTTGTTTTATCTGAAAAAGCCGCTGAAGGTAATCTAACTTCACACAGTCTCTGCTCTGTCTGGTTTGGAGCATGGGTCTCCCCCCTGCTGCAGACCAGCTGTGAATATCACAGAACCTCATCCGAGAAACAAACTAATGAGAAATGGGACTGTTCCAGTGTAAGAAGCTGGGACAGGGAGCTGGATGTGTGTCATATGCAGGTCTGTGTGTGCAGGGCAGGAGCAGTGTCACAGGTACTGAGGGCATGCAGTAAGTGTGAGCAGAGGGAAACGAAGGGCTGCTTTCAGGGGGAGCAGGCTCCTGCTGGAGTACTGGGACGGTGCTTATACGCCTGTGTGTAGCTGAATTTCCTTTTGTGCCATGTGCTTTGAAGTCTGAAAGCTACAGCGTTTTTTCTTGTGTTAAACAGCACGATGATTATGTTTCTCTGCTAGGGAGCTTGTATTTGAGATAAGCTCTCTTTTGTCAGTATGAATGCAGCAGCTAGAGAGGAGTTTGCTAGATGCTATTAGAGTGATGTTCTTCCTGTCATTTTATGTGCTTCTTTTAAAGGTCTTCTAAACTCTCCGTAGTTTTTCTGACAAAGATCTGTTGAACTTCAGATAACTAAGGTTTAATAAGATAGATGTATGGAATACGACTTTGGAGTAGTTGTCTAGTTTCTTTTTGGAAATACTGGTTAACTGCAGAATTTACCATTTATAATTTACTTCATATGGCCTGTTTTGTCTGCTTAATATGGCCACATCACAAGTTTCAACACTCACACTCTCAGTTGCCAGGTTTTGTTAGTGCATGTTTGTAGATGACTACCTCACTATGCTATTTTGATTGATTACTGGATAGCTTGTTCTCAGTTAAGTGAACCCACTGCACAATAGTTGATTATCTCTGACCTTATTTTTCTGTCTGTTGGGAGTTTGGACTACAGATCAGTGTCTGCATTGAGGGATGGAGGCAAAAGTGTTCTGGCATAATTGATTTCTCTGTAATGTTGACATTTAGTACTGGGTACTTGCAGAACATTTTATTCTGGTGTAGTCATGTGGCCGATGAAATGTGAACTATGAAACTAAATAATATTAGTAGTAATAATAATAACAACAGTACAGACTAGGACAGGGTTTGGATTTGTCTTCTATTCCTGTTGGATATGATACACAACAGGAGCTCTTGCACAAATAGGAATCTCTTAAGCTTATTGAAAAACTGAAGATAACTTATAGTGTATATATTAATAAAGAAAGTTTTAGCTTTCCATAATTACATGATTCCAGAAAGTGAAATCAGATGAGGTCATGTAGGAGAAGGCAGTAGCAGGTAGGAAACTTGTTTTGCCTGTTTCCATAGGCAGGCCTCAAAACTGGCCTGTGGTGGAGGAGTGTGCTGATGGTGTCTGAGGGCTTTAAGGAAGACTTCATTCTCAGCCTGGTTTGGGTTGTGTATTTGGTGGTTTTAATTTCTAAGCTCCTGGCCTTGGCTGGAAGGCCCAGTGTTGGGTTCCATGGACCGTTGCTGATGGTTGCTGATGGTCCCAGTGCAGAACACCTTGGGAGTCAGAAATTTCTGGAAGTGTGTGTAGCTGAAAGTAGTGGGGTCTGTGTTGCAGCACTTCCTCTGCCTGCATTTTAGAGCAGACGGCACAGTGCATGTCTGTAGTGCTGCTGCTACGCGGTGACAAAAGGTGCTCTAGAGGACACACGTTTCTTCAAAGCATGCTAATACCAGAAATAAACAATTCAGTCAGGCATCTGCCTTACAGAGTAACTGCCACGTTAATAAGAAGAAATGGGAGGATAAAATAAGTATTCAGAGAATATAACCCACAGCTGAATAAGCGTGTGGGAGCTGTTCAGACTGCATGCAAGCTGTGTATTTGTCCAGACCCTGTCTGAAACACTGAAAAGAAGTTTGCTATCAAATGTCTAAAGCTGGAAAAATCTCGCCTGATTTGGTTAGAACAGAAATCACTTTGTAACTCAATGTCCTGCAAAGTGAGGTTTTCTGGATGTGGTAGCATGTAAAGGCAGGTGGTTGAAAATACCATTTTTAAGGGTCAGAGCAGCAGGGGACCACATTAGTACTGCCACATCCTGACAGGCTTCCCTGAGAACTGGTATTGCTGGACCATTGCTTTTGCAATCCATCAAGAAGCAACACAGCAGACTATAAAACAATCTGTCTGCAAGAAAGCTGGGAAAGCAAACCTTAAAAAAAAAAAAAAAAAAAGAAAAAAAGGAAAAAAAAAAAAAGAGCTGGTAACTGCTGCATTTCATAGACAGCACCTTTGACCCTTAGAAGCATGGTCAGTATATAAATATTTACAAATATTTGCATGTTTACAAATGTGTGGGAGATGTATGTGGAAAATTCAGGAGAAGAACAAGAAAGCAAGTCTGAAATAATCACAAATGCTGAATTTGGTGTAGTCACATGATGACACCTCCTGCAGTTCTCAGGTTCATGCTCCAAAATAGCCAAGGGGTGATGTGGAGACTCCAGTGTGAGGTTGCTTGCCAGTGAGATGGCTCAGGGCAGAGGAGTAAGCAATGCAAAATGAGTTCCTTACAAAACAGACACCAGCTGAGATAGAAGGTCTTTATGATAGTGTTTGAAAGTGGAAAACTGGGACAGTGTGTTAAAGATGGGGAAGTGTTCACACTGAAAGTAGGCAAAAATCAAACAAACTCTTGTTAAAGTACCTGCTAGTTACTGCTCCTGAATTATCTTTGTTATATGCTATTGAAGCAGTGCCACAGCTAATGGTAAAAAAGACTGAGGTGCATGTAGGTGGACTTGCAGCATGAAAATAAGGAACAAACTGAGACAAAACATAGATGAACTCATTGTCTACAGCAGTCACAGCCCAGTTTTAAAATTGGAACTGAAAGAGATCCAAGACTGAACCGTGCAAGACAAAAGCTTGCAAGTGCTTATGTGTAGTTGAACTCAATAAAACTGCTCCTGTCAGCAGGTCTTTGCTGGAACAAAAGGGGGAGTTTTTACATAATTCTAAAGGTGAAAGGCGGGCCAGTTGCAGCCGAGGAATTAAACAAAGCAGTAGACTTGAGCTGACAGAAATGTACATGGAAAGTCAACTGTGTTTGACTGTGCCTTTGTTTTTCTTTTCCCCAGTATAAAGCAGCTGGGCAGGTACAGCCAGCTGGTCCTCACAAACTCCACTGCAGCAGACACAGGGGAGTACAGCTGCTGGCTTCAGCTCTGCAGTGCTAACAAATGCAGGAAGGATGAGACTAAAGCAGGTTCAACATACATCTTTTTTGCAGGTAATCAACTCACAGAGGGATTATTAATGGAAGTGTATTTGCTAGTAAGATAGGAGTAAAGTTACATCAGTGCTTTCACTGTAACTATTTTTCTTCCACAGTTTTGTTTTTTGGTTTTTTTTTTTTTTTTTTTTAGTGGATGTTAAGGAACACAGTGCTGGTGACCAGAAAATTACTTGCTAACTGTGATTTATGAGTCTATTTCCCCTATGTATTATTCTAAATGTGCACCAAAATTGTGCATAATGCAAAGGAAAGCAAATATCTTGGAACAAGTCTGAAGGTCTTATACAAAATGAATTAAAAATATTTAATTTTTGAAAATGTGTCTGGATAAAGAAAATCTGTGCAAAAGATTATTTTTGTCATGGCATTCAGATGACTACATGGACTCTTCCCTGCTAGCCCCACCCCCTTTTCATTTACCTGCAGTGACTTAAAAATCTTGACCTCATTGATCATGGTAAGGCCACAGTTTCTCCCAGGAGTCTATATAGCATGTTGAGAGGCAAAATTTAAGAACATTTGTTGTCCCACGGAGCTTGAGGTTGACTGTGGCCCTAATACTGCATGGATAGGGTTACAGTAGATAACCATTCACATTTTACTGCTACTTGGTACAACACACCTGAAATCAAGTGATTAATTTGTTCTTCTCATAGAAAACGTTCTGAATGGTAAAACAACCTTCATTGCATGATCAAAGCCAAAGCATTCTTGGCTAGCAAATATTTCAGTACAAAGCACCAAGTTTGTGATATATTTTGGAGCCATGTCTGACTATGAGGCTGTGCAGAAGCCATTTATCAGAAGGGCTGAATGTTCTGAGGATGCATTCTCAGTCAAGTTATTATGTAAATGTTTGTGCTTTGAAGGAGGAATTTTGGCTCTTATTCTAAGAACCACATGAAAGATGGAAATATTCTGTCATTCTAAAAGACCTAATTTTTTCAGCTACTTAGAGCAGTAAATAAACATTTTGCCTATAATTCTATGTATACAAATTCTGTAGTTCCAAAGAATATATCTTTTCACTAGTGCTTATTTACCAGTGGTGGTGGGTATTTCTTTGTGTGTTAACTTTTAAAAGTGGGTGAGTGAACAAGGTCAGGTTCAGATGAGTATTTGAAAAATTATTAAAAAGGAATTCCAAAGATTTTCTCAAGATTAGAAAAATCTGATTACAATGTAAAGCAATTTGGTTTTCTTTTCTTTTTTTTCTGTGGTTTTAATAGAAGCTATGTAAATACATAGAGAAGAGTTAGAAAAGTTGTGGGTTTTCTTCTGTTCATGCATGCCTCAAGAAAAAAAAGCTTTGAGTCAATTTTTAATGTTGCCCAGGTATTTTCTCTGGTCACACGTAGTTTCTGTTCTTTCTGTTAAACCAATATGTAAGTATTATTCTAACTATATAAAATTTTCTGTACAGATAAAGAGGAACTTTTTGTACCTACTCCGAGTTATTTTGAGATTGTCTACTTGAACCCAGATAAACCTGCAGTCGTCCCATGCCGTGTTACTACTCCTTCAGCAAAAGTAACTCTACACAGGGAATTTCCAGCAGGAGAAATTGAAACAGATGGAACTGATATTACTTATGATGTGAAGAAGGGTTTTGTCTACCAGCACCCTACTTCTGATCATAAAGGTATTGTCTACTGCAAAGCAGAGTCACAGGGAGCACCTCAGATTTCCATCAAGTATCACCTACTGTATGTGGAAGGTAAAGTGCAGTTTTCTGTATGCTTACACCTATTTGTTTCTTCTCCTGCCATTGTTTAGTAAACTTTTTTTTTTAAAAGAAAAGTAAAATATGTAATGTCACCAAAGTTTTAAAATCTTGATCAGAAGTATTATGTGATAAAACTTTGCAAGTTCAAATTCCAGCAACTTCCTAGTGTAGAGGGGAATGTTGCAGTTATACATCACTTGTTACTTAAGCAAACTGAGGCAAAAATTGACTCAAGTTTATTAGTGTGCTTAAATTCAGAAACTGATTTTCTGCTTCCAAACACTGTCTTTCTTTCAGTTCCCAAGGGCCCACCTTCAACCACAATTGCAGTGTCATCCAGTAGAGCAGAAGTCAGTGAGAGTGTTCATGTAACCTGCACAGTCCTTGGGGAGCCAGATGTAGATGTGAACTTCAGGTGGCAGTACCCAGGGCAAGAGGTAAGAAACCTGTACCCTGGCTGAAGATGTTTGTTCTTCCTAAAGGCAATGCTTTGAATGCCAGTCAGTGTCTACATTTGGAGTAAGGTTTCTTTCAGACTGTGGTGTCTGCCCCCTGCTAGCTCAGGCATACTGGTATCCCTTTTGAACTTCAGCCCATCTTTTCCTGAGAGCCTAGAAGTAGCACAGGGATGAAGCTGGAGAGCTTTACCCATGTTAGCAAAAATCAAGCTCAGCAAAGCTCACTCCTCCCTCAGGTTTCCCTTCCAGAGGCATTTGGCCTCTGGCAGTATTTACAAAGAAAAGCCTCAGACAGGGCCACAGCCCGAGTCAGGAAGCTATTCTGGGACAAGCCACAAAGCCTCACTGATGCCTCTGAATTTGGTATCCCTTCCATCTCCACAGCTTGGGCACATGAATCATTGCAGCACAGGATCTTTTAAGCTTAATTGTTGCCTGCATTCAGAAGCACAGAAATCTGCTTCTGCCCAGCCTCATCTGAAAGAGTTTGCTGGAAACATCCAGTGAATCTTAAAACTTGTTGGTTCTTTTTCTTGCACAAAATAAGGTGTGTCTGATTAGCATCACTGGTGATGCCCTCCCTTCTCCCTCTGCTCATCCCAACCAGTTACAATAGGGCCTTGTTTCTTAACCAGCCTCATCTCTGATGCTGTTTATCCTAACCAAGGTAGAAGCAGAGGGAGGACTGTTCAAAGATGGAACCCTTCACCAGAGGAAAGGGATCCTCTGAGACTTGAGGATTTGCCAGCCCTCCTGGTGCTGTGTTGTCAAAGGAAGATGCACAGAGCTTGCTCATAAGCAACTGATCTCCCTGAGCCAGCAGGCAATGGAAGTAACTGAACTGCAGGGGTGATTGCTTAAGGGAGTGATTGGAGTTCAGTGGTCAGTGAGCTTGAGAAAATTCAAATGTCAAGTCCCGTAAGTTTGCTGTAGTCCTTAAGATAGCCACTGTAGCACTCTGCTGTCACAGGAAAGTGTGGGTCTTTTCAGGGGAAAAACACTTGTGATACCTGGTAAGCACAAAAGGGATTTGAACTGCTGGTGATGGTACTGGGCACCTGGAACCAGGTTGTCCTCTATTCACAGAATCATAAAATTGTCAGCGTTGGAAAAGACCCTCGTTTCCCTCTCCTCTCAATGTTTGTTTTTTTGTTGTTGTTTTGGGGTTTTGTTTTGTTTTGTTTTTTTCTGCTGCTTGTCATATGTTTTCCTGCTGTGATCATTGAAGTCTCAGAGCTTGTGAGCAATTACCAACTTCCCTTCCCTGCCCTGTTAAGTGAGGGCAGCCTCTACTGCATTTGGAGAGGGGCTTGGTACTGATAGCATGAATTAGGTGATCTGAAGAGTAACTACTGGATGGAGCACCAGAAGTTTGGCAGAATTCCTGTTCCTGGTGCCTGTTTGAATTTAGGAAGGAAAGAGGCAGTCAAACTTCCACCTGTTGGTGAAATAAAAAGTAAAATGTTAGAGAAAATTGAAGGGCTTCCAAGTCCAGGGAGCTGCAGAGCAGTAGTGGTTTGACTTAAATGCCCAATCTCCCTCTCAGTTTAGCTCTCAGCATTACTTTGAGTGAGATGCATTAACAAATGGCAGCGTCTCTGTCCTTCAAGGTGGGGCTTTAACTCTCACAGTCTTACAGTGATTCACTGTCTTGGATGAGGAAGAGAAGAAATGCCCCTGCTGATCATGTTGGCTTTGTTGATTGGTATGGCTTTCTGGATTTTTTTGTGTGTGGGTTGTTTTTTGGGTGTGTAGCTATGTGTTGGACTGTAGTAACTATGCAGAGTCCAACTTAGTTACAAAAGACAAACTTTAATTACTAAGAACAAGCAATTGAAAGACCAAAACTTCTAGACTCAGCCTGGCCTTCCAAAACTCTGCTCCTTACTAGTGTTCACCCCTTGCTTCTTCTACACCTTTCACAGCTGAGTGGCTGCCCAAGCCTGGTTGCTGGCCAAGCCTGTTGTTTGGTTTGTAGCCCAGTTTTTTTTTCCAGTGATCTTACAGCACCAGCTACAACACCTCCAGGTGCCCTGCAGTTACAGTCACACCTCTCTAGCACTGATTGACTGTAAACACATGCAAATTATCTTCCTTGTTTGCTGTGGATACTGTGGCTGCAGTGCAGGGCATGTGGACTGTCAGCTGAGGACTGCACCCACCTGTGGGCACTGGGAGAGACACTTTGGCCTGTGCCCTGCATCTGCCCTGGGTGCTTATCCTTTGGAGTAAACAGTCTCAGTTCCAGCTGTGCCTGGGGACAGGGAGGGAAAGTTGTGGTAGGTTTTTGGCCAAGAAAAAGATTAATTAAATGTCAGCATAGAAGCACTGCATGGGTCTTTTTGAGATTTATTATGGAAATATTCACATGCTGCAAAGGAAAAAGATGAGGATGGAGAGAGTAGAGAGAGGATCACCAGTGATGCTGGCCAGACAGACTTTCTTTTGTGCAAGAAAAAGGACTGTCAAAGGTCTAAGCTTCACTGGATGTTTTTATTCATTGCTGCTGATTTCAGTGATAGTTTCTGTTCCCCAGCACCACCCCACCCAGCACCTGGGCTGTCACCTACCACTTGACCCCTCAGCAGAAGCAGCACTTTAATTCCTGCTTACTCCTAGATACACTGAATTGCAGAGGCCCTCATCTCATCTCTTTTTCGCCCAGTGGTATTGTGGGTTTTTTTTTTTCCCTTGCCACTCCCTGACAATTTCACTTGCTCATTCACCTGCTCTGAGTGCATACTGATCCACTCCTTAATAAGATTCCCTGAAACTGGCTTCAAAGCAGAAGGCAATTAGTTTAAGAAAAATGGGGCTAGCAGGAGCCAAACCTGGCAAATAGCACCTGCCTTATGTGGTCTTCACTTTCAGGAGGGTCAAGGAAGTTCCACTATTTAGGCTACTGGAGAACTCAGGCTTGAATTAAGTTTGGAGTTGTACTTGATGGTAGGTAACACTTTTCAGGCTGTGAACAGGAGGTGCTCTGCCAGGCAGAGCTCTGCTAATTAGCTTGATTCCTTCTAAAGGGTTAAAACTTGCTAGAATGAGATTACCAGTTTTTCAATAAAGTTTTTGGTAGCTGTCAATGCTTGCCACTTCCTAGGCATTGCCTGGCTGCACTGTGACTTGTCTCTGGGCTGCAAGAAGTGGCAGCTTCTTCTGTGCTGGTTATTGTGCAAGTGTGAGATTGGAGCTTTGGTTCTAAATAGAAAAAAAAGTCATAACAAGAAAAAAAAAAAAAGGCAAAACTTTCTAAGTATCCTTGTTTGTATTTTTGACTTAGAAGTTACATACACGTTAGAAAAGTATAATGTGAGGATTAATTTAGAAACATTTGTGAATTGTTACTCTTGGCTTGTATGTTATCTAACACAGGCTTTCTGAAAGGAGAGGAGAAGGAGTAGGAGTTATTTTGCAGCACATACTTTAAAGCTTTTCTCTGTGCTAAAAGAGAACTAGGTGAAGCTCAGTCAACCAACTCAAGACACTGCTGCCTTCCTTTTTGGGACATCCTTAAAGTCTGAAAAGACACATCTGTACTGCCACACCTTATGCCTGATCAATGGATCAGGTACCCAAACTCAGCCTTGGTAAGTGGCCCAGAGCTGCAGCTGAGCTCATCCACTGGCAGCCCATTGCTCTTCTGAAGATACTCAGTACTTGCACTTAGAGTGGAAGAGCCATCACATTATCCTTACTTGGCACTACTCATTGGTGCATCAATATTAATGCAGGAATGTTGTTGCAACTGCCAGACACCTTTGGTTTCCTCACTTGAGTCTGACTTTTGGCTCTAGGCTCCTACTCTCCCACCTTTTGCTTCGTGTTTTCACAGGGCAGTTGAAGATTCACGTATTTTCTTATGTGGGTGGTTTGTTTTTTTTTTCTTTTAAACAGTCTAAGAGGCCTGTGATTATCCAAAACTTCTGGAGACTGATGAACAGAGGAACTGGACATACCACAAGGATTTCAAAGAGCATTCTTGTTGTTGAGGATTTTGAAGTTAGAGATGCTGGAAACTACATTTGTATAGCTAGGAACCTACAAGGAGAAACAACAGTAGCTACTGAAGTTGAACTGAATTGATAGGAAAGGTTTCTGGACATAAACGAACGGTGTGTTATTTGACATTATAGCCATTTATTTTCTTTATTACTGTTTAAATGACATTTTCACTATTGCAGTCTCTTTTCATATGTCAATACTTTCCATATTCACTAGCTTGACAGGCCAAACTTGAGTTCCCTGCACCCAGTAGGAGTCAGGTGTGAGTTAAAATTTAATGCTTCATAGCAGTGCTTATTCAGCCTGAACATGCAGAGTACTTACTGGGTTTCAGAGTAGGTCCTCCTGGGCTTTCCTTTGGATGTGGTCTTTTTCCTCAAAGTCTTCTCTAAGGTTAACCTGCTGTATAGTTTGTGCCTGTTTTGTGTATATGAGAACTAAGAGGATATTAAATATCCTCCAAAATGCACCACACAGGTGTATTTCTTCTGGTGCTGTGCAATTTTAAAGTTTAGAGTTTTAAAGTTTAAAGTTTTTACTGTACATGTTTTAAAACAAAAGAAAAACCCAGAATAATAAAAAAAAACCCAAAAAACAAACAAAACCCACCAAAAAAAAAACCAAACCCACAAACCCCTCAGCTTGTTACAGAATTAGCCAATAGAAAATGTTTATTTTGCAAGATTAAATTTCTGAACACTATGAAAACATGAATGTGTGTGTGCACTCATTTCACATACGTGTAAGGACAAACACAAAATTCTAACTCATGAGGAAGATTAATAGTAAACAGACATTAAGATGCATCTCCAACAACTTGTATGTGGTCAAGTATTTTACATTTTCCTTATGCTGTTGCATTCTTATACCCTAAAACTTAGCTTGCTTAAGAGTTCACTCGAGATATTTAATGTTTACTGAATTATGTAGCAAATTGTTTGCTAAAGGTAAAACCTTTTATTTATATACTATCATTTACAGAAGAAAATAACCATATGTAACATTAGCATAATGTTCTGTAACAGCAGAATCTTTGCTCAGATTAAGAAATTCAGCTCAATTGCATTAATTTATGCAGGAGAAAAGGAAAGATGTTTTATTTACTCATTACTGTACCTGGATAAATAAGCAACTGCTTCTCCTCACCCTGGGTATTGTTGCCAATACAAGGAAAGAGAGTTTACAGAGAAAAGGTAAGAACTTGGTAAGAGCACTGTTGGACATTTGGGCAATGTTTTTTCTTCCTAGGCTTAAGCACAGAATCCATGCAAGCTGGATTGCCTGTCAATCCTAGACTGGAACTGTAACTTCCAATACAAATCTACACAGGACTGTTCTGTGACATAAAAAACAACCAAGGACTTTAGATGCAAACCATTTTATTTGAGGCATGTGAAAACCAGCTTACTCTGAGCATACCAGGAAAGGGTCCCTTGCTTGCACACTTCAGTGTGTGTTGGTCTGCTTTTGACTGGAATTCACAGAATCACAAACTGCCACAGTTGGAAAAGACCTCTAAGATCACTGCATCCAGCTGGAAATATCCCCCTCCAATATAAAAAAAAAAAAAAAAAAGTGTCTCAATACCTGTATCACCATGCCCCTTAGAGCATGTCCTGAAGTGCCTCATCTACACAGTTTTTAAATACTGTATTTAATTATATTATATTGTATATTATCTATATATATTATATATATATCTATATATATTATCTATATATCTGTATTATCTATAATATAGATAATATATATTAAACATTTATATTAAATATTTCATATTTAATATATTAAATATATTAAATATTTAAAATACTGAGTCCTCCCTGGACTATGCCTAAAGCCTAACTACTCTGTAAAGAAACTCTTCCTACTATCAACTCTGTTCCTAAAGCTTTCTTCTGGTGAAGGCTTGAAGTAAGCCCTTTGCTCCAGATAGTCCAACTCTTTGAGCAGATTCATACAGCATGGTTTTGAGTAGTGATATACAGTAAGTTCTATTGTAAAAATGGCAGCTTCTCAATCATGTCATTAAGCTGATCAGTGTGCCTAATGAAAACATTCATTAACCTTGCTGAAAGTTTTTTCTTCAGCATGCAGGAACCTAAACCCACATAACTGACAGAGTAAATATCCATGAAAAAACTGAAATGGCTCCATGCATGTCACTTCATGGAGAACACTGCCCAGGTGCTGCAATATTGTTAGCCTTCAGAAACAAGGTAGTTAGCAAAAAACTCACCAAAATAATTAAAAATAGGAAATAATAGGACCAACTTTGAAGGTGTATAAGGCAGTCCCTTGTTAATCTTTTTCTTTATTAATAAAAGGTATCAAGAATGTTACACTGTTACTCACATGACTAAATAGATGTTAAACAATTTCAGAGTAATACCTGAAAGAGGGATTTTTTTTTTTTTTTTTTTTTTAAAGACAAAGTTACTTTGGTCAGATTAAAGTCTTAACAATTCCTGAGCTTCTGGATAAGGCTGTGCAACGTGCTCATTCCTCTTTAGCATTTTCATTTATTAGAACAATGTATTTTCCTTTGAACTGCAGGAGCTGTGCCAACTTCTTAAATTTCAAAGTGCTTTTGAGCCCTTAGTTATACAATTGATTTTCATCAAAATATCTAGAGCATGGAAAACAGTGTCACCTGTTCAGGCCTGTTCAAGAAAGTAGCAGTTCATGTAGCAGCATCGTGTCCTTGGTGACAGTTTGGCCAGAGAGGAAAAGCCAAGGTAAATCTGTTACTGCATCCCTGCTCCAGCAGTCTCCCTCAGCTTTGATGGTTCTGTGTCCCCATCTCATGCAGTTCTCAAGACTGGTTATAGCTACCTATAGTGGCACCTACAGTGCCTCTAGGGAAGAATTTCTGGTGGTTGTAGATTTTTTTTACCCTTGCAGCCATCAAAATAATAATTCTAATTGTAAACTATGAGAATTATTTTACTATGTATTTTACATAGTTCTTATTTTACCAAAGGCCTCCTGGGCAGGCCAGATGCTTTTCACATGGATGCAATTACACATTTCTACATAAACAAACAGTGACACAGGGGAAGAGAATAAAGCCCTGGAAATGAAATTTAAGTGACTTGTCTATGTCTCATGCCTAAGCCTCCCAGTATTGCTACTTCTATCACCTCAGTCACCACAACTCTGCAAGGCAAGGCAGCAGTGAACAGAAGGAATGTTTCTTCAGGCTTCCAGGTTGCTGATGAGCTTTATAACTGCAGCTCACCCCCTAAATGATTTTTTGGTTGTCAGGCAACTACAGTTTTAAAGATCAGTAATTACTTACTGTCTAGAAGGAATTTCCTGCATGAATTGCATAATACCAGTTTACATGCAAGTGTCTTTGGTGTTTGTAATGAGAAATTAAAGCCTTCAGTTCACATGAGGAAATGATTCACCTGAAATTTTGCAGCAAATATAGTGCAATTCATACAAAGGCCTTTAGAGAAATGTACTGAAGGGACCATATTGTTATGAATAGTTCAGAAAGCAACTGCTTGATACAGCTACAAATGTTGCTGTTAACTTCCTCTGAAATGTAGAGTTGGAACTACTAGCTGGAGTACCTGAAGAAAGTAAAGCAACACAGTTGCTGGCACTAGTCCTCTGGAATATATTTCTGGTGAGCAGGTTCCCAGCTTTTCCTAAAGGAAACTTTATGCTAAAGAAATAAAAAAACAAAAGTAAAAGCCATCAGATCAAACAAAGCCTTTGCTAACACATGTTATTTAAGTTAAAGCTTGAAATATTAATCCTTAGTTAAGTAGATCAAAATACTGAAACAGCACTCACAGGTAAACAGCATTAATTATTGAATACAACAGGACAAACACTAAACAGGTATTTCTGTACTCTGACTTCTATATACAAGGATTCTTCCTTTCTTCATGAGAGCACTGAAGGGTCTATCTGCAGGAAGTTTAGAGGTGAGGAGCCTCCCCTTCCTGGAGGGGAAATACAAATAAATTAACTCTCTGTATTATTTACTATATCATACTTACTTTCCTGTATTGTTAGCCTGGAAAAGCTTTCCCTTGCTCTGTTACATGAAGGGATATGCTGGATTTCATCTGCAAACATTTTTATGCACTCTTCTTACATGTTTTATTTCAGATTATAAAATTCTTACCAGTGTCTAGACAAGTGTTCTTATGACATGGCCTGTTAGATTGCTAAACTCTGTGGCTTTTCTAACACAGTTTTCCCAAATAAGGTGAGCATTTTAATGAGTCCTGCAGGATATGCACATTTGGTCCCTGTATTAAGCCAACTGTACTCTTACTGCTTAATTCTGTATGCCATCTACATGCCTTTTTATTTTTTTAACAGCCAAACTGAACTGATAATAATCACAAGCAAGCTCTGTGTAACTTCAGCCTACATGAGAGTAGCAAGAGTCAAGTTAGGATTTTCTAAGGATTACCTGAATAAGTGAAGCTGCAGTGTTACTGTTCTGCTGAGCTGAGCAGGTACTAAGAATTTTTCATACTTGGAGGAATGTTCTTCCTTGAAAATCACATGACTAACACAAGTAGGAGAAAACCCCTTTGATCAGTAAAAAAAATTTATTTTTAAGCATTCAGTTCAAATACATGTGATCAAATCTCTTTGACCAAAGAATGTTCCAAGATCTACTTTAAGCCAAGCTTTAGCCCACAAAGGATTTTCATAGTTAAATTTGAAACCCCTAGAAAACATTTTAAGTACTGACACCACTAATATGTGGTATGTACAATGCTCTAGAGAGGATTAAGAGGAGGATAATGTTCCATAGAAATGGCACCCTTCATTTGTACATTATGGAAAAATTAAGTAAATTTAATGATGAAATTCAATCACAAGTTTAAACATATTACAACTTACTGCATGAGCACGTTCAACAGTCTTGTTTATCTGCCTGGCTTCCTCATTACTAGCCAATATTTTTCAAGTCTTGGGTAAAGGGGTTTGCAGTGGGTCTCCAGTTGAGCTCCCTAAACACTTTCCATTCTCTTGATTCCTGGCCCCAAGGTCCTGGAAAAGCATCAGGAAAACTCAGCAGTTATAATTTACAGTAACAGTTGAATGCATAGCCAGTTAACAGCATTAGCTAAACACCAGTGTAACAACAGTCCTGGAAGTGGTACTGTAAAACCCAAGCTACTGTAAGCACAGATAGTGTTTTGTAATACTAATTGGAAGTTGAACCTGTGTTTAGTAGCTACAGTGCAGCCACCATGAGCAGGTCTGACCAAGGGTGTAGCAAGGCTACACCACTGCCCTGCTGAAGCAGATGACATTTCCTCCAGCACTCTCAGCCTTCAGTTCCAGTAGCCAGACAGTTTTTTTTCCTACTCTCTAGAACCTGTTGCCAAATGTATTGGCAAAGCACTGATACCCTGCAATCCAAGAGAAGGTATGGCAGACCCAGCAAGATAAATACCCAGTATCACCTTCCCCCTCTTTCTCAGGGTTATCCTGTCCTGAAGCGTGTTAATACAAAGACTTATGCTTAAAAAGGAGAAGTGTGTCAGTGCATATATTGGAATTCACAAATTACTCAAGATCCTCTTGAGAACTTGAGTTAACAATGCACCTGTAATGACAATTATTGCATTTTTCTCTTTGGCTTTCAAACCTGTGTCTAGTTTATCCTCAGCAGCTGGCCTCAGCTATGGGCACACTGTTTTGGGGCAATAAGCAATTCCTTTTCAGCAGGTAAGATGATAGGTTTAGATTTCTAAGCCCGTAGCTCAACTAATAACTTCTGACCTTGAGGGCTACTGTGGTTCTGACTACAACACAACCCTGTTGACCTGAAAGCCAGAATCCACTGTATCCTGCAAAAAATGTCTCCTGATAAATGGCAGAGTTGTGCCTGGGTATTAAACCAAGAATCCATGCAAAGCATGGCTGCGATTCTGTTAGTTTTTCAAATTCAAAGCTGCATACTCAGGTCAACCAAGACACTAATGAGTCAGTTGACAAAGCTTTTCGTGCCATTTTTTTACTGAATTAAAGCCAGGAAGATGAAGGAAACTAACCCATAGTACTAGAGGCAGTTTCTCCTCATTCCTGAGTGAGGGGACTCTGCTAAAAGCATGCACACTGACACCATTATTAAGGAAGTACATGTCAATATATAGTCTCCAGCTTTTATCCTTTATTAAGAACACAGCAAAGAAGGCAACATTAGACACACGCACAGTGTGTCACATCCATTCCATCCACAGCACTCGCACACGCATACACACAGCCTTAAAAAAGTGTCTGTGATAAGGAACATAGTATAAAGGTTGTGATCTTTATCTCTAAGCCCCTGAGCTTTTCCTTATAGTTAGGTGAAAAGGCAATGAACAAGTCTTTCCTTGCTCTGTAAGTGCTTTGTGCAACAATGTCTGTAGAGGTCATAAACAAGTCTTTTTGGGAGGAGCAACACAACACCAGTGTCTTTACTCCCATACTCTCAGTCTCTCATCACTATTTTTGCACCAAGTCATTTCCAGTTCTGTGGAGCCGCCACAGTCAGACAGAATCGGTCCTCCAGATTCCAAATGAAATGCCTTCCCCTCCTTCTCCTCCTCCTCCTCCTCCTCCAGAGATGTCACCGTGGTGATATTGTGGGACTAGAGAAGTTACCAGAATGTCGTGGGGACTGAAGAGGCACCGACGGAGAACTGGGAGACAGTTTCCTTGGACTGCATAGGTCACCATTGTGCAGCTTCCACAGAAGTTCTTCATTTTCCATGGAGAGGCGTTTGTTTACTTTGGACTCTTTCTCTAGGGACTCCTGTAAAACTGCCTGCTCTGTAGAAAGCTGCCTGTGAATGCAAGAGTCACATCAGAACACAGAAACCAATTTGGAGGCTGCAACGTTGAACCTGAATGTCAAAGAAGGTTTGAAATCACATAAACTCCTGTTTGGCTTCTAAATTACTGGCAACTAAATTACTTCCTGAAAATGAGGATTTTACGTGTTCTCATCTTTGTTGGATTTAAATTGGCAGCTTGCAGAAAGCAAAAAAAAAGTCCCAATCAGAAACATTCCTAAAGACCAGAAAAAGCATCAAAGTGTGATGTTTTTCCTGTGAATACTAAAGGATGCTTTAGATGGCCATGTTCAAGCGTTTGGGTCTGGTGGCAGCATCAGCTCAACATAAAAGCTGAATTTCTTTATTTTCCTTCAAACTGGAAGAGTTTGCCCATCCATTTAACAGCTGAAGTTAGGAGAACTTCAGGACCATTTTACTTATGTTAAATGTTAATATTGCTAAGTAACACGCACACTGGGGTTTTCACTATCTTCACTGGCAAGTTAAGGGACAAGTCACTCAGCTGAAGTGGTTGTAAGTAAAACCATGTTTAGCTCACAAGCCAGTAATAAAAGAGCCCGTCTATAATAAGATGGTATTTCTGAGTTGCTTTATCATCCCTGAAATATACTGAGCACTGAAGAATATACTGAGAACCTTCACCCCCTTACGGTGATCTGCTCCTGCTTGTTCTTATACATAGGAGCACACATTTGTAGAGATACAAGTAGGGAAGAAAGGGGCTTGTTCAACAGAGTACTACAAAATCCTAGTCACTACTATATACACAGAATTTTCCTTCTTGTCACAGGAACACCTTCCCCTGGTTCATAAGAACATCTAAAAGTTCACATTTTTCACCTTGAAAGCTCCATGTGTTTGTCCATCCGAGCTTTTAATTCTTCATTTTCTTGCTGAACCTTATTCAACTTCTCCATCAAAATTGTGTTGTTCTCCAGCTTAGAAAAAAATAAAAAAGGTCACAGTTTAAAATAAAGCCCATACATGTACCTAATCAAGATACTGACTGAGGTACCACAGGCAATCATATTCGAGTTTGCAGACATTGCTACAGTGGAGCAAAAACCTGGAGGAACGGGAGACTATCACAGCCTGTGCTTCTGTATCAGTCAAGCAGATCCTACTTACCTCACCCCTGCATAACGCTGGCACTTTGCCACCTGTGCTACTGGATACCAACAAAGGAGGACTGGATACGGGATCTACCAGTTAACCAGCACACTCTGGTAACTTCTGCTAGTGACAGGGAGCAGTTTCAGAAGCTGTTGCAGACAGAAAACTGTCTAGAAATAGCATTAACAATGATAAATTCAAGAGCTCTCCTGTGTAAACAGCTCTTCCTGTTGCTCTCCTTATTTCACTTCATTGCTGCAAGATGTTCTCAAAGGTTAATGAAAAAAACTGATAAACTTGTTGGATGGTCAGAGTTCTACACTGTGTGTCATAAAAGATGAAGGTCTATAGTACTTTACTAGCAGTTGTAGACCAGAGCAACATAGGATACTGTACAACTGTATCAACAACTGTACTGTACAACAACTGATATTAATGTATCCCTTTGTATCCAAGCCTCTTTCTGTACCTCGTCCTAACATCTTGCTTAAGAATTACAACAGTGTTCAAAGGCCCCACCCAGGACAAGGACCCTGTCCTGCCAGAAATAAGAGCGTGATATGCAATTACAAACTTGGTCCCCAAATTTGCATTTTCATGTGGAATTATGCACAGTCAGGAGCAAATCCACACAGCCAAACAAGTAGATTTGAGATAACAGCTAAAACGATTGACCTCAACTAATCAACTCTACATTAAAATATTTATTCCATTCCATATTTGATCCCTTCTTGTTCAATTAGGATGATTTCCATGTTAATGCTTTCCTAAAAATGCACTCGAGCCTCTGTAAGACTCAAGCAAACATAGTAGGCAAGGTTTTTTTTCTTTAGAACACAGAGAGGGAAGAGGAAAGGAAAAGTGGAAGAGACTCCCAGAAACCCCACAGTGCTTATCAATAGTTTATACAGATCAATAGTTGCCTTAAGAGGTTATAAGGTCATTTACAGCATCCAGGGATCCTTTGCCCCCCTTGCTTTACAGCCCAAGGCAGATATAATTGTACCTGCCATGTGTGGTGTCCCATCATCATTTCATGTTTCCTTTTAAACAAAAAGGATTAATCCTTGCATATAGGTCTGACCAGCCCAAGTTCATAACCAGAATATAACTCAAGAGATATGGTCCAAGCCAGCCAGACCCCAAGGAAAACTCACCAGTTTTTCCATCTTCATTAGCTTTATATCCTGCTCATGGAGTTTCTCATTCTTGATCTCCAGCACTGCTTTCAAACTTTCCAGCTCCTGTTCCAGATACATAATCTGTGGGTGTTTCTGAAAGATTTCCACAGAGTTTTTGCTTAGTACTCGGAATTGCAGGAATTTAAAATGTTTCTCTGCTTTTTAGCAAGAAAATACAGTAACAGTTACTTTGCTATAAGTGAAATCAAATCAGTGTCAAATAATAAAAAAAAAAAGACCTCCTACTACCTTCTTCTCTGATTTTGTCTTCTGTAGGTGGATGGCTGCAGTTTTCTTTCAAAGCTGTTCAGAAAACACTTTGTGCACAAATGTGAAAACCCCTGTGAGTCAAAGGCAGGCACTAAAGCTATCACAGCAAAACTTGTTTTGCAGGGTGCCCAAAGGCTCCCTTTGGGGCTAGGAGCTCCAAAATTTATTTCATATTACTCATAACCCATCCCAAGAGGTAATTAGAGTAGGCATCTCAAGGGTTTTCAGATGCTAGGGTAGTTCAAAAAGCACCAGAAATTTAAAGCTATGAACTGTCACTGTTTTGAGTTTGAAGGTAGCTGGTTCATAAGCAGAAACTGTAAAATTTTGCTTTTACATTCTTCATAAAGCTGAGTAATGCAATTGCACATAGAAATCTTGCACTGCTGTACATCCATGACTTATCTTCTACACCACAGTAAGTTAGGATTATTTTTTTTTCTCCTCCTTTTTTTGTTGTTTTCCAGGAGGTGGGGGGGAGAACAGGAAGGGGTTAGGGCTGGGTCATCAGATGTGGTTCCTCAGGGACCTCTTTTCCAGAGGAAGGAACCATTTAAACACTGCAGAGTAAAATGTACTCTTTTCAAAGGCAAAGTCACAGGCAAAAATAAGGAGAAATAAAGCAACTCCCTGTTCGTTTCCAGGTAATTGAGTGGAACACAAACAGAAACCAATCAATTATTAAATGTGTTGTGTAACTAAGTTTATCTTTAAAAACAAACAAAACTTGTTTTAGCACATTTAGGTAGGAATACTGGTGTTCTACATTGAGCAAGAGCTTCACTGCCACATCAGAAACCTAAAACTTTTGGGCAATGCCTGCAGTTTTGTGGAGCACAATGCCACGAGGGCACAGACAGTGCATTTCATTTCACAGGTAACGAGGGCCTCATCACCTGCACCTTTCATTTTCTTCTCTGTCTGGACTGTGGCAGTGGTTCATGCTTAGTTTCTAGTTTTGAACTTGAAGGTAGATGTGCTGTGCTGCCTCAGAGAAGGAGGCAATTTGAGCTTCATTCCATCCTTTTCTGGCTTTACATGGCATCTAGGAGCTGGTGAGAGAAGTCATCCTGAAAAATGTAACGCAGCTTACAGAACTTCAAAATGTCATTTTTTTTTCTTTCCTTTCTCTGCCCCAGTGGTCTTAAGATGTCTTTTTACATTTAAATCTGAGCAACCACAATAGCTACTCATAGTAGAACACAGAGCCAGATAAAAAGACTGAAGGGCCTACATTACATTTTATAAAAAAAGCTGGAAATATCAAGTGACACTCCCCTAAACAACACAATTAGAAATACACATCTTCAATGGGCTAATGGGAATTCTGAGAGCACAATTTGTGTTCAGTAGTCACAGTATAGCAGAAGCATAACAGTATAGCATACTGGGTCAAACCACTGTTTTTCCATAGGGAAATTTCATGCTTATGATGTGCCTTACACTGTCAGAATGCAAAAGGCATTTGCAGCTCTGTAAAGGCACTGACAATTGCTTTTTTACATTAAGCATCCGAAGATGCCTGTGAAACGCAGCTCAAACACCCAAGTGCAGTGTACAAAGTTTGCTTTTGTATCAGCTCTCCCAGCCACAGCACCATTTTGTGGCCACAGATTGTTCTTGTGGCAGCTCTATCCTGCCACTAGAATAACAACCAGTAAGGAAGAAAAAAACATCAAATTCCAGTAAAAATCTGGGCAACTTCCACTAGAAGCATCCTCAGCACTTTCTCTCTGTGGGATAAGCAACACTACCAGTATTCCAGTTATTATAAGACAACCAGAAAGATAAGCACCTTTGTGCTTAACCCTCCCAGCGCATGAGGGAGTTTTTTCCTGCACTGAGAGGGTTGTTTTTTGTTCTGCTGCCTTTCCTCCCAAGGCTGCTCTGGGGTTAGAAATGTGTTCTAAGAGGTTTTTCATACACCGGGGAAAAAAAAAAAAAAAAAAAAAAAAAGTTTATTTGAAGAATAAATCAGCAACAAGTATGAATCAGTGTTTGAGCAAGTTCACTGAAGACTCAAGTACATAAAGGGAGTCTTGTAATATAAGCCACACTGATCCATCACCCACTGATCCACCATCAGAACATCTATTAACTGGTCTAGAAGAAAGCTATGGTACAACTTTTGTGTACATGTAGGTCTCTAATTAGGCTGTAACTTACACCGACTTAGATATTCAACAGCTTTTTAGATTTATAATGGTAAGGTTAATATGCAACATGGTAGTGACTGATAAAAACTTAATAAACACGGAAGCCCTCAGGCTTGATTGCAAACCTTTCATATTATGTGGTAAAATAAACCCAGGCTTACAAAATGCACACATTTGCATTACTTTTGAAAATCAAGACTTACAAGATTGGCTTTTTCTTTGGCTATTTGTTTTTGCTTTTCCAGTTCCAACTTCTCACTCAGAGCATCATTTTCGCATTTTAATTCATCGATTTTTTTCTGAAATTAAAAGACATGGTATAGTTACGCCAAGAATTCAGTGCACATCTCCAAACTATCTTTTCAGTTTCAGAATGTTGCAATGACCCCAACCCTTAACAAACCTGTAGCAATTCCTGCTTCTCTTTAAAAGAATCTTCAAGCAATTTCTTTTCAGATTCATGGGTACTCTTGAGCTCTGCAACAAATAATTTTTGCAGGTTTTTAATACTGCGTGAGACATGAAAATTCTTTCTGGAAAGCAGCATGAGAAGGCAGCCAGGACACACAGATGCAGAGTCAGTAACAACATGGAAAGAACATTTATCATCAACCAATCCACAGCATGTACAAAATATCAGCTTCGCTGCTGCTTCAGATTTGTTGATTGCCCCCTCACATTCATTTCATTAGCTGACAGCTTGTCAGGTCTGAAATCTACACGCAACACAAATGGACGAACTGAGCACAATATCTATATATGAAAAAAGCTGAGTTTCTGACTGGAAACAGCAAAAATTCGAACTTTGTCTTCCAAAAACTTCTAGAAAAACATTTCCTTTCCCACTTTGGAGATGCCACACAGAGGAGTTTGCTGTGGGATTGCAGTGCAATTGTCACTGTTCTATCATGACACAAAAGTATCATTGGAAACTTTGCTATCAAGTGGAGTTGAAGGCGAGAATGGAAATCATCATCAGGTAAATCACTCAGGTGCAATGCCATTTAAACTGAGCACACACACACACACACACACCCCTGCTTGAAAGACCACCTTTGTTCCAGTATCCTGTAAACAGAACGTACTATTTCTCAACACTGCTGTGTCAGTTTGTAAAGCACTACTACTTATCCTCAATTTATATTCTGAGGTGCTCCATATAGTAACAGGTGGGTGGAAGTTATTACTCCACCAAAAACTTTAGATTCTGAAGGCAGACTGATTCATCTTTTACTGAAAGAGTCATATCCACTCTTAAACACTTTTACAAGTGTCCTTCAACTAGTCATGTTTTTTCCTTTGTTTAAAATGAGACTTGTTCAGTTCCAAATGAAGGAATTCAGCCACTGTTTTTAAAAATGGCTGACCATCAAGAATAATGAAATGGTCATATTGATGAATAAGTTTGAAATATTTTTGTTTATGACTAACAGTACTATAGCATATGCACTTGACTGCAAAATACTTGCCTGAAAAAGAGGATTCATACTCCTTTTTCAGCTCGTGTACTTTTTCTGAGTGCCTGTTTTCAAGTTCCAGCTTAAAGTTTTCATGTGCGACATTTAAGTTGTCCACCTGCAATAAGACAGCATCATTTTCCCCTCCCCTTACACATGTCAAACCTTGTTTAAAATGCTCTTCTAACTGGTTTATGCAGTATGTCGAGTTCAGTAGTCCAGGTAGCACCTAACAGATGGTCACAGGAAAAGCTAAGCCACGCACAACACTTAACAGATGAGAATGATGCCTTACATATTACTGCTAGCAACAGGATGAAGTACCCATCTGTCACATGCAAGGCACTGTTGCAAAGCAAGACCCAGGCCAGATGTGAAAAAAGGCCAGTTATAAATCCTAAAACTTGAGCTGCCTTAAAGAAGCCAGTGGAGCTCCAGAAGCTATTGAAGCTTGCAGAACGCAAGCAGTCTTCACCATGTTTAAACACACGCTTAAGATCTGAGCAGCTTAATGTAGAAATATTTTATAGTTGCAAAGTGAACTTTCACATTACATAAAATAGCTCCATTATTAACAAGACACAGGATTCTCTGAAGGTTCATTTGTAGCAGAAAGCAGCTGCTAAAGAACATTTCTACTTCAAGTGTCACAAACCTGCTCCTGGAGTTGCGCTTTGTACTTTTCAGCTTCTTCAATGCAGATACTTTGGAGTTTCTCACATTCTGCAGTGTAAAACTGCTTAAGCCTCTCCTCCAGATCAGCTAAATCATTCTGATGTTGCTGGTTTAGCTTTTGCAAAAATCCTTCGTGAGCAACTTGTAGTTCATTCCTATCTCTCTCAAATTTCTCACAAGCTGCAGAAGTGGTCGCTGAAGCAGTCAGAAGAAAAAAAGGGAAAAAAGTAATTGGATCAAGTTCAATGCTAGTGACACCATCTTCATTACAGCTATTTAAGATAGTGAACACTGCACAGCAACACAGTTACACTAATATAAATTATCTATGACAGGAGCACCACTTCCAAGGACACATGGAATGCATTTAGAAAGCACAAGCATGACAGTTTGCATGACACGTAAGAACAGATGTCTCATGAGACACTGGAGTGCTCCAATAAAAAAATTAGTTTGCTCTGCTATTTCACCTAATCTGATCCCATTTCAGTAGCATATTTGTCATGAGTACTTCACGTTTTGATATGTAAACCACTTAGCTAAATTTGAAAGTCATGACATTCTGAAGTCCATCCCTTCAACATGTCACTCACACTCAGATGTGCAGCAGAGAAGGAATTACAGCCTAATGTGGACTGCCCAAGACAGAACTGCCAAGCTGAAATGTGCAGCTAGTATGTGTATGCTCAAGGTATTTAAATATGCAAGATACAGAATAGTGTCAGGCAGATAGTGCAAAATATTAAGAAAACAAATTCACAGCAAAGAAATGCTGTGAATTGCCTTTACATTCATACTAACTAGCACAGGTCAGCAAAGTCAACTGTCTAGGTTTGCCTCCAGGGCAAGCCAGGAGTTAGCAACTTGTACTTTTGAGTTTGAAATCCATCACTGGCAACTCCAGCCAGCCAGGCCCAAATAGGGTTAGTAATTTTTCTATTGTTAGTATGACTGGAACAAGCATCTTGTGCAGTTACAGCTCCACCCAAAGCCTGGAAGAAAGGTGAAACAGGACCTTTAGCACAAGCCTGTGCTCACTGACCATAGGTAAAACTGCTTCTATACAGACTCCAGTGCTTTGGTTTTAAGTAGACTGGTCAGATGAGTGTCTACTAAAATGTTAACTTATCTTGAAGCAAATACAAGAGAAGTCATGCATAATACACTTTACAGCAGCTTGGCACACTGCCCTAACTGTACAAATATAAACTCCATGTAAAAACATAGGAAGGTTCAATGATTTTTATATAGGCAGTACAGGAAATTCTCATCACAACCCAGATTCAGACTTAAGATATATAAACTTCAGTATCTTTAAGGTCCAATTTGCAAAGCAGTAGTGGGCTTGGCTGTAGGGAAAGCAGCCTGCCCAGGCAGAGGACCTCACTACATGTGTGTTGGATTCCCTCTTGCTATATCTTATCAGGAGCAAGTAACCCAATGAATGATACTTGCACTATCTTTTAAGGACGCCGCATGGAAGTCTTGACCGTGCTGCCATCACCTGGAAGCTGCAGTTGAACTAGAAAGTGTATGACTGAGCTTTACTGCATGTTAATCAAGCTGTATGTGTCTGTACCTGAACTGGTTTTAACAGCAGGCTTAACTCTGCACCAGGCCTGTGTGAAAAGTCTGCTGATAAGGACAGATTTAAGCCAAGCTCTTCATCCCGTGACTGGCAACGATGCAACTAAAGGCTCAGCTGAAACACACCACAACATTCTCTGCAGCCCAAGCAGTTTTCACATTTTCCTAGACTTTCCATACCACCAGCATGTAATGCATTTCCCCTATCTTTATTCCTTTCACAGACTTCTATTATAACTGCTTCCTTTGGGGGAAAAAACACAAACAAACAAAAAGGAAAAATTCATATTCATGCTTCCTTTACTTTGCATCAGTGTAATGTTATTAAAACTATAAGCTTGTATTGTCATTTTTGGGGGAAAGAAGCAGCATCACACAGAGGGGACATTATTTTATAATGCAGAAAACCAGGCAGCAATCCACACAGAGACCTTAAACAGCCACTCAGAATGGATCTGACCATCTATAGCAGAGTAAGAAGGGCAGGCAGCTCTTGCTGAGAGGCAGGCAACTCACACACCTCAACACTTCCTTAAAACCAAGAGAGAAGCAGCAAGCATCAGTTTTTTTATTTTTAAAGCCAAAGCCATTCATTTGCTCCCATTTAGCTGAAAGAATGTGTTGCCTATCTTTGTCCTATCTTTAAATGTCAGCACACAGAACTATAGACGATGCAAAACACTTCAGAAAAAAGCAAATAGCAAACCACACCTTTGTCAAAGAAAACAGACACTCCAGCTCTTGTTCAGCCAGTTTGCAATTCAGATTTATGAGAATCATGTTAAAGGCAAACAAAAACTTACAGAACTTTTATTGGCAGTTTAACATTGCATTACCTTCAAGGTCATGTCTGGCCTCCCCAAAGCTGGAGGCTGCTATGCTTCCCCGTGGATGGCAAACCTGATTTGAATCCTTGCCATCCAAACCCACACCACCAGTGAGCTCCCAGTATCATGGTGGTGAAACAAACTCTGAGTATGCTGTTTCAGCCAAAGCACAGACTGAAGATTATTGATTTGAAATTATGACAAGTCCTGTAACCAAAATTTGTTCCCAAACTCGAGATGCAAGTGTCTGAACCAAGTATTTTGCACAGCCCTATCCATATCCAGACTGTTTTGTTTCAAGAAAGGGGCAAGCCATGAAAAAGGCAATTAGTTCCTTAATTTGGCCAGTCATCCACTGCAAGAGGATGCTGCAAAACTCTTGATTATAGCCACTCAAGAGTTTTCCCATAGAACTGGTGCTTAATTCTGAAGAAAAAAATTTCTAACTGGAACATGTTCTCTTCACATGTGCACAGGAAATCTCTATTTCTCATCCATTTCAGAGACACTTGAAGTGCATGGCTTCAGAGATTTTGTACATAACTACTGTGATTCCTTTCCCTTCTTAAAGTGCTTCTTTCTGCAATTCCACATCTTCATTATGCCAGGAATTGTAAAAGACCACAAACCTTAAGCATGGAAACAACAGAAGACAAACAGTCCAACAGCATTTGAGAGAAAAGTCAAGCCAGAGATGAAAAGCTGTGCTATCCATTTGTCCATTAAGTTTGTTCAGTCTTCCCTGTAATATTAATAGTTTTAAACTTTAAAATCATATGGTATGGTGTACATGGCAGCCAGAAGCAAGATTTACTTCTTTATTCAAATAGCAAAGCCATGAATAAGTTTCCTCCACTTGGTTGTCTCAGCCTCTCCTCCCAGTCATAGAACACTGTCTCATCCAATATTACTGCAACAGGGAGCAAGATTCATCTGCATTTTTAGGTTTCTTAACACCTCTTTATGACAAATGAAGAGCCTGGTTCTTTTGGGCAGAACCACAGGCTCCAGCAGTCACAGGAAGTTTGAGATTTGGAAACAGTTTCTCTTCAGAATCAGAAATATGGCTTTTGACATGTAAATAGCATTCATCTGTGGTAGTTAACTGTGGCCACTTGCATCTCGGGTATTTAATTGCACAGCTCTCTGTGTGTCAGAACACACACACACACACACACACACAAAAAAAAAAAGCCTGCAAAAGAGAAGTCTGGTTCTGGGACACGTGGCAACTCCAATCAGCTCTGCAAACAGCAGTGGATCCAAACAATATGAACAAGTAACAGCAACTGAAGCAGAAAACTACAAAAGTTGCCTTAAGATTCCCCAATAAATCTAATTACCTCAGTAAAAGTAGCCAAGAGGTAAGACCTTACAATTGTGCAGTATCAGCTTTCTACAGTTGTTTTTTTTTTTCCTATAATAAAACAGTTCATCATCCAATTCAGTCCTCATGGCTAAAATGCTTGCATAAACACATTTTTCAACTTATATTCCTCTACAAGTCACCATAACCATAGGTCTAAGATAAAATATAATTGTCTGGGTTTTCTAAAATCCTACACTTAGTTGTTTTGGGAAAAAAACGACAGTTATATTAATAAAATTGTTTAAGTTGCTCACTGGTCTAGTTATAATTTATGAAAAGCCATTATACTGTCTGATATCTTGAAACAGAAGTCACTAGGACAGTAAACTAGCAGCTTTCTAATGGATGTGGGGGATGTGAAAGGAGGATCATTACCAGAAAACATCAAGTATTTAGCACTGTGTTGTCACAGCACATAAAAGTATTGTTCTTTGTACTTCACATTGCAAGATCTATTCTATATATTCTGTTGATCAATAAATCTACTGTAGACATGAAGGCTCATTTAATTCTCCATAGTTTTTTTGCCAAAAACTGTATCTAATAAGTAATTCATGATTTTGGCATATTCTCAATACTGGAACTTCTTGTACCAAAATATGACCAAATTTTTCTTGGTGTTACTTCTATACTGAGACTCACAATATAGGACATTATTTCACATTTTTGTTCCTGAGCAAGTTGAAATGAGGCAGATAGACTGAAAAGCATGTTTTAAGCTACATTTTAGTGGATATGGTTTAATCCATACATGAAGCATTCATTTACCTGCTAGGATCTAAGTTCCTGTCCTCTACGGCTTCAAACACTCCAGTGTCAGCAGACAAGCAAGCATATGGCTCGTGACAAGCGAGACCCTGCCCCAAGTAACTTACAGAAAATTCAAGCTACAATTAAATATTTTTAGGATCACCAAAATGAGAAAACCAAATCACATTCACCCTATCCACCTGTAACACGAGTCCTTTTATCTCAACGTCCAAAACATATTAAAGGTCATTCATTAATAAAAATTATCATGAAGATATTTCGAAGAAAATACTGTTTATGAATGGCAATGCAGCAAATGGAGAGGAGAGGGAGGGGCTGGGTGTTTTGTTGTACAGGATGCACACAAGCCTCTCCAACACACTGAAAAAGGCTCAGGGATGGCAATTTTCAAAGGGCCAAGGCAGGCATGGGCTGAGTCAGCTCTGCACCTGCTGTTTGGTAGCAGAACTGAGCTGGATCACATCCAGCACTGTTGCAAAGAGGATGTGAAACAATCTGAAGAACAATTAATTCAGATGAGTTGTTTATACCTCTGAAGAAATATGCAGCTCTTGCGATTTCTACTTACATAATTAAACAGGTAACTAGAAATAATTTACACATGAGCTTGCATCTTAATAAGAAGGGAAAGAGGTGACAAATGGGGCCTCCGTACCTGCTCCAGGCTCCTAGAATCCAAGCATTTAGATTCAAACCGCAAAATTTAGTCTTTGTGGCTGGAGATGTTACAGAAAGAAAAGTTCAAAACCTAACTGCTAATGAATTTCAACACCTTTAGGAAAGTCCATCCCCAAACACATCATCACTGCTAACCCCACCCTTGCACACATTTCCACCTACTGAGAGCAAAACCCAGGAACCACCTTCCTCAGGCTCTGCACAGCCACATGGTCACTGCCAGAGGTGGGTTCTGGGATCATAATAGATATTTAAATCATTAAAGAAAAAGGTGTTTTGGTAGAAAGGGTCATACAGAATAAACCAGATAAACTGACAATTTGACAACAAGCCAATTTGGATTTGCAAGATAAATAAAAGAGCTTGGGAACAAACACAGTTGATCTTTAAGGCAAGACATTGAGAAGTCCAAAGTATGCAGAGTGCAAGCAGCGGGAGACTTCACGTTCCTTTCAAACCCAACAAGATGCAGCGCTCAGACTGCTGGGTCACCCAGCTCCTCTTAACTAGACTGGTACCAAACTGCAAACCAACAGGAATGAAAAAACATTTCAGCCTGGAACTCCACAAAACAAGTACACATGTCCACATGGGCAAAATAAGATTCAAACTATACTTCACTTTCTTAGCCAGTCTGTGCCTAGATGATGCTGTAGATCAAAAATTTGCAGCACTGACATCAAAATAGTCTATGGAAAGCTTAAGGTCAGCTATATCCATTTAACAGTGGCAACAGAAAGCTGATTAGCAGGTATGGATTTAAACAGGTTATTGTCAGCCAAAGCTACTGTTGCAAAGAATGTGCTCTTCTCACACCTTGTCAACATATGAGGTCTGGCTGGCATTTGAGAACCTTATTAAAAAACATAATAATAAATTTAAAAGCTAGGTAGCATCTGAAGACCTGTGCAGTCTCATTTCTGTGACTACCTCCACTCCTTTTACACGCTAAGAACAGAAGCACAGAAAGCCTAAATGTGTGATGTAGTTAAGGCACAGGAGCTGCATGAAGATAAAATGCATCACTGCAACCATGGCCTGGAAACTTTACCAAGGGAAGTGACCCCAGGGCTGCCATTCAGATACTCCTGCAGAGCTGACCCAGTAAGATCAGCTCTGTGAGGGGAACAGCTGATGACCTTGTCCAGCAGCAATCCCGCCAGCATCCCCAGCTGACAGCTCTGTGCACTCGTGGATCACAGATCTGTCAAGCTCAGTTGCATTTGAACTTTTTTCTATTTATCAACCTACTGAATTACATATTCTTGCAATAAGAGTCCCACATATGGGCTCAGCAGGCTGTTAATCAAAACAGAAACTGAAGTTTACAGGAAGCTCATTTAAGAATGAGGCACCCTTAGAAAAGACTAAGCTATGAAAAACAAAAAAACCCAAACCCAAACTTGCAACCAACCCAAAAAAAAGGGTAATTGGCAAAAGTGCTGGCTAGCTTTTGGTCTGCCCATTTAAGATGAACAAACAGTACCCTAGGCTGATAAAGGAAAAAGAATACTGAAGATGCATACACATGGAAGACCAGCAAGCTTCTTCCTCTAACAGAAATCCTTCTGAAATCATTTTCATGATAAGGTAAACAAATGAGATTTTACCCAGAACTTATGTAGATAAAAAAAGAAATAAAATTAGTTTATAATATTTATGACATGCTTTGTAGAAATGCAAGAAGCCCATTTCTACACTAATACTCCAGTTCTGTTGTCACTTTAGGGTGAGAGAAGTGCCAGCTGCAGCTGATTGGAGACACAACCCTCCATCCAGCTGCTCCTTCCCCTCGCTCCCCTCTGCCACTGGTGCTCCTTCAGCCACAAGATGAGCCAGGCCAGGAAGCTTTGGTAAAACAGCACTTCAAGCCACTGGTTTTCAGCTGGCTTAGGTCCCCAGGCAGCTCACAGAATGGCACATTGCATGGCTGCCCAGGCAGCAGTGCTGGCACAAGGCAGGACAGAGGGACGCAAAGGACAGACTCTTCTGAAGCCATCCCTACTGAGACCTCCCCAGAACAACTGCAAAACTGCAACCCAGGTGCTTCATCAGTAGGAAAGTTGTAGGACACAGCTTGACAGATGCCAGACTGCACTCCCAGCTTTTTAAGTACTAAGCTTCCAAGAAAGAAAACACTACACATTTCTACAGTGTTTTTGGTACTCTCATCGATCTCTTTATAGATGCAAAGCTTTCTCTGCATGTGATACTCCCTGTTCACATATCTGGTATTTTGTGCAGCATCTAATACTCCTCCTATAAATCTGCCTTTAATATAATCCTCTAAATTGGATGACAATGATAGTGACAAGTGGAGAAACTGCACTCTTGCTTCAGCTGAGGCAACAGGGAGACACTGCCCTCCCCACCACACTTCTAACTCCTGAGCAGTTGCTGGGCAAGGGCAGCCTTATTAACCACTGGTAGAAAATAAATCTGAACATTAAATGCACCACCTGCATGTAACAAGACCTACATACACACAAGTTTGGTTGAGACAATACTCAACTTCCAAAGCATGTGAAAATAAAAGTTTCCAACTTTTCAGTAAGTGATGTACCTGGAACTACTCCACATGTATTACTTCTGCTTTCAAAGCTTTTTTCTTTTTTAAAGGGGCTTCATCATAACACAAGTGCACTTTTATAAAATACTAGCTTAACTTTCAAGTGCTACCAGTTTCAATCCAGTGACTCTTTGCAATGCACAAGATGA
The DNA here is from genome assembly GCF_036169615.1 of Heliangelus exortis. NCBI lineage: Eukaryota > Metazoa > Chordata > Aves > Apodiformes > Trochilidae > Heliangelus > Heliangelus exortis. The sequence goes on along the minus strand of NC_092425.1, from coordinate 24,084,772 downwards.
TTCTGCTTTATGTTCAATAAATTACATGAAGTTAGCATTAAATGCAGTTAAATCAATCTTCAAAGCTGGCAAGAGCAGCCCCTGTACATTATAGCTCAGTTTCATACTATAGCTGTCCACTAGGATGAGTTCAAAGACTTAATCTCATTAGCCCTGATAGCATTTCCTCCTGTTAAATTTACACTCATTCACCTACAAGCCACTATGGCAAAAAGCAGATGTTACAGAGCATATTTTAGTTTTATATTTTTTTGCTAGCAAATCACAAGAAAACAGTGTACAAGTACGTTTCAAACAGAAGTATATATATATATATATCCTGTCAGACATCCTCCCATTTTTAAGAAAGTGAGTGCTTTGGTCATCAGATGCATGTTTTGCAAGGAGGCCCCGCCAGGAGCAGTCAGATCAGTGCCAGGAATTCAGTGAACCCGGGGTCACGCTGTCAGAGCTCCAGAGAAATGCAGCAATTAAAGCATCTGAGCAGAATTCAGCCAGGGAATTAAATGACTGCCATTACAATACCAGGACATCTGTCTTTCTGCAGATATGTTTTGCTGCATTTCGGTTCTCATGAAGAATAGAATAAAAAAAAAAAAATAAAAAAATTCTTACCTAGTTCTCCTCGAAGGTTAACCAGTTCTTGAGATAAGTCTTCAACCTCACTCAGTGCTTCCTCTCCCTGCACAATAAAAAACACCAAACAAAACATTTGGTTACTAGTGATCTGAGCAGGGCACCTTCCAGTAATTAACTTACATGTGTTCTGCAGGAAAACAAGAGGCAGGAGCAAGAAGCCAAGATATGAATCACTTAGGATAACAGTTCTGCTGTTACAAAATACACAGATGTTCTTCTGTTGTTAAGGAAGTTATACTTTAAAACAAAGAGCAGCTTTTTCCAGGATAACACCGCAATTAAAATCCTACTTTGCAGCAATTAATTATGTATTTTATGAGGAGTGTAGCAACATACGCCTCCAGAACAGCTGCCCTTGATAGCTGTCAAGGGCATAAAAGTACGGTTTGTCTTTGAAAGAGGCATCCATTAAGTATTTATCTTAAGCTTACTCAAACACAGACGCAAAAACTTCGCCAAATGCTCAGTCTTCCTTCCCTGAAGGGAAGGAACAGCCCCGCTCAAAGTTGAACACGGCCCACCCCGCCGCTCTTCATTTTCAGACAGATGATGTTCCCGATGAATCGTAACCCATCTGCGCTCAAAACAACCTGAAGCACCCATCTCTCCGGGAGCTGCGCCTCGGCCGAGCCCCTATGCCCCCCCGCCCCGCACCGGGGAGCGGCCCGGCCGGGTCAGAGCGGGGCGATCCGTACCTCAGGTGCGCAGCCCCCTGCCCACCGCCAGCCCCCGCCCGGACCCCCGACACACACAGAAACCAGGTACTACTTTACCTTCGCCGCAACACACTGAGAATAGGAGCAGGGTTTGGTGTTCAGGCCGCCCATCTTTCAGCTCCGGCAGCCCCACGCTCGCCCCGCCCCCGGCGCCCACCGGAGCCAGGCTGGGGGGGATTCTGCCAGCCGGACCGGGTCGGGCCGGCCCTCGCCTCCCCAGGTTACCCTGCTTCCGTGCCGATCGCTCCCGGCAGCGGCTGATACTGCAGCTTCTGCAATTGGCACAAGCAGCCAGCGATGACTTAAAGCCACAGCCCTGCTTTTATGAACAGGCGAGCCCCAGACGCGAGACTGATCGATCCCCGCCGCCTCAGACGGCAGCCGGACGGCGATGGTAATGCTGTCCTTCCCGGCAGGTGAGGGAGCTCCGCGTTAGCTGGGCACCATGTCACAAAACCAGAGAAAGACCTTCGAGATTATCAAGTCCAATTGCTAACCCGGCACTGGCAAGTCCATCACTAAGCCATGTCTCCAAGCACCACTTCTAAGTACCCCCAGGGAACTTGGCTCCACCGCTTCCACGGGCAGTAAGGAAATTTTCCGCAGTATTTCACGAGTGTTTCCCTGTTGGCTCGCATTACCTCAGGAGCCCCTGGCTCCTCTCTGTAAGGCTTCGAGTGTGCTGCAGTGTAGCCAGCACATCTCAGGGAACTGCCCGAGGGCCCTCCCTAGCACCCCGGCCCTCTAACCTCGGTGCGTCATCCCACAGCCCATCACAGGCAAGCCTGGTATTAGCCCCCTCCCCCTTCAAGTCTAGTTTAAAGCTCTGTCAATGAGCCCTCTAAGTTCCTGAGCAAACACCCTTTTCCCTCCTTAAGAAAGGTGAATGCCACCTGATGGCAGCAACCCAGGTGCTCTCTAGGCCATCCCATTATCACAAAAACCCAAATTTGTGGAGGTGACCACTATGCAGCGCTGTCTATGCTCAGGCTTACATACACAGCCCCTGCCTACACAAAGAGATTGAAACCCACGTTGCTTCCCTTCAGCTAGGATACATCAGAGAATAAATAGTAACAATGCCCTGGCCGAAAAAATCGCTATTTCCATTAGCTACACAACTGACCGCAGTAGATGGCTTTGAACTCTTACAGGGCTACACCTGACTTCCCCAGGGAAACCTCACCTCTACAGCAGCTTCTTTTCCCCCATGGTCACACTTGCCACAACCTGACCCCCAGGCTAATGCACTTGCTCACCAAGTCACATGGCTAAGAGGACCTGGTCCCAGAGGTGGGGAACACTCACCACATGCCTGTGGAATAAATAACACAGTAAAACCATGCCATTCTTTAGAAAAAACAGAGGGAATGAACACCTAGAAACCATGTTTGTGTATTAAGGTTTGACACAAGACTAATAAAAATGAGTACTTATTATGCTATGCACCCTGATCTGCTGCAAGTTATAGGAAATTGGTTTTGCAGACCTTCACTAGAAATACTTGTGATTTTTAACCTTGTATGAGAAACACCCCTTTATAGTCCCTACAGTTTAAGCAGTCTTAACAGTTATTTGGTCACTGACACACTGGTAGAGATATTAAGCAGCTGTGTTGCAGTTTTACATTAAGCACTTAGAGGCTTTTTACACAGACAGTGGGCTAAGATTGAAAGCCACCACTCACCCTCCACAGTAAATTCTCAGGAGAGCAGAGAGCTGAGTTATTGACAGGAGTTCCCGAGCTCTTCCCTACTCAGGAAGGAGAGCTGAGTCATCTCTCTCCTGTCCAACACCAGTTTGCACTACGGACACAGCATCCCATGATGAAACTGGGAATGCTGCAGTGAGGTATTTGTTGCATCCTAACACGTTGGAACACAATCACACAGTGGAACTGGAAGCAAGTTAACTACCAAAGCCCTCCTATTTTCATGCTGTGGGCTCCTGGTGGGAATTCACAAAACTCTTACAGTAATCTTGTCTGTTCCTAAATTAGTGTACACAGACACTTAAGATTTTTTTCTTCTTCTTTTTTTAATGTGTCCTCTCCCCTTGCTTTGCATATTCATTATTGACTAATTCTCAAACGATCATCCCCAGAACCTGTTTTCTTCCAGCCCTCTCTGTTAGTAAAACATCTCAAATTTTCTCCCCCAAACTTAATGGCTGGAACACACCGCAGACCCTTTGGAAACACTACTGGTTTTGGTTTGTGTTTCCAAAAGGCCTGCTTCACCATCCACACATTTTGTACCTGTTTCAGTTAAAGAAAGTTTATGAGAAAAGGGCATTTGACATCAGAATATCACAGGCTGATACTAAAAACCCAAAATAAAGTAGAATACCAATTAACTAATTATTGCCTTTAAAAAAAAAGTTTCTAGATTTCTACTGCTCTTAAGCCCTTCTGCTTTTTACTGATGTTTAACTTTGTGCCTCAACCTCCAGCTTGTTTGTTTGTAGTTTTGCAAATCAAGAAATCCACACATTTGTATTATCACCTCCTGTTAAAGAATACATACAGAAGAAGCTAGCCAGAGAGACTGCCAGTCTAAAAGAAGAAAAATAAGTTGTTCAAATAGTTAAGCAGCTACAAGAAGACTGACTAAGCAGTTATCTGGCACACTTTTATCTAAGTTAAGAGAACTGAAGCCCCAGGTTTGGGGGTTTCCCCAAGAAAATATGGAAGTTTCAATAACTGAAATCTAAATGCAGCGAAATACCAAAGACCACTGGAATAATCCAATAAGGCTCATATCTTCAGTATTTAAAGACAGGTATGCCTGTGCTTTGGGCTGAAACACTGAGCAACCTTCTGGTTTATGCTCTACAAGTTTTTAGTTAAAAAAATCGACACCAGAAATTGAAAAAACAAAACCAAGTGGGAGCATACAAGATCAAGCCATTTTGATACTGTTCATTTACCCCTGTAAACCTGGCAGTAGGGATCAGCCCTGCATAGTTGTCAGAGACTCACAGAGGGTATTAATACCAATTTAAAGCTGTTTCTGGCATAATTTATGACTTTATGCCAAGATAATGTAGCATGACTTGGGCACCTATTTGTTCTATTTGAAAGTACTCTGCCAAAAACATTCCCACTTCCATAAACATGGAAGCTGCAGGAAGGAGGGAGAATGGAGTTTGGGTGTAAAAGCTTTGCTGAAGGCAGTATCAGGGCAGTGCACCTCTGCTATCAGATGCTACAAAAAGCATCTGCAACATAGAGGAGACTTTCTTATACTGTGCAACATTAGGCAGCTAAAAACCCTTCACATTTTAAAATTTTGACAAGTGAGTTCAGGGGGATATGTACCCCAGAGCAAGGTGAGGTATGCCCCACTATCACTGGATGGAAAAAGCAGAGGTTCAAGGTAGGGGACTGCAGAACACAATAGAAGTGACCAAGTCAGGGATGGACTTAATGACAACATTTGTAATTTATGTTTGTGTTACTGCTGGCTTTGCAGACCAGTTACAGGCTTAAATGTATTTTTTCTGGCAATCAGCTATTTTTGCTATAGTTTGAGTTTAAAACAGACAAGACCACCCCAAGGTCATTTTAGATACAAATGAGTGTGAAACAGCATCAACATCTGAACAGTTTCCATTGCTCTGCATTCAAAGAAAGATCTGCAAGAGTCCACATGCCAGAATGAACAAAATGGGCATAAATACAAAGCATATAAGCAACCAACCTTCCTGGCTATGTACCTATAATCAAATCTTCACATGAGAAAGACACAAGATACCTCCAAGAGTTCATAATATGAGCAATTCTCCAGCTGGAATGGGTAGGTCCATACCCCACAGCTCCTTTGCAGCTCCCAAATCCAGGAGTATCCAGTTTTATGACAAACTAGCAATTTTTAGCTTCTTGAAAGAACCATTTCAGGTTTTCCAGAACAGTCCTGCTGTTGACCAGGTGAGGTGGCTCTGATGTGGGAACTCTGTGCTGTGCCTGCAAGTCAAGGCTGTGAGAGCCACAGGTAGGCTGTACCTGACCAAAAAGTCCTGTATGCCTTTTGCAGGTTTTTCCTCCATGATAAGAACTGCAAATCCTTCAACAGCTGCTCAATGTAAAAGAGCAAAACCATGTCAGAAAACAGGTTTTGAGCATGTGTGTCCAAATAAGCTAACACCACCCATATGGTAGTAATTATTCACACATCACAGTTCAGACTTTAACAACCACCTGTTCTGGAAACAAAATTTGTACTCTTTTGGACTTGTATTAGAGAATATGTATGAATGTACAAGAACGAATACTGAAAAGTTTGTTTATATACCAAAATATGGTGCATGTTGGTTTTTTGTTTTTAATTTCAAGCAGCTATGTCACCCTAGCATCTAGGTGATAAGCTACCTATCACAGTTGCCTAGTCTAATGCCATGCAACAGATCACTTCCTCTAGGAGCCCTGTGGCTTTTCAAAGTCCCTAGCAAGCTTCCATCTTTTAACAAAATCCTTTCACTCAATTTTTCATCCTCAAATTAGAATTTCCAGATCTCTCTCCAAACTGTAGTCCTGGGAAGCATTGTATCTTCCATCCATTAACAGGTTAAAAAGCAGCATTATGCACTGCCTGAACTGAAAGCTGTAAAGCACCAGTAGAAGGAAAGTTGCAAAGGAAACAGACAACACACTTCTAGGTCCAGAAATATCCTAAGGAATCAGGTCACATTGTGGCAAACATATAGCAACCATAGTGTAATGTTTCCCTCTTAATGCTGGGATGCAACATGGTCCCCCCTACCCAGAGAAGGTGGAAAAACGTCTGGAACAGTGCTGGTACCAAGCACCCCTCAGCATACAGGCTGGCAGCCCTGAGCCATACCCAAAGGGCAGCAACAGCTGTACCTGTCACAGCAAAACTGGCAGGTGGAAACATCTCTGATCTGCAACTCTGCAGATCACCCTTCTAGTTTTAGCAGCAAAATGCTTTGTAAATAATTTCAGGAGTCAAATCTTGAAGGAGGAGATCACTAAGTGATAAATATAAAAACATTATGATGCTTTTTTAAAAAGCATTTTATTAGACCAGACAAAATAAAATTTTGTTCTGAGTGGTTAAAACAAATTCATCAGCACAGCAAAGAACAGAAGCACTTAATTGTGCCTTACTGTCATATACATGGCCAAATTAATTTTATTCTAGGAAATGAAAGCCTGATTTTTGAAAGCCATTTGCTCTCAAACCACAAGCGCTTACTCCTGAGCACCTTAAAAACCATAAATTATGGTGATTTGCAAGCACTCCTGTAACATGTGCTTAGACCTTACAGCAGATGAACTTTGTTTCTACAGAAGACCATAATTTGAGTATTTTTAAATACTGTCTTGGTTGTCAACAGATCTCAATACAGGATGAGTCCTTCTCATATGAGGAGATTACCTACAAACAGATCTTTGGAAACTGGAGCCTAATCCATCCTTCTGCTGCACCAGTCATGAGAAGATGAGCATCATTTACTGACTGTAATGTAAAAACTGTGTCACATCTTTGCCTAAACTCTGTGTGTCACTCATGTGTCATCATTTCCAGGCTGGAAGTAATTACAAAGGGCTGACAAAAGGGCCATTCACATCCGCTTTGCAGTATGACATTTGCTTTGATTATTTTGCTGTAGTCCTTATACTACAGTATTTCTACCAACCCCTGCCTCCTTTTCTGGTAAAAACTAAATCCTCTACATAAATCTTCTAATTAGAATATTGAGCAATTTTAGAGTTTGTTTGTTTTGTTTTGTTTTGAACTTCCCTCACCCAAATCAAAAACCCCTTGGAATGTCATTTCTTTCACATCACTCATATGAAAAAACAAGCTAAAGAAATAAGCCAAGGAAGTGGTAAAACAAACTGGGTTTACACACACTACTCCATGTGTATTTTTTAAAGGAGATCATTACTGCAATGAAGTGAAAATGTCATTAACAATTCAAATCAATAAATACACAGTGAAATGGCTACTTCCAAATTACTCTTGACCCTGCTGGTGCTATGCATTGCCTTCCTATCAAATGAAATAAGCAACCAGTTCTCACCTTTACTCAATACTTCAAACAGAATTCAATTAAGCTTCAGAACACAACACTTACACCACTAGCTGAGACACTCACTGCCATTTCTACTATTTTACTTCTCTCATTTGCTAGACACCTTTATGAAGGATCAGATGTTTTAGTCCCTGATGTTTAGTGTGTAAAACACTGAAGTAGAACCAGCCAGACAGGATTCCTATGAGTCACTCAATATTTAAGAATGATTGTATGTTTGCAAGCTCTTTATGCCTTTACAAACTTCAAATGGGATCTTATGTGCATATGGAATCTTTGTTTTCCCACTTAGAAGGGACATCCACCTTCATGAAACAGCTTTACAAAGTTTAGTCCAAATGGAGTAATATGGGCTACTTGACCCCATTTCTCTCTAAGAGCCTGTTTTCTGTCCCACAGAATTTTTGAACTCCAATCTGAGTTTTCACCAGTCAGATTGTCTTCTTCCTTCTGTGTAATAATTCTGAATTAAAAAAAGAAATTACCCTATTTAAGCACTTACTTATTTCTCAGTGTTTTACAAAGTTTTTGTTGCAGTTCCTCTTACCTCAGTGTAACACAGTTCCCACCAGATACCATGCAGCTTTGACAAGTTACACTGTCACAACTTAAATTCTCACATTTTTAAAATTACAATTATCTTTATAAAGTTCTTTGAGACATTAGAGTATGAGATCCTACCCTTGAGTACAGTATTATAGTATTTTCTTTACATCATCTCAGTTTTAAAAGGCTGGTTAGAATGCCATCTGAAAAGGTAGTAAAAAAAGGCAAAGATGATATTTTCTTTATTTCACTAATTGCTCCCTTTACTTGTGATTTTGTAACTGATGCATCGGTTTTGTACTGTTATCAATTCTGCATCTTGAAAAAACTCAAATTAGGAGAAATGAAAAGGGAGTCATGAGAATCAACATCTTCATAGAAAGCAACATAGATTGCCTGAAACACAAAGTTTCTGTCAGTCAAAGATATCTTCTCTCAAGACACCTTTTCCTAGGCTAGGAGTGCTATAGGACAGGATTCCTAAGTCTCTCTAGCTGTAACCAATTTTGAAACCAAATGTTTAAATGAAGCATCTTATGAAAAGTTATTTCCACCAGAGCCGAGTTTCACAGTAATTAATGGATTAAAATATTTTTCTGGATGTTATAGCTCTCAAATCTCCAGCCTGCTGCGAAAATTATTCTTGTCCATGAGCAGCCAAGTGTTCCATGGACTTTGAGAACCATTTGAAACTTCCTTGCTTTCCAAAAGCTACCTGTCAGATGCAAACTGCTATAAGCCTAGGTTTGCTTTAAAGGGGGAAGCTACTGTGTCATTACTCAAATACTCTCCTTTACCAAACAGAAAATAGTCAAACTGCTCAAATTTAAGGTATTATCTTCTGCTTGGGCTTTGTTTTGTTTTGTTTTTAAAGGTAAAGAAATATAAAGTTCATCTAAATTAAATATCCTTATTCCCTCTTGTAAAAAGATACATCCATATTTTTGGAAGCCAGATTTAAAGAACAGAAGTACACACTGGAAGAAAAACCTTATGAGAACCAGCCAAGTTTGATGTTAATTCTAGAAAATCGAAACTATAAATTTAATGCTAAGGCAGTTGCTCTAAACAGTACGTCTGATGATACATTTTGGACTAAAGCCAAAAATATGATTGTTCAAAAACTCTTCCTTTTACTATAAATGGCTTTGGGTTTAGTGATGCAATGCATACTTCTGCTCCTTCAGCTGCATATACGTTTCTCATTTAATAAATATAAACATTTTCTGCTGACCTTCCATAAACTCCAGGGCAATTTTTTCCAAGACATATGTCCATGTAGTGCTAGATGGGAAGAAAACTCTGAAGTGCTAAAACATCCAAGAAAACTGGTATCTTGAGTCTTATAGTCATCCACATGTCAGGAAATGCCAGTTATAGTAGCTCATATTCTAATAAGTAATTTCTATTTCCACCTAAAAATACTGAAGTCAGCCACACAACTTGTAGCACATTACTTGTGTTGCTTCCTGTGTCACATTCCCAATTAATGGTACCTACTTATTACTGTCAAGGCTTTATAAACTCTCAAATGGCATTTCCCTCTATGAAGGACATTGCTTGAAGGTGTCACTGCAGTCATTCCCAAGCACGGTATGGACTGTAAATGCCACTCTTCCCACAACCATACCAAAAGAAGCACAACAGTCAAATTTAGTTTTAGCACATCCTGTGGCACAGAGACAAACTGGAAGCTCAACTTCAGCAGCAGAATCTGTAGAGAGCTCTCTAAACACAGATTAATTTATTAAACTAGAAGAACTGAAGAAATTGTGTTTATGAAAATTAAACATTTTACCATGTTTTTATGCAACCTGAGTAGTAACAATTTATGCATTAGATTGATGGAAACGGAGCATTTGTCAATTCACACTTGGAAGAGTCTAAAAGTTGTTCAGACCACTCTTAACGTTGTTACCTTTTCACTCAGCCAAAACCAGATTTAAAACCAAGCTGCTGCCAAAACAAACACCCTCCTCCCTGAAACATGTAAGAGTTTACAGATGACAGAGAGTTAGAGCTCTGACCTCCCCAGCTGCAGTGCTCAGGCAGCCTGGCAGGGGCTGAGCACCCCTTGCGAGGAGAGGGTAGAGGCTCAGGCAGGAGTCCCCATGGCCTCAGTTCCACCAGTGTGTTACACACTTCTGTGAGGCATCGCAAGAACTATCCCAGTTTGGGAGTCCCCTTCCCAAGGGAGAATCTGGCTCTTAACCACAGCTGCAGACCTCTCAGGCACACACTGCTGCCCCACCATGGGGGTGGGAACTCCCACTCCTTCCTGCAGTAAGACACTGCATGGGGCATCTCTGTGATACCAGAGCCCCTGATACAAGAAAGACATGGATGTGCTGGAGTGTGTCCAGAGGAGGGTCATGAAGATGATCAGAGGACTGGAGCACCTCTCCTGTGAGGACAGACTGAGTTGGAGTTATTCAGGCTGGAGAGAAGGCTCTGAGGAGACCTTATTGTAGCTTCCAGTATCTGGAGGGGGCCCACAAGAAAGCTGGTGAGGGACTACTTTTTAGGATGTCAGGTAGTGATAGGACTGGGGGGAATGGATCCAAACTAGGGGAGGGTAGATTTAGATTAGATGTTAGGAAGAAGCTCTTCATCATGAGGGTGGTGAGACACTGGAACCTCAGGTTGGCCAGAGAGGTGGTGGAGGCCCATTCCCTGGAAGTTTTTAAGGCCAGGCTGGACAGGGCTCTGAGCAACCTGATCTAGTGGGAGGTGTCCCTGCCCATGGCAGGGGAATTGGAACTTTATGATTTTTAAGGTCCCTTCCAACCCTGGAAACTCTATACCCCTAACCCTTTGGTATGGACAGACCAGTAACACCAGAGACAGTTTTGGGTTTTTTTTTTTCCCTTTTCTTCCTGACTGGATACCTAAACTGGATTCTCAAAGCCAGGCAAGCACCAGCCTGTGCAGACACAAGTGCAAGGGAAGAGAGGGCAGGGCTGAAGGAGTGGCAGCCACAGCCCAACTTGCAGCACATATGCTAAATCATGTACTTAAAGCCTTCATGAAAATATCCATTACTGAAGGGACAAAAAGTAAATTCAAAATTAATATGGAAATTGAATACCATAGGAAGTTAAAAGATCAACTCAAACGCAGTGGTGCAAATTTGAGCTCAATGCAGTTAAGGGTTAACAGAAGATGGCTTTCCTTGGCAATTCATGCACTTATTGTAAATGGCTGATTTCACCATTTCCTCTGTACTTTCTCATTTGGACTTAAAGACAGGAAAACAGTCAACTCACAAGAATTACTAAGGACTGGGGGAAGGGCAGTAGGGTCTAGATAGACTAAGCTTGGTTTTGTGATTAACCTGCAGCTTGATGTGTTTCGAACACCACTAGCACAGACACAGCTCTCTAACAATGAAAAAACTCATTACAGATCAGTGTTCTCATCAGCCACACTGCTCACTGCAATCAAGGACTCTGGATGCCGAGAGGGTTTCCATGTGGTATTAAGCTAGTGAAACTGCAGCTCCCACAAGGTAAAAAAAAGGGTTTTAGGATTTTTAAATTCAGAAGAGTCTTACTAAGGTAGCTAGGCATAGAAATTCCCTGGACAAATCCTGACTGCTCAGTTGTGAAGGTATTATCAGAGGCAACATTGACAGCTCTAAGATAAGGCTCACAAGAAACAGGTTTGAGCCCAGGCAGAGTTTTGCGAGAGATTCCTGCTGGGCTGGAAACAGCAGAGAAGCATTGCAGAGAAGTGTTTAACCCTTCAACAGCAGCCTTTCCACCTCACTCCAGAGGGGATGGCTGCATTTTTGACAGAAGTCATTGCCAGCAAGCCCTGATTTTGTTTGCAGCTATCCCATTTCAAATGACCTCATAAGAAGCAACTTTTAACTTCTGTGCAGAAATGCATTGGGACCTCTTGGACCTAGAAAACCCCACAAAACCAGGAAAGCAAACCTAAACAAACCCAGCAGCTGAATCACATCCCAGTAACTTCAGCTTCACAGTGAAAGTGGGAGAGGCTGGGGCAGCTTTTGCCAAGAGGCTCAGGCTAGGCTGACAGCCTCAGCATGATCCGAGAGCTCACTCCAGCTCTTTTCTCCACTTGGCCAGGAGACCCCATGTCACTTTCTCACTGGCTTTGACCACACAACAGGGCAGCCCATGTTGCTATCCTGGCAAAGAAATGCTCTCCTGTGGCTGCGTTAGCTTTCCAGTGGTGCAAGCTGATCAGCACCAGGAGTCCAGAGCAGGACCCTCCTCCAGTTACAGCCAAGCTGTTTCATCAGCTTACACTGCATCGTGTCACTTCACACTTGCTCTGCTGGGAGGAATGGAAGCATAGCTTTGTTCTTCATGTAATCAGCTAAACAGGATTTATTTTTTTTTTAAACCAGAAAAACTGAAGCTACTTTCAGTTTGATTTGTGGTAGTTACACTACAAGCCCCTGACTTAGAAGCTAAAACTCAAGTTCAGGTTTCTTCCCAACCTTATCCAAAGAACCTGGAAACTACATAGATGAGGTCTCCAACAGAGACTCCAGAAAAAAACCCAAATGTCCTCTTCAGATTAAGTTAGCTATAGCAGACACCATACCTCACCAGAAAGGAAAAACACCAAACCAAACCAAGCCAAAATAAACAACAAAACCAGAACTACTCTCACAGGGCTCCCTAAAACACAGATCCCACAAGATGTTTCCTCCACTAACCAGATTCTAACTATTCCTTACACCACCATGGCAGAAGAGTCCTCACCTTTATGGTAAGTATACAAGTACAGTGAGCACTGCCTTATCCTGGAAAAAGAGAGAACAACCTCAGTACCAGTAACTGGTGTGAAAGTACCTCAGTATGTCATATTTAGTTCAGTTTCTTGTGCTTAGACTTCACTGATTTTATATAATTTGATAGAAATAAAACTTATCTTTTCACCTGTAAAAGAATAACAAAGAAGCAAAAGTACTGTTTTCTGTTCTCTCTTCACTCCATCTTCACCACCACTTGTTTTCCTTTTCTTTCCCCCTAAAAACTAATTCATATTTAGACTATGTGACCTGTAAAACAGCCTGGAAGAAGCAAATACATATGGCAGGCTTCTTATGTCATAAGACACGATTAAATATGACTTTGATAAAGTATTCCTAAATTTTAAAAAATTGCAATACAAAATACTTGAGAGAATAATCTAGGACAAAATATTTAACTATGGAAGTTTTTGAAAATTAAGGTGCTCATTTTACAGTACTTAGGAAATTGCACAGAAGTTTAGCAGTGAGAATTTGACACTAAATTTCACAATTCTGTATTAGAGGGCAGTCATCTGACTATGTCAAATTGCTTTGAAGCTCTTAAACTCGTTCCTTAGGAGAAAGAGGTGTTCCAATGAAGAGCTTAAAAACACCAACCAAAGCAAACCCACAGAACTGGCCAAGAGCCACTCCTCTTACTGAGTTGAACCAAAACTTGGACTTAAATGTAGTATTTTTAGACTAAATAAAAGCAGGAAAATTGTTATACAAGAAGAGAATATTACATTCCTGGCAGCACACTAAGACAAATCAGTGATTTTTTTGTATACCAGACCATAAAATCAACACATGTCAGAACAGCTGGAACATTAGTTACAAATATAAGAGAAACTGCTATTAAAACCTGCACCAACTGTTGCAGTGTAAATCTGTAACTGTAATGGTTTCCTTAACTTCAGATTTTTCTTCTCTCAGAAGTTTTCAAACCAGACCAAAACTTTCTAGTGTAATGTCAAACTGAGTAGGTCATTATGTATGCCAAACAGACAAGAACAAATATTAACCCACATCAGATTATTCCACTCTAAGTTCCAGGTGCTTTTTTTTTTTTTATGAAATGTTGATAATTTTAGGACAGCACCAATAACACAGGATGCAAAAAAACCCAAAACACAACAAAAAAAAACCCCAAACAACCCAAAAATCAATAAATACAAAAATACAATAATTACAACTCACACTTTATTCTGAATAGCTCAACAATGTATCTACCTCTCATATACTTTCCTACACAACGCCAGATAAGAAAGCAAGGTAATACAGACAACCTGGTGAAACTGGTCTTTTCTAGAAGGGCAAAACCTGAAATATTGACTTGGAAAGATACTGAACCCTGAAGGACACTGACTACAAAACATTCAAAAACTTCTGACAAGGAAGTAAAGCTGCAGAGGCCATAAAACCCATTGTCAAAGTTTTATTTTTTCTATCCAGATGATGTCAGCAGCAGGTTTACTGCTACCTCAAGGGAAAAGAGCAATCACTGGAATGGAACACACAGATATTACATAACACTATATTAATATTTTCAAAGGACCTTGTTGAGTAGAGTTCAAAAAAATAAAGCCAAAATTTAATAAATGTGGGTTTTTACCTTGGACTGCAGGTGCTGGATCACAACTGTTAATGCTTCAAACTTCTGGTTACTGCTTGTCAGGAATTTTTTCAGCTGCAGGATGATTCCACTCTGGGCCTCACATTTTGCTTTGCACTGTGTCAGCTCAGCTGTTTTCGTGCCAGGTGAATGCACATCTGGGGCTGCTTGAGTCTGTATGCACGAGCTCCTGGGACTCCGCTGCTTGCCCTTGTCAACTAAAACAACAACAACAGCTCATTAATATGCACTTTATGTTGACATCTCACCAAAACTTAAGACACATGCAAAAGAATGTAATTATAAATTCTCATAAGCACTTCCTAAAATAATGCCTAGGAGAAAGGGTTACTTCAGTAGCACTACAGAGCAGACACTATCATCTGCCCTGGCAATTTCTAGCACCATAATGTTGTACACAGTATTTTGCACTTCATTATCACCTTCATGCAGTCTGTGGCTTACTTTTCATGATACTCTTCACTTCACGCTTTGAGCAAACATTGTCATGAAGTGAAGATGTCTGTCATCCTACCTATCCACTAAATTATTTCTAGCAGAAGAGTGACCGTTTTTGTTTACCACAAGGATTTCATATTTCCTGCAAAGTATTGATGAATACAAAACAATTTTTCCCTATGTTTGGTTGGTGGTTTTTTCCCTTTGAAAATTTTCATTACAAAAATTACCTTTTCTGCAGCTCAGGTTTGAGCTTTATTTACAGGAGTTCTTGCAGCATTTTGTAATGTCAGCAACTTCAGTTGCAAGGGTGATGCTTTTAAAAAAATGCTTTTAAATGTAATTTATTTGAAGTTTGCCGTGCCACTATTCACACCCCAAGAATTACATGGTTGATTTATTATTTCTAGTATGTTGCAAGCTCAATCTCTTCACAGCACACAATCATCTCATGTCAGGGGAAACCACATTACCTAACCCAGCGTTTGATTCGTAAACACTGAAGAGGTTACAGGTTTTTCTGCTGCCTTTGGACTAGAAAGGGAGTAGAGTAGTGCTGTGTAGATAGGGCCAATCTTCCCCATTTGATCATATGGGGAACAAGCAAACACTTTTGCAATAAAAGGCTGATGCAATACATAAATATCCCTTGGCAATTTAATGAAGACATCTAAGCAGATTACTTTGTACAGTTTCAACTTAACAAGATTTCTTCAAGATAAAATTAAAAAAACTTGAGAGGGGAGATTTAGAGAAAAGAAAAACAGGAATATGCAGAAAAAAACCCAGGCACACAAACTAACCACTGCCCAACGAGTAGCAGTTGCTCCTGAATCCTTTTTGAAACCCAAGCACCTGGTATGAAGGTTGTCAAGTGATTCTGGAAAAGTCTAGCAGTGTAAGGTCCAATCACACAACTAGAGACAGTATTAATAACAAAGGCTTTGATTCTCAGTTAGTTAGTCTGACTGACACATCAATTATTGCATTAAAACATCAGTCTTGCACAGCCTTCACTTGTTTTCAAAGCATTTGAAAACAAGCTTCTTGTTCAAAATACTAACATCCTCTCTGCATCTCTTATTGAGCCAGGTGTAGGTCTCCCGAGTCTATTAATTTTACAAATAAATCCTCTCTAGGCAAGATTTTCTGTCACCTCTCATACCAACTGTGTCAGATTTCCAGCAATTTTATGGAGAATGCTGTGTTTAAGAAAATAATCTGAAGCTCTTTAAAATGTCACAAGTGAGAATAATCAAGGAGTGAGGAAAAAAGAGCAGGGACTCGGGAATAAACATGTACAGTCAATCCTTCCCTGCCCTACTGGCTCACACCCTCCTACTCTCTCATGTATTCCACCTCCCTTCCTGACTGCTCTATTTACAATAAAGAGTGAACTAGAGCACTCTTTTTGTTTTAAGGTTACTGGGTAAATTCACTGATACAGATGCTAATTTCATAATTTAATTAACTACACGAAATTAGTTTTACATCCATTCATAGGACCCTGACAGAGCTGATTTAAACTTGAATGATTGCAAACAATATTTATTCTGGGAAAAAATTACATCACATATGGCTACCAAATGAAGTCCTTTCATTCAAGTACAGTGACACAACAGCTAACTACAAATGACACAAGACTTCAGATATGCACCATTTCTTGAGTTCAACCAGCCTTTATCAGTTTGCCCGTTTCACACTATTGCTCTCATTGCTCAGACTACCAAGTCTTTTCCTTGAAGCTCAAACATCCAACTAAGCCAACCCTGAATATTGTACTAAGAAAAGCTGAACAAAAAACATGCACTACAGAAATTCAGCAGCGTTCCTGTTGGCAATTTTATCACAGTCACGTCCTATAGGCAGCCACTTCAAATGCCGAAAAGCATTTCTCTGCTAGCATGAACCCTCTGCAGCATGAACTGCCTCTACAGATAAACACCAGTGACACTTCAGTGCTTATTTATGGCCTGTGTACCTCTGGGCAATGACAGATTACTTCCAGATTTGTATTGAGGCATGCTCTGATGTCAAAACAAAACCCACGCTTCCATTAAACAAAAGCATCATGAGTGTAATTACTGATACAACACATCAGTGATGGACTGAATTAAAGACAGTAGTGGTTACCAGCCCAAGTCACTTTGCCCATTTTATTTGCCCTCTTTGAACAGGCCGACTTGTAAAGCAGAACAATTTGCACCCTTATGTTAGAGGTTTGATTCCTCTCCAACAGGCTTGAAAACACTGCACTCAATCAAGTTGAAATGCTCAGTTTCTGAAAACTAAAAATCAGATTCTCAAGTACCACATGTAGCACCGTAACAAGACAGAATCACCATCCAAGGTCCTATTCTTCTTCATACAGTGAAATAAATAAATAAATAAATTAGCAGTGATTTTGCAAAAGCTAAGCCTTTTGATCACAGAAAATTCAGTATCTTCCTGGTAAAAAGAAGAGCCCGTGGCCTTGGTAAGGTCCAAAAATTGTCCCACTCCCTCTACAGCCACTACAGAGATGGCAGCAGCTGACTTTACTTTTCTGGAGAGAGTATCAGAGCCATACCAAGCTTTTCCATAAAGCAAACTGTTTCCCATACAAAACTTCTCTAGTTAACAGGCATTCAAAAGCAAGAAATACAAACTGGCTGTACACCAGGGTGCATTCCATCAAGTTCCATTTAAGTCCTAGGGTACTGCCCAGTACTTGGCTGGTTATCAGAACTTGCCCGGTACCACTGGACTCCTAAGTCTCTCTATGCTGTGCAGCATCACTGAACTACTGGCTGAAACATCTATCAACCACTTTTTGTTTTGCAGAGCCAAATCAAAGCCGTCCTTTGCTTATCATGTCTGGGAAGGTCTGTATAGTAAAGAAAACACTTTCTAATGAGCATAGACAAGAGATTCAAATTCCTAAGAAATTACATTTCTCAAAAGCATTCCAAATAGCCTAAGCAAACTATTTGCCAAGCACAAGTAGAACAACCTCGCTCTTCTCCCCACACCTTTGCCATCACCATTGTCTTACCCCTAAGCACCTTCTTTTCACATTCCTCATCCAAACTGTTAGCTTCCACAGTTTTTTCAAAACCCATGTGTGTCTTGTGTAAGCATTTTTCAAAGAAAAATCCTTGCTCAACATTTTCTCTTGTAGGAAGATGCAGGCTGGTAAAAACTTTCTGCCTCTCCTCCATTTTCTGGAAAGCCTTGTCTACACATGTTAAATTGGTGCTCACTTCTTTGATCAGCAAGACCAGATCAGCCTGAGTATTTAATCGAGCTTCCATTTCTTCTCTGACTCGCTGGATTTCCTCAAGCACAGTTCTTATATCCAAGTGACTGGACTTCACCTCTGCTTTGAGATCTTCTTTCACCTGTTGCTGGCTCCTCTGCAGTGCCAATACTGTTCTGATTTCCTTTTGAGATGTTTCCATGTCATGCTTCAGCTCCTTCTGTCCAGCCTGCACTGCCTCCTGGCCAGCTTTCACTTCTGCCAGCAGAGCAGCAAGGCACTCCATCTTGATCCCACAGGACTCGCAGGACCTCTTCAAGTGTCACAGCTTCCAAGCAGTCAGGGACATTTGTGAGCTGGTAGCAAACTTCCCTGGATAGCACAAAAGCTAGCACAACAGCCCCTGATATGGGCTACCTCAATTTACAGCACACTGCAGTGAAAGTACTAAGTAAAAGTCTAGTGCAAGGCAAGACAAAGGCACTAAATAAAATGCTTTAACGAGCAGGGCTCTAGAGCCAGCCTCCTTCTCAGGACTCAGCCAGAGGACTAATCAGTTTAATTGGGAGATTATGCCACACCTGAATTTTTTAAAATCTTTTGCTGACATCACTGTATGTGGGACGTCACCCCCAAAGCCACTCCCAACAGTCATCTGATCTGTGCATCAATCAAAGTATGCCTGGGCATCAGGAACCGGGTTTGTTGCAATGCAGCCAAACGCTCTGCAAGAACGCTGCAGCCCTTCCTTTCCAGCACAAAGGCTCAAAAGGAGCCTGGATTGCCTGCAGGAGCTGAAAGCCAAACAGTTCAACAGAACTTAAGTTATTTCAATTGTGCATTCAACAAGGGGATTATGTACCTGTCCTTCTTCAAATGTTTGCAGAGAGGGATCAAGACTACACTTGTGAGCACCCTGAACATTGTCCCATTCCCACGAAATGCCCTTCTCAATCCCACAGCTAGCAGAGCTCTTTTAGTAATCTTCGGAAGAACTGGGATCCTGAGGAAGCCCTTTAGTCCACAAACAATAAACAGTTACCAGAGCAATACGGGAAAAATGACTAATGAGATATTTTTGGCAGCTTAAGCCTTTCAGTTCCCAGGTCTGTGTGTTAAAGCTAAGGCTTCTTACATCTAAGCAGAGAGCTCCTAAAATATTGGTGTAGGCTCCATTAACAGCAGGTAGATAATGACACCAGGCTGTTAGCTCTTTTGTTACACAGTGACTTAATTACAGCCTATCATTGGTTTCAGTTTGGAAACAATGACCAACACAATGCAGATCTTGGTCTACAGAAGGCATCAGTCTCTGGCTTCAAAGAGGTGAGCTGGTATTCTGTTCAACACCCAGCAGAGCAGGAATCCAAGCAGCACACAAGCTGGAGCTAAGGAAAGCTTTCACACCACACCTTTGGCCCTGTCATGGCTCCAGGATGCTTGTGGAGCCAGGGATGATCCCACAGACGCTCGAGGATCAGAGGACCTACGCTATCCATCCAAAACCACAGCAACCCTCACCAGCATGGCTTTGGGCTGGGAAGTGTTCTGTAGAATGCCGATAGTCCACGCATGCACAGATGGAAGATTTCCAACTCACCACAGTGCTCCTGGCCAAAGAGCCCAACTGGGAAGCCCTGGCTGCAGTGACAGTTTACTGGTCACTTGTCAGTTTACTTCCTACACCAGCCCAGGCATACTCATGGGACCAGGAAGGCATTAGAGTCATATCTTCCACAGACAGCATCTCACAGCTTGCAGCCATCCCCTGACTGACCTGATACCACAGTGGTATCACAACCCCTCATGGACACAAACACCAATAGTAGAGAAAGATACCTCCTTTTTCTTTTTTTCTAACTGATATTCCCTGGGCCCTCTGTGCTCCTCCCAAGGAGGGCTTAGGGGCAGATCTTTTCTATTAGTTACATAAAAAAGCCTAACTGATAAACTTGGATGATGGAGTCCTCCCATTTGTCATTCCTGTCCCATGCCACCAGCTCCAAAGTTCACAGCTTCCCATCTACATGTGTGCCCATCCACCCCAGCTGCCAAGTGCTCTTTACTATAACACACTGTGAAGAAAAGCTCTTCTTTGAAACTGGTCTTGATCTTCACAAAAAGATCACTTCCATCCAGAACATAACCAATGTAACCAATGTGTTTCATACGCTCCTCACTCAAAGCAAGAGGTCTGATTACAAAATACTTCACACAATTGGCTACCAGCAAACACAAAACACCCCTATTTGTATTGCTCTAGTGTTATAAGAATAAAATCCATCATGTTAAAACATCTGAGAAAAGCATTGTGCATAGGTTTGAAGTCAACACAAACTCACTAAACCACAGTAACAGCTGTATTTCACAGTGTTAAGTAATACAGCACATTTGAAATATCAAACAAAAAAGTTTACAGAAAGACTACAGTGAAAAATGCCCCCCAAAATGTGTTCCTTTGGCCTTCTGGGTGGTTTCATGTTCTGTAAGGGTGACCAGTTTATAGGACTGGGGTCAGACTTAAAACAGCAACCAGACATTTTCACTTCCCAAACATGAAAGAGGAAGCATGTAGTTGCAGCTATACATCAACTTTTCCCTTTTTCAGAAAGTCTCTTTTTTACACCTAGTTGTAATCAGTAACCAAACACATATCACTCTCATACCACCACCCCCCAGGAACAACCCACAAACACACACTCACCCTTGGACTTCTTGGCTGGCAGAGTTTGAAAAATAAGAAATAGCAACCTAAAGATTAAAAAAGAAGGTAAGGACTAAAAAGGGCTACAGAACAGAGTACTCTCCATGTATAATAGAAGGGAACACTTGGAGAAGAAGTTTCTTTTAATATATTCCTGAAAGCTGGATATGCCATTAGTCAAGTTTCAACTGAAATACCTGAAAATACTTGTTATTAAAAACCGAAACAAAACCAAAGAACTAAAATAACCAAATTATGGAAGGCATTACAAAACAAATATCCTGTGCAGTATTTACAGTCATGAAACAGCTAACTGTCTCCACTGAAGTTTTGAGCTGGACAAAATATATACCATATAATACCAATAAACACTAAAGTAAACTTAAAGGTCTACCTGCTTTTATTAGAGCCTGAGGAACAGAGACACTGCTGATATCTACTCTAAATGCTTTATCTTTTCCTCCTGTAAGCAAGTCCCACTGATGCAGTACTGCATGACCTGTGGGTCTGGTTCCTAGGTTTTACCCTTCAGGAGTTACCAAACTCAGTCTCACATTTGTACCAGCCCATAACTAAGCACGTAACTTCACTTTGTATGTTAATCCTTAAACAGTTAGTTCTGAAGCCTCAAAAAACCCTCTACAATTCTTCCACTATCCTCCCAGATGCCTTCTCCCCTGCTGCAATACTTAGAAGCTATTCAAATGATGCAACAGAAGGCCTGATCAACCATTTGATCTCACAGTTTTGATTTTAAAGTTTGCCTCGTGACAAGCTATGGCACTTCAGAGAGGCAGACTTAAAGCATCCATACAAATAAGGAAGCTGTTGGGTTTAATCTGCAGTGGTACATACACTACCTTTGAGAACACTTGGAAATTTGGCTAGCTGTAAATTGCCACCCTAAATTCTCCCCAAACTCCTGCTCTGGGCTACGAACTCCAGGAAGCAGCTTAAGACAAATATACAGGGAAATCAACCACAAAACTAAATTAACGGAGCCTCCAGAGGGCCTGACACAAGCTAGACTTGAATGGAAGTCTTCCAATCCCCCAGGAAGTGCTTCATAGTTTGGCCAACTGTATTTTTTGCCTGCATCCAGCTTGGCAAGTGGCTAACACACATCTTCCTGTGTGCCTCTCAGAGACCAGGCTGCTGACTGCAGCCTCTTGAAGAAGTGATGTTCTGTTTCTAAGCTCTGCCCCAGGAGTGTCTGTATAAGCTGGTGCAGACAGCCCTGACTTGCTGTGTTCGTGCATCAAGCATGTCAGTCATGAGACAGTTCCAGTCCATAGGAAAGCAAATTCACTTTTCAGAGTTGTGGATAACTGGCCCGAATTCTGAAGGAGATGCTATACCTCAGAAACTTTTCTAACCACCCGTTGAGCTGGTCTTGTTTCAAGAAGCTGGGGGAAGAGAAACAGCACTTCTCATCTTGAATCTTCCATCTGTATCATCACAGTCTGATGTCCAAGACAACTAAATCCTTTCTAGAGCAGCACCACAGATCTCCCTTTAATTCACTCTTACTGTAACCTCTGGAGTTCCTCTTCTGTAGGGTTAGCCACCAGGACCATTAGCTTACTTTAGCTGTCACCAAATCCTTTTCGAATTGTTCTGAACAAAACAAAAGTAACCATCACCAAGGCTTTTAAAAAGGAGGCAGGGAACTGAACAACAGTTCACTGCTGGCAGGTAACACCTGACCTAGATGCTTCAACTGACTCAGCAGGATTAAAACACACACAGCAGAAATCCCTATGCCCTTCTCTGCAGAGGTATGAAGGTTTTTCAGGATATTTTTTCTTAAATATTGCTACAGCCTGGAGCAAAAGTGAAGAATGAACACTTATTATTCCAAGCATTCAGACTGAAGTACTGTTTCTGATGTCTGTGTCTGTCCTCTCATGCCAACCCCTGCACTGATTTACAGTATCATAGCACTGACTTCTAGCCTCAGTACAGCATTTTAAACCCATCCCCTTTTTGCTCCTCACTTTCAGCCACAGAACTGGATGTTCTCTAGATACACATGGCAGTGAAAAACAAAGGGAAATCTCAGATGTATTTATATACTTCAAAGAACTCTGTGCCTGTTTAATGTTTTAATTACCCCCTTAACACACACACATCTCGCAGCACTGGCCACACAGGGTTTCATGCTGGTAGGAGCATGTTTCTTCTGCAGCAGGAACCATTAGCATGTCAAATGCTTCCCTGTCCGTTAGTGCTATTAGGTAAGAAACCAAATGTTTATGGAGTCCTGCAGCCTAAGGCTGTTACCTGGAAACTACAGTACACCTCATGCAGCTACCGACTAGCTTCCTGCTTCTTGACACCACAACGGGAGCACGAACCAAGGGTGCTGCTGAGTTACGTGCACTTTACACAGAAATGGGGTAGGCGAGGAAACCTGCAAACAGCAGGCCACTGGGAAGAAGCCAAAACAGCAAACCAAGGCCAGTTTCCCAGCCAGATCTCCCTAGAATACAAGAAGTCCTTAACTACTTCTGCACAAGGGTTCTTCTGAAGATAGATGCCAGCCTACCCCTTGCCAGTTAGTCTGGCACATATTTCACACTCTTTAAGGCTCTGAAGTGATAAACCACAGAATGTAGCAAGATCTTTGCCCTTCAGTGTGACAGTCTGTATTTTTTTCTCCTGGGTTATGGGCATGCCCCTGACATCTTTTTATGAGGGAGAGCAAGCTTTCCCTGCAATCAGGAGACACTGCAAACATACTTGGATCCAAGGCAAAGAAAACACCATCAGTGCAACTGTGACATTACACTAAGTCTCCTAGGTAAGCCCCAGTACACCATCTTTCCAGTTCCTACCCCAATAGGCTGTTACCCACATGGCAGCCTTTGAACTGGGTTCCCTGCATCTACATGCCTATTAAAATTAACCATCTATTAAAACCTCAGCATTTCTCAATCAAAATCTTGCCTTAATCTGAGTGATTAACATTGATGTTTCCCTAAGATGTCACCTGTCCTAAAGAATACGGCTCAGCCTTGTACAACTGTTGTAGGACTTTGCCAAATGCAGTACTGATTGCTTGGAACACAGTGCTTTTCCCCCTAGAGGAAGCATGTTAACAACACATTTTCTTTGGCCAGTAATATGGTATGATCTGTTACTACACTGATTAAGCATACCAAGTTTCCATGTTGCGTTTGCCTTACTCACACTTCTCAAGATTAAATTTTATGTTTTAAAACCTACATTAACCCTATCCTGAAGCTTTGCAAGGAGCTTGATTATGATGTTTATAAAGATACCTTGACTACATTTCAGAAAATACCTCATCTTTCAAATTGCTGGCGGCTTCCAAAGTAAAATCACAAAGACGAGTCTTAGTTCAATTCATGTCATCACTGCAACTGCCTGATCGGTCTGTGCAGTTTCTAAAGAGCAAGTTTTGAAGGAAAGTCCAGTAATGAAGATTCGTTTGAACTGTGCCCTCCATGTACTGTTCCATGTGTCTTTTGTCTTTTCACCAGTACCTGTTTCTTTTCCTTGATGATGACAAAGTCAGTACTAGGTTTGATGTCAAATGGCCACATGTTTGTCAATCCTTGCAGTGCTGCACTGACAAAGTCAGTGAAGATGGCAGGAAAGAATTTAAGAATCCCTTCAAAACATTCATATCCAAATTTTCTAGCATATTAGAAGATTGGAAGGGATAACCTTGACAAGCCACACTTTTATAAGGACTTAAAGGAGTCACAGATCTGAGCAGTGTGTAATTAATGTATCTGTCAGATGCCTGCCTGCTAAATGCAGAGTATGCATACAAGCCTGACTAATATCTGAAATCTCAGCATTGTGCCCATAACACATTTCACCTTCCACACCACAGGCCTGGACTACAGAAGCATTAGCAGAGTTTTGAATACTTAATATATGAAGTGATTTTGCTTAATATTTAATTCACAGTTTAGTCAAGTTCAGTAGAACTGTAGCATCTAGAATTAAACCAGTTTTTCATCTAGCCATGACAAATTATGAATAGGAGCCACACATGAACTGCAAAGATAAAAACACTTATAAGCCCAGCACACATTCAGAGATGACTGAAAAATAAACCAGACAGATTTTAAATGCTATGCAATTTACCAAAGACAACTCTAACATGCACCACTTAGATTACTACTACTGGATCAGAATTTTTGTGGTTATTTTGTAACTAACCAAGAGTAAGATAGATGGAGCTTTTTCTAAAATAGAACAAAGCCTGAGTCACCTTAGTTAACCATTGAGTGCTACATACCACTATCTGAGGAAAAAGGAAGGGGAAAGATGGCAGAACTAGTTTATTCTAATAATGGAAATCCTAGAGTATAGATGTTTTGATATGAGAGGGACTGACCCTATATAGAGTAATGGAACGACACTCCATATACCTTAAGAAAATCAACACTGCAGCAAGTCACACATTTTTTAAGAACAAAGACAACAACAGGATGTAAAGTAATTGCACAAGGAACTATAATGGTGTGCCTTTGATTTAGCTAATGAGGACCATGTTAAAGTATGTGAACTATAGGTCAATCTAATATCCTTGGTTTAAGCATTTGAATTTCACTACATCAATTAATCATACACACCAAAGGCAACTTTTTTTTTTAATTCTCTAGCTTTTCAAGGAAAAAAAATGCTATATTGGAAGCGACCAATGTTTACATAAGGGGTTTACATTTAGTAAGTTTCTAGTTCAGGTATTGCTCTGAGTAGCAGAGACACCTGAACCAGTCCTCTTTATTTCTTCATACCTCTTATAGTTGCAGCTGTGCCTTGTCATCCCTGAAAAACACACTTGTCCAAACAACTAAGCACAGAGTGATGCTCAGGACAGAGGTTTCCTCACGCCTCTCTGCTTCTATTTCCATTCCCTGTACAGGAAGTTCCTCCTTGATGCCTGGTGCCCTCTACTGCTTGTCACAAGCATAGGACAGGGCATATTTTTGCCCTTCTTTCTGCACCTTCTGACTACAGTGTCAGCACCCAGAGCTGACTGGAACAGGGAATACCAGCACTATTTCATACCATCTGCAAACCCTTCCCAGATCACATTAATTGCCTCCCCAGTGCAAGTCCTTATCCTTTTTCCTAACTTCCACATCCTTCTTGAATACATTCAGGGTTGCCAATTTCCTTACTTGTAGTTATTTAAACCTGGTGTGTCTTCGTGTTGTGATACAGAAAGAAGCCCACTCTATATCCACATATGCCTAGGAAACCCTCACACACACCACCAGACAGCAGAATGATGTCAAGACAACCTTTCTCCTTTTCCAGCCTTTCTGAAGACCCCAGCTCCCACAGGTACTCAGGGAAGAAATGGCTGAAGCAAAGCCAGAAAGGAAGAGCTGCAATGTTTGAACTCATTCTTTCTGTAATACTCTAGTCCACCTTGCCAAGCTCAGCATCAGAAACTCAGGGCTGGAAGAAACATCCAGAAACCATTTACATCACTCCTTGTTGAGGCAAGGTACACACTACCTAGACATAAAAGGCATTTCACCAGACCGTTCAACTGTTTCAAGTCCTACCATGAAACAATTCCATGCATTTTTCCCTGGATCTTTTCTTCCAGCTGAAATCTGATCTAACTTCACGTGGATTAAACCACTGACTATAATCTCTCTACATGCCACATATTTCATGGAGATGCTAACAGTCTAGCTGAAAACTTTTCTGTTCTCACACATGCACAGCAGTCTCCTGTATTCTGGGAAGTCAGGTATGTAAACAGATTATTTTCCAAGTATTTTTTAACATAATGCATTCCAAAGGGGCTGGCAAGCATTACAAGCATACTACGGATAAACATCAGGTAACTGGGAGAGACCCTGATACTTAAAAAATACAAGTAAACAACTTTATCAGACTTAATTTTTCGCATCATAAATTTATTCTAGATCTGTGTATCAAAAAAAAACCCTTACGTGTAGCAACTCATTGCAGGAAGAACTCCAAACAAACCCATAAGGATTCTTGTAGTTTATAGAATCAAGCCTTTCTACTACAGAGGTTCTACTTCATTGCAATAAACAAAATAAACACCAAACAAACAAAAAACCCTCACCAAAAAACCAACAACAAAACAGAGATCAGAATTAATTTGGAACTTTTACAAAATCACTGAAGTACTTTTATCAGTTGGATCTGTCCCTAATTCAGTGTAGCAATTCTTCCTTCGTAACCCACACATAAGTTAACTGCCAGAACATTTATTCACTCAGTTTAATGTTAGATTCAATAATTTCGTTAAATTCAGTAATTTCTCCCTAGTTTTTCTGAACTACTGAAAACCTTTTAGACTAAGAGTCCCTGCAAGACTCTTTATTTCACAAACCACAATCTTTCCTTGAAAACAACTGCACAAGAGACCTGTAAAAAAGATATTTGACCACAAGACTAGCACAATAGCAACATCATTTCTTGCATGGTATCCACAGCTGTCTTAGAAACAGAAGGATGGAGGGACTTTTAGTTTGAACTCAAAAGCTATTTATTCAATCACACTAGCATAAGCTGATGTTATATGACTGTAACAAATGTCACTGGACTTAAGCATGATACTGAAATGCTGCCTAAAGGATATTACAGAAGAAAAAGTAGGACAGGCAGCATGAATTTAAAGTCTCAAGAGTCTTGGCTATATTTTATAGCATTGCCTTTGTGCCAAAACCATTTTTTAACGTATCCAGAAACAGCTTCCTGTGTTTCTGAAACTCTACATCCATTTTAAGACAAAAAAATCCAGATCAGGGTCAAATTTATCATGTCATTCCTTAAAAAGCAAGGTGGCAGCACTTAAGGTGCATAGGAAGCACTATAGTGCAAAGCCATCCATAATCAGACTTTATCTAACAAAGTAGATATCTACTGCTAAAAATTCAATTCTAACATTTTCCTCATAAAAACAGATGACTGCAGTTTAGCTTGGGATCCCCCACTACAAAGAAAGAAAGGCACTGAGGTTCTGGATCATTCCCAAAGAAGGGCAATGAAGCTGGGGAGGGGTCAGGAGAACAACTTACAGTGAGCGGCTGAGAGATTTTTTCCTCTGGAGAACAGGAGGTTCAGGGGAGACATTACTGCTCTTTGCAACTACCTGAAAGGAGGTTGTAGCTAGGTGGGGGTCAGTCTCTTCTCCCAAGTAAACAGAGAAAATGTTGTAGGAAGTTGTGCCAGTGAAGTTCAGATTGGGTATTAGAAGAAACTTCATCACTGAAAAAGTTGACAGTCACTGGAACAGGCTGCTCAGGGAGGTGCTTTTATCACCACCCCAGAGGTATTTAAATGACATAATTGTGGTGCTTGAGAAACATGGTTTAGCACTGAAATAGGTAGAGTTAGGCTAATGGTTGGATTCCATCATCTCCAAGGTCTTTTCCAACCAAAAGAATTCTATGATTCTGTGATCCAAATTCTCCTTGGTGGAGATTTAATTTTTGAAGTCACAAATTTATGAGTATGAAATAATTTGGAAACCAAGCCAAGGAATGAACTTTGCCCATTTTAAAAAAAAAATAATCAGGGATGATATAGGAATGATTAAACTTACAGGTTGGAAATTAACTGAGAAAAGTTTACAGTACCTGTTTGACTTTCCAAATCTGTTCAAGAATCAGTTCTACAGCTTTTAGGAATTGAGTAGAAAACACTATGGTAGCAATTTCAACTTTTTACACTACAGTATCATCCAATGAGCTTATTCCTATCAGTCTCAATTGGTTTTAATCACAGCCCAAAATTACACTCCAGCAGGCTGCTCCTCCCAAGCTACACTGACTTCATTTGATGAGTACAGGTTCAGTCCCAAATTTGGTGTTTTCCCTTAATTAAAAAATAAGCAAGTGGTTCTCTGCAAAGTGTTAATCTGTACCATCATTTGCACACAAAAGAGCAGAAGCACACGTCTGCCTTAGCTGCAGTGGACTACCCTGGATCTGGATCACACACAGCCAGTTCCATTAAACTTCTACATATAAATAGAGATTGTCTATGTCTATAACTGTTTCACAGCTCAGTTGAGAATCTGGGTTATTCTAGGTCAGTGCTGTTTTGCTAAGGTACTAGAAGTGGTATTCACACATACCCAACTCCACTGGGTTGGTTCACAGAACACCGAATATTTTTACTTTTCTATTTATTATCATTATTCCAATTTAGTTTAAGCACCTCTGCTATTCATCCTTTTTTTCATTACACACATCAAGACAGCTAATACAAAGTAAAGCCTCAATAGACTGAAGAAAAATTTAAGCGGATACCAAAATTAGAAATAAGCTCACAACTTCAGGAAAATGTATTTTTGGAGGCAGAAGCAAAGCACGTTTCAAGAAATAACAGCATAATTCAACATGTGTCTAAAATTAACCTGGAAATGGTAATTCATAGCTTCCCCAGTTGGGAAGCACACTTTGCTGGGTCAACAGAATAAAATAGCATCTTAGTAGAAACCCTTCAGATGCTGCTGGTTTAAATAATCCATGTGATCTCTATCTACCAAGCTTTGTTGTACGTGGAAGACAAAAAATATGACATCTCAAGTGCCCCACAGCAGCTCTAAGTGCTGTTGAAACACCCTCTTTTTAAAAGACACAAAATGCACTTACACAATACAGTCACATGTTGTAGTTAAGGACCTATTTGTGTATTTCCTGCTTTGTAAAACAGCTTTCCTGTTATTAAGCAGCAAAGATGTCTCCCTAGGGATGTGCCTAGAACACTGCACACTATTGTTTCAGGAACAGTCCGAGTGCAATCCAAAGAAGCCCATGAGAAAACATCTTGAGAAAACAATATGAAGAACACAGCAGCACCCAGTGCTTTTATTAGCCACAAGATGCAGAATGTCCCCTCACTTTGAGGCACAGAGTCCTTCTGCTGCCTGCTGACCACACCTGGAGGTTAAGGGACTTCTCTTCCCAATGATTCCTAACCAAACTGCACAACTAAAGATGCCTTTGGCAAAGGCTTCTCAGCAGGTACCAGTGTTCCTCTCAAGGAGGAACTGCTTGTCATTCCTGCTGTGGAGACCAATCACTTCCCATGGAGGAGGTTTAAACATTCATCTCGCCATTCTTTGCAGTTCATGTTCCTCCAAGCACCTTCTGTTTAAGCCAGCCAAAGATGACAGACAATTTTTTACGAATTACGTGGCAGCACAGATGGAGGGAAAGAAGATGACAGGAATTTTCTTGAGGAGCTGACGTCTCAGGCAACTGAGTGGTGCTCCCCGGGGACACTTACTGCAAAGCCCACAGCCCATATGTGATCTCCAGGAAAGATCTCTAACTACAGACACCTCTATACTCAGGTCACTACAAATACAGCAAGAAAAATATTCATTGCATATTAGACATATACACTGTCTTCCTCAACCTTAAGTTCTAGCTGAGAGGTCTCTTCTGAGACACAGGAACACAGGTTTATCATGGTTATGCTAGTAATTTCTTATATTATATTTTTTTTAATGATAAAATGTCTTAATTTGATAAGCAAGCTATTGTACAGCTATTGTTCCAAGTAGTATTTGTGGAAATACATGAATTTTGTTTTTCTATTAGTTATAAAACAAGTGCCCCATGCTTATAGCCAAGAAAAGTAAAGTTTTCTGTTTCATTTGGAATAGAATAATCTGCAACTGGCTTTGCAAGTAAGTTCACTCATTCTTTTGCTGGAAGCATTTCCAATATTCCTGTTTTACTACAAACATTTAAAAAGGCTTAGGACAAAGCCTGCTCTTGTAATAACGATAAAAATAATAATTTAGTAGTTTAAGTGTCTGATATTAATATTCACATGCAAAGACCACTGAAATATCTGAGTCTAAAAATATTATAAAAGAAATGAAGTTGTTAATGAGTGTTATTTCTAAAACTTTCCCCAAAGGACTGCTAGTTCTCTTTAAGAAAAGGATGAGCTTTCATTAAAAGAATTTCACCACAGATGTTCCCAGCTGTTCTGCTTCCTGCCTAACAAGAAGTATTCCCACAACATCACATCCAAACTGTTTACATGAGCATCCTGAGGAAGAAACTATACTTGCTATGAATGTGAAAGCAGCACACTACTCTGGTAAGAAGTAGCAAAAATAAATTCAGCCAGGACTTGAACACTGGACCCAGGGCTATTAGCACCCTTGCTACAACCATTAGATGCAAAGATGATACCAATGAAAGGTTCATACATAGCAACTGTAAAGAAATATCTCTGCCAGATACAAGCCAAGTTACTTAAGGTGGGTTATTTCTCCTTTTGAGTACATGGACAACTAAATTTAAATCTTCTACTAAAAAAATAAAAATTAAAAAAAAAAAAAAGAAAATCCTGTTCAAGATCTAAGTAATACTGCTGATGCATTCATTGAAGATCAAATGCTATTTTCTTTGTCCTATGGGACAGAGAACAAAATACTCTGTGACCAGGAAAAGGTAATAGGGAAGAACGTTGTTGGTGATCATGGTTGGAAAGGGGCTGGTGATACCACTAACTATAATCTAAATATTAATTAAGAATTCTGCAGCACTGGTTTAATGTATTATAATGGTAAAACTAATTGCTTATATCCTCTTAAAAATAAGATTTAATTCAATCTAATCTTTCCAACTCAAGACTACTCCATCAGCCCACAGACAGCAGATAGGCCTAAAGAACAACAGAGTACAAGTGAACTCAGCACACTGGCAGCTCAACCAATGCAGCCTTAACTGAATTCTGTTCTTGGGGAAGAAAAGCCAATAGAGATGGGGGTCTGCTTGCAAATAATTATTCTAGTTAGTTTCTGGTACAGTATTTGATGAAACTGTCTAGAGCTCTTCTAAACACCAGCACTTGTCCTAAAGGCATCAGACCTATTAACTTTGGACCTAGGTTATTCCTACACATCATGTCATTCAGGTATTAGAATTTTTTTTAAATAATTAAAAATAGAGGAGATACTGCTTCACTACCTCACACTAAATTGACAGAATCTATAAATATCTTGCCAGTGACTGTGGTTAAGAGTAGTGTGGTCCCAATCTACTCAGTACTGCCCTCCAGAGGGTTTACCATATAATTATATTTGATTAATTGAATATGCAAGAAACTTTTTCCCTTCTACCCCCCTCCTACATCAGTTTACTGGGCCAACAAAGAGAGTGACACAAAACAGCGAGCCAACTGGCTGCAAATACTCCAAGCATTGCATTATAGCACTGACGTTTCATAGTATCATCTTCCTCTAAAGAGCTATTTCTTTACGCCTTAGAAAGTTCAAATTAAAAGGACTGAAGAGGTAGCAATGTTTTATTTGTCTGAATGCTGCAAGCCATTTTACTATGGTAACAGATTCATTTTCACAAGCTGCAAAACAGGTAGAGACAGCTTCTAAAAGTTTAAGTCCAGCTTTACCACACTGGAAATCCCCTGAAGTAATTTAAAAGCTATTCAGGTTTGTAAGAGTAATTTTAGCTGCCTCTCACTTCCAAAACCCCAACCTATGTCACACCAACAGAAGATGCAGTGAGACCCTTTTCACTTAGACATACTAACTGGTAACAAATGCACAAAGAATATGCAATGATCCTAAAAGAGATAATTAACTACATATTTTATATCCACTCTCCAATTAACTATTTTTCTATGATATTTAACTAGAAGATGTAATTCTATTTATTTCATGCTGACAAATATATGAGGCATCCTTACCACATAATTAATCTAAGTGAAGGGATAACAAAATTCAACATCAGTCACTGCTGTGGACCCAGAATGCAAAACCTGCCATACATCTGCTCTTCACAGCACTCTTGCTTCTTCATTCTCTAAAGATCTAATTTTTTTTTTTTTTTTTGAGCAAAGCTCTTCACATTCATTTTAATGCTTTATTGAAAATATACACAGTTTAAGTGTGAACATCACACAACAGTTATTGTTTTGACTTTGCTGGGGCTTTTTGGTAGGGTTTTTTTTGTTAATTTATTTATTTTACTTTTAAATCATTTCCTTTCTGCTGTCCAGGCTTCTTTTGAAAAGAATTAGTGTTATCTTCATTTTATACCCATTGTAAAAACAGTAATTGGATGAGCCTTTGTATAGAACTTACACACCAGAACACAGAACCCTGCCACCTGAAAATAAGAACCTCCATTTAGTCATTGCCTACATGCCTACTGAAGCTCTGGCCTATGAAGATCAAAACCAAGCACATCAGGCAGGTCCTTTAGTAGCCAGTGTTGAGATTCAGTCAGAAGCAGAGTCTCACTGACTTCAACAGGAACATGATTATATCCAACAGCCCCATGACAAATAGTTTCCAGCTATTAAACTTCATTTGCTCAGAATAGATAAGTTGGCTTTACTTTTGAACTATATTTTTCCTTGGGAGGTGACAAATATTTACCACACTTAGCCTGTATCAAATCTCTTTTAGGCTTAGAACACTCAGTAGTGTCAGGTATGTTTGGTGTATTTCTACAGTTCTATATTAAAAACTGTAGTTTCAGAGATTAATCAGTACTTTAGCTCCTCTTTGGGGGTACCAGGGCAGAGTGGGAGAAGCATATAAACATTTTAGGAACTTGTGACACCTGAAGCTTTCCGAGTCCTCCTTTAAGAGCATTGCTTAGCCACATGAAGCAGTAATCTGAGAGTTCCCAAAGTGATCTGAAACAGGATTTAAGGAAGGAATTGTACTGGAAAGGGATGTCACCTACTAAAACAAAAAGGTCTGTGATGTTTGCTTGTTGCTAGTAGGGCAAAAAGGGAATTTTTAAAGTTGGTATTGCTGTAATGATATCAGCTACTGTTTGTCCTCTGAGGCACCTCTTCTCAACGTAACAAGACAGTAGGTAGGTGTTGTAAGAAACAGAAGTCACCAGAGAGATAAGACTAAGTGCAGCTTCCTTAGGGGGAAAAAAAGGAACAGGAAGAGTAGCAAGAAGCGCTGGATGAAAACATTGATTCAAAACCATCTACCATAAAAGCAACAGTACAGCTCAGTATGCAGTCCTTGAAAAATTCTGAACAAAAGGCACAAGAGCTTTGACCTCCATTTGCAAAACTAGTTTCTTGTCTAGAATTTGATCTTTATGCAAAAGAAAACAAGTAACTCAAAATTACTATTTTTAATAATTCATAAAAGCATGTCTTTCTTTGGCAGTTTATACAGAACCACAGAGATCATGATTTACTCTGTCACATCACTGATGCATGAAGAACATAAGAGCACATTAGTCACTCCACAGTAAAAGTCTTTAATAGTTTGATAATGGAACCAAATGTTATATTTCATCAATGAAAGACAAGTTCACTCTTAACTCTCATATCTACCATTTTTATGCAGCATTGAAACAGGAGATTTTTGTTACAGTTACTTGCAGAATGGGTAAATAAGGTATTTTCAGAGGTGCACCAGTGTTGTTGTGCTGGAGAGAGCACTCACTACATACAGCTAACAATGCAGATGAACTATCAGTAGCTGAGAAAAAAGACACTTCAACATCTGCCTGCATGTAAAGGGAGAAGAAACTTCTGGATATGATGATCTTGAAGCAGTGTAGAACAGAGCAATGGAAGATAAGATACAAGGCAACAAGCTGAATGGCTGTAAGACACTTTAAATTTTACAGTAGATTTCCTTTGGATTTATTCTATGCCTTAAAAAAAAAAATCCAATTTTATTTGGCATGCCCTGAGCAGGCTGTATACTTACACTGCAGGTACTTGAACTACTCCCATTACTTTGACACCACCACAAAACCAAGACTTAAGAAGTGAAAATGTACTCCAGCCCAAGGATCTGTTTCAGTATAAATGCAGTGACTAATCTAGACTAACTTAACACTAGTGTTAACACCTGCTTGTCCAGCCATACTCCATACCGTGAAGAAACTGAGGAAGGGTGGTGCAAAATATCTTCAAATCAGAATGAAAATGCAATCCTCTTCCTCCCAATACTGCTTACATGCTGACTTCACCAAGTTACTGAACTGCAAACTGTCAGCCAGGACATGGTAACAGAGGAACCCAACTTGACCTACGCTCTAGACTATTTTAAAACTCTGTTTCCACAACTGCTGTAAGTATCTTATGGATGCTCTACAGTCATATGGAACCTCCAGTCTGCACTATTATGAAAAGGATAAAAGAATGAACTCTGTGGTACTGCTCATGGAAAGTGCAATCAGCTCTAAGACTGGGACTGAATGTTGCTTACATAACAGTTATATTCACACTCCTGCACAGACCCTGAGATTGTTTTTTTTACAATTCCCTCCCTCATTTTCAGTACAGTCACCAGTCTATTCTATTTCTTACTGCTTATGTGACCTTAGAAAAGCCATGTAGTCTTAATCCAATTAAACTACTACAAGAAAAGATACTCATCCTGGTGCTTCAGAACCAATTATAGCTACTCCTGGCATTAGGAAAAACAAAACAGCAAACCAAAACCAAACCAAACAAATGAAAAAACCACGAACCTTTTACATGTGATATACACCACTGATGCCTGATATACTGATGCCATGTTTTATGAACCTGAACTAATCACTAACAAGCTTTGATGCATCCCACTGCTTCTAAAGCCACAGCATATCTATACGTACTTGCACTCTCCACTACAGCGTATGACCTGGTTTTCAGATGCCCTACTTTTTTTGTAAATTCATCTCTAGTTAACAACTGGTCAGCCTTCTGCTAATAAACTGACTTCTTACAAGACACAGAGACACAGCAAGGCAGTCAGGAAACCAGTCAAAAACCTCTTTAAGCTTTCAATGCTATACCACTACCCTGCACATACAGAAAACACAGAAGGTCTATTCAACACTTATTAGTGAAGTGCTGCTGAACTGGAACACAGGGCCAACAATATTTTACATGCTGTATTTAGCAGAAGCATCCTGTAGACAGGTTTTGCTTTCACATCCACTCAAAACACAGCCACAAATGGATTCTTAAAATTGTAAAAATCCTATGGTACATGCATTGACATCTATTTTCATTTTTCAAAATTATACAAATTTCAGTAGCAGTTAATGAACAGCTGAAAGATTAAACATTATCTCTCTCTCTATTAAGATTTTTGTCCATGGATATGCAGGTATTAGCAACAGCAAAGATGTAGGTATTTGCACAAAGACTTATTTACAGAAGAATTTTTAAAATTGAGGTATTTTAATCCTAACTTTAAACCATGAAAGCAAGCTATGAACAGAAGCCTTTAATACATTTGTATAGTCAGCCTGTATTATGTTCAGAACTTAATTTAGCATCCAGGAGAAAATCAAACTGGATTTACTTTGCCAGGGATAAGTAATGACAAGGAGAGTGTTTTAAGCAGATAGATGAAACGCCAGGACAGGAAGGAAAAGCTGACTGGTAGAACTGAACTCCAAAAAATAAAAGCAAAGAGGGTGGTGTTCAAGAGAGCAAGGAAACGCCTGAGAGGAACTGCTTCTGCAAAACTAGTTTATGTAGCTGCTTGCTCCTCCCAAAGTAACATGCAATGAAATTTCAAATAGTGCAGTGGAGGAAAAAAAGAATTATATAATATGCAGGCTGCCATGGTTTTCTAAAGATGTCAAACATCTTAGCTAAAACAAACACCAAATAACTGCCACCCCCCACCAAAATGACACACATGTACTGGAACAAAGCTCTGCTTCCCTAATCTTGTTTCCATTACAGATACTTGCTTCATTTGCTTTGCCCTGCACCAAAGAAGAAAACCAGGTCAGATTGCAGCTGAGAGTTCTCTGGTGATTTTTCATCCTTGCTGTTTTGGGGGTTTGTGGCTTTGGGTTTCCTTGTTGTTTTGTTTGGGTTTTTTTGTGGGGTGAGAGGCAAGGACACTGATTTTTTTTTTGGGGGGGGGGAAATCGGGGTTTTTTTGGTTGTTTTTTTTAAAGTAATACACACACTTGTCTTTAATTTTTCTAAAACTTCGTAATGTTTAGGTTTAGGTTTATATCAATACAAGTAAGCATAAAAGTTTGCTTGTTCTACTTGCAAATAAATTGTTTAGCATGACTTGTAGAACAGATATCTGCATGTAACTATTCACATATTTCTCACAGACAGACAGCCACATCATGACTATATTCATTCCACTTCCCTCCCTTTCACCCCCCCACATCTAATCAAGGTATATAAGAGATAGCGCTCCCAGCAGATAATCATTAAAATCAGTAGATAAATATTTAATAGTTCAGACTTCCTCATTCTATTTTTGGATTTGTGGGAGGAAAGAACAAATTCCAATTTGCATTTCATAAACAGAAAAAGCATCTTCCAAATGAGCACCTCAGCATGGGTGCAATGGATATACACAGGATATGAAACTACTTTTCTCAAAGTCAGACTTCTGTATGAAATTCAAACACTTTCATTTTATTTGCTAAAAAGCTACTGTTGAAGTAAACAAGATACTCCCTCGATGCATGCTCTAATCATCATATTAAAAAAAACAACCCACAAACCTGTACGAAATACAACAGTGCTTTTCTTGTAGCCAGAAGGTAGACGAATATTTCGGAGCAACCCCTTCGCTGTCAGCCGTATATGCATGTTGGATAAGGAAAATTTCGGGGACCATAACATGTCTTCAGTGCAATTGGAAGATAAACAGGAAAGAAACAGCCTCCATGTACTGTCACATACTATGTTTTCAAATCAGGACAGGCAGAAGTCAGGCAAGGCAATCCTTGCTAAAGAAAACACGCTTGAAGAAATAATCAAGTCTCCATTCCTTAGCTCTTATTCTTTATGCACAGGCAAGCAAAAAAAATCAGTAAAAGCAGATATCCACAGCGTAAATGCTGCTGGCAACTTCCCCTCACCAGATGTTGTGGGAACAAAGCTTGTCCTCAGAATAAAACCGACTTAGTGATTCAGAAAACCAACAGCCTCTGAATTGCATCACAGCGTTGACGCTTAATGTGCTATGGGACTCCGTGGGGCTGGGAGCTAGAAAAGGGAGGAGTAAAAGGAGGGAGGAGGAAGAGAAAGTGGGTGGTCTCCCCTGCTGAATATATCACCCAGCAATGTCACAGACCATGGAATTGTTCTTTGGAGACTGTTAAGGAGATTATTTGAATATTTCTTTAGACATATTTCAGGCTCCCCTCTTGGAGAATCCCTTCAGGGTGACTTTTTTTTTTTAAACAACGTTCTTTCAATCGACATGAATTTATCAAAACAGATTTATCAGTTAGCATTTTCTACCAGTTTCTTCTGATATTAAATATTATGTCAACAGTTAAAGTCATAACAAATCTGGAAATAAGTCTATTCTCTAAGAACAATTCAGTATTTGAAATCTGCTTAAGGCAAATACTGTTTAACTTGGCAACTCGACACTGCAGATGCTTTCATTTATCAGAAGAAGAGCAAAGAAGGAGGCATCAATTTCATATTAGAACAGATCTTTGCCAGCTGGGTTTTGAAGGGACCCAAACATAGTAGCAAACAGTGTTACAGGAGTAGCTTCAAAATAGATGTCATCTCCGTATTTAATTAATGCTATTTTAAAGTATTTATTCCTACTATTTAATGAGCTCCAAAGTTTTGTGCATACCTTGGTCCCTTTCAGCTTGCACTAGGAAAAATAAAAGTAGAAATTAGAAAACAGAGGAGTAACTATTTTACAGGAACTAGAAAATGCCACATTTTTCACCTACGACCATGACTAAAAATGCATGACAGCGAGACACTATGGGCTTGCACTGGCCACCTTCCTGTGTGAAGGGAAATATTTCATTACTTTGCCCACAGTCAGCAGCTGCCTTGCCAGGCAGCCACAGGAGCAGGGACCACCCAAGCATCTCCCAGACAACACAGAAGACAAGACAGTACGAGCCTGTAACTTCTTTTGGGTTGCTTGAAAAGCTGCCCTCGACAGCCTTCGTGTCTTTCTAGAGACAACAAAATTAGGTATATTTCCACTGTTCTCACACTTCTACCACTTCACCAAATCATAGCTAATGCTCCCTAGCACCTATCCCTCTGAAAGTTTTTCCAGTTCCAGAAACCATTAATCTCTCTTGCTCAGAAGCACATTTAACCCAAAGAAAGCATGACCACAGTGATAGGTCTCATCCCAGCAGTGCCTTTCCTCTCCTCTCCTTACCACATATCTATTCTATTTTAATTGCATGTTTTACTTGCTCAAAACATGTAACATTTTAAAGTCTCTAATACTTATTTAGCACATCAGCTAGAGCTAAAAAAAAGCAATTTTTCGCTTTATCCTGGTCTCTGGGTATCCCTAGCATCACACAAACCAGTGCAGTCACAATAAAGCAGCTCATTGTAAGCAGAGCAGAAGAGTCCTAGCCTAAGCATTGAGACTGCCAGACCCACCACACCAACCTCCTCAGAGTACTGCAGGAGACCACTACTGAATGGTTTATGATCACACACCACATTATTTATGTCCCAGCACAGTGATGTACCACCAACCCTGAAGTACTACAACACAACTTTGGTACACACAAAACCATTCAAAATAAATACAAAGCAAGTAAATTAGCTTTTTTGTCTGGTTCCCAGGGCAGCCTCTGCATGCAGAGGGGCATGCATGTCATTACTGCTATAAAATCCTCATCTGTTCCTCTAGTCTGAAGAGCTTTGCAACAGCAGTGTGCATTCACCTCTCTTCCCAACAGCGTGCGGGTCCAGACCCTTCCTAATCCAACACCACTCTCAAAGACATTATCTCCTTTCTGTGCTGGAAGATCATTACATTTTGAAACCAGTGTCAGTAGTACACCAGAAGGCTTGTTACAGCACATTACAGTAGCCTTGAATATTCAGCATATTTCATTAGCCCACCTCTTAAAGGTGATGAGCATTATCAAATCCTCTCTTAACAAAAGCATCTTGAGATTTTGACCAGGCCTACAGCCAGTCTTCAAAACCTATTCAACACCCAGGCATACTCACTGTTAGCTTCTGCCAGGGCCCTTCATTTTGTTTTCCTTCTACAGTCCTTGGCTCCCCCAGGGAAGGACTACTCCATGAAGTACATGGTGTCTTACCATCTCAATTTGATGCTCAGACTGAAACAGTCCAATCAGGTTAAAAAAAAACACACACACACACACAAAAAATCCTCACAAAAAACCAAAAAGCATCCAAACAAATAACAAAAATAATAAAAAAAAAGAAAACCCACAAAAACCCCAACACATGACACCCAAAAAACCCCAGCCTACCACTTCTCTCCACCTGGGCCTGGGAGAAAGCCACACACCAGCCTATAAAACCATTAGTTGAAGTACTCCACAGAAACCATAACTTCCTTCCTAGGAACAGGAGCTAGAACAAAGAATCTCTAGAGGGTAAGAATGATGTAACAAACCAGTCTGGAAGCCGGATGAAATGACTCACCAGGCAAAATACAAGCAGATAAAAGCTCTATATAGACATAAAAGACCCTTGCAGCAGAGGCCAAAACTCCTCTTAGAAATAGAAATAACACATTCACTGCCCCCGCTTACCCATTCTGAGTCTGAGTGAAAATACACCATGAAGAAACAAATACAGCATCAATTTTTCAGGGAAACTTCTGAGGAAAATGGCTTTTTTGCCTCTGGTGCTGGAATCCTGCAAACCCCACAAACCTGTTACAAGTCTGCTTTATGCAGAAGCAGGAGATGACAACACTAATAGAAAGCAATAGGGGCACATCAGTCCCACCTAGCACCCAGCTCTGACAGCAGCCAGGAAGAGGAATGCCCATCATCCCTATGTGAATAGCTCCCAGGAAGTATTTAACTTAGAGACACTACTCCAACATAGCATTACCAGAACTCTGCCTTACACCATGGTACACTCCACCACACTGGTGCCTCTGTGGTGTTTCCTCAGCTCAGAAAAACTGCACCTCCAAGTCTGCATCTGCAATGACCAAGAGTGCCTGGTGCTGGCAGGGTATAAAGCTAGGATTTAATCCATGGGATCCTAACACAGCATGCCAGGATCTTGTGCTGTCTACATTTCATGCATAACATGAGGATCACAAAGAGGTCTTTTTCTATCCTGACACTGGATAAGGGCAATGGAAAATAGCACCAGAAAACAGCAAAATAAATGGAAAGAAATAAACAGCCCAGACAGAGGACAAGAGAGCTGACAGATTTTATTTACTGGCACCTTACTGCTGGCTTCCCTCCAACACCAAGGAAAAAATTGGTGATCAAGAGGGAGAAAGGAGCTCTCTCCCATTATGACCACATAATTTCATCAGTATTACTAAATGCATCAATCCCTTATGATACAATCAGTTTGATGGTGAGGCTAAACCTATTTTAACCCCAGCATATTTAACATATCTGCCACTCCTTGGGAACTTTGGCAATGTGACAAGAAAGGAGCAAAGGGCACTGGCATCAATAGGCTCTTCGATTCAGCCTCATGGGGCCAAGTCTGCAGCATCTGTATGGGATTCTGATGTCTCTCTTCCTCTTTCCACATTCAATAATCACCAAGAAAGCCATTAGAGCACCATAAGTCTCTCACTGCAAAGAAGTCTAAATCAGAGGCTACATCTTTAGATCCAAAAGGCCCATGTAGAAGACAACTGCCTCCTTGTCACAAGACAGCACAGGCAGTATGGAGCAGATGGATTTTCCTGGCATGTTTTAACTCAGGAAGAACAGAGAGGTTATCACTTACGCAAAGACAGACAAGAAAAGCAGGAACCTACCAAGAGCCAAAGGGTCATCTGTGTCCTCATTTTTTATTTCTGGAAAATTACTGCCCGCACCCCCCCTCCACTTTCCTGGGACCACCTTGCTCCAGGCCAGCACTTGGGTTTGAGAAGCCGTCCTGCTGTCACACCAAATGCAGCTTTGGGACTTATTTTAAGCACCAATCCTTCCCTGAAAAGAAAAGCAAACCTCTTCCCACATCAGGGCAGGAACTAAGAATCCTAAATAATTCAAGTTTTTTTCTAGTACACAGAAGCTTTTAGCCATTATACATTCAGCAGCCTGTCAAATAGTATGTAATGCTGCAGTGGATTTCCAAGCAAACAGCTACAAGAATCAGGCTGATCTGTCTCTCACGCAACAGTGATGTGGCATTTACAGCACCTTCACTCTTTCAGAATTAAGAACTACAGCAAAAGACCATGAAAGTAGTTTAATTTTAACGTAAGGGAGAAGCAAGTTATTTTCCATGTGTATGATGTCCCTTACAGAGTAGCATTTTTGTTAAAGCTGTCTCAGACAAAATGCCACAGTGCTTTTAAGAATAACTGCTACTTGACAACAGTGGAAAATGTCACTAATATTAGGACATGCCTTAAAATATCAAGTATCAAAGATGTAGCCTGATGCAACAAACCCCCCAACTTCTCTGTGCTAGAGATTTTTGCTCTTTAGTAATGGGCTAGGTGTATACAGGAATCCTTGCAAGCTCAGGTCCCAAGTAACAGAGGAAAAATAAAATACAGACAAAAATGCATTTTACATGCTGTTGACCTATCTTTGACACAAGATCCACAAGTTTCACACCTGGCAGACAATTCCATATTTTTTAAATATTACATCAACTTTTCTTCTGAACAGGAATCAATGACAGCTATGTGTAGCTACTCTGTCTGCCAAAAGAGACAAAAGTGGAACCAGAACAAGTTAGAAAATGTCAAAATAACTTTTCTTGAAAATATTGTAAGAGG
The DNA here is from genome assembly GCF_036169615.1 of Heliangelus exortis. Taxonomy (NCBI): domain Eukaryota; kingdom Metazoa; phylum Chordata; class Aves; order Apodiformes; family Trochilidae; genus Heliangelus; species Heliangelus exortis. The sequence goes on along the minus strand of NC_092425.1, from coordinate 24,042,333 downwards.
ACATCAAGAGTCAGGTTTGGGTTGCCTCATATACCTCACCTCAAAGCTAAGGAAGAACACCAGTACAATGACACCAAATTACTCACTGCTTACTAACACTTGGAACAACGTGCACAATCTAAGGAACACAAGAGGGTCAAAGAAAAAAACAAGCCTGATAATTTCAGAAGAGATCATACTTAGGTTTAACTGGAGAGAGAGGGACAAGAAGACAGAGCAAGAAGTATGTTCCAGGATGGTATTTTCAAGGTGGTGATGTAATCATAGAATGATACAATCTGGCATATTGGGAGGGACCCACCAGGATCACCAAGTCCAACTCCTGTGCCTGAGAGAACCACACCATGTGCCTGAGAGCATCAGCACTGTACACAGCATCACAGTTAGGAGTAAAAAAATTCTTTGCTACTGGTCCAACATCCCAGTGGTCAGTCAAAGCCAAAACAAAAATTTATTGTTCTCTTAAATACTGAAAATAATGAGATTTTAGATGCTTCACAATTAGTTCAGATACAAGAATAACAAAAGCACCATCTCTGGCTAATGAAATCTACAACTTCAAGCCATTAGGAGAGACTTCAATGATAGATATAAATGATAGAAAAACCTTGAATTCCAGCTGATACAATCTCTGGATATCCATTTCAGCTGCACCCCTCTATTCATGCAGAGGTTGACCTATTCAGTATATAGACAACTGTGAGAAAAAATGCAGATCTGTGTTCTTCCCTTCTGTGTCTTGTTATTGGGAAACAAGAAAAATACAATGGAAGGGAACCTCAGACAATCCTCCCAACATCAAAATAAACACCACAGAAGTGAACTGCCCTCAATCACCCTCTTCCACAGAAAACCTGTGTATTTCCACATCACCAAGGGTCTGGAGTATGGCTGTGCAGATCTGGAGAATAAGTTTCTGAGAGAAGTTTGGAATTAAATAAATATCTCTGAAATACTTCAAGTAAAATCCAGAAAACAGGTCCTTCCTTAGAAGCATTAACAGAGGAAACAGACCTTGGGAGTGTGAAAACCATTTGGGTTATGCTACAAAAGGCCCTAATGAATGATGCTCTGTTGCTGTAGGAAAATGATAGGACCCACATCAAATTCTCATTGCTGAAACTGTCATAATAATACCTACATTTTCAGTCCAGCAATTTGAAAAATTCCCAACAGAATAGCACCATTTGAACAGCACTGGTCTATGTGTTATTCCATAAAAGGCCCTAAAGTTTTAAATTTTTTTTTTTTTTTAAAGGTAACTGTTGAAAGCACAAGGAGTAGTGCTGATTTTCAGCAAGGACAAGAAATGAGACAACTTTCTCAAAGCATTAATTTTCAGAAATTTGGGAAGTTTAGGAAGAAGATGAGGAACATGCACACAAACACACTTACTCAAAGGGCCAATCTGGAATACATTGAGACTGTGTGGACACTATGTTTGTCAGAGCAGAGAACAGGATGAAAAAAAAAAAAAAACAACAGAAAAACAACTGTCTCAGGAAAACATTACATATTAAAACAAACAAACAAAACACTCTAAACAGATTAGTTCAGAGTGGCATTCCCAGAACATCAGCACCAACAACTTCCCTTTGAAGGCTTCTGGAGCACAGTAGTTCCTCACCAAATTAATTAAATCCTTAGATCCAGTTGTACTGTATTGGTAATGCTGGAGAATTCTGGCCAAGAATGTAACGACTACTGGGTTTCAAAGGTTATTTTATGGTTACAGATATTTCTTTAACTCTTCACAATATTAATAATTTTATCTCCCTAATGAACACATTTTGTAAGAAACCAATTCATACAGATTTAGATGAATTCTGCATCTATTTTATATAGATGTGGCACAAGGAAGACCTGCTTTTATAGTCAGTTCACATTTAATAGCTACACCATTTCAGAAGCTTTGCTGGCTGTTTTTAAGAACATTCCTTATTAGCCTGAAGGCATTCTAGGGCTACATCACATGATAATTAAGTCATTCAGACAGTCTTCATAGTTCACTTGCATGAAAAAACATCTAAAAAAAAGGAAATAGCTGCCTTTACATTGCAGCCAGAAAGGCAACAAGTTAGAGTAAACTTGATCTTTTTCTTTTCAAGAGACAAAGCCCAAAGACTAACTTACACTATTCAACTCCATGAATTTCCAATCTGTAGAATATTAACTAATAATAAATCTGTTGTTTGTTCTTCAGCCCACAGAGTTTACACACTGTCAAGTTTTTCTGCAACATGTCTAATCTTTCCTTCTAGACAGAGGGGTAAAGACAGAAAAACTGACTAACCCAACATATTTACAGAAGCTGAAGCTCTTAACACAAGACATGGAGAATTCAGTCTCAGTCTCAACACATCTATATTGATATTCCTTGTTATAACCACTCAGAGATGCTACTTCTGCATTGTGGAATACCTAGACCAAAATCTTCCCCTGCTTCAACAAGCACTGCTTTCTTTAAGCCTGGAATGCTTTAAGCACTGTACAAACTACTAGCTGTTAAGAAGCAGAATCTTCCTGGTTTTCACATGACTGCTGAAGATACCTACTTTGTTCCAGTGAAGAACAGGAAAGAGCTTTAAAATGTTTAAGATTATTTACCCAAACTATTTCCTGTATGATTCCTAAGGGAACTTATTTCCTATAACTGCAGAGTCCAGTATTAGAAGATGTTGAAAGAAAAGCAGAGTTGGCTCAACAACAGCACTACATAATGGAAAGTTTTCACATCACAAAGGATGCTTTTTTTATGGATACACAAAACTTAAAATTACTGCTTAGATGATACTGAAGTATGGTTTGTTTGAAAAGTTGCATAGAGCTCTTCAACATGTACTCTGTCTCAGAATTGTCGAGGGGGGATTGAGGAGATTTTGTTTCTTTTTTAAAAAAAAAAAAGTCTAAGACCTGTGGGATTTTTTTAATATGAGTGGACATACTTCAACTGAAGAAAATTAATTACACAACCTTGCACCTGCAAAGTTGGGGATTCGAGAAAAAAAATCTGTCTATATCCTCTAGTAACAATCCTAATAGTAATGCTTGTTACACAGAAAAGTGTATTAAAAGTGAATACTAAGAGCCACCAACAAAGAATGCTTGAAGTGCTGTGACAGAAGCAGTTCCCTCTGCTTTCTGCACATTGCTAGCACCATGATCTGTGCACCATGAACTTCTACCAAAAGGACCATCTTTTCCTGCCTCATTTATAACTCAGCCAAGCTACCCAGTCCTACCTGTTTAATAATCAACCATGAGGGTGCTTATGTCCACATATGCATGAGGATCTTCAAGTCTGCTCACCACAAGAACACTACATGCAGTTTCTTCTACAACTTGAAAACACTTTTGCAAGCAACAAAAACACCCCTCAAAAAACCTACCAAAACCACAACAAAACCCTTTTGAGCAGATATGAAAGGAGAAACAGAGCTAACAAGCCACTTGGCCAGTTCTCTCTCATCAGTAACTTGGAATACTATGCTGAAGACTATTGATTGTGTGTCTACTAGATAAAAGAATTCACTGAAGACTTAAGTATTCAACACATAATAATGTATCACCAGCTCTCAGAATTATTTTCCCAATTTTAAAAACAAGTTCACACATTTTCAAGTAGCATAATGACATTTTACAATATTAATGATTCTATGCTGTTGTTAAAAAAGCACAACTGCAGTGAAATGTAAATTCATCACTTGTTTTCCAGACATCTAAAGTGTGAGTATTTTGAGGGTACCCTATTCTACCCAGGAACTTAGAACATAAGAGCAATGTTCACCCTCTGCTTCCCTGGTTTTCAACATGATGACAAAGGGCACGAAAGACAGAGCTGTTGATTGAATCTCAAAGTATACATCTGTAAACTTCTGTTTGAACCAGAGTGTTAGTAAGAGAATCCTATCCCAAAATAAGAGTTTGTGTGAGAAGCCAGCATCCACCTTCAACAATCTCTTCCAAGAGAGCTTCCTGGACTGTTATATTAATAAACTTTTTTTTCCATCTGAGCTTGATCAAAACTACTCCTCACTTTTGCATCACGTCATGGGACAGAGGTTATTCCCTCCCTTGGTGTTATATTCTTCTCACAGATGATTAAAAACGAGCAGCCTTTCAACCTCTTTAAAAGGCCAAGACAAGAGCTTACCACCTTTCATGATGGAATGTGAGCTGCTTATGGATGAAGCATGTTTCATTTTCACTGCTTCTATAGCCTCCAGGTAATTGACTCTACTATGAATGCTCCATCATAGTACAAAGAGAAATTACATAAATCATACTGCTCTTACTTGATATGCTTGATGGGTCTATCCAGCAGTTGTCCTAGCTTGCCTGAGAACAGTGGTGTGTCACAAGCGTAAGCATTATACATACTACACCATATGTCCCTTTCAGGGGCACTGAACAACAGGATAAAGATTTCCAGTAAATATTTACATGCTTTATACCTGAAATAATAGCCTCACCATTGCAACTGCCAAAAAGGGTATTTGCTTTTGCTTGGCTTACATAGTACCAGGGATTACTGTATTGTAACTTATCCTTGACCTTCAGTCAATAACAGATGAGATTTGAACATCCACTGCATATACAGACTGCACTGTAACATACTGCACAGGTATTAGACGTAGGTCACTGGATAAACAAAGGAAGGAGCTCTAACTTCACATATTTTCAGTGGCAGTTTTGCATGTAATTCAAGATGTTCTCACAAGAGGCAACATTTTTAGTCATATTTGCATTAAAACATTACAGTAAGACCAGAAGTACATTCTTACTTTAACAAGTTAAGAACTGTAGTAGAACATCCTGTACCCAAGAAGTAGTTTTTGCCTAGACAATAAAGCCAGTGCTGAACCAAGATGCCACAGAACTTATAGAAATTATTACATCCATTGGATTATCACCCATTGAAAACACTGAATTCACAACAAGGAGCCTTGTGACTGCTTTAATACAAACACAGAACAAACAAGCTGCAAATATGTAAGTCTCTCCAGTTCTACAGGCATACTTAACAAAATGTGTCTGGCTTCACATCACTGCTGTAAAGGACTGGAAAATTAATAAAGAACACAGTCAGAGATCATACCATGGAAATGCCTGCATTTTTTTCCATCCTTGAAATAACACCAAAAGCAACATTAACAACTCATCTGTCTAACCAGTTAATGTATTAGTATGGCAAGCAATTTGTTACCAGAGTCCTGCCATAATAAACTAGTTCTGACCCTTCAGACAGAGCGTATCAGCAAGAAACAGAAGTGAGGCTGGATCTCCTTACTGAATAAGGCTAAAAACTGTAGACCTAACTATGGTACCAAATAAAAGAACAAAAGCTTTAGCTAGCTAAAAATCACTAGAACAAAGCTTCATTTATTATATCAAGGCCACTAAAAAAGAAAAAAATAGTGAGCCTCACTCTACATGGTACCAGCTGGCATTATTTCAGTTCACTTCAAAAAAGACCATTTGTCTTTTTTTAAAATGCAAGACATTGTACTACAGAACATCCAAGCACCCATGCAGCATTTTTATTCTGTTGCAGGAACTATCCGCAACTTCAGGACTTGCAGATGGAAAAAAAAACATCTCTTACAAAAATATTCCACCATAAACTCTGTGTGCATAAATGAGAAGTTATACTAGGGCTCTGTAAAAGTTAGATGTGTATTAACTTGAAAGCCTAACATATTATCCAATTTTGGAACCTGATTCAGAACAGGAAACAGTTCAGGTTTAAGACAAACACTAAAATATAGCTATTCAACTGGAAAATATTATGCTAATGAGAATTTGCTAACATACCACTAAATATTAGAGCCAATTTGGAGTCTATAGCAATGTTTTTACAGCACCGCATAGAATACTTAAACACTATGTGGCTACATTTTTATTAGGTTGGAAAAGATGAATCACAAGAAAAATTATATTAAGCTAGTAAAAAGGGGAGGGAACAGTAATTACATTTCTGCATGGAAAATTAAGTGTTATGCTAAACTTAGGGGAAAAAGAAGTTGTATCTCAAGACTGTCATAAGCAAGAAGAAAAAGAATTTTAATTTTCTGTTTCTAGTCCAGAAATGGACTTTGTTGCTTAACATGAGTATCTATCTGAGTATCTATCTTCAACTGAGCTAATCAAGACTTTATGTTGCTAATAGTATCACCCTCTCTACTCCTATAAAAAAGGACCATGTAAGAGCTCATGAGTCTCAGTGTCAGTGTCATTAGATTAGTCAGTTATCAATAAAAACAAACACACACAATAAGCACTTTGTACAAAAGTCTTAGGGTTGCTGTATGACAAGATCTAACAGGAGACAGAGAAGGTTCTTGGTCACAATTAACATGCAGACATCTGACACTCAAGAGAGTGAAAGGCAAAAGCATTAGACTCACTTTATGACTGTAGGAAATTAAAAATATACTTCCACAGCACCAGAGCTACAGGTCAGAACTGATTTACCCAGCAAATCCAGATACAGATTTGTAACATCTGCTTGGCTACAGCACCTCTTTCAGAAAGACATCTGCTATTTACTCAGGAGACACAGAGCTTCCCAGTGATCTTCAATATCTTTCAGAAAGAGATTTTCCATGAGTAATTAATTACAAGCAGCTTTTAATTCAGAAAACACACACTTATGCTTGTGAAAGTAATTTGGACTGCCAGCTCTTGAAATGACCTGGATATTGCTGCAAGTAGAAATATCATCTGAAGACTTTTGTCTCCTGGCAGACAAACCAGCACCAGGTGTCCCGACTGGCATAAACATGAGGAAAAAACCCAATATGAAGTCCTTAAAGCTCTGCCAGGTTGTGGAAGGCCATCTGCCACTTAATCAGCTGCCATTTCTCCTCTTGCCATACAAGCATACACATCAACAAGCTCAGATAATTTCAACTTCTTATTCAAGTGTATTCTGCAGTGCTACACAGACACAGCTGACACCAAAAGGATATGTACCATGAACCTTCCAGAAAAACCTGTTATTCTACATGATTCTTCTATTTATTTTTTTTTAAGCCACAACACATGACCTTTAATTATCACCTCACTGGGGCTAAATAACAAAAATTACATCCAAGTTTCAGTGCCTTACTTTTATTTGGTTACAGTTAAATCCTTATGCTTCACTGGAAACAGAGTGACAGCACAGACTGCATATTTCAAAGTCTGCAGTCAGAAGACAGTAGGTAGGAAATAACCCAGAACTTTTCCCCATATCCATTGAAACTGGAACCAGCAATGGCTTACAGGATTATCTGTTACAAAATTGTTCTTTTCTTGAAAGAAGCAATACATTAATAAATGTATAAACCTAATTTAAGTAGCACCACAGAAAATGTAAAAATCCATTAAAAAAAAAAAAACAAAACTCACCAGAACGCAAACAAGATAGGCCTTGGTGTCCATTTCTCCCAGGAGTACCTATGGTGTTCAGAAAAAACAAGGGAGAAAAAAAAAGAATTATACTTCAAGCCAGTAGGGGCATCGGGGATGCTTTTTTCCCCTCCAATATTCTTTCCACATAAGCTCCTCAAGCTTCACAATTTGTTTCTTGCTAAGGCTTGATGGCATATTCAACAGCAAGATTTAGCATTAAAAGGTCAAACTGCTTGAAAAATACATGATGAATTTCCAATACATTTTTCCATTACAACTATCATACTTCACTTAAGCCAATTAGCACCATTTCATTTTTGCTCATTCACAGTGGAATTCAGATAAAAACCCAACTGTCTATACCACCTGCATGTTCCAGTTATTTTATTTGCATAAAGGGAGGTATAGATTAAAAGCACTCTCAAATGTAGTACAAATCAAGTTAGATATAAAGGTAAGCAATGAAAAGGTTAATCCACCCTTACTGTATTGTTTTAGAGCCAATTAAAAACTGACCTAAGAAAATTATTTCAAAGGATATTAATTAAATGAAAGCACTCTTTTGGACTGCCAAGTCTGCACATTACTTTTACACTTATAAGTTTATAAGTGGTCTGTCGAAAACCCCTATCAGCTTTCTTCTGGCTTTACTGGCAGTGTGTGATCCAAGAGCAGGTATTTCAGTAGAAAACAACCTGCTCTGTACCATTAATGTACCTGTTTCCCCCACCTCAGCCATGTAAATGATACTTTGCTCCCAAGGAGAAATTTTCATCTTGCAATCTTGTCTGAGGATTCATATCTATGGATTTATAGGCAAAGATAAAACAAGCATCTGCTACAAAAATGTAAAGTGTAATAAATATCCTCAGCAGCAAGAACTGATCAGCACACTCTCACAAGAGTATTACTTAAACACAAGCTTGGAAAATCTAGTCTGAGTTGTCTCTTGCAACTATACAATCTTGTAAGCAGGTGACAGAACATCATTTAACAGACATTATCAAGTATCCTGAGTCCTCATGGGATGCAAGTTCCAAGCACATGGCAGACAATGAATGCCCTGATGTTTTCTCTCCAGATAAAACAAACACATGGGGAAGACCTTGCAGAGACAGTCTCCAGTGCTATGAACTGCAAGTAGGCAGGGCAGACTGACCATCTCACAAAATCACAGAATGCTAGGGGGTAGAAGGGACCTCAAGAGACCACTGAGTCCAATGCCCCTGCCAGAGAAGGATCACTTCTACTTGACCATTCAATGTTTACACAGAACCTCCAATGCTCCAACTTGTACCTGTTACTCCTAGAGTCCTATCATTGGACATCACTGAAAAGAGCCCAGTTCCATCCTCCTGGCCTCTCTCACTTTACACATTTATAAACATTCATGAGGTCACCCCTCAGTCTCCTCTTCTCCAAGCTGAAGAGATCCAGCTCCCTCAGCCTTTCCTCAAAAGGGAGATGTTCCACTGCCTTAATCATCTTTGTGGCTCTGCATTGAACTCTTTCAAGCAGTTTTCTGTCTTTCTTGAATTGTGGGGCCCAGACCTGGACACAATATTCCAGATGAAGCCTCACCAGGGCAGAATAGAGGGGGAAGAGTACCTCCCTCAACCTACTAACCATACCCCTTCTAATACACCCCAGGATGCTATCAGCCTTCTAGGCCACAAGGGCTCATGATCATCCTTCAATCCACTAGGACCTGCAGTCGTTTTCCTCTACACTGCTCTCTAGTAGATCAGTTCTCCATTACTCTGAAGTCACAGTCTGCTCTTGCTGAAGATGGAGTTAATTCAAGAATGTAAGTGGCAAATTTACTTTACCCAACAGCTGCTTACCTTTAGCCTCACTGACTTTCCTGGCTGAGTGCAGTGGCCCAGCTGATTTTGGTGTGCTCTGGTTCAGTGAAGCAGACCTGACCTTGGCTCCTATAAGCAGAAGATATTTAAACTTAACTTTGTTTTACCAGAACTTACATTGCAAGAAATTTTTAAAAATATAGTTTTAATAAAGCTTCTAAGCAGAAGAAAACAACAGTAAGGCTTTTCATTTTAGCATCAAGATTGAACAAAAACTACTTAAGTCTCAAAACAGCAGCAAATACAACACAGCTCCAGAAACATCACCTGAAAGGTACCTCAGAAGGGCAGAGCCACCAGCAAGACAAGATCAGCTGACCATGTTTGCGACAAGCTGAGCCTTGCATGTCTCCGGGACAGAAGGCTCTACAGCCCCTCTACTGGCCAGTTCTACACTTCCTACTCCACAGTTTGCAATTTCTCATTGCCACATAGTTAGCACTACTAAGAACAGTTTGGCAGTATCACCATTGTGGCTGTCCTCTTCAAGTTATTGCAGTCTGTTAGAGTATCTCGCCTTATTCTCCTTTTTTGCACGACTACACAATTTCCTTAGTCTCTCCTCACAGATCATGTGTTTAGAGACCTTAAGCATCTTCCTAAGTGTCCAGTTGACCCTTTCTAGTTTCAAATCCTTCAAATCCCTTGATCTGGGAAGGTCCAAAACACACAGTAGTCCAAGTAACAGCAAGCCAAGGAGGAAATAGCAGCTTCTTGTGGCCATGCTGCTTCTGCAGGTGCTGAATGCACATTTCTAGCACCCAGGCCATTGCAGATGTTGAGCAACGCATAGTAGTGTCACTGTGTTGGACTCCAGCAGAAAGCATCAGCTTGTCAGACACCCACATAATTTGTCTGTTTCAAAGCGATTTACAGTTTGTGGCACATTCTGTTCCTTTTCACTGTTTACCATTTAGAAGCATGTCATTACAGTGTGGCATTTGGCAGGCATCTCTTCTATTTATTCACAGGCATGCTAGATAGCAGCTTAAAACTTAGGCCTAAAGCAGAAGCATAGCATTTAATTAGGTTTATCCAATTACAATAACCACTTCACCACAAAGGTGGTCAGAAGCAAGCTGATTATAACTAGGATTTAGAAGAGAGACAACAAGCTTATTTATCTGCTCCTATTATCTCTTTAATTTTGACTACAGAATGAGTTGTGAACTGCTGTTTGTAGCTTGAGTGAAGAATCACTGTCAAGACAATAAAGGGGTCCTGGCTCAAGTAGGAATAGGAACCAGAACATCATTTAATACAAGGCCAGAAAGTAACGTTTCCTTTAGCACCAGATGATGAAGCACAATTGTCTTATCTTTGTTAAAAATCAGAGAAAACCTCTGTTTCCACTTCATCCATGAAAAACAAAATAAAGGGAAAGCAGCATGAACATGAAATACATTAACAGGTATTTCATCTATAAAAATATACTTTACTTAATAATACCTCATTAAAAAAAAAAATAAAAATCCTCATCTCCCCAAAGTCCCTTCTGTCCTGAAAGGGGAGAAGTTAATGCAAAGTCTGCATGAGGCTGAGGACCATCCACTCAGGATAAATTCAGGGTAGGTCTACCATGCAGATCACCAGCAGCCACAAAGTCTGTGCCTGAGCTTTGTGATAGAAAATAATTCTTAATAAATCAACATAAACCCCATGTGATTAGCTGCCACATAGCAAAGTGCATTTAGTTCCTGTGCCATGCAAATCTTGGGGGTACCATGGTGCTAACCTCCTCCTCATTTACCTCAAGTACCTCAGTCAGCTACAACGAAACAAAGAACATTTTAGCTTTTCTATAAAATATAACAAAACCTGAAGCGCCACTGATGTTACTTTAATTCCTCCCAGTTTTCTGAGATGATTGTATAATAAACACTGATGCAACCACCTGCAAAAGGTAAGATACAGTAACAAGAGGAACTAGAGTTTCACATTATCTACAAACCAATGTGTATACCTTTTGGAGTGGGTTTCAACAAATGTAATCTAGGTCTTGGTACTGCTTTCAAAGGCACAGCCTCTGAAGTACCATTCTGGCAGGCTGGAGTTGAAGGCCATTCTCCATTCTTGATGATGACTGTGGCACTTGCAGCTGCAACACAGAACAAAGAATTTACTCCAGACAGTATCTAGTTTTGGGAAATACTAAAACAAGTATGTTTAACCTGAGGATAAAGTTAGGAGAAATACAAGTTGGAATAAAAATAGTACCACCACCTCTCATATCTTCAGTACAGACTGATGAACTGTAATATATTAATTAGACTATTAAAAACACTTCTCAGAATTAGACATACAGCTTTGAACTATGCATAAGAGAGGGATATTATATTTAAAAGTACATTGATAAAGACACATAAGTACATGTCTGATCTTGCTGGACAAAGCAAACAAAACACAGGTCAGGCCAAGAAAATGCATCTTCAGTACACAGAAATTCTGGCATCAGAACTGAAAATTAAAAAATAAAGACAAAACTCAGACAACTTCCTCATGCAACACCTTTCGCTCTTATCTCTCATTTGAGCTGAGCCCTCTGTTTCAATGATATGGTGCCCACACCACCAGCAGACTCTCTGCTTTCTGTCACCTACTTCCCCAGTGACAGCAGAGAGTCACTCAGGACACTGCTTCTGACACTGACAGACCCCAACTGGGACTGGCAAGGCAGTAAGCAATTGCTACCTCACACCAACATCAGGTCTCCAACTAACAGGGTTGCTGCCACAGAAGACCTCTTATTCTCTTTCAAAGAACTGGAGATATGTTTGAGCTCATTGTCACTAAGAAAAGTTGTCTTTAAAAAAAAAGAAAAAAAAAAACCCCAAAAGCCCCCCAAAACAATGCTTTGCCCAGATTTGTTTTATTTTTGCAGAAAATATGAGAACGCTTCTAAAGGAAGGTAGGTTGTGTACATTTTGGTTCACCTACCAAAAAAGGTACGCATACCAACAAGCACAAGAGTAAAAAATAGACATTGCCTTTACCAGAGACATAAAAAAGTCACACTGGACTAGTTTGTCACACCATTGACTTTTTCGCTAGTCATTTAAAAGAAGGAAAAAAAAAGTAGGGAGGGGCATAATTTAATAATAGGTTTGCCTCAAATTACTGCTTCAATGAGGCTGATTTTTTTAAAGGTAAGGTACATATCTAATGTTGTCCATCAAAAAATAGAACACATAGACTTGAGATTATTTTAGTGTCATTAAATGTACTGGCATAAACCATGATAAACCATGTAAGATAGCAGCTTCAAAAAGATGCTTTTTGGCCAATAATCAATAAACTTTCAAACCACAGAAAGAGGGACAGAACTGATTTCCCTTTTAGAAATAAATGCAGCTGAAGTTCTCCTTTTTCTTAATCGGAGACTCCCTGAGGGCACAAAAGCTAAAGATTTGCAGAAAAAAAATCTATACCTGCAGAACAATTCATATAATGCAACAATAACTAATTCTGTGGGAATCCTGTCCTGATCAACATCAGGCAATTTAAGCCATCTGTTTTTAGTAAAGCATAAGACAGGAAGCAGTCCTTAACTTTTCTGTAAATCACTACATTAAAGATTTTTGCTCAGAGTTCACTGCAAGTACCCAATAACTGTCTAAAAACTGCTGCTAGGATCAGCTTTTTAACTTCTGAAACACTGTTTCCTTTACATACAACTATTCTGATGCAATTTTAATTTGGATTTTTTCCTAACCTCAGAGTTTAAACATTTCTGTATGTTCAAATTAAGGCAATTTTAGCTCAGAAATAAAATTAAGATGATTTCCATGCTGTTAAAAATTGCATTTTGCAATGCTCAAACAGGCAACCTGCATGTAAAATGCACTTTCATTAAAAACAGCATCTCAAGCTTTATGATTTCCACGCTTCTCAAATAGTAAGATTTTTCAAAGAATCATAAAACCAAGGGCTCATTATACAGAAAAACCTCCTCAAGTTGTCCCAGAAAACTGCCAATCTGACCACTTCCCATAACAAAGGGCTGAGCTGACACAGCAGGAGGAACGCTCTGGTTTCTGATTTTTTTTTTTTTTTTCTCTGCTAACACAAAGCAAAACTCCTTAAGGAAAACAAGCTAAGCTATTTTGCCAATTCAATACTGTTGACAGGACCACAACAGCTTGTCATAAATCTCATAACATTCATAGCTTAAGCTTTCTATCTTTTTGAGTCCAAAACTAAGAAAAACATTTCTGGTTTATAAATACAGATTATTTTTTTTCCCCGACACTACTGTAAAGTAGACTAAAATGAAACAATAAAAACCAAGAATTGTGCTTAATACTAGAGGACAAAAAATTCATAGTACTTTCCAGTTTGATCATGAAAACTTAGTTACTAACACACGAATTATAAGTAACCTGAACTCATCATACTTACAAAACCTCACTGCCAGACATAAACCATTCTCTTCAAGTGTAAGAAATTAACTAAAGAAAAATAATCTCTCAGAAAATCAGCAAGCCAAAACACTGCATACATTTACCAAGCTCCACAGAACAAAATACATGCTTTAAAACAGAATAAAAAGGAACATAACCTACTTCTTTTTCCAGTAAACGTGGCTAACAAAGGAATAATACAAAAGCTGTAAGATCCCACTGCCAGCAGCATCAGTAAGGTAATATCATAGTGGCTTCCCGAGTCAGCCGGTGGTGTTAATGTAGAATTGATGAAAATAATAGGAGAAAAATAAGTATCTGTGCAACTGCGGAGTCCTCCTGGTATAGTCATTTAAAAAAGATCAAAGCAAGCTTAAAGCCAAAGAGACTGCAGCCATGTTCAACCTCTCATGCTGCTCACGCTGACTCTCGGTGAATCGGAGTGGAAAAAACTGTAAGCTTGAAGGCAGTGAACAAAACAGATTAAACCAGCTAGCAAGTCTAAATAAGGAGTCATCTGTTTGGATACTTAATCTGAAAAGACTTTGTTATGAAGCGATGACCTCTCCCTTTGTTAAATGAGTTAGAAAAATAGAGAGGACAAAGCTGCTTAGGAATTCCATATACAGTTCTAAACCTGAACAGCAGAAGTCAACATGGCTGTCACGGTAACAGAACCAACCTGATTACACAGGAACATGCACTGCATATTTTATTACACATTCCTATGCTTTTGAAGAATAGGTTAGGTCTTAGTTTTTTAATGAAGGCACTACCAGGGATCAAAAAAGAACAAGAAAAAAATTTAGTTATATATGAATATATGTCTATGCGCATGCATAAGCTATAGACATGTTAAATCACAGTTCTCTTTTTCAGTCCATTGAAGACAGATTTAAATGACATCTGGCACAAAGGAAAGGCCTTTGCTCAGTCTCAAAGAAGTAACAGATGATGTGATAGTAACAGAGTATTTGAATGTACTCATTTGAATACATATAGCTGGGAATACTGGTATGTCTGACAGTCATGTATATTTCCTTTTGTTATTTTTGCCCCTAGGAACTCCTACAATTGCTGGTAGAGACCCTTTGTAGAGCTTCAAATCAAAGCTAGCTCTTATTTTTTCTCCCCCCAGTTTTGATCCAGATACACCAATGCTTACAGTTGCTTTAGAAAGTATAGAAGTCTACCCATGTAAAGTTACGCTGTCAAAAAGCCTTACCTCCTTTCATCTCATTTATGCTTTTTGTCATAAAAACTCTAAAAGCAGATATAACCTAGTTCAAACAAAACATTTAGTACCAAAAACCTATAACATGCTATTTCAAATATGACCAGTAACCCACCTGCACCATTCAGACAGATGTCATTTCTTATTACACACTATGTAAACACAAGGAAACTTTTGCTCAGGACAAGTTGCTGGTTTTGTCACATTTCAGGACGGAAGAGGAACTGTTACTGAAACCTTTACTCACCAAACCAAAATCCAAGGTTTAAAGCTCCTTCGGGTAGCATGTCTCAATAAGGAAAGTTGTAAATTAAGAGGGAAAAAGAGTAAGACTGAGAACCAAGAGTAAGTAGTACAATGGGAATTAACACAGCCATTTGTCAGACCAGAATTCCTTCAAAGGGATTTTTCTAAGAAGCACTGGATGCTGGCTATCAGTTAAAACTCATACTTACAATTACTGCTGAAAAGACTTCTCTCACTCTGAGTGCTGCTGACGGAGGAGATGCTAGGTGTTCTCTCAAGCACTGCTCTTTTGACAGGCACTTTGGACTTGGCGAATGGTTTGCTGGAGCTAGCCCAGGAGGCCGGAGAATTCTTCACAAAAGCATGCTTCTCCCTTGGTGAAGATCCCACACCTGCTAAAAAGGGGAGAAGGGGGAGGGACAGAAAAGAACAAAAGGAGTTGGAAAGAAGCTTAAACAATGGCTTCTTCTAGGTATTCGCCTCCAAGTAAAAAGATTTACACATTAAAAGTACATATAAAGAGGCTTAATCTACCTCATATTGACACCATAAATAACTACTGCAGAAAAACCAGTTTCAAGGATTTAAAAGGATCCCATTTGACCTGCATACTGCCCTCAGGAACAAATCAAGAGCTTTACCGACTGTGCTCAAGGCAGACCTGTGACACAAAAATGTCTTTCTAGCATTCTCCTACCTCTATGTATCATGGTTAGCTGCACTGCTAACCATAACAAAAATATAACCTCCAGCTCACGATTCAAAAAAGATTTTTCTTGTCCCTACCCCCAAAACAGACATTTCCTTCTCACTCTGTTTGACGGGGCACTCCAAGATAATATCCTTTCAAGGACAGACACAGCTCAAGAGTATCATATTGTGTTGTACTCACATGCTGAAAACTGTCTAGTTCTGCAGAACTCGTTAAACAACACTCCATGGACCAAGTTCTTAATGGCCAACTGGTGTAGACACATTTGTGCATTAATTGCTGTATTCTTTTGAGCTTATTGACTACAATGCTAAGTGAATCATATAGAAAAGAGTATCTATACAGGAGATGGGGGTGTGCTGAATTCACACCTAAGCTCTCTTGTTCTACTAACAAAGCAATTACACCTCTACAAGAAAATTTTTTTGTTTACTTCTGAAAAGTGTGCACTCAAGATTATAACTAGAGTGGCCGAGGGGAAGTTATATACAGACTTTTCTTGCTAGCACTTGGTTGACTCCTCTCAGCTCTGACATCACGGTCTTTAAACAGCCCTCTCAATAACTATGGAAAAGACATTTTCATTTGTGTACAAAAAACAAAAAGAAAGATATAGAAGGCAGACTTAATTTTAAAAATATACAAAATATTTTAACTTCTGATGTCATTGCCATTTTCAAGTCTGACAGAGTTAGCCTGTCTTACCTGAAAAGAGACTACAGTGTTTCAGATTTGACTTAGAACAGTCAAGTCTCTATTTAAAGGGATTTCCCTTCTTTTTATTCTTGTAACCATAAGCCACGTTTGTTTTGCTTAATCTCCCATAAGACTGTTGAAATATAACAAAATTAAGTAGTAATTCCACTTCATTTATCAGTTTTGCTGAAGGATCTCCACACATAAGTACCAATAATCAAGAAACCATCCATCAAGAAACCACCCATTTGCACCAAACCAATAAAGCTTGACATTAAAGTGATTAAGATTTAGGCAGGAAAAACACACACGCCAATGGCGGCCTTTCAACAGTAGGTGGTGTGACAGGATTAGATAACTTGCCTCAGAATATCCTGTTAACATCTACGTAAAAAGGAAGGTATGTCCAAGATATTTCCTTCAGTTCAGATCGACTCAGTAACAAAAGGGAAACAAGAACGTACAACAAACATGCATTAAAATAATGGTCACTGAATAGAACACACAAATGTCAATTCAACATGCCTTCCCTCAGATCTCTCTCTGGAGGTGCATCTTTACTATTTGTCTGGCATTACTATGCAAAAATGTATAGGGCTTTACTATAGCCTGGTATTAAACCTCTGAGACAAAATTACTAGCCATGTTTTTGCATTTTTTGTAAATTACTGCAACGGACACTTGAGTATATCCAGCCCAAACAGTATCAAACCAGTCAGAAATTCCTTTTCTAAATTGCCTCTCAGCAAATCAAAATGCATAAACCAAACACAGACACAAAATACCCCCAAAAACCAACAGAAAAGGCCCTCTGTATAAACATTGCATACTAAGTTTATACAACTTAAGAAGTTAATGTTTTACATTTCAAAAGGCAGCTAGAGGAAAAAATGCAGACTGCATTTTATTATTTAAAGATGAAGGTAGAATGTTGGACTGCTATTGTGCTGGACTCATTCATCCAGTTCAAAAGGAATAGGAACAAAACCCTTCTTTCTTCACAGTTATTTTTCACTCCAGAGGGGTTGAGGCAAGCACGCAAAAGAGCTCAGCCCCTTCTTGTACAGCATGCTCCCTAAATATGATTTGCAGCCAGCCCAGCTTCTCTGCAGATGCTGGAACACTGCAGGGCTCTAAACCAGCTGTGAACTTCAACCCATTCAGCCAGCACAGCAAGCTCTATGATGTCCAGTTTCAGAAGCACATCAAACAGATGACCTTTGCTCTTTCCTCAGTTCTACTGCTCAGAGTGTTCCTGTATGGCTTCTATTAAAGTAATTACTCAAGCACGCAAATATATTTTTCAAAAGGCCAGCTTGAAGGACAACTTAAGTCAAAACTCACAATCATTAAGCATCTACTCTAGGTGTTACTTCAATTAACAACTATGATCTTACGAAGTATGACCGTTCCCTAATAAAGGGGTTAAAGGCAACGGTTTTGAAGAGGGAAGCAGGAAGATATGGCTTATAAACAAAAGTACTGGAAACAAGCACAAAAGCAGGATATTTAGTGAACCATTATTATAAAACAAGAAGCAGCAGCAAAGACCAGGCTTTCATCAGTTATTTAATCTAGTCACTGAAGTGGAATACTAGAAATATCACATTCCTCTATGGTGAAGTAATCAGTTGGCAATTCTTTAGAAAAAAGTCTCTATGCAACAACCACACTACTACATGTATGTTACAGTACATCTCGTAGCAGAATGGAATGGAATCAAAATGGAATTTTTCAAGAAGCTCTGGAGAAAAATTTCATACCCATACTCAAATAATTCTCATATGAATCCCTCACAGGTGGTTATTGTCAAAAATAATGCAAGGCTTCCTTTGAACAGCACTGAAGCCTAAACCACTGAGAAAGTAAACATATTCTGGCACTGTTGAACTTGACTTTTGTTGATGCCAGGCAAATTTTAAAGCAGAAGATGCATTCAACATTACTGAGATTCAATATCCACCATTTCAAACCATGTTGATGCATTTCACATCTAGAACTGAGCACAGAGCAACTGGTATGCACAGACCTAGAGACATCTGGAACTCAATAGTTGGAAGCCTTTCCCAAATTGAAACTTAGGGCAGACTAAATACAAAAGGCATCTTTGGATGGATGTTTCTGTTGATGTCTTTGTTTAATCCTGAGGCTAACAGTAACAGCTGGCTTGGCCTTTCATTGCCTTATCTCTCTAGTTTGTTGAATTTTGGATTTTTGTTGTATGCTTTCCTGATTTGTCCTGCAAGCTTAGTTATCCAGAGGGTAAACTTTAAATTAAGAGTTTACGGTTGCCATTTTGAGCACTGTAAGTCAGTAGCAATACTAACAGCTTTGTGATGGCTGCAAGCTTCCCAGGTTGCTTGATTAGCCATTCAGCAATATTGGTTATGCTAGATTATGCTGAATATGTACCAGCATTCCTTCCAGGAATAGTGATTATAGCATGTTTCCTAATTCTACTGTAGATCTACAAATAAATTATTTCTGTTTGTCTCTCCCTTTTCAAGTCTCAAATTACTATCAAAGTTATCAAAGAAAAGACAGGACAGGTATGTTGCTAAAAATGCCTTGACTGCTAAATGTAATTATGGATAAGGACAGTGAATGTTAAGTTACTGCTGAGCCTCGAGATATTTACATAAGCAAGATTTATTTGGTCAGGGAATACCACCTGATCAGAAAACAGTGTGCATATTACAGCAAGACCCAATTCCCCATCTGTGATGGAGGCTTCCACAGTATTGTTCCCATACACCTACAATCCTTAGGAAAGTGCCCCCCTCTGGCACTGGTTTCAAGGAACCAGCAGTAAACGGATGCTATGAGCATAACCAGAGTGCCAGCAGTCACATGAGCTGGTGGTACTCCTCTTGCAGCTCAGTATTCTCAGACTAAAACTGGAAAACTGATCAGCAGTGCTAACAGAGCATTATATTACTAGATAACAACAATGACATTAACTCTTTTCATTCTCTCATAACACTCCCACTGTCAGAAGAGCAACTGGTATGTTTTCAATTAGGGAGAGAGAGAGGGAAAGAATACCATTCATATACATATACTGTTAAATTTCACTTCTTTTCCTTCCCACTTGGCACAGTTATGAAATCTGGCAAACTTCCTCCTAGTTAAACCCTTTCACTACCATAGAGATTCCTCCCTTCCCGATCTTTCCTCAGGCTCAGCTGCTTGTACATTGCAGACACACCAGCATGTCCTTGCAAGTAAATGACAAGGTACCAAGAAATTCCCCTGCAGGGAAGAGGTGTGCACCTCAAACCTAAAGGAGAATATTCGTGTAGATGCACCCACATTTCCGACAGTATTGATATGCAGATTGCTAGTAACAGCCCCTACAAGTATGATCACATTTCTTGCTACAGGTATAACACATTAAAAACTCTGGGAATATATATCAAAACTTAATTTCCCATTTATGGTCCTGATGGCACCAGACACAAAGCTGACAGGATTAAATGCTCCCTTCTGGAAGATGGAAGTCACAATACTGGAAATACCATAGGCCTTGGTATAAGTTACTTTTCTGAAGTTGTCTCTCACCTCCATTCTTCCATTACATCCAAGAAACTCAGGGGATCACACCTCAAGCTACCAAAGCAGATATAAATCAATCAAGTTGCTTTGAAATACTTCATCATAATACATTCCATATTGATACCAACAAAAAAAACAAAACCCAACCTTCTGCTTTTACTTGTTTCTTGTGGACAATTTGGCTTATAGAACTAAATAGAAAACAGTTTATTCCAAATGGATACTTTTATGCTGAACCGTTTATGCCTGCAAAAGAAGAGTAGTACCTATCCTATGGCAAGAGCTCCTTGTTAAAGTGTAACAAAAGAAAATACGTATGGAAGTTAAAGGACATTTTTCTGTTAGCACATGCAGCCAAAGGCAAACCAAAAGTGATTATGCTGAATTCAGACTGCATCATATTATGGCTTCTTTCTGATTACAAAATGTCAATTGAGTGCTCTGGACCTGAATGACCAACAGCTAGGGCAGAGGCTTAGAAGTCAGTGCTTAGCACATCACACTGCTCCAGGCAGCTTCCAGCAAGTCATTCCTGCTGAGGCTGGGCAGGAAGTGAGGGCAAAGCAGAGGAAACACTACCAGGAAACTTCAGCTCAATCAGTCAGAGATTTCAAGAGGCAGAAGGGATGACCTGCAAGGTTCCTAAGCCCTTGCAACTAACACTGCTTCCTGAATCTCTCACAAACTGATTGGCTCAACAGAAATCTTTTCAGATACATTATGTAATTTATTCCTTACATTCTACTGCAAATTAAAAGAGAACTGGCACTTCATTCTGTATCTTGAATGCTAATAAATGTTTTCACTGATACTAGACTAACAAAGACATACTGCTTTCCATCCACTACTACAGGAATCTATGTACACTACCATGGAAAAATGTGCTCTAAAGAATTAACATTTTTGTATGAGAATGAGTATGTGATTGCAGGTCATTCTCTCTTATGGAGAAATAGAAACAATCAGTTACAGAAATCATTGAGGCATCTAGCTTGAAACTGAGCTGATTTTTAGATTTGCTTCAGAAATGGGACTTAATTTCTGAATGAAGAACAGACTGCTTCAGAACCGATTTCTAATTCAGCAAAAACTCCAAGTTCTAGTCAAGGTATAACACACTGGTGAACGGCAGTCAGCAATTATTTTGAAATATATTACAAGTTATTTCTAGTTTAACATGTTCTGCAAATAAAACGACAAAAATAAAATGTCTGAGACATGAGTTTTGCCCTCCTGCTGCCTGCTGCTCAGAACAGAATCAGGGAATTTTCTTAAAAGACTTCCTATTAGGTTAGTGTATTACCACTGAAAACTTACAATTTACTTTACAAGTGAAAAAACTTACCAAAATCTCAATTCCAGCCAAGTTGCAAGCATCTAATAAATGGTATTTTATACAGGGTGGGTTTTTTCCTCTCTTGGTTGCAGGGGAGTCTCCTGCTTCCCACATGAAATGCCAGTGCATGATATAATTCACTGCTCATGAGCTCTTGATTATTCTGGGAATATATATATATGTGTGTGTATATATATATACACCAACTAATACATTTTGGACAGACCAGTTCCTCTCCCTTCAACATATACATGAGATGTGACAGCTGTACCATCATTTAATGGATTTATTACACTTTCCAGCCATTCAAATACAACCAGCAAATGGTTAAGAATTAGCTCTATTTATATTAGCACCTCAGGAAGCAACAAGGCTGTAAGGATTTGAACATTTTTAAGACTTAACTTGACAAATATTTGAACAACCCAGTCTGAATTCAGTGCTGACCCAATTACATGCAAGAGGGTTGGTCTAGGTGACCTCCCGAAGTCCCCTCCATCCTGGATTTAGCTTGTTTGTCTGTAGTCTGGAGAAATTCTGACAGCCATCAACTGTATGGCTAGTTACTCATCTGCGTTGCTGGAATTACATCAAGCTACAGGTTTAACAGTGACACGCTCAAATGACAAAGTGAAAGAATCTGTAATTCTTTACAAGAAGGCTTCAGCTAAAAAGGGAACTTTGTTTCACTGCAAGCTGCCACCTGGCCACAGAAAGTGTTTGTAGAGTTTTGCTTAAAAAAAAAAAAAATTCAAAACCAGCTGGGTAAACAGTAGTGGATAAGGGTTTACCTGAAAGGTGTAGTCACATAAGCAGGGCTTCAGTAGTGTTAGCAATTGACTCCTGCCTTTGCTCATCTCTGCTGCTCCTAACTCCATCCCCCCATCCTCTGCTTTGCATTAGTAATATGTTTACAAGGGAGTAAGGAACCACGTTTAAGAAATCCCTTTGCAAAGGATGGAAAAGTTAACCTGGTATCATTTAATGCATCAAATCCTACTTTGTAGCACTGAAAGACTACATAGGCAAAATGAAGAGCAAAATGTGCTAGGAACAGTGGGCACTGACCAGGCTTTGGGGAGAGGGCATGAAAAAAACATCTCTTGTGGGAAGCATTAAAGTACCAGTCTTGAGAGATCATAGCAAGAGTTCAAACTGTTGAGGCATTGCTTCATGCTTTTACCTTAAGCAGCCTTTTTAAAAGAGAAAGAGTTTGGAAGGCATTCTACTCATTACTGTAATTTCCACCTACAATGACTTAAGAAGCGACAGGTTTCACAAAGACTTGGAGATCAAAGGGTTTTCAACAGCAAATGATTTCTGCTTCTGAAACTGCACCTCTTTTTTTAATGTAGGAAAGAAGTTAGTCCTATAACCCAGCCATGCTTACATTTATTTCCAGTGATGCTGTCATAAATCTACTCTTTATACTCTTTATTTATATCCATCTCTGTTCTTCTAAGACCCTAATTACAGACAGGAAAGCTCTAAATATGTGCTTAGAGAGGTGATGAGTCTTCCAAGAAATTGGTGGCTTACAGGAAGGTAGCTAGTTCACTGAGCAAGTCCCTCAAACTAGCAAGAATCACATCAGAGAATACCCTATACCCACTTTCTTTGAGGAACTCATCCCATAAAGGACTACAGATACAGATTTTATCATACTTTGCCATTTTTATATAATTAAGAAGAGTATTTTGGACTGTTTTATAATCTTAGATTGAGTGGGTTAAAAAAAAAAAAACAACAAACCAACAACAAACAGGTTTTACTTGCTATACTTGGGTGTGCACACTTTCTACATTAGTGTATTGTAGTGTAGTCATTTATAGCCAGGCTACCTTTGCAATTAGGTATATTGCTACATGGTTAAAAAAAAAAAGCACAAAACCTCTAAGAACATTTCTGAATCTCTACAGTAACGATGTTATTTCCAATCAAGAGATTTGAATTGCAGCCTTCAGACTTGATGGGAGATTCCCATCCCCCCACAACCTAACCCTGGTATTAAACAGGCAGCTTAATTAGCAGCTCAACCAGCAGTCTCTCCTTCACTTATGTCCTCCCCTTTCTATAAACTGAAGAGCTGCACCAAAACTAGGCTGAACAAAATACACTATGTCCTGAAATAAATTTCATTCCCCTTGGTACAGCATACACTTGCTTATCATAAATGCTTTATACCTGAACTCTGTTTTTCTCCTCTTCACTTTTATACCCTTCAAGTAATTTTAGTAGTAATGCCACAAAGTACTGTTATATAATCAAACTATAAATAATATTTAATTTTCATTTCTTCTAATAGCACCACACCCTCCTAATTCCTTACAACATGAGACTTTACACTGGTAAGCTGTAAACCACCTCACCCCCACTTTAGCAACTTGTGATTTAGAAAGAATCAAATTTAGCACCATGAATACAGCTCTGCGCCATTCTAAAAGTTATGTCAGAAAGTGCATTAAATATGACTTCCTAACTTCAAGAAACTGGTTAAGTAGTATTATTCCAATGAAAAATTCTCTTACCAGAGCTCAATGACAGAGCAGCTCCTCTGTGAGAAGGTGCTTTAACTGTGCTCCCAATTACACTTTCACATCTTCTCTTCAAGGGCAACACAGATGGGACCTTTTTAACCCTGGGTGCTGATACACTTCGTATTGTGATTGGGTCTTTCTTTGGTATGTTTTTCTCTGGTGTTGTCTCATCTTTCACAGAAGGCATCTGTTTTAAAAATAATTAAACAAACAACAACAAAACCCTCAGACCACCACTGTGAAAAACTGAAGATCTCCTTTTCCAGCACCTGAAATGAAACACTGACCACACAGGTAAGGGATATGCCAAGCTATTTGCTGTCACATTAGAACCACGAGAATCATGTCCTGAATGGCCTTCAACACAAAACTTTTAGTTTGAAGCTAATCACTGGTAATGACCAACACACTAAAGAGGTCATTTTACATCAGAATTTCTTCCTCCCTGAACTCTAATTAAGCCATTCAATTATATGACTGCCCTCAATTTCAAGATAAATTCTTTACCACCCAACTACACAACTCCATATAGCATCAAAACGCCAACTCTGAATCCTTACCATGCCTCTGGGATCTTGATCAAACAAGATCTGAAGCTCTACCATTCTTTCTCACTATTCCTTTTCTTTTAAGCTTTTGTGAGAATATTTGAAAGCACCATACTTCTGACAGGCAGCTCTTCCAAAAATATTTCCCAACCAACCAGCACATGTATACCTCCCGGCCAGGAAATTTGCACCTTCCAGCTGGCTGACTGCCCAAAACCAGGTATATGCCCTCTACATGAGAAAAATTTCCAGACTACTCTTCACTATTCTACCAAGTCCCAGTTCTGCTTCAAATAAGCATACTCCCAATTATTCAAAGCAGACAGTTAAATTAAAATGTTACGAGACTTGTTGGTCTCTGGGTTGTGTGGTACTGCACCACTGGAATTATGTTGATAAAAGTGCATATTAAATGCTGTATTTAGAAAAACTTCACACCAAGGTATGCTATACAGTTTTACCAATTTGACTAAATTAAGGCTTGTTTGCTTTTATTAGAAATCTTATCAACCTCATTGTTTAAAAAAGACTTTACAAAAAAAATTTTTAAACATGGAGTAAGATGAAGGCTGAAGACACTAACTCACACTTGAGGAAAACTGCAACCAGCTTGTAAAACAATTCATCTTCACTCCTGTCATTAGGGAGAGTCTTCACCTCAGTAATCAATGCCACAGTTACAGCTGTAGACACAAAACTCATTCCACAATTTCCATTCAGCACAGTACCATACAGAATTCCCTCTTTCCAAACATTCAAAACATACAAGGATGTAAAGAAAAAAGCTTACCAAAGGAGCAGAATGTAGGTCAAATGTTTCATTTACCACATCTTTTAACAAGAGTCCTTCCTGAAGAATTCCCCTGTTGCTGCTTTGCTCTTTTTCACCTCCAGTCGGGCAGGTGCTTTGAGCACAGGGCTGCATTAAAGAATTTGAACTTTCCATTTTATCATTCAGCATCTCTTTCGAGTTCTCTGTGCATGTTGGAAGTCCAGCAGAAAGAGAGGAGTATGCTGAGGGGGTAGGGATTGCTTTGCTAACATCTTCCGGATTCTGCTTTAACACAGGTGTCTTTGAAGCCTTGTGGGAAGCATTTCTGGGATGTGTCGTGGCATGTACAACTTGGCCAGTGAAGAGGTGTTTGTTAAGATGTAGCTTATGGGGTTTATTCACAGGCAACTCCACCTTAGTATCTTTAGCTAGATCTATTTTCTTTTTCAGCACTTTCATAGAGGGGGACAATTGCCTTGGGGAAGCAGCCAGTGAAGATGAGGAGACAGCCGATAATTGTGGGGACTGGGGAGACTGTTTTACTGCTGCACTCTCTCTTGACTGTAGTACAGGCCTAGACATAACCTTTGGTTTCACATTTTTGAAATTAGGCTTAGGAAAGCTAACAATCTCTGATTTCTTTGCTTTTGATACTGTTGACACCATAGGAGACCTGCCTACTGGTTTTCCTGCAGCCTGACCTGAACCAGCTTTAGACAAAGGCCTTCTATTACGCCCCCCTACAAATGCCTCATTTGGTCTTAGTTTAGAAGACTTGTCTTCAAGTTCTGCCAAAGATGAAATGGAGAAAGTTTTATTTTTTGATTGTTCTTTAGGGGTTGAAGTACATAAAGCAGAATTGCTTTCATCAGCCATAGGACTGAAGACCAAAAAAGTTCCTTCACATCTCAGGTCAGGCCTAACAGTCCTCTTTAATTTTGGTACACTGCTAGATATCAACGAGGTGTGCATATCCTGAAGAGCAGCGTTTCCAGAGACACTCTGGTCTTTGGTTAAGGGTTCACTGGTTTTCTTTGATACTTGTTCTGCATTCACATTATCTATTGGGAGAAGGTGTGCATTATTTACAGGACTATCCATGCACGTTTCAGCATTGGAATTACCAGTTTCATCATGGTCAAGCTTATCCTGCAATGATTTTACTTGGTCATCTTCATTAATCTTAACACATGGTGACAATGCATCTGGCCTGTAAAAATCTACACATCCATCAGCTAGTTTTATAGACTGTGCTTCTGTTTGCTTTGATTCTTTATCAGTCTTGTTAGTGTTTTTCAGACAGCGTTCAACAACTGCAGAGGGAGGGCAAAATACTTCAAGATCTGAGTAGGCATCTGGGCTTTCTGAAATCACTATTGTAGAGGACAAATGAGGTGTCCTTTCTGAGCTCATTCTATCAAATTTCTCTCTCATAGATACGTCAGAAGAGATTAGTATTTCCCTCACATTCATGTCATTGTTTTGAGCAGTTGCCAGAACTTCACATGTATCATTAGTAACATCCAATGTGCTCAGGTGGTATTGTGCCTTGTCCTTTTTAAGGTACTCCATGTTCTGCTCTGAAGAAGGAAGAGGTAATACACACTCAGACTCAGCCTGACTGTAAGGCACAAATTCTTTGATACTCTGATTTTGCATCTTTGCTATAGCAGCATTACCTTTCAGTAAGTTTGTTTCTTTCAAGTCACAGTTCAAAGGAGAAAAGCAAGAATGTTCTGTTACAGAAGACTTGCATGCAGCATCTCCATCTCCCAACAGAGCTCCTGTGCAGTTGTATTTATCAGGTATCTTCTGCAGATGAAGTTCTTCAATGCACTGCTGTTTTAAAAGAATACTTGTTAAGTCACTCTTTTTTTCAAGATCATCTTCCTGCTCAGTCACTATATTTTGGTCAGCTGAATCACAATGTATCTTGGTAGCACAGTTCTTTGAGGGAGATGTAGCTCTGTCACATCCGTAGTTATTTCCATTCTCATCCCTTATAAGTAAAGAAGACTTCCAGCCATTCTTTGCTTTGTCATCTGACTTTTCAACATTCATTTTAAATGCTAAATTTTAAGCTATTTGCATTTTAGACTTATTTAAAATCCCAGAGAATTCAGGTTCTTCTGAACTTCATAGAAAAAATATTCAGGCTTTCCCTGGGACAGGTTAACTGTCCTGAAAAATATTTAAAAAAAGTAGTTCCTTGTTTTCATGTTTCCTGGGAAATTTCAGAAGTTCTGGAATTAAGAAAAAATTAAAAACAATGAGCCAAACCAGAATTTTAAAACAAGTACTCTTAAGTTATTAGTGCAGCCATTTTGACCAACTTCCTTCAGGCTTTTGCAGTGATACCATCTGTACATGCTGACCCTCACAAGCAATTTCTGCTTCCCTGACTGTCAAGCAGTTTTTGAACCCTTTGATGAGTTGTAATCAAGTGTGACTTGAGGGCTGCATTCTCAGATACTTGGCCTGCTTGTCTTCCACGTAAGAAAAAGAACAACCCAAAAGATTTGGGTCTTCAACTGGAAGAAGGCACCTGAGGGACTATATGCTAGAAATGAACCATCATTTTTTCCTCTTTCACCATCAGTAACACAACAAAATGGCACAGTTCCTCACACTGTGTAGTCAAGCTATAAAGCTTATTATTGCACAATGTTTGGAAGTAAAAAACATATACAGGTTTATACATAAGCAGGTAAGAATGACTAAGAAAAATGTGTTCAGAACTGAATACCAAACTGACTCAAGCAGCTCTCAGTCACAAACTGCACGCAGCTAGAAGAACTCTGGGGAAGTATCACTACATACTCACACTGCTGTTCTTACACTCTTCACTTAGATTCAGCCCTGATCACTGGTGGATATGGGACACAGCATTAGGGGGATCTTCAGTCTGACTTCTTATGTACAAGTTTGCAAGAAGACAGTAAATTGAAAGATCCAAATGGCAATGATGAAACACTGCTCTGTAAGCTGCAGTCGAGAAAAGACACCACACCAGTAGCTTAGGAGCAACACTAAGAATACCAGAGAAGAAAACCTTCCATGCTAATTCATAGCAAAGAGCAGTAACAACTCTAGACAGCAGTTTTTCTGTGCTCTGAAGGCCTTTTTCCTGACTTTTTCCTGCACTCAGAAGTGGCTATTTCCCGCACAGCAAAGGCAGTTAAACATCTTCAAAGAATTGTCTTAAGACATCTGAGCTGAAATAAAAATACTGGGAGGTTCATAATCAGCTCTGATGTTACACCAGTACACTTCCCCAGTGCTGCTGGGGTAGCCAACAGGTAGATGCACACTGAACCTCTCCAGAGTTACTGGAGAACAATTCCCTACATAGCAACAACCTCCATATTCTATAAAGATGGAACAGCATTATACAAGTGGGAAAACAGTTCCAGTGACCTCTTTTGCAGAGCCAAATATTCTAACCTAAAACCCTAGAGAAGCCAAAGGTGAGATGGAAGGATGACAACGTGGACAAGGGGGAGAGGGTAATCAACCAAAACCAAACAAGCCAAAGAACAGCACTTGCAGTGTATGAGGACAAGTTCCTAGGAAGCAGTAAAACTGCAGCCAGGTAGCACAATCACAAGGACATGAAAGAGATTAAAACTGTCCAAAGCAGATGGAAGACCGTAGTATGATTCCATATGAAAGGCTCCTAGCACCAGAAATGAGACCAGAGGTAGGAAAAACTTCAAATTTACAAGATACAGTTGCAGTTGCATGGCAGATCTGGCAGGAAGCAGGGTCCCTTTTGGAGCAGCAAGGTCTAAAGACGAGGGACAGAATTCACTGGATCACACACAAAAATCAAGCTGAAGATGCACTCGCTGATAAAGGTCAGCTTTTCAATTGATGAATGGGAAAACTGGACAGGTGCTGAACACCATCACACATCTGGAGTGACTGATTCCACTCTCCAATCAAAAAATACAAAGGAGGGGGGCCCCTTCCCAAAAATGATGAGCAAACAGGTTAGTCGTGTTTAACTAAAATGCAGACACCAGAGCACAGTGTCCTCAAATGAGGAACCTAATATGATATATTTGAAGTTTCATGGGAAGCAGCCAGCAGGACATTAACAATTAAGTATGTAAGGAGGACAGAAGAATGCACATTAATATGAGAATCATATTCAAGTCTGAAATTATTTGACTGCAAGATAACCACAACAAGTAGCAGAGTTCCTACAAGCTAAAAATCTACAGCTAACTGAAAAAAAAAAATAATGAAAGTGCACTGTCAGCCATCTCAACTAGGGTGACAATACTAGTTGCAATACAATGAGAAAGGTCAAGAAGGTTACAAGATCAGTAAACTTAGTATTAATAAAGGAAGATTAGGCATACTTAAGAATAATTCCCTGGCTATATTTTTGTACAGGACTTACTGCTTTGGAAAACAAGTCCTCCATGACAAGAGAAGCTACACTTGATTTGTTCCCTATCAGCAAAATTTAAATGCACACAGAAACCATATAAACCATTCAGGAAGCTCCACCAGGGGAAAGAAATTGTTATCAACAAATAGTTCATGAAGTGCAAAATAAAGCCAGCACACTACCCTAGTAACTAGCTAAGTTACTAAAAGCAATAAAGCATCATGCAAAAGCTGACTTTTTTTCCCTAAAACTTATTTTCTTCAGCTGGAAATACAGCTTGAATGACTACATTAAAAAATAAATCCTTTTTCATAAGCAATGAAAACTACAAAGCTTTCATTCCAGACAGCTATCACATCCATAAACAGTTTAGACTGTTTTAACTCCAAGTAAGACCATTCTAGACTGAAGGAATTAGTGTGCTCACTCTGGACCACAGCTTTGTCTTTACAGAAGACTTTAAACATCCATCTCAGACTGAGGATAAAGAAACCATGGAACAACAAAACAATAAGCTACTGAGATCAGATAGCAACCTTCTCTGCCCATCCTTACTCCCCCAAGATGAAAAGGCTTGACTAGTTTAAAAACACACAAATCCTTAAGGCTGATCCAGATCCTTTACCAATGCACCATTTTTCAATGCCTACGGATGCATGAACAATTTTTTACCCTTATCTTTATCTTTCATTAGGAAACATAAGGCAGATTCAGAAGCATTTTTTTCTTTTGTAATAAAGGTTTTCCCTGGAGGCAGGGCAAGAACCTGTCCTGAATAATCTTTGTTTTAAGGCAATCACAGAATCAACTGCTAAAAAATATTTGCAAACTTTGCCTTCACTGTTGTTTTGACACATTCAAACTCGTTTTTTCTTGTCTGGAGACTAGCCCATGATGGAGCTTGCTCGCCTAGTCATGCAACAAGAAGATTCCATTTTGATTCAGCATTAGCTCATATCCAACGAGCAGTCTTCTCTCTTTCAGGACCTTCATGCTACAGAAAACAGGAACTCCAATATGCCAAGACAAGGCATGACTGAGATACCCAAGAATTTAAAGAACGACATGTTTGCTTGCAGTATGCATAGCTAATAATACCAAAATTTTATACAACACATGCAGTTTAGTAACTCTTAATCCAATCAATCCTGAAGAAGCTCCAAGAAAAATAAAAGTAGTTTTGAGACCGAGTAAGCAAAGGAAGTGTGTTAAAGATGTGCTTAAGACTGTGTACATGTCTACAAACAAGTAAGTTCACTCAGTGCTCCAGACTTCCATGTAACCACAGATTATAAACCGCTGAATCAACTATTTTTAAAGCAAAGTTTCACTTTACTAATAAATGCTTGCATAAGCAACTAAATCAGCTTCACATACAGCTTCATACCCACATTTAGAGTTCTAAGTGTCCTGCATTAAAACCATATGTATTTCTAAGGGTTAACTGCATTGTAAAAAAATCTGCTAACAGATTAACATTAGTACTCAAAACACCTGACATTCTGTAACTCTGCAGATACCAGTATGTTCAACCTTTTGATAAGTCTCCCTGGTGATGAGAAATTCTTTAGATTTAAGATTTGCCATACGAGATTAATAAAAATAATCCTCAGCCACCATCTCCACCATAGGAGTGGTCAGTAGCATATGCACAGACACAAGAGCTTGCCCTTCCCTGTAGAGTTTCTTTCCACCAATAAAACGTTCCTGTGAACTAGCAACTTAGTAGTATTTAGTTTGGAGAATTCCCTAATAAATTTGCTTTGAGTTTGCCTTGCATCTACAAGCATTATGCATGGATGGCCTCCACAATACCTTTCTGTGAAGTATTGAAGAGTTCAGCTGTTTTATACTTTCAGCAAAGCTCAACTTGCCAACTTTCCATCGCATGTTTCAATTGCTTACATATTAGAAAAAGTCCTCAGAGCACTAAGCTTTCCTCCTCAAAAGATGTAAGAGCTTGGGGCAACAGAAGGAACACTTTGAAGAAAAGGAAAACTAGAGTGGCAAATAGATTTTCCTAAAATGAGACATTATCAGCTGCCTGCAGCCCCATTTCCAGGAAAAATACATGGACACATGCAGGAGAGAGCTCCAAACAAGATTCTGAGCTGATTCTACTGACTTACAAAGGGTACCTGGGACAGAGGGAGAGACAGTGACTTGTTCAGTGCTGGGTAAACAGGAATCAAAACCATTTCAATTACTACAGCCAATTCAAGCTACAGGTTTATAGATTACTACAAGAATGCAATTCAGTTTGTATTGGAGTCCCAGTGCAGACAGTAATAATTTACACCTGGTGCTCCACCTGGAACCCAAGTCTTTCATCCACACAATCACAAGGCATTTACTCAACCCATTCAGTTACATTTTTACATCCGTATGAAGGGAAAAAGCCACCTAAAAGAGAGGGTGTGCCCAGGCATGCAGGAAGGCAGACTAAAAGTGCTCTGCGCAACTGAACATGCTTTGATACTGAACAAAATGCACCTTCAGCGTCTGTGTTTCAGAAGACTATTGCACAGTCACAATTACCAGTGTCACTGAAGTCAGAAACCATTTTGGGAACTTCATATGTCAAGACATTACACTAAAAGCAGCTTACTTGACTATATTCTGAGACACAACACATTCCATGTTTGGCTTTTTCAACATGTACACCTGAAGGCAGAGATGGAAGCATCCAGGAGACAGTCTATTGAACCATCTGCAGTGACCAGAAATTGCTCCCAACATGCTCTGCCCAACATTGCTCAGACATTTCATCAGAAATCCCTGGGAAGAAACACAAGTTCAGGTAACACTGCATTTGCACAGAACCACCATTTCAGAGCTCCCCGTGCAGCCTCATTGATGTCGCAGCCTGATGTGAATAACCTGTTGCCATGCTAATTCAAACTATTACAAGAATGGGTTATTTAAGCTCTTAAAACAACTTCACTCAACCACGTACAACGTTACAAGTGCAACGTACTCTCAGAAGCGATTTCCATGAAGTGCTCATATGCTTATGGCATTGTCTGCTTAAGAACACACAGTATCATCAATACTGGCATTCTGAATACTGGCATTAGGAAACAATAAAACCCCTCAGGGCAGCTAAGTGACATCTGTATGCTTTATTCAAAGCCATTTTAAGATCATTAGAAGTAAAAACAATATTAATAAAATTAAAAAAAAAAGAGAGATACTCACTATAGTAATCAGAAATAAGGTGCATGTTATGCTTCCAAGTAACCAAGCAGGCATGTTTGGCTAACAGGAGTTATCATTTCAGGGCATGGAAATCATGTTGTGCCTCCCACTTGGCCATTTGCCAGCCTGCTTCAAGACTGAAGTACTGGTTTAACATAACTTATAGTAACCAAGGAACATGAATTTTAGGCCATCTAATCTTGGCAGTAAGGTATGGAAGAAATCAAGCAGAAAAGCAATGAGCACACAACTGCAGGAATCAAACATGCTAAGGCTGTGTGAGAGATGCCTAATTCCCACAGGTTCAAACTGCATCATCAGACTACTCCAACACACATGGCTACTCGTGCCAGCAGGTACACCTTTCTTCCTACTAGTGACAAAGTGGCTGTGTAACAGAGAAAGCAATGCTAGCACTTTCCCCAAACTCAGTCCTCAGGGCATTGCTTCAATGGAATGTTTCAACTGCTTTCAGACCTTTCTTTTCCTAGCTCATAGTAATTGTTTTAAGATGAGGAGTCCCCATCGATTTGATTATTCATAAACTCTGGCTATCCTTGTTGGCCAGTCTTCAAGGACCTTAGGCAGCTGTCCCCATCTTCAAGTTCAGTCTATTATTTTTAAGCACATAATAAACTCAAACATTCCAATGGATTTATGCAGTGTCTTGATAACATTTTTCCTCCTTTAATGAATGGCAACTTCTGATTTTTATTGTAGGGTAAACTCCAGGAGAACTCTTCATGCAGAAGTGGAAGACTGGAACAGTGACTTTTAGAAAAGTGAATTAAATGCATCCTTAGATAACCAATATACTTGAAAACAGTGCCTAGAAGTGACAGATAGTAGTTTGTGGACCTGGAAGCACAACCCCTTAGACCAGCAAGTTCCACAAATGCACGTGACTTTCCTCCACTCTGTTCTACAGTGAGCAACAAGAGGAAACTCACAGAAGCAACAGAGGAGATAAGCATATACAAGCCAGTAACAAATACTAGCTATAAAGGCAGGAAAAAGAAGCAGGTGTATGCTCTCATTTGAGATTAAGTGAATGTTCAAACAAAACCAAAACAAACTATTCCAACACACAGATCAGAACCAAGCCTCTTGCTAGGATATTTCAGTGCTCTACATTCTCATGACTTTATGAAGCTTCAATTGAGATCTTCATCAAAACAGCATTCATTGCAAAAAGTGGCACAGAACACTCATGAGGTTTGCACAGTATAGTGCAGTACACAACTGCACACATGGTGAGTTACATACTTAGTCACCTCCCATTTATCCATTGCCATCATAAACGAAAACTGTGCATGGTCTGCCACAAAATCAATATTCAGTCTGCTACTCTTTAGAAGTTTTAAGAATGACATGGTTATTACTTCTTGGTTAAATTTCTCACCAACTTTTCAGGAAGATGCTTTGGCATTTGTTGTTTGGGTTTTTATTTTTGGTATTGTTTGACTTTACAACTGAAATTTTTATCAGCAGCACATGTTCTTGAATAAGGAAGGACTGACTTTCAGGTCAAAAAGAAGTAAGGAGCTGGAACTCGGAAAAATCCAAACAAAACAAAATCCCAAACAATAGCACATTTATTATGGTATTGCCTTGGAAGGTCAAGGTTCAAGTCCTTCTTTTTGAAAGACTTGATTGAACAGCGAAGCACAAGCACGACTAAGACTGTCAGAGCTTTATGTCCAACAAGTCTAATTAGAGCTTTTTGACTGGACAGGGGTTACAAATACTGCTCACCTCCTGTTTCCTGTAATGCAGTTAAACAGATTTTGTCCATTGTTTCCATTTAATGGGTACATATGTAGATTTTGGTATCTTCAAGTTACAAAACAGTGAGCCAGGATTGTTCACAGGAATTTTCACTCTAAGGTTGAAATATTATCAGTGTAGGAAGAAAGGTGGTAATAGATTACAAAGAACAAAAATGCTTTGTGAGTTCATGCTAGGTCTGCGCAGATACTCACTAACAGCAAATAAGTGAAACCTTTATGTTAAGCAAGTAAGGTTTGTGTTCTTCAAGAATGTGCTCAAGTTTCAAGATAGTCTTCAGATATCATACATGCTTTATCACCCTCTCTCATTTTTATGGACATTTCATCTATCAGCATCCTTACTGCCTATCTTCCTTTGAAAAAAATGGAAGCATTTAAAGCAGAAGTTGGGCTGACCAGTTCTGCAATAACCGACTAGAGCTCTCAGCAACCTTTCTACTCTCTATTACTTGTTTCTCCTCTCTAGCAGGGCTATAAATCCTCTTAACTTGCTCAGTATTGCTTAATCCACTCACTTCTCATTCTAGCTAAAGTCAAATCTAATACAGAAGCAGGGGAAGCAGCACAGAAAAGCCATTACACCTTCTCTATACAATTAGGGGAGGGGAAGGTTTGCTGATGTTGCCATTTTGTGTGGGTTTTTGAGGGAGTTAGATTTTTTTCAACTTTGATTCAAAATATCCCCTCTGATGATTAGGACTACAGACATTAAATTAAGCAAAGACTTTTTGTCCACTGCTAATCTTGTCTTGACTGACAAGTACAAGGCTTTCACAAAACAGCAAGTACAGAACCAGCAGAAACTCTGCAGGAGCAGCACCATGCTGAAAAGCTGGTGGCTAAAATGCCAGTCATAACCCTGGGAAAAAAAATAATAGTTCTCATTTCCTAACAATGAGCCACAACTTATGTATGGCAAGTCTAAGTAGAAATAGCTTTAGCCATTACCACTTAATTCATGCATTAAATATTTGCATTTACAATGAAGTTTTAATGCCAAGCAAACATACCACAATGTGCTAGGCACCATACACAGCCTGCTTAAGGCTATGTGCTGAATTGAAGCTTTTCATGCTCCTGAACTATTTTATGAAGCATCTGTGCCCCCAGCTCTCGTGTGAGTGCTACACAGCACGCAGCTGACATGAGCAGTACCGTGGCTAGTACACTGCCTGTGCTGATGGAGTCACAGAGTTACAGCCACAGAGACTCATCTGCTCCTGTGCATTGCATGTCCTTACAGATCTTCACCTAAAACCTGAGGTTGTTCAGCAAGTGGCTATATTTAACACTGACATATGATGTGAACTAGTTTGCAGAGCATTTGCAGTATGCTCCAACACAAGCTGTAGTGAAGCAAGATACAGTAAGTACAGCAGTATTGCATAGCTCTAGTAGATTGTTCTCTAACAAATCTACAACCTGATTAATTTATCTGAAAAAGCAGATCAACACAGTCTCTATTAAGCAAAAAAGCAGCATCTTTGCATTATATCCTTTTGCTGTACAAATTGAAGAATTAATCAAGATGCTTAGGATTTTTCAGTTTAATCAGGTCAAAAGTTTAATCAGCTTGCAGTTTTTTGCATACTCAGATGCCTGCTATCCAGAGGTGGTCATTCATTCAGAAAAGACTATAACCAGTCAAAAACAGTTTTCACTTACTCTACAAGAAGTTACACCATTAAGTTAGGGCTGTACTTTTGCACAACAACAGCATCACCACAGAGTTTAGTTCTGAAGATGCTGTACTTGCCAATTAAAGAAAAGCTATTACGGCACTCTAATAAAAAAAAAAAATATTCAAGGCTACTACCTAGTAAGACTGCAACAGACTGATTACAGAAAATTATATTTTGGTAGACAAATAGGAAACCGCTCCAAACCAGTGACTAGAAGTCCTACAGGTGGTGCACTGGTTGCTGAAGATTTTTAGTAAGTACTGCTGAAATCAGTTTCACCCATATTTCACCTTCACCAGTTGCACAGCTGGCATCTGGAGCAGCTCCGTAATTCATGACCATTCTACCAGATGTTGTAGTCTCACATTGTTTTCATAAAAAAAAATTACTGTGTTACCTACAAAAGAAACTCTCAGTGTTTTCAATCATGGTAGAAGGGTTTATTTTTATATTTTACGCTTTTTGCACTTTTTGATTGTACTTTAGACTCAGAATTCACAAGCCTCTGAATCCAAGAGGGCCTAGCTCTACAAAGCTAAACGTGGCACTGCACATCTGCAGCAGACAAATTAAAAGAACAAGACAGCATGACAGAGAGCTGTTCAGAGAGAGTATCTTGATTTATGCAACACTGTTAGGTAGCCAGGTACTGTTGGTGCTCTCTGGAAAGCACAAGCTCCCCACGCCACTTGACACAGCTGCTGACAGGCTGCCTGCCTGCAGCCCCACCAGGGCCGAGTTTCCCCCAGGACTTTGTGGGTGAAGGACTAGAGAGAAGGGGCAGCTGGGCACACATTGCCTGAAGGGCTGCCAGGGCAAGGTTATTGGTCTCACCCAGGTGATCTGGAAAAGATGCAGACATTTAGGCTGACACCTGGCTCCCTGCAGACCTCCCTGAGCTCTAAGGAAGGGCCCCCACTTGAGTCCTAAGTGGCAGCACCCCCACAAAGGGTTCTGCATCCACAGGCCAACAGTGGGACTAGAAAATCCTCTCTAGAAACTGTCCTCTCAGTATCTCCAAGGCTGATCAGAAATGCTGTAGTATGACAAAGAATCATAAATTTCTTGCTTAAGATGCAATTGGTGCGAATTGATTATTTTAACACTTGTCCTTGAATACAGTTACTTAAAAGTTAGACAGTCCTGAAGGGCAGAGGAGTCCAGGAAGGGTGGACATTCCTCAAGAAGAAAGTTTAAAAGGCACAGGGCCAGGGCATCCCCCTGTGCCAAAGACAAGGCTGTGGGAAAGAAGGCCAGCATGGCTGGATGGAGATCTGTCTGCAGTTCAGGGAAAAAGGAGAGTTTATTGCTGTTGGAAAGAGGCAGGCCATTCAGGTTGACTACAAAGATGCTGTGAGGCTATGCAGGGAGACAAGTAGAAACGCCAAAGCCCAACTAGAAATTACTCTAGCTTCAGCTGTTACAGAAATACTTCTACAAATATATTACTAACAGGAAGACTAGGGAGAATCTCTATCTTTAATTGGATGCAGGGGGAAACAGTGATCAAGGATGAGGTAAAGGCTGAGGTACTTAATGCCTCCGCTGTAGCAGTCTTTAGAACTCTAGAACTAAAGTCTTGAGTTGTTCTCTGGGTACATGTGGAAATCAAGTCATGTGTCAATCAAGCGTTCATTCCATATCAATAAAAGTTGTTAGAGTGAGTCCCCTGACCACTTTCTTCATAAATCACTGTATTAGACAAGAGAAGATGTGAAACATCATAACCATTTGCATAATATTAAACTGTACTAAAATCTCCTGAATTTTTTCATTAATTGTTTGACATAATCTTCCTCTCCTTGCCCAAGGTGTAATTGCCTACTAAAGCTCACAGTTTCTAAAGGCTTTAGGTCCTACTAATTTATCACCTATCTCTGTCTAAGTAGTTGCACAGAAGATCTGGTTTGTTTCTCCCCATTGTGTCCCTGAGTCCAAGTGTGCATAGCAAGATTGAGAATTTGGGGGTTCCAATTATTTATTTCCACATTTAAAATTAAAATTTGGCAATTAGCAAATTTAATTTGTAAAGACAGAACTACACTCGTTCCTAAAAATTATTTTAGGCATACAAACCTGTAATTCCATGTACTATAAGGAGATCAGGTGGTAACACACACCAAACCCAAGCCAAGCATACACCAGCACAGAATACATAAAGCAAAGCAAAACAGCACACACCAGCATTCAGGATACCAACCCAAAGTCCTTATCTCCAGTATATTTGGAAGATTTCTAGACACTCCACTGAAAAAGCCATATACCTTGAAAATAAAGTGACTTTCACATAGCAGAGTAAGCTTTGGTTTCAGCAGAGTCATCTACTGATACAGTAACCGCTGCTGCTGTGAGTCCGTTTCCCTGTTCAACTCTAAATTCAGAGCAACAGCTTAGTAGCCACTTTTTCCATCTCTATGTATCACACTACAGCATGGCTCAGTTATTTTGCACAGAATGGGCAGCACACAGCATACAGACCTATGGTACTGTGCTTACTTCAACAAGCCTGCTCAGCATTAGCTTCCACATGCAGAAATAAAATGTAATAAACCTCAGTATTCAGGTTTATTTACATGTCAAGTACCTCATGTTTGTGCATAAGACCACACAATGGAAAGACAAATTTTAGAAGCTTTTTGACAAGGCAATCACAAGTCTTATCATAGCCACAATTTTAGTGCAACAACACACTGGAGCTTACTGTTAGGATAACTTGATGAATCAGATACTTATCTCTCATTCTTTAATATAAATGGTAACTCATTTAGATTCTACAAGGAAAAAAAAAAACCAGCCAGGTCTAGTACAAAACCATAAAGTACCAGTTCTTCAAGTAACACCAAATATATTTACCAAGATTCCTGTTAGATTAAGCATCCAACATAAAATGTGCACGCAAATTAACAGTTAGATCAGTGAATAATTTGGATTCCAAAGCAACCACAGAAGAATCACGTCTTTTCTCATTCTGGCAATGTAATAACAAAGTCAAAGTCAGGTTGTGCTAACTGAGATCCAAGCACCAACAGCTCACTGAACAGAAGTCCACATTTGCATAGACTCAGCCCATGTCCCGGACAGATTCATCTTGCACATACCCAGAAGGTCAATACATTCAAAATATTCAGTATGAGAAAGGAAACCAAATACCAAGAGGACATTCCTGTGGTCTCAACACCAGACCTCTCTGAGGCTGCCAGGTTTCACATATCTCATGTTACATGAACCACAAGAGTTTGACAGCCCTGCCATGCCATCCCACCTCTCTACTAAAATACCCACAGCCAGACAAGGTCCACAAAAGCTGACAGCTCCTCCAGCACAAGAGCAACCACCTCAGCAGTTTCTAACAGCTCAAGAAGAACTGCAGCCATCAGAGCTTATCACTCAAACATCAACAATGAATACAAGGACTCTATCAGCATCAGGATAGGGGTGGACACCCCAAGACCAGACTGTTCTGAATGCAGGCTGACACACCTTCCTCACAAAAATAAACTCCAAGATCACACACTTCTTTAGAAAGATAGGGATGTTTGGGAAGAAAAAACAAGAAAGAAACATTTTAGCTCCTATCCAATCCAACTTGCTAGTTTATTCTGTCCAATTGTTGGCTAATGCCTTACCAAAATTTAAGTCACAAAGAGAAAAGATCCTTCTTGACAAAGAGTGCCTAAGTAACAGTCTGCAAAGATGCAGACAGCAAAGATGACTTTTAGATTGCTGACTAGAAAAAAAGTATGAGGTGAGAGAGTCACAAGACCACTATCTGCTTAATACCTACCATACTCAGAAACAAACAAGATGTCAGTGCTGTCACACTTACTTCGAAAGAATATATACAGAGAAATACCAGTCACTAGCTCCTTCTCCTGACAGAAGGTGCTTGCAGATTTTCAAATGCTGGTTAAGTGCTTGAGTGGCAACAGGAATTTCCTATACTGAAAAAAATTCAGCCACTGTACTGATGCAAAATGCAAATTATCTATTTTCACCAAGTAAAGCTTCATTGGTAAAGCAGAGAGACAGATGACAGCTCAAAGTCAGGACACCTCAACTGCAATACACAGGTGGGCACATTTGCTTTTCAAGCATCTCAGTGTACTGTCACAGACAGCTTCATCTAAGGTAGGATGATCAGGAACAGTACAAGATGTGTAAGGACCATACAACTGCTCCTTTTTAATCCTCCAAGGATGACAACCCATTCCTGAGCAGCAATCAGTACTATGGGATCACTTCAGATCCCATGCTCTGGTCAGATCACAGTAGGAGAAATTAAGTTAGTGGTTCCCATTGCTGTCTCTGAAGTCCCCACTTCTTCACTCCATCTGTTGAGGAGTGAAGTTTTGGAGAGCTTTTTCCAAAATCTCCAGTTTTGGAGGGTAATGAAGAGCAGCACACTGAGCCAGCTGTGACAACGCTTTTCCCTTTTCAGTTTGAAAAGCATATCTGTGATCAAGTAGAGAGAGGGGTGTTGATCAAAGCCCACAGCAGTTTCACTGTTCCTGTTTTGTTAAATCTTTAAGCAGATTCAGCTCAATGCACTTTTGCAGACCTGGTTGGAGAAGACAGCCCAATGTGCTACAGGTTAACGCTGTCCGGCTGTGCAGGACACCTGACACCAGCCAGTTTCCACTCCAACTATTTAAGTGTACCAGACACTATTCCTTACATGTACTTTTCACCTTTCGGTGACAGTAAGATAAGGATATTTCTTTTAAGAGAACTCTTAAGTTTTTTGGAAAAGCATTGTTATCAGTCCTGCTCTATGGTAACGGAAAGCCAGAAGTGAAGATATGAGGCACAAAAATACAGGCATGAAACTAAATCTAATTTCTGCCTTCCTCCTCTGCCATTTCAGAGTCGTAATGGGGAGGTCAGTGAAAATAAATATTACTCTGTTAGATAATCTAAGAAGGAGTATAATAAATTTAAGATATTACTGTTGTATTACAATCCTTCAAAAGCTGTTTCTGGGATTTCTTCAGAACTAATTGCTACTCTTATCTAACAGAGAGCCCCTTACCCAAGTCTGAGCAGTTGAGCTAAGAGTCACAGTTGAGCCAAAAACTCAGGTGAAGCCACAGCTACCTGTCTGCTTGACCCAAACTCCCTGAATCACCAAGGAAGTATGGTACCAAGAGAGAGGCACCACCATTACCTGAACTGGGGCTTTTTAAATGATCAACAATTTACTTGTCCTGGTGTTGAGCTCTATGCTTTGAGCACTGGGTGTTTGCTTGTAGCTTAGTCCTGCCTAAGAGTTCAGCTCTTAGATAATGTATTTATTACAATTTGACAATAAAATCAAGTCAATAACTGTGTGGTTTAAATACTCTTTGGACGATTACATTATTTCCCCTTTTTTCTCATTCCCTTCTCGAAAGGGGAAGCAAACTAGATTTCCTTTACAACCTTTAAATATTTGCCCCCCCCCCTTTTTTTTTTTTTTTTAA
Organism: Heliangelus exortis; assembly: GCF_036169615.1. Classification (NCBI taxonomy): domain Eukaryota; kingdom Metazoa; phylum Chordata; class Aves; order Apodiformes; family Trochilidae; genus Heliangelus; species Heliangelus exortis. The sequence continues at coordinate 24,000,509 of NC_092425.1, read as the reverse complement.
GAAATCATATACTGGTAACTCCTGTTGTAGTAGCTTAGCTAATGATAGCAACAGATGAAAAAACAATGCCTTAGACTACAAAGATCACAAAATCACCTCAAATACTGGAAATACAAAAAAACACCAAGAGGCCTTTTATTATCCCCAACTCTTCATCTTAAGAACTGCAATTCAATTGTAAAGCCCAAACTTAAATAGAAAATGGCATATTATACTAGTTTTGCCAACAAATCAGCCAGCCTTCCAGGAAACAGTGTGTCAGCAACATATGGAAACTACTTGCAGGGTGGGGTTTTCTTGGCGTTTCTCTCCCAGCCTGGCATGTTTTTAGCATTAACTGGGGAAGCCATTAATACTTCTGTTTTAGCTGTTAAATTTAAAACACCAGAGAATATTAAATCAATGACATTACACAGCCATCATTTCATGAAGCTACCAAACCTCCCTCACAAAAATTATCAGCTTCTATGTCATTTTGGCAACTAAAAGGTTTACTCTGGATTACATTTAGGCACATGGCTTCAGAAAGTAATCTTATTATCCTTTAAATAGCACAGAAAGACCTGTAAGAGCCACATATAAGAGTCTGAGTTGTATTTATGGAATAAACAACTTCCAGCAATACATTTGGAGTGTTATTTGGAATACAGCAGTACCTCAAACTAGGGCATGGGGGAAAGAAACACACACCACAAACTACTTACCATAGCCAAAGCAGAAGCCTATTAAAAGAGAGAAGTTGAGGCGGTGTTATATTAGTCACCAAACATCATCAAAAGCCCTCCTCATACATCAGAGCACAAGTATTAAGGGGAAAAAACAAAACAAAAACAGGCAACAGACTGTACAGAGTCTTCTCACCAGATTTCAGCTTTCAAAGATCAGTTCAGCCATGCAGCAATAAAATGCTCAGGCTGAAAAATTTCTTGGACTCTCTGCCAGCACGGAATCAAAAGCTCCCTGTGTTCTAGCAACACGTCCCAAGAGCAGGTTTGACAAGGACTGTGCAGATTTGACAGATGATACTTGCAAAGCCATATTTTCTGCAATACTTCAAACCTTGTTTACAGTGAGAGACAAGAGTTCTGTTCAACAAAGTAAGCAACTGGATTGCCTGACCAGGTCTGGAGTGAGAGGATGGACTTGTCCAACTCCCCTTTCTGTTACTGAGGGATTCATAAGACTTAAAAACCACAAACTGCTATTTTCATAAGGCTGTGGGCTACCACAATTCAAATATAGAGCCAGGCTATAAACTTACTTCACAGCAGCTACAGCACCCAGGAGTTTTTGCACAGTGACACCCATGCTGCCAGCACAGGGCTCCATAAGGAGCTGGATGTTCAGAGCTCCAAGTACACAGGCACTGGACTGGGAAAATACTGCCCTTGCAGTCCATGTCACAAAGAGAAACCCATACAGACATGCAGGTGGTTCCCTACCCCTCCCCTGGCCCCACAGTTACAACCAACTGCTACCCTAGAAGACAATTTTATATTAAAAAGTCTGCAGAGCAGCTTGGGCAAATTTAATCTTCCCTTCAGATAGCCTGAGGAAAGAACAGTTGTTTATAAAAGTAATATTGCAACATGTCAAACCATTATTCATTTTTGCCCTAGAGAACTAACAGTTCTCCCTCACCTTCTTAAAGTGACACAAGCCACAGTCTCATACTCCTGACTGCTACAGACAAATATAGTGCTTTCAAAAAGATGAACCGAGGATCTTCCTTTACTTATAATAATTACCACATAAGAGATAATTCACTGCTGCACTGTTTACTGTAGCTTTCTCAATTAATCCAGCATTACAGAGAAAAAAAAAGAACAAAAAAAACCCCAACCAAACAAAAAATCTAGGAGAGACACTCGCTATGTAAAACAGTTTTAAAGTAACATTCACCCTCTGAAAGTATTTCTTTCCCCAGGGTATAAAAGAACTGCTATAAAAATAAACAAGTACATTTTAACGGAGGCAATTTAAATTTGAAATTCTGACAGCTATATTAAGCCCTACTGTAACATATTCATAATTCAAATTAAGACATTTGAGTGGCACGTGCTCACTGAATGTTTTAAACCCGTACAAACTACTGGCTTTGGGTACAGAGAGTTAAAGAGCAACGTTTAAGAAGAATTTTTCTGAAAAAGAAATTCCTCTATGTCCATTTATTTCATTTATTAAGTTCAATGACTAGATTTCCAATCTTTAAAAAATTAGATCAACTTGAAGTCTCTTAGAAGTCCCCAAGATAAAAGAAACTTTAAAAACACTTTTAATATTTCTGAAAAGAGGAAGTTAGGAACCTAAGCTATTAAGTGAACTAATACAGCAAATAATTTTTTCAAGGCTCTCTCAATAATGTAATCTGGGTGAAAATAGGCTTCAAACTCCATCTAACACAGCATACTACAGCTCCACCACTTACCAGTGGAAGAAGAAGATACAGAAAGAACCGAGGCACTGGTACTACACAGCCTGTCATTGAGACCCTATCTCAAAGCCTCAAATGCTGGCTCTCGAGTCATTGTGTTTACTCTCAGAGAAATACACTGCACCAGAAACTTAACAGAAAAGTTCCTGCAGAACAGGAATAGCTGTCTGCAGGCAGTCATTCCCCAGAGGGGAAACAAAACAAAACACTAGCAAACAATCAAAAAAACCTCAAAAACCCACAACAAAAAACAACATCACAAAACAAACCAACCTAAAAAACCAAAAACACACAAAAACAAAAGCAAAAAAAAAATAACGACAACATCTGAAGGAACTAAAGAATTAAGTATGTATCCATTGACCAGAAGGATACCCACTTTGAAAAAGCTCCCCCCTAGCACTGCTTCTCCATTCCCCTTTTCACTGGGTCGGAAATCCTGCTACAGCTTAGCTGGCACACAGAACAAACCACGATATGTTAAACACAGCCCTCTAACAAGCACATGCTACCAGCACCCCCAAAATAAAATCCTGACCAGCTGAAGCCTGCACATCCAGGCCATCCTTCCCCTGCTGTGCCGAGTCTGCCATCACCTCACCATTACTCGACCTTCTTAGGTCACTACCTGAAGTTGCTATGACTTGGTTTTGATATTACAGATTTCTGAAAAGCTATTCTTCAAGGTAACCACTCACCTAAACACCAACATGTGGGCAGATGTTTATTGTCATAAATTAAATGTCCTTTATTGTCATTGTTAAATGTCCTTTATTACTCCCCACTTTGCTCATAACAATCTCCCTCACAAAAACCTCCATGCAAAAGAATGCTTACTAACTACTCTCCATCCCTGCTCCTCTCCCCTTCAGAACAACGTATATCCAAATTTATCTACTGTTTTACCCATCCATTCACATTTTAATCAACTGATTAAACCTGTGTACTTCCTTGGACACATTTTTCAAATTGTTCGCCTCCCACTTGGACTGTTACAGTCCCTTCCCCTCCCTTGACTAAGGATCCTGGGCAGTGCTCCCAGAGCAAGTGGACTACACACAGCAGCACTGGTCAAAGATCACTGCAAGCTTCTGAGTGCTGAGCTGACAGTCTGGATACACCTTTCTCTTTCATCCAATTTAACACACAAGGGTTCTAAAAGGGCCTTTTTCTTCAGAGGTACAATTTTAAAATTTCACCTTAAAAGAAAAAGGTACAGAAAAGCTCCTACTAAAAGTTTTTTAAGTATTTACTGTCATACTTCTCAGATGAAACACAGATTATCATGTCATTGCCCATCTATAAAACACTCAAAAGTAAACTCCAAATTTTTTATTTTGATATTCCCTTTGCATTTGAAACAGATGATATGAAGGAAGAAGCTGGTCAACCAACCTCGCATCTGCCAACAGGCATGTCTGTCTTCTCCTCCTGGGACAGGAAGTGAAACATCTATTTAAGTAGATATTTATTTCATTTATATTTAAATCTTCAAATGCATTAAATTATAGAATTTTAAATCAGTAAGTTTGGTCTCCATGTCTTGATATGGATGATAGAGAAGAGTAAGTAGTTCATACTAGTTTTAGAGGTACAGCACTCAAGCTGCCCACAGAAGGATGCTTTCTGGCACTGTGCATGTTTCGTAACCATTTACTGAGGCACCACTCCCTTAGGTTACAGAAATCACAGCATAATATGTGATGTATTAATTATGTGCTAGCCATTTGCAGTAATCCCTTTCTTTAGGATATGCAAACATGAGATCAAGCAATTAACTGTAACACAGATTATTTTACTTCCATGCTGCCATACAAATACCATACAACTTAATCAGAGGCAAGCAAAATCAGTTATTCTGGGAAGTTGTTACAAGCTCACAAAATTTTATTTCATTGCCTTGAAGTTAGTTTTAAGTGATGGGTTTTACATCTACTCATGTTGAAAAATCCTTACTTGTTTAACTAGGAGATTTGTACAATGAAGCAACATCAGGAAAGAAAATTGCCTCCCTCTGCTCAGCCAAGGTTTATCTCAGCACTCCTTGTATGCCAGTTCATCCCCTCAGCTTAGAGAGAGCATCCAGTGACCAATGCAGCACAGATGTGACCTGACCATGAATCAAAAATACTTGGGATACTTGGCAGAAAACCTGGATTTGCATCATCTGGGACAAGAGGCGGGAAGCGCTCCCCCAAGGGAGATGCTTTACCAGAGCTCTTGGTAAGCTTAGAGTCGGAATAAGACAGGATTAGAGATGCAGTCCCAGGGTTGAAGCTCCCACTTCTCTTCCAGACACAGCCAACACAGTCCTTCAAATTAAGGTAAACAGCACCAGACTTCCAAATAATGCAATTGCTCTTGGTTTCTCCTTTATTTTTTTGCATTTCAAGTCATAAGTACCAAGACTCACATGTCTGAGCCTTATGCTCAAACCTTTCCTTAACCCTGGTGTTCCAACTCAAACAAAGAATCAAAAAGAGTTACCCGAATTCAGCAATTCACCAAGTTTTCATCAAGCTTCTAATGCAGCTCAGTAACTTATAGAATTATTTTTACCAGTCTACACTAGCTTGTTTATACTGGACTTTTACCCATCTAAAGACTTCAGGTATCATCTGTAAAAATTCCCTTCCCCTCAACTAAATCAGAAAACTAGATGGATAGTGTCTCTTTAGGACACCCTTGCTCAGGATTAGCCCTAAATTATAGTCCTTGAAGTTATCAGATCACTGCACTATTGAGCAATTTATTTTTTTTGGCTACCCAGGGAAGTGCAAGTCTCAGGGTTAAGCACATGCTGTTCTACTTAAATGGCAATATGCCAAATCCGTTTAAACATTTAAACATTAACCTCAAAGTCACTGGCTTGTAAAAAGGCAGCAGTTAGTCCACAGGCATTAAATTTATTCTCCAGGCAGTATCACTGAGTACAAAGGCCATTCTGCCACCTTCCAAAAGTGATTTCTGTAAGAGCTGAAGAACATTGAAAAGTTAGAGTATTCATAATTGCTTCAATGGCAGAGATCCATTCTTAGCAAGTATGGACACATGCACAATATCTCATGTTTTCCCCTTTTGGCACTATGGATTCATCTCCTGTGTTTATAAAGCTACTGTTTTACACTAGGGAAGTCAGAAAGTTTAAAAGACTTCATGGGCAAGTTATTCCTTCAGTTATTCCATGCCAAAATGCAGCTACCAAGCAATTGTAACCAGTATTCACATCAACAGCTACAAGTCAAAACAAAGCAAACCTGAAATATTTCTCTGTGGCAATGAAAAAAAGTGTAAGGTCTTGAAAGAAGGAAAAAACCTCAAACCTTCCTAAACACAACACTGAGCTCACATATGTTCACAAAACAAATACTACACAACTAAAAGCAGAATGAGTAAGCACAGCTACACTTAACACTTCTCAACTGGTTGCATGATTACCCTGTTACTTAATGTTATTTTGAGGCCAGAAAAGAAGCTGAATTTTCCATTCAAAATTTCTCTGAAATTGTGCTTCTCTCAAGCAAAACTATAAAGCAAACCACACACACATATGAAAGGCCCTTAACATTAAAGTTATTCAAGGATGTGACACTTGGTGCACCACTAAGATTGCTCACTCCCAACCAAATAAGATGGGATGAACACAAATACTGCAATTTTAGATCCCTTTTGTGGGGGTGGGCGAGAACAGTGACCAAACAGATGCAGGGGTGGAGCCATCAAAACAACTGTTTTGTAGGCCCCCTCGTGCTACCTGGAGATGGAGGTTTCTCTACAATATCTTACTATGCTTGTATTTGACAAGCATAAAACTAGTTTTTTGTGAGGCCATCAGTCTAAAAAAATCCAAAAACCAAAAAACACAACTGCAACCAAAAAAAGTCATCAAGAACACACTGCAACTGATTTTTTTTTCCTAGAAAACTTTTTCGCAACAGTATTTTTTAGGAACCAAGTTCTAGGCTGCCTCTATATGGGAAGCTGGCATTCCCTGTGGGTTTATAAATAAATAACCAATCTGTAACGGTAGCTTTACTCTTATACCAATCACATATAAACAAGCTCTAAATATAACTTATGTGGATACTACGGAATGACCTCTACATAACTAGTCTTCTTTTCTCAATGATATGCATCCCATTACAGATTAGAGACCAACCAGACTGACCCTAAGGTCCTCCAAGCTTCCAGATGGTATTCAATAAGAAAGCTTAAAAAACTGGAAACATCTGAAAACCTATGATGGAGCGACCTTGTAGAAGGCAAAGCTTTTCCACTTACTTTGCACTGAAATAGCCCATGAGGGAGGAAAAAATAATCTCACCACACAGGCTTCCTATATTTAGATGACAACTTACCTACAGGGTACCCCACACCAGAGTAAAGGCTGGAAGCATGCCAAGATGCCAAGCTGTACTGCTGAAATGCCAAGCATTCTGTTAGAAGGGCTGCTCTAACCACTGTAGTCCATCTCTTTCACTCTTCTCAGTTTTGGGTTAATCATGGTCACTTCTCAGGGCTCCACAGCACTTGTCCAAAATGCACATTTTTACAAATGCATCTTTGCATCACTATGGAGTGAGGCTTACACACTGACACAACAGTGCAGTGACCTGTGTGACACCAGCAACTCAGTTTACAGGAGACCCAGTTATAAAGATAACAGGGCACAGAGAGAAAATATTTTACAGTGTTGATTGCCATCAGACTAGGCTAAATGGAAAAAGCCATACACTGGAAAAAAAATCCTGAGACCCCAACTAATATGACAGGCATCACTGAAGAAACTGAAGACAGCTGCTATTCAATTATCACCTTGCAATTAAACTACTAAATGAACCACCAGCTGCAGCTGAATGAAATCTGGAACCAGACTGGAAGTGTTGAAATGCAACACTATTGAAGCAGAGAAGACCAAATAAATACTAATTGTGTCCAATAAAACCACTGTGAAATCTGTAAGAAGTTTGAGACACAAAATACTTGCTTTTTGGCATTTGACTTCAGAGCCCATTTGCTGAGCAGCAGGACATTTTACCATATGCAATCCATGGGACACAAACCTAAGGAAGTTCAATGCAAGGAAGGACAGGTAATGAGGACTCCTAACCACAGACAGAAACTACTCAGGTATCTCCATCTGTGTATTTGGGTAATAAGGTAGAAGCAAACTTTCACCACAAGCAGTACACATAATGAAGCAGATGACCAAGAGCCTTCATAATCTCCTGGGAAAGCTGTCAAAGCTCACAAGGTTTTTACAACTTGCTATTAGAACACCAAATAGCCACACAGGATGAAGAAACCTTAGATGAAGCAGTGCTCTGCACAACTCGAAGTATCAGAACAAGCTATTCATTACCAGCTGGTGCAGAGCAAGAACATTCATTCTGCAACTAGAGTCAAGCACACTAAAATAAATAAGCTTCCTAACTGCTTGGCAAGCCTCTGCTATCCTTCTAGACAGATACTGAGAGTGCAAATGCCTAAAGGCCCCAAGCCACCAATCCATGTTGATTGCAGAACCAGTCATTATTATCTCCTGGCATCAAGGCTCTGGCTGATTATATTACTATAGTAGGAGACAACACCCAGACAGTTCAGTTTCGTAATCTTCAGCTATAGCAATTCCTGAACAGGCCCCAGGAGCTGTTAAGCAAAGCAGAGGAAACACAGATGTGTAGAGGGGACATCCGTAGATTTGAGATACAAGTCGACCAAAATATCTGTGAGAAATTCCCTTCATTTATTGAAAACTTGCACAAGACAAACTCCAGCAACCCACCTGTGGTTACAAATGTGAGAAAAATATGACCTACAACTGAGCATCAAAAAAGATGACCCCTACTGCATCCCCCAAAGAAGCGCATGGCAAGTATTCTACTGTACGAGGGAACAATACTTCTCAGTAAGACAATGCTGGAAACAAATTCATTCAGTTGAGCCACTTGCTATGTGATAACACGTGCTGCTTTATCAACTATGAATCATATCAACAGCTCTTCTTCAAGTTCTTTCACATCATTGATGGCAGCTGCTAGGAACAGATCCCTGAAAAGGATGAGATTTGACAGACAATAAAAACAGTCCATGGTCCACACTGCTTATGAAATAGAAGAAAAGTGACCTAAGTCTGGCTTGTATCACTAAACTAGGGCTAAATCAAATGCACAAAATAGCCTCCTCTTGAGTGGCAATCTGCAGTAGAATTAAGCTCTTGCAAACTTACACCTGAAGTTCAGCCAAGGCAATATGGACACCATAGAGGCTGCCCAGTTACAAACACCTGGTAGAGAGCATACATAGAACAGGGAGTTGTCCAGACAGCACTAATATGAAGAAACACCATTTTTCTACAGACATCTAAATACCTACAAATGAATAAAACTATGGAGTCAGCATTAGGGGTGCCTTGCAGAGGTGAAGCCAGCAGACAAGAGAAGCAATAAGGCAGCATTGCAACAGCAAAATATTGCAATCAACAGCCTTCCCAGATTAGATAATAGCCAAAAGCACGGAGTAATGGTTTAAGACCTTTGACTACTGATGGGAGGAAAGCAATACCTGGTTCACAGACCAGATGAGAATGCTGCAACAGACTGAGCCTGCTTACAGTGCCAAAAACCACTAGGCCAGTACATCCAGAAGTGGCCTACATCAAACAGCCATAAAAAAGCAATATCAAAGGTGAGGTTTATGCTGTCACGTAACATTGTTTGGATGGGACTCAGTGGAGACAGCACCAATGTGAAACTCTTCACATGCTTAGACAGCATCAACAAAGAATCCACAGGACCATAAAGAGCTCCATCTGTGAGTCAGAAACAATCATGCACACACAGGACTGGATGATTTATGGCCAAAAGGTAGAAAGGATCACTTGACTACAAGCATTCCTTTTCCTCTTTTTCTTCTGATGCAGGGCGAAAAGCAAAAAAAGGCAAAAAGAGCCACATAGTGATGCAATAATGGTTTGAACACTGGAACATTTGCAAAACTGAAAGCTGCCATGCCTCTTAGAGGGAATCATGAGCTCCATATTCAAAGGCAGACAAAGCACCACTTAGTTTCAGCCAGCCTATCTACAAAAAGTCCCAAGCAGGACATTAACATCTGTAGCAAATTGCACCAAGCTTTACATCAAGACCTGTACATTGCATTAAAGGCAACAGGTGAGAGTTTATCAAGCACACCAAACATAGTTGTCCAACCTCTGCAAAAAAGTTACTAATGGACCAGATTAGATCTTTGTGCTCAATACTAGCATGAGAGAATAATTTTGTGCCACTTTAAGAAACTGGTTGATCAAACTCATTCTTCCAGTCCAATGCTGTGCATAATGCATACTCCCAGAAAAAAATAACACTGAAGTTTGTTTTTACATTCCACAAACTGGAAACCCTAATATTGCATACACCTTGCTGCAAGTATTAGTTGTTCAAACAATGACCTGTCACCCTGGTATGTTTGTTTTATTTGAGCTTTAGTGCTCCTACACCAATTAATAATCAGGTTTTAGACAGATCAAGACTAACAAATCAACACAGAACAGTTAGGGTTTTATAGCATTTAATGACTGAAATTTCTGGGAAATTTAATTGATAGGATTTAATTCTGGGATTTAATTGATATAACAGGACTCACTAGAAGCTATATTTTCTGAAAGGCATGACTTTAGGGTTTGCTAACCCCAAATAGCACTATTTAAATGTGAAAAGAGCCGGCAGAAATCAGCAGACGGTTTAACAAGCATTTAAATCAAGCCTAGTAATGAAGATGTCAGGAAAGTTCATGCTTTGGGACAGGTAAAACTCCATCAGAAGACTTTAATCTCCACGTGACATCATTGCAGGTGACGTAAGACTCCAAACAGCACTGCCTGTGGCAGAGCAGATGTTGGACATCTTCAAAACAAATTCAATTGTTCTTCAATAAGACGTCTTCTTAATCAAGCAACATAGAGTCCAAGGCAGACACATGAAAACTACCAGTATGGAATACTGCAACTACAGAGAAGTGACACTAAACCTCACAGAATTTAAGACACCAAAATTAATAAAACAAGCAGAAGACAAAAAACCCAAAGTGAATTTTGACGATTTCCAACTGGACACTGAGTTTACAAGTAATAACAATCTGCATATGTATCTTTTACTCCACAGATTGGAAGCCATGCTGACCATCACTTAGCACAGGCTAGCAGAACTCCAGAAATTAGGTAAAACTTGCAGACTTCCATGTTTACACATTGTACATATGCCACTTTTCTACATGATAATTATTTATCGAGCTGTTTGTACTTAAATCCACAAAGCCGCCTTTCAATTTCTCACCATTTAACCATATACCACTAAATCAAATCAGGCTTCCTACCAATTTCTCTCAAAGATTGAAGCTTTTTTTCCCCCCTCCCAAGCTAAGAGCAATTCTAATGACATCTCACACATTGCAGCTTCAACCAAATGAAAGGACAGGTAGGCTGAAGGGAAGGCAGCTGAAGCCAAAGGGAGTGCACGAGAATTTCTCATAGCAGGAACCATCATTCAAAGAACTGCACAGCACCTCCAGGCAGAACAACAAACTGCAGCATAGAGCTGCAGTGAAGGGCTAGAGCCCTGCAAAGTAACAGGATAAATCATTTGATCATGATCACTCTAAGTTTAGAGGCAAGGGGCACCACCAGCTTACTTTAGCCCACATCCTTGGATTATCCCTTTGCATTTCATTTTAAGGAGTGCAGTACCAAACCCAGGTACAGCTGGCAACTGACTTGTATAGCATCACCTGTCTACAATCCTGTAAATGGCTCATTAGCCATTCCAGAGTTATTTCTTTCCTTCAGTAAAAGTTATTTGCAAGAATATCCAAAACAGGCTACAGAACCTCCATCCCCAGAGATCTCAGGGCTCAGACAGAACCAACCATAGCTGATCTGATATAAAACGGATAGTAGTCCTACTTTGACCTCAAGATTGGAAAAAGTGCCTCTCAAGGCATCTCCCAGTAATTCTATAAATTAAAAGCATTTTCAAAAGAAAAATGCAAACTCAGAGAAAGTATTCTGCAGTTACTTCCTGGCTTTGCTTTAATACATCATTGGTATTTCAAGTATCTCAAGTAACCACAGTAAACCAAAATATTTTGCTGCCATTAAAATATCCAAGTCACCTCAAACTTCATCAGAGAACTGGTGACTTGCAGACTAGGCCTTACCAGGATTCATGCTACACATAAGCCAGTGTCAGCAGCATTTTCCATTTATACCTCCACTTAATCCTGAAATACCTCCACTTGGTCCTGAAATACTACAACTATTGTACCTTCAACTTTCTCAAGTAATAGTGATCACAGTTCACTTGCTGGGAGCATACAGGTAAAACAGGAAGCAAAATAAAACGGGTACATCATGTTTATTCTGAGAATGGACACATAATACATAGCTGATGGACAAGTTGATAGCCTTTCTAGTTTCATGACTACTTATTTACCAGCCCATACCCTTAATACAGCTCTATCAGACAGTCTGCTGGTATTCACATTCTTAGTGCCCAAACCCTCCTCAAATGATGGTGCAGCAAAATCCACCTACTTTCTAAATTTTTCAGACAAGATTATTCAGCCTGTTGCTATTTAACACTAGGCAAATGAACAGTCAGCATCCTTCTCCAGTAGCCTCATCTACAGATCCAGCAGGAGACCAACAGAGCCAAAACAGAAGTCCACAATACTCTCAGAACCAAATATTCACACTGATCCAGGAGTACGATCACACTCATTCAGGAGCTCAATGACTAAAAGCATTTCTTTTTTTTGGCCAGTTGCACAGATTTACAGCTGGTCTCACAAAGGAAAAAGGAGTACCCTTTCACAGGTTACCCCATCCAAAGAAATCAGCTGATGCCAAACTAAACTAAACTAAAAAGTCCAGGACACACTCAAGAGATCGGGGAAAAACAGTTGCCTAACATAACTACAAAGATATTTTTCATAGCAATGAAAATTTATCCTTCAACAGCTCTGTTTTTCTGCTTGAAAAATGCCTGGCCACCTTCTTCACTGACATGAATGGAGAAAACACAGTAGGACAACTGGCTCTGGAAGCTAAGTTTTCTTGGTTTTTCCTTTTAGACAGCATGAAGAGTATACAGTAAAAGCTATCACAGATATTAGGAATACCAGCCATTAAAATAAAGCACTACATCACATATAGAATGTTTAACCTCACCTCATGGAATCTGCTGTACAGCAAAGACAACCACAACACATACATTCTTCGGGGTCTGAAGAAGGAACCAGTCCCTAAAAAACCCAATGGGGATTACAATATCTCACATCCTAATGCTTTGAGAGCACTGATTTCATTCCCCTGTAGAATGGTAACATGTACCCATATTTATATTAAACGCAAAAATGAGTGTCCTTCTACAATAGGTTTTCAAAATTGCAAAAAGAAAACTGTGAAATCTCTAAATATTTGAGGATTTCCACAAACACCCTGGCAACTTAGCATTCATATTTCAGTAAACTGGAAGAGCTAAAATTAATTTTATAATAAAATCAAACAACACAACAGACCCAGAGGAACCATCTAATGAGGAATCACAACAGAGACTGGAAAGTTGATCCAAGCAGGTACTGTGCAGATGGCATCACAGCCACCCACTACCAGCAGCTTTGGTTCCTCCTGGCACAAAAACTTAACAGAATATTAACTGAAGCAATTTGAGGCAAGTAACCCCAGTGAAAAAGTGCCAGAATCATTAAGGATTAAGACAATTCATCCAAGGGAAGGAAAGGACAATCAAACCCAGAGTTAATACAGATGCCAAGAATGGGGTTGGGGGGAAAAAAGCAAAATCATACTGCTCAGTGAGAAGTTCTGGCATAATTTCACAGTACTGGAAAAATCCCACTAATGCAGAAAACTAAGACTCATAATTAATACTACTAAGGGAACAAATAAGTTACCAAATAGCACTGATTTTTTTTTGTCTTCAGGTAAGAAAATATACCTATGCCAATGTCTTCTACGAAATAATCTCAGTGACAACTGAGAAAGTAGAAAAACAGAAATCAACCCTTCACATCACTCTGTCAGAGCAACTGCTAAGTCTGAGAACATCTTAATTCTTGAATTAGGAATTCTTGAACTAGTGCAAGTACTCCCTTAAAAAGAACCAGGCTCTTATCATTATTTCTTTTATGTTTGCTTAAAGGAAAAGTGTGCAATAGCCAGTTACACTTCACAAACACTGAAGAAGCACCAACTCTTGTTTGCCTTTCCACAGGAAATCAAGTAAAGCAGAATAAAGACAAATAACCTTGTCCAGCTCTAACTCCAAACTACTCTACAAACTCACCAGTTAGTCCTCTGAATTAATGGGATAAAGACAACTTTAAAAGGGCTTGATTTTCCCAATTAAACAGGGCATACCATGAGATTAAATGAAGAGCACAAAATGACCTAAACAGAGAATTTGGGGCAGGCAATCACTTGATTAGTTTCTGCTGGATCAGGCTACACGTGACACTTCTGCTCACACAGGTATCCCACACCATCATAATAAAGCAGGTACTTTAGCATCTAATGTGAATATGCAACATCCCACATTTATATATGTATATATAATGCATAAACTTACACATGTATAGAACACAAATGTGTATGTTTTTATTTTTATATATAGAAAAATCAGTCCCACAGTATCAGCTGGCTAATCTGCGTTCCACAGTTCTTACTACATGCCTGAGTAATTATTTTGCTAGATTGCTGAGATCATTAGCTACCTGACATGTTACAGATCAGCTCAATGCTAAGTCCTACAATTAGAAAAATTAAAAAAAAAAACCAACAAACAAACCAAAAAAACCAAACAATTCTTCCATACATGACTGCAGACAAAAGTTTAAAACCACAAAATCCAAGAGTTCGAAACAGGAGCCCCAAATACATTTAGAGTGTAGTCACTCTGTCAATTCTGGACTTTCTCAAGGCCTTTATTTATGCAGATTTAGTCCTGCAGCTGAAATCAATACCTCAGAAACACCTAAGTAAAACACATGAGAATCAGAAGCAACACACCCAGCAGTAAGGCTTGCTATTTACTGAACCTATATTGCTCAAAAACATATAATGAGACCAGTTTTAAGGGGCAAGCTATTAAAGCTTAACATTTGTTCAAATAATTTCAGTTTGTGTCATGTTTACATAGAGTCATTTTACCCCAGATGAAAAACTATGCTAGGTAAAATTTTAACAGAGTTATGAGATTATTATCACTGTTTTAGCCACACTTTTGAGGCAGCCTGATCTAATCCCGAAATCAGAACTCTGCAGTAGTTTAAAACTGACTATATGAATTTTAAATACAGCCTTGTTACCGCTTGTACAATTAAGCTCTATAAAAACAGAGCTTGAAAAGCAACCTATTGCTCACCCACAATAATTAGCATTAGGAGAAGTAAGTTAGCCCCAGTGGCTGGTCATGCCAGACAGCCACTACAATGCATTGCTGTAGCTCCACAAGAGCACAGTGCACGTCATGAGGAATAAACAATTGCTAATATCTGTCTTATTTAGTAATCCAGACAGTAAATGCCATCATAATGGTCACCGCCCATCCGCTGTGAAAATCCCAGTAGTATCAATCAAAGCAGGTTAAAGCTTTTCTGCTGCCACAAAAAGAAAAAAAAAGTTTCATTATATGAAAAGCTTACCTACCCTCACTTTAGAGAGGAGTATTACTGTGCATTGAGTTCATTTAGAAGGATGAAAATTATTAACCATGTGTATCTATTCAATGATGTAAGTTCTGATTTATTAGGAATTGCTATTAGGAGTATTTTACATTATAGCTACTTTCACACTGTAACCAACCTTATAATACAGAGGCAATGACCAGTAACGATTTGTTTTACCCGCCTGAGTGGAAGTAATGTATCTGCCACAGTGTGAGGCTTATCTTTCGGCTAACTCCCTGATGTGTGGCTTAACCAGCTGTACTATGCATCACACCACATACTTGTCAAAAAACAAACAGCAAACACACTAAAGCACAGACTTACTCCTGGTAGTAAAGCATCAGAGCTGTCTCTAAAGCAAGCGCCTCCATATCCCTAACGAGAAGCCATGCCCGGCCCTCTGCTGTGCTCACAAAGTACAAAAACGGGGGGAGAGGGCTTGGGTTGTTTTAAGAGGGGTGTTGGCTGAGACTTTTATTTGTGGTGGTTTTTTGTTTTTTTTGGTTTTTTTAATCTGCGCTCTCGCTTTGGCCTTGGAACAATGGTATCAAGTTTAGGCTTAATGTCCTTTTCAAACACTGGCTCCTCTCTCCTTGCCAACCTTGCATGGTATAAATAGCAGCAAGCGGAGGAGTGCGTATTGAAGATATTCTTTCTAAATCTCCAGAGTGTTACTGCAGGACCAAAGCAGCCCGAGTGCACACGACCGAGCTCTGTAACTTCAAACATTTCAAACACGATGTCAGCATTCGACTACCTAAAAACCTACACCGGCAACGTACCTCTCTCATATCTTTAAATACAAAAAGCCCAAACCAACACACAACTGACGTGCCCCTGAAGTTTGGGCTACTCAGCCCGGGGAAAGGTCCTTCAGATCGGACCTCGCCGCAGCTGCACCTGCGCTCCTGGCCGAACCTGTGGCTCAGTCACACATTGCCGAAGTACCCGGGAGCGGGGCAGGGGGCTAATCGCCAAAAAAACAGAGGAGAAGAAAACAAGAAAGAGGAGCACAGAGCGGCGGTCGTCCCCGGCCTGGGCGCTGACCCACTTCCCCGGCCACGCACATCGCCCGGGCCGACCCGGCCGCGCTCCGCGCTCCTCCCGCGCCCCGTTATCCGACCGCCTCCGGGAAGATCACGCCGGGGTGCCGAGGGAGAAAGGGGAGCGAAGAATTAATACTTTTTTAACAAAAGTAGTCGGTACTTACGCCGGCGCTGATACGCCGCCCCTCGCTTGTAGCCGAGTTACACAGGAGAAAAGTGTCCCGAACCGCCCTGGCGAGCCTCCCCTGCCTTCACGGCCCGCACTGCCGCCCCCTCCGCCCCTGAGGTGGCCCCGGCGGTGCCGCGCCCAGCCGGCCCTCCCCCGTCGCGGGCTGCACCCCTGTGCCACTGCCCCACTGCCCCGCTGCCCCTCCCGGGCCGGATCGGGCCGTCCCGAGCCAGGCGAGGCTCCGCAACCTCGCTCCGGCCGCACCTGCCCCACAGCGGGCCCCACACTCCGCTCCCCACAGCCTCACCTGGCGCCGGGCCGCGGGGCCGAGCCGCCCCTGGGCGGTGCTTTTATCTGCGGGGGCGCGGGTCTGCCCCCCCCCCCCCCCCCAGGAGGGCCGGCGCTGCGGCGGGCGGTGAGGGAGGCGCAGGTATCCGAGCGGGGGAACTGGGTCAGCGACTAAAAATACCGCTCGAGAGCGCGGGGAAGGATCTCTCCACGGCGCCCGGGGAGACTCACCCCTCTTGGGATTCGGTTGGCGGTACCGGCGCCTTTCCGGACGGAGCGGGGCCCTGCGGACGGGGTGGCCCTCTCCGTATTCGGGCTGAGACAGGCGGCGGTGGGCAGCCGGTGACCTTGCTGCAGCCAGTCAAGGTGCACGCCTTCAAAATCGCAGCCGACGACAAAACCTTCCCTTGTTTAAGTTTTTAAACCACGTGTGGCTTCACAGACGGCGCGCGGGGTGAGAAGTCCTGAGATGTCCCGCGGGTGCGGAGCCGGGCCTGGGGTAAATCATCAGCCCGGGGCAGCGGCAGGTCCGGCCGGGCCGCATTCCCCCTGGCGCTCCGGGCCCCGGCGGGAGGCGGCTGGCTGGCCGCGTCGTGCCCGCTGCCGCTGTCCCAACGGAGGGAGCGTGGAAAACGCAATTTTCTTGAAAAGTCAGCGGAGAGCTCTCGCGGGTCAGGTTAGCGATATGGTGTCCAGCAACGCTGAGGCAATGCCCAGGTTACAGCAACAAAAATACCAGGAGGTTCTGGCTTAGTTTTCCCGGTGGTCTAAGCTGCACGATGCTGGACTCGCGTTAATCTTTGCGTTTGTGCAAAATAGTTTACAAATGCAAACCACAAGGTGTTTAGCAGTGACTGGCCGTAACTTTAAATCCGCCCTAGAGCACCCTGCCCACAGTACTACTTGCTGCCACTTCTTTGCGCTCAGTGTCCTGGATTTGAGTGGTAGTGGAGCTGACGCCACCCTCCAGGATCTGTCCTCCTCAGGGTTTTGGTTGGGAAAGTTCATCTCGAGGCAGTCTCCCTGACGCCGTGGAGTTGCTGCTGCTGGGGAGCCAGGGCTGAAGCGGTGTCTTCAGCTGGTGGCACTGCCCAAACAGCAGGCAGAGAGGGTAAATCTTTTACTCATCTTCACAAAGCCCCTAAATGTAAGTTTTGCCTATTCATTGTCTAATGAGAAGCCTTCAAATACCTGCAACGATGGAGGTGCTTGCCCTCTGTGTCTGGTGCAGGAGGGCACAGCAGCCTTCAGGATCCCTGTGTGCCAATGTAGGAGTCTGTATCCAGGGCAGATTTGGTGACACCAGAGGAAATGCTTTCTTGAAATCGAGCTTATTGTCTGACCTTCCCCTCCACCCTCTGCTACCGTATACAGTTGCTGGCTATTTATATACGTGAGGAATATGATTCAGAAATTAACATGCCAGGAAGACACCGAATCTTTCAACCTAATAATTAAAAAATGAATATAGCATGATTGCTTTGTTTCATCACCACATGAAAGAGAAGTATTTATTTTTATTGTGGTTAGCTTAGTAGTAACAAACGAAATATTTGATTCCCATCCATGAGAAGCTGTCGTCCCCATCGTTACGGGCTTCATCCAAAGCGTGTTGGAGTCAGTAGAATTATGCATGGGCTTTCAGCTGGCAGACAACTGCAAATCTAGTAAACTGGATTAGAGCAAGAGTAGTTTCAGGCCACAGGACTGAGCATCGTACAAGACTTGCCCAAGAGGGAATTATGCTGATCTTTAGTGAGGGTCTATAGGTTGCTCCAGACCTTGGGAGGAAAGCCCTTCTGTAGCAGAGATAAGGCACCCTGGCAGCAGCCAACTGCTGTGGCTGGACGTGTGGAGTGAGGGACACAGTGAGATTTCTGTGGTGTCACTAGATTACTGCTCATGTGAAAGTGAGTGATAGATGGTTTACATAGCCAGCCTTTTAGCAAAGTTCACAGGCATGGCTCCAACTGTATCTATCAAGGCTAATTTCAATTACAGCTTAGAAATGCCTCTGTCACTGTGGGGATGGTCTGGAAAGTATGGACTGATTGCTACAGCTGAAAGCTTTTCATGTTGATCTTTATCCCACCAAAGATCACAGTTCATTCAGTGTTGGCTGCAACCATTCCACTCTATTGGCTCTTTCATTTTTCTTTCTGGTGTTATTCTTTGCCTAGGCCTTTCATACAGCAGTAATCAAAGAAAAAAGTCAATTAAAAAAACAGAGACTTAGATTCTTTTAAAACAAGGTAATAATGCGAGATTTCAGCAACACTTGCACTGGCACTCCTTTAAAATCTTCCCACTTGGGAAGATGGCATTCAGGTTGATGGTGATAGTTGACATTACTGCATGGTGAAAAATTTTGTCAAATCTCAGCAAGGAGGATTTCAGAGTGGCCAAGAACCGTCCATGCATGAAAGGAGAAGGAAGTAGAGAGGCCACTGAGGTCTACATGTTACAATTTTTGTGCCACTTGCACCTTTTCCTGGCATTCTAAGCAAAAGCTGTTGGAAGACTGTTATTCTGATTAAAACATTGTGACAGCCCTCTCTTCTCTTGCTAAGTAGCAATGACTTTTGCTTTTTCTTCCTCCTCAGCTCTTCTGATCCATACATTTTGATATTCAGAAATGGAGAAGGAAGACTGCATTACCATGTCACTTGATGTTGAAAAGGGAGGGAAGGAAGAAACAAAAAAAAGCATGAGGAAGAGACTTGGAAGACAAAAGGATGACAAGGGGGAAGGCAGCCAAACTAAAAAAGAGGAATGATGCATGGGAAAGAGTTGGAGAGATAAGAGCAAGGGGTGAATATCACTGCAGGCGAGAAAGGAAAGAAAATAGTGTAACAGACAGCTTTTTATATTCTTTCTTTACTTCTTGTCAATATGAGTTAATCAGGGGTATGAGTCACAAATGCCTCTGAAGGGGCTGGAAAGAAAACCTACCCCGAGATGGGTGTATGTCTGTCTTTAATAATAGATAGGACTGCAGCAGGTATAAATAATGTGAAATAGTACCAGGTAACTTGAGTATCAATAGCAGTAAAAATGCAGCAGCACAGGATGGCCAAGTCTGTGCCCAGTTGGCATCCACAGT
The DNA here is from genome assembly GCF_036169615.1 of Heliangelus exortis. NCBI lineage: Eukaryota > Metazoa > Chordata > Aves > Apodiformes > Trochilidae > Heliangelus > Heliangelus exortis. The sequence continues at coordinate 23,980,728 of NC_092425.1, read as the reverse complement.
AATGGATGGGTTTGAATAGGTTATTAGGGAACTCACACAATTTCTGCTCCTGACTCTTACTGGTTGCTTGTGTACTATAATATTATATGGTAATGGTCTAGGAAAACAGTCTTGTAACAGGAGTTTAAATTCAAATTTCCCCACTCACAGGTAGATACCCTAATTGTTGCATTGCAAAGTGATGCCTTGCTTCCCTGGCCCAGTCAATATGTTAGTTCAGAATGACAGCCTTTGAGCAGGAACAATGAAAGGAATTCCTTCCAGCTTGCCTCTGGCCTGGTGACGAAGGGAATTTCCTGGGAAGTGCCAGAGAGAGATTCTGTGTTGTCCTCAGAACTCTTTAGGTCTAAGCTCTGCCTGTTTAATTGCTGAGAGGACCTCTCCTTCCCCCTGTTATGCTTTTGAAATATGACAAAGTTTAAGTGCAGACATTGCTTCAGCATAACTCAGGATTTAAATGCTTTAGATGCTGAGAACATTGTAGTGGCAGTGTCAGAAATTGGCAACTGAGGTGCTCCTCACAATGCCTGCTACAGATTCTTGTCCATGGTAGTGATGCTTCTGGTCTAATGGAGAGTGCAGGCACCTGGACCAGAGCTTGGGCTCCTGGCTGGGAAACTGGAGCTGGAACGTGGGGGTTGCAGCTGTTAAACCAACAACAGCTTGGCCTGTGATGGATTTAGTCTGTGATAAATCTTCTCTTGGCTGTATTTGGGAAAACACCATGTTGCAGATTTATTCATGTTATAGCAGTGTGTTCATGGGTAATTCTCAGCATCATGAGGCTCACTTCTGTCAGATAAAATTCCAGAGGTTAATGTACTATGCTGTGATTTTTTTTTTTATTTTTTTTTTTTTTGGTGGTAGGGATAGGGCCAGTAAAGACATGTAATGTATGTTGATAACTGCATTTAATTTCTTTGGCAAGTGCTAAGTACTCTTCCCCTTTGTTTGCTTATGCAGAATACACTTAAAGTACTGCATAATATAAAGGAAGCCTTCTGCAGGCAAGTGCCAATTTTGGTTGAAGAAAAGTATAGCAGCATAGTTGAACATCTTCATTATCTTCTGAGGCTCAATTACTAATGAATATTCTTTAATTTTTATTACCACACACTTCACATTCATGACTTCTTTTCTGCCCAGGGCCTATTTGAATAAAATTGAATACTTCCTGCTTTGACAATATAGTGATGATGTATACTAGAGAATATAATTAGGAGTAGTCCTGCTGAAAATGTAGAAATTTCCTTTGGATGTTAATTTGGGCTCAGTCCTCTTAGTTTACTGATGATTTTATCTGTAATGGCTAAAAGTAAAATTATTTTAAGAATCCTTGGTATTTCTCCTCCACAGTTCAGAAAAGAATCAGAGCATTTGTTCTGGGTATTCCCATTAAAATATTGAACAGATCATAGATGTCTGGGCTCAATTAAGTACTTTTTTTTTTTCATATGTTTTTCAATAAAACAAGGTTCAGCCCTCTACTCTCTACTAATAAGCAGCACTGGTTGAGAACTAGAAAATACTCTTAATACTTTAACCATTAGAATTGTATTTCACTTGAGTCCATAATTTAATAAAACTCTACCTTTTCTGGGCCATTGTCTGTTAGATAAACCCATCTATTGTATCTGTTATTAATTATTTATTCCTTCCGTTATTCTTAAATGCACATTGAAGAATTGGCTCATGGTTTCTAGCACAGAAAAATTCATAAGAAAACTCTGGTCAATAATCGTTTGAAGTGTTTTCTTATGCCAGATAAAGTAATGAGGAAGACAATAAGTTTTATCTTCTATGGAGTTAAAATATGAGTTTAACCATTTTGTTCCTATTAATACTTTGAGAAATCCAGGTAGGAGAGTTCTTCCTTCCTTGATACTAGTGATTAAGAATTTATATTTTTCTAGATAATTTTGATTACTTCTGGTTTTTTTCTAGTTAGGAAAAAAATGGTCTAATTTTTGCCATTTCAATGAGTGTCATTTCAATGAGTGTACATAGCCATATTCAGAATGCAACCTTACTGTTCTGTATCAAGAATTTTACGCCTTGGTATTTTCCACATATTCTGCCTCCTAAGCAAACATGCATTCACATAAGCACATGTATGTAAAAATACCAATTATGGCCATTTAATTGTCTTCGTCAAGGCAATGGAGAAGGATAATTACAGCAGGAGAGATGACTAAACCTTGAAAAAGTACATTGGCTAAGGGGATCACTGCTAGTAAAGGTTAATGTGCAGGTTATGCAAGGATGTTTGAGAATCCATATATTGCCACAACGTGAAGACTTCCAGTCAACCCCCCCTGCTTCCTAAGAGGATAGTGGTGTTCTTTGTAGATGTCAAGAAATGACTGAACAGAAAGAAATTTTACAGTCCTGGTTTTCAGTCATGCTGAACTGCAGCTAATGTTTAAATAACCACAAGGGCACTACATTGACAAATTACTTGGTCAGAGGACAGACAGGAAGAGACCTGTGAAAAAGGTGCCTAGATATGCTAGCTAGATCTCTGTGGAGGTGGGACTGTTTGATGTGATAAACAGATGATGGCTGCCAACAAATTGCTCTGACACCGCACAGGAAATGAGAGAAGTTGGAGGAGCTCTCCAATAAGATGCTGGCAGGTGAGTTCAAGAAGCTGGAGAAGGAGTGGGAGATAATCTTGCCATTAAAAGCAGTAAACAGGAATGGAGAAGTTCAGTCTTGAGTGCAGGCTGAAAAGCAGCCAGCATCACACATTTCTACTGATTGGTTTTGTTTTGCTGACTGTTTCTTTGCTTCCTGTTTTATTTGGTTTCTTAAAAGGAAAACACCTTTTCTTCTAAAACTCCTCCTTAAGATCTTTCTGTTCAAGGAACCTTCTCTGGGAAGGAAATGAAGATAAAACGTCAAGAAGACACTTGCACAGACCTATTTGAACATATTTCTTGTCAGGATATAAGTGCTTCTGATCCTTTAAGGGCTGTACCTCTGCAACAGCACCAAGATATGCTTCATCTCAGCTACATAAACTGTGGTTAACAGGGGTCAGCAGAAGAATTATTGGTACTAAAACTAGTCTAAGCAAAGCTAATAGAATAAATGGGTTATGCAACAAGTTTCCTTTCCTACTTTTCAGTGGTTTCATCACTAACTTGCTATGGACTTAAAGTTTTGAAGAAATAAAATTTTGCTGAAGTAGAACCAATTCCTGCCTCATCTGTAGCAGGTCAGCTGTTTAAATGGTGCTGAATAGTTGCTTCTGTGATCCTTCAGTAAATAAGGGAACAAATAAGCCATAGTGCTATTGCAGTACCTCCCAGAGGCAAGGCTTGGATGTGACGTTGTTTGCAGCATTTAGCAACAATCATTTGATCATTTGCACAGTGGCAAATGTGGACGTGGAGATGCACAGCTTTTAGCCAGCAGCAAATGCATAGTGATGTGACTTGTTCTGACAGGAGAGGAGGCTAAGCTGGCTTGCACATGGTTTGCCTATAGCAAATGCAAAGTAATACATGCTGACAATTTCTGCAGACCAGGTAATGCATAGTAAGTAGTTAGCAGGTGCTAAATTGATGGCACTTCTGAGCTCACAAGACAATGTGATTTTTCTGGTCTTTCAATAGGCTTCTATGGGTTTTGGGTCTATAAACGTGTATTGCATTAGACACACAGCACCTTAATATTGCAAGTTATGCAGGTGTTCATGCTGGCTGGAACAGCCCTATTTTATGTGTTTTTTCAGATATTGTGCAATCTTAAGGATTAATTGGAAAAATAATGAACTGCAATGAAGAAGAAAAAGACAGATACAAAGTTCCAAAATCGTTAACATTAACATTGTATGGGCCAGCTATTTTGTTCTTTGTTTTCACTTTGTCTTTCTGATAGGCCTGTGGTCCTGGATAGTGGGAGGAATATAGTTAAACAAGAACAAACATGTTCGTTTCTTCATTCCTAGCAACTTCCTCTTAGCTGACCTTTAGGCTAGCATTTAGCTAAGCCACCGAGATGCAATGTTAGAATCTTTTGAAGGCAGAAGTCAGTTTATTTGCACAAGGGATTATAAATACATGTATATTTTCTCTTGTGACTAATTTCTGAGTCAGAGCTGGAACGTGCAATGGAAGAGTACTCATCCCTGCTGTCCCACATGGCGCCCTTCTTAACCACAATCTCTTGCTCAGCCTCCTGTTAGCGATCATTTGCCAGTTTTATTATTTTCCACAGTCTGAAATGCACACTGTAGTACCAAAGAACATTTCCTAAGCCCTATGTATGATTAGAATTCTCCAAGACATTTGTATTCCAGACATTTTTCCCAGTTTTCAGAAAACTGAAAAATCATACTGTGGATGTGATGTGTGTCTCTGGATTTCATGTGCCATTTATGACATGCAGTGTTCAGTATGTTTAAAATAGTTATAACAAGCAGAGCTCTTACTAAGAGTTACTGATCCTGTCTCTCTCTCTGAATATTGGTATAATGGATGGTGGTGGAACAAGAGCTGATTGCTTCCTGCTCTCCAGCACTGCTGTCTCTGTGGAAGTTGAAGATGCAGATTTCCTTAGCCACGGCAGTCTAGAATCTGAAGACAGTAAGAGCTAAGTGCAGTGGAGCCTTCTGCTACAGTCAGCACTGCTTTCCTTTAAATACACAGCTTGGATGTAGGCTAGCAAAGGTAATCTTTCAGGGATCACTCTGGGCATTTTAAATATGCTACTTGTGTAGGACACCTCTCCTAGAGACTGAGTTAATTACTGTGAAAAATAGTTCCGAAATGGAGCCATTCTGCTGCCTCAAACCAGAATGCAGACAAAAGCAGAGCAGTATGTACACAAGCCTTTACCTCTCTTCATATGTTGTATATAGTTTAGGAACTGCTGCTAGTAAGGTTTTATCCAAGTGAAAAAACTGAAGATTCCTGATTATAAACATGGATCAGACAGAACTAGTAGCCTAAGATAGTAACAGAATAAGATACAGTCCTTGAATTGCATGTTTCCTGAGTGATGTTTCAAAGTGCTCTGTAAAATGGTTAAACCATATTTCTCTTGTGCATGAGGTCAGTATCAAAGAGTTCAGTGACTTGCTGTATGATACAGAAAAAATCAGAGGTGATGGGGGGAAACATCTATGAATTCTAGGTTGACCTCTTAAACAGAAAATGCATACAGTTGGTTTTCATTCTTGTTCATATGAGGAAATGAGATCCATAGATCAGAAGAGTTAAAGATTTTCCCTGCCTTTCAAAGTCTTCATACCCAGAGAAGGGATTTTAGTTTTGATCAGTTGTTCTCTCTTCCCACTATGATTTGACTCCTTGATGGTGAAACAGGCAGTGAAATAAGCAGTACTGCTTCACTTCTTCCTTTCAGAAATAAATGCTTTGCTTAAAATATTTATTTTTATCACGTGATAGAAGAAATGCATTTTTAGATAAAGATTTGTGTCACAACCTGTCCATAATGCAAAACCTCTTTGTTTTTAATGAGTAGGCATAAACACACCCCAATGAAGGCTTTCTCTGGTATCACATCAGAATTGCTTGCATTGGAATTAGTGGGTCAAGTAGGAAGGACAGTGGAACCTTTTATTAGCAGGTGATTTCTCTCGAGTCTTGTTTTACATTTTTGATTCCAGCACTATTCAACTGAAATGAGATACTGTTGGTTAAAGAAATAAATAAATGAAATTAAGTGAATAACAGAGACAAGGCAGCTGCCAGACATCAGCTTCCACTGCATTCTACAAAAATATCTGTATCCCCACTGATAGTATTAAGAAACATAATGCAGTATGTTTCCTTGTGAAACAGGTAGTCTTTTATATTGTCCAGGAAGAGGTTTTTGTGGGCAAAGTGTAGGATACAGAGATCATTATTTTTTTAAAGCTGGCTTAGTGAGGAGGTTGCCCATCATGTAAGAAACAAAAGAAAATACCCATATAAATTATATTTCACCTACTGAAATCATTATGGTAGCACTATTCTCTGAGAAGGTCCATATTTTCCCTACAGTTAGTTTGTGATGTACCAAAAGACCTCAAAAGTGAATGCAATAGCATCATTATTTGTGCTAGGAACTCTTCTATATTGGACAGTCTGATGGTCATTCCTCACCTTTAGTGATGGTGTTCTTTGAAAAGCTACAGAATATCTTAATTTCTCTCAGTTTTGAGGATTAAATAGTGTACAAATGGCAGAGACATTGTGAGACCTACAGAGAGAATGCCTGTTGTCTTATGCATCAACAGGTAAAAGTCTGAGATGCCATGGGCAATCTCTTCATTGCTTTCTAGCTCTGCCCAGCCCTAGCAGGTCACAAGCCCAGGTATTTTTGCTGTTCTGGTAACTCAGCAGAAGGTTGTTCATCATTAGTATATGATGACTTGCAGGGCCCACAAAGACATGGAGGGCTACACTCCCTATAGAATGCTGTGTAAAGAACACAGTAAAGATACCTTTTTGATGACAAAGTAGAATAACATAAAGGTTTTGTTGTTAAAGCTGCATTTAGGACACAATGTAAATGATCTGCTTAAGGAGCAGATGAAAGGCCTAATTCATCCCTGGTGTAACTTTGCTGAACTCAGCTGATTTGCATGAGATGATTTTGTTCATTCTTTTGGGGAGAGAGAAAAAAAAAGAAGTTGAGAATTACATTGCTGAGAAAGTGTCCAATTAGTATCTTGTAGATGAAACATTTCTGGAAGTTTTACAGGCTCAAGTGCTTTAGTTTAATGTTGAGGAGTTAAGAGAAATATAAAGTAGAATCTGAAGTTATTCTCATGGATTACAATATTAATTACTATTTTTTCAAGTTTTGTAAACATAGAAGGGAAACCCTTCCCTTCCTCCAATACTTTTTGCTAAGAAATTTTATCTTGAGTGACTTATATTCTTCCAGATTAGTGTGATTTTTCTGTTTTCTTTTTTTCTGTAGTGAGTCAGAGGGAGAGTGAAACCAACTCAGAAACTATTACGGTGCACGTCAGGAAGAGTCAATATGAGGAACAGATGAAAAGTGTGCTGTGATCCTTAATTAAGCATGCTGGGTAACAGAGGTAGAGAGGATTCAGTGACAGAGGACTGGAACAATTTGAATAAGCATTATTTTAAAAGTTTCATGGGATATTTAAATTGATTCATTCAAAGAAAATAAGAAAAAGAGACACATGATCCCCTTCATCAGAAAATAAAATATTTGTACATCTTGCAGGTGTTAATAATTCAAATTTAGAGAGTAGCCTATAGTGTCAGACATACAAGACTTTGGAGCAATTACATGCAGCATGAATTTTACATTTCCTGAGTTCCACATGAATAACCCACCAGTTTCAGGGAGGTTGCTTTTCCCAGAAGGGTTTATGGCATCTTGGCAGGAGATAGATTTCCTGCTCTCCCCTCAGTGAGATCACTATGGCACAAGCACTTATTTCATCCTGCTGGTGCCACAAGTGTTCACAAAATCTCAGTTTCCTGATGACAAGAAATGTTCAAATGCTTTATTATTTTTGTTCTGATATGAAGATGGCCCTCGCTGCAGTAGAGTTCCCTTGAATTTCAGGGTAGTTGAGCTTTGAAAAATAGAAAGCAATCACATCAGTGAAGAGCAGTAGAGGAATCATAGCAGGAATTCAGTGGTGCAAATGTCTTAGTTCAGGTAGTGTTTAGAACTCTGAGTTTTGTTTCTCTATGCTAATCCACAGATGATACAAACCACTGTTGTAATGCAAGGCTTTTAAAATTAAAGCAATCACAATTTAAGTGCCAAAATGTGCCATACCTCAAGATAATTAGATCCTGTGAATTTCCATAGGATTTAGGTAACCTTAGGAACTCCTGCAAAAGTCAGTTAAGGATTAAATTCACTTAAACATTTTTAACTTGTTTTCTGTCATTTAATAATTAACTTAATGAGAAGAAATGTTTGTACCAGTTTACAAATATGGTATTGCCTAAGAAAATACATGTACAGAGCACCATCTAGTGCAGGATATCACTAACATAAAACCCTTTCTGTTCATATGTCACGTGTCTGTGTTTAGCTAATTTAATGTGAACTATCGTGGTGTTACAGAAAGTGCTAGTCCAGTGGCTCCTGCAGCAATATAATTTTGCAGTTACATTTGAACCCATGGATTGAAAACTACTCAGGACCTCTGCAAAAGACAACAAAACTGGATACATTGAAATTCAGGTTATCAGTTGTGAGAACCATAAGCAATCTGCTTATCTTCCTGCCCACAGTGTCAGGTGATATATTAATGAAATAATTTAATCCAATCTGTTTATAAAACAGTTGGGCAGTGATTGTCACAATAGATTTAGAGACCCCACTGCCATTTTAGGTGCCTTAACTACACCATTCAGCTGCTCAGAACGTTTGCTCAGCTTCTGCAGAACCTCAGAGCTACCCAGGCTTCCTTAAGTCAGGCATTCACAGGTAATGCAAACAACTAACAGGCAAGATTCAAGATCTGCCTGTCATTAAAAAGAGAAGAAAAGAAGAAAGGAAGGAAGCTTAGATTCTACAGGAGACAGATAAATGAAACTTACACAGAGGTATTTATGAATTGTTGAGGAAGGACAGAAAAAAAGGTAGTGATAAGGTTGGGATTTTTTTGCAAAGGCAATATTTTGGATCTTCTGTGAGGAAACACACACAAAAATTTGGCCCTCAAATATCAATATTTGGATAGCAACATTATGTTTCTGATGCAATCTAATTAGCATTAGGGTAGGATTAAAGGAACTGTCAGTTAACAGAAGATGTAGCAATGACAAGCAGGATTTCATCCTGCACTATACAAAGGTTAAGATGGCCCTCACATACTTGGAAAAGATGATTTTTAGATTAATACTATGTATTCAATAAAAAACTTTTTAAGCACCAAAGAGCTACTGTCACTATAAAGTTTTACATTCTCTTTGAACAAGCACTTTAACAGAAACTGGTTACTTTTCTCTCTCTGAGCATACATGGCAAATAGATTTTGTCTGAATGGTTGAAACCTTGCCAATTTTCCAATTCTCAGACCTATTCTGAGAAAACAGCAATCATATGCTCATATTAATTTCAAAGTACCTCCTGGTTTTGTATAGTTTCTTTTTCTTTTTTTCTTTTTTTTAAAGTTCACCTCTTATTAGGCAATTAAAAAAAAAAAAACAAGACAGAAACAAGTGGAAATTTTTCAAAGTTTAGATACAGAATACTTCCCTGATGTTTTTTGTGTTCTTTCTTTCTCTTTTACAACTTCCAAAGAAAGCCTTCCACTACAAAAAAAAGCTGCATTTTCATTATTTTTGAGCTACAGACTTGGCAAGCTGTGGTTCAGTCCCCCTTTCAGGGTATATCATTTTGCTACAGTGAGAAGTAGCTTTGACAGAACAAAATACTATTCTTAAAAAGAGCATTCAAGAACTGTCACCAGCAGTAACAGTTTTGGAAACTCACTAGGCAGCAGAGCTGAAGAGAAAAGTCTCCACTGGAAAGCCATAGGCCAGACTGCAGCACCTCAGCTCTGTCAATGTATACTGGATATTCTAGAAAAAAACAAATGTTGTAGCATATAAGGCTCTTCTATGGCTCATTTGATTCACCTGGACTTGTGATTTCTATTCCTTTAATCTCCAAAATGAACCAGTAGAAGAATACAGAAATAGAGCACTGAAAATATAAAAGTATTTCTTGTGAATAAATACAAAAAGATGCATTTTTTAATTACATTTTTTGGTAGACATAGTTATGTTAATTATTTCTTTATACTGTATTCTCATAGTGCTAGGATTATGCTAGACAGCTAGGATATCAAAGTTCTTTTTCTGAAGATCATTCAGTCCAAATAGAAATATAAAGACTTTGTACGATGTACAAAGAAAGGTTTGATACTCCTTCATTTTATTATTTCTGATAGAGAAAGTGAGTCAAATTTTACATGGAAATATGCCACCCTAACTCAGCTGAAAGATTTCATTACAATTCTCATAAATAAAGCAGATGGATTAATGCTGCAGGAAACAAAACTTTACTGCAGATTTTAGGAGCACAATCTGTCCATGCTAGAAGTCTTTTTTGTGTGTGCTAGAAATTCAGTTTTGAGTTACTTAAATCCCCCATGTATTTTAACTTACGTGGAATTTGATCTGCCTTGATACTTTCCAAATAAATGAGCTAATCTTTTCATTTTCCTGTGAAAAAGGCTGTTTTTACAATTTCTATGTAATATCATCCATGTTTTTATAGAGAATTAAATCTTCTTAGAGTACCAAAAGAATTTGAAAATCATCATATGAAATACTGTGCTTATAACATCTTTTTACACTACTCCAAAACTTCCATGGTATTATTAATGGCTCGTGCCTACAGACCTGCTCATAGTTTTACACTGGAATCCATTTTAAATTCTGTAATAAAATTGGATAAAAATACATATCAGATGTTCTGCTTTAATATTGAATGCTAAATTTGTATATATCCATCTAAAAATATATGCATATGTACATACACACACACGTATAGGCTTGTATGCCTTCCTGATGGATACAGAATTTAGTTTGGTTTAACTGATTAAACAAGGTTCCAAATAAGCAGCTGTAGAGCTATCTATTGGTCGTCCCACACAGGGATATAGGTATATGCCAAAGGCTAGAAATCTCTAGCACAGCATCTATAGCTACATCACAAAAAAGCTTGGACTATCTACAATACCTGCTATTACCACAAGAAGCACAGATCTCAAAAACTCTATACTGCAGATTCAGCACTATTCTTACATGATAACATTCTTTTCAGCTGCCTAAACTCCATTTTTTCTCAATTTAATTTTTTTTTTTCTTTTCAGTGTAGTCTGATTTGTCTGAGTGAGACTGTTTCATATGAGCCTCTCTTTTTCCCCTCAGTCATTTTACACATCTCCCTCCCTTATTCCATGCAATTCTTTCAAGGATTTTTGCCAAACTTTTCATTTTGGAAGATGGAAATGGAAGCAAAAATGGACATGCAGGGAGTTATCATTTATCTGACCTGGACTCATTATCAATGTAGTTATAAATTGACTGAGAGATTGCCAAAGTTAGTTTCACTTATGTTAAGCTTGAATGAAACTGGCTGCCAGGTTGGAAAATGATTTGAACAGAGAGAGAGAGACTGGCAGTCCAACCACAAAAGCAAAACTGTTATAGGAAAGCAGGGAAACAAGAGTGCCCAGGTTTGGCTCAGATCCATGTGCTTTTTTTTAAATTATCATTTGCATCTGCTCAGCGGCAATGGATTACATTTCCATCAGATGGCTTTCTAGGGCATGTTCCTATCTTCTCCATGGGCAGCAAGCACTAACCATTGATTCTTGTTATGTTCTTTATTATATCCCATTAAGTGGTAGACAGGAAAGCGAGGGGTAGGCAGAGTCTCTGACAATTTTTGTTACACATCTGTAGCTTAAGAAGAGGGAAAGCTCAGGAACCCAAGACAAGGGCATAAGAAAAGAAGATAGCCTTAGAGTCAGAATCGCTTTGAAGTGACTGAACAAAGCATTCAAATCTGGAGAGCTGTGGAGCCTAACAGATACATGAAGAAGGTAAAGATTTATAGAGTCAAACTTCTAGCATGCCAGATTTTAGCTGCACATAAAATACACTTCCCTTTGCACATGTATCATGGTAGTCACAGAAAGTGTAGTTCACATTAGAATTAGTTGCAGCTTTTATTATTTAGCCTTTTGGTGAACTCTAAATGTCAACACATTAAAGTCCAGGTTTTGTTACCTAATGTTACCAAAAAACCCAGAAGGCATAATAGTTACCTAGAAGAAGAAAAGCATAATTCCTGACCATCTAAAAATGTTAGATTGAAATGGTGTGACCAGGCCTAGAAATGCTTCACTGACATCAGACAATCCACTTCTGTATGATGCATTCAACTGATTGTAGCCTGGTAGCATCCCCTCTCTCCCTGCTTCATCCTTTATATTTGTAATGTAAGCTATGTACACAACACAGGCAACAAGTAATTAAGAGGAATTTACAGGCACCTCACTTATAAAGTCTTGAATAATTCCAAAGAAAGTATGTTCTGTCCACTGACTATACCAGCTTTACACTTGCATTGAAATAATTTTCAGTTGTAACATGTACAATTAATTTTTCAGACAACACAGTGACAAAATTGTTTTTTTAAGAGATGAAAGGATTTGTAATTACTGCAGAAGTAAAAAATTCTCCATGTTGATGAAGATGTCCTTATTTCTAGTTGCACAACTACCTTTTTAAAAAACCCCGTATATGTGTTAGCAGTAGTAATTGTTTCTACAGATTCGTAGGCCAGACTGTTTTCTCATTTACATCCCATAAAACTACTGGTTGCAGAGGAATTATTCCAGATTTATATATGCACAGCTGAGAAGCAAAAACCAGCCCATTGGTTTTAACTTGGACTGATTTGCTAACAGATTAGCTAGATAAGTCGTCTTAATAAAGTACTTCAACAATATTAGGTTTGAAGTCTGCTGGTCTGACCTTCATGACAACAGATTTCAGAGAATACCACCACCCATGCCAAGTGTACCAAACAATCCCGTTGTCTGTCTTTGCCGTGTAGGGGCCTTTGTAGTACAAACCGTTCAAGTTGGCAGAGTGACACCTGGAGGAAAAGTAAAAGGAAACAGAAATAAGGCCTCCCTCCTGTCAAAAACCTGCAGGCATTTGTAGTTACTGCATGAGTCTCGGAGTTTTTGCCTCCTCATCTGCTTCAGTGGAGAATTATTCCAGAGCTGTTCAGGTCAGGGCATATAGTAAGAAAAACTTTGGGAAAGAAATGCTGTGCTGCTTTTTTTTGTTCCAGAGTAGCCCCTGCTAAGTTTTGCAGTTACTCCACGTGGTGTTTTATGTGACAAAAAGAGAATCCCACCATCACTTTCCTTATTTAGCTGTGGACTTCAATTTACAAATAGATGATGTATGTGAATTCACTGGATCATCAGAGCTGGTATTTTATTTACTTACACTCTCCAAAGTTTTTGTTTGTTTTTTTGGGGTTTTTCAGTTGTTTTGTTTTGGGGTTTTTTTGTTCTTTAACACTTGAAGCAGAAACTGTGTTACAGATTATTAAATACAATGGCTCAAAGAAACATATTGTAATGAAACAGCTTAGTTTAGCTGCCCATTCAATATTTGGCTCTAAGTGCTGTCAATATCACACCGTTGAACATCATGATGGATTTCAAAAGCAGACTTCAGAAAATATGCAAGCAATGAACAGTCCAAATGAACCTTATGGATATTATTACTGGCAAATCTTAGTATCTTTGGCTTTGCTTACACTTCATTAAAAACATTTTTTGAGAACTGAAATACAAACTGTGATAAAAGCCTCATAGGAATATTCTCATGTAAATGCTTATTCATTGCTTGCAATTTTTAAGCTCAGTTTGGTAGTGTGTTGGCTGACAGCTTAGGAACTGCAGATATCAAGTGACATTGGTTTTTAGAATGACCAACTTGTATCAGTTAACATAATGTTCCTAGCCATACAAAGTCTGTGTTGATCAGGCACTCTGTCTACTTTGAATGAAAACACAGATTTCATTAGAAGAATCACAGTTGCTAAGAGGTATCTGGATCAATGGGACCCCTTCATTTATTTCCTTTGATGAAAGCAGGAAAAACATGATTTTGTCAACAGCAACATGAGCCAGTAGTAACTCTTAAGTAGCAATGGGAGGCACTAATAGGAAAAATACACAGTATTCTGTAACCAACTGGATGCTGTCTAATTAACTGGCCATACCAAAGAAACAACTGGCTTATGATTACTGATATGGTATTATGAAGCACTGTTTATTCACAAGTCAATAAACACTTTAAAGTTAGCCTGTGTTTCTTCTTTCTTTTTGATTGGCTAATTTTTAATTAACAAAGTGCACTGCAATAGTTTCAAAAGTACTGTCAGCACTCAGTTAAATATTGACATTTTATCTAAATTATTTATTAACTGTACGACAGATGTGGAGAGATGGATTTGGTTCCCTGAAGAACTGTTTGAGTTCTGCCTGGACTTACTGACTCCATCACAACACCACATGGATGTAGCTCTGCTGTCTCAGGGTGATGGGTGAGACAGGAAGCCTGAGGGAGATCTCTGGCCCCCACTTGATGCCTGTCCACTGATCCACAGTGATCATCCATGCATGGTCTAGATAAAACTGGGATTTCTGAGGAAAGAATAATCTCGTGTCCATCTAGACATGTGAGTTCTTCTTTTACTAGTTCCAAACCTACTGTCCTTTGCAACTCCCTGGGTGCAGGAAAGCTTATGAGCTGGGTGCAGTACCAGGCTGAACCCAGCTCTATGGATTTGCATCCAAGCTGAAAATCTCTTCTAGGTCTTTGCCTATAAAGGAATGCAGAGGACTTACTGTTCTGCTTAAGTCCATGATAACAAGTGGTGAGCTGGAGCAAGACCAGTGGTTTAAAACTAGATGTGAGCTAGTTCTATGTGCCCTCACTGTGTCACATCCTTTGGTATTCTTATTATCTGGGTGTTTCTGTATTTTACTAGTCCAGATTGCACAGAGCTGGCTGTAAAATATTACTTCATAGATGGGAGCTCCTCTACAAACCAGCCAAAAGCACTGATTCCTTCTGTGTTTGCTAATCTGTGCATGACAAATACATGTTCCGAGTGCTTTCCTTTCTCTGCCAGTACTGTTCTTTTGGGTAGTATTTCAGGATAGTTACATTTTCTAGTATTTTGCAGTACAGAATGTTATGTTAAGTTAACATAAAAAAGGCAGTGGAGTAACACTATTAGTAGCTCATTTTAATTATCCAGATAAGACTATCACTTTAAGAGCATGAGCTACACAGCCATAATAGGAACTAGCCTGGTAGGAGTCAGCTATCTTTAGTAGTTATTATTTATAACTACAAGGTATTAATAACTGTCAAGTTCTGCTGTAAAGCTACTTTTGCAAAGGGATCATTCTTTTGTCCAGACCAATCCAACCTTAAATAAATAAAAAAAGCTTTTAAAAGACAAAAACTGTATGGAGTTGACTAAAAGTGACAAGTGATCCACTGTTAATGAACTCCACGGCATGGGATCAGAACCTTGTATTACCTGAGCTCTAGCAATTCCTCTAAACCCACAAAAGTGCTGATTTCACAGAAAAAGGGTTTCCAATGCTGTTGCCTTTCCCTTTTCTATCTCAGCTTTCATGAGAACTGCAAAAAACTTTGTCTCTATATGATTTTTTCCATATGTCTCAAACATTCTGCTGACCCACTATCCCTGCAAATATGTTAAAATGTATGAAAAGTTATCAGCTGTGAAGCAATTGGGAGTTAATAGCTATATCATAGTGGCTATGCTGGTCCCAGACTACTTAAAGAAACAGAATCTGGAAAATAAGGAGTTAAAAAACAGAAACAAAGGATGACACAACAGAGAAAAACAATGGAGTTGATCCAGCCTGGCAGCTCTTGCCAAGTGAACTGAGATCACAGTGAGAGGGTAGTAAGCTCCTCTGAGTTGTATTTTAAGCCTCTTTATCACACAGCTAGACTACAGAGTTTCTCTTCATGGCTATATTTATCTAATTAAATAAGGGAAAGAACATAGCTACCTATAGAGATGGTGCTAAGGCTACCAGTTTTATCCTTTCTTTTCTAATTCATATTCTTAAAGTTGGATTTTCACATTCTTTTCCTGAATTATATTTTAAAAAATCTTCCTCTTGGTCCAGCCATGCTCAACAACAGACACTGAGTGGATGCATTCCAGTCTTGATAAAGAAGGAGAAACAGGAGTGAGGTGCTGTGTACTGAGGTGAAAAAAATGAGGGTTAGTAACCTGGCACTAGCTTAACTTGTCAGATATTCTGCATTACTGCCACATCTGATCTGGTGCAGTGCAGGAGAAATGCAAGAATGAAGTACAACAGGGACACATCTGCAACTCTACATGACCTACTTGTGTAAAAACTGGTTGCCTTAAAGGGCCAGAATGATCTCCCCACTGTCTCATAACAAAGCCAACCAAAGCCTATGGCAAATACCATGATCCCAGATAGGTTGAGCTGTGCACTAGGTACTGTCCCTTCTAAGGGGACTCTGAGTCTTGCCAGAACTGAGATCTCTGGTAGGGGGCAAGGGCAGATTGTAAATATAACAAAAAATGCCAGTCCTGTTTTCTATCAGATGTTATTATTGTATGAATATGCATGAAGCAGAAGAATTGACAGTAATGATATAAAATCAAAATACCTGTTAAACCACCAGCCAGACTTTTCCTCTTCAGCACAGTTCCTTTCATAGTTGTCATTGTCCCTGTCTCTAGTACTGAATTTCATTCCTCGATGATCAGCCCACCATTTTACTTCAGGATGAAATCCACCAGTAAGGGAATCACCAGCTGTGCCAGAGTATTCACCACAATTCATCTCATAAGAATGCTAATGAAAAATGTGAAGCAAGGAAAGAAAAAAAGTAAACCAGTATGTCTTTAACCTTGAGCAAGTAAGAGATTGAAATCACAAAGAGGAAACTAATCTGTTCCATTTCCTACTACTTTTATGCTCAGAAATAATTGTGACACAAAACCTATGTGTACTAGATAATGAAGGGGTATAAAGATGCTTACTGGGGTAAAATTTGTGATCAACCTTATGTATACAGGACATAAGGAAAACAATATTGGTTTGCAGTACATATTAACAAATCAGATTGTTATAATATAATATTGCCAATAAATATTAGGGACAATATCAGCAAAATAGAAAACCTACTTCTATCCATGGCTGCTGAACCAAATGATTGACACATCTTACAGAAAGTGTGAATTGATGTATCAATGTAAACCACTATTATTATATATTTGAAAATTCCAACCATTTATAAGAAAGAAAATATGATAAGGGTCCACACAAACCTTTATGAAAATTAAGCAACTTGCATGTTTATTGTCTGTCTATAGAATCTACATTTTCATTAAACCCTCTAGTCATTATTTAATATTTTATTACCTCTTCACCTCTGACTCTGAATCTTGCATATTGTGCAAAACGCCGCTCTCCTTCAAAATCAGTTAGATCAATTCTTAAAGTATAGTTCCCTTAAAAAAATAACAGCACAAATTAATTTGGGTAAACTAGCCTATCTCACTACTTTTCAGAACTAAGTTTTACAGCAGAGGACTAAAACACTGTTTTTATTGTTAAACTTATCTCTATCATGACAGCATATTTTATGGGTTTAAAGGATATCTTATTATACTTTGTCTTTATTCACCTAATTCAGCTTAGAAAATTTTACAACTATTGCATTACAGATTTTCAATTGTATACACAAAATGCCTAAAGCATGGCCTTGTGGGCTTTCTGTTTTAGGAAGGTATTTGAGGTCATAATGAGAAGATAGTGAGAATCATAGAACAGTTTGGGTTGGAAGGGACTTTAAAAATAATCAAGTTTCAACCTCCCTTCATGGGCAAGGACACCTCCCACTAGATCAGGTTTCTTACCCTGACCTTCAACATGTCCAGAGAGAGAGCATCCACACCTTCCCTTGGCAACACGTTCCAGTGTCTCACCACAGAGTCACAGAATGTTAGGGGTCGAAAGGGACCACTGGAGATCATCTAGTCCACCCCCCCATGACACTTCCACAGTCATACTGTATTTCTTCCTAATGTCTAACCTAAACCTACCCTCTTTCAGTTTAAAATTTTTACCTCTCATCCTATCACTAC
Source organism: Heliangelus exortis (assembly GCF_036169615.1). Classification (NCBI taxonomy): domain Eukaryota; kingdom Metazoa; phylum Chordata; class Aves; order Apodiformes; family Trochilidae; genus Heliangelus; species Heliangelus exortis. Next base: position 23,962,986 of record NC_092425.1, on the reverse strand, counting down.
GTGCCCTTGTAAAAAGTTCCTCCCCAGCTCTAAGGCCAGTATAAGGTCTCCCTGAAGCCTTCTTTTCTCCAGGCTGAACTCAACTGCAGCTGTCTCAGCCTGTATTCATAGGAGAAGAACTCCAGCCCTCTGGAACATCTTTGTGACCCTCCTCTGGACTTGCTCCAAGACAAATCAGCTAAGAAAAATACGACTTTTATACTCTCAAGATAAAAGAGTAAAAGGAGAACCACATCCTGGTGGCATGGCTTTCCATATGAATTAGCTGGCTAAGTTGCTAAGTTTTGTATATCCAACATTCTATGGCAAAGCAGAAGTTATCTCAGACTGAGTGACTATTAGAAAGATGGAAATGGCTTTCTAAAACTGGCCTAATCAACAGGAGAGGCCTAGATTTACTTTTGTTCAATAGCCTGAGCAGCCATGTAAAGCCCTGACTAAATGAATAGGTACAGCTTACTACCTTACTCCAGACTGTTACTGATGATGTTACTGATGATAATTCTTGTAAGGTATTCTCCTATTTACTGTTCCTGGTTTTGTAGGTGCTCCCTGCATGCCACTGGCCCCATGTCAGTTTTGAACCATTTGTTAGAAAACACATATTCAACTGTGTTTTTTTCTGTAACTTGGAGAAGTCCATGGAGACTAAAAACAGAACTGAGGATTTATGCTAACAAAAAATACCCTGGAAAGAGCAAAAAAACCAGAAACAATAGAAGACTATTGCTATGATGCAAATCTTACCTTGATTAGTCAAATAATGAAGATTTTTATTTCCAAGCCAATATTCACCATTTTTAGAAACAAAATTTCCAAAGCCTTCTTCGTAGTCAGTCCAGAGTCTGAAAAGAATAAAAAAGCTCTGCTTTCTTGGATGTTTATTTTATCATTAAATCATATATCATAGAATAATTCAAATTGGAAAGAATCTCAGGAGGTAATCTAGTCCAATGTCCTGCTCAAGGACATTAATAAACAAATATTTTAGACTTTATGATCTTATTTACGTTGTTGATCTTCACTTGTGAAGAGTGAATCTCTCAGTACATTGATCACTTCATCTCAGTCCAAAGAATAGTCCTAAGAGGTACATTTAAAATTATTTAAGATTGATAGATTTTAAGACCAGAAGAAAACAAATTAGCTCAGGACAATCTCTGGTATAGCACAATTTACCTGAAGTGAAAACATTTTTCTTTATTAAATCCAGGGGTCTAAGTTAATATGTAGGTTTTTCAAAAGCAATGTTTCTTTATTTTCTGTCATCTGATTAAGCTATGAAACTCCTGTAGCTGGATATATATTTTTGCAAATTGAGTTACTACCTATCTGTCTCCAGATTTGACTTATTGACTGATTCTAACAATTTTTGACTCATATGGATGCATAGTTTCAAGAATTAATGTGCACACTGAAAGCATTGAATCTTTTCCCTGTCTACAGTGGCTTTGAAACACTTTCTCAGTGGTTTTGGTTTCATGACATGTTCTAGCAGAGACAAAAATATGATCTGTTTCCTTGATGAGAAGCAACCATACTTCAACCAATGGGTGAAAGTATTAGGCTGTGGACAGGCAGTCATAAGAGAAAGCAACCTCTGTAACTTAAGTAGCTAATAGTCTTTGGCAAGGAAGAAGAATGGGTGTTGTGTGGTGGTAACAATTGTAGGTTGCTACAGATTACCTCAGTAGTTTGTCTGACCATATTTTATAAAATAAGAATAGCAAAGTTTTCATGGCTGGATTGCCATTTTTCATCCTCTTTAGGGATCATTTCTCTATTTTACAGGGTTATTTTAAAGTTAGTTAAAGTAATTATAACCACTGGTAAGACACAAATCCACAGAAGGATGCAGATATGTGAAAAGCATGGGCAAAGTGGAGGTTTAGAAAACCTCCTTGATGCTTTTAATGTTTGTGGGTTTTTTATACACATAAGACAAACACATTGTCTTACATCACAAAAAAATTTACTTTTGGACATTTCAAAAAATGTTGGAATCTTGGCAAAGGCAAGATGTCTACAAATCAAGTTCTCAGACATCGTACCTTCCCTTGAGGCGTTTTACCATGAATTACAAATTAGTCTGTGGTGGTTTTCTCTCAAAATTGTTTGCTTGCTGGCAGTATTTTAGTTCAAACAAATGTCTTACATTATCACTTTTTTTTCTTTAGATTTTTTTATGATTTGCAAAAAATAAGGCTGTCCTTTCTGTGTCACTAAGAGTTCTTGTTCCAACAATTGTTAATGCATTTGATATTCAAGTGTCCTCATGTCAAATACACAACCTATGAGGAAAAGACTGGAAGAGATGTCTCCTAGAAGAGAGCCAGAGCCAGGAGTGATATCTCACTTGGAGGCTGCCCCACAGAATAACCAGTCCTCCCTTTTATCTCCCCAGTAGCTAGTTCTAAAGTTAAATCATAACTTAGGTCTATCTGTTTCAATGTTTGTTCACTTTGTTTCCAATTTTAATAACTAAGTCTAGCACCTACCTGTCAAAGTTCTGGCTGCCATCAGAACGCCTCTGAAAAACAGTCCAACCACCCCCTTCAGACATGTCACAGAAGGCAAGGAATTCAGTAGGACTCTGGATAGGTTTCATCTTATAAAACCCACTTTGCTTGTGGCCATCGTTGTAGATTTCTGCACAGTCTGTTCACAAAACATTTAGTGGACACTTTTTTAGTCCTATATTTACTGACAAAATCGGAAATCAAGTCAGTAACAGAAATCAACATGTCAGGTAAGAGTCACATATGCATCACACCAGTATAAAGGAAATATCTCTGCAAACACACTTGTATGACTTTCGTTCATTTACTTGTATTTGTGTTGCTTTAAAGCTTCATTGAGCTGTAATTATTTTGACATTTCTTTAAAAGAATCTTTGTTCTACCATAAAACACTCCCATTTTGGGGTTCATTTGACTAGAAAACTAATTCTTTTGGTTTAAATAGTGTCACTGTTAATTTACAATGGTATAATCCACATTAGAATCCCTTCACAATCATATAACTTGTCTACATGTAAAACACAAAATAACCCTTAAACGCAAGCATGGTCTTCTATGTCCAGAAACTTCACAGGAGAACTGCCAAAAAACACAAAAAGAGGATGGAATTACCAGTGTAGAAATGGGAAATATTTGCATAACAACCTGATGAAACTCATCTCTTGTTCTATGCAGGCACAAAAATACACAGACTACCCCAAAAAGTGTAACGTAGGTGTAAAATGGGACCACATCTGCCTGATACCATTTACAGTCTGGTCTGCATTGGCAGTAGTGACTAACCAGCATTTACAGCAAAATTCAGTGCTCATGAAAATACAAGAGCAATGTAATTGTATGATCTTATCTTTTTTCCTCTAGGATTTAGGAAATGAAAGTTCTTTGCTTATATGTAATCTACCATCAAGCAGTCACACAGTAAAGATGAATAATTTTCAACATTTCTGTTTTCCCTGGCAAAGGTAAGACTGGTTGACTGCAAGATTTTCCTTGAAACATTTATGAACATGTTGGCCACACTTCCAGGCCAGTTTGGAACTTGCTGAACTGTGTTTCTTCTCAGTGAAAGCCTCAGTGAAGATTAGGCATGGAAAATAAACAGTTTATACTGAAAACAAATAGCTCTGCCAGGTCTTGACTAAACTGTAATAGAAAACATGATTTAAATAACAGCCAAGCTGTCTTACAGAAAATGTTTAATATTCTTATTAAAAATAGCTTTTCTTGTCCATTGTTTTCTTAGTGGGTTAGCAAAACATTTAAGCATATTTTAATTTTTAGCAGGTGTCTATAGTGTGGAATTTCTCCTTCTCTGTCCAACTCTAATTTATCCAGCTCTATTGACATTAAAATGCTACAGCAGTTTGAATGAAATAATGCAGTTTCAACAGGGAAAAGCATTTTCCAAGGAATAAGGAAAGAGGAACAATAATGGGAAAAAATAATCAAAAACCAGAACAACTTAGATTTGTTTGTTAGGATCACATTTTAAGAAAATAAACTAGGGCACATGCTAGGAAAGGAAAATATCTTTCAGCTAAATGTGGTTTTAATAATCTTTTCCAGTAACAAATGATCCAGCCATAATAACAATAAGAAAGTATTCTGGGGTACTGAATACATAAGTACATAAAATACATAAAATACATAAATAAAATGTAAAGTAATGCTTACAACTGTTTTTAATTTCATTTTAATGGTGCCTTACTATATTTGATGCTTTCGTATATATTGTGATTTCTTGCAGCAGCATAAATACTACCAGTATATTCAAACAAGGTTATTAAAAATTACAGAAATTTTAACTATCTGGGCAGAACTGTGACTACTGGGTCTACATCTGGTATCCCTATCATAAGAAGGACATAGATCTATTGGAATGAGTCCAGAGGAGAGCCACAAAGATGATCCAGGGGCTGAAGCACCTCTGCTGTGAGGAGAAGCTGAGGAGCTGGGATTGTTCAGCCTGAAGAAGAGATTATTCCAGGGGGACCTCACAGCTGCCTTTCAGTATCTGAAGGGAACCTACAAGAAGGCTGGAAGAGACTTTTCATAAGAGTGCCCAGTGACAGGGCAAAGGGAAATGGGTTTAAACTGAAGGAGAATAGGTTTAGACCGTATCTTAGGAAGAAATTCTTCAGTATGAGGATGGTGAGACTCTGGAACAGATTGCCCAGAGAAGTTGTGGAGCTGTTCAAGGCGAGGCTGGATGAGGCTTTGAGCAACCTTGTCTAGATGAGGGGCATCCCTGCTCATGGCAGGGAGGTTGGAAGTTGCACCTCTAAGGTCCCCTTCCACCCTAAGCCATTCTATGAAAACCATCCAAGAATCAGACCCTCAAACTGTATTTTCAGTTCAACTCTTGGTTTGGGTGGTGTTTAATTATTTTAATTAATGTTAATTATTTTAAGAGTTTGGATCTCACTCCAGCTACTGTGGGCTAACACACTTAGCCTTCTTCCACTGCAGAGGGGCCAGATCAGTACCAGAATGCTGGTGAGATTACAAAAAAAACTTAAAACCAATGTTTCAGGGGCCATGATGTCCTGAGCTCAATCTAACTCAGTCAAAATGCTGCAATATACAGAACATTACTAAAGCAAGATGCAGATGTCATTATGCCAGGATTATATGTGTAAACATGGATGCCTCAGGGACTTTACAGATTAGAACAGAATCAGTGTGTGCTTGTAACCCACATGACCCTGTGACCGTGTGAATGTGAACTTGTCCTGTGGGTTAAAACTTTTTGAGATTACTCAAAGAAGGCTGTTTGGAAATCTGCAACTCTTTATTAACATTTTGTAAATATCTATTTTATCTGTTGTGTTGATGATATTTATTCTGAATTTATTATTCTCTGATTGATTCTTAATTATGTACTATGAATAAATCAATGAACCACTTCAATTCTCATTTGATTTATACAGTGTAACACTAACAATTTTTCCCTACAGCAGCAGGCCTAGGTAAAAACTGAACACTATGTTTTAAACAAACAATTTTCTATGAGCTTTTAAAACAATAAGTCAAAGGGTCCAATTGTGCTAAAGCTTCTGGGTATCATTACAGTGAATGGAAATGAAAAGAATAGCTTTATTTCTGACCTGAATACTGTCTTTTTCCTCCCAAATCAATGAAACTGTTTCCATCTCCTCTGTCACTGGACTGTAACTCTTTCTTCTCTAAAAGCTGCATAATTTTTAACTGCTGCTGTTTCACACGATGTTCCAGGATCCTCACCTGGCCCTGAAGTTGTATCTGCTCTTGAAAACAGTTCTGTAGATCCTAGAGAGGAAAAAATATCTTACTGCAAAATCACCGTTTTTTTGTCAAGTTTAACATGTGACACAAAAAAACCCAAGCAAACCATAAATAAAATTTAACTAGAATACAATATTTTGGTTGCAATTTCCAGACTTACACCTCAATTGCTACTGCTATTTAAAATTATTTTGTATATTACAGTGTCCAAACATATACTTGCTTTGCAAAGATACCTCTTTAGTGGCTGTAACTCCTAGCTCTAACTGAAAACATTTGTACAATCCACACATTCTCAACTTCATTGTGCATTTTTCAAATTCTTTTACATTATACTCCTCTTACAAATATTTAATGTTGCCAATATAAATATTGTAAAGTTTCAAGCTTATTTTTGGCATGCTAAAATAAAACATTCCTAAGAAGCTGTGAATATGCATGGAAACTAAAAGTTAAAAACTTTTTGATATTTTTCAATATTGTGCTGTGACTTGTACATTTAATTTTGTCATGCATAACAAGTGATTCTGATATGGTGATACCTAGCACTTGTTGCAGTCTGGTGCCAGTACAGATACATGACAAGAGAGCTGGAACAATTGTTCCAAATTCTGACATGCTGAAAGTACATAGAGCAATAAATAATTGTTTTTAGATTTGAACAGAACCCAATTTAAGAAGCTTAAATTAAAATAGCCTGTACATCTTCAAATACATATTAAAAAAAATTTGATTTCAACATAGGGGAAAAAAAGCCTTTGATACCTTTTACAAATGTGACATGAGAGTTTGTATCTGTAACACTGTGTTTGCAATTTCACATGGGCAAATAGTGACTATGGTGCTTGCACGATAGCACAACTAATGCTGTAAAAGCAAAACCCGAGGGCAACCTCTTGGAAATCCAATATGCAAAGAATAAATATGCAGTAATTCTAATCTGCTGCAACCTTATTTACAGGGCAACATTATTTACATGAGCTAAGGTTGTAGAGCATCCTATTACACTGAACTGTAGAGGGATCTGAAGCAGCATACAGATGTCTAGCTCCAGTGGCATCTGCATACTTTCATTTTTAACAGGCTCAGGCTTCACCTATTTTCAATAATCACTTCCACCAAAGAGCTTCTTGTCACTTCCTTGCTGCAGTGACGTTTGATTTTCTTCTATATGAAAAGCTGATACCATTCTCTAGGTGTCTATGGAGCATAAACTGGTTGGACTGATGGCTTTTCAGTACCGTTCTCCACAACTCCAAGAATAAACTTTTTAAATTAAACTAATGGTATTGATTAGAATCTGCATTTTATGGCTCTAAAACATGCAAGTTTTCTTCATAATTGATTTATAGTACTAGCTAAAAAGCAGAGGAACTTCTGCTACTGCCAAGAAACATCCATATAAACTGTGTCATGACTATGGCCTGTTATTTCTGATAGAAATAAACGTCACAGACATCCCATCTCATTTTCTTTTTCACTAGAGACAGTGCAATTCACTTTCAACAGAGAAATTAACTAGAGACATTTCAAGATACATGAAGAATCCACGTTCATTAGTTCATTAAAATGGTTTTTATCCATCATGTTCCATTTGCCTGCAATATTTAGTCATACTGAAACATTTGATGACCAGGCATGCTGATTTTGCAGAACAAATCTGAATACAGACCTCTGCTTTAAATATTCATGAAGTGTATCAGATGCTTGCTTTAATTCATACTTAACTGCAATCTAATATACCTGGTGGAATAAAAAAATGGAGAATGTACATGGGGTGGGACTAAGCAATGTGTCAGTGACCTGTTTGAGAGGAAAAGGTTCAGCTGCCACTCTGGGTTTGGGCTGCTCCTGTCAGGATGCTTTGGCAGAAGGTGTGCCTGCAGAACCCAGCTGCCTGCTTGCTATTGGGTCCTGAGAAGGCTGTAAGATGCTCGACCACAAGGAAGAGCTGTAAAGTAAGAGCCATGTTTACCAAATGCTGGTATTTTTGGAAGAATAAACAAAGCAGCCAATGACCTATTTCCTCAGGGTCCTATCATATTTAAGAATACTCCCTTGAAAATATTTTCTAGTTGTTGATGTCTATACAAGATACAGCTTAACCTCCTTTTCTTCTAGCAGGAAATGAGAGAAGAAAATATTAAAAATATGTGCACACAATGAGACAAACTTCCTTCAGTGGCCTAGAGGGATGTTAAATTACCATAAGCACTGGTTAATGTATGACATTGCATATCACAGAGAAAGGATGCACTGTTAAGCAGTCTTTACAGGGTAGTTGTCTCAACTTGTATCTGCAGCCTCATAGAAACCCTTCACAGAGACTGAGTTGAAGTGGGAGGTACAGTAGAGACTTCCTTGACAGGTCTCTGCAAATTCTCAAACTAGTCCCACGTGCATACAGAATATTATGCAGAACCAGAAAGCTGAATAGGTGGGTTGATGAATAGTCAAGAAATAAAAATAAAAAAAACCTTTCAGGCTGGCTGACTAATGCTAACTATAGAAGTAAAGCTGTCAAAAAAACCATATGTTAACAGTCAGACCAAATATTAATCCTAATCGTATCATGTTAAGAATGATAAAAGATCCATCATGTCACACTTATTAGTTTTACTGCAATATTTGTTTATTGAGAAAGGTAACCTGCGTCAGCCTTTACTCAGGACTAGCAGCATTGGAGAACATGGTAAAATACACTAGGAAAGACCAGAGTGATCCTGGAAATGGTGGCCCCAGTGGCCAGACTCTTGCAGTTTCATAGGTGGGTGGTCTCTAACACATGGCAAGGTCTGAGCCACAAAGAGCCACAAAGTTCTGGAAAGAGCATGGTCTAGAGGGTTGAAGAAGGGCAGCCACAGGCAGCTCAGGGTGTTTCTTCCAGGTGTAGTGAAAATGGATAAATTCACATATTAACACTGCTAAAAACAGTTCTGTTACTGTGATTCGATTATATAGTAAAAGTACAGAATTTCCCCAAATCTTATCATACCTTAGAAAAACTGGGTACTTAGAAAAAATTCAGTATGATACTACTTCATATATTACCATAAAATGTTCTTTCCTTTGAATTAAATCAAACACAAGCCTGCAACAGGCTATGCCTCTAAATATTAGTCTTAACTTTACATTTGAAATAGACCTTTTCTTTTTGTTTACGTAAAGACTGCAAATTAATTAATGAAAATTTAAAACTAACACTGAGCTGATTATCATCTACTCTACAGACTCATTATGGGGTGAACAGTAATTATGTACATTACATATATCACTTTCCTGATAAAAAGGATTAAGGCTCAGTACTGGTAAACAGTAAGTGACAATGAAGAAATGACCAGCCACACTGAATAACTACACCATAAGAAAGAAAAGACTGAGAAGAAACTGAGTTTTGAAGTAACCTACACATGGAAAGTATCAGTAGCTGATACTTTGCTTTCTCTGACTGACTCCAGCCTCCCCATTGAAAGCTCTTTCTTTCAGGGGCAGGCAAATCCCATTACACTTTGGTGCAGAACAGCAAAATCACAGCTCTCATATTTGGAATTCCACCCTTATTTTTCCCATGGGACAATCACAAGTTAACTGTGTAACTTCAAACTGGATCAATTGGGCTTTTTGATCTGCAGGTTACTAGACTGGGTTTTTTTTGTTGTTTGCTTTTTGTTTTGGTTTTTAATGTAGTGCTACACTTTTTCACACATTAATGCTTTCAAAATCATTGGAATTAAACCAGTGCTCAGCTAGAGTAATATAAAAGCAAATGTAATTTAGGTTTATAAAAGTGAGCAGATGCAACATATTGCTATTCATTTTGTTAAATATGGACCAAAGTTAAAATTATTACAAAGATGAAATTCTCAAAAAGTGACTTTGATTCTGCCTGTCTCTAGTGGACAGTAGTACCCACTGACTGGAACTGGAATGAACAGAACTTTTTCTGCCTGTTTCAGTGAAACAACTGTTTGTACTACACACTGAGAAGCAATTATCTAACAACTGCTGACAGCTCTGCTCTTGGACATGCTGTCACATATTTAACCAGCTGCTGCAATTAATGTGCATTCACAATCTTTATTTCATTACTGTATAAACTGTTTAGCAGCTAGTGACGTTCTGCTAAAAAAATGATGCTATAAATTAGACTCAGAATACTTTATGAAAAACTATAAAAATGAAAAAAATTTACTTGAGGTGTTATTTCCTATATTTCTAGAAATTAAATGAGCTCAAAAAGACCTCTAATGAGATTAGTGTTTTAATGAGATTAAAATGTGAAAACTTAGAGATAAATTTCAGAATGTTCCCAGTTTTTAGTCATGGGGTCAGAAAAGCCCATAATATCCCAAATAAAAAATCAAAAGAAAGGAAACACATTTCACTGTAATGCTTTTTTCTCACTAGACTTCTTTAAAACTAGTATTATTTTTCTCCACTGAGCAGAAATTATTACAGAGGCATGTGCTTTCTATTTTGCCCATATAGAACTACTTATCTGAACAAAAGGCTTCCATAAGATAATGTAAGCAGCAAACAATGGTGTTCACATAGCTGTAAATTCAGCAACCACTTCCACTTAGGCAATTACAAGTCAACAAATCATTCTCCCAAGCCCCAGCTAGTTAGGACCTGAATATCAAACTAGGAGGGACAGCCAAGACAGACAGTACAGGACTGGTGAGGTTAAAAGCATTTTAAGCAGTGGAGTGTTTTGGGTGTGTTAGGGTTTCTTCTGAAGAGGCAGAATACATAGTAGAAGGTTTGTGGAGCTAGACCTGAAGGAACTTTGGTCATTGTTTCTGAGTGTGAATTTTAACAGTAACATGGGACAAAGTAAGAATATGAACCTGTGGATCTTAGCTGAGAAGAAGTTGTATGGCAAGTGGGCAAGGCAGAAAAGTATAGAAACATTCTTCATCCTGAGTGTCAGTGTCCAGAAATGCTACTGCTGCAGCCACTGCTTTAGGAGTTGCTGGGTTTTGCTTTTCTGTGAGTATGCTGCTCAAAACTGAGTTAGCTTTGCCCCTGAATATTAATGTGACTGTCCTGCTTGGCTCTGTATGTACAATAACCCTGTTAATGCACCATATGATATCCTTTCAGCAAAGATATTATATCACCTCCTGTTTCATGTTGGATCCAGTAACACACTGACTGAATTACTTTCTCCAGTGCTGTTGTCCAAACATTTATCTTTCCCTGTATATTTATGCATTTCTTTCCTCTCTCCTCAGCACAATTTGAGGTTATTTTCCCACTTATTCAGTTTTGTCCTGCATTCTTATCTTTTCCATCAAAAGTTCTGCCGTCCCACATAGCTGGGATACATTGTAAGCACTATGGAGGGAAAGGTATGAAAATATTTAGAAGATACTCTATAGGAAAATTTAATTACTAGAACTTACAGAGCTGTCAGCATTATCCATCAAGCTAGCTGCAAGGACAAAATCAATCATTATCAAAATCTTCATTCTTTGGAAGCTGTGAAGTAGAGGAATAAAGGAAATACTTGTTAACTTAAGCATCAAAAGTAAATATTTACACCTTACATCTTAAATTTAGTCTGAAATAATCTATTTATCCTATAATTATTTTTTCATATATTGTAAATATAATGCATAGTTAGGCTTTATTACAAATGTGTAAAATAGTCTGATCAAGTACAACCTCAAAATCCAGTAAAACCAGAATTTACCCTTTTAGGCCACTTTGTGTCAGAGCTCTCAATGTATTTTAGGACAGCTGATCAAGATACCTGTTCAAGATAGTTGTTCAAAACCCACATATTTTATTGTGAAATAAGACAACAGCAAAATACCGTTTTTAAAATGCTCTGAAAAGTAGGGCAATATTCCTTGCTGGTCCTTTGAAGCTGGCATAAAGCTCTTTGTTATATCCAAGTACTTAACAACTGAATTCAGCTAGTCCTTAAACTGAAGATTTGTGCAACTTCAGTCTGTCACGAGAGGATGGAGATAATTTTACTGTTATAGAGTAATTTGTGGAAAAAATGTATAATGGTTTTTATTTGAAGAGTGACAAAGACTACATCATTCAAATAGTAGTTTCATATTTGTACCATATCACCCACAGGAGTTTAAATCCCATTACTATGGGAACATTATTTCATATGCTAGAACAATCATGTTTATATCTCACCACCTTGCAAACCTTAGCCATATGGTTTTCTGTAAGGTAGATGTGTGCTTTTCATCTCACAGATGAGAAACCAAGACCTCTAATTACTAAACAAATTACATAGGTTATACATGAACCAATTCTAGAGGGATTACTTAAACTACTAGAAGCTATTAACTGAGGAATATTTCTTTTTTTTAAAATTTAAAATACTTTCATTCAGCATATGCTAATGCCTGTTTAAACCAAAATATGAGTTCACTCTGCTTTTTCTGCTTGTTTTAATTAAATCAGCTAACTATACGTTAAAGCATCTGTGGTTAGACAAAGCATAAGATCTATAATAGAGATTAATGATTCAATGTCAGCATGTGCTTATTGAAATACCAACTTTATGGAAATTTCCACTCATGTTTCTACAGGAATTAACATAAAACATCAGTGGAACTTTGGCAGACTGGACTTTTTCATATACAAAGACAAGCAAGGTGCCTATGGGAAGCATGTTGAAAAGTTCTTGTAAAATTGGACAAGTCCAACCTCATTCTAGAGTACAAATTACAGCCCCACCAAATTTGTTTTCGACACTTACCTATAAAATACTTAAGATGCTTTTTAAATTACAGTTACCTTATTTAAGTGAGCAACATTTCTTTTTTCCAGTTCTGTTTTACTGGTTTGAAAGCACTATATTTGAAAGCATAGAGCTGTGAGGCCTGAGTATATCTGCATAAATCTTGTTACACCACTTTTTGCACTTGACTGATGCAGCCACAAGATGTTGAGGGTAATCTGTACCCATTGGTTCATGTTACACACAGCTCAGAAGGGTTGTGTTTTTTTTAATATTAGGGACATACACAACATCTACCATTGAGCTGCAAAGCACTCCTATTAGGTGATATCTACCTCTAAGGATTACAAAGGAATCCATTAAAGATTACCTACAAAATCTTTCGTGAGTAGAAGGTTTCAAATGAAAATCTTGAGTTATTTCTGTGCCATAAATCTAGTGGAACACCTTGCACTAGACCATGTTACTGAAAGCCTCATGCAACCTGGCCTTGACTGCTTCCAGAGAGAGCACATCCATAGCTTCCCTGGGCAACCTGTGCCAATGTCTCACCACCATCACAGTAAATATTTTTTCTTAATGTCTAACCAAAATCTACCCCCTTCCATTTTAAAGCTGTTATCCCTTGTCCTATCACTACACTATCACTTGTAAAAAGGCCCCCTGCTTTCTTGTAGGCCCCTTCAGGTACTGGAAGGCTGCTGGGGTCTCCCTGGAGCCTTCTTTTCTCCAGGCTGAACCCCAGCTGTCAGCCTGAAGTGGTGTGAAGCAGTGAATCCTACAGATTTCAGGCTTAAAATGAGGGAGGTAGGAAACCTGAAGGAACTGTCTGGCACTGAATTCTGTTATTAATTTGGATTTCAGAGGTTCCTGCCATGATAAAGCATGCACTTTCAGCTTACAACAGTAGTAATTATGGCTATTGCAAAGTCCTGTAGCTTATCTGATCCCAGAAGAGATTCACCAAATGTTCAAACCTAGAATGATAAGAAAATTGGTAAATATGGTACAACCCCATCCACGTTCAACGTGTTTTGCATTCTCTAACTGAATCAACAGGTTCAGTCTTTGAATAATTGATAGTATTAACTATTTCCTAGTTTTCCACATTTCTATAGAAAGCTTCCAAAAAGGTTGTACTAGTAACAGTTTCCTGAAAGCATACATCCATGCTCTTTGGTAGTATGTAAAGGTAAAGTTCTATTCAAGGAATCTTGAAATCCTGCACTAGAAAAACTGTTTTGAAAGTCAGTTTCTTAATATAATTTGTCCACTTATATAAATAATTATCGTGATTGTTATACAGTTATTTAAAATGCCTTATCTAGAAATGTATGTGGAAGGTAAAGTAAGTAAAAATGTTGGGAGAAAATGCAACCACTGATAAACATTCACACACAATGCAGTGAAAACATTCAATCAAAAAAACTGCAAAATATTGGAAATGTTAATCCATGTCGCAGACGACAACAGTTGCGTAACCAGCAAATATTTTTTTGTTGCTTATGCTAAGGAATCCAAAGAGTTTGTATGCACTGAAAGGCTTCCAAGACTTCTGTTATAACACCTGTGTTGCTTCAACAAGTAATAAGAAAAAAACTGAATTTCTGCAGATCCTCTAGTGGGAAAATTTTAGACAGTAGACATGCAGATTACTTATCACACATCATGACACGGTGAGAAAACCATAGTGTAATATTTTCATATTAAAACCAAAAACCCTTAACAGCTGAAAAAAAAATCACTTCCTGTTTTAGTAAAATTGAAGTTTAGCAGCAACTCTGGTAAAACCTAGAAATTCTATCAATATGAGATTATTCACTTACTACTCAAAGATTACACCCAGAATGTGCATTGGCACAGCTGTGCAGAAAGGTTTCTCCAGAGCTATGAAATGAAAATTCTAGAAAGGCACCTTTTTTCTTTCTGTGCTCCTGGGCTTCCTTTACAAGCTAGTCAGAAAAGCCTGTGTTCAAATTGCACCTAAACTTGGTATTTTTCCATGTCTTTCAACAACAAGCTACTAAATAGACTTGATAACTTTAGAAAAACTCTGTGCTAAGAAAATGTTGGACTCCTAGCCTTGTGCCTGAATTCTGGAGACAGTAAACTAGATGGAATTCAGATGCCTATTTATGTTCATCCAAAAAGAATTCTTATGTTTCACCAAAAAGAATTGTATTGCTAATAATTCCAATATTAGTAAAACAGAAGCTTCCAAAACACAGATACAAACTTGAAAGTTTTTTGTTTGCTTTGTTAATATTCAAACTGGTTTTGATGTTTAAACTCATGCACAAATTTTGCTTGTTTTCATTAGGCAGTGTTGCCAAAATTTCCACACTTTCCTCATCTGAACAATGGACAATGATTCATTATTTGATCTACTTTTATGCTTTGAAAGCAGTCTTTTTCATACAGCTATCTATTATTATAAATTTAGAAACTACAGATTTGAATCTGAATTTTATTATCTAACTAGATATCATGGCAAAATAGCTAGATCCTGCTAACACATTCGTACATCATTAACAACATTGCACCAGTTATATGGCCTTAAAAAACATACTATTTTTAATCCAAAACTGTAGCAATTGCACTTAATTCTTCCCTCTTCCCTCACAAGTACCTCAAATGTTTACCTTTTTGCTCTGGACAGAACTCGAAGCTGTTAAAATCTTCTTAAGCTGATGCAAAGAATTCCAGAGCCCTTCCCAGTCTGTGATTGTTTTTGCTATTAAATTCTGTAGAGTTGAGTGTTACATCTGTTATGAGTCACTGGGCAGGAATTTTTCTGAGAAATTGCAGTTATCATGACTAAATTGCAACATAAGAGGGAGAAGACAGTAATTCTGTGCCTAACACAACACTGCTGAAATAAAAACAGACCAAAAATAACAAAGGATCACCCATTCTCTTTTACTGCTCCAATCCAGGAAATGTCTCTCAGCGTCATACCCAGCCATATGCTCCAATGCTTTCCTGAATCAGGGGTATATAGAGAGAATAACTGACTCAAATGGTTCAGAAATAAAGCATAACCACTCAGATAGAAGTTAGATAGATGTTACAGGTGCTAAAATAAAAATCTTCTGGTCCCACCCCACACACTCCACTACCTCCCAAACATTGTACAGACAAAGGCGAAGGCAACAAGAAAAAAAAGGCATCTTGTTTGATGTAAGGCAGTATTTTTTAGCTAAATTGGAAGGCATTCAGAAGCACCTGACCTCAGGGACTTGATTAGACAAAATCACTCTATATAAGCTTTTTAGAGCCAGATGAATACATCACAGAATGTTTTATAATGCAATTTGAGTGTTTACCCTCCTTCGATGTTGCCTCTTTCCAAAAAGTTCAAGAAATGAGTATGCTTAAAGGAATGCTTCTGGAAGAAGTGAACTCTTAAAGAAATATTAAACAAAAGCAGTAAAAAGAGTTTTACACTCCACAATATAAATATTCACACCATCAACTTCATTTTGAAGACTAATACTTGTTGGACACTTCGTTTTAATAAATTCTGGTGTATTATTTGGAATCTGGTAGTATTTTTCTTTACTAATTACATCACCCCAAGTAATTAAATTCATATTCTGAATTTCAAATATTTAATAATTGCAATAAACTTCTCATGAGTAGCCTACAATAAGAACCATTAAAAATTCAAAATCATTTAGCACATAAGTTTTACTGGGAATCTTGCTATGGCTAATGACTTCTGCAAGGAGGGAGACACATGCATGACCAAGTAACCCACGGTTACTTGGTAGGTGGGCTCTGAATTTAGAAAGTGGAAAAAGAGCATGGCATTTTAAACTCAGATTTATTAATCATTTAAATAATTTATTAAAGGCTACAAGAAGATTCTCCATCCCTTAAAGTCTTTAAACAAAGACTAAATGGCTACAATGCATGGCTGTGGTTCAGTTAAGCAAGAATTATATACACTGTCAAGTCAGATATTTGTGTTATCGAGAAGCCTATAGGCTACCCACCACCAGAATGGTTATACAAGAATAAACATATTAAATGGAAGACTCTCAAAGAGTACACAAATGTAAGTCATACAAGTATAAAAGGAAGAGAGAAAAGTCTTTCATGTTGGATATATAATACTGAATAACTGACAAATGCCATAGACCCTAATCATAGAATCATAGAAAGGTTTGGGATGGAAGGGACCTTAAAGATCATCCAGCTCCTGCATGGGCAAGGCCATCTCCCATCAGACCAGGTTACTCAAAGCCCCATCCAACCTCACCTTGAACATTTCCAGGGAGGGGGCAGCCACAACTTCCAGTCCTGTTCCAGTGTTTCACCACCCTCATACTAAAGAATTACTTCCTAATGTGTAATCTAAATTTACACTTCTTCAGTTTAAAGCTCCTCTTGTTCTATTGCTATGTGCTCCTGTGACCCCACTGTAAAAGCCCTCCAAATCTGTCAGGCATGACCTGTCCTTGGTGAAGCCATGTTGGTTACCACCAATGACATCCTCATTTTCCATGTGCTTTAGCAGAGCCTTCAGGGGGGTTTGGCTGTTCACACAAATCTTATTGAGATTTGCTGCTCTTGGGAGGCTTTACACAGAAGTGAAGCAAAATACAGCAATGATCATTACTCTTACCAGTTTTTGACAAAAGTATGTATAAAGGATAAAATGCTGCTCCTCACTTCTAAATTAATGAACATGTTTATTACTTCCTATGATCAAGGTAAAGACGGTCAGTTGTATTAAAACAATTTTATATCTTTTGTGAATGTTTGAAAGAAATGGCTATCACAAAAAGCCCTCAATCTTTGTTCCAATCATATTAGCACTTTCAGCTGAGTACCTCCACAGGTATTTTATCTGACAGAAGCTAGCTTTGGGATGCCCAAACATTGACAGAGGCTGAGGGATGAGTGGATTGAGAGAGGCCTGCAGAGAAGGACTTAGTGAGTGAAAAGATAAATATAAACTGGCAATGTGCACTCACAGCTCTAAAATCCAGTTGTATCCCGGGCTGCATAAAAAAGCTCCAGTGAGTCCCCCCTGGAGTATTGTGTCCAGCTCTGGAGTCCGCAACACAGGCAAGATACGGACCTGTTGGAGTGGGTCCAGAGGAGGGGCAGAAAAATAATCAGATGGATGGAACACCTCTCCTGTGAGGCAAGGCTAGGAGAGTCGAGGTTGCTTGGCTGAGAGGGCAGAATGCTACATGAGATTTTATAGTGGCCTTCCAGTGTTTAAAGGGGCCCTACAGGAAAGAATAGGAAGGACTCCTTGATAAAGAGCACAGTAATAGGATAAGGGTTAATGGTTTTAAACTGAAAGAGGGTAGATATAGATTAGTTATTAGTGAGAAATTTTTTAGTACGAGGGTGGTGAGACACTAGAACAGCTTGCCCAGAGGAGCTGTGGATGCCCCATCCCTGGAAGTGTTCAAGGCTAGGTTAGATGAGGCTTTGAGCAACCCTGGTCTAGTAGTCAGAGGTGTCACTGTCCATTGCAGGGGGTTTGGAACCGGATAATTCTTAAATCCCTTCCAACCAAAACCATCCGAAGATTCTCACACCAGCAAACACAAGAATGTGTGTGTAATATCATCCTTTTATCATTCATACTCAGAGAAGTTACAAGCACACAAGAAGCTTTCCTAGTACAAAAAAATCACTGCTATTTCCTTGATAAGCTGTAACGCCAGTGTTAAGCACCACTTATAAAACACAAAGCTTTAATTTTTCTCATGCATATGATTTTTATCCAGGAAAGTTTTAAATCACATTCAGTTGTCATGTTGTTCAGTTGTGGATACAGAAGTGTCAAAGATGGTACAGTCATTAAGTGCTACTCTGTGTTTGTCAAAATTTACTTTCATTCTATTAGTTACAAAATAATTTATGTTCTCTGCATTCTCTTTGTGTAATGCTAAAGATAAAATAGAAAACATGTAATTGACTCCATTCTAGGGTTGGCTCAAATCACATATTTGAAAATATGCATTCAGTATTGTATAGCCAACATATATAGTAGGAATGTGTTACTTCCACAATAGTATTTTGTTACTGAATCAGAACAGAGCTGAAATCAAAGACAGGCAAACTCAGCTTCATGATTAAAAATCTCTTTATGTCCATGTTTTTACAGTTAGCCTCCTTTCCAAAAGTAAATGTTTGTTTGTTGTTGTTATTTTGTATAGACTCACTTCAGAATTGCATAGTATGTTTACAAGAAAATCTGGTTAAGTAGTTATAACTGATAATGTGCCAGTTATCAGAATACTATTGTATCTCCCCATTGTGTTTTCCACAAATAAAAACATTGCATGGCAGCTTCACACACACAGTGCTGTGGGTGTTTGCATAGCTGACTGACATTTTAAATGGCTTACAATGTTCCAAGGCAGACTACTGATGAAAGCCAGTACAGCACTACCTGCTTGAGTGGAGTTACTTTAGACTGTTCAGAAGTTAATTTTATTTACATAAAAGGTGGTCCACATATTCAAGAGAATAAAATTATCAAAAAGCTACACTGGATTTGGGCAACAGTTTGGACAGCTGTAATAAAAAGGGGACAACGAGCAAAAAACTGTTGTAGGGCTTCTAGGCAGGGCAATGGTGGTGCTTCTCTTGTATTTTGGTTGTGTGAAACAAGCCTATTTAATAAAACAGGACTGGTTATGCTTCATGTCTCCATCACATCACTTTTTTTTGCACTAGGTTTGATGCCAGTCACTAATATTTGACTGGAGTGTAATATCTCCAGTGCATACAAAAAATAAGTACTATAGACTTAGAAGATAATGGCAGTATCAAGATTACTTTCCTGACACATACAGATGTTGGAAAGGTTTACAGCAGGGATCCTGTCTATTCTTCTGTTGAGATTCATACACTTCTCAGAGGTCTGGCCAGGGTAGCTAATGCCTGTTTCCCTCTGTATTGCTTCTGATGGTTATTATGCTCAAGTGGATCATCAAAAACTGCTTTCTTTTCCACTGGCACTGAAGTGGTTAATCCTTGACCAGCCTAAAGCTTGGCTTTGCAGTCTTAAACACCTGTGCTTCTACCCTACACCAGATCCCAAAGGGATAAGTGGACACTTTATCTTCCTCTAACTTAACACAAAACTCTTTGTTATTGCCTTAAAAGATCTTTCCAATTCAGTATTAACCAAAGAAAGAAAAACTACTTGTGGCTTTGTAGCTTGATAATCATTGTGTAGCCATATTATGGCTATAGACCATTTTTGGCCAGTGTCCTTTCTGCAGAAAAAAATTTGTCACAAAATTAGCACACAAAGTGGACACTTACTATTTGAACTGAATGTCCTATATTTACTACCTTTGTTTCAGGGCCATTAAAAATCTCTCTCTCCAAATTCTCTTCACATCTTCTCTGCCTCAGGAAAACTCAAATCTTTCACTTCTTGTTTCTACTCCATACATGCCTCTATTTTGTTTGCTTTCTTCCTTTCACTCTGGAATAATAAAGTAAAACTAATAAGATACATCCAGCAGATGCAGAAGAAAAAAATCATCACACGTCTCTGACATAGTTTTCAATCCTAATTAAATTGGGCTCTCAAAGACAATCCATTCAGTTTCTGTGAGAGTGCATTCAGCATGTCTGCTGATGGAAGCACTTACAACACAGACCTTTGTAGGAGGAATTAGTTACTGTCAATCTAGAAGCTCATTAGTGTTGAAACAGGCCTTACCCCAAAAAATGTATTTCTCTCTCTTTTTTTTTTTTAATTAACAAAACACTCTTTAAGCCACATTGGTTTTTGCTCACAGTTGCTCCCAAATCTCAAGCTGTTACTGCGCAACAGAAGTGGAGAGCCATCTACTGGAAATAATACTTCTTACAGTACAACCTATAATTCTTTAATGGTTATTTTATCTTTTTTTTTCAGTCCTAATCCTCAGTGAAAAATGGCTGAGGAGCTCATACTATTTTTTTTTTTTTAATTTTAAAATTTATTTATTTTTTAAAGACCAAGTTTACAGCCCATTGCAGAGGAGGGACAGAAAACAATAAGAAAATAAAAATCATCCTGCAAATGTCAAGCAGGAATCAGAGTAATTATGCTCTAAGTTCCTATGAGAGATACACTACCAATATATGATATCCTGGCGTACGGAAGACCATAGTTATGACATATAGGGACTACAAGTAAAGCCATTGCTACTAAAACATACTAAAATCTACTTAATTTATTCTTTTTCCTTAACAGTGTATTATATTTTTATATCTTTTTTCCTTTTTTTTTTCTGCAGTAAACGATAGGAACGAGGGAGCTGTATTTTAAGAACAAACCACAGCAACAAAAATAGCTATAGACATTGTAAAAAGGCACTATTTCCTCTTAAATTCTGTCTCCACCTGCCGGGCAATGGGAGGTATGCCACTGGACGATATGAAGTATCTGACCAGCAGCAACACAATCGTGTGCTAAACATCCATGAATAATATATATTTATTACAAAGAGAGCGTCCATTAAATTTCTACAGATTCTTCTTAAATTTATTTGAGTTATGGCTATAGTCAGGAGCCTATAAGAGAAAATACTGAAATAATAGGCAGTCTTGGACTCAGCTCTTTCACTCTCTATGTGTTGCCCATAACTATTCGTTTGAGATTGAAGCAACCTGTTGGAGAAAACAATGATATTTTATTGCAACACTTTTATTGTAACATGTTTACTTCATTGTTTTTTCAATCATTTAGTTCCATTTCTAAAGTTACAGGTAGATTAACAAGTAATTGAAAAGGATTCATGTGTTTGGTTTTGGTTTGGTTAAGTACTAATGTAGAGGAGATGGGGTCACCTACATCATTTCCCTGTAGTACCAGTAGAAGGTTTCTTGCCACGGATGAATTGTGAAGCCTATGTAAATATTTTTTTTATTATGTAAAATCTTCTTAAAGATTCTGCTTCAGAAATTCAGTGTAATGGAGATGCTGAAAATGGTAAGTTGGTTTTCCCACTCTGACAACAAAGACTGACCCCTTTAATGAAATACAAACGATACCAGCATCACTAAAACAGAAACTGAAAATCCAGAGTGCTTTGCACAAGTCCAGCCCCGTAAGGACTAACAACTTCTGCTAAACACAAATTTATCTGGAAGAACCCAGTGATTGGAGCACAACAATAAAGCACAGTACAAGTATTACCCACAGCTATTTTTTTCAACACCAAATTCTTTTTTGTATGACTTTTTTTTTTTTTTTTCCCCCCAAAGGAAAGTTTGAAGAACCCAGAGCTGTAAACTCCAAGCAGCAAAGCAGGAATAATGGCATTGCACAACAAGAAGGGAAAACGTAGAACAGACTTCACTTTTTTCCACCTTTTCACTGCTGCATTTTCGGGTGTGACATCACACTGACGAAAGATGCGGACAGAAACACTCTTAGGGTTGATGCTGCTCCAAATGAGGACATGACCTCATACTCGTCCCCGCTCAGGGTAGTCAGGTAAAGCCTTTTACGGTCCACCATCGTTTTCTGGTTTTGTTTCACGAGCCCAAGAAGCGGCACACAGGCGTTGAACTCCCCGCCGCGGGGCCGGGCGCTGTCCTGACAGGAAAACTACCGCTCCCAGGAGGCGCTGCGGGACGGACGGGCGGGCGCGGGCCCGCTCTCCGCGCAGTGCACGCTGGGACTTGGAGTTTCGGTGGCCCCGCACTGTGGCGGCGGCGCACGCGGGGCGAGGAGCGCGGGAAAGGCCCTCCCCCCCCCCCCCCCCCCCTCGGAGGCTCCGCCGTCACGTGGAGCGGGGCGGAAGGGCGTGGCAGTGCGGCGTTTCCAGGTAACGGTGTGTGTGTCCCTCCGCTGGGGGCCGCCTCCCGCGCCCCTCGCCGAGTGGCGGCCAAGATGGCGGCGGCGGCGGCTGTAACGGCAGGGCCGTGAGTCCCTCCGGTAGCGCTGCCCCGCCGCATCCAGCGAAGCGAGGCCGCCGCCGTTCTCCGCTGCAGGAAGGCGAGAAAAGCTCGGAGGGGCAACTCGGGCCCCTCGGGTACCGAACGTCGGTGGAGGAGAAACCGGGCCTGGGTGACCTCCTCTCCGCCGCGGGGTGAGCCGCCCTCCACTCCCCCTCGCGTAGCGGGGCTGCCGCCTTCTCTCGCTGGCAGCGGGGAGGGGGAGGCGGCGGCGGCTGCCGGTGGTGGGGCAGGGCTGCTCGTCCCGGCCTGCACGCCCCTGCGGGCCCGCGTGGGTGGGCACCCAGGCGGCGAGGAGAGGGAAGTAGGCTCGCTGCCCGAGGAGGAGGGGTCCGGGCCGGCGGGGGAGCTGGGACGGGCAGGCCCTGGACAACCCTTGCGGTGCCAGCAGGTTGAGCGGGTCTCACCCGTCCGCCCAGAGGGAGGGTGCGTTACTCGCTCTCCAAGGAGACGCCGGCGGGGCCGTGGTAACAGCCGAGCTTTTGCCTGAAGCGATTTGAGCGGAGCCCGCCTACCTCCCCCCGGCCGGCCCGGTTTTGGCGCCGTGAAGGACCGGGCTTTCCGCGCGCCTCCTGACCGCCCCCGGCGCGCTTGGGTCGCCCCGGGCAGCAGCTCGGCGGCCAGGGCCGCCGGGAATCAGCCGCTCTGCCGGGCTGCTGCCCGCAGCGAGACCCGCTGGGCCTGGGTTCGGCGCCCCGCCGTGTGATCGGACCAGGTCGGGACGGCAGCCTGCGGGGCGCCAGGAAGGGCTTGAGCAGCGCGGCTCGGTCACGGCTCTGCAGGCTGGTAATGCTGGGCATCTCCTCCCTTGGCCCGAGTTCTGGAGTTTGAAGTTCTGCCAGCGCCTTGTTCCTGTGAGGGCTGTCCAGTGTAACGAGAGAACTCGCTCCGTTGTCTGCTCCTGTTGGTGACATACTCTGTTGGGTTAATGGTAAATTTAAGCTTAACGAGGAGTGCGTTTTTTTAAACAGCTGAACTTAAAAAATATTTGGTCTCGTTTCCAATCTTTATGGTTCTGTTAGGGCTCTTTACAACTTCCTGTTTTCCATTTAATCTTCAAATGTTTGTGTGCAGAATTTTCAGAGCTCTTGCAGTTCACATGAATGCTCTAGAGGAAAAAAGGTCAAATGCAACTCGGCTGTAGGAAAAAACATTTAAAATATGTATCTTTGATTTGTTCTGTGTTTTGTAGTGATACTTGTAAGCAAGTATATTACTATGAGGTATACAAAATATAGACTTCTATCTCACATGTTTTGACTACAATTTTATAGTTACTTTATTATTTCTGTAGAAATATACTTAAAAGGTTTTTTTTCCAAGTCTTTAGTAAATGTTGTAAGGCAGTACAACATGCTCAAATAGAGCTTTTATACAGATTCTCCATGTGCAAGATGCTGAAATCGGTAATGTGTTGCTGGATGCAGAAATAGCATAATAGGAGGATACCAAAGCTTTTGTAAGAGGATTTCTTATGGAAATACCTGGTAAAACGAAAAAGAAGAAAAAAATACGCATTAATGAAGTGTGTGGGGGGAGGTGAAAACGAAAGCTTCATGGGGAGAAGCTGAGAGAAAAGCTGGATGAACCTCTGTGTTTTTAACTGATTTGAAGGGATAAAATAGGTCAACATATCTCTGTGATCTTAAACACCCTTGAAATGTAACTGATTTGGAAATATCAAAGACTATGATATGAATAATTGGAGACTTGCTGTCTGGGAAAGACACAGTTCTGTTAGAACACTTTAAAATCTCTTTGCTGGAAGCAGTCAGGATAGCTTTATTTTTGAACTGTATTTATTATGGTGCATTGGTGTATGCCCAGTGCCCCTCTTTGAGAATATTATTCAAAATATTCCATCTGTGGCAGTGAATTCACTTCAGAGGGAATTAGAGATGCCTCCATCAAGGATAGTTGGAGATAGATTTTTATGGAAGTCTTAAATGAAATAAATGCAAATAGTATTACATAAGGAACATAAGGAACAATACTGCCATGTCTTGCTTTTCCAGTGGAAGGTAGGGAAAAACTTGCTAGGGTTTCAGAAGAATTATATAACGTGGTGATGAGGAAACAGCTTACTGAATTGGACTGTAAACCCAAATGGCCTCTAATCTTGTCAAGATGAACTCATTATGCTTAGCAGCATGGGTCAGGATAGAGTGCTGGTTGTAATGTTGAAATAAGTTGAAATAAGTGTAGTCTGTTCTACTGTTTCCCTTCTTGCTCATCTACAAAGCTGAACACTTGTAACTGAAGAAAGTTGGTGCAAATTTACCTTGAGTTGTCAGGAGAGCTTTCCTACAAATTTTTCATAGAATACTTGCACTTCTACATGAGAACAAATATGAAAGGGTATTGTGTTCATACTTTCTAAATGTGACAGGTCAGTTGCACAGGAGGTGTGGTTTTACAGTTGATCTGACTGGGTTTCACTCCTGATGGCATGGCTTTTAATTTGCCTTTGTTGAACCTACAGATAGTTCTTATGTAGTCACAAGGTTAGCCAGGTCAGGAAGCTTATTCAGTTGAGAATTTGTCTGTTTGATTTTATTTATTTATTTATTTAAGTTTCAGCCTTGTTGGGTAGCTAGTTTATAGGTTGCTCCAAACTGTGGCAGCATGTCTTATGTTGGTACACTGTTGAGTGGATTCTGTGGTTATGGTATAATGAGCATACCTGGTAGGTCCCCATTTCCTTACTTTGTGCACCTACTGAGAGGGCTGCAATTTTGATTGAATTCTGTACCTAAGCAATATAGGTGTACTAGTACAACTTTTAGTTCAGGATTATTTTTTTGCTGGAACTGATGATAATAAACCCACAAAATTCTCTAATACTTCTTAATCTTGAGTTTTAGCTGCTCTCTTCCCCTGTACTGTGTAAAATCTTGGTGTGACAATAATAGTAGAAAGGCTGCAGTAAAACATTTAGAAATAAATGGTCCTTTTACTATTATTTTTACTTGTTAAAATTAAAACTAGGATTGTGTAACATAGTACCTAAAACTAGCTGGAAGAAGGATTTCTCTGCAAGACTTTCTTCTATGCAATGGAAGTTCATAGAAAAAGTTTGTAGCACCATGCAGGGGAACTGTGCCAGCAGCACTTAAATTGTACAGTTTTTATTGCAGCCTGGGAGTATATAGAGTTATGTGTTCCTCACCTTTTTGAACAGGATTTTTGAAAAGTCAAATTTTGCTCCTTTAAAGGATTACTTAGATCTTGCAGCTTTAATAGCTTTCTTATTACTGATGTCAAAACTAGAAGTGAAAGTGAAAATGTATCTATTAACTTTTTACTGTACAGAATGACAGTATTAGAAAGCAGCAAAGCTCTAGGAAACCAAAATTATTCTGTTAGGTTTTGGTAGAAGCTATAATAGTATAGGTGGCGTGGCATTCACTCCTGTATTAAAGAAAGTAAAAATCCTTTTCTTGATACCTAATTTCTCTGTGTTGTATCAAGTATCCCCCTCGGTGCTCTGCTGTCAGCATCTTAGTAGGGCAATGTGAAAGTTTGACATACTACATCTCTGAAGTCACTTACTGTTTTGAATAAACATTACCCTGGACTTGAAAATACAGACTTTGTAAACTACAAAACTTTATTAGAAAGACTACCTTATGAACTACAAACTACTTGGCTGGTAGTTGGTTACAGTTGGTAGCTGTTAAACTATAACAAACAGTGTATAGTGTATTTTGAGTATTGAAAGCCTTAAAAAAATAAATATGCAATCTAAGAGCAGGGATGGAAAAAAAGTTTTTAAAAACCCCAACCTGCAACTACTCTGTATTCTATTTTTAATGGCAGTATCGGTGGTGTTAGTACTGTTACATTTTTAGTAACAGTTTACTGAACAGAGAATTTTAGTTTCCTAAACTGGCCTTGTGTTTTCATTTTATGATGTGTGTGTAGCTGTCATCTCAGATTATGAATTTTCAAGATGCTCTGCATAAACTGGTTTTTATTAATACAGCACATTTCTTTTACCTGTTTATTTTAGATTCTTTTTATTGATTGCTTGTCATGGCAGCAGGAGGTGGTCCCTTTGAAGAAGGCATGAATGATCAGGACATGCCTAGCTGGAGCAATGAGAGCCTTGATGACCGGTTAAACAACACGGTATAATTCATCTTCTCTTTCTGTTGGCATTTTATGCTGTATATTAAAATTAGCAAGAAGCTTCTGTTAGTGGCAGGTAACAATGCAAACCCCAAAGCCTTGTCAGTACAACTTTACAGTAAAATATCCACAAAGCCAATAAAAATAATTGTGGTAGATGTACGCAAGTAATGAGTGTTATTCAGAGGTTGTGAAATGTGTAGCTGTATTCATGGGAAGTGGTAAATAAAAGTAGCTCGACCCAGAAGAATTGTGGGTGTCATGAACGTGAAAACACTTATTTTCAAAGTTCTGAACTGCTGCGCAGTCTTCTTTAGCAAAGAATTAAAATGCAATTTTAGCTTCATTTGAAACTAATTTATTGCAATGCAGGATGAAATAGGTTGAAAATTTCATGACAAGCCATTTTTAACATCTACAGTGGAGTAAAATTGCATTTTGTAAAGTGATGTTTGCTCTAGACAAGTTAGTGCATGTCTTGATAATTGCTTTTTATTTTTATTTCTGAAATGGAAGTAAATTCTCATTGAATTGAAATATTTACTTTTTATCTATGTGGATAACAAATGCAACTTTTTTTTTTTTTTTCTCCTCCCTTTGGTTCCTTTGAAGGACTGGGGAAGTAAACAGAAAAAAGCAAACAGGTCTTCAGAAAAAAACAAGAAAAAGCTTGCTGGGGAAGCTGAAGCAAGGCTTACAAATGATATATCTCCAGAATCCTCACCTGGAATGGGACGACGGAAGACCAGAACTCCTCATAGTTTTCCTCATACCCGATACATGACCCAGATGTCTGTTCCAGAGCAGGCTGAGCTAGAGAGGCTTAAGCAAAGAATAAACTTCAGTGATCTGGATCAGGTTTGCATGAATACTAGTTCCCACTACACATATGGATACAAAATTTATTCAACTATTTCTTACTCATTTGTCAAATCATTAAGATTGCATGAGCGATTAAGATTAGAAAAAGCTTACAGGCACCCTGGGAGTCAAATGAAAATTCTGGTTTTGGACTTCAGAAAATTGTGGAAAGTTTTGGACTGTGGCTTTCTAATGCTTGAGAGTATGCTGTCTTAACTTTTCCTCTCATCATTAGCATATTTCTCTGTCGCCAAACAGTATTTGTTACTCATCATGCTTGTCTGCCACTCAAAAATATTTGTTACCATATTCTGAAAGTCTGTTCTTGAAGTGCCAGTTTGTAATTGTGAACATTGTTACCCTTCTGGATTAAGCGGAAGAGTAGCCTTAAAAAATGCTTCTCAGGAGGGTGTAGAGAAATGTATGGTATGAATTCTTGAGCCATAACTGCTTCTCAGTGGCACATTCATCCTTCCCTTGTCCAAAACAAATAAAAGTATAAGGGATTATTTCTTCGGTAACAAAGAATTGCAGAACCCATTTGCTTCTCAGCTGTCCTTGGAGGGCGGGCTTGCTTGCTGGATAATATATGGCACGAATCACCAGCACTGTCTTCAGCTGGCTTTTTGGCTAGTCAGTGACTAATCCAAGTGGTGAAATTGAACAGTATTTAGAATATATTGGAGAAAAAGATGAAGTGCCTTTTATAACTTTTTTTTTCTTTTTTTTTAATAGAGAAGCATTGGAAGTGATTCTCAAGGCAGGGCAACAGCTGCTAACAACAAACGTCAACTTAATGAAAACAAAAAGCCATTCAACTTCGTGTCACTGCAGATAAACACGAACAAAAGTAGAGAACCTGCCTCAGGTTCCCAAAAAAAGGAAAGTGGGGTATCACTGCAATGTAAAGAGTGGCTTGGAACAGCTCTAAGCAAGGATTTCTTGCAAAATTGTCAAGTCTCTGCTCAAGAAGATGGACAAGGAGAATCATCTATGGATAGTAGTCAGGTATTTACATAGCCTATAAAGTCTACAGACTATTTACTCTTACTAAGTTTTATATTACCTTGTGACTTTTCAGTGTATCTCTGAATTTCTGAAAAGCGTAATTGTTAAAGCTTTGCTGGAGATCCTTAATTGCCTTCTGTTCTAGAAGGTAACTTGAGATAAATATGAAATTGACCTTAGTTTTGTATTGTTCTTTAGAAATCTGTTTGTTGGCAACAGAAGTAGTATTGATTTTTGCCTGAGAGGTTGCTGCTCTTATACAGTTCCACAAAATGCTCTCGAAGTTTAATATTACATGTTAATGAGATCATTTTTCTTTTGGCCTGTGTTGGCAAGGAGCCCTGTGCTTCAGCCTTGCAACTTCATGCATGCTTAAATCTTGTAAAAGCTGTTGACTTTTAACCACTTGCAGAAGTGTGCTTAGAGGATTGAAAGTACTGCTATGTCACCCCTTTAATTACTACTTTGCTGTTGCTATCACCATGTCTTGTGCATTAATTACTTTAAATCTGTAGCTGAATGCCTTCAGTAACTTGAGTATCTTTACAGATTGTGAGCAGACTAGTTCAAATTCGCGACTATATTGCTAAGGCCAGCTCCATGCGGGATGATCTTGTAGAGAAAAATGAAAGATCGGCCAATGTTGAGCGTTTATCACACCTTATAGATCACCTTAAAGAGCAGGAGAAATCCTATCTGAAATTTTTGCAAAAGATGCTTGTAAGTTTGAGAAATAATATGTTTATTTCTGCACTGTAAGCTCTTTTAGGAGTTGACCATTGGTGTTTTGATGGTGGCACTGGGGGTGTTGATTTTGTTATGTAGTACGTTCCAGCATTCATTTTTACTACCCCCTTATATAGCTTTTGATTTATACCAATGAAATATTTCAGGCTAGAGAAAATGAGGAGGATGATGTTCGGACTATAGATTCAGCTGTGGGATCTGGTTCTGTAGGGGAGAGCACATCGCTAAACATTGATGTGCGGTCTGAGGCTTCAGATACCACGGTAAGCTGCCTTTTAGTAATTAAGGTGCTAGAATAGAAATGAAGACTTTGTTTTGTTTTTGACATGATTGTTATGATAGTGTCATAATCTGCAGTTCAATTAAATAGTAAACCCCCAAACCTTTTGTTCAGGAGGAGTTCGTGCATGTGTGGATATGTTTTTAAATTTTTTGTATGAGAAAAAATGTAATGATTCTGTCACAACAATAGTATATCTTGGCTTGTTTTAAAAAAAAAATTTATTCTTTCTTCAAAATAGAATGAAAGCTTAAATGCTTGCTTTGGCAGAGCATGCACTGGGTTGATGTAGGAAGGAATATTTATTAGTTTATTAGTGGGGAAAACTTGATGTTGTTGGGTAAGGGAGAGGTCATTAGTGGACCATTGCAGGAGTATCATTCTAGTGACATGATAAAAGTATTGACCTAGCACTAAAGAGATGAGCACCTTCCAGAAAATGTTCTAAATTTAGTTCTGGGAAACACAGTCTTCCTTTGTTTATAAAAGCTTTTACAATAATGTTGTAAACAAGTCTTGGTGTAGATATAAAAGCATTTTAATAACTACTTGTGTTATACGTCTTCCAATAGTACTATACTGAGGAAAAGCACTAGAGAGCTGGTACTCTTTTGGTCAGTTAGTCACTGAATGTTCTATGAACCAGGAGAATTTATGTACTTGGAAGTAAAACAGCAGTTTAAGCGTTAAAAAGTTTTTGTGATTATTTTAGCTTTGTAAGAGCTCTTTCTGTTCTTGTAAAAACAAAATTATACATGTCGAAGATGCACTTTTAAATTTTAAAAAAAGCCTGAAAAATGCAGAAAAAGACTAAAGCAGTTTTTAAGACGCATGCATGTAAACTTGCATTTTTCACCATCTTCATCTTTGGTTTTAGTTTTATGTTTGGCTTTATTTCTCTTTACTTGCAGTTTGAGTATATTATGTGCAGACTGAATACTTCTAGTCTTCCAAGGCTGATTGCTATATGGAGTCATACTGTTATGAAAATTAAAAAAATTACTAAAAATGTTTTTGCTCTTTAGTAGATTGTATTTAATACTACTTTTCATTATTTGACAAGTTATAAGTGGTTAGGTTTGTAACTTAAAAGTGCATGTTAAGTTAAACATGTGAACATGGAGCACATGTTCAAAATCTAACATACTAAACTGTTTAATAAAGGAGGTATCTTTTAGTTTGAGCTTTCGGCCCCGCATTGAGGACAAACTAGGGAATTCAGCTTCCCGAGAACAGGTTACAGACATTGATGTTACAGCAAGCCCTAAAGGGAAAAGTGACAGAGCTCCTCTGAATGGCAGGGAAATCTGGCCTTGTAGGATTAATAGCCAAGAACATGGATTGCCTTCAAAGGTACACTTCAAAATATTATTTTAGCCTCAAATAGGGTTTATACTTGCTGTTGCTATGGCTTGTTGATTTTCTTTCTTTTCATTAACTGTATTGAATGTACTTGTTGCTTACAGTGAGTGTTCCCATTTGGCCTGCTTGTCTGTATCCAGCTCTCTGCCTCTCTGTTCATGAAATAAATCCTCTGTGCCTAGTTCTTTTTCTTTAGGGATGTTTGACAACTTTACTCAAGTGCTACATGGACAGAGAAAGTACTGGATGTAACTCTGTACAGCAGGTGTTCTGGTTTTATGTAGATAATTCAGTTTTGCTGTTCTTTCTGTGAGAAGAATGTAAATGTGACTTCAGTCACTTAATATTTACACCAATAGTGTCCCAATGAAAATTTATTTATTTAATACCATATAGAAAAAATAAATTAAAGAGTAATAGCTTTAACTAGTTCCACCACTGTTTTTGTGTAGCTGTTTATTTAAATACTTGATTGGAAAGAGGAAGGCTACTAAGATGATGCTTGGATTCAAAAACTTCTTTTGTTATCTGTTTCTAGCTTTTCTGTGGCTTTATCTCTTAAGTTGATTTGAAAAAAAACAACCAAAAACAAACAACAAGCCAAACAGGAAAGAAGTCCAAGTTCATTGGGTTTTTTTCCATAAAACTCTTAGATGTTTTGTCAAGCTTATTAGTCTAAGCTTGAAAAATTTTAACTCAAGCAAATCTGCTACTTCAGGTAAAGCATAGATTATTTAATAGGTGAGCAAGGCTGCGGAACATCCCCTTTTTCCATTTTTTTCCTTGTTTCTTCCCGTGTTGATTTTACTGTGTACTCTGTTTTGCCTCTGCTGTTAAACTTTCCTCATACATAAAAAAGCAATAATCAGTGACAGCTGCAGTGACAGTTGGAGAATTCTGGATATGTTTGCCTTTCTCTGCTGAAAAGATGAGCATTCCCTGGTTCCTGGAACTAGTTAATAAGATGCCTGATTCTATTCTGATTTTTTGTGTTGAAATTTTGGACAGAGATGGTTTTGAACGTCAGGAATTCAGCACTATGGGGAGAGAATATGTTCCTTTAAGTTAGTACTGTTCTTTTTAAACACTTGTCAACTTAGAACAAGGAGCCAAATTTTCCTAGATTTCTTCTGCATAGGGTGATAATCCAGCTTCAAACAGGATAAGGATCTTAACTGATGATGTCTCATTAAAATACTCTATTTGCTGACAATCACTGAATAAAAGTTCTGAGGGAAATATCCATCCCTAATTAGGATAGGATGAGGAAAATAACTTAGCTTTAATGCATTTTAATTACTCTACATTCCTTCATTTATTCAGATCTATTTCTGTGTCTTTGAAAATGTGGTATATAGGTAGTTCTATGCATGGTTTTGATTTGAAATCCATTTATATAAATATGGCCTGTTCTAGAGTCTATGGCATAAACATAGTATACAAAACTAAACATGTTTTATAGGTTAGCAAAGAATAACTGCCAAAAAAGTTCTGCTGAAAATTTAGAGATTTTAGTCCAGTAAATCAAGATCATGTATTGTGTGGCTCCATGGCATTATGTGTGTCCTATGCTTTATCTTGCTTAGTTTTACCATCTTTTATGATTCAAAAGACAGAGTTATGCTTTAGTCTTTGGGGCATGCTAGGACAGCTAACTGAACTTCTGAAGAGAACTTAAATCCCAAGAGTGCTAAGCATGGTACAAGCTTTTCCATGGGATGTCTGACATTTTTAGATGGGAAAGAACTGAATGAAAGGTGAAGCTGTTTTCACTTTCAGCTTTCTTACATTGAACAGGCTGTTGGATTCTTTTAAAGTCCTATGTGTTTAACACTTCTAGCACTAGTGCTTAAAAAACCTGATTATTAATGTTCTTCCATATTTTGCAGGCCAGAGATCCTCAACAGGAGGCTAAAGAGGAGCTGGAGAACTTGAAGAAGCAGCATGATTTATTGAAAAGGATGCTACAACAGCAGGAGCAATTGAAGGCTCTTCAAGGAAGACAGGCAGCTCTTCTTGCTTTGCAGCATAAAGCAGAGCAAGCAATTGCAGTCATGGATGATTCTGGTATGTGGAATGATGGTGTCTTTGATAGCATGTTAGCATGCTGATTGAATCATTAAAGCTGGAATTGTGGAATGCACATTAAAAAGTGTGGTTTGGTTGGGTTTTTAAAATATAATTAATATATATATTAACATATATATATTGATAATGTTAAAAAATTTTGCTGCAGGGCTTTAATTCTGAAAAGAGTTGCCAGTGTGTGAGTGTAAAATAGCATGTCAATTAAAATTTCCACTAATTTCTGTGGGTACTTGTAAATTCTTAAAAGTGTGGCATTTTTTTTTTTATTTTTATTTTTTTTTTAAAGAATTGGTCTGCCATGTCAGATTAGGAGTCTGCCTCTCATTTCAGTCCTGGGGCCAGGCCTTTGAGGAAAGAATCAGTGGATGATAGTGTTTTTTGCATCTCTCTGGGCATAGGTTTCAGGTTTTGGTTTGCTTTTTCATGGGATTTTTGTTTTTGTTGGCTGGTTGCTTGGCAGTTTAGTGTACAGCAGTAGACTATTGGTTTATCCAATAAAGGAGGGAATTGCTAAAGCAGTTCTGTAAGTAATTATGAAACTATAAATTTGAACTTTTGTAACATGTAGATTAATTGGAGGCATGGTTCTGATAATAGAGCACCACAGTCATGACATTCAGTTTAAAAGCATTCCTTTAATTCTATATGTTCTCAACATTTAAAAAATTATCTTTGGGATAAAGACCTCTTTTTGATGTCTACTTCAAAGTTTGTCAGCAGAGTTGTTTTCTCAACAGTTCAGTCTTAAAGGGAGACAGTTGTCTTTGATTTGCATAATGTTGACATGGGAATTATCTTTTATTTATTGGAAACTTACAGTGCTCCCTACCCATTCCTAAATTCTGTTTAATTTGCTGTAGAAATAGGGTTACAGGTATGTGTAGAGAATGACATTTTTGCACTGAGCAAGTTTGTGTTCAGTCTGCATTACTATTCCATGACTCTTCCCCATCAGAATTGCCATTATGCTTGATTAGAGGGTATACATAGGGTAGCAGTTAGGTGTTGTATTTTGAAGAGGTTAATTTATAGAAAAGTGAGCATTGCTTTCTTAAGTTCCTTGCTTTTTCTACTATTTCCTCTGTTTGATAGACTATAGGAAAGAAGGTGAAACTACTTAGGAAAACTCTAGATTTTTAGGTTAGGGAGAGAAAGATGGTGGGTAGGGACCTTTTAGAAGGCTACCCCTGGAGAAAGAAAAGCAAGTGCCTTCAAAAAGTGTTTTCTTGTTTCTTAAGTTGTTTTCAGTAACTACTTTTCTCTCATCTGCTCTGCAGCACTAGACCTGTGATGGCAACTTTTCTTTCCTCAGATATACAAAACTCCATGTGGGTGAGGATAGATGAAGTGGGTAGAAAATATGGGTACTTATGATAATTACATTTTCTTTGGTGTTGATTTTGTTTCATATTTGCATTGGTGTCACTTTTAGTAACAGTTTCTTACTGCTGTTTCTGTTGACTTACTTAAAGATGTGGTACATCCCAGAACTGTAGGGGAAGAAATGTAAAGAATCAAATTCAATAAATAATGAGTAAATGTTTTGGTAAAATAAATGTTTTGAAACCTGAAAACAGTAAAACATTATTGTGCAGGCAACAAGGTCATGATCTATGGGGGGGAAAAAAAAAACCGCATTTGTCCTTGATTTTTCTTATGAAGTGTTGGTTCATATTTGGGGAAAAAAAAAATTGACCCACCCACATTATTTTGATCTCTCAAGTGCCAGTTTAATGTCTTAGTGCTGCTTGAATCTGAACTTTCAGGAAGAGGAAAAAGTGTTGCCTTTTTGATGTATTACTCATATAAAAATTTTAAGGACAAACCCCCAAGACTGCTTGCAGATGTAAAGATTACAGTGTATACCAAGATGAAAGCTTGGTGTCCTTTTAATTTATTAATATAAGAAAGTAAAATCGCATGCACTGTTGTTAGCTCAGCTATACTAAGGAATAACAGTTTTGTTTCTAACAAGCAGAATGTTTCCATCAACCCTACTTGGTTGGTTGTTTCCATTTTGCTCTTTAGCAAAACACAGGACAGAATTAAAAAGTGCTTTTGTAGGTTTCTTTACAAAGGGGATGCGAGTTGGCCTGGTAGTCTCTCTGTTATGGAAGTGATCTTCCATAAGTGTAAACCTGGTGGGAAGAACACAACAAAAATAATTGCTGTATTTTAATAGTTGCAGTGTATTAGTTCTAGTATATTAGTGTATTAGTTCTAGTTAAACCAAGCATTTTCATCAAATAGCCTTTCTTTTATTTCTGTAGAAAATTATTTACTTTTTTTTTCCTCTGCATGCCCAGTTGTAACAGAGACTACAGGCAGTGTTTCAGGAGTAAGCCTTACATCAGAACTAAATGAAGAATTGAATGATTTAATTCAGCGCTTTCACAACCAACTTCATGATTCTCAGGTCAGTCCTTGGATTGCACTATTTAAGTTTAGCCATTAGCAATTTTTCTTACTCTTTTGAACAGTGCAGTTAAATGTATTTCTTGCTTATTTGTGTGCATTTGCTAGTGGAGTGATTAGGTTTCCCCCAAATAGGAAAGTTCAACAATTTTGTGTTTGTAAGAATTTTTTAGCTCAACAAGCCATGCTTTTTGGCTTGCAGCTTTCCCTGAAAGTCCAGAGAAGTAGTTTCTATAATGCAGTACAATTACATATTAACCCTATATATAGTTGGGATATAATTAAAGTGGTTTAACTTTATATTTAACTTTATATATTTAACTATACTATAATTAAAGTATCTTTGATACGGTGTTGAGCCTAGCAAGCCTATAAGAGGGCTTTTTGTATCTTGAAATTTATTTGGCTTTTTTCATAGTACTCTGAGTGAAATGAATTTGCTCTTTTTGTTCAGTCTGTGCCAGACAATAGAAGGCAAGCAGAAAGTCTTTCACTTACCAGAGAGATTTCACAAGGCAGAAACTCTTCAGTGTCTGAACACCTGTCAGATGAGAAGACACAGCTTTATAACAAGATGAGAAAGTTGCAGGGTAAAAAGCAAAAAATGGACAAACTGTTAGGAGAACTTCATACACTTCGTGACCAGCATCTAAATAACTCTTCTTGTAAGTAACATGGGCAGAATTGTATCTTCTCAAGAATACAACTTTTTTAATGTGCATTTGTAACATGGTCTTGCAATGAGTTAATGAAATAGATGAATTAAGCTGTGCTTGGCAATATTATGTAAGCTGTCTTTAATGCTATATAAGTTTCTGGCTGAATGGAGAGCTCTGCAAGTAATGAGTGTTTTTGCTAGTAGCACAACAATCAAAGTTGACTAACATGAGGATGTGATGACAGGGTTTTTTTTCTTCAAGTCTTGTCTGTGACACATGACTTGTTGAGTGTACCACTGAAACCTTGTCACAGTACATCACAGTGCATCTGTGTTTATGTACTTGGCACTTCAGACGTTTGTAGCTCTTTGGCATTATGGGGTTTCTTTGCCTACTGTCAAAAGAATTTCTCATTCACTAGTTGCAGAGACTTCAGTCGTAAGCCATGTGGGCCTACTTGCTGGTCTTGCTTTTTTTTATTTCTAGAAATACATTTTTACTTGTAAAGTTTGTCCCAAAGCTGGAAACTTCTGTGGGCTGATGACAGTGTATCCTGGTTACCCTTAAGAAATTAAGCCCTTCTGGAGAGAAGGACAGATCAATTTAATAGCTGCTGCATTACTGTGCCTTAGTCTTTACTTAAGGCCCATAGTATGAACATATTTGCATATGATTTCATATAGCTAGAAAAAACAAACATCAGATCTCAGATCTAAGTTTTGTAGTGTATGGACACAAGACCTTAGTAGAAGACAACAAATGTTAAGATGGGTCTCTATCATGCTGAAATGTTAAATTTCAAAAAAAGCAATTCAGACATAAACACTTAAATAATTCTTTGGGCAGATTCACAGCATGAAAGCTCACAATTCTGAAGTTCCATAGAGTTAAAATTAACTGAATGGTCTTGTTTACAAGAGCTACTTTTTATTCTCTTCCTATTGGTATTACATATCATGGAACCTTAAGACCAAAAGCATTTATTCTTCTATGAGAGGAATTAATTGCAGTTTTATATGTTAGTAATATTTTCTGTAGTTACATTTTGACATAATGTAGTTAACCAGGTCCCTTTTTGCAGGTTGTTCTTACAGCTGTATTTCTTTTCTGTAGTTTTTCCTGCCTCAGGTTCTCCTCAAAGGAGTATTGATCAGAGGAGTACAACTTCAGCTGGTCCTGTAGGCATAGTAACTGTTGTCAATGGTGAATCAAATACCCTGGCATCTGCTCCCTATCCTCCTGATTCCCTGGTTTCTCAGAATGAGAGTGAAGAAGATGACAATCTAAATCCAACAGAAAAGCTTCAGTAAAAGTTCTTCATTTTTTTCATAATGAGCTTTAGTGATTTTGAGTATTACTTTTTAATAAGCTGTGTGTTAAGAAATAATTTCGTATTTTAATCCACTTAATTTATTATTATAGACCATTTTAGTAATCTAAGTTAATGATTTCAGAGCTTCAAGCAAAAGATTCTTAAATATAAGAAAATTGCAGTAAACCTTTAAGAACTGTAAATGATACCTCCTTTTTTCAACTCTACATAGATATGGTTAATATGAGAAAACATATAGCATATATATACTTTTTTTTTTTCTCCTCAGGAAGCTCAATGAAGTTCGTAAGAGGCTGAATGAGTTACGTGAGTTAGTTCACTACTATGAGCAAACATCTGATATGATGACAGATGCTGTAAATGAGAACACTAAGGAAGAGGAGGAAACAGAACAATCAGAAAGTGATTCTGAACATGAGGATCCACAGCCTGTTACAAATATTAGGTTGTCATATTTTTTGTCATCCTAAATCTTTGTAGCCAAGTTGTTGCAAGTTTTCTTAAGCAATACATTATTTTAACCAACCAGAAGTAACTAAGTTCTGTAATTTCATTAACTTTTTTATTTGAAGTAGCTTTCTTATACAGATAATAATGATCTTGCCTTGTTTATTTTTACAGCAAATGTAGATTAGATTTGACATTTAGAAAATCAGTTATAAGAGACTTCAAAATATGTACTTCCTTTGGGCTTAAGTACTAAATTCATGTGTATGGAATTCAACTAGATGTTTATCAGGCCTAGAGTAGAGGTTG
This sequence comes from Heliangelus exortis, assembly GCF_036169615.1. Taxonomy (NCBI): domain Eukaryota; kingdom Metazoa; phylum Chordata; class Aves; order Apodiformes; family Trochilidae; genus Heliangelus; species Heliangelus exortis. The sequence continues at coordinate 23,924,912 of NC_092425.1, read as the reverse complement.
GAATAAATACAAATTTCAGTTGAGAGTCAGAGCTGTAGTCCAACACTGTAGGACAAGGCTGTGCATCAAGAATCTCCACTGTGCAGCAATGAATACTAATTTAGCTGTGATTAATGTAAAGCTTTTATAATATAGACATACACCTTGAATGGCTTCTGTATTGTCAGTCTAGCAGGTGATAACTTGCAGCTGCTTCTGATTGCTTAAAAAAATCTGTTGGAGAGATTAAATTCTGAATATCTGGACTGATATGTGAAGTTACTTATCTTTACTGTTTTTAAAAGTAACAAAATACATTTCTCTAAATGCCAGTTAATAAAATGTTAAATAAAATTCAATCGATACCTGTTCTTAAAAAGCTAACATGAGTAATGTGTTTTACCCTAGAAACCCTCAAGGAATCAGTAGTTGGAGTGAGATGAATAGCAACTCAAATGTACAGTGTGGAACTAATAACAGAGATGGAAGACATCTTAATACAGACTGTGAAATAAATAACCGATCTGCTGCTAATATTAGGACTCTAAAAATGTCTTCTACACTAGGTAAATTCTAAAATCTTCTCATAATTTTAAGTCTTAATGCAAATAATTGATAGCTGCACAGTAGAACCTTGTTTGGTGAGCAAAATGTTCAAGAGTCTGACCTTTAAGCTGATACATGTACAGTTTTTACAATGGAGGTAATAATAAAAATAAAAAGAGGTTCAGTAGTATGTCATTAGCACTGTTTTGTTTTCTTCTCTCCCCACCTCCAGACTGTCATAATAGAGAGGATGACAAAGATACTGACTTACCCCAAGGTGAAGATGATGAAGTAGAAGAAGACAGAGTTAGTGAAGATTCCATGTCTAGTCACAGAAGCAGCCTGGGTGATGCTGTTGGAGATGCAGAGTTTGAGCAGAAGATCAATAGGCTTATAGCTGCAAAACAGAAACTCAGGCAGTTACAAAATCTTGCTGCTATGGTGCAGGTATTTTATGAACATAAATTCATTATTTAATGTAATCTATAACTTCTAATAGGGAAAAACACTGCTATAATTTTAAATGCACATTTTTAGGCTGAGGAAAAGAGTGTGTGTTTGATTTTTTTGACTTCAAAGGTGATAGTTCTGAAGTTCAAAAAATTTTTTGGGGGGCGGGGGGGTGCTAACCTAGCAGAAGAGTGGACAATACTTAACTTTAGCACTGGATTACAAAATAAGTATCAGTAAGTATCAGTATTAGGAAGTCTAAATATTTTTGTAAATAACATTCATCTACATTTTTAAGCTTAAAATTACTATTAATGTTAGTTTTTGAAATCTAGGCTTTGCAGTCTCGCTCAGTTGGGGTGTTTGGGTTTGGAAAGGGGGGGATCTTTTTGGTTGGTTTTATATGTTGAGGGCCAAGTATGAATTCACAGTGGTTTTAATTTAGAATACTTCATGTGATCTTTCTTAAAAATATATTTTATGTATCTAATGTCCCTACAGAATGCCCAAATTTGGGCACTGTCTAGTGCAATGTCTCCATACTGTAGGTGTATCAGAAATGTATAGGCTTTATGGTAAGAACTCTAAAATCAATCTTCATTAGATCATATGTTTTACAACAGCAACAGTATACACACTGTTGTTATTTCAGGATTATATTATTATAAACAACTTGCCTCCATCTGTATCACATTCGTTTTTATCATCAGTAGATAGAAATTAGCTGTGCAGTATTGTGAATCAACATAAGAGATGATAGAGCAGCTTCCATAATAACTAAATTAATAGCATGTCTTCAGTCATTGTTTCATATTTACAAGGGTTGTATCTGTCTGTACTTAGTCATGGTATTGTAGGTCAGTGTAGCTGTGTCACTGGTGATGATCTCTCCTGTTCTGCAGGTTCTGTGTTCAGAACAATCATGTTGGAAAACAAAATAAGCAGTGGCTACAGATTTAATATTTTCAACTTAAATTCAGAACTGAATATACAAAAATTACGTAAACAGCAAAAGTTGAATAGAGAGCCGTATAAAAGGCTGTTTCTAAGATATTTCAGATTTAATTTGCAAGAGTAATATTGTTCTTATTTTAAGCTGTTAATAGTAATATTTAATTTCATTACTACATTAACAGTGTTATTTCTCCCCAGTCTCCTATTCCTCTTCTTACCACTCTGTTTTCTTCCCATACCTGTGTGTTTCTACCCACTCAGTTACAGGTATAAAATACAATTCAAGCGGTTTATGCTTCCAGAATGAGACAAGTGGTTATACATTCACAATGGAAGGTTTAATAGTGTGAGCTCTACAGTTTTAGGTATTCTCATTAATTTAGCTTATCTTAGGGTTGTGATGTCATGAAGACGATGACTTCTGAGTTTATGATCTGAACTAAAGACTGTTTAGTTTTGATAAATTAGCTAAACTAAATTAGTTATATTTTGTGCATGAGCTTGAAAATAGTCTGTTTTCCTTTCTGACATCCTTTCAGGATGATGATCCAGAACCTCAAGCAACAATTGCAAATGCATCTAATGCTGGGGACTTGTTTTTGGGCGAGATGGAAGAGGCAAAGCAACAGCCGAATAATGTCCGAGCTAGTACCAACAAGTTACAAAAAGATGTAGGACTAAATGAGAAAGCAAGGTATGCCTTTGTCAAAGGATAGTGGAACCATGCTCTAGGCTACTTTTTGCCAAATAACATGCTAATAACTTACTTACACAGGGAGAAGTTTTATGAAGCTAAACTCCAGCAGCAGCAACGGGAGCTTAAGCAGTTAGAAGAAGAAAGAAGAAAACTGATTGAAATTCAGGAAAAAATTCAAGTGTTACAGAAAGCTTGTCCTGACCTTCAAGTAGGTAGAATGTATTTCTATGTTTTCCTAAGCTGTTGAGCCACAAAAAAAAAAAAATGGTAAAGAGATTTTAAATATGAGAATGTGAAAAAAATTTAAATTGATAGTACTTTTATGTACTGTGAGCACATGAACCTCTAAGACTAGAGAATGGCTCTGGTTTTCCCAATCCACTGTAGCTTCTTGCTCAGTGATTTCTCTACCAAGCTCTAATTTCACTATAGCTTGTCTTAAAAAGACTTGATCTAGTCTTCAGAAGTAGAGAACTTTCTATCTTACTTTTAGCCTGAAATGTCTGTCTGTACCCGCTAGTCACTAAGTCTTGACTCCTTGTAGTTGTCATTTGTAGATTCTGGTATTTTGAAACAATACCATGTCTTGCAAGTGTGATCCACACTGATTTATTCAAACTTAACTGCACCGTGCTGTACGGTTTCTTATACTCTTTGAAGATCTTTTCTATGAAGCTGAGCAGTAGATTCTCAATATTGTGCATCTACAGCTTTATAGAATGTTATATTACATAAAAATTAAGTTTTATTGATGCTGGCTATGTTCTGAAATAAGGTTTTATCCTTTATTCAAAACTTATTTTCATTGAATACTAATTCTCTTATTTCATAAAGCGTAAACTGTGCTGAATTTTAATAGTAGGTAAGTCTTAAAAAGCTACTTTACTCTATTTTGCCATTTGGTTTTCTCTTCCAGGTGTCAGCTGGCTTGGGTAGCTGCCCAGCAAATAGGCAGACTTCACCAGCAACCTCAACTCCAGCTATGAATGAGTGTAACACAGCTGGAAAGCCTTTACTTGAATTTGATGAATCTGTACCAGTAGGCAATGAGGTATTTCATACTTGATACTTGTCCAAGTGAGCTAGAACTTTGTTTTCCTTTTTAAACCTTCCATTTCACATGGTGTTAGAGTACTTGATGCAAGAGGCTTTTTCTGAAAATTTTGCTAGCATTTGTGTGGGTGGAAGGATATGTGATGAAAAGAGCTTCTTGGCTAGACTAGGCATCAGAAGCAAATACCTGAAAAACACCTTGATAGACTTTCTCTCTGAATTGCATCAGCATTCTTGTAATTTTTTCTTCCAAGAGTTTGTGAGGCTGATAAGGCAATGCTTCCACTATTGTCATTTAAAACCAAATTTTCTGTCTCCTGAGAAGAGAGTTTCAGGACTTTGGCATCTTCTAAATAAGTGTTATAGGACATCTTGTGACTTTCAAGAAGCCCTTGTCTTAATTTTCAGAATTTTCTAGAGAAACATTGTCATGCTACTTAGAGCTAACTAAAAGTGCATAAATTAGAAGATAAAACCAGTGTTGAGTGAAAATGCATATCTTTTCTTTGAAAATTTTGTTATGTAATGTTTCGTTACCTTAGATTTTGCAGTATTTGGGATAAGTGGTAAATACAGGATGTATTTTCCAGCTTGCTGTACTCTAACTGGAGTTTCAGTATAATGCAAATCTCTGTGCAAAAAGGTGTAAGTGGGTTGCAAATGCTGACAATTTTTAACATACTTTAGTTTAGGTTGCATGGATTTCGTTAATACTTTTCCATTTTACTGCAAGCAGCTGTGGTCTGAGATGAGAAGACACGAGATTTTAAGAGAAGAATTGCGACAGAGAAGAAAGCAACTTGAAGCTTTAATGGCTGAACATCAGCGGAGGAGAGAGCTCGCAGAAACAATATCTACTGTTGCTGCATCTGTTAAAAGTGAAGGATCAGAAGCTCAACATACTCCACAACCGAGTAGGACTGAAAAGTGAGAACACAAATAACTCTTTCTAAACCAGTGGGTCCATCTGTTGTTTACCGAGATGTCAGTTTTGGGGCATCTCATCTGAGCACTGAATGTGTTGTTGTAACAGAGCTGTAAATTAATTTATTGATTTCTAAAGTGACTGCTAACTGGCAACTTGCCAGCTTTGAGTCCTCACAGCATATTTAGTCTCTCCTGTTTGATAAAGGGTGAAAAATCACCTAAGGAGATGAGAATGTGTAGAAAATGCCAAACGCTCAGAGTAGTTTTTTGTCATCTCGGCAACACTTTTAACAATAGTAAAGTAATGATTTTCCAAAGCAGTAAGTAATTTTATTTATCAGTCCCATTATCAGAAGGATTCTAGTTTAGTTTTGCATTGGTAAGATAATGTTAAATTACTTTTGGTGTGGCCTGATTACTTGAAGATAGAGGAACTTGTAATTGTTGACATGTTGTTTTAATAGTGTGGTAATTAAAAAAAATACTCTTCATTTCCCAAACACCTCTCCTTGGTTTTTTGCCTCCAATGTTCAGTAGGACAATGGCTACCTGGGGAGGTTCTACCCAGTGTGCACTAGATGAAGAGGATGGAGATGAAGATGGTTATCTCTCTGATGGAGTTGGTCAGGCAGAAGAAGAGGAAGAAGATGCATCAAGTTTGAATGACAGTTTATCTGTTTACCCCAATAACAACATAGCAGAAAATGCCTATTTTGTCAAAGAAAACAAGGACAGGTTAGAAGTATTGCTTGTTGATGATGTGCTCATCAGAGTATGTTTGGACGTAGTGAAGAGGCATTGCATTAACTACAAAGCATAACTTTACAACAAGGCGAAATTTCTTCCTGCTTGCTAGGGAGCTGTGCAGTGGCATTTTCTTGTCTCAGTCTCTGTTAGCTGCAAACTGTATAACTAATTTGATTATTTCTTCTGCTTTCAGTCATTAAATGTTTGCTGCTGAGCTCTCTAGTTGTGTTTCAGTAGCTCCTTTTGTTCCCAAGTTGTTTTTATCAATTTAAAAGATAACCTATATGAAATTTTTGCTGTGATACTGATTAGACTCTACAATAATACATTTTTAAAAAAAGAATGCAGAAAACTAAACTAGCAGATGGTTTTGCTTTCAACTTGTTGGCTTTTCCAGCATTGAAAACAATATATTAGATTATTTTTTTTTAAGTTAATGTGAATATTTTAACTCTGCTTATCTGATGTATTTCCCTGAAGGTTTTTTGTAACTAAGTGAAAATGGCGTGTTAAAAGTAATGTGTATTTCTTCAGTTGACTTATTCTGGTTTGGATACAAAAAAATTTTAGTAGTTTTTTTTTTTCAAATGTTAGATTTTTGTCCTCATTCTTCCTTTTCTTTTTTCCCTTCCAGGTGGAAAAGTTGCCATCCTTTTTCAGCAGATGGAAATTACCGTCCATCATCTAAGGCCAAGCAACAGCAAAACATAAGCATGCGGCGTCAGGAAAACCTTCGGTGGATGTCTGAGCTTTCATATGCAGAAGAAAAGGAACAATGGCAAGAACAGATCAATCAGCTGAAGAAACAGCATGAATTTAGTGTCAGCATTTGTCAAACTTTGATGCAGGATCAGCAGGTAGATACGAAGAGGAGTTATTTTGCTGTTCTTAATTTGTCTTTTTTGGTTTTGTTGTGCTTGGTGGGGTGTTTTTGTCTTTTTTTCCACTTCATATCTTTCCAGCAATAGCTTATGCTTTTGGTAATTTTGTCATTTTTATGTGTTTTCTTTCCACAGACTCTCTCTTGCCTTCTACAGACTTTGCTTACAGGCCCTTGCAGTATGGTACCCAATAATGTTGCATCATCACAAGTGCATCTTATTATGCATCAATTAAATCAGTGTTACACTCAACTGACTTGGCAGCAGAATAATGTCCAAAGGTTTGTTGGCTGTATTAGTGTTTGAGTGTAGAATTTGAAGTGCTTCACTAACAGAAACCACAGCTCCATGAGTAGAAGATTATAGATAATGTTTCATATGAGCCTGTTGAACTCCTGAGTTGGTGACAAGCTTTTGAAACTATATACAGCATTTTTGGTTCTTGATTTTGACCTCTCATGCCACAGAGATGATTCTTTTTGAGTAATCTTTAGTGAAGAGAATTAAAAGTTGGCATCTCTTCCAAAAATCTGTTGCAATAGCTTAATTTGGCTTTTTTGAATATGCTTTTCTTGCATATGCTTTAATGCCTATAGCCTTTGCTAGACTACCTTGCAAGATTCTTTAATACTAATGATTATGGAAAGATGGGTTTTTTTGGTTCTTTTTTGGTGTTGTCACTCAGAACTTATGCTTCCTTAAGCTCCATTTAGATGTCTTACTTCGACATTCTGAACAATTATCATTTTAAAACAAGATGCAATAATGATTTTATTCAGCTTCATGAAAGTTCAAGCTCTTCATCTCAATTTTGTAACTGGTGACATATCTACTGGCCTCTCATGTAATGTTTTAAAGTAGTTTTAATGCCACTTCTGCAAATATTTGTTTCTTAAGTTGTTTCTATTAAAGTTTTCTTTTCAGCAAGCTTATTTTTTTACTAAACTTTTTGTTGTTCTTGCAAAGATGCTTAACTCCTGAAAACATGATTACATGAAAACCAGAGCAGCAGGTTTTAAAATTGGATTAAATACAAGTATACAAGTTTTCTTTTTCTTGAGGTTTTTTTTTTAATTAAGTGGACCAGTTATTTACATAAATTACATGAAGCAGATTAAATAATATGAACCTCAAGTCACTTGTATGTAAATTTAGAGGTTTTTCTTAGCATTTTTTTCCCCAAGTTCTTATTTTTCTTGTTTTCAAGGTTGAAACAAATGTTAAATGATCTTATGCGCCAGCAAGAACAGCAGCAGTGTCAAGAGAAACCATGCAGAAAGGAGAGAGGCAGTAGTGCACCACCACCTCCATCTCCTGTTTTCTGTCCATTCAGCTTTCCACCACAACCTGTGAATCTGTTTAATGTACCAGGATTTACTAATTTTTCTTCCTTTGCTCCAGGTGAGTATTATTACAGGTGTGAAAAGCAATATGAATTTTGAAAAATTCTGTTCCCTCATTAATTTAAATCTTAAAATCTTAACTTAGCTGAAACTGACTTTTCTGTTATAAATGGTCTTAAACAGTGCTTGAGTCCATGTTATCCTAGCAAAAGTTTGTTAATGTTTATTGCTGAGCAATCGTGTATTTTGACTTTGGGATGAGAAGCAAGACTTTCTCAGTAAGAAGGTGGTTATAGTCAAAAACAGCCATTCCATGTAGTTAACATTTTAGATGCTCTTCATCCAGCATATGAAAAGCAGTATTGGAAGCTTTTATATACCTTTAGCAGTCATTTAATAGAATCACAGAATGCCAATTTGGAGGGGATCTCAACAATCATGTGGTCCAGTCTTTCTAGGGAGAAAAGCAGTTTAAATGAGATTGCCCAGCACCCTGTGCTGAGTCTTGAAAGTGTCCAGTGCTGGGGAATCCATCACTTCCCTGGGGACACTATTCCAATGTCTGTTCCTAGAGTGAGAAATTTTCTTTCCAGTGTTCAATTGGGATCTTCCCAGGGTTAACTTGTACCCGATACCCCTTGTCTTTCTCATGTGACTCCTCGTAAAAGAGTCTCCATCTTCTTGGTAGCCACCCTCTAAGTACTGGAACATGGTAATAAGGTGTCCCCCCAAGCCTTCTTTTCTCCAGGCTGTAAAAACTCTGTTGTCTCAGCATTTCCTCATACTGCAGGCTGCTCAGTCCCTTAATCATCTTTGTGGCCCTATTTTGGACCCTCTCCAGCTTGTCCGTGTCTTAATTTGTAAAGCAGGGACCAGAACTGAACACAGTATTCCATGTGTGGCCTAGCAGGTGGTGAGTAGGGTGGGATGATGACATCTTTATATTTGCAGGTGATGTCCTTGTTGATGTATTGCAGCATCCTGTTAGCTTTCCATTTCCACCTATCCAGCCAGGTGAATCCCAGTCAAAGATGCACTCCTGGATTGTGTTTTCCCAAGTGCAAGACTTAACACTTGTCTTTCTTGAATCCCCATATCCAGATCACTTATGAAGATACTAAACCATGTTGGGCCCAGTATAGATCCCTGGGGGGGCCCTGCTCGTTGCCAGTTTGATAAAGAGCTGTATTTACCACCACCCTCTGAGTGCAACTTGGCAGCCAGCTCTGTACCCACAGCACAGACCTTTTGTCTAGACAGTAATATGTCAGTCTCTCTAAGAGGAGGCTGTGAGGACCATACTGAAAGCCCGAAGAAATCCAGGAAGACAGTGCCACTGCTCACCCTTTATCAACTGAGCAGGTTACTTTGTCATACAAGGTGATCAGGTTTCTCAAGCACACTTTGCCCCTCCTGAATCCCTGCTGGTTTTTCCCAGTCACATGCTTCATTTGACTTGTAGCAGTCCCCAGGAGGATTTGTTACATAACTTTCCGAGGGACTGAAGTAAGGCTGATGGGTCTATAATTACCTGGGTCCTTCTTTGAACCCTTCTTGTAGATAGGGGTGACACCAGCCTTCTTCCACTTACCTGGGACTTCCCCTGATCTCCACCATCTCTTGAAGATTATGGAGAGTGGCCTTGCATGACTTCAGCCCACTCTCTTACAGTGAAGAGCATTTGGACCCATTGCTTTGTATGGGACAAGCTGCTGTAATAATTCACATACCAACTCTTCCTTCAGTGCCTGTGGGTCAGTGTTTGTATCAACCTGAATATTATAGAGGATCTAAAGTTAAAGCAATATGAATTTTTAACTTCTTTTGCCTTACAAATACTTGTACCATTGGAATTTTCATGTCAGTTTGATGGTAGTTGGAGAATAGATAGTCTTCATGCAGACAGAACTCTGCTGTTTAGGAACTGGGGTAATTTTTACCTTTGCTTGTATGAGCTCTTCATTGGGGCATCTTGAAGTACCTTCATCTCTCCAGTGATGGGAGTGTAGTGGCATGTGTAGTATCCAGTAATGTTCAAAATGTATTTAGGATAAATTCTATTCACTGCAGTGCTTTCAGGACAAAACCAGGGTTTTTGCACACTTTTCCACTTTGTTTTTGCTTCATAATTTTATGGTGCCATACAATACATCTCAAATTTGGTGTTTATCACACAAATAAGTAAGGTAGAGTCTCCTAAATCTCTTATTTACTTTGCAGGTATTAACTATAACCCAGTGTTCCCTTCTGGTTTTGGAGATTTTGGGCACAATCTTTCCCCACACAGCAGTGAACAGCAGCAACAGCAACAGCAACATCCTCTCGATCATAATGGTTCTGGGAAAACTGAGTATATGGCATTCCCCAAACCTTTTGAAAGCAGTTCTAATGGAGCAGAAAAACAAAGGTATTTAGTGTCATAGTGCAACTCTCCTCCCTTAAAAATTTTTCCTCCCTTTTCTACGGCTTGTGGAAATTCACCATTCCTTTAGGGAAGTAATCATAGTAGAATAACAAGATGAGTTTGCCCTTTTCAGTTTTAATTTAATCTTTTTTCAGTAGGGTGTTCTGCTTTTCTGTATAATAATAATGTATTAAAAGATCAGTTACTGTGTTAGAGTGGTTTTGTGATACATTTTGTAAGTGGAGGAGGATTTCCTATGTTTTTTGAAACAACTGTTTGAATAACTACAGTATATAATTTCAGTAAATCCTTATTTGTTGTGCTACAGTAGATTGCAATGAATGTTGTTTTAAGAAATGTTTTGTCCTGTTTGAGTACTGTTTGAGCTGAGCAATAGTTATATTCCAGTCAAAATTTGTGATAAATGTCAGTTTCTTCAGCTATATTCCTTTTGGAAGGGTTCTCATGATCTTTTCTTTGTTCAGCTGATGACTAGGTAAGTAGGGTAGATAAGTTGCATTATAAAGGTATCTGCCTGGTGTGATGCATACTGTTTCTGAGAGACTGGGTTATGATATATTGTGATCTGTCTCTCTTTCTTTCTGACAGAAGGAATCATAGACAATCTGAAGAGGAAATGGAAAAAAGATCAACTTGGCTTAATGGTAGCGAGGAAGTGAAAAAAGATGATCAGTCTCAACAGAAAGCAGATTTTACAGTTTTAGTACAAAACCTTGCTTCTAGTCATAAAAATCAGTCTGATATGAGCAGGAGAAGAGAGTTTGATGAAGAGTCTTTGGAGAGTTTTAGTAGCATGCCAGATCCAGTAGACCCGACTACTGTGACAAAGACATTTAAATCTAGAAAAGCCTCAGCACAAGCAAGCTTGGCGTCAAAAGATAAAACGCCCAAATCAAAGAATAAGAGGAAGAGTTCTTCTCAGCTAAAAGGCAGAATTAAAAATACTGGTAGGTTGTAAAGTAGTCTTAAATGCCATGGCAAACACAACTTGGATTATAATAATTACATTCTAAAGAATTCACCCTTCATAAATGGTACCTGTAATAATGAAAATAAGTTAATGAAATAGTAATTCATTTTACATATCATAGCTAAATAAAGTTTTTTAGTATTTCAATGTATAAAAAGCATAGCTGATTAGGACATTGTGATTTGAATGGGTAGTTGATTCAGCTACACTGAGGTTTGGAATAGGCCACGAGGGGCCTATCTTACCTCTTCATTATGTCTTCATGTTTAATCTGATGCTGAAAGCTGTGCTTCAGTAAAATACTGAATGAGAAGAGAGGGACAGTACTGGCAAGCATAGTACTGCTGCAGTCACTGATGATTTAGTGCTACTGTATGACTTTAGTGTACAGGGGAGAATCTTTGGCTAGGAAACATTTTTGGTGTTTTGCATGTTTGAAATTACCCATGAACAAATTTTTAGAAGTACTGAAACATTTTGTAAGCTTTTTTTTTTTTTTTTTTTTTTACTTCTTTCCCTTGTAATCTTCTGTAAGGCTATGAAAGTGCAAGTGCTTCTAGTGTGTGTGAACCCTGCAAGAGCAATAAAAGCAGACACTCTGAAGAGGTTGTTCATGCAAAGGTGTTCAGCAAAAGGAATCAAGAGCAATTGGAAAAAATAATTAAATACAGTAGATCTACAGAGATGTCTTCAGGTATTCTTTTCTGAATGTCAATTTATTTTATGAACTTCTCTACCTAAAGGATTTAGTTGATAGCTTGTTACTTTAAGTATATTATGAGAAGATGATAATATGATAATTCTATATTGTTACTATGTGGATTTTGCTTTTAATTTCTAAGGATGCTGAAAACATAGAAGTGCATGAAAAGTTGGGTATTTGATGTCTTTTGTGTGTTTTCTGTAGATTGGGCCCATGCTTAAAATAATTTAGATAAAAAACTGTTACTGTAAAACAACAAAAAACCTGACTGACAACAAACCTCACCTTTTTGGTGTTTTTATGGAAAGTAATTGCACAACAGATGAAAGATTGTACAGCATTTAAACTACATCCTGTACTGCATACATGTTTTCTTTCTATTCATGCTTATAGGAGCTCTATCAAATACCATTCAGATTCACTCTTATAACATCACATAAACCTTTACATTTTTGCCACCTGCACTGCTTTTCTTGCATTCAGATCATAAAATACTCTCTTCTGTGTCTTTTTAGGTTCTGCCAGTACCTCTGTTTTGTTTGAAAGATGCAGATATTTTAGTCATTGTAGCATGGTGTACAGTTTTGTCAATGTAGCTGTGTTGCCACTAAGAGCTGCTTATTGGTACACATATTAAACTTTTACTACTCAAGTTCTCACAATAAGCAGCTTTGATGTGGTTTGGATGACTAAGCAGTCTTCCTCCTGCTGTTTTGTATAGACCCTGTCTTTATTTCTGGTGCACATTTTTGTGTTTATCACTGTCTATCCCCACTTTCCTACAGCGCATGCTAGGAGAATTCTGCAGCAGTCTAACAGAAATGCATGCATTGAAGTGCCAGGTAATGCATTCACTGCTTAGCTTCAATGTCCTATTATTTTTTTTTTTTCTCTTAGCTTTGGTCCTATAAATCAGACTGTTTAGCAGATGTTTAATAACATTGCAGTACTTCCTCTATAAACAAGGCAAGAGAAGTTACTTGTAAATTGCATGAAACGCAACACATTCAAACAACTTTGAACTACGTTCTCCAGAATGCTTGTTCTGACTTGGTCATAATTATGAATAGAAAATACACAGGTAGATATCCCAACAAAAGCTTAAGTCCAGTAGGCAGTTGTAGTATGCTTAGAAGCTATTATGTTTTAGTAATGGGAAGGGAAGCAATTTCTGGTGGCTTACTAAAGGCTGAAAAAGCTTGCCTCTGCTTTAAAATACTGATAACCTCTTTGCAGTAACACTCAGTAACATTTGCTGGATTGCTAATGACTTCATTAACTTGAATGCTAACAAATACGCATCTGTTAAACTAAGCTGAGTTTTCAAAATTTACTTTTTTTTTCCATTCAACACTTGAATATATATGCATGTAAGAATTAACTGTTGTGATGCAATGATAATCCTTTATTTTCAGAGGAACAGGAGACATATTAGGGAACACATTGTCTACCTATACATTTGTAATAGGGCTTAAGGCAAAGAGGTTTTCTGTGAGCCTCAGAAGTGATACTGATATTAGATCCATATATGTATGAGGAAGTGTGGGAAGGAAAGGCTTTCCTGTATTCAGTCTAGACCTTTGTTAATGTTTTGCTTGTGTTGCAAAAGTGTGGACTACTTGGACTAAACAGGCTTGAGACCTTTGCCAGTCTTGTTTGAAATATATTAATACTCCATTTTCAGTGTTTAATACATATTATGAAAACAATGTGCAATACTCTCTTTACTGAATAATACTTTCCAAAGGTATTCGGAATTGTAAAAAAAACATTTCGTATGAGTTCTTAATATTTTATTTCATATATGAAGAATTGCTTAAAGTATTTAGGAATGTTTAAATCTTTGTTGCCCTTCAGGAAATTATTAAGACTTAAGAAAGCAACTATGTAATGGAATCTACGGGGTTTGAGAGAGAATTCATGTACCTGTAAATTGCATACCTAATAGGCAAGTTTTTTGCAACTGGATGTATATCAAGGACTTAATAAGTTCCTTTTTTTCTACAGAAACTGGTAGTGATCTTTCTATGTTTGAAGCTTTGAGAGACACAATTTATTCTGAAGTGGCAACACTTATTTCTCAAAATGAGTCTCGTCCCCACTTTCTTATTGAACTTTTCCATGAACTTCAGCTGCTAAATACAGATTACCTGAGACAAAGGGCTTTATATGCTTTGCAGGTATGAACAAAATTTTTGATCTTGTGTATGAATCAAACAAATCTTGGATCTTTTTTTACAGTGTAGATTTATTATCTTTTCCAGGATATAGTGACCAGACATTTATCTGAGAACAATGATAAAGGGAAGTGCACAAAATCACTAAATTCTGCGATGTGGATGGCATCAAATTCTGAGCTGACTCCCAGTGAAAGCCTTGCTTCTACAGATGATGTAAGTTTTCTGGTTCAGAAGCTAGTTTATTTTTCCTGTCTTCCCAATTTACATGCGTGTTTGAGTACTAGCTATATTTTATATATACTAGCTATTAATAGTGTCTTTCTAAAATTCATATCAACTTCCACAGCCTTTTCTAAATAAAGTGCAAGAGAAATCAATGCAAAAGGGATTACTCAGTGTAGGATTCTTGATGCTGGAAAAGTAGCAATGTGTCAGGGAGGAATGGAACATTGGCACAAACTGGAAACTAATAAGCAAAAAGCGCTGAAATCCTCTTCTGAATAAGTTCAGCTCAAGTGCTGATCACATGGTTCCCAAGGAATTTTTGCCTTATTTTGTATTTAAGCACTAGTGCCTCTGTACTGTTTGTCATGTATTTTATAGTTGAAGTATTTGAAATGAACATGGTAAATCACCTGATGATTTGTATCCTGAAGGTTGCTCATCAGTCAAGCAGCCTGGTGACAGCTCTTAATACCACAGAGTGTGGCTGAAAACAGTTGCTGGCTTGTTGACATATCTGTGAGAGGATTGTGCATTCCTGCTTTGTGTTCAGTCTTTGGTGTTTTTTAGGAAACTTTTGGCAAGAACTTTTCTAAAGAAGCATGTCAAGAATATGAGCAAAATGATGCAGACAATGGGAGTACTATGTCCACATCTTCAAATTTTGAACCCTTTGCCACTGATGACCTTGGTGAGAATTACTTGATTCACAATGTTGTTCATGTTACTCCCTCACTCCTGAGATGCCTGCCTTTGTCTACTGCTAAATAATGTACTGTTCTTTGGTTTTTAGTGTGTAATCACATGTTTTTGTAAAACCATGCTTGGAGAGATCTGCCACTTGTGAAGCACTTCTAGATGATCGAAGTGTGCAATAAAATATTTATATAAAATATGGATACTAAATAATAAGATAGATACAGTTATAGATTTCAAACTTAAGCCTTTGAATTCATTATTATCATTGTTTATTTGTCTATCAGTTGAAAACTAGATTAAAAGATGTTTTTATTCTAAATATAGGCAACACAGTGATTCACTTAGATCAAGCTTTGGCTAGGATGAGGGAATATGAGCGTATGAAAATTGAAGCGGAAAGTACTCTTGACTCTGAGGGCTGCTCTAGTAATTTTCAGGGTGCTTCTGCTGCTAAATTAGAAGGTATGCACATGTATACGTATTTTGCTTAGTTTTAAAAATAATTCTAAGTATCAAGATTAATTTAATGGGCTAACTTGATTTCCTTTTGATTTATATTGAAAACTTTGAAAAGTTTCAAAGGGTCTTTACATACTTAAATATTGTTTATTTTTTAACAAGGAAAAGTGCTTTTGAAAGTGTTACTTCTTTAATAGTAATGTTGAATGGCTTAAATATGCATTTTTAATTTTTTTTTTTTTCACTGAGGTTCAGGTACCAGTGAATGTCTTCCTGTGCCACAGTCAAGTGAAGTTTCTGCGGTTCCATGTCCTCGTATAGATACTCAGCAGCTTGACCGGCAGATTAAAGCAATTATGAAAGAGGTCATTCCTTTTCTAAAGGTAAAAACTCTTTTCAACAAAGTGTGAATTAGGAAAATAGGAAAAGGACCTGTGTAATTGCATAGAAGAATGTTTAAAATGGATAACTTGTTTAGAAACAGCTGTCAGTAAATGTGTGATAAGTTGTAGATTTTGCCAAGGGTGAAGTAAGGATTAAATACTACAACAGAAATATTCTTTGTAGTCTTTAATAGAAGAAATTGTAAGGTTCCTACATTGCATAGGGCTTGTGGACTTTTTATCAAGAAAAAGAGGGTTTTTTTGTTTGAAGCTGACCAGATCTAATAGAAATGTTTGAGAATGTACTTCTGAAATGTGTTGCCTTTTAGCAAAGACAACTGGGATAATTAAAACTGTTACATATAATGTAACATGAAACACTTTTTTGTATCTCTGAGTTCTTGAATTTTAGGATTATTTTCTTCTGTTTAGAAGTATCTTTCAAGTTGTTGAGAGCTTGTAAACTTCTGAGTATGGAGAACAAATGTACTTCTTTAAAGAAAGAGAATTAGTCACAGTTCATTCTTTGCAAGGTGAAAGAGCAGAGAAAATTGGTTTGTAAGGTGCTGAAGTCATCTCCCTGTTCCCTTTTATACAGTATGTGCAGTATGTAAGCTTAGGTTTGTTTGGAAGGGTGCTTGGTTAATACTTGTTTTACAGACTATGTTGTTGACATGCCACAGTCTGGGTGCCTGAAGACTTCTGTTTTGTGTCAGATACCTTTGCATACACTTAAATACACTTGACAACACTTCTACTGCCTATGAAGATTCTTAGTTTGTCCAAACATTAAAAGATGGCAGGTACTGGAAAGTGGAGGTAAAGGGTGCTGTCACCCATCAGTCATGCATGTAATATGGTATCAGCTATAAAACTCAGCAGTTGGTTTTGTGAGGTTGGTTGGGACCTGTTCATGGAGTGTTGTTCTTTCAGAGGACAGGTGATACCTATAAATTAATTCTAGTATTTCAGTTGATTTTTGGTTTTAATTGGTAACTAAGCTAATTCTGTGGTACTTTATTAGGAACACATGGATGAAGTATGCTCTTCTCAATTACTGATATCAGTGAGACGCATGGTCTTAACTCTTACACAGCAAAATGATGAAAGTAAAGAATTTGTGAAGTTCTTTCATAAGCAGCTTGGCAGTATACTTCAGGTTAGTAGATTATCAGTGTTTTTTCTCCAACTGTTGCAGCTTGGATAGCAAGCAACAGATAAATCACCTTCCCCAAAGTTATATTTTACTAATGCAGTAGCATAACTGTTTTTCTACTTCAGCTTTAATACAGCAATGAGATATTACCTTGTTTCCCAAAATAAAATCTTTATGATGCACAGAGCTTCTTTTTCATCAGTGGCAAATAGTAAGAGGTGTGTCTCCTGCTTTTGGCTGTCTTCAATTAGAGCCCTGGTGATACTTTTCATGGACATTTTGTGTAAATTCCAGAAAATCAATAGGCTGCTCTTCTCTTTTTGTTTTTCCTTCAAGCATAGAATTTAAATAAGTAACTTGATAAATTGTATGTTATATGACTAGAGAATCTATTTAAAATCTGTTAAAGGTGCTATACCCTACTTTTTAAATAAGTACAAGCTGTTATATATCTAATTTTTAATTATTAGGAATTTGATAAATAATTAGTTTTTGAAATTTGAAAGCCTGCTTTAAAAACTGAAAAATTATTTCTCTTCACAGGATTCACTGGCAAAATTTGCTGGTAGAAAATTAAAAGATTGTGGTGAGGATCTTGTTGTGGAGATCTCTGAAGTGTTATTTAATGAATTAGCTTTCTTTAAACTCATGCAAGACTTGGACAACAACAGCCTTTCTGTTAAGCAGAGATGTAAAAGAAAAACAGAAACTACTGAAGAAATACAGTCTTATGCTAAAGAGGTTTGTTTTATATTTTTTTAAAATTTGACCTTAGTAGGTCAAGTAGGTCAGATGACCTTAGTATCTGTATTTCCTAAATGACTGCAGTTACCATAGTTTATATGTTCCATATATGTTGTGGTGTTTTTTTCAATTTAGGGATGTTTAGTCACAGCATTTCTTGTGTAGAAGCATGAACTAGTCCTGCTTAGTAAGGGACATGTTTGGTGTTGTAGGTGAGTGTTACAGATACCTAATTGTGTAACCTATGTTGTTGATAATTCAGAGGAAATGTGTTTTAATGGCTAGTAGTAGGATAAAAGTGAGAAAACTTGTGGGTTGGGATGAAGACAGTTTAACAGGTAAAGCAAAATGAAACAAGGAATTTAATTACTAGCTCCTCTTGGGGGAGGTGTTTGTCCATCCTTAGGAAAGCAGGGCTCCATTATATTTAATGGGTACTTGGTAAGACCAATACCATATGAGTGTTCTCCCCTACTGTCTTCCTCCCTCAGCTTTTGTGGCTGAGCCATGATGTCTCACAGGGTGGGATATCTCTGTGGTCTGTTGGGATCCCCTGCTCCAGTCCTCTCCCAACTTCTTTTGTACCCCCAGCCTTACTTGTTGGTGGGAGAGTGTGAGGAGCAGAAAAAACTTTGGCACTGTGTAAGCACTGCTCAGCACTACCTAAAATACCCTTTGTCAATACTGTTTCCATCCAGGTCCAAAGCATAGCCCCATACCAAATACTCTGAAGAAATTTAACTCTGCCTGAGTTAGATATTTTGACGTACAGGGATTCCATACCATCATCTCTACAGTTATGCCTACAGCTTTCTTTGCAGTACCTTAGTCAGATACCATCTTTACCTAACTTGAATAAGTTCTATTAAGTCATCAAATAGTTGGCTTGTTGGCAGATGTGGAAAGTATCACTTTGTAGACTTGAGTGTAAAATTATATATAAGCTTTTCAGATATATTTGAGACTATAATATATGTTCTGCTCTAACAAAGCAAGTTTTGGTTGGTTTTCACATCATTTACGTCATTACAGATGTTGCATCACCATTTTTAATTTTGGTGTTGCAGTTTTTAGGAAGGTAGTTTTTTGAAGTTATGTGGACAGTTGTGGGAACTTTTTACAAGACAAATAATAAAATAGATCATGTTTGTATACTTAAATGGGTGAAGTGTATACCTCAGTGTTTCTTCTTCTACAGAGTATAGTTATGACTTTAGTGTCCTTTCAGCTTTCTTTTAAGAGACACAAATATTTCAAGATACCAATGGAAGAAGATATTCTGTGAATATGTCAAACTACCAAGTCCTATAAGCAGCTTTAATTATATCATCAGCTACATTTCCAGATAGTTCTACTTTAATATATCAGTAATGTGGGTGGTGTGAGAGGGACTGCAGAGCATTTTGTAAAGAGGCCAAAGAGACACTCAGAATCAGGAAGAACATGACTTATTTTATCTGACATTGCTCACTGATTGGGTCATTGTTCCATGAAGGGTTGGCTTATGCACTGATGAGAGAATGCATGGGGCATTTCTTCTCTTCTGGAAGATGCAGAATTAGGGGTAAGATGAATGTTTGCCTTGCTGTTGTGGCAGCAGTTGAGATTCAGCAGAGCCAGAACTGCTAGGTCCTTGTTATTTTGTATAGATCTGCACAATTGTCTCAATGTGGTCTTCCCACAGCTTTCAGGTCAGGGATCCTGTTGCAGGTGCATCTGGTCTTGCTGGATTTTGTGGCTATTTTGAGTCCAGTAAGCTTGACTGGTTTTATATTTCACACTGGAAAACACAACTGTTTGTCTTGACTGGAGCTTGACTGGTATATATAATACTATATGTTGATAAAATTATAGACTGGAGAATTAGCCCATGTAAACACAAACACACTTTTTGTAATATTTTGCAACTCTAAATTTGAAGTCATCTGTGTAGGCATCTCTTGTAGTATAGAAATCCCTATGGCTTGCTGCCATTTTGACATAAAAGTTCTTGGTAAGACTGGCATTTCATCCAGGCTTTCATTAAGCCTTAGTTTGGTTCAGTATTTCAAAGTTATTTCAGTTTAGAATTGAGACAGTTTGTGTTTCTTCTAGGCAAAAAAAGGTCTCCAGGTGGATGTTTGTTCATCTGCTGAAGATGTCGATGAGGACAAAGTATGTTTATGCTTCTCAACTGTCTTTATTCCTCAGATAATTTCACAGATCACTTAGTCTTACTATTTCCTGTCATATAAATCCAGTATCTCTAAGCAGCCCATCTCCTAGAGTTCTACAAATTTATTCAGCATCATGGGTTTTATCTCCTTTCTGTTGTTTTCAGTGATTTACTTTATCAAAGTAACAAAGCAAATTATAAATTCTCCCTTCAAAAAAAATCTCCATCAGTACATCTTTGTTATTATATGCATTCAGTAAACATGACTTGGATATCAATTCCTTGTTTGCTCTTTTTTTTATTCCTGTTTCTACTGCAGAGCTATCACCAGTGTAAATACTGCTTGATGCATTTCTTACAAAAACATTTTCTTGTTACCTTTTAAGAATTGTACTCACATCAAGAAAGACAGTATTAAAGATGCTTTTCCTACTTACTCTTGGTAACCTTTATTAGAATTAATTTTGCTCTAGAACTGACAGTTTAAAGCCTAAAAAGAGCAAAGATCTTGTTTTTCCTTCTAGCATTCATTTTCTGCATTTTAAAGAAAACAGAAAAGACCTGTTGCAAAGATTGTTTACTGCGAGATTTGGATTACAGACTCTTGCCTGTACTCTCAGCTCAGAGCATTGAGAAATGCAGTCATGATTCGAAAAATTAAATAACAAAATAGAGACTGTGTTTAATTATGTTTAGCAATTAACATTTTTAATGATACAGAACAAGTTGGTTTACTTTTAATATTAGGGAGAAGGCACATGTTCTGAGTTGGAACAAGTGGTACTCGAAGTTCTCAGAGCTGAAGTCTGTGTGCTCTAAGTATTAGATGCTAGGGCCCAAAATTTCTCCTTTTCCTCTTTGTGCTTGTTTTACAACCCAGTAAAATCATTGTGTTTGAGGAAAGAGGTTGTATATGAAGTCTGGTATTTTCTGCTGGAAAATTGAGCACTTTTTTTCAGCCAAAGGAAAGACACGGGAAATGTACTGAGTAGACTGTTGAATGCTTTCCTATATGGGCATAGGCATATGTATAGGCATGCAAGGGCAGCCAGTCAGTGCTTTCTTCTAGGGCTTAGAGCTTGTTACCCTGCTTTGGAAGTGACAGTGGGGATCTTATGGCTGCTGTAGGGTAGAAGAGTCCTTTCAAAATTTGGAGCCAAACTTGGGGCTTTTCTTGGGGTTTGTATAGAGTGAGCAGAATTCACTCCCTCAACATATTTAGCAAATCATGTGGGAGAAGAGCTGTTGGTAGCTATTGCCAAAGAAGCAGCAGTTAGGAATATTCCTAATTTCTACTAGAAGTCATTTAGGAGAGACAGGGAACTCACAAGAAGGCAATAATGCAAGTGTGTCTGTCTTCCTTGTAGTCATGACAAATCTAATTTAAAGAAATATTTTTTTGAGCTAACATGCTGAGCATATTGAACCTTTTCATGTGATGAAATGCAGGGTTAACAATGTCCTTGATAGCAGAGTCTGAACAGTGCATGATCTTATTCTGATGCTCTGTTTCAGTATTTGTGTCAAGTCCATAATGACTTCTTCAGCATCAGTTTTTAGTCTGTAGATTTTTAATTTTGAGGAAAAAAGGCAACTCTTTGCAGAAACTGTAACCTAATCTTTAGACAAACAGGAAATTTTACAGTATTCATTGTTTACCTAGGACAAGGATGAGACTGAAACTGTTAAACTGGTGCAGGACTCAGAAATGTACGATGGTAATGAAGTTCCTGAAAGTATCAGATCTGATGTATCTGACCAAGAGGAAGATGAGGAAAGTGAAGGTGGTCCAGTGGCAATAAGTAAGTGATTTTTTTTGTATCTAATTTATTCAGGACTTTCACTGTAGTTTTTACCTACTAATTTTACAACAGTATGTGTGTGGGGTTCTGCTGTGTTAACACCTTCCCTCACAGATTCTCTAGTCATGTCTTTTCTAGTGACAGTTTTCCAGTCCTTTATTTACTGGTGTATAGTGTCAAAGATTAAACATTCCAACTATAGAAGCTTTTGTTCTTTGTAATCAGTAGATCCCTCTAAACGTGTTGGAATCAGATTGTTTAAGTTATCCTGTCTCAGGTAAACTTCAAGTTTTTCAACCTTTAACCTGAAGGGTGTGAAATTTTTGCAGTTTTGCATTTAAATGGTTTTTGAATATGCTTCTCTAAGTTTGTATATTTTTAATATTTTTTGGTCCTATTTGTTGTCTTACACCAACTACTCATGGTTTACTTGCTGCGCACCAACTTGTGTAACCTAAATATTTCACACCAACACGGTGGGTTTTGTTGGTAATACAGCCTAGGTGGAGCCTGTGGGTCTTTCTAAGTGAGTCATCACTGTATCTGAATTTCAAAGAATGTTTTGAAGTATGAGTTACAACTGATCATTGCAGTAAGTTCCCAAAAGGTGTTTGGATTTTGCAACCTGACTTTTACTCTGTCAGGCTCTGTCAGTGTATGAATCCAGTATGAAGTGGTTTTACACTTGATTTGTTTTCAGGTCTGTCAAAAGCAGAAACCCAAGCTCTGACCAATTATGGAAGTGGAGAAGATGAGAACGAAGATGAAGAAATAGAATTTGAGGAAGGACCTGTTGATGTGCAGACATCATTACAGGCCAGCAGTGAAACAACTGAAAGTGAACAGGTATCACTGAAGTTGTAAATCCAGAAGGAACCTCAACAGTGCATAGCTTTTCAGACAAATACCTGTGTGTAACATTTCAGTTTTTCTTGTTACACTGTTTTTTCCTACTAATGAAAGTAGAAGAATGATACAGTAAATTACATCAAAGCAATAGGTGCCACATACAAAATATCTATTGTTCATTCTCCACCTGAATTTATTATTGTATGCCTGATGCCAAAATGGACACACTCAAATGGACACACTCAAAACTAATGTTTAAATATTCTATCAGAGGGGGAAAATCTTAAGCTGCAGTAGAAAGGATAAACTTAAAAAAAAGCATCACGTGTGAAACCGTTAACTTGTTCTTCCTTTGTGTGCTGATACCAAGTTCTAATTGGGCTTCCCTTTGCAGAAGCTGTTCTTCATGATGTTATACTTTTTTGTGTGTTTCTAGTTAGCAGTGAAGAGTATGTTAGCAAATAAGCTATGAAGCTGATTTAGCAGAATTTTTTCTTTTTTTCACCTTCCCCAGCAGACTTCAAACCAAGAACTAAATAAGACAAAAAGCAGTGAGACTTTGTCATCAGGACAAGAAACTGTTAATGTTAGAGGTAAGCCCTGTATGCAGCAACTGAGAGATTTAACACTTGTATATGAATTTGCATAAAAAGAGAATCATCTTGGACAGTGGCTGTGATACATGTAATTAAGAGAAAGAAAATCAGTTTTGCAAGAGTTCACTGGGCTGTTTTTTTTTTCATGGAACTGTATCAATTGACTAAATGTATTTGTGTCAATAGAGATACAGCAAACCTTTTAAAGAGGAAACCTGGAGTAATCTTAGGTAGATGTGGTTTTGATGCTTGACCGTAGTGTGAATTTCAGTTGATTGTTGCAGCCTTTGGCACATGGCCAGCAGTTGTCTGTTAACAGTATTCTGATATTTAGTTTTGTCTAGTACTTGCTTTTTCCACTACTATCACTTACTAGCAATAGACATCACTTTAAAATATAAAGATTTATTTCTGTGAGTAATGGTGTGTTGTAACTTATTGAGAACCAAGAAATAATTTTCTGTTAAAAGACAGAAACACTACAGGGTACTGTGAATGTTACTTATAATCTAACAGCTGTTACCTCGTCCTATTATTGTGGTTTTGTGTTGCAAATACTAGTTTTGTTCTTGGTGTCCTTTCATAGCCTAAAAGCAGTATTTGAGTAAAAGCTGTGCTGCCACAAGGACGTGGCAAATTTTAAATGAATATACTGTTCTGTATTATATCTCCTTACAGATATGGGCAGGTCGTATAGCTCAGGAAGTTGTTTTTTTGGTGGGATTGTTATTTGTTCTTGTTTTTTTTAAATCTCTTATCAAGTCACAAATTTTTAAGTCAGAAATTCTTAAGTCAGATACTGTCTTATACTTGTTGATGCTTCAGTGTACAAAATTACAAGTAAATGATGTTTTATTTCAATCAGGCTAATTAATTTTCATTGCTCGTTGGTAGTTTGTATAATAATTTGTGAAAAATAACAACAACCTTGAAACCCATACACTTGGAAACTTTCTCTCTTTACTTAGTTAAAATGTGAATTTTTGGTTTTAGGTGAACAAAATGTGGCTACAATTTTGCCTCATTACCTCAATGTTTTGGAGAATACACCACCTTTAGCAGTCAATACCCCAGAATCCTTCGTAGCAGCCAGTATGAAAACTGAAGAATCAAACTCATCTTTACCAGTAAATGAAACTCAGACACTGGATACAACGTGTGTAGGACACAAATCACCTGCTGCAAGTTCTGAAAGCTCAATGGCTGGCAGCCCTGATACTGAGTCTCCTGTGCTACTGAATGAATATGTGCGTATATTTCAGTTAAGATACATCCAAGAGAACATAGAAGCTTTTTACTATTTCTGTGTAATTTCTAGTTTCCAGTCTTGTTCAGGTTTCATCTGCAAATTTTGTATGAGCATTGTTTTTTTGATGTCAGACATTAGTCAATTCTAGTTTTGGTGTGAAAATAAATCGAAGTTGCACTATTCTCTTTAAAATCACTGTTTCCATTAACAGGAAGCTGGGTCTGGAAATGTGAGCCAAAAATCTGATGAAGATGACTTTGTGAAAGTTGAAGACTTGCCCCTTAAACTTGCCGTGTATTCAGAGGTATTTTGCTATTGTTTGTGGGATTGTTGTTTAGAAGTGCATGCCCTACATTTCTTAATTATCTAGACAGCAATAAGAGTTCTGCTTTATCTGTTACAAAGGCAGATTTAATGAAGAAAATGGCAACAGAGGCCCAAGCCAACAGTTTATCTGATGAGTTACTGGATGGTGGTGGAGCTCAAGATCAAGAATTAGTAGGAGATGCCCAGACTCTCAAAGAACCTGGTAAAAATTATTTTTTAAATTCTCTACACCTATTCAGAAAACACTCTTGAATGGCCTAGAATTTAAATATCTTGGTTATCTCTGAAGTAAGCAGTTACCATGATGCTGAAGGAATATCCTTTTTTGTTATCATGCATTTGAAAATGATAGATTGCTACAAAGAAATTTTGCCTTCCATGTACCTTCTCTAGACTTCTGTGGCTAATAAAGTTATAAAAATCAACATATTAAAAATGCATGTTACAGCTTTATGGCTTTGAAACTTACTAAAATTGAATAGTATTTTTGTTTCATGTTACTAAGTTTGAGCTTAATGATAAGCTGAATCCTAATTGCAATTATCTAATAATGTTCAGTGTAATTGGCTGACCGACTGCTCAGTATTTTTGTAATAGAAAAGTTCAGGAGACTTTTCAGAATCGTAAAATAGCTCTTCAGGAAAAAGAAAATTATTTTTTATATGAACCATACCACAGTGTACAAAAATTTTCATTGTGGCTGACATCAATAAAGATTTGTCACTTTCCTGAAATAGTGTTTAAGCAGCTAAAAAATAATGGGCAATGTGGGTCAAATAAACTTTCCTTTTTTTTTAGTGCAGTGTTGTTACTGTGACTCAAGTTACAGTATTGGAGGTGTCAGGTCTGTTGTTAGGCTTGTAGTTCTTCAGTGGGATGAATGAATAATAATGGCTTCTGTGAATGCATGAACTGGATATTCTGATGGGGTGGTAGTTTTCTTCTAGCATAGCTAATTTCAGTTCCTCAAACTGTACAAGCTGATGAAAATGGTTTTTTAAATATGCTGTCACTCCAGCATTTTCTGGAATGAGTGTGAAGGAAGATGGAGCTTTCCTTCCATGTCATTCAGTGCCTCTCACCATTCTGCTTGTCATGTCAGTCATACCAGTTTGGTGAATGCTGATGCACATGAATGTGCCTGGTGTGGAAACAGTCTGGCTAAGAATGCCATCCCACACTCCACACCAAATTGGTAGGTAGCAACTGTGCCATTTGTCATCTGTCTATGGGAAATGGCTGCAGCTGTTCAAGTCAGCCATGGCTCAAAATCCTTTTGGAAAAAAGGTGAGGATGAAACATTTAGTTAAGGTTCTTTAGTGTAGATACTTAGGAGTTGAAATGTGCTCAAGAGCTGCGTTTGATGCCTTGTGGCTGTTAAACAATAATTGAGTATACTTTTGTTTTACAGAAGCTTTTGGATCTCAAAGTGCATGAGAATAGCCTGAAGATACCAGCATTTATAAGCTCCATGTATACAAATGCATATGGAAGATCAGCACTAATTTCCCAGAATTCTGGAAGTGTATAAAAATGTATTATTTTTGACACAGCGCCTGTTAGGATAGGGATGCTAACTTCTGCCTGTGGCAGTTTGAACAGCTGGAGCTGAATCCTCATCTATTCAGTTTTGCTGCACTGTTCTTTTTCTGTCTTAATATTTTTTATTTTTTATTGTGACTTGTTTAGTAATTTTAAAATTGTTCAAAATGGTAGTTTTAAATAAAGTTTGGACTTGTCTGTAAATTTGTCTTTAAAAAATTTTCCTCTGGCTTACAAAATGGTATGCAGTTTGCTGTTGGAACTTTAAGCACTGACATGCTTGTAGGCTTTTGTTACTCTTCTTTAGAGAAACACTGCTAATTTTCCTGGGACAAGAGATCCTTGTCTCACCAAGTTCCTTCAACTTCTACAAATATGGGGTGTAGAAACAGGATATACCTACACGTTGCCTTTATAGCCTAAGTATAGCTGATCTATGTTAAAAAAGAAGTTCCTGGTGATAGCCTGTGGAATGTTTCTATCAGCACATTTATCTGAGGTGAAGTAAAATACCTTGGTTTGCAGCCAACTGCAGAAGCTATCTGTATTTTTTTGCATTTTCTGTTTTGCATTTTGAGTATGCAAAGGGATAAACATGTTTGAAAATTTTAGTATCTTTTTTAGTATCTTTCACACCTAACACACAAAATTCCTGCAATTGAAAGCCTGTAGAGTTTATTCCTAAAGTATTTGACTTAGTAAAGGGTTTTCACATAAAAAGAAAGAAATTTAGGAAATTACAATTAGAGTTAATGTTTAAAAAAAAACAAAAAACAAACTAAAGTCAGCACTTAAATTAAGTCTCATGGCAAAGGCAGAATTAGGATTGTAGAAAAGATAGTGAACCTTGCATCAGAGCAGAAATTTTCAGTTTTTTGGATCAGAGTTGCTGGTAACAGCAAGTCATAAAATTGAGCTAGAAATAATTATGCAGCATATCTGCTGCATGGTAGAGGTCCTGCTTACCATAAACACAAGGTTTTTCTCAAAGCAGTTAAAAGCAATGGTCACATTTAATTCAGGAGTGTCATTCTTTTGGAAGTAAAGTAGTGTAATAATATGGATATAGGCTGTAGGAGATTGTCTGGTGACAGTGAAGCCTCATATGCCTGAAGTTTAAATAAAATGAGTAATTCTTTATTTTTTTTTTAGTTTATTAATGTCTTCAGGTTTTTTATTCACCTCAGTGAATTTTAAAATGGCAGATCACAGTCACCTGCCTCTCATCTTCTCCAAAGACAAGTGTTATCAAATGGTTTGAAGACAGCTTAGTTACCATGTAATCTTTAGACTTGAAGCAATGCTGTATGCAGAAAAAAACTGACAATTTTGAGGACAGAGGAAATACATTGTGAAAAAAGAAAACCAAATAAAAGTAAAATTTTTTAATCACTAACTTGGCATAAAATCATTTGTTAGACTTAAACAAGGACTTTTTCATGATGGAGAGCAATGAGATTGTGTGTACTTGAGAAAAAATAGTATATATAGTAAATCATTAAGCTTAAGAAGTAGGATGAGCACACACTGTTCCTGAATTCTTGCCCTGTTGGTGTGTATGAACGGTGCACTGAGATTTTAGTTCTTTGGTCATACTTTGTCTACCCTGTCTTCCCAGGATCACAGTGGTCAAGGAGGTCATTTTGTTCAACACCCCTGCTCAAGCAGGGCCCCTCAGAGCTGGTTGCCCAGGGGGGTTTTGACTGTCTCCAGCGTGGGAGATTCTGTAGCGTCTCTGGGCAACCTGTGCCAATGCTTAGTCACCCTCACAGTGGAAAAAAAAAATAAAAATTCCTAATGTTCAGAGAGAACCTCCCATGTTTCAGTGTGAGCAGTAGATAATGAAAAGTGGGCTACAGGGGCATGAACAGGAGAATTGCTGAAGAAGTTAAATTCTTACATTCTGGTGCCAGTCCTACTCCAGTTCAGGTAGAATGTGTTCTTCCAGTGGTGGTTAAGATCTTGCTTAAAGTCGTAACAGGAGTGTGTGTGATTTGGAGATATAAGCAGCAGACTTCTTCCTTCCTTCCTTACCCGTCTGCACCAAAGTGAATGCTACTTTCCAGTCTACATTGCACAGCTCATGATTTCAGAAACAGTTCTGTAGAGCTGTGAGTACAAGGAATTCAGATAATTATTTTTAATATGAAAGAGGCCACAGCTGCTTCTGTTCTGTAGCTAACACAGTTTTAGGAACAGCTCTTCCTTGTGTTACTGCTGTATGGGGAGTGAGCTAACACAGCAACAGAACACGCTCAAAACTGAGTGATACTGGACTTGAACTCATTTTCACGCCTGGAAGGATCTTACGCTACTTCTGCAAGGAAGGTGGAATAATTGATTTCTTACAATAGATTGCAACATAGCTTTTGCAGTGATTTTAATCAGACCCCATTGTATCCTGAAATTAATCATGCTCCAAAACTAATTACAGCATTCACAAAGTCTAAGCGTTAAGACAACAGAAAACCAATAGAAACCTTCAGGTTGTTTTTGCTGCAATGCCACTATTTTGTACTGCATTTCCATCGTGCAGGATTACTATCTTGCATAACAGCAATGAGTTCAAACAGCAAGAAGTTCAAAAAAAACCCTTCACCTGTAAACTTTGAAGAATGTATTCCACTATCTTATTTCACAAGAAGCTTTCACCCATTCCATGCAAGTTTGTATATTCATACAGTAGTATTTATTCAAAGACAGACTGGAACATCTCTTGCCAGACTTTTACATAAGTTTCTTTCTCTTCATTTGTCATAAGAGACACAAGTTCTGGATTTTCAATAATTTCACCATATGAATGAGGCTGACCAGATACCATTAAAATAGGACCTTGTGTGTCCTGTTCCTCCTCTTGTTCAAAATTGCTACCTGGAACTTTCATTCCCACTCTTGAGTGCTGAGCCTCTACTGATTCACTCTCATCACAGCCTAATTCAGGGAGTTTCCTTTTGACAGCAGGAGCCTGGGCTGTGCTAGATAATGACTTGGATTCATGGATCAGAAGAGTCTTAATGATTTCATTATCAGTGACAGTTTCTTCAAGACTTTCTTCAGCAGCATTTAATTCTAAATACACAAATATTAAGAGGTATCAATATTCTACAGTTACCACAGGCATCCTACATGAATGAGTTTTTCTAATCTGGATCTTGGTTACCCACACTTGTGTTGAAAGCACTGACATTTCCACTTCACACCTTGCCACTAAGAATACTGCATGTTTAAAGCCAAAAATTTCAGGACCTGATACCTGTCACTTTGCTTCAGAACTACTTAAGTTTTTAGACTGATTTAGGTAGAAGCTAAGATCTGATAGTTACTAGTGCAGAACTGACACATATTCTAAAATCATGCTCATTACATTTTCAGTTTCCTAATTAAATACAGTAAGGCTGCTGAATATAAGTATTTGCTAATGCTTAAAGCTTACCAGCACTACTGTTTGCAGCTGTTGTTGCTCCTTCCACAGTGCTCTGTGACATCCAGATAGGTCTCTCTTTTGTTGCTTTTTCTCTTGTTTTCTTCTTGGACTCAGAGTCTTGGACATCAATAACTAAATTTTGGGTATATATATTGCCAAAAGAGGAACTTCTGTTGGCCCATTTTTCAGGTTGGCTGCAGGGTTCCACCACACTTGAACCCACCTTCTGATGAAAGCTGTATGAAATGTCACCCATTTTGGACAGGTTAAGTACAGGCAAGACCCCCTCCATTCCCAGTCAAAAAAAAAAAAAAAAAAAAAAAAAAAAAAAAAAAAAAAAAAAAAAAAAAAAAAAAAGAGCATGTTCCCTGTTGGTTTTTGTATGGTCTCATCAGTAGTGCAGCCCTGAGTGAAGCACACTCATTCAGAAACGTTACTTTTCCATAGGAAGGGTTATGAACATTCTAGCCAATGTAGTCTGTAAAATTATTCAGTAAAACCAAAAAAGTAGCAAAAATAAAGCTATACATGCATAAAAGTAATTTAAAATATCTTAGATATAACAGGCTTAGTTAAACAGCTGACAGTACTGAACGAAGCAAAAGATGGTTGAAGATCTAAGAGGTGAAAAGTTGCTGGGGGCTTTTTTGTTGATCAGAATTTCTAGGGTTGTGTTTATACCTTTCAGATAATTCTGGTATTTCTGTTGGCTGAGGCTCCAGCAACTCGTATGGCAGAACTATATCTTCAGTCTCCCGCAGCAGCACAAAGATGGGTTCAATCTGCTCATTGAATTTTGCCAGCAAGGTTCGAGCATCGTGCTTAGGAAGTGCTGAGGCATCTTCCTCTACCTCAGTGTTGCAGTAAGTGCAGCGAAAAGTCTCTGCAACAGCATCCAAATTGGAAATTCTCATGTTCATGGGATGCAAAAGAGCAGTACCTTGGTTAAAAAAATCCACAGCCTAGGAAATTACCAAAATGTACCAACTGCAGTGAGTTTTATCCATTTGTTCACATTAACTAGAGGGATTCAAATTTTAAAGCAATTTTTTCTTATTTGAAGGACACTTGCTGTAGAAAAATTAAGTTGGCTAGACATGTAGTAAGATACAGTAAGGATTTTTAGATTTTTTTTTTCTTCTCTGATCTTACCTTTGTAATATTAAAAAAAGACATTTGCAAGCATAAATAGAATTCTGATTTAGTTGTTCAGAGTTCTGAAGTTCAAAAAGGCAAGACATATGCTAAAAATCTAAGTCTTAAGCAAAAACAATATTAAAGCATATTCTATTAAAATATAATCACCAGCCTCAATATTTGCTTTTCAGTAACTAGATGAAGTCTCTGCATTTAGAACAAAGAGGTGATTTTGCACTGACATTAGAAGAACCTCACCTCTGACATTTCAAAGAAGTCACACAAGGTTTGTTCTCCCTTGCTCTGGCATCCTGATACCATGACCCAGATGTTAACACAGCAGCAGCTGCACCTGGGCTACCTTACTGCAGTATGAAGCATTTTAACTCATTTTGAAAGAGTACTCCTCAATTATTTTTACTTTAGAGATGAGAAACCCACAACTGATGCCACTTCTGCTGTGAATGTGTTTTTGTGTTGCTGTGGGAGGCTGCAGAACTCCCGTTTCCAGCAAAAGGGTCTCAGAGATGCAATTTACATACTAGAGCAAGTGGCTGCAAACAGCTTTATCCATCCTCTCCAACTCTACCATCAGAAGACCTGAACACACAAACGGATCAACACATTCAAAAGCAGTAAAAGGGGTATTGGATTCTCACCTGCATATGAGGAAGTGGGTCTCAGAACTGATGAATAATTTTAACCCAGGTTAAGAGTCCTATTCCTAACTGAGGCCTGCAACCTGACTCCCACCCCCAGCTCTTATATTCAAGATTATTTTTCCTCTTGCTTGGCCTGCTCTATAGAGGGCTTTTTCTCTTACCCTCGCCTCCCAGCTTTTCCTGTCCCAGCCTCATTACCAGCAAACAAGAAGTGTATCCTAACTTTTGTTGTGAAGTTTGCACAAGAGCCAAATTCATGCTATCGAGAGTGATTCCATAAGATAAGAGCAAATAAGCAAATATAAGCAACACACCCGTAAACACATCAAAGAGCTGATTGACCTCCAGGTCTGTGTAAGTGCTGGAGCAAGACGGGCATTTAAAAGAGGACCTGGTAGTCGAGTCCCTCTCATCCGCTTCAATCTTCCGGCGCACGTGATCCAGTTTGTACTTCACCACGTCCACCAGCACCTTGTAGTTGATGTAGTAGTAGTTGTGCCGCGTGCTCTTCCCCTCAGGCCCCGTCTCCACGCGCACCCGCAGCTTCACCAGCTTGTCGGCCCTGAGCGTGTTGAGGACGGTGCGGAGCTGCCTGCGGTCGTACTTGAGCAGCTGTAACAAATCCTCCTCTTTGACACAGGGGTAGCGGATCAGGATGTCCAGAGCCAGGGAGTACTCTGGGCCGTAGAACCCACGCACTGTGTACTTGGCCAGGCGCTTCAGGGCTGCCGGCACCTCCGCCATGGCGCTTGGCTCTTCCATCGGGAGCTGAAGCTCTGTCAGGAGGCGAAGGGGCCGCACAACAAACGGAAGGGAGCTGAGCTGGAGTGAACCTTTTGCAGAGCTAACAGGCAGGGATGGAGCAGGTAATTTGCTGCACTTCTGCAAGAAACTTGACCGAACAGAATAATGTAAAATCCTTAACCTGCATCTGGGGACAGGGAATGTATCGATAGATAAAGATTACCTCATCTTCAGGTATGATGATTACACCTGATATATTAATGTCCTCTTATGTAAAAACCCGCAGAAGATATCTAGGAAAATGAGTTACAGGAAGCTCATAATAATTGTCTTACAGATGACAGCACAGCTGGCTTGCACGTCCAGGTCTGCCTTTAGTATGTTTTAATTTACAGCCAGCCAAGTAAGATCTGAAGTAAATGCTATAGGCCTTCAGAAGTAAAGCTCAAGACACCAACTGGAAAAAAAAAATCTTAATTCATAACAATATATGAGATAGATGAAACCGTATTTCTCTTTGTGGCAAAGCCACAGGAAGCATCTGAGCAACTTTCATCTTGCTCTTTGTGACTTTTTTCTGCTGGTTGTTGCAGTCAAACAAAGGCCTAGCAAAGCTAGGGCACAGGGTGCTCCATCTTGTCTGCTACTGTCCCTACTCAGCACAGTGCTTTGGGCTGTGTCTGCTTGTTCCACCACACTAAATCAGGGAAAATTTGTAGCATATCATTTTTCTCCTTAGCCTTCTCCCCTGTAGAAACAGGGCTTCTGGCAACAATCCATTCCTAATCCCATCAACTTGAATGTAGCTAATTTTAATCAGTCTGACTGCCAGAACTTTCATTTTTTTCTAATGAGTAGATGGAGATGAAAATAATTGAGGTATGTTTCAATAAAGCCACATCTCAATTCCTTTCTTTGAGGCCTGTTAAAATCCTACAGTAATATTTGTTACCGCAGCCTCTAGGCAGATTGCTTTCCATGGAACCCACAAAACGTGCAGCCCAATGGCCACTGGATCAGAAGGTGGGCTGGGAGTGGGATGGTGTTGCAGGATACATTGCCAGCAATGCACCCACCACCGAGGGGCACCTTGCTCAAGCCCATGTAATTGCATGTTGCTACAAGAGGTTCCAGGTGGCCTGCATCAGAAGTCCTAATTAAACAAAAACCCCTGTTTGCAGTAGCTTAGTACTTCAGCTGTAAGTTTGCATTTCACAGGGTTAACCCCTGTGAATACTGAAAATGGGCTGCCCAGGGAGGAAGGAGGTCCTGTCATAAACTGGACAAGGGTCTGAACAGCCTGACCTTGTTTTGAACGTAGTTGTGCCATGAGCAAGAACTGGACCAGACAGCCTCAGAGGTGCTGTCCAACCTGAATTCTTCTGGTTAAATTTAACCCTAGCAAGGAAAGAAGCTTTTGGAATGTCAGTTTCTTGACAGTCCTCAAAGAAGACTGTAAGAAGATTGTAAGATTTTAATGCAATTTTTAAAAAGCCTTGGCAAAGAAACTTGTTTTTTTTAATTATAATCTGCTCTTTCACTTCTTCTTTGCCCTCGTCCTCAAAAAAGGCTTAACTAAACAGTGCTCCTGACTGCCCTGTTTTAGCAGGCCGGAGTATCTCACTGCATGATAGGCAACATTCCCATCTGCAGGTGGGAAAGCAAACAACCTTGAACTGGCATCTCTGCAAATTCCAGCTGAGGTGCCCTCTGTGTGGATTAGCTTTATATGAATGCCACTTGGATTGTGGAACTATTAAAAGAACAAAACTACTGCACCTAGTCCTTGGCTAACAGGGGCAGAACCCTGACACTTACATGGATTGTTATAGAAGGAGGTCTCATGATTCTTTTCTTACCCTAAATCAAATACAGAATGAAGTAATTTCAAAGGAAGTGTGGTAAGTAGATAACATCATTAAGGATGAAGTAGGACCTGAACTGTAAGCTTGATGTTTGCTGACCTATCAGTTCTCTGGATGACTCCTTACACCAGACTTTGCATTGCACACTTGCATCTCAAACAGTACTCTGAAGTGCTAGGAAGTCTGGACTGCACTGAAGGGCTTCTGAATGCCTTGATGTTAAAACCTCTCCAGCTTCAGAGCCTTACAACCATGTAAACTCTTCAGGGAAAAGAAAAAAGAAAACATGTCGCCCAACCAACCAAAACCACACAACCAAGTGCCACCCACACAACAGAACTCCCTCTATACATACATAGGGTAAATATCATGACTATAACCTGAGAGAAGGGTGAAAAGCTTCTTTCAACAACAAATCCATAGAACACACTTGTCCATTTGTGGTGGAAATTTAGATGTGCATACATTAAACAATGTACATTTCATGTAATGGAAAAGGCTTTCTTTCTCAAAATAGGCTGAATTTACTGAATAAATTACTGAATAAATAACAATCACAGAAAATACAAACAACTCAATAAATGTTCCTTTAGGCTTTAAAAGGAAAAAAAAATGTATGTATTTTATAGTAAAAATTACATAAAATCAAAATCAGGGAAAAGCTCTCTCTACAGTTCCTTGGTGTATTTGAGGTTGTATTTCTCCTGTTCATTTTGAAAAACCCCTCCATCTTCCAATCACCAAATCTGCAGTCTCGCAATTTAGGAAAAGGGTATTTTAAAAAAGTTGCTGTGTAGCTTTTAGTTCACAGGCAGCAGTTCTTAAAGGGAGCCCTAGGCCACTTTTATCAAAGATGGGGGAAGAAGAGCAGCGGCCTGCAGAGAAAGAAGGGCTTTGAACAGGAGTCTGCTCCACAGCTGAGCTACAGTCTGTGTTAAGGACACAAGTATTTTGCTACTCATCTAGATTATTTTTCTTTTTTTTTCACAGCTGATGGCATGTATGGACAAGGTATCTTGCAAGTCACAATCAGGCTTCTGCTTTAACCTGCTTTTAAACTAAATATTTGTATAAGACTGGGATCTACCTCCTGATTCCATTGGTTATTTTTAAGTTTATTCAGTAACTTAGATGCCTGAGAGGCCCTCCTGCTTATAGTTAATAAAGAGCCATTACAACCTTCATCAAAGGGGAGAGGAATGCAACACTGTTTTCTCCACAATCAGGAACTACCTTTAGGATCATCTTTTTGCTTTGGGAAACCGACACAAAGTTGCTTGTTGTGTTGGCAGGCAACTATCAAAAGCAGAATTTCAAGCTTACAGGTATCACACAGAGCAAGTTCTGCAAGGTTTCTCTGAACCCAGTTGCTTAATTAATATTTTATTAAGCTTGTCTGCACACTACCCATCTCACACTTTAAGAGACACTAAACCAGAAAGATTCATTAAAGTAGTCTTCTGTCAGACGTCATATAAACATACTGTTTGCAAGTAAATTAAAAACTTCATTACCTCTCTTGCATAGGTAGAAAATTTCAGGCTGATACTGTAGAAGAGTCACTCCTTTCCTGAGAGCTCAAAGTAACTGCAAAACAAGCTTAAGTATTTCCTAGACCTATCTGTGATAAGCCCTAATTATTACCCAGCTGGAGAAAGAGAGGACCCTGATCATATTTCATTAGCACCTGAATGAATTCAGCCTGACATTCATTGCATCATGACAAAGTTATAACTCTTATTGCTCAACAAAATCCACCTACAGCAGGCGAGGACTGAAAATGTGACTGCAATCTTTGATTGGTGTTTTCATTAGCATGACTTTAGAAGATTAAAACATAACAACTCTTTTTATATTGTTGCAACCCAAATACTTAGTATAGGTAATTTACATAATTTGTTTTTAGAAGCCTCACAACCAAACAAACCTGGAAACTCAAAAATCTTGGGGAAAAAAAAAAAAAGAATGAATATATTAACTAGTTTTTTTTTTAAAAAACATATTTTTTAAATGTTTAATCCTTTTAGGATTGCAATCATTGTTTTCCATCTGAAATCCACGTCTTTCGTGTTTTTTTTTTATATATGTTACCAGTGGAGGCTGTATATTTTGTAGTGATACAACTTGGGTCCCATTGGTATGTGCTGCAGCACGTTTTATACTTTTGTTACTCCTGTTTCTTGCTGGAACTCTCTTCAACTCACCTGGCACACGAACCCACGGAGAGCACCAGAGGTGTGTGAGCTTGTCTGCATAGCACAGGTTGTGGGACTGGCATCTGTAAACTACTACAGAAAGTAGTGCCTATGGAAAATCTTCACTACTAGAAAAGGAACCTTATTCTTTTAGTAGCTGTGTCAAGAATTTAGATTTCCAAATACTTCAAAGGTTTGAGATTGTAGTTTAGAAACTCCAGGAACAGGTGGCTGTAAGAAACTCTCTGAGATCAGCTCTGCTCTTGCTTGTGATTTATAGTGACAGGGATTTGTTTCAAGCCTTATCCTGGGAAAAAACCCTTCTACTACTCTTTTGTGTTTCATTAAGTAAGAAATTATCAGGCAGGTCCCCACAGCCGGTAAGGATAATGGGCATAAACCTTCGACTGCACATTTAAAGTTAAGCAGTTGTACCTCACCCTCTGCAGTCATTCCTGAGTGTACTCCTCTGGTTTGTGTTACATTTGAAAATGCAAAGGAGCAGGACTACTTGCTGGTACCTGTCAGGCTTAGTCTGTGGGAAGTGTTTACACTGAGTAATACCCGTGGGTTTCCCTGCCGAGTGTTTTGAAGAGGGAAAGTGTCTCATAACCTCGGCGCTGAGTTCTCTGTGTGGGGGTGTGGAGCCGCGGAAGCACGGAGCAGCTTCCGAAATTCAGGCGACGGATGGTCTGGCGGGTAACGCTGCTTGCAGGGACAGGAAATCACAAGCACCTGTGCAGCCTGGGGCTGACAACACCAGGGGGGCTGGGCAAGGCCAGATAAGCTCCGTGCGGCTTTGCTACATAGCTCAGCCCTGGGTCTGACAGTTCTGGTGGCTCCTGGGCAGTTCTCTGCAGGCTCATGCTGTGCTGGCTTTGTCTGCAAAGGAGGAATGAAAATCACAAGCCAAAAAAACCCCAAACCAACCAAGTGCGGCTTGAGTAGGTATTTCTGACTGCAGAAATACCCTGGCACTAAGGGCTGTGGGAGGCAAGCTGTGGCAATGCTGTGTAACAGAGACATTATTGACAGTGGGAGCTTGAGATGGGGACAGGCAAAGCTGTCTGGCTGTGCTTCAAACACATCTGGGTGGCTGGGATGCTTATCTTGGATGGTCGGGGCAGGCACTGCACTTGCAGGCTACCTGATGGAGGCAGATAACCAACTGAGCAGTCTTTAGAGGCTGGTCAGAGACTGAAGAAAGTTGGGGTCACTTCTTTGGGGGACAGTTTCAACTGAGATCCTCACAGTGCAATTGAACTGTGTTTTACGAGTTGGCAGAGCAGAAGCTGGTGGATATGACCTTGGGGAGGTTGTGACGTTCACCTTGGGTAAATGGGAGCCATTATAAGTTGCTTTATTGTCCGCTCCAGGCCCAACAGCTGCTCTTCTGTCTTTCTGCAGACAGGCACATCTAAGTTATGTTCTGCTGTATACTATATTCTCTTCACTGATACCAAACCCTCCATTCAAAAAATAAAATCTCTCGTTCAAGCACTGCAAAACAAGAGAAGAGCAGGGTAATAGCAAGCGCCCATATGTAACCTGCAGCCATTAATCACACAATCACACCTCTCCTCTTTTTCCCCATGCTGGCCCTGTTACAAAGTCTCTGCCTCAGCCAAGACATGGGCTGCACTCAGTGTATGGCCCTGAGCCCTGCTTATATTGTGAACCATCCAAACTTTGCATTGAGATGATTAATGTTCTCATCACTTTTTCTATGCTGGTCTCCCTAATCACTAATTCCACAATCTCCCTACCTTATTTCATAATCTTTGAAGGCATGCTAGAATTCAACTGCATCAACTTAGAAGGCTTTAGACCTAAAGATGTTAAGCTGTGACAGAATCCAAGACTGCTGGATAGTTTTGAAAAGCTGAACTGAGATGTCAACAGATAGGATGCATTTTACTGTGCTTTATGTGACTGCAGCATCCCTCCCTCTGCCTTGATTGCAGCTGGGATCAGTACTTTCAAAATACAACCCAATAGTGTCATAGGTGGGGTACTGCCCAAACAGATGACAGAAAAGGAATGCTTAATTTAGAGGGTAATGGGGTCAGTAGAGAAATGTACTGCAGTTGCTTGATCTTCAGAGCTTGCCACTCCCAACTGTCTTCCTGTTCTGTTTTACATCTCTTTCCTTACATCTCAGGGGATGGTGAACATACACCTCTCATGGGAATGCAGACGTAGCATTTTGGGGACTAAGCTGATGCATGTTATATGTAACAACTCAAAGGCTTAAATACTGGTGTAATTCAGATGGTGGGTGTAGCCTGAGAAAAGGCTACATCTAATCCAAATGCTTCCAGGTACCCGAATTAAAGTTCTGCATTAAAAATAAGATGGTGCTTCAGCACTTTGCTACAGATTAGTGCTTGTGATTTTTATTTTTACTATAGACAAAACCATATTTTTTTGTTTATCATTCTTAATGAGATGAAACATTTTCACTGAAATACAGAGGGAAAAGTCGAGAGATTATTTTTTTTCTGTGTTGGGTATCTGCCTAATAGAGAAAACTTAGCAAGATTAAAAGAAAGACAAGATGAACAGTGGAAAAGCCCTTATGAGCGGAGTTACCTTAAATACAGAATACTCAATAGAAGTAGCCTCGCTGCTGGGATTCTTCTACTGCTCATGCACAACCCTTGAGCTAGGAGAACAAACTTTGCAAAACAAATTAGAGTGAGAGAGGTTGTCCCATATACAATTAATATAATTCAGAGCTGATTCACTGTAGATCAGACAATTTCCTGAGTACAGCGCTTCTCAGTGTGTAAAAGACTCCGCTCCTTTATAATTATTTTCCTCTCTGCTAAGTACCAGAGTGTGGGAGCAGACTGAGCTACAGACCTTTGAATTCTGATACCGTGAGTTACGATGTTTTGAAAAACTGGCAGCAGACTTAGAAGGAACCACTTGCCTCTTGTTCACATTTTTTGTCCAGCTGGTATGTTGTGTTTCCATACTCTTTCAACACCAAACACAGCTTCTTACAGAATGCATACATTCCTGGAGATTTCTTCCTAAGGCAAATTGTGGTTTCTGCCACTGCTTTGACTGAGCATTATTCTTTCTGGCTGATCTTGTTCTTCTGGTGCAAAGAATGGGAGATTTATCTGCTCAGAGAGCTTGTGTGGGCCTTTCTCACTTTTTTTCAAACTTTCTCAATTTCTCACAGAATTATCAGAATTTGAAGGGACCTCTAGAGTTCATCTAGTCCAACTCTCTCACTAAAGCAGAATCCCCTAGTGCACATTTTACAGGACTGCATCCAGGTGGGTTTTGAATATCTCCAGAGAAGGGGACCCCACAGTCTCCCTGGGCAGCCTATTCAGTGTCTTATCACTCTCATAGAAAAGTTTTTCCTTATGTTTAAATGGAACTTCCTATCTTCCAGCTTGTGCCCATTGGCCTTCATCCTGTCACTGGGAACTACAGAGGAGAGTCTGGCTCCATCCTCCTTGCATACACCCTTTAGATACTTGTAGACATTAATTAAGGTCTCCCCTCAGCCTTCTCTTCTCCAGGCTAAAGAGTCCCAGCTCTCTCAGCCTTTCCTTGTAAGAGAGATGCTCCAGTCCCCCAGTCATCTTCATCACCCTCCTGTGGACTCTCTCCAGCAGTTCCCTGTCTCTCCTGAGCTGGGGAGCCCAGAACTGGATGCAGGATTCCAGCTGTGGCCTCACCAGGGCAGAGCAGAGGGGGAGAATGCCCTCCCTCAGCCTCCTGGCCACACTTCTTTATGCAGCCCAGTAATCCATTGGCCTTCCTGGCAGCAAGGGCACACAGCTGGCTCATGGATAACTTACTTTCTATCAGGACCCCGAGATTTTTCTTCTCCAAGCTGCTTTCCAGCATGTCCATCTCTAACCTATAGTGATGCTTGGGGTTCTTTGTCACCAGGCGCAGGACCCTACACTTACTCTTGTTAAACCTCATCAGGTTCTTTTCTGCCCAGCTTTCCAGCATACCCAGTTCACACTGGATGACAGCACAACCCTCTGGACTGCCAGCCAACCTCCCAACTTTGTATCATCAGCAGACTTGCTGAGGATACACTCTGTCCCCTCCTCCCTCCTCCAGGTCGCTGATGAACAGTCCAGCTGATGATCTGTGGCACAAGCAGGTCTTTTGCCTGCTGTTGCCACTGAGGTGAAACCCAAGCTTTTTGTTCACATTTCTTTTTTCTTCAACGTGTAGCCCAAAGAGCTGGCTGTGTGAAGTTCGGACAGGTATTTGTCCAGGAGGGAGGAGCATTTTGCTGCTGTGGTACCTGTCCTAAGTTCTCAGCTGCTCCCTGCCAGTCCATAGTCCATCATGCCTGCTTGCTCCAGCTTGGCTTTTATTTACCCTTGCTGTTTCCCTTGCACATACTTTCCACGACATCTGTGGGTGCTGCTCTGGAGCTTCTGAAGCAAGGCCTTAAGTTGTAACTCACTCTAATGCAAACTCACTTGTGTTTGTGGCCCAAAACTACTGCTTGATTTTGATAGAATCAAATTTCTTTTCTAGATTTACACTCCTCACTAGCAGCCAACATTTTGCCTTTTGACATGGGAGATGCCATTCTTTCTTCCTCTGAAGTGGTATGAGGCTTCACTGCCTGGCTTTTTGAAGCTGTAGATGTGTAATATTTTCTTGGCAAAGTGACATTCTTTTGCATTTAAAAGCCAGCACCCAAACAAATGCTTTGTCTTTCATGTAAAATTTAATAAAGTTCAGAATAAACTGGATTAACTCTTTGTATTTACATTAACAGTAAAAATCTGCTGGAGGCTAAAATACTGAGGTTGTTCTTCAGTGAACCAGACTCCGCAGTAATAATAAAAAGGTATGTTTGTCTTGTTGCTTACATATATTTTTTTTTTCAACCATTTGATGTTTTTCTCCAAAACAAAACTAGGAATGCTGTGTAAATCTCTTACTTAAACTCTACTGACCTGGGGAAAAGAATAAACCTAAAAAAAAAATTAAAACAAAATAAATTTGGGTACCTCAACTCTGTGTACAGCAAATGAATACCCATTTCTTTCTTTGTGTTATTTTTTTTTAATTAAGTCACAAAGTTGCCACCAGCTGAATACATATTACTTCAGTGGAATGGTCTTAGCTTCCATGACAATGCCTTGGGCAGCAGAAGCAGGGAGAGGCAGTAAATTGATGTTAAAAAATATATGTCTCTATCTATAACAAGAGCAAATGAATCTTTTTCTCGGGCTCATGAAGACCTTCAGAACAAGTGCTTTCAGAACTGGCAGGTGAAGTTTAATTCAATAAACTATTAATCACTTTCACCACTTCTGTATTAAGGCAGGGGCAGTAAGACATAGCTGTTGGGGGGGTTTTGTTTTTAAATGTCTTTGTTTATTTTAGTTGATAGCAGGCACATGCAGTCATGCCCTGGACAGACACCCGTGGGATTTGGCTGTGCTTTTGCAATTGTAAAGCAATTTCCAATGTGGAAATGTGGACTGTCTTGCACAAGGGGCATACCAAAAGCTCATTAGTTAATGACTGTAAATAGTCGACACTGCTTTGCTCCACATTTGCTAAAGTGGGACAGGACTAAGTAAGCAAGTACAGTCACTATTTATTTTTAAATGACAAAGTAATTTGATTATGGCTGTTATGCAACTAATTCCAACTAAATCTGAACAACCTCCTACCAGACTAAGGTGCAAACTCAGGAGTACATGATGTGCCCTTCACTGTAACAACTGACTTAATTTAACTGTTTTGTATGAATCACAAGTCCCAGAAACTGCATTTCACACCACGCAGGCATTTTTCCTTAATATAAATCATGCTGCTATGTTGATTTTGTTTTACCTAGGTTCAATGTTCACAACAGAGAGTAAAAGTGGAATCATCCTAACATGCTTCTGCTTGCATACTTCAGTTCAAAACAGTCCATGAGCAACTAGACTAGCCTTTTGTTAACAACAGTTTAAACGCTGGGATGCTGATTTTTCTGTGCTCTTAATGTGTCAGTGCTTTATACCCCCATTTGAATTGCGACTTGCTGTGCTACTACAGGCACTGATCTAAGGCCAAAACCATAATTTTCTTCAAACAGTAGCTGTGTTTCTTTATCAGCTGCTACAGTTGTTTGGCAAATAGCATTTATCTTGTTTCTGCTTCTTTCAATGTTGATGGAGAGAGAGCCTCCAATACCCACAGAATCTGCTGTAAGCTGGTAACCTCCTTACTGAAGCAAGGAATCATTAAAGGTTATCTATTAATATTTCTTTCAGAAAAAGAAGCAATACTAAATAAAACTCAGCCAGTGATACTTGGATGAAAGCTGACTTTGTATCTCTGACTTAAGGGCAATAACTTGTTTCCCTTTCTGTAGACTTCTTAGTGTTAAATTTGCAATTATTATTTTTTTTAAAACTTGTAGTAGCCTTTACTGTTTGGAAAAGGAAACTGTTGTATAGTCCGTTCTGAACTTCTGCACTACACTAATAACTGTTCTACATGTCCCGGCCATCAGGAATCCCACTGTGACTGGATGTCAGGAACTTGCAGGCTAGAATGCCTCATGGCAATAGTGTCACACCAGACAGACAGTAAACACTTCCCTTACACAAGTGTGAACTTTGAATTAATGACTTAATGGGAATATGAATAGCACCTCTTCCCTAGGGTGGTTAAAAAAAGATTACATGTGAACCACCACATCTATCAGCCCCTAAGCCTACTCTCCTGTGCCTTCCCTTTGCATGGCATAAAACACAAGAGTTTGCCCTGGAAAGCAGTGCCAGCAATGCAGGCAAAACTACTGCCTTCTGCATTATCTGCTTCCCAGGCAACGAGGGTGCCTGTACTTCACCCTATTTTTAAAGGATCTTTACTTTCTTAATTTGAATTATGGCCAATATTGTAGTCTCACTTGGCTTCTAATCCCACATTTCAAAAACCAATATACCAGACAAAATCGCCTTAAACAACTCAATCACTATCAGTAGTTGGTTAACTTCACATGTCAGTTTAAGAAGTAGATAAGGTTTTAGACACTTCAAATCAGCCTATTCGGACGAGAATGCCCTTTCTGGCATGTGATAAATAACATGCATGGTGTCATCCACTGAGCTATGGGATCAGTACATGTATTCTTTGGTCAAAGAAAGTAGTTCTTAGGAATATTTATTGTATTAGTATTTATTTTTTTTTGAGACAACAGAAAAATCTGTATTAAAAAAAAAAGTTTGTTAACAGGCCAAGAAAGAGTTTCAGCAAATATCTATAAATCAGTGAACAGACATCTTTTTGGCTCTGATCTCGGTCTAGGTATTCCCCCAGGACCTTGCTTCTGTGACTAAGTATGACACTTGGGAGTTTATTTTATAACAAGACATCTTAGACATATCCTCATATTGGACCAGAACATGAGCAATTGATTCTAAGTGCTTAGAAAAGAGATATAGAATGGTATTGTTCCAGGTGGCCTCCTTATACCAAATACTTTTTAATGCTTGGTAGATATTTTAATCTAAAAAAACTCAATTAAACACAAAAAAACCAAACCCACAAACCAACAGCAAACCAAACCAAGAATACTGTTAAGTCTGAAGAGATCTAGGGCTAACTGCTGAACTCCTGTGGCAGAAATGGCTGAAGTCAAACCAGACATACATTAGCATACATTTCTTGTCAGCAGAATCTCATCAGTAATTAGAAAGCATAAAAGTCCAGTGTGAGATAGTCCTCTGTCGTTAGAAGCTCTCTGATATTCCCATATAGCCATTAGATTTCTGAAGAAAGGAGTTAGGCTGAGAAATTGTTTTCCAGGAAGTATTTTTTCTTGGAGGACCCCAATTCAGACAAGGAGATGCTTCCAACATAGGAACCGTACAGGGCTACCAAGGACTACATGGATCTGGGCACTCCCGCAGGTAAGTCTCTGT
The DNA here is from genome assembly GCF_036169615.1 of Heliangelus exortis. Classification (NCBI taxonomy): domain Eukaryota; kingdom Metazoa; phylum Chordata; class Aves; order Apodiformes; family Trochilidae; genus Heliangelus; species Heliangelus exortis. The sequence goes on along the minus strand of NC_092425.1, from coordinate 23,880,922 downwards.
GTGGCCTCCATACACCTCCATCAGTGTGGTGCACACAGTCAGCTAACAGGCAGGTGGGAGGAAGAAGAAGGGAAAAAAAAAAAAAAAGAGCCTCAATACAGCAACTAGTAAAAAAACTATTCTGGTATTAGCTGAATGGCTCAACTAAAATGAGCATTTATCTTACTTAGTCAGCATGAAGACCTTGTGTCCCCAGCCAGGAATGCTGCCTTCACTTAATTTTGTAACTAAAATTTTATCATTCAAAAACTCTTCTTACCCCTTTAGTCTTTTACACCAAAACCTCAAGTTCAGACTACAATATCTTCTGTTGTAAGAATGTGCCTGCAGTGTGCCTACCCCATTGTTTCATCATACTTCTAAAGGCAAATATCACAGGTTAATTCAGGCTAGAACAGTCCTTGAGGCGTCTGTAGTGCAAATGCTGCCTCAAACCAGAGCCAGCTATGATGGGAGAGCTTAGGCTACTTGGAGCTTTAAAGCTGTAGAAAAAAAACAGCTGGAAAACAGCTATTCCAGCAATTGCATTTTGCTTTTACAAAGTAACATGGAATTTGGTTAAGTTCAATGTGCATGTTTAGGTTTGACCTAAACCCTTCCCCCCAAATATACCCACGGTGACCTCCTCCTTAGATGTACAAGAGCTAGTGGTCTGCCCCCACTCCTCATTCTAAACATTCAGAAAAATCAGAAGCATTACCTTATTGAGAACAGGCTTTGTGGAGAGAACATCATAAATTCTTGGTAAGGAGATGTTCTGAAAGAAAATAATACATGGATGTCAAAGGACATTAACCTGTTAGTGTAAATGCTGAAAACAGTAATTTTTTTACTGCTCAATTAGATAATCAGAAAAAGCTTTAGGCATACACTACATCCATATATCTTGAGATCAGAGGAAAATTGGTGGCAAAATCTTGAGCAGACCAGATCTCAGTACCCCATGGGACACTTGAGTGTCAAGTATTTGCTGCCTACAGTGTGTATTCCAATTTCACAGGTGACAAACAGCTCAGGAAACAATTAAGACCTCTCTCAAAGTATCTCCAGGCTTATCCCCCTGCACATGCAGCTGCAGAAAATGCTTGCAAGAAACCAACTTAGAGGAAGAGAAAGCCATTTGTGTAAAGAGCCAGCTGGTACTTTGTTACCCATGAGCACAGACAAACTGTCACAAAACCACTAGCCACTTCAGCCATTACAGCTGTGCCTGGGAATGCCCTGAATGCTCCTGGCTGTGTCAAAACATTACTGTCACTTGGGAGCTTCTAGACAGCCAGATCAGGTATGTGGAGGATGTTTACCTCTTGCATAGTTTGGTTCAGGCACTTCATTGCAGGTACTCTACGATTATCCAAGATTAGTGGAGGCTTCCAGCGATCATAATTTGTTTCTAACACGTACCATGTGCCCTTCTTGATGTCAAGGCTGGAAAAGAGGCATACATTTGTGGCGTTTTTCTAAGCTTGTTGTGGTATTTTACAGTGATGCTGAAGAACTAAGTACAACAGGAGTTGAAAGAAACACAGGACACAATTATTGGTGGAACCTGTCCTCTTCTGGAAGGCTCCACTGACTGTCAGGCCAGGCATACTCACTCCCAGATATCCAGACTAGCTGTCCTGGAACGAGTTATCACACATCCTTCTCCAGAATTTTTTCCACCCAGTATAAAGTAAGCTGGAGCCAGCAGCCTTGTTTTTGACAGCTTGTCTTTTGCATCTTGATAACTGCAGGTAAAAAAAAGTAGTGTTTGAGTATCAAATGCTATAAAAGATTCAACTACTTAAGAATGAGTTTCACTGATCCAGGAAAAGTCTGGGTACTTACACCTTTCTTCCCCTTTCATGCATATACGAGGAGATTGTATCAGAAGGAAGAAACATGTTTAATCAAAGTTCCTCCACTCACTTTGTACTTAAAATTTGTTGAGAGGTGCTATCTGCACTTTTTCTACATTTACAACAGGAATAAAATTATGACGTGCTGTATCATATCCCAACTAATTCATTCACTGCATGAGAGATGTGTTTTTGTTTACTTCCTGTAATATACCTGCTGGATGTGTTTTCATGCTGTTGGGCATTCAGATGCCAACAGGATTATTACAAAACAAAAATCTAAGAAAATAATTTGAGGCATTGTAAAGAGATCAAGTGTGATGCCTCCCTCCTGCTCCAGAGTACCAGAAAAATCAGCACTATTTAATGTTAAGGCTTCTAGAAAGATATCTGTATCATTAGATACTATGCTTACAAATAGAGCATTCAGGCCAACTGGAAGCAAAGCAGGTTAAAGCAGCAGAATATATAGACAGGAGGTGGGAATACCTTGTAGCATTCTCTAATACTGTTCTTGTAAGAAAACCCATCCACATACCATCTCTTCTGCCAAGAAACCATTCAAAGATACCTGCAAGATATTACTTGTTACAATAAGTACTTTTCAGGAATTCTATTTTTCACTCATGCTATTCTAAATTTCACAGGCTTTAAAATTAACTGTGTTTTATCATACTCATCTGTGTTTTATCATACTCATGATTTGTATGTCTGTTTATTAAGGTAAATGGTTACGTAATAATACTTTTAATAAGGTAACTGGTAAGACCATGGCCTGGAAAATTTGTACAGAAATAAGGGAAGAAATGAGCTTTACTCACCAACATAGCCACCATCAAGGCTGAAACGCTCATTCATTGTCAGAGTGAACAAGTCCTAAAAAGCATAAAACAAGTCAAACTTCATTGATCACCAGCCCAGTAATAAGTAAAAGGCATCAATGCAATTTACATGCCAAATGAGTTTCTTGTTTGTAGACTCTTTCCCTTTGAGAAATAGGCTACAAAATCAAGCCTGTGTGGAGAATAATCTAATTTATCATGACCTGAGTAAGCTGAAACAATACTTCATAGCCTTCTAACCTGGCACAGCTATCCAGCATGCTTTTATGCTGACCAAGTCAAGCCTGTGGCCATTTTTCTCTTGGCCCTTGTTGCATCACTGAATTGCCATTTTACTTCCCCTGACACATGTAACCTTCTTATGACACCTCTGGGTACTATTCTAGTTTTAAGGCAGATTTTAAGTCCCAGTGCTAAGTACATTCTGATCTGTTACTGCTGTCCAGGTGGGAACACAGCTGTATGCAACTTAAGCTGTGCTACTTGCAACAGGCAATTCAAACTCAAATCCCAATCTTCTCCAACCAGTGTTTTTTTTCAGAGGAAAGTGGAATTCAGGTACATTGAATCATTTTCAGAATACACTCTCCCCAATTTACCTGAATGGAAGAAAAAAATAAAATGGATTGAATGCTAGGATTTATGACAGAAATGCTCTTCTATGAAAAGAACTGCCTGCAATAGAAGATAAAGGCAGAGCATGTAGTAAAGGAGAAGCTGTGGTAAACTTGAAACCCTGGCATAGTTCTGCTAGTTTTTCAGATGTAGACAAAATCCAGGGTTCAGGTGCCTATCAAAAAATAAAATACAAAAATATCTTGCAGTGTAGGACACCTTTTTGAAGAAAGACTGGAGAAAGAACTGGAACAGCACACATGTGCTGTTTCACCTCTGGGATCACAGTGGATCTGTCTGCTAGCAAGAGACTCCAACCACTTGACCCTTTATAGTCACTCCTGTTCATGTTCACAATTCAACATTGTTTTTAAGAATTATCCAAATATAAATATTTCATTTAGGCCATCTCCTCTTACAATGAAGAGTGCCACATTTTTTTGCTTTTACCTCTCTTCAAATAGCTACACTGTGTACCAGAAAAATTAAGAGAGTGTTTATAAATACCTCAAGACCTCAAGACAGAGGCTGAAAGCAGAAAAAGCTACATCTTAAGTCTGAAGCATTATCAACAATCTGACAAGCCCTCCTCCCCATACTTACTGGTTTGACTCCAGACACCATGCCTATGTATCCTGCAAAATTTGTGGACTTGAATACTGTTTTGTTGTTTCTCTGGAAGTCCAAGTTGACCACTATAGGCTTCAGCTCCCGAGTTATAGTCCAGGAATTATTTTTAACATCCCACCTGCAGAGGACAGTGCAGTGTTTGAAATCTCCTTCCCTTTCTAGCTTTTAAAACTTCCCTTCCCAGTACACAGATTTCCCTTGTGTGATGCCCATCCTCTGATCCTTCTCACATCAGACAGCATCACTGCTCAGTAGGTACCTGAGCAGCACAAGCAAGGTACAACTAGGAAGCCTGAACACATAGGCAGTCGATGACAAGAACCAAGTTTTGGTGGAAACAGGTTCTGGGAACAGCTTTGAAAAGTTGCCTTAATTTTCAGGTAGCATGTTCTTGGTATTTCTGACAAGTGGGAGAAGTTCAACACAAGCCAAAACAAGAGACAGGAGGAGTTGCAGTTGAGAGCATTTCAATTTTTGATAAGCATAGGATCTTGAATTTAATGAAGATGAATATTTAAATTCCATCTGGGTATTGAGAGTCATCTGGAGGAGTGACATTACAAAATACAGTGGGGCAGTAAAAGCAAACACTGAACTACCTGATCATGAGGAATGAAATTAGAACTAAAAGAAAATCCAGTACTGGGTAATAAACTACAGAGTTTGTATCCAAATGAATAATAATGTTAGATCAGTGGAATACAGATCTCTGTACAGATACTCTCCTGAGTAGAACTTATGAATGATGGGAAGTGCCAGTAGAGAACTTCCAATCAACCACAAAAACAAGACCAAACCCACATTTCACTGCATACACTGAAGTTGATGCTTCTGTCCCATCATGTAAAAACCAGATATACTGTGCCTCAGAGATGAAGTTACATGGACCATTCTTTGGCTTGGGACAGCTCTAACTGGAACTAAGAAAACATGATGTAACTCCGAACACAACTTTATCTATAAAGTCCTTCCCAACAAGACTGGAGCAGTGTGACATAAGATCAGCACAACCCCTGCTTGGTTTAACCTTTTTTCACATCATGCAATGCAGAATTACATGTCACTGTCTCAACTTCATCCAATTTCTCATTTAGGCTCTAAGAATGCATGTAGAAATTTCAAGTTCAGCTAGCTTTTTCTTTGTTGAAAAAGAGACTTACCCAAGAAAGAGTCCAAAATCCAAGTTTCTGGCATGATACAGTTTCCCTACATAAAAAAAATGTATTTTTTTAAAGAGAGCAACATGAACTGCAGCTTAGAAAACCAGAAAATGAGTAAGCACAAAAAATATTGGGGTTTTTTAGTTCAGAGAAATCTGTTGCCATAACTAAAATAATCTTGTATACTGCAGTCCCTCTCGGCCTCAGATGCTTTCTGTATTAATTTAATGCAATGGTAACACCTTGAACTTCCTCTAAAAATGAGATGATTGTAAGGCATCTGAGAGTCCTTCAAAAATTTCCTAAGCTGGAACAGGTGCAGACGAAGGAATGAGTAGGTGAATGAGAGAGTCTTTCTTAAAATTTTCTGTAGCACAATACTTGTGTGATATCTAGACACTAAATGCAAAATGGATTGCATTAGAATCCCTCATGCCACTGCCAAAGTATCAAGTGTCTGGCTGGTGTTTCTTTCTCCTAGAAAAACAAAGCTAAACACTACCTATTTAAAACAACAAAAAACACAAACCAGTCTTTGAAAGTATTTTTTTTTTTACCTGAGACACCTGTGACCTCTTATTGCCTTCCAAAGGAAGACCTCTGAATTCACTGCTCTTAGTGTCTTCTACTAGAGCTTCTTGGCTGCAGTTGAGGACTGTGTTTGCATAACTAAGGTGAACCTTGTTCAAAGTAAGAGAAAACTGTTAACACTTTTCTGGGTTGCATTACCTGTTTTATCTTCCGCCACGATTGATGTACATACAGTAAAAATTTCATAAAAGATGTTAAAAATAACAATTTCCCCTAGAACAAAAAGAAACAAAGTTCAATAATTTGGAACTTTTGTCATGAAAATTAAAAAATGGTTAGGAAAAAAGCCTACTGCAGAGTTCAATATTTGGTAACATTTATCTTATTAATTTCTGTTTAATCTCATTTGATCTTTGAAATGACTGATTCAACTAAATCAAGAGCTTCCTGACAGGCAAACAGGAGTAGAATCCCTTGTTCTTCTATCTTAACATACAGAAAGCTGACAGTAATTGCTACATCCTCCTCTGGAAACTTTAAAACAAGCTGTAAAGTTCACTTTAAAGAAGAAAGGTGCTATATGTACCACTATTCCCATATATAAGAGCTGCTGACTACCACCAGCTCCTGTATGAAGGAAGCAGTGGAAGCAGATGTGTCTTCTTCTCTGTCTCAGTTCTGGAAGGATTCAGTGTCTGCTTCTCATTGTTTTGCAGGGGGTATGCAAGCAAGGCAGGAGGATGTGGCAAGGATCACAAGGGAAAGAAAGCACAGGATGAAACTGAGCCTTCCCTTCTTGGTGTATCAAGAGCAAACACACAGCTGAATGGGAAACCAACAAGACTCAAGGATTCCCCCAAATTTCGGTGCACAGGAGACTCACTCAAGTTTGGAAAATTCAGAAGTGAGAAGGTTCATCTCTACAGAGACATCCCAGCCTGATGAAAGGTGTATGTGATTTATTGTCATTCCCCTCTAAAACACCGTTTCCATTTAGTGTGAGATGCCATTTACTGCTTTGTCTCCTTAATGAATTATTTCTTTGTCAAAGTCACAGATGACTATGACTATACTGCAGATTGGTACACATCCTAGTTGTAGTGAGTCTGAATTCCTGTTTTATCACTACATTAGAATGTTGGAAACTATTACCCAAAGGAATCCCAGATGAATTTGCGATCCCTTGAAGCTCTTCATTGAAAGGATAAGGAAGCGTGGCAGTCAGATGAGCCTGAAAGCAGAAGTCTTGTATGTTGTTCATGTGTGTTTTGTTAGTTAAAACAAACCTCTACCCAATAAGTAAATTTTTCTCACAACTATTAAATTGAATATTTAATTTCTCTGCAGCCTGTAAAACTTGAGGATGTTTGTAGAGTACTTGGAAGACAAGTACATACGTAAGGAAAGCAAAACCTATTACTTATCAAAATATTGACATGTGAGCCATGGAGATTAGCACAGTATCTTAACTATTGTTAGCAGCAATAGACAGAACAGACTGAAGTAGTACTTCTACATGTTAAGAGCTCAACTGGAACTGAGCTTGACGTCAGCCTTTAAGGGGATACCCAACTTTCACACATTGCTATGACTACCTGTGTATGCTGCTTCTACCTCAACCCCACTCAGGAACACAGGAATACAAATGAAGCAGTGGACAGCATGACCTGAGGCTGCTGTAAATAAAGATGGGGGACAGATTTGACCTTATGCTGTCTCTAGCACCACAGTGTTTTCTCTTGTCCTGACTCTATGCTAAAGCCTATTTTAACCAGAACCAAATTATTTCTTAAGGCAAAACCTGGTCAAAGTTGCCCCTGTAATCAGACACTTATAACAGTTGTCAAAACCTGATGTTATTCTACTGTTTAAAAAGACATGACAAAGAGTATCTCAGTGAGGTGTTTTGCTGCAATGATTATGTCAGCAGCACATATGTCTAGCATGACTAAGCCAAACTAGAAAAGATCTTACAAAACCAGAGGACAAAGAGACATGTGCGTTTTACATTTAATGGTTTCAGAGTAATTCAGAGAGGCAAGAAGGCAAAGTTTAGCCCAGAGAGCAAAATTCCAGAGTAACTCTTCAAAACAGCATTTTTGCTCTGGAATCGTAAGAATTACCATGCGAAATGTTCTTAACTGTAAAATTTTCTAATTTGGGTAGTCAGAGGATACAGTAATAAATTAAATAAGCTGAAAATACTTACAATTTTGTTATCCACTATGTCAACAACTTTGCCACTGGGGAAGAAGGTATTTACTATACTTTTAATATTCTGGACCACAGTCTTCAGCTAAAAAGAACAAAGGCTTTTATAGAATAGAAGATCTCGAGCATAAGAATTGCTAGAATTCTAACAGAAATCCTTCACATACTTTTTTAAGAAAAATATCTCATTGAAAAAAACCTGTATATAAAGAAAGTGGTAAATATGGTGTTCTTGGTGAGAAAAACATGCCAAGTTCCCCATTAAAGAGTCACTATTCAGGCTCTATTCAAATAAGTTTCTAGATTAGCTCCAACAAGTCTCCCTCTACCAGAGAGAACAAATTACAGGAAAAAGCCATAATTGTCTTCTGCTCCTTTGATCCCATATTAATGCTCCAAACTCTTCTATATTTACAAGTGTTAATTAAAAGCTCCTTGTTTAAACACTGATGTTCTTGAAGCCAACTGTAAAATTCTTATAAAAGTACATGCTTTCCATTCCTGATAGTGAATGGCCACAAACAGAATTCCACTCCATGTGATCTAAGTCCAAAGTACATGACAGATAAAGCCTCTTAGAATTAAAGGTGTGTCCCACTTGGAAAGCCCACCAGCTTAAATGAGACTTTTAAAACAAATATTATGGTGTAAGTAGAATTTGTCTGGCTTTCAGAGTTGAAAGTCCAAAGTCAGCAGGGATAGAGCAAAAATTCCAGGCTTTTCTTGAGAAATTAAGCATCAATTAATTCAATTTTCAGCAACCTTCAGAAGAACAGCGGTTCTAAGTAGCTTAAAACAGGTTTGAGTATTTAAAAATATTTCTACTATGTAAACTCCAGTGCTGCAACCATGAAAAGGGCAGGAAGTTCATGTCCCTCTTGCAGTTTCATCGTCCCATGCAGTGCCTTGAGAAGCTGGGATGCACAGAGCAGAAGGGACAGTGCCTCAGTTACACTTCAATTTACTGAAGCTGCCCTCTTGGTGTACTTCTCCCCCTTCATTCTGTATTACTTCATGACTAACATGCTTTGATAAATGAAAGCTTGTTTTATGCTCCACCTGTTTTCATTCCTCTACATCCCTCCACATCACCGGCCCTATACTTGATGCTTCAGCTCAAGAGTCAAACAGAACAAAAGTTTTACTCGAGCAACTATTTTGGTCTAGAATATAACAAAAAACTGAGCTAGAAATATTACCCCTTTCAGAGAATTTTAGCACAGGTATTCTGTTCTAAACCTTTTTTCATTATACCTACTAAGCTTCAAAGCAAGCTCTGCATTTCATACCTCTGTCTTTTTGTCGTGCATCAAGTCATCCCATCTTTTGCTGGGAGGTAAATCAAGATTTATGACATATGTGGGTACATTCCCTTTGAACCTGAAAGGTAAGGACCAGAGTTCAAATTTGAAGAAGGCTTTGAAAAAGCACTGGACAAAACAGGTGCTTCCCACCTGCAGCTAGCATTTTCTAGATCTACAACAGGAACAAATTACAAAAAAATAAAAAACCCCACCTGTTCAGACTTGCAAATTCCTACATTTCTGTAATTTGTTACATAAGTTGAATCAGATTACTTACGTTGGTCCTGAAGGAGGGTATGTTTTAGTCCTGCACTCCTCTCCATACTGTAAAGACAGCGAAACATTACTATGTAGTTTCTTTGTTAAAATACATTATTATTGTAGCAGACTTATTTTTGAATTAAACCTTTAAGACTAGTTAAATAATTCAATTCATGATAATTTGATAACAAAGGAAGGGAGAACCTTGGAAATATGGAAAGGCTACAGAGGAGAATTCAAGACATGGGAGAAAAATAGCAACTTCCCTACGCTGCCTGACAGGCCTTCAAAAAACTCCCCTAATATAGTACAAGGCAAGCATAAGTTTATGATAAATGCACAAACTCATTTTTAGTTAGCATGAGTCAGTAACAAGCATTTTAAAAGAATATTCTTTAGACAAATTCAGAAACCTTAAATCTCAGGATGGACCTGTTTGTCCCATTTGTTCAATCCATGATTTCATTTTATACCACCACTCATAATTATGCTCAGTGTTAAGTTTCATTTCCTAGCTGCAGCACAAAAAGCACAGTGAACTTTGGGCAAATTACTCAGCCAGAGGAATGAGCTATACTGCATGACTTCTCTTTATTTAGTGTGGAAAAGTGCTGCTGAACTGATGCTAAATAATCTGAGAGGTGTATTTCAGGAATACATCTAAAAACTGGTTCCCTTAATTCCTGTATGCATGGCTAGTTACCAACGAAAGTTTGTGACCACAATAAGGCATACCCACAGTGAATGCAAGGGTGTTTTCCCATCAGTTACATAAGGCATGTATATACACACATACATATGCATATCCAAGCCCCAATTATAATTGCATGTTTCACCCAGTGAAATACATGCAAATGCCTACTGGCAGCACTTATGCTTCCAGCCAGTTGAGCACAGACCAGACTTGGTCCCCGAGCTATCTGAGCAGATGAATAAGCTCCTGAGAGCACACTGTCCCACTAGGAAAAAAGGAAAGATACACATCTTCCCAGGAGTCCATGCAGAGGCTCCCGAGGCACAAGCATTCGGGATACAGAACAGAAAACATGGGGAATCTTCCATCACTTCCCCCGCTGCCCACCCTTGATTTCCAATATTTGTTTGGCTGCACTAATTAGATTACTATATTAGTCTGTCCTTACAATGAAACCTGGCTCCAATAAAAAAAGACCAGATCTCTAGCAGCTGTGTATCTGGGGCAAACAAAATAATGTACATGTCCTCCTTGGGCTAATTATTTTATGACTCTAATTGCATTATATGGTTTTGGTGCATTGATCTAGAAAACACCATATCTTACACAATGCCATGAACTTTAAGCAGTGGTATAATTTGTTACAACTGGAAACTGGAATTTTAAAGTGGGACTGGTTTCTGTGTGTTATCATGGTGTCTTTTTGTATTGTTTCCAGTAGCTGGGAGAAAGCAGGAGATTAATTTCATTTTTTTCCTACACTAGATGAAGGCACTGGACCAGAACCTCGATGCTTCCCAGATTTCACTGCATTGCATTTCCAGCCTCTGCACAGCTGGAACAGGAGGTCAAACACAAAAGGCCATTTAATTTCCAAAATGAGGAAGTTTCAAAACAAGGAGGGCTGGGCAGGATATCAGATGACTACTTAAGCAACAGAAGTCAGAGGCTTCATGCAAAGCCACACAAATTAATGCGATTGTCTTGAGACATTTTTCATGTCTCATGTTCTAATACTAAAATCAATTGGAAAAAAATTGCATTACACATACATCATACTACAGTGGGTGCAGAGATCTGGGCCTTAAGGAATCGTTTGCTGTCAAAATAAGCTTCTTAACAGATAAGGCCTGTAACTAAAAATTATCTGAAATGGACAAAAGTTCAGCTGACCAGTGTAGCCCATGCATGCACAGAGGAAATAGTAACAACCATGGAAACTGATTTCAGAGTATTTAAAATATGTTTATTAAGTGCTAAATGTTATGTCATTCCTGATGCTCTCCTCTGAGACTTTAGTCCTGAGATTTGCAGCTATTTTTGTCATCCTAACCCCTTGCAACCTAAGACACAAGATAGGTGGTGAAAGCAACAGTTAACCAAACAGTTAACCAAAGAGTTAAGGGAGAGATAAAATGTTCCCTCTTTCTATGTCAGTAATTTCAGACTTCTCACCTATCTATGTATAAAGCATGCTAAAAGAACCAGTAATTCCCCCAGAAGATCTGTACATCTTCCAGAACTGTTATCATTGATTGAGATATCTGAAGAAGGCCAATGTTATTAACAGGTTTTTTTTTTTCCAGGAAGCTATTACACCCTGGCACATTAGCAGTAATTAAAAAAAATTAAATTAATAAAAAATATTAATATAATAAAGTAATTAAAAAAAAAAAGTCAACCAGAAAAATATATTTTTTGGTCTTTTTTGCCTTTTTTAAATTTTAAAGCACAATCTCCTAATCTTCCAAACAAAAGATATTGTTAACTTTTGCAAACAGCTAAGGAGTAACTTTTGCAAACAGCAAACTTTTCTGACAAAGTTAAAAAAAAAAAAAAAAAAAAAAAAAAAAGTCACCTAAACACTTTTCTTACAGCAACAGAAAAGCCACCAGGCACTTTCCATCACTAGAATTTTAAAAAAACAGCTATAAGGTTGTTGCTGTGGTCAGTGAGACTGACACTGGAAGAGGGAAGAGGAATAATAAATGCTGCCCAAAGAGAAGCAGAAGCAGCTTGTCAACATGACAAGTCAGAGGTGGTCTCTCAGAAACAGCCAGCAGAAGCTGGCTCCAAACAGGAGACTGTTTGACTATAAATTTATTTTTCAAACATGCATTGAATGCCCTAAGAGGAATACAACTTGGATGGTAACAAAATACTTTTTCTTTTTTTTTTTTTTAAATATATATCACTTTTTACTAGTAGGTTTCATATTTTATTTTATGTACTGTTGACTTTCAAATCTGCTTGCAAATAAACACAATGCATGGCAGCATAGGATAAAAAAAAAAATAAATAGAAAATGATCTCTTTGAGGTATCAAATGTGTTTTCAAAGGCTAAGCACATGGCATTCAATCTCCTTCAGACAAATACTAGTTCCATTCATCATCTTTTGGTTTATGACCTCTAATCTAACATTCTTCTCTCTGCTCTTCCTCCCTTATGGAATTATGCCAATGCAGCGCTCTCTGTACTGCTGCAAAAGTCCCTGCACTATTCACCTTCTGAACATGGAAGTAAAAAGTACTCCTGCAGTGCTGAAGAAATGGGGACGGAGCCAATTTAAACTGCAGTTTGGACAAAAATTTCAGTATGGTTGAGGTGGTCTAACCAAAAGCTGAAGGGACTGGCAGTCTGCATCCCCAGGTTATAATTCATGGCATTTAGCTTCCTTTTTCTTTGTTAAGAAAAAGAACTCAACCTGCTGTATGTAAGAAGGCAACAATTACTGTTCATTCTCCAGCAAATGTTGCACCTCAGCACTTGAACCAAACCCAAAATATCCAAGGCTGATACCTGGCTGCACAGCAGCACAACCTGCAACCTGGCCACCAAGTGGATATTGTGCAAGTGCAAAGATGTACCAAGTGCAACCAAATACAAAATTAAGATTTAATGACAGACCTTGCTGATAGCTGTCAACTTCTCCCCCATTACACACCCAAAGCAGCTTTTGGCTAAAATTTTTAAGGTGTTCTCAGCTGGAGTTGGCTTATGGTGTTGGGAAGCCGCTCCTGTGGGGGAGGATGGGACTGGGTGCAAAGAATGCCTGTGTTGTCAGGATGCTAATGGAAATTGGATCATCCTGATACCCACAGACCTCCACAGTCCCCCAGTTGCAGTCCTTCCTGCAATTCCCCCCTCTCCCAAAACTCAATAAAATTTGCAAAGGAAAGTCTTCAGAAAAACACAAAAGAATATAGGAAAATATTAAATAAATAAAAATATTTAAAAATACAGTGCAGAAGAGTATTTTGGAATCTAGAGATACTTAAAAACCAGTCCTCTTCACAGAGGATGAGGAGTCAGCAGCTGAAGAGGTGACAGCCTGCCTTGCTGCTTCAGGAATACAAATACATCAGGTAGCAAGAGCAGATGTTTACTTGCCCAGGAGATGGAAACCATCCTATTCCAAATGACACACTACCGCCTCCTGACTCCACTATTCCACCGAAAACTAAATGCCTTACCAGGGTTATATGAAAAAAACCAACACAAAACCAAACAAAAAAATAACACCCCAAGCCCACCTGCTCTACGCTCCTCCCCTTGGGTGCACTAAATACGCCAAGAAGCTTCAAAAAGTCTACGTACTTTCAGCAAGCACTTTTTGACTTTTACTTCGAAAACTCACTATTTCGGTGCAATCTTACAACATTTGCCATATAGATGTACGTGAAACTGAGAGCAGGAATGAGTGAGGACTTGTAAAACACGCCCGATGAACACCAACACTCGTGGCCGCAGCCACGGCCGCGCCAGAGGAGCCATTTCCAAGTCTGTGAGGGGGGCCAAACGCTGCCTTAAACCCACACGCGTGGATTCCAAGTCACGCCTGGCCTCCTAAGTCTCGAAAACCGGCAGAAAACTTCCCCCTCCCACCCACCCGGTCCGCCGGAGCGGGCCCCACTGCCCCCCACCCCGCCTCTTCCGCCGGAGCGGGTCAGGGGGCGATCCGATCCTTCCCCTTCCCCCCCCGTCGCCATGCTCACCGGGTCCGGCGCCCAGACCAGCTGCGCCAAGACAAGCAGCGTGGCGGGTGGCAGCAGCGCCCGACCCCAGCTCGACATCCTCCTTCCCGGCTGGGCTCGGCTCGGCTCGGTTCGGCCCAGCGCTTCCCGGTGTGGCGGCCCACATGACACCGCCCCGCCCCGCCTAGCAAGGGGAGGGAGGCGATGGCGGTAGGGCCCTGCCGCCACCGCCCCGGACCTGCCGCCGACGCCCCGGCCCTAACGCCACCGCCCAGGCCTTACGGTCGCCGCAGAGACCTTCGCGTTTATTTTTAATAAAGCAGAAGTATTGACTTTCGGTCATACTTGCAAAAGAGGGAGTTCCTCTCGAGAAAAATCGGAAAACAAAATCGCCTCTCTGAGGCAATGCTGAAGAGCAAAACCCGCGCCGCCGGTTTTCGCTTCATAAATGTGATTTTTAATGGCTCCGTGTCACGGGCAGGCTTGAGGCAGGGTTTCTGGTAATGAGCGACGCAGGGCAGGCGCCTTGTTTAGGAAGAAGAGAATTTTCTCCATCTTTGCTTCAGTGTGCAGGAAACGGGCAACTGGAGGTGCCATCCGATGCAGTGAGAAATACAGGGTGTAAGACCTGACAGCCACGTTGTGTATTACTTATTCACAAATTGCACAAATGACATTTGTTGTACCATCCAGTACAAGCCGGCATCATGGTGCATGCTCCAAGGAGCTTACAATAAAAAGGTTGTAACCTCAGAGTCAGCAGATGGACATACAATGGATCTGTATGTTAGCAATAAGTTGTTGGAAGCACCACCAGTAAATACTAAAAACCACCTAGGGTGCTTGTATTTTAGTTTTTGTTTTGTGCTTTATACGGCTCCTGAGACGTGTCACATTTTTGGGCACAGAGAAAGGAAGAAATCGTCTTTAATGATTTCCGAGTTGACAGTGCAAGTTAACTCTCACGTAAAACAAACCGGGGGTGGCAAGAAAACGACATGAATGTCCTTGGCAGATGGTTGATTGGAAAGCTGTATGGCATTGCAGGAATTAGGAAAGAGGAAAGGATAAAAGAAATGCATTGTAAGGTATGGAAGACTTTGGCAAAGGGAGGGTGTGCAGCAGTGTGTCGGAAGGAATTGGCTCAGAACATAAGCTTGGAATTGCACAGAGCTTTAGAGACTTAAGGCAGAAAGGTATTAAGCACTGGTGGAAAAAGATACATAATCAATAAGGGGATTTAAGAAATAAGAAAAATTACAGCATAATGGGAAAAAAAACCCTCGAGATTTTAATGGGAGTGTCTATCACAAATAGGGTACCAGGCAGTTTCTATAGAGACCAACCATTAAAAAAAAAAAAATTGATATCAAATACCTGTAATAAAATAATTCGGTATTTTCTTGTAGGTACCTGAATATAATGTTATGGTTGATGGTAAGAAATAGCCACATTAAGTTAGTACTGTTGTTTTCTAAACATCTACAGCCCCTTTTACTCAGATTTTGATTCTGGAGCAGACAATTTGTAGTTGCTTTACTATCTTTATGACATTTTTAACAGCTGAAAATACACAGTAACTTAGAAACTGACCAACTCTTTCAGAATGCTCTGAATACAAAATTATGCTGTGGTATGCATTCACAACTTAATTTTTGAAGTTTCTTTGTACTTTTGGTTTAGCTCCTTCACCAGTGAAGCTATTCTAAATTTAAAAAAATAGTTAACATCCTCCAGTACCTGCATTTCTCTGACTATGGCTATTCTGCTGTGTTGCTATCAGAAAGTCTTACCTCCAGGGTTCACACCAGTACTTCAGGTTGTCTATTTTGTTGTCTAGGTTTCCTCTCTAAGTTAGATCCAAGTTACATCAGGAGAAAAAAGCTGGAAAATTGTGCAGTTTACTCCTTAACTGCCCTGACAGCTGGTGTTGCCAATACTAGTACTTCCTGTCCATCTTTTTGCTTTCTCTGAATCATCTATCCAGTACTGTATTACCACTCATTGGGTAGAGTTCTATGTGCTTACACTTCTGTCAGGAGACAGTAATACCAGGAAGAATCCATGAATGTTTCCCAACCCATGCAGCAACAGTTTAAGATGCATAGTGACTTTCACTATCTTGTCATAATTTTCATTTTCTTCTCCTGGGACTAAAATTCCAGTGAATTCCCCAGACCTATTCTGTGTAATTTCAGGACACATTTTTTCATTAAGAATCTAATGTATTATTAGTCCAACACAGTTGGTTGCCTAACACTGAAAGCAACCCTGTTGCTAGTACAATATCCTTTTTTCCAAAAGGGAACAAGGAATTCCCCTGCCAGTCCCCTGCAATGAATAGCCCAGTAAAAAAATACTGTGGCCCACAGCCTGCTCCTCTTTCCCAGCAGCAGCTGGCAGCAGGCCACTTCCAGGTCCATGATGTTGCAATGGTTGTGCATGAGGTTGCTCACATTTCTAGGGAGGGACATACAGCGTGGCACCTACCACCAGAACAACTTAATAAGCCTTAATCCCTGGTCCTAGACAAAACTGAGGAGTTCTGGGGAAAAATGAGTTCCATTTTTTTGCTGTGATGGCACAGCCCATAGCTGTGATGCATTTTCACAGAAGAATTCCTCAGACTGGCCAGGAGGGTTTGTCAACAATCATCTATTTAATAATTTCTAGCTTTTAGCCTTCTCCTCAAAATTCAGCACTCATGCTTCTGTCAGACCTCCAACAAGAGAGGAACTCAAAATATGGCCTTTATTCACTTATAGCAAATAGCCTACCACTGGTACATGGTACTTTTTTGTAGAGCCAATCCCTTAACACAAGCCAAATATTCATGTGTTACCATTAAGATTTTAATTGTTATTGAAGTGTGAGGAAATTTTAACAATTCCAGAGTTCCTTACAAAACTAAAGTACAAAAAAAGTTTTGCTAATAATAGGGTTTTAATGAAAATATTTTAATGCATTCTTCACTACAAACATGCTGACATTCCCAGCATTTGATCAGCTTACATGACCATCTGATACCATGACATTTTGGTTAACTGTATTTCCTGAAATAGTAATGAGATAAGTGGTAAGAGGTAGGGGAGAAAAGGCAGTTCTCTAGAAGTTCAGAAAAACAGCTACTGGTAGTTTTTTTGTATGTCTTAAAACTAAGGGCAAAATTCTCATCTGATAATTTAAATTTAAAAAAAAAATTATTATTATTCACTCAGTGTAGAGCTTACCTTTAATTTCTCAGCACTGCTATAACTTCTACCAGCATTAAAATAAAAAAGTCTTATGGAGAAGTTGGAATGTTAGGAAGGTCTCCAAGAATTTGTTCATATAAAGTTACAAGCACAACAGTCCCAACATAGTTGCCCAAACCAGCTCCCCAAAGGGGGCATTTTGATTTCTCATTTAGTATCTCCCTCAACAGGAAAAGCTAAAGTAGGAAGAAAAGGCATTCACTTCATAACAGCTCTTTATTCAAGGAGTGTGTGGATGAGGTGAATGGAAAAGGAGTGTGCCTATTCATGTAAAATAGGTGTTACATAAATACTAGGTTTAGACGGTATGAAACAAAAATTCTACTGCCTTAGAGGAAAAAGCCCTTTGGCAAGTCTCTATACTCAGTGGGACAGAGCTAGGTATGGATTGTTTAAAAATGCCATCAGAGAAACATTTAGATCTGTTTGCTTTTCTAGGAACAAATGAGCTCCTAAGAATCCCTGTGTTAGAGCCTTGATTTGCCCAGCCAGCTGAGTTTCTTCTTTTGGCTGCATAAAATCTGTATGGGCTATACCCACATTTTTCTAAATTCCTTGAAAAATAAATGCTTTTATTGTTAACCTCAGCTATCCTTCCCTAACCAGCTGGTATGTGTTTGCTTGCTCACATGAAAAGTCAAGAGAGAGTTTAAACAGTTATGACATACCTAAATTCTTCATGGTGCTTCTTTGAGACAAACTGCCTGTGAAATTAGACCAATATAAATTGCCATTACTCACTAGACTTTATTGGTCTGTTTTTATGCTCTTTTTAGACATGTCATTATCTTGCATGAGCTTGCAGTTTTGAACTATGTGTGCACTTCAAATTCACAGCTTGAAGCTCCACAGAGACAACTCAAATTATTACCATAAAAATCCTCAATAGTGCTAGCAGGTAGCTTTTATGAAGCAGATTAGAGAAGCTGTGTAAAGAGTGAGCAATTTTCTGACTGAGGTAGTTCCCATGGAGATATTACTGATAAGCTTCTTGGTAATCAGACACAGACAATCATATTTTATACAAGATAGCAGGAATGCATATTATACTGTGACATTAAAAAGGTGACCTCTGCTGTTTTATTAAACAAAGTCCATGCTGTAGCAAAACCATCAAGTTTGCAAAAATCAATTTTTCCCTTTTTGTAAAATAAGCTGCCTGCTAACAAAAAAGAGCCATCACCTTTTCTTATGAAGTACCCACATTTTCATTTGTAATAGGGCTCTTGTGCCTTCTCAGCACTTTTGTTTTCCAGCATAACAATTATGGCACTTATCAACTTGAACAGTGGGTCTGCTTTATGAAGCCTGAATATTCTGGCCCAGACCTCACCTGATGCAGTGTTGAATGCCTCCACAGATGTTCTACTCAGGATCTGGCAGGATGCATTTTCAATTATTTCTTCCTGTTCAATACAGTTACATATTTATTAAGAGTTCAGTGTGTTAGCCATATTTTACTTTTGAACTTCAGCACTGTTCTTTTCTGCCCATAATGTCTTCTGCCCCACCTCTATGCTTCTTTTCACTAACCCTGGAAGATTCAGTGGTTCAATTTCTTTTCCATTAATTATCTCACTGTTTCAACAGCATGTAGTTTGGAGTAAACTTAAATATTTACTACTGAAAGATGACTTGACTTTGAAGCTTAATTATATCTCTTCGGTGATCCTTTAAAAATAATGCAATAAAAACATCAGCAAAATGTCTTCAATAAGAAATAATTACAGAACATTTTACTCTTGCTTTCAGCTTGAGCCTATCATCAAAGATGCAGAAGAAAATGGACCAGCTGGTTGTCACTTGCAGTATCTATCTGCTTTCACTTTTGCTCTCCTACATGGAAAGAGTAATGAAACAAGATTTAGATTAAGAGAAAACACAGATGTAATCATATTTGGTCTGATTCAAAGCATTAAGGAAGCACTGAAAGCAATTTTCCTTATGCTTTACTTCAAAGCACATATAAAAGCCTAAGAAAACAATTAACAATTCTGAAATTTTTTTAAGGAGCTGGAACTGCAATGCCTAAAGCAAACCACGTCTTCTGCTCCATATCATCATGAATTGTGTTTCATTCACTCTGAGGGACGCAATTCAGATTCAGTGTGATTTGAAACTGACACACAACCTGTAATGGCCCAGGGAGTGTTCTCACTTTACTGACTTGATGCAAATACTGTATATCCATAAAAATATTTTAAATAGTCAAGATAATTTCAGTAGTCTCAACTCAGTGGGGAAGAATAAATTATTCCCACTAGATAACCTGAAAAGTGTTTTTAATATATGCAACTTGGTTTCAAAATGCAGCTTTTCCCTCCTAAACGCCCTAGTGCCATAGGTACTGAAAGTGTTAAGAATTACTCCTCTGTACTAAACAAACTGCACAATCTATTTAATGATTTCCAAAATAATTCATGTCTGGGCAAATGCAGACCTGCAAACTTCAGCTAAAGAAGTGAAAAGTCAGAACAACAACAAATAAATCAACCCCAGAACTCAGGCAGAATGCTGACTAAAGAGGAAATGCCAGCACCTAATCCCCTGAAAACTAGCTCTCTTGTACTTAAGGTTTACTCTAATTCCATCTCCCAGTGGTTTTTAAATCAATACATTATTTCATGTACTCTGAAGTACCTGTCCAGAAGCGTTTCATGAAAAGTGCCTTCTTTCCTGGCTTTTCTGAGAGCTTTTGTGTCTTCTTTGCTTATTTTAAGCTTTTTGTCTTGAAAACTTTGGAATTTCTTTCTGTAAAGGGGGAAAAACGTGCAAAGTGTTAATTTCTTTAAGAAGTTTTGTGTTTCAGTAAAACAACAGCTGTATAAAGTTCTACTACGCATTAGACAACTGGCCTAATAAAATCCAGCAAACCATCACAGCATCAAATACTGCATTAAGAGTTCTGCAGGTGAACATTTTTTCTCCTGAGCTAGAGCTGAGCAGGAATGAGCCCTTATATGGGACTGTGGACTCAAGTCTGTGGACTCAAGTTCTTAAGAGCCCATTCCTCAACTACTAGCATGACAAGTCATAGAATCATGGAATTTTCAGGGTTCGAAGGGACCTTTAAGATCATCTATCCCCAATCCCCCTGCCATGGGCAGGGGCACCTCCCACTAGATCAGGTTGCTCAGAGCCCTGTCCAGCCTGGCCTTAAACTTACAGGGATGGGGCTTCCATCACCTCTCTGGGCAACCTGTTCCAGTGTCTCACCACCCTTATGGTGAAGAACTTCTTCCTAAATCTACCCTCCTCTAGTTTGAATACATTCCCCTCAGTCCTATCACTACCTGACATCCTGAAGTCCCTCACCAGCTTTCTTGTAGCCCCCCTTCAGATACTGGAAGCTACAATAAGGTCTCCTCAGAGCTTTTCTCCTCTGCAGACTGAATAACCCCAAATCCCTCACTCTGTCCTCACAAGAGAGGTGCTCTGGCCCTTCTCTGGATACCCTCCCACACATCCATGTCCCTCCTCTACCCGGGTGTCCAGAACTGGATGCAGTACTCCAGGTGGGGTCAAGTCAGGGAACAGAAGTGCAGTGCATGCAGGTGCCAAGGTGCTGGTAGTGGGGGAGCTGCAGGTAAAGGCCTCTGTGAGTAAAGGGGCTGCACACTGTTGGGCACAGCGAGTCCCACAGTGCACTCGATGCAGGACTCTGCTCAGTCTCTCAGCAATGGTGATGGCACCTCTATGAAAACTTGTTTAAGATAGGGGCAAAATGCCATGCAGGCAAAGGAGAAGAGAAAACAAAGTGCCTTTGTTTCTCACTACTCAAATCTACTTTAGTGGGCAACAAATGTAATTAATTTTTCCTAAGCTAAGTCTGTTTTGCACATAATAGTTAACTGGTATGCAGTCTGTCTCTCAACCCCATGAGCTTTCTCACCATATTTTCTTCCCTTGTCCTGCTGAAGGGAAATCAAGTGAAAGGCTGGGTGGAAGCCTGACACTTCCACCAAAGGCAGCCCCAAAAGAGAGGTGAAAAAAGGCCCATTAAGAGCTCTAAAGTACGTACACATAATTGATTTCACACTGTTTAACATTTCCTTTGTCTTCTTGTGGAACATCATCTTTCTTCTTAGCTTCTCTTTCAGCACAAGTACGAATCTAGTCATTGAGAAAAAAAAAAGAACAACAAAGCAAAGCAGAAAATGCCTGTTTTTTAAAAATGACAAATAACAGGTTAAAGGCAACAGTACATCATAATTGAACCAGTGGCAGTTACTTTTTATGTTCACAGCTTTTTTTTTTTGTTTTGTTAATTCACAACTGGAGACAACTGGAATACATGCATGAGCTGCCTGAAGTGTGGGAAATATTGATCATAATCTTTGCTACTACTGTAAGACATAATTGCCTTCATCTCAAAGAAGCACCATTATAGTTCTTATTTTTAGTGGGGATAAAATGTCTTTTTTAGAGACTGACTTAATGTTATTGCTCAGACTAGTAGACACCTATCTCTATTTGGAGGCACATGTATATTTTCCAGACCCAGATGAAGTCAATATAGTAATTTACATTCTCTTAAAAGATCTCCACTTCTGCATAATTTGGGTAAATGCTTTTCTGTCCCTGTTTCAGTTATAATTCATTTCTCCCATACCAAGTTATTCAGAACTATCTGGAAAAAAAATCACACTGATGGTCTCACCCCCGAGCATCTTGCCCTTCTGTAGTGGTAAAATAGCTTCCTATTTCTACTGCAAGTATCTCATTTTATCAACTCCTGGAGCTAATTTGCCTTTCTTGTGTCCAAATCACTTGGCAGCTTATAGAAACAATTATAACTGCATTAAAAGTAAATTGTAGTACACAGAAATCTGGTTGTTTGAGTATCTGTGGCAATTCTGTATTAAATGTAGAAGCTATAAATTACCTTTATCATTTCTTCTTCCCCTGCAGTTTTGCTTTTGGCTTCTATGTCTCCCTCTTCATTACACCTAATAAAACGGCTGTTTGCTGCTAATAATGCCATTTTCTTCTGCAGAAACAACACCACAAATTGTTAGTGTCAAGAGTTTCTGTATAATACTTGATTTTGTTTGATACTTGATTTTACTTGGATACCTGATTTTGCATCTATCCTCTACAGTACACCAGAAAACATAAAACTGTAAATGCATTTTGTTATTTACATAGACAGCTCAATAGCTTTTCAGCTGACTTGCTGGCTTCTTCATTTTTAAGCATCTTATAGCTGCCAAAACACAGTAAATTAAAGTATTCTAAAGACTTCCGCCCGGAGTAAATTGCTTTGCAGTTGGGAAAACAGAATATTAAGTTACAACATGGAAGAGACTACAAAAGACCTTTAGTGCACAAAGAGCATCAATATAGGTTAACTCAAAGTACAGTCAAATGCTAGGATCATCAAATGGATTATGTTAATCAGCTTACATCTTGGAAGACAGGTTCCCATTGCTCTCTTGCACCTATTGCATCTGAACGCCCAATAACAAGTCCATCTGAATTTATCCCCAGGTATTTGCCATAGCCTGACTTCAGAGCAATCCTCAAGAGAAAATGCAAGGAAACAAAAAATGTTTTTAATGCAAGCAATTCACTATATGCAACACACCACAAATGCATTATTGATAAGCAATTTATTTCAAGAGGATATTAAAACACATAAACACACCAGAAACAAAGATAACAAATACCAAAACTTGTAACACTTTGTTACAGTCATTACCTTGTATCAGACAACTTTACTGCTGTAAATTGTTCAGGAGGACTAGGGCCTTCATCGTCTGAGGAATGAATTTTCACATTTGTTAGGTGAGAAGTATTAAACATACAATATTTTAAGATCGTAATACTGCAGTTTCAAAAAGAATTAAACAACAGCCATTGCAAAATACCATAAAAAGCATTAAGCAATACTTAATTTCTTAAAAATAACCTTTTTTGAATATTCACTTCTAAAAAAGCAATGCAGGTGTACATTTACGTTCATATATTTGCACTGCTTAAAACAAGACACAATATAAAGGCAATCTCAATGTAAAAAATTTACTGTTGAGAATGTTTTGTAATTTTCCAGGTTTTGAAAACCTTAATCTCCTTGTAATAGTCTTTTTTTTTCCCCAGAAGAAAATATATTATGGTTCATCTATGGAAATACAAATCAGTATCCTCAAAGCTACTAGCCTCACCCACCCTTCAGAACCAAAATGAGATAATATTGCCATCATTGCTCTGATCTTAACTGGAAGCAAAACACTGTGAGGGTTCTGAGACAGACCCTCTCTGACTGAGGACTCTCAAATTCAAACAACTTGCTAATTATCCCACCACTAATAGCAGCCTACTTGTGCAGCAACAAAACAACTGTAGGAAGAGGAGGATGCAGCAATAAGCCTTGACATTCATCTGCCTCGAGTCTGAGTGTTCAGCCAACACCATTAAGTTTTAATAGGATTTAATGAAAGTTATACTGCTTTTTATCCAGTTAGTGGTATGGCTTTTAGGATGTGATAATTGCCAAGGCAGTTCAGTTATTGTCCATATAACACAGCAAGACACTAGGAAAGTGAAACTGATTGGCAATCATTAGGTTTAAGTCATCTGCATGCCACAGATAGGATTATGGCTTACATGTAATAAAGTGCTTCCAGCTGTAAAACTGCCTGCCTTCAAGCGATGCTATTTTTATTCCTTTCATTACTAAAACTTCCAGATTTCCAAATTTCTTGATACCAACCTTTATGCGGTGCTCCAAGTGTAAACAAGCCGTTGTCAAGGGCATGGATATAAGCTCCTTTATCCATTTCTATAGCTATAGTTCCTGTAATTTCACCAAAATTACTGACAGCCCACCAGTTTCCTAAAATGCAAAACCATGGCAGTTAACAGAGTAATTAGAATAGTTCAGGAGATGGTATTTCTGCATCTTCTCTGAGATTTGAAAATCTAAGGTTTCAACTGCTATCTCAGGTTCTTTGTGCATTATTATATACCAGAGAGCCAACTGAATGAAGTCCTGCTGTTCTACCCACCCTGCTGTCCCAAGTCACAGATTCCTGTGCTTCATCCCTTCTTTATGTGGGTACACAGTGGTACCTATTGATCCACTCAGCTGATACACCTTGCAAACATTTTGGGTTTTTTTCTAGACCGGCCTCCTGCAGTTTTAGGGTCACATCCAATTGGATTCTCCAACACAAGACAAACAGAAAAACCATCTCATCTTGCTGTTAAAATGTGAGCTGCAATCCTTAGGCTTCAGTTGTTCAAGGCATTAAGTGTTTGGATGTCTGCTGGGCTCAGATTCTACCCAAGTCAGAGGCAGGCCTACCTATGCACTTGAATTATAATTATGACTTCTTTTTTTGGGGGGTTTTTTTTGTTTTTTTTAAGTTTTCCCCTGGTATATGGTCTTACAAATATTTTCTACGTGATTAAGGTAACAATTATATTTAATTAGCTTGAATACGATATATTTTTTCCCCATCATAAATTTGACAAGTCAATCTGCCTTGAGCAGAAATAATCCTCCTCTATATTTATAAAATATATGGAGCTAATTGCCTTGTCCTGTACAGCTAGGGCTGACAGATCAATCTATCAATTTTCCAAATCTCTCCCATTTTTTAAAATGTGACTAGAGACCAGAGTATATGTGAAACACTCTTCTAGTGTAAGACACAACACCCCACTTTCTCATATATCAAAATCTGATTTAACACAGGAACAAGTTCCCTCCTGACTTTGCAGTAATTTTTTAGCTGATTTTGTTTGTGAACTGTGATGAGGCAAGGACTGGCCAGCTGTGAAAGGCAACAGTCTGTCAAGCTACTGCTCATGACCATATTGTGATCCTTTCCTTAGGAAAAAGAAAAAAAGCAACCATATTATTTTGTTCCTAGTTAATGTTTGTGTCTTCAGTTTCAATTAGCAGTAGCAAATCTAATGTCAACGAATCATAGCAGTCAAGCAAATACATCAAACTGAAAATAAATACATGAACTAACCAAGACTCTTTCCTTTTTAAAAGAATTGAAGGTTTGAACCTTAAGGTTCAATTGAACCTTAATAAAAGAACCCAGTCAGAATATAACTAGTGGCAGAGTAAGAACAAAAAGCACAAGTGAGCCAGCCACCAATTTTTCAAAATAATAGCATGGGGAGATCCAGGCTGAGAAGTACCTTGAAATTATTTAAGAACATACTTTTGCTTAAAAAAAATATACGTCAAAAATCCATCCTAGCCCTGTCAGAAGTTTCATTGAGAGTCTAAGATCATGACATACAAATAGCACATTGTGAGAAGTGGTTACAAATCTCTACAGAGCCTACACTTCACTTACAAAATCCTACAACAATCCCTCCAGCATCTGCTGTCCCCTGTAGTTCGCACACTGCCACATAATTCCCGGAAAGCAGCTCACCAACAATATCAAGCTGTTCTGCCGCATCCTCTTCCCTTTTCCTTTTCTTCGCCTTGTGTTTTTTCTTGCTGCAAAGAGAAATGCACAGAAATACTAACGTGCCTCTGGAGCGGCCCCTCCACTGCCACCTCCCTCACACGACCTCGCTCCCAGGCCCAACACGAGTGGCTCTCAGCCGGGACCGAGGGGCTGACCACCCGAAACCCCCTGTCCCTGCCCTGCCCTGCCCTGCCCAGCTCGGCGTACCCAGGCACACCGGCGCGGCCCGGCCCGATCCCAGCCCAGCCTCTGGCGCAAAACTCAGCGGTGAGAGCCCCGCTGGGGAGCCGAGGCAACGCCGAACCGGCGGCGGCAGCGGCTGCCGCAGGGGGAAGCCCGGGGCAAGGCCCGAGGCTGTCCCACTCCTCACCTTTTCTCTTTCGCCCCTTTGAGGACGAGCTTGGTGGATTTCACGCAGGAATACTCCGCCATCTCGGGCTACGGCAAGCGCGGAAGGCCACACCCCGCTACGCACCGCCCAGCGGACGGAAGCCCTGGAGCGACAACATTCATCCGCATTCCTCGTTGCGCTACCTCCGTAGCTTGCGCGCAGGGCCGCGCTGCGGGGCGTCCACGCTGTGCGGCGGAGGAGGCTGCAGTAGCGCTGAGTGGCGAGTGGAGGGACATGGAAACAGAATTTGAGGGAACAAATAAGACAAGAGAAGTTTAAAATTTAAGAGCGTGTGCCCCTGTGGCTTCCCCTCATGCGTCTTCCCCTCATGGCTCCAGCGGTCGCTCCGGCGCTGAGCAGTGAGGAGCTGAGGGGCTGCGCTCCGGCGTGCGGGGGAAACTCGCTCCTCCGGCCATGAAAAAGCCGATAGAATGGACACACAACAGAGCCCTTGAGCTTGTGCCCTCTGCCCAGGGCAGCGGCTTTGCCCACACGGCGAAGGGAGGTGGTGTGGGGAGGGCAGAGTTCCCCTGGCCCTGCTGATGAGGGAACTGAAGCTTTGAGGGAAGCCCGTGGAGGCGAGTTGGGGAAATGAAGCTCGCAAGCCAGCCAGGTGCACTCACCGAGCGGCAAAATGAAGCTTATGACAGGTTTCCCCATCCTGTTAACCAGTTGGTATTGCACAGAATAGAATCTACCCCAGGCTTTCCCCTCGGGGTAGCATCACCTTCCTCTCACCTGGTTCAGACACCAGCTTCCCAACGGGTACCACAACTTCTTTGGAGAATGGCCTTGACAGAACCTGTGAGAAGACTCACAATTAGATCACAAATTTATTTTAAAATGTTACAGTCTGTTGCCTCTACGTCACACTAGTGGGAGGGTTTTCCCCAAAATTGTTGATTATATTAGGTGGTCAATCCCTATCAAATCTTGTCTTACGTGTATATGTACAGAGATGCTCTCATTGGATTGCTTCCTTTACTAATTTAATTATTCATATAAACCTGCAACTTCTCAGCACTTCAAAGATGTCCCGGTGAATGACCCTGGGATTTGTGGATAACTGCAGTTGTCTTCCACAGATACACTGATTGGATACAAGACCCTGCAATTTCTCATCAAAATGCTTACAATTTCTGTCTACATGTCTGCCATGACTAACCCTGTATTTTTATCTATGAAGCTGCAGTGGTTACACCTGCCATGTAAAACGAAAGCAACCGTAATGGACTTTCAGGAATCCTTGGCAATTGTCCCATTTTTGACCCTTGGGGAGAAGGTGGTTGGTAGGACACAAGGACTTGTCAGCAGAAACAATACTTGAATCAAGCTGCTGCTGTGTGGAAATTCAGAAAATGTTTTTTGTATCTCTGGCATGCTACTTCCCTGCTGGTGACTTCATCTGTGACAGTTTGTCAATGACAGACGGTCATCTCCTTGAGCAGTGTTTGGGAAGCTGGAAAACTTGAAGCACCATGTTGCTGTAGTACACAGTATGTGGCATTATTCATTTATCAGTTTACCAATCACAGAAATTTGCATCTGGCAATCAGTTCTTCAGTAAAAAATGAAAATGGGAAGTACAGAAAGCTGCAGGCGGTGACGGACAGCTTGCTGACCACTTCTGCTCTCTGCATGGAGCCGCAAGCTCTGAAGTATTACATTAGCAAATTCTTGCAGCCAGTCAGACTGTGAAGGTTCCACACATCTTGCAGCATGTGAAGGACCAGAGAAAATCCAGATTTTCAATTAAAGATCAAGATACATAGGTAGCCTACTAGCAATCGATCCGTTGAATTCAACCTTGCCATCAAGTACGTTCTGTTTTCTGTTCTCACAATTTTTGAGATTATTGCCCGACTTGTTCTAGAAACCTCTTGATGCCATCTTAGAATTTTATATTTGTTCCTTAGTTTGCTTCCTGGTTTTGTGGTAGATAGTGTCCTGTTCACTGTTGAAACATTTTTGTTGATATATTAATATTTTGTTCTATATTCTCATGTTTCCAGCCCTTTGGAAATTAATTTAAGCTAACCTCAACATAAAGCAATTTTAGCAAATATAAGTGTATTTGACTCTCATTTCATCATTAAATACTTCTTTTCTGGTTCTGAAGAGGTATGCCTAAAAGGCAGAAATTTTAGTCAAGGGAATATGTAAAATGAGAGTGCAATTACATGGGAATTAGAAGAAAGCATGGAGGAAATGACTGAAGCTAAAAGAATGCTTGTCAGCATTCTGATCAGTCAGCTTCATCCTAGCATGAATACTTACCCTTCAGTGTTCTGGTTATTTTGACTTCTTTTTAGTCTTTGATTCAGTGAAGAGCAAATCTGCAGGGGTTCTTTATTCTCTTAACTCTAACTTCAGAACTTTATTTGTGATCTTATTTTTGACTGCTTAACTGTACAACCTTAGCATTTGTGAGGCAGTATATATGACTTCTGGGTGTACAAGCACTTGCCTGAGGTAAGATGGATGAAGAAAAGGTAGTATTTCGGTGTATTAAGAAGCAAAGATGCTTTGGCCACTTTTGGTTAAGAATATAAAGCATTTTATACAAGACATAATAACTTAAAAGTTATTAATCAATATCTAAGTTAAATTGTTGGGTTTTTAATACAGTTTGTATTTTAAAATATCTACTTCTGTCATATGGTGGAAATACGCGGGCTTTATATTTTGCTATTTGTCCACCAGATGTTGCTATAGCCACATAAACAAGTGCAAATTAAGAAATCTGAAAAAAAAATGAGTAGTTTTATTTTCATTATAAAACTTTTACATACCCTGCACACATTCTTACATTTTTGCACTGGGAATATTCCCAGTGAGTTCAATTAAGCAACTCATTCTCTGTAAAGTTAAGCATGTTTATAAGCTTTCTTAGGATTGGGCTAAATCAATTATGCTTGCTATTTTCTTATTTTGCTATTCTGTTTTCTCCATGATGAAGAGAGAGAAGGAAAAACAGAAGGACAGAGTCCATAAATTAGTAATTCTAAAAGAAATATAAGGGTTTTTCAGGCTCCCATAATGTAAAATATGTCTCCTTGTTAATGAATATAATTTTATTTAACATTCACATAGTTTAGTTTTTTCCTTGAATTTGGTGTCTTCAGCAACAAACAGGCATCAGTACAGTATATACAGAAGACAGTAAAACTTTTACCCACAGGGCAAAGTGGTGCCATCAGTCAGAAAACTGTATCCAAAATGGCACCACTTTAGAAAAGCTATTAAATCTCTAATTTGCTAATTAGTATTTCTGAAATTAAAACATATCCAAAATGTGTTGGCTATGATTGTTTTTAAAAAATAACAGTTCATTTTCTTTATGGCAGTGAAAATAAATGGAGCCTTTGTGTTTGCAAATGTAGAAAACAAATCACTTTTTTAATGACTGGGTTTTCCTGCCAGCTTGGAATTTGCCGTATGTGCATTTTATTTTGAATGCCTAAAGAGTGAAATCATTTGCTGTCTCTGATGCAGATGGGGCAGATTGGCTGAGGTGTCATTTGTAAAATGTGCACTTTCATCACTCACGTTTGAAGGGGATCATTACAAACAACATTTCCTATTGACACTCAGGATTGATGAAAGTGAAGAGCTGAGACAGAGCGTCCACGAATATAGCCCATTGTCATAAGAGCCTGGGCCAAAGCTTGGGCCCTTTGGAATTTTCTTCTGTCTTGTTTATTTATGTTAGGAAATATAAAAAAGTCTCCCCAAACCAGAGAAACTTCAATTAGCTCTCTTGCTAGCAGAGTTGACAGATAGTTTATATGCTTTTTTTTTTTTTTTTGCTTTCATTTATAAGTATGAGGCCCTTGTGAAATATCTTAGCTGCTGACTGATGTAACAGCCAAGATTGATATAGTTTTGTTTACTTGTTTACATGAGTGAAATCTGATGTGAGTTATAACCAGAGCAACTAAATTTTAATTTTTCCTCAGGGGGACAAAATACATAGACTAGAATGTTACAGTGGTTTCTCATAATGTTCAGCAGCAGTTGTGTGAGAGTATTGAAGCATCCCCAGGACATGATGGTGCATACCAAAGAGACATGACAGATGTAAATAAAAAACCTAATTTCATTATTAGCATTTTTAATACTGTGTGCTGAAAATGCTTTTATTGTAATTCTAATTTTGAAATATGACCTGAAATTACCTTTTTTAAAATCCTAAAATATTAGTGTTAGATTTTTAGCACAGGTAAGCAGATATTCCCAAAATGACATTTCTACTACTCAGCTTTTATGATCTAGTAGTCAGAGTATTTGGAAAATAGGAAGCATTTCTCAGCCTGGCAGGGGCAGGATGGAGCCCCAGCTCTATCCCCCAAGTCCTCAGCATCCCTGGTTCAGGGACCCTGTGTTGGTTGTGTCTGCTCAGCTTTGCCTTGCCTAATCACTCCCCCACTTTCCTCTTCTGTCACTCTGCAAAGTTTTGGGACTAAGTTTTTGTATCTGTCCAGACCTCCTCAATATCTGCCTCTCCAGATACTGAGACCCTGCTCTATGGTTTTGCAGACTCACCAAAATCCCTTTCTGTTGGGCACTGAGGGAATGTAAAAGAGAAATGGAAAGGCTGCTATGAACGTAAGGTGGGCACTATGTGAAGGGGGCTTATAGGAGAGATGGGGACAGACTTCTTAGCAGGACATGCTGTGATAGGACAAAGGGTTCGTGGTTTTAAACTAAAAGTGGGTAAATTCAGACTATATATAAGGAAGAAACATCATACAGTGAGAGTATTGAGACCCAGGAACAGGTTGCCCAGGGGGGTGGTAAATGCCCCATCCCTGGCAGTGTTCAAGGCCAGGTTGGAAGGGGCTCTGGGCAACCTGGTCTAGTGGAAGATGTCCCTGCTCAGTGCAGGGGGGTTGGACTAGATGACCTTTAAAGGCCTCTTCCAACCTAAACTGTTTTACAGTTTTATTTATTTATTAGGGCTCAGGCCTTCTGGTTTCTGCTTATTATGCTTATTATTTCTGCTTATAATGAAGTTTTCTTCAAATTCAGTTATTCTTTTCCACTAATTGCTCTGACATGCGTGTATGTCTATGAGCATGTTTGTCTCTCTACCTATTTGTTTATATTTCTTTATAAATATTTTTTTAACTGTCCAATTTTGTTCCAATGTAACAGACAGGTGGAGGTCACAACAATAACTAAACATCTCACTAGAGCTGGAAGAGAACCCTTAGGCAGAAAGGAGTCTGTGAAGAAAAGCACCCAGTAAATCACAGGATACTAATGGGTGAAAAATCAAACTACATTTCTTCCAGTGCTTAAGAAGCATCATCTTGCTTTATGCTGTGATTTCATTTTTTTAGGGGTTGGAAGTCTGTTTTTTTTTTGGTGTTTTTTTTTTTTTTTTTTTTTTTGACATTTCCTGACAAATAACTAGCATGTTTGATGCAAATATAGTTGAAAATCCCTTCCCTTATTTACTGGTGCTGTGTGGCAAATGCAGATTCGACTATAAATTGAACACAACAGGATTTTTGTGGCAAGTTACTTGCTTTGTGCTGTGTGTTCATACGCAGACTTCTCCCTCTCTGGGATACACTTGTCTCCAGTGAGCCTCATTTCCCTTCTTTTGTGTGGTTGAGTTTGTTTATCTCATTACGAAAGCCACAGGATCCATGGGGAAGGACTTGCTGTTTCATGTTTATGTAACACTGTTGTGGTTATTATTAGATAGGCTATAATTGAGTTTAATTTAAATACAGTTTCCAACTAGTGCTGCTTTTTTTCCCTTTTTTTTCTTTTTTCCTTCTAATTGATTGTTTAAAAAAAGGTTTCTTCCTCTTAGTTTTTCTGTGACTTAGTAATAAACAGGTGGTTTTGCATGGTCGACCAAGTGTTTACTCCCCTTCAAAGCATTCCTTCTGGGAAGTGGTATGCTGAGAGGATAAACCCCTCTCACACATCCCCTTTGCCCCTAGAAGTATGTGACATCCCTTTGGGCTTCCCTCTGAGACTACATGGGTGTCCTTTATAACCTCAATAGAGATACGAATTGGCAGGACTTAAAAGGAGAATGAATCTGTGGCAGAGTGTTCATTTCCAGTGCTGCTGCCCTCCTGGCCATAAAACTGTACACTTTTTCTTGGTAAATTATGCTTCTTCTATGCCAGGATTGCCATATAATTTCTTTCTGCAGTTTTTTTTTTTTAACAGGACTGGAACATTTACCCACTGTGATTGTTTTCATTGTCCATTTGAATTTGAACAGCTGTTCTAAGTGATTTGCCTGTCTTATACTCCATAGCTCCTGATTCTGTGTAATTTGTCCTGAATGTAGATGCTCTTCCATGAATAGGCAATTTTTACTGATGCAGTGGTAGTGAATGTCTTGCAAAAAATTATTTTGTATGGACTTAGCAATTGAGGAGGTAAAAGGAAGACTGCAGGCTGTTGCATATATAACAGGTATACTCTAGGCAAAGACAGGAAAAGCTTTTTGCTCTGGAGGGAATTCTGAGCTGTTCATTGTATCTGTCCACTCTGGTTCTTGTAGGTGTGTAAAATGTTATCGACAGTGGTTGCACTTGTGGGCTTTCTTTTTTCCTTCTTGGTCCAAGTATAAAAGAGAAATAAATATGTTTAACTCCTGCTGATTTGTGAGGGCCAGGTTCTGCTGTTCTATTTGTTTTCATCTAGAGAGCTTCCACATGATGACATTATTTATTAGATTTTGAGGCAGTTAGAGATGTTATGCAAATGTAGAACTTCTTGATCTTTACCCTAATCAGGACTGTTGTCAGGATCTCAGTGTACTCTTGTTTTTAACATTGTCCATCACATATCTAGCAGATCTGGCTTGCCCAGCTTTTTGTGTTAGGCTTTCTAAAAGCAGCACAAGCAGAACAAATCAGGTTCTGAGTTTACAATCACTCCCTCCTTCCTCCTGATGTTAGGAAGCAAAGTTTCTAAACCATCACCTAGTATATGGAAATTGTTTTGAAATAAGGCAGCCAAAGATGGCAGCATTCACCATCCTAATGCAGGTGGACTTTTTTAATGAACCTTCAGTAACTTGAATGAATGAATGATGTCAGATTTTTAGCTTCCACCAAGAAACTACAATGCCATCCAGAATTCCTGTCCCTGATGTTTATGAAGAAGAGACATAAAACCTGATTGTAACGGTATAAAAATTTGATAGGCAGAACAAAAGGAGATCATATCTTTTTTTAGCTATTGGTGTGAGTTTTTTAGCCTGACTAATGATTGCTGAGTGCTTTGAGTTGGCAACATCTGTTGACTTGTGTCCTGTCACAGCAGGTACACAAGTGGGAGTTGAAACTGCTGATCTTCCCATATTCTGATCCTGAGAGAAACAGAGAGGGAACGTTTTAGTATGCATCACTTGCTTTCAGGCTGTTTTCCCTACAACATACTTTCAGTATATGCCAGTGTTTTTCTTACAGTCTAGGTGAAGCATGAAATTTTTTTTTCCCAATTAAGCTTTATTTTGCTGAAGGGGTCTCTCTCCTGCTTCTGAAAATCCCAAATCTGATTTACCAAAGATAAAAATAGTCTTTTTGCTGTCATGGATTCATGAAACTGTGTTGAGACAAAGTATGATTTCTTGTGAATGCAGTGACAAAAAAAAGAAGAGAGAGAAGAGGAGAGGAGAGGAGAGGAGAGGAGAGGAGAGGAGAGGAGAGGAGAGGAAAAAGCTTGAGGCTGGATGAGACATATACTTGGTAATATGTCTGATTTTATTCATCAGGAGTGCTCTTTTACAGTGCAGAGAAAACATGACATCACGATAAGGTGGATTGTTTTAAAAGCAAGATAAAATAACCAAAGACCATGGTTTTGCTAGCTACAGACATTGGTTATAAGACACAATGAAACATCCTGGTTAAGGCCAAAAGTTAATACAATACATAATCCCTTTATTCAGAGAAGGTGTCCTCCAAATTCCTTACTATCTTTTCTGGTGATGAGCCTTGCCTCGTTTCTATCTTTGGTTGTCCTTGCTTTGCAGCATAGGACCTTACCTTTTCACTAGCTCTCAGGTCTCTCAAATTATCAGGACAGCCCTCCACAATGATTGAGTTTAACTCTTAAAAGGTGAAGTCTGTGAGAGTGGCTGAGGTGTTTAGGTGCATCCCAGAGTACTGGCTGGCTGGAGCAGAGTCCTAGGGAATAATCCAGGCAGACTTTTTGGCATGTGCAATAGATGGGGTGTAATTTATGCAGCTGAGTTCTTAATGGAGCACTGAGCCATTGTCCATACTCTTCTTCGACCTGTTTGGGGGATGGAGTCCCTAGGAGTGTGTGTGAGAATCTGCTGTAACCAGTCCAGAAGACTAGACCTGAAATGGCATGAAATTTAGGGAATTCCTGTATTTTAAGTAGAGCAGATTTTTTTTAGTGTAAAAATAATGTTGGTAGTGATTTGGTGTGAGAAGTGAGCCCTGTAATCCTGGCAACTCTTAATGGTCCTTCATTGCTCCTCTGCAGCATTGAGACATTAAAAAGAAGAGAGGATGTTTGTGCACAGGCCAGGCTTCCTCTCAGGGTCTGACAGAGTGTGTGCAGGGCAGCCCTTCTTGGTAACAGTGTATGATAGTTAAGGTTCACAGCCACATAATATTTTCAAATAATGTTTGAAACACTATTCATGGTGGTTTGCTCCAGCAGTCTGGAAAGCTTCAGCATCAGTTCAGACTTAGTGAACTCCATGTTGTGCATGGGTTGCCACCTGAGACAGATTACTCCCAGGAAGACAACAAACACAAACACTGACCACATTGTGACCTGACTGTTAAAGGCAGTAAGAAACAAAAGCACCCTGTGGAATCAACATGACAACAAGGCAATGCAGTTATTAAAGATCAAAGGTTTGTAGCAGTGTATGACCCTCTAGCTTACCCATACCCATCCTCTACAAACAGAGCATTCGTCTACCATGTGACAGTGACAACTCCAAAAAAGGGAAAGTGGAAAGAGAACTGTCAGGCTCCTGGATGCTGAGTGCAAACCTGTCCTAGCTTTACCTAGCAGGTCTCACCTTTTGACTTAGGGTTGCCAGGCCTTTTCTCCCTGTGCTTCTTGAGGTATGAGTGCTGATAAGAGATGCTGAAGATCAGTTCTGCTCTCTCCAGCAGGCAGGTCTATATTAAGACTGGATATTCAGTTTACATTGTCTGTGTTGATCCTGGCTTTGTCTGTATCTTACATCCATGACTACAATTTGTAACAGGTTAACTGTCTGAGTATTTACCTGCATTACTCTGCTCTCCTCTGAAGCTGTTGAACTTGAGAGTAAATTAAGTTTAAGCTTTGCTACCAGTGGTATTTTCTCAGAAGGTCATATCCATGTGGGAGTGTGATTTGGATCAAAGTCATCTGGAGGTGATGTGGCTACCTAAAGGTTACCTTTGAGTCCCTTGCTAGTGGAGAGAGAAAGATCAGCTGGCAGCAGCTGTTTTTTTCAACTGCCTCCTTTGATGTTGGTGACAGAGTGCTCATTTTATCTGGGTGCATAGTACTGTCTTATGCCTCTGTAAAGTGTCTCCCTGTGAGGAGGCTAGGGAATTATCCTGGCTGGACTGCTGACATGGTTTTGGCTACTACTGGAGCTGTGGTCTGCTCTTGACATAGAAATGCCATGTAGCCATACTCTTGGGTGATCTCTGAAGGGTCAGTTCATTGGAATCTCTTGTTTTTTCATCCTCTGCATGTAATGAGGTTCTCTACAAAGGCTGCATACTGTGTGGTGCCTTCATTCATCCCTCAAACATACCCAGCTCTCAGAATTGTTGCCTTTTATCTCTTCCTATCTATCATAAAAAAGCTATATATTTTTTTTAACTTTGTTTTTGTGTAGTTTTAAGTCTGTTACAATCTTGAGAAAAGAATGGGGCAGTTTTCTCAATTGTGTGCCATTTTTTGGAGACTATGATGTGTCCATCTGGCTCAGAGACAGAATCCTCTACTCTGCTCTTCCCCCTGTTTTTTGCTCTCGTGAGACCCTACCTGTAGTACTGTGTCCATTTCTGGAGCCCCCAACACAGGAAGGACATGGACGTGTTGGAATGAGTCCAGAGGAGGGACATGAAGATGATTACAGGGCTGGAGCACTTTGCCTATGAGCACAGGCTCAGAAAGTGGGGTTTGTTCAGCCTGGAAAAGGTGACCTTATAGTGGCTTTCCAGTACCTGGAGGGGAGCTACAGGAAAGTGGGGAGAAGCTTTTTACAAGGGCATGTAGTGATAAGAAAAGGGGTAATGATTGTAAGTTGGAAGAGGGTAGATTAAATTAGATATAAGGAGAAATTCTTTAATGTGAGGGTGGTGAGACACTGGCACAGGTTGCCCAGGGGGGCTGTGTAAGTCCCCTCCCTGGAAGTATTCAAGGTCAGCTTGGATGGGGCTTTGAGCAACCTGATCTAGTGGAAAATGTCCCTGCTCATTCAGGGGTGTGTGAAATAGGTGACCTTGAAGGTCCCTTCCAGCCCAAACATTCTGTGATTCTGTGATCCCTAGTGCTGGGATCATGCAGTGCCTCAGACTGTTGTCTTACGAGTGTTAAACATTTTTGTGAGTTTCTTTTTGAGAGGCTGTGTGCTTTGTATGTACCATGGGATGTAATGGACAGGTAGGAATGGAAATAGTTTCAAAATGAATCCACACGTATCTCCACCTTGTGGGCAAGATACCAGCAGGCTTAAGTCAGTGAGCAGGTGGATAACAAAGTCAAGAGAATACTAATGAAGGTATATCCCAGTGAAATGCCAGTAATTTAACTAGAATATTATTTGAAGAGGATTCACCCTTTAGTCATACTAGTAAAAATTACATGAATCTTTAGACAAAACCTTCCAACCTAAATTAGAAACAAGGGGAACAACAGCATATGATTGTGTATTGCTCATATTTAAGAGTTGCAGCTAGCAGCAGAGAAATTCTCATGTAGATTTGTATTTTCTTTAAAAGAGAAGTTGTGAGGGCAAAGAAGTGTTTCCTGAAATGTTCTGAAAGTTCATGCAAGACAACTCTTTCACCTACTGTGTAGCTAACTTTCTAGCTCTGTAATTTTATGCATCAAATCATGACTAACCAGGATAATGCAGTTCCATGGATCAGCTGTATTTGTCTTTTCCTTTGTTTCACTGACTGCACACAAGGGGGATGAGTTCTGGAAAGTTCAGATCGAAAACCTGTTCTGTAGCCTAGCTGGAATTCAGCCCTCTGGTAAGGACTCAGTATTTCACCACAGGTGGTGCCTGGTGCTGATAGTGGACTGATTGGTTTGTAGTTTCTAGCATCTTCTGTTACCTCCCTTAGAAAACTGATAAGGGAATTATTCTGGTTTTTTTTCAGTGTTGTGTGAAGCAAAACAGCGAATGTTGAATCAATAAAATAATCCATGGTTTAATTGCTCTGAGGCAAAAAAAAAGCAATTTGAAACTGTAATTTATTTATTTTTCTTAAAGCATTTTAGTGGCATAATCTTTTTGTGCTTTAATTGAAATATCATATGGATCCCCTTTATGTGAAATGCCTTATTTGAAGCTTTTTTTCAGACTGTTAATTTAATAGATTAATTTTAGTAGGGAGGCAGTTGGAGTTAATCAGTTGAGAACAACTGTACAGAGGTTCTTTAAGCTAGGCTGGATTTGAAGGGTTTAATTTTAATCATAGTCTGAGAGCTACAGCTGCTTCATGTTTGTTTAGTAATAGAGTTGATGAGCAGCTAATTTGAATGGAAAGCTCAGGCACGGAGAGAAATTCCTCTCGAGTATAAGAGAACTGGCCCTGACTGTAGGAAGGTGGTGGTGAAGTACAGTAAGCTGAAGAGTTTTTAAAAAAATGCTTCTAAACTATCACACTTCACATAAATTCCTTCATCCAAACATCTTTGGGGATGTGTGGTTAGAAAGCAGCAACTTGGAAAGGGACCTGGGGGTATTGGTTGATGGGTGACTTAATATGAGTCAGCAGTGTGCACAGGTGGCCAAGAAGGCCAATGGCATCCTGGCTTGTATTAGGAACTCAGTGGCCAGCAGGAACAGGGAGGTGATCATCCCTCTGTACTCAGCTCTGGTGAGGCCACAGCTTGAATGTTGCATTCAGTTATGGGCACCTTACTATAAGAAGGACATAGAAGTGCTGGAGCATGTCCAGAAAAGTGCCACAAGGCTCATGAACGGCCTGGAGCACGAGTCCTGTGAGTGGCTGAGGGAGCTGGGGGTGTTTAGTCTGGAGAAGAGGAGGTGAGAGGAGACCTTAGAGCTCTGTTCGACTACTCAAGGGAGGTTGGAGCGAGGAGGGAAACAGCCTCTGCTCCTTGGTGGTGTGTGATTGGGCCAGAGGAAATGGACACCAGGCAGGCTTAGGCTGGATATTAGGAAACACTTTTTCCCTGAAAGGGTTGTCAGACATTGGAATAGTCTGCCCAGGCAGTGATGGAGTCACCATCTCTGGAGGTATTTAAACAGCATGTGGACCTGGTCCTTAGGGACATGGTTTAGTGGTGAACTTACAGTGGTGGTTAAAGTTTGGACTGGATGATCTTGCAACTGAAGACATTCTGTGATCTTTCACCTTTTTATTATACCTGCAGTATGTCAGAGACCAAGATTTGATACCCTGCTCTGTCTGGTTTTGAGTCTGTATCCCCTGGTTCCAGGATTTGAGGTGTAGTGACAACACAACTCTGAGTAGGGCTTTCAGCATTTTCCCATTTTGCTATTATAACTTGCCTAGAAAAACTAGTATCAATTTGATTTGAGGATACTGTCCATTCTGCATACATAGAGAAGATACAGAGGTGCAAATCCTTACCAGGGCTGGTTGTCTCCATGGCCCTTGTGGGAGGGAACATGTAACTTCTGAGGAAAGGCAGAATTGCAAACACCTTCCCTGGCATTTCCTACTCACCAGGTGGTAAGCTCTGCGGACATTGTTTCTAGCTCTAGCAAATTGTATTCCTAGGTTAGTAAAGGGTCTGGTTTTGGATCTCTTGTCATAGATCCCTAGTGCTCCTCTACCAGTTAGTGGAAGTAGCATAGCTCACAGGTGAGAAAATATTGACTTTAACAACCACCTTAATGTTATGTGACCATACAGGCTACTGAGTCCTGGAAGCTAGGAAGGTAACACATGATTTGCTCTGTTCCCCATTCTGGAAGATTGGTGAATTCTGGTGAAGGTATCTGTGGCAAATGAAGGGGCTGCAGCCCACAGATTCTGCTGTCAGTGTTGGCCTCCGGTGCTTCCCACGGGCCAGGATTCCCTAGGAGGGCAGGATGCGTGAGACAGGTGGTGAAACGCAATTGCTGTTGCAATGTGGGAGCTCTTCCGTGCAGCCTGTCCCACAAGTCCAATTTACAGCAGCCTAACATGGAGGAAAGAACTGGATTAGATTCAAGAAAATGTCAGAAATTCAAAATAGGTGATTTGGACCAGGGTATATGTATAAAAAACATAGCTGGTTCTCTACTTCTGAAATTCAGGCACAAACTCATGTAGGTAAAATATTCCTCAAATTCACAGAAGCAGTAAGAAAATATCTTAAAATTCAGTTACTTTAATGACCTCTCTATTTTCTTAATGGCATCATAAGCAAAAATAGTTTGCATTGCTATTCCAGTGGGAATTTCCATGTGCTGCAAAAAGATGGGCCCAGTCTTGGAGGTTCAAGAAAATCCTTGGACTGAGTGGATAATAATTTAGTTTGCTGTCTTTTTTGAACTAATTTAAAAATCTAGTTCTTATACCAGTTTATTATTAGAGAGGAATGTTACATGGATTTCTGTTAGATACTTAGATGCTAGTATCCATCTTATTACAGATGCTATGCAAGATGAAAGCATACAGAGATACACAGATATTTTGAGACTGTGCAAATTGGTGACAAGGTGAAGAAATGATGAAAAAAATTTATTCTACTATTCTATTGAAATAATCAGATTCACTGCATATCCCAGTGCAAAATCATTCACATCCTTTTGGAGGTCAATGGACATTAATATTAACTGTATTTGAGATGACAATGAAAGAGGAGAGAGATACTTTTTCAGTTATAGGAACCTGAGTTGCTGCTGCTGCTAATTGATTTGATTAAAAACACTTGCCTGCTTTATAAAAGCAGCTTCTGTGAGGTGAGTCACAGATTTGACAGTGCCTTCATGTTGTCCAACACTGGTAGAAGAGGGGAAAAAAATAATTTTTTTCCAGCTTACTTAATATTTCCAGTTGTTACGGTTATTGTTCTGGCACTGAACTGATTTGATTTTACAGAATTTTTTTCATTTTAAAAAACTGAAGAAACTGATTTTGCTCACATTTTATTTTCACAATTCCTGCCTTTTTTAGACAAAACCACTGTGTTGAGAAAGGCATTGGATGCAGTAGTAAGAATAACATCCAGTGCCTGGAAGGCATTGTGAGCCACCAGAATCAATCCAAGAACCTTATCAAGTACGAGTAAACGATAAAATGAAACCCATTTATCTGAACTTGCAGTACAAATGTACAATATGAGGAGTGCTCCCTTAACCCTGTCAAAGCCAGCACACCACCAGAAGAAAGTTCCGGATATCTTTGCTCCCAGTTTCTCCTGTGTTCTGTATGATGCCAGGCTTGTGGAGCAGCAAGAGTGTGTGCATGGGTGTTATCTCTGTGCACAGACACACGTGCAGATGAAGGTACAAACCATCTTCTGTTTCAAACAGAAAGATCGAAGCTTTGTTTTTAATTAAGGTTCAGAGAACTAATGCACCAACATGAACAAAAAATGTTTTCTTGCTTTTTTTTCCACATGGTTTCTGACTACTGGCACAAAAATCAAAAGCAATTTTGATGCTTAAGTAGTACTGTCTGTATGACTTGCTTTACAATAAAAAAGACTAAATGGAACCTGTGTATTTTTGAAAGCATATCCAAAAAGCAGCTATGTCTTCAAATGTGATGGTAGATTGAGAAGCAGTCATCCATTTGAGTAGTTCTGCTCTCTCCAGCAGGTAGGTTCATATTAAGACTGGATAACCAATTTACATTTTTTGTGTTGATCCTGGGTTTGTCTTTATCAGACTTAGTGTCCGTGACTACAACTTGTAACAGGGTGACTGCCTGAGTATTTACCTGCTTTTCCATGACTCTGCTCTCCTCTGAAGTTGGAGAGTAAACTAAATTTAGGTTTGTTTCGATGTGACTTTCAGTGACTGTGCTTTTACAAATCTCCAAACTATGCTGTTGGTAGAGTAGGTATTTGGCTAGGGGCTCCAGGGTCTGAAAATTTTCCTATCTATGACTAATACTAGCAAGCACCATTAATGAAAGTGAGTTTTATAGTATCTTTTATTAGTACTTCCATTCCAGGATGTTTTTACTGCCTGATGGCACTGAAACAATAAGGCATTGTGGTTTTTTAATTTATTTTGATTGAGTAAAAAGGGCATTGTGGTCTTGGGCAACCAGAGGTTTGCTTGAGCTTGGGGATTGGACATCTTGAGTCCTGGATCTTAAGAGATTCTGCCTTACCTAAAGAGTTCTGTGACTATAAAACAGAGTGGCAGAGAAAGTAACCATGGATTAAATTATCTTTAGTGAATTTAGTTAAAATTTAATGGAAGAAGAATAGTGAGTCTTTCAGTTTCAAATAGAATATACACAGCTATGGAATCATAAACCCATTTAGGTTCGAAAAGACCTTGAAGATCATTGAGGGCAACTGTGAGCCTAACACTGCCAACTCCACCACTAAGCAAGGTCCCTAAGCACCATATCTACATGGCTTATAAATACTTCTAGGGATGGTGACTCCACCACTTTCCTAGGCAGCCTGGTCCAGTGCCTGACAACCCTTGCAGTGAAGAATTTTTTCCTAATACCAAATCTAAACCTCCCCTGGCACAGTTTGAGGCCATTTCCTCTCTTCCTATAACTTCTTACTTGGGAAAAGAGATTGATACCCACCTTGCTACAATCTCCTTCCAGGTAGTTGTAGAGAGTGATAAGGTCTCCCTTTAGCCTCCTTTCATTCAGATTAAACAACTGCAGAGCTCAGGAACTTGAATATAGAAGAAGCTTTAAATTGCTAAATGTATTCAGAAAAAAATTATCCCTACTAAGAGGAAAAGACTTAGACAAAGGGTGGTATATCAGATCTCATTTGTTCGGATTTCATTTCAGAATTTGATATGGTAACACCTAATAAATGATGGCTTAAGTTAGAGAAGGAAGTGGTTAACTTGAAAAGTGTTGCTAATGTAAAAACAGAAGGAAAAGAAAAAAAAGATAAACTCCTAGTATATCAGTTGAAATATATCCAGAAAAGATAGCAAAGCATCAATATCACAGTGGGGTTCCTGAAGAAGCCTTACCTTACACTTTCTGCTGTTCCAGTCACTTGTATTCAATAAAGAGAAAATGAAAATTGAACAAGTTCAAAGAATTGTTATTAGAATAATGAGGAAAATGGAAGGACATATATGAAGACAATGAAAGGGTTTGGCTTGTTTACCTTAGCAAAATGAAGACTGAAAGGGAGATTTTGTAGTTTTCTATGAATATATCAGGTGGTAAGCAGGAAGAAGAGTTATGATGAGAATAGGTGGTGGTAGGTGGACAATGATAAATGACAGTAGAAATAAGAAGAACAACTAGCTCCTTTTAGCATGGAGTTTTTAGCATGTCAGGTTTCTAAAAGGCATTCTTGGGAGGGACACCCATGGTATCAAGGGAATGAATTTCATGATCCCAGGTAAGTCTTTTCCCATTTCTGTTTACATGTATGATTCTGATGAGAGTTTTGACAAAGAATATATAATTTTGTTTCCCATTTCAGTACCAGAAGATAGGTAGGCTTTTGGGCATAACAGGTTTGTACTATGATTTTTGTAATTTCAGCAATATAATTTTGACCTGGTAGCATTTACATACATTATTTTGCATATGCTATAACATTTGATTTCTCCAGAGATAAGAATAGGTTTAGCAGAAATTTAAGTTCTCCCAGCTCTAGTAGTTATTTTTTAAACAACGCATTATACTATGTTCTACATTTTTAATAAAAGCAATGGGAAGATGAGAAGAGATTTTCTGGCTGGTGGTTTTTTTTCCATCTTGGTTATAAGTCATAAAACCTTGAAATGGGGACCTGGTAAAAATAAAACACCTTAAAGAGAAAAACAGTATAAATCCACGGATCATCTTTAACCAGTTATAGAGATTACTTAAAGATTTGGCCTTCAATTGCTATTTTATCATCTCAAAGCAAGCAGCTAATATAACAAACATGTTTGATGAAGATGCAGCTGTGTGCAGCATATGTATAAGTAAAGCTGCATGTGAAAAAAATATTTGTCAATGGTGTAAATGAAGGTAAATGTTGACTGTGTTCCAAATAGAAATATCTAATGAATGGAGTAATATGGTATGGTTTAGTAATGGTTAAGTTATGGTTAAGTGCCATTTTTGGCATTGATCTCTACTGCTAATATGAAAGGAAGGATTCATGATGGTGAAGTCTCCCAAGAAACCATTTCTCTAGAAGTATTTAAGGACCTGTGGCAGGTTGATCTGGAGTGACTGCCAGATGCCCACCCAGCTGCTTTTCACTCCACCTTCTGAAAAGGACAGGAGAAGAAAATAAGATGGGAAAGCTTGTGTGTTGAGGTAAAGATAGTGAGATCACTTACCCATTACTATCATAGGCAAGACAAACTTGACTTAGAGAAAGTTAATTTAATTTATTGCCAATTAAAAA
Source organism: Heliangelus exortis (assembly GCF_036169615.1). NCBI lineage: Eukaryota > Metazoa > Chordata > Aves > Apodiformes > Trochilidae > Heliangelus > Heliangelus exortis. The sequence continues at coordinate 23,837,026 of NC_092425.1, read as the reverse complement.
AATAGAGTGGGATGGTGAGAGTGCACACCTGCTGCAGCGTGGGCTGCACCAGGGGCTGTGGTGTGCTCCTTCATGGGCTGCAGGTGCAACCTGCTTCACCATGGTCCTCTCTACGGGCTGTTCTGGCACCTGGAGCACCTTCTCTCCCTCCTTTTCCACTGACCTTGGTGTCTATGGGATTTTTTTTCACTGTCACACAACTACTGTGCAATGTTTTTATCCTTTCTTAAATATATTATCAGAGAGGTGTCCCCTGGCTTGGCTGTTATCCTCATCACAGTGCTGTGCTAGGTCCATTTTGGAGCTAGCTCTGTCCACAGCAAGGACAGCCCCTGGCTTCTCATCACAGAAACCACCCCTTGCCACATAAAACCTTCTCAGGCCTCTGACACCTGAAATAAAACCAAAGCAACTTGGAGTAATAGCCTAAAAACCAAACCAAACAAAAAAGACAATGCAAGTATGTAAGTGTCCCCTCTAGAGCTCCTTGTGTTATGTTGATGATACCAATGTTAAGGCCTTTGATGAACTAAAATAATTAAGGTGTTAATATGGTCCTCTGCCTTAAACTTTCCTGTACTCTCCTAGTTTTTACACCTACAGTTAAGCTACAATACCTGCACTGGGAAATGTTATGGTAGAAAGGAATCTGACAGAGTGAAGTAGTCTCATGAAGATCAAAGAAAACACGCTGCATTAGAGTAGCTCTGGAAAAAGATGTTAAAAAGACAATACGGAATTACTGAATATTATTAGAGAAGTAGGACAATTAAGTACTTTCCCTGGCCCTGGTTTCTACAAGCAATTTTTGTCATTAATCACTATCCTTTATTTTCTTTCGTGGCAAAAATTATAGGTGATTTTACTTTGTGTTTTTGTTCTCAGGAGTAGTTGTGGTGAGCTATTTTGTGTAACGCTGTCAGAAGTCGCTTCATGATTTGTAGTCTCTTCAAGTCTGGGATCTTCTCTTCCTCTCTCTGTTCCTATTAAAATGTGTGGTACTTAAACATACAGCAATAGTAATAAGATGAAGGACCTGAGTTCATTTGAAAGCTTTTACTTTGCAAATGAAGTTCCATTCCCTTCTGGGTAATTTGTTTTCTAGGTGGGGAACAGCTGAGACCACTGCAAGTATGCACACAAGCACAGTATCTAATCTGTATTTTCCCAAAGATATTGCAGATTGAAAGAAATTTTTATTTTCATCCTTTTGGAAATACATGTTTTGAAGACAGTTGGTATTAGGAGGCACTTTAATACAGGCAAACAGTAAGGATTTCTCACTGTCATTTGGATAAGCTCTGTTCAGTAAGTCACTTACAAGTCCCACAGTTTGACACACATTGCTTTGGTCTCTTATCTGCTTTAAGTAAACTCTAGTTTAAAAATTGCTTTGCATGCAGCAGCACTAAGTATACAAATTCTGAGTTAAAAGTGATAGTTGGTATTCTCAGCAGAACTACCCCCCAAACCTCTTCAAGCTTTCTGCTATCTCACGACACATCTGTTTTCTCAGTTGTGGGAATAAACTGATGTGTTCGGGCAACAGTTTATTTTTCAGAATGATTTGTGAACCTGAGCAAGAGAGTTCAAGGATCATTTTTATCTTTCTGGCTTTTCTTGTGCTTAGGTATCAAACCAACAGAAATAACTGCTTACTTCCCTCTCTGACCTTCAGGTGAAATAACCAAAGACATACATAGACATATTAAGTGGCTTTCAAGAGATGTTTTAAAGCATTATTTTGCAGATTTTTTTACCCTAAGAAATCCATTTTCCCCAAGTTGAATGGCTGAGATGGAGGTATTTCCTTTGCTCTTTTATCAAGGTAGGTGGAAATGATTAGAGCAAATTCTGTCATCAGTTCCTAGTATTCTACTTTTATCTTCAGTTCCTAATAGGCTGGTCATGTCAGCACACACTCTAGGTCAGCCTTTGATTTCTTCAGGCAGCTGTAGGCCACCCATGTGCTCAGAGAGGTGAGGTGAGTAAGAATGTTTTCTTGAAACTGACACAGCATTTCTAACTCTTACCATATCTGGCTTCTTTCCTAAATTTCTAGCTTTAGGAGTCATCACAATATGAGCTTTAATTAAATGTCTAGTCCCAGAAAGGAGAAGGAGTATTAGCTTTTTGCCATTTATTTTTTTTATTTGTGTTTTCTGAAAGCTGATCCCAAGTTATTTCCATGTAATGAGACTACTGCTGACCATATCAGAGGATCACAATCCTTTCTGATAGGTGGGACACAGCTTTTCAAAGGTAGAGGATTTGCCATGTCTTCTATTTAAAACTGTAGCTCTCTAAAGACAAAAGGGTTTCTGTAGCACTCCAGAGAATTCCTGGAAAGGAAAGAACAAATTAAAAAAAATTAATATATTTACACACTCTTTTCATATCTTGAAATAATTTACTTTCCAGCCTGCTGGTTATATGAACAACCTAGCAAACAAGCAATGAAGAAATTTATTTACATAACTCCCAGGTAAATCAAGGGAGGACAAGCACTCATTCCATTGAGATTTCTGGGAGGGGGATGCAATGACAAATACTGCTTCACTGAAGTTCCTTTCTGATTTCTCTTTTAGGAAGCCAGTTTAGTAGGGGCTTTCTCAGCAGCTTGCCATCAACTGGACACATTATTGTTATATTTTTGTGTTGAAAATGAAGTTGCAATTTTTGAGTCTACACTGAGACACAGCTCAGACGTTTGCTGAAAGATGTATTTTGATGGAATTAAAACATCCAGGTGAAATAGCTGCAAAATATAAGTGCAGTTCACAGTGACAGAATGAGAGAGTGTTTTCAGAAGATAATTCTAATAGGTGCATTAAGGACAAACTACTCCATACAGTTGTTTCATACTTCTAAAAATGTATTCCAAAAATTATTGCAGGGAATTAGGCATATCTGAAAAATGCTAGTTTTAGAACTCTGATTTTAGTATAGAAATCTTGGAGCATCTAAGAACAGATTAGGCACTGAATTACATTGATGACTGTAGAATGCACATCACTGTTGCAGCTAAAATGTGCAAGAAGTGGAGTTGCCTGTCACCATTGGGGTTAGCAAAGGCATGGATGTGTGCAAGTAATGAGTTACTAAGAAGCCTGATACTTGTTTGCTCCTTTTTGGTGCAAAGTTTGCAGTTTTGACTAAAAGTTGTGGAAATATTTGTGAGAAATATCATAGCAATAATTTAATTTGATAAGATTAAAAAAGAAATTCCAGTTTGGAATAGTTCTTTTATCATTTTAGATGCCAGTTATGCCCAGCCATGTGGGCATACACGTGCACAGAGAAATTTCTACTGTATCAGGAAAATGGTTCTAATGATCCTAATGCCAACAGACATTATAAGTTCCCTTAGGCAAGATACCTTGTGACATACATGCATCTTCCTTTTTGGCAACTATTTTTTGAGCTGTTAGTAGGCTGATGCACCTGATGATGATTAGAAAAAGAGGAGAAATATTGCTTACCTTAATATATATGTATTTATAATTTATTTAATGTTGTTTTACCTTCTTCAGCTTAGTGATCTCCAAATGTAGATGTGATTGTATTTGTGAAAATCAATGCATGTGGATTACTTAGTAAGCTAACTTAGAAAATATATCTGATGCCTGCACTGGAGATTCATAGTAAACAAGATTTATAGCTTTTTGGGGTTTGTTAGGAGGGAGATAGAATTGATTAAAACAGTTACTCAGAAAAGGCAGAAATAGTAAGGAGGCTGAGAGAAAAGAATCATCATTTGTTCAATTGCTTTGAAATTTCAGTGTGTGTGCTCTAAAAAAGTTTTGTGAGAGTCTGTGAGTAGCTGGGCAATTCTCAACTATCTCTGTGGTTTTACACTTGACTTGCCAGCAGAGATATCTTGCAGCTACTTGGCAGTGTACGTGCTGGTTTTATCACTCCAAAGGAGAAGGCTCTTAGCTCTGTATTGCCTCATCTGCAGAAGCAGATGAAAAGGAGCATGGGTGGAAATTCACTTGGGCCTTCAAATTTAGAATTTGCATAACGTTATTAAAAGAATCATACTTTTAAAGTGATTTTAATCAAAATACTGTATTTCATTTAACCTGGAACAACTGTCTTTCAGATTTTCAGTGGAAAGAATTTTTGCATTTAAAAAAAATTCCATTCAAATTCAGGAGTATCCTCAAAATTTTGAGAGAATAGGAAAGCCATTTCATATTGTTTCTCTAGTAACAGAATAGGTTTTTTAACCTTTAAGAAGAGAAACACTAGTTCTAGTGATGCTGCTAAAGATACCAATCTCTCAGTAAAGTCACAGTTCTCCTCTTTTGTTCAAAGGCATTTAGAGGTAATTTCACAAATAAGTGATTAGAGTTTGGGTCTGGATTATGGTGGGAAGACTTGAGCAAAACTTGGAATCAACTGAAGTTCCTTTGGTTTTGGGAGTAAGAATATAAATTAATGAGGGTTTGGATCTAATAATTGAGAGTAATTAATGGCAAATTGGATGCTATACACCCTGTAAAGAAACATGTAGGCACAAGAAGCAGTTGTAGGGATTACTGTTACAAATAGATTGATCAGAACATTGAAGTTGGAAAGAAATGTAGCTGGAAGTGATGGAATTTAGAAAATGAAGCTACTGCAGCTGAGAAGTATGGAAATGGTATGATTTGTGAAGATCTAGTGCCATGCAAGATGAACTTGAAATATAGGTGTGCCTCAGAGCCGTACTTAGTAGCACATCATTCCTGAGCCAGAGTCCTGGATTAGACAAAGTGCATTATTTGCATTTATTGCTAATTTTCTCTTCAGTGAACACTGTATCTTGAATATAAATCAAGAAAAATGTGTTATGTTGGAATATTGCTGGAAGCAATTCAGGACAGGAAAAGAAAATGTTAGAAAAGAATGAAAAGGAAGTTTGTGCAAAAGACTTGTCTTTGAAACTGCATTTGCAGCAGAAATCCTACAGCTCAATATTCTGCAGCTGACTACTCCAGCTTTACTTTTCTATTAACCTACAGGTAGCTTCTGTCAGAAAATCAAATAGGGAAGAATAAGTGTTGAGAAATACATCCATTTTAAAGATTGAATATTTCTACTCATCAGAAGTCAAGTTAATAGACCATCCATTTCCAAGTCAATCTTTTGGGGACTTGAATTTAGGTAAACATTAGGTACTGGTTATTATTATTAATAGTTGAAAGCCAATACTGTATACAGTAAGTGCTTTGGCAACAAGGACAAAAAAGTTTTTTAGATGCTTACTGTGTGCTTAGGTGGTATAGAGTGAGGATGAATAATTTACATTGTGAAGCATTGTAAGTGAAATTGAGTGGATATTGCTTTGGAATTTTATGATTTACTTTAGATTTTTATGACTTTTTTAGTGCTAGTGGCTTTCATGTGCCTTCAGGTTCAGTCTTTCTTCTGTTCTAAAGTGTTATAAGTTGCAGAACAGAGGGCAGGTGTTTATGCGTGCTTGTGAAAGATAAATAGAAAGGAAGAGGTTTTATTTGTTGAGAGTTTTGTTAATAACTTCTATCTAGTTGCAGCCCACTTTGTCAAAGATAGATAAATTTGCTATGCTTCAGCGTTCCTGGACCAATTTCAGCAAATCTGTTACAGGAGGCGATTTAAACAACTGGAGACAAGCAAGCCACAGTAAACATGATATAGATTCAGCTTCTCTTCCAAGTTCCTGATTTACAGACAGTTCCAGCAGATACTTAGGTGATAAAGTGAGGAAGGTTCAGTCTTTAATAAAAGTAATCCAGACTCTGGATGGAAGGATATTTTCTTTAAAGACTAAATATTTCAGTTCAGAACTAACTCTAGCAACGAATCTGAGAAATTGTCTCTTGTTGATTTCTATTTGATAAGGATTTCTCTTTTGGCAATGAATCATCCTCAGAAGAACCTTCTTCTAGTGCTGTAGCTATCCTTGGGAGTACAGTTAGAGCATCTAAAGTAAACAAATGTGAAATTTCTAAATCTTTGGTTACTTAAATACTGGCACTTTATTTCTTGCCAGGGATTTGGACAGTCCCATAGCATATGTAACAGAGCATCCCTGTCAGAATAAAACATTGCCAACATTTGCTTATGGTGGCAATCCCAGCTGTGTGCTTTCAAAATGGAGCATGCTGTGGGCCAAATCCTGTTTGCTTTGTTTGATGATCAGCTCTGAGCCAACAGAGAGATATTGATAAAAGGCTTTTCTGAGTTAAATGCATGAACTGCTGCATCTTGATCACCAAGCTGCTGTTCTCCTGCTGGGGCCTTTATCAACTTATCTTTGGATGTGACTGATGTGAATCAGGCAAAAAAAGGTCTGGAAAATACACTCTCACTACTCATTCAGTAACAAGTATTCTAAACTGTTTGAGTAACACACACAGGATTTTGTCCATTGTTTACTTTGTATAACAGTTTGAGTTAATTGATCTTAAAATCTCCCAAGGGTACATAATTAAACCATTTGAGGAAGCTGCACAAGTGATGCAATAGGCCACAGGAGAGCTGTGGACTCTTTTCTTAGGCAGCTGGGTGTCTGAAAACAAACAAGAAAAGGGGCAGTGTTTTTTAAGTGTAGGCACACAGAGAAGCTGGTACGATTGTAGCTTGAAGCTTTTGTCAGGCAACTTTATTTTGTCACTAGGAAATAAGCTAAATAGCATGGATCTTGAGATATGACTGTGTTAATAACTGGGTAACTGCTTTTGCTCGCTTCAAGTTGCTCACCAATTTAATCCTGTGGTAATTAAAGAATGAACAGTACCTCTATGAAAGGTAATAGTATGGATCACAGGCTGATAACAGCTCCTTCTCCCTTTTATCCCAAGTGCTTCACACTTCCTTTTTGGTCCATTGAAGCATTTCTGCTACTTAAGGTTTGTGCAGAGTAGAATGAGCTTTATCCTCTGTGATCAGAGGAAGGCTATTGGGCCTATCTAAATCTTTCAAAGATCACTTAAAAAGCAGCACTTGAGTAACCGAGCTAAAGCAGTGATTGCTTTTGATTTATTCATTTTCACAGCAGCCTACTGCTATGCCCTGTTATTTTTTTCTTAGGCATAATTTGCTGCTTGTCTCCGGAAGCAAGCAAAAGACAGTTTCTCTCATTTAGCTTGAGACACTGCCTTTAGGTGTGTAGTACAGGAGTGTGCATGTGCCTCTAAATACATGTGTACATCCATATCATCTACATTTTTACAGGGGATGGCTTGATGCAAACTCTTTACCAGCTTAAGATTGCACATGAGAAACATGAAAGGAGAGACAATTTAGTTACTTATTTATCCAGAACAGAAGGGTAATTTTCTTTGCCCACCTCAGGACTAACCAATAGTTAAAGCATATTATTAAAGGCATTGTCCAAATGTGTCTTAAACACTGACGGGCGTGGGTCATTGACCACCTCTCTAGGAAACCTGTTCCAGTGTCTGACAACCCTCTTAGTAAACAATTGTTTCCTAACATATGAAGATGTGTTTCCAATATAAAGGGAGACAATGACTGGGTACTCTATGCTTCTGCTGAGTGTTTTTATAGAACTGGGAATTGTCAGCAAAATTGCTACTACTGCTTCTTCAATGTGGAGCCCTTAGGGAGGTTTCTATTCTGTGAACACATGAAAAATAGCTTTAGCTTAGCTAAGCATAAGCTAGTGTATGGAGAGGAGGTTAAGCAATCACTATAATGGTGTTTATCACAGTGTAAACATGTCTAAGTACTTTTGCAAGAAATAAAGAACATTAGGAACACTTTGAAACTCCAAAAATCCTGAAAAAATCCTGCATTTGTGTTCACCTAAACCACTTTTTTTTTTTTTTTTTTTTTTTTTTTTTTTTTTTTTTTTTTTTTTTGTGTGTGTGTGTGTGTGTGTGTGTGTATGTGAAAACTTGGTACTAAAAAATCTAAAAAAAAAAAACAAAAAAAAAACTGGAAAAAAGATCTGGTCATTTAATCCCTTTCTAGCCCTGCTAGAAAGTCCCTCCCTGTCTTTCTTATCAGCCCACTTTAGGTACTGAAAGTCCCAATAAGGACTTCTCAAAGCCTCCTCTCCTCCAGGCTGAACAGCCCTAAGTCTCTTAGCCTGTCTCCTGTCTTTGCAGCAGAGGTGCTTCAGCCCTCTGATCATCTCAGTGGCCCTCCTTTCCTCCTCTGGACTTGCTCCAACAGAACTGAACTGCTGTAGGGATATTTGTATTTGTAGCACAGCATATATCAGCATTCACATGTATAGAAACTGGTTGTATATACGAGACTCTCTGTTGAGATGTGTTTTGTATACTGGTGGGCCCCTTTTACAGAGCTGAAAACTTTCTCAGCCACGCATGTGGTGATGTGAAGCAGGTTATCCATGGCCATGAAGCTTGTTTCCTTAATTTGTACAAGTCCTTATGAGTTGAGCCCTGCTTGTGCTAGCTGTGTTAAATCCCCTTACGTTTCCATTGCGTTAGGAGTGTTTTGAAATTTAACAAATTCTTGAAAATTTTAGGAATGTTATGTACAAAATATTAAAAATATATTTGGCTTGGTGGGTTCACGTGTCCTTTTTAAATATTTATGCATAATTAGATATTTTTGTTTGTTTTTCTTGTTTGTCAGATCCAACATCACCATTATTATTATATTTTCTGCCTCTGCATCAGTACCTGAAGCTTGAAAACTGAAAGCACTGGGAATGAATATCACCTGCTTATGTACAGGTCCAGTGTGAGGAAAAGCTCTTTAAATGTCACAGTGGCCTCGTAACTTTGACCATAACTTAAAGCTCCATCCTTTATAACGTTGAGAAAGCTGCTCAGTTCCGAAGAGGCTTCCTATTTAGCTGTGCTGTAGAGAAACAGACTTATGTAACTGGTTATGAGATAGGTTTTTTTTTAATGTAAAGTGATGACCGATAATGAAATACATTTTAGTTTACTCTGAAGATGACACATAACACAAGGATAATTGGAATTTACTTGGTGTGCACTTTGTGCTATAAGTAGAGAAATCTGGTGGTGAAAGTGCAGTGGTAAAGTAGATAAAAATGTAACACAAGATCTGTTTTCAATACAGGGTATTGGGATATTGCAGATTAAAAAATCCAAGAACTTTGACATTTTTTATATTTCCCTGAATTATTTCTAGTTTTCAAAGGGGTTTTAACCCTTGGTTTCTTAACTTCCATCTGATGGTCTTTTATTGTGCCCCACGTTTTGCAATTCTCCTCACCTGTATCCCACTACCTTATGGGTGCATAGGATCGACAGTACACAAGAGGGTGAGTAATGGAGTAGCAATGCAGCAACCTGTGGAAAAAAAAAAAAAAAGAGATCTGAATTATGAACAAGCTCAGCTTTTTATTGTTCACTTCCCTGTTGGGAGTCTTCATCTAAACAGGGACAAAGGCAGTATTCCTGTTACACTCAGCAATTCAGTGCTCATCTTTATTTCTGTTGTATAGTCAGTGGTGAATATGCCAACAATCACATGGCTTCACAAGCCCCTCTGATCTTTAGAAGTGGCAGGGTAATGCCACTAGGAATCAAAGCAATCTGTCTTTAAACTGCAGAGTTTAGTTTTATATGTCAGGGACACTTAAACACTTCTCTTTACTGCTTTTTCTTCCTCAGAACAATGCAAACATCTAGAGTTCTCATCTATGGTACTTTAAACAAGTCCAAAGCTGTTATCTGACAACCCTTGTTGACAAGGCCAATTGTTCCCACAGTTACAATCTCTCCTTGTTTTCCTTTGACAAAAGATAATTTCAGCAGGGAAAGTAATTTATTTATTTTTCATTTTTTCTCTTCTGCCTCTTTTCCTTTTCAGCACTTCCTTATTCTGTGCTTATCACTTCTGTTTTCTCAAACTTCAGGTAGGTGTAAAAGTAGAATGAAGTGTCTAAGTCTAAGAAGTAGAATGGAGTGTTTTAAAATTTTTTTAAAAGTAAGGCTTGGATTTGGATGGAAGCTGATAGAAATGAGCTCAGTGCAATTTTTGGTAACAAGTTCAGTAGCTCATGTACAGAGATTACCCTCTTTCTGGACATATGGCCTGTAGCTTTCCCTGCAGCAATACTAATTTTTTGGGCACTGGGGACAAATTTGTTTTGGAAATTGTCTGTATGGATGAAGTACAAAAGACAAAATAGATCCTAAGGCTAAAACAAAGATAGTGAAGAAAGTTTCAGATTTAGGTTAATCTTCCATTCTGTGTGTTGATGTGCACACTTACATGTACAAGATTCTTGTCATTGCACGTTTGATAGCTGTGGTTAATCTTATTTCCCCAACAAGTATTTTTTGAGGTAGTTACCTGTAGCTATCAGTGCCTGCTTGCTCTCTTCCCTGTCAAGTATGAGGGCAACATAAAACTGAAGCAGTAGCTGCTTTGGGCATTAGATCTGTATTGTAGGCAGCTCATGCAGCAATGCCAGGAAATGATTTAAGAAGGATGTTCAGGAGCTCAGTGTCTAATTTCACTCTGAGTGCTCCCATGTCATGACTGCAGTAGTGTAGATCCATAAACAGAGGCAGAGATGACAAACAGATGTTTGACAAGGAAAATAACAGCTCAAAGGGATGAAAAAACACTATAGCCTGATAACCAGCATAGTGTGACTGTGACATTACTGCACCATCTTTTCACCCTTGCACTGGATCCCTGTCGGTTTGGTTCCAGCTTGCATTTTGCTCTTCATGGGTGGGTTTTTTGACTCAGTGCTAAATAGTGAGGCTACCAAAGGTCTGGCTGTCTACTCCCTCTGCATCAGTAGTATTCTTTTATAGTTTGCCCAGAATCTGTTGCTTGCACTGTACCTGACTGCAGGAGCTGCTGCTTCCTTCTTCTTCTCCCATGAGTAAATACTGATGCCTGGTCTTGTAATGTGATCAGGGAGACAGAGAAAAGCTTCACTCATACAGAGGTGAATTGGCTCCACTAGCATTTCTTTGCTCTCTTGCAGTCTAATTGCAGTTGTGATAAGTTATGTGTTGTCTTGGTGCTCAGAATATCTAAAGCCCTTGCCATCAATGCAGCCTTCAAGAGACAGAGATTGGAAATGAGAGAATACATCTGCCTTCTCAGTTATGCTGGAAATAACTGAAATATTAATTGAACTGGCAAATATTTACACACAGGATGCAGAAAATATTAAGATACATACATTAGTATGTATGTACATACAAAGACATTAGTTTTCCTGGCTTAGGTGTTAAGATGTTTGCACTGTAAACTGATCTCCAAGATGGCTTTTGAAATGCTTTGTTTTTTCTTTAAGGCAAATGACAAGGCTCATTCCCATGGGAGAAACTAAGTCATTGAACTTCTTTATTCTGTTCTTCTGTGGTGATGGGCACACACAAATCAGTACTTTTGGCTTCTGCATAATTAAAGGTGGGTTATATTGTGTATATGTATAATATAATATAATATAATTAATGTAATATACTGATTAATAGATTTATTAAATAGCTTTCTAGAATGTCTTTAAATTCCCAAAGAAAGGAAATGGTAGAATGTAGAAACACTCAGTTCTCTTCACCTACAGTAAGATTTGTCCTCCACAGCTAGGAGGAAAAATTATTGGAAAAATTATCATGCCAACAGCAGAAAGAGAATAATAATAAGCACTTGCAGAGATGTAATTCTTTAGGTACTAATGAACTGCTTTCATATTATAATGCAAGTAAAGTCTCTCCTTTTTCAAGACCTATTTTAAGGTTTTCAACAGTTAATGTCAGGTAAGACATTTTATGTATGCATGAAAATAAGTGTCTCCGTCTACAGAAATTACTTATTAATAAAGCCATGCTATGTAGTCCTATTTCCTGTATTTTGTGGAATTTGGAGATACCGTAAGCTGATGGAGTATAGTGGGGGGTCTGGTGCCCATATTGGAAGCAACAGATGAAAGGAGAAGTGGCTTTTTGAGCAAGAGGCAATTGGAAATCCTATGTACATTTGTTTTGGACTTAGCCTGACAAGCCATTCTGTAACTGGGGAGAAATGTCTAAGTGAGACTGCTTGCTAATGCACTGACCCATATCCTGTTCATCAGATATGCTTAAATGATTGTCTAGATGAGGATTGTTAATGAGCTCCTGGGAACTTGGCATTATTAATAAAAGAAGAGTAAGTACTGTTGATTATTGACACAGTTATAGTTGTAGCATCTAATTAATATTTAAAAAATGCTATGGTCTTGGGTTTTCCCTTATGCAAAAGAAAAAAATAGCTTGGGAAAATACTGTTTATATCTGATATCAAATACAAAAAAAGCAGAAAGACCATGGTGATGCTGTTTGACTCTTCCAATAGTTTCTTTGCAATTGCAAGCTGTAAGCTTGCTTCTGTAAACAAATATGCTAAGTAAAATATAGTAACATTTAAGTATAGCAAAAGCTAAAAATAGATGAAAATGTGTATCAAAAATCTGGTAATCTACATTGTGTTTTCCAGCTAAATGCACATGGGCAGTTACTGATACATGGTCAGGGACATGATTTAAGGGTCTCAGTAGGATCTTAGGGCAAAGGATTTTTCTGAGAATGAAGTGTATTCTGATACTGAACACCTCACTGTCCTGGGACAAAAGTAGTGATTTTTCTTTCATAGAACTCTCCAGAATACAGACCTTACATCCCCTATACCTTTTTCTCTTCATTTCTTCTGTGCAATTCCACCGTCTTTCAACTTGGTTGTATTTTGCTAGGGAACAATCTACTTCTATCCAGTCCTCTGCCATTTACCTTTCATAATAACAATACAGAAGGTTTTGGCAGATGTGTGGTGGTGTAAGGTAGTAAGGTGTCACCTTGCTCCCTTTACCACCTTAACCAGCTTGCTCTCTATGTACAATATCTCTGTAATATGTATAGAGAAAATACAATGCCAAATGACTGGGAAGTGTTCCTAACAGTTTACTCAGTCTTTTACTACGTGTGTGGTTATAGACACTGAATAGTAAAAACTGTGAGAGAAATCTTTGCTGTGAAATGACTAAGAGAAAATGAATTGGTCTGGCTAGGGCTGTGTTAATCACCACTGCCTCTTTTACTTTTCATACTTACATTGCTAGAGATTGGACTCTGTTCCATTCTTATCAGTACTATTATTATGATGGTCTGTTGTGTTGCTGGGGATGTTATCTCAAACACCACTAAGGTTGTACTAAGAAAAGGAATAACTTAATGTAGGAAATATAAATTTGGGTGCTTTAACAGAGATGCTAATGCTTTGCAAAGACTGTTGTAATGCAGTGTATTTGTACACGATTTTGGGGTACATAAGATGTAACAGATCTTTTCCTGCTTTTGAGGAACATGTTCAGTTACCACAGCTGTGATGTACATTACTAGGTAAAGCAGTCAAAAAAAGTTAGTTATATGTTAAAAGATATTGTACTTTAAAAGACAACAAATAACTGTAGCACTCACTCAACAGAAATGTTCATCGCTGATAGTGAACGAATGTGTTTGTGGTGACTGCTTCTCTTTTTCCTGGTGGTGGTTTGCAGTGGGTCTGTAAAAGTGTTTCTCTCTCTAAAGAGTGATTAAGGTTGTAAACTAACTTGTGAGAGAAGCAGAAACATGCTCTTTTTCCATGATTTTAGTGCGAATGCTTCTAACCTTGACTTTCATGGACACTTCTCAGTTTACATCTGGACCTGCACAGCTGTATAAATTAGCCTAACTTGATTTAATTGAGCTATGTATGCTAAAAGAGTTTTCCACCAGCATCTTATATACCTCTGTATAGCATTTTATTGTCACAGGTGTACTAAAAGTGACAGGAACCTGATGGACTTGCATCAATCAAACCTGACATTGATACTCTCTGTTTTCAGAAGTCTGTGATTTTGCAAACTACCGTGTTCATTCCTGTGTTAACTTAACCAGTACCACCACAGGAATACTGTCATGATTTAATGCCAGTATATCTGACCCTGTGCTAAACCAGAGGGACATACATGCACCCAGCACCCACTGGTAGTTGCTGTACTCTGTAATTCAATTCTGTAATTCAGTAATGTTTAAAAAACAACTAAATAGTTACCACATGGTGGAAAATAAGCAATAGGGGACTCAAGTTTTTGTGCGGTATTAAATCTGCACATGGAAAAAGTTAAATATCATCCTCAATGCTATCCATGTGTTTAGTCACATTGAATGAAATCCTTATAAAGCATGACATTATTTAATTTTTATAAGGTTTCCCACATCCAGTAAAATTTATTGCAGTTGCTTTGAAAAGCTTTTTGCAGGTGCTTTTTGAGCTGAGCTCACTCAAGTCAGAATATCACACACACTATGTGCAGTTAGTCACTGGATACATAGTATAGTATTTAAGTAATCCCATAGTAAATTGATTTTTAGTAATCCAATAGTTTGGTGGGATTGTGTGTGTGTAATTCCCATGCAGAAATATTGAAATATAATCTTTAAAAAAGCGTGACATGAGAATTTGCCACGGTGAAGTCTTTTGACATTGTGCAAAGAGGTCTGTGGTTCCTTAAGAATGGTCCCATTTCCTTCTTTCTATTCTCATCTTGTAGTCCAGGGAAACAGCTCCAGGAATACCAACATCTGCACAGGAAGGGTACGAGACATTTGCTGATCTGGGTTCAACCTTATACTCATAAGTGCTGGTACTGATGTCTCAGGGATATTCACATGGGGAGTCAAGAGGGAATCACTTTTTCTCTGTAGGTTTTGGGAATGTAGTTGAACTTTCCTTTTCTTTCAATTTCTCTCTCAAAAAAAATCTCAGTCCAGGGCTGGGATGCTGTATGAATCTGGATCTGGAAACATGTTTATCCTTCCTTGCATGTGATTTACATGACTTCCTTGAGTTACAATTAAAGTAAGATCACAGATTTTTCCTGTCATTTATGTGATTCATCATGATATAAAATACAACTATCTATCATCTGGGTATACCTGGTACACACATGATATTTGAGTTCATGAGCAATTTTAGATTTGTTCCCAAACATTAAGTGAGGGGTGCTGCTGGAGTGCCAGAACAGTTTCAGAGGGATCCATATCTGTGCCACTTGTTATATCCCTCTGAACAAAAATAACTAATGGTACCTGCTAAGAGAAATTCTGAAGCTTATTTTCCCCTTGACAACTGAATCCATGTCAATGTATTTTCCCTCTAACTACAGTAATGATGGTTACTGTGTGAGTGTCTAGTCTGGTTAAGTCAACTGTCTCATGACAGCTATTGACATCTTCCTAGAACTCTGCTATACTTGTGATAGTGAGGACAAACAGATTGGAAAGATTGGCATGGCTATTTAAATAGGTGAATATATGGTAGGCTAGAAGTGAATTTGCAGCATATCTTTTGTGTCATGGCAAATGACTGTATGCCTTTCTTAGATACCTGAAGTGAATGTAAGTAAATTGCTCATCCTTGGAGCACAGACAAGTTATTTTACATTTGTTACAAGCAGCAAATTCTTTCCACTGGGGCAATTACTGCAAAATATATGATGAGATCCAATTCATGCTCTAGCTGACATTTCAGTAATTTATTTCTTAGCCCACCTTCTAAACTACAACTCATCCCCTAGTGCTATCTTTGCCCAAGGACTTTAGAGCTTGATCGGTCTCGCCATTGACACCAGCATGCTTTCCATCAGAATTTTACCCTTATATCTGGATTAATTTGAATAATTGTTGCTCTGAAAATTAAATCAGATGATCACTTTCCACTGAGTTATAGTAGCTCTTGGTAGATATTCAGGTGCTTGTGGTAACCTGTTTAATTTTTTCTCTTCCTTTAATTCTTTTTCTCTTACTGCACATTCAAATCAAAGTAAAAATCCCCAAAAAACTAAGTTGGCTAAAAGTAATGCAAAACGACGAGTACAGATCTTTATGATTGCCTGTGTACTGAGGAAGGAAATCTGAAGACCCAGAGGTAAAGTTCAATGTACTGAATTATGATCAATCCCCTTTCCTATTCTTGTAGTGATAATACCGTCTTCCCAGGAATTGCTTTTGGCTAGGAGTGTTTAACCATATATCACCTTCAGGCAGGTGGCAGGTGATCAAAGCCTTGAAAAGCCACTAAATGTAATTACCTAAGTGTCAGTGGTTTGGATTTTTTTTCCCCCAGCCGTAGCACTTTTTGAATTCTGAGTTTCTTTAATGTAAAAATAGAGCCAGAGCAGAAATTGTCAGAAAGGTGCACAGTGCAGTGGCTGCCCTTTTGAAGCAATTCTGAGCAACCAGAGATGACTTCAGAAGCTAGGCTAGAACAGCTGTTCTTCTCAAGTAGTGTTTCTGCATTGTATTGACCTTTTCACTCACTGTAGGCAAACATAAATGAGATTATTTGCAGGGTACTCTGAAAAGACAAGTGGAGATTTATTGTCAATATTTTTAGACACTAGAGCACCTTTTCAGTGCTTGCTTATTGTGAAAGACTTCCCAGCTTAGAATTTCCTATCTGAAAAAAGTACAAAAGTTTTATGTGAAAACTCTATAAAAGAACGCAGTGGGATATGCAAACTATCTTGCCCACCTACAACCCTTTACTAAAAATAAATGAAATCAGAGACTGTATTTTTTTTAAGATCAAACAGTTCATTATGCCCTGTCAGAACAAGAAAAGGTGAGCTTAGGAAGTTGATACAGACAATGGAGGAGGAGAGAGAGATGGTGAGATGGCAACATTTGTTAACTATAATTTCCTGTAGCAGTAATAAGTTTACTTGTACTGTTCATCTTCACTATGAAAGTAATGAAATAATGTTTAAGTCCACCTCACGGGCCAAAGCATTAAAGAAAATAAAAGACCTAAACAATACACAGTATTTGTTTTACAATTTCAAGACAAAGGTTCTTCTAAACAGTGCAACTTGCAAAAATTATAGAATTTAGATGCCCTAAAATCTTTTGAAGGAAACAGAAGCAAAGGTGATCCAGTTTCTGGTGGAGTATTCTGTTGGACTGTTTACCACCATGCTCACATTGTTCATACTAACTGTTACAATTTGGATTTAAGCCCTGAGGCATATGAATTCTTCTGCAGAGACAGCCTTGTCATACCGAATTTTTTTATTTGAGTTGCACTAATTCAGCCTTTGATTGAAACAACTGAAAATGAAAAAAACTGACAGACCGAACACTTTCATGCCTGTCCAGGACTTTGTGCTGGGAGGTTTCCTGTAAGAGCAGCAGGACCAGCATTGTTTTCAGTTGAACGCTCCTTTCCCACTGGAGTACTGGCTCAGAATAATTTTACCATTCCTAGAAAATGGTAGAAGAGGAGTGCCTGTGGTACACAGAAAGAACATTGACTGATGAGGAGGAGGCAGGAACAGGTCTGCTGATCTTTTCCACACAACTGTGCTTATTAATGTCTCTGAACTGCATATGCTGCGGAGATTTACTGTAAATATTTTTCATGTCTTCCTTTGCTCTCACATACCCTTGGGTACTTGACTGAATGATAATTATAGCCTTAATGCAAGAATTTGAATGAAAAATTCTGTGACAAGTGTTTGGGAGGAAGGTGGATAAGTCTGAGTTTTACAAATGCCATGTAAACTTGTTTTCACTGATGTTGATGGACAAAATGAGCATGTGGTGGGAGTGGTATTTTAACTAGTGCATTTGGGCTCTCTGGATTTTAATTTTCATCCTTTTATAAGTATAAAAAAATGTTCTGTGAACCACCATGCAGAATTTCCTTTGTGGCTGAGCACATAAGTAAAAATTGGACTTTCTCACTCCCACAACTTTTTATAACTGAGGAGGAAAATAAAAGAGATTATTTCAAACACTTTGTGGACATAATGCCCTGTTTCTTTAAGCTATATATGCTAGAGAGGTGTGTTTTGTAACTGAGGCTCTTCACTGATTTATGATGTACCTAGATAAATACATAGGGAAAGAATTAAATCTAAAAGATATTGCTTCCTCAGGAAGTTGCCAGTAACACTGAAAAAGTAACACAAGCTGTGGCAAAACTGTCTACACTACCTAATGCAATTGTTCTAAAGTGAAGTAGTTGTCTTGCCTCTGTGGTTCATCTTCTCTAAGCACCTGAGAAATATTTTACAATGACACACTTGTTCTGTACAAAAGCAATGCAAAATTGATAACATTTCATTGCACTTGTGCCCACGGAAACCTCCACTGAGGTCCAGGAGGATTCTATTCCTTTTAGTGGCTGTTTGGAGCTATAAACCCATATGCCTTCAGTATTGCATGACTGGCTTCTTTTAACAAAATCTGCTGCAATAAAAAATTAAAGTGATCATTTAGACAAGGGATAATTAAGTGAACAGAACTAATGAAACACTTCAGGAGTACCATCAAATATGACATTCCAAATGTCCCCAATGTAGATTTGCTCAACAAATTGCTACCCAAAAGAACTGGCCACATCTTTTGAGAACATGTATTCATTTATTTTATAGTTCTTTGGGTAACGGGGCATCCTTGATACCTTACATATTTCATTAGCATACATTTAAATCTCAGAGTTGTTCACTAAGGAAACAAAAGTGGAGTCATTTTATTACATGATTTGTTCAGGAACAGAAAATCTGCTCTGCTTGACCATGCTATTGTAAAAGCTTTATTTCTGTGTATGTAGCCAGGGTCCTTTTGTTCATGTCATTCTACAGGACAAAATTATTGTCATGCGCTGTTACTGTCTGACTAATCTTACCTTCTGGCGAGTACTTCTGAAAGTACTCACCTCACCTATGCTCCTTATGGAAATAAGTCTTTACTGGTATGCTGGATTGTTACAGGCACATTTGACTCAGGATTCCTCTTTATTAGCACTTTGGCTGCAATGATCAACCAGTATGTCTTGTATCACCTTAAATATCCATTTTAAAAGTCTCCCTCGTGTGCCTGTATGTGTCATTGTATGTATCACGGAGGTGCCCATAGTATTTCTGTGAGTATAGAGCTATGTAAAACTGAGAGAAGGTGATGAGTATTACTATAGATAACCTATGAATCTTTAGAAAATGTAGCATTTGATTCAAGCAGAGAATCTTGCTCTTCTTTTGCTGAGCTTAACCTCTCTGTTAAATATAACAGAATAATGAGTATACCTAAATTTGACCCACTAGCAGAAGTTTCCTTTTTTATGTGCTGAAGGCCATTAGATCTTTCTTGCCTCTCTTCCTGATGGTATTTTGGGACTCAGATTCATAGCTAAAAACTATGTATTGCTTTGCAGATGGGAATGTGCATGTCATAGATTGTTTTTGAAAAAAAAATTGTTATGAACTAAACCTCCTGTGTGTGTTTTGGAAATCTCATCTGTTTCTGGCAGTCTGCGTTTAGATTGGACTTCTTTTGTGGCATTGCACTTACATACACAGATATTTCAGTTGATTACCTTTTTACTAGGTTTCTAGGAATAAAAGGTATATAACTGAGAAGAGCTCTGTCTCCCGCAAAGCAAAAAGCCAATATACAGTGTAGCAAACTCTATTAGTACTTCATCTTCAGGCTAGTCAGGTGTCAAGAAATAGTTTACTTTTATTCTGAGTGAAAGGTAATGGAAGGGCTAGATGGCCCATAGTATATGAAGACAGATAATGATGTTTCTAAAATCATGCAGGATATTGATTTAAAAGTCAGGCAATAGAGTTAATAATCCAGATACTGGATTTTGCTTGGGCTAAAGGAGTGTGGCTTTTTTCCTGCTGAACACAAACCGCCTGGTCCATTCACAGAAATAAAAGTAATGTAGTGAGAATGTTAATTAATTGCTCGTTTTCTGGTTCATTATTACTGACATCAATTGGCACTGAGAAATCCTTTAGGAAACTCAGAGAAAGATCTCTCTGACAGGTGAATATAGAGGCAAAATTAGATAAGACTTGAAGTTGACTTAGCACTAATAATGGTTTTACTTTTATTCAAGTCTAGAGATGCATGAATACCTACATTTGTTGGAGACGGTAAGACAAAGATAGACCTCAAGATATAAATGAGTTGGGAGTGTTGTGTATCTTTACATTTATCCAGACATACAGGAAACTGAGAGTCCGTAAGAGAGAAAGCAGAGCCTCAATCATTTTAGCACTGATGTAGTGCTGAGGAGAGAAATTTTTCTTACCATGTCTTCCCGAGTGGCAGCAGGAAGGGCCAGTATTCTCTGGGGAGAGAAAAGGCAGATGGGTTTTGCAAGAAATTAGTCTAGAACAGTGCTTGCCAGAAATATCACTTACAGCAGCAGAAGGGAACTGCAAAATGGGATTTGACACCAGCAAAAGAACAGACATTTCTGTCTTGGAGTGTTGTGGGATGTCCTGTGTGATATCAAACTGGCAGAGTGAATGGTTAGAATAGCCAGATCAATTAAAATGTGAACGAATTAGATTGCTTCCCTCCCAGTCTTTGCTCTTTAGTCTGAATTATTTCCTAGATTACACGAGCTATACCCCCTGCTTTATTTTAGAATATAGACTAGCATTTTCAATAGACTCAAAGTATATGAGTAATAGGTAAAAAAAGTAGGTTTCTGTTCTGTACAGTGTCATTTGTGTGGACATACACCAATTGAATGTGTCCCAGTATGGTGACTAGGAGTACTTCTCTGCTGAAAACAGTCTTTGACAAAGAGAGATTAGTTTGGCTCTTCCCCAGATGTAAATTAAACTGTCAAAAATATGTGTCTGTCAATGTGCATCTGTATCGGGCTCATTTGTCATCCAGGAGCTAGCTGGACTTACAGAAAGAGGTTTCTGCAAGTCAAATGAAGAAACTGGAATGCAGATAGCATGAGATTCCAGAGATAGCTCTGGGACTTGTCATGTGTGAACGGAATAGTTTATCTTGCTAGAGGAGCCATAAGGAAAGGTTGCAGAAACAATCAGGTGGTTATAATGACCATTTGATCAAGGAAATAAAATGGCCCTGAGAAGACCTTGGAAGGGATGACTAGTGATTATTTCAAAGCAGTAGGCAATCAGTCACATTCAGCCAAGGACTATTCTGTAAGTCATTAGAAAGGAGAGCAGTAAGGCATTTCTCATAAGCAGAGGAAGGAGTTCCCACTGACATTTAGCTTAGCTAGAACAAGCAGCAGTGGAAACTGAAGAGGAGTGAGATGCTAGGAAAGATTTTTTAATGTCAAAATATGGAAAAATTTCTTTTTTGTTCTCTCCAAAAGAGAGAAGAAGACACAGAAGTGTGAAAAAGAAAGGCAGTATGGGAGGGGACCCAAGGAATAACAGCGGATTAGAGGAGGTGGTAATGTCTTCAATATGTTTTCCCATCTTAAAAATGAGGTGTCTACAAGTGACAAGCTTAACCTTTTGCACAAAACAACTATGGCCTATAAAAGTTGTAGACAATATGTGTTACAGTGATGATTCCACAGTCATTCATGATATTAACAGAAAGTGCTGTCGAAATGAAAAGTACAGATATTAGCTGTTTGTGTGCCAAACTTTAAACATTCTTCTTAAGGCAAAACCAAACATTTATTAATATCTTTTTTGTTTGTTTGCTTGTTTCAAGAGGCAGGACCTGTAGTGCAAAGACTGTAGATGAAAAGCTCACCAGGAATGTCATTGCTGCTAAAGTGGGGGAAATTCTCCCTTCGTCACATTAAGGATGCTGTATTTTATACTTTAGACTGCATGCGAGTTCTGAAAAGAATAACTTATGTAGCTTGCAGCTGAATAATGGAAAGTTTGTTGGCACTAAAGGGTAATTTATGCTTGAAAAATTTCTGTTTATACCACATTTGTTTCTGTTGCATTTTTAATTTCAGTTGTAAATATTGCCATCAGAGTAAGGCTAAGTTTCCAGAAATGACAGAGGAAGTCAGAAGAGTAAACAAAGAGAAAACAACTACTTGTGCTCAAGATTTAGGATAAACTAAAGAATTTAAATTTTGAACAGTATCTTGTCAATATGCTAATAAAAGTATTGGAAGCTAGATCAGGTATGTCTATATATCACTACTCAGATGTGGTCCTAGAACAGGGAAGTCTTAAAATTTAAAGCTTAAAGCTTGTAACATGTTTATATCTGTGTCAACAAGGAGTTAGGGACCATTGTGAAAGTATATCTGTCTGGAATGTTTCTGCTTCTGGAAACAATTCCTCTTCTTTGTTAAATGTGCTAGTAGCACATTTAGTGAACTACTGATGTCAATAAGCTTTATAGAGTTAGTAAAGATAGATTTTGAATTCTTTGAATTCTTCATAGGACAGACAGAGTAATAGGGCAGCCACATGTCCCACTGATATTGCAATGTTAAGAACATCAGTCTCTCATGATTTTTTTATAGGGTGCTCATTCAAATACTAACTAAATATTTCATATGGTTTTGAAATAGTACCTAGCATTTTTGATATCTTTTCCTGTATCACCTGCTTTAAAAAAAAATAATCTAAACTTTCTTTGCATGTCAGAGATTTTCCCTCTTAGGAAGTTTTCCCTTATGCTCCCTTAGTTTGTTTTATGAAGTGTGAATCTTCTACTCCTCTCTCAGTGCCGATTTTCCTGATGAGGATAGCTCCAAGTGCCAGGAAGAAAAACTTTCTGGGGCCTCATGTGGTTGGAACGGATCTCAGAAGTTGTGTTTCAGTGTGTCTCTACAGTGGCTCTTTAGACTCAGTAAAGATGAGGACATTTCCACAAGATGCTGCCTGATCATATTGGCCATTCCAGAGACCTCACATTCTGGCAGTTGTCCTTCAGCCCTGCCACTTTCAGTTATAGTTTGGGATTGGTCTGAATGGATATTCTGTGCCTGGGAAACATTTGCCTTATCATCCATGTGCCAAGCCTGAAGTTTCATGTGTTGAAACGTCTTTGCTTGTTAGTGTCCTACTTAGGCTTGTAAGTAAAAAAAATGCTGTCTCAGAAGAATGCTCACCAAAGCATGAATTTCTATACTGAAGAAATACTTCATGGCTGATGCACAATTTCTTTACCGGTTCTCCCTGGCCCATTCCTATCAATTTTTAAAAAAAAAAATAATAACAAACTCAGAAAAATACAGAGTTTTGAAAACATATTTAGCAATATTTATATGAGTTTCATTAACTTGAGACAAAGTGACTGTGTGGCATGCAGTGAAAGAGATTAAAAGTGAATGATTTTTGGCTTTGTATTTGGTATGAACTTCTCTTTGCTTCTTGTTGAACAAAGATCTCATAGTATTAATTAGAAATTCTTTCAACACATGAGGTCTAGCACCATTCTACAAAGTATACTAAAGCCTTCATAATTTTCTGTGTACAACATTCCCATTGCAATGGGTAACATTGCAGAAGTATCAAATAATATGGTGATTAGTGATCCACTGGAATACTTTGTGCCAAAGTTGTTATCATATTGATCTCTGAATGCTTAAATGATGCAATATGATGTTCCTTCCTGAGCATGTAGATTCTTAGCTAGAATAAATTACAGCCATTCACTCTCAGTCTGAGTGTCTGGTAAATTAATCACTGGCTAGAAAAACAACAGAAGCAACAAATAAACTTCAAAGACATGACAACCGGGGGATCTGGTGAAATTAGAAAATTAGGGCAGGTTGGTAGAAACAAAAGAGATGGAAGTTGCTTTGACACATTTCATGTCAACTGTTGGAAAACTTTGGAAAGAAATCAAGCACTCTGTTCTACCCTAATCAGATCAAAAAAGGTGTTACTTGTATCTGTTTGTCCAGCACATTTTGGAAACAGAATTAAAACAGCAGAAGAGAAATGCAGTGACTCTAAAATATGTATAAACACGTGCATGTGGCAATATCCATTGTGGAAAACTGATTTCTGTAAATATCCAGATGATAAGCTAGCAAATATAATAAGACATTTTTTTCTTATGATTCAGCCTCATCTGCTAATTTTCTTCCTCAATTACTACGTTTGATATACCAAAGTGATGAACTTGCTTAAAGAAGTATAAGAAAGTATCTTATTTGAGGAGCCTGGCTGCTTGTAATTATTTGCACAACCTGTCTTTGAAGGAAATATGAAAGCAATTATATTTTAATCCATTTTATTCAGTCAGAAGGTCATAGGGCTTGGTTCAATAAGGAACCAAAGCAAGTGCTTAATTTTAAGCATGTGATTAATCCTGCTTATATGCTTAAAGTTAAATGCTTTGCAGGTTAGTGGTAAAAAGACAGAAATACTGGAAAACACAAAGCAATGAAGGGACTGTGTGCTTGTTTATTGTCCTCCAAATACCTTCCTTTTCTCTAAATCTCCTTTTTCTGTGAACTCTTAACCCATTCCTTCTCCAAATGGTGACAGAAAAACCGCCAGCTTTTTGTAAGAATGTGCCATAATCAAAACCCCAAGGTCATGTGTAATGCAGGTCAAATCCTTGCCACACTTGTGGCCTCTGTTCATATGAGCAAATGTGCTTGCTATTCAGAATTTTTGCCAAGAGCACAGTTATATTTATGGTTATTAGAAGAGCATCTGTTATGTGTGCTATTTCCATATTATGTATATATTAGAAAACATGATATGATAGTGTTTGATATTTTACATGTGCATTTCATACCTCATACTCAAAAAATCCAAGGGAGCAAGGCAGTTTCATACTGGCCAAATCCTCCCCCAAATTCTGACTTCAGAAGGGTCAGGCTGAGATTCTACATGCTGAGAGTAATTAAGACAACAAGCACAATTTTTTTCAGAAGACAAAGTAGTGAGAAAGGTGATGACAGAGAATAAAGAAGAATAAGGAAGATAGAAATGCTAGAAGAGAGATTCAGATAAAGGAAGGTGGAAAGAGAAGTAAATAATAAAAGAAACTAAAGCTGTGAGCCCACAGTTCTGGCAAAAAGACATAAAAAATGAGGGGTGTATGAAGGAAAGATAAACAGAAAAGACAGGACATGTTTTTGCTTAAAATATGAAGTTGGTGCTAGAATACTGAGGTGAAGTTTGGAGTGTGAATTAGAAGTTGGTGCCAGAATACTGAGATGAAGTTTGCAGTGTGAATTAGATCTCTGAGGGTACAGCTCTGTTAGTAGAGGCTTGATATTTAAGCCCGGTTTTGTTGAATTCAATGGAAAAGTCTCACAGGATTTTGCTCTAGGCGTTACATAAAAGACAGTGGCAAAGTCTTTATGTACAAGGCATAATTTACTGTTACATGCTTATGTGGCTGATGTTGGGATTTTAATATCAAATTCTGCAATGCCACAGAAAGTAAAAGCTCTAATGGTTTTCAAGAGAATGAGAAAGAATAATCCTGGCATTTAAAATATTATCTTAGAATACTTATTTTTTATGAAACTGAGTGAATTGATGGTTCAGAAATTATTTCCAAGTCAAGACTAGTTTGCCATGTATATCAGCCATCTGGATCAGAGAATAAGAAATACTTTGAGAAATATGAGATAACCCACGTTTGAAAAAATTTATGACTATTAATTAGCACTTGAAATACAGAAATAGAGGGACTTGGACTGTGGAAAAATAGTATATGGAAGGGTTTTTTTTAAAAAGGAAATTACGCAACATTGTTAAAAAATATGATATGTAAACTTTAAGAGGTGAAAAAGTGCTAAATGCTTGATTCCAGCTTTCTATCCTTTACAAACACTTCTAAATTATGGAACAGCTGTTTGATATGAACACTGCCAACCTTCTGCTATTCTGAAAAAGCTTAGAAGCTTGTTTCACTGTGGATCTCTCAATTACTTGCAACTCTGACAGCTTCATATAGTGTATTTCCTAATGAAGCCATGACAACATTTTTTGATTTTCATACACTCACGTATTACCTCTCTTTTATCAGCCTATATCAAACAGCTTCTTTTATGCAAGATGCACAGATTAAAGAAAATGTTTCAGCACCTCTCTCAGGAGCTGCTGCATTAAAAAGCGTTGCTTAACAAACCCAAAATGAATACAGCCTCAAGAGGGCAGTAAAGATAAAGCTTTCTTTTTCTTTTCACTGTTTTTGTAGTAAACTCTATTCTGAAAAATGCAGTACTAGCCAGCACGTATTTACAGCCATTACACATTTCTGGAGCTATGCTGCATAAAATATACTGTCAGGTCAATGAAATTCTTTTTGGGGATTTATCTGAGGATCTAACTCCTTCACATGACAGTGCAGAACTGTAAGTTGTCCATCACTCGGGAAAATAGCTTGCAGATAGTGAATTGTATGAGCCAGCCTTCCTTCAGCTAGGACATCCCCTCAGAACCAAAAACGTTGACTTCTGCAAGTGGGTTAAAAGAAAAATGTTGCAGATTGCCAAAAATGACATGTTGTTTTCATATTTTGTCTAAACCCTTTCAGGGAGGCCAGGCTCCCTGAGGAAAAGGGTTTTATACTTTTTTCATCCATCTGTCTTGAGAGCTTCCTGACAGCCAGGCTTATATTAGAAACTTAGGTAATTTTCTTTGTATAAAGGGGCAGTGAATTTTATATAGTAAAGAATGATGTGTGTGTTGGAAGGAAACTGCAATTACACAACAGCAGAAAACAAAATTGTTCTGATTATTCAATATGTTAATTTCTGACTAAGCATTGTTATTCCTCAGGAGGCTGGTATTTGCTTTAATCTCAGGAAATAACTTACCTTTTCAAAGCTGAAAGGAATGTATGTGTTTGCACTTTCTGTTTGTATGGGTACAGACACACACATGTGGGCACCATTATGAAACTTATTTTTAAAGGTGTTTTGTACATACAAATACTACATACAGAAGTGGGCTTATGTGTGTATATATATCCATTCAGGTAGAGTATACTACCCATACCCATTAAGAAATGTCTTTGGATAAGTTGATGCAAATCTAGGAAAAAAGCTTGATTTTTCCCTTTGGAGAAGGCAACTGGCAGGAGACACTGCTTTAGTCAGTAACTTTTAATCAAGAAAGTGGTGCTGAAATGGATGATATTCCAATAGTAAAGAAATGTGAAACCAGTATTAGGCATGAGAGTGTAAGATTCTTAAAATTTGCAGGCAGTGTCACAAACAAGTCTTGCAACTGCCCCAAAAAGTAACAGCTCACATTTTCCTCAGATCCCTTCTCAGGACAGCAGTGTAAGGACTGTCAGGTATTCCAGCCATTACTGAGTAGAGATGTGTCGGAGGTGCAGAGCTTCTCTAGAATCATGGCAGAGGAAAAAAAATGCATGGTGAGGGGACAGTAATAAAAGCTGACAAACAAATAATTTTCCTGTTTGGCAGAGAATTCTGATTTTTCCTTTCAAAATGAGCAGGCTTAAAATTTAACACTGAAATGCTTTAGTTTGTGAAAAATTAAATACTTTTGATTCATTCCAGGTCTCTTAAAACTTGCAAATTATTGAATGATTTTGAGTTTTAAAATTTCTATTTTTTTTTCCCTTTGGAAATTACAAGGAAAAAAGAACCAGTTTGGTTTGGGGAGAGACAGCATTTTTTACTAATATGCTGTTCCAACCACAACTCCCTATCCTGTAGGATATACCCATGTGAAAGGTAGCTCAGTCATGTTTGAAGACATCAACAGATGTTTTTTTTCTGAGACTTTAGTAAGTAAGAATTTGCTAATCAGTCAGATCTTGAGGCAGGCACTGAGCTGTTACGAACTGGAGTGGCTCCATTGAAATACAAATATCTGAGGAAAGAGCCCAGTACAATTAAACACATATAGTTTTTTTGGAATGGTTTCCTTGTACTTGAGGTTTAGCATTGAAAAAAATCATAAGGCAGAGGCTGAAAATAGTTCTTTCTTGACCACAGTTTAGTGAAACATTTAACCACACGCTTCAGTTCACCCCTATTTAATAATGTGCTTCAGTAATGGATTTAACTTCAGTCACATGCTGAAGTCCACTGCTTCCCAGAGCTTTTAAGAAGAGCTTTTACTTTTACTGATACTAAAACGACAGAGTTGTCCACTTGCCAAGATGTAACTAAATGATATTTCTGTGTTTGAAATGAAGTACAAAGAGTACAAAGGCATAGGAACGACTCACCATTTTCTGAGGAGGCATAAAGTAAACCTGGAATAATTTCTTCACAACTCAAAGTTTCCATTTATTGTATTAATTTGGGGTACATTTCAGGTACCAACAAACAAATGCAGATTTGCCTATAGTATTCATAACATATATGTGCATGCTAGAAACAAGATCAATTTATGTGAAAAAAATAGTATTTCTTTCAGTGATAGATTGCCTAAGATTTGTTTTTGTGAAAAGTCAAAAAAGAAAGCCCACATTAAGCCAGTGGAAACGGACTGCTACCTGTGAATAAACAGATAGGTGTATTTTTCTGAATGTTTTAAACCTGTACATTGCAATTGGCCTTTCTGAGGTTCTTTCCTCTTTTCTAAAATCACATTTTGGGATGAAGAGGTGCCTGGCAACAGTGATGATGACAACACAACTCTTGTGTAACTGAGTGTACTAACCCTGGGCACATTGCCAAATTAACCAGGATCCAATTAATCAAGACAACAGCTTTTTGTTCCGCATGATACAAGCCTGTTGACAATTTCTGCCTTTCAGTTATGCTGTGCATAGCCTATATCCTTCTGGATGGCATCTGCTTTAATCTGGATTATTGCCAGACTAAAAATAAAAGTTATTTCTTTTTAGCTGAAGTAATCTGCTGTTGATTATACTTGACCTCAGCAAACTTTCACTGTTGCACTCTTGTGCTTACTGTGTATCTGGTCACAAAACGAATCCCAATTCTGCCATTTTTGCAGAAAAGTAACTCATTGGAAACATATAGTCAGTGATGTACTACACTTATTTTGCTCTTTAATGCCATGCTTTTCATCATTTTGAGTTGAAGTAATCTCTGTTCATTGTTTGTGCAGAAAACTATTTTGAAATATTGTTGAATATATCTATGCAGTTTTCATCTAGAATCTAGGCTTTTGTACCCATTTTGTTAGAGTCATCCTAACAATTGTAGATAATGATATTTTATTAAAGATTTTTTTACACCTAGACAAGTTTGTTACAGATGTTAGGGCAAAGAAGTCCTAAAAAAAAAAAATCAGTGAGTATCTGCTCTTCATCGTTCCTTTCAGGAGCTTAATAACAGTATTTTTTTTCTTCTTAAAAGTCTGCAGTAAACCAAAGTGGTGCCTTATGCAGTCTTCTGTCCCTTTTTGCCTTGTTTCCTGGAAGACCAGACTAAGATGGGGTTCATCCTCTAAGTGTTTACAGTATTAGAAAGTGTGGACTTCAGTGCCCCAGTCATATGTTTTAAAATAGGACAGTAGCCATTCCTGTGATATGGCAAAGCCCTACCAGATTTCAGATAAGCTTTTTTTTAAGTTTGAAAAGTTATGAATTTTTTAAGCTCTCCTATTACAAGTGTGCTATGTATTTATAGTACCCGCATGTTGTGCACAATAAAAATGGTTAAACCTTCAGTCCTTTTAGTAGTTCACAGTTTTATTACAGAAGTTATTTTGTAGATTTTATGCTTAGAGCAAGGTCAGTGTGTTGCACTGTATAAATTATTCTAAGTAATTGCTCAGTTATTTTATAGCTTAGTCACAGGATTTTTTTATTATTAAACATAGCCTTTTCTTTAAGGCCGGGAAGAGAAGGGCACTATAAATCACATGGCAGCTTGCCATTTGGGGTTTCAGCTTTACCTGTGATAAGGATTTAATAACAATCTGGCCAGACACCAGTTCCCTCTCAATTACCTTTCCACATGGGCATTAGTTCACACTGTTTATTAAAAACTCCCCTTGTAGTTGTTTTAATGGAGTGTTTCAGATTAATGGCCCCTGTGGAGTTTAACTTCATTGCACTTCATTAAAGCTAGATTGTACAAAAGGTTACTTCAATTAAATCCAGAACTCGACCTTAAATCTGTATGGATTTTTTAGAAAACGTGGTAAAATTGCAATGCCAATCCTTTGAGATTAACAGGGCAACATCCTTCTTGGTGACTGAAGTTTGAAATATGTTATATCTGTTCCTAATTTTCTTGCAGATTAATATGCAGATTTCAGGAGATTAGAAGATGAAAGCAACTGAGTGGCGTATGATCTGTAAATGAATTGGCTAAGCAGTTTTCTTAGAAATAGGACAGCCCAGGGAAACTCAACTGTTTTTTTCTTGCCTGTAAAAGCATTTGCTGGGTGTTTCACACATCTTCTGTGAGGAAATAACTGTTTATCTTCAATGTAGGGGAAAGTGCTTTTTTTTAACAACCCCCTCATATTATCACAACACAACCTCCACAAATGACTGCATGGACATAACCTTCAGAGCAAAAATCTTTTGTATTCTCCATTTCCCATTTTCTTGCCAAATGTCTTTGAAACAGCAAATGTTGGGAGATGTGCCCTGTAGTGAGGTGGAAGGAAAGGTTGATACAGGACTTTCCTGGGAGTGATATCAATTGGTTTAGCAGGGAAAGAGGGAACAGTGGAGTAATGCTGAGGTTTTCTTAAAGAAGCAGATGAGCTTGCTAATCTTACTGGAAAAATGGTTTTGGAAACAGGATAGAGACAGTAACTTTTATTAAGGATTATGCAAACTCTGAAATGATGCCAGACAGGCTTTTTGTAGTTTACAGAGTAGTTGTTGACTGCATGTAACACAAAAAAATGATAGGGAATTTGTGCATAGTTCTCATTTGTGCAAGTGTCTCAGCTCTTCTAAAAAATTGGTCTTATTGAGCAATGGATATGGCCTCCTAATAAAAGGGGATAGGCTTGATTCCAGCATCTACTCAGAGGTAAATTATTTTGTAAACTTTAAGGCAAACTCTTCATTAAAAACGACTGTTAAAGATTTCTAAAATGTCACTTGACTTAAGCACAGAGCCATCTGGAAGTCCAGTCTGTGTTGTATAAAATGATATTTGTTCTGCATAGTTTAATATACCTGCGATTTGTCTGGTTTTTCTTGAGATTTGGAGGATTTGGTGTTGCAATTATCATCAATTTCTGCTCTGAAATACTCTGTTTAGTTCATAAGTAAGTTGTACAATTTGTCTCTAGTTTAGCTTTATAGGTAATTTTTGTACTAAGAAAATTTGTATTTTGCTTTTTAATCAAAGGTCTCAATATTTAGCATCAGACATACTGAATATTCTTTTGTATCTGACTTGTTGTAGCAGTTATTAAATATAGTGAAGGATATTTTTTCAGGTAAATTTTACACATTTTAAAGCAACTATATCTGTCACTATCTTTGAGGGCCAGGATCATATGTTCTTTGTAAGAGGAAGTGTATTTCAACTGCAAAAGATTATTAGACGTGGACCTTAAATGTATCACAATTTCAAGATGAAATGTTGCTCAACCTGTATCTGAACTAATATGCAAAAGAGAGATGATATAATTACATATTTAATGCTATTCCAGGTTCATTGGTACTTACGATGATCTTTCCAACTAGTCACATCAAACAGCTTTTCTCCTAACACTCCTGAGTAATTTCATGAAACTAAACTGAAGAGCTTTTGACATTAAATCCTTCTAAAGTGCTGAGAAATCTCAAGACCCACCAGCTAGGGTCATACCATCCTGGTTAGTATTGTGAATTTTTCTCTGTAATCTTAAAAGCAAGAAATCTACTACAGCAACCAACTGGCTTCCACACTCTTGCCCACCAAGTCCTCTCTAAGCCACCAAAGGGTGTGTGCCCCTAAAATAAGTGGGAGAATAAATACACAGTATTTTTACTCAGATAATATAAATAACTGTTCATAAACCCCCTTGTATTGCCTATATTCTGAAGCTTTCACCTTCTAAATGAGCCACAGGGAACACAGGGTGAGCTTGGAGGACAATATGTTAATATAAAATTATAAATGGTACAGATACAGGACATTTTGAAGAACAAATGGATATAAAAGGATATTGCACAAGTTCGTGGAAGAACAAAAATTTCAAACAATGGTTGGATGAAACCTTCAGCTCATAAAAGTTTCAAACTGTGGTTGCTGGGAGATAGAATTGTACAATAGGGAAAGTTTGTTCTGTACTTCCCCTTTTCAGGCTCTACCCCGTGGCTTTTGCTGCTGGCCTGCTCACAAGAGAAGCTGCTGCAGAGGTTACACTGATGGCTCTCAAGCTCCCTTGGTCAGGACTTGGCTATGATAATGCAGTGGTGTTAAGATCATCTCAAGGATGGGCCCTCCAGAAAAAAAGAGCAGTGGTTTTATTTATTTATTTGTTTATTTATTACCCTTGGTATCTCTGTGTGCTTGTTACCTTTAATATGATATTGCTTCTTTCCTTATGTTTTGTTGAGATTACATAAAATGCTGAGGCTGGAGCTGTCATCACAAGAAAGTGGTGAAATGACTAGTGCAGCAGCTGTCTTTTCAGCAGGAATACAGTTTTATGTCTGATTTGCTTCTGCCAACTCTGTGGCTTCCTGCTGATCTTCATCTCTGCATGGGAGACATCTGCCTTCAGCTGAACACAAGCATGTCAAAGAGAGTGCTAGTAAAACAGTGTCCACTATGTCCTCTGCAAAATGAATCTATTCCTCTCTGTCAAACTGTTCTGCAAACTAGGAAATTAATCTTTAGTCTCAAACTGCTACACACAGAGCTCATGACAGAATGAGAAATACATTTGTTTCACCTACAACTGATCAGAAATTGTTTACCAACTAGGAAATCTATCCTCACTCCCTTTGCCTGCTTGAATCTGCAAAAATGCTGAAGACTGTGCCAATCCAGCAAAGCTTTTAAGTGTATGCTTACTTCCAAGTCCAATTTAGGGCATTGATGCTGATAGTAATGCTTATGTACTTCCATCGGAAAGTGAGTAAAAGCTTTGTGACACCCTGGAGTAGTTTGGCACTGTATGCAAGCTCTTGCCTGTGAGTGTGTATATGAGTGAAACAGGTTTCAAGTATTTCAGAATGTATCATCCTATTTCAGAAAGTGCCATCCCACAAGGGCACAGGGTATTGACACCCACCTCACGATTCTGACTCCTCACAGGATGCTATGTTAAATTCAAGGTCATGGTGTTAATCTTCAAAGCCCTTCACAGAATTGGTACACGTTACCTCAGAGAATCTCTCTTTGTGACTACAACCTCTCCTGACAGCTGTGTTCCTCAGGAATTATGAAGCTGTCAACCTCAAGGGTGAAGCCTGAGAGGGCAGAAGACAAGGCCTCCTCAGCAACACAGCTAAAGCTTTGGAAATCATTATCAGAGTAGATAAGAATGACCACAAATCTCTCTGTCCTCCAGGAGAAATGTAAAACTCACTACAACTCCTTTCCCAGGGGCACAACTAAAGACAATAAAAATAGAGGTTGAAAAGAATTAACAGTGCAAAAAAGAAGAGGAAGATGGGAGGAGGAGGAGGAGAAAAACTGCTCTTAAAATGAAAGCCTTAGTTCTTATCTGGGGACAAATAATGCAAGTGTTGCAGGTGTTGCAGAGAGGGAATTCATTAGACATTATATTTTACTTTAAATTTTAGTGTATAGGCATCTATTTGTGTATTCCTAAGCTTATGTCACTTTTCTTGTAATGTACTATTAATACACAGTTAATATAGATTAGTTATAGAGCACATGCCAGAAAACCTATTTAAGGCAAATAAAATGATAAGTGCTTTTAATTATTAAAGTTCTGTTTTTTGCAAATAATATTACAGTGGGTCAGATTCCAATAGCTGCCTACAATAAGGTTTGCAAACTGGTACTATGCATGGCTCTTGTAAGAACAAATTAAAGATGAAGAGTTTTTGTCCCTTGTGTTGTAGTATTTCAAATCTATAAACATATACAGATCATACGTTATTTTAAAAACTATTAATACTGAAAGAAAATCACTGAACTGAATATGTCTCTCCTTGCCTTACAGGCACACAGGCTAACTGAAGCTTGTTGTTGATTAGGGTGCCCTAATCCTGCTACTGTTGACAAAGAACATTGAGTCCCCTGAAAGCTCAGGCTTGTGTTTTGCCCTTCAAAAAAAGGTCTCATGTTGTTAGGATGAAAACAGGAACTGTAAAATTATGTGCTTCTGGTTTAATTATAGTGCTGTTAAATACAGAATTTAAAATTTTTGAATGGCTGCTTGAAGATTACTTTGATCACGTTAGAAAAAGAGGAGAGAAAAGTTCAGTTCCAAAAACATCATTGGCAGAACTTCTGCCTGCTGTCCTGGGGATGGGGCTTTGTGCAAGGATACCTGTGCACTTGCCACTAGTTCAGATGTGTATAATTCATTCTTGGTGTTATGAGAATTCCATATGTTGGAAGCTAACAGAGTTCTTAGTCTCAGAGCTCTTCTCTTTAAACTGAAAGGTTTAAGTTTTCTTCATGCTGCCTAGAAATGAAGTTCCATGGGGTTGTGGTGCTCTACAAAAATGGCAGCCATAATGTCATAAATGGACAGGTACTTGTTATAAAATGTGTTAAAATTGTGGCTGTGCTTGTATTTAGAATAGTCAAAGGCATGATTATGGTTGGTTCTGTGACTATTAAGAAAATGGGACTTTTGATCAGTATGAAGTAGGTCACTTCCAAAGCATTTGCTTAGTACAATATATACTTCATATACATATGTAGATATATATTACAGCAATTATATCGTCTACAGCTGGGTAATGTTTTTTGTGTTATTCTAGATATTTGTGCATAAAATACTTGATGTTTTGCATTTTCATGCTTTGCTAATGCTCATGAATCTGTAGTGCAACTGTACATCACAGAAATTAAAATTAAGCTTTGAATGTTAATACTGTAAGAAGGTAACCTATAGGGATGGGAAAAGCATTATTTTTATGCAGTATCTGCTCCATATGGCAAAGTCTTGTGGATGTAAATACTTCTAATTTACTTTCCAGACACCTACTGACTGAAATCCATGCTATCTATGCTCTCCATTGGAAAACTGGTTCTTGAAACCAGATCTGTAGCCATCCCAGTAAGAGTACTTCTAAGGTATGACATTGCTAGGTCTTAGTTTACATCAGGGCTATGTTTCTGGTGACTGTGTCCTGTACTTAGGCTCATTTTTACTAAGAGAAAGGTTTGTAGAGTGTCTTGTTCTGTTCTGGTCCAGCCTTTTCCCAGACATGACCGCTGCTTTGGACCTGCAGGACATGCTGCTGGTTGGCAGCAGTGGCAGTGCTGTCTCTTGTGGTTCATGGGTGTTTGTGCCTGTTTGGCATCCCCTCAAAGGCTATGATGCAGCCTACTGAGTTGAAGGAGAATGCTTTTTCTGACAGTATTTGGCTCTTAGTTAATGCTGAGTTTGACCCATTATTAAAGAATGCCAAGGACAGCATTAGAAATCTAGATACTTATTTATGAGCGCAGAGTAATGCAAGTTCCCTGCCTGATATGATAAAGCATAACAGATTCAATAAACTTCATGTATTTTTTTCCCTAAAATAGCTGTACTGTTCACATTGTCACTTCTGGAGGAACTGGCTGCTATGTACTTTCATCTGCAGGCAAAACACCTGCTACTTGTAAGCAATTGTTCGTTCAATCACTTAAAAGACTGGCATTTGTTTTAAATGACAATCAAACTGTTGTATGGATCACATTTGTTTCTACTGTACTAAAAGTTCAGTAACTTAGTGTACCTTGATAGGTACCACATTTCATGGTTGCAAGCCCTGGGTCAAATGTAAAGACACTGTAATAACAGGTAATAAAATACAGAAATAGCCCTGCCTGTCAAGGCCTGGACATGCAAAGCAATGCAGGACTGCTGGGCTCGTGGCTCTTGCATTTCTGTCAGCATGTTTCTGGATGTTAGCTCCAGGTATTAAAGGCAGAGCTAGCTGAATAGAGAAATGTACTTGTGCTATGTTCTCCATTTGGTAGAACGAAAAAAGTTTTTGAGTTGTTATACTATTTTTGACTGCTGCCATGGTTGATTAAGGGAAGAAAATGTACTTATCGATAAATAGCTTAGGAAGATAATGGAAAAATTAGTCAAACTATTAACATATAACATTCAAACACCTTAAATTCATATTGCTACAACCACTCAAGCAGTGCAGTTTTGCTAATAAGAGAAAGTTGCCTTTGTTAGGATCATGGCTCTATATGTACCTTCTCATTTTCTATACCTTTTAATAAGTACCAGATCTTGTCCTGTAAAAATGCAAGAATGCAGCTTTCCTGAAATATATTGTACATCTTAAAGGCTTGTGGAATGAATTCCTTCATGTCAAGGACTGTGACTGGTACAGAAAGAGTTAAGCATTGAAGGTGAACATACAGATTACTCTGCGTCAAGCATCTATCACATCTATCACAGCACTGGGTGAAATAAAGAAAGTCCATTGCTTTCAACAGAAAAATAATCAGTTTTGGATCTATATATAACACAGCATATGTATTATTTCACTAAAAGACTTCCAGTCAATGCTTTTATAAAAAAATATGTCACAGAAAGATTTTTGTAAGAGAAGATAGCTTGTGAATTGCACTGTTGCCAGTGGTCAGGGGTCTAAAGTTTTTGTAAAATGCAGTTTAAGATGTAATCATTTTGATCAAAGAGGATTTTGGACTGACTCACCGTGCAGACACACATCTGTTAAATGTCAGACATTAGGTAGTAGTACCTAATAACTCCCAAAAGAATCATTTTACATTCCCCACAAGTCACAACTTGCATCATATTCTACTTTCTGTTCCATAAGGATTTGTTCCTAGCAGGTTGTATGTATGTGTGTGACAGCAGGGGCAAGAATGATTATGATGAGTGTTGCTGTCAAATCATTATTATGCTTACTACCATAAACAGAGGCACACAGCTCTAGCACCTGCCTGCTCCTTTCCTCTAAACAGCTGGGAACAATTGAAATCTATTCTGACAACAGGAACTAGATTGATAATTACTCCTTATAAATGCAGAGCTATGGCTGGTTTATCCTTTATGAATGTGGTGCAGAAATGCAGACCTGTATGTTGGCTAGCAGACCCACTGTAAACAGAGGAAAAAAAGCCCAGGAGATGAAAATTGGTTTTTATGTGACAGAAACAGCATTGAAGGAACATTCTGGCAGCTGAGGCTTTCAAGGTATAGCAAACACCATCAGTTAATTGGACATTTTTTCTCTGTAAAAAAGATGAAATCAAGTAAGATTAATTAGGTATCTCATACCAAATTACTAACTGTGTGAGCAGCAAGCCTGGTGGCTTTTTTCATGTGTTTGTAGGTGAAATACTCTAGATTTTGTGTAAATGTTTTTGTTTTCAGTCTGCACTGGTAATGACATATTAGTGGTAAAGGTATATCCCATCTTGCAGCATTGGGTCTGTTGAGCTGCAGTAAAACACTGGTGAAAATTCTGGTTTTTTTTTAACGTTGCAGTTCCTTACATTTTTCTCTGTGCCATCCAAACAAAGGCTTTTATTAACTTAATTGCAAAAAGGGACTGTGGAAAAAAGAGAATGGGTAAAAGGGACAGTGATGAGTTGCAGCTGATCTTTTTTCTCCTGCTCAGTTTCACAGAGACAATTTCTTGTCATGATTCTGTTTATCAGTCTGTGTCTTCCTGCTCTGATCAATCTGCTTTTTCTTGTATTTTTGTAAGAGAATTTTGTCTTCATTCAAATATTATAATGAATTAATAATTCACAATTCTGCATGAATCTATGGTGAGTACAAAAACCTGGCTGCTGTTGGAACACAAAGTGATGCACATGCACTAATAATATGCAGGTGATACAGTGGCAAACAGCATGGTCACTATAGGGCAGCTTGTGTAAACTGTGGTTAACAGGAACCTTTGATTTCCACAGATTGTCCTTTAATGTAACATTTTAAAGTGATCCTGTAATATAAATTCTGCTTGTGGTTAGAGAAATGTAATTTTCATTTTGAGATCTACTCTTTGTTATGTGAAAGACATTTTTGACAGTCTTTTGTGTAGATTTACCTTATTTTTTTTTCTTATTGGTAGAAAAATTGACCAAAAATAATGTTTAGTGTTTTTTTTCCAGAGTAAATCATATTAATGCATTTCAGAAAGCATTTCTGCTGGAAGTAAAGATTTTCTGTTATCCTTTGGGGCTGGAACTCTGGGTTTGTTCTTCCATGTGGGGAATGTTTTCCACGCCACCTATGATGACTGATGTCAGACTCCATCAGCAGTGCAGTTTTACTCTTTTTTGGGTCTGGGGAACTTGTGGAATCCATATGTTAGTCCAATCAAGAAGCCTAGGTTTTTCTATAGAATCAGATAATTACCTCCAACAGTTCTGTTTTTACTGGCAGAAAATAATTTTTAAGCAACATTAGCTGACCTCCCAGTTCTGGTAGTTTTTAGGTTTTCCATCAGAACTAGTCTGTTCCCAATTCCTTCTGCATGTAGTTAATTCCTTGGTTCACATGACCCACATCTGTCATGGTGAATGTCACAGTAATTCAGAAGTGCTGTAAGAGGCAGCAGTCATATTACAACTCACTGAAGATAAAGGAACTGTTTCTAAAATTAGGTCAATTACTTTGGCATTACTGTAGATCTCTTTATGTGGAAAATCTTGCTTTTTAACCCTTTAAAATTAAAATGCATTACCTTAAATTCGCAAGAGCTCTTTTACTACTATGTAGGTGTTGCAGTGAAGAATAAGATAAAAGCAATCTTACTAAATGGAAAAAATGCATGAAGTAAGATATGGCTAAGAAGAGGTACTTGTATCCCTTCAACCAGAGATTAAAGGGGGACAGGCACATCAATTTTCTTAAATGATTCTGTACATATATGCTGAGATAAATTTTTTTTAACATTAAAGTAGCATACAGAAAAATTTTCATTTGGAATGAAAGGAACATTTCTTCTGCAGAAACAAGGAAGTGGTGGTGGTTGAAGAAACACAAAAAAAGTTCCCTGGTTTACCAACCTTTCCCTCTCAAACTCTATTAAGTTTA
Source organism: Heliangelus exortis (assembly GCF_036169615.1). Classification (NCBI taxonomy): domain Eukaryota; kingdom Metazoa; phylum Chordata; class Aves; order Apodiformes; family Trochilidae; genus Heliangelus; species Heliangelus exortis. The sequence continues at coordinate 23,798,214 of NC_092425.1, read as the reverse complement.
GATGGAGGACCTGCTGTCACTTTGCAGAACCTTATAAATAAAGTTAGGAAACCATTGAACAACTGGATGAGAGAAACAGAGGCTTCAGCAACATAGAAATGATGGATTGAATCTCTGCCTAAAGATGTATTAAGCATCATAGTCACTAATGAGAGATGTTTCGTTACAGATCCATATTAATTTGAGTCACAAATACCACTGAGATTACCTATCAGTCCTCACTTGCCTCCAAAGACAGTCTTAGCATATTGCTGATTGCTGTGGATTTTTGGCAGTGTGCTGAAGTCTGAAATGTCTTTTTCTCTTTTTGTACTGATGCACTGATATTATTCTAGTAGATACTACTTCTGATTCAAACCAGGTGAGAGGAGGATAAGGCTCAGTGACTTCAGTAAAAGTCACAGCAACGAGTACAGTGGGATTCAGTTCAGCCCATGGATTTCTGCATAGGTCAATGAATACTGTCATCACTTGTGTCACTTCAAGCAAGAAAAGTTAAAGTGCAAATGTGGTAATGTTAATTATTGTTCAGTGGAAGCTTAATAGGTTGTACAGTGAAATCTTAATAGATTGTACAGGCTGTTAACTTTCCTTGCAAGAGGGCACTGCTGCTCTTTTCTCATTGGAATTAAAGGAAAACTGTGAGGACAGAAGACTACTTTCTTACCAGCAAGTAAAACATCTATTGCAAATATTTTAACAGGAAGTTATTGTCAGGGGGTGGTTGGGAAACAATTGGTTTGGAGTGTACTCCATACCACAATGTGGTATGGAGTGTATTCATTAAAAAACTGGAGTCTGTGTTCATTTAGGCAAGTGGTTTCTCTTCCACAGCAGTTTCCTCCAGTCTCAGCAAACCTTACTTTTTATTTAGGATGAAAATAAAACCCACCAATCCCTCACCATTTAGCAGATATTAGGTTTACTGGATGCTAGATTTGTCTTTTTCATGCCACTCTCTGTCTTACAGAACCTGTCTTTTATGCTAGATCCTGACCTGCTGTAAATGAACCACACCAATAAAGCTCTGTCAGCTTACACAGGATCCACCTTACTGTTCTCCCAAGTACATCAGTAATTTTTATATATATTACTAGTAAACTTATTCATACATTTGCTCAAGGCTTAAATTCTTGTTTATAGTGATACTATTTTATCCATCTCCTCAATGGCTAAAGAAAGTAGGGAGATGTACTGTCATTTTGGAGAACATAGCAGTTTTTCAAACTTTGGCTCATAATGTCAAGTTCATTGAACTTTGTAAGCAGCTTGGAATATATGTTTACAGAAGATGTCTAGCACCCAAATCCCACCTGTTCGTGTTTCAGGGACTAATTCAAAGTTGCATTACAAAGTCCCTGCTCCTCTAGATTACCCAATTGTAAGCAGAAGTGCACTGACTATGCTTTCATGTTCAAATTTCCCAGGAGTCTGGATTTTCACTCATTAGCCTGTGCAGTAACAGCCTGTACTGCTTTGGTCCCTGGAAAAACCTTTCCTAGTGTATAGTAAGTGCTGTCAATGTGCACTGCTAATTGGGAGCACTAGAACAGACAGAGAAGATTTTCAGCATCCTTCTTCCTTCAAACAGTAGCTCAGTGTTTAGGATGCTGATTAGATTCTGTCTGACAAGAATTGATTTGTTTCTGTGCCTTGAAAGGTGGGAAGACAATTCAGGTACCTCATGTCCCAGAAATATTCCTTAGCATCTGAGCTTAATCGTTTTCTAAGTAGAAATAATATCTTCTCTTCATGAGTGAACAAAGAGAATCGTTGACCACCATTTATTTTACAACATTCTAAGTAATGGAAACTTTTGATTTTCATTTTTCTAGAAGAAATCAAGGAAGATCAATCTCTTCCAAGCTTTAGTCTCAAAGAACTGTTCTTCTAAACATATTCTTAGGCTTTTTTGGTCTCTTTTTGGACTCTTTTGGGATTGCTATATGCCCTTGTTAAAGTCATTATACAAGACAGGGCACATTCTTTTTATCTAAGAGCTCAAAGCAGTAAGTAAAGTGGAATAATTATCCCCATATTACAGATAAAATTACAGTTAATATGTTTGAAGCTGAATCTCACTATGTATTTTACAGTGTGTTTTCCATTTTTAACTCCTTACTCAGTTTATGTTTGATACACTTCTCCTTAGTGCCCAATTTAGGCATATCTTCCCTATTTCATATTTGGGTATTGGATATCTTCACCCCCAGTACAGTGTTACCTATGTCTTCATCCATTTCAGCTTTAATTTCTAAAAATGTCCAGAATTATCCTGAAAATGCAGGGGAATTCAAAGTTCTTGCAACAATTTGACTCTTTGTTACCTGAAAATGTTTGGTTTTCTATTTTCCCTGTTCTTCATGTTCCATGTAGGATAGGGATGATTTATCACAGCAGTCATCCCAACGCTACCTTACTGCATTGCCTGTAGATCAGATCATCAATAAACATATTGGCTATAGAGAGACTGTTTTTTTGTTGTTGTCACTGTTGCTGTCTGTTTTACATACTCTCTCAATTTGACACGGAACTGCTGAAAACTCTACATGGGAGTTTTTTCAAGCAGTTGTTCTCCATCTTACAGGGACTTAATCCAGACCAGATTTTCTTAGCACACTTATGAGACTGACACAGAGAATATAATAAGGAAAAAAAAATAGTACTGTTCATGTTTATCACATGTATTGCTTTCCTGTTATCTATTAGCTCACAACTCTGTCAGAGAAATAAATTATGCCTGTTTGATACAACTTTTTTCTTGACAAATTGATGTCATGTGTTTTTTATCATTGTATTATTCTTGAGGTGCTTATAAATTGCTCAGTAATGTGTTCCAGAATCTTCTGAGGAACTGGTTTGGTTGTCTCCAATTCCCCAGTCCCTTCTTTCTCTCCTTCTTAAAGATGGTACCATGATTTTCTTTCTCCAGTCCCCTGACACTTTCCAGTCCACTGTGAATTTTAGAAAAATTCATTAAAGTTTGAAAAACTATTTCAGCTGTTTCACTGGATCCTCAAGATTCAATATAATCAAGCCTTGCAAACCAGTGTACGCGGAGCTTATCTAAACATTTCTTAACCTATTGTTTCCCTAACTTGTCCAACATTCTTGTTCACTTTTAAAATATCTGGTTACAATTCACCTTATTTGTACAGAATAGAGTTATTTGATAGGTCAACCTTTTTCTTGTCATCAGCTCATCTGCCTTCCCTGTGAAACAGTCAACCTGTATTTCCCCCTGTTTTTGTCTTTTAATATATTTATAGAATCTTTTCCTGCTCCTTTGTTATTTGATTGATATCTCAGTCAAGCCCTGTGTGCTTATGCTCTACACACAGAGAACATTTTGTATAGGTCTTTTTAACATTCAGAGTTCTTAAAGAGGTCTTGAAATAATAATTAAAGTTGTAATATTTTTTTCTTCTAATTGAAATAGTTGGAAAATGTGATTTTAATATGGTGCCTTCCAGCAATTTCCATGGTGGATGCAGCCCTTATGAAGGAGCAAACACAATTTTACTTTACATTTTGCTGTTGAAAAATGTTATTTAATTTAATTTGAAAGCTTAAAGCCATAAGCTCTGCATGAAGGGATAGATTCGACCTGTCTTCCACTTTCTCCCATCAAAAACCTCAAATTAAGTTTTGATTGGGTATGGGCAATTTTTTTCTCTTTGCATTTTGTATGCAATTTCTATATAAAAAAATCTTTGGTTGAAGTAATGACTTGTGTGGCTTTGCCAGCATTCAGGAACATAAGAACTTATGTTTTCCTCAGTTTGTATAAAATAAAGCAGCTAATTTACTTGTCCTTTGCACAATATCCAGGATTCACTTTAATTCCCAGCTTGTGCTGAGTCACCCAGTATTGCCTGTTTGTTGTTTTTTTTTTTTAATTGTGGTTTGGGTTGTCTGTAATTACTTTTAGAACTATTGCAGAACTCATTTAAGTCTTCTTAGAAAGATAATAAATTGAAATGTGCTGTCTCTAAAGATGAAAGTTTTGTTGAAGCAACTGCTTTTGGGAAGTGGCAAAAGTGAGAAATGGAGGTAAGATGGGATTCCTTTCCTGCTACCAGAGAATTCCATTTTTATAGGGAATGCAAAGGATGGAGGAGGTTCCTCATTGGTTACAGACACAAGGAGCTACCTCAAGGAGCTACCTTACAAGTTGTCTCTGCTGCCCTATATCAGGAGACAGAAAGAGCTCTATAGAAAGTGCTTTAGACAAAATAAGCAGAAGGGCATAGCTTAACTTTCTTTTGGCAATCAATTGTTTTAGTTGATTTTCTGCTTGGCATTTGCCTGGTGTGGGCTCAGCTTAGTCAGAAATCTGTAAGTTATTTTCTTGTTACTTTAGATGTGCTACAGCAGATTTCTCTGCAGAAATAACTATGGCCAGGAGTCAACCAAGCGTATGAGCATGAGTGTGACAGTTGTTTACTATAAATAGGTGCTTTTTTGAAACTGGAGCCTGAATTTGTGAGCTTACCTGTCTGCAAATTGAGTCCATATCAATAACCACTGTAAACTGGGTGAATGATGGATTTTCTTATATTTATGCTTGTTGTCATTTTCTAAATCAAATAACGCAACACTTTTCTTATTCTCATATCTCATTGTTAGATTGGCATTGTATTGGTTTTGGTTGTTTTTTTTTTTTTCCCCACATTTTCTTTTAAAGTGTTCTGAGATTTTTGGCTTAAAAAAGTGTAATACATTTTGAACCTGTTGTTAAGAAAACTTTGTGCCATAAAGTTGTTGTAGGGGTCAACTGCTCCTAAAGATTTAATATCAACGGGATTTTTTTGAATGTAAATGACATTAATGCACTAGATTATGTTTATTGAGATTCAGCAACTACTATAATGGCTAACTTTACTTGGACATGATGATTGAATTATTGTCACCTCTACATCAGTTTCTCTAGCCTGCTTTAATCTTAAATTTTAAACATGCAGTTTAGGAAAAATAGGTAACTGTACTCGGTTTCTCTTACTGTGGGCTGGAAAATTGCTGTGCTCATCCATTTTGTACCGAAGTCAAAGAACCAGAGAGAAATTATTAACTGTCTGATTAAGTAATTATCTCATGTGCATTAAAAAAAAAAAAAAAGATGTCTAAAGTAGCATGAGAGTAGTTACTGACCAGGTCCTTTTCTAAATTACTTCGTTATGGTGTTAGATGCACTCTGTAAATGGAGACATCTGCCCAGGCAGATCAGCTTGTAGGGTTAAAGTCTGTAGTTCAGTAATTCAGCTTTGCCAGGCCCACAAATGGTCTTTGCAAATTAATAACCAACAAAGCAACACAATGCCCTTTCCCTAGGAATCTTTTAATACTTTTACTGGTGGACACTGGATGATAAACCAAAAAAAATAATCTAGTTCTTGTCTAAGACTATTCATGCAGCTTTATTTGGGTCAGTACATAGTAAGGACAGGACAGAAACAGGTCATGTACTTCAGAAAAAATACACAGCAAGGCAGATGGAGCACTGAGACCATGGTGAGCAGTGGGATCCCCCAGCAATATCAACAGGTATTGGACCTGTGTCAGCAACTCTTCATGTCCAGCTTTGATAGATTTTGCTCTTTCTGTTCCTGCTTTCAGTGGAGGTTTTGCTGGTTGTCTCATGGAAGAAAAATAAATTTCTTTGCACAACTGTCAGCCTAACACTTCTAGATAAGTCTGTGATTTGCTTGCACTGAATTATTGGAGGCTTTGCATGTTATATGTTGATATGCAGTTTGTCACTGTGCTGAGAATCTGGCAATTAATTTTCAGTTTGCAGCATCTTCATTTTTGCATTTGAAGCTCAAGGGAAGAGCAAAAGGAAAAGCATTGTTAATACAGTACCTAGATGAATTAAATATAAGGAATGCATAGAAGAAAGGGGGGGCAGGAGACATTAAATATTTATAAACTCTTGCTTTATATTGCTTATTTTGAGGTGAGTTCTTTATTCTACATGAGTAGGCCACAGCCCATCCAAAGAATTTAATTTACCCTGGTTGATTTTGATTTGCATTTTTTAAAGCAGTTTTTTAAGAGCAACTGGGCTCTGTAATTTTTTATATATCTAGGAGACTGTGGGTTATGAATAATCCTGTCTTTTTTTTTTGAAAGGAATTTACAGTAGTAAAAGTCAGTGCAGATGTAGTATGCAGAATACTTAAACCATGTCTTGTCCTTATTAACAGGAGTTTGCCAGACTTCGGGTTTTATTTGTGTGGTACATAGCTTTTGAGCTGCTTTTCTTTTTCACTTATATGCTAAGTGAGCTAAACTTGCACCTTCTTCAATGTGACCAACAGGATAAGCTTTCAAAACTCAAGGTTTCCTGTGCTTATCCTGGTAAGAACTTGAGGTCAGTTGTCCAACACAAAATGCGAGGAGTAGATAAACAAAATTATTTGCATTTTTATACCCACCGTTCATTGTTGTAGATGCAATTTTTATCAGATCAATATTCTGCTTCATTGTAGCTAATGAAAAATGTGCATCCTGTTGGGTAGAGATATAACCAGGAGCTCCATCAGCAGCTAATAACTACAATAAATCTTTGATATACAGAAGGTAACTTAACAAACTTTGGAGTAAATATTTTTACACTATTTCTGTTCTTTAAACAGCTTTCATTGCATTAAACTTAAAAAAAAAAAATAAAAAAAATAACAATGCCATATTGGTAGCTGTTGCATGTGTGCAGTCTTGTAGTTTGGCAATGAAACATTAATATTTAGCTACTACTTAGGGAACTTCTTTTTTCAGCAGAACCCCTTTGAGTAAAAGCCTTTCCTGGAGGGCAGAGCCCAAGCACTGCTGAAGCAGCACATCCCCTAATCTGCACCTCAGCCAGCACAGGACATGTCCAGAGAGGAGCAGCAGCACTACCCTGGGAGTGATTAAAAATCTGGGGACTGTAGGATTATAGGACAAAGGGAAGGAAGCAAAAGTTTAGGTAAGATGCAAAACAAAAAATCTGTAGTTACTAACTTCATCTTCAGACTGCACTCCTTCCTTACTGGTGTTTCACAACTTCTTAAAGTAAATATAACTTTATAGTCAGGCCTAATAGTACAAAAATCAACACATCTTCAGTTTCACCTGGGGGGTGCAGGGAGCAGCTGAACTCACAGGTCCCCATTTAATAGGCATTTTGTTAGTACTGGGTTAAACCATCCCATTATGGCATTTGTAATATAGGGTTGAATTTGTAGTATTAACCCATTGTATCTTTCTAAGAATTGGTTTGTCTTAAGTTGGGAGTGAGGTGTTGGGTGGCTTACACATATCTTACACATATCACTTCAGAGTGAATATTTCAGGGAGCTGTGAATGTAAAGAGACAGGAATTCCATTCTAAAATAAAGATCACACAGCTCTGCCAATTATTTAATTGATATATAGATTGATTGATAGATAAGCATTACCCAATAGAATGCTGTAAAAGAAAAAATGGTGTACCTTTCCCATGAAAACAAACTATTTCTGTAGAAAACCTTAGATTATTTTCTTCCCTCTCTCCCCTTATTTTTTTTAAGTAAAATAAATGGTCTGAAGTGTATGTGTGTAGGAACCAAACTCACAAAAAATAAAATAAGTATTTTCAATAAAAAACTTCATATGGAAGGTAGGTATCATCTCTACTCTATCTAGCTCTGGTTTAGTATTTAGAGGTCTCAATCTCTTCTGCTTAACCTTTGCTGTAGCTCTTTTCAGTCTCCATTCATTCTTGTGTTTATGTACTAGAGTGATCCCTTTCTTAGATTAGTGAATTTTTTTGACATCCCTCATCGCCTTCAGATAATCACTTCTAGGGCCATAGGTCTTTGAAAAAGTATACTTTTACAGCATACATTTACTACTTTTCCAAATGGAAAATGTTGTTACTAAGTGGAAACATAATACAGTTTGTCAGTTTTCAGTAGGTATCTTGGGAAAGCTCCTTTTTTGCTCCACAGATAATCTGTATCTGTTTAAGCTACAGTCTCCACCACTGAAGCCTGTCTTCCACCTGATAATTCACTTCAATGAGAACTGGATGTTCTGAGTACAGCACAATAGCAGATATCAGGCTTATAAGTTGCTCCCACAGATGCTAGAGCAAGTAATAAAACCAGCAAGATGGAATTACAACAGTCCTATAATTTTTAGAATTTTCAGGTTATTTCTGCCTGATCTAATGGTGACAAAATTGTTCCAGTGAAGAGCAGTCTGCTGTGAAATGAAAATGCATGATTTTCTTGAATGTGACAATACCTTGTAAAAATGAACCCTGTGGAATTGTCAGTGCCAGAACTTTACTTAGACACCCTTGTTTTTAACATAAAGAGAATCTACACTTGCCTTATATTTAACAAGTGGGATTTAGGTGGCCAAGGGCTGATGTGCATTTTCTAAGGGTTAAAGAAAAATCTTTCAGAACGGGAAGGAAAAATGCATTTTTAAGACCTCCCTGAGAATAGGAGTTTTAAAATCCTTAGGAAAACTAACAGCACCATCTCCTCTTCCTTTTCTTGAAACCTCTTGGAGCTCTCTGCGGGGGATAAAACTGGTGTGGAGACCCCCAGCATTCCTGGGCTGCGGCAGAGTCGGAAGCCTGGCTGCATCAGTGCCAACTCAGCTGGCAACATGGATGTGCATGGGGGCTTCCTGTGGTCTCACCAGAGGGGTGAATGAGGCATCAGAAACTATGCAGAAACTGTGGGTCTGAAAAACCTACGTATCTCTTGAAAAAAAATTTTCAACTGGAAAACTTTGTGCTGCCTTTACGTATGTGGGAATAGTATTGTCCCCCTGCACTAAAATAGGTGAACCAGATGTTACTGCGTGTGCTCACCTGGCACAAGTGGCTGGCACTCTGACTGATTTCAAAGTAAAAAGAGAAAGACTCTATTCCTCACTAATAACAGGTCCTCTCTCTTATTTCTTTTCTGAAAGTTGGAGCTGCAGCTTTATCACATGCTATCCTTACTCAGCTGTAATTACACTATATTATGAGGGAATGCAAAAGAAGACAAGTGTGTCCTACTTTAATGAATGGCAAGATTAAGTTCTAATTTTATGTTGCTTTCTTCAACCCTCTTTTAGGGACCAAATCCCCCTACTTTTGGATTATGGGAGCCCCTGTGTCATAGCTCACTTTCATTAGTTTTGCATCTGCATTAGCATACAGTGACAGTGGGATGAATTTGAGAGTTCTGGGTTATAATTAATTTACTAATCTGGCAAATTAATATCTTTTTCATGCTAGTGGGTAGCTTTATTTCCATTATAGTTTACTCCTTATAGTTTAATGTTTGATCTGTCTTTTCTTGTATGGAATGTACATACTAGCAACTGCTCAAGCTAAGACAGATGAAGGAAATGTTAATTTCCTTAAGGAAGTTAAGATTGCTTTTTCAAATATAATGGACTATCATTTAAACTGGATTATCAGCCTTTCTATTTTATTTTTCAGAAGGATCAGCTGAGGCTTTTAGAGGATATCCGATATGATATTACACCATTTTTATCCACACGTATATTATGCACTTTTCATTCTGTCTTTACATTTTGGCAGCTGTTTTGCATTTTTGAAAATCATTATTTTTTTATTACTTGATATTGCTGAACTTGATGTTTTTAAATAGCTTTTGTCAAATACAGAAGGTTCTGCCTTTCAGGCTAATTATTAACAGCTTTTTTTTTTTCCTTTTTTCTTTTTTTTTGTTTTCTCTACATCCATTTTGTGCAATCTGGTATTCCTTCCAGTACTGGTTTTCAGTGAGATTATAAACACCATTTTTCTTCTCTCCACTCCTCCCTGCTCTTTTTTGCAGGAGAGGGTGTGGAAGGAGAGTTTTCCTGGAAGTGCTATAGTGTATGACAGTAGGAAAGACAAAGATAAAATAATACACTCACCCCAGCTGTTTGAACAATGCAAGCAGAGAAACAGTGAGTTTCTTTTAGCTGCCAGCAGTAATGAATTTGTGTGATTTGGCTGCAGGTAATATTTCTGATGTAGTGTTAGTTTGAAAAACAAACAAATAAACTTGGTCTATATGCTCAGCATTTGAAGTTTTGTATCCTTCCCACTCAAATTAGCATAAACTTTTCTTCAATCAAACAGTGCTACCCTAACATGTTTGGAATAAATTAACTCATAAACATTTTATTCCCATCCCTTAATGGGGCATGCTTCACAATGCACTGTCAAATATGATGAGATTTTTTGTTTTATGGCTCACTTTATCTAAAGTCTAGTAATTGCACTTTCAATGGCACAGTACTTGTATGGAGCAATGGTGACATTCAGTGCCCAGTTAGACTACAATGTGGTTAATCTTCTGCTTACATTGCTTAAGGGTCTTATAATTCATATTGTCTTGTTTTACAAATTCAAGAAAGAATCAGAACATGCAGACTATGCATATCAGAATTTGTAAGTACATCAAATATCGAGTTGCTTGAAATACTGAATATATTTTTCAGACACCTAACCACATAAGAATAATCAGCAAATATTTTTTCACCTAGCAGTGCTGAATACTACACCTGAGGATATGGGAGTTTATACTGGTTTTGGAAAAAATCTGGAAATGAACTGCAATATGTCATATGCAAAGTCTTGATAAGCTTTCCCTGATGGAGGTTTTTCTGTAAAAAGCTTTACTGGTGATCACTTGAGAGCTATCAAGAGATACATGTGACAGTTATGATTGCATGTTAAACACTATTAAACAGAGATTTTAAAGAAATCTATGTTCTAGCTGGGGAATTCAGTTCTGTTTAAATGAATCAGAGAGAAAAATCAACTCTTCTTACCTCTTGAATTAGCCTACTTATTTTCTTGGAATCAGGAAGGAAGGATGTGCTTCACTTAGTCCCTCTTTGTGGATGTTGCATGCAGTATTCTTCTTGTGCTTAAGTCCCTAAATGTTCCAAGTGAGTCTAACATATTTTGAAATGCCCATTCACTTACCAAGCTTAGCTATGGGTGCTGCCTTTCTGATACACAACTATTGGATGAGGTTGTGTATAATCTCCTCTTGGTTAGAATATTTGCTCTATATATGAGGGAACAAAGCTCAGTGTTTCGTAGGCCTGAAGAGATTAAATCCCATTTTCTTACTTACCAGCATACAATCTTTGTCTGTAATGGATAGAGAAGGGAAGACAAATATTACTATGCCAGGGTGCAAAATGTCTACTGGGCAGAAAAACAAAACAAAGAACATGGTTTCAAAATCCATTAGAGCACTGACACATGCTTCAATTCAACTTCAGGACAAAAAAAGGGCTTTGAGGACACAGTTTACCAATTTATTATCACAAACATAGAGATTTTGATTTCTAGGTCTTAGATAAGTCTTACATGGTGTTTTACACCTGAATTACTCTCCCTCCATTAAAACACATTTGCATCCATCAGTATTTGCTTACTGAAAGACATTCAAAATTGCATTTAACCATTAAAACTCTTCTATAAGGCTTCTACATGCTCCCCTGCACCCCATCCCTCACCTCAGCAATGCTGGGAATATATTGTACTTTTATTGCACTGCCTTTCAGCTCTACAGACCAGGTTGCTTCTCTGCTTTATTTACTAACTGGGAGTTTTGTCTTAAAGTCATGGTCAGGTCTGTATACTTAGATGAAAACATCGATAGCCTATCAATCCCAGGTGTAAATCAGTTGAAATCAGTAGAGGTTGACTGGTTTAAGTTTAGCTCCTAATCCATTTTATTGGAATTAATTATTCTTTCTTTTAGGATTGAGCAGTCCTGCTGACTCCTGTTAGGCAACTGAGAGCAGAATTCATTTCCTGAAGTCTATTGGAGAGAGATGCAGCTGAGTGTGCTACCAACACCAGGCTGCAAATACTGGCCTGGACTTTCTCATGGTGTTATAGCTGTAAGAAGGTGGATCAGTTTCTGTATTGCTGTTTGGCTGTTAGTTTAATGTGGTCACAGGGCCCCTCTTGCTGCTTAGCTCAATTCTTGCAGGTGCAAAAGGCTTGTGCCAGTCAGCACCACTTTTTACTGCCATTTTGCAATCACCTGATTGCTCAGTTCTCACTGTTCAACTCCATCCCTCTCATGGGGTCTAATCTTCAGCATAGTCACCAGCTTTGTCTCCCCAGCCAAATGCACTGACCCCATTGCCTAATACCTAAACTCTAGTACAGCCAGGTACCTTGTTTCTGGGTTCACGAGCAGCCCACAGTGTTGGTGCTATGGACTGAATGTTATCCCTGCCATAGGTGGGGAGTCTAAGTAGCAGATGCTTTTCTCAGTTGTGTTTAAACTGTTGTTTTACTTTAAACATTTGACTAAAATCAGGTTAACTTACTTGACCAGCATGTGTTGCTGACCTGTGGCTGCTATTGCTTTAGTCTTGGGTGTTTGCTTTAGGCTTTAGTGTTTGGTTAGTGAATGGAAACTTACTTAAGCCTGTGGAAGACTAGCAACTTTCTTGTAATTTTTTCCATCCTTGAGAGAGATTAATTTTGATGGCATTTGATTTATGGAAAACATAAACAACAACAAAGCAGTATTTGTATATTGTTGTTTACTACCATGATCCAGGTAGTGGGAGGTGTCCCTGCCTGTGCAGTTGGGTTGGAACTGGGCAATCTTTAAGGTCCTTTCCAGACCAAACCACTCTATAATTCAAAGGTAGCAATTAGCTTAACTGAAAATTAATAGAAACAAGCTGTAACAGTGAAAACATGAACAAAAATCATTCAACCTCTCTAGTTTATTTAATGTTATAAATATACTGACTTAATTGATCTTTAGCTGCTGTAAGTAAAACTAAATATAAGAAATAGAGTTTATATCTTAGCTTCAGGGAATGACATATTCTCACGTAATAAAATACAATGAGATGCACATAAGTAAATACTTTATATTCACCATTAAAGGAATGATGTACAATTCACTGTGGCAGAATGAAATCTATAAACAATTAATATGTGCAATTTTTTAAAAGCATAATTGCAGGCAGTAAATGCAATGGGACTTATATTGCTAACTGAAATTGTTATGGAAAGAACTTGATATGGGATATTTTGACTCTTCTCTGTTAAGTCATCCTTCAATGCACACTCAGAATTTCTTTGGTATCACCAAATCAAAACTCTAGTATATCTGTCTAGGCTGGGATTTGTTGATAAGACTGTCCTTAAAGATAACCTGACCTTTAAAGGGTCTTAACGGACCACTACTTATGTGATTTTCTTTGAAGTTTTAAAATTCTGTGTTACAAACACCAACTGTACCATGAGGAGTAGTTTAGCTAACATTAAAATCGCAGTTTTGGTCTGTTTTCTGTTCATAATTATATTTTTGTAGAGAAACAGTTATGATTAGGCAAATAGGAAGCTGAGGACCAAAGGAAGTGGTGAATTCTCTTTTCTCAAAAAGAGAATGAGGAAAAAAAAATCTTCTCCATTCTTTCTGGGGCTTGTAACAAGCAAGTTAGAATTAAAACCAAACATATCATTAAATTAAAATAACTTTGTTTTCCATTAGACTAACAAGAGATGTAAGTATTTTAACAATTAATCAGATTGACAGTTAAAATTAAATAAACAAACCAATAAACTGGCAATGATATTAGATTGCATTGTCAGGTGGGCAATTTTACCTACTCAATAATGTGGCTAACCACACTATGTGGTAATGGCAAGAAATCCTTTTCTAAACTGAAAGTTAACCTGCTTCCCTGTAGCTAAACATACCAAAGAGTGCAGCCACTAATGGTGCTTTTTAAAGGCACTTTTATCTAGTTGCGTTTTGAAATCACTTGTATTTACTTTTTTCTGTAATACCCTGTAGCAATTAGTTTCACATTTTAGTTATGCTGCATGATATGATGATTTAAATTATTAATATGATTTTAAAAAAAATTTCTTCCTTTTTCATTTTTTCCATGGAACCTGGTGAGCACTTAACTGGTGAGAAGCCTCACAGCTGCTTAGAATATACTGGGTGTCTATCATATGATATCCAATCATACCTAATGACTAGTATTTGTTTACTCTTGAAAAGTTAATATTAATTGGTTTAGTTTTAACTGATGTTGGTATAAGAGAGTTCTTATGAGAATGGTTAGTTTCTCCAAGTCTTACCTCCCCATCACAACACTTACCTCTTTTATATTGACAGGAGTTACAGCTTAGTTGATAGTTTGGTTTAGCTCTGTATGTGTCTGCAAATGCTAATATTGGTCTCTTAGGTTAGCAGTCCTGCTGTACCTCCTGATGTTTTGTTGGGTTATTTGCCAAGGTTTAGTTAAGAATTTTAAGAGTAGGGAGATCTTCCTGTGGCCAAAATGTCTTTCATGTAATTTGCTTTACTGACTTGTAAATATCAAAAGGAATCTTCTATTACAAGTGTTTGGAGTAACATTAACAAAAGAAACTTGGGTTTGTTTTTTGTTGTTGTTGTTGTGTGTGGGTTTTACAATTTTTTTTATTTTTTTTTTTCCTACTCGAAACTAAAAGACAGAAATAAAAACATCCTTGGTGGATTTTCTTTGGTTTGGTTTCCTTTTGGAAATGTACAAATATTTACATTCCAGAACTCTTCTGCATAAAATATATCTGGACAACTGTAACTGTAAATTCAGGTTCAAGATTTTCTTTAGGCTGCTAATGTGGAATGTAGTCATGTTGAGATGAAGATATAAGTTAACAGGCTGTTGTCTTATTTCTGTACAGGATTGCTATACAGAAAAGCACAGGCTTTGGTCAAGTATTCTCATTATCTAATGCAATACCAAAGGAAAAGACAGAATGTCATAATTTATGCTTAATTGAAACAGGAGAAAGTGATGTAACTTCCAATAATAGTTTACAGTATATTTAATTTTTCAGAAATGTTTTTTAGTCATTGTTACTGAGACACTGACTCCAATGCACTTGGATGCAGATGCTCTGTAGATTGGGAAGTGTTGGACATGGCACTGTGCAGCAGTTCCCATTTCAGGTGGTGCTAAGCTTTACCCTGGCTGTTGTGTACTTGGGAGTGTATGCAGGGTGTTCCCAAGAAATTAGATGTTGGGCATTGAGATATCTTGAGCTATCTTGTGATCTCCCTGAGACCACCCTTGCTGGCAGTTTCACTGATTGTCTCATGCAGTAATTGCATAAAATTGTGTGTTAGTTGCCATAGTGTGTGCTTCCTCACAGCTGAGATTTTTCCCCCTTTACACTCACAGTGCTCAAATCAGATCATATTTGAAGCCTGGGCTCATAGCAAGTCTCTATCGCTGTGTTATTATTTTGTAGTTTTGTCAGGAATCAAAGGAAGCTTTTTATTTATTCAACAAGAACAAGATGAAATCTTAAGTTAGAAGCAATGAACTTGAGACAGTTCTTTCTATTTCAGATTAAATCTTAATTGCTGTAGCTCTTGTGTTGTTATTAGTAGCTGAAAATAAAGTTTGATCTTTGTCAGTTGTGTTATCAAGACCTTAAATACTGTCTAGTTTTGGCAGGCTTTGATCAGTGTTTTCCCTAGAAATAAGCTAGAGGCTCACTCCTGGGCACACATCCCTGTTTTCCTTATTTCTGTTTCAGTATACTCCTTTTAAAAGCAAATTTCCATTTGATAAACCAAGCTGCTTAGAGCTTATCCTCTTCTTTCTTAGGAAGTTGCCAGTTTGCCTCCTATCTGAAAGTCCTTCTTTAAAATGAGTTCTGCTTTTATGGAATAAGATAGCAGATATTTACAGGAGTTTGTTTTTTAATCCCTTCCCTGTTTTCCAGCAAGTATATTTCAACAGCTTTAATTTGTCAATAACTTCCTTCTGAATCAGCTTTTCTTTATTTGCTTAAGTTTTCTTTTCTTTTGCTCTAGCATGAAGATGTAGGCTTTCACTCCCTTTAATTATTATAATGTAGATAATTCTCAATTTGCCAACTCTTTGCTTTTCACTATCAAAAGTTTTTCTGAAAGGGGGATGATTTAAATATAGCTTTTTGTTGCAAGCTAATTGTGACTTTTCAAGCAATGGTTGTTTAAAAAGTTCATAGTCTTCTATTAAATTCTGCCTCCAGCCATATGAGGGCCCTTTTGACAATGTTTTCATCTTTGTATCACTTATTCCCCTTACTTATTTTCTTCTAGGAGGGCAGAGGGGGTGAAAACAGAGAGCATCTGTCACCTAGTTATTGGCAAGAACTGTGACAATATGGCTGGTGGGAGTGAATATATTCCACTTGTGCTGTGAGTCAGCTCAGTCTGAGAGCCAGAAATTGGTTTTAACACAGCACTAGGCCTGAGCTAAGAAGCCTTGCTGGATGTCCAGATGAAGAGAACCTCCATCCAAGTGGAGTCAGTGCAACTGCTTACACCTGTCTTTGGAAATATGCAATAATTGTTTTGATCATAGTGTTGGTAGACCACAAACTCTTCCTTTCCAGCTTTTCCAGAACAATCTGAGAATATTCTAGGTTATTCTGTTAGACTCCAAATCTTTGATATTGAGCCAGTCCTGACTGGCTTGACAAACAAAAGCTACCCAGACCAGGGTAACTTTCAAATTGGAATTTCATCAGATTTACATATAAACTCAAACACAAGACTTACTGCTTCATATTCCTCTTCAGAGTATAAGAAATACTATGAATGTGTCACATGCTGGTGTCCTTTGAAAACTCCTTTCTAGGACTTTTATCTTTACAGAAACAAGACCAAGGGAATATGAGCTTGAGTGTTCCGTTATTCAAATTCTAGAAGTATATTTAGGCATCCCTTGTCAGTCTCTTACACTTGATTAAAGTATTGGGGAAGGTGCCAGTGTTGAATTAAAAAGTTATAGTTTATGATATCTTTTCCTCAAGAATCAAAATAATGTTTTACATTTTAGCATTTTTTCCAGACTTTGGAAATCTAGCCCATACTGGACTCCTGAACCCTGAAATAATTGGGAGTATGGGACAAAAGTTTTTACACCCTTCTTGTAAGTAAGAACATGTTACATATTAACTCTTGATAAAGTATGAAGGTTTCCGTCAGTAATAATCAATATTCAGTTTGAAAACCAGATCTGAATATCATAGCTAAGTTATGACTATGAAAGTGTGATTGGGATCAGCCTTCAGACTTGCAACTTTTTAAGAACCTTGGGTCATATATTTTGAATACATCAGGAAGGTTGTCAAATCATTACTCCAATCTATTTTCTGTAACTCCGGGAAGGAGAGACAATGACAATTTTTTAACCTCAGTGTAGCAGGAGCTTAGCTCAAATTCCTGTCAACCCTGTCCAATAAATGTGACAACAGGTTCATGATATCAGGCTTGAAGAAATCCACTGGGTGATGCCTACAGGCTAAAAATGTCTTCTCACGGTTTTGTTCACAGATTATGATACATATATATAAAATAAAATTTACCTGTTAAAACCACATTATGGATTCAAATGTTGAAGGATGAATGCTTTTGTAGCCTGAGCTCTAAAATTAGCCTTGTCTGTGTACAAAACCTGTAGTATTCTATGGTTTGCTGAGCATTCATTAGGTCTCTTGAGACAGAGTGGAGGCTATCTTACAGTGAAGGAGGCTTTTCCACAGGTACTATAAATGTTTTAATCTATGGATGCTGACTCCAAACCTATAGCATATATGTTTTAATTTTCTTCCAAACCCCTGAATGAGCATGATCTAGCTATCTAATAGAGGAATGGATATTTTTTTAAACTATGTCAGTGACAGGAGTTTGAAAAATTTGGGTGTTAAAGCAGAAGTCTTTCACAATACCTTTGTGATGCCTTTCAGATGATTTTTCTGATTGTTCAGTTTACCTCATATATGTCAGAAATATATTTGTAGTTGATTCCAGGCTAAATTAATCCATGCCTCTAAATGTCCTTGAGATCTTTCAACAGGAAGCATTCTAGAGCTACAGTGCCCTTTCCTTGATAATTTAATTCTTACAGTTAATTTTTCAGATGCAAGATAAAACATTGCTTTTACATTTTTCTCTAGTGCTATCAAGAGTAGCTAAGGAGAAAGACCTCCATATTTAATAACTGTTTCAGTATTTCTTGGTTTTTAAAAAGAGCTTAACAGCTGAAATTCACCAGTCTTTACAAGTGTGTTAGAGCAAATAAGGCTCTGTGAGTGACGTTTCTCAAAGGCAGCCTTTTCACTGTGAGCTGCAGATTTCACAAAGTCTCTTGTTGTTCTAGTGTCAAGGTCATGCAGCCTTCCTAACTGACATGTAAAGAAATTCTGACACGTACAAAATCAACATAATAGTTGTCTTAGGTGCCTTTAGGCAGTAGCAGTAGTTTGGTATAATTTTACATGGCTGACAATCGTTCTATTGTGAAATCTGGGAAAAAAGCCTTTCTTCAGTGCTTCTTCCTTCTCCTTATGATTTTTTTGTTTTATTCTTGTATTGGAGATTGACCTTCTTTTTTACTCCACATAATTGTTCTGTTGCCTACTGATACTGGGTATCAATAGTACTGAATGCTGTCTTCTACTTCATCTCGTATACTCAAGAAGAGCAGGTAGTTCTGGACTCTCACTGTATATTTATGATTGCCTCTTTTTTTCTGAAGCATAAGCAATCAGGAAAAAAAAAATAAAAAAAATCATCCTTAGTTGTTGCTAGTGTTATTCCAGTCATTAGCTGGCAAAGCTGTTGGATGAGTGGTCTCTCTAGGAGGTGGGCATGCTGGCTCCCCAGTGCAGACAGGGTGACCTGGTTGTAGCCTGGGTGATTGGAATGGTGGTTCAGCTCGCTGCTGTAGTTCTGGAATTAGATCAATGATAATAAAGGGTGGAGGGAAGAAGGGCTATAAATGCAATAATGATCTCACTGAGGGCTTTCAGGGAGTGAAGAAAAGCACAGTTTTACTTTCATCACTTGTCACATATTAGACTGATAGCTGAGTCACTTTTTCTTTAAACTGAGAATAAACAGTCTCTGTAAGTGCACTTTGTACCTTGTCAGATTTACAATCTTAGCCTTAGTCGCCTAAAGCCCAGCTCTTAAAAACGACTAATCCAGCAGTAATCCTCCAAAGTGTTAGCTTTGTAGTGTCTCAGTAAAGCACATCTATGTACAATTAATACCCTTAAGTCAAGACTATGTTTTACAAGATAAAAGCACTTGTGACAAGTACATGTGTGACTTGCTGTCTGGAATGCTCAGGGGGAGATGCATTTGTGCCATGAGATGCAGGTAGGTTTATAATAAACTGTTATGGCCAGATTCAGGAATCCTTACATGTACTCTGACTTGAATGCAATTATTTATAGAGCACATACAGCAGAGAAAAATAAGGACTGCTCTTACAGACTTACTCCACTATTAACAGACTAGATCAGCTAGGTAACATTTCAGGCATTTTCTATACTATTCACATTTGATAACAGCTATTTCAAAGCTTTTATTTCAGCTTTTTGTCAAAATATTTCCATTAATGTAGTTAGAACGAACTGCTGAGATAATACTTTTAGCAAAAAGAGTCTGGTGGTACCATAGTTGTTCTTAATTGTCTGCATTAGGTAATTTCCAGTGTGAAACAAGAAAAACATCAATTGGCACTTACTCTAGTAAAAACAGACACATGCCATTTCACTAATTGTTCCAATTTGTAGAGTTTTATAAGGGTACATTTGTTGTGTGATGTTCACATCTATTTCATGTTTGCAGTTTAAAAATAAGTGGAATCCAATACAATACCCTATTTTAAACACCCTAATAGACCAAAACCAAAAGGCAAAAATAATCTCCAGTGTAATGATGTTGAGTGGTATTATACTGGAAATGGTCTGATGGATTTGAAACACACAGAAGGAAATATACCAAAAAGCACAATACTTATGCAATACATTTCTGAAAATTATCTACATTATTGGTGCTGAGGAGAAAAGAAAAATATATCTAACCCCACTGGCACTGTAGGGCTCAGAAATAATGGCTAATTTAGTTTTCTTTAAAGCCAATTGCCCAGGAATTGGGGATTAAGGAACTGGTTTATTATAGTATCAGTATCACTAATACTTTTTTCCACCTTTTTCTTCATTAGAGATAAAAAGTAGCAACTTCTTTGTGTGAATGGCAATATATAGGACACTGTTTTGTATATTCCAGACAAATGTAGAACACGAGAAATTGTTTTTAAAGGTAACAGGACATGACATTTCATACATAGAGAAACACATTGAAGAAATCCCTAACTGAGACAAAGGTGCACTGAGTAATAGTTTGTGTTCATGTTAATAAGGACCATTTATTACAAATACTCATGTGAAACTGAATTTAGATGACTGGGCAAGCTTTATCCTCCCTTCTCCTCTCTTCTGATATATTTATATATTTTGTACTTGTTTCTATGATCAA
Organism: Heliangelus exortis; assembly: GCF_036169615.1. NCBI lineage: Eukaryota > Metazoa > Chordata > Aves > Apodiformes > Trochilidae > Heliangelus > Heliangelus exortis. The sequence goes on along the minus strand of NC_092425.1, from coordinate 23,777,854 downwards.
AAACCAAGCTATAGGAACCCCCTAAAATTCTAGTGTGCGGAACAAACCACACATTGACAGGAGAGAACTTCTGGATCCAGCAGCTTCACAGACCAGCAGCATTACTATGCCTTTTGGGTCAGCTTCACTCAAGTAAGAATAATAGGCACATACTTTCCCTGGGATTTCACAAGACTTTGCTGAGAGCAAGGAAATCTTGCAGGGAAACTTCTATAATGTTTCAAGTCTTAGGAAAACTGGGCTGTGCTAATTATCTACTTTTTGTCCATTACTTTACAACTGATCCTGTCTGCCTATGTCCTCTCCACGCACAGGGGCCCCTTCTGCTCCTCTCTACTTCCATCTGGATTTCTGCTCCCTCTGCTCTCTAGAGGTGCTGCCAGTGAGAACACTGACAATAAAATCTCAGGCCTAGCAAGCCATTACTGTGGACAGAGGACCTGTGCCTTTCAGGCATAATAAGTGCAAGGTCCCATACAGTCTTTCAAGTTCCAGCATGAGCATGTCTGGGATGTCAAAAAACAGCAAATGTTGATTTGTGATATAATAATGCATGGGGCATCTAGTTGCCAGCAAACAGTTTTCTTTTAATTCTAAAATCTATCCCAAGTGAAAAAAGAAGTTTTATGAACTGTACTTTTTCTCTTCTTCCTCTAACAAGTAATTCATTACAGGTTTTAAAAGAATGAAAATAGCATTAATTAATTAGCATACCAGGTTCTAAACTGAAACTTTAAATCTCTTTTAGCGTGCTCAGATTTTTCGTTTTATAGCTGAATAGACTTTGGAAGCATTGTTAAAACAATACAAAACACATAAAAGTTAGTTTTAAAAAGAACATACACTTAATGGGTTTCACCTTTATGTTTAGAAAAGTAATAGAGTAAAATTGTCACCTCTAATTACTGAAATCTAGCTTTGTTTACTAGTTAGATCATTTTCAGCTCATACTACCTGTCAGAAGAGAAAAAATGGAAGGTGAGCAGCATTTTGAAAATCAAATTTTATTTCAATGTCTAATTAAATAGAATTGTGAGTGTTTGAATGCCCTTAGGATATTTAATGGAGTTTATAAGACATTGTAGTATTGAATACTAATCTTGGATTTAAAGGCCACAGAAGAAAGAGAATGGTGGTTCATTGTTAAGAATGAAAAATACATTTGTGTCACTTTCCTCATTTTTTTTGTACCCTTTACCATCTCCTAACGTAAAAAAAAAAAAATAAAATAAAATCAATAGCAGGCTTTGCTAGCAAAAACTATGATAGACCACCTAAACCAGATTCAGATATTTGCGTACTATTGTCATAAGCTTAAAAAAAAAAAAAAACAAACCTGAACTTGGCAACCCATCCCCCACTTGAATCTGGATTTAACTGCAATTCAAAGAAGTTTGGATGGTAAATACTAACAGGTGTTTATTACTAAGCCACAGGCAGTTAGGTGTTAAACAGTATCACTTTTCATTCATTCATCATTTTTTTCCCATCCATTTAATCATTTCAGTAAGACATAGTTGTGAAGACTGAATTAGTGAAGTTACCATGCTTCAGCAGGCAGGAGAAACTTCTTTTTTTAATTTCCTGGTTGCAACTTTTTAACTCTCACACAAATAGAATATTGTATACCCTAACTTTTGCAACTACCATCATAATTCATTTGCCATAATCAAGTCAGTCATCAGGCAATATAATCCAAACATACTTCTCATGAGGCTTTGGAATTCTAAAGGAAAGAATATATTGTGCAATTTAGAACCTTTTGCCTTCCTGAAGCTTCAGACCTAGTCATTTCAAAAGCTATGAAAATGATGTCTTTGCTTTTCTCCCATCTGTTCCACCCAATAGATTTTTGAGTGCTGACTGCCATGAAGCCTGAGTAATTACCTGAAAGACCTCAGCAACCGATTAGCTGTTACTGTTTCTATTTTATGTGGTGTTTTAAAGGTTCCTGTTTTCTGGTGGATGTGATGCCATGCTCACAGAGATATTTGGGTATATACTGGTCTGTTCTAGGTACAGCTAATAGTGAAGGAATGTGATAATTTCACACATAAGTCTTGCATATGGTACCTGTAAGAAGAATTTGATTTATAGATTTTTAATGTTCATTTTAATGCAGATCTTCTGTTTTCTTGGGTGCTTTTCTTCCTTACCGGTGAAAGGGGTAGCAAGAAAAGAATGAGTATTATGGGTAATAGAAGGGGATTTTGTTTTGTGTCAAAATTATTAACCACTGTTGAAATTACTGTGCATTTGTGGTAGACTTTTGAAAAGTGTTTGAAGTACAGAATCTTTTAAATGAGAACACATTGTACTGCTAGGCATCTGAAGTCAAGAGATTAAGCAGAGACAAGGTACACGTGTAGGTCCATCCTGTTCCCATACTGTACCAAATGTCATTGCACAAAGCATAGTCCAAATGCAGTCTTATCCTAGAGGATCAATTTAATGACAGTTTCAGTAGCAGAACAAATAAATTCATCATAAGCTCTTCAGTTTTACATTGTCTAGCAGCTGGTCTCTACCACTGCTCCTGTTTCTAGTGTCTCAACTGCATCTTTATGTTCTAGCTGTTGTCAATAAGCTGTAATGCTAACAGTATGGAAGAGTAGCTAACATGGATGACTGGCTTGCTGAAGAAATTATATTTTTTTTGTGAAGCCCTTTAAAGTCAGTGACTTCTGATGTCCTGATCAGGTTTTGAAATGCATGTATGCATCTAAAAATTGCACGTTACACTCGAGTTCCTTCCAGTCTGGCTTATACACCCCTGTATTGCGCTAGTTTCTCTGCTCCATCAGTGTAAATCTCCGGTGTTTATATCCCATATTTGATAAATTATTTGAGAGAGAGCCAACCGTTTTTAAAAGGTGAAAGGTTAAAAATTTTACATGTTTTGTATTATACATGCTCTTTTGAACAAAACTTTTATTTATTGTTATTTGTTAGTGTTTAAAATAATTAAAAAATCTGTTCCTTTCATGGAAATCAAAGTTTCGTTGAAATACTCACTCTCACCAAGACAACTCTTTATGCCTGAATAATTGCTTTTGAAATACAAGTACCCTTCCATCTTTTTCCCTTCTCCAAATAAATTACACTGACCATAGTGTTGATTGTTAATCAGTTTTAAATTGTACTGGCACCGTGTCCTGTGAAACCCTGGCTGCAGATTCTTGCACTGATACACTAGCAAGAACAAAGCTGGCAGCTGGCCCTTTTCAGGAAAATAAAGTCAGATTTTCTAATCACTTGCTCCTGGAGCTGTCTTTCTACATGCAAACAAAGGGACAGATTTGAGTCTTAGCTACAGCACTTTAAATATGAGAATATCAGTGGGCGTCAAAGGAATTCTTTTGAACTCAGAAGTCTAAATCAGTGAACATTCTGGTCATACAAGTAGTTTTCACCTAAGAGGAACAGTTGGAAAATATGCTTCTTGTGAGATAATCCTGCAATGGTTTCACACTACTTCAAATATAAATAGGTGCTTTATCAGAGATGTAATCATTGTAACTGGGATTGGATAGCTGATGAAGATTTTAAACTTTAGTGACAATTCCTGTATTGATTTAGGAGAAAAAATTTTATCAGAAAATTGTACCTTTATACATTCATTCGGCATTTATTTTTGGATTAGCATATAACATCCAGTTGCCTGACAAAAGGTAACATACTGCAAAATAATTTTAAAAAGTGGCCAGACGATTCTTCAATATTTTAGTGTTTATTTCATATTCATTGAATGGTGGGAAATGCATCTTCTAAGGGTAAGCCCAGAACAGGTTAAGTTCATTAAATGGCACACTGACAGTGGGATAAACCACTCTTTGCTTAACTGATTTAATCCATACTTAGCAGAGAGTTTTTTTTTATTTACATTCCAGAAACTTGGAACAAACCTGTTGCATATTCTTTGTTCATTCTGCAAATGGAATTTGCATGTGATATCAAAACCCCGATCACATTATGAGTGCAATAAACTACAGTGCAAACCAGTTATGAGAATGCAGCCCTGAGAGCAGGTTTTGGGGCACGTAATTTGTTTTAGAGCCATAGCTGCCTAAATAAATACTTGAATTTTCAGAACTTCTGAGCAGACATAATGTGCTTTGAAGTCATGGGAAACTGCAGAATGGTCTTACCACACAGAAACTGATACAGTAAGTTTCATCCTCAGCTTTATTTCCTGGCTTAATTCAGTTCTTCAGTCACAGGATGATCCTTTTATTTGTACTATCACACAGTAAAAATCAATTATATGAATATATGAGTATTCCTATGAATATTCAATATGAAAGGTTTGTGCTTGATTAAATTAAAATGAAAGATTTTTCATCTTTCTATTATTTGGGACATGGCATCTTGTATGGTTTTATAGTCTGCTGTAATTTCCTTGCTTATTGGGCTGGTCTGTGACAGCCTTCCTCATATTTATGTTACGTTTTTCCTCCAAGAAGTCCCATTGATTTGTAAAGAAAGGGTAGAGAGTGTGGGTTTTGCCAGTTTAAAATCATCAGTCTGATAGAATGCAGGTGTTAGAGAGGATGGAGGTGAGAGATATCCAGCTAATTTATCAATATATTAGATGCAGTATAGAATATTCTCAGAGAGTAGCTGTACACGGCTGCACATGGAAAACAATTCCATCACTTCTGTGGAATATACCTCACTTCTTGCTGGTAATCTCATAGGCAGAACTAGATTTCAGTCTGTTGAAATAAGGAAATGAGCAAGAGACATCAAAGTAATTTTTTTAAAACGTTTTAGAGAGGGGATGAAAGGGCATTAATGATAACTAAATGCTGTTGCAAAACCTGTCTTCATGGGTGGACTAGTGATACAGGATTGGCATTAGCAAATGTTAATTTTCAGGAGTGTCTTCATGAGTCGAGACAATAAAGCACTGCTGTTTTCTTTGTGGATTCTGTCCTTGGCACTTGCTAATTTAAGGTTAGGTGGATTCTGTGCTTTTAATCAGAGATTCAATCTTATGCCTACTATAGAGCAGAAATGTACAATATTATCCTGTCATTTTCCTACTCTCCCAAGCTCATCCTTGCTGATATTGTATTCTTTTAATTTACTGCCTTCTCATATCCTGGAAAAGTATGTTGCAGTAGTTTTCCACTTAGCTAACCTAACTTCCCATTTCACATCTCTGATAGATTTTAATTGCTTTTGTTGATATTTGAGTTCATTCTACAAAGCTCCTTACAAGGGATATTAATTGCAATAAAAAAATTCCAGTGTACCAGTTTGAAATAATAATCTAAAATGCTTTAATGGGCTTATAAAGAATGCTGAAAGTATGAATGCTGGCATGACCTACATGTGAGACAAAAGCTATTCCCTTAGGGAATTGAGATAATTTGCTTTTGTCTCATACATTATGCATCTTCTCTTTTACTCCCCATTCCCAAGAAAAATATTTTTTTATTGTTTATCAAAGAGTTGTTAAAGTTGTGAGTGGAGTATTAGTCTCAGTTTTTTTGGATGTTAATATTCTGCTAGGATTTCTGCAGTTTCATTTTTTGTTTTATATTACCTTTTCGTAATTTCTTTTTTGGTCTTCAATAATTTGGGTAGAGTTTTAACTGTTACTCTTTGAAGAGCAAATTCTACTGATGCCTTTTTTGGGGGGAAGGTGCAGAAATGGGAACTATAAGCAAAAAATATACTGTAAATATTTCATTGGTGCAGCTGTTCCAGTGGTTAATAATTAGCCACATTAAAAATGCAAACTTTGTGCACTTGTCACCAGCTTCTCCAAAACTGATGGATTCCTTGACAGGCAGATAACAGGGTTGGCCTTTGTAAAGTACTGAGTTGTTCCTTCATAACATTTATGAGGAGAACATGAAGTTAAGGAAATAGTTTGGGGTGTGATGGATATTCCTATAAGAAAGAAATTGCCTCTGCCACCACACCTAAAAAATTGCCTCTTTTTGACAACTGAGTTGATAGGAAAGGATTTTGCAGCTACTTTCTACTGAGGAAAAAATATATTGATTAGCACTGTGCCAACTGGCTAATGTTGTCTCCAATTTGTTGTGTATTGCTTTGCTTGTGCAGACTGTAAAATAAGAGAAATTGGGGCAGGGTCTTTGAAAATCACAAGTCTCTAATTCTGTGTTCCTATAGTCTTCTGAATAGGTGTGAATTATATAGGTTAAATAATAGAAACCTAGACAGTTTTGTAGGTAGGAACATGCCACTGAATTTTATAATGGAAACATTATAAAATGTCTTTCTGAAGTTACCCAGTTATTTAATAGAGACTTTTACTGTGGTGCCTCCAAATCAAGTTTTGATTTAAAACTTCATCTATATCTCACCCCCTGGGATGACAATATGAAAAATAATGAATGGAAAATAAAATATTACTAACAATGGAATAAGCTCTGCACACAAATGATGTTCAGGTGAGCCAGCTCCTAAATGTCTATCCAGCTTACTAATTGCTGTGTTACATATTTCACGGACAGTAATCTTTTTCATACATTTGTATTTTTGGTGTATTTTTTCTTAGGTTATCTATTATTCATTTTACAAACAGTATCCCAGTATAGCTGGTGCCTGTAACTGTGGACTGAATCACATTAATGATTTAATTTTTCTTCTGGTATTATTTGACAAGATGAATTAATTATTAATATCTTATATGCATAATCAAATTTTAATACTAACAAACAAGTATTTTTTTGTTGATTCAAAAGAAGAGACATTTATGCCACTTTACTTTATACAAAAATACTTATTGCATCTGATTTGCCACAGAGGTATTGAGTTTGATTTTTATTAAAATCCCAGTATAATATGTTTTATAGAAAAGGACCCAAATGAGTTATTACGATACCATTGACTAACATGAATGCTACAAAAGATATTGTTTGTGTACTAAGTAGAACATGAGAGAAAACACTGGATAGTTGTTGGCTTTCTTTTTGAAAATACAGAAGCAGCAACCTGGCAGTGTAAGAAAAGAGCAAAATCAGCAGACAGTGGCCTGCAAAGTTGTCAGACACTGAATAATGTTTGAATAAGTGTGAAGCAGGAATATTGTTAGATGGTGCATGTGATGTGTGGGAGTCTTATGCTGCTTGCGGCATGGAAATTCCACTTTCTATCAGATGAGTTACTGTGTGCATCTAAACCCTGAATATCATTCATCTGCTCCTCACTGTTTTAGCTGTGATGTGCTACATTTCCTGCCTCAGAAATTCTGATGAATATTTTATAGGTGGTTTTGGTAGCTGAGGTTCTTTTTGAGGTTTTTTTGTTTTTGTTTTTCCTACCTAACTTTATGATTTGGATTGTGTGACAAAAGCTGATATAGCAGCTACTTTTTCTCTTGTGAGAATAACCCTTGCAGTGGCTAAACACATATTAGAGAAATTCTTCTCTTTAAGGGCTTATCCTGATTTGCAGTGCTAGCTTCTACCAAGGTGTTAAATGCTACAGATTCCTGTTAACTTCAGTGGGAGTGGTATTTAAGCCTTTAAATTGCATTGGAGCACTGAATGCAGAAAATCTATGGTGTTTATGACCAGGAAGGCATGTCACTGCTTTGTTCTTTTTACTGTTGAAGATGTGAAATTCTTATTGAAGGATGAATTCTGTCCCCTAGGGTGTAATTCCAGTGTTGTGGTGTTTTTTAAACTTGTTCAAAAGACAGCATAATCAGTCATTTTAACTGTTGCTGATGTTGTTTGTCTCTGTAGCTGTTGTATATATCTCCTCCCCCTGTGCTTTTCCACACTTCTGTATGATTTTGGACATCCTCTTCTTTTATGCCTAGCTCGCTCGCTTTCTTATTACAGCTTTTTTTTTTTTTTCCTATATTATTACAACTAATCTATAATCCAGACCCCTCTTCTTCCTCTTCTAATTAAAACACAAAGGGAAAACAGACTCCATAATAAAAAAGGACATGAAACATATTATGTTAAATACTCGCTTGACAAGCAGTCACCTCTAAAGAAAAATATTCCTTCTACTGTTATCTGTTGTACTTTCTTATTCCCCAGCATGCCTGTTGTGCTTATTTATGGGTATTATGACTTTCAAATCCCTCAGCTTCTGTCTTTGTGAAAACAGGAGAGATTTTCAAAGGCACAAATGCTGAATACTTACCCAATTCTTATAGGGAATGTTGGCTTCTTCTCCTTATGTGTACACAGAGAGCATGAACATCTGCAACTCTTATTGTCAGGATGGATTTTGCTGGTTTGAGACACTGAGCTTCAAGAAGATCCCAATAGGAGAGGATGGCCCCTCTATGTCTGTGATCAGTCTTTTTTGTTGAAGCCTGGTTTTTCGTTTATGTAGGTGCTGTGGTTTAACTCCAGTCAGCAACTAAGCACCCCACAGCTGCTTGTTAATTTTTTTTAGCAGTGGGATGGGGGAGAGAGTTAGAAATGTAAATGTAAGAAAACTCATGGGTTGAAATAAAACCAATCTAACAGGTAATGCTACTCATGCAAGCAAAGGAAATCAAAGAATTCATTCAGTGCTTCCCATCAGCAGGCAGGTATTTAGAGCCATCAGGAAGCTCAGCATCTGCAGCAAGGCAAAGCATCTCTGTGTGAGAAAGAGAGGAGCTTCCTACTACCTCTGTTGGAAAATTGGTTTCTCCTGGTCATGACTGTAGCAACTCAGGGCTGGGTTTAGCTATGGTAAAGCAAGATGAGACAACACTCCAGTGTTGTTCTGAGAGAGGAAAGTGGAGGAAATCTTAACCATTTTAGGCCTTCTGTCCTTTCCTGATTAATCTGGCAACAGGGTCTTCCACACCTCATATGTAGGTTTGCACCTATCAAAAGAGGAGAGAGCACAAAAGTGAATAGTTGTAGGTAGTGTAGATTAAGTATTTGTGTATGACTTTATGTACTTCTCTGCCTTTGGATCTTAGCATACACAGTATGAGTGTTTTGGTGGGCACTTTATTTATTTGAAATGGTCTACAAATGATGGTGCCTCTTGCAATCAGAAAAGTGTAGTTTACAGACTTCTTATCTTGACTGCTTTCACTTAATACAGATTCCTTTCTTTTAAAATAATATTGGAATAACTTTTAATCCAAATTTTGGGCTAATCCAATTCCTTGGCTTTTGGAAACAGTCGGATTTTCCTGTCTATATTTTGATTAAGCTTTAAACTTTGAATTGAGTTGCACTGTTATGAAATAATTGGTAGGCTGCACTCTAGTTGTACTGCAAGTACATTGGAATTAGATAGTGACTTTCAAATCCTGCAGCTGCTCATCCATTTTTTTGACAGGTTTAACATGAGGCTGAATGTGGACTGGTTTACCTATATTTGTAGGATTGTCTCTCTAATTACTATTGTAAAATGAGTTTTCAAAGTTTTAGCTATTGGCACCTTCAGGGTTTCTTTCTGGTAACTATATCTCCTTACAGTTTTGATGAGGCATGCGTGTTGGTGGCAATTCTATTTTTAAGGGATCTATTTTTTTCTTCAAAATGGAAGAGACAATAGGCTTTCTAAAGGAGAAGCAGTTATTCATTATATCTGAACTCATCCTTTCAGGACTTCATGAGAGGCAGTTAGAACTCAATTGTTTTATTTGCACTGCTTAGCAATTTATTTAGCAGGTAGGTTATCCTGACCTTAATTGAAAGTTCTTAGAAAAAAATCCAAATCAAAACAAATAAGCATGAGAGAAAGAGTCTGAATATATAGAATTACTACATAAACAAACAGAAATGTTCAGTGGTCAAATCTTTCTTTTGGGGTCACAAATGGCCATATTTCAATAGTTCTATTTCACAATGGTATTACCTTAGTCAGAAATTGTCATTTTTGGATGTGGAGTAAGCAAACTCTTGAGATTAGTGAAAGTGATGAACTCAGGCAGAAAATGTATTCAAGTTGTAGGAAATTCATCTGTCTTATTAACTATTTTTAGCTATTTTAAGACCAGTCCTAATTAAAACATACATATTTATTAAGCATGCTTTGCAAACTGGGAAACTGATATTATTTGGCTATGTAAATATAAATTTATCTAGCCCACCTCAGTGTCAAGTGAAAGTTATAGTACAGGGAGACCTGCAGGAGTTGGCATTGCTACAAACTGGTGAAAAGAATGTCTTCTCCCTGGAAATCCCTTCTGCTGAATAAAGATTTGTTAATGAAGGTTCAGTTGCTTCACCAGAGGCTGTAGTGACACATCATCATACTGTGCCTACTGCTTGGTGTACCTGTGTGCAAGAGATACCCTTTGTCTGGTTTGCATGGGGACCATTCTGTTCAGAGCTGTCAGGCAGCCAGCAGGCTGTGATAGAACAGGGAATATTGGATTGTGATTCTTGGTTAGGTGGGGGGAAGGGGAAAGAGGAGGGCAGCAGACAAGGTGCTGCAACAGATGTAGTCCATCACAGGAGATTTAGCTGCAAGGTGGCAGAAGCCTGTGCAAATAATGGAAATGCTGAGTGGAAAATAAACACGCACACTGAAACCCTCTCAACAGACTCTTTGCTATATGCAGCTTTCCCATAAATTATTGTATGCTTCCTGAAATAGTCTTCCTACGTACATGAAATGACAGGGGATTTTTGGCCGCTTTTTTTCTTGTGTTTCCAAAGATTTCCTTAGAGAGTCCATGTAGACTTTCTGCTGAGTTAACATCAGCATTTTTTGCTAATTGTTCCTGATGCCTCTCCATATTGTGAACTTTTTAACAGAAAAGTAGTAGCAGATTGCTCTCCCTGGAGAGCAACAAAAAAGTCTGTCGATGTGATCTAAAAAGAGAAAGGGGAGAAAATACTACTTAAAATAAACATTTCCATTTCAATGCATGCAGAATGAGTGGTTAAATGACATCAAAGAACTTAATAATTGAACGAAAAGCCACACTTCTTTCCCAGTTGCTTCTCTTACCTTGTCTGGATTTTTGCTAAGCCTGGATTACTACTATGAAGTTACTTAACAGAGGATCTACTTTTGCAGTGATGCTGACAAATGGACTGTGATTTGCATTGATTAGGGCAGTGACAAGCTATGACTCTTACAAAACACAGATTGGCACCTTCCCCTCAATCTGTGCTCGCTCTTTGTGTCCATTACAACAATCTATCACTAGGGCTGTCATTTTTCTTTAGCATGTTCTCCTCCTTGTCACATGTCTGTTCTCTATCAACCATAATGGAGTTTCTAGATACTGTTTAAACCACAAAAGGCAATGGTCTTATTTAGAATAAAAAAAGATAGGGTTAGAATTGTTCTACGTCCTGAAGGAGGATCAGCAAGTAGTTTCTACAAAACTACTAATAGTCTTTACCAATCTGGTATAGATTCATAAAGCTGACATTTTGTGTAGTCAAACAACATCAGGTCATACACACTTCATTAAAAGAGCCAAATAGAACTAAGTAGGTGACTGGGTTGCTTCAACTGAAAGCTGGCCATGGGATGGAAGCAACTCTTTTCACATCTGGTGCTAAATACAGCAAAAGCAAAAGAACAGTAGAATCCCTGTGATGCTTTTTGATAAAACATATGTAGGTATCATTGTCAGAACTCAGGCCTCTGTATACAAACCCAGTGAAGTCTGCTATGTTTCAGGTAGATGTGGGATTTTGGACCCACCTCTGGCCCACCTCTGCCTCATTTCTTAGTGTTTTGAGCTGTAGCAAGGTCTCACAGCATGAAGTGGAGGTTTTGGGTGATACTCCACAATGCTTATTTATTGAGAATATCCTGATTTGGGGTTTGGTACTGTTTCTGTGGTCAGCCAAATGCTTTATTGAATCTAATCCCCCAGTACACACTCCAGCCGTGGCACATGTCACAGCTTCAGGGAACAGAACTATGACACGTGCTACTGTGCAGATAGAGCCCCTCACATGGGTACAAAGCAAATTGCCTGGACTCAGGGCTGGGGATCTAGGATGCTTCAGTCTATAAGAGTATTATGCTTTCACTTCACTTTCATTGTGTAGTTACTTTGAAGTGATTTTCCTCCTCAGTCTGCTAGGCAGGGCTGCTTATGCAGTTTTCCTCTTAAACTTATTTTGTGGATAAACTAAGAATTTTCCACTGCAGTCTTATGAAACCTCTCATGACCCCAAATGATGCACCAAGTTTGAGCTCACGTGTGGCACAGTCTTACTGCATGTGTTTAGAGTTTCTTGAAGAGCAACACTTGAATGGATTTTTCATTTCTCTAGGAATGTCCCTGTGATAGGGTAAATTGTACTATTTTCTTCTGATTACCAATTATTATGCCCCAAGAACTATATTTCATCATCATGTTGACAACTTTCATTTTTATGCTGATGATACAGTTATGACTGTCTCTGAAACGTGGCATCGCTGGGTCTTTTTGTCTGGCAGGCATTAAATCATTAATATTTCAAAATCAGGTGCTTCTGAACACTTGGAAAATGGAGCTGCCAGCTGACTGGTTTCTTAAATTTGCTGAGAAATATCAGTTTTATATTTCTAGCCTTTAATGACCTTCAGTTCTACTTCAAACATATATTTAGTAGTTACCTTTGATTAAGGATTGTTTCTGGCAGTTTTGTATATATAAGAAACTGCCTTTTATCTTTGAAATATTTCTGGATTGTAGGTATTTCTCTATTCTGACATGGAGACACTTCTCACTCCTGATGTATTTTTCAGATCAGGTTACTGGAATTCTTTATCCGTAATCTTTCTAGAACTTTAAATATTTTGGCTGCAAAAATTTCCCTAGTCTTTCTCAGTAGTTTTATTTATTTATGTATTTATGTTTTAATTAGTATTATACATCAATCTTCAGCCAAGATTATTAAGCAAGATTTTTTTTGTTTGTTTTGGTATTTTTCACTTGCAGGGCCTTTTAAAAACTCTTCCAAATTTTATATATACAGTGTTACTTGTGGATGAGAGAATAGTTTTGCTCTTCTAAAAGCTTCAAGTATAAAGTTGTCTGCCTTATTCCATTATCATATTAGCAAATTCTATTAAAAGTTTACTTTCTTCATTTACAAAAATAGTTTAGTTTCTTTTGTTATTTGCAGAGGACAGGGTAGAAGTGGCATGGTACTCTCTGTCCTTAAATATTCAGGGAGCACCTGCTAGGAATATGCATCAGGAGAACATTACAGCATTCAGACACTCATGTCCTGTGAACTCCTCTGAGAAGCTCTCAGCTTTCTGTTGAAAGTGAAATGCAACATTTCTGCCTCTTCTCATTTTCATCCATTTCCCCCCTTCCTGTTCCCTTCCAAAGCTCAATGTCCTCGTACCCCAGTGACTACTTTCTCTCATGCATGTCTTCATTCCTATGGACCAGGATCTTTTCCTAGCTTGACTCCTAATGTTTGTTCTCTTTTTGATTAGATCTTATTAGCTTCTTTTAGGTCTGTACGACTTATTTTTTTCTTTCCTTATTTTTTTTTAACCTTGCCTAGTCCACTTATTCACGGTATTTACTCAGTAGGCATAGTTTTTCTCTTTGGGCAGATACACACAGAATCTTTTTGATAAAGCTTACTTTGATACAACTTTGCATCAGTGGTGGGCAACAGGGATGTAAACAGAAAGCCAGTGATGCCAAAGTTCAAAATCTGATTTTGGGAAATGCTTGAGAATACAAGCTCATGGCTTCAACTCATGAGATAACCTCTCTCTGTCTGACCTCCAGCTAGCTGAAGTTTCTATCTTCCTTCTATGTGTGGTGTTGTAGCTAATTTCAGAGAAATTTTCTAGGGAGGCCTGGAAGTCCTTCACTCCTACCAACTGATGCAAGGTGGGAGCATAAATGTAACATGTGAAGCCTTGGTTGCACTGAAGTGAATGGCAGGAATTTCTGCTTTCCTTGCCAGAAGACTGTATAGAGATTACTGTTCCTTCTGAGTTTAGGGATTGAAAAACAGGATTCTGGAATAAAGAGAAAACACTTGTATTCACCGTGTGCATTCCAGACCTTTGAAAAGCCAGAGCTTACTGATATCCTTTTAATTACTGGATGATGTTGTACAGGAGGGTGAATCCAAGGTACTGGTAGTCCTGGTGGGAAAGGTGCTCAGCCAGCTAAAAAGTAGTTGTATTGCACTTTGAAAAAGAAGCATCAGAGCCAGCTTGGCTGTTGTTAAATCACTTTCTAAAGCTACTATTTTAAGTAGCTGGCTGTTCAGCTCCTGAAGAATCGGTCTGTAACCACGGATTCACTTTTATTTTCCTGAAACTGGTTCAGACAAACCTCTGTGATTTTCCTAGAGAAATTCTTTATGTTCATATTGTTTGCTCCAGGTGCACAGCACAGCAGTACACCTTACTTCCACACAACAATTTACTATACATGTCAGAACTGGCTTTTCTGCTATGACTGAAATAATTTGTTCTTTCTCATGAAAGGAAAGTTGAGAATCAAGGATGGTAAAGACAATTTCATATTACACTCCCAACTAAAACCCATAGGGAGGGGTTAGACTGTCTAATTCTAACAAAAAAACAAAAAAAACAAAAACAACCCCCAAAACCCAAACGTATAAATTGTAATTCCTCCCCACATTAGCATCTATGAGCTCTTACAGAGACTGGTGTGATTCTCACAGGGAAGAAGAAAGGGAGATGGATTGCTTCTTTCAATTGCTAGCATTTGTGATTCTCTCTGTCTTCTGCAATAATCATGATGGTAATGATGGTGACAAGCCCTGAAACTTTGAAAAGAGGCAGCAGTGCTTCTGTGTATGACATGGTGATAGCTTTGAAGTAAAACATTTTTGTCATGTTCAGATGGTACATTAAAGATAACCTCTTTTTTTGTCACTTCTCTTGCCTGGCTTTTAATGGGGTTTTGATGCTTGTTTTTTTTCACAAGTGAGGATATATCTAAATGTATCTAAGGATATATCTAAGCATAAGTGAGGGATATCTGCTTTAGTGCAGAAAATTGGACAGATAAAAGACAATTCTGCCTCTACAGGAGAGGAATTTTGACTGTTTCTAACATGCTGAAATTTATTCCAAATATTCCTCCCCAATATTCTTTTTGGTCCAAATTTGAGTGGAGGATATGGCTAATATATACATCTGTACATAAAGTAAAATTTTTCTTCAAATAATAAATAAGGTGAAAACTTGTGTTAGACCCTACAGCTCCCAAGTGGGTCCACTAAGAGCCAAGTTACTCCAGCATTTTTCAGATTTTATGCCAAACAGTCCGTAAGCTGGATGTAGACACAGGTAACCATGGACACCAGGATTCTAGGCCCTATGGCAATCCAGTGGGCTATTGTCTGTGCCTTTTGAGGTCCTAAACCACTTAAATTTAGTTCCTCTTTCATCTCTGGTGCTATATGTTGCTGTCATCATTGAGTCCTGCATAAAACACCACAGAATGTTGCTGAACTTGGAACATTTCAGCTGAATGGTTTGGACTCAACAATGAAACATTTTCTGATCAGGTATATGAGCCTTAGCATTTAAGCACAATATTTCTTGAAGGCTGACTTTTGTGAAAATAATTTAACAATATCTTCGAGAAACCTGCTTGTGGAAGCTTCTGTTCACTGCATATGTGCAGAGTAAAATCGAGAATAAAACTTTAAAACTTTAAATAGTTGTGGGCCCTCTAGTGGTGCTCCTCAACTGGAGTTGCAGATCCAGAAAACTGCAAGACAGAAATGTATCACCTAGTTTATGTATTCCAAAATTTGCTTGCCACAGTCAGCAACATGTACTAGTTCGGACTCCATTGTATCCTCTATTTATAGTATAGAAAAAGAACATTATTAGCATTATCTGTATACTATGTCCAGACATTCTAGAAATTTTAGTTGATTTTGAATTTTATTTTAATCGCTGTTAAGGTCATGAATCTGAACTGGTGTTCCCTAAGTATAAAAGCAGCAGAAAACCTCTACCAGTTAGCAGTCATAGTCTAATGATTTTTCACAGGTAGCAATAAATGGGCACCACTGTGGAAAGAAAAACTCTCACCTTCCCACTGTCCATGATCAGTGTTTTTATTTCTTTGCCACCATCTCTCTTGTACAGGTACAGTGGGCTGCACAAAGAGTGAAAATGTAGTGAATGTAGTGAAACAAAACAAAATAAACATAAAATAGTCACAGAATGGTTTCGGTTGCTTAAAGATCATCTAGTTCCGATCCCCCTGCCATAATTTTACTATAATCATCTAAATTCACACATCTGCATAAAAAAATACATTGACTAATTAACGAATTAAAAGTTTCAAAACTACTCATAAAGGTTGACAAGAGTGCTAATTGGACCTAAATCGCAGTTAACTTTCATTTATAATACTTTCTGATAAGATGTGTGCTTGCAACTATCCTTTTATGTAGAGATAACAAACTGCCCTTCTGGCAAAGAATGATGATGTGATTAACCCTGCAGTAGGACTTTTCCATTTGATTGCCTACATGAAGAATAGCTTTCTCTCTACACTTTTTTTAAAAAAATCTTTTTATTATGCTGTTTTCTTTATCTCCCTTCAAAGAGTTTCTGCCAGAAGAGAGTGCAAGAATTACAGTTGTAGAAAATTTGATTATACAAATGTAGTTCAGAGTTGTTATGTCATTTCAGAAAATTAACCATGTGTGGTGTGACAGGTGAATGGATCTTCTTTTTCAGGATGAAAGCTAACATAGCACTGTGGATGAAATGTTCAGATAAAATCAGCAGTTGTAGTGCTCTTTTGCCTCCCTCCCTCCAGTTTCTTACTTTTTTTTTACTGAATACTCTATAAAAACTCCCATTTTTGAAGATTCTAGAGAAGATAGTAGAAGTGTGTATAATCACAAGGGGCATAGGTATTTGAATGGGGAACAGGGTTCATTGTCTTTTTTATACAGGAGCCAGAGGGGTTGAAATTGTAACTGCAAGTGGCAGGTTCAAAGCAAGCAAAAAGTGATACTTCACACAGTATATTGTAAAGCTGCAAAAGCTTATTGTTTGAGGATTTGGGGGATACGAAGTGGTTGAAAAATTAATTAGATATGTTTATGAAAATAAAATCTATGAAGGCTGCTGCTGCCTGTGGCTCACAAATTCTGGAAGCCACAAATTGTATGAATCAAACAATCTGGAGAACTTTTTCTGTCTGCCTCTTCTGTCTTTACATCCTTGTCTGCATCTGCAACTGGGCACTGTTAGAGACATGGAGACACTGGAGACAGAGGCTGGGCTTGATGGACTTGGGGTGATGTTATTGCGTCCTCAGAGAAAGTCAGGTTTTGTCTGTTATATTTCAGCTCTGTATTTCTTTCAGGTCCCTGCTTCCAGATGGGACTCAAACCACAAACACTAGGTTATCCACCAAGGATTTCTTAATATCATTTCCATCATAGCTGAAACCAGGAGGAAGCATACATTTCAAGTAAAAGTCTTGCTGAATTCTTTCAGACCAAATTAAAACAACCAGCTTCCTCCCCAGCTCCCTTGCCTTCTGGAACTAACAAACCACTTTTTCCTGAACGACTATAATGGATCTTCCTTAGACAGGATATCTTTAGGCTTGGGTATTCTGGCATGCTGCAAGCTTTCTTTGGGTATGTGCAGATTCAACTATCTGTGTCCTCGCTGTCATTAAAAATGTTTGTGCTAAGCACAGTTGTTCTCTGCTTCAGCCTTCTTGTAAAGTATTATCTTTATACTTCGGTAAAGAATTGGTATTGTTTTAGGTGTCATAGTCCTATTATATTGTGCCATTTCTTTTTCTTTAGATCTCACAGGCTTTTACTCTCTAACTCTTCCTTTAAAAAAGACATAGCCTGTTTTTGTTCTATAATTCTGTAATAAAATTGGGAATAGGTCCTGTTATGGCAGGAATACTATTCATGTGAAAGATGCTTAATCTTCATAAAATAAGGTTATGGTCCTTCATGATAATATTTTTCTCAGAGCTTATAAAACAGTTAAGTAATATAAGTTGTAATAAAAATAAATCTACAATTTCCAAGCAGTTTGACTAAACTCCTTAGCTGCAAAGGTTTTCTTTTTTGTGTTTGAGATTCACAAACATCTGTATTTTTATCAAGAAGAGATAATACAAAGTGTTGTAGGTTTTTTGTCTGTTTGGTTGTTTTTTTGGAGTATGTAGCATATTTGTGGTTGGCTTAAATTTCTTAGTAAAGGAGTTGAATGATTCAAGGAAGATAGTCTTGACCATATGAACTGTGGAAAGGAGCCTTTTTGATTCTGGGTTCTTCACAGATTTATGACATTGTCTTGAGGAAATGCTCTAATCTCTATGTGCATCATCTCCCATCTGGATAGTAAAGTTTTTTTAATGATAAATTCCCTAATGATTGGAGATGCCATGCATGCTGAGCATTCAGGCACAGAAACACAGTGTTTGACTTAATTACTTATAGCAGTTGCAGTTTTTGTTATCTGAATCCCTCTGTCCATAAGTCGTATAAACACATTTTTCTGCAGCCAGGAGGAGTACCTGAATGAAATGAATACCTGATGCCATGTGGGTCTTTTCACAGGGCATCATTATTCTTGAATGTCCTTATAGATGAAGTAGTTATTTTTTTTTTAAATATTTCTCAAATGACATTAACTAAATCAGCCTTTCCATGATTTTTTCCTGAGTGGTACCAAAAATTTCTAGTCCTGATATGGATTATGTCCAAAATCTCCTGGATTTTGCCATTCCTATTTAGTTGGAGACATAAATATGATGATAGCCACTACATGACATATCCATGAGGAAAAAATGGCATGACTTTTATTATCACAAAATTCATGCTGTCATTTGAACCTCATGCTGTCCATGCCCTCTTGTCTTACTGGCAGCTGCCTGGGAGAAGAGCCCGACCCCCCCCTGGCTCCAACCTCCTTTCAGGGAGTTGTAGAGAGTGATGAGGTCTCCCCTGAGCCTCCTCTTCTCCAGACTGAACACCCCCAGCTCCCTCAGCCCTTCCTCACAGGACTTGTGCTGGATCCCTTCACAGCCTCCTTGCTCTTCTCTGGACCTGCTCCAGGACCTCAATCTCCTTCCTGAACTGAGGGGCCCAGAACTGGACACAGAACTCAAGGTGTGGCCTCACCAGAGCTGAGTACAGGGGCAGAATCCCTTCCCTGGACCTGCTGGCCACACTGTTCCTGATCCAGGCCAGGATGCCATTGGCCTTCTTGGCCACCTGGGCACACTGCTGGCTCATGTTCAGCTTCCTGTCAATCCAGACTCCCAGGTCCCTCTGTCTGGCTGCTCTCAGCCACACTGTCCCCAGCCTGGAGCTCCCCATGGGGTTGTTGTGGCCAAAGTGCAGGACCCGGCACTTGGCCTTGTTGAACCTCATCCCATTGGAATCAGCCCAACTCTCCAGTCTGTCCAGGTCCCTCTGCAGAGCCCTCCTGCCTTCCAGCTGATCCACACTCCTCCCCAGCTTAGTGTCATCTGTGAATTTGCTGATGATGAACTCAATCCCCTCATCTAAATCATCTCTGAAGATATTAAACAGAACTGGGCCCAGCACTGATCCCTGGGGGACACCACTGGTGAGTGTCACCAATTGGATCAGCACTGTTCAGCACCACTCTCTGGGGGCCTCCAGCAGTTCCTAACCCAGCACAGAGTGCTCCTGTCTGATCTATGGGCTGACAGCTTTTCCAGGAGAATGCTGTGGGAGACGGTGTCAAAGGCTTTGCTGAAGTCCAGGTAGACTCCATCCACACCCTTCCCCTCATCCACGAGGTGGGTCACCCGATCATAAAAGGAGATCAGGTTGGTCAGACAGGACCTGCCCATCCTAACCCCGTGCTGGCTGGGTCTGATCCCCTGTCCATCCTGTAGGTGCTGTGTGATTACACTGAGGATGATCTGTTCCATAACCCTGCCAGGCACTGAGGTCAGGCTGACAGGCCTGTAGTTTCCTGGGTCCTTCTTTCATCCCTTTTTGTGGATTGCTGTGACATTCACCAACTCTGGGACCTCCCCAGTGAGCCAGGACTGTTGGTAAATGATGGAGAGTGGCTTGGTGAGCTCTTCTGCCAGCTCCCTCTTCACCCTGGGGTGGATCCTGCCTGGTCCCATAGACTTGAGAGGATCCAGGTGACTCTGCAGGTCACAAACTGTTCCCACCAGGATTACAGGGGAGCTATTCAGCTTCTTATTTCTCTCTATAAGCCCCAGAAGCCATCTGTCCTCAGCACAACCTATCTTACTGTTGAAAACTGAGGTAAAGAAGGTGTTAAATACTTCAGCCTTTTCCTCATCTTTGGTAAATATGTTTCCCTCCATGTCCAACAAAGAATGGAGGTTTTCCCTGCCCCTCCTTTTGCTGCTGATGTATCTCTAGAAAGACTTTTTGTTATCCTTAATGGAAGTGGCAAGATTGAGTTCAAATCGTGTCTTTGTCTCTCTAATTTTCTTTCTACATGACGTAACTATATCCCTAAACTCTTCCTGAGTAGCCTTTTTCCATAGTCTTTAATCTCTCTTTTTAACCCGAATTTCCTTCATTATCTCCCTGTTCAGCCGGACCTGTCATCTTCCCCTCTGGTTTGCCTTTGGGCACAAAGGCACAGTCTGCTCCTGTGCACTCAGGACTTGTTCCTTGAAGTACACCCATCCCTCCTGGACCCCTTTGTTTTCAAGGGCTGTTTCCCAGAGCACACTCTGAATCAGTCTTTTGAAAAGGCCAAAATCTGCCTTTCAGAAGTCCATCATAGAGGTTTTATTGTTGGCCCTCCTTGCATGCCTGAGTATTGAAAACTCTATTATTTCATGGTCACTGTGCCCCAGACAGCCTCTGACCACTACATCTCCCACCATCCCCTCTCTGTTTGTAAACAGAAGGTCTAGTGGGGACCCACCCCTGGTAGGCTCATTTACCAGCTGGAGTAGGAAATTATCCTCTATATGCTCCAGGAATCTCTTAGACTGCCTCTTCTCTGCTGTGTGGAGTTCCCAGCAGACATCCAGCAGGTTAAAGTCACCCACCAGAACAAGGGCTGGTGATTTTGAGACATCTGCCAACTGTTTATAGTATAATTTATCACTCTCATCATCCGTGGCTGGGTGGTCTATAACAGACTCCCACGAGGATATCAGCCTTGTTGGCCTTCCCCGTGATTTTGACCCACAGGCACTCAATCTTATTATTACTGACCTCAACTTCTACAGAGTCAAGAGACTCTCTAACGTACAGAGCCACTCCTCCACCTCTCCTACCTTGTCTGTCCCTTCTGAATTGCTTGTGGCCATCCATGGCTTCACTCCAGTCATAGGAGTCATCCCACCACGTTTCTGTGATGGTGACTACATCACAGCTTTCCTGCTGCACAATGGCTTCCAGCTCCTTTTGTTTGTTTCCCATGCTGCATGCATTGGTGCACATGGACTTCAGCTGGGCTGTTGATTTTAGTCTTAGCTCAGGCTTTCCCCTCCTCAAGCTCATCTTTGGAGAGCCTGGTTTCAATCCCCTCCCCCTTCAAACCTAGTTTAAAGCCCTCCTGATCAGCTGGATCAGTCCTTTTGCCCCTGCTAAACAGATGAAGCCCATCTGATTTGAGGACACAAGGTACCATGGAATTTGCCCCATGGTCAAGGAACCTGAAACCCTGCCATTGACACCAGTCCCTAAGCCATGAGTTAACCTGCTGGATCTTCCTGCTAGTTCCCTCATCCATTGCTGTCATTAGAGGGATGGAGGAGAAATACAACTTGGGCTCCTGATCCCTTCAGCAGTTGCCCTTGAAGTCTCTCTGAATGGAAAGGGTGCTTCTTGTTATTACATCATCACTACCCACCTGAAAGACCAGAAGTGGGTAATAATCTGAAGGACTCACAAGCTTGGAAAGCTTACTTGCAACATCCTTAATCTAGGCACCAGGGAGACAGCAGCCCTCCCTGTGAAGTGGGTTTGATCTGCACATGGGGCCCTCCGCTCCCCTCAGCAGGGAGTCACCTACTACAATGACCCCCCGAGTTTTCATTTTTGGGTCAGTTTTGATGGCTGTCCTGAGGTGAGTTGGCCTTCATGGTATTTCTGGCCTCTGTGAGCCCTTGACTTTGCTTGTAACCAAATCCTCCTGCAGAGCCCTGCAAGGGCACTACAGGTGGTGTACTTCTTAGGGGAACACCCTTGCTCCATTTTCTCCTCCACTGAGCACTGGCTTGTTCCCATTGACCCTCCTCCTGTGGGTTACTGTGGGAGGGCTCAGGGGTGAGGTTATGAGAGGATATGGGATCCTCTATTCCCCTGAGTGTTATTTCCTGGTCTAATTTAGGGGAGGTCATTTGAAGAAGGTGATTGATTTCCTGCTCACTCCCTGATGCTTCGTAACCTGCTCACCTCTTCCCTCCATTAGTGCATTCCATATTCAGTGTACCTGCACATACATTCTTAAGTCTGTCCATAAAACAGTGTTTGGGAACCAAATTGCTTCTAGGATGGTAGTATTATCAATATCCAAATTGATAAGGGTGTGTAGGACTGCACATGTTTCTACACTGTTACCAGTTGGTCATTGAGTAGCTCAGACTCTGTGTAGTGTGTTAATCCTAGGTGACAATGGGCAGCAATGTGCAGAAGTAGTCACAGCACAAACTGGTATGGGATGAGTCCCCAAATACCACATTTTTATATATTCCTTCCATGACTGTTCCTGAAACCGTACAGGTACTTTGCTTCCCAGCTAAACCATTAAAACAGCCATGGGCAGCTTGTTTGTTTGGGAAGCTTGGGCTGTATCTTTGGTGCTCACGATTTAAAAACAATACGAAAAGAAGATAAGGAAAGGTGATGATGGGTTTCCTATTGAAAATGTTTTAAAAGCGGTAATGAAAGTACAATCTTAACATTTATTTAACACAGAGAGTGAAAAGACAGCTACATCAATAGCTAGAAATAGCTGAATGAAAATGGAAAACACTTTTAGAGCTAAGGATAGACAACTAGCTTTTTATTATCTGTGATAATATTTAATTTGGTATTTATGAGAACAGTTTAAATGGTTCCCTCACCATATGGGGGGTTTATATAGATAAGGAGGAGGAGAAAAGGAAGAAGCAAGGGGTTTAGAAAAAGTAGTCATTAGAGTATTATGTTGCTCCTGCTGAGATAAGTAGGTGTTAGATTAAGGGGGTGTTAGTGAAATCATAAGAACACCTCCTTTACTATACATGACCATGAGAACTATTTTATTTTTACTATGCTTTCCAAGAGCCTTCACAAACCATTAATGGTTAAACATTTTATAGAGGGCTGTATTTGTACCTCCTGGCTATCCTGATAACTGGAGAAGCCTTATTCTGCCTGCCTTTTATAGAAGAGATCTGATTGTTTCTTGAGCTCAGCCCCTTTGCCCCCTATGGCAGCTAAACAAGACACATAACTCATGGGAACTCCTAAGTACCTGTTCCATGGGGGAGCTGGGGCCAAAATAAAACCAGCTCTTAGATCTTATTGTAAGGCATCTAGTTACAGTGAAAATTTCCTGATAATTGCACAGTAGGTATCTTATCTCTCTATTTATTAGTCTCTGGCAAAAAAACATTTGTAATAATTTGAGTAATAATTTTTAAGGAGCTCACAAATTGACAAGAACTACAAATGATAGAAATTAGGAATTAAAATTTATGTTGTGGAAGCTTAAATATTTTGCACTGTAATATGTTTCTTAATGCATAAACAAGTCAGAAAGTGTTGCCTGCTTTCTCCAAATTTTTTTATTTTTTTGATTTTAACTATTTAGTTAGAATTCAGATACAAAATACTTTGTTTCTCTTTGTGGATTTTGGATAGTAAGAAAATTTACAGGTGTTGACTAAACACAACGATTTCAGATCTGGAGTATTTATACCCATTTTTCATTTGTTGTTTCATTCATCTTCCAGTTAGATAAAGTCTACCTGTTGAATAAGTTTGCAGCAGTAAGACCAGAGAATTTTTTCAATAAAGGTGATCAAATTTGAATGACTGTTTGGAGAAGCCCAAGAGTTACAAGCAAAGAAGGTAGCATGATTTTGCAAAAAAAAGCCTTGAAGCAGATGAAGAAGCATGCCTTTTATCCTAGCAAGTTAATCAAGATACATAGTAGACCTGAAGCATTTATTATTCTCCTGCAGTCATTAGTACCTGTTCTAATTGCCCATAATATTGATTTCTTAGATGTGGATTTGGGTGCAACAAAAACTCTCTTACCTTCTAGAATACTGAATAGCAGATTTCAGGCCTGAATCAGAGAAATCTGAAAAACTTAATAAGCCAGAATTCTAATTGGATGTTGTGACAGAATTGCTATAACAAATTCCTTTTTTTTTTTATTTATTTTTTTCCCCCCCCTCCTTTTATTTCAGTGTTAAAACTGTTTGTGGGACCTCACAGAAAACCCCTGGTGGTTGGCCACCATATGTAACATTGATGTAAGGCTTCACCTATGCTGTAACACATCAGAGTTATTGCATACATGCTGGTCATCTGTGCAGGGAGCAGGAAGTCACAGATGTCTTAGACTCTCCGTGCCTATGCTGATGTAATCAGCAGTGGTCCTTCACTGAGACAAACATGGAAAGGTTTGGTGTTTGCTTGCTATTACTTATACATGGTATTATTGTCTGTCATTCAAACAGTGTCAGCAGTAATTAGGCAGTATCTGCTTCAGAGACTTTTTTAGTGATTGGTCTAAGTTGTCTGTGGCAATTGCCTCTTAAAACAATTTTCTTATGCCAATTTACCTCCAAACGTAAGTTTACTTTGTACCTGGCCTTCAATTTTATCTCTTCTTACTGGACCAAATTAGAGTAGAGGTTTCTAGATAATGAATCATCATGTATATAGCATCAGACTGCAGAGTGTAGTAAAACCAAAATAAACTATGAATTGTGCTATTGCTTACATTTTTCTCTTTTGGAAGTTTATTCTGGAAGCGATGATATTTTCAAACAGATCTTGTGGCTTCATAAATCACTGAATCTGATATATAGACATTCATTATCAATTGTGTTTACAAGTTCTGGTCTTAATTATCTTATTGTTAACTGTAGGTAATGATACATAGCTCAGAGATGATTCAGTTGATGTCGAAGTTACTTTAATGTGTTGTGAGTCATTCAGGGAGATACAACATGTGTAAGTGTGGCTCTTTTCTGAAAGAAGATGGAGTCAAACTGTAAATGAAAACTGGCAAAATTACAGTGAAGATAAAAACTGTTAACATTCATCTTCTGAAAATATAGAACATGCCTTTTCATAGTTGTAAATTTCATGGACGTGATGGCTGTTTAATTGCAGGAATTCTACACTAATGAAATAGAAATCTGATCTAATAAGGGTAAAAAAAAACCAAATCAAAACAGTTGTATTTTAGAGACAAGAAGGCTATCTTGCAGCTAATCTGGAGAGAAATTTCTTGACAAATTCACATATATATATATACACACACAAAGCATAGTGAAGTACTTTTGTTAAACAAAAAATGATTTTCAGTTAGCCTACCAGTTTTAATTCAGTTTAATTCAGTTTTAATTCTTATTTTCACATAAAACACAGTATTAATAAGCATCTGCCTGAGGGTAGGAGTGCTTTCTGTAGGGACCTGGATAGACTGGATCGATGGGCTGAGACCAGTTGTATGAGGTTTAACAAGGCAAAGTGTCTGGTCCTGCACCTGGATCACAACAATCCCATGCAGTGCTACAGACCTGGGGAAGAGTTGCTGGAAAGCTGCCCAGTGGAGAAAAGACTTGGGGGTGTTGATCAAAAGCCAGCTGAACAGGAACAAGCAGTAGTGTATCCAGGTGGTCAAGAAGGCCAACAGCACCCTGACTTGTATCAGAAATAGTGTGGCCAGGAGGAGAAAGGAGATGATTGTGGCCCTGTGATGCTTCTTCTCCAAACTAAATGTTCCCAATTCACTCAGCCTCTCCTCACAGAGCTTGTTCAGTTTTGCCCCATGCCCTCCTTCTCAGGCTCAGCTTCATTCCTGGCTCATCTGCTTCTTACAAACCCTCTCTCTGTGGCACAGTGGAGGGAGTGGGGAGTGGAGCTGGGGTTAGAGTCAGTTTGTAATCATTTCTGTGCTGCTGCTTCCTCCTTGTTCTTTCCCCCTGCCCTAGCATGGATCCTCTTCATGTCCTACAGTGCTTCAAGATAAAAAAGAACAAACAACTCCAGCATGGGCTCTCCACGGTCTGCAGCTTCCTTCAGGACATAGCCACTCTCTCTGGCATGTGGTCCTTCATGGGCTGCAGTGTGGGTATCTATCTGCTGTGACATGGTGGTCTCCACAGGCTTCAGGTACAGCCTGATTCATCATGGTCTTCCCCACTGGCTGCGGGGGAATCTCTGCTCTGATGGATCACTCCCTCCCCTACCTTCTTCACTGACCTTGGTGTCTACAGGGTTATTTCTCTCACCTTTTTTCTCTCTCCTGTTTCTCGCAGCTGCTGCCCATTGTTTTTTGACCCATTCTTCAATATGTTGTCACAGAGGCATCACCACTTTCCTTGACTGACAGCTTTGTCCAGCAGTGGGTCCATTTTGGAGCCATATAGAGCTGTCTCTGTCCAACATAGTAACAATCCTTGATCGTGTCGCAGAGAGGCCACACCTGCAGCAATCCTGCTGCCAAAATCTCTCCTCATAAACCCCATAAACTGGAAGAATAACATTATGCTAGCAGTGTACGCTAGTAAACCAAATACTGGTGAAAAAAATAGATCTTAACGTCTTGTAAACAGCAGGCTAAGAAGTAGACCCAAGATAAGGGAAGCACTACTATAATAGGGTTTTTTTGGAGGTGGAGGTGTAGTGTAGAGTAGAGCTGGGAGCTGGGAGTAACAGGGAGGTTTAAAAAGTGGAAAAGGAATAGTTGGTAAAGAAAGCAAACAAGCTCTAGGGCTCATGATTCACTCAAGAAGTCTGCAGCTAGGCAGTTTAGTTGAGGGGACCTGGTGTTCTGGAAGAAGACTACCTTAAACCCTAAAAAACCCCCAAGCCCCAAAACATAGAAATTGCTTATTGTTTTGTACATGTAAGTGTATTGCTTCTACTGCCTGAAGATCTTTTGCAGAACGGATGTACTTCAGGGATGCTTCTCTGAAGTGAAGCGTGAAGTCCACTAGCCTAGAACTCTGGAAAAAGCTGTGCTTTAGTAATAATACAATATACATTTTTAATGAATTTTTGAACTTGAACTTGGAAGGACCTATTGAAATCCATTAGAAAGCGTTGCTGGTTTTTTTTGTCAGCTTGTGACCCAATTAAATTGTTTAAATACATTTTTCTTTTCTTTCTCTGTCTCAATAGGAATATGAAAAAGGTGCCAAAGAACCGCTTGGCATATGAATCGAGCTATGCTTTTAAAGGCTGACTTGTACTTGCTATTACTCATATTTTTGGTCTTCAGTTACTCAAAATAACATCTGCCATTTTTTTGGATCAAAAGCATTCTGTACCCTGAACTTTGTCTCTGTTGTTTTTAATTGTTTTATGCTGCATTTTATAGTTTGTGCCTAGAACACAGATGGTAGATATTTACCATATATATAAAATGATTATGCTGCTTACATCAGATGCCAGGCACTACTGATGCAGTAAAGAAGGAATGCCTTGATCTGCATAAATTTGTTGTGTACATTTTCAGTATCTCTTAATATATTTTTTCTCACCCTTTCTTCTTCTCTAGGTTGGTATCATAATAACAACTCACCCTTGATTAAATGTGCTGTACTTTAACTAGATGCTTCTCTTGCCAAAGCCTACTCCATTTCAGGCAAAGTAGTGTAGCTCAGTTCTACAGTCCAGTATGTCTGGAACAGCCATATCCTGACAGATGTAATCTTGCAAGTATCAATACTTTCAAAAGTGAAAATTCAGGCTTTATACAGTTTCAGAAAAAAGCTTTTGAAATGTGTGCAGTAGCCCAGTGGCTCATAGGCCCTATTTAGAAGTCCTAGTAAGAAAGCTCTTCGTGTTGAAGTCTGTTTCAATACATGTGTCCTACATTTCTAGATATGTCATATCATATATTGCTATCATGTACAGGCTCCTAGCTTTCTATTCTAGAGTGCTCCACTACCTTTCAGCTATTGTCAATAATAAGCTTTCCACCTTGAGTGTATGTTATCAAACATCTCTCTCATGGTAATAAGTTTCTAGTATATGCACATCTGTCCAACCAGATGTACGTGCAGTCACCCAAATACCTCATTGTTAGTACTGAGCTAGGAAAACAAAAAAAAAAAGTTCAGCCTATGGGTCCTTGTTCATGGAGCTCATTTAATTTGAAGACAGTATTTCCAAACAGCTGGGCTTATAGCTGTTTTCCAACGAATGAGTCCTTTTGAATTCCACTTCTCCAAATATCTTATCTATATCTTCTGTATTGCTACTTGGTTGACTTCTATATCATCCATTGTTCTTGTAGCAGGACCACAAATTCCATGGAGCTCACATGACATTATGAGCAATAGAAACTCCTCACATTTTGGAAAGGTTGTAGCTTGGATAGATTCTCATGACCTAATTTTAGACTGATTTATGTCACATTCTGTTCCATCAACTTAACAGAATTCAGTTAACGAAATGCAATTATACATGTGTAACCAAAATAATATTCCCCTTTTGTTCTGTTTCTTTTCTGTTACTCATGCATCCTTTGTGCAGCCACACAAATGCAGAACTAATGTTACCGTGAATAAGTCTACTACAAATCCAACTTGGTAGCTGAATGAAACACATATATAAATACTTAATATGTAATGCTGTATGTTGGTACATTGTTTCCTGGACTTCTGTGGCTCTGTACCACTTCCCATGGTAGAGAGAATGTCACCTGTTAATTCCACTGTCACACTACTTACTACCTTTACACTTTTCCACTAAATTATTCTTTATGCTGTCATGTCAGCTCCTACAAAACTAAAATGTGGTTTTTTTAGTGGGTGAATTATACCCTGGTTGGATAGCATTTGTCTGTGCATAATATAGTAAACAGTTTTGGTTTAACAAAAATATACTTTTCAGCAAGAAAATGATAATTTCTAATTTTTTTTTAAATGGATTGAGGTAAAATAGAGTGTTTCTAGAGTTTGGTGCAATTGTTTTTGATTAAGGTTTTGTCTTCAAATCTGAGCACTCTTAGAACTGAAACTATCTTAGTTAAAAATGAGTTTTGAAAAGTCAGTTTCTTAGATTTTGTGGAGTTTTGTCAAAATAATTCAGAAACAAATAAGGGAGACATCTCAATTACTCAATTCTCCCATATTTTTCCTTGAATTACTGTTGCATCTACCTACAGCTGAAGCAGCTGATCTAGGAAGTTGAATGTTTCTTTGCAAGCAATTGTCTATTGCAGACATCCTATTGTTTAGAAAGTGCCTGTACAGAAACCTAACATGTCTAGAGCCTACAGCCATGACAACTATTCAAATACTTGAGAGAGTTGAAAATTTTTACTCCTGTTGTGTTCAGAAAGTGATTCCTTTGTACAAAGTAATATGGATGTGCCTACAAGTAATACATTGTTTGCAACCATAAGCAGAGCTGGTGTAAATGGATCAGACTGGATGGAATGGTGTTAGTACAGCTGTGGCCTCGGTAGAACAACCAAGACCAGGTTGAATGAGGTTTTGAGCAACTTAGTCTGGTGGAAGGAGTCCCTGCCCATAGAAGAGGGATTAGTACTAGATGATCTTTAAGGTCCCCTCCAACCCAACCCATTCTGTGATTCTATGAACTTGAAATAGGAAACAAAATCCACCAAGGGAACAGGTACTATTTGATACCTGCCCATGATTATTGCTGTGACTGCTCCCACTCTGCAGTCTGAGCAGCTACGTTTATGTAGGTCTGCAGCTCTCTGCAGACCTTTGGATCTGCCTACCTTAGTTCTGGCATTGGAAGCAGAGTCTTCCTGGGATGCCTTCACCAGCTGGATAAAAACTGTTGGGTGCAATAGCTGTGTGTTTGCAGTAACCACGAAATTCATGGCAGCTGTGAGCACTTTACACCCTTATAAATGAAGCCTCAAAGATATAGCTAGGAACAGTTTAAAAGAGAGTTGACCAATGCCAGTATGGGAGCATTTATTTTAGTATCCCGAAAACAAGTGAGGAAATGCAGGAACTTCTGCAGCAAATGTGTGAGAAATAGACTGGCAGCTTGAAGTATTACCTTTAGCTCTTCAGCTATTGTATTAAAATGCACGGGTTTTTTTTTTTTTTTTTTCATTGTAGTATTTTTCTTAATGGTCATTTGCAGAAATGTGTATGTAGAGTCTCTGCAAATGCAAACTCAGAACAAATTACAACACACAAAAAAGGCATAGTTTATATTCCTCTATCCTTGGGAAGTCTTTTTTTCCTGGGATTTACATTGTGTATGTATATCTTCCTACATCCCAGGATCTGTAAGTAGCTTTTTTCACCTGGCTGTTCCACAAAAGCTGTTCTTACTTGCCTCTTCATCACAGTTTCTGTGCTTGGTGTTATGGGACCACGTGTGTTGATGGACACTTTTCAATAGTAAAGAAATTAAGTTTACTATTGGAAAGATCCTGCATTCTTTATTGCAGCTTGTCATCTATTCAGCATCTATAAAAAGCGGTTTCTAATTTTGGGATATGCAAATAATTTTAATATGAGTGAAATGGAGAAAATAAGGGCAGGATACTCATGAAACCTTTCAAATTCTGATTGGGAGAAGCATTTTCATATGTGTGCACTTCATAGTATAGTTGTAAAGCTGAGTCTAAAATATATATATATATATATATATATATATATATTTCCAAGTTGTGGGGGGTCAGAAATATGAGTGTGGATTTTGAATTTGGTAGGTGAATAAAAAAAAAAATACATGTCATATTTCTTTTATATTGCACAAAGATATAACAAAAGTAAAGAAGTGTTCTCTCAAAATGGTTTAATGAACGAAAGGGTTTAAATTCCTATCTGATAACTATTTACAGATGTAATAGGCAGTACAAAGGCAATACTTCCAAATGTAAAAGATAATCAATGTGAATAAAAATTGGGCTTTGAATACTTTACTGCAATGTTATTACTTCCTCTGTGTGGTGTGTTTCCAATTTGGAAAAATAAAAACCTAACTGTGAGCAGGAAAAAAATATATCCTTCAATAGTGACTCCATTTGTTGAGAAGATCTAATGGTTTTATTTTCATGCTTAATGCCTGTGAAGGTCCACAGACCATAATTTCTAAATCCATCAGGAATACCACTGTAGTGCTGTTGCCCTCAAAACTATCTGTAATGGATTGCTTGCTTTTGATTTGTAGAGTGACATGGCAACCAGGATTAACTTTCACCCTTCCCCCTTCAAACGTATATATATTTTAGACCCCATTAAAAAAATTAAAAGGGGAAGTCATAACTGTTAGATTAGATCATGTTTTTGAATTCTGGACTCTAAGATCCCTGCATCCAGGCTGTTAAAACCAGAAGATTGATACTTAATGATGTTTCTTGCCCTTTGTTCCCCCTGTCTGAGCTATAAAGCAGATTTGACAAGCTCCTTTAAAAAGTGCTTGAAGGAAAGGAGAAGACAAATGAGAGAAGGGAGGGAGAAAATAGGTTCTTAAGAGAAGCTTTGGCATCTGAAGAGTTTGGGAAATGACTTCTGAATTTGGCAAGTCCACAAAGATATCTTAAAACGCATGTATTTGACACAAAATGAGGGTATTCTTTTGATTAAAAGATGAGACTGAGAAGAAGCCTAAGTTTCATACCTAACTATACACACATTTTCTTCTATCAAAACATATTTTCTTTAGGTGAAATCTTTGAAATTAGTAGATGCAGGATATAGATCATCATTGTAGCATGAGAAATCAATGAAATGAGGAGCTCACTAGAAATAGTGATTTAGAAATTTAAAAAAGAGCAGTACTAAATATGATTTGTTGGATTAGATCGCTTCTGTGTTTGATGAAACATCTATTAGCATAATACAGTCCACTGTGATGTTTAAACTTTAAAAATGGTTATGGTCCAGAGAAGAGTTAGGAAGTGGATTAAGGCATTGTAAACAAGTGTTTTGTTGTCTGGGATGTAAACAAATGAAAAATGCAGTGTTTTCAGTTTTTCACAGAAGACACAATGTAGTGAAAGACTAGCAATGTGTGTTCTCAATCATGTTGCCAGAATTTGAAATGAGAAAAATTAAGAATATGGACAGAATTTCCATTAGAAATACTAACCATGAGCCACTGTGCATTCATTGCCAATGAATACTCCATCATCAAGGGGTTTCTTTGGGTCACTGTTTTTCTGAGTTTTCATTCAAACATGGTTGCTGTACTTGAAATGGATATTAATTTACAGCAAGTTGTGGTTTATTTTGTGCACGTTCAAATGAATGATTGCACAAGTCCCTTCTTGCCTTAGAATGTGAGATTTGAGTTGATTATTCAATCTGCCTCAGGTTTTTAGTGCTGGTATATCTTCATCAGAGGAGGTATTTCTTGGGAAGAAAGAATATAAAAGGCAAAGAGGAGAGCACAAAGTGCCAGGGAATAAATTAATCTATTGAAATAACCTTTCTTTTGAGTGTGCCCAGGTGGAAGAATAGACTAAGTGAAAACCATTCAAATGGAAAAACTTAGCTATCTGAGCAATCTCTCTCCCTGTGCTGAAAAGCCAGTTACTTAAAAATGCTTAAGTGCATTAATAGATTTTTTTCCCCCTGCCTTTCCCTATGTGAGAAAGCACAAACTTAAATCTACTGTCAGCAGCACTTTATTCTGAGAACTTTGGATTTGCCCAATCATTTCCAGGTCTTAAATCTGAAAATGACAGACTTTGTTCATCTCCATGTTGTTTCTTTTCTTCTTTTTCTCTTTTCAGGTCAGAAGGTGGTTCTAAATTGCTCAGTCAGATTTTGTGTTGGTTCTAGACTCCTTAATCTTTTTGCATGTCTTGTAGTACCTTAATATAGTGTTTCTAGGTAATATTCCAAATCTTCAAAATGTCATAAATATAGAATTTTTCTCTGAGTTATCTGTCAGGAATGAAAATATAACTGTTTATCACTGAGTATCAAAAGCTAATCCAGTTGAAATAATCAAAGTAATGGAGTAACTATGCAAAATAATTGATTTACATATTTACTTCTGTTTAAATAAAAAGTGAATGCATATTTGGCCTAGATGCATTTACCTCCCCTGAACTATAGACCTGAAAAAATGAGATAACCTTTTCTATACCATTAGTGAGTCATTATATTACATCAGATAATTAAGTTCCTTTAGTTATTTTCAAGGGAATTTAGTAATGATCTCCTAAAAGGAGAAAAAGCACTATCCTTTTTATAGCTTTCAGTGGTGTGTAAAACCTGGGCTACTTAGCTGGCATTTCAGTTTAGCAAAGAACTGAAAACAATTAAGGCATGGAAATGAAAAGCATTTTCCATCTTCCCAGATGTCTGGTCATCAGTTCCCCTTCTGTCTGAAGGATAATTAATTTATTAACACAAAAACCAGAAGGATGACATGATATCAAATGGGAAATTCCCTTGTACTTATGGCATTCCTGGTAGTACCTTTGATGTGATTTTCTTATGTCTAGAGGAGGATGAGCTCATTCTGTACACTTAATATAAATCAATTAAAGCATCATTAAGCAGAAATCTACTGGAGATGCGGCATCATTACTTCTGCTGTTTTTATACCAACCACACCTATCTTAGGAACCACAAATGACAGCATTTCTTTTTACCCAAAATCTTTCCCATGAAACTTGACAAGGACAAATTAGAATATAGAGACTAAGAAGTCTAGGAAAGGAAGACTAGAAGGAAGCCATGAGTCTCATACACTGATTTGCTCCTTTTGGAAACAATCTCTGGTAGCCTGCGAGTAGTTTTTACTGAGAGGATTAAAGGGTTAAACAAAGCTGGAGTTTTAAACTTCTGTGGGAAGGAATTGCAGAAATATATTGAGGGTTGAATTAGTGAATAACAAGTTCAACAAATGAATCCTATCTTTCAATGCCTCTCATTTTGAGTCAAAACAAATTGAAAAAGCTCACAAGTCTGTTTTTATTTACAAATAGGACTTATTTTATTCTGTTTTCTGATATAACCCCAATTTGATAAGCTCTTTCGATGTATGTTTTAAGAATTTCAGAGCTCATCTCTGCTTGTTTTGAATTTATTTTTGTGCTTCTACCAGTCTTTTTATTCAGAAAAAAAAAGAAAGTTTCCTCCCCTCTGGTCCTTAATATAGTCAAAGCCCTTTTATTAAATTTTTTAAATTTAAACCAGCTGCAGTATTAATGTTCTAAATGACAACTGCTGCAGCAGTGGCTTTATCATGCAGGTTGTTACAATATATTTAAATGGTATTATGTGAGTTAAGATCCAAAGGAGCCACAATGGCATGTTGGATCACAGAGTACTTCTTGCCCTGCTACAAACCCCACAAAAACTAATCATCCCTCCTCACTCCAGACCCTCAGCTCCATACAGATTTATGGAACTGTCCCAGAGGTCCTGAATTAATAACATGTAGTGTGTGCACAAGAATGATAAATGGAACAGGAATGGCTTATGTTTCTGTTAAATACTGCATTGTAAAAGTTGTACCAGTATATGTTTGTGAGACAGGTCCTCTTGCTTTCCTGAAGGTTGCTGATCTCTTGGGCAGGTAAAGAAGGTGTTATCTTTGGAGGTTTTGGATTTAAGAACCCTTCAGTGTATTGTATGCTTTGAAGGGAAGCATTAAAGCACCATTAATTTTTAACATATAGTTCAGAAGCAGGATGTTTTCTTACACCCTGAGGTTCTCAGTCCAAATGACTGAATTTCAGATTAAGGAAAACAAAAAGCCAAAGAACAAAACAAGTGCAGAACACCCAGGAATGCAAGTCAGAGATAAGGATCACAGTGAGTCATTCTGTATTATTCCATAGCTGAAAAGAAAAGTGACATCTGCCTTGTTACAGGCTGTTTTGCACTTTTAAAAGTAAAGATTATATAGACAATACAGGAACAGTCTCCTTTCTGCTCCATATGCAACTTACAGAGAGATTTCTGTAAATGGGGAGAAACTATTTTGGGAAAGGTTTCAAATTTGTTACATTCCTCTTCGCTGCATACAGGATAAAAAAAAATGTAAAATTTTGAACGGTGAAATGAGTGCAGAACAAAAAATTTCAGGTTGACTTAATTTCAATTTTGCCTCTTCAAAACTTTAATTGCATATGTTTTACAAAGTCATAGGCTGGAAAGGCACCATGAAATGGGACAGTAGTAATATTTATTCATAGAACACCAAGATGGGATGTTTTTATATTGTCACCACTTTTTATTTATTATTAAATGCCGTTTATACTTCATTCTGTATTAAAGAGAATAAACACAGATCACTTGGGTAACCAGGCAGCCTGAAGAATAGTGTCTTTATGAGGAAAACAGGAAAGACTGAGCTATGTGACTATTCAATATCTTGAGGGTTATTCCTAAATCAGTTTTCAGTCTCTGAATTAATCTGAATAGGAATTCATAAGGTGCTGTTTCATCAAAACCTTCAAGTGTGGCAGAAGGTGTTCAGCAGGATGGACTTATAATTGCACAAGAATTTGCATTATTAACCAGCTACTGAAACCCATAGGTTTTTATACCCTATTTTGGAGAGATGAACTATTCTAAGACAAAGCAATCTCAGGCTCTCATTTAAGCTGCTATGTAGATGGGACCCCCAAAAGAAAGGGAACAGAAAGCTTTTGAAACTGTAGAATGGGATGTGAGGGCAAAAGAAATTTTATGCTTAAACAGGCTTGTTGAGTCCCATTCTAAAAACTGTCCAGAGCATTTCAGTGAGTCTGAAGTCAGTCTAGGGACTGACTCACAGTAGCCATTTGCTGGGTTTCCTTGCAGAAATGTGGATTAAATCAAAGAATGTTTTTTTTCCATCCTGAAGAATGTGAAGGAACGCACCAAAGCATTGTGTATTTTGTGATTAAAAAACCCAAACAAACCACAAAGCCAAAACAGTTTCTTTTCTGCATGTAGAAGTGAAAATTGTGATTTTCTTTCTTCTGCTATGAGAACTGATGATTATCTTGATACTGTGTTTGAGACCAACCTTCAAGAGGAGATGTTTCTGAAGGCATAGGTATCAAGCCAAGGTGTACAGAAGCTAAGACTTCAGAAGAACTGAGAGACATCTGTAACAGCACTTTGTCATTTGTACCTCAGAAATAGAGAAATCGATAGTGTTTTTTGCTAGTACCACACAGTCCATATTGAGTGGCACTTTGTACTGAGCAAGAGTAGAGTTTTCTTGCTCAGCATGGCCAAATTTATATTTGCTGAAGAGCAATATGGGAAAGCAATGGCAGTAGGCATTACAGTGTAATAGCAAGAATGAACCACCCTTCAGGCTTGCAGACAATGATATAATGTGTACTGATACCAGCCACTTAGTTCTCCTGAGTTCATCTACAAGCCCAGACTGTGGAGCTTCTATAACAAGTTTTGTCTTTCTAATGACATTCTTACAGTGTCACACTCTCTATCAGTTCAGCTTGAAACTCAGTATTCCCTTTGTTTTTTCCTTTCCACCCTATAAAGTGTTATCCCCCATGCTACTGAAGTACTGGGCTTCCTAGAACTCAATTACCTGCAGAGGCAGATGTGCTAAATGCAAGGATGATGTGGATTAAAAAGCTGACATCTGATACTGCCTGTGGCACTGTCAAGAGAGATGCATTGCCAACAAGCTGTTAAAATGACTTCTAGTAGCCAAACAAAGTAGATGAAGTATCAAAAAAACCCTTGTTCTTACTGATTGCCTAATTTAATTGGCACAATTTATTGAACTTTTTAATAGAACAAAATGAGTTTTTAAGGTAATCTCACTCAGTTTGGTTCTAATTAGACATATTAATCTATTATGGATATCTTGGTTAGAAAAATTCAAACAACCAATTAATTTTTTTCTTATTAACTTGTTTTAGACCAGGTCCCAGAACCTTCCAGCTATGAATGAGTTCTTATATTGGTGGATACTTAGTTGTGAACCTAAAGAACACCATGAAAAGACCAAATAACTAATTTTACTTATTCTGCTGAAATTCAAACTCTAAAATTAAGGAAGAGTATGGAAAACTTCTTGTATTTTGTAGATAGGAGTTTGTAAACTTTTCATCAGTTCTACCACAATGGCTAGCCACCTCAACTTACAGTTGCTAGACAATTCTTAATTTTGGTGTTTTCTCTTGAAGAGTAATTGTTATAAAATAGTGCAAAGAGCTGCAGTTGTCTTTATTACATTTTGTAAGTGAATTTTCTGCCCATGAAAGTCAAATTCCAAAAGTGCTTGTTCTGGCCAGGAGTCAAATTGACAGATGCCACTGTACTTGAAAAGGTCTAATAAATTTTTTCCCTCCTTCTACTCATCACTCTCTGACTTAATTGAAATCTGCCTCTCTGTCTCTAAGAGGTACTGTAGGGCATTTTTCTTGCTGCTTCCTTCCTGCAGTGTCTGGAATGGGATTTAGCCCTTTATTCTGTGTATTCTACTAGTGAAATGAGCCATGTAGGAAAATGGCATGAGTTTGTTAGGTAGAATTGAGAGGGAAAAAAAAAAAATCCTTATGGTTAGCTTGAGCTCTTCTAGCATGACACAGAGACACCTTTCTGCTAAAATCAGACTTGACTGAACACTTGCAGCAGGCTGTGAGTGCCCTGATGTTTGACAGTTTCTGTTTCAGGTTTCCTACATGAGAGCATGATTCACTATCAGCTGATCCACCCCTGAAATTGAATCTTAAAGCTTTCTGCAAGCACCGTGCTACACTCACATCCTGTGGGAGGGAAAGAGTCTGTTGCTCATTCTGCCTGTGAAATGAGCCAGTGCTATGTGATTACCCTTCAGTTTGACTCTGGGAAGTAACTTGAACCTCATCAGATTATGAGTTGTTTGGTTTCCCTGTGTTGGTGTGCGCTCTTTTCACAGGCTTTCTGAAGTGTTGCTGTAATTTCTGATTTGTGTTGATTTTTCTTTTCACATAGCACCGTGTGCTGCAGTTGAGATATGTGTTCATAACTTGTTTTCACACAGACTAAGTTCTGAATCACACACACATTGTGTTGCTGCAATTTCCTTTGACAGCCAAGAAAGCTTGTTACAATTGCAGATTTGTTAAAAGGCAGACTTCTTGTGAAAACCAGTAGACAGAGTCTGTGTAGCCTAAACAAAGGTGGAATAATATAACAAACGTGTAAATGACCTTGTGATAGTTTCACATTTGTGTCAGTTCACACAATGAAATAATGAAGGTTCTCTCCCCAAAAAAAGAACTGAAAATGCTTTAGGAGAAATGTTTCCCTTTTCTTGGATATAGGAAAGATACAGTAGTGGTAGTGGGAGAAAATAATTGCTTTGGTGAAGAAAAAATACAAACCCTCCTAAATCAAAACAGGCTTTCATAAACTTGCAAGAGGATGAGTGTTTATGTAACACTCAAAATGCTAGGGAAGCCTTAAAATATTGGTGTTTGGAAATTATTGTTCAAACTTGTAAATCAGTTTCAATTTGTGTGACAGCTCACCATGCATGTATTTCCTGTGGAGGTTTAGAGAAAAATAAAGGACATATCCAAGGCTAGTCACTGTCAGAGATATGACATGGGGCTAGAGTTCTGAAAATACCTA
Source organism: Heliangelus exortis (assembly GCF_036169615.1). Classification (NCBI taxonomy): domain Eukaryota; kingdom Metazoa; phylum Chordata; class Aves; order Apodiformes; family Trochilidae; genus Heliangelus; species Heliangelus exortis. The sequence continues at coordinate 23,739,234 of NC_092425.1, read as the reverse complement.
CGTTTCTATATCTCTCCTGCCATCTACCATTCTCTCCATCATTGCGTAGACACAAGCTATTTTCTTAAAGTCAAGTCAATACTTTGGCCATTATCAAAGCAACCCGATGAGCCAGAAAGTAATTTTACAATACTTTTTCAAACCTAGAGAAAGAAATTCAATAAAAGTCCCTGAAATCTTTTGGGAGAAGTGACAGACTGATCATTTAACCAACGTATTCATTATGACAGCCCAGAACATGCCTCACTGAGGGGCAGGAGGAGATGTATTTGGTTATTGAGCTTTCTTTTCACAAATTTAGCCAGTACCTGTATAGGCAGGGTGAAGGTGCCATTACTGTGAGACTTACAGGGTAACCAGGGTGTGCATGACAGGGGTAAGCATACACCTACCCATGGAAGTGATGTTGATCTGGTTGCCATATATGCAGATGTAGTTTTCTCTGCTTAGTGGTTTAGGTTCCTTAAATTCACAGAAAGCTCAATTAATCCTTAAACCAATAGGCACAGCTGGCTAAGTTATTTTCAGTTATTTAATATAGTTACCATATTTCTTCCATTTAAGTATGTATCCTGGTTTGGGCCAGGATAAAGGTGATTTTCTGTCTTGTACTTTTGCTTTCAGCTAAGTCTCTTGTAAGTAGTTGCACTTGCTGAAATTAACAGCAAGTTTCTCAGACAGTGTCTGCTTCTGGGACTGGTAACACTCGATGTTTATAGTTACAGCCAGAGACTGGTGTGCAGAGCCAAGGACACTGCTCAGCTCTGAGGAACATTTTACCCTCCAGAAGGAATAAAGAGGTCTCACCTGAAGCCCTCCTCTGGGGAGGAATGGACAAGATGGATGCCAGAATTGACCAAACAGAGTATTCCATCCTCTACACGTCATACTCAATATAAATTTGAGGGATCACAAGAGCTTCCAGCTTCCAGATCCCTGCCCTTCCTGCCTTTCCTGCTTCCCTTTCTTCACCTGTTCCCTGTTTCCTTCGGCATCCTGGGAGGATTCCATCCGTTCCTCTGCCTGGGGTCCTGATCCATACCAGCCTGAATCTGTGTGTTCCTGCCTCCAGTTCCCGACTGCTGCTGACTCCAAGAGTCCAGCCTGGACTTCCCTGGGGCTGCCCTGCAGCCTCGGTGGTGACGTGGGAGTTACTGGGGGAAGGAACGTGGTATCAATTTTCCTGTATATTTGTATATATTTAGTAATTTTTCTTATTTATCATTACTGTTTCATTAAAGTTGTGTAGTTTAGTTTCCAACCCATAAGCCTTATTCTCCCTTATTCTCTCTCCTTTCTTTATCAGGGAGGAGAGAGAGATTAATAGAGAGCATCTGACACTCGGTTTAATTGCTGGGCCAGTGTTAAACCGTGACAGTATGTCACAGTGATGTGGGTAGAGATTGTTACAAGAAATTCTGTTCCACTTGGGTACTGTGTTGGCAATGATGTATGGATGTGTAAAAGTGAACACACTGGGAATACTGTTTACTTGTTTGAATTGTTTAGCCATTATATTTTCCACTGAAAGAAACAATTGGCAGTTTAAAGCTTGGACTTTGCTTCCCCAAATTCCCTTTGTGTGCTCTGATCCATCTTGTAGGAGTGGGTGGTCTTTTAATCTCTGACACTCCAGCCCAATCCAGCATCCTCACTTCTGGAACAGCTGAAAAATTCAGGGCCAGCCTGAGTCTCCTCTACAGCATGTGGCTATAAGGCATGGTAGGACTGACCCCATCTTCTTGGTCCTTCTCTGAAGAGAGCCTTTTCTTGCATCTCAAGTGAAGTGAGGGAGAGAAGGTGGGTTATGTTTTGTGGAGAATTTTGTTACTTCCAATCTTTTTTCATCCTGATACAGAGTGAAAGCTTCAGCTTCTGTAATTCTCTTTAAAAAATGAAACTGCTGTCTGTGGTTTGGAATGGATTACATTGGATCACAAGGCTAATTGGTAGGAAGATGTGGGTTCTGGAGTGCTGGGGAGCTGAGGAGCCAAGGGAGCAATGGGGAAGTCAGGCACTGGAAAGTGTAAGAAGTCTGCTGTTGGGGTGGGGCACATTTTTTGGCATTTCCCATGACTTTGTTAGAAGGATGGTGGGTGCTGTGTGTATGAGGGCTGGAGCAAAGGTGACTTAGGACATTCTCCATATCATCCTGGTGCAACATCTTCAGTCACAATGGGAGAGGCCAGAGGCCTGGGGTTAGCTACAGCACGTACTGGCCTCACAACTTTGGGATAGCATCAATTAATAGCAGTCATCTTGCTTGCATTTTATTGCTGCAAAGGGAAACTTGTTCCTCAAAACTGCCATTTCTTTCTCATGGTAGGCCTTTGCTCTTTATTAATTAATAGGAATATTGTCCTGTGACACCTTAACTCTGCCTTCTTTAAGGGTAAACCAGTTCATTTTTGACTTCCAGAAGGTGCAGGTTGGGTGTGTCTATAGTCTTCTATTGCCTCATCCTTTTAGTGAAGTTACTTAAAGTTACTTATTAAGCAGTATCAATATAACTAGTCATGGTGGCATTGTTTCTGACATGTTTCTGGTGTTTTCTGGTAAAAGATAAAAGCCAGGGCTGGGTCTGAATTGCCCCCTAAAATAAGAAAAGCCTTTTTAAGCATCTTGTCTAATTACCTGTACCTACAGTAGCATACATACCAGCAAGGCTGTATCTTTTATAATATCTGATAAATTGGAGGGTATCTAATCCAAAATACTATTCATTCTGAAAGCTTATTCAAGATATTTTTCAGAAGAATCGAGATCTTACCATCTTTTAAACAACTGACTTTCAGGTCCCAGAGAAAAATGTTGGTGTGCTTTTGAGAATTTATTTGCATACTTATGTCACATTAAGAATTTTGATTAAAAATTACAGAAGTTTAGGTGTAGGGAGTGTGAACAAACCTCGAACTTTTTGCTTGTAGGGCTTCTGATATTTAATGCCATTGTACTAATAGCAAATTTATAATCTGCTAGATAACAGTGCATTTAGGGCTTTTCTAGTGCTTATCAAGGACAATGGCACTGAATTATTTATTTTATCCCAAGTTCCATGAGGGTAAAAGAGACAAAGTTTCTGTCATGGACCTACTACTTCCAAATCACAATTCATGATGCTACTAATTGTTTTTTGTTTTTTGTTTTTTTTTTTCCTGGAATTTTTGTGTTTTCTCTCTCAGCTCATATATTTTTTAACTTTTAAGGAGCTCTTTCAGAGAAAAGCCACCAATTTTTCTTCTTGGCTTCCTCTGTGACCTCTGTCAGTCACTTAGCTCTTCTGTTCCTTGGTTTAATCACATATAAAAGGGGACATAATTACCCCCATGGAGGAATGTTTTAAGAATTATTCCTTTCACAAATAAAAAAGTTTCAAGGGTTTAGTGGAGTGAGTCAGAAAGGGGCCAGCCGGCAGACTAATAAAAACCAAAAAATGACCCTGACAGATTACCAGCTGTTCAGCTTTACTTGTGGTTTACTGAACTTTCCAGTTTGAGCAGAAGGGCATGAAAATACGAAACTGTTAATGGATTTTGCATTGTGTCTCAAATATTCTCTTTAGCTTCTGCTCTGCTTGGATATAAAGACTCTAGTCACCAGTCCTACCTATGGTATTCTTAAGTTCTTACCAAAAGGGGACATTTCTTTCTCCTTATTCACCTCATGTGAACCAATCAGGAAACACAGTTAGCCAGTCTGAACAGTTTTACCCTTATCCTTTACAACTAAGTGATATTTAAGTCAAAGAGTGATTCAGTTGGATTAATTTAGCTTATATTTAATTAGAAGTTATGGCCATATTTGCTGCTCTAAGTTAGGCTTGTGTAGACTTTGCTGTCTGAGTTGCTGATTGTGTAAGAAAAGAGAAGAAATAGATAGCAATGATGAATCTGTAATTTTCTGTGCAGGAACCTTTTGCCATTTGTGTACCTGGGCAAAAACGAGATACAATTTATGGCTCAAAAGTATTTCTGAGAAAGCAGGGAGCTGTTGACTCTGCAGAAATGAGGCATTTTTAACATTTAATTAGTACAGCCGTTAACAGATCAGCAAAATGTAAATGTAAATTATTGTTTTAATCCTGCTAAACAGTTTCTTTGGCTGATCTCATGTACTTCGTGCTAAAATTGATTTTAAACATGAATGTAAGCAGTCAGCTCCTTCTAGACCACTGCAACAGGTACCTTGTGCAGGCAAAGGCAAGAGCTAGAAGAAACTGGGCTAGATAACAATTTTTGACTGTCTTTTTTTATAATAATAGATCAAAATGAAATGCCTGAAAAAATCTACTTCTAAGTTGTTATTATGAAGTATTTCTCAGGACAGCACAAGGAAAACCACCAAATTTTGTTTAAGAAAGTGATGGGGTTTTGTTTGTTTGTTTTTTTATTTTAATTTTTTTTTTTTTTTTAAATTATATAGAATAGCTGCTTTCAGGTAGCATCTCAACCTTATGGACTCTTCCCAAGAATAAGATATGTGGAATAAGGGAAGTATTTTGGGTGACATTTCCAAAGTGGGCATCAACCTTTTGAAACCCAAAGTTCAAGGAGCAGCTATAGTGCTCAGATTTTCTGAAAACACTGTGTGAGTAATATACTTGAAGGGCCCAAACATATGGGCTTACGTTGCCTCTCTTACTCTTATCAAATAGAAACTGCCAGTATTTGATTGAATATTCTTCCATTCTTCTTCTTACACTTTTCAGTGTATGTATTTATTTCAGCTACCCAGTGTTTCCCCAGGACCAGGAGAAGGTATCTGTAAGGCTTTATTTGCGAGGGCTTTTGCTGGAGGCTCTAGTGACTACACTACTGCTTCAGTTGTATGTCTGCAAAAGGGAGTTGAAAAAGGGAGATCTGAGGGGTGGGGACAGACTTCAAAGTCCCTCCATATTTCCTAATATGTAATGAACTTCATCCAGGAGAAGTCTAGTTAGAACATTTGACAGTCAACTGTGAAAATGTGAATAGTAAGAGGGAAGCCTGCCTAACAATTAGGCAAAAGTGATCCTTAGTGTTTTCTATTCAGCTGTCCAGAAAATTGAGTGCTTTGTGGTTTGAAACATGGCCAGAAATGAACTTCTTCATTCTACTCCTGAGTGCATCTGTCATTTCTTGGGTCTCAAGGAGAATGTGCAGAAAGGTGTATGCTGTATCTCCGATGTCCAAGGTTGTGTAGCTGGCTATGAGGAGAGCTGTGGCTGGGCTGCAGAGAAATGAAGAGGAGGTGTAGCTGGCAGGAAAAGATTGCAGCCTTAAGTATAACACATGTGCTGACTGGGCTGAGACAAGAGACCTTCCTCCCATCATGGTTTGACAACTGCTCATCAACTAAAAGGGAAGGTTGGGTGCAGGAAGTCTGACCTCCTGGCTGATGGTTTTGATGGGCGTTTTACAGCAGTAGCAAATTAGTTTTGTCAAGGTTAGTCTAGGTCAGACTCTCCAACCTGTATGTGGCCCAGTACCTTTTAGTATCAGTTTGTATTAAATGGCATAGCCTTTTTTTTTCAGACAACTGAGAAAAATTTTCCTTTTGAAAAACTTCCCTTGTAACAACCTTCCTGTGGTATAAATTAATTCTTTTGAATCAGCAGCAGTTATGAGACTGTCTCTTAGGGTGACACAGATTGCTTTCACTCACAAATTAAGCAACTTAGACAGAGTGATGAATAGAATGTTTTAATGAGTCTCCTGCTATATTGTCAGACAAAATAATAATTTACTAACTTCAAAAAGATTCTCCAAAGCTAATGTAATAGCAAGTGTAGCTTTTCACAATAGTTTTGATTGAAATGTTGTTGATAATCCACCCACCACAGGTAGATTTGAACTTAGTAAAATGTTTTTGTTCTGTACTGATACTGAAACAATTACTTCACAGATTAAAAAAGGAAATGTTTTTTGTTTATATGAATATTAAATCTGTCTTGAATAAGAATGTTGATTTGGTATTAAATGTATTGGAATATTTAAATATCCTTTACATTTTGTTAATGCTATTACGGGATATTTTATGAAACATATTTCAGATTATTTTTACCTGCACAAGCCTTTACAGGATTTTGGCTATATATTTTAGCAAAACAACATGAATATCAGCAATACCTCTGAAACATGCAGTTAGTAATTGGTAAAATTAAATTACTTTGCCTGTGTGTATTTTATAATATATCTACACTGATTTTTTTTAAAGTTAACTCCATAACAGTTTAGTTTTATTTACCCTTGGCAGCTGCTGTATTATCAATATTCATTCATTACTATTTTACCACTTTAAGTTCAGTAAAATGTGAGTTTAAATTTCCTGTTGGTCACTGTGGTAGGTGTGTAAGTAAACAATCAGGTCTTTTCCCTGTCCCTTCCCTCTCACTCTCCTAAGTCCAACTATGTAGACACCAACAGTCTCTTGTTTCCTTTTACTATTCTGCTTAGCAGAGGATATTTTCTATGCCTAAGCTGACTGAAAGAGTATGATTGGGATTCTGTGCTGCAGCTTTGTGTGCCTATTTGAGTTGATTTCTGTGATGGAGGAGGGTGTAGGAAACAAAATGTTTTCAGTTTTGGGACTAGATTTAAAAAATAAGAAATTGCTTTTTTTCTTTAGTAATCTGATGTTTTAGGGATTAAAAAACCAAGTGTCTTAACCAGTGGTCTGTGACACCCTTGATTTGGAAAGGTTCTTTCAAGAACTAAAATGAGAACTGACAAAGTTTTTTTAACTATTAATTTATTTATCTTGTTTCACACACCAGGTCCCCAGATGTACAAATCTTCTTGTGGGTGTTGGATTTTGGGCCTCTAAGAGATGAAAAAGCTGATATTTTTAAAGCATTGCAGTGGTCATCTTTGTGAATAGGACCTTTCCCTTTGCCCTTTAATGCTCTTTTTATGAGCAATTTCTTGCTGTCAGAGTCAGATTTGATGCGAGCCATCTGTTTTGCTCTGGTTTAGGGAGTACATGTGTGCCCTGCATCCTTTTTTGTCTGGAAAGGGTGACGTGGTCTTGAGAACTGAAGCACACCAAGAAACTTGCCGTGGAGTGAAGCGGGGCAGACATTGCCATTCAGGTATCCCACTGGACACAGCCACACTTGGACTGTGTTAGAATCATTAGAAAGGCTTAGTTGGGAAGTCTGTGGCTTTTAATGCCATTTCATGGTAATAAAACTTGTTATCCCACCAGGTAAAAGAGTTGGTGTTTTAATAGAATAAGCGTTTGATTAATGAAACAATGTGTACTGTACAGAAGAAATGATCATAAAAAGCTGCTTTTTAACTGCCTAAAGTACCTTTTGCAGCTTGGAACCTTTTATCACCTTGTAAATCGCCCCTTGAGATGAATAGCTGAAGTTAGACAAGGCACACTTCCATTACCAGCATATCCTCCTTCGGATATTGTTATGGAGCTTGGGCTGCAGCTGCTTCAAAGCTGTGCTTCTCACCAACACATTTTTACATCTTGCTTTCATTATGCCAAAGGCACATTCTGTGTTATTGCAGTGGCTTTGCTTTTAATAATCTTCTCGATACAAATATTCAGACCTGAGGGAGGTCCACTATTTCTCCTTATGGTTACATTCCTTCTCTTACAAGGTGGTGACCACTTTTTGCCACTTTTGTTCTATTTTATAGATAATGTTAAAAGGTGCTCGTTAACAAAGACCTAAACTTACTCAGGACGAGAGTAAGATGCATTATAAAGCCTACAGTAACCTGAATATAGGAGAGAAAATAATGTTATGTCATTTTCATTATGGAGGATTGAAAACTTATCATTACTTTCAGTGGGAGTATAAGTAGAAAAATAAAAGACATGACCCTAACAACAAACAGATGGCATTCCCTTTTCTGTGATTTTGTACACTTTTGAAGTTGTAGAGGAACTGCATAGGCAGTCATGCTTTCAATTATTTTCCCCACTAACAGAGGCAGACACAAAATTTATTTGTTCTTTCTGACTGATTACTCTTCCATTCCAGTCAGTGTGCCTGAGCCTTAAATTCTCTGCTGTGAAAGAGAAATAAACCTTAGAAGCTTCTTGGCCTCAAAACCAAAGGAAATATTTTACTAGGTTTACAATCTCGTTTTGCTAACCTCTCCCTCATTTTGCCATTCTTAGGAATTAACATGGAGGCTGCAATGATATGGCTTCAATTTAATAGAGGTGAGCACCCAGAACCTGCTTTTCCATAGGATCCATAGGATAATTTTTTCCACGGAAAGAATGCAAGACCATCAGTGTCTCCATCCTAAAACATGGAGACCAGATTTATACCAGAAGCCAGATTTAATCTTATCATAGAATCACAGAATGGTTTGGGTTGAAGGGACTTTGAAAAATCATTTAGTTACAACCCTTGTACATGGGCAGGGACACCTCCAGGGATACCTCCACCAGACCAGGTTGCTTAATCCTTTCTTTTCTCCACAATAATTACAAGAAGTCTGTTATCCTATGTGGCCACTAACCTGAAAGCAAAACCTTATAAATATGGTAAGTCCCATAAAGACTCTAAAATGGATACATAACACAATGCCAAGACAGGCTAAATTAAAATAATACGCTCCCTGAATGGCTCTGAAATAGCTATTTTGTTTCATAGTATTGATAAGATTAGAAACAAGAGTATTTTACGTTTCCCTATGCTGCCATACATCTCGAAACACTTTAAGGTTGTATATTAAACAGTGATAGAGATGGTGGGGGAAGTCCCAATCTTGCAGATGGAGAAACAAAAATGTGGGAAAGAAAATACAATGTAATCCATAGTTAGGTGCAGAAATAGGAAGACAAGCTCAGTTGTTTTTTTTGGTTTCTTTAATTCATATATCTAGGTTCTGTGAGCTTGAGAGTCAGCCATGACAATATGTATTTTCATGTCATTTCAGAAATTATTCTGCAACTGCCTATGCTGCTACAAATCACTGGTTATGGGAAAGGAAATGAGATACTTCTCTTGAGTCAGATTTCTGACTCTGCTATTGATTTCCTGGGTACTTATGTCTTAACTTAGCTCTGCAGCTTACTTGTCCTTTGTAAACTCATGCACTGGTGTCCTTGGAAGGCAAATACTGGATAAATAAAAGCAGGTTTCTATCTGTACTGGATAGTAGCTTATAGCTGTCACATGTCTGTGTACAGGCTCTTCTTCTTCATCATACTCCATAACTGATGATTAAGATCTGCATCCTCTTATTTCATAAATCAATGAGAGCTTTTCAGTGACTTTAATTGGCTTTTTTTTTTTATTTTTAATTTTTTTAATTTTTTTTTATTTCAGACCTACCTCTTCAGGGTAGAATGAGGAAAGAAACAACTATGGACATACTGTACAGGGCTGTTTTTTAAAATATTACAGCAAGTTTCTCTGCAGTGTGCAGAGTGATCTGATTTCTTCTTTTGTGGGCACCAGGGGTGATGCTAATCTGTATATATTGATGAATACTTTCATATTTTAGCCAGCTACTATAAGCCTTGGCATGGGATACATCTCATCCTTGTCCTATGGTGTCTAGGTTAGATCTGATGAATTGTGCCTCTTCATGTCCTAAAGGGAAGACTTGAATAATTGACCCAGATGTAGTAATCTACACTGCATACCTTCAAAGTTAGATAGATTACTCCAATGGCATCCAGGCATTACTCCTGGATGGCATACCTTACTTTTGGAAAACTGTTTTATCTACAGGTCTTGACCAGAAGAGTTAGAATCCCTTTTTTAAGCTGAAGTCCCAGTGCAAAGCGCTCAATAAAACACATTCAGCCTGTCTCAAGCATTGTTTCCTACAGAAAGCAAAGAAAACAATTAAATCTGAACTATATGACTACAGTCTCTGTGTTTTATATTTATAATATATATCATTTTCACCAAGCAATGATTAATAGCACAAACATGGCTTATATTTTTTTATGCCAGCCTTTTGTGTGAAGAGCCACTGACACCTCCCCTTTCTTTCCTCTTTTCCTATTCTAATAATTTCCAGACTACTGCATCCTTGATCATAGAAATATTTCCAAGAAAAGCAGTGTAGCAGAATTCCCTGTAGTGAGTCTTCAGTGAAACCTTCCTGTCTTAGTTAACCACAGTCCCTAATTAGAAATAAAACAATCTGTTTCACTGTCATTAATTTTTCAGTGCAGTGTTCTTGCTCTGCTCTTTATACATAGTATGCTCTCTGAAGTTTCATGTTTTTATGATGACAAATACTATTTCAGTGCAATGCTTGAAATTCTTTCTGAAATGTATCCCTTCTTCAAGCTTCAAAATAACTCCCCACATCCTTTCAGATATTCTAATAATTAGTCTGTGATGTTAATGATGTTGGATTTAGAAATGGTCCAAAGAGACGAGTATCACATATGGATGCAATGAGGCTGGAATTTCGAAAGCTAATTTTAATTATTTTATTATCTTCGAAGAGAACTGAGGAAGAACTTCTGTGTTAAAAAGGTTTTGCTAGAAAAAGAAGCATTAGAGGCAAAGATGACTAATTCAGTGTGCTCCATTGTTTGACTCACTGAGTGTTTCACAGAGAGTTAAGATCTAAGCGATGGGTTTCCATCAGGTTGTTGCAAATGATATCTTAGTCAAAGCATTTATTTTCAAAGAAATGCGAATAATTTGGCTATATCAAGATGTAAGGGACCCCTAATAAACTTCTATGTTGCTTTAAAATCCCTCTCGTCATGTACTAGGTGTGCTAATGACATTTGGGTTTCTGTATTTGAGAAACAGGAAGAATGAAAAGAGGTAAAGAAATGGCATCTATTTTTGAGACTTTTCAGTTTTTTTCTGAAACAGCTGATAAGGTTGATATGAAAACATACGATAGTTATAGTCTAAAAATTGATAATTTGACTAGAAATGAAAATATTCATCTTGCACATCTGATTTAGCAAGCCACTTTGGCCCTCAGGTGAAGGTGTTCCTATTGACTAAAGTGGTCAATGGATCAGGGGGCTTGTATATTTTCATCAGTTTATTAAACACCAGCAGAAAAAAAAATTCTGTCTGTCCATAGCATGAATAATTTTCACTGCTTGGAACCAATGAGGAAGATACTGATCTTATAATTTCAGGAGTAGAAAGAATGGGGAGGAACTTCCACAGTCACAGAGAAGTTGACAGCTATGGCCTCTGCTGGGTTCTCTGTATCCTTTTTGGGTATAGCTCTATTCAGCTTTCTGACTATTCTGAAATGGTTTATTGTTGTTTTGTCTTCGTCTTTTTCTTTTTGGCCCTTGTCTTATCAGGTGACCTTCCCCAGCTTTATTTGCTAAGAATTTTAAGGGTCATGGGTACTAAATTCAGCGGGGCTTAAACAACAGGCTCAGGTGAATGTCTGTCTCACTTCTTGAGACTATAGAAAGCCATTTCTTCTCACTTCTCTTAACTCATTGAAGTTAATGATTTATGGTCCTTTTATTCTACAGCTACTTTATATATACTGAAGTTGCATAAGAATGTTTGAATTCAAATATCTTTTACTAATTCAGGAATTTTAAATGATATTTGATATAGACATTCATTGTTGTGTAAAGCAGAAATAATACATATTTCATGTTTTTGCCAGTGTATTTAAAAGCAGATTGCAGTAAACAACTAGCAGCCAGTTAATTAAGTGCTGTGATTTCTTTGGCTTCTTTGACAGCACGTATTTTCTTAGTGGCTTTCTGATGTTCATTTCATGCCCTTCTCTAGGGCCTGTAAAGAAAACCAGTGGAATCAATTTAAATTAAATTTTTTGTGGGAGGAAAATTTATAGTGCATTTGAGTTGACAGCTTGTAGGATAAGTTTCAAGCTTATAGGATTCCAAATACTTGAGTTTTAATGGCTGCAAAATAGGGAATTTGTAGTAGAAACAACCATGGTGCCAGAAACACTGCAATGATATAGGACTGTAGGTAGGTAGGTGCCATCTACTGCAGTTGTAGAACTGTAACTAACTGAAAGATTTAAGGTAATGCTCTGCTTCATTGTTGTAAAAGTACTGTGAACTTATGACTGAAATTCTGTTGTTGAAACCTGACTTTATCCAAGTAAATCATGGAATAGATATCAAGAGATCTTTTTTTCTCTTGATCTTCAAATATTTTGGGATGTTCTTTTGAGCTAGAAATGATTACCCTAGCTCCCTGAATGTCTACAGAAAACCAGACAAATTAGTATCCAGTCGCTTTGAACTTGTAGCAATCTCATAAAAACAAACAAAAAAAAAACCAACCAAAAAAAAAAGTGAAAAAACCCAAGAAAACAACCCCTACTCTCTGATAGATACATCTGTACCAAGGCTGACTGCAACAGATTTAATTTGATCTTTCGAGCGTGGATTAAAAATATTGTTCGTGTTCCAGTTAGAACATTACCACTTAAGTTTCAATACTAAAGGAGCTTTTTCATCATCCCGAAGCATGCACTCTCAAACATTTTAACTGACAGCATTTTAGTATTTGCATTATCTTTTCCTGCTTGTGCATTTTTCACCAGTGATGGATGATAAGAATTTATGTGAGAAAAGATCTGCAAAAACATCAGGAAAAGGCTTCATATTCCGTACTACTGGGGACTGCAGAAGAAATTGGTGATGGCTAGAAACTGCCTTAAAAATGACTGCATTTTCCATAAGTGAACATTTTTGCATATTTGGCTGATCCTGCTGTTTTGCAAGTAGGCATGCAGCATCAATCTTGTTTTAACATTAAAACCAAAGTTGTAGAGAATTGTAAAATATTTTCCAAGTATTCACAGACCTTAGGGGATGATTTTGCATGGATTCAACGTAGATTTAAAAATTAATCCTGTCTCTGTAAGTAGAAGTAAGCACACAGATGTGAGATCAATAATTTGAAAGGAAGTCAGGTGACTAAGGCTAGACCCTCAATATGTTTGCACCTCAGATGGCTCTTCTGACATCCACAGTGGTGCAGAATTCTAGGAGCCAAAGAAGACAACAGCATTCTGCAGCAGGCATAGCTTGGGGGATGAAGAGGTCGCATTGTAACCCTTGCTCTGATAGTGGGTTCATACTGTACAGCTTGTCTGAGGGGACCACTGAGTTCTGTTGTCATGTGCCACGTAGGGCAAAATGACCAAATTTTGAAGGTCTTCCGAGCATTTGGCACTGTGTTGTAAGACACACAGTGCCTTCAGTTACCTGGTTTGGTTGATATTCTGCTCCCATTTCTGTGCAATCAGCTGGACAGGCTGGAAATGTGTGGAGGTGGCAGCCAGTCTAAATACATCAGCTGTCTAAAGCTTGCATATTGCAGAGAACTGCTGTATTTCACAGCATTTATTAGGCATTAAAATTCTAATCTCTCAGGCCTTTGGAAAAGATTGTACTGAGAGCTAAAATGCCACTGTATGAAGATTGCTTTCACAATATGAAATGCTAATAATTTGCCCCTGCTTATTGTAACAGATGCTTTTCTCTGTGGGCTGTAATTATCAAGTTCCACTCATAAAAAATGGCTTATGGTAGAAGCATCAAATCTGTCAGAAAAGTCATCAGTACGATTGTGTGGCTAAATTGTCAGGCTCACAGAGAACTTTGTAGTTCACAGGCTGATGCTTGTGTACTCTTAGTTTTTAAAGCCTCAATCCAAAATCCACTGTATTAAATGAAAGAGCCCTTGCGGCCTTCTGTGTGTGGTTGAAGAGAACCTTCAATGTGTTTCTGATAAACTTTTTCTGGCAGAAGTACCTATGACAATAGATCACTGGGAAGCTTTGTTTCCTACCTAGACAGAAAGTTTTATGTACACAAATTAACATCAACTGTCTGGAGTTGTTTGACCATACTTCTGTCCAGCATATTACTCTATGTGATCGGGATAGACCACAGCAACAAATAGAGCCATGCAATAGGAGTATGTCTGTAGAGCAGAAGAGTTGATCCTGAGCATCTGGCACTTATGCTATACACATTTCATCAATCTTAGATCAATCTGACTCAAACCTGTCCTATGGGTGAGGGGGCACTAGCTGTGCTACTTGACTTCTGTTTCCTCATTCCATTCAACTGGAAAGGACCCAGGTGCTCTGTGAGATCCCTCTGTTCTACAAACTGAGGTATGATATGTGGGGAAGGTGAAAAAGATGTTCTGATATCAAAACATTACAGTTAGTGTTGGCTTGACTGAACAACTCAAACTTTGAGACAAAATAATTGGTAAAAAATAGCAGTTTACAAAATAGCCATATTACCAAATTTACTCAAGATTCTGTAATATATGTTCTGTGAAATATGCTTAGGATTGTTTCTGTAGTAGTTTCAGATTCTCTCAGTTAGTGGAGAGTATTCATCTTACTTTAGGTGCTGGGAAGAATTATAGGTATATGCATTCCCATTTAAATAAGAAATTTGAGGATGATGCCATATGGGAATACTTCTGAAGAGCAATGTAATCTGATAACAAAAGACCTGAGTTTATCTGGATATCGAGAAGAGCTTGGTGAATTCAGTGTTTGTAACATGAACAAGTGAACCAAGACATGTTCAGTACAAACTCTCATATGGAAGTATCAGTCATAGTGTTTACTTGTCTTCTTCCTGACCTAGAAAACTGTGATCTCATTTCTCATCTTCCATATAATCTGGCAAAAGAGGAGGTATTTCAAAGATGCTACTAAGTCCCTACAAGTTCTTTGGAAATGTGACCTTGAGTAGAAGAGGTGATGTCTGAGCTGGGGGGAGAATGCTGCTGAGCCCTCATTAAACAACAGAGAATCCACACTGGAGGAAAACAGAAGCTGTTTTGACCTAGGACTTTATTAAACACAGTAAAATCCAACCAAACTTAACAAAATTATCATCAATTGGTTTATTAAACATGAAAATTTAATTTAAATTAAAATTTTTATTTTCATCTTTTAGTGGGAAGAGCTAAGAAGCTGGAGTTGAAGCTTTGAATTGCCAAGTATAACTAGGCTATCTGTTCTTATTGATTTAAATGAAAGCAAGAACATTGTATTTTACTGTTATATAATTTCTAGCCTATTTGCTTTTGTGGTTCACTGAGCCAAATACTCAAGAGAAAGACAACTTAGTTACTGAAGCCATGTGTAAAACCACACTACAGTGGCAGCTGCAGTGACTGAAATTTGCTATTCCTGAGAGACACTGGATGATGCTGTTGCTGGCTTGCTGGTTTTTTTAATCTACCCATAGCAGCAGTGTTCTTTTGGAAAGAGGTGTTTAATGTCATCAGCGGTCACTTGACAACTCTGCTCTGCATGAACCTCAAAGTCACTTTTAGGAACAGCAGGTTAAATGCTCACATTTGCACAAGTTATTGGATAGTGCCTAGTTTCCAGAACTCCTGCAGTCTGAAGAGGTTTACCTTCTACTTCAACTCAAGAATCTCCAGCCACCAGGACAGTTTCCCATGTTTCCTTGGAAATGTCTCATTCAGGCCTTCCTGCTTCATTTCCCTAACAGTTGTTGGCTGGTTTCCCTACTTAATTAAAATATATGTTCACAAAAAAATTAACATGAAAATAATCATAAGAATGACTTCTGGCTGGACTGACATTTCATTTGCATCTTGATTTATTAATACTCTGAAATTTCAAGTTAGAAAGCTGTAAAGAATATCTTCTGTAAGAGTGTATGTTCTTAGAAGACTGAACTTAAAGTGTCTGCCCAACTGGGGAAAATCATACATTGTAAGAATGCAAAGCTGCCTTCCCAATACACATACAGGTGTAGTTCCTATCACAGTGCAGGAACAGATAAAGTGGATTTACCTCATTTTGCTTTTAGGCACAGACTCTCTAGATCTCAACCTTCCCACTCACTTATTGGAAGAAGGTACCATCTGTAAAGGAATTAATTTTTCTTGTAGATATCAGGATTTGGAATTTCTCAGCCAGGAGGTGGCTAACATTTTACATTACAGTTTGGTTTATTAGCATTATTTCACTAAAATATGGTTCCTGACTTGGGTACTCATCTGAAAACATATCCAGGTCTGAATAGATGTGTAAATATGAAAAAGTTACAGAACTACCCAATACTTGGAATTGTTATTAGTGTAGACTAGTTTGGACTGTGTGTCATAAAACTTTCAGTGATAATAAATGCCTGGTGGTCCTGAATCTTTTCTAGCTTTATTCTGATTTTGCACCAGCTCACTGAATTGAGTGGAATAACCCCATCTGTGGGGTAGAGAGCTAAATATTATACCCAGAAGTGTCTAAAATCTGAGCACTACACTCTGTAAACTCTCCACTGAAACAGTTGAATTACTCTTTGGATGAAGAGAGGGAGAGATAAGAAGAGGTTAGACTTAGAATAGTTAAAATTTGATACACTGCCATTTAATATTTAATCTATGGAACACTTGTAATCTGAGAAATGGGAAGTATTGACTTCTTCCTGTTTTAAGATCCTGGTACTGCTTATGTAATGATAGTTATGTTCACTCCATATTTTATTCCATTTCTTGATCCAGAATATACTGGCACTGGTAGGCCCTTGGTCAAGACACACGCTTACAGAATGGGTATTTCCAGATCTGATGTTGATTTAATGAAACAATGAAACAATGAGTTACTAAGTAGTTGAAAGAGAGAATGATAGAGATAAAATTTAAAATAGTTAAAACTTGATAGACACACATACCTGATTTGAAATATCTTGACATGAATTAAGGTTCAAGTTTAGTTTTTTATCTGCAAGTGTAAGTGATAGATAAGCATGTTTTTATCAGTGAAATTTTCTTAATTATTTTCTGATGTCATCAAATATTACTGCCCAAACAAATCTGTTCCTATTTTTCTACTACCAGCTTCCAAAAAAAGACATTAGAGATTCTTTCATTTTGAACTTTGAAATTTGTATTGGAGTAAATATAATCCTACAGAGGTTATATTTTGAAGTTAATATTTGTTGAATTTAAGATGGAAGGTAGCTATAATCCTTGCTGCTCTGTATTTACATACGAATTTCAATTTTTCTTTTCAAAGATGTTTACGAGTGCTGATTGCCACTGTGGCAAACATAAGGAACACAGGTATCTTATGCAAGGTTCCAATATGAGTTGGGAGACCTGGGAAAATGTACTATAGTCTAAATGTTGAATTACATCAGATAATTTTCATAACACGTTAAATAGAATATTAAAGCAACATTCTGATGGAAGCATAAAAATCACAGCTTTCCAAGTCTATTGCATAATATCTACCTGCAGTTTTTTGATTTAAAGAGAACCTGATTCTAACCAGATGTTGAGGTCAGTGATGGATTCCATTCAGGATGGGAGAGATGGTTAAAGATAAAGCTTACGGTGCCACAAATGGAAGACTCTTGCCATGTGTATGATAATTCAAGAATAAAAAATTATGAGCAAATGTGCTAGTTAGATGTCCAGAATTTAATGCATGTTTAATAAGAGGTTATTTAAACAGTCTTTGGACATGCTAATCCGCACTGGTTTTCTCATATCTTGCCTGAATGAAAAATTTATTGTTTTCCTTTTCTTCCCTCCCTAACCCTGTATCCTTTGATCAGTACCAAAAAGAGAGAAGAAATTTATGCAGAAGCATTATGCTATTTTGCATGAAGGCAGAGGCTTCTCTTAGGAAGCAGAGGAAAGCTTTTGCTGGCACAGAGACGGGAATTTTGTTGTGATTGATGAGATAGCTTCTAGTAGAATATTTCTTCCTATTTTGCAAGATCACTGTTACAGTCTGATGTAACATTAAAATTTATTTTTGTTCTGCATCTGCAAAGCAAAGTCCAGCTGTAGAAGGGTCAGGTGCAAGCAGACTTTTATTTGGCAATTGACACCAGCAGAATGATAAGAGCCAGGCAAAAGAGGGAAAGAGGAAAAGAAGATAGAGAGAGAGAAAAGTGGAGAAAAAGGTTAAGAAAGTGGGAGGAAAGAATAAGAAAGAGAGAGAGAGAGTCAGAGTCACCACCAGGGGCCCAGCTGCCCAGTGAGTTTCTTCAGGATGTCACTGACCCTGGACAGGGTCCGATGAAGAACGGAGGTGGGTCAAGAAATGACCAAACAGCCAGAGCATGGACAGCCATACATACCCCTGTGTTCCTTTTGTTCCGAAGGGGCAGCTGTCAGTCAGCTGCCTCAGCAGCCAGGGGCATTGGCATCAGAGCCATTGCAGACAGGAGGGAGCTTCTGCAGAAGGGTGCAGCCCCCCACTCGCTCATCAGCTCTTCTTCCAGTCCCCACTCCCTGCTCTGTTCCAGCCCCCTTACCCAGGTCCAGCAGCATCAGTACAACCAAGGTGGCTTCCTCCACCCTGGCCAGGGTGATGGTGCCTGGAGGGACGTCCCAGCACTGCAGGCCCTTAGAAAAGGGGAGCAGACTCCACCCAGCCCTTAGTTCTTAGTTCTTATCTTTTTCTGGGTGTCACCCCTTGATCAGCTCTGTCCAGGCCAGATCCTCCACCCTAGCCAGGGCTATTCACTTTAAAATTGTTCTTTTGAGACAATATCAAATCAGTGACATCAGACTCTCATAGTGATATAATTCTTATATCACTATATATAAATTTTTCTTAGAAACAATTCTGAGGTTTATTGCAGATTTTCTGTAAAAAATAAATAAATCAGTAACTATTGCTCTGTCCAGTGTTGTAATGGACAAGATGCTTGCATAAAATGTGAAAGAGCAAGTTTGAGTCCTCACCTTGTCTATACTAGATCAGTGATGAATCTTGTTTTCTTCATTTTGGGTGAATGTCCTGACTGTCTTGTTCATATCTACAATGTGATCACTGATGTTCTGGGACAAAAATGATCTGATTTTCATGCAATGGTCTGATTTTCATGCAAAAAGAGAATGGGAAATCTGAGTTCTTTGAAATATCCCAGAAGACCTCGAGGCCTCCTGACTACATGGGAAAGTTCATGGGGTGGTGAATACCTAATGAGTGATGAGCCCATGGAACCTGCTCCTTCCCCATATTTGCTGCAGTTGTTGCAACTCAGAAGTAAGAGGACCAAAAGAGCAAGAAATGTTGTGACACTGGAGAATGTTGAAATTCTAAAGAGATGATGAAATCTTTGCTTTTTTCCTTCTCCCCTTTCTTCTAAAGCAGAAAGACAGAAAAAAACCTTTGCATTTTTGAAAGCAGGTTGTTCCAGTAGTTTATCAATCCTACAGGGAGGAGGTCTTTTCTGGTCCTTTGTGTTTCCCAGGGTCGAAAAATCCCCTGTATATCTAGCAGACAAATAAACACTAGTTTTTATTTAGAGGATTCTGGAACTCTATAGGTAAAGTTACACCCATTTCTTCATAGTGCTGTGATTCAGTTAAAATGTGTAGGATTGAAAGTGATGAGCAAGTAATAAAATTTTCTGCTAACTACCCAATAAAAAGAAATGTCTGTATAATTTTTACATTAGTGAATCTAAGATTATCATAAAGAAAAAATAATTGCATTAAAATATCAGCTATTACATTTAGGAAATAATTTTTCAGGAGAAGAGGAGGAAACAGTAAAGATGTTGTGAAGAGGGTGCAATTTACTATACAGTTCCTGGAAAATAGATTAGGGTTTTCAAATACATATTAAGGCACTTTTTTTTTCAAGCCCACCAAATAATGTAGCAAGAGTATAATGCTAAGAAACATCCTGGGCATTATAAAATTTGGAATCTGCTTGCTGCTGCATAATTTCACATACAAAGGGAAATCAGGAGGGATTAGTTCAGTTCCGTTAACTTAGGCTTGAAAGTTTTTTACCAAAGTCTCCTGCCATCTGACCTCCCCTTACTCTTTACCTATGGGAGATAGCTGCAAGAAAAAAACCACCTGGCTACCATCTTTTCACAAGCCTGCAGACTTTTTGATGTGGCATCAATTTGTCCACATAAAATGGCATGTGGTAAGGAAATAGTCTAATGTATCAGGAGCTGATGTTTTTTGGTTTTGGCTATTAATGAGAAAAGAGGGTTAAAAAAACCATAAGAAACAATCAACCCTCTCATTCATTTAAAGTTTGGTTGTAGCAGGGATTGACTTGTTGGGTGTCTAATCTCAGCCAGCAATTTCACAGTCATTGCTATTTTCTCTTCTTAAAATTAGACTTATTTATGTGTTTTGTTGTGGGTTTTTAATTTTTTTATTGTTTGTTTGTTTTTTTAAAGTCTCATCTAAAATCATATTCCTGTAAATATTCATAGTATTTGTCATCCTTTAGACTTTTATGTCATCATAGTGATAAGAAATGGGACATCAAGAACTCTCAGGTGAGGTGTAGATATACAATTCTTGTATATTGTCTGCTCTGTTTTATAAGGAACCCAGAATAGAGGTGAAGAGAATTTATTTTTTTCAGGAGAATAGTCCACAGCTAATTTCATCTTCATGTGTAGGTAAAATAGTGCTCAGAGTGATAGAAACCTATCTACTCTCTGGTTGATTTATTTCTCATTTAGGCAGAATTCTGAGTCACTGTGATCTCAAAACATATTTTGCTAAAACAAGAGGTCTGTAGGCACTACTCTGGTAGCATTATATTTACTGCTTGGCCGTGAGATCTATAGAAGTACTCTTAACAATCTGCAGATTTGTTTTGCTTTTGGAAATAAGCAATTCTTTAGCTGGTTTTCCTATCACATAGCCACTGTATGAACCTACATCAGTGGAGATGATGTGGGAAAATGAGCTAATTTTATATGCATATAATATTCAGGGCATCTAGTCTTACCTAATAGCTTCATGTAAAATCTCTTTTTTGACCAATATACATGACAAAGGCAGTCTAATAGTGAAGTCTGCTCTTTAACAATTTTACAGTACATTCATCACCATACTATTGACTGTGCATCCAGCTAGCTAATCAGTGTATTGGAAAATTAATTCAGGCAGAGCACTGATTCAACAGTATCTTGCTTCTTACATATGCATTTAGTCTGATTACTGAATTTCCAGGAGCAACTGGATTACTGTTTTTGTGTGGACAGCAGGAGTTCATAGTACATGAATATTTGCAATCTGTGTGGCACTGCAGTTCTACTTTAAAAATGATGGTATGGCATCATACAACTTAAACTTATGCAGAAAATTGAATTAATAAAGGAGACTGTTCTGCTTTTTAGCTACTGTGTTATCTCAGTTATCCTCTGTGAGACCCTGTTTAATTCTGAAACATCACACATCTTTTGCACTTGAGCATTATATTACTGTTGTAAAAAGAAATTCCAAGCTAAGATTTGGCCTGGCTGCTGCATGCATAGCAAACATGCTAACAGACATTTTCCTCTGCAGAGGACAAGGTGCAGGTGAGTATTATACTCATCCTGCTGATGAAAGCCTGAGGTGTAGGGATATATCTGAAAATTGTTCATGGTTTCGCTGGAAATCTCTTACACATCTCGAAAGGGAACCTCGATTTTCATAGTCATTGTCCTGTTCTGTATTGACAGAGGATGCTTTTTTTGCAGTTCCAGCATGCTGTTCCAGCCTCTGCAGTTCCATTGTCAGTGCCCCTGGCAGTCTTTGGCCTTGCTCTCTCTCTTTTGTAGCACTGAACCATATTAGCTGTTCAAAGTCTGTAAATAGCAGATTGGGAAGCAGGAGAAAGATGCTCTCTCTGAAGGTGAGATGCATATCTTGGGCTGTGAGAAAACATATGTGGATGAGTCTCCATTTATTATTTGTTCTTCTGAGTCTTTTATAGACAAGAGTGAAGCATTGGTCTTCTGCTTCCTTGCTTGTTTTTTCACTGTACTTAACAGAATCTATCCATCCTTCTTTGGTCTTCAGCTTTTAAAGAAGGACTTACTCTTATTGGTGGCAATAACAATTAAAAAGTTAAAAGTATATGACTATTGAAAGTAGTAATTTGTGTTTCACTTCAAGCATTTTAATGCAGTCTATTGTATGAATACTGTATGCTGTCCAGCATGTCTCATTCTGTTCTTGTTTGCCTGGATAATGTGACCTCAAAAATTTGTATCAATAACATTTCATCTTTGAGAATAACCTCAGACAAGTTAACTGCAAGACTATACAAAGAATTACAATCTGGGGAAAGGATTACACATTCATAACATGATCACCCATCTTTTTTCTACAGTTTTCTGTTAACTTGAAATGATACAGAGCTTGCCTAAAACTAGTGTAGTGCCAAAAGGAGGTCAAAATGGCTTGTCCAGGAAAATACTTATGTACCTGTACTTTAACTGCTATTAGTGTTGATTAATTAGATTTATTTTATGCAGTTGCCGATTAAACAATTTCAGAAGCTTCCATCTCCAGTGTTCTACAGGCCTAGAGGTCATCTTCAGTGTGATGAAGAATGCATTTTACTTCCTGAGGCTGCTGCATAGAAATAATTGTAAAACAGTAAAAATGTTTGTTAGCAGATGGTGGACACAGGTGTATTAAAAATGTATTTTTTAAGAGTAAGGAGTTGTATTTTCTTTTCTGTTCATTAATTCCCTAATGTGGACTGCACATCAAAATAGTTCTCTTGCACGATTTCAAAGAAGCCATATTCCATAGAGTAGCTTTGTTATGGCTTTTCATTGTGCAGTTCTTTTACATTGTTTTCTGTTATGCCCTCAAGCATGTCACTTGGTTCTTATAATGTTAATTACCTATACAATATCCCCATAGCCCTTTTTAAGAATATGAGTAATTTTAAATGCATTAAAATGACTTCCATCTTGTGTGCATATATTAAAACCAAGTACACTTGACTCAGGAACTAGTCAACAAAGAAATGTGGAACAATGAAGTTGTTAACAATGAAGTTAAATAGCCTTTTTGTTTTCAAGGCTACATTTTGTATGTTTGCCTCACAGTGAACCATTTTTTACAGCAACAATAGTGCCATACATATAACACTAAATATGTTCTCTCTTGTTGGAATCATAGCACTTTACACTGAAGCTTTTGTCTGTGTGTCTGTGTAATGATGGATTTTAGGTTTAAAGAGTATTGTTATGAAGTTACTGAAATCTGTGAGCCTACAAGTCAGTACTTCTCAGTGACATGACATGGTCCATGGGGGTTAGAGCCTATCTCTTGGACATAAACTTTAAGAAGTGCCTTGATGGTCTCCTGAACTCAGGAAAGATTCAAGTATATAAAACAACCACCTATTGGGTAATAGCGTAGCTTGTAGTTGCTAATACTGTTTTTATCAGGTCTGTTCCCAGAGCAGAAATTCACTCCTGCTCAGGACAAAACAGACTAAAATAAGGAATGGACAGAGTATCCACAAGTATCATTTGCTTTACTGTATTTTGTTTCAATGTTTGATTAGTATTTGGCAAAGCAAATATGTATAAATGGAACTCTGGACTTTTAATTTAAAAATCATAGTACCTCTGACTTCAACTAAACCTCCCAATGGGGCTATAGTGGACTTCTAGTGCAGAAGCCAAGTCTGCAGAATTCAGTGGTTCTGGCAAAGTTTATAAGGAACCATGATTTCTCTCCAAATATGCAAGGGGGAAGAAAGAAAGAAACTTTCCTTAATCCTAGAAGTAGGTGAAGGGTAAGGTGGAAGAAGCATAAACATATTCTTCCCCTTTTATTTACTCACTATTTATATTGTAGGAATGTTTTGATGTTCACTAGGCCAGGTTACTGCTATGCACAAATTATTTCCAGCTATTTAGGCAAAGCTGGAATCCAAAGGCCTACTTTCTACAGCACATTGACTCTGTATACATTGACTTGTGGGCGTGCATCTATAGTATCTTTGTATAAATTAGTTCAATCCAGATATTGCTGTTGTATCTTTCTACATCCTGATGTGAGAAGATAACAAGCATACTTTTCTTCCTCCAGACTGAACTTAGAAGTCTAAAGAATGCTCCTTTCATTTGTTCACTAGTGAGGTGTAATAGGTGTCTGAGAAATTTTCCTATGTAATATGGCATAGAGAAAGCTGGCAAAAGGATTACATGCTGGTCTTATTTCCAGGCTCTGATACAAGTGGTACCTGTTCAAATACATTACAGCACAGAAGTTTTCTGCTTGATAAAGAATTGCAGGAAGCAAAAATTAGGTCATTTCTTGAAGCTGCAATAAATTACACAGAGGGACAGGAGACAGTGTGTTGGTGATTTCAAGTCAAATTTCCCTTGCACTGAGCCCCATCCCCTACATGCCACCAAATACTGATTGAATTGAGAGATATATGTGTAAAATTATCGTTTCCTAAAGTTATGTAAGATTTGGGTCAACTTTGGACCAATTTCTGCCTCTTTTAATGTGTTTCATTTTAAGCATTCAGCACCTTCAGACATGCTCGTCATGGAAAATTGCATGCAGAGTAACTGAAAATCATCCCATTTATTTCCATTGTCAGGTCTCAGCAACAACATTTCCCTTGATTCTCTCTGTCCCACAAGGTACCACTTTCTGGAATGAAAATTTTGTGGCTGCTACCATCAGACACATATGCTATTGCTTCCCATCTTTCATCTAAAATCACTGACTGACAGGTCTGACAGAAACAAATAGCAGGTGGGTTGATAGATAGTGTTTGGATTTGCTTTAAAGTACTTATCTCTCTTTCTCCTTTTTTCTTTTTTTATTTTTTTATTTTTTCCCCTGGTTCAGCACCTTTTTGTATATAATCGCTAAGATCACTACTTCCAGTTTGCTAGGTATGTAGTCATGGGTCAGTACACTAATGTTATCACAGCTGGGTATATAATTTCATGTTACTTCCTTTGGAATATCATGTGCTCTGTGGGGGTTATTTATTTATTTATTTTAAAGTCTGTATCATATTCCTTTAATTCTTTTACAAAGAATGGTTTTCAGTTTTCTTTCCTTTATGGTATTACAGGGTGGACCAGCAATATGGTAAATAGCTTCTACATCTCTTGCTATTTTAATTCTCTTCTCAATAGGTGCACTTTTGTAGGTGCCAATAGATCCCATCTGTGCCCTAGTTGAAATATTACGAATGATGCAGATTAAGAATACATTTCAGCAGAAATATGGGGAAACTTGGGCAGGTCTGCTTTAATAGTCTGTTGGCTTCTTATTCCTCCCCAAGAGAAGGGGAAGGTGGGCAGAACAGAACGATCCTTGGCTTTAGAATTTGCCCTCCTTGTGCATTAGTGAAGAGTTCAGATTTGGGAAATCAGTTCACAGTTGTTAATATTTGCTTACTTGCTGCAGCTTCACTGTTATTGATCATAGGAATGCTTGCTAGAACATGATAGCCTTATATCTAAAATGAACATATTTTTTTTCCTGTGTATTTGCTGATATCTTTTATTAATGAAGAAAGAACCGTTGTACTAGAGATATTCTATGTTGAAATTAAGTTATGTGAGGCATAAACCAGTTACTCTGAGGCTAAACTAGGTCAAGGAAAGAGGTTCTTTTTTTGTGTGTGTGTGTATCGTTGCCAAAATCCATCTAAAATTGTAAACGCATAATATAAAAGAATTAGTATTAGTAGAATATATTTTTTTCAACAGCTAGTGATTTGTATCTCCATTTTGCAGAAAGAGGATCCAAAGCAGAGAGCATTTACCTAGTTTCTTCAAGATGACAGAATAAATCAATGACAAGAATTGAATGCAGGTGTCATCTGACACAGAAATCTGTCTCTATGTTACTGAGATTTCTGACAGTGGAATTCTGCCATAGAACAAAAACGAAATATTGTAATTTTGTGTTGCTTGGAGGCGGTCATGGGTTTAGTGTCTCCATGAGAGAAAGGAATCTTGAGCCAACACAAGAAGATTATTTTTACTTTGTTTATTATATATTAATGGGGAAACTGCAGTTTTATGATATGAGTGTTCATTTGGGAGTCTGTCGGTACATTATGTCACATCTTGTTCTTCCTTGTCACTCCTTCAGTAAAAGCCAGGAGATATATAAGGTCATACTTGTGAGTTGTTTCAGTTCAAATTGCCAGCAATGAGGAATACACTCATGTATTTTGCATTGCTATTACCCTGATGGATTACCTTCTGCTCTAAATATGTGAAGAGTTGTTTCAGAAAGAGACCGCTTCTTTTCTAGATGTTTAATAGTGCCACGCATTCTATATATAACAAAATCATCATCATCAGTATGAATTTGTGGATTCTAGCTTTGTGAGAAAAATAGTGATTAGAAGCAGGGCAGTCCTTTCCCTGTAGCAGAAAGGCTGAAGTGGAAGCTCTTGGGCAGCCTTGGTGGTTCATTTTTCTTTCCTTCCTGCTTTGCTTCTGTTCTTGTTGGAATATCTGGTATGTCTTTTATTTTTCGGTTTAAAGGATCATTAGTGCTCAAAATGTTAGAATTTCTGTTCTAAAACCTAAGGATGAGAGGCAAGGGAGGTGTAGCAGTGGGTTCATGCTGTCCTGGCAAAATCAGATGGAGGGGGATGAAATGGAAGAATAACATCCTGAAGGACTTTTCTTAAAGATGCTGCATTGATGCCTGCTGAATTGGGGAAATCTGGCTTCCCCATATCAGCTTCCTTGTCCACCTTCTCCCTTTAAGGTGGCAGATCCAGGAGGGAGTTAGGCAGGTCAGCATTTGGTAAGGTAACAGGTAACTCTAACTGTGAAGAAAGGAAGACTGGATCTATTTATAGGGTAAGGAAGAAAGAATAATAAAGTCTAGGTTAGGATAAAAATTCATAGGCTTAGCCAGATCTCTGAATCTGGTTCACCAGAAGTTCGTCTGTCACCATCTACCTGAGTCCCTTTCTAGGAGCTTTTGTTAGTATAGATAGAAGTTATGTTAACAAAAGTGACAACACATTGCCCTCTGATTATTCGTAAGAAAGAAAATTCACCCTGTGAAGAAGCTATGAGGAACTGTTTGGACTTCCTTCAGTTTCTTTGGGATTCCCAGTAGGAACAAATCTGACATGAGAAGGATTATTTTTTTAAATAGCAGTACTATTTAAAAATATCTCTATGAAACAGCAGGGAGGATGTGGATTCAGCAATTGCAGAAAGTGAGACCCTTATGTGATCAGATGTTACTAAGGAGGAAAAGGTCATTTGTTTCTTCATTCTTTACAATGACATCTTGCTTTAAGTTCTTTAGAAAACTATTATACACTAACTATATATGGATTTGTGAATGGAGCTGGCATGGTTTGAGAACAGCTATTATTCAAAAAACCAGTTGTCATTAGCTCATCACAAGTATTGGTGGACTCAACAGACCTGTGAGAGAGACTTAAATGTCCTGTCCCTTGCAAGCAATTCCCACAGCCTGGTTTGAAAGGCACACTGGAAACTCCCTCTGCTGTGCATTCTAACATGACAGGATTGGCTATAGAAAGATTGTAGGAATCTTGTTTGGATGATTGTTCCTGTCCTGGTTTGAGCCAGGATAGAACTGATTGTCTTTCTTTTCATTCAAGTCTCTTCTGAGTAACAGCACTTGCTGATATAACAGCACATTTTCCAATCAGTGTGATAATGCTCTCTATTTATAGTCACTGCTGGAGAATGGTATGCAGAGCCAAGGCCACTGCTTGGTTCTACAAAACATCCTATGCTCCAGAAGCAAAAGGGTGTAAAAGGCTCATACCTGTGACCCTTCTGCAGGAAGAGGTGGATTGGACAGGTGATCAAAATAGACTATTCTATCCCATACATCTTATACTCTCTACAAATCTGAGAGATAATGAGAATAAATCTCCTTGTCCATGGTTGATGTCCTGGAGGGACTCCTTATATTCATCTGCCTTTAATTCTGATCTGATTCCTGAATCTGTGTGTTTCTGCGTCTCTCTCCTGTCTGATGCTGACTCTGGGACTGTTCCAGGGCTGCCCTGCAGACTCAGTGGTGATGGGAGTAGGGGGAGTGTGGTATTGATTTTGCATATATTTGTATATATTTCATTATTTTCCTTTCCATCACTGCTGTTTCATTAAAGCTGTGTAGATTAGTTTCCAACCCATAAGTCTCTCTCCCTTATTCCCTTTCCTTTCCTTGCAGGGGAAAAGAGAGAGGTTAATAGAGAGCATCTGTAATTTTTGTTTAATTGCTGGCCTAGCGTTAAACCATGACATGATTGTTTCCATGATCATTAATCTCAGTATCTGGGGGAGATCAATAATAATGTGAAAAAAAAAAAATCTGCTGTACTGTCATTGGAATGTGGTTGTATATATATATTTATGTGTGTGTACATCCAGGTTTGTAAGTTTAGCTGCAGATATCCTCAGCTAACAATTACAAGACCTTTTAAAAAATTTAATG
This sequence comes from Heliangelus exortis, assembly GCF_036169615.1. Taxonomy (NCBI): domain Eukaryota; kingdom Metazoa; phylum Chordata; class Aves; order Apodiformes; family Trochilidae; genus Heliangelus; species Heliangelus exortis. Next base: position 23,711,063 of record NC_092425.1, on the reverse strand, counting down.
ATCAGAGACTCCCATTTAAGTGTCCTCTTTTGGCACAGAAAATAAAAGCTGATGCTGACAGATTCAGGGGATAGTAACAAGGACTGTAGATCATAAACCACCAGATTCAAAGCTGAAATAAAATGTCACACCAGAAACTACAACATAAAATTGTTAATTATTTTAAAAGTCATTTAGACTCTGATAAACATATACAAATTCTTTGGAACAGTATAAAATTTTTCTTCCTTTGCTAACAAAGACAAACATTTGTATTTAGTTGCTCTGGCATTTTTGCAGGGCAGTTTGAGGATATCCTATTAACTAAGATTGCAGTTAATTATCTGCTTTATTGAGTATTTGTTTTCATTTGAGTGATCTTTGTACTGCTTGCCGGATAATTTTTATGTGGTGAGGAAACTCATTAGGCCTCCTACTATACCTACTTGCTGCAGTCTTACTTGTCTGAAACTGAAAAATCCAGCTAACGTGAACTGAATCTGTTTGGAGCTGTAAACCACTGCAGCTACCTTTGCTTCATTAAAATGTGGAAAAACATGTGCTTGTTTTCATTATAATTTATAATTGCTTTTTTTTTTTTCTTTTTCTTTTTTTTTTTTTTTCTTTTTTTCCTGCTTGATGTAAATTGGAACTGGCCTTTATTCTGACATAGAAGATACAGCATGAAATCAACAACTTTATTTTATCACATGAAACAGATGGTGAAGATCACAGAGATTTCCAAGAAAAGACAATGTAATTTCAGTGCTAAATTACCCTTGCTGAAAGGCCTTACCTCCAGGAGTTGATAGAGAATACAACTTTATGGTCTATTTCTTGTTCAAGTCTAGGATTAGCTAACCATAGTCTAGGAGAGATTGAATCTTTGCTTTATATTTGTTTCAAGTGTCAAAATCAGGCCACAGTGTAATTATTGGGAGTTTCACAGCTGATTTGAGTGGTCCTTCTTTCACTCAGCTGTTTGTACAATTTATTACTGTGCATAAAGCAAGTGAAGAAATAAAGTGATCAGATGAAAAATTCCTGAGCTACTGAAGCCAGTGACAAAGCTTTTGCTAATATGCTAGGGATGGCTCAGCCCTCTTCAATGCTGTAGTGTGACAATCCTTCTGGGTCTTCAAAGGTATTTCTTATTTCAGGAGATAAACAATAGCTGCTTTTCCTCCTCAGGGACAAACAGGAAAGCAGAATGTGTACAACTCGAGCTTTAAGGGTGACAGAATGTACATCTTTTGTAGAATCTTAATCTCAGGGTAAATGGAGTTTGTATTTAAACATATGTTTTTTGAATCGTTGGGAAGGGCACACTCCAATGCAGTCTGGGTATAGGTAGATTCCTATGTTCCCCTACTCACCTGAAAAAGTTCAAAAAAGGGTGTTTAGACATAAATGTGCCAACTGCACAGTGGTTGATAGTAGAAGTGTATTCTAGAGCCTCGCAGAAAAGCAGTTTAGTCATGGGAGAAAAGTACATTTTAAGTAGAGGACCTAAATATTGCAAGTCCTTCACTGCTGCAGAGGACTCACATGCAAGGACTATAAACCAGAAACTAAACATGCTCTTTTTTAGTTTTCTGCTCAGACAAGGGACCACTGTGTGCTACAGTTGAATCAGTTCAGAGTTAGGTGGGCACCTGGTTGCAAGATGTTTTCACTTAGGTGCCCACCAGTGATGCAAGTTCATCAGTAACTGGGACAAAACTCAAAAACAGTCAAGAAACTTGGAGATGCCACTGCAGCCAGTGAAGTCAGCCTGTATTCACTTGGCTAGAATACTTTTTGGAGCTGAATGTGTCTGCAATAATTAGCCTGAGGAGAGGGCAGATTGATTTAAAAACTACTCTGATGTGTTACTACTTGGGGTTTGTGATGCATCCTGTCTAATTGAAGTTGCAGCCATTTTCAGTAAGCCAGAAGCAATATCGGGTCACCTAAATAAAAAAATAATTATAAAAAAATGCACCAATGAACTTCCCAGGGGTCATATGTGTGTTGGTAGCTCAGTTTTTGGCAGATGAACTTTTTAAATCAGAAACCTCCCGGGTCTCCTGCCAGTTCTCCTACCTAAACTCTCAGCAGGTTCCTTATCACCACTTCAGAATGGAAGATTCCAGGTTTCTAGGTCAATGGTTTTCAATGGCTCATCCATCACTTTTATATTGAGAGGCTGCAATGAATTGCCATAAATTTATAAACTGACTTAATAAGGATTTTTTGCTTTATACATAATTCTTTAAATCAGAATGAAAGTTACATTTTTGTTTTGCTTGCATCTAATTATAAGTAAGATTGGCTTTTAGAAGTCTGCTGAGGCTCCTGCATTTACAAAAGTGCAACACCTTTAAATTAACTTGTTTTTCTAGTTTTAAGAGTGTGTTCAAGACATTCCAAACTTAGTCTAAATTGTGTAACTGCTAAGGCAGTTAATTGAGACACCTAAATTAGGAGCATCTACCTATCTCATTAAGTCGCCTTTCTGGTTAGTATGGACCAGAGTCCAAGTAACACCTGAATTTCCTTCTGTATCTGAATCCCTTTTCTTATAGCAGAGGAGAAGCCTGGAATGAGTGACAGAAGTTAGGAGGCATGGGTCTGCATTTGTGTGTCTAAAATCAAGTTCTTGTGTATACGTTCAGATACCTCATTTATTAGTTTGATTTCCCACTCTACCGAGCACTCAGTGGTTTGTAGAGGTTTTATTTTTCTGTTCTCAGTTGGACAAAAATTTTCATCTAGTTGCTCTGATATTTCTGCAGCAATGCTGTGAAAAATGGATGACAGAATCACTACTTTTGAAAATCAAGCCACTGACCTCTTTTTAAATGGTTTTAGAACCATAGCTTTATCATGTAGCTTGGAAAATCTCGGATACAGTTGCAGCTATTGTGTGTAAAAAGGCCAGATTACATACAGGTGTGTGTAAGATCACATTGAGTTGAACAACAGTTTCTTTAACCATTTATTTCACTGGTAGGATTTCATTAAACAAAGTGTGAAGTTGTTCCTAGAAATTATTTCCACCTATTGCTTGATTTTCTGTAACGGAAATAAAAAGGTGACTTGTAGACATTTCTAATAATGTTTTCTCTAGCCTTTGTTCACCTGCAAAGGCAACAGGGTTTCCAGGTACTTTACAATTATTAGTCCAGTTTCTGTATTTGCTAATCTGGAAATGGAACAAAATCAACAACGGGACTGCTGTTGGCACCGTAGACAAAGATGCTATCTAATGCTATGCATGCTCCTGCAATGTCTGTAAATAATATGTAAAGTTTTAGGGACCATAGAGCTGTTTTGAAACTTCTAACGTTGATGGGAGTTTTTCTATACTTAACTGGACACAATTTCAGTGACTAAATAATAGTGAGCCTGAAATAATGAAAGAGCACAAACAAGCCTGTCCTAAAACCAATCTGAAGTACATGTGCAATCATTATTCCACTCACATTCATCATGGACAGTTTGTAGGGAGTAACTTTTTCGTTTCAGTGGGACTTGTGGAATGCAATGTTTAAATTGCAGAAGGGTGGCAGCAGTTCTCTGCAGCTTGCTGCCAGATAAAATGGTTGCATAGTTTCACAAATCTGAAGGAAACTGAAGCTTTGCAGGAACTAAAGGGAAACAGTGTTAACATCAGTGGGGTTAGAACTTGCTTCTCCATTCTCTAACTCTTATAACAGCTATTCAGAACTCTTACAACAGCTATTCAGTTTATCGGTGATTTTGATGAAACTAATGAGAAACCAGAAGTTTAACAATGATGTAAGCTATTTACATTAATACTGGGTTTTTTTTTTTTTCATCCTTATCAGGGAAAAGGCTTAAGTCAATAATTTTTAATTTACTGTAGCTATGGAGTCATTGCAATTAACTCCAAGATTGCATACTGTAGACTTAAAAATGGCTTGTTAGAAAAAAAGAAAGGCCAACCACACCAATCGCTTAAAAGAGTCTAATGCATTGCACTGTAACCAAGTCCAAATTCGTGTACTTTTATAGGATAATTTCAACAATAGGTACCATCTGTTTAATGTGTTCATAAAACCAAATATTAATTTCCTGGTAAATCAGTTGTAAACCAGAAAGTATTATTATTATTGCAGTAATTTTTGCATAAGATAAATGTCTCAGCAGCTCAGAAGGTTAAAGTTTAGAATAAGAGCTGGCATTTATTTTTCTCTGCAATTTGGCTAAAATTAAATTGCCCGATCATGAATCCCAGTCATATTTTATCTTTCATTAAAATAGAAAAGACCTGGAAACAATCTGTAGACCACCAGGATGTCTGAAAGCTATTTTCCAGTTATAAAAATAAACTAGCCTTGAATTTATTCACCATCTGTCAGTCTTCTCTTCCTACCAAGGAGCTGAATTTTCAGACAGGCTACTTGTAATGGTAAGGAACAGCTGTAGGAAGCCAGGATACCAAGATTGCTCTAATTATATTAAGACACAGAGCGGCTTTTGGAAATTTGCAAGAGTTCAGTCACAGTGTCTGGGGACGGATTTAATGTTTTCTGGATTCTCAAGAACACACACATTTCCTGCTGTGTCTGAACCTCATCCAAAGGGGATGGAAATTAGCAGAGTGACCTTCACTTGCTTAATTGCCCACTGCATGAGAATCTGTGTACAGGGGAGGGACCGGTACAGGTGAAGCAAGAGACGGTGTTAATCTTATTAAGATAGCACTTGGTGGCAGCAAGAATGCTACTTTACCTCATAACCTTTATGGAACTACTGACTTTGACTCTCTTCTTAGTGGTATCCCATTGTGTTTGAGAAAGAGAAGCAGAAGGTGACTGCATTGTGTCATGTCACACATGTATAGAAGGGGCTCAGATTTGCAAGCAAGTTCTCTCTCACCCTCTTCAGGACACACGCATGACAAGATTAAGGTCACCTGTAACGCAGAGAGGGATGTAACCAGCCTGTTTGTATTGTGAAGTTTCTTTTTTTCTGATAATTATTTCAAAGATCTTTCAGTGTTAATGCACTCAATAAATGTAAGGGTAACTGTATTTGAAAAGGCCCAGATCTTATTTTGACTGCCTGGGATTCTTATTGGTACAGAGAGCTGGTTCAAAAGGGGCTTCTCTTCTCAAGAGTGAAACAAGCAAAGAGAAAGCTGAAAGGCACAACAGAAGAAGCTTCCCTACCTGTATCCCATAATGGCTTTGACTTCAATATAATAATAAATTACCCAGCAAAAATACTTTGGGATCAAAGCTATATGACCTTGAGCTGTAAGACTGACAGGCCAGATCTCCTCGGAAACCATTAGAAGAGTAAATGGAAAGCCTATTCCCCTATCACACACTTACATAACAAAGTGAATAAAATTGCTTTCCAGAATGAATAAAGAGCAAGAATAGTTAAGGAATTATTTGACAGCATTTTCAGTTTGAAGATAAGTGATTTTTATATACGTCTTTCATCTTAGTTCTTTTATTTGAACCAAAGCCGCTTAAAGTTACCATGACATATGCAGGAAACTACTGACAGACTTCAGGACTCACCCCACTGGAATATGGCAGTAAAAAAGGAGACACGAAGTATGAAATTATGATTTCTGTCAGATGTACAGAAAGACAGGGCCATGCACCAGATTTATGAAACAATGCAAATAGCTTCTTTATAACAAAATTGGAAGGGTATGTCAGATTTTTCCTAAACTTTGTAACTATGCTCTTTTCCAAAGCCTTGCAGCATAAGGCTTTCAGTTCCAGACCTTTGAGTAGTTTGCAATTGAAATATACATGAGGAAAAGCTAGATAGCTGGCAAATAATATATTCTCATAGAGTTCATTTGAGCTACTGTGGCTCACAGTTCTGCTATATGAGTTGTCGTGCTTAAAGCAGAAGACTCCAGTGACTATGCAGGCACAAAGACTGAAGAACTGGATGCCAGGCATTTTATAAAAATCTAAGGAGACAAGTAATTATCTGTATATTAGAACTACATCTCTGTTCTTCAGTCCCCTTGGTACCTCTGCTTGGCATGGAAATTCTGACCCTATTAACACTGACTGAGTCTGAGGTTTATTTTTGGAAGCTTTTAAAAAACAGCTGGGGAGTATATTTCACTTGTAGTCATATGCTGTGGCTCCTTTTTCACGTCTTAGAAAGCTGAAAAAAAATCCCAGGGCCCTTCTTGGCCTTATTTGACTTCCATATTAAAACATTTATATTCTTAATCTTATCTACTTTTTGTGGGAGATAAAATGGCTGAGTAATACTTCTATTTGATAAATTTCAAAAAGCTTGGTTGAAAGCTAGGTCCTCCTATATTTACCTTTTTCAATGTGCAATTTTGCAGGTTTGTCTGGAAAATTAAAAATATGTGCTCAGCTTTCATACTGTATTCATACAGTATTTAATTGCAAAGTGATAGTATGTCTAGGTTATTGCTGTGACTTCAGATGTTTTGATTGTGTAATTCTTTGGGGCAAGGCTGTCTAAATTTCTCAGTATTGCACTAAAGATATCCACACTTAAACTTAGATATCCTTTGCTAATCCAAAAAATCATTGCTGCTTTCCTTTAGAGTTTTCTACAGGAAAGAAATGAATCACCATGCTACAACAGGACCTCTTACTGGAGTGCTACACTCACAGTTCGGGTTCATCCTTTGAACCTCAATCCTCATCCATACTTGTGTCTCCTGTATTATATATATATTTATATTTTTTAGGTTTATAGAAAAAAAACCAAATTACATCATTTCACATCCTGTGGCAGTCCTGTCTATCAGGTTTCTGTATTTTCTGTTTCCATTCTAGTTACCTACTTTCTGGAGTGCTGCTTCTAAACTGTTACTCATGGCCAGACTGTTACTTGTACCAATCTTTCTTGAAGTATTAAAAGAAAATATTTTCCTTTTTTTAATAAAAGTGCAAAAATCTTTCAGCAGGATAGACTAGTCTCAAAGAATTACCAGCTGGCTTGTGCTAACCCCAGCAATTTGAATAACCCTACAATTTCTCACCTGATTATGTGCCATTTACTTATTAAAAAGTCATAAATTTTCTTGGATAAACTTTTAGCATCACTACTAAAATGGAATTTTTTTTATTAAAAGTAAATAAATGGAACACCATGATTTCAAAGAAACAAAGAGTTCTTGGAGCCTGCTTGCTGGGAAGCAGCTGAGCAGTAGCCAAAATTAATTTGTTCCTTGGATCTTACTACTCTGAAATTCCATACCACTCAAGATTTCTTTGATGGTGTTTGGTTATCTTTTAACACACCTATGACATTCAGATGACATTTTCAGAGGTTAAAAGAAATTAACTGCTCACACCCCACTACTTAGGAATATTGTGGGAATCCTGGTAAATTTTTTTCAGGAAACAAGGTTTTCTTTACAAAAGCTGCACAGATTTACTTCAGCCTCTTGAATTGCTCATTTTTTTGGACAATAAATAATGGGGAAAATCTATGAATTTCAGTTCAGCTTTGTCAAAATTAGACATATCTACATTGGTTTCAGAACTCAGCTTTATTTGAAATAATCTAAAATTATAATTTAAAGCAGAACAGTACCTGATAGTATAATTTAATATATCCTTTCTAAATTTAACAAATGTTTCAGTGTTCTGTTTTATTTTATGGTATCAGCCAGAAGCATCTCCAAGAGTTATTCAAACAGCTTAAGGAATGTGTGTTCCAGTCATTTAGACTCACTACAAATGTTCCTAGCCAACAGTAGCTGATTTTATAAGTAAACAAAGTTACTGTGTAAGGAATATTATTGATATACCTTACTTTTGGTTTTGACCTGACTTTACAGAAGGAAATGAAGAGGATAGAATCAGTGCATATACAAAAATCTCTGTGAAATTGCTGGAAAGATCAAAAGACCAGAGCATGGAAGCTTTTCCTTAGATAACAAACACATTGATGACAGTGAAAAACGGTATATTAATGTTATCTGCATTACAATGTATAATGGAGCTTTTGGCAAAGAAAAAGCAGAAATTCTGGAACTGAGAGTACATGACTGAAGATTGGGCAATGATTTACAGTTGGAGCAATAATTAAGAACATACTTGCAATGAAGAAGAATTGTCAGGTAAGGCTTGTCTGTAAAGTCAGTGATCAGTCAGATGAAAACAAGTCTGATTGTCTTAGTGTTCTGAATAGGTAACTTGTTAGATCTGTTGGCCAGCCCTAATTTATTGCACTTTTTGATCTGGCAGAATTTCTTGTAAAATCTTTTCTCTAAAAGCTCCTTCAGAAAACTATTTCTGTCGACTTCACCGTCTTTCCACTTCGGTTACACAGAGCACCATCACACATGAGGTGCAATTGGGTGATGTTATAATTTATAGTTGGATTTGATCACAGTAGCCTTTCAGGTTTGAAAGTGGTAGTTCTAAATCTCACAAGTGGTCATTTTGATGGAGAATACTGTGAAGTGGAAAAGAGGAAGAAGGCTAGAGGTTCAGTCACAGTCATAGATTCATTCTGAGCTGGGCCAGATAGGGTACTGTGATTAGTTTATGCTAAGTGTAGTATACTCTATATAACCAGTTATTTTGCAAGCTTCAGCCTAAAATAATATTTATCTATTCATGCCTAAAATAATATTTGTCTATTTTCTAGGGGATTTTGTTTTCATGGTTCACACTGACCTGTGGGTAAAATTCTTTCTCGATAGTATGTAATTACTTACTCAATGCTGAAGTCCTTGATGAGTGTTTTGAGAAGCCCAATCAGGATGAGAAAACACATGAAAATGTATCCTGCTGCTGCAGACAACAAATTTGTCCAGTCAGAAAAGATTGGCCAGCTAAGCCATTAAAGTTATCACACTCACATAACTGCTTGGGAAAGGTCTGCTATTCCTTCATGGTTTTCAGTACTGTAGGACAGTGGTCTAAATGAAGAGCATCATAAAGTTTTTACTAAGCTTGTTTTAATGAGTGATTGTTAGAAATGAAGTACCTGTTTTCTTGCTCTATTTATACTTTATTGGATCCCCTACTACTAATAGAAAAAAATTGACTGTTGCATGGAGGAAGAAATATTTAATTTTCTTGTTTGTTTCTTCTCACTGTTGTTTTTTCTTTGGCTGCCCTGCTCAGTCATTTGGCCTATTATCAAGAAATGTATATGGAAGACACTGTTCAAACTGGCCCTTTTGTAATAAGGACTTAAGTAGGAAATACACTCCTGGCTTGCAACTTATTCACAGAACATAATAGTTGCAATCTAAAAGAAACATTCACTAGATAACTGAAGTCTCCATGTATCTTCTTTCTGCTCTGAGACACTTTCATACTTGTCAAAATCAGTATCCCTTGTTTGTCTTTCTCTTGACACTGTACTGCTCACTGTCAGACTTCCTTGAGAAACATACTGCTCATACTGGAGATACTACTTTTCCTCTTTTTTTTCTTTCTTTCCTTCTATCCTTCTTTCTTTCCTTCTTTCCTTCTTTCCTTCTTTCCTTCTTTCCTTCTTTCCTTCTTTCCTTCTTTCCTTCTTTCCTTCTTTCTGTCTTTCTCTCCCCTTTTCCTGTTGAGTTAAAAGTAAAATACCTCATTTCTCCAGAGGTCAGGCAGAAAGACTTCCGTGCTTTTGGAAGTTGTGATTAATTCATGGAATTTGAAAAAAGAAATCAACCAACTGATTTGGACAGGAAGACAATGAGAAATTATTTTGAGACACTGCAGGCAATTTAATTAAAAATAGGATTTTTTTGAGCAGTTCTAATGTGTGCTACCTCAGGTAACCTGACGGGAAAGGTTTTGCAAGCTACAATGACATCTGGCGAAGAATCACATGTAGGAATTATGCAGAGGCAATAAAAGGCACTTAATTAGCATTGCAAATAGTATTCCAACATTTATGAGATGTCTGCAAATTTGCATACAGATACGTAATTACATAATTTGCAGCTGTTTTGTTTGTTCCATAAGACCTTGCCACTTTATTAGTAAAATATGTAAATCAGGAATTAATCCCTTTTATTGTCTACCTTCTTGGTAGTCTATAAATATGTGGCAAATAACAGGAACTTGCTATCAGCTCTTTTATGTGAACTTTGTCATATTGCCTCAGAATCATGTGGAAACAAAACTGTATCCTCTGGCTTACTTAGTCATAGTGATCTTTTAAGAGGTTTGTAAAGGTATCACCTTTATTATTAGTTTTTTACTCTCCATTCATCTCTGAAACTCTAGTTTGCAGGGACAAGCTGCAAATCTCCTTTGATTTATCCTCTTCCAGTTTTAAAGAGACTTAAGTTAATATTTGTTCTCATTAATACCTTTCTGATAACAGTAGTTATCTTGTGTTACAAGTAAACAGAGAAGGCTGGGAGGGAAGGATATCTCACCAAACAAGAGTGCTATCTAGGTATCTTATTAAATTCAAGGTGAAGCTAGGCAACTCAAATACTTAAAAAGCAAAACTGGATCAAATTGTTAGCTAGAAGAAATATTACTTCATATAGCTTCCTATAGATGCCTACTGTGTAAGATTTCTTCAAAGCAACAAGGAAGTTCAGAGCAGAAAGGAAGAAGAGTCTTAGAAAACAGTGACTGTGTGTCCCCCAGAAGAACTAAGTGTCTAAGTTTAATTTGTATTTGGAATTTGACTGAGTTGTGTACTGCCAGTTCCATTAACTCTCTTCCAATAGGTGAAAATGGTTTACAGTAATTTAGCCTAAAGTATATGTATTTTAATTGTCTCTGTAATGCTTTATTATTTTTTTTCTTGTAATCTGAATGATGGGCTAAATGACAATCTGTTTACAGAATAAGCATAATTACCAATGAATATATCTTTAAGAGTTGTTGTTTTGTCTGATTATGATAATGGGAATTGCAAATGAAATTTTTCTGCCCAGAATGATTGATCTGCCTCACAGGCATTGCCAGCAATAATTTTATGGAGGGACAGAAATTGTTGTAACTGAAAGAATAAAGTAATGAGCCTGCATAAATGCACAAGACAAAGAAAGGAGCAGCAGACTTCTTTTGCTCTAAACTGAGTGGGTGAACACAATGATGAATGTTGTTCTCTCTGCCGACTGCTCCAGCAGAGTGTTGCTGCTGGTAGTAGTTCTACTGAAAACAGAAAGAATGAAACCAAGGTCTTGCTTCATCTTGCTGTAGCTAGACTTGGTTTGATACTTTTTAGAGAAGAGTTAATTAAGCATAGGATGAGTTGGCATTGGCAGTGCAGATAGTTCTGAGCTTTTTCCGCACCACTTGGCTGCAGAAGAGGACCCAAAGTCACAGACAAAATCCCTATGATTCAAGCCTAGTGCACCCTAAATAGGCTGGCTACTAGCTGGGTGTAGATGGAGAAGATGTCTTAGCTCAGTGCCTGCTTTGCTTCTGAACAGAAGCTCTTAAGCCTGCATGGTGTCCCACCGGGCCCCAGAAATAGCTTTTCGGTGACTTGTATGTCTCCAGATGAAGCTGAAACTTTGGCATGATCACCTCTGCTGTCCTGCTCCATCTGCTGCCCCTTTTTAATTGGCTTTAGCTCTGGTGCACTTTGTGTGTATTCCACGTGCTGGGTCTTGAATCGTGTAAAATGTCTTTTGCCAGAAGAAAAGTGGGAAATGATGCTCTGGCATGGCGAGAGAGTGGTTGTCCAGAAGTGACAGTGTTTGGGAATGCTTCGACTTGCTGGGCAGAGGCTGGCTTTAAGCTTGCTGCTGAGCAAGGCTGAGGACAGAGACCTCAGTTGTGGGTCAGGGCACCAAAAATCTTTCTTGACGTAAAGAAAAGGCCAGAAACGTTTCTTGATAAATTTGTATGGCTGTGAGTCTGTCTCCTTTTTCATGTGAGGTATGAATCTTCCAGCACCAGATGGGTAATGATGAAAATTATTTTTTTGTCTTCTAATGAAGCTTCTGCTTTTGTTTGGTTCTTGCAGCTACAGTTATTAATACGTACATGAACATGGGACGTTCCCTTGAATTAAAGGTCCATAGGATTTTTTCTCTCAGTTAAGCTGTGTATTTTTGAGATGTGCAGCAGAGCTCTTTCTTTTTAAAAGGCAGGGAAGTTCCTACTGGTTTGATCCAGTTTCTAATTTTTTTTTTTATTATTTTTTATTTTTTTAACAGCTTGAAAAAAATTCATCTGAAGATTATAACTGATTTTTTTATCGGTGCCGTGCTACACCCCGAATCTAGGACAAACCAATTAGAAACACATGTCTTTTTGTCAGCTGAATAAATCTGGCTCAGCAGAGTGGAAGCCTGGAAACTCAGACGTTTGGAGGCAGCAGGCTGCCTGGAGAAATTGGCGATATAACATCCTCTGCAATGCTGAGGCCAGGCAGGAGTTGGCTTACAACTCGTGACCATGTGCCTACATTTCTTAGGACTTATTTGGAAACTTCAGCTTAATGGGAATCTATCCTGTTCTATCCATGGCTTTTTTTCCCCCTGGACATTCCTTTCCTATTAATAAGAAAGGAAATGGTATATACAAAGTCACTTTTTATTGAGCTGTTGAAAAGGAACTATAGTTACATATGCTTCTGCAGCAGCTGGCACAGTCCTGCTCTTGTCTGTCATCTCTAGATGCTCTTGTTATTTGAAATGCTGAACTCACGTTAGAAAGCCAAAGAAATAATTTCCTTCTTTCAGTCAGGAATAGGATGGTGGCAGAAACTCCACTGTCAGTTTAATTCATCAGCTTCACTGACTGTATTTCAAATTTAATAGTTTTCAAATATATTTCTAATTTGCTGCTAAGAAAATTAAAATAAAATTCACAAACGCCTTGCCAAAGGCAGTGTTCAATACAAACTAATCTGCACCTCAAGAAGTGATTCAATTTTTTTTGTCCATAACTGCTCATAATTAGTGTGTCTGCAACAACCATGTAATTTTTATTATCTGTGAACAGTGTGGCTGGGGGAATACATCAATATCTGTACATCTAACACTGTGTATTGCTACAGTTCATTTTCTGAGATGCCATGTGTACTGAAGAAAAACATTGACTTTCTCTCTCTATTTTTTTTTTTAATAGGCATAGCAGAAGCCTAGCAGTCTGAAGCAGACAAACAATAAGGATGGACAATACATCTGAAAAACATTTGCATAAGCAATGAACAACGAGAAACAGAATCCAGTCCCAAGATCTCATGAATAGTTGCACGTTTCAAAGACTATGGGAATGTCAGGCAAGAAAAAAAGTACGCCCTGGTCACCATCCAGCAACTGTGAATGTGGAACTGTACAGTGTTTTTCTGTATATGCTTTTAAAAGAATATTAAAAAAAAGAATGGAAGAGGACTGGGACATGAATGAAAATACCACTGATCTTTACTGTTAGCCTTTGGGCCGACATTGTGCAAGATTTTATAGGTTCAACTTTACTATGAAATGGGGGTTATTTGTGTTACTAAATTATGGATGTAACTATGGACAGGATAATTTAGAAGAAGTACCTACGGACATAGACCAGCACTGAGAACTGCTCAGATTTGTGTAGTTGAAAAATGTAGCTTTTGATAAGAAGGAAGATATCAGGTTGAACAGTGTGATGTGAAAGACACTGTGAAGAGAACAAAAATGAAGATGACAGAACTCTTTGAGGTGATGTTTTCTGGTAGTAACTAGGAGAAGAATAAGCCTTGTCATTAGAAAATCCCTTTCTCTGCTGGGCACTGGTCTTGAAAACACTTTGTTTCAAGGGACAGCAAGCAATGCCAACCTGGCCTTTCAGAGGCATTTAGAGTCACAGAATCATACAATCATCAAGGTTGGGAAGGACCTTCAAGACCATCAAGTTTTTCTTGCAGTCAGGGAAGCCTCAGGCCTGTTGCCAAAGGCCCAACCACACCATGAGGAGCCCTCACATTCAGACTGCTTCTCAGCTATGAAAAAGCATCTGTGAGTGCTGCAGGGTAAGTGTACCAGGAAGACCACTGTGAATATGGCTATATATATAATCAGGCATACCCTTGATTATGGCAGAAAACCACACTTTGAATTTAAGCCATATTTATTTTAAGCAGAAAAATGCAATTCAAATTGTTAGATTCCTTCTGTCTAAAGGGAAAACAGCCATTTCTGGTCCTATTCTAAGTTGGTTTTAAGCATTTCTCCTTCACAGTTACTATGAATATGAAAGAAAGAAATTATGAAAAACATCCTGAAAATAGTGTGTCAACAGGACACTTCCATGTGTATGAAGTTCTATAATGAAATACTTGCAATGAAATACTGAAAACACTTCAGCTGTTAAATATCCTGTATTAAACTTCAGAGCTGCAAGTCCCTTCTTCAGGTGAGGAAATTCAGTGGGTCCAATTGGAGCTTCGTGAATGGTGGAAACTGATTTTCCTTGCTAAAGGGAATGGATATCTCCCATAGACCATGACTGTTATGCAGAAGCTAAGGTAATGTTATTTGGAGGAACATATATTTTATTCCTTTGGGTTGCTAAGACTGTTTTTAATATATAAACCAAATTCTGCAGTTATCTTAGTATAAATGCAATTAAAAAGTGAGACTTTCCCTTTTCTGTCTTAATGCATGCTAAAATAATAATAGCAGGACTGATATAGTGTGACTAATATTACAAAGTAATTTTTTTGCTGCAGTTTTAGGGACTATCTGTTGTGATGCCTAAGCAACCTGATTTTTTACAGATTGAATATTTTACATTGGGAATGAAAAAAATTGCAGTTCTTCAAACAATGAGTTGCAATGTAAAAATCATTCACATTTCTCTTTGTGCTTCAAATGTTTATTTTCCTTTTTATTGACTACAAATGTTTTCCAAATGTTTCACTGAAATTGTGCTTAGGAAATAAACATACAAAGAGTATTAAAACTGTATTTATTAAAACAAAGTGAAAAAATCTTAGAGAGCTCTGCCATGTAACTTCTGTGTTTTAAATTTGTTCAGCTGATGCTATAACACATGAAGGTTAGAAATTTAAATATCTTCAACTAAAGAGAAGCACAACACATTGAAGTTCTACTGGGTCAAGTTCCATAAAAATACAAATGCTAAAGCTTATATATAACTGTTTTGGTTTTTTTCCCCCCCATAATTAATGGTAACTTATACATAATTAGATACTAGATACATTTCAAGGACTCCAGAAGATAAATTTTAATTTGAGCTCTCAGTGTTATTACCTCAACAGGGAGCAGTTATTTTGAAGTTTTGGACCAAACAAAATGCTTGAAATGAACTGTGTTATTCTAACAGTAACAGTAAGTACTGGTAAAACTTCTCAATCAAAACTGAAATTCAGGGAACTGTTTAGTGAGATAAATACCAATAAACTACAAAATTACAGCCCATTCCTCTGAGATTCTATGCACCAACAGTTAGTCTTAAGTGATTCAATCATGACTAATTACATATTAGCACTCCTGATCTTTAACATTTCAATCAACTTTTATTTTGCTGTTTATATGTAATTGTCTCTGTTTATGCTTTTATGCAATAACTTTGTCATTTCATTGAAGTTGACATTGAAGATGGTGGAGGCTTTCTCACATCATTTTAATGTTTTAGAATAATTGATATAGATATTATCTTCAGACTTGAACACTGATAAATACTGAGAGCTTTACTTCAAGGCTGTTCAGGCACACTGTTTCAAGGTCCACCATGGCCAATGCAAAGCCTTTCAGTGATTTTATAATTTTGCTTAAAAAATGTTTTCTTTAATTACAAAACCTGTTTAAGATATTCCTCTTTCTCTGCTCACCTCTTTGTTTTTGCTCTCCAGCTTCTCTTTCTGACTGCCTCTGTGTAGTAAACTGTCTTTTGTTGAGATACAGGGAAGGAGAAAGGGGTAATCAAACATCTCTGCATTCCAAACACGACCAGTTGGGTTAAGCAACTTGGAATAGTGTGAAGTACTTAAGTACGTGATGTAGCTGATGTCCAGCCATAAGGTAACTGGACACTGCCAGCTTTGTCAGCCTCATTCTGCATATACACCAAGAGAGAGGTTTGTTACCTCGGATATTTACACAGTGCTGTTGTGACTTCTCTTCCTGGGATCTGGGAAGAGACTGCACTGTGCTCCCCTGCCCTCTGAGACAGGCCAGTCTTCAGAGACAGCTCTGGAATCAGAGAATCATCTTCAGTGTGTAGAGCAGTGTGACCTTAAGTGACCAAATCCATGGTTGTGAATGAAATGTGGAGTCCTTGTACAAAACATGGGAAGAGCCTGATACCGCAGAGTGACACCAAAAGGCACCACCAGAAGAAGGGGAGATGTGCAAAAATGTTTATCCAAGGTGTTATTCACCTGATTCTCTGACTAATGAATCAGAGCTGGGCATCTTCTTGCATTTGGGAACCCTCACACAAAGATGCCACTCTTGGAGTTAATCTCCTAAAGTATGTCTTCTTTTTTCAATAGTCCATGGTCCAGAGACCCAAACTATCTGTTTCTTCCTCGTGAGAAGTATCTCATTTAGTTCACTGTTCATTTGTCTAATGTCTGGCTTTAGTCTGTGTATTCTTCAATTCCTAAAGAGTGACAGAAGTGGCAGCGTGCTCACCATGCAAGTAACTCTGCTGCTTGACCTACTGTACCTACTGTACTGTACACAGCACAGCTACTTCTGTGCTGTGTTCTGCCCTACTTCACGATCTTGTGTCTTGGAGCTCTGCTAGTTTAGGGATCACTGTGTTGTACTCCATTTCCTGATGTAGTTGTGCTTCCGGGATCACCCTTCTACATGAAACCAGTCCAAGGTGTCCTTTAAAACACTGACTCCTCATCTAGAGCCAAACTTTTTGGGTTTGGCCCCTTTTAACATCAACTGAATGTTAACTGTAGTCTGGATAAATGACTCCCAGTTGTGAATGTATTGACTGCAAGATGAACCCTGAAGTAATTTGCTGCAAGTTTCTGGAAGAATCTAAATTTAGTTGTGAAATAAAATCCTTAAACAAAGAAAAAATATACTTGGTGTTCTGACAGCAAAGATAACCTTCTGCTGGGGGCCAACACCATGCTTCTCAATCCATGCTTATGTGCTCAAGTCATTAGCCTCAATTTTCAAATATCTTCTGAAAATATCAGCTCTAAGAGGCGTGGCTGGGTACTTAGCATCTACTGATACACATTGCAGTATAAATTTCTGATGACAGGTCAAATATCCTTTAAGAAAAAATGGTGTATATTTTTGCCTTTTTTGTCTGAAATTACAAAGCACATACACTATTTGAAAAGCATAAATGCAGGCATGAAATATTACTGGATGATTATTAATAAAAACATTTATATTATTATTTGGAGCAGGAAGGCAAACTGCTTTCTAGTTGGGAGTAACTCAGTTTCTGAGGTAGTGTTGCATTAAAGGGGAGTAAAGAAATCTTGCAGAAAATAAACTCCCGTGCAATCTGGCAGACCCTCAGATATTGGAGGAGCTGGGGGCAGCTGGGCTACTATTCTGTAGTAGGCTGGAACACAAGGGTTGGGATTCACCACACTACCCATCCAGTCGTGTTTAATAGGAACTATCGTGCCCACACACTGGAATTTGGTCACCCTCAATGAGGTTTCTCACCACCAGATTAATGAATAGTGTGATTTATTAAAGCAGCAGTATGCAAGTGCTCTGGATTGCTGGTGATAAATTTACTGTCTGCAAAGCATGTGCAAAATACCTAGGTTATGAGTAAAGAAAGTGACTCTATAGATATTTCACAGAGGAAAAGGTGTATAATTCCCAGCAGGGCATTCAGACCAAAACCATTCATGTAGAGAGTTATACTATTAAAGAGACTCTACAGAAATTTATATAATTCCCCAACCAACACTTGATCCAGTAGGGTGTTTGAAGGTTACCCAAGACATCCCAATGAGGGGAAAAGAGGCTTAGCCTGTCTATTGGTCCCAGAAGTCATGGGTATCCCTGCAATGATATCTTCCATGACATCCTTTCCTCTGCTGGGTATTTTTTTACTATTTTACCTGACAGGTGGAACCTGAGTGACTCTAATCAAGCACAGCTTTACTGTGATTGGTGCAAGGTTCTCAAGCTTCACATTTAAAGGTACAGGCTGGAGAAAATTCAGAGTGCAAGCTCAGTGAGGGGTGGTTGCACCTTGGAGGCAGTTAACTTTAGGGATGGAGGTGTGTTTTTGTATTATGATGAGATAAAAATTATCAGAGTTCACCTTAAGGACAGTACTTTGTCAAAGGCTGGCACATTGTTGGCCCAGGGTGTCAAAAGTGCAGTTAGTTGGTACTGTTGCCACAGAGTATGGCTGTGGCATCTCCCTGCTGCTCTACCCTCCATAGAATTTCTCTTGGTGTTAGCACTCTGAGCATCCCTGATAATGCCAACATCAAAGGTAAGTCATGGTACAGTGTCTGCATTCCACCAGCTCCAAATGCTGTGCCTTTACTTACAAAGTACAAATATAGTCTGGGGAATTATTGCCATTATTCCACAGGTAGTTATAAAAACAATTTAGTTTGGCTTCATGGGTTGTTTAGCCCCAGTGACACCTTTTTTTGAGGCAGCAATATATAGTAAATGGTTTTCTTGTGTAAAAGAAAGTGCTGGGTCTTGCAGGGGATGCATTTTGAGGTGTTAAATTGACTTCTGAAAAGCAGTAATTTGTTCTTGTGCAGCTCTATGTCTGTCTACTACTACTTTTCTATTAAGAGATCTTAGGCCAGGTTTGTTTTCCTTTCAGTATGTTTTGTCAAAGCCCTCTGTTGAGGAGACACGAAGGAAGCATATTGTGGTACTCAACTTCACAAGAAACTTCTGGAGCTTTGTACTGGCCTTTCAGATAATAGCAAAATTGAATCATAGCCATGATTTGTTCTTCATAATTTTACAGTTATTAATACTAGAACATACATACCTAATTTTAAAAATAATATGTATTGGCTCCTCAAGTACCCTGTTTGGTTTCAGAAATACCAGAGATGAGTACTAAATACCACCTCGTGGCAGTTCTTCTATTTTTTTTCTTGTGCATACCTTATTGAGGAAAGAAACAGTCTATGAACTTTGGATCTTAAACTACATTTTTTTCCTTAAAATTTTTAAAAATTAAAAAAATTTTACACATCATACATGAATGTGAAAAGAAGTGCAACACATTGTAATCAGTCTGCATTAAACTTCATCACAGTCTCTATCGGTTTGCCTGGGTGTGAAGGGATGGAAAAACAAATTTTGTTTGAACTGGTTTTAGTTCACTTTTGAAATTCCTCTTGGGGTAAGGAAGTGAGTGCCTAGAAACTTATATTTGCAGAGCAAGTGGGAATCTGTTAGAAATTACCTCTAGATAAGGTGTATGAGCTGTGTAATGAAATGCTTTCAATACCACAGAACATTTGTTTTTAATATAAAAGTAGTTGTATATGAGGATTGTCTCCCTGAAGCAGTTCTTGGACAGGTGATTTCCTGCCAGTAAAAATGTTTTCTGAGTTTTTATTGAATTGGTTTTCAATTCCTGCAAACTAGCTATTCTAAGGTAAAAAAAATCAATTCTGACATTTTCATTTTTAACATTTACCTTTATGTCTCTTTTGTAAAAAGAAAAGTAGCAAGTCATTCAATGCACAGCTCTAAGAACTCTAAAAGCCTAGTATCTTGCCCCTGCATGTGGTTAGTAGTGGATGCTTAGGGAAAAACAAAATATGAGGAATAAGACAAGTGTGGTTTGGCTCTTCCTCTGGCCTGACAATTTCTAGCAGGCAGAGAGAGATGTGGTTCTTTTGAATAGCCACCAGTAGACATAATACTCATGAAGGTGTTCTATCTTTTTAGAATGAATGCCAATATTCATCTCCCAAACAGTTCTGTGTCAATGAGTTTCCCTATAAAATGTGGGTGTTGGGTAATTAATTCATATTTCCATCTATTTATTTGCCCTTGAGTACTCAGTAGTTTGTCTTATGTCGAACCGTGACAAGTTGTTTGTTTTTTTCTGGACTATTCATGGGCCCGTAGATTTTCTTCATAGTCACTCTTCATTAATTTCCTGGCTAATAAATATCAGAGCACTAATCAGAATTAGAAAAGGAAATTAGAAGACTCAGACCATGCACTGGAGTGTTGTGTAATTGGGAAAAAAAAGTAACTGCAATTTTGTGGCCAGCAGTATAACTAAAAAACCCCAGGCTTGGCCCTGCAATGTATTTGTGTTGTGTCTAGTGAAGAAAAGGGCTCTTCCAACATGAAATTTGACTGCAGTTTGCTGCAATTGTATTACCATAGTCTTCTTAAATTAATCACACAGAAATGGTTTGAGAGACTAGTAAAGAAAAAAAGTGGAAAAACTGTCTGTCTCCCTTCACATGAGATAGAGTTTATCAGTGCTAAGGTTGCCTGTTTAGAGTAAAAACATGAAAAATCTCCACTAGTTATGTAGTGTACTATATTTCATTGGAGAAAAATCCCAGGTTAGATCCAAAAATTCCATAATTGCCCCCAGGGGGTCAGTAGTAAAAAAGACCAGACTCAAAACCATTTTTTTTTTCACGTTCTGCAGGGCCCTAGAATGTTTTTTATTATATCTTATCTTGTTCAGATAAAGATAATATTTTTAACAAGTTTGTTTATTACCTAAAATAATCTCCTTATGGAAGTTTTACAAAACGAAGATAAAGGAAAAAAAATTCCCCAGCCCTAAAACTTGAAAATTTAGCATTCAAAGTTAAAGCAGTTCTTCTCTTACCATTCATTTGTGGCCTTTTCTCTTTACTCAGGAGACCCATGTGACAGAAAGGGATCTCTTTTTCTCCTATTAATCTCTAGTATTTTATACTGGTGACCAAAATTGATTTAATATTAGTGTCCTGTTAAGGAACATGCTAAAAATCCAGCTGGATTTCTTGGCCACCCGTCTTTTTCTGATGGTCAAAAAACCCTCTACACAGATACACAGACTTTACTTTTCATCCTGCAACATGCTGTTTTAAGAGGGTGTTGCTCAGAATCTGAATCCTGTCTTCTATGTCAACCTGGAGAGCCAGAACTGTAATCTAGGTTATTGGCCTATTATTCCAAGAGTCTCAGAGTGGAAAGTCTGAAGTTAAAGCTTCAAGTGAAATAGAGACCTTTATATATGATGGCAAATGAATAAAGGTGAGTGAAGTTGTTTGCGTAGACAGAGCGTGCCCTGTGCTACTCTGCTATTAGTGCTTCAGATAGAGTCCTCTGCAGTTTCAAAGTGGAATGCTGGGTGCTGGGAAACTTAAAGCAAGTTACAGTGATATCCACTTTTGTGATCAAACAACTGTTTCAAATCTGATAAACAATATTTTCCCTCAAATAATTTTGAAGCACATGCTATTTTCCAGGTTTTTTTTTTTTTTGCAAGGCTGGCTCTTGTGAAATCCATTACCATTGTAGACCTGAAATACATGAAACTAAGCCCAAAGAAGAGAGAACTGTGATTTTCCACTGTATTTGCCTCCAAAATTCTTGCCAGGAAAAATGAGAAAAGGTCTCTAGTTTCCTAATTGTGTCAGACATTCACTGTTGTTCCACCAGCTAATGTAGAGGGTTCAACACTGCGTATGTGTTGAATTCACCAGAATACTCCTTATTTATTAATGAGCTGCTGCTTTAGCTGACCTAATTAATAATCTCATATCTTTGGACTAGGCAGACATTAACCCCCTGCCTAATTATTAATTAACTTATAGATCAGCACAATTTAAGATGGGATATGCATTAACTTCACAGGACCACAAAATCACAGACTAGTAGGGGTTAGAAGGGGCCTCAGGAGAGTATCTACTCCAACCCCTCTGCCAGAGCAGGTTCACCTGCAGAAAGTTGCACAGGGTGGTGTCCAGGTGGGTTTTGAATGTCCCTGAAGACGGAGTTTTCACAACCTCTCTGGGCCTGTTCTGACTGAAAAAAGTCAATTTATCAAAGTTTTCAGACTATGTGATCAAATTTCAATAGATACTAGCTACTTTCTATTCATCTAATGCAATTGCAGATAGCTCCTACAGATCACTTCAATCCATTATTTCCAGGTTACAGACAAGTAAGGGGCAATGGAGATTGGTTTTTGTATTATTTTGGAATTACAAACATGACTTTTCCTTCTTTTTATTTTATTTTAATTAGTTATTTCATAGACACTTTTGGTCTTGCAGAGCAAAGTCCGTTCAACTAGAAATCTCCATGTATTCCACTCATCAACATGTTACAGTCAGCATGTTTTTCTCCTTGATAATTTATTTGATTTTAACCTGTATCTGCTCAAGTAGCTGTGAAACATGTGAGTCCTGAAGGCTTCAAAGGCATAGGGCATTTCCTCTCTAACCTGTTAATAGGGATGGTTTTCCTTAGTTTTGGCCTTCATTTTCCATCTGGCTTACTTTTGACTTCAGCACTGTTATTATCCTCACATAAAATAATTGATTTCCACTGTACTGATCCCTCCTCATACACTAAAAAAATTCCTGGGTACTGTAAATCTTCATCACCAAATCTAATTCTCTTATAAGTATGGAGCTTCTGTTTGGATTAAAGCACTGAACAATGATTAAACCCACTTACATTTTTTCTTTCTTTTGGCTCCTATATTGCAATCTAGGAGGCAGCTTTGAAAAGCTGTCACTATTTTGATAGCCTGTCACTGTATTGTTTTGATCCCTCATGTACTTCAATGCTTAACCTGATTATTATTTATGTCAAAACCAGTAAATGAACAGCTTTGTATTCATGCTTTTAGAGCAGCTTTTACAGTCTGACAGCTCAGTCAGTACTCATGATTTCCCTCTCCAGAACACGTGCTCGAGTGCCTATTGAAGGGAAATTCATGGTAAGTTAGCCAAGAAAATAAATGCAATGATAATGGTATAATTTCTACTGATGAAAGATTCCTGAATATGTAGACTTCAATATTTTAAGGTGTTGGATCCCTTGAATCCCATAACTTAAGAGAGATTTCAGACTTCGCTTTTCAAAGAAGAGTCCAGCACCTTGCAGAACTGGAACTTTGGTGAGCATGGTTTGATTTGCTGTTCTAGGCAGTTTATTCTCTAACTGTTTCTTTCTTCATTGTCTTAATGTCTGGATTACCCCACACTGCACTCTTATTTCTCTTTTTATTCTAGTTAAGAGTCTATGTATCTCTGAATATATCTCCAGCTAAAACACCTACTGACCTAGCCATGCCAGCTAAGACTCTGAAATTGTGTAATCTCTGAGGCTAATTGCTAATGTATATGTTGTTGCAACAAAAGAAAGGAGTTAATTTCACATGTATGTGGGGCTTGTGTTGTGATACAAAGCATACCTTTCTTGGAATAGCTCCATATACACTTTGTACATATACACATACAAATACACTATGTGCTCTTGGCATAGGGCACTGTTAAACTTCCTCATCAGTAAAATGCAGTGTGGTCATCACTCTGATGGGTCTGCCCAGATCAAACGGGCTGTCTCTGTAGTCTGTCAGTAACTACTCCTTCAGTCAAAACAAAAGGTCCAGGGAGTTGTACAGAGCTGGGCCTGTGACATACAGCATTCTTTTGGAGTGTGGAAACTTAGCAAAATGGCTACTCCATTCTCTAGAGGAATGTCTCACCAGTTCCACTCTGACCCCTCAGAATGAGCAGTGTAAAGTCATGTTTCCTTACAGCACCTCACCTTCCCTGTTTCTACTATACAAGCAAACCAGATCTGCCTAAAAACCCCCTGTCATGTGGAGATTGAAAGGTTAGCAGCCGAGGTTACAGTATTTGTTAAGGATTAAACTGTTGAAAACTACTGCCAAATAAGTTTACTTTAAGAGGTCCTTAGGATCTAGACAAAGTTCTCTGATTCCAGTTGCATGTTGTGTTTTCAGTGACACCTCATTAAGGTGAAATGGAGGGACACAGCTGATACTTTTGCACTTTTGGAGTTAGAAGCTCTGTAAAGCTGTCTGACTACTGCAAGGGTATCTTATATGAAGAAAGACTCACAATAATGCAGGCTATACAGGAAAGGCTATACCGGTCAAGTGGCAGCTTGATACTCATGGACGTGATAGAACAGTTTCTGAGATTATTTCACTGGACACAGTATAGAGTTTAAGAAGGAGGCAAAAAGACCATGGCAATATTCCAGAGACATTAATTTAAGAAGCTATATATCATAATCTCATAATTGTGAAATGAACTAAATGAAGCATTTTTTAACAGTAATGCTTTCCACAGTGTTATGAAAATGTGATGCTGCTATTATTATTCTTTGAGACAGTATTTACCACTTCTCTTTCTTCTTTTTATTTAATTTTTTTTGGCTTGTCCTTTGTTGCTGAATCCATTGTAGTCTATGTGGATAAATATGTGAATGATACCACTGGAGAGGTCTGTATGAGTAAGTAAATGGGGCCATGGCACTAGCTTAAATATTGGCCTAAGGCTGTGCCTAGTTGTTAACACAGTTCCTGGCACTGTTTTTGGCCATGCCATGTAGCATTCTCCTAGATAATGTGTGAATACAGTGTGGGCCAGGAGAGTTTCTTCAGTAGACAGTTGGATGCAGACACTCTGTCTTAGAAGAGAAGCCAAGCATGTGCTTATGAGTCAGATCACAGTGCTTAGTCTCAGATATGGAAAATGTTCTTTGCCTGTTTTTCGTTATTTGTAAACATGCAGCCCCTAGTTCCAAGGCAAAATCAGACAGAGATGTGGGTCTTTTTCCAGTACCTCTTTCTTCTCTTCTTAATGTCTGTAATCTGTAGATGGAGATCTTGGATTTTAAAGTTAGTGGCAAGAAAAGAGAGAGGAGACCAAGTTTATGAAGAAGGGTCAAATGATGTACACTTCTCCTCTCATCCATCTTTGTGGAAAGTTCCAGGAAGAAGATATGAAATAACACGTGGTTTATGAGGGATGATAGAGTCATAGGATACTCCAGGTGGAAGAGACTTCAGGTATTGCCCAAGCAGGACCGCATGTGAGGTCAGACTGCTTTGCTTACTATTTTATCCAATCAGGTCTTGAAAATCTCCAAGGATAGAAACTGCATGGCGTCTCTGGGCAACTCCCTAATTGCTCAACTGTCCTGATGATGGAAAAGATTCTTCTTATATCTGAATCTCTGTTGTTTCAATTTATAATTACTTATGCTCAGCTTCCCTCCATGAACCACTGAAGAAGTTGGCTTCCATTTTCTGTGAGTACTGAGGGGCTGCTGGTAGATCTCCCCCAGAGTCCTCTCTTCTCCAGGCTGAAAAAGCTCCAGTCATGCACCCTTTGCTTCCAGGATGAGTGCTTCTGTCCCTGACCAGCTAAATGACCCTGTGCTGAACTTGCCCCAGTTTATCAAAATCTTTATTACACAGGAGATTCCAAAAGAAGACATAGTAGATCATGACATCTAATGAGTGCTGAGCAGAGTGGAATAAATACTACCTTTAATCTACTACCTATATTCCTAGTAATAGAGCCCAGGATGCTGTTGCCCTATTCTGCTGCCAGGGTGCACTGTGGGCTTATGTTAAGCTCACTGTGTGGTAGGACCTCCAGGGCCTTTTCTGCAGGACTACTCTCCAATCAGAAAACTTGAAGAAGGTTGCTTTTTTCCAGGTGGAGATTTTTGCATCCAACCTACCTGCATGAGCAAGGACAAATCCCACTAGATCAGATTTTCAAAGCCCCATCCAACATGGCCTTGAACTCTTTTAGGGAGGAGACAGCCACAACTTCTTTGGGCAACCTTTTCCAGTGTCTCACCACCCCCACATTAAATAATTTCTTCCTAATTTCTAACCAAAGTCTTCCCTCTTCTAGTTTAAAGCCACTGCCCCTTTCCTATCACTACATGCCCTTGTGAAAAGTCCCTCCCCAGTTTTCTTGTAGGCTCCCTTCAGATACTAGAAAACCACTATAAGGTCTCTCTGGTGACTTCTCCAGGATAAACAACCCCAACTCTTTCAGCCTGTCTTCATAGGGGAGGTGCTCCAGCCCTCAGATCATCTTCGTGTCTCTCCTTAGGACTTGCTCCAAAAGCTCTGTGTTGTTCTTATGTAGGGGGCTCCAGAACTGGACAAAATACTCCAGGTGGGGTCTCATGAGACTGGAGTGGAGAGGAAGAATCACCTCCCTTGACTTGCTGGCCATGCTTCTTCTCATACAGAACAAAAGAAACCTCACTGTCCTCCAGTGTAGAGCATAACACCATTAGTCACTGCCCTCTGAGCTCTGTTGTCCCAAAGGTACAACAAAATCTCTCTGAAGAGGGAACTAACATTTTGTGTAATTGCAGGGTTTTGGGGAGACCTTTTCTGATTCAGTTCCAAAGGTTTATGTTGTTAGATAAAGGTTAATCCATTGTGCTTTTCCCATGACAGATGGCAGTGAGCAGAATTACACAATTGTAGAGACCTCTCATGATTTTCTGCTCTAATGGGACTTGATTCTGAATAATCACTGGTTGCATTGAGTAGTATCTAATGAAAGTCATTGATTCAGAATGCCTTTAATTTTTGCTACTTATCTTAATGTGAATGCAGAAAACTAGATTTCATCTGCTGTGGAAATATTGTTTGTGTGTAGCTGAAGGATGTTTCAGATAAATGGTTGCATTGTTTATTCATTGGCATATATTATGCTTTTTGCTTCAATTTTTGCTTCCCTTTAGGACTTCTGTTTTAGAATTCATATGCTTCAGAAGTATTCTGATATTTATTACAAAACAGTCTGTGAAAAAACAAGAACACTTTTTATTTCAGCATGCATGTTATTTTTCACTTACTGCAGCAATGGCTCCATTCTCCCTTTTAATGATTATTGGAGAGTCTGTTAACAAACAGATCCATCTGCTCCTTGAGATGAAAGACGTGATAATAACAATTTGATTTGAAACCAGGGCTTGTGTACTATATTTACCTTTTTAATGTTTAGTCCCACTTGTTGATGTAAGTAAGCTGTGTAACTAAGAGGCAGAAAATCTTGCATAATCTTTATGAGCACATTATGATGATCACACATTGCATGAACAAACCAAGAATGTTTATTAAACTGTAATATTAAACTAAGACCTGATGCTTAACTGACTCCCATTTTGTAGCTAATCACTATAACAAAACCATGCAAATAATCTTTGAAAATACACGCAATGAACACTACTTTCCCTCTTTCTAAAGCTTGTCAAGAGGTTTTCATTTCCATCTATGATTAATAACTTACCCAGCTGCTTGTTGGGAGTTGAAGGAAGCTCATTAGCTGTTTAGAAAGCAGTGCCTAGTATTCCAGGGGTTGACAATATATTAGTGGCAAAATTTTCTAATCCTTTAGCTCTCTCTTGGCTATCTCTTTGAATGTACATAACTACTACATTCAGGTAGGAGAATAAGAGCAATATATTTGTGTTCAAGAAAGATCAATTAAGACGGGTGAGAAAAAAACAACTAGGACAAAATGGAGAGCATACCATAAGCAAAGAAGCCGCAGAGTTACATTAGCCTAAAACCAGGAAAGCTGAAGAAAAACTTAAGATAAATGTCATTGTCAGTACTTCAACAATTACATTATTCCTGGATATTTATGCACATTGTTTCTGGAATTGTCAGGTGTTACAAAAAAGAGTTATTTTTTGATTAAAAAATGATCAAACTCATTTTTTTACAAGATAGAACTCCAAAACAGAGTTTACTGTATTTATATGACATGGTTGTATGTAAAATTAAGGGATGGGACTATTAAATGTGGAAGTTATAAAGCTAAGAATATTACAGGTAGGAAAAGGCTTCTCTGTATTACCAGAGAAAGCATAATCGTGTGTACTGAGCATACACAGAATGCCTGGTAAAAAAAGTGCAAAAGGCAGTAGATTATCTTATTTTCAAAGATAGTCTCATTGTGTGTACAGATGAAATGGCCAGGTTAACCTTGCTCAGGCAACTCTAAATCATCTGGCAGACATAGTTTTGCAGCCTCAACCTCTCTTTTTTAATGTAAACAGTTATACATTCCTATTTAAAAAGAAAATATTCCTTTACAGAGCAATAGATACTTGTCCCATCTACTTGAACTTCATCCCTAGCTGTGAGATAATGAAAGAATACAGACAATCAGCATACTAAGAGGAGAGATGAGGACCAGATTCTGAGTCTGAGAGGTGGTTAAGGAGCTTGGCATAGTTCATATTTCCCTACTTCCACCTGCATCTTGCTGTCAGAAGAGGTAGACCTAGGTGGCAAAACTGGCAAAGTAGTGAGGGCACCAAGCACCTCTTTAAAATGGCTGTTTCAGACTGTCATCTGGTTTTACAAGTGAGGGAAGAAGATTATCACAGCTGTATTTATCAGAAATATCACTGGAGAAAAGACATTTTCTAAAACATAGAAGGTTTCTTCCTCCCAAATAATGAATACAAATGGACTTTGAAAAAAGGTACAAGAAGCAGAATATTAGGCAATGTGTATTTTGAAAACATACTACCAGGCCCATTTTTAATCACAGTGTTTTTTTAAAGAAATATACTATGTGCCACTGAATGACAGATTTTAAATCAGTTTTCATTTAAGAATGATAACAGAATATGCTTTACAACTGGTGACAAAGATTTTAGAATCCTCAAAAGACACTATTTCAGCTTGCTGGAAAGATAACTGAGTATTCAAATCCCCTAGAGGGAGTAAAAACTTCAGTATGTTTTGATCTCACATTTTGGGATGTTTTTTTGTACATCTCTCTTCATAAATTGATTTTATGCTTTAAAATTGGCACTGTCGTTTTGTCCTACTACCTTGCTCCTTTTCTGGCTCTCTCTCCCCTTTTGCTTGCATACCTTACATTCAGGTTAAGCTGGTATTCTGGGCAGTGTTTACTGGGGGAGACTATCCCCGTGGTCCTTTTCCTAATATACATTACATTCTCAGTGATATGACAGCTGGTAAGTATTGCTTGAGATCAAATGTGTTTGATTTTAAAAAAATGTCTAGTGACACAGTGCCCTTGACTGTGTGTTAATGGTGCTCTCTAATCCTTGTCAGTGAAGGCAGGCATAAGGATTTGTAAGAGATTCAGTAGCTGGCCAAGAATGAAGGCCACAACAAAAATGTATGTGGAAATGCCCAAAAGAGAAATTGTGTTTCTGTCATGGGAAAAGGAACAAGAATTTTAGGACCAAACTGAATAAATCTTCCTTAGTGTCCTGAGGGATCTTCTAAGATGTTTAATCTACAAAAATACAAAAGGTTTTCTCTTTTTGGTTTCCAAGTATAGAAAAAATAACAGGAAGGACGTTCTATTATGCATATAAATCCTGATGGTTATAAGATCTAAAATAAAGGAGTTGTATTTAGCTGCTTTATTCCTTTATTTGCTGTAGAATATACAGGGCTCAGCTTGAACCATGTGAACCATGTGGCATCATATTTCTCTTTGTTTTCCACATGGAGTAATTGGTCTTGTCATTCATTGCTGCAAACTATGGCTCTTGGTCACCTCTCAACATGGGCCAGCTCTGTCCCTGTAATAACTCTACTGAAACAAATACAATTAACTGTTGGGTGAGTTTGTCTATTGTCTGTAGTCCATAAAATTACTTCACTAGATGATAAGGACTTAATTAACTGATTTTGAATTTTCAGCATAGTTTCTCTTTCACTTCAAATAGCTTTTCTGCTGATTGGTAACATATGTGAACATTGACCATGTATTGCTAAACTCCATCTTTCTCTATTTCTGGCATGGCATCTCTTTAAATATCTAAAGCAGAAAAGAATATATAATTCTGTCACGTGTGACCTCTTTGTCCTTTTGCTCCCTTTCTCACACAATCATTTTGGTACATTCTGTCCTGCCACACAGAAACGTGAGGCATAAGTGTCTCCTTTAGCTTGATGGGAGAACAAGTAATAGCCATTAACATTAAAGAGATTTCAACATATGGCTCGAGGTTTCCCCAGAGATTCTGCAGAAATTTAATTGAGGTCATCATTAATTTTGATCCTTTCCTGCTGAAACCTTGAGCTAAAACAACAACCTTTTCAAACGCCTGGTTTCTGCAGATGTAGGTATTTCAACTGTCTTTTTTATTTAATTCATTTTCTCCCTGATGGAAAAAGTATGAATTAGAGGGAATGGGAGCATTTGATCAGTGGAAATAAATATAGTATAGTTCTGAGTTTTTGTGAGGATTGTGTGGCACCCTGGGTAGTCAGCAATCGGAGTGGTGGATTTAGCTGCAGTGGTTTGAAACTTTACTGTTCCCAGTTGTCTGCATTGCTCTTCTGCCAGACATGACTACTTTCTTGGCAGAAGTGGGAGAGTGGGCCATTTGCCTGTGCTTCAACCAGTCCAAACTGGAGTTCAGCACTTCACATAGCTGGCAGTAGATTGGCACTGTGGGGCTGGCATGTGCCCTGGGGATGCTGAGGTGCGTTCATAGCTTCAACTCCCTCTTGTCACAGAAGGTTCAGAATGGTGGAGCTGGATGCAAGAACAGTGAGGGATTCTGCCAGGGTCCTTCAATATATTTCTACAAGGAACTTTGGGCTGGCAAATCTGGGTTAGCTAACTCAGGAAGGAACAGTAGCATGGGTAATAAAGTTAAAATTTCAACCTGGTAGTAGAAGTGCCAAAGTTGATAGGGATATTGAAAATTAAAGCAAAGGTGACCCAGTCTTCATTACTTTCAGCAATTGCTAGTTTACTTGCAGTAAATCAAAGTAAGACAATGTTTTGTTTTGCTGTACACTGAATTTGCTAAGTTTATGATGAAGATTTAAATTTGACTTTTTCTATAAAAAAAATCTTACTAATATTGTATAAGTATCTCTTGGGGTAAAAAATAAGTAACAGGTAAAAGGTCTGTAAAATAGCAGACAAAGAAAAGCTCATAGCATAAAGCTGAAGCAAAACAATTCAAGTTGGAGATATGATTTTAAAGGGTGTAGCTAACTACTGGAACAAAATGCTGTGAGAACTAATAGATTTTCAGTTTTCATGGCTTCAAATCCAAACTGTGTTTTCCTGTAGATTTTAGCCCAACAGAAGTTATGTTTTAGTTAACTGTGAGTCACAGACAAGCTTTTTTTCAGTGCAAATAAGCTACTTGGGTAAATTTAAAGGCCTAATACAGAGAGAAAGTCACAGGTGATCTAATGGGTTATTGAGACATCAGCATCTATATATGTGTAAAATTAATTAGAAAATGGAGCAAAGCAATGACAAATTATAGCATTTACACTTTTATGAATAATCACCTCTGTTTATGTTATGATAAGCCTCTCTGAAGTGTGTGCAGCTGGTCTACTTCTAATCTCATTTACACCCCTTAACTGAACTTGGTTTCCCTTCAACCATCAACCTGACACCACCAACAAACTAAACTGTGTCCTTGGGTGCTATGTCCACACATTTTTTGAACACTTCCAGGGATGTTGACTCCACTGCTACCCTGGGCAGCCTGTTCAAATGCCTGACCACTCTTTCCATAAAGAAATTTTTCCTAATATCCCCTGACACAGCTTCAGGTTGTTTCCTCTCATCCTGTCACCAGTTACGTGGAAGAAGAGGCCTACATGCACCTCACTACAACTTCCTTTCAGGTAGCTGTAGAGAGCAATAAGGTCTTCTCTCAACCTCCTCTTCTCTGGACTAAACAATCCCAGTTACCTCAGCCAGTTCTCATAAGACTTGTGGTCCAGACCTTTCAACAGCTTCATTGCTCTTCTTTGGACGTACTCCAGCAACTCAATGTCCTTCTTCTAGTCAGGGACCCAAAACTGAAAGCAATATTTGAGGTCCAGACTCACGAGTTCTGCCAGGGGAATAATCACCTCCCTAGTCCTGTCACCCACATAATTTCTGATGCAGGCCAGGATTCTTTTGGCCTTCTTGTCCACCTGGGCACAGTGCTCATGTTCAGCTAGCTGTCAACCAGCATCCTCCAGTCTTTCTCTGCTCGGCATCTTTCTAGCCACTCTTCCCCGAGGCTGAAACATTGCCTGAGGTTGTTGTGACCAAAATGCCTGACCCCATTTTGGCCTGTTTGAAGCTTGTCCAGTTCCCTCTGTAGAGCTTTCCTACCCTCAGGTAGATCAGCACTTCCACCCAACTTAGTATCACATGCAAACTCACTTATCCAGGTCGTTGATAAAGATATTAAACAAGAGTGGTCCCAAAACTGAACCTTGGGGAACACCACTTGTGACTGGCTGCCAACTGGATTTAACTCCATTTACCACAATTCTGGACTTCCTCATCCAGACAGTTTTTAACCCAGTGAAGAGTACACCTGTGTAGGCTGCCAGCTTCTCTTAGAAGACAGTGTGAGAGACAGTGTCAAAGGCTTTTTGTCCTCTTCTGGTAGTGTCAAGTAGCCACTGAGCTGTGTATTCATGTATGATATATATACCATACATGATGGTCTACATCACCATATAACTTAGTAATGAACAACTGCTTTACACAAAAATAGAGGTATGTTTCTTTACCAAAACTTGAAGGGCAGGCTTGTAAAAGCTGATTGAGCCTGTCCATAAATGCCAGGAGTCCCCAACTCCGAGCAAGTCAATCTCCCAAAAAAGAAAATAAACGCATTTTTTAAAAAAGAAGTAGATACCAGGATATTATTTTGAGTGGCTGTTTCTGCACCAATTTTAAAACTACAGGTTTTCTTCTCAAAGAACCAGAAGTCCTTTGAGTGACTGGTTTCACAACAGAATGATACAGAACATCTTGTAGATCTTGCCAGATTTTCTGACTTACTGGTATTCAGTCCTGTTGAACTATGAATATTCAGGTAACTGACTCAACAACTGCTTTGTCAGCTCATGCTCTTGTTCTTCACCAATGGGCTTTCCTCAAGATAAGGGCTGTAATACTGGAAAAGAACATTTTCAGGTTACTGTAGCAATTGGCTACAGGGGGTAAAATGGTTTAAAATGTCTGTTCTTGCTTCCTCACACTCTGCAATCTCACAGTCGGACTTAATGAATAGATGTGAAAACACACTTTACTTGCATGAGTGAGTCTGGACAGGCTGCCAAAAAATTTTGGCAAAAAAAGTCTTAGTCTTTCACATGGGTCAAAAGTCAGGTCTATCGAACATTGTAACACATTGCAGAAAGCTGCTGTCCTTTAAAATTTGTCTTGAATGCTCTTGTTGCCTTAGTGGTCTGAATAAGTGAGTAATGGCATAACAATTAATTACCTCTTCTGTAAGGTATTTCATCCAGAGATTTCAAAGTCATGGTTGTGTCAGAACCCAAGTACATTAAACCCCAGTGTGAATTTTTTCTTTGAGAAATAAGGTAGCCTGAAATTGCCAAGGCTTAGCCTAAGAAGGATTGAACTGTAGAGAATCAAGGCCACTTTATTTCTTTATGAGAGCACTGAGAGAAGGATATAATGTGCCTTAGCTCGTACTCCTTAGCTGCATACCTGCAGTGAATGTATTTTAACTCTCCTGAATGCTTACAAAACATAGAAAAAGAAGTAGAATGGTATCTTAAATCAGGGAACCTGCTTCTTTTTATCTGCAAATAATTCTATAATTAACTGTTAAACTTAAGCAGTTTCCATTGTTTTGATAGATTTTTCTTTTTAGTGTCTCATAAGAACGTCAGTTAAGAACCATTGATTTCAGTGCCCTAACAGCAACAGGCTCACAGGACTTTCACATGATGCAGTTAAGCAGTTATTAATGCTTTTGCAGAATCAGATGCTATATTAATTAGATAATACCAGAATATCATATTAGTGAGTGAGTTAAACAGATAGGATATTAAATTAAAAAATTATGGAAAAGTCAACTGGAGTTTCATGTTCACTCCAGCACTGTTTGCTTTTATTCAACCTGATAAGTTAAATGGACCTGCAACTTTATGTAATTCCTGAAAAATATCCTAATTAAAATAAATAACTAAAGTATAGGAGAAAACCCTCCAACCTTCAATGACAAGTGCCAGTGTCAAAACAATACTTAAAACACCATAATGAGAGTATGTGTAATCAATCAAAATAGATGAGCATTCATATCTCATCTCTGTATCTTAATTCTACTTCTTTTTTTTTTCCCCTCTGAGAGCAGAAATGAGTCAAGTGCAATAAACAGAAGCAGCATCTTCTTCAGTCTTCTCGGAAGCCTGATCTTGCAACCAAGAACTTGCTATTGAAATATTAAAAGTTTATTATCTTCAGAACACAAAAATCTCTGAATGTCAAACATGCCATGTGTAAGCTAAGTTTATTTTTGACAAAAACACATGTTTCTGTGAATATAGGTTTGTCCAAGCTTCCCCCAGATACTCCTGCAAGACACAATTTATCTCCATTTTCTCCATGGAAATCGTTTCCAGCTGCTGTCAGTTATCTCTTGGCAGCATTTATGATACTGTTATGACTGTAAAAGGCTGACTCTCTCCACTACTATGTTTCTCTGTCCAAGTGTAGAGACAATATTTTTATGTTTGTAGGGAGGCTTTTAAACTCACACACAGAATGACTGACTTCCTAAAACAGATTATTTTGCTTTCTGGTTAAACCAGCAGAATAATATATTTAATCTTTGAGTTTTCATGAAAGCAAAGCCTCAGTATAGTATATAAGTATACCTTGAGCACACTTAAGTAGGCACGGATGACTAAAATATGATAGTCCCATTTAAGTTTGCTGGTACATAGCTAATTTCCAAGAATAAGATATATATATCTTCTGATATTTTTCCCATACACTAAAATGACTTAATTTCATGTGCTAAATATCTAGCCTCAGCTATGGATGCTCTGTTTCAAACACCATTTTCTTGAAGGTCTTCTTGAGATCCGGAAACCATAGGTTTGAAGTCAGTTATTACATGTTTTTTTCCTGCTGGAAATGTAGTAAAAATGTAGCCTTAAATATATATGTAGTGCAGAGTCATGGGAATATATGGCAAGTGAACTTGGAAGTGCTTCTAAAAGATGTGTCACAAGGGTTTTCAGATACGATAATGTTAAGCCTTTCATTACCTTGTGTCTAGCCTGCAGTTCTGAGGAGAAGGACAGAAAATGGACAGAAAAGAGAAACTTATTTATTTTTGTAGTTCTCATTGAAAATCTTTTACCTGCAGACTCTGTAGGCAAGAGTAGGAACAGTTGAAAACTGTGTAAAATAATTTTCCAAGGTTTGCATGACTGAATATCAGTAATTTAAAGGTAGAAATCAGTATTGTGGGATGTGTTTGCATGCTCTCTATTTTGCAAGTTGAGAAAAATTATAACTGGGTCTTGGTTGTCTTACACCAGCAATCTCCTGTGAATGCTTTATGTGTATTTTGCTTACTTGACTCCATCTCTCACCTTCCTAAGTGCTAGTAAGGTCATGGTTGTTCTAGCACTCATGTTTCCTGACATAAACCCCAACAGATGGAGTGGATAGAGCAGATAGGGAGACATTTATTGTAACATCCTGTTTTACTGTAAGTAGATACAGAATTATGCCATAAAACTTCTTGTAAGCACAAACTATGCTGATGTAGCCTTTCTTCTGTTGTTGATTCTAATTTATACTTGTGTGAAGCAGAGCAGAAAGCAAAGCCAATGGTTTAGCTAAAGGACATTCAGTTAAACACGAATGTTGTTTGGCCTCTGTCAATCTCTGAATCATGAAAAAAACCTATTTCACCACACACTACAAAATTGTTTTCATACTTTTTGAGAAACCCAGCACTGGAGTTCTTGTTCCTGTCTTAGAGTCTGAAAACACAGGGGTCTGTTATTGTTGTTTAGGCTGTAGAGGAAAAAACAGAGAAGCGGATGTTAATTTTAGATTTCTTTCTACTCTTATTATTCATTTACAAATGTAATGCTGCAATTAAATACCAAGATACTTGCTTCGGAAGTTCTGCTCAGTAACTGAAATAGTACAGCAGAGAAGCAGCAATTTTTTCACTAATATTCTGGCAATCTCAGCAAGACTTTGGCAAATAATATTTGATATATTGAGTAAAAATATTTATGTTTACAAATCAATTAGATATCTTCTGTGCTATGGCAAATGCTGAGTGCTAGTACTGTGTTTGGTTACTTTGGAAGAGCATCAAGGTCCTTTTGATCCTTATGCTTCAAATTCTCTAACCTTTATCTTTATACTCCAAGTTCTCTAAGTTGAAGACTGTACATGACAAGTAGCATTATCATGGTATGAAATAAAGTCTAAAATCATACTAGTAAATTCAGGGTAGAGGACCTTCTTACCAGTTGTTTCTTGTTTGGTCTTCCAGTGGGCTCAGTGTGTAGAAACCTTATTGTCTTTAGAGTGAAAAATCAAACCATTTTCCTCTCTCTGGCAGTCTCAAAGCAACATTGTCAAAATGGAGTAACTTAAAGTAAATAATAAAGCTGTTTGGGGAATGATGTGAGAAATGTATGGTCTTCTTTTTTGTGTTCACTTTAATTGGTGTGTTGAAACCTTGAATGCCACAATGATGGACATGTTACAAAACACGGATATTAAAGCATTATAGATTTCCAGTAAATCAGTCTTCATTCTATTCCCTGAATTTGTAGCCTTCCTGCTGGGCTGGGTAACAAAAGTATCTGTTAGTGCTAGCAATAATAATTTTTGTTTTACCAAGCCTGGTTAGGCTAAATCAGGAACAGAACCAAGTTACCAGCATTGCTTGCTACATTTTGATAAAAAAGATTTTTGTGGTTTTGTTTGTTTTTCTTATAAACTGAGTCATTGTTATTGCTGTTCTGTACTGCTTCATTTCCCCGGACTTCAGAAATCTTGAAATGACCTGTCTTGTGATTTTGGTTAGCCTCTGGTAGGAAACAGTGAAAGCCTGGTGTAAAGAAAGGGTTATAATACTTCGAGTCCAGTTTCGAATGCTCTGGTGAAATGTGCAGAGATGTAGTTTTGCAGTGTCCTTACTGGCACTTCAGACCAGCCTGATCGTTGCAGGTTGTCACTCCACAGCAAAGCCTGAGGAATGATCACATTCCATTGGCATATCTGAAATTAGTATGCTAAGCATAAAGCAGGCAAAAATGGGAAAGCTGTTGGTTCAGTGAGCGGGGTTTGAGGAAAGAGAAAGGCATCTCTTCACAGAGGATTTTGAAGGAAAGCTGGTCACTGGGTCTCCTGCTGAAGGAAGGAAAGTAAGAATCTGTGGATCAGATCATCTGTGTGGAAGTGTGTGGTGGGTTCTGCAGGCAAAGAGACAAGCAAAGCAATTTTTAAAACTCTCAGGCACAGGGCAGTATAGCTTACCCAGCAGACCTGCACTTAATTTTCTTTTGCTTTGATTTAACCTTTCCATCTCTGACAAAGCAGTCTACCCATTGGACATATCCTTCCCTCTCATGTATTGGAAGAGCAGACAATGCGATAGAAGATGAGAGTGTCAATCCATATCACATCAAAACTTGAGAAAGTCTCAGGAAACTGCCCCAGTTACATGCTTGTTCATGCTGGATCAAGGATCATGTGCATTTTCCTTGTGTCTCTTATTCAAAAGAGCAGCATTGATTTCCACTGACAAGAAGCCACTTTTTTGCTACTTCATTATTTTTATAGTTTGCTCATGTGAATTGGATGCTTTTTGTAAAAACTCTTGAGCATGTTATGTAATAGTACCAAAATAAACAAAGTAAAATCGTAGTGAAGCTATTATCCTTTTAAAAAAGTAGTTGGAAAAACCAACTAGTTGCCTTTTTGTCATATCCCATTGTTTTTCAGTTTTATGGAGCTTATGTCTCTAATCAAGCCAATGTTCATAGATGCTGAAAAATGTTGGGAGCACTTCTATTTTAGACCAAATGGAAGGAATAATATGAAATAATTCTTAAAGCACTTGTGAAATTTCTGGCTGAATTTTGTAACCTCGCTTTTTTTTCATGTTTGTATGAACAGCTGGAGTTTTCAGTGGACTAAATTGTAGTGCTGTATCCTTCTGAAGTTCATTTGCACAGAACCAGTGTTTAGCTTATACTGTAAACCATATTTCAATCTTATAAAAAAAATATGAAAAATGATTCTTTCTCTTTCTAGCCTTGAAAGGGGTAGCTTCAACCCCAGAAAACTATTATGTGATTGAGAGAACCTGACGTTTCAGGAGGGAGTTATATGAGGAAGAAACAGTGGTTTGCAGAAGCATATTGTTACTTATGCAAACAAATATAACTAACTTGAATGTTTTGTAGAGCAGCCACATAATAGTGGAAACAAAGAGATTTTTAAAGCTGTAAAGTTGCCATTTTATTCACACAGCAGAGCATGGAGTGGAGTAGATAGGGACAGAACCACCTCCCTCAACCTGCTGATCATACATCTTTTGATGCAGCTCAGGATACGGTTGCTTTCTGGGCTGCAAGGATACATTGTTATACCATGTTGAGCTTCTCACCAATAAAGCCCCCAAGTCCTTCTCTTCAGGGAAGTTCTCAATCCATTTGCTGCCCAGCCTGAATTTCTCATCTTATTTTTATCATCAGCAAATGATTTCAAATAGCACTGTTAATCTGACAATGTCTTTTGTAGTATCCTGATTTTTGCAATTTTCTGCCAGACATATTTCTCATTCAAGCAGAGATGGTAGAAAGATCACATTCTGCCATCATTTCATGTGACTTTCCTACCTTCTGTTTTTATAATCTTAAACCATACAGTATTTATGTCTACCCCTAATTCTCTTCAGTGTGCCCTACATGTTAAAAATTTTTTTGGAGATCAAGCATCTGTTTCATTCATGTTAGCACTATAATTTTTGACTGAGGTTCTATGGAGTCTCACAGAAGATGACTTCAGTGAATGGAAGCAGGTCCTTCCCTCCCTGCAGTGCAAATAATAATTCTAGCTCAAAAAAATGAAATTAGAATCTGTCTGAGTCCAAAATTGCAGTTGCCTCTCACTCTTATTTACAAGTAATACTTCCATATCTTATACTTTATGAAGTAATCCACATGTTCTATAGGAACATTACTGTATAATCCACCATTGTGACCTGCCCTATATTTTTTGTGTGTCATAAACAGCTCTACTCCTTTCCTATAAATCAGTGAAACTGCAAATAGGGTGGAAGAAAAATGACTGGCTTGGCTAATTACAGAACACTGAGAAGATCAGAGTAGAGTAGCTCTTTAAATGGAAGAACATAACATTTAAACTCAGATTGTTAGAAGGCAGCATGGCTCACATTTACCTTTTCCTCATGACAACCATTGTAAGTGGGATGAGAAATTACAGAAGCATTATCCATTCTGTGATCTGTGAAAATGTGAAAACTTCTATATACTTTCTTTGAGTGCAATGTTCATCTATAATTACAAATCATTACATCATCCATTTTACAACATTTGAATGCCAATTTCAGCAAAGATGTAACTTATTTTAATGTGACAAGAAGATGATCATTACAGAACAATTTCAAGGGCAAATATTATCTTATTTCCCCCATTTAAAAATCTGTTTTCCCCAAAAGCAATGTAACAATGATCTGTAGTATTATCGGAGATTTGCTGTTAAAGAACTGTATGGGGAGCTGTAATTCTGTGCTATATAATGCTCAGATTGTGATAAAACAAAGAAAAGCCATTTGAAATGGAACTATAACTCTGGATCCGATTATCCCAAGCTCAGGCGTTGCTTGTGGATGGAGTGGCAATCTGAAAATGTGAGACAGTTCTTGGCAAAACCTCAAGGGTAATCCTCACTTTAAAGCTTTTAATGCTTACTGGCATGGTTACTTCTGGTGAAGCACAGTTTGTTTTTTCACATCAGAAAATCAAGCGATGACTTGAATTCCACAGGGACCTCACAAAGATTTCACTTTTTTTTTTTATGGTCTCAGGATAGCACTGGCTTGGACTGCTTTTCTTCCAACCATAAACCTCTGTCTGTCCTGTATTCACAAGAAAATAGAAGCTTAGCTGCTCCATCCAGCTGACCACAACTTCTTCTGTTTATGCAACTGTTTAAGAGCAAGGGTTCAAGAGTGAATGGTGCTGTTTAACTGTGTGGGTGGGTGTGGGCTCAAGATGGCCTACAGTGTGCATGGTAAAAAGTATTCCTGGAGGCCTACAGTGTAAGCATGTAACAAAAGTAAATAAAAATGGACGAAATAAATAGTGGCAGTGGAATATGGGTGAATCTGTAGAGCCATTTTCCTATCTTACAGGTTACTGGTAATCTGAGAGTCTTATTTCTGATAAAGGTCTAGTTTATTAGCTCATAGCTGCAACAGAACAAACAGCTCAGACTGTCTCCCTTTGTGGTTACGTTTCTTCTTCCCATCTGTTCAATTGGCTATTGCTTTTTCTGTAATGGATCCTCTGCAGTATAGTTATGTGAAACAAATGAAAGACATTATGAAAATGGCAAAGCAATGAACATCTCTCTTGGCTAAAACAGGGTTTTAGCATTTCCTTCACGACATGAAGAAAACTTGCTTTTATTCATCTTCTTTGATGCATTAAAGTTATGGTAAGGTATTAGGAATTCAAATTTCTCCTCTCTCTTTTTGAGTGCTGAAAAATAAAGTATAGAAAGATTTTTTTTTTATCAGTGCACTGTCTGTTAGACCCAGGGTTATGAATGATTTGGATATGGCAAAAACGTTTAAACCTTACAAAATGTTCTTGTGACATTGTTCAGATATTTATTCCTGGATGTACCACCCACAAAGTACTCTCTTTACTGATGAGTCAGTATTGTTAGAGACTGTCAAAGTATTGGAGGCTTATAAATAGTTCCACAGAAATAATGTATTTTCTGTGTGAAAAAATTGAGTTTCTGTGTTCTATTGTGGCACAATTTAACTTATGGTTGTGAAACTGTGGGGACTGTGGACTGCAGAAATTGCCTGGTATTTGATCTGTGTTGCATATCTGGAGTTAATCTATCACTAAATTATATCATTTCATATAGGCTAAACAAAGATTAATTATTTCATATTTGTGATATCTTGGAATGAGACAGCTGCTTTCGAGGGTTTCTTAAGCTTGTATGGTTGTGTGAAAATTTGGCAGATCCTAATGTGGTCATCCAAAATTTATGGTGACAATTTGTTATGTCAATGGTGCCAGACCCCATGTAAGTCCTTAAGTCTCCAAGGTAAAAAGATGTGGAAGAAAGAGCAGAAAATCATGCAAAAAAATCTGTAAGAAGTTCCTGACTTTTTCATAGTGCTCTCTTCCTCGTCCTCATCCCTGTCCTCTTCCTCTTTTTAAAAAATGTTCTAAGGATTAACAAAGTTCATAGTCACACAAGCTCCCTCCTGTGAGGTAAATTATGCTGCATTCTACAGCAATGTATCTGTTTGCATTTAATGCCTTGCAATTTCCCAGCACAAATGCTGAGCAGTAGTTGTGATGTATTATAAATACTTAGTAATTTTTCAACATATGTTATAACTAGCCACCCAGGCAAAGTTGAAAAAAATATTTTCTACAAATATATTTTGTATTATATTATGACATATCCAGTCATTAGAAACCTCATTTTTTTTTCTCCCCAGGAAGCTTATATGAGAAAAGAAATGCATGTACACAACACTGTACACAGTGAAGAAGAAGCAGTATCAAGTTGTAATTCACTGGTATGATGCAAATATTAACTGAAATATCATCAGCAGTCTGTTGAGACACAGCAGTATACTCCAGCTAATGAGTTACACAATTGAATTTGCTGCATGATAATATATTATTTATTGGTAATTTATAATAAATGCATACTATAAAATTTATATCGTATACTCATATAAATGTGATTATGTGTTCAAAGTATTCACTGTTATGAGTTTTTAGTTTTGTGGTTGTCTCTGTGTACTTGCTTATATTGGATAAAGCTCTTTGCTGTACAGTACCTGGTTTGAGCTGTATTCCTCTGAAGGTAAATTAGCCATTTTATTTATGTTTTAATCATTAAGCATAGAGAATGTGCAGTTGGTAAAAGTCTTAATACAGATTCAAAGAAGAATCTATACTGTGAGTTCCCAGAAATGATGTCAACTGAGAATGCTTTCTCTGTTGCTTCCACTCTTATTGTCATGGCTCCACCACTTAGGTATGCCAGAGAAGTTGGGAATTACTGGTTTGGGTTTTTTGTTTGTTTAGTATTTTTGTTTTGTTTTCTCTCTCTTTTTTTTTTTTTTTTTTTTTTTTTTTTTTTTTTTTTTTTTTATTTGAAGAGATGAAAACTGCAAACTTTCTTGGGCATGGTAGCAAAGCTAAGAAATTTACATGTAACTTTAGAAGTTTAAATTTCAGATGGCAGAAGACAGAAGGAATTAAAGAACAAAATTATGTGGTCTGATTGGAAAGGCAGATAATCTTAGCAAGTTAGCTTTGAATTAATTGCAACAGAGCAATATTGACAAGCTTAACAATTCAAATACATAAAGGCACTCTCCAGATGCCCATTGCAAGTTGTATGTTTAACATAATAACAGATTTCGGAGATTTATAACTTACCTACTGGTATTTGGACAATCAGATTTTAAGCTTTGAAGGGCATTTCACTTATTGGAGATATTTCCCTACCTTCTAACAGAATAACTCTTGCTCAGCCTCAAGTGTCATATTTTCCCCTTTAAACTTCTGGGTGCTAGTACTGGTTGGCATGCACTTTAATCAGTAGTTGCTCAGTGATAAGAAGTGCCTCCATTTCAAGAGAGGGTCATTCAGATTTATGGTCTCTGGCTTTTTGCTCTATTTGAACACTTGAAATTTTCAGCCAAGGTGGAACTAAAAAGAAAACAGAGAAGTTCAATTAGCTTTACAGTCAGCAAATAATTTGTAAGATTTTTAAGTAGAATGACATAGAACATCATGGCACAGAATAGTTCCCATTTGATGTGACATATGGCAGTCATCTAATCCAACTGCCTGACCCCTTCAGGGCTGACAAAAGGTTAAAGCATGTTTTTAAGGGCATTTTCCAAATGCTTTTTAAACACTAACAGGGTTGCAGCATTGGCCCCCTCTCTAGGTAGCCTCTTCCAGTAATTATAAATCACTGGTTCATAATATCAAGACTAGTTCTAAAGCAGTATGCAAAATAATTTTGCAGATTATTCCATCTTCAAATTTTCTTGTCAAAGACAATAAGACAGTAGCATTTTTACTGCTTTATTAGTGTTTCCTTGTTACAAACCTAGGAGAACATATGTGCATAGAACGCTTAGGCAAGCAATCAAGAAAACTTAGAGCACAGGAGCAATACATAAGGAAGCACATTCAATTAATATCTTTCAGTCTGCAGTAATGGAAGAGTACTGAAGAATCCTCAATTTTAGCTTTGCAGATGGAATTGGGGAAGACAATAGCATCAGGATTTTCTCCTGAAAACAAGTGAGTTCTGTCTTTGCTAAAATGTTAATCTACGTCTTTCTGAGTGCGCATGCACCTATTCACACAGGCACCATTACTTATCGCTCTGTAGATACATTTACTGTGCATTATGCATTAATCAGGCCAGAATTATCTATTTGAAATAAATGTCTCAATTTGATATCACCATATTAAAATTAAATACCTTTTGCCTGTATCTTCTTTATATAATGAAAATGTACACAATTGTTTTCTTCATTTAATGATCTGCTTTCATTTCCCCAAACCTATAAAAAGGAAACAAGAACGGCAAAACTATTCCTACAAATTTCAGATATAGTTTATTTAGCTGGGTGTCTCAGATAGATTATTTTTTAACTTCTAAAATTACCTGTTACAAGTGCTGCTACTTATATTTAGATTTACAGTTTTAAACACGCTGATATGCTCTTCACAGTCCTACAGTCTATCTGATCTTTAATTTTTCAATGGAAAAATTAAAGCAGATTTTGTAAAATGGTTCCTGATGATGTTTTACTTTTTTTTCTTTGAACTTGGTAGCTGTGTCCTCAACATATCTTTAAGGAATCATGGAAACCAAGGAGGGAATCATGAGGAGGGAAGAAACTGAATACAGCAGATGGAATATGAGAACCCTGGGGGACATTATAGAGACTTCACTAATCAAAAAGTTTGGCAGTTATATCAAGGTCAATGATAGATGTATAGCAATGTCCCTATCCTAAGATATTCTGCAATGCACTGACACAGCTATTTTTTTCCTACTGCTGCCTTTTTTGAATCTTTGTGTACTCAATCTATGGTACTCTGGAAGCTTGTGATGTCTCTGGTGCAGAGATTTTTGACATTCCTGACAAAAGCCCTAGTACACAGCAAACTGACTTTCTCCTGATTAAGATATTACAGAGTGATGATACTTTGAAAACAAAGGAAGAAAAAAGAAGGGTAAGAGCATGAGAAAACCCTGTATTTATTATCCAAGCAAGACAACCAAGAACATTAAAGGGGGAATAAACTTACATTCTTTTTTTTTTTTTTTTACAGGATCATTTTTTTTAAGGTGTTCATTGCTGAATACATAGAGGATAATAATAGGAGCATGTTAGAGGAATAGGATCATGATGCATTTACTTAATTCTCCTCCCCTGCACATGTACTGTTGGCAGCTGACAGAAGACTGGGCGAGATGGATCTTTCATATGAGACAGTGTTTGTCTCCTTATGTTATTGAGCAATACATTTTCTAGGATTTCCAAATTTTTTTTTCCAGATTCCTAAACCTTATTTTTTTCAAGACTTCAAAGAGTAATTTGCAACAGGAGGCACTGTAAAAATACAAGGATGCTTTCTGAAATTATGAGATTC
The DNA here is from genome assembly GCF_036169615.1 of Heliangelus exortis. Taxonomy (NCBI): domain Eukaryota; kingdom Metazoa; phylum Chordata; class Aves; order Apodiformes; family Trochilidae; genus Heliangelus; species Heliangelus exortis. The sequence goes on along the minus strand of NC_092425.1, from coordinate 23,666,466 downwards.
GTATTCAACTCCAGAATGTGCCTTTTGATCTGTATAGAGGGAAGGCTAAACTACCATGAGGTACCCATCTCTGGCAAAAAAAAAGAAAAATATTTCAGAGATTTCATATGCCATAATAACAATGCCTCTTTCCACTGGGGTAAATGAATTTTTTTTTGAGATCCACTGGGATCCACTGCTGTGGTGAAGGGAAAATCAAAAGGGCACAGCATGTCTGCAAAACATTGAGGACACTTGTATGAGCTGTGGCAAAAAGCTGAATATTTTCCACAGCTTCTATGTTTGTTAAGGATTTATTTAAAGTGTGTTTTTAAAACTGAATGATCAGGGAAAGACCAAAAGTATTGCAAATCCACACATATGCTGTATAGACTCAAGTCTCTAAAGATATCAAGATCTATCTTTTGTAGACCATTGCAGAAGTGGGAATACAACCCAGTGATGTGAAGTGGAAACTTCTTTCTGCTTCCTCTGTGGCAAAGGCAATGTAAATACTATGATCTGAGCTTCTAATCTGCCTTTGGTCTAGTAAAATCTCACCGACTCAGTTTTGCCTTAGAAAAGGCTAAATAGTGGGCAAAGTTGTCTTTGGTTACTATGTAGCCTCATTCTCTTATTTAAAAGCATGCAATTTTGAACCTGAAATGGACATTCAGAGTAAAGTGCTCAGAACAGAATAAATTACGGAAGAAAAAATGTGTCTGAAAAAACCCCTATGCTTTTTCCACTGTAAGGGAAGGCGTGCTATCAGTATGCTCTTTATTAAGACTTGAGTATTTTCTGAGGGAAGATAAGACATGGGAGAAGAGAGAGTCAAAGTTTAAATTAGAATTGATATCAGATGCAACGATTAAGTATTGACAATTTTTCAGGCTTTGGAATGGTTCCTATTTGCTGCTGCAAGGCACTACAGCAGCGGTAGTATTTACGAGCACTTGGTGAGTAGTCTGACAGGTTTATTATTTGTTGGCTTTCTCCAGCATTGCACAGTAAAAATTGTTTTCAGAGAGTATTCAAAAGTGTAGCTGGCTGCCACTGTATCAAACTCAATCAATCCACCAATGTATTTCACATTCTTGATTGATAACTGGCTCAGTGGCTTGGCATTTCAGGGAAAGAGTGGAAGGGGAGCAGGTCTCAGTCGTCATTAATCCCCTTTCCCTGAGCCTCCCTCGGGCAACTGATTGTGCCATTATCCACATTTCTTACTGCTGATTTCCACAATCCCATGGATGAGGATCCACCCCAAATTAACCACTGTCCCTTTCACTTACTTTAGACCTTTCATCATTCTAGCCTCAGCCACCCTCCTGTGCTGGCGGTGGTCAGGGAGACATCTCTCTTTTTTTCCTTTTCTTTAAAAAATAAAGCTGGACCATTAATTTGGTTCCTTATCTCAGTCTCCTTTCCTCCCTCTAAATTTATGTTGTTCCCTACTGAACAGGAACATGAGGGTATGAATGTACTTCCTTTAAAATCTGTTTGTGTGGGTTGGGATGAGAGATGTTTTATGAAAAATTAGGTAGAGATTCTGTCTGCCAGCTCTTCCACTGCTGTTTGAACTGGTTATTCATGATCTTTTGCTTATTGTGGTCTGTGTTACTACGAAGCTGCATAAATTATGCTAGCTTCTGGAGAGACAGGCTATTTATTTTTTATTTGTTTGTTCATTTATTTATTTAAATGCTGCAAAATTGTGGGCAAGCTCACAGTGTATTGACTGAAATGTCAGAAGTAGTTAAGCCAAACAGCTTCCAGTGGGAAAAAAAAAAAAAAGAAGTCATCTGTCATTATGAGGAAGAGATATCTATAATTAATTTAGAGCTGCAACTTTTATGGAGAAAGGAAAAAGAGAGAGAACACATTTCTCATGTTTTTCCTGTGTTGACTTCATTGCACCAAGGGTACTGAATACTCCAGATGGGTTTAAAAAATACAGATTTGAGCTTCCCACTGAGTATTCAGGATAAAGTCTATCTGTCATTTGCCAGCAATCTGGTGTTCCATGTAGCTGTGCTGCCGGCAGAACTGCCTTGTGTGTATTTACTATGGTATTAAAGCACAAATGTCTCCTCCACCTGTCCTCTAAAGAATAATGTATTCTGGATAAATCTGTTCCACATAATCTTTATCTACCTTTATCTTTGGAGGGAGAATCCATGTTAAGAAGGAGCAAAATATCCAAATGAAGGGAATTGTGTGAGGAAAGGGAATTCTAGCTATGAAGGCAGTGTAGAGAATTTAAAGGAAAGGGAACAGAGACAAAGAACCTGAATGGGAAATTATGAAAGAGAGTCAAATATTGTGAAAGAGTTGAACATGTGTAGGAATCCTCCAGTGTCTCTATAAACTGCAAATCAAAACCTGTCCCTGAAAACCTGCTCCCTGAAAGCCTTTACCCATGTCAAAGGCTCAGCTGAGCCCACTAGAATGACTGTCCCTTAATCAAATCTGTGTTAACAGTTTACAGGTCTGGGGCCAAGTACCTCAGCAGATCATTATTTCAGCTGACAAAAATGTGTTTTATGAGGAGAGATTAATAAAGAGCAAATAGATGAACAGTTAATGCATATGGACAAGAAAGGTTTTCAGGGCAAGGCTGGGAGCTGCGTCAGCTTGGGCATGAAATTAAAAAAAGAGGTGATTGGTATTAAATGGGCTATTGCTCTTAGTGAAATAACCTGACTCTGTGATAAGAGACAGCTCAATTCTCTGTGTTAACAAAACACAAGACTACCTAGGGAAATGAGCAGGGTGTATGTGAACTTACTCTGCAAGCAGAACTCCATCCCCAAAATAGGTTTGTATTGAGACAGCGCCGGTGGGGGTCTGGGCTCTCCTGAGCAGTTTCTGAACACAGTATTGCTGCAGAGATTTGGGACACCTTGAAAGAAGCAGAGTAAGTTTAGCAATTTGAGAAAAACCCAGTTGCTTTGTAAACAGTGCAAAGTCTGAAGTGTGCCTTCCTATGAGTTAGTATCCCAAGGTGGGTCTGTTGTCTCTATCCTTTTTTATCTAAAAGGGATGAACTAATTTGGTAGCCAGTCTGCCAGTAGTAGCACTTCAGTTTCTTTCTGTTTTCTGTGCTGTTGCATTTTACCAAATTTGTAGGAATTTGAATGTATTTGAGATACGTGTGTCAATTTGAATTGGTGAAAGGATATGGAAATTGCTGGGGGGGGAAAAGGGTGAGGAAGCTAACAAAACTAGAACAGTTCAATATTCAAATAATAATAATAATACATGAAAAGAACCTTCTGGGGAAGATTTCTGTCCTATTGACTAATGTCTCTCTGGTCTTTATCAGGTATCTCCCAGAGCCAGTAGGGCAGGATGAGACCTTATTTCTTTTTTATCCCCTAGGAAAAAGTTACACAAAAAAGGACCTTCATTTTTTATATCACCCTCCTGAACAGCCTTTCAGAATTCTGGCCAAGCTGCTCCAATAGCTGGATTCCCTTGTCGGAGATCACTCATCCTCCAGAATATCCCTCCTGTCTGAATTCTGGCTTGTGATTAAATAGGCTGTGGGGATGATTTTGATGTCCTTGACTGTTGCCTGGACTGCTTTAGAAAAAAGCCCACAAAACTGCACCATAACACTTTGGTTTCATTGCAAGATTCTAACAATGAGCGATTTAAATTAATCTGTGTCCTGCAATAATGAATTATATGAAAATGCACTCTTCTCAGTACATGTATGCATTATTTCCCAAATCTCATAGTTGAAGAATCAGGCTATTGTTTGAGAAAGAGACTTGCTTTCACAGTAGCAAAGATAACAAGGGAATTAAACATTTGCCTTGACTGGGAGAACCCAGTGGAAGGCCCCATAGTTCCTGTGCATTTATTGCTGAAGCTTGAGCCTTCAGCAGCGTGTTCTGAATGTTAGGATGTGTCAGAATATTCACAGCTTATAAGTGCAAGTAATGCTGACAGGTTCATCAACCTCATCGTCTTAAAGCTAGGACAATTTATTACATCTTTTTAGCCCAAAGGAGTTTATATAATTGCTGGGTTTGGGTTACATTACAGATACAAAATAACTTTGGGAGAATTGGTGCTCACTGCCAGAGATGAATTTTACAGAGCTGATGTGCCATTCACCCAGGGCTTCAACAAAACTGATAGCTCCAGGTTCTGTGTGAAAAATTTAAATTGTTTGGCTAAAGTTACATTTTCTGACTTAAATGTAGGACATGCTGATTAGGTTTGAGGGAGAGGGGGTGGAGAACATATAACTTAAATGAAACCTCCAAAACCAGCAGAGATTCTTCCTATAGGGCTTTTTTCCCTTTTCTTTTTTTTTTTTTTTTTTTTGAATGTTAAGTGATGATTCTAAGACACAAGTAGGATGTTCAGAAGCCAAACTCAACATTTCCAGAGTAGAAATCTCTTTATTCTCCATGACAACTGGAGTCTGTGCTGTCATGCCTTTGTGTTAACTTTTAAGAGAGCTATGTTTTAACGCAAAACCTGGAAATTACTGGGCATGTGCAGCAATTTTTATTTTAAGCTTTAATAATACTTCTCAAAGGAAAACTGGGAAACTGAGAGACTGAATGAATTGACTGAGCTCACACAGTAAGTTGGTGGCAAAGCTGTGGCTCAACTGTGTCTGGAATATGGAGTTAAAGATGTTTACTGAATTCTTTACAGGTCTGAGTTCTTCAGTGCTCACTATGTCTTAGAACACATGGGTGTGTGGTAAAAATGAAATCTGGGGACAAAATGAAGAAAAGTGGAAATTTGAAAGCAAAAAGTAAGAGATTGTGGAAAGTTATAGTTGTATTTCCTGTTTTAGTGTTTATAAATGGAGTGAATAATGTATAGTGATGTTCCTGGCATAAGTGCAGGTTTAAAAAAATGTCTGGATTGTTTTAAAAAAAGACATAATTTTAAGTTGATTATGAAAATAGAGATAGAATAGGACAAGAGTGAGCTTCATAAGCAAGTAAGGAGATGAGAAGGTGATTTTGACTGTCCTATGGTTTTCAGAGCAAGTTTAAGAAGCCAAAGGATTCCAGTAGAAAGATGCTTGAAAAGTAAACGAAAATTGAGGCAACCAGAGTCCTGTATGGAAGGGAGTTCCCTGCTCAGCTATTTTAAAGGCTGGCAAGAGGAAGATACTGTTAAATGATTTTGTTTTGCTGAATTATTCTCAAACCAGCCTTTCCACATCTAATTGTTGCTACTCTGCACTCATAAAAACCCCACAAATACGACTCCTAGATCATGGTATAGAAGGTGTCCATACAGTTCTATTTTCCTTAGCTGGGAATTCAAGTTCTAGATATGTAAGATTTTTTTTTTTGTAGCATTTTATGCTTTTCCCCAGCCTTATAATCTAAGATTTAATTAATGTAATTTGTAAATGGTTCGAAAAGTAAATGATGAACTTAATGTTCTGAGTTCCTCTAGCCATTCCATAAAATATAGATACAACTTTGAAAAGTGAAGCCCTTCATAATATGTTAGAAAAAGTCCAGATTGCCAATGCAGCACTCTGAAAATGCATCCTGCTCCATTGTAGTAAGAGTGTGAAGAATTCTCAGCCATTCTTATTTTCTTTTTTGGATGTTATTTCCCAAGCAATTTTGCATGTGACTATTTATGTTGAGAATTTAAAAATAGTAATGGTAATAACAATATCCTTTCTGCTGTGATATTACTTCACACTTATCTACACAAACATTGGCAAATGTTACTGGAAAAATCCCAATTTTACCTTTGAAATGGACTTCAGCATGTTTCTTGGTGATAGCATTAACATTTATTGACATAATAATTACAGTAGTAGCTAAAGAATAGCTAGCAGGATAAGCAGCTAATGTAAATCATAAATGCCTTCTTAAATGCCTCACTGGATTAAAGTGATGTTTCCCTTTTTTTTTTAAGAAACTGCATATTCAATGAAGAGAATTTTTCTGAATCAAGAAGCTTCTATTCTTTTCATATGCAGTCCAATCTTTATTTCAAAATGAGGAAACATATTTGAAGGTTAGTAAAATTAAAAGGTACAAGTGCTCTTTGTGTATGCTCCCCACCTTAAAGAAAACTTAAGACAGTAGTGTCGAAATACTTGCTTTTTCAGGGCTTTGAGAACATAAATTAGAAAGGCAGTTTGGGGAGTTCATCAGGAAAGGGAGTTCACTGGGAAATTTTGTCTCAAATGGAATTATTTCCAAAAGTCTCAGATAAGGGGGGAAAAAGAGGCTTAAAGAGACCAGAGCATACGGAATTTGATCATGCGCCATTCCACCTGGGTAGCAGAATGGGTTCCTCCTCTGAAATATAACACATCCTGTCTTTGTTGGAAGCATTGAGAATTCAAGACTGAAGGCAAGAGAGATGATTGGTTGATTGGTTTTGTTGAGTGCCATTACCTATTGGGATATAATCTATATGTGAAATTGAAAGCTAACAAGTGTAATGTATCAACTATTTATTTTATGATTTCCATATTTATATCACACTGCTGGTATGTGCATGCACAAATGCTTCTGTTTTGGAATGTATACTGCCTGGTGTTTTGTTCTGTGTAATTTTTATTAGAATATTTGCCAGCCAAAAGCCTTGTATTCAAAGAAATAATCTATCTTCTTGCTTTCATCCTTGTTAATGTTACTGTAGCTTTTTCTCCAGGACTGGAAGCTTGTGAGCTTGTGTACGTCTAGTTTCGTATTCTAAATATAGGTTCATTAAACATAAGACATGATCATAAAGCTGTGTTTTGTAATGGAGTATAGCACTCATCTATATGAGTGTAGCATAAATCTTTACATAAATCTGTACATAAATCTTTAGATATATTTTTATATGCAGGTATGTTAATATTCATGTTAGAACTTCCTGATTTACCGTAACTGTTATATTTTTCTCTCTTTGAAGACTGTGTTTCTAGTATCTAGTCACCTTCCACACTTGTGTCTCTCATATTTCTTGCTCTGTGGTCTCTCCTCTGTCTTGTATATAAAGCAAATCTTTCACATTTAGGGCTGTTGTACTGGTTAGGAGCAGTCTGCTGCATTGTGTGGCCAGAAACAACAGATGAGGGTACTTTTCTAGTATTTTCTCTCCCAGCCAGAAGCAGGCTGTAAGGGTGCTTTGCATCCTGTGCTGCTACCCCGGAGCAGTCACCTGCACTGCCCCTCCTGCCACTGCTCTCTGCTCTCAGTGAAAAGCTGTGTAGCTAACCAGGCAAGGGACTGCTATGTACACATCCTTGCTTTGATATAATTACAAAGCATTTTCCTTTTTCTGTGTTCTTTACTCTGCACGAGACAATCTGGTCAATTATGTGACTTTCCTTCCAACAGGCACAGAGGTAATGTAAAGAGAAGCATTTTCAGTTCATAACAGAATTTTATGAAAGCATGATTCAGCAAACGTTGTATGACATGAAGGTTTGTATATTTGACTGATACACAAATTGGGAAAGGATAGAATTATTTTTTCTGGTTTTATTACATTTTTTTGTGCTGTTAGCTCTCAGAGCTGTGGTAGGTTTATACTGGTTTATACTGGTGTTTAGGGATTTTTAAATCTATGCAAATTGTGTCATTGGAAAAAGCCCTCATATTTTCAGGAACAAAAACAGGTTTGAATTTCAGGTCATTGAAATTTCTGTAGTTTGTAATGTTATATTTTTTTACAATTATCTTTCTTTGTTTAAAAAAAAAAAACAGGAATTTTTATAATTAGAAAAGTGCACATTCTGCATATTGTAAAGTTTGGATGAGGCTCTCATTCCCATACAAATAAACAACTGAGTGCAGCATACTTGTGGCTTTTAACTGCATAAGGCCAGTTTTTTAAGGAATGATAATCTTGATGTCCTGGCCAAATCAGATCTGAGAGCTAAGTTTTGCCTGTCAGTGTTTTCTTGTGGCTTCAATTCAATATGCTATTTTCTGACAGCTCAGAGCAAGTCCAATGGCTTTTGACCTTGACATGTCAATTGGATTTTTTTGTATTGACCTATACGGTTCCCAATCATTCTCCTTTTAAGAATATTGTTGCCCAATATTCTTAAGTGATACTGTTGTGAAGTAGTAATAATTTCTTCCTTAGCTCCCTCTGATTTCTGTATGTAAGTATATAAATATACAGAGAGGGATAGCATGATTTCAGTTTGCTTTCTGACAAGGTAATATGTTTAGTAAAGAGAAGGTATCCCATACAGATGAGATGTATTTGTACAATCATACAATATAGAGTGGCAGATTTTATTTGCATTTGTTGACAGTACCTGGTCTATAAAGATCCTGTGCTGTTTCATGGCTTGCAAGGCATGGAAAATAAAGCATCATCTTGCATACAACACACAAATACACACACTTTCACATTCTCTGCACAGTAAGAAGTCTCGATTGTGCCTTGCTGCTGTAGAAGGAATTTACCTATCCAGAAATATCTTCTTTAGCCTAGGACAAATCCCCTGGAGTGCTATAACTGAAGAAAAAAATTCCCATTGACTTAAGTGAGCCTTGGATTGAGCCTATCAATGCAAATCTTAATCATACTCCTAAATAGTAGGAATATACTACAGATGGTTGCTGGAGCAACTGGAGTTTTCTTTCATACATTTTGAAAGTTATTTTTATCAATATTTCTTTGTCCTCTGCTATTCCATTTGTAGATGAACTTTGAGAACAATGTGAATTATTTGGTTATTATCTTGTGACTTACCATCTATTTTGTGGGTAGCATTTTTATTTCCTGGCCTCGAAATGCAGTTATTTCTCATTCCATCTATTACAGCTATAGCCATGTGATCCTAGGAGAGGTCAAACCCACATTTTGGCATTTTTCCTACTTCAGCTCTTTTATTCAAGTTTATGATACTGATATGTTCATTGTTTTCAGATAATGTACAGTCCTGTCAACAGAACAATGCACAGTGAATATGTTGTCTAATGTATCATGAGCTTCTAGTTCTCTGGCTACAGAATGAAATTCTAGGGTTTTAAAGAGTAACTGATATTCCAAAGTCAGTATTTTAGGGAAGACTTTAGTAGTTACTGGTGCTCTGAAATATTGAGTGTTATACTGCAAAGAAACTTTGGTTAGCCATTAGGAAAATAATACTACCCTGATAACTTGTGGGCTATTACTGCCTATTGCCAAGCTCATACGTGTGAGTGCAGAATTTCACACAATATGTTGACTTTTCTGGTCCTGTACTTTTTTAATTTGAATCAGAATTTTGGCAAATAAAGGACAAATAACACATTTGCATGATATATGGATGCAAGGTGAAAAATTGCTATTTTGACATGGAGTATGAGATGTTACAAGTACTGTAACAGTTACGGCATTGCCATAAAAGCAAGGACAGTGAATAAAGTAGAAACTAAGCTACTGAAGTCCTGGTATTTAGAGGTATGTATGTCAAAATGCTGTATCTGGTTTGGATTAGTGAAAAAGTCTCGGGGCCCAAGTTGCCAGTTGTTGCTTGCACTGCAGCTATAATTGTTGCAGGCCAGTTTGAGTTGGAACAGGACTATCAATTTCTTCTTGTGTTTTCTGAATCCTTTTCTGTTTACTGATAGATGGAGCATATTGAAAAGAAAGAAAGAATTTCTGTTCTGCATATTTTAAAGGTTAAAATATTTTTAATTTATGTCTAGTCTCTCTGTAGATATCTTATATTTTGTTTTAAATCACCAATATGTATGTCTACTGAAAAGCTTCACTGTGGTCTATGATATGACTTTAATTTTTACATACACACTGTGGTTTGATGCTAGCCAGATACTTGTCTCTCTGTTCCCTCTCCTTCTTAAACAATGTAAAAAAATGTGTATCAGAAGACATTATCATATAGGGAAAAGGAGGACATAAAACATGTAGGTATGTTCCACTCAGATGGGTACTTTCCGTAGATGCTTTACAGTTCATCTATAGTATACATTGTTAATAAAAACTTATATAGTTTGTGCTGGCTTCTAGTTAGAGAAAGTCATTGACTGAGTGGACTAGGAAAGGGACAAAAGAAACTTGGGTAATGATAATATATATATGTTACATATAAATAATATATGCAAATTTTTTAAAGAATGTTTTAAGTTCTGAAATAGTTTAAAAAGTAATGCTCTGTTGTGAATCTCAAAATGTCTGCTTAGCTGACTGGAGACAACAAACAGGTTGAGTGAGGAACATGCTGTTGAGTGGTGGATGAAGATCTATGTATGTAAAAGAGAAAAAGCTGGTATAACAGTGATCTCTCTAAACAATGGTAGGATCTGTCTTTTTCTGAATTACTGGAAGGCGCTGTTTCTGAGCACTGTGCTTCAGCTGATGTACTTTAAACCTAATAAACCCCCACCTCACCCTTTCCAACCTTTTCTGAGGGAATTTGAGTACTGAGCAGTAAACGAGAGTTGATTTCTGGTGACTCAAAGCAGAGAGAGATGAAAAAGATAATCTATACTGACTTTGCAGAATGAAGAGGAACGTTCAGCAGCTTTCAAGAGATGCATCCGGAGAAGCATCTGTTAAGTCAGGAGTGCAGGCAGCCTTGGTTCTCTTACAGAGCAGTTTGCCACTGTCCTCCTTGCTAATTAACTTGGTAGTCTGTCTCTGGAGTAATATTGTACAGTTCAGCATGACAGCTAGAGAAGTCCTGTAGAAAATAATATATGACCTCGAGTCACATGGAAATCAATGCCTTAAAATGTTGTGCATTTTTTTCTAATAATTGCAGCCCATAGTGAACAAATCTCTGCAACTAACATATTTCAGATAGCTTCATACTTTGGGTTTCCTGTCAGTCTCATTTTTAACATTTAAATTCACATTGTGTTATTAATTAGTTATGTTGCAGACTGAGGGTTATTGCTGAGCTACATATAGGGGATCACTCCAGGTAGCAGTTCTAGTAGTTCAGAGGAAATAGAGCAGCAAAGAAATCTTGGATGGAGCTTGAGTGGTACTTGGAAGTAGTTATGGTTGGAAAGTTAATGTGTGAAGTCTGGCATCAATATGGCAAGATTATATTAGATACTGCTTTCTAGCCTAATTAACTGAATTAACAATTTTTGTTTGGCAGCAGAGGTGACTGATATGAATATTAATAAATCCTCATCTAAGGACATGATTTCATCCTCAGATGATGTGATTATAAGTGGTCATAGCGCCAGACAAAAGGGAATGACCCTTAATGGCAAAGAGTTTCAATCTATTCATCATTTGTTTCTAGTGCAGTAAAAGGCACATAAACTACATCCAGAAGTTAGGACCAACAGGGTTGGAGACTCAGTAAAAAGCTGAAAGAAAGGAAATTCTGAGGGTATATGAGAAACTGTCCAAGGGGCCAGTTTTCTGATTTTTTGTAAGGGAAGAAAGAACTGATCATTTACAGTATGTGTATTCTAATGTTTTTCTCATGATGATAGTCCTAAAATAATACTATAATAGATATAAGAGGTGGAAATTTCTACTTTTGGATGCATTTCAGGTTTCTAGCTAGTATTTGACCTAAAGGCAAAACTATCACTTTCATAATATTTTATGAATATTTATAAACCCTTGGTCTTCTAGCACTACTTCCCCCTCTGGGTTAACACAAGCCAGTCATTCAGAAGAGTGGCAGGATGGGATTGAGTGTAACCTGGCATGACTCCCATACTTGGACTTTTAGAAAATGTTTTTAGTTAGTTCTGTGGTGGATTCATTGGTGGTGTTCTATTTGTAGAAAAGACAGTAGTTACAAAAGGAAAAAAAATGCTTTCATTAAGACACATTTATATTCATACTGTAAGCATATGCAGAAAGTTTTACTTGTACAATGTGCTTTATGAGTGGTGTCTAAGTGTCTGAAGGAGTAATGAAATGATCTGTTATTCTAGTTTTAAAAAGACTAAAGTTCTGTTCATGTGCTTGACGTAGTGTAGGCGTAAATAAAGTAGGTTTTCAGCACTGTTCTTTCAGATTAAGGAGGTGGCATAGATAAATTCATCTTTGTGGTCTGTCAGGAAGCTCATGCTTACTCTTTTGTGCCTGCTGTGGCTGGGGTCTGTGGCACAGGCTGAGAAAGGCCTAAGTCTTTGCAACTATAAAAATGGTATCATTTGACACTTTTCTTTGAGAAAGTAGAGAAAATACATTGCAGTATTAAGCAATCAGGCTAACCATTTAAAAATGCACATAATTGAAGTTTTGGATCTAATATACTGGTTATTCTACTGAGAGCCTGGTGGAACTTCCAGTGGCCTGCTTCAGTTCTACACATTATTCAGGTGACAAGCCATGCCATGGTATCAGAACATGCAGCAAACACCAGATCATGCCAGTTTCATGCCAGCATTGTAACTGCAGCCATTCTGGCTCCTGATGTACATGTGTTCCTCTGAGCACCTGCTGCTTACTGGACTAAGACATTTTCAGGCAAGAGCAGAACATCTTCTGCTTCTGTGCATAGGAAGCTGGAGTGAGGTTTCTCTATCATAGAGCAATTATGGATAACTGATTGTTGCAGTAAGTGGAGCTTGGGGATTGATCCACAGTGAAGAAAAAAGTCTATTTTATATGGTGGACCAATTTAATCTTTTGGATGGACTGTCCCAATAGATGCCTTTCTGAGGTGTGACAAAAATAAACCTTTAAGGCTTTGACATCTCTATGGAAACAGGAAGATCATTAAACAGAATGTTATAAATGCTATAGGTGTGACATATAAAACTGTGACAATAGGCCACTTTATAATAGCTGTGTTGAAAGTAGAAATGGATTGACTATAAAAATATTGGGATTAATAGATTGATTAAAGTAATGTTAGAATTAATTATATAACAGTTTAAGGTTTAGGAAAACTGAAAAAAGTTATCACTACTTGACATAAGTGAATTAGCATGAATTGCATTATCATGAATAGCTGGGGTGATAAGGTTGTCAGCTGCAATTCTAATTAAACTTTAGCTGAACTCCTGTGATTGAATCTTAGTTAAACTTATTCTACCACCTGGAATAATATGGAAACAAGATGGAGACAATGAGAAAATGACTCAAAATGATCTTATACAATGGTAAAATGGATTAACTGAAACTTAAGCTGGAAGAATTGAAATGTAGGAGAATTATCTTGACAAGAAGTAACAGATCATGAACAGATAGAGGAGGGTAGAGCCAATCAGAAAGGGAAGATATAATAATCATAGATTATTAGATGAATAGTCACATGGACATTGTATGAACAAACATGTGGTCAGATTGTGAGGCCTTAAAAGGCACAGGTCACATATGGATCAGATTCCTGCTTTAGTGGTACCCAGTTTGAGCAGCGATAAACCAGCTCTGCAACAGACCCTAGGGTCTGAACTTTGTGGTCAAAGGCTAAGATTGGATTCAGTTTCACCTAGACTTACTCTGAGAAGGACTTTGGAAAACAAGGTGGCCCAGTCCAAACCTCAGGACTCATCAAGAGAGTGTTTCCAGACTTTTTTTTTTTTTAGCAAGTTCAGACTGACTGATCCTAGCAGAATGGAGAACAAAAAAGTAAGTTAGTAAATAGAGTTCATGTGGTATCTTTGATTTGGCAGAGTAGGACTCCAGGGGTGGATTGAATATGTGTCAATAATTTGGAAAGACTTTTTAGAGAACTTGAAACATGTGATATGAAGAAGCCTGTGCTGGCAAGGCCACTGACAACCTAGTAAAAAAAATGGGTAATTATTGAAGTTATTGAGATTAACTGATGCAAACATTTGGCTCATAAAAGAGGGGATGAATTATTAATCATCAATTAGAAAATCATTAGAGGCAAATTAACAACACTGAATGTATCTTCTTACATTTTCTTTCACCGCACAGTACAACAGTGCCCAAATCTTGTCAGATGATGCCTTACAAAATGGAAGTCTAACTGATAAATAAGGTTTCCAAATGTTAATATGGAAATATACTTAGCTGCTGTATGAAGGTACTCAACAAATCAAGGGAAAGAAATATTTTTTCCTCATAACAATGACTGAATTTTAAGTAGCTTATCAAAGATGTATGGGACAGGCTTAGCTGCCCTTTTCAGTTTTAGGTCATTTCTATTATATATGAAAAATGTTGTCCTTGTAGATGTGATATTCATTGTTGGCTGTCCTAGAAAGCAAGTCAATAATAATGTTTATATTAGCTCTCTATTTTCTTGAAATTTAATGGTAACTGTTGCAATTATACTTCTGTATGGAAGCATTTCAAAGGTATTTGAAGCTATTATTATATTGACAGTAAGTAACCACTTGACATAAACCCTCTCATACTACTGGTATACATCTCTGTATGCATGGTCTATCAGCAGCTTTGAACCCTTACAAGTTATCTATGGAAACATTTGGTCTGGTGAAGAAAGGAAAACTGAGCTATCTAGCCTACAGCTTCTGTAAGGTAGCAAATCAGCCTAGGTAGACTGTGCCAATGTTTTTATAGAGCAAAAGAAAATTTTTAAGGAGTTCCTCTTATGAGGCACAAACAAATATTGGGTTTGGCTTTGCTAAATAATTTATGTGAAAGATGAAAAATAGGAACATGAATCTCTCTTTCACAAAGGAAAGGTACTCTAGCTGTGTGTTATTAAAAAAGCTTCTCCATGGAGCTGCAGAGGCCGTATTGGCAGTATCTCAGCAGTATTGGCAGACTGCTTGTCAAAGATGTTGCATATTACTAATAATTACATAATTAATATACAGCAGAACAGTAAATTAGTATGTAATAAATTGCTAACAGTTAAAAGGATCATACCAGACACCTCTTTGGGTTCAAGATTCTGAGGTGACATTGTCACAGGCGTTACAGAAATATTAGGTAACCAGAAACTCATGATATTTTGCTTTTAATGTCTTAAATGTTTTCAGAATTTCCACTGTAACAGTTACCAGTTTCACAGCAAATCAATCCTTTTCAGTGCAATGGATTGGAGTGCCTGTCAGAAGCTTGACTCCTTGAAATCCCCTAACCTTTCCTATATCTGTTTTTCTACTTATCACCATTGCTCCCGTTATGTTATCCCTTGTCCTCAAAAGAATTTCCCATGTGCTTTTTTTCACTTCTTTTATTCCTTTCTTTAAAACCCTGCTTGTCCATATTCTGTCATTTATATGAGATCAGTCACAACAAATGATTGGCACTGCAGCCAAGTTTGGCACAGACAGAGATTTTTAAGCTAGCATCATGCCTCTCAGCTGCAATGCTGTTTAAAATAAATTTATAACAGACAGCAGACGGGTTGGCTGTCAGGGAGCTAGATCTTGCTGATAGGTTTTTTGAGGTTTTTTGTGCAGCAAGTTCATTGGAGGACGTAACAGTTTTCTAAAGCATGCTTGTGACTTGTACTCCTGTGGAGCTATGGGGTTAATTATTCATTAGGCTTGATGAAATACTGAGGGGAGGTAAAAGAAAGTGACAACATTTAAAAACCAAGTGAAGCTGAAACTGGCGCTGCTCAGGATTAGTTCATTATTTCCAGGATGTGTAACAGACTTCAGCATTTGAGACAGGAAAACTAGTGTTGTAGCCATCTCACTGCTGTACTGAACTAAAAAAAAAATAAATTAAGCATTTGTATGCACTTGTGGGATGGCTTCTCTAGATGACTGCAGCAGACCAGCATTCTTCATAGCTTGTAGGTTCAGGGCTAGCAGCACTTATCAAGCAGTGAAGAGTGGGTGCCCTGTGCTTGCACAAACTGATAGTGTTATCAGTTTTGCCAACTTCTTATGGAAATTAATTCTATCACAGAGATCATGTTCTTGTCTGAATCCAGGCCAAACAGCACTTCTAACAAAGACCTTCTAGCTATTTAACATTTGAGTTTTCTTCTGAATTCATTGAACAAAGCTGCTGGCCCATATTATTGCTGTAGGTCAGCCTTCATAAGAATGTTAAATAAAAATCTTCTGGCAATGTCTCCTCTCTTCTAATTACCAGTGTTAACACTTTCCTGCTTTCTGTGTTATGAGTCAGAACCTGTTCTTGTCGTGGGGCTTTTTAGTGGGTACCACTAGAATGTCAGGAATGCTGGTGGCTCCCTGGGGATCATTGCCTGTCCCACTATCCCCAGTGCAGGAGCAGAGGGGAGCATCCAGAGCAGCCTCAGCTACCCATGGCAAGAGAAAACCATGGTGAAGAGTCTGTATGCAGGCTGGGCACAGGCCTGGCTTTGGCACCATGGAGACTTGAAGTAGAAAAAAAATCCATCTCTCTATTTCCATCTGCATGTTCAGGAGTTTATTTTGCATTTGATGATCTGCAAATGGCAGAATCCTGAGTTTGAAATCATACAATAGAGATTTTTTTGCAGGGCATTATTTTTACAAGCTGTATAGTTATTATGTAGTTATATTTTTGGTTGTATTTTTTTATTGGTTGTCATGTGGATTATAAATTGTTCCCAATAGGAGAAATTTTGTTATTCTTGTATATGTTCTTTTTTTTTTTTTTTTCCCAAGAATATGAATTAATATTTTTATAAGCCTTGAGTAAGAAGAGAATATTTTTAACACTAAAAAAAATAGAACTTGAAGTTTAGGAATCTTGGCTTGGCATAGTGCATAGCCAGAGTGTGTATATACTATGCCTCTTAGGAAGTACTCAGTTCAGCCCCTGCAGCAGATTCGTAGCAGTGCCTCACAGGAATTGTAGATGTCAGGTCTGGCTTCATTTGTTTCAGCATTTACAGATATGAGGATGTTGCTCAGCCACGGGAAGAATCACAGGGTGACGCTGTTTCTTTCGGAGAATATGGTATATATTTCAAAGTGAAACATTTATATTTAAGATTGTTGTGTTTTTTTGTTTTGTTTTTAAAGTGGTGAATTTCCCACATACTGCTATGACTATATGAATAGGCTGACCATGGTGGTGGTTGAATCACCAGCTCTGGAGGTGTTTAAAAGATGTGGTGCTTAGGAAGATAGTTTAGAACTGGACTTGGTAGAGTTAGGCTATGGGTTGGACTCAATAATCTTAATGGTCTTTTCCTACAAGAACAATTCTGTGATTCTAACTTTAGAAAGAAAACCCTAAATATTGTGAAAAAACAGAAATACTTCAAAGAGAATAACCCTGACATAAAGGCTATTTTTAGTGCTATTTTAACAAAAACCCTGAAGTGTGGAAACCTCTGCTCTTATCTGGAGGGCAACAGTGTATATCAGTTAAGATTTACAGTCACAATTGCCTCTGAAAAAGGAGATCTGGTATAGGCAAGAGCAAATAAACCTCCCTCTCCTGAGGTTTGATGTGTTAGGATGCAGGAGTTTCTTAGTTTCGCGTTTAACTGAGGTGCCACTGTAGCATATTAGATAATCATGTACACAGAGATTAAAATTAAACCAGTTTCTAGTTGCAGTGTCTATCTGTAGATGGAGCCCAGATGGAGTTCTTCATCTCATAATTTTCTGAAAAAGAAGCTTTGTCTTCATTATATTCTGGAAAGTAATGTGGGAAACAGTATTAATCCTGGTCTTTAATGTTGTCAGGGATTATGTTTTTTTTAGGCTCTGATGTGTTTTCTCACCATTTCCCTTTAAGAACATCACCCTTCAGAGTGAGATGACATCCATCACAACAACTCCTGTTGTTAATGTCATACCAGTTATAATTTCAAATGTCTGAAATCCTGGTCCCCTAATAGAATAGTTATCACTTGAATGAGCAGATGCTGACATGGGGACATCTGACACGTTAAAAATTAATGCCATCCAAGCAAAACATCAGCAGAATTAGATACATTTAGGTAGTTAAACATCTGCAGAGGTGACTTGTTCGCAGATCATTAAGAATAAAAGCTTGTTGTCAGAGTTCCTTGGCATACATGCAATCACCCTGGGCCTAGATCTTCTTGGGGTTGTGTGTTAGCATCAGGAATGTGCTCCCGAAAGCTTTTGGCAAGGTGAGCTCCCTGAAGCTTAGTGTAGTGCAACAGATCTAGGCACAATTCCAGCATGAAAACACATACTCTGGAAATGTCAGCCTAGACACCTCTAATTGCATGGAGGTAGTTTGAACAGGTTCAGGTCTCTGTGTTTATACCACTGCGTTCTTGTTAAAACAGAGTAAAAGAGGAAGTGCTCCCTCTGTGCCAGACACTGCAATCAGCCCTCCTGACAAATAGAAGTATTTGTTATGAAGCAAACATTATGTTATGGAAATAAACATTCAGAAATGGTGTACTTAGGTTATGTTTCCCAGTTAAATTACCCTTTCTCTCTCCCCAGACCAACACAATTATTTCTAAGCTATAACAGACATCTGGAGACCCCTCGCACCTCTTCCTGAGTGCGATGCAACAGACCCCACATCATATATTCTTGTTCAGCATAGGGAAAATAATGGCTATGGGCAGAAACCAGATCTGAGGCTTTCAGATCAGTGCTCTGGCCCTGAGGTAAAGCAGAAGGCGTTACAGATTTCTGTTTCTAATAACTGCTGAGTAAAAGTTGAAGGCAAACCAAACTCAAACTGGAATAATTAACCCAGGAAATTCTCAGTGGGAAGATGGTACACTCACTAACCTGTGAGCAAGCTTTATAAATGAAAGGCTTTAAAACTGCCTGAGGTTGGCAATAAAGAGTGAGGAATTGCTTTTTTTTCAATGGAAACCAATTTGCTGAGGGCTGCTTTGTGGGGCTGAAGGGGTGATTCTTTTAGGTTGCACATCACAAATTAGAGTTGCCGCTGGAGCAATAGAAGGTGTATTGATAGTAAACAGGTGGCTTCTGTTCCAAGGAGATTTGTTTGGTACCATTTTATGATTGAGCTGATGCTGTGACACATTAAGTGGAGCTTGTCACTCTCCCATCTGGTCTACACAACTGCTGGAGGCGGAACCCATTTAGGAAGTTGCACATTTCTTGCAGCTGTTCCTAAATGTTTCATAAATAACTAACAGAAACCACTGATTCATTTGGCTTTATTAGACCTATCTTAGGGGAATCATGTCATTGTTCATGGAGAAAATTGTACACGTTGCATGGCATTTAAGGAACTTGTTATCAAATTACAGCACTTTAAAGCCTTACTTAGTGCTAATGGGAAAATTGTGAAGTACAGATCAGGGCTTCTTTTGCCCTGATTATAATTTATCTAAATGACTGCACTTGATAAAGAGTCCTTCATGCTAAGTAAAATGCTTTTTGCTGGTGGAACCCAGTGGTGTCTTGTTTTCACCCCCCTGTGGGCGCAGTTTATCCTTGGGTCTTATCTGGAATAAGCAGTTGTTGCAGAATGCTGTGTTCACTTCATACATCATTTAAACTGGTTTTGTTATTGATTAATTGCTTTTGTAATTCACAGATGAAAGTGAACATTATAAACAAGGCATTCCCATATTAGCTTTTCAGTGCTTTGCCCAACGGGCAATTTAATGCGACATCAAATGCGATAGTAGCTGAATGACAAAAAGAACCTTTCCCATGCTTGTTGGCTTTTAATAGCTTGATTTCATTTTTAATAGGCTGTTAATCTTCAGTTAGTGTTTTGCTCTGTATCAAATGTTTCACTGCAGTAAGCTGGGTTGTTTTTCTACTTCAGGTTTGTGTTGTGCTCAGTTAACACTCCCTTTGGAAGGCATTTGGTGCACGTAAGGTGCCTGAGATTGACTTTGCGGTAGAAAATTTTGACTCCCCTTGACAAAACTTTGATATCTGTTGTGATATAACAGGCTAATAAAACTATTCGTGTGATAAGCTATAATGATATCTAATATGCTGATAATAAAAAACTACCAGCTATTGAATTCAAAGCAAGCAGCATACTGCACAGAAAAGGAGAAACAATGCTGGCTGTAAAGAAGCTCTCAAATTGTATTGCTCTCTGGCTTAGGGAAAATATTAACTACAGTGAGCTGTCTACCTGAAGGAAACACATTTGTTTCATGTCCAGTTATAGTCCAAGAAGTCTGTTATGTCCTCAGTGTGTAAAGAAAGGCTGTATAAACTGCTGAAAGCTTGGTGAAATTAATGCAGATCTTTTTTCTTGAATGTTAGAGAACAGCCTCTCTGATAAATCTGGCTTATGTTAAAAGACAGAAGAAAAAATGTTTTTTCTACTGGATTCTCATTTATTGTGGATACTCACCTGGTGTCTGGAATTAGTTTCTTCTGAGTACTGTCATCTGAGGATATCTAAGGGTTTGAACATTCTGTGACGTCTCAGTATTTTCTTGATTGAGAAATGACTGTTGAACCACATGAGGAACAGGAAAGTTTCCAGAGTTTCCCATGTTTCTTGGTGAGAGTCATCAGAGTGTCTGTGAATCTTGTCTGGTGAAAACTGGCTGAGTGCAAGTGGGTAACATTCTGTTACTTTTTGATAAGGTGCTGTCCTTAATACTTCCAGGGATTATTTCAAGGTTGAAAGGTTCCAACAGAGGTCCTACAGACCTTCTGATTTATTGGGTCTGGTCACACGCAACTAATAATCACAAACTGATCAGTTTGAAAAGTATTTCGTTAGGCAGAAAAATCAGCTACTATCAGGAAACAGCTCTAGAACCTCTCCTGTCTCCGCATTCTCTGATGATTAATTTCCAGCCTACAGTTATTAAATAGTAGCTTATACCTGCTTGTGCCCTGACATTAAATAATTTTTCCTCCTGCCTTATCCAGTTAGAGCTCATATCCCTCCTCAGCCATTCATTGTGAAATGTGTGAAGAGGTCCTCAGCCTGGTAGTCAGCTGAACTGGGAAGATACAGGAGCTTAGATTTGTTTTACAGCTCAGATCTGGTATCAATGTCATGTGAATTTATTATACTGCTTTGGACCCAACCTGAAAGCCTGAACAAAGGATATAGATATTTCTCCAATATATATCTGTATGGACAATGTCTTCATAACAATACAGTTCCTAGCAGTATTTCTCTCTCTAATACTGATACAATAATGTCTGATGCTGGATGACCAAAGGAGGCTTCTAGCTCTGCTGGAAAGGACTCTCTCTGACTGTTACTCTTTAAGTTATTTTAACCCAAGTCTATTCATCTTGATGCTTGCTAGCCCTTTTATGTCAGTGGAAACACTACATTCAGTGTTTCCTGTATGACCTTTCCTTCCTAAACCGTATTCCCCCACTCCAGCCCCATTGAGGTTTTTTTGTCTCTGCCTAGTTAGCTTTCTGTAACATTTCCCTTTTGTAATTCTCCTTGTGTATTGTAGAAAACATCATTTTTCTCTCAAAGCTATGACATATTTCTGAGCTATTTCATCTTCACTAAGTACAAAAATAAAGGGGAAAGTAATCAGGGCAACAAGGACTTTGACAATCCTTTTCATGAGTAAGCTATATGAATGGCAGCTTATTTGTGTCTGAAAGAGTTCCTTTCCCAGAAAGGTGATAAAATGTATTTTATGTTCAACAAAACTTACCTATGCAAATATGATTTACATTTGCTGTGGTAAATTACAAGTAGTAAAAAATGTTGAAAAAGCATACTGATTACCTCTGATACAACATGGAATTTTTATAGACAGGATATGCATTGATTATTTCATTTCGTTCTTCATTATCTTATAATTTTTATTGCTAAAAAAAAGTGATCTGGAAAATAATGCCTGGATGTGGTGCTTGGGGACATAGTTTAGTGGTGAGTCCATCGAGAATAGGGTAATAGCATTAGAACAAGGCTGGACTTGATGATCTTGAAGGTCTTTACCAGCCTGAGAAATTCTTTGATTCTATAATTCTATAATCTTGTAGTCCAAAAAATAAATAATTTGGATGGGGAAATGAAGTAGGTTGGTTGTTCTATTTTTTCGTGTATTTTTTTTTTGCTGCCTTGGACTGTTCCTGTTTTTTTAAATACCTCACTATGTCTACTTTTACAGTAACACTTGCTAGGTAAATATGGCTGACAGTAAAAGTCTAATTGGGTCATGTTTGATCCCAGATATATAAATGACCTAAAGATCAAAAATTTCAGCACAATTGTCATGTCTCTATCTGCTGGGGCTCACAACCAAAGGTGTAAATTCTTGTGGGTCAAAATGCATAGGATCATTTGAGTTATCAAGTGCTGTGTTAAAAAAAAAAAAAAGCACCGTGCTTGTCTGAATGAGGTGGTGCCCTCACAGACTTGCTTAACATTTCACCAAGATCTGTACATCCCAAATCTGTTGAACTGTTGTAAATTTGACACCGAAAATGACATACTTAGTACTTCAGTATTGCTGAAAGTCTTGCTCGAGCTGTTTGGGTGCAATCTCAGAGTATTTGTACCTTCAGCTGAGGGAAGTAGGCTGTAATGCACTGGCTATGTATTTGTGTTTATATATTCGTGTATATATTTGTGTCAGACCTCAAATGCTACGCTGTTGATCAAGCCCATCCTGAGTTAGGGATGTAGCTCACAGTATAGCCTTTCCTTTGGACTGCAACCACTGCTGTTTTGCTGTCTTCTTTGTTAGGAAAGACACTGAGATTGTGCTTTTGTCTATTTTTGTTCAGACTTTTTTCTACATACAGGGGCCTGGAATTTTTCAGATAGCCAGGCAATAAATGTGAATTGGGATTTTTTATGAACCTCTAGCTCTAGTGATTTCAATAAAATTTTTTCTGGTTCATGCAGTTGGAAGCAACATCAGAATCATGTTTTAGACCTTTATGAAGCTACTCACCTAAAGATAATTTTTTGGTTGCTAAATGTGGTCAGGCTTTCTTAAGTACATTATCTAGGGGAAAAAATATCCAAAACTGTATCATTCAGAGGTCCTGTGTTTCATTCTTACTCAACTAAAAATTACATCAAATCCAAAGTTAGTTATCCAAGTTGCTAGTTCTTTAATTCTTCATAATATGAATAGCAAATATTTTGTACTCAAGGGTTCACAAAAAGAATGTAGATAGTAGCTGCAGAATAGCATTTTCCTTGCCCTGGTGCCTAGTTGTCACTGCAGGCTTAAGTGTCAAGGTAGCAAGCACAATTTTATTTTTGTGATGAAGCCTGTAATATCAGGAAAAAAAATCAAATCAGGTTGCTTGCTGTGTAATCCTGAAGGAAAGCCCTCTTAGGTTTTAAGACCATTTCAGTTAAAGCAAAGTTTCTTATCGGCTATGGGCAAAATGCCCAATCTTGTATTGAAGACATTTCAGAAACAGAATCAAAGTAGTTCAGCTGGTTTCCTTCAAGCTATGAGGATGAATGCTGTGAGCTAAATTCTGATCTCTGTTGCTCTGGGTAACATGCCAGTTTTTCAGGAGTTACATCAACTCGACTGCAATCAGGTGCTGGTGTCCTGGGACAGATCCTTGGCTACACTATTTCAGGAGATTCCTTGTTCAGGTGGGCTGCACCATGGTTTCTGATGACTTTCTTTTGGTCCTAATTTTGTTCCTAGATGTCTTCCTAAAAATCTTTTATCTTATTGGACTTTTTTTCTGTATGAAGCCATCTGTTTGTTTAATACGCTTCAGGCTAAGAGTACTGGATTTTACTTATTTATCAGCATGGTCTGCATCTCATAAAAGCCTTGCACCTGCCAAGGGTTGAATAGCTGTTGTTGTGCTGTGATGCTTTTAGTGGAGGAGGAAATGTTTTCTATTATTCTACCGATTACTGTTCCTTCTTTTGAGATGTAGTTGTACCTCTGGGTCTGGAATTTACACAGACTTTTTGGCTCTTGCATCCAGGAAATATGGACATAGGGCTGTCTGCCTAATATTGAGTCTTTTCATGTGAAGAGTTGTTTTGAAGGTGTGATCTTTGGTTCTGAAATCTTGGCATGTTTAATTTTCATGATAGATTTATAGCTGTAGAGGTGGTAACGTTATGACCTGCAAGTAGCTCTTAATGTGATACCTTACCTTTTTTTTTTTTCCAGTCTCCTTCAGCTTAGATCATTAAACCCTGGAGCTTTCAATTTGCAAGCCAAATTTAAAGGCTTCTAGATTTCAGATTCTGAAACTGTTGTCATTGTGCTTGAATATATCACTAGAATACTGGTCATCACTGAAGTTGTTTGAACTATTTTTAAAGTTCATAGAGGGCATTGTCAGTCATTATGGATTAATGAAGGTACCATAGGGTCCATGGATCATTGCCCTGTGGCTTCTGCTAATGTCTTTCTGGAGACTTTTATAGCTGTCATACTTCAAAGAATGTTTTATGGTGCTTTTTTGTAAGATCTTGTACATGTGATTTAAGCAGTGATAGCTACGATGTCCTTGGTTTCCTTTCAGTCACAACCAAGATTGTTTTTTCATAGCTGCTAAATCTCAGATGGCTTTTGCCTTCTTGATTATGCAGCTAAATGTCTCCTGCCATGTTCTCCAAATCTCATTAATCCCATCAAGGACTAAAATTTCATTCGTAGTAGTGAATTGTTAATAACCTGTAGTCTGGCTACAGATGATACAAACCATGAAGTGAAGTTTTTCCAGTTCTGACTATTGGCTGTTTCCTCTGGCACCTGCCTCTTGCACGAGCTACTGTGTTAGCCACCATCTGGGGAATATTGGCTCTTCTGGCACTTTGACCCGTATTTGGCACAAAGATACACTTGCTAGCTGTCTTCATAATGATCTGTTCAGAATCTCACCTCTTGCAGGGACCAGACTTGCTCAGCCTTTCCACAAAGCTTGACCTGATGCTTCATTTATCAGATGAGTTTAAATATAGCAAGAAACAAACCTGATGCTACATATTCATGATCTGGCAACACTTGGTGGAGTCCAACTGTTCAATAATCAGAGTATAAAGCTATTAGTCTGCAATATACTTTGGATTTAATCTTCATCTTCTAATTGATTATCCTGTGCCTATCATTAATTTTCAGTTAATTACTTTATCCATATGTTAAGCATGTTCTCAAATTCTTGTTATCAGCAGCACCATGTGTTCATTCCCCACTATACAACTTTAGGCTATGTTCTGGCACTTCTGGCTCTGTATCTTCACCATACACTTCCACTGCTGTCAGCTGTAGACATTTGTTAGTCTTGTTATGGAATACAGATACCTTAGTCTTGTAAGCAGCTGCTGTATAGCTACAGCTGTTTGATTTTTTTCCTTCTTATTATTCTTTTTCTCTCTTTTTTTTTTTTTTTTTTTTTTTTTTTTTTTTTTTCCAGGGTTGGATGGCTTTAAACCTTAAACCTTAGTAAATGATTTGTTTGTTCTGCTCTTGCAGAAGTTATCCTGCCAGCTTCTAATGCCCTGTGAGAGAGTAAGATGGAAGAAAAAGAGGACTAGGTTGGCAGACCTAGATCTGTACAGATGCAGATATTTGTTAGCAATATGCCTACTTGTGCTTACAGATAGCCATGTTGGTTTATCTCCTCTCAGTTTAAAAAACCAATCAAACAAACAAAAACGAACCAACAACAACAAAACAAACAACCTGAGCTTATAAGAAAATAATATTATAAGACAGAACCAGTCTGCTCATAAAATCAAATAGAAATTTCTGAGAGAGAAAGATTCTCTGAATATTCCCAGAAGTGTGTTGGGAATACATTTTCCAATGCTTAAAGATTTCAGATTAATAACAGAATGTGATGCATGTGCCACTTCATGACCAGAAATAGCTTTACATTCTATAATGTCTCAAACTTCAGCTGCTTCTTCACATCCCTGTGTAGGCTTTGTGATTTTCTGTTTATTCAACAGTGCTCAATGAGTGGTCCTCTAGATCAATAGCATTTGGGTTGTGTACTTGCTTGAACAAGGTTTAGGGTCATTAATCACCATGAAGCAGGTGGAGGTAGCACTAAACATTTCTACCCATCTTTGCAAACATTAGTTAGGTACTCACTTCATGCACTTCAGAGGTTGCTAAAATGCATGCAGTAATTTACAGTGCAGTGGGAGGGGAGATGCAAGATCAACTGTGTATGAAGAGACTGATGTGCTGAAGAAGTATGTTCAGTGTTTGATAGCAAAGATCTGAGTTCAGAAGCTTAACTCAGAGTGAGAAGACTCACCAGGTACCATTCTGCCATAAGCATGTGGCATTTGTACTGCAGCTTTGAGCTGCCCCTAGCTTGCAAGAGTAAATTCTGACCTAATTATCTCATATATTTCCCCTATAATGTCCCATAAGATTGGAACTTCGGAGAATAAATTTTATCCTCTAGGAATTTGTTGTTTAAAAATGTCTCATTACATTTTTATTTGGAGATCCCATGCAAAAAGAGAAAATTGTTACACCTCATAATCAGTTTTAACTCCACTGAATTTCGTGCTATGAATTCCTACAACAGCAGAAATAGCACTGGACTTTTTAGGACTTTTAGTTCTAAAAAAACGTGCTCTTTTGGTGCATAAAGATTCACAAAACATTTTCAGGTAATTTTTGTGGGAATTTAGAGTGGCTGATATAAATTGGACACAATGCAAATTTCATCTATGTGAAGTTTTCATGAACATTGGGTAAAAACTTGCTATTGTGGGCCAGTTTGTTTACTGATAAGGAGGTTCTGATGTATAAAAACTAAAATACTAATCTGAAAGGATTTCTTGATTTGCTCCTAAGGAATATTAAGAAGAAATCCGTGCAGCAGAGCAATCTGCTTTGTTCTGAGCGTTCTTTTCTAATTCCAGAACCTCATTAGTCAATGCAATGATTGTTTGAACCTAAACAAAGTTATTGAATTTACATGTATGGTTTATGCAAATATGGTGTTTCTTAAAATATGCTAACACTGTATCCATTTAGAGAACATAAGTTTAATGCCAGGAACTAAACTAAAGGGAATTTCATAATAAAATATCTGACAGAAGGCTTTTTGCAGCTGCATTTGACATGGTTATGTTCTTCTGTGGTTGCATAGTCACGTTTCTAGCATATGAGAAACATATACATTTCCCATATATATAAAAGTCTTAACTGGGGAATTGATTGCAGCTTAAATTACATTTCTTACTGCATTTCAGAAGGCCACAGGTTTAAGTACATTATTCTGCCACGGGCTTGATTTAAGCTAGAGCAAGCTAGAGCAATACCTTTTTCAAATTTCATTATGTTCTTTGCCATGAAAAAAAGATCAGTCAAGAGAACAGATTCATGTCATGTCATTTTGTGTCCCTACTACAAATTGTGATAGGAATGAATGACCGGATTTTAACTGCCCAATATGTTATGCTCAGTGTGCCAACTTGGGATGCCATTTTAGCTTCCATAATGGCTTTTTATTGAATAAATATTTTACTACCACCTACCTATTAATTACATCTTGAATGAGGATCAATGGAGTAGTTATCAAATCAGAAGGAAGCACATCAAAAAGTCTGTGCCGTAGAACACAGAAGTTTAATTCAGGGAATAGGAATGTATTATCTTTTAACATAAGGAGTGGGAACAGGAAATGGCATGATTGATCAAGTTCTCAAAATTAAGCTTGTTTAAAAATGATGCTGAATGACATTTTATAGAAGGGTGAGTAGATGGTGACAGACTCCTCCCCAAAATCTTAGATACTCCTATCTAATTATCTGTGAATGACTGGGATGAGCAAATTGCTATGCTGTTAATGTTCAGAATGATGTTATTATTCATGGTACAACCAAGTGGGTAGCCAGACTGAGAAAGAGTGAGCAAAATGCAGAGGCAACTAATAAAATGAGGTAAATTAAACACCTGAATGGCCAAATATATAGCAAAAGTGAACACTGTAGCTGAGTTCTGGAGCAGAAGGAGGGTGACCTGTTGGCAGGGAAAAAAAAATGGGGTTTCAGATATGTTTTTGTACAATATGCATGCATTTTGTGGTTGTAATTCATTTCTACTGAAATAAGTATTTAACCCTGGCCTGATGCCTTCTGTCCATTTAATAGATGCCTGAAGTATTGATGATTGCAAAATGGTTCAGCTTTAACTGAAATGATGAAAGACATTGTCCTTCAGGCTATGTCATGACATAGTAGGTGTGATACTCTTTTGATTTATGCATTACATAGTTTCATGAGTCTAGATTTGAAGAAACCTTTCAATGGAAGATTCAGACTTAAACTCACAAGGACTGAGTGCTCTAACTTAAACTGAACTGCTTGAGAGACCTTAAACTCTGAGGAAGTACTGAATTTTGAGGCCAGTGATCTAATAACTTGGACAATTAGAGAAAATGCTATATAAGGCATCCATGGTGGCTTTAAAAATTTAAGCAGCTAAAAAAGGAAGTAAGCTGGTTTGGGCCAGGTAGAACTAATTTTCTTTCTTGTAATTTTAATTTCAGCTAAGTCCTTAGTTTGTCAGTCAGTGTCTGCTTCTAGGACTGATAATGCTGAATGTTTATAGCCATAGCTAGAGATGGTATACAGAAACTGAGAAACATCTTATGCTCCAGAAAGGGGGTAAAAGGGTCATGCCTGCAACCCTCATTTAAGGAGGAGCAGAGCAGAGAGGTGACCAGAACTGATGAAACGGAGTATTCCATCCCATGTGTGTCATACTCTGAGGGATGATGAGGGTCAAGTTCTTGTTTGTCCATGGCTGGCATCCTGGGAGGATTCCATCTGTTCATCTGCCTTTGATCCTGAACTGTGTCCTCCTGAATCCTTATGTTCCTGTCTCTAACTCCTGTCTGCTCCTGACTCCAGGAGTTCAGCCTGGGACTTCTCCAGGGCTGGTGACATGAGTATTACTGTGGGAAAGTGGGGAGGAACATGTATTATTGTATATAGTTAATAATTTTTCTTTTCCATTGTTACTGTTTCATTAAAGCTGTGTAGTTGTTTCCAACCCCTAAGTCTCTCTGCCTTATTCTTTCTCCTTTCTCTATCAGGGAGAGGAGGGGGATTAATAGGGAGCATCTGTTATTCAGTTAGTTGCTGGCCCAGTGTTTAACCATGACAGGAAGAAATAAATTTCTTTGCTAAGCCAGCTGGTGGTGAGGTGGTGAATTACCTGTTCTCAATCTTACCAATTCATGAAAGCTATTTGTTTTCACCTCAAGAATTCTTATTTTATACTTATGCAATTGACCTAAATGCTTTTAGGGGAGATAAAAGAAGCAAGTTATATTCTGATGAAATGATTCATGTTCTAATATAAAATAAATCAAATGAACATCTATTGTAAGGTCTTCGCTGACATAAATACATATGTAAGAGCAGTTTGGCTTTGGTTTTCCACATAATAGTTATGCTAACAAAACTTTCATAGGCAGAACAAGTCTAAATAAGCAAAGAGCTAATCTTTATGTAATTCATTTGTTTAAGTGCTAGTTCAACCTCCTTGGTATGCAAGTGTAGGGAAAATGACTTAATATAGAGTGTATACATATATGTAGTATATGTGTATACTCCTTGATTTTTGGCTGTCAGTAGAGCTGCTGTATGGAGGTTTTCAGTGCAGTTGCAGAACTGAAGTTGAACAAACAGCTGTGTTGGAGTCACAATGCCTGTTTTTTTCAAAGATATATGAATATAAACATTTGTCTAAGCATCTCTTCCTACCTTCTTACTATTCTCCAAAGGATCAGTCTCCTGCAAAGTTTTTTTTCTGCCTTCCGTGGTAGATGAAGATGACAGGATGTTCTGTCAGCCTCCCTGATTCTGTATTATCTGAGATCTTCAGATGGGCTTTTGGCAACTGAGAGTTGACAGAAGAGCTCTTCAGTCTTATGAAGAATCACAGAGCATGCAGCAGGATATAATTTCTGCCACCTTACACATTGCTCTGAAAATTGATCCTTCCTGTCTGACACAGTTCTTGCTCCCAAAGCCTCACCCCAAAAACCATCTGTGATAAGGTACAAGTAAATGGATAACTAGGAGTTCACTTCCAACTCTCACCACAAAACCACCTGCTTCTCAGGAAGCAGTTAACATCTGTTAGGATATTTTATGTGTGTATGTCCAACTTACTGCCAAGTCAGACAGAGAAAAGTTAGTGGACAGTATTTGTGATAGTATTTTATTTCTTAGATTCTTTAGGAAATCTTGACATTTCAGTTCAAATTAAAGGAAACGGATGCATTTACAACAAATGAGTAGTAAGTTCAAGAGGTGGGGTAATTATTGTAATTCTAGAATGCTTTGAGTTGGAAGGTACCTTAACTTCTTTTGATGCAGCCCAGGATATGGATGGCTTTCTGCTGCAAGTGCCCATTGAAGGCTCATGTTGAGCTCCTCATCAATGAACACCCCTCAAGGTTGCTCTCAATCCATTCTCCACCCAGACTGTATTTGTGCTTGGTATTGCCTTGAGCCATTTGCAGAATTTTGCACTTGGCCTTGTTGAGCCTCACGTGGTTTCCACATGCCCACCTGTCAAGCCTGTCAAAGGTCCCTCTGGATGGCATCCCTTCCCTCCAGTGTGTCAGCCATACCACACAGCTTGGTATCATCAGCAAACTTGCTGAGTACATACTCAATTATTTTGCTGACAAAAATGTTACACATCATCAGTCACAGTACCAATCTCTGAGAAACGTGACTTGTCAATGGTCTACACTTGGACAACGAGCCATTGACCACAATTCTTTGAGTGCAACCAACTAGCTAATTCCTTATGCACTGAGTGAGTGGTTCATCCATCAAGTCCACGTCTCTCCAGTTTACAGACAAGGATGCTGTGTGGGACATTGTTAAAAGCTTTGCACAAGTCCAGGTAGGGGACACCATTTGCTCTTCCCTTATCCACCAACACTGTAACCCTGTCATGGAAGGCCACCAGATTTTTCAGGCATGATTTGCCCTTAGTGAAGCCATTCTGGCTGTCACCAGTCATCTCATTTTCCATGTGCCTTGACATAGTTTCCAACAGGATCTACTCCATGATCTTGCTGGACGCAGAGGTGAGACTGACCTATAGTTCCCTCTTCCTTTTTTCCCTTTTTAAAACTGGGGTTATGTTTACCCTTTTTCAGTCAGTAGGAACTTCAGTGAACTGTCACGATTTCTCAGATATGATGGATAATGGCTTAGGAACTTCATCAGTCAGTGTCTCAGGACCCATGGATGAATTTCATCAGATCCCATAGACTTGTGCACATTCAGGTTCCTTAGATGGACTCGAATCTGATCTACCCCTACAGTGTGTGGTTCTTCATTCTCCCAGTCCTTGCCTTTTTCTTCTGTGACTTTAGTGGGAAGGCCCATGTTTTCCCCAGTCTTTGTTTCTTTGTTTTATCACTGACACACAAAATGGAAAAATTTCATATGGCCAGTAGTAATTCACACATGTGGGACAGAACAAAAGCACAATTTTTGGGCCTGCAAATATATTTTTATATTATCCCTATTATTCAATGTTGGGACATTATGAAACCATGTAAGTAAACCAGAGAATCCTGATACGTGAAGCATAGGCAGATATGCAATGGAGGAGTGATTTGTGGCATAGTTCTCTGAAAAATATAAACCTAGATAATTAGACAATGATATTATTTCCACCATTTTTAAACTGCACTGTAAATGTAATATAAAATATTGATGCAAAATGCATACGGAATATTTAACAATTAGGTGAAGTATAAAATATAGGAGTCTATTAATTTTACATTCTGTTGGATCATGGGATGAATAAACTCAGTACCAGACTACTGAACTTAAACACAACTTTTTGTGTGCTTATGACATTCTGAAACAAAACTGCTTCTGTGTGGATTTTTGGCCTGAAATATTTGAATTAGGTGAGTTGCCTTAATCTGTCAGAAATAGAAAAAAGCCTCAGAAGTGATAACACTTAAGCCAAATTCCTCTTTTCAGCGTTAGGGTTCTGGAATAATCACTTCCCTGCCTGCTTGGGCAGACAAAAAAGTCTCCCACTAATACAGGGAATGGGTTTTCAAGATCACTCCCATTCCTGGTCTAAGTACTGTGTACTGTGAATACTTTCTCAGTTAATATTTTCACAGCTGCTCTTTCAGTTTTCCATTCTGACCAAACAAATATTTCAGGACTTGCCCTCTATACATCATGATCCCTATTCTAGGAAGTTATTCTTACTTTTATAAAATGAATTAGTAAATGTTTTGCAAAGTAGAAAGATCCTACCAGAAGTACCACCATGTAAATATTAATTGTGTTTAAAACTTTTAGGTATTTCCTTTTAATGAAAGTTTTTTTTTTTTTGGTTGCTAATATCTATCTCCATCTGTGGCAAGACTGTAGATTGTCTGGAAATGGAACATATCAAAATATGTATTTTTTGAGAACTCATGTGGAACTAGCAGAGGGAAACAACAGTAGTATATTTTGAAAAGGAAATGGTGGGGATGTCAAACCCAAATTCAATGTCAATCTCCACTGCAAGACAGATCTGGGAGATTTACCTGAAGGGGTCCTAAAAGAAAGCTGAGGAGGGATGTTTTATAAGGGTGTGTAGTGATAGGATTAGGGCTAATGGACTGGAAGAGGGTAGATTAGACATTAAGAAGAAATTCTTTAGTGTGAGTGTGGTGAGACACTGGCACAGGTTGCCCAGGGAAATTGTGGATGCCCCTTCACTGGAAGTGTTCAAGGCCAGGTTGAATGGGGCTTTGAGAAACCTGGTCTAGTGGGAGGTTTCCCTGCCTATGCAGGGGGGTTGGAATTAGATGATCTTTAAGGCCCTTCCATCTCAAAACATCCTATGACTCTATGCATGCCTATCACACTCCAGTTTATAAATATTGAGGAAAAAGCACACACCCACTGGAACTGCTTTTATGCAGCAACATAGAATCTTTTATGAGTGTCAGAATAAAGTATATCCAGACGACCTTCCTGTTGATGGCTAAATGCATGTGTGACAGATCCTTGTGTGACATGAACCTTACCTGTGTGCTAAGTAAAACCCCTATTAAAGAAAAGGAATTACAACAAGTGTGAATTTTTGCTCTGAGCACACCGTTCAGGTCTGTTCTATCTAAAAGTGTGATTTATAACATGAAGATAAATGTAGCCTTAAAACTTCTTATAGCATGAGATAAAAGTCATAAAGCAGGTGCAGATGATTAGATGATGGATCCAAAAGCAATTAAGCTGGCAGCACCTTCACTGCACCTGGACTGGAAAGGATTAACCTGCAGTCTTGTCAGCCAGCCTGGTGCTGGACTGGGTTACAGTGCCTTCTCCTCTCTCACTCCCTCAAGCATCAGACTTTAAATGAACATGATGTAGAGTCTTAATGGACTTATTACACATGTCCTAACAAATTGCTAAAGCTGTATATTATATGCAATTGTATGATTCATTTTCTTCTCTCCTGCCCCATAATACATAGTTCCTAATAATAAACTGCTTGGTTTTATCTTTAATATTTAAAAAAATAAATCTATGTTGATCTAAGTGTAGCTATAGGTCAAGGTCTACTCACTATATATAAACATTTGCTGTGTGAAACCATTGCATTCTTTGCGATTTTAGCATAGTAGAACAAGAGCAACTTTTTATCGAAAATAATCCAAGTATGCTTGAAGTAGGAGGCTGCCTTCTGGCTGCTTTGGTGAGTGCCAGCCTTCAGATCCTGGGACAGGATCTTTGTGAGCTGCTGCACTGAGACCTTCAGTGTGCCAAAGTTGAGGACAATGAATCTCAACAGAACTGTAGACTGTATTCATTAGTTTCAGACATGGGGAAAGCAGAGAAGAGAAAAACCTCAGAACTTTTATGGAATTCTTGGGATGTTCTAACTTACTGCATAATGTTGTCATTTAACTGGCTCCATCTTGTATTCAACATATGCTCTTATGTTTATATTTTTGCTCACTGTAAATTCTTTCAATTTTCACAAATTTTAATGGAAATTATATGCACAGTGAAAAAATCATAACAGCACTCTGGAAGCACCTAAAGACAAGCAAGTTGTTAGCAGCCTTTTTAGCACTGATCATGTCTTCATATTAATAAATTTGCAATAAGAAGAGATCCCATTTCAAATGGGTCCCATTTTCAATTAAATCACAGTGTAAGCCTCTTCACAATGGTGGAAAAACTGTTACCAGGTCACCTAGAAGCTTTCATAGCACAAAATGAGCAAGTAAAGGAGTATTTTGGTCCACCTCATTTTCCATTAGCAATCCAGTCCAGACCATTCAAACTTTTTTTTTTTTTTTTTTTTTTTTTAAACCTTTATGTCATAGTTGAATGGTGGGGGTTTTTTATTGTTGACAAAAAAGCAAATATTATGACTGTTTCAAGATTAAAGACAAAATCTCTCTAAAGATGTACTCAATTTGGAGGAAATGTCACTGACTCATAGTGATACTTTGAAAGAATAATGACCATATAATGTGATTTTCAGTGTGCAGAGTTCAAAGAAAGATGAAACTGAACAACCTAAGAAACTTGATGGAAATGGAATTTAAACCATTTATCTGTTGAAGCACTTCTTGCTGCTAGAAACTCTTTTGTTAGTCATAGTAAGTTTTGATTAAATGCTCGTCCTCTAGAATGTCTACAAAATTTGCAGACATTTTGTACAAAATTTATAGAACCATTATACAAATTTCATTGCATACAGCACGCACAGAGATGTATCTGTGAGCTATCCTTTCTGTATCTCCCTGAGGAGGGACATTAGGGAGGCAGACTATGACTTGTTGATTTTGTTGCCTGATAAAAAAAGCCCTGGAGCAAGTGAGTGTACCTTGAAATGCCAGGCAGTATGGAGTGTAAGGAACTAATACTTCAACACAGTGCACTTTTGCCCCCTCTTATTCCAGTAACTCAATCTTCTATGGAGAAAGAGACTTTTGAAATAGAAACTGGGCAGGAAAGTTGGCTGAAAGCTCTGTCCTGCTACAGATGGAGAGAGGAATTGGTTAAGGAAAAGAAAGTGCTATGGTATCAGTCACTGTATGTATATGGTATGATGTTTTTTTTAAATGTTGAAAAATACTAACAAAGAACAGCTGTACTGAAAAAGCTCACACTTTTCTAAATAGCAAGATTATTCTTCAGAATTTGCTAATTATGATCTTAAAACATTGACATCTAATTATATCCATGTTTGGATACTGAAAATGTAGCACCTAACAATACATTATCCTAGTGAGCTGCCAGAAGATGCCAGTTCCCTGTGCTCACTCTGGGCACTATTCCCTCTTCAAACAAGTTTGCACATATTGTATTGTGCATAAAATTTATTGTGAACCAGAACCGAGCCAGGGTTAAGCATTTGGCTCAAAATAGCATAAATACATAAAAATGTCAAAGCCATGGAAAATTTGATTTATGTTTTACACCTTGGGCAAATACCAGCTAGACATTTCATTTTTGATTTTTTGTCTTTCGCTGTAGGGAATATTATTTTAGTTGCTAAGGAACTACTGACTGAGAATATAT
The DNA here is from genome assembly GCF_036169615.1 of Heliangelus exortis. Taxonomy (NCBI): domain Eukaryota; kingdom Metazoa; phylum Chordata; class Aves; order Apodiformes; family Trochilidae; genus Heliangelus; species Heliangelus exortis. The sequence continues at coordinate 23,631,267 of NC_092425.1, read as the reverse complement.
GACACTGAATAAGATTTGGCTATTTCATGTTAGCTCATAAATGCAATCATGCTTTTCTGATCATTGTGCTGTAATGGGATTCTTGAAAAATAGTTAATTTTATTTAAGCAATTACATTGCCACTTTCATGATATTTCTACGTATTTCTGCAAGCAAAAGGTAGAAATGGGAAATAAGGACTTTTTATATTTACAGAAACCTTGAAACTGGTGAAGGTTTACATTTACATTTACAGAAGTTTTATGGCAATGTAAAAAAAAAAAAAAAAGCTGATTTTGAATACTCTGCTCACTCAGGAAAATCCTCACTCCAATAAGTAGGCCAAGTTCATATGCCATATTTTTCTCTGAAATACCAGCTACACCTTGAGACAGGGCTATGAGAGACCCCCAGGGGTCTCCCCTTGCCCTGGGGCTCTGCAGTGGGCACCGTGGGGCTGTGGGCAGCAGCCCTGCCCTGCTCATCCCAGGGGATGCAGCCCTGGCTCACCTGCTGCAACTGTGCTTCTGGGGGAGAAACTGAAAGATGAATGGGGTGTGGGTAGTAGAAATATATGAATCTGGGAATGTGCAGGGCAGCTCAATATAAAATGACTTCTATAATTTGCTGATTGGGGCACAAACATTATTAGGTGGAAAAGAAACTTTTTTTAGACTGTATAGATAAATCCTGGGACTTGTCCTAGGACCATGGCTTGAAGTATACTCCAGGAAATGTCATTAAACAAAAAGGTGAAGATACAGTTTTTGATTCTGCATGTTGCTGAGTGGCTTTCTGGTGGGAGATGGAGCTACGTTAAGAGAAGTATGATTTCTGTTTGTTTTTATTTTTCTAAGCAGCTTCTGTGGGGTGCTTGCAGTGGCAGCACCATTGGGGTCTACCCAGCAAGTTATTCCTTATCTTCTCACTCTTAGACAATACTGAAAAACTAAAGGTTTTGAATTATTTTCCATAATTTTCTACCACAAAGATCAATTAAGGTCAAATGGCTTCTGACAATAAGAGAGGAAAGGAAAAACTGGCATCACTGGCATCACCTTGAATGGGGAAGAGAAAGAGCAGAAGTACTTAGATTCTTCTCCTAACAACTGCATTAAGGCAAATATCAAGTGAAAAATAAATAAACTGAAACATAAATAGAAAATAATTGGTTTGAATTTCAGCAAGGAGGATTAAGGCTAGCTCAGCATGCAGAAGAATAAACCAATGGATGGTGTCCCTGCTGGCTGTAAGGGATCTACATGCCTGGAGGACTTATAGAAAAGGTTAGATAAACAACTATTAGTATAGACATGGGTACAGTTCTTTGTGCATTAGGGCAAGAAGATGTGTTGATCAATGAGCCTGTAGTCTACAAGAATGAAAGGTAGGTGAAATAATTGTAGTATAGAAGCAAAACCTGTACATAATCACCCTCTGACACACAAGTAAACTTTGTTATAGAACCATTATACAAATTTCATTGCATACAGCAATGAATTCAAAATAGGAATAGTGGTCAACTGTTTTGCTTAATTTTTATTTTTCTGAAAGTTAAAACATACATAATCCATGATGGTTTATAGTTTTTTTTTTTTTCTCTCCAAAGTGTTTTGGCTCAAAACATGATTCAGTGAGCTAAATAATCTCTGAAATCCTTTACAAGTGTGTGGCTGTGCAACCTATGCCCCCAGTGTCTGCATAGTTAATGGAGACATATGGTTGAATGTAGCAGGGGATGAAGCCTACCTCTTACCTTTCTGTAAGTGGCTGTCATTCTCCTCTGCCTATGAAATGAGAGATAAGGAATGATATTCTGAGCTTTAGCAGCCAGGTATGTTTAAGGTTTGCACACAGATGACCTTTGAAATGTTCTACAGGTTGTTCTACAGCTGTTTTGATGAGTCTGTGATTTGGATACCCTAGAGTGCTTGAACATGACAATGAATTTCCAAAGGGAAGAAAATCTGTGGTCTTTACTGTTTATATTATAATATAAACATTTTATTATTACTTTAAAGCACACAGAAATTGCATGGGTATCTGATGAAATGGAAGGAATAACTTAGTCAAAGTAATTGAGTACACCCACTGAAAAGCTATGTTCCCAGTAGAATAGAAATGTGCAGTTTACCTGGCAAATATAAAGAAAAGGCTGACAAAATTGAGAACACACAGGTAGAGCTGGCTGAAGAAAGTTAAAAATATGAATGTTCAATAAAATATTAATGGGTAAAGAGTTTCTTTTACCAAACACTTCCAGACTTGTATGTAAGAGTCAAAACAATAAATCCTGTTGGGAATGCAAAGAAAATCTCCTAGAAAATAAGGTGCTCTTTTCCTTCCTATTAAAGCTGTAATTTAACTTTATTTCAACCAGTCTATTTGCATTGTTACCATTTTCAATTCCTAAACTGATAATGATAACAGAGGTGGCCTTTGTGAGACATGGCACTTGTGAGTACCTGATTTTGAGAACTGGAAATTGATACCACTTTTTACCTCAGTGATGGATTTAGAATTATGCTGTCCCCACCAGTTAGTTTAGCTGACTGTCTCTTGAAAATCAGAAATGTCCCTTGTAAAAGAAAATATTGTCTAGTGATACAGGGCATTTCCAGAAGGAGAGTTTTGCAAAGGCTTTGAGAAGTTTTGCAGTGTGGCCCTCCAAACTCCCATCCTACCTTTCCTCTGAATAGGTTAGAAACTGTTTGCAAGCTCCACGCTCTTTTGTGCTTGTCTGGGCTCCCTTGGGCCAGTGAGGAGGCACAGAGGCATGTGGCATCAGCTGTAGGAATTGACTACAGTCCTTTGCTTGGAAAACTTTCCTGTAAGACAGATCTAGCTATTTTTTTTTTTTTTCCTTATTTTTTTCCCCATCAGGTTACTTAGAAAGAAGCAGATAATGGGAAAACTGAGAGTACGCCAGTTAGGCTTTTATTATGGGTTCAGATCCCTTAAGCCACATTTGGGTCTATTAAGTTAAATTTTCATATTCAGCTCAATGACTAAATCAGCAGGCATTCTGGAATATAATGTGAGTAATATACTCCATAACAAAAATAAATACTTTAACAATGATTTACATGTTTACAGCAATAACAGTTCCTAATGTGCAGTAAAGTCAAATTTGAATAAAAATGAGTTAATTAAGTCCTATTTTGATGCTTAGGAAAAGAAGTAATCATCATGCATGGCTGATATAAATATTAATTGCCTGTAAGATGGCATATAAAAGCATAATACTCTGTTTACGATAATGAAAGAAAACCTAAAAGAACAGACTACTGTTCACCACTGCATATTGCATTGTCTATACAGTGTCAGTGTGTGGGAAAAAGCTGCAGATCTTGTAAATAGGGTCTTATTATCTGAGAGAAAACCTCCTTTTCTACTTCACAATTCCAAAATGCATCACAGCACTTAAAATGCCTTTGCAATCTATCCTCTGTGTATGTGTGGAGTGAAAGAAAACAGTTTCTCAGCATCTATATTGAATCATGAACTCCTGGTCAGGTTTTTTTTTTTTTGTTTTTTTTTGTTTTTTTGATAATGAGATAAAATGGACCTCAAAAAAATAGACTTTTAAAGCAAATATAACTGTTAAGTATTGCTATCTATAGTTCCTTTCCATCAGTCAAATCTTTCTGTGGCATAGCCTAAACTGGGGGATACATACCCTATGTTTGTTCTCTTGTGATTTCATTAATCTTTCCTTTTATTCTGAACATGAAAATCACTATATTCAGGATGCTTTTGAAAACACTGTGCTACTGGAAGACAAGAACTTTACAAAGGCAGCTTCAGAGTTCCACTGTTTATCTGGCACAAGTTTCTATTGGTCATTGGAAAATCATAACATTTCTTTGGACTTTGACTGATGTAGTGGTCTGCTTGTGTGCCTGATATCATAGGATGATGGGTTAAATGTAAACCACTTGCTCTCTCTGGCAGAAACCAGGGGAGGCTTTTTCTTATATTGCTTTACACACTTAGGTAAATACTCTTGATCTACTTCTCAGCTGATGTAACTTGAAATAGTTCTGTTGAATTCAACTGAATTAGTGGGGCTCTGCCAACTCACACCTGCCCGGGATTATGTTCCTAAAGTGTTTACCAAATCTCTGTGCCAGCTTTGACTGTGATGTGGTAGCAATGCCAGACAATAAATGTAGTAGAGTGGCTGATGTTTAGAGTAGTTCTGCTGACTTCCAGGGGTCTGCTTAAAGAGTGGAGAATTACACTGCATGAATAAGATAGTCATGATTTAACTCCTAAACCCCTAAGATAAAAATAAAAATGCACAGCCTCAATGGGAAAAATCATATAAATCCTTGGCAACTGATGTTCCTTGACTGACTGATTTACTCCTCCTGAATACTGCTAATGGATTCTCATGTGCAAATGAAAATATCAGGTAGGTGATTAAACAGACTTGGTTATGCTGTAACTACACAAAACAAACCATGTTCCTGTGACTAACTGAATTCCTTAGAGGGTGATTCTGACCTTATTGAAAGTATTAGCTGTGCCTTTGATGTACTCCTTTCTTCTACAAACACACACAAGTGATGTGCAATGGATCTTCTGTATAGTATAATTTTAATCACACCTGCTCAGTGAATACAAATTAGAGAATCTTAATGGACCATAAACCTAGACTTGTTGCTAAAGCTTATATATTTAGAATAAAAAAGTATTTATCAATTAATTTTATAAAATAATTTCACTATTTATAAAATCTGATGGATTGAAAAAAAAATCTCCTAGAGTCTTTTAAAGTAGAAATTTGCTTTAGTAATCAACTGCCTTCAGATATATCTTTCCTAATGAAACAATCTAATACACCATTATCAGCCTTATTTGTTTCAAATACTCTCCATATCCTTGTTTTTGAGATCATTCTACCTATGAGTTTTCTAGCTAGGCTTGGTGTCTAGAGAGAAGATGCTTAGGATTTCTTATAACCTAGGGATGAGTGAAATGTGAAATATAGAAATACAGCTTTGCTGCTTTTGAGTTTTCTGCCAGAAAACAGTGTTGATTTTTTTTTTTTTATTTTTTTGTGTTTGTTTTTTTTTTTTTTTTCCTGGATGCTTCATTAGGCTGTGGTTTTTGCAGCTTTACAAAGGTGTATGTGTGACTTTCAGCAGTACAGCAACATGCAAAGTCTGTAACATTGACGAGAGTGGAGTGATTAAAAATATTGACTAAGTGCAAGGTAGGAGAAGTACATCTGGATGGCTCCCACATTAAACATCTGAATGACAAACAAATATCTGGTGACAGCAGCAGGACTAGAAAGTGGGTCACGGGTGGAAGTAAAGAACTGAGTTTAAATTCAACAGTCTGTTAGAGCTTGTGTCTTTTGCAGTTTTTTGTTTTCTTCTCAAATTCTAAATACAAATAGACACGTAGCAAAGATAAACAGGCTTGCATTAATCTAATACTGAACTTTCTTAAGACAAGGAAAGATGTGTTTTCTCTCATGCCACCCTACTTCAGTCCTTGATTTGTCTTATAGCTTTAACTTAGCACCTTTTCCAACTAAGCCTGATTTCTGGAGACAGATGGAAGGCAGCAGCACACACATACTAGCAAATTTAGTGAGTTTGCCAAAAGATTGTTGAAAGTAACTAAACTTTGAAGTTGAAGATGCTAGTGGTGGTGTGATTTTCAGCTCAGGCTCAGAGCTAGCCTCAGCTGTAAATTTGAAGGCTACCAATGATAGAGAGGATGTTTCTGTGAAAAGTAAACACTGTGAAGATATACTGTCTAGTTGACCTATGGTTAAAGACTTTTTTTTTTTTTTTTAAATCAGTGTGTGGTTTTCTTTCTTCTTTTTAATTTTTTTCTTTCCTAATATCAGCAAAAGTAAGGGTTTCAGATGTGCAAATATTTTAGTTTTGTGTATTCTTAAATTAATCAAGAAGCCCTTGTTTATACCAGCGATATATGCTTAAAAATGAAACAATAATAATAAACATGGTCATTTTTAGCTCTTAAATGAAAATGTACTGTTACAGTTACAGAATATGAAAAAATTCAGGAGGACGTACAGAAGCAAGTTAAATAGAAATCATTGTGCCAGCTGTGTATTGCAGTCTGTTGTACTTCCAGAAGTCCTTTTTTGAATGCTGATAAGCTGCAGTGTACTGCTTTTGCTCATTACATTGACAGAACCACACACCAATTACCTGTCAAAGGTACTTTTGAAGCAAGTGTGCAGCTTCTTGATTTTTTGCTTTGCTGCTCCAACAAACCAGAAAAAGGGAAGTAAATAAGCAGGAGGGAACGTATGAAACGAAGTGTTTTGGGGTTTTTTTCCCAATGAAGAAAAATTATGACTCTTATTGTTTTCACTGAACTGAAAGTTTAACTTTGTTTGCTTGAAGCATTTAATCTCCAGCATTTGTATAGAGACCCAGGGGCTGGTGTTTGTGAATCCCCTCCAATTCCCCAAGGAGACATTGAGACCATATTCTGTGTACCCTGGGTAGGGCCTCTTCCCCTGCAGCTGGGGTGACATCAGAATTCTGCCTCTCCTTCTCCTCTTCACTAGTTTGGTAATTCAACCACAGAGAAAAAAATCTGAGCCAAGACTTCCAATGCAGTTAACATAAAACCATTATTTTTATTGTTTAAGTCAGCTGAAGTCACATTTTTGGGTACATTGGCATTACCATTATTGCTGGTTCTGGCTTTGACTTTAGTGCAGCTGTCACAACTATCAGAAATGTTTCCTTGTAGAGGCAGTGTCATTCACTTGCCTGTTGCTGTGATGCCCACTTAAAATGACAACAGAAAGCAGCCAAAGACAGACTGAGCATGTTCCCAAGGATGCACCAATGGAACAAAGGGAATGACAACAATATTCCATAACACTTAGGGAGGACAGTCATCTCTACTGGCTGTGCTGGGGAGTGGACAATGGCTAGGGGAAAGAAACTCAGGGGTGGCCCCATCTGCTCAGCTTCTACCCAGGCTGGTCAAATACAGGTGGAGCCTTCCCTCCAATTTTGCACCTGCAAAGGGCCAGGAGGAAAAGAGAATATTTACTTTAGGATGCTGAGGTTGAATGCTGTGTAATATTTTCCAATGTATGTAATTAATATGCCTTCTGGGGAAGTGCAGCTGGGAATTTCTACATGGAAAACTCTCTTTAAGACACACAGAATTGAAATATACTAATCTAATTCAGAATTTAAGACTGAAATATAGATAAGTTGGTAATTATAGCTATATAAAACAATTCTATTAGGGTGTGAATATCCTAACTGGCATGTTAGATGCAGAATGCTGCCAATTTTTAATTTCCAGTAGGATCAGCTACAGCTGATTCCTTTTGTGAAAATTTCTGTGTTGCTGAAGATGTGTTTTTAATGAACCCAGTAGTAATCCAATCAACATAAATTCATCAGCTTAATCCTCCTCATTGAAGTTTGTGAAGATTTGAGTTTGTCATCCTAGTATATTAAAGGAAACAATGAAGGGCTTGGCAGCATTTGTCTATTACCATATCACAGTCAGTTTGGTGGTTTCTGGTTGTTTTGATAGATGATGGGGCACAAGCCCCAGTTCTGCCACTAGGTCAATCTGGATGATTGTGCTTCATCAAACAGCCCTGGGAGTGCTCCTTAACTCTGACCAACCTGCTCAGCACAACAAAGTTACTGATAAATGGTAGTGCTTTGATTCTAGAGACTTGTTTTCAGACATCTGGCAGTATGTTTAGGTAAAAGGCAGATTTTAAAAGGTCTTTAATGAAGATTACGAGTAAATAGATAGTTCCATAGACAAATTAGGTGCCCCTTTTCATGTGTATGAGTGTGCCACATCTGGTTAGACAGGTTTTGGAAATCCTAATACCTGTCTGTATCTTTAGTTGTGTATCTAATTTTGCACACTGGGCTCCAAAATTAGAAAAATAAACAGCAAGCATAAATACCAGGGAATTTTTTTTATCAGAAGTCTCCCTTTAAATTATTTCTGTTCTTAGCAAACTATGGATTTGCATCACACTGTCCTCTTAGGAAAGTCTGTCATGTATAGTGTTGTCATCTAGCTCAGAAATGGCCACCCATCTTGATCCACTGAGGCACACACTAAAATATTCTTGAGGCTAGGAGACCTGAGACATGTACAGTACCTTCTGGGGAGTTGAGGAGACAGGAGCTGTGGGAATGGTGCACAGGCAGGGAACAACAATGTCACCTCAGAGACCTCAACTCCATTTTGGGATGGTGGTGTGCCAGGTGAGAACCAGTTCCAGCAGTACCCAGTCTCTGCAGTCAGAAATGTCTTGCTTCTTGTCATTTGAAATCACCTTGGACCACTTACCCATGGGCTGCTACATCTCCGTTGCTGGTTGCATAATGTACTTTTCTCACAGGAACTGCACTTAAATTGCATTGCTCTGGCTCCATTTCTTTAAGTCTCCTTTTCCCCTTGGACTACATTATATGCTCCAGGAACCCAAAGAACTTGTTTCACCTTCCATTACTCCTTCTCCTGCTGTTTTACCTGTCATTTTCACTCATACTAGTGTTCTTTTCCCTTCTAACTGGAAAAAGAATTCTTAAATAATTTTCTGCCTCTTTTTGAGGTTAATTAGATTTATATGATTCAGCATAAATAAAATATAAGGACTCAAATTTAATTACCTGTTTTTGTTTATGTTGGGAGAGAAATGTTATGATGAGAACATTTATTATTCAGCTATCTAGTAATGTGGTTCCTCTGCTTAGTTACAGAATTTTGTAGAAATAGTATAAACTCATTTGTCACAACACAGCAAAGCAGGATGGATAAGAATAATGAACAAAATTCTTCCTTACTGAAGGCAAAAATCCTTTCTTTCTTAAAAGACCAAAGAATCTGTAGCTGTCTGAAAGCAGTGGAGGAATGGACAATTGTCCTAATTCCCTAAAATACCAGTCAGGTCACAATGAAGTTTATCTATGCCCCATGTGACAGAGTTTAAAGCCAGCATACAGCTGCAAATTTGGTAAACTCTCTCAGCTTGCTCTATAGCTTTGACTTTTCCCTCTTGTTTCCCCAACTCTTTCCACCAGATTTTCAAATTAGTGAAGAACTATGGCACATGAGACTGTATTGTTTCCCTAACCCATTCAGTGCTCCTTGTAGCACAAATCATGGCTGTTGAGATTAACCTTGATCCTTTCTCATTCTATCTGCCCTTAAATAATTTTTGTATTTTATAAACGTATCAATTCTCCTGAGTTTTAAACAAAGGGCATATTTTACCCCTAAAGCCAAATCAGGCAGGAGAAGCACAAAATTAAGGTGTAAAGTACAAAGACTGAAGAAATTCAGAGTGAAAAGGAATGAAGTTAATTGTTTATATATATATAGTGGGTGTATAAATATATATACACAGAGTTATTATCTGTGAGTATGTATTAGAAAAGAAGAACCCAGACCAAACCAGGGGAGTGGAATAGCAACAGAAGTGACACATGCATAGGAAGAAAGTACCAGTGCCCCATAAAAAAAAAGAAAAACGTCCTGGAAACTAGAAGGTAAATCATAAAACATTGAGGTAAAGGCAATTGTACCAGATTTCCTGAAACACGGTATTTTGCCTCTACTTCAGGAACACAAGGAATAGTTTTTGACCTTAAAGACTGCTTCTGAAGTGACTATGGGACAATGTCATTGTAAAGGGCCCTCTTCAGTCATTCTTAATGAGTTCCATGTCAAATTTGTGCAGTTTACAAGCCAGAGGATGATTTTGTGGTTGCTTGAGTTCACAACTGCTATTGGGGTCTAGAAACCAAGCTGCTTTTTATGCCTTTTAGATTACCACCTGTGACAAAGAACATGTGATTCAATACAGATGAATTCATTCTGCTCTGGGAACTCTTGCAGTGTGAACTGAGGAAAAAATCTTGGTTTTATCACTAAGTTGATAGGACTCTGAGGCTTAAAGGGTACTGATATGCAAGAAGGTGATACTTAAAAAGTTGCTAGTTTTACAATATTTACATTACCTTCATTTTCCTTTTTATAATTTCCTATTAGCTTAAATTGATATAAACCTGACCAATAATCCTGCAACCTCAGGATGCAGAAAGCTTTATAATAGAAAAGTCTTTACTGTGTGTTGGCTATTCAGACCAACAGTTTCCTTCCTGACTACTTAAAATCCACTGGATTTTCATGCGTGGACCTGTGTTCTGGATTCAGGAATTGTGTATCTGTTTCTGACAGGAAACTTGAGAGGTGGTATGATTTAAAAGAAAGATTTGGTAAACACGTGAATTTATCCAAATATATGAGTATAGGCTGCCTTCGGAAGTAAATTCAGTTAGTTGTGTATGTAAACTGCTTCTGATATAAGACCCCTGGTGTTTCCTTGTCTGAGTATATGCTGTATTTCTTACGAATTTAAAGGTATATGGGAATTGGGAGTGCACATCACAGCTTGGCTCCAGGGAGTAAGGAGAGACCCATCCTGACCAGTAGAGATCCTGTGTGGATATGAGTATCCACCTAGATTCTAGAAGATCTTCAGGGAGACTGAATCTTTGCAAACAACTTCCACTGCAAGCAGAATTACCACAAGAAATATTATGACTGTAACATTGTTAAGCAATATCTATATATTAATATGTTTTTTCTTTAGGCATCTCCATGGGCTTTAGATGAGATCTCAGATGAAACAGCTCACCCAAACCAGCAACCCATAATCCATGGGTCATCTTTATGATTCACATGCTTCAGCAAGTGCTGAGCTGCTGTAGTCTTCCAGCAATGGTAAGCTTTGCTCTCTCCTTGCATCCTCACTACATGGTGCCTGCAATGAAATACCCTCAGAATGTCTGCTGAGAGACATTGCCTTAAAAACAGATAAACACATTTTGCAACCAAGGCTAATGACTGCAGCAATTGAGAACAAAATTGTTCCTAGCTTTCATGTAAATTCTCTGATAAACAGATGTAGGTAAAATGCTTTCCAAATTATACAGGGCACCCAAATGTGTACATTAACTAATAGCATTCTCATATACCACATGCATTTATTGGAAGAGCTTTATCTGATTGTTTTAACAATATTTTCAGTTTATGATATAGAAATTGATATTAAGAAGTACATACTTGTGGGTTTTGTATAGCTATTCATTATGAATTTCAGGTAGGTGATTTTTTTAATGTTATTGCTGAAATTTTAATGCTCTGCATATTGTGAACTTTTGGTGAAGGATAAACATAATGGAAGATGTTAATCTACTTATTGTTTCTGTACACTGACCTTCCTTGCAATGCATTTTCACTTTGCAATACACTACAGAGGTAAAGGCACTGTATAAAAAACCTAAATGTTTTTATATGTATGTGTTTATTTGCAGTCATTGTGCAATGTGTCTAGTAGTAATTTGCAAAATTTGCTGTCTACTGCTCAATACCTATTTTGAATGTCAAAATAACCAATAAATGCTTTATTTTCTTATCTGAGTGAAGCATAACATTTGGTATATGTATGAGAAAAAAATTTCAGAACTTCATATGAAATTTCTGTTCCATCTTCCAGTATTAGAACTTTTATCTGTCAGTTAAAGAAAATTCACTCCTCTTGGAAAAAAAATTAACTGAACAGTAAGAAATACCATTATTTCTACTTAAGGTGACTACCTCAGAAATGTCATTCAGTTTTTAAAGGTATAGTTAGAATTTTTTCTAAAGTCTCTTTCTCTGGTAAAATTGTGATACTTGAGAGTTTTCTTCATTTAATTTCTGTTCATGTTTTTTGCCAGTAAATGCTTCTGATATCATACATTTATATTAACTATTCAGCTGGCTGGTAAAGCTTGTGTTTGCTTTTACATATTGGGAGGTGATGACCTAAAACTATGCCCTGATATAATGAGTTCTCTATATTAGAGTCAAACACCAGAGGCTGTTTTTATGTCTGAACCATAAATACCTTATTCTTCTGAATACTTGAGGAACAGAATTGGAAAAGATAATGTGATGCAAATATAACACCTGTCATTTTGAGAGAGTTAAAAGTGCTTTATAAACTGCAGTACAGGTCTAGAGTATGCTTTACCCTGTACTAAACGCAGTTTTCTCAAGGCAGTGATGGGGAGGGAGAAAATAAATGTTTACAAGCATAGAGCATTAGTAGACAATGTTTTAGGAAATAATCAAAATCTCCCACCAGTACAGAGAATAGCACGTGGGTGAGGCGATAGCTCAAATCTTTGTGACCAAGGCCACCTTTCAACCAGCTTTTTCTGATTGGTTGAGCCTTTTACTGTTCCATTTTGTTTTCACAAATGCCTCAAAAGTACTGAGGGTGAAGAAAACAATGCTAATTTTTGAAATCAGATATAAAAGACCTGCTCAATATTGTGAGCCTCTGAGCCTGTCTGAGCACTGAAAACCTTTGGGATATCTCGAGGATTGTTATCACAGTTGCACATTGCTCAGGAAGGCTCAAGGAAGGCTGCTGCAAAACCTCACCTGTGCTGCACACATATGCAGCTGAATGATGCTACAGAGGCTTCAGCCTGCTCATCCCTGCTGCTCACCCATGCTGGCAGTATACACAGGCTCACATGCTTTTGTGCCACGGGTTCTTATCTATCTGTTGGAGCTGAGCTGATCCATTTGCCCAAACTGTGACCTTGAGTATACAAGGCTTTGTAACTCCTCTTAGACACTGCTGTTTACTCATTCTGTTTATGATAACTGGGTGGAAAATTGCTCCATTGTACTGCTGAAGAGCAGATTGGTTTCAAATTACTCTGAAAGGCAGCTAACAGAACAGCTAACACCATGGGGCCGCTTTTTAAAATGGCCTGCAGTCTGGCTTTTAAGTTTGTGTTCCCAGGTTTGCACTCTCAATCAGTTGTAAAGAAAAATAATTTCAGGCCCAATTAGCTGTGAACCTCCATCTACCAGTTTTAGAGACAATTGAATAAATTTATGATTGAAAAGTCCACAAAGAGACAGCACTTGAACTTCACTAAGTGCAATTGGTTTCGCTGTTCTTTTGTATTACTCAGATTGTATATTTTAATTTTAAGTTGTAATAGTATTTCATGTTGCTGGTGGCAGAACTCATCACTGCCTCTTAAAGGATGGGGAGCACCAATATAGTATGTAGTGATGCAGTAAAATCTGTAAGAGGTTGAGCATGTTTCCCTCTTTATCTGAGTCTGTGGTAGTATCCTAGACTGAAAACCAGGTGTTAGTGTCTCCAGGCAAACTAACATTTATTTGAACCAAGACTTCAACTCCAGACAGTGTAGGTGGGGGGATATGTGGGGCATGCAACACAAATTTTAGTATCAATTGTTATGACAACTGTTGCAATCTTGCTTTCTTCTCCGGGATGCTTCAGGAGTAGGCCCAAGGAACAACATGCCAGTGAGAGAGATCACAGAATCTAGATTGATTTGGGTTGGAAGGGACCTTAAAAATCATCTAGGTCCAACCCTGCTGGACCTGAACAGGGCCACCTTTCAGTAGACCAGTTTACTCAAAGCCCCATCCAACCTGGCCTTGAACACTTTCAAGGGAGGGGGCATCTACAGCATCTCTGTTCCTGTTCCAGTGTCTCACCACCCTCGCAGTGAAGACTTTCTTAATGTCCCAGTTTAGTCCAGAGTGAGACACATTTAATTTTTGTGCAAATATTACAGGATCTTGTGATTCGTATGATCTTGTCCCTTTCTGTGCATTTCAGGATCTCACAGTCTCTCCCACTAGAAGAGGAAAAGATGGACATGTAAGGAATTAGTAACACCTTGATTTTCAGTACAGTCCGTCACCTAAAATAATTATCCCCTTGGGATCAATACAGTTCTAATTAAGGTCACTCTAAGGACTGATGTTCTTGGCAAATTTCCTTTTACAAGGACAGCTTTCTTAATGAACTTTTCAAGGTCTGTTTTGTCATGATTGCTAGTACTGAATTTCTCACTTTCAACTATGAAAACAGCCATGAAAATTCATACTTTCTGATAGAATCAGATTACTGATAGAACTAGCATGCCACACAAGCAATCAAGCTGAAACTTGAAACATCTGAAAAAGTCTGTAGGAAGTGTTTTATGTACCTTTGCTGTTTTCTCACATTGATAGACTTTGCTTATAGTGAGTAAAAACCTCATGATGAAGTAATAGTAGCTCAACATCAGGAAAATGAAGCCTGAAATTTTCCTGTTCCACACAAAATCATGTGAAAGTCATCCAGAAAAGCTTTCGGAGCATTATAAAAGAGCTGTTAAATTCTCTTCATTACAGTTTGGCTTCAAGTCATGCTGTCTTGATGATAACTATGGGAAGGACATATCTCTGAAATCTTGAAGATAGTAATCACAAGCTTGGTGTTGTATTTCTACCACTTCTCCAAAGAAAGGAAGAAAGGTTCTTTGCAAAGAACAGATATCTGACCTTGGCTGCCTTTTTAAATGGCAACATTTCAAAATGAGTTGACCCCAGTGGAGGATGCAGATGCTGCTCTACCCTCTCCTCGTGAAACTGAAGCCAGAGGTTGCCCTCAGGGAAGCTGACTATTATTTTCTTAAAGTGCACTTGAATCTTTGATGTGTGACATAAGATGTTCTAATTTCTGAAAACTGTTCTTTAGTTTGGTTTTTGTCTTCTGTAATTGACAGTTTATTAGTATTTATAACAAACCAGCAAGCAAGCAAAAGCATCCCCTTTGTTAAAGAAGCTTTTGTTTTGTTTTGGTTTTTTATTGTTTTTGTCTTTATTTGGAGAAAACTTATCACAAACTTGCTCTAAAACAAGGAGGATGGATGTAGAAAGGGAAGTTTGCCATTGTTGACTAAGTCTTTATACTGGTGGTCCATAGGGGTAGAATGTGTCCTTAAAGTATATAATGAGATGTGTTTCTGTCCCCTGATGTTCTGTGAGGATCTTCTATGAGAATCTTCTTCCTTCATGGAGTTTTGGTGTTTTTGCACAACACTGTGATGGCCCTCCCATTCCCAGTGCAAAGTCTCAATTGCAGCCTCGGGGAACACGAGCACATATCCCATAAACACATGGCAAGACTCTGCATGCTGAGCATGGCAGGAGCTTTTTTGGCAAAGGCTGCCAGCAGCCTTACGTTGGTCACTTCTGTCCCCAGCTGTTATCTGACAGATGTGCTGGAGAGAACAGCATCAGGCTGTTGGTGCTATTGAATATCCTGGTCTCGTTGGTAGGCTTTCAGCCACCAGATGTGTGATGGAACTCACAATCTCTTTAAATCAGAAGAGCCTAATAAATAAAGATGTAGTTCCTCCAGTCTCTGATTAGTTTATTATATAGAGGGAGAGTAGAAAGCAAGCAATGTTTGTAGTGACATTTAAGGTATGAAAGAGCAGTTCAAAGTAGGCTAATGTAAACACTAAGCAAATAAAAACTTTGAGCTACTTGGAACTCTCATGGGAAAGAAAAGAAATACCCTTCCTTCCTAATACAGCTATTTTAGGCTGATTTTGGTCAGTATTGCACTGCAGCTCTAAAGGATTCGAGGTTCCCACCTCCAGGATGCAGTTACAGCATGATTTAAGAGCCACACAGCATGCAGGACTGAACCACGTCCCCATATCCAGGGCATATTATGGGAATACAGTTAACCCTCATTCCCTAGACAAGTTTGAAGCAATTCCGTAATTGCATCTGGGGACAGGCAGGTTGAACTGGAGTTCTCTGACCCAATTATAGTTATAACTCCGACAAATCTTAGCTCTCAAAGCAGGTTAAGAAGCTAAAGGGACAGATTCACATTACGTGCTGAGCATGAAAGTTCCTTTGAAGGAGATCCATAGTGCTCTGATCCAAAATTCAATAGGCACTGTGCCAGTCCCTCTTCTGTATCCCATGTGAACTTTACATTGCCTTGCTTATTAGTGACATTCAGAGTGCTTGATGTATTTTTCATCATTCAGCCAATCTTGTGGTGTAATGTAAATCATACAGTCCATTTCCATAGTGGAGGGGCTGCTTTTTCTAACTTGGGGAGTTGCAAAATACTTTACTTTTACCAGTGGAGGCCAGACTTTCTTTTGCAAAAAATAACTTCTGTTCTTCCTGCTTACTTATATGTCTGTTACTCATTGCATTTAAATAAGGAATTAACTTACTTGAGTCAAAGACAAATCTTTTTAAGCTATGCCTTGTTTAAGGAGAGTATCTAAGACTAAAAAGGTGGAATCGATCTGCCAGTAGAAGTCTCAGTTATCCCTATCATAAGAAAACAGTTGGTATCTGCTTCAGGGACGTTTCTGAAAGTAGGCACATGTATTTTGCAGTTGAGGTGAGCAAGTGTTGAATTTTCAATTTACTGGGTTCTCATGCTTTCTTGGATGCCTTTTGTTTCCTTTTGTCTTCATCATAAGAGAAGTCTGACTAGCCCTAGAATGGCACCTCATGTTTCCTTAGGTAGAATTTGGGCTTTGCTGGTATTAATCAGAGTTTTGCCATTGTCTTCAATGGAACAGTTACACATCTGCTGCTCAATAGCCAGATTTTATCACTCCATATTTACTCAAAGAATTGTTACCTACAGTTGAAAGAACTGAAAAGTGGGATGACTGGGGACCATAAGGACAGGTACTGGAAGGTACTCCTCAATGAAGAAGCTATTCCTTAAACTGCAGGTCTCCTAGGAAAATGTGGAATTCCAGGTACTTTCTTTGATTCCACACATTGCTAGTGAAACGACAGGCTAAATGGACCAAAGAAAAGGGCAAACCTGGTAAGAGCACAGTAAGGTATGTTTGGAATGAAAACTTGTGATACTTCAGTCATGAATATGCTTGTGAACTCATCTGCCTTATGGACTGTATTCAAATTGATATAATAAGCTCATGTATCTATTACAATGAAAATATCCACTTAAGAGGCCTGCCAAAAACTCTTGATACTTGGCCACTTATCTGCTTGGTTAGACCAATTGGTTAGACCAATGCCCTCAAATGGATGCCTGAGCTAAGTAAGCTAAAGACAGATTGCAGCTATGTAACAGATTGCACTGTTGTGTGGAGATTGCTAAGACATATTAAAATAAGTTAGCATGGGTACTGGAACAGCCCCTGAATGATATGCAGAGTTCAGTGAGGGCTTAATCAAATGACTAGGGAAAAAAATACATATTGAAGTAGGGGCAAATATTAAGTAGCACATGGCTGAAATTTGACATAAAGAATAGTCAAAAGGAAAAAAAAGAGAATAAAACAACAACAACAACAAAAAAGAATCAGAACATACACAGAAAAATAAAACCTGGGAACTAGAAACCACTGAAGCTGTCAGAAAGCTTAAACAGATAGCATAAAATCAGAAATATGAAAAGTCTGTGTAGAATAAAGAAAAATAAGGAGAATTCCAGAACTTTGTAAAAAGCATTTTCTTGTGAGTATGCTTTGCTGCAGGACCTCAATTTTGTGTCTTATTTTCAGTGTCTGTTGCTCGATGAGCTAAAGCTTAAGGGCAGGAAAACAGGAAAACATTCCATTGAAATCAAATCTAAATCCAGACATGAGCCTGGTTTTCAACTTACAGCCCAACTCTAAATCCCTTTAAAGTTTGCTTGTCACTTAATTGCACTACAAAATCTTGGCAACCTCCTCACATAACAATTTTAAACTGTCAAAGGAAGTAAAAGTAGATATAAACCCCCCCCCCTCTAATGTCTGTCAACTTTTAGAAACCATTTTCTAGCTGCAATTATGTACCAAGCAGTAAGTTGGCTCTCTTGGGTCATAAGGCCCAAGGTAGCAAATGATGGTCAGTCAAACTTACTTGGGCCTTGCTTTATTAAGTGGCCTTTCTGGGACAATAAAACCCACCTTTATTTATCACATCTGGAACTGGAGTCTTTGATCTCAAGTTTCACATAATGCAAGTTTTTTTGAACTAATACACAAAGAAAAAGATAACTAAAACAAACAAAAATGTTAGTAACCACTATGTTAATTCTTAAGTGGCAGGAAAGCTCTCAGTTACATGCATTAGGGAGTGGTAAACTTTTAAAGTGATGTTTTTCATATAGCTGTCTGGGGTGTATATAACAATGTGTAGCACTACAGTTGTCTAATATAATCTTCCTGGTAAGATACTCTAACCAATGGCTTCTTGAAGAAATAATAAGGTCCTAGATGTGTGCTATGACAGTAGATGAAATGACGTGGCACTTTGTGGATGTGGTGCATCCATCTGTAACAACTGCACAATAACTCAAAGTTATTATAGCATTGTGTTGAAAATTCGTAGCATGAACAATGCCTAGAAACTTTACTGTTGACTAAATGAGGGAGAGAGCATGGGAGCAGGAGATTAAATAAAAGGAAGTTTCCTACAATTCTCTTAAAAATGGCATTGATATTCAGGCTGGTGGTTACTTTGCCACATATCAAGAAAAAAAAAAGCATTTTCACACCAAAGTATTTAATCAGTCATCACTGTAATTTGTGAACAACAGAGTGTGCTGACTGAACTTCCACATACTTGAATATATTCACAGAAGTCTGCTGATTTTAATGACATTGCCTGTGCTTTGTAGTGCTGTGGATGGACTTGTGCTAGGATGCTTACAAATACTTAGCATTATTTAATATGCTTGCACCACAAAACACTCAAATAGTCTTAAATCACCTATTAGAAGTTTTCTGAGCATGCAGTTGCTGAGCACAGGCACAGGCCTGATTTTTATAGCAAAAGGAGACCTCGGTTCGGTTGGATTTTGTGTTTCAAGCTGAATTATTTTTAAAGCATAGTTGTTTGAACCTGGGCAAATTAAGTCTTGGTGATAAGAAAAAAAAAATCTAAATTTCAGCGTTTTCACAGAAATAGTGGTTTTCTTCACCTGCGTGCTTTTTGAAAGAAGTAGCTACAGGTACTTATATGGGTTTTGTGTTGCTATGGAAATGTTAGGAACTGGTAAGCAAAGAAGGACAATTCTGTTTATGAAGAAAACAGAAAGCAGGTGAAAAGAAGAAAACAAAATTATCACCGTTTTACAGCTGAGAAATTTCAGCACAGCAAAGATAAAGAGCCTGGCTATTGTGTAAATCTATCAATCCTCTTAAGTTCACCTGTCATTTAGGCATTGTTCTGCCTGCAGGATATTCACAGAACATCTGCAAATCATCACCCTCCCCCTACCCTTTACCTTTTTCCTGCGTCTGCATACGGATGCACTCCTTCATCATAGCTGTCAAAACTCTCTTTTGTAAAAAGACCTCAGAGTCACCCCACCACCCTCACATCTAAAGCAATATTGCAAGACCCAGTTAACAATAGGAGAAGTCTGTACAGGGAGAAAAGAACAGGTCCTACCAGCAATGAGGTGTTGCTTTCTGGCCCACTAAATGTCAGAGTGTAGATGTGGGCTATCATAACATGTCACATAACCGTTCATAACGTGTCACAGTAACTATGCAGAATGTGAGATGTCTTTCCTGATCATTTTTATTGTTCCAGAACTAATGGTGAAGGAAACAAGTCATGTATCTGTGTTCAGCCTTGACGGTAAGTTCTGCACTCCCTGACTGTCATTCGTTAGAGCCAGGAGCTTGTCCAAGGCCCTAGGATGAGGTTAGAACTGAAAACAAGTTTGGATGTAGATGACATGATTACAGCCTTCCCACTCCTTCTCTCACCTGTCAGGCATTCCTGATGCCTGCACTCTGCAGCTGATCGAGTGCCTAGGATTCAAACTGATATTTCAGGGTCAGTGCAAGCTGTCTCAGAGACATCAGTGAAGTGATGTATCAGGAGAGGAAAGCAGAGGAATAGCAGGAGAGGGTGGCTATCTCCTTTACATGTGTGAGAAATTAAGTACTTAATATACCAACTCAAATGGTATGGTACCATACTTAGTTTCATATTAGATCAAAGAGCCTGAAAAACAAAATCAAAAGAAAAGCCTTCTCTCTACCAGTCTAGAAGGGCCCCGGTAAGTAGGCAAGAAAAGTGTCCCTCAACAACAGCCATTTACATAGTAGAACAGGACTCTTTGTCCACACCCATTACAGTTGTGTTGCCAGACATCCTATATTGATCCCAAGAGATAAGGCAAGCTCTTCCTAAGGTCATAGAACCCACACTCTGATCAAGGGCCTGGTGACTATGGCTGTGGTCAGACCAACTCCAGTATAACCTCCCCATGCTGTAACTATGTCTGCACATCTTCCTCTAAACATTCTGTCTGTCAGCTCCTGGTGTGAAAAATTTTGTGGAATTTGGTGGAAAAAACACACCAAGGACTCTGGAGTCATGCTACAAAATGGGCTTCTTCTCTCTTTGGTCACAGTGCTGGATGTCAAGAAATGTCTAGAAAGAAGGAGACACTGGCTCCTCACTTAGAGATGATGGTCACCTGTATCTCACTTTCATCACACTTCCACACCACAAGACAGTTAACCAGCATCCTGATATCCTTTGATCTTGACTGTGCACTCAGGTCTTCCTTACATCTTGTATATTCCTTTTGTAATAAGTCGTTTGTTTCCTTGAACTTCACTCATTCTTGGTGAGTCTTTCTTACTAGAGTTGTGTTCATCTTATCTCTTGGGAGAAGGAGGATGTAATAGCCATCTAGAGAGAGGGATTTGCCATGACTAGAAGCCCCAGATAGATAGCCCCATAGATAATCTAAATAATTTAGACTTAGTCATGGACTTAGTCATGGACTGAGCCTGGACTAAGAATACTTAGAGCCTTTTTCACCTGAAACATGGGATGTGTGAGGCTTTTTAAATGTTCATCAAAGAAGAAGTCCAAGAAAAAATGTCAGTATTCCCTTATCAAGCCTAGAAAGTCTTTGCATTTCTTCCTAGGACTTGTTAGGTGTCATTTGTGTATTGGCTTGCCCCAGAGGCCTGTATCTCATCTCTTACTATGTCTGTGGATAGAAGTCTACAGAACTGTCATAATCCTGGCTCCCAGTCATGGTGCCACTGAACTCAGAAACCCCTGTTGGTTCCTTTCTAACTCCCAGATTTATCCATAGCCTTCCTCTCAGTCATAATGTAGGGTGTCACATGCTGCCAGACATTGCTATCCTAACAGCCACTCCATGGATATCTTGTCTGGAAAAATCCTGCATTTTTTCTGTTACATCTTTCACTATTCACTAATCTACAAGCCAAGACAAGCCCTTAAGGAATCGGTGCTTTCATCTGAGGTTCAAGACTCCTCCCTGCTTCAGGAATGTCAGATCTAATCTGGTAGGATAGAGTAATTATAATTCAGGTATGATCAAAAATAATGACTTTAAGGACAGCAGCAGATGGATATAAATGTCTTGGAAGCATAAGAAACACCATGATGGTGCTTGGATGCAAATATGATATGTCAAGGTTGTCAGTTTTGTGTGCTGAGCATGTCTGAAGGGTCACCTGAGAGGTATAAGGAGTTTTAGACTTCTAAATGTAGATGTCAACATAATATAAATGCCAAATGACTGACAGGAGTACATGAGCATACAGGGAAGGAAGAAGAGGTAAGCTAAGTTTAGGTGCCAGCACAACCTGAGATGCATAAAAGGATTGAATCTCTGATTGAATGACTCAGTAATTTCCCAAAGTCAGTTTAAAAATCTGTAATGCAGCCAAGACATGGATCTATCACCTGAATTCCAATTTTTCATCTTCTGCAGCTGCAGTTTAAGCTTACTTCAAAGTTACCTTGTAGACTGTAAGGCCTCCTAACCAAGCTACTATACCTTATAACTTCTAACAAAAGGTAGTCTGGGCTATTTACTTAAGACATCTGCTTATATGATGTATTTTGTTAGTGTTGTCTTTGAGAAAAATAAAATTAATTCAACAGTAGAACATGTCTGTATATATGTCTGTTCAGTTCCTACTCATATGAGAAAAACCTCCTCTCAGAACTGATGTAGCTTTGCTGTCTTGCCTATCATTGAGCCTGATTCTGTGCTGCTGTGGGAGGCAGAATGAAACAGGTTTGGCTTGCAGCTGTGCAGATTGAGAGCTTGTTCTGGTGAAGTGCAGACAGAAGGTGTCCATGACTGGCTACACCTGAATGAATTGTCAAGCATCACTGAAAGACATCCTGTAAGAGTTAAAAAAACCTGAATGAACATTTGACTTCTAATTTAAATTTAATCTAATTTCTGTAGTGAGCAGAAGTCAGACTCTTAGTCCCAAATACATGGTATTACTCGGGTCTTACTGAGGTTGACCCCATGGGCTGCAGTTTACACCCTGTAGTGGGTTGACCGACCCTGACTTGATGCCAGGTGCCCACCAAAGACATCCTATCATTCCCCTCCTCAGCTGGACAGGGGAGAGAGACTGTAACAAAAGGCTCCTGTGTTGAGATAAGGACAGGGAGTGTTCACTCAGTAATTATCATCATGGGCAAAATTGACTTGATTTGAGGAAATTAGTTTAATTTGTTGGCAATCAAATCGGAGTAGGGTAATGAGAAAAAAAAACTTAAAACACCTTTCCCTCTCCCCAGTCTCTATCTAGGTTCAAATTTACTCCTGATTTTCCCTGCCAGTAGCAAAGGGGGATGGGAAATGGGGGTTGTGCTGTTTGCCACACGTTGTCTCTGCTGCTCCTTTCTCCCTGGCAGAGGGTAATCCTCATGGTTTTCCCCCGATACAGCATGAGGTTCTTCCAATAGGATAATCTCAGGATGTTTACAGTCTTTTTCGATACTCCAGTGTCTCTCATACCTTCTGGTTATTACAAGATAGAGAAGAAAGGGATGGAAAATAAAAAGGATGAATACTACCTTGAAAATACTTTAAAGTCTTCTAGAATTTAAAAAAAAAAATCAATATTTGATTACATTTCACAGGCAATATATACAGCAGCCTGTTCATTACTTCAGCTACATGCTGGTTTTTCTAGCTTCTAGTAATCAAAGCCTTTAACAAGAAATAGTCTTGTGATAATTCTTTCTTTTTCTGTTGAAATTGCTCATAATCTATAGTGCCTGGTCCAATGCCACCAGTTTACTAATATCACTAGAAATGGTAATATGGATCAACTGTTATAACAACTCATGCTGCAACCACTATTGCAGGTGAAAGAAAATGCAGAGATCTCAGCAGTGTGTTTGTGTGCATTGTCTGTGCTTGCACACTGGGACAGGGCAGGCAGTCAGAATGCAGCTCACATAGGCAGGAAAGGGGGTTATGGCTCACTCAACAGAAATGTGAGTAGATGCAGGAAGAAGTAGTTTTAACTGTGATGTTTTTAAGCAAAACGAAGGGAATCCTAGCAGTTATTTAACACTGTGGATCTGGATCTTGTGTAAAGCATCAGTAAATCTAGGGGAGCCACAAGAATTGTATTGTTTAGGGAAGGGGTATGTAAGAACTTAAAAGATTTGTTAGCAGAGATGGTATACACCACTATGTACTAGAGTTAAAAAAAAATAAAAATGTGCTTCTCTGGAGAAGCTTAACCAAGCTTAGCCCTGCTTTTACCTTGGTTGCATTGAATTACACTTTACAAGAAAGCAGAAAGACCAGACCTGTGGCTCCAGATTAAATCTTTCCAATACCCAAAGCCATATGTGCTTAACATTCTTTGATAATAAATGGCTAAATTCTGTCTATGATGATTAAAAATGTATTGCCTTCCTGTTTTAGGTGATAGACCCTAAAAGAGAGTTGGGGGAAAATCTGTATAAAGTAGGAGTCTTTTTCTAACTCTTGCTACCAAGGTGTGCTAAAGAATATCCCCTGGCACAGGGATATCAGGAGGAATTTTTTGAGTGCTTAGCACAAGGAAGCTAGAGGATCAGACCTGATATGCTCATATTCAAAGGAAAAAATTCAGGGTCAGGAGTGTACTTCAGCTTTAGTACCAAGGATGGAGGATCAAATACAGAAACAGAAATAAAATAAAAAAAATGATACAGTTGTGGCTGCTTAAAGGAAAAATGATTTTCTTTATCCACCCCCTCATCTGTGTTATCATTCAACTGTGACATAAAAGCACAGACTACCAATCAAAGGAAGCATCTCTGTAAAAGCAGGGGCAGTAGAAATATGAGCCTTTTCTATAGGAAGGAAGAATTGAACCCAGTTCCAATATTAAAATAGATAAGTGTGAAATAAATATTTGATTTGGTTATTGTCTGAGAGGGGAGAAAAGACTTTTTGGCATTAGCCCAGTCAGATGAACTTGAAAGGGTAAACAGAAATTCCTGAGAGGTAACAGTGTGATATACAAAGAATAGCAATACGATGCTAAAATGTTCTTAGCAGTAGTGTTACAGAGCATATGCTCTGTTAACATTACCTAATACTAAGAATTGATGTATTTTTTGCTTTATTTTACTAGGATTTTTTTTTTACTTTGTGTATTCCTATTGCATATTTTAATAAGATATAAAATTCTGCCACAACAAAAACAGATGCAATGAAGCTTGACTGATTGATGCTGCTAGTGTATTTTATACTGGCACTGAGAATCAGCCTGAATGTGCAATTTGGTAATAAATTAATATTGATACAAAAACTAAGCATGTGACACAAAGCTTTTTAGTCTACATTCTAGTAATGTTTTTCTTTACTTTTTTGGCTGGGTTTGAGATATCTCTTAACCCATCTAAGTGGAACAATAGGAGAAGAAATATTTTTACTTCTGAAAGTTACAGAAGACAATGGTTCTGAACGATAAAAAATAGAACAAGCACATGAAAAAACATTCTTTGGAAGCTAGATTTTTTTTTCCGGTTTCTGCTTTATGGTATCCAGTGTTTCATGCAAATTCTACTTCACTACAGAAGGCAGGACATTTCTTGAAAATAAATGCCTCATTCTGTATTACCATCTATGAAAGAGAGGGTTGGATTGCACCTGTCTCATTTTATACCCTTGTCTAAGGAAGGATATCTTGAGCTGAGGAAAGAAAAAGATTGTCTTTCCTTAAAAAGAGCTGTGGTTTTCCACTTTCAACCTCTTCCTCAGAGAAGCTGCAGAAGAATGTAAACTTCCCTATGTAGGCAGCAGTTTGTTATGAGGAGATGGCAAGATGCTTAGCAATAGAAAAGTACTCCTTTAGGAAAACTTTTAAAAATAAACCATAGCACTAATAACATTAAACTTAGAGGACCCTTTGTAAAAGATGTTACAAGTTCCCCCCATGAATGACGGAAAGAAAATAGTCTCTTATTCTAGTCTAACATAATAAATAGCTTCCTGACATCTCTGCAAGGTGTTCTCTGTTCTTTCTCTTTACACATAACCCTCAAAAAAACCCTGCTGTTATTTATTCATAAATTTCTTTGATGAGTAGTAACGTATAGTAATGTATAATGTATTTGATATACATATCCGAAGCCCTTGATTATTTAGAAGGGAATTCAGAATTTTTCCTTCTTCAGTCACTGTGTCTATGTCAGTCACACATTGAAAAACGTTTGGGTCAGGAGGAACAGAGGTCTTTTCCTGTTAATAGTAGTTGCCTTCTTGGAACTATTCTGCTCCCCTTCCTTTCTTGACTATGTCAGACTTTTAATCAGGAGTGTTCTGAGTGGGCAAAATGACTGAATTAAATAATACTCAACAATATGCCAGATTTATAGTAATTAGGAAAAATAGATATGAAATTCAGATACCACACTAAAATTCTTTAAAAGCATGCTGGCTTACACACTAGAAGTAATTTCTAACACTGGCATGCCCTCTGAGTAAGCAGGCCTATGAATAAAAAGAGGTTGATTAGCTATAACTGAAGAGTGTTCAGTTGTTGGTTCAGCTGATATGGATAAATCTAGTGAAAAGTTCTAAAAATTCCTCTTCATCAAAACCATAGTAACTGGAGGAATATCAATAAACTGAATCAAATCTGTTTCCTTTCTCCCTCCTGAATTAGAAGTGCCTTAAAATCTTTCAGGAGAAGTATTACAGTATTCGGAAACAAACAAAAAATTTTGCATAAGATGCTCTGAAGAGTGAGGATCCCTAGAGCACTGAATCTAATTTTGGAGATCTATAGAGCATATTTTGGCCATGTCTCAATTTCTTATCAGGAAAAGCCCCAGTCTCACTCATCAAGAAAAATCAGAGTTGGATGGGACACATGTCTTTAATGCCCATATAGGCAGTATATTTTCCCATCAGGACTGTGATATATAGTACTGGAGCAACAAATCATGGAGAAGCATATTTAAGCTGTTAAATACAGATAGTTTTATCATGTTTTATCTTTCTGAACAGTTAATATTTTCTGAAGGACCAAGAGGGGTAGCAAGAAAGGCTCAATAACTT
This sequence comes from Heliangelus exortis, assembly GCF_036169615.1. Classification (NCBI taxonomy): domain Eukaryota; kingdom Metazoa; phylum Chordata; class Aves; order Apodiformes; family Trochilidae; genus Heliangelus; species Heliangelus exortis. The sequence goes on along the minus strand of NC_092425.1, from coordinate 23,605,037 downwards.
TACTCATCTCTTTGCTTAAAAAAGGAAATCGAGTAGAAAGATCTGATAATTGATGTTATCAATTTTTGGCACCTGAATTAAAAGTACTGGGAGACTGACTGCTGATGATTGTGGCCACAATATTTCAGGTGACAAATCTTGACTTTGTTAGTTAGCCTCTGCTGTGACTGATAACAAGAAGAGACTCCTAAACCAAGTATTAGAATGAAAAACTCTGTTACAGAATGCTTGCAAGTAATGTTAAAAGATGGAAATACTGGAGAAACTGAAGTATCGTGCTTTTCTCATGTAAAAACAAAACAAAACTGTTCTTTAAGTTTTCCTGAAGTATGATATCAAATACACAGTCACCTACTAAAAATATTTTTATTGAAGAAAAACAATAATTGGTAACTTCATGAATTTTAATGGGACAATTACACACCAATGAGTAATGTTACATTTAATGATTCCTCTTTCACCAACACTTCAATGTTGTCAGTTGACCCTTAATGGAGATTCAGTGATGCAAAACAGCTCTTCTGTGGAATCCGATGCAATGAGACTGTGCCTTTTAAAAGCTCAAATGGCATCATCAAGTTCAGCTAATGAAAACTGATTCTGAATTGTCTAGCATCATGCAAATATCAAAGAGGCAATATTCTTTACTTACAAAAGCCCTAACTGTTGTCTGTGATTGGCAGATTCCAATCAGTACTGGCCTTATTAATTATCCTCAGGGTTTATTTGCTGCTAAACTGAGCCAAGAAAATATTTGAACCTTCTACAATGCCCTTGATTTTCAATGCAGGAATAATGTATGTGAAACTTAGATGCTATCAAGGTAGAGATTTACAAACTTGATTTTTCACAATGAAATAAAGAAGCTGATGTGTACTGATAAGTGTAGGGGTGACAGTGTGGGTTGCATAGTAATGCTGCTTATCTAATTTATCCTGCAGTCTTAATATTACCAAAACAAGTTCTTCATCAGGACACTAAAGGTTTATGTCACATTATAGAGACAATTAAGCTGAAAAATTAATAGCTTCAGTATTGCCCTCATGCAGGTGGGGCTCTATATGCCTATGCACTGAGGTGGCCCCCAGATCTCTCCCCAGTTTATGTTAGCAGAGAGCAGAACCTCATTTTTGCAAGAGTTTCTGTCATTGGTGTCCAGCATAGCTTACTTAGAATATAATGATCCACTTCAGAGTGCTCTGGAAGTGGGTGAAGGCTGATCATGCTGTCTCCTTCCTCTTGATTTTGCTCTATAGCTCAAGGTACAAAAGAGACCAGGAATGTGTGAGACTGTCTCCCACTGACAGGCAGTAGGTTCTGCTATGAAAACTTGAGATGCCTGCAGAAATTGCTAGGGGATTTGTACAGATCTTCAGAAACTATCTCCAGAATATATGACAGGTTTCCTATATTGCAATTGAGTGAGTGACACACACGTCAGACAGAAGTGTCTTGAACTGTATTGAACGTTTAGATTATTTCACCTGTTTTCCTTGAGATCTTAACAAAGGCTTTGATACATTGTAAAAAAATGGCTTTGAGAAATTAAAATAGTTTTATGGGTAGCTCATGGAGATGTTTTTACCATCTGGGCCCAACTTAATCATAAAGGTTACATTAGAAAGTAGGAGCAGATCTATAGAGAGAACAGTTGGTGCTGGTGTCAATATAGACTGTATCACTCTGGACGAGCTTTCATCTGGAGTGGCAGACTGATCATCTTTAGCTGTAGCAGGGCTTTAAATACTTTTCTCAGGCTGATTTTCTTTCTTATCTTCATCCTGGAGTAATCTAGTTTGAGTGGATTGTTGGATTAAGTTGGAGTTGATGGGGAAAGCTGTTTCAAAACTACTGATCCAAACTACAAAGCACCTGATTCACACCAGTGAATAGACCTGAAGACTTCTAACACTGTCCTCTCCCTCTATGCAGTTGTATGACCTGTAAGAGTCATACCTGAAAGAGTAAGCAAATCCTATTATTTCGTGATGTAACTTGCTTTTTTTAAACTTTGCTAATGTTAAACATTTGAATTAAGCACATTTTTAGAAGTTTAGGTCTGTATTTTTTGTGTATTTACACTGGTAGCAAATATTACATTTGGATTCATAAGTTTTAATGACTGAGCAAAGAGCTTAAAGAGATTTGAAAGTCTTTGAAAGACATGAGAAGGCAGTAATTGGTTAAGGTGAGTGTTCTCTAGGCTACAGACCTTCAACAGGGTACTTTCCAATGTTGAAGCTGAGACACTTCAGAATTTGGTTGACTGTGAATGGAATATTCCTGTCTTCTCATCTTGTTGTATGTGAATAATGCATCTCTCTGGATAGCTACCTGCCCTGCTCAGTTTGAGAGCTAGGACATGGGTCTCTGTCATGATCTGCAACTGAAAGGAAGTAACATAGGTAGCAATTCTGCTTCTTTCTCTCCTGTGTTTCCCTACAACAGAGTCAATCTCTGCAGTTATTCTCTTACTAGACCATGTTTGGTCATACATAAGGAAGTTTCTTGAAAAGTTATTGAAAATTAAGCTCATTATCAATATAAATGTGTACAAGTCTATGCATGAACTAACAGTACAATAAAAAATTGACAGAAGAGGTGGTGCCCCAAAATATATGGTTAGGTCCAAGAAATGAGAGAACAAGACACCATTTAAATTGAAATGCCATAGTGAGCCTACAAGAAATGTAAGCCCATCAGCCATACATTTGCATTCTTCTGTAAAATGCAGAGGACTTTGACAACGTTCCCGGAGTGCAGCAGATCTACAGTGTCTTACTATGTCTTACTTATGTAAGAATAGCAATTTGACACCTAAATCAGGCTTTTGAAATGCATGCCTACTTCAGAGCAAGATTAACAGCTATCTAAGATTTATCATAAGAAAAGGAGATATCCTTTCACTTCCTGAGTAACTACAGAACAGATGAACTCAAATCTAAGTCAAATTGCAAGGTCTTTGTGGTTTGAAGCAAGTATTTTTGCAATAAGGGGTTCACTAGCTATGATTTTATGTGCACTTTACTTTACATGTGAGGGACGTACATGGGCTGGTTATTGAATGTATACACTGTATATTAAAAAAATATGCAAAATAAAATGTTTTCTTCTTAAAAAAAATAAAAGTATTTTCTTACCTTTGGGATAAATGATACTTCACAACTTGATATCCTATTATTGTAATTGTTATTATGCATAATGTTTCATTAACATTCCTTTTGCTACAATCCACACATCTAAAGAAAATACTTATACTCGGTATTGATGAAGTAGAATCAAGATTACTCATCAGGTTTGTTCATGTATGGTGAGTAAATGATGTGCATTTCTAACTTGGCTCAAATCACTAATTGTGACTCTCAATTCCTCTCCTCTTTAGGAGCATTCCATAGAGATCCTTTCATAGATTAACAACATAATCACTGTAATTGTTGGCTGCTTGGGAATGGCTGAGAATATTGGTGACTTCTCTTGTTTTTTAAAAATTGTCTTCACCCAAAGTGTTAGGCATGTAGAAGTTTGGTGTCAAAAGAACCAGGAGTAGCTCTGTGAGCTCCGAAACCCCAGTCACCAGATCTGGTACATAAATTAGCAATTTTCAATGGCATCAGTCAAGTCAGGCCAAAGCACATCAGCTGAGCATCCAGAATGGACAAAACACTGTGTGCTTTATACTGTAGTGTCAGGGTAATGTTCAGGGTGCTCTAAAACCCAGAGAACAGAACTCTTTTAGTCTCCTCTAGCCTCCAATGGAAAGCTAAAAGAGGAATAAGGAAGAGAGACTTAAAGGTTGGAAGTTAAAACTGGAGCATGTTTACTGGAACAGGGAAGGAACAGTAACAAATGGATGAGGAACAAATATGGAAGAATGTATACAAAACCTGACCTTGATCACAGATACAAATGTCCAAAAGTCCTCTTTGGCAGAGCTAACTTGGGAAAAGGGTCCATTTCCAATGGATTTGGATCCTATGGAGCATGTGGGAAACTGATGACAAAGAGGAGCTTCTCTCCGGACCTCTGAGTCCAAAGCAGCAGTGAAGAAGGGAGCAGAAAGAGAGGGGAGACTTCTCATCCCCCTGGCTTTTGAGTGTGGCAAGAAATGAGAGGGAATGCTGACCCCCCTCTCTTCTGCCCCCTGGGTCCCTCAGGGTCCTAGATGCTCGCTCCTAAGGTTCTTGTACTGATACCATAAAATTAGCCTGGGCCCCCTCAAACACTAATGTGTAGTTATCTGATGTGAAATCATTGCTGTACTCTTAACTCTTGTGCCAATGGCCAATGGTAATACATGAGCCTGTTGAAATCTTTGCAACAACGAGGTTTCAGAAGATTTACAGGTAAATTGTACTAAATCATGCAGGCTAATTTCCCATCATAAGTGAACTTGCATGTGGCAAAAGGACAGTGGAAGCTCAGAATATTCTGGAATCTTAGAGAGTGGAATAAATAGAAACAATGAGCAGAAATGAGTTTTTCTGTAAAATCAGACATTGCCCTAGCTGACAGCTATAAACAAATATCATTTTTTACTAGAAACATTTAAACATTGCCAGTTAAAGGAACAGAGTACAACAGAGCACTGCACTACTGAGAATTTACCTTGTCTGTTGCCATTTATAGAATACTAAAACATACGTGAGCTGAAACAGATAGCTAGTGGCTATTTTATTTTTTAATACTTACTGCCCTTTTGGCTTAATGAAGAGACCTTGATATCATATATGCTAGTATTCTGTAGAGAAATAAAGTACTTTTGCTCAGAGACCACAGAATCTTGCAATAGTATCTGCTTGGTTCTGAAGGAAGAGTTTTCTTTTTACTGGGTCATGGTTGGTGACTCAAACCAAGTTGGAGTTGTGTTGCAAGAAAAGAGCTCAGGTTGCACAACAGAATTTCTTTCAAGATCCCTTAGTAAAGACTCATATGTCCTTACATTCCTGTCATTTTGGGAAAGAAAATTATACTGTGCAAACCTTTACTGGCTCTGTGTGGTGAATAAAATTGGCTTGCCTGGATTTATTCTTTCCTGCTGTTTCTAATGCTAACTCCCATTCTGCTACCATAGCTTTGATCTTTGGAGACACATGAATCAATTACATCAGAAATTCCTCAAAGCTGTGAAACTAATCCCTGTCCTTCCAGAGGACAGTGGGCTGTAACTGTCATTGTCCTTCAGGCAGTATTTCTGCGCTTTATCTTATTATTGTTTATTACTAAAATAATACTCATTTAAAGGCAAATTGGCAACAAATTCTGTGGCTTGATGTGCTTTCCAAAATGGTTTCTGACTTCACTGTGTCATTGAATGCCAGCAGAAAGGATTATGCCTCTAAAATCCTATCCTATTGTATTTTGACTGTACTGGAGTAATGAATTTATGAACTGTCTGAATGTTGCTGATTGAAATGGCCTCTGTCATGGTTTTAAGCAGTGGCTGGACAGTGACAGATGCTCTCTGTTATTCCCACTATGCTTCCAGGGGAAGAAAGGAATAAGGGAGAGAGACTTTAAGGTTGAAAAAAAAATTGAGTAGGCAGAAGGTGGCCTGTCTTGGTAAATGATGTTCTTCTCCAGTGAGGAAATGAGGAGCAGTGGCAGGGCCTTAACCCACCTAGCATGCCAGGCAGAGAAGCACCCAGGGAGCTCTCTTGGGAGCCATTTTTATACTGAGCCCCGTGGGAAGGAATACTGTGAGTGGTCTGTTTGATGGCTCACCTTACCCATTCTTTCTTCCCATAGGCTCAGCTGGTCCTCATTATTATTGCTATATCAGCAGGCTGGCAGTTGCTTGTGGTATCCCAGGCAGGGTTTTCTATCCTGGTCCTCTCAAACCATGACACCTCTTTCTAGATTGTTATTCATTTAGACATGGTATAATTTTATCTTGGGCCTGTGATTATGTGTTCTGGATCATGTGATTAAAAAGGCTATAACTTTGTTTAAAAATAAAGTTGAATTCCCTCAGGATAAATGTTCTTTCAATTTAGCATCACAGAAGAGAAATCCCACATCTGTTCTCTGAGGCCTAGCTACCCTTCCAAGCCCTAGGAAGAAAGCAATTGTAGCCTAACAGGAGTCCAACTATGGAACATGCTATTGCAGCCCTGAAATAGACATGCCAAGTAGAAGAGTCAACTCTAGTGATTCCCAGTCTTTCCAACTTCTTCTACCCTTGCTTTGCAGGAAAGAGGCTTGTTTGATAACATCGACTGCACCAGGGTTAAGTAGCAGGTCAGCTGATCTCCCAGACTGAAAATCCTATCTTGGATTGGCTCAGAAATGCTATCAAATGGCAATATTGGGAACCTATGAGGAGGAAGGTAAGTTACAATTTGGAGGTGTGTCAGAGTCTGCTGAGTTCTAGATTTGCAGGTGCAAGTATCAGGGGAAAGGAGACATCTACAACTTTTATTGTTTCTGGGTGTGGGGGTCAGGAGTCGAGGACATAGGGGTTGCTCTGGTGTTGTTTGGCATTCTCTCTGAGAGCCTGAAAGGAGTTTCTGAATTCACTGTAGCCAAATTTTATGTTTAGTCATGTCCTCAATTCTGAATGTTGAAGATGAGCTCCCTATCTGGTAGCTCCTGCCGGAAAGCGGTCAGCAAATTACTCATAAAGTACATGTAAAGCATAGTTAAAATCATGTCCAGTTATTTCCTTTCTGTGTAACCCACAAAAGTAATTAACCAGCCAAAAATGAGGACTAGAAAGTGCAGTTACCGTGTAAGGGGGATGTGCCCAGCTTTTAGATACCAAGTTCTGTACAGCAGGAAAAGGAACCTGGCAGTTCCCTGACCACACCAGCAGTTATTTTCCTACTCTCTGACCAATGTGCTATTTAGCCTTTAACAGAAGGCTGAAAAGCCTTGGGGAGAACAATCATGATGAAACCATTTGCTATCTAGATGACACTGCTAAGTCATTAGTTCAGGCCACCTTTTGCTGGTTTTAATGAGGCAGGTAGTTATATTAGAGTAAAGACTTGAAGCTGTAGGAAGGAAATATATTTTTTTTCTAGCTCAGCAGCTAATATGCAGCTATTTCTGTGGACCTACACCTAATTTTCTGTGTGACTCCGATAGGGAAAATGGGTATACTTAAAACAGGTCTGGGAATCACAGAATTTCTCTGAATTTTTCTTCAAAGTATGTTCCTCTGAAAATGGAGTAGGAGTCAGTCCTTTTATGTAAGTGACAGCAACTCTTGCTAGCTACACACTCAGTCATGGCTATAGGTATTTGCATTGCCATTGCAAAGGAACTCCTAATCAGCTGTCTGCTGTCTGCTCTTAGCTTATTGGAAGCTGTGCTCGTTTGTGTTAGGTTTCAGTATTTACTGTGTCTGAGTGGGGAAGAGAAAATACCTCACTATGTGCCAGTAAGTACACATGGTCACATGGATTACAAAACTTTATGCTCCAATTCCTGTTTCAGTACTGGTTATACATTTTATATTCTAAAGTTGCTATATATACAACACATATTTCAAACCCAGGTCTTTGTCTAAATTTCTAAAGTATTGGGGTTAAATGTGTTTCTGGTTTAGTTTAATGAAATTTGAAATTTCTTCTGCAATGAAGTCCTATGCAAACAGAAAAAAAGAAAAAATTGTTCCCTGTGTCTCTTTTGTTTCCCAAATATCTACAGTTCACAGCTGGATGACAGATGTCCCAGGAAGGGAAGGGTGGCATTGAGTCTCACTAGAGATTCAGTTAAGAGAACACTGTATCTGGAAGTTTTTCCATTTTGCATGAGTGCTGTAAAAAGGACTTCCCCTTCCTACCATAATTTTTGGATGTCTGTTCTAGATGTCTTACACTACTTTCATCTACTCCTTGATTTTAGGGCTGTGGTTCAGTGTAAACTTAGTCCATTTCTCATGAATTTCAGTGTTGGCTTATCATTATGTATGTCGGAACTTAAGACTTAAAGAATAAAAGAAGGTGATGGATTACAGCAAGATTTGTTTACAAGGGAGAAACATTGAGTATATTTTGAGAAATTGCTTCTTTGTGAATTATTTGTATACCCTTGATTTTTTCTTCTTCAAGTATTGCATTATGCATTTTACATCTTGGAGCACAGGGTCCGGGGACCAGCTATATGTATGTGTATGAATACATGTCCAAATGAAAATAATACTTTGTAGAAACCAAGATGGTAAAATTTTATAAAATGTCCTGTCTGACTCAGAGTGGAGGACAACAGCTCTTTGTCAGTGCTCAACAGAAGTTTTTAAGTGTTAAAGGCAAGAGGTAGATGTACAGATTGTTTAGATACACAAAGAAAAGTAAAGCATACCAGAAAAGTTGTGTGTGACAGAATATTTTTGGGGTTTGCTATATGTAATTCCTATTGCTTAATTAATTTTAAATTTTAAATGTATATTTCAGTCTTCAAGCTGATAATCAGTAGCACAAACCATTTGTTACACTTCTCTAAATAAGTTCCAAGTGTTTCTTTTTTTTGTTTGTTTTGTTTTGTTTTTTGTTTTTGTTTTTTTTTTTTTTGGTAAAGTGTAGGGTTAAAATGTTATTCTTTATGGTGGACAAGTTTTGTCCTTGTGGTTATTTCATTGGTCAGACATTGTCTCCCACTGGTATTTGCTATTGTTATGGTAAAAATACTTAGCAGGGTGTTGCCAAAACTGTGGCAGTTTAAGCATTTCCTAAGGAATGACACGAGGGAGGCTTTTGGTCGAGTTTTGGTCTGCAAAACTCGTAAGGGTCATAAATCAGAAGCACAGTGTTCTTTTCATACATTTGAAGCAATAGTGACCCAGTGAAATCCATGAACCTCTCCAAGGGGACCAGTTGCCCTTTTAAACTCTTACATATGTTAATTCTTGCTTGGAAAAAACCTCACATTAATATTTTTAGGTTGCAAGCAGGAAAGAAAATAGCTATATAATTATTGGAATTTAGTTACTGCACAAACACAACTCGTTTTTGGGGGAAGTACCAGTTCCTGCAAAATCACAAGGGGTATAGACAGCCCTTGGGCTGTCATTAAGCTGTTTCCTTGGTCACACTAACGAACTACAGTGATGAGCCGTTTGGTAACATCAAGTGTTAATCAAAACTTCCATCCTGGGTTGTCTGAAGCCCACTGTGGTACTATCTTGCAATTTTTATTCAAAGCTTTACATATTTTAAACATTGGTTTTGAGACACCTTATCACTTTTCAGGAGCTATGAACTAATTCTTGAAAATTATCAATGTTCATGTCAGGTACCAAACCTCTGAGCTAAGGAGAACTTGAAAATACCTGTTCAGTTGCTCAAAATGATGTAAAGAACTACAGGCAGAATACAGCACCCTAAGCATTATGTCTGTACTATTACTGCTACACAAAACATTATTATATATAAAGACAGTGTTTTTCTATATCTTCCATTTTATTTTGGATTAGCAATAAACTTCTGGGTGGATAAAGAGAGAAAGACAAAACAAGGATTGGGAAAGAGAAGTACAAGGCAAAGACTACTGGTCAGCTTAATGGTCAGAACATCTGAGTATGAGCTTAGGTCTAATTACAAATCAAGGTGTTGGGTTTTTTGTTTTTTGTTTGTTTTGTTTAGTTTTGTTTTGTTGTTTTTTTCCCTTGTTTCCCCTGAAAAATAGATGTTCTGATTTAGGATACTAATCCTAGGAGAGACCCCAGGCTTGAGAAATCATGAACAGATTTAATTATTTTATTACATCTGGGTGATGGAGTAATTTCTGTGGAATCTTTTCTTCCCAGTGGTGGTTTGCAACTCAGCTTGTTGAATGCTTTGAAAACTGCTGCCAGGCACCTAATTTTCTGGGTGTTTAAAAATTGAACATGGCACTGCTAGTGTCTCTTTGTAAATTTGTTCCTATAGTCTCCTAAGAAATGGTGCCGTTCCACATTAACTAAAATCTAGTTATAAATGTACTTGAAAGAAATGTCTGACTAGGGGCTGTAGTTCTATTTTTTCTTTCAAAAGCACATTAGTTTTATGAATGATGGTTAGAGTTGCTCTATATATCTTTAAGACAGATTTTAAGTTTTTCACTGAAGCCAGTTTAGTGCATGTATGATCATATATTAGGCAAGCAATTTATATATGTTAATGACTAACTTTGCAATTTGAATCACTTCTGAGTTTCTGAAAAATTTCTGTCTCTAGCCTGTATCGCTACATGTTTTTTAACTGATCTGGATTAAAACTTTTCATTGACAGACTTCTATTTTTCATTGTGAGGAAGGCAGAACAAATCACACTGTGGTGCTATTCCTGGAAATGTACTATCTCCAGAGATTAGGGGACTGTAATTTATTTGCACTTTCAGCCATTTCTTTCCTTGTCTGCTAGATACTTTCATGACTGATAAAAAGCCTTGCCAACTAATCTCATTCAATATAAACACATGGAGAAATTCAAGGATATCTAAGATTTCTCTGAACAACTCAGAACTTGAGGGTGGGAAGACTGACTGCAAAAAATAGAAAACACTTAATCCATAAATACAGAAACTCCACAGAAAATACTTTTGAGATGCTTGCAATGGCAAAAAATCTAGGCTTTAGAATTATGAGTGTTAATTTTTTTTTTGTTTATTTATTGTCCCGAGTGTTTGTTTTCTGGGTAGTGTCTCCTCCTTACAGCTGAGAGACTGGTTTTCTGTGTCAGAAGTCATATGCCTACATAAGGTTTCCCTGTATTCAGATATTTTGGTTTATTTCTTTTCATTACTTTACTGCATATGCTTTGTTTATGAAGAAGAGGATGTCTTTAAACCAAAGATTCTTCAGCTGCAACTTATTTTGTTTTAAACAGCTAAGAACTATTGCAGCAATAGCATGGTATCTCACTATTATATTGTCATTTCACTCTGAATAGACCCTGGTTTGGAGAAGTTGCAACTGTATTTCATCACTACTAATGCTCTTTTATATTTTTGGAATTAGGAAGACTTTCAGTGCAAAGAGCAGTAGGCTTTCTGTGCCACATCAAACAATTCTCAGGAAATTTTAAATGGTCTAATTCTTGTGGTGGTATAATATACACAATAAAGTACATATTGAGTAGTGGTGTCTGTTTTCTTTAAGCTGAATTATGTGAGATAAAAAGAACAAAGGAAAAGAGCAGAGGGCTATCTTTGTCTAACTATGTTAGTTATTTTTAGTGAAAGAAAAGACAGTGGAAGAATCCATTTCTGCATACATCCTGTTTGATTCTGTTAAGGACTCGCCAAAAAAGAAGACTCTTGTTCCTTATGGGACACTATATGAAAATAAGCAAGAATTTTGAACTAGGCTGCTTGGTATGAAATATCTGCATAGCTGTTCATGGTATTTTGTCTGGTTTATCAGACAGTTAGTGATTCAGAGTCCTTTAAAGCTAAACTTATATGAATATTTTTAGGTTAAGTCTTTCCTTTCTCATTTACAGTATGGTGTTGATTGTTCTCATTGCCTCTCAGTGTTTTTCTTTCTTCACCTAAACTTGTTCTAAAATCTGTATCATTTCTATAGCATTATAAGATACTGGGTTATTATTGTCTTGCTATTGTCCGTCACTGTAAATATGGACATAAAAAGCAGCAAAAAGATCAACAGCATAGATAGGACTCCTAAAATTTGAACTGAGATATTTTTTTTGCTTGGAAGGAGGCACATCATGTATTAGGCCATCTTGCTAAACTGATGAGAAAACCAAAGGTTGAAGATGAAAGAAAAAATGTACAAGATATTAAAAAGATACAGGCTTCTGAATCAGAAAGAAATAAGAAGTCACTGAAGTAGAAAACAGAACTCCTACAAGGAAAAAAATTATTAACACCATAGGGAAATGTAGCTAGAAGTGATATTAATTCTAAGGAAGATGCCAGTAACATACATAACTTCATGAGAAGAGTAAGTCATACCATACAACACAGTATAGGAACAAGTGACCACAAGTTACACCATACAATTTGTCTAGGAACAGATGAAAGATGGCCAGGAAACCTAAATTAAACTGCACATGTGACATAATAATTCATATTTAAAATGCACAGCAACTAGAGGTGGTCAGAACAAACTGTTTAGTACTCTAAGGATTCCTGAGAATTTAGGGAAGATTTAAAGTGTCAGAACAGATTACTTTTTGTCAGGAGAAGTATGAATTTAATGCAAACCTGTATTTGTTTTTTTATAGAAATTTTTATATGAACATGAGTTTCTTCTGGATTTTTCATCAATACATGTGCTGATGCCTGGGAAAAGGAAGAGTTAGTTCAGGTGTGGTGCTGCCAGCTAACCTAACACCATGGATCTTGTGACGTATAAAGCTTTCTATTCTGGAGTAATTGCAAAGCTATCAATAGCTTCAATTATTAGACTCTCAATTCAGCTGATAATATCAGACCAATTTGTCATAACCTATGTCTTATCCCATGCAAATCTTAATTATTTTAATAACATGCTCATCTTTGCATTCTCTCTCCCCCTCTCCTCTTTAAGCCACTGTAATTAAAATGAGTTTACTCTAAAAGAGTAGACGGAAGAGACCAGAAATCTGAGTGTGGGACCTGGGTATTTTGTTCATGATCTTTTCCCCGTTATGCTAAGCACAGTTGTTTCCTACTGGGACAAAAGTGTAGCTGTGTCTGACAGAGCATACTTTGCTGAAGATCTGCTTACTCATGTTACAACCAAAGGGAATGGAATTAGAAAATGCTACAAAACAAGGTCCTACTGTCCAATAGGATTTTAGTACTTTATTGCTTTTCATATCACATCTGATAGAAATGGCATTTGGCTCTTCTTATGGTGACTGAGTGTTTGGTTGTATTGAAATAAATGGTGTAGCTATTCCTTGGGCCATTTAGTATTTAGCAATTCATATTAAAATAAGAAGGTATAGATCTGCAAAATAAATAACACATGACATGCCTTTTATTTTTCTTAATACAGACCTTTAAAAAAACTCTTGTCTCTCATGGTATTGATACAACCTGCCAGCACTTTTAGGTTATAAATTTTCAAATCCCCATGTTACGTGACTTACAGAATAGTACCTCTGCTGTTTATTCACCATGTCGATATGAAGAATGGATTTTTATCTATCTAAATTTAGTCTGAAACACTTATATTAAAATTTGCATCAAGGTGGCAGAGGAGAAACTTTAGAGATGGAATAAATAATAGAACTGTACAAATCAAATTCAGAACTACTAAAAGCAACAAAAAGTTCATTCCACATGAGTAGTGAACCCATGGTTTGCAGTGTTTTTGCTGTACTTCTGTACCATCCAATAGTAAACAAGCAGGGTTTAGAGCAAATAATTTTAGTGTATATTAAAAGCATTTGGGTATATTATGATGTTTAAAAGAAAGTCAGTACATTTTAACTCTTTTGATTTGTGTTCAAGTTATTGTTGCAGTGTCACAACTGATTCATGTCCAATGACATTTTCATTTCAAAATATTTTTTTTTAATGTCTAGGCATTTCTTCCTGCAAATAATTCACAATTGCTTCCACAGTTCCTGCATATAGAAGAACAATAGATAGATTTTCCTTTTGCATGCCATTGCTTAATTTAACCTGTGTCTCCACAGCACTCTTTTCCATCGTCTCTAGAAACTGTTCATAACACTTCTGGGATGTTTTCTATAATGCCACAATGTGCTTAATTGTATTTAAAGAAAATGAGAGTTTAAAGATACAAGTAATCTGCTTTCTGAATCTTGAAACACAAGCAGTGTAGGATAAATATTAGGATATCAGTTCTCGTTATCCTCTTTTAAGAAGTCCATTGAAAATAGTATAGTGAGCTAAGAGCAATAAGGCTTGACTAAGAATGTTTGCTGAAATTATTAATTACAATTTTACTATACTTCTCTCTCTTTCACTTTTAAGAAGTGTGAATCCAGATTTATTGGGCTCCTTTTGTCTGTTTTTAAATCAAATCTGTTTATAGAAAAAAAAAAAAGTTTCTTCATGGAAATAGTTAAATCCCCAAAACTATGGAGCATTTAAACTATAAATAATGTATTACCAGGACTAGTCAGAGAAGTACTCAAGCAAACACTGTCCCAAAAATAGTACAGTATAGTATGGTATAGATTCAAAAGCTGAACTATTTGAAGATCCCACATGGAAAGATTCAAAGTCTTCACATATTTTAGCCTTTATAATTTCATAGTTTTTCCATCCAGACAGAGATTGCTTGGAATATGTGTTGTCTGAAGCAAAAACTGTAGGCATGAATATGTGAACATTTTCCCTTCTCATAGTGAGAGGTGAGTGTGTTAATCTTTTTGAAATATAATACTTTTAGTGGGATGCAGAATATAAATCAAGTTCCCTATAATCTATTATCTGCAACTATCTCATATTTTGGAAGTTCTTTTTTGAATGTTCATCCAAATGCATATTCCCTTCTCCCTTAAAGTCTATCCTTAAAGCAAATGGCAGTAATTCCACTGCCATGATTTGATTTTTAAAATTATCAAGTAAAAAAAAAAGCTTCCCTATGTCATCATTGCATAAGAATCTAAACAAAAAATTGTCTCTTTGAAAGGAATGTTTGAAATATCTTTTTTTTTTCATGCTCCTAGTTTTAACAAAACTAAGAAACAGTTTTCAAAAATAAGCTACTGTAATTGTCTGTTTAATAGTTAGACTAAGATTTCTGGAAAAAGATAATTTTATTCACTCAAATGATTTTTTCCCGCACATTCTTCATCCACAGGTGTCATAAAAAGAAAAGTAGACATTCTATTTTCCTCTAAATGCCTCTCCTCTCTGCCCAGATTGTCTTTGCCTCCGAAAGTTTTCATCTTGCATTTCTTGATATACATTGATCTTGATGATTGCTCTCCATTATTTGCTTGGTCTTCTCTAAAAATCAAGCAATCTATTTGTTTTGCTCTAATATTTTACACCACCATCTACAACAGAGTAGATGCCATTGTTATAGATGTTTTGTGACCCAGGAGCGGAGGAACAGATAAGTATCTTATTGACGGTTGCTATCCTGAAATGTGACCCCAGCAGTTAAATTTCCTTAGTTTTATTCTGTGCTTTCAAAATCAAATAAATCATTCTATTAGTACTGGTGTTGCTAACAATTAGCAAGTAAAGTAATCTCCAATTAGATGGTCTTTCCTTCTCTGTGGTTAGTTTCAAAGTGTTATTTCTTCAAACATCTTAATTAGTTTTGAATACGAAATGGAGGATATTTGTCATTGCATTTTTTCAACAGCTCTTCAGAGCATGGTAATAAAATTATTTCTTTCCAAACTCTCCTCTCCAACATGGGTCTTAGATGATTAGATAACCATTGCCTTCTGAAGATTCAAGGTTCTCTTGAAAGGTAAGCGACTAGGCCTTTTTTGTCTGCTCCTTAACCCAGTAATTTCTTTTGTAGCTGTGTACTGCATAATGTTACAAATGTCATATTAATATATTTTCCAATGTCTGCTGAAAATGCTCAGCCAGAGGCAGAGTTACTATGATAGATTGAGGCAAAGAGGTCTTAGAGCCATTTAGAAAGTGCAGATGGAGACCCACAGGCAACAGGTGCTTTTTTCTTTCTCTTTAAAGTAGCTGATAATGACATGAAGTTTAGATAAGACAACAATTTTGCAATTACAACTGGCTCATATTTGTATAATGCCTATTAAAAAGGTAAGAACAGGAAATAATATTTTCCTCTGGCAACAATATTTAACTTCTTAAAAGAGATATAGAAGCATTTAGAACAGTCTGATATTTATATCAGAAAAAAACCCTGAATGTTACTTTTTCTCTGAGCTGTGTACGATTTTTCCTTATATTCCTATCTGAAAGAGAAAATGAACATGTCTGAGCTGTATTTAAAAGAAAAAGAAAAGACAGGCTCCTTTCCTATTTATAATACTATGCTACAGAGTGTTGATTGTCGTTTTGTTAGGAATCAAGATCTATTATGTATCAGTCCAGGGACACAAACCATTTTCTAGGCTTGTACTATTCAATCCTGAAAGCAGTTTTACAGAATTCTGTAAAATGAAATATTTCATAATCAAATAATTGAATTTTCAAAGAACTTTTCAATGCCCTAGGCACAGATGGTACATATCTAGCAGACTGCCAATCACATTACCCAACAGATAGGCATTATGTTATGCTCTTATGATCTATTGAAATTTTGCTTGGCAAAATAAAATCTCCATAAAAATGCTTACCAAAAGAAAGGGGTTTTTTATTTCATAAAGAAGTCAGAGCCTGCCTGTCATGTTTTCAAAATGCCAATAACTGCTTTTGCATTAACATTTTGTGCATAAATTTTTCTGCCTGCATTTATATGTGGATACAGATAATATTGAGTAGTTACTGCATTGCCTGCCCTCATCTACAAAAAGATTTAAAAAGTTGCAGAGTGACATAGCAGTCTAGCATAGTATCAAAGGATTAGAAGCCACCTCAATAGTTATTTAATCCATGCTCTTGTCCTAGGGCAAGATCTACTGTGCCTTTGTCATTCCTGCCAAATCCTTGCAAAGATTTAACTTAACATTAATGAAATCTGGTTCTTGTACTCATTTGCTTTTGAGCACCGGGGAAAGACTTGTAATTGCTACTCCATTTTCTCATTCCTCATCTGTGAAAATGATTGCCTTTGAAGAATGTTAAAGATCGACAGCTTTTTAAATAGTTTGTGTGTCTGTTTAATTAGAGAATGTCATTAGCATTTTATTTTACAGATGAGGAGATTTGTGCATTGAACAGTCTGACCCTTTATGCATTGAAAGGGTCTGTCCTGGCATAAATTGTTGCCTAATATTTACATGATAAAACATTTGGAGGAGGAGGATTTCAGTCTATGTAGCTAACCCCATTCACACTGGAGAACAGTGCAGGGCACTAGCGTTAGGCTCCCCCCTCCTGGAGGTTGGGCTGTGGGGCTTGAGGCTGCTGCTGGTCATAGTGGGAATCTTCTGGGTACTCTGCGGGGAGATCATGGCCCACACCAGCTGTTGGGGGCTACTTTCAGACCCGGGTGTTGCCGTGGCCCTGATGGATCTACACCTCCTGCCATGCTGGGCTGGAGCTGGGCCTCTGGAGTCCAAGAGCCCCAGTGGCACTGCAGCCATGCCTGACCTGCACCTATATAGATGGTGTCCCAGCCTGGCCTTAGCCCATTCTTGTCCCCAAGTGTTTCCCAACCATCCAAGGGCTGTGGGTGACTTTGGTTTCCCTCACCAGTCCTGATTCTGCTTTGGGTGCCTGGCTTGAGCCAAGGCCTACCCAATTGCCATGGATGTGTCATGGTGGTGCTGAGCTCTGAGGCAAAACTAAAAAGAAACTGGAGAAGGCTAAATGCTGGGGAGCTGTAGGCAAATCCCTGACTATACAAGCTGAAGGGCTCAGAGGTTTCCAGATCTTTTTTTCAAGGATGAGTCTTCTGATCATCCTACCCAAATGAATCTAACTCTTAAGTTTATATAAGCAAATGAGTCAGTGCAGAGGAGCTTCCTGAAGTAGCCAGTGGGATTGACTCTCCAATGGAGGCAGCCCCTGCAATGCCTGTGGCTCCCCCCATCAAGCACTGCTGTGATACCTGGCCTGACTTAGCACAGGCCTGGGAACTTTCCCAGTTGGCATTTTGTAGGTGGCCACTTTATCTTGGGGAGTAAAAGCATTTAGTTGTATGCCTCAGGCTGTCCCCTGCCAGTTGGCGTCAGTGCCCAGCAATATTTCCTTGCACATCTTGCTGTCCTGGTTTGAGCCAGGATAAAGGTGATTTTCTGTCTTGTACTTTTGCTTTCAGCTAAGTCTCTTGTAAGTAGTTGCACTTGCTGAAATTAACAGCCAGTTTCTCAGACAGTGTCTGCTTCTGGGACTGACAACACCCGATGTTTATAGTTACAGCTAGAGACTGGTGTGCAGAGCCAAGGACACTGCTCAGTTCTGAGGAACATTTCACCCTCCAGAAGGAATAAAGAGGTCCCACCTGAAGCCCTCCTTTGGGGAGGACCGGACAAAGTAGATGCCAGAATTGACCAAACAGAGTATTCCATCCCATACATGTCATGCTCAGTATAAATTTCAGGGATCACAAGGATCAAGCCAGCTTCCTGCCCTTCCTGCCTTTCCTTCTTCCCTTTCTTTGCCCGTTCCCTGTTTTGCTTCGGCATCCTGGGAGGATTCCATCCATTCCTCTGCCTGTGGTCCTGATCCATGCCAGCCTGAATCTGTGTGTTCCTGCCTCCAGCTTCTGACTGCTGCCGAATCCAGAAGTCCAGCCTGGGCTTTCCCAGGGCTGCCCTGCAGCCTCGGTGATGACGTGAGAGTTATCGGGGGAAAAGGGAGGAAGGAACGTGGTATCAATTTTCCTGTATATTTGTATAGTATACTGTAGTACTGTGTAGTTTAGTTTCCAACCCATAAGTGTTTCTCCCTTATTCTCTCTCCTTTCTTTATCAGGGAGGGGAGGGGGATTAATAGAGAGCATCTGTTACTCGGTTTAATTGTTGGGCCAGTGTTAAACCGTGACACTTGCTTACAAGACCAGTGGTAGCCCGAGAGGTCTTGTCCTAACAGGGACCTGCCAGGGTTTGACCCCAGTCATGGCAGTGACTTTGAGACAACATCCATGCAGAAGCTATTGCACTTAATGAAGAAGAAGAAGAGCAGTTTTGTGTCAGGACTGAGTTTTTCTGTTTTCTTTTTTTATTTTGTGTTAATAGAAGACAAAGCAGACTAACATCTTTTTTGTTAAGTTTTCATAACAAAATGTACCAAACTTCATGGGGGATTAAAATCCAAGATGAATTTATTTCCAGAATCTGGGAGGGGATGCACAAAAGGGTTATACTGCAGATTGAATTTCGGGCATAGAGAAGTTACTGTGATGGCAGGTGTAGAAAAATCTGTAAATAATGAATAAATTAATTAAAATTTAAAAAGCTTGACTTCTGCTTCTAAACCTTAAAATAACTAAAATTTGTATCAAAAGAATTTCTAACTGAGCATGTTATTCTGAATGATGTCAGACTAAAAGTAAATTGGATCTAGAAGATGAAAAACAAAAAGATGGCTAGTCACCTTTTGACAGGTAAAATAAACCTCTAGCACTCAAAGCTTCATATAACCCTAACTGCTGAGTAAGTTTCTGTTGTTAGCAGCCATTTTTTCTATTTTACAGAGGAAATAATTGGGAAGGTGGCATGACTCTTTGGTCCAAAGCTTACAGGCAGAAAAGGTTAGAATAGAAGATTTTTCTGCTGTAGATAGAATCCATTTTTCCATACTGAGGAACAGTTAATTGTTCTAATATTTCTGCTGTCTTTGTAAAGTATTGTTTAAGAACCTACATTTTTTTTTTTACTTTTTTCTTAATAGTATAGCATTCAGTTGTAGATAAATTGGAGGCTGTAGTTCAAAAGGAGTCCCTGATGATAATAAATGAAGAACATTTCCATACTGCAAGATAGATGAGCAGGTTGTGAGTTTCCTTCATCTGGAATAATTGATTTACATCAGTTCTGCAGAGCTGCAGAAAATTTCTATTTCAAATCAATTTGATCCAGTTATAAAGTACAAGACAGTTTAGCTTATTTTAGCTGTGCTTTGTAGGATGGATATGAAGATATTTAATGATCTTTGGATTTTAATTCTAACTTGTGAAAGTACACAGTATGTATCTTAATTATACAATACAATCTAATCATATGCTGATTGAGGTCTAGATAGCCAAAGTATATTTTATGTATTTTGCCACTACTTCTAACAGGAATCAACAGAAAGTGCAAGGTCACTTAAGGAATTAGAACCCTTCTCTGGTATTATGAAGAGCTAGAAATAAAGATTTGGAAGATCTGCAGAATTAAGTCAGTTAAAAAAAAATTAGCCTGTTGAGAATCTACAGAATATAATATAATTTTAATTAATGATTTCTTGTGACTTTATTTTTTCTTTCTCATCAATTTTTACTTAAAGAGAAGATTCAAGATAAAGAAGGAAATTTATAAGCATGGCTTCTAAAGCAGAATCTGATCACTTTTTTAAACAGACTGCTAAACTACAGATCCTTGAGCCTGGTTTTCTTCATCCTTTTCTGCTCAGACTGCTTCTAGGTAGAGTGAACACTGGCAATAAATAATTTGGGAGAAAATCCTGGCAACTCATAAAACAATATTTGTCCTATTATGTGAACCAGAAGGTCAAAGTTTGAAGATTTAAAAGGAGAGGTCAGCAATGACTTCCTACTCTCCTCTTTTAAAATCCCCAAAGCCGCTGAGTTTGCCTGCAATATGCCAATACAGCACTAATAGTTAAAACTGCTTCTCCAAATGAACTCTCCCTATGAGAGTCTCAGAGCTTTAGCTAAATTTAACTTAATCTCATACATGTCAGGTAAGTAAGTACTACTCACCCTCTTTAACGTAGAGCAAAACTTAATCGCTGAGAGACTAGCAACAAGGTTATGCAGGAAGTGTGCAGCAGCAGAAGAAATAAAAGGCTCTATTTCTTTATTCTCATGAGCATCAGTTCCATTATATTTCTTCTAGGCAATACCCCCAATTAAGCACATGCTCTCTTTCAAAGAGAGCATCATTTGTTTCTGCCCACATGTGGCAGCCACCGCTGTCGGAAGTAAAGCCTTTGCGGTATGGTGACCACAGGTCTCTTGGTGAAGTGGATGAATTCTCTGCTGTAGCAGTGGTGCTAGGTTAGTCTCTGTTACAAAAAGGCATTTAGACATAAATTTTAATGCCTATCCATCAGAGTTACTCATGTTTGTGTGTGTATGTGCAGGTACTTAGGCAGGAAAGGCACACACTCTAGTTTGGTTTTAATGAGATTACACTAGAAGATAACCCATTCCCCTCTGCTCCCTTCCTTTCTCCAGAGGAAAGAGAAATCAAGCCACTGCCAGCACTTAAACTAGCTTGATTAATGAGCTCTTTTCTGCCAGCCTTCCTGAAATCTCTTCTGAAGTTTTAGGTTTGGTTTAATGTAGTTTAGTTTGGGGTGAGAAGTAGGGCTGGTTTTAATTTTATCCAGTTCATTAAACCAGAATCTAATTGGCACTCATAATTGAGGGGGAAGAGTTTTTCCCCTTTGAACTGACTCAGATAACAACCAACCAAAATTAAGTAGATACACAGAAAAGGAGCTGACAGCAGCGTATTCTGTTTTATTCAGTTATGCATGAGATTTGCATTTGGAAACCCGATACAACCAAATGCAGCATCCAGAATTCATCTGTTGTGGTGACTTGCTGAGGAAATGCTTGTAATCAGTAAGTATAAGCAGATAAAGAGGTCTGAATAGTTCTGTGAAATTTGATGTCAACTCCTTCCATTTAGTGAGGGATTGTTTTAACTAGAATGTATGGGGCTTAAGATTTGATATGTTTTCTTATTTCCTTCACACAGAGTTGTGCACCACTCTAATGCCTGTCTGTAGGTGGCACTGATCCTTCACTGTAACAGTGGCAGGGAAATTATGAATGCAGTGAACTGAAAAAAAATTCTAATTTCTTAAAAAACAAAAATAAAATATATGTGTGTGGTTGTTAATGTGGTAGTTACACGAAGCATGTATGAACCTATGGAGCTCCCAACACTGCTAGATTAAAGGAAGCTTCTTCCTCTCTTTAATTTAACCTATTGAGTATGACTATGTAATGTTGTTCTGTATGTTTTTTGCATGTTTTCCTTTCAGTTTTCTTTTCTCAAGAGCATTAGAACTTGAAGTGGACAAGAACTGAAAATCCTGACCAGTACCTCATGCATGCTTGATTTACTCTGAGTCAAAGAAACCATTTTGCTTCTTTTCTGGTTGAATAATTCCTGGAGTGATGTAATTCTTATAGGAGTGGTGCAAGACTGCAGGTAACATACAACAAGCCTCCTGAATATCTGGTTTAATCTTGGTTTTGCCTTCTAATATTTTTGGAATAAAGAGCCAAGTCTGTAATTAGTAATATCCATTCTAACCAAAGCAGATAGGAGTAGATCAGAAAAGAGTTCAGGTATTCTAACACTGGGAATGTTACAGCCTTGAAACTCTTATCTGCAATAAGATATTCTCATCACCTTGTCTGGAGACAGTTGCCCAATTAAAAAATACACAAAGCTGAAAGCTGAGTAATGTAAACTAGACAGGAAGAAACACTGGAGAAAGTAACAGGGCCTGTAAACATTACTCAAGGAGGGTTAGGAACTTAATTCCATCAGAGAGACTGAGCAGTGAAGTCTACTTTCATGTATTATTTTCTTTAGGTCACATCTTCATTACTATGAAGAGTGATACTTATAGGGTAACAGTGAGAATAAACTGGCAAATGAGATGTAAAGGGGAACACCCAGCCCAAGTATAAGTTTTGCTTCAAACCACCTGGAAGCAGTATCTCTTAAGTAAAAATACTATATATTCTCAGTTGGAAAGGCAGATCTTTCTAGAGTTTGCTGCTAGGAACTGAAGCAAATCCTTAGAGTAAGAGAGCTGCTCTGAACAACTGCTGAAGATATTGGGTGCCTCAGTTCTAGTTTTGGGTGCTTGCATGTGGTATGTTGGTCTGAACTGACTTCTAGGCTATCTGTTTCCAATCAAGAGGGAGACTTTGCCTCCAAGACAGGGCAGCAGAGTTCATCATAGTGAAACCAAAAGAGTGCCTCAGGCCTGCCTGTTATGCCTAAAGATTTCCCTTCAGTTAACTATGGTAAAATTTATTCCAGCATGCACACATGTTTTTTGAATGAGGATTTGGCACTGAGAATACTAACATTTGGGTCAAATGCATTTTTATAGACAGTTTCTTATGCCAAGACAATTTCTTTATGGTGAAAGCAGTTGCAAACTGTAACAAAGTAGGAGGAAAAAAAATCGAGGGGATTGAGTTATTTCTTTCTTCAATTTATTATTTGGGGGGGATATTAATCTTCTGCAAACTTTGTGTTGCTTTCAGATCAAATTTCCAAGAGAAAAAAATCAAGCTGTACTCACGTAGAAAGAAATTAGTAGGTGGTATGCCCAGAGAGTTAGCTTTGGAAGCAGAGTATAGCTGTCACAAGGAGAAGGAGGGATTTGAAACCCAGAGGGAGTTTCTCCCAGATCTCCTTAGATGGTCTTCACAGCTTTAATGGAGGAGACTGTTTCCTCATGCTGATCAGATATCTGCTTCAATACTTTCCAGTAGCTCTTCTCACATTTTATTTACTGTAACTGTGCCACTTCTTTCATCTTTTTCTGTCTCTCTCAACACTAGATTCTCTTATTGCATGGTTTAGCTTTTTGGATGAATCTGCCAGTAACACCTCACATCTTGTACACAAAGTGCTCTTCAAGCATGTATGAAAGGATGATTGCTATAGAAGATTCACTAGGGAGAAGAAACAGGTAGATACATTAAGATGTATCCCAAGGTACTATTATTAGTTGGCATGATAATGATGATTTCCTTTCAGCTCTGTGTAGGTCCCACAGACAAAACAGAATTTAAAAGCATAATTTGAAGGACAATGATTGCTTGGAAAGTTTTCTGAGTGGAAGGGGCTGTAAGCAATGTCCCCAGACAATTAAGGGAATCTAGTGGGGAGTAGGCAAATCAAAAAGCTTGATAATACATAGGAGACATAGCAGCACACTATGTGGAAATGTGAAAGTGAGAAATAATTTACTAATATCCGTATTCCAAATACATAGGTGCAAAGCAATGTGAATTTTAAAGAATACAGTGCCACATTGCTGAGATATTCTTTGTGGATGAGGCAAGGAATTAATTAGATCACATCTGGATTTTTTTCCTCGAGGCAGTGGTGAAAACTTATTTATTTATTTTCAATTTGCACAGTTTGTGTCAGAGCATGTCGCACCTTGTGTGACTGCCAGCAGGGTTAAAGAACACAGTCACTGGAATAAGGAAAGAGGACTAAGCCATATCTAAGAAAGTGTGGTTTCAACTTGTGTTTGAGTCTAAATGCGTGTGCGAAGGGAATATCGCTGGATTAATAAGGCTTTTGAAAATATGTTTTAGTGAAGGAATCTGCCCTACTGTCTTGGAATGATGAATTCAGGGTCTGGCAGAAGAAATGATATTCTGTCTGCAGAAGCCAAACAAGTCTGTAAGACCAGATCAAGAGTAACAAACTTTTCATCAGCTTAAGCATCCCCTCACTGCTTCATTTCTCTTCTTCCAGGAGCTGATAATACCATAGCAGACATGCTCACATCCTTACCACCATCACTTGCTGAATGGTTCTTTGTAGCCCTTTAAGTTTCATATCCAATATGAAAAACACTCTCAAAGGTTTTTTTTTTTGGCTAAAGCCTTGCCTTTAACCAGCTGGTTATAGCTGTTTATTAACAGCCATATAATTTGCAACTAATTTATTTTTCCCTGAAGCAACGACAGCAAAGTCCTTTCACAGATGAGAAGTGAGCAGCTGAATTGTGCCTGATGTTTGCCCATCAGGCAAAGTCATATGGAGAAACACTGAAGCATGGTTTTATTCAGTCAAGAATGACTGTAGAAGCATAGGCTTTCAGAGACAGCCCTCTTAGAAATGACATAAATCTATAATGAATAGACACTGCTTATCTGCATAAACCACATATTTGTATGGATGAACCCTGAATGCAAATAGCCTTATATAATTCCTGCCTTAATTTTTTTTAGTCTAAAAGCATTATTTGTTAATATCACTATTATATTTGGCAAGTACTTAATATATTAAATTTAAAAGAAATAGTAAAAGCTTGTTTTCATTTTTCAAATTAGCATAAATTTATTCTTATGTAAATTTTATTTCAATTTCTGTTACCACTCTGCCAAGCTAGACATCATATTAAGTAGCTGTAAGTTTCAGTAATTTTAACAAAAAGCTGTAGACATTATGTTTTTGTCAAATGAGTTGGCTGAAAATGTTATCACAATGCACTGGCTTGTGAAAAAAAGTATTAATAAAGCATATTGATAAACCTGGGCCTTCATTTTTGGCTGCCACCAGTTTCCACAGCAGCATGGTGTGTGACTGCTATTTACCTACCTAACTACTCCTGATATCATCTCCTGTCCTCTCCCTTCTGTTAATTTTGGTGTTAGTGAATTGAAGAGAGTCATATATATGTCAGTGTGCTTCTTAGTCAGAGGCTTTACTGAAAAGGGCTCTACTTTTCTGGTGACATGATCTTCTGCAGTTTTGATGCTTACAAACAAAAAAACCTGCAGTTTTCTTTATTTCTTGTAGATCACAGAAGACTACTAGTGAACCATATGCATTTCTCAACTATTCATTCTATTGAACATACCATAGAGAGTAATCTTGTCATGACCTTGAGTGTAAATGCCAAATTAAGTTCATTTGCATGCCGTATGCATGGTATTGTAGATTGGCTACAGGAGAGAGAAACACCAAACCCTCTGTATGATGAACTCCCACTAAATTTCTCAGATACCACAAATTGTAATATGCATTAGAGATGTGTGTATACAGATCTGTACTTTTCCCTTTCTGATTCCTCCCATGGAGATTTGGGTTTATTAATGCACAATTGAAATGCTAAAAAAATTAATTAATCCTTAATTTTAATGTAAAAAACTTTTTTTACCTGTATGAATGAATAGATACTCATCTATCCAAAATGAAGTCTCTTTTATAGCAGTCTATTATTGCAAAAATAATTCCCTATTTCTTAATTTTAATATATCTGCTAACTGCTTACATTATGAACTTTTTTTTTTTGTTCAAAAATTTTGTTCCTGTTTTTTCTCTGATTAAGCTGAGTTTTAATGCTTAATTAGAAGAATTACATTTGAGAACAATGCAAATATGTTATTAGCTGCTTCTTCTAATGGTGGACTCTCTCATCTGGAACATAAAACTTAAAATTCATTAATAGTTTGATATTTAATTGCATACTGGCTAGTGAGTTTTTATCGGCTTTGGCTCTTCTATGGTTATTACAATTGGTTGATTTATTCATCATTAGTATTGCTAACAATTTTTGCTGGTATTCTTCACCTACAGATAATTCATTATTTAATTCTGATTTCTGTATTTAAGGTAACAGGATGACTCCAGTCTCAGGAAAGTGGGATATGATTGCTAGCTCTAACAGCATTTCTTTTGAAAAAAGTGGCTGATGAAACCTAGAGCTCTAGCACAAATGACTTGACTCACTGTTGTGGAAGTTAGGTACTGGAAAGAGATAAATATAAATCTTGCAATCCCAAATCCATACTAATTGAATTTTAGAAGCTTAAATGAGGCATGTAAAACAGAAGTCTCTCAGCTTGGTAGGCTCCCTCTGTTGTGTAGAAATATGTGTTCCGCAGTGAGTAAATCAGATCACTCAAAAATTAATCTACCCATGGAATGGAGTCTGTCTCTCTGTGCTTACTAGAACAGGAACACTGAGTGCCTTGGTTCCTGTCTTGGACACTTGTACATACCATAAACCTGACACTAAAGCTGGACCTAAGTATAGAATTTCTTTATGTAAGTGATCAGTAGGAAATTCTGAGGGATGCATTTGAGTCTTGTCTTCCCTGATCTGCAGTTGGTAATTCACAGAAGTGCCACATCTGGCTCACCAAAACTAACTCTTGGAGCTAGTTATCCAAGTCATCCCTTTCTTGAAAAATTCTATTACACCTGGAAGGTTGCCTTTTTTTTCCTGGAAGATTACTGCTAAAGACCATTTCTGAGGTGGAAGAAGGATTTTTCTGTTTTCTGTATGAGAAGTTTTGAACCCATATTTAATACCAAGACAGATCATGGGGGCAGAAAGGACAGAAATTTGCCATATCCTCATGAAGCAGATGCTTTGTTAACTAAGTAGATGAAAACCTATTCTCCAACTCTGGTGGGAATCCCTAGCTACCAGCTGATTCAAATGGCAACACCACTTTTTCTTCTTGTCCTTTTTGTTGTCTTTTGGGGTGAGTTTTTGAAGACACTTGTTTTGGTAGAGAAGGTTTTAGAAAATATGTGAAACAGAATTCAACGGTTAATTCTTTAGGTAAAATGCTCAGTGATCAAAATGAGACATTTTGGCAGTGAGGAAAGTCAGGACTCCCGGAAATTCAAGTGTCTGTGGGGTGAGAGAGCAGGGAAGCTGTAATGTTTGGTCTCCATTCTGTACATGTATCTGAATGAAGTGGGAGATAGGCTTGAACAGTTTATGTTCTTTTCTAACAAAATGTGCACAAAATGAAGAGTTTTGACGAGTTAGAAAGAAGCTCTGTAGAACCTCAGAAAAGCAGCATAAGAAATAGAGTATGAGAAATATGAGTACCAGAAAGTATGAGAAACTGAGAGCTTTTGTTATGTTTCTGCCCCCTCTCCCTCTCACTAATATTATAACCACATGGTTCTGCATTGAGAATTGCACTTCTTGGTTGAAGAGCTGATGGGCTTTCTTTGCAGAAGTTTTCAGTAGAAAGTAGACTTGGATAGCTTGTGTCTGTACATGTCCCTGCTACCTTTGAGACATAAAGAACACCTGTTGGAATTTGAAATATTATAAAGAACACCAAAACCACTTGTGGTCTGAGAGCCCTGGAGTGCTTAGAACATTCTGTGCAGTTGGCCTACCTTGGTCTCTGTCAAGTACTGGTCCAAAGGACTTTCTGTGAGCTTTGATGATGCTTGGAGGTTCAGATGTGACAGGCGCAGGGATCTTGAACCTTTTCTTTTTAGAGGTAGTTGCAACTCAGAATGAGAATAGGTATCCCTGCTTTTGAGCTTCATTTCTTTCCCTAGAATCCCAATTATTTTACACTTACAAATAATATGATGCTAATGAAATCAAGAGCATTCTTATACATGCATTAGGAATCAAGAAAAAGTACATTAAAAATATGAAAGTTTAGGGAAGGCTTCCTGACCAGATTATAGATTCATATGTTGATTACATGTTTCTAACTAATCAATGCTGTGGAGTTCCTCTCTTGCATCATTGTAGCCTTCTAAAAGAAGGTGTCTATTAGAGGCAAGGACTCTAGGATTCCTCTTCATATAAAGAAGTTAATCACCTTTTGTTTCTATTCAGCCCTATAAATAGGATTTAAATTAGGAATGCAAGTTATATGGCAGGTGTCAGTTTCCTTCAGTGTTCCAGGAGGAAGTTAAGGTGACAACCTTAGTTTAGATGTATAGCTTGTGTATTGTGATACATAGCTGAAAAAAAAAGATAAACATAAAATATTTAGTCAACCATTCAACTATGAAATATGCTTTTGTGTGTATGCATGTATGTGTTTACATACCTACACACTTAGACATATTTTTCTGGCATTTTTAGCATTCAGGACAATTCATGTTGCACTCAAAACTGGCAGAATATTAAAAATTGAAAGGTTCAGTCATTTACTTTTTTTAATTCAGCATGCCTGTATAAAACTACAATCTCAGCATTTGGTGAGGCCTGCTTGTCAGTGGTGAACCTAATTAAAGGGTTCAGTGGTTAAATATTGCTACAAGTAGTTTAAAAATCACTATTTTTAAAGACAGACTGAGAGACAAACACAGATGAATAATAAATCTGTGGATGCGTGAATAGGTCTGTAACTGGAAAAATAGATGCTGACAGATCACTATTTTCCAGTACTTTTCTTCATTAAATAAAGGCAATCGGTGAAATTATGGTTGAAGGTAAGAAATATGAAGAAATGAATCACTAATGGTAGTTTCCATTTTGCCTTACAGCAAAGGAAATTCTATGCAAACATCACACTTGCAGACCAAAACTAATGGTGACTGGTTCATTTGTCAAAGCTTAAATCACAGAGCTGAACTATATTAAGGAGCTATTTTAATCAAGCTAATCTTTCTGAGATTATTCACTTCCACAAACTATTGCATTTGAAATAATTTTACTTGAAACAGCAACCAATTTTGTTTACTACTATCATGACCTTGCCTGTGTACCTTCCCCAAATATTATTTTTATATATTTTTAAATTAGTCTTGTTAGTGAATTAGGATTGAAACTAATGGACACCTGCATGCTGAGGAATTAGTCACAGCCACAGTCTCAAGCTAATGTGCTAACACAATGAGCAATAATACACAGCACAGGAAGAAAATATTGCTTTGTCTATATGTTTACCTTATCGAATGTCAGCAGCTGTCCTTTCTGTGGAATATTCTGAAGTCTTTCAGGGAAATGACTATCACACATTGCTCTAGACAGTGTTACACATGAAAAATGACAATTTAATGACCAAAACATTTGTTCTGAATCTCTTTTTTCCTGTCCTCTCTTCTGGTGAATTCACAAACTGAAACACAAGGATTGATGGGGACTAAAAGCTCTTTATAAAGTTTTTGTAACAGTAACATTCTCTAGCCATACTTAAAGGTCTTTAAAATTATTTGCCATGTAGATGTGAAATAGATTTATGTATCCTTAGTAGCCCAGACTTACAATGCCATTTGGAAAAAGTATCCAAGGTATCTTAAAATTTGGTATACCACAGCACTCATCATAAGTCATCAGCATGGGTATGTGAAATGTAATAGGCACATGGCTGCTGTATGGAATACAACATATTTAATCATTTTTACTAATGAAACAATAATGTAACTGTTATTAGATCCAGAAATACAGCACAGACTCAACCCATTTCATACGAGGACTTCTACTCAATTAATTCTACAACAAGTTGGTATTTTCAATGATCTTTTTTTTTTTTAATTTTGTCTGAATCAAAAATCCCAATTACCTGCTATCATAATCTTTCCAATATTTGAGCAGGCTAATAAAGCTTAAAAGAATAAAAAAACAAATTGGATAATAATTGAAACCCAATTTTACTGCTATTAATGTATTAGACCATGACACAGAATTCAAAAACAGTTATGCACCTGTGCAAAGTTAGGAGGTTTGAAAATCTTACTGGGTTTCTGTATAAATATTCAGTCAAATCAAACACAGAATGTATAATGAGTGCATTTAAAAAAACTCAGAACAGCTTGTCTATAGGATAATGTTTTAGCTTTATTTAACTCCTAAATACTCAGGCTCAGTAATTATATTTTAAAATATTTTGCATTGTATTATAGTACAGTTATGTATCTTTGAAAGATACATTACTATCCCACTAGTGCTTGTAATGGCTAAATGTAATGTTTAGTAAAGAGTGAATAGACATTATTTTAAGTGAGATTGAAATGTGATTCATTTTCTAATGTCATTGAATTCAGAATCCATTTGTAATTCCATAGCCATTGCTACATCTCAAAGTGTCAAGCAAATCCTGTCCAAGGGAAGCTAAAAAGTTCAAATGCAAATTTTCTGATACAAATTGTAGAGATCTCTTCTGCAATAATTTCAGATGTTACAAATGTCCTTACTTTCACCCAAAACCAAAAGTGGTTTAAATAACAGAACGTAAGAGGGGAAAAAAACCAATATTGGATGTTACATTTCATTATTATTTGTGGATTTCCAGCTGAGTTTTTTTCTTATGTATTTATTTATTTTGTTTTTATATACACAGCTCTCTGTGCCTGTCCTAGTGTTTCCTTTAATTTGCTTATAATTTTTTTTTTTTTTCCCCTGGAAGTAAGTTCATTTACCATGGAAAAAAGTGGGAGCAGAGCGAGTTCTAGAAATCTGATTTCTGACATGGGCAACTGTATTTAAATAAATCAAAACACTTAAAAATAAACACACACACACATACAAACAAAAAACCCCCATAACTTTGCTTGCTAAATGTTCATCTCCCCAGATTTACTTCTTAAAACATTTAAGTTTCAATTAAAACTAATCTAGTGATGTTCAGAGAAGAATACCTGTAAATCACTGGTGTCCACTTATGCTAGAATGACTTCTGCATAAGAAAAATGGAAGAAAGTATGCAGATATAATCGTTATGCATATGTGCAGAAGGTAACATTTCACGGGCCATTATCTGTATCTGTGAATTACCAATTTAGTATGAATATCTTCTGATTTTCTTCTTTGTTCAATGGTGTGATTTCTTATATATCCTTTTAGACAGAATATATAGAGGAAACAGATTGCAGTAGCCTGCGAAACTAAAAAAGACAGACCATTTTCTTTCTCCTGGAATAGATTTGTCACAGGTTAAAGTTGTGGGATGATACTGTACGTGGGAAAGACGACGTAATATTTATCTATCCATTCAGCCTACCACGTACTATTGAGTGACTATAAAAATTGTAGCAGAAAATTATTTCATTTAAAAATAGTGACTTCAGATGAATTTGTTCCATGAGGTTTATATTTCCTCAGCTATCTTCTCAGTTGCTACCAGTACAGAGGGATGCAAAGGCTAGAGAAGCATCACTTAGTTTGGAGCGCTGGCAAGAATTCTCTGCTCTCTGTAGGCTTGCTATTTGAATCATGATAGTTGCCAGTTTAAATTTGTAGGGCTATAAAGCAGCTTTCCCTAGAGAAGTAACAATATCCCATCAATCAAGTTTACTGGCTTTGTTCACCTCCGGATCAAATTCAAAGTCCCCCCCAAGCAGCTTAAAAAAACCTTTCATTGTTAACTGTGTAATTGCTCACTTACTCCCGTATTGATGTATTCTGTGATTTCTCCACAATTATAAATCTTGCTTTTTGTTTTGTAGCATTTCTCAGAAAGACCCTTGAGCCAAATATTTCAGCTGAAACTTCCAGGCAGTCATATTCTCTACTCTCTTTTCAAGTACAGGCACTTTACTTTCACCTCATAGTAGTTCCACTAGACCCTCTTAGTGTCTGTCTTCTTTTTTTGTTACGTGTCTTGACTTCTGTCTGCAGTCATCAACACCTGAGTTGTGAGACAGGTAAAAATCTCTACCTTACTATTTTCTTCCTTTACTTTTCTTGATCTTAAACCCCACTCTTTTTAATTTATTGTCTTTTTGCACATTTGTCTGGGATTTGAGTCATAGATTCAGTCACAATTCAGCATTACAAAGAGGAATTTTTTTAGTGTTTTCATATTTTAAACATCTCCATTTTAGATCTTACTTTTTACACCTTAGGAGAAATTCAGAAGTAATAGAGGAAAGTAGAGCTGTTCTTGCAATACTTCCCCTAGGTCTTTTCCTTGTGATATGATTGCTCTTGCTCCAAACAAGAGCTGGGAATTTGACCCTGCTTGAGTAGGAGGGTTGGACACAATGACCTCCAGAAGTTCCTTCCAACCTCAGCAATTCTGTGACTCTGAATTGATTTTGTTGCATCTCCAAAGAATTCTGTTTCTGGTAGAGCTATTAGCAACAACCTGCTGGCAGGGATGCCAACAAACCCTGCTCTCTAGGCACTCACTATGAATGAGGATATTTCTGCTTTGTTTAGAAACTGTGAGAATATTTCCTTGTGACAATGTCCTGCCTGCCTGCCTTCCACAAATGGGTAGGTTTCACATACCAGTTATTCCCTTTCTATTCAAGGGAACAACTAAGTTATATAAACTGGTTCAGCCAAAATAATGCTTTGGTTTTCACAGTAACTAAAATTTACAAGTACAACTTTAAGTACAACTTAAATTTTCATAGGCTTCATCTCTAAATTACTACATAAAATATCATATTTCTGTAAATGTCAAAATTTACCTGCATCTGGTAATACCTTAAAACTATCTTACTGAGTAAAATAAAATCAAACAAATTTATCTGAAATATATCAGTGCTAGTTTAATTACTTTTAAAACAATGTCCAATGTTATGGAAGTTTGAAGGACTTAGTTTTAGCCCTGATGAAACTAAGCAGTAAAATTTAGTGCTGATTTGGTTCAGTGGAAATCTAACTCATTGTGCTTAGTCAAAATGTCCACATCTTAAATTTTCCAGACTAGCTGTTAATCAGAAGACAAGCTGAAGATTGAATTTGAACTGAAATTTAGTTCAAGGGGCAACTTTATAATCTTAGGACATGCAGGTCCTTAGGGCAACGGAATAGCCTTTCCCTGGTATAAATATCCTCACCTGAGACTTCAATGTGGGTACCAGTTAATTGCAAGGACAGATACCTGCTAGGAAAAGACCTACTTAATTGCAGTTACTATTCAATAGCTGTTGGTATGGCAATGGTTTCTGCATATTATTAATCTAGACTGGATTTAAAAGAAACCTTGAGGGGAATATTCTTCTTCTCTCCTCCAAGGTTAAACATGGAAGCAAGAGCATAACTAACTACATGGTGGAAACTCTTGGTGAGTATAAATGAATGATCAAGTAAGTTTACACTTATAGTATTTATTTAGTTGTAGGCTAGGGTCAACCCACCAAATTAGTAAGCAAATTTTAATTCAGTATTGCACCACTGATGGGTTTGCTGCAGTCTGAAATTAGTACAACTAAGCTCATATCCAAGATATGTCAGTACCCAAGATATGAGTAACGATTAGCACTGACAATGTGTGCAGCATGACTACTTCAAATGTGACCAAAATCTCCCTGTCACCTGCTGAATACACAAAACAGAGGAAGAAAATAAATTAAAATAACTAATGGAGTTAATCGAGTGGCTTTTAGGAGCTCTTACGTTCAAGAGTTTATTGACTTTTCTTTGACTAAAATCTGATTTTACTATGCTGTATTGGAGTAACATCAAATGTACAGTTCTGTTCATAAAAGCTACAAGAACAGAAAGGGTAAAATTGGGATTTTTATTATTACAACATTATTGTTCTAACCACAAGGATCCTTCAGCATGTTGTGACATGCATCAGTAAAAATGATTTTGATGTTTCTCCACTATAATATCCTATTAAAGATACAAATCAGCCTTCTGTCAGTGTAACACATCCCTGAAGTCCTTCAGGAATTACTACAGAATTTCATTTTTCATTATCCAGCTACATACTGTACATATATTAACAAAACGGAACTTTGGTAGATCTGCAGTGAACTGTGTTCACCCTTCAGGCAAACAAGCCTGTCAAAGCTCGAGTTTTAGCTCACAAGCTGCTCTGCTTGTCTTGCAAGTTTGCTTCTTTCTGTAAACCTAAAAGAACTCAATAGGCTGACTTGGAAGGCATTGCCTCGAGGAAATGTGAATATTTCAACAGTGAAGCACTGGGAAGCTTCCACACTTAAAAAAAAAAAAAATTTAAAATAATTTCAGATGTCTCGGAAGGAAATCACAAGTCAAGATATTGAAATTATTTTCAGAAGAGGAAGTATGAATAAAGGTGGGGTACTGATTACCGACTGCTTTAAAAAGACTGTTATGAAGAAGTGAGAAAAGAACAAGTGGTGAATCCAAAGGATATGGACTGAAAAGAGTGGTCCAAATCTCCAGAGAGACTTAAGTTGGAGGAAAAATTGGAATTGACAGATATTCCCAAGCTGCCTTAGTCACCTAATTCTTGAGCAGGACTTTGCAAAAATATGCTCAGAGACACCAAAAATCCATTTCTCATCAACGCTGGAAGAAAATATTTCATATTTAGATAGCACTGAGTGACTACATTGTCACAATAAGATGGGCTGGAGTTTTCAGTTACAAAATAGTCTGGGAGTTGAGGGTGCTGACACAAATCATATGGACATTAAAGTCAGGCTCTTTAGGAATATTAAATAGATGTTGTGTGATCTCATCAGGGCTACTTAGATTTAAATGTCAGTCATTTTAGATACCAGCAAGTCTGCATGTGCTTCCTGTGATCATAAAAAAAGATGTAGGTGCCTGATGACAGTCAGACTAATACTTGTTTGTCATGAGAACTGGTAACCTCAGGATCAGCTGTTTCTGATCTAAAGAGCTCAGTACAAAAGCAGCATCAGCTGTGGTAAGGGGACAGATAGAATCTATCAGTGGGTAGCACTGCTGAAATTGTACTAACCAGGTCAGTAGGAGGACTTCACAGAAAGCGTTCAGAGAACAGAGGGGGAAGAGAATGGCTGAAATCAGGAGGAAAGACGATGATCAGCTTAAAATACAGCTAAGTATTTGGAGTGAGAAGATGACATAAATTTATTCATAGCAAGGAAGGTGTGAAGATTCCTGGTAAGACTGGAATAAAGTATTTTATCCCACTTTGCTTATATAGAATTTGATCAGTAATAACTGGGTCACTAGTAGCAAATCTTTATCTAGTCCAGTTTTAAAGAACTCTCCCAAACTAGCAAGCAAACTCAAGAATGAAACCTCCAATTACAGGTTCAACAACCTACATGCATGCTTTTTGATGTTTACTCAAGAAAGTGATTCATTTTTCTCTTAGTAAAACAAAGTCTCCTTCCTGAAGTGCCCCCTTGCAAGGCTTGACTGGGCCTCATCAAGCTGCAGGTTGTTCACATGTGTAAACAAAGCCTTCTATCTTGACCAGAGAACTAGAACAATAAATATTTCAACCTAAAAGCATTTTCAGCTTTGAAAGAAAGAAAATATTTCGGAGCAACTTTTTTAAACGCCTCTCTGATTTCTTGATGTACATAAAGGGATTAAAAAGACTTGCTCAAAAAAGGCTTCTCAGAAGTGAAGGAGAAAATGAAAGAGCAGGGTTCCTGTTGGAACAGAGAGGTAAGATCAAGAGATTTTTTAATTTTTTTTTAAGTTTTTTTCTTCTCATTTGTTGTTGATGTTGTTGCATCTTATACTTGTCATGGAGACAACATTGCACTTAAAGCTTCACAAGTACATTAGACTTTAATGTTCACTATAGTGGCTTAAAAACCTGATATTTTTGAATTATTAAGTGATAGTAATAAGAAGATCAGAGATGCAGATTTCCTAGAACTGACAGATTAGATTGAAGATCCTCAGATTTGTGTGTCTTCTTGCTTTCTGGTGATTTTTGTGATGAATTTTGCCAAACTTTTTTTTTATCAAGGAAACAGAAATATGGATGACTTTTCTTTATTAATTTCTATAATGATCATCTATCCTTTCAGGAAGGTAGTAGATGCCATTATGCAAATAAATCATACCAGTGTAACAGATAAACCTCAGGAAGTATGCCATGTTTCATTGGAAATCAATCACCAGCTTGGCAGAATCACTACATAAGCCAAAAGTGTTTATTCTTTTTTTATTTTTTTTTTTATTGCTGTAGTTTGTATTCTGCTGTGTAAGAAATCTTCTTCCTTAAAGTTATAATAAGTTTCTTCATAAAAGGCATTGTCTTCAAAGTGTTTGCTACTTCTAGACTGTAATTTTCGGAGAGTGGATAGTAAAACAATTTTCCTGGTGTTTTCTTACAGCAATTAACTATAATGACATTTAAGCCAATTACACATTCAGCTACAATCATCTATTTAGGTATCTTGTTCAAATCCCAGTGATCTCATTACCCAGCCCATTTTATACATCTACAGGTAGCATGATAATTACTTCCAATGATTCCATTCAATTTAAGACCTACTTGGCAGTACTTGTTTCATGATAAATGCTATATATACTACTTCAATGTTTCCTGTGCATCTTGCATTTCTGATTATATTTCCAATAGCCAAACTACAAAACCTGTTATTTAACTGCAGATTTAATCTCAAGGACTACTTCAAACTAAGTGAATCGTTATACTTCATATCTCAGTTGTGGAAACAGAGCTGGGCATTGTAGTTAAGAAATCTCTTAAAGGAACTTTGCTTTTGAGTAGGCTTTAGCTTGTGACAGTCATCGAATGAATGTGAGCTGAGTGGACAATAGCTTTCTAAATTGAGCAGCTTGATAATATTGTTTGCCTTATTGCTAATAATGCTTTCTCTTGTCAGAAAGTTAAATGCCACCTACATTTTAATGCTGCCTCATGTTTTGCTGTGGCTCCTACATGAGAAGCTCAGTTTCTCCAGAAACTGAGAATTCACAGCATTTGAAAATGTCATTGCAATAATTCTTAAATCTGAAGCAGATGGAGAAAGTAACAGGGCACAGGTATCAGAATATTTCAGAATCTTGTTATGGTAGCAACAGGAGAAGGAATTCAAATCACGGCTTTGTATTCTGTAATGATTGACTTGCTCTGCAACAAATGTTAACACTCTTGGGACAGAATGAGAGCCACTGCTAGCCTGGATATTTAAAATTCTGACCTTAAAGCATCTAAAGGCATGAACAAATAGCAGAAAAAAAGGAAATCCAAACACTTTATAGTATTGTGGTGGGTTGACCTTGGCTGAATGCCAGGTGCCCACTAAGATGCTCTACCTGCTTTATCACTCATCTCCTCAGCATGACAGGGTGTAAAATAAGACAGAAAAAAAAACCCCCAAACCTGTGGGTCAAGGTGAAAATTTTATGAAGCAAAACCAAAGGCCATGTATGGAGGTATGGAAGCAAAGGAAAACAGAATATTTATTCTTTACTTTCCTTTAGCAGATCATCTCCAGCCACATCCTTTGAAGTAGGGCTTAGTGGTTGCTCAGGAAGAAAAACACTGTAATAACAAATGCCCACCCCCCTTTTCTCCCCCCCTCTACTTTTTCTAGCTTTCATTGTTGAGTGGGTGTCATATGGTCTAGAATTAACCCTCTTGTCATTTTTGAGTCAGCTGTCCTGGCTATGTCCCCTTCTGAGGTCTTGCTTACCCCCAAGCCTACTGATGAGGGGGGAATGTTGGAGAGGCAGCCTTGATACTGTGCCAGCACTGCTCAGCAGCAGCCACAACACTGCTGTGTTATCAACACCTTCCTAGCTACCAACACAAAGCCCAGAACTATGAGGGGAAAGCTGACTCCATCTCAGCCAAACCCATTGCAAATATTGAAATATTTTTTGGAACTTACTGTGTCAGCTGAAGGAATAAGACATAGCTTTCTTGTTTTATATGTGGAAAATAGGTATCAACATTGGAATATTTTTCCATTATAACAGACTACATATGTAATAATGAAGGAAAAGAGTGAGTTTTCTGCT
Source organism: Heliangelus exortis (assembly GCF_036169615.1). NCBI lineage: Eukaryota > Metazoa > Chordata > Aves > Apodiformes > Trochilidae > Heliangelus > Heliangelus exortis. Next base: position 23,567,252 of record NC_092425.1, on the reverse strand, counting down.
CTAGTGATTCATCATATAATTTTTTGGTGTGGAACTAGAACAGAAATGACCACATCCTCTAACTGTGACTCTTTCACCCTTGCCATCTAATTGAAACCTTCTGCATCTATAAATAAATCATAAAAATCCCTATCCATATTATGAGATCCTGAAGGCTTCCAAAACTAATTGGCCCTCTGTTGGGAAACATAAAAATAAGAATGCTAATTTTTTTCCAGCAATATTTTGGTAAGCCTGTATGTTGGCTTTGAGAGGTGGTGTAATCTCCTATTATCCGTTACTCAGGAGATTTGCAAGCAGAAACAAGATGGCTTAGAAAGGGATAATATTTGAGTAAAGAAAATTATATGGGAATATTGCCAACGTGGAGACAGAATTATGAAAAGAAGGGGGTTAAGGGAAAAAAAAAAAAAAGAAAGTGCAATTGTATTATAATATCCTATTTGTGAAAAACTGGATGAAAGACTCAAACTGTTACATCTTAATTTAAACTTTCTGGGAGTATACCCAGATTTAAAAATTTTTTAATTTTTTTTTTTCCAACAATAATCATTGCCTTTCCCAAAGTAAGAGTAATTCCAGTCATTAGAAGTTAAAACTGGTATTCCTATTCCAAATGAGAGGAAATTACAAATGACACTGTCAGCAGTATAGATGTTGACAGTGGGTATATTACTATTGCTTCAAAGTTGGAGTGAGACTCATCGCTTAAAAATCCTACTGTGCGTCTCATGGGACCCTTCTTCCAAAATTGTTTACCCTTTAGATATTGCAGCATCAGGTAATGGCACAGTACTGTTTCAAAAAAGACTATTGCAATTGTTATACTTGCATGTTTCTCTCTGCATTAAACACAATCCTCAGAATCCTTTCCAAGGATTAAATTTTACCACTACTGAGGGCAGATTTCAAAAGGATAGTGGTCAAGGAGAATCAGTCTTCAAATAGTCTCAGTACTTGTACAGTGAAAGCTTACAAGATGTAAGCTTGTAAGATGGTGTAAGTAGCTGCTCTGTGTATCTGACACTCTTCTGAGGTAGGGAGGAAGGAAGGTTCTGCCTTCTTTATCTTCCTCCACACTTGAGATTGACTTTATATTTTGCATATTTTATGTTATGCTGGTTCTAAGGATAGCTCAGTGCTACTGGGCATTCCCAGGTATTCTGGCTTGACAATATTTATTTTGTTCAGGGTGAAAATTCTAATTACTTCTTCAGAGCAGAGTAGTGATTAGTGAAAATTCATCAGGTCTTCAGGTCCTGATATCATGGGAGAATTCAGAAAACAACACAATGGGGCACGAGAGATTTGGGAGGTTTTGGGAGTATGGTGTGAGTTGCAATGTAACTACTGGGTATGCCAACCAGGAGTAGTGCTCTACTGAACTGATTGCTTACAAATAAGGAGGAAGTTTGATTGTACAGATTGTACATCTCTTGAAGCACTAGGCTGATACAATCTTCAAAGCAGGAGATGAGCAAGCATAGCAAGCAGCTGCTGGAGAGTGAAGCTGACAAATTAGTGATGAATGACAGACAAAAAAAAATGGAGTACAAAATATGTCTTTTTTTTCAATCTCCACAGCTAGGGTCAGCCTGTATCTATGCCAAGAAGCAATGATGAAGCATACAGTAAAGCACTGATAGAAGAGGGCCAAGTTATGGACCATTTGTACAGATTAGCCACTCCATCATTTTTGGAAAGTTATGGAGGTCAGGGAAAACTTCAGAGGAGAGGAAGAAGGACTGAAAAATATCATTCCCACCTACATAAAAAGCAAAAAGGAAGATTTGGGGAACTGCAGCCTAGTTAATAAGTTAACTAGTTAGTAACTGAATATCTGATTTTTTTCCATGTTCTCTTGCTTTCTGTCTGATGAGTGGAAGCAGAACAACAACAGTGAAAATTTGAATTTATCGGATAATGTAGGATATTTATGATCAAATATTTTTGGGCAAAAATAGCTGTGATGGAGCCACAGGGAGGTCATAGCAGTGAAATTGATTGGTCTTCGTTTTCCTCAGAGTCAAATGGCTCTGTTAGCAAAACTTTGCAATAAACATCCATCCTTCATCATGTAGGAGCATGTATGACATATACTGCAGAAACAAAATATGGTAGAGCTGTAAATCTGATTTGAACAGTAGTTAAAACCAAGAAGTCTTTCATTGTGCTGTTAGCATATACACAGAGCATGAAATTTTTAAAGTGTTTACTGCTGTTGTGAAAATCAAACTTAGGCTGTGAAGAGCTACAAATGCTGTAGAAAAGGCATAACTTTAAACGCTTGCAAAAAGACAGTCTGACTCCATAAATTAAAATATTTCTTAAGTATCAACAATATTTAAGTAAAACTCTTGACTCCAGAATAAAAATTTATAGGCTGCAAGAATGTAAAGCCACCTTTCTTTCCTGAAGGGCAAAGAATTAGAGGTTCTGAGGGAAAGCAGAGATTTTTTTATCATTTCCTATTGGATTTTAAAAATATTTGGTCAACAATCCCTGTGATCTTCATATGGTTGGAAAGAAAAATCTTTGGCTGAAACAATTCTCCGAACCAGTACCAAACTTGCAAGCAGCTTTCTGACCATAAATTTATTCTTTTTGGTGTCTATTTTCAGAAAATACACTAAAGTGGTATTAAATCATTATATCATTGACAGCAGCTTGTATACATGGAGGACATAATTAGTATTTTTAAATTATTATTATAATTAGTATTTTATTTGTAGGACAGGAGATTAGTATTTTATAAAGTTTTACAAATTGAGGTGAGCTACTTCATAAGTGAAATGTCAAATAAAACTAATTGATTTAATTTCACTCTTTAGACTAATTTGCTTTCCAGTGTTGTGCTGCAGAATGAACATTAACTAAATTTTAATTGTATGTTAAGTAGTGTTCTATACTAGCGAAAAGAACCAACTTCATTGATGTCCACTCAGTAATTTCTTACATTTTAATTTCATGGTAAATTAATACATTTTGATTTCAGGCTTGTTTTGAATTTCCATTCTGAATGAGAAATAATAACTCTGAAATAATGGATTCTGTTTTCTAATAAGCCTGTTAAGTATTTTATTAATATTTCCTTGTTGGAATTAGTAGGGTACCACACAGATTCAAGAACAGAAACATATATTAGCATTTACTACATTGTACTACATTTATACATGGTACTAAATGATATTGAGCTCATTTGTAGTTTTTACTAAGAAATAAAATACCCTGTCACTAAATCAAAACATACTGACAAACCAGTTTTCCACTTGACTGGTCTTGTATCTAATGTATAGGTTGTGAAAATTTATTTATATAGGTACATATATTGAGCAACTTCATAAGAAAAGATTTATAATACTTTAGCCCTTCTTGTGAGTTATGGATTTCTTAAATGCAATCTTTTGTACTGATAATTTTCAGTACAAGAGCAATTTTAAAGAAAGTCTAACTAACCTAAAACATTCTGTGTCTGTGCATGGAAGGGTACAGAAGATCACTTGTCAGCAATTCCTGCTGGCCAAACCTGTTTGAGTAGTCACAATAACATCATAATCTTTCCAATCTTGTCTTCTGAGATGACAGCTCACAGCAATGGGAGAGTAAACACATTTTTTTCTTTATCCACCTGTGTGAGCATTTAAACCTTTGATGGTTTATAGTAGATACTGTCTCTTCTTCTAAATGACAGTATCAAAATATGTCACTGAATAATGTAGTAATTCATATCAGAAGGGAACTGAGGGTGTTTCTAGTTCAGCCTGCTGTTTAGAAAGGGCCAGCTGCATGTTTAAACCATATTGCCCAGAGATATATCCAGATAGGTATCAAAAAACTTTGAGGATGGAGACTGCATGATCTCCCTGGGCAAATTACTCTACTACCTGACTAATTTTGCTGTTTTTTTTTTTTTTTCCTTATGTCCAGTCTGATCACTTTCTCCAACTTAAGACTGCTATCTTGTCCTCCTCCCACTCAGAGGCTTTTAAGAGCATGTCTCCATCTTCTAAATGTAGGTACCTTGTTGGTATTAGGAAGTCTGTGAGGTCTCCTCTAGACAAGCCCATTTGCCTCATCCTCTGCTCACAAAGATGAATGACCCAGCCCTGAGCATCCTGGTAGCCTCCCCTTGAGCCCCTGCCTTCCTTGTAGGGGGGGAAACAAAACTGCACAGAGTATTTACTCTAGGTGTGGTCTAGTTGATGCAAATCAGAGTGTGACTATCCTTTCCCTTCACTGTTCCATGTCTTGCAGCTGGCTAGCTGCACGTTTCCTCTGATCAGCTTTAAACCATGTTCTTGGAACCCTCGCTCTTCTAAGGCCTGGTAAAGAAAGCTTAGATATTTGATGTAAAGTAGAGATCTTTATTCACACTACTTCTCCTAGGCCTATGCTGATGTGACTTGGAGAAATTAAGACCTTGATTGGTCAAAATCCTTTAGCATGTGGTTTATTTTTTATTTTACTGAATAATTTTTGAGATGTTTTGTGTTTTGGAGGCCACTCTCATATTATTCTGCCACACAGAATTATGTGGCAAAAACCCCAAACAAACGCAGAAGCCAGATTCTTGTGAGGCTGAAGCTGACACACTAACCACACGAACCTGTCTTTCTTCCTTTTTTTTTTTTTGTGAACTCCGTACAATAATATATCTGGCCATTGCTTAAGGATGACCAGTTTATTCCCAGTGTTGGCTTCATATTGATTCTGCAACTAAAACAGATTTTAAAGCCACGGGGTACCATTACTCCTAGTGATTATAATCTAGAATAAAATCATGCTTCTAATTTATGTTTTGTGTGTTTATAGTGGTTTTGCAGTAAAAAAGAGAATATCAGGGCATCCTCTATCAGTTTTTACGATTCCAAAGCAGTCAAATAGTTCCATGATTGCAGCCAGTGCTTAATGATACACAGCAGCACAGTACATTAAGGAGATTTTATTGACTTCAGTTGTAGATAAACTAATCAGCAGATAATGACAGGAAGGAAAGGGAATGTAGTCAAACACTAAACTCAAAACACACATATCGCAAATCAATAATGTTTCAAATGAAACACAGACCAATCATTTGATGATTTATAAAACACATACAACTTACAATTAATGAATTCTCTGAAAAACATACAAAATATGTTCATACAACTAAATTATTATATCCTTTACTATTCCTGGTTGATAATTCTAGTGTTTGTATACAATGATGTTTATAGTGTGTACAAAATGCAATTAAAATTCAGTAAATATTATACAATTCAAGCACACAGCAACTCTGCTCTCCGCCTCCAGAATATGCCAGTATCTTTACCATTTCCCTTTATTGCACTTAAGTAATACACAATGGTTACTGTATTACTTCTAAATTATGGATAGCTAACCCTTTGTCAACACATTAATGTTGACTCTGAAACAATTCAGGAGAATGATTTTTTTTTTTTCTTTCTGCTCCTTCTTAACTACAAATATTCATATTGCATGCAAGTAACTTCTTTCAAGTGTGGTGCTTAGAGACAAAAGAAAAAGCAGCCCGACTATGTTGTGCTATTTAGATGTACTAAAAAATATCCAGGGCATAGGGTTTTGTTTCTGTTATGCTGGCAAACATCTTGTCTGGTCTCTAGCAGCTGCCACGTGTCTTCATTGAGCTCCTTTCTGCAGAGCCTCTGCAAGCTCCTCAGAGCCTGTTTCCTTTAATAAGGAGGCCATTTGAGTCATATAGTGGCCCTAAGAAGTCATTATGTACTTGCAGTACCTTAAATCATATGGGAATCACAGAGTTGTTAGTGCAGAGCCTCTACTTTGGAACTGCTAATCTCAGTCAGTCAGTGAGTTGATCTTTCAGTCTCAGATTGAAGGATTCTAAATTTCCATGCCAAATAATTTAGTTTGAAGTAATGTTATTTTCCTACATTTGTTTTTCTAGGATCATTTGCCATATTCTCCTGCATATCTCATCAACTCTAAGAGATGGAAACATGCACTGAAAACTGACTCTTAAATAATCCATTCTCTTTACCATTCAGGATGTGTTCATAATGTGTGTACTGCAAAACTGTATTGTGATACTCATGATAAAGCAACAAAGAAACTGTGCCCTTTTAACTTGCAACATTCATTTATCAGAATGCTGTATGTAAATTATTCTTCAGGGTTTTTTGGGTTTTTTTGTGTGTGTATTTTATTTATTAAAAAAAAAAAGTTTTTTCAGTTAAAATTATACAGGAAAATGCTACTTAAGCCTGCATAATAAAACCTGGTTTAATAGCAAGACTTGGCAAAGGTAAGGAAAAGAAACACAAGACAGAGAAATATATCCCTACCTCACTCCCTCTTTTTTGCTCTTCCCTTCTCCCTTTTGCTTTTTACCAACTCGCCATCTTCTTTCAAAATAATGGAGAATGTAACAGACATTTACAAGAGTTTTGTTCTTCAGTCTGCTTAAATAGTTTAACAACAGCAACTTGTAGTCGGCAAAAAGAGCAGTAGTTTATTGTAGAATAGTCTCTGATAGCCTTGTATAAATAACAGAGAAGGAACTGGATTTTTTTTATTATTGTGGAGCATCTAGAGAAAATTTCCTCTAAAGGCTGTTTCTAAGAAAAGTAATCATTTGAGCCTGAGCACATTATCTGCTTATAAAACATATCAGGTTATTTTGTCAGATACTTAAATATTTTAAGTTTTATAGAACTCATTTCTCAATGTGTTCTTCACAGCATATTTGGAAAAATATACCCTTACTGCAATTCAAGTTATTTTGGTATTTGATTAATTCCAGATTAGAAGATGTGGGGACCAAAGGTTTGTGTTTTTTACTATCATAAAAAAAAGCCCATTCATTTAGAGGGTCCTTGAATAAAAATCCCCAAACCGTAAAGCATTGAACAGCAAAAAGTTTTAAATCTTAGTACTGAGTGGACTTTGAACTTTGCAGGTAGCCTCTAATTTTGGGGGCCAAACCAGCTGCATTTTTTCACCAAGGGTGTTGCATTCTCAGAGGTTTGCACTACAGCTTATGCACAATGTGCCACGTCCCACTGTTGCTCCAAAGTTTTTTTACATTGTGCTTCTGCTCACAACACACAGCACTCAGGAACTCAAGTGGTAAAGGCTTTAATGTAGCTGCACATTGTCACCCACTTGTATTTCCTTTGATAATATTAAAACAGTACATACCACATTAAAATATGGTTCCATTCTTTTTCATGCCTGAGTAGATGCACTGCACTCACTGAATAATTTTATCAGATCACGTTCTCCCAATTGTAAATGCCTGACAGTGCAGTTCCTCTGAAGAAAAATATCTCTCTGAAAGCTCTCGTGTAGAATAACATATGATAAAAATAGCAAATTCTTGTTTTAATTTTGCCAGTTCAATTAAAGTGATCATGGCACTGATCTCTTAAATTAGAGCTATATATATGATTTGACAGAGAAATCTGAAAACTGTGCTTAGTTTCCAGATGCATTTCCACACCACCATAAAATTTTGACTGTATTGTTTCAGCAAATTGAATCAGTCCAAGATCATATGTGACAGGTGGAAGAAGAGAAAAAAAAATTTCTTTACCACTATTGAAAAGCTAGAGTGTAAAGAGCACAAAAAGATGTGCATAAGGAGGAAAAGTCTAGGGATAGAGCTGGGTACTCTGTTGGAAATAAAATTACTTCACTGATTTGAATGAGGTCTGTCTGATGACTTAAACAGTGGAACCTGCTCTTGACTGGAGATTCTTATTTAATTTCCTGACACCATACAGAATAAATGCCTAGGAATCTCCAAGTGTCGCTATCAAAAACATAGGAATTAGAAAAGAGGGAATAATTTGAGAATTCTCGCTTTTCTCCCTGCCAGCATAGATTTTATCTCCATGGTGTGACTTCTAAATCTTTGTTCATCTGTACCAGACACTGCATTGTATTTCATGTATTATTTGCTTCAGAGACTTGGAAACTACGCCAGAGAAAAAAATTATGGCTTATTTGAAACAGAGTTCCTTCCTCATACAAAATACATATATAGAGATAACAATTTACAGCACTAGCATTTTTTTATTTTTTTATTTTTGGCTGCCTTTCTGGTTTTTCTGAAATATTGACAAGTAGTCGTCATTTTACTCTCTTCAAACAGTGCCAGTTTTAGGTTTTTTGGACACTGGGCAAAATGAACAGAATAGCATTAGAAGCTTTTCAGGGTGGTAACAGAACTCATAAGCTGTTCCTTCTTAAGTGAAGGTGCATACCCTGCTTTATGCCTAAACCAACCTTCTACCAAAAAGTGCCCCCCAAATCCTGTTGCTCTCACCTCTTCATTACTATTCCTTTTATATTGTTTATCCTTGAGCACAGCGTCACTGTTGCAGCAACTTTGCATCTCTAGATTTAACTCTGGATTTCCCTCTTAACCTTTATTCTCAGGTTAACAGCAAGATGTAATCAATTGTTTGTTAGTAATTCTTGACAAGTATTCAGCTAACTAGCAAAGCTGTTAGAGAGAGTTGTTTTTTTTTATTAGAGTCAGTATTTTATTATTACAGTCAGGATCCTGTGGTAATGTACTCAAAGTGCTCTTAAAGCTCTTCATATCTTTACGGAGAAATAAGAAAATACCTAAAAGCTTCCTCTGGGACATCTTGCTTACTGATCCCTGAGTTTATACATGTTGCTCCTTATCAGTATCCTTTTGTTGTAGTATATTTGGAATCTTCTTTCACATGGCAGTGCTTGCTGAGCTCATGTTGTAAGACTTTGTACAGAGACCTTTTTGTAAGCCTATTTAAGAGCTTGACATACAGTGGCTACCATGTCCCCTCCAGCTATTACATTTTCTCTTGTAACATCAAAAAGCAGTTACATTTCTCTGTCATGATTATTTGTTTTTTAAAAAATTACTTCCTCAGTTTTAGATTCTTGTTATTCTCCAGATGTTTGCCTATTTTTAACTTGCACAACTTGCTTTGATTTTTAATAGGAATATAAAGTCAACCAGATTATTCAAGACTGCAGCTTATCAACTCCAAGTGTTTTCTTCCCTTTCTTCATCTTTCTACTCCAAGTGTCATTATATCTATCCAGGTAACCATTACTCTTCCAAATATGTCAGCAGGCATTTAGTAAGTTTGTTCATTAGCTTCTTTGAACCTCAAATACATGTCAGCTGATAGCTTTTGCTTTTTGCAGATAGCTTTTGTTTTCTTCACATGATTTCTTCTTACCATGTTAATAATTCTCTCTTCACCTCTATTGATTTAAGCTGCTCTCTTTTCTGTGATCTCTTACAACTTCTCTATATTACTATACTTCTCCATATTACTGTAGTTAATCTTAAAAGTCATTAGGTCTAAACAAGTAGTTACCTGAAAGCTCAGTAAAATCGTTAGCAAATTTACTCCTCGCATTTTGAAGAAATTATTTAATTACTGAAGCTTTCAGGTCTCATTGTTTCTAGTGATATATTCCATAAAAGTCAATATTTGATCTCAAACAAGACTGAAGATGTAGAAAAAGAATTCTTACCCCAGTGACACTAAAACTATTCTGCATAATCCTATGTTCGTTATCTCTGTAATTACTGCAACATATTGAAATGACCTCTTCCTTTCCAAGGAAGCAAAATCCAAGATAGGAATCTGGCCTCTGAAAAACAGAGGGAAATACTGCTATGAAGGTGAGTTACATGCAGGGTTCCTTCACTGACTTTTTTTTTTTTTTTTTTTTTTTTTTTTTTCAAGGGGAGGGGGGAAGGGATAGATACTTTTCAATAAGTGCATGCTTTCCAGGAGTCTTCACTAAGAATTATATTTTGGTAGTTTGTAGCCTCTCCTTGAGCCCCTGAGGAAGCATGTTTATGTTCTGCCCTATAGAGATCCATTTATTCACCTTGTGTCAGTTGCTTATGGGAGTCATTATTGTAAGCAGGAGAAAAATGTTGATTCTCAGTCCCCTGTGCAACAGTTTTAACCTGATTACATCCAAAGCTGGAATCAGATTCTTTGTCTGTTCATATGAATAAAGAAAACATATTTTAGTGAAGACATTGATTATTAAAGGTTTTATTGCATAGCAATAAATACTTACTAAGGATATATTTATTTACTATAAATATGTGCACTTTGTCTTAAGCAGTCCCTGTGGTTACTTAAACAGAATATATGTGACTCAGTGTTGGATATAAGTAAGCAAGTTGTAACAAGCCACTAAATTCTGGGGTATTAATTTGCTTTATTTCATTTTCCTAAATCAGATAATGATAAATTTATGTTTAGAATTTAAAATTAGAATTGCAAGGAACAAGATAAGGCTATTAGAAAAACTAAAACCCAGCAGTTTTAGAATGATTGAGGTTAAAAAACTAAATCCACAACATGTCTTTTATTTAACAGGGCAATTCTGAAATATCATTTTGAAGGCTGTTTATGCTGCATATATCACTGATAAAGCAAATAATCAGTGAATCTCCCAGCCCAGAAAGTTACTTAGGGAAATTAGAGGATTTAGGTGAAGGAAAGGAGGCAAACTGTTTGTGTTTTCCTTAATCCTTGCAGGTTTGTTAGGATTAATATTATAAGATCTTGGATAAAAATAAAGCTATAGCAGTGTGCTCTGATGATCTCGTTTTCATTCATTATGGGGCTTTCCCTAGCTTCAGCTATAGAACAAATATAGGCATTACATCTGCTCTGTTGGAATCTAAGCCCTCCAGCTCAAAAACTATGGTGCACATTAATGAAGACCAGCAGATACAGAGCAATAATGTACCCTGATTGCAATCAGAATCATGAATTGAAAATTGATGTACTGCAGAATATAAAATTATTCAGTATGAGAGAAATCAGATGAGAGAAAGTTTATGATGACAGTAATGATTAGCTTGGGTTTTTTTTCCTGACACTTAACAACGAATCACTGTATTTTACCAGCTAGCTACATTTTCAAATATATACCTTATATCTTACTAAATTTAGAATAGTAAGGAAACTTGCTTTGTTTTTAAGGTTGTTTTTTGTTTGGTTGGATCTTTCTGCCTCTGGATCAAGATTCATCAAGTGAAAGAGAAATTTGAGGTTACTTGTAAAAAGAAAGGAGAAAAGATTCTGAGTATTTTTGATATTTTCAGTTATACATCATGACAATATTACACTGACATTTCCAAATGGGAAATGAAATTGCAATTGGAGTTGGAATAATCAATATTATTGATTAGAACAGGAGATATATCGCTAGAAAGAACCGAAAGCCATGACTTTTTTTTCAGAAATCTAAAATATAGATGGCAAAACTCCCTCCTGATCATTGCCATGTTTTAAATAACTATTAATGGAAAAACCAAAATCCAAGCCCAAGAAACTCTGCCTACTGGGAGAAGGGAAAATGACTGCAGAAGGACAAGCCACTGCTGTCTGGTACCATCAGCTTCCATCTGCCCTTTCTGCAGCTGGTGGTTCTTGTGAGAGCAGAAGTGACAGTGCTCTGACTCTGCAGCCAGCTTGCCATTTGGATTGAGCCAGCTCTCAATCATCTGGGGGTTTAAGTTACTATGCCAGGTGAACCAAGTGGCAAAGTAATTTCATGTATCATATAATTTCAATGTCATATCACCTGGAACTGGGTTAATAGATTCCTAAATTGCAATAGCAAGATTAGTTTGGGTTTACAGGGTTAAACTTTGAGTAACACCGAATTTGCTCATTAACATTTGCTGAGTAACACAGAAAGTGTCTCATGAGGGCACCCAGTCAGGGTAGCAGTACTCAAGGAATACACAAACTTTATAAGACCAGGTGTATGATCCACAGATTTGATTAAAGTCAAATCTAGCAACCCTGGAAACACATTGGCTTCTATTGTCCACTGTTTATTTATTCCTGTCTACAGAAAAATGAAAAAAACTATTTTTTTTATTATGCTTGCCTTGGTGGAATTGCACTGAAGGATGTTTTCAGCTTTTAAATTAAGGGTTAAAAGGAAAATATTTGTTAAGATTAACAGATAATCTGAGGGACCAACAAACTAGTGAGATGAATTACATCTGGAAGTTGTTTTATTATTTCAAAGAATCCATTTGTGCTGTGAATTTCAGGTGAGTATGGTTTTCTGACAGTGTTTTATCTATGTTGCCACTCGTATTGCTCTGAAAAGTGGGTGCTGTGTGTACAGTCACACAAATGCTGAACTCTTCTTTTTCTGAGGATGTCCAGCCAAGAGAATGATTTCCCATGGTCATCTCCACCATGGAATGATTACTTTGACATAGAAGTTTGGCATAAATTCTTTAAAGTACCTTCCATTGCATCAGTGTTCAAAAACTAAAATTTTGCTACTAGATGAAAGCAATTACTGGGCAAGCAGTGTTTGTCATGAAGTCTCATTTTCATACTGTATTGTTATACAGATATGAAAGATGAATAACACCTATTCAAACCATCTCAAAGTAGCATATACAGGCAATTTCTCCCTTGCAGGAGAAATGTTAAGTAGTAGTAAATATGTGTATTGTAAGTCAAGTTTTATGATCTTATTTATATTTAAATTTTTCTGGAATGTGTTTGTGAGGGTTTCTAATATGAGAGGCATATCAGCCTAAGGAGAATATAAAAAAAACTTAAAACAGGTGGTCACATAATTCAAAAATAAAGCACAAATTACGTATTAAATAGGTTTTGATTTGTTGATTTGAATACAATTCTGCTAGAGCCAGAACTGAACTTCTTACCGCCATTATACAACACTTAATGACAGATTTGCCTCAGAATTTTGGATGCACATCTGGACTATGACAACTTAACACTGACCTGTGGCATGCTAAATAGAAAAGAATTACCTAATATACACTCACATATATGCCCAAAAATAGTTGATAGATTGTGGAAATGTATATCAGAAACATTCTGCGCTATGGCAATCTAAATTATAAGTTCAATTCAGGAGGTTTTTCTTTTTAAATGAATTGCCAAAAATGGAGTGACCAAAGTTACTTATTTCAAAGCTCAGCAATACTGAGATTGGCAGCAGTGTTACTGTTACATCTATATCTTACCCCAGATGACCAATCACAAAATAGAAGATTTTAACTTGATGACCTCAAGATGCAGCACTCAGTGTCTGTGTTGTTCTTAATGTTTTCTAGATGAATTGTGTAACACAGGATTTCAGTCTGATACCCTGTATTGAGTTTATGTGGCAAGGCTTTGCTAGCGGGGGCCTATGGGGGTGGCTTCTGTAAGAAGATCCCAGAAGCTTCATCCATGTCCAACAGAGGCTATGCCAGCTGAATTCAAGATGGACCTGCCATGGGCCAAGGCTGAGCCCATCAGCAATGTCTTAGCAGCTCTGTCATAGCATAGTAAAGAAGGGGAAAACAACAATGTACAACAACACTGAAGGAGAGAAGAGTAAGAATATGCATGAGAAACAACTCAGAAGACACAGAGTTCAGTAAAGGAGAGATAGAAGGTACTTCAGGTGCCAGAGCATAAATTTCCCTGCAGCCTGTGGTGAAGACCATGGTGAGGCAGGCTGTTGCCTTGCACCACATGGGGGTCCACGTTGGAGCAGATACCCACCTGCAGCCCATAGAGAATGCCACACCAGAGCAGATGAATGCCCAAAGAAGGCTGTGATGCCTTAAGAAGAGCACAGTGCAGCAACTTATTCCTGAAGGATCTGACCCTGTGGAAGGGATCCATGCTGGAGCAGTTCATGAAGAACTGAAGCCTGTGGGAAGGACTTATGCTGGAGAAGACTGTTCCATATGGGAGGAATCTCACACTGGAGCAGGGCAAGAGTGTGAGGATGCCTCCCTCTGAGGAGGAATGAGACAGCTGAACTGAACACATCCCCCATTCCCCATCGACTTGTGCCACTGGGGGGGTGGAGATAAAGAATTTGGTAGTGAAGTTAAGCCTGGGAAGAAAGGAGGGGCTGGGGGTAGGTGCTTTAATATTTAGCTTTTATTTTCTCAATACCCTCCTCTGAGTTTGATTGGTAATAAATCAAACTGATTCCCCCAACCTGAGTCAGGTTTGTCTGTGATAGGAATTGCTGATGGATCTCTCCCTGTCCTTATGTCAACACATGAGCCTTTCCTTATATTTTCTCTCCCCAGTCCAGCTGTGTAGGAGAGTGATAGAGTGGCTTTGGTAGGCACCTCTTATCAAATCAGGGTCAACCCACCACAAAGTCACAGTAAAATAATGAGTTAATTATTTTTTCTCATATTTCTTGGATGTGGTACCTACTTCCTTTTCCATCTTGCCTTCCATGACTCTGCCAAACTTGTGTCAGTTCCATTACAGCTTGGTCCTTCAGGAAAGGGATCTTCACAAATTTTGTCTGACCGTTGTTAATCATTTTTCATCACTGTAAAGCAATAGGAAAGGACTGAGATTATATGGAATATGGCAAGCATGTTCACCCTTCTATGAACTTGGTTATCTATGATTCAACCAGGTTTTGTCTCTGGAATTTCCACCTGGATGGCAGAACAGCCAGCTTTTAGGTGTTCCAGTCATTGGGTAACATGACTGGACAGAAATTTATCATCAACTCTAGCATCAGAGCCCTCTAACATAGTAGCTTATGCTGACTGTACTGTGACTGTTTTTTTTTTTTTTTTTTTATTACGCCTGTGGTGAATTTCACATGTCCAGTTTAAATGTCATAGTTGAGTACATTTTTGAAAACTCAAGTATGTGGTTTGCTTTTTTGAGATTGCTATCTCAGAAAGCTCTAGGCAGCAGAGGTAAACAAAACAAGCTTCTACCTGTCAGGAAACATGTTGTGTGTCCTGTCTGCAGTGGCCAATTTTGCTTACACTGATATCCTGGGTATTTTAGAACCAAACGTCATATCCAATTTTTGGCGTATTTTTGCCCATAACCCGAGTTTCTCCAGTGTGACACTTTAGGGCTCTACTCATCTATTCTCTTTTTGTTACCTTACTTTTCAGAAGGAGAAAAAAAAATTGAAATACTTTGGTAATGGTCAAAAGAAATAGCCTTCAGTGTATGATAAACAGATTGGTTCAACAGACTGGCTTTGAGAAGTAGTATCCCCCTCTCAATGGTGTACTATGGAATTAAACCATTAAATAGTGCAGACCTAGACCTAGACTGAAACTAAGGATCATGGAAATGTTTCCTTGTTCTTCATCTTTCCATTTGATCTTTTGGGTTCAGATCTCTGGGATGACTCAAAGCCTTTCTTCTAAAACTCATGCTGTGTGTCCTGCTCAAATGGATTTTCCTGGATATTTTGTGTTGCCTGTCATGAGCTGATCCTCCAAGATCTTACACTACTGTGCACTTGTACTTTCTATCTTGCATGTCAACTTAGTTCTTAGTTTTTAGCCTGACTTTGTTAGGTCTGATATTTTATGCTGTTTCAGGAACTCCTGGCTTTTGTAAGGTAGGAAACACTTTCTTCCAGTCTTCCAGCTCCAGTGAACTCTATTTTGGTATCAATCACCTGTTTAAGTAAGTAAAATAAATTAAGTTAGAACTCTCAAGTAAGTTATACATGTAGGCCTTCGTTATCCTCCATCTGACACATACTTGTTGGAGATCTCATCAGCAAGGACAAACCTGATACAGCAGGTTTTGGAAGCAGACAACTAGAGCTTAACTTTTTCTATGGACAAGCTATGTTCCCTAAAATATGCACCTAGAAAAAGTTTCTTATATTTTGTATATAGGCAGAGAAATGAGACGACAAAAAGAGAGAATAGTATGTGTAGGTTTAAAGATAGTTATTCATAAAATTGCAAATACTTTTGTATTTGACATCTAAAAAGAATTTGCCAAAGATACATATGAAGAAGATGAATGTAGATATTTCAAGTTTAATTTTGTTCTCCAATTGATACAGTTAGTGAAAAGAGGGAAGTTTTAATCTCACAGATATTTTTATAAATTCAATCAGGTAGGATTCTTGGATTCTTTCTATAATAAGCCTTGGTTAAAACCAAAACCTTGGTAAAACTATTTGTGTGTCTTTACTCTTCATATGGAGTAAATATATTCAGTGATTCTCTGTCCTTTCTCTTCTTTCCACCAAATTTTTTACCACCCTCACAAGATACAGTCCAGTTAAGGACTCAATTGCATTTGAATAGTGAAAAAAATATGAATAGTGAAAGTTCTTGAAAGATGACTTATATAAAGTTAGCATCATGACTGTGTGTGCATGGTCAGGACTGGACCTTCCTAATCTCTACATGCTTTTTGAGTCTTAGAGACTTAGTGTAATCTGGTGAAATAATAACACAAAAATTCAATGGGCTACATGAAAAAAGTTTCATTAAGAGGAGGTACATACACATTTATGTTTAAAGACAGTCTTTAATAGAATAAAATATTAAGATTACTTATCATATTGAATGTATAAATTCTGATTTTGAAGATCACCTGCTTTACCTTGCCAGTATAGAATACTGTGAAAGCTTAATCTCTTTCAGTCATAAACAGCAGTCATGGTTTATAACATAAAGAAATAAACAGTGACTTTAGTTAGAATAGCTGATTTTACAGGCTTTTATAGAAGCTTCTGTTAGAGCTGTTATAGCCAAGGATATGTCAGCATTTCCATATCCGAGGGTCTATAACAACACTGTAAAATGAGCTTTAAGCTGAAACTTGCCAGGTAAAGTCTCAGCTCAGGATCAAATTGTTTTAAAAGAACACATTTCCATAGCTATATTTTCTCTTCTGTGTTAAAATGGAAAGCTTGAATTTAATTGCTGTAATGAGCTCCACATTTGATATTTTGTTAACAAAAACAGCTCTCAGCTGCTACCTGAAGTCTTGTCCTCAGTGTGTCAGTGGGACCATAATGTAATTACAATGGGTGGAATTATTTTCACAGTTTCCTAATGAAGAGCACAAGAGATATAGAATATTTTTTGCTGCTCTTGAATCTGTGGACACTGAAGGCCTCAAGTTTAACCCAAAAGACAGGTACTCATATTGGAAACTCACAGACAGCTGAGCTGTGTCTTTTTACTCACAGGAATAACTGACTCAGCTGATGCATTTTGTAATTGATATATACTGTTTCTGAATTTAAGTTGTTATTCTTATTGGGGTTTTTTTTCTTTTTTTTTTTTTTTTTTTTTTTTAATATTACCAATCTGTCTTTAGTGATCCCAAGCTTAGCACAAAATATATACAACTTGATTAAATCCTGGCCACGTTCTGCATGGATTTTCCCTAAAGAAACAGTAATTTTTTTCATCTGTATGAAAAAATACACCTTATGAAAAAATCATGTATAGATATGAAGTGGTCTCCAGGTAAACAAACATAAATTAGGTTACCTCTACAAGACTTCACTTTGTAATAACTTCTGGATATTTCCAATACCTTTTCTGAGAACATGGAAATTCCTTATTTTCAAAAGATAAAATTTAAATGTTTAGTATATGAACAATCTATTTTTTTGATATCTCTATATATGCCTGTGAGGTTTTCCTTACAGAGGGAGAAAAAAGACTAAAGTCACTATACAGGCACATATTTTTATATTAGCATTATGAAAATCATGCTGTCATTACCACTGTTTTAGTCTGCACAGAATGGAAGAATTGCTTAATATGTCAACATGAAAGAGCTATAAAATAAATCTTATGGTGGAATGGAAAGCTATTCTATTCTGTCTTATAAATAGTATGCATTTATAGAATTGTCTAGATATGTAATAATGCAATGGACTGATTACACCATTATGTTGAACTGGAAAAAATAAGTATGCTAACACAGAGAGGGATATTTCAATTCAAATGGAGGCAACAAAGGCTTTTTGAAACTGCTTGACACATTTATATTTTCCATGTGTCTACCTGATGGGATCATTTTTCAAAGATATCATACAGATTGCTCATCTAAGCATTAATAGAGTTAATTTACATTGCACCCAAAGCTGTGTGAGAGTAAATCATAGCTGAAATTCCAGCACAAGGATACATGTCTAATAGTTCATCATATTGTTTATTGGATAGTACATATTATAAAGTCATTTGTAAGCATTACTCTAATTTTACTTTTCCTCTTAGTAGTACTGCTCTTACCTCGTGAGTGGCTGCCTGTTCTCCATAGGGCCCTGAAAAAGGTCAGTACACCATTTTTACTGCATGTCCCCTCTCCATGACGTTGAAAATGAGGTGAAACATGGTGGATTTCAGTGCTTTTGCCATAATTGGTTATTAGAACTACAGGGGAGAATAGAGCCTTGTGATATAGAATAGAATCATACAATCATTTAGTTTGGAAATGACCTTTAAGATCTTCAAGTCCAACCATTAATCTAGCACTGCCAGGTCCACTATGTACACTGCTGAACCGTGTCCCTAAGCACCATGTCAGCAAGGCTTTTAAATATCTCCAGGGATGGAGACTCAGCCACTTCCCAGTGCATCCTGTTGCAGTGCCTGACAACCCTTTCCTAATGTGAAGGTATTTTTCCCAATATTCAATCTAAACCTCCCCTGGTGCAGCCTGAGGCCATTTTCTCTCTACCTAGTACTTGTTACTTTGGGAGAAGAGACAGAAAAAAACCCAAAAAGCCCACATTGCCACAACCTCCTTTCAGGTAGCTGTTGAGAGTGATAACATAGTTGTAGAGTTTGATAATCTCCTCAGACCCTAAGCCTTTTCTCCAAGCCAAACACCCCCAGTCCCCTCATAAGACTTGTTTTCCAGACCCTAAATCTTGCTCAAAGGCACTGAAAAAGTATTTAATGCATATAAACAATACACAAGGTTTTTCTATGTTAACACTCATGGTATCCTACACTGGACTGCAATAGAAATTATTTTTTGGTAATTTTTCCTGTATTTATTACAAGTAGGTAATAAATAGTAGGTGTGTACACACTGTAGGTATGCAAGACACTGTAGGTTCTGCGTGAGCCAGGTGTATTTCATTGTGTGAGGCAGAAACTATTGCAAATGATTCACAACAAGGAGTGACAAACAAAATTGATGAATAAGAGCTGTGCCATGTTCTGGTGATCATAACTCATTTGGATAATACCCTAATGCTTTTGAAGCACAGGAAATCATAATTCTATATACTTTCCAACTAACTTTTAACCAAAGCAGATCCAACAGGCCCACAGATGTACGAGCATGGTTTTTTTGCTTTTAACAGCATTTCTGAGTGCTGAAAAGGTCCCAGTATAGACCTAGGGCAAGCAGGCTGTTGAATCTTGTGTGTATTTTATGTTTTCCCAGTCTACTGTCGCTTTTTTGGGTTGAAAACTCCCAAAGCATTCAATAAGAATTCACTAACTTTTGATGTGTGACAGTCTTGAAGACTTTCTGCAAATAACTTCTGAAAGCACTGAAGCATGTGGCAGAACAAACCGTAAGTCGTGAAGATTTTCTTGAGAAAGCACACAGACATTTAAAAGCTGAAATGTCACTGAATATTTTTGGTTAATGAAGAAATAGACTTTCTGTAAAAAAAACTATTTAGTTTCTTCCATAAGTGCCTAACTTTGAGTTTATATTTCTTAAAACATTAGGTGATGCAGTCAAAAATTTAGTAAGAAGGTATCAAAAAGTATGTGGAATAGCAGCCAACAGCTTCTGTGTTGATGAGTTTGCTGGAGTATGCATCTCAAAAAACAGTGAAGGTGTGAAACTATGCAAAATGCATGCACTCATGAAGGCCAAAATTCAATAATGTCCTTCCTAGCATTTAACAATACATAATGATTTTCTTTCAAAAATCAGTAATATTATGTATAATAAAACAACATCAAAAATCTGTCCATATTACAGATAATATTTTTTAAGTGACTCACTGGAATAAAAAGCAGTTGAAATGGATTTCTTGGATCATAAAATGTTAGATGGTAGGTTGCTGGATGGTACTGTAATTTTATACACTTCTATGTTCTGTGAATAGTACAACATGGTTCTTTCTTTGAAAGTATGAGTAATGGGTGAGATGAAGTTAGGTTTCTCATTTAAAAGCAGACCACATTCTCGCAATCCATTTGAACTCCTTTATTCTCATTTCATTTGGAAGTTGAATTGTGCACTGTAAGGATAGCTTAACTCCCACATGCAAGCCAAAAAACCTGTGCTGGAGACTTCCAATGCAGCATTAATGAAGATGCCACAGCCATCAGAGATTAGGTGTCTAGTGTAAGCTAATTGTGTAAATTCCATAGTTAAAGAAGAGCAAAAGGGACAGACTTTCTCTATCTGTCTTAGAAATCCAATGATAGTTGTACACCTAAGTAGTCTGTGTGCAGGTTAGGCTATCAGACACCTCATTTTTTATTTCTGAAAGTTGTAATTTTCCTAAGGTCTAGACTTCACCTGTGTTTCTCCTATAGTTTTTCCTGCAGAGAAGCAGAATGATTTCTGGATTTCGTGGGATTTTACAATTCCATCTTCTTTGGAACAAATCATAAAGTGTTCTGTGATATAGAAGAGGAGCTTCTTCAAGTATGGCTCATAGTTCAAACTGGAGAAGTATGCCTCCTACAATGTTATTGCACATGTGTTCAGTGATGGGTAATTTCAACAAGAACTCAGTATGCTCTGTCACGTACTAAGTAGAATTCCAGCTGGCTGAATGAGTTGTTGAAGGGCAAGTTTGTATTTTGTAGCTAGATACACAGGAGTGTGAAACAGCCCCTTCATCTGTATTTGTAGTGTCAGCCTGAAAGGGTATATGAAAGGTCTAAGGATATTTTGTATGCAGCATCCTCTTCAGAGTTTGGAAGTTGAACAAGCAATAGAGAAACAGCACAAAGGTTAATAATGTGCTATGAATACGTGAAAGGAAATGGAGAAGTAGCAGCTCAGCAGTTGAACTCCACCCTTATGGCCTTTGCAAAAGGTGAAAGGTTTCCTGGGACAGAGTGGTCCCACATAGGCACTGATATTTTCCAGACTGAGTACCGGAATTCCATCTGTTCCACTGAAATAAATACAGTGTGTCCAATTCAGCACTTAAAGTAAGAAATTGGAATGATATAATCAATTTTGTCTTATCTAAACTCATAATTCTGATATTTCTCTTGTGAATCCTGAATTGCCTAAAACAGAGAGAGGCACCAAATGGAAAGTTTATTTAGGACTGACCAAATTACTCCATAAAAAGCTTTGCCATAACCCTGCATTGTTCTTTCGTTCTCTAGTATATCCTTATTCCTTGGAATGTAATGGTTGTGGAAATATATACATTCCCTGTCTAGGGAGAATTACCCTGCAAACTCTTCTGCATCTTTTGAGTGTCCATATAATACTGAAGAACAAGCTCAAAAAACAGGTGCATTACAATTACCTTAAAACATTTTGCCTTTCACACAAAAAAGACTCAGTTCTTCTGTCTGATAGTGTTTCTTTTCCTGCAGCTTTGTCTCATTCTGAATTCCTCATTTTAGAGAAATTCTAACGATTGGTCATCATGGAGATGGACGAGTTAAAGTAGAACTGCACCACTAATGGTATTTTCTAATTTACCTGGCTTTTAAAGGCATGTGTTTTATGTTAGAGAATTCTTAATTACATAGTTACATGGGGCCACCTATTTTATTTTCATGTTCCATCAGTTTAGACTAGGAATTCTGAAACTCTTGTCACAAATGTAATTAGACAGCTAATGATATTTCAGCTCATACAAATATAAATTTGCATGGTTTTGCCTTAACTCCATGCAACAAATATTTTGCACAAAAGCAAGCTTAACAGGATACCTTTGAAATAAAAATTAAATGAATCATCATTTGTTTCACTTCAAATTATGGTAAAGTGCATAGATCAGAGCTGACCAAAACTGACCATTTAGTCCAATATATTGTCAACAACAGTGGTAAATATTGAACCTGAATCTTTACTGAAAGCAATTGAGCATAATCAAAGGAGAGATTTGGAGTTCTGAGAAGTCAAAGCTTCTCAGATGCTCCTGCTGAATCTCTAATCAATTTGCAGAAGCTCACCAAGACAAAAGTGGTTTCTTTGCATTTTGTAGTATTTCATAAGCTAGTTAACAGAAGAAAAATATGATATTTAGCATCAACAGGGGTCTTTCAGGGAGAAGTTCCAGAGCTTAGGTACATGATATGTGAAGAAATACTATTTTTAAAATTTTTTTAGCCTGTTAATTAATGATTTTTCTATAAAACAGAGTGAACAAACTTGACCTATCTACCACACTCATGCTGTTCACATTCCTCCCCTCCCTCCAGCACTGAGAGGTCCAACATTTCAGTTGCTCTTTGCAGGCAGCTCCCTACTTTGAATCACCTTTGATTTTTTGCAATCTTTTCCAGTTTTCATGAACGGCACAAGATGTGAATGCACAATGTCAGACTGTTGGGTTTTTTTTCAATTCCTTTCCTAATAATGCCTTGCACCACATTTCCTTTATTTTCAGCTTGTGAGCAGTTGTCTAATGTTTTCACAGAATAGCCTATTATAGCCCCAAGTTTTCATTTCCCAGCAGGTCAAGTCACAGCACTGTATGTTTAAAGCTGGGATTTTTTTAGCCTATGTGCATCAATTTGCATTTAACTATATTGTGTTTCATCTGACAGTTTGTTTTCCAGTCCATTCAATGTTGCAAGACTTTCTGCAATAACTCACAACTGTCTTCTGTGACATGCAGCCCAAACTCTCTCACAGGCCATGTCCAGGGGCAATCTACATCCAGAGTGAAAGCAAAAAATATTTACCATCGTCTGTTTTACACTTTCAACCAGTTCTTTAACAGCTGAATAAACTGCCCTATAAAATCTTTAAAATCTTAGTTTTTCTGCAACCAAACATTTTCCTTGACCAAAGTGAAATGAATTAGTTTTAAGTTGTAGGACTACTGTACATTTAAGAGTTGAATAGAATTACAGAATCTTTTTACATGAATATTTGTTTTGGGTGTTGGGTGATTTTAATTTCTGTCTCCAACAACTATTTAGCATAAAACAATATGAATTGTTTTGCAGGTAAATTCTGGAGATTTTCCAATGTTCACTGGGTGTTCTGCATGAGATCACAGTTCATTTTCTTACAGACATAAAACATACACTTTTTTACAGACTGTATTATTCAAACTGCAACAGTTGAGTTTGCTGCTTCAGGAATACTCCCTCAGACAGACAAACCCAGCCAGATAGACACAGAAATAGAATTAACATTCACGTGTCTTTGTTTAATTCATTATTTGCTTAGTTCTTGTTTCATAATATACTATTACTCTAATGCAGATTCTGTTTTCTCCTTTTGACAATCTCCTATGGTATTTCTTAGAACAATACAGATCCCTCTTTTCCAAATGCCCTCAGCTAAATCTGGTGATTCTACCAAGAGACTATTTGCCTACTTTATAAGAAAAGAAAATCTGTTTTGCTAGGAAATACATCAAATAGTAGCAGGTGGAGAGACTTAAAAAGACAAAAGTCTATTTGTAAATTACAGGTTGACAACAGGGGAAAAAAATCATCTGCTGCAATACAGCAGCAAAACAACTTCTGGTAATACTTTGGCATTAGCACACCTTAAAACTCTCTTTGTTAAACTCACAGACTTCTGTGATAAGGGTTTGTCCTTTGTGTTCCATACTTTTTCAAGATGGAAGGACAGGCAGGTTCAATATAGGAAACTTCAAGATTTTTGCAAAGGTCAACAAAACTGTAGATGATTTAGGGTAGTTTGCTGGTCATCTTGTGTATTTATATGCGTTTTGATACAGAGTGCCCAGTTTAATCTTTGGCCAGAAACTTGGTTTAGATTTTGCAAAAACAATGCAAATATAGGAAGCTAGCCTCTATAGAAGAAATAATTTAGAGGAAGCAATTTCCTCTCTTTAGAGGAGACCTTTTTAGAGGGCTTTTTTATAGGAATATTTTAAAATTTGAGATCAAGTGCTTAATTTCTAGAGATTGACTGTTTTCTTCTGTAAGTTATGATATAGTGATATTCAGCAGTGTGCCAGTAAAGCAATGCAAATTTAAAGAGAGTTTCAAGATCTGATTCTCTTCTATGCAAATTAATGGAAATTGTGCAGATGGCTTCTGAAATCTAGTTTCAAATAGGATAACTGCCTTACAAAGTCAGTAATTTATAATTTAAGGCTTGAATAGTGCTAACAGCACCTGGGGAGATACAGAACTATTAATATTTAAAAAGAAACATGTGCATTTCATTCACATCTTGAGTTTCCTCCATAGAAGCTTTGTTCAGGATCTTCCCATTTACAAGCTCTATTTATGAGTTGTATTTCTAATAACACTGAGGCTAAAAATAATAAACAAATACTTTAATTTAGTGATAACAGCATTTCAATATTAAATGAAGATGGTCTTGGGTTTTGATCACTTACTAAAACCTGGGTTAGCATTTTATACATATTTAGGTTTCTAACTGGGAATTGAATTTGTTCAGGACAGTTAAGATTAAAGATTGTTCTGTTATATATATTTTCACTTTTTATGGAAATCAAATTACTTAGAGACAACTTTGGTTTGATATACAATTTAAGAACAGGTCTAATAATATGTATTTTAAAAAGCTGTAGAAATATTAGGATACATTTTACCTTGCAAATGGTAATTTTCCTACTGATTTAATACTCTCAGAAACAGAGGATTCAGAATAGGTTTTAATGAATAAGAGATATCCTCTTATGACAAGTTACTTTTATTTTTCCTTGTGCCTTGACCTTAATATTGCTGTGAATTTCTTTCCCTTTTGTTCCACTTCCTCTGTGAGCTCCACAGAATAAAATCATTTTCACATCAATTTAAGAATGTTTGGTAGCAAAGACAATCATAGAGGTTATGAATGTAAGGTACAAGTTAAATCATCCATTCCTACTTTTAAAGATGAAATTTAAAGTTTAGCATTATCAAGACAATACTTTTCCCTTAGAGGATGGGTTGGTCTGTGATGCTGCAGAAAATTTTCCTGTTAATTCAACTTGCACTTACAAACTGCATATAGGAAAGTAATTGCTCTCTCGACAATGGTGACACCTTGAATAGAAGTCAGAAGAAAGTGTTTCCCTGAGTTTGAGATGAAGTTTAATAGTTTCAGCTTCTAGTTTACATACCCTAATTTAGATCTATATCATGTCTCAACAGACTAAAAATTTTTGCATGTTTTATACTAACAGTTCTCATTATGTTCTTCGTGACAGAATTTAACAACATCTTCATTTAAATGCTAATTTTTTTTCGGTTTATTGCAGAAATAACATGCTTGAAGACAAATATAACATTTCACATTCTGCTATGAAAAATAATAGCAAAATTCATGCAATCATCCACATCAATCAGTAACTTCCCAAGGCAGCAGCAGGAGAAACACATTAAAAGTGAGCAAGCAGTGAGAAACACCACTGCTGGCTTTTTGCAGAAACATTGCTGCTGATTCACTGCAGACAAATTACAACTTTTTTTGTTATTTTATTTTATTTTTTGTTATTTCTAATTGTAGTGGACCAAGTGAAACATGTAACAAATATATCAGCCTAGCCTTCACAACAGATCTACAAATTTTATTTTCACATTCAGATGCAAATGTTTTTGATCAGTTATTATCTCATAGTTATTCGCACAGTCTAAGGTTAATGGACCATGATTCTTCTCTTCTTTTTCTGTTGTATTTACATGAGATTTAGAAAGAGATGCTTATTCAACAGTGCCATCAAAGCAGCTGCTTTCTGTCATTAGGCATGTCTCCCAGTTGTAATCAAACCAGTCAAAAAATGTGTTTGCTCTAAGCAGTATTCATGGGAACCCTAAATAAACTTCCTGGACAAGACCTCCTTGACAGCATGCACTTCAGATTTAAGAGGACAAGAAGTTCTAAGAGAAGAAAAAAATCTGAAATTCCTAAGGAAAAACAGCAGATACAGTGTTAGTCACAGAGATGAGAATAATCTGTAATTCATCTCAATTCCTACTCTTTTTCTGGGAAAGATTCTTCAGAGGGGACATGTTTGCAGATGGCTATTTTCCTGCTGCCCCTTTATTCTAAAGACTATTCTATCACTAGTGGAATGCATTTAAACTCAGTGCTGAAGAGCAAATTGAGAGAATCATGAGGTACAAAGAAAAATTAATTATCATATTTGCCTGATGTGCACACATCTTGCTAGACAATCAGAAAAAAAAGTACTAAATGAGGTTTTGCTGCATTGAAACAATTCTGGAGAACCTAAATCTGTTCATTAGAATCTTGATATTTAATGGACCCATACAGGTTTTTTAATTGCTGAAATACAAAACCTCATCTGGCTTCCAGACACATAGAAGTCTTTACAAGTATTATAAACATCTAAAGGCTAGAAAATAGCTTACAAAAAAGAAGGATGAAGGACACTAATGAAGGATGAAGAACTGAATACGGATGGCTGGAGAGCATGAGTCAAACACAGAGGGCCTAGCTTTCAATTCAGAAAGAACAGAAAACAAATAAAATACTGAAACCAACCAAGGTCAATGTGTGATATATTTATAGTGAATACAATGATTTAAGAGGAAGCAAAGTCTTGCATATGTGATCTCTGATACCATCAGAGATTGAGAAGGCTCTGGTTTACAAGTAGAATAAGAAGAGTAATAAAAAGTCCTAATTAGTGTTGGTTCAATTATATACTATAGGTCAGGAGATGGTTTCCTTATTAAGTCACTGAGAAGCTAAGAAGAGCCTGGGTTTGATTCCCAGCACTTTCACTGCCATGCAAACTAACCAGTGGCAAGTCATTCCATCCATATGAGATTCTAGGGAATTATCTTTTCTTATTCTCCATGTTTATGTGCTCTTCAATTGTTAGGTGGGCAGACAAGCTACAGCCTCTTTCTGAGCACTCTGGATTACAGCTAGGCTTGTCAAATCTGGGGCAATTTAGTATCATCACTGCGTCTATGAATTTTCTTCTTTGGGACCATTTCTAGAAATATTTGGGAGAAGAAAAAATTAAGAATATTAGGAAATTGGAAATTGATGTGTTTATGAACTAAGACAAGGAGCAAATGCTAGTATATTGAAATAAATATAATACATTTGAAACCACATTCATTGTGAAAGCCATCAGCAATATTATAGGAGTAATATTTTGCCTAGAAAATATCAAAGATTTTTGGAAGAAATTTTTGCCATGTGTTCCACATGGAAAGTAAAGGGAAGTTCTGTCTGTAAAAAGCATCCAGAATTGCTAAAATGAATGTCTCAGTGCTTTTCAAAGGTTCATCTCTTGTCATCAATAGTTTTATGTTGAAAGATCTTGGAGCTGCTTGGAGTGAGGTGCTGGTGAGACAGATTCTTTTCACTTACTTTAACTGCTATAAATGTAAAAAATTAAACGAAGAAATGAAATGAAATGAAATTAATTAAATTAAGTAGGAAAAAGAGAAATTTCCGGTTCTGGACAAGATGGAGTAATGTTGAAAGTCAAGAAATAAAATTATAAAAAGAAACTACCAAGAGGAAGTTAGAGAATTTTAAACCAATCCCTACAGCCATTTAATTAGCAAGACTAAGTATTAGTTTTGCCATTTTAATATGAAGGAGCCATTTCAAACCCAGATGTGGGCAATGTCAAATCAGGACAGCAGTAAATATAACTCTTGTTCAGCAAAGTCCCAAGATATTTTAGGATGCCATCAGAATAGCTGGATGATTTCCCCTGCCAGGAACACAGTCCACAGGATATCTGCTTTCTGTAAAGCCATGCAGATTGGCAAATGCATTTGTTTGTTTCAGTTAATTAGGCAATAGTGCCTTGATGCAAAATTAAGATAAATCCAATACCTCATATGTGGAGCTTTGGAAATATATAAGTGATTGCTATTTTTAATGTGTTCCATCAGAAAAATATACTTAAATTTCTATAAATATGTAATCCTTGCATTGTGCTGGTCAGCTATCACTTCTAAACAGCAGAGTTCCAACTCACATGCTATACTTACAGTACTCATATAGGCAGAGTACGTGTAGTAAAACACACAGGCCACATTATTTCAGAGATGACATTGTTTCTAAGTTTATAGGACAAAAAATACATACCACTTGGTAATTCATGATCCCTTATTTTTTCTTGGGAAATATCCTTAAAAAGTATGCCTAAGTGCTGTCTAAGTACCATTCAAGTACCTGGGAACTTAAAATACACATTCCCTAACAAGGATAAGTCACCTGATGAAGTATGAAACTCAAATGAAAGTTTCATTTCTTTTTTAAAAATGCAAACATTTTACTCTGAGTCATAGAGCAGTTTTTAACCATGGTATTATGAAAGATGAAGACGGGATTTTCCATTGTCTCAAAATCCTGGGAAAAGACACAGGGAAGAACCTTCCAAAGTCATTCACAGTGAGGAACAGGAGTGATTTCTGATGTAGAGTTACTGTATTTTTCATAGGATTTTGGTACCTGCATTGTTTTCAGGTACACATTTCCCAGGGATACACAGCATTGAAAGCTTCAGCAAGTATTCCAGTGAACCTTAGATTACTTTTCATGGGATTGTCATGGTTAGGACTGCGAGCTGGTTCAATGGGAAGGAGAGAGAAGCAGCTCTCTTGGCAGCTGTTGAGCATCAGTGGGAGACTAAAGCAAGGATTTCCACTGAATAAAATCACAGAGAGCTCAAAAATAATGCACAGTGACATTCTGATATTGTACTGTGTTGTTTGCAGTACTGTGCAACTTCAATACAAGCTTGCACTCCCTCCTGAGTAGTGTGACAAAATTATGACACAGCATCACAATGCAATGTCAGTGTATTAATTTGCAATTATGTTGTTGATCACCAGCTCCGTTTTTAATGTCTCTCTTACAGAGGGCCACTGACCTACAACAAGAACATTCCAGCAGATTTTGTGGAGGATGAGAAATCAGAAGTCAGAAATAGCAGAAAAGAAAGAAACAGCTCATCTCTGAATTACACAGGAAACTTTAGGGGAACACATTTTGAATCCATGCATCAAACAAGGACCTTCAAATGCAATTGACCATTTAGTAAAGAATGGTTCTCTTGCATAGCAGAATAATGTCCTACATGAGGTAGTCATTGTAAATCTGTTGATGGAAAAATGCAGCTGTGAGTTCTGAATCACTGGCAGTGTGGATATATGGTCCTTTTAAATACTACAATATATAGCTACACAATTAACTGGAAGCTAATTTGAATCTATACCTTTTATGTATAATAAACAGCAGTCTTCTCAGTTTCTAAGTAAGTATCACTAATAAACTGAAAGACTAATTAATCAAATACTGCTGCATGATTATTAGCTAATTTACCAAGCAAATTGTTTTTAAACTCTTGTGTGAATATATCTGTGGCTATGCCAGATTATACTGTAGAAATTATGTACTTGAGTATCTTGACCGAATACTTCAGCATAGATCAAAATACTACAGCTCTGTGTGTGCTGCTTATAATATAACCTTAGAAAAGCTGGCACATTTTTTTATCGAGTATAATTATTCTTTTTCATGTATGATGAAATTTTACAAATATAAAAATTCAAGCTAATACTTGTAAAATTGTTTTGGGCTACGTATTACATTTTAGTTTTCTCTCTCTCAGATGCTATTTAAAAATAAGAACTGCTAACTAAAAAGCTGATGAAATGAATGGACAAAGTACAATAGTCAGTTTTAATATCGAGGTTCAAATATAGATTTTGGGAACCTTGAAGGGAAGACGATGGAAATTTGATGCTTGGTTCAAACTAAGGAATATTTTAAGAACTTGCTTATAAAGAATATTTATTGCAGTTTCTGAATAATCTGCAGTATCTCCAAACACTCAGAAAACAACGATCAACAAAATATTTGGGGTATTCTGCCCTGTGGCGTATAATTACTGCTCTATGCAATTTATTACCAATGTGTATTGACATAGTTGTAAAACAAAGTGACATCTTTCTAAAGTAGATGATAGAAAGTCTTTAAGCCAGCATATACATCTTTTATTGTCATATTTAAAGATTTACCCAGGTAAGATTTTATCATGTGTAATATTTTAAGGGGAGTCTTCATCAATCAGCAAGCCTGGATGATTTCTTTATGTTGGAAGTATTTCCACTAGACCTGAGTCCAAGACTATTGCTCTTACAGCACTGCTGGAGTTATTTCCCGAACTCTACAGTTCAGAGGTGCTAAGTATAGCAATCATATATCACCTACACTGGTCCATGATTTAATGGTTTTATATTTAAGTAAGCCATAAAGTTTAATCATGGTGTTTGTGCCTGAAGTGAGAAACACACTTATACAGTTTTCTGGAGCAAGACCATTAACACCATCAAGAAAATAGCTTAAAAGCATAACTGAGACAATAAATGGAAGAACATTTTTTTAGAGAAGGTTAATAATTGTATTACCATTATGATGACCCAAAGGAAAGGGAGGAGGAGAAAGAAAATCAAATCATGAAGAGGCATTGAGCTTTGCTCCACAAGTAGTTCCAACTGAATCATGGGGGAGCGTTCTCTAGCTTGCTATTATTAAGCAAAGTATCATACTTTGGCTTGAGATGGCTTTCAAACAAAATCACAGAGGAAGTTTGCATCAGATCCTAAACCCTCATTATTTGACTCATAGCCAATGCTTTAACTACAAGACCATCTGAACTGCCTTAGTTTCCAATCTCTTGCTCCAGACAGTTACAACTTTTTTTCCTTCCCTCACAGGGAGAGAGTTTCAATAATTACATTAAGAAGCTGTAAGGGGAGAGGTAGGAAGAAAGAAAAAAAAATTGATGAATTAGTTCCAATGTAATAAAAGCTTGGGATTTTAAAACTGAAAGTTGCTCAACCTGCTAGCAAACTTCTGAAACATTGTCTTACTTTTTTTATTCATAACATGAGAATTTTTGAGCTAATAATTGTAAAATGGGCAGGTGAAATCAGGTCTCATAGCAGATGGCATAGATTTTGAAGAGTAAGATTCAGACAACCCTATCTAATTCTGAGACAATATTAGTGCTCTCATTAAATTAATAGATAGATATATATATTTTTTGTAAATGCTTATGGATTTGATTAGTTCCCACTACCTTGACTAGTAATTAAGAAGAGTCTTTTATTTATAACTATGGTCCAGCACTGAGTACCTGCAAATTCTTTCTTTGATTGTAAACAGAAATGTGCAAGAGGATGGTTTGTGACTTAATGAGTGTTCCTAATGCCAGGATCACACTGGAGCATCTGAATTGCAAAAGGTAAACTTCATCCAGTCTTCACTCCAAGTGAATATGCTAGCTAGAAGGGAAGCAGTTGGCTATTTGTCCATATTACTAGTTATTGGATATAACTAATGACAACAACCACCCACCCCAGTGACATATTGCAAGTTGACAACTTGCTTAAATCACCTTACCAAAGATGGCATAGAGCAGAACTGAAAACTTTTCTTCTCTGGCTGAGTCATAGCTATCAGGATAACTGGAACTAAGCAGGGATCCAGCTGTGCTACTGACTTAGTGGCTCCAATATTCAAAGTTTTCAGACTTCAGTCACAAAACATCCTAAAATTTGTATGCCATTATGAAGAGATCAGTTCAATAATCAGTAAAATACAGGCAAATTCAATCTTTCAGTCTTTAGCTAGGAAATTAGGAGTGAGGGTATGGAATAACAGTTCAGTTTCAATGTTTACAGGATACATAATTACGTGAATCCCAATCAAATTGGGATAGACATCTACAATGCAGACAAGGTCCTTGACAAACAGTAAAGTACAGTGTGGAAAGTGCAAAGGTCTGTTTGTTTTTTCCTAATTCCAGATTATTTGGCACTACTCTAGCAGGAGCAGCTCAGTACAGTTCTAACTTTGAATGGAAAGTGGAGTAATGGAGTAGCATGCTGCCAGCTGACAACTCATGCTTTCCTCTGCTTTTCCTTCTACGACACTTGGCTGAGTTAAGCTGAAATGGTTGTTATGAACATGACCCACATTGCTTCCTCCAAAAATGAGGAAGTTGCCTTGCCAAGAGGAGCTTTCTTCTCTGTATTTCTCTCCAAATTTGGGCAGGTCTTTGTCTCACAGTACATCAGTTGCAAAAGGAGCAAAGCATATCAGAAGGGTAGAAACTCACTTTCTGTTTCAGACTAACAAGAGCTTTAACCATTTTTAATTTTATGGATAATCTTACAATGACTCCTCAAAGCTGTTTCCCAAAATAAATGAAAGACTAAAGACCAGTGGAGGAGCAAAAGCAAACTTGCATTCTTTTAGGTTTCTGAAGTGCTTTGTTCAGATAAAACATCTGCTTAAGAGCCTGTTTATGTCATTATGCTCAAATTTTTTTCTGAATGTTATCCATCATGAGAAAGAATGCTAACCTTGGTAGCACACCATGGATGCTCTCACCTGTGCCAAATGTACTGTACTAGCAAAGCTAGTCATAACTAGACATTATTTCTAATGGAAACAATGGTGAGTGTCTGCAGCAAAACAAAATTATTTTTTATCTGGTCACAATGACACATCTGTTGTATACCTTGATTGTAACAGCAGAGGCATTATTTTGTATTGAACTTTCAATTTTGCTATCATACCTTGTTTCTCCTCTGTATTGTTCCTGTAATAAAATCCCTCTTGTTGGAGGAAAACCTCCTTTGTTTTTAGTTAGAGGGGTGTACTAGCAAGCTGTCTTTCAACTGGTAACATCAAATACTAGTATATGCCAGAAAATTACAGTCAAGTATCATCTGAGAAAGCAGAAGCACCTTTATTTCCTCTTCTATCCAGAGAATCAAAGGGATAACTGTTATCCTGTTTACAAGAAAAAAAACCCCAACAATACACTCTTTCTTTCACAAAGAAAATTTAGCATGTTGTCTCAGGGGATTTTTGATTTTTGAAGACATAAGCAATACCATGATGTAATCTTAAACAAGGCAAATTGCAGTTAAAATATCTTAATTCTTACCTATAATATTGTCTCCTGTCCTTAAGGATGATATCCTTAAGAATAAAAACTATTCCAGGTTAGTAGGATTTTGTTTGCTTTAAGAATTCAGGGTCATAGAGAAGAATGTTCACTGTGGGAATGAAGGAAGTTGGAAAAGTAGGAGTGTGCTCTATTTTCTTCATCTTCCCCTTCCCACATGCATTTTTTTCTTGTAATCTTTCTGATGCCAATCTTGCTCCATTTAACAGCATATCAATAATTAATTTTAAATTCTTTCATACTCCATATATAAGCATAGAAAAAGTTAAAGTTTGCACCAAGATGAGTAAATTATGCACATTAGGACAGGTACTAAGTGATTTTTTTGTAAGAAGGAAAATGTGAAAGGCTGAGAGTGTGTTCAGTTATTTCTGGGGACATGCCACATTAAGTGCCTTTATCTGGTAAGAATTCTCTGGCTCAGCTTCAAGGAGTGTGTCAGTATAGCCTACAAATTATCAGTCCTGTGTTTTGTTTAAGACAGGTAGCCATGTTTTGAACCACAGAGCAAACAAACTGGTTGTAAGTTGTTGTTTTATAATATCATAATCATTATTTGCTGCTTCTACAGAATAAAATCTACAGTCATATGCAAGATAGTTCAATATACCACACCACAGTATTTGTTGAGTATTTGTTTGAGGACTCAAACTCCTTTTAACAGAAATCCAAAATACTTACTGAAATCATAATTGTTTTTCCTTTTGTCATCACCCTGTATCTATGCAGAGAATTGAAATAAATGAGATAAAGAAGGAGTAGGATTAACTGTGTAGCCTCATTTATCCTCTTTAGGCAATCAAGCATTTTTTCATTTCTGCTCTCCTCCACCATCTCTTATTCACTAGTATTGGGGTGTTCGAAGTAACTTATAATTTTTAGATCTGCGAGAACAAAGTCCAACCACCAAGAGTTGGGTGCAAGCATAAAGTTTTATTTGACAGTTAACACAAGGAAAGTGATATAACCCCAAGAAGACATGGCAAATATGTTGCGAGGGAAAAGAGGAAAGAAAAAGGTACAAGGAAAAGAGAGAGAGAGAGAGAGCGAAAGACACTGGAGAAAAAAGAGCAAGAAAGCAAGCAAGAAAGAAAAGATTGAGGGAGTTCGAGAAAGTCACCACCACAGGTCCAGAGGTGTCCAGCAAAGGTTTCTTGTTCAAGATGGCATTCTGGTACCGGACAGCACCTGATGCAGGAATGGTGGGTCGGGAAAAGATGTCGATGAAATGGGAGCCTCAGTGTTGCTTATATGCCCCTAAATTCCCACTATTCCTGACAAATGATTCACTGCTCCTTTGTTGACCCAAGGAGAGGGAAAACTCAATATTCCAGTTTTCCTCCCCAGGAGGGGCATTGTCATTAGCATAAGTCAGTCAGCTGCTGTTACAACCAGGAGGCTGGTTGAAAGGCGTCCCAATAAATTCTGAGACAGGACAGGAAAGGGGCAAGAGAGAGAAAGAATATCACCAGTCCTGGATCCAAGCATTGAGCCAGCCAGCAGGGCAGGGTTATTGTTGGTGTTGATGAGCCTCCCCATGCCCACCAATGCAGCCCCTCATTTTATAGGCCTATTTCAGTTAGTAGTTGTGGTTGAGGTATATCGGATTGAACAAGGAGCAGACCTCCACTCAGATTTCCAGTCCTTATCTCTATTGTATACAGGCCCTAGGCCATATGCAACCTCCTATCTGTCTTCTTCCTCTCCAGCAATCCCTTTGGAAATGCTAATGAGGATTTGTTCAGCTTGGTTTGTAAAGGTGTCCAAAAACGTGGCACCCACTCCCCGTGTGGGTGTCTAAGTCTAAGAGGGTGTAGCAAGACGAACCTCTTCTATGGGTGCGGCGCTCCAAGGTCCAACCAGGCGTCCCAGTAGAAACTCACGAATGGTGCTCTGACCAGCCTGGATCAGCACTACTGCTCCGAAGGTGGCTAAACCAGCCCCCTGGCTTCCCCAGGTGTGAGCTTTTTACTGGCCTCCTAATCCTGCTCATGCGCAGTAGGGGCCTGCACTAATTAGGCACAGGTGGGCTTAACATGAGGTCAAGCCCACTGCCTGGCAATTATTGGCACCTGGTTGCCTCATGTCACTACAAGAGGGTCCAATGGAAGGGGTTCCTCCGTCCAGTCCCTTACAGGGGGAAAGCCATTCTTACTTCTAGATATAAATACATGAAAAGGAAAGGAAGGAATAGAAGAGGACATAGTGAAGGTTATTACTTAGTTACTAGTAAGCATAATTGCCATGTGTTCCTCATGACAGCAAGGGTATATGCAAGTGTGATTAGAATGTATATTAGGGAAAATCTCCACAATTTTGAAATACATCTAAAATAAACCTAAATACATCTGCTGCTGTTTTGAAAAGATCTGTGCACTGTCTAATAAAAATGAGGTATTAACAGTTCCTACTCATTGCTACATTGTCCAATGTAGTCATTGATGTCCTCAGAATAAGCCAAAAGTAACTGTGGGACTATTGTCCTTTAAAAATTAATTCAGCACTTTATGTTTTTCAAGTGACGCATGACAAAGGCTCTGAAGTTCAAGCATGAAATAATGCTGTTGTTCTAGCCACATCTTTCATTTTCCTTTGTTGGGTGATGTTTCCTAAGGCACATTAAAAGCTGCTTGACAATCTTTTAAATGCTATTAACTATTGTTTGGAGGGGAAATGTTATTTGAACTGGTCTGAAGCTTGTGTTGCTTTTGAAGTTTGAACTACTTCTTTCCAAGCCAAGGAAGACATAAATACTTATAAAAGGTAAAAGAAAAACTTCCACAAAATAACAGCAGCCTGTTGCTTGTTCTTACTTACAAGAACTTCATCAGAAACCAGGCCAATATGGATTCGTATTAACTACACTGAGATCTGCCATATGTGTAGGAACATCAGACAGCTTAGGGCATTGCTTTTGGCAGTTTCCTGTATCTCAGACTCATGAGAATGGTATAAAGGTTGTGGTACCTAGTTAAACTCATAAAATGATGGCAGAAAGGGATAGGATACATGAGAGTAAGAGATGGGACAGCAGTCTCAACTTACAAATATTTTTTGATTTACACGCGAAGTCAATGGAGAAAGAAATGTTTTTGTCTCTCTCCTGCTCAAACCACAATTCCATTCCTGATCAGAACTTATGATGACTGAGGATCTGAAACATGAGTAGGCTCATGACTGACATAGGCTCGTTATGACTGCAAAGGCTAGTTGGTGGCAGCTGTTTGCAAGTGACTTTCTGAATTTTATTTTCTGCAATGAATCCATGGCTGGATGTAAGTATCTGCAGCCATGAATGCTGAATTGGAAACCACACTGGTCAAATTATCATCATCAAAATTTAAAAAATCTGAGCATGTTTTTAACTCATTACAGTGTTTTTAGCAGAACCTTAACAAAGCCCACTCCATTGCCTTTACCATTACAAAATCTTCTTCAGCAGTGGTCCTAAGTAACTTTCATAAAAACAGTAAGCAGAGAAAGCCATGTTTATTTACTTTCCACTGAAAACCAGCTCAAAAATATTAGATGCTTTAACACAGTAAGCCACATAAAGCCTAATGATGGATATGTGAGAAGAGTAAGGGGTAAATAATAAATACTAAAATGAAAAAGTAAGAAAAATCCCCCAAAATTAAAACTCAGCAAAACATCTGGAATACAACAGTGACATTATGCACCTGTTGAGGCCTGAACACAAAGAAATGGAGGCCTGTTTTAAATTATTAAGTAACTGAAATAATAAGCAGGACAAAATACCATTTCAGTTCCTGGGAAAGGAGGGCTTTACACTTATATAAAAAATTGTTCTCTCCAGCCTACTAAATGCTGCAAATGTTTGCAGAAATTTCCATAAGAGGTGTTATGAAATAAATGATCAGAGAGTTGGGAATTAATTTCCTAGGAATATTATTCCTCCTTTTTTGTTCTTACCAAATTAACGTGGCCAATATTTTGTTTTGGGTTTTTTTTACTACCAAATGATTACTACTAATGTGAGTGACCTTTGTTTTTGGTAAAACATTTAAAGCATGAAGTTTCCTTAGAAATGAAAAATTTTAGAGAATTTGTCCTTCTCATTAAAAGACTACAGAATTTCTTTTGCAGGAACTAGCATTTGATTCCAACTGCAGCTTAGGAGTCAAATGTGTCTTTGCTGTTTATATCTATATCTGATATAACTAAGCATAAGAACCTTTTAATTCATCCAAAGTAAAAACTAAATCTTGTGTGTTGCCTTAAATCAGCACTGGCTCTGTCTGTACTCAAGTTTTCCTCATGAGTAAATTAGATTACTTCTTTAAGAAATAACAGTAATTCCCTTTTCTAAGTACAGAATGGCATTGGTTAAAAGAAGCACTGCAAATCTTATTTTCAATTAGCTTAAGCCCTATAAACATCCACTGAAGGCCCTGCTAAATCTGCTTAAATTCAGAGACTGGCCACCATCTGCCAGCTGGTAGTTCCTGTCTGGAGATTTAGTAACAGATATCTGCAGGATGGGAAAAAGCTGATTAGAGATGAATACGGAAGAGGGGCCAAATCCCCATTAGCCAGGTCTGAAAACTGAGTCTAACAAATGACCTCATGTGATATTTTATAGTGACTGGTTAGTCGAAGAGCAGTAACCAATAGATCCTCCTTCATGTGAAGAACAGTGCAGAACTGTGTATATCATACTTTCTTTGATGGATTTGATGACTTTTAAAAGTAGGCAAAACTCCCTTATACTTCATGAAAATGATAAATAGATATTTAGTGCATAGATTTATATAAAAGAATGACAGTCTGGATTTTCATAAAACAGATGTGTTTAGTGAGCTTCACAAAGAGTAATAAAAGTTATCCTTCAGAAACGGAGAAGGAGAGTTTAAGCAATATGATCACAGCATAACAAAAATTATTAAAAAGGTGAATCTTTACATATCCTTTCATATTTACCATTCTGTTTGTGAAATAAACCACTGAAGAATGTGCCAGCCTCTCTTTTCCTGTATTTAAGAATAAATTTAAAAAATATTTTGAAGTTAATAGGTGTTCACTAAGTACAGTGACACTTGCGTCAGAACTGCTTTGTTTTTCCTGTAGCAAGTTCTTCTACTTGACAAAAAGTATCAGCCATCCTTTGAGATGAATCTCATCTTTGACATGTGTCACAATGGAAAGCTGAGTAATAAGTTTAGGAGTCAAACTTGTTCATTCGAGTCGTCATGTCTTGCTAAGTATTTAGACTTGTCTGCTCAGGAAATTTTTCAAAACATCAATGCCACATTTATTTTGCTGTTTCAAAAATCTAAGGATCATATAACTGTTCATTTTCAGAGCAAAACCAGTTTATAGCTGAGTAAAAAAATTCATAGGTTTTTCTTCTTCTGAGGATTACATAGAGGCTCACTGTTGTACTGTAGTGGATTTCATATTCCTAAGATATATAACAAAAAGAAACATAATCTTTTTTCAGATTCTCTGGAAACATTTTGTATAGTAGGCAATTCTGCTTTAAGAGACTAGATATCCATGCAAGTGTTCTGCTGACATCATAAGGCAGATGAAGTAGTTTATGTTGTCATTAGAATCCTAAACCAAAATTGTATAAAACTTCATAATTCGTAAATTATGTATTCATAAATAGCTGGTATTTATTTTTTTTAATATAATAATACATAGAATGAATTCCTGATTCAGGTCCTTCTTTTTCTATTGAGGCCACCCTTCCCTTTCCCCCAGATAGTTTCCTGACAGTACAATTAAAGCAGCTGCTGGTTAAAAAATAAAAAATATTTCTTTAGTTGGCATCTTTCTTTGCAGAAATACAAGAATGAGCTTTTCTTGAGAGGAAAATATAGAAGTGAGTATGTCAGTGGAGACAGACAAGATAAAATCAGTCTTAAAGCACTATTCATCACAACTGGATCTAAACAGGTAGAATGTAACAACTGGAAAGGAACAAGCTTCTTACAAGAAAGCATAGAACAAGCTGAACAGCTGCTCTAAAGAGTATCCCTTTTAGGAGTTTTAAATTATTTGAAAAAGCAAGCACATTATTTTTTTATTCAACACACAGTGAATCTGGAAAGAAATTATCCAAATTTCAGATTTGTCAACACAAGATCTTCTTAAAGTTTGAAATATTTTAGATGGCAAGCCATGCTTTTATGAATTTTTGGACTGGCATTAGAAAGAACCATTTTTCGAGAATGTCTTCTTCTTGACTCAAATTTCTCTGTGATAGAAGCCTTAGTGATAATTTTATGTTAAGAGAAAATGCTGGTTGGAGATTATGTCCAAACTGAAATTTTGGAAAATTATAAATACTGTCTAGTTTTACATCTTTCCTCTCCATGCCTAAAATCCAATTGCCACAACTACATGGCATTAGTCTAAGATATGGCTCTTATGCATTTTTGAGCAAGTAAGAGATAAGCAATCAAGAGATAAGCTGGTTTGTGCTCATCAGATGTTAAGACAGGCTATTTAAATGGCTTAAGAATATTCAGTGAAAATTTAATTACTGTGTTATCCTTCTTTTAGTACCATTAAAGAACTAAATGAATAATACATTGCACATCTCCTATGATCTCACCCTAACAAAAGATATTCTTCATTAAAAAACAAACAACAGCGTAGCTCACAGCCTTCATAGAGGCTTCTTTAGTAGATCAGAATATTTTTAGAAGGTAACTGGGGATTTCATGCTTTCAAACAGGTTGGCCATGATAAGAACCCTTTAGAATTCCTTCTTTTAAATGAAGGATATCAGCAAACAGCTAGCAGAATAATTTGCAGTTCTGAAATGATACTCCTGATTGTTTAAATTTGTTTTCCTTTTAAAAGAGAGCTTTGCCTGATACTGTAGATTCTTCTCTAGTTAAGTATTGTGCTTAGATTTCTGTAGTGAAATCCACAGCTCCTACACTCAGCACTGGTGTGACACAAAGAAAAGATCAGCAGGGAAAAAAGGAAAGAGCGTTTTTCATGAAATGGCACCAGAGGATCTTGCTTTGGGAAATATTTAAAACAGATGTGTTTACTTCTGATACACTCATAGGTCTGATAACAGTAAGCTGATTAAGTATATACAGAATATCTCTTGTGCCTGCTTCCTTTGAGTGAAGGGTATTATGTTTTCAAATCAAAGTCTAAATTCTGGCAAAGGGAGCAAACTGCATAATCCTATTGAAGGGTTTATACCTTTAACAGCATTTTAACATAACTGTAACTTGACCATTCCTACAGTTCAGCTTCAGAAACAGACATGAGGAGCTGCTTCCCAGCAAAAAATGTCAAAGCTCCTAAGAAATACTTAAAAAAATTTGTTTCCTAATTTTTCAAAATGTTACCTTTCATTTTATAAACAATAAGAAACAGTCCCATCTTGTCTGAGTTTTATAAAAGTGTAAATTAATTCAATCATAAATTCATAGAATTACTGTAAAATAAATCCTATTTGAATATATTTTTTACAGACAGAAGAATGCATATACCTTTCCATCTGATAACACTGCAGATATAAAATGTTTTAGGTGTTGCATGCATTTAGTCAAAGTCCTAAATTGGAGTTCTGGGAAAACCACCTGCAATAGATTGCTGATGTGATGCCAGTTAAGGTCACCAAAGTGTTTTGCTGTAATATGCATTCTCCAGTCACAAAATAAGAACAAAAAATATTTTCAGTTATTGACTAATGCTGCTGGGCCAATTAGGAGCTTAAAAATAACAATGAGTATGGTATTGCTTATTTTATACTCTCAATTCCTCATTAATTTTTGAGAAGCTGCTTGGTACTGACATATAAAAGCCTACAGGGAAAAGAGATTAAAGAAATCTTGGGATCCAGCAGGGCAGTGGAGTAAACTAAAACAGAAGGAGCAAAAAAACAAAGGGCAGAGGAGAGAAACTGCAATTTTTGAGCAGGAGAGCAAAAGGCAGAGCTCCTGGAAATCTATGGATAGGGTGCCTGAAAGGAAGGAACTGATTGTGCAGACTGAATGATACAATCTGGTGAGAAGCTAGTTCTGACTAGAAAAATACCTGGAACAAGGAATTAATGCAGCTGCAAGCTAGAAGCGACCTGGGTGTAGGCAAGCAATTAGAGTAGAAAAGTTTGGGCCAGGGATATGCAAGACTTTTTGTCCAAAAATATCTGAGCTTTTAGCAAGAGACTAAAATAGGAAAACTGAGGCCTTAAAAGTAAAGTATGTAATGATGAAGACCAAGTCTAGGAAAACTGATGGTACTTCAATAGAGAAAGTTTCAGCTGACTAGAAGATAAAATACCAAACCGAAAGATTTATGTCTGGTGGAGCACATTCTTTTCTGAAACTGGAGATGGAATCCAATCTCAACATTTCATCTGTGAAATCCATTGGCAAGTGTCCCAGTACCACAAATACAGGTATATGTTGGCAAGCTTGTTGAAACTAGAAAGTCTGGAATCAGATATGCCCTATATGCATTTATACAGAAGAAGAGTAATGTTAAATGTTGCATCAGTAATTTAAATGTGGGATACAAAAAAGTTTGGATGTAATTTAGGCCTATCCATCTCAAATTTAGCTCTGAGTTTTGTAAAAGTATTATCCCAGCAGCTGCTTTACATCAGCTTCTCAAGATACTCTTGTCTAAGAAAATTTCAATTAAAAAAAAAAAAGACAGGGCAGCTAAAAATCACTGGGGAACAAAAAAAGGCCAAAAAGTGAGAAGATGAAAGGAACATTTTCATTCATTTTTGGTCCTAGACATAATCTGGGATTTATAAGATAAGCAGCCAAACTTCTTTCCTGTACAAATTGTCCCAAATTTTACATGCAAGTTCTAAAACTGTGTACTCACAATTTCCTTTCAAGTCTAATTTGTGGAACTGTATTTATAAATTTACAGTCCAAACTGCAGATCATTTTGAACTGTGTGTATTGGATGGATTGTAACACCATTCTAAATAGACTGAAATGGAAAGTTGCATCCTACATCAACTTGTGCAAGAAGAATGAAATGTTTATTCTCAATGTATCATTCAATTTAGTATGAAATGGAAATTTTTATGAGATTAAATTGGGGATGCAAAAAAAGTTTCAGTGAGTGGTTACAACAATAACCTTAACAAATTGCTAACTGGTTTGGGTGACAGTGATTACTATGGTTCTGACAATTATACAAGATATCCCAAATAGCAACATTAACCATGATTAAACATTGATTCAATGTGTGTAATCACAAAAAAAAAAAAAAACAAAACAACCCAACAACAAACAAACAAACAAAAAAAAAAAGAAAAAAAGAAGAAAAATCAGTTGTACTGTTTTACTTGAGCACTCAGTTTCACTGAAATAACATACATAATTACTGTAATTTAATTGTGACCACCAAATTTTAAGTTTGTTAAATAGTCAAAAGCTCCCTCCCATAGAAACCTTATGAAAGTAAAAGAAGTACTTGGTGGCTGAGGCAAGATGCTGAATCCTTAGCAACATTGTCACTAGATAAACACTTCATGGAGGTGAGTCCTGAAACACATCTTCAGAAAATCTGACACTTGGGCTAAAACCTGCTGGAGTAAATTTCCACTCCATTACACTTAACTACATTTATTTTTGATACTGTGGTTTCACCTATCTTTACAGCAGTGAAAAGCTTGAATGAGGGCAGGAGAAGCTAAGCTCCCAAGGGTTAAGCAGGCACTACAACAGCACAACCCATAAAGTCAAGGATGTATGAACAGCCTGTGATGGGACATGTACATGGATCAGCTGTAATTCCAAGGTCAATCCCTGCTGCAGTTCTGATCCATGCCATCCTCAATTAGTTTGAGCTTACACGTTTTTTGGTTTTTAACAGTTATTTTTAAAGTTATTCTATGATGACTGGGTTCAATTTTAGAATATATGAAAATAAAAAGATCAAGGTGTCCTTCCCATCTGCACATATAACTATAAATTAATACTATGAAAGCATTTGTATAGAAACAAAAAAATCAAAACCATTACTTGTTTTGAGGTAGCATACTTTGTATTAAATCAGCACAATTTGAGATCAAATTCTCTGAATCTTTGTGTGCTGTAAAGATGATTATATAGAACTTCCATGGTAAAACTATGTGCATGATGAAGTATGTGAATAAGCAGATAAGCAGATTAATTAAAAAATTGCTTTTCTTCAGACAATTAAAACAAAACAAACAAACAAAAAAGTCAAGTTTGGCAAGGAAATCCACTAAAATTTCCTTCTTCTAGACCTATTCCTTACCTGAAGAAAGCCTTTTAATACACTGGAACTGGGAAATGATTAAGGTTGTCTGTGAATTTCTATACAATTTATACACTAAAACATTACTGAAAACAAAGCTTAATTTATCCAGGAGAGACACTGCTGCAACAGGCTTAATGAGTAGCTGTAGTATTAGGCACATTACCAATCACCCCTTGGTACAAAATAGGTAGAGTAAATTATGCAGTCTGAAATGAAAAAAAAAATATTTTGCACGGTAGAGTTATAATGAAGTTATGGACCACTTCATTAAGAAAGCTTGTATAAATAAGTATCTGACTATATTTAACTCAGAAAACTTTTAGGGCAGTGTTGCTTCCCCGATAGAGCATGGATAGAATATCTGTGAAATCCTGACCAAATTCAGATGAAAAGAAATCATGCTAGCTTCACAACAAGGGCAATAAAAATGGATTTGATTTAAGCAATTTATAAAGCTGCCTCCTGAAGGCAGCAGAGAGTATTCCCTCAGAAGACATTAGCTCTGGAAGCTTTTCTTTTTAATCTTTAAATCTGGGAAAAGGAACAGGAAGAGAAAGC
The DNA here is from genome assembly GCF_036169615.1 of Heliangelus exortis. Classification (NCBI taxonomy): domain Eukaryota; kingdom Metazoa; phylum Chordata; class Aves; order Apodiformes; family Trochilidae; genus Heliangelus; species Heliangelus exortis. Next base: position 23,523,527 of record NC_092425.1, on the reverse strand, counting down.
ATAAAGAAAAAAAAAAGATTGCTTTACAGCTGACACACACACAGAATAAGAGTGCTGAAGAAGGCTGGTAGATTACATCAGCTTTCAAGGTGGACACTTCATTGCTTCAGATGCTTTTAAATGGTGGCTGGATGGTTGCACTCAAAGAGTTGTGGTCAATGGCTCAGTGTCCAGCTGGATACCAGTGATGAGAGGCATCCCTCAGGCTGCTGATGCTGCTTAACATCTTTGTCTGTGACATGGACAGTGGAATTGAGAGTGTCCTTAGAAAGTTTGCTGACTACACTTAAATCTGTGGTGTGGTTGACAGGAAGGTCAGGTTGGAGGAAAAGGAGGCCATCCAGATGGACTTTGACAGGCTTAAGAGATTGGCACATGCCAATCTCATGAAGTTCAGGAAGGCCAAATCTGTGTTGTACAACTGGGATGGGGTAATCCCAAAACCAAATTCAGGCTGGGTGGAGAATGGATTGAAAACTGCCCTGTAGAGAAGGTTAATGAGAAGCTCAACATGAGCCAGCAATGTGCACTTGCAGCCCTGAAGGGCACCTGTATCCTGGGATGTATCAAAGGCCAGCAAGTCAAGGGAGTTGATTTTCCCCCTCTACTCCACTCTCACTGGCACTACACCTACAGTATAGTGCACAGGTCAGGGGCCTGATGACAGGGAAGGACATGAGACTGTCTGACCTAGTCCAAAAGAAAGCCATGAAGATGATCAGAGGGCTGGAGCACCTCTTCAATGAAGACATGCTGAGAGACCTGGAGCTGTGCATCCTGGAGGAGAGAAGGCTCTGGGAAGATCTTACAGTGGTTTCCAGTACCTGAAGGGGGCCTGCAGAAAAGCACATGAAGGACTTTTTTACAAGGCCTTGTAGTGATAGAAAAAGGGTAATGATTTTCACCTATAAGAGAGGAGAGTTAGAATAGACATTAGGAAGAAATTCTTTATTGTGAGGGTGATGAGAGACTGTCACAGGTTGCCCAAGGAGGCTGTGGATGCCCTGTCCCTGGGACTGTTCAAGGGCAGGTTGGATGGGTCTTTGAGCAACCTGGTCTAGTGGGAAGTGTCTTTGCTCATGAAAGTGGATTGAAACTAGATGATCTCTATGGTCCCTTCCAAGCCATCATTTATTATGATGAGAACAAGCAAACACCCATTGAATTCTGCTAGGCACAGCAATATATCTTCTCCCACCACTTAGCAAAATATTGGCATGATGGTTTGTCTAATTGCCTTAAAAAATTGGTGTGGGTATCAGTTGCAGTTTTTGCTGCTACTGTCATGCAGTCGTAATGTGCAGCTATAAATGAGGACTGAAATAAATGTTTTGGCTGCTATATGTAGGAGATTGACAGAGAATTTCACAGGACTGGAGTGTGACTTGAAAAGTATCCTTTCTGTAATGTTATGTGTAGGAACAAGATTAATGAGCAAATATTAAATAAGTAGATTATGAAAAATTTAAATGTGTGGTCTCTGATGAAACAGTTTATAAGATAAATTAGCTATTTTCATGTACTAATAACTTTATCTCCTTGTTTCCCTGTGGTATGTGGGATTATAACACTTGCCTTTCGCTATGGCAATCTTTAGATTAGTTAAAAATGAGACAGACTTTCAGACAGCAGTGCTTGAAAATACTGTCTCTACTCAATCTAATGTTGTTGAGCAGACCCTTGCTCAGATTCATTCTTTAGCATATGACAGCATCTATATTGCTAAGTCTGCAAACTGTCATGCCTTTTTAAATTACATTTATGACTGCTTCAGTTTAACAGATTTATATACAGATATATATGCAATTCATGTTTGCTCGGGGAAAAAATAGGAAACTTCTGAAATTTTCAAACTTTCAGACATCAGAAAATTTCAAACACAGCAGAAAAATACCTGTTTGAAAACTTTAAAAATGTTTAAAATATCACAAATGTAGTTTTAATGACAGACAAGAACTCTGGTGACTTGGAATTCAGGCTTTAATTATATACAATTAAGTTGCTACATCTAGAATCATCCAACCCACACATTCCAGTGTTACAAAAAAAAAAAAAAAAATTTGAGAACCTTCCTGACACTTAAACTTGACTTTTCATGCACACACCCTGGTATTTTACAAACCTTTGTATTGGCTCGGAGTACTACTAGGCAGTAAAGTGGAGTGGAATTTTTCATTTCAGCTACAACTTTTGGAAAGACACTGAGTGCTCATAACTCCAGATGAAGTGAAAGGAACATGCAGATCTTTAGCAGTCATCATATTCAGTGCAGAGGAGCACTTATAATAGCTGGTGGCTGTCAGGATGGAAAGGAATAGTGCTGCCATTCTGACCCTACAACCACAAGTAGGTTTAGAGCCAGAGGTGAGCAGGAAATATGTTTACCCTGTTCTGTACCACTGATATTTCAAAACATTTCCCTCTTTTCCTCAGGTTAAATGTTAAGATTGCATAGGGATATGCCCTTTTAAAAGATAGGAAGAGACAGATCTGGTACAAGACTGCTTGCATGTTCAGTGGAGGTGTGGGAACCTGCGGAACCTCTCCCTGTCTGCATCACAGCAGAAACCAGAACGCAGTCCTTCTTCTGCATAAATGTTCTCAGCAACACCTACAAGATGACAAAAAAAAAGCCTCGACCCAGACATATCGTCTGCCCCTTTTCCAGATTTTCATCTTGAAATTTGGAAATGTCTTCCTGAATAAAAGATTTAGAAATATAGTTCTCCAAAAGTGTCATAAAAAAAAAAAAGGTCAAGGGGCTGAGATTACAGGCTGAGAATGTCTGTGATCTTTTGGAACAAGCCATAAAATTTCCTTGTCATAACAATGGAAAAAATGAAACAAAACCCAATCCAACCAACCAATCAAAAACAAAGCCAGAAAACCCCAGCCTTTTCTTTTAAATTAAATTAGACATTTAGTAGTTATTGAAAGCCTTTGCACTTTTGCAGGTGGCATTTTAGTTTCATTAATGCATCTTATTTTCTAAGGAGGAAATTTCTATCAGATTTATCTAGTAATGTCTTAGTATTTATTACTGTTTTGCTGTCATATTGTTTAGCTTTATTCTTCTTTATAATAATGACCACTTTCAATTGCACCAGAATAACCTGTACCAATGATGGCTGTTACATTACAAACTCAGGAAGGTTAATCATCATTGCCTAAGGTCATTGAAATAAAGATAACAGTTACTTTTGTTGCACCTAATCTTTCATGAAACAAAAAAATATAATTAATATGGATTGGTTTCCCTGGCATGTTTAAGGTATTCATCTTTGTTGAAAACATTAAGAATACATTGATCTAAGAAGGTGTTCAAACAGTTAAGCCATGCTTTTCAATAGTCTGCCCCCTCTCAAAAATAGTGTTAGAATTGTCATTTTTGATCCCTTAATACATCAGCCTTAATACACCTTGGCCTTAATACATCAGTCACATTATGTTGATGTAAGACTTTACTATTTAATCATTATTTAAAAGAAACTTACATAACATTTCAGACTCATATTTATTTTCTCATTTTTGCTGTCCTATGTGCCATCAACTCCTACAAAGATCAGATGATTATGGGAAGGATAGAGTTCCATGGCCTCTGCTTCTCTGAAAATAAATTTCATTTACTGTCATTTCTGTGCTGAACAAGACACTGAATCAGCAAAACTGGATTAAATTAAACTGAGCTCCTTTGTCCATTATTTCAGTGAACTTTGTTTTAAAAAACCTAAACACCTGCACTTTTTTTCAGTGAAGCAGAAAAAAGTTTTAGAAGCATTACTTTTTAAAAGGCTGGCAGTGATAACCTTAGTACATTTGAGCATGTCATCACTCACCCTGCAAGATGGTCCTAACATATCTGGATAATTCTCTTAGCTGTTTCTGTTTCTTGATCTTCCCCTGTGTGTACCTGAGTACTGCACGACCATTCCAAAACAAACCTCAATCACAGTACACTTTCACAAGAAAGTATTTTTTTTAGGAGAACTTTTGATGCTTGTGTCAAGAGGCATTTCCCCACTCCTTCCTTTGAGCTGACATTGATCGGAATAGCCGAGATTTGCAAGTGTTGAACTTTAGCTTTGAAACGTTTGATCTACCCACCCACAAAGAATTCCCCTGGAAAGATACAGCTATCACAGCAGTTCTCCAGCTTGCTACTGAGTATAACAGCCACTTATGATCACTTCATGAGCAAAAAGCCACAAAGGAATCCTGAAGTATGTCTAGATTACCTTATAGCAGCTATTGTAAATCAAATAGCCCCCTTTTTGTCCATGCAGTTGCTGCAAACCCCCGGCTCTGCTATAGTATGAATAAAGCTATTTGGGACAGTTTTGTATTTCAAATAGAGTTTTCAAGATGACCAGCCCTGAATTAGGTAATTTGTTAATTTACACATAGGAACAGCATCAAAATTGTCACTGAACTGCCAGCATCTCCTGCACAATTGGGCACTTTGCATGTGTCACTCTCCACCTGAGTTTTTGAGCAGTAGAACACAGAAGAAGCTGCTCCAGTAACTGTGATCTTCAAAAAACCCAAAAGGTTTGGATGTTACTCCAACAATTACCAGTGCAGGTGTGTAATGTTTGGTTCAGGCAAGTGGCACAAAAATAAACAAGACCTTAAGCTTTTCATTTGTCATTATCACTTGTCTCAATTCACACAGACTGACTTCTCATGCCTTAGTTGTTTCTTCTGCAATTAAGACCTTTGCTTTGGTTTAACTTAGTAGTTAATTAAATGGGAATGGTGACTCCTGTGTTCTCCTGTGTTCTCACTTAAAGACCTTCAGCCTGAACCTAACCCAGATATGATTCTCTTCCCTCTGAGAAATGACTGTTCCTCTTCCCTCTGAGACTGGGAAGCAGTCTGTGCCTCAGTTGTTGTAGAGAATAAGGGTTATTCAATCATCATGCAAAACTCCTGAATTTCCCTGCTTTCTGCAGGATCCCAAGCTTTTGAAATTTCACAAAAGATCTTGTGTACAGCATTTTCAATTTGCCATGTCATGTTCATAACAATGGATATTTCAACAGCTGGCCTATATCTTACAGGTCAAAATAATACATAATTCTGGTTTCTAATATCTAATAATGTTCCATTTTAAGCTAAAAAATGTGGTACCCTTTCTCCTCTGAAATATTGAACTACACCTTTTCCTTCTGCACAATATATCTGAGAAATCTGTCAAAAAAAGTAATTGAGAGAATCAATAAATCACCACTAAGGAATCAGAAGCAATGTGCATTACTGTTAATTTTTCAAACCCAAAACATCAGAAGTATCTTCCCCCATAGTGAGACTTATGTAACATTTGAACCTCTCTTTAAAATGCATAATGAACTGGAAGGATTTATCTTTTATAACCAAACATTTAGAAAGCTTCTCTCCTAAATGTTATTATTCTGGTACATTCAGCTATTTAAAAAGAAATGTTTTAAAACATCTGACTGTTAGTAGGAGCTTTATCTGTCTGCCAGTGAAATGAAGGGTCCATGTAGGTTTAGCTTTTAATAATTAACATCACATATGGAAAGCTTATCTTTCCATACCTGACCACATTTTTTTATCCCTGTTCCCTGGTTATAGTGGTAATCATGATTTCAGTAATTTTTGAAAGAAACATTTTATCTTCTCCCTTTTTTGATCTATACAGGCAGACATCAGGATACAACTTAATATTAACAAATAAAAAGCTAGAAGGTTATCTAAAATGCTAGATAGTTTCACTGGATGAATGGAAAGTTAAAGGCATTTCCTATGCTTTCTAAAGACTTAGTTCCCAGGTGTTTCTCCACCACAAATTCCTTCTACTGTCTAGTGTCCTGGAGAGAAAATTCTTGCTGTGAAAATACTGCTGCTGTTTAAAAAGAAGCAAGTCCCCAGACCTGAAAAATGATCTACTTGCTTCTGGTTTTGTGTGGGGCTTGTTTAACTTCTGTAACCTGTCTACTGAGCATATTGGCAAAAACACCATCTAGTGAAAGACTCACATGTTAGATGAGCTGAGACATCTCACATTCTGGTTCTTTCGCACCTCAGAGAAGTAATTCTGCAGGCCAAACTCTGCATTGATATTAATAGGATTTTAAAGGTCAAAACCAGAAAACAACAAGAAGAAAAAAAGTCAAAAACAGTTCAGAACTTGATAACATATAAGAGAGGAACCAGAAGTAGGAAGGCAATGGAATTTGTTCATATTTAGAAGTCACATTTTTCTAATTTGATGTGCTGTCAAAGTCAGAGTTGCTGAGGTTAACAGTCTAACAGTCAGACTGTACTCAAAAATCTTTTTAAAAATCATTTGCATTAATAGCTGAAGTCTGCAATGATTACATTCTCACTATATCCAATGTTTATTTTATTCAAGGGTAAAATGGAAACATTTCATGAATATCAAGTGGTAATCATGTAAAGTAATATAAGGACTGGTATAAGCAAAACTCAAAGGTTATAAAACTGTAACTTTAAAATATAGTAGTGAAAGGAGAACTACAAAAATATTCAGGTATCTAGTTTTAAGGCTTACAAATATATTAGGATGAATTCTACTCAAAGGATGGTTCTTCATGTTTCTTTATTTTCAAGTTATCACTTTTTTTGTCAGTTATGGTAATATAAATGTCCATAAGCACACAAACCTTTACAATTATGAGGCTTTATTTAGCTCAGTTTTATAACTACTGTATTCATAAAAATGCCGTGTGCTCTTTAAACTAAGTGCAAATTTTAGTGCATTGTTATTACACTATCATCAAAATGAAATTAAATAGTTAAAATGTTTTAAATGCATTTTCCTTTAAAACTATAATATAAAAGATACATGTTCTCTCCTCTAAGATATGTGGAAATTTCAGCAATGAATCAATATAAGGCACTTCTCAAACTCTTCTCTATAGTGAACCATTCACGCATAGTTTTGTTGATTATTGTTGGTTCTTGCACCTGAGCAGCTTTACAATAATGCAGCAGCTGGGGAAAAAAGTCCACTATGTGATCTCTACTAATAATTGCATTATTATAATAAAGCCCAAATGTTCTAAGTACATGAGTGAAGGCTGAAAGGTATGCCTAGCACAGAGTGCATTTACTCCACTCATATTACCAGAATAGTCTCTGCCTACTTTAGTATCTCTTCTCCTCTCCTTCCATCGCAGTTTTTTTACAGAGAATTGCTAGGGGATTGTAAAATTGAAGTAGATGGCTAACAAAACCTCAGGGCTGAGCACAATTCTGTTTGGAGAGGCAAGATCAAATGAAAAAATGCCTAAAAGCTTTATTCATTTCAACAAATCGGGAAATCTGGTCCTCTCAGCTTTCAACAGAGTTGCTAGCAAAGCTTATCACATAGATATTTTACACTACTATGCAATATATTTATTAGCTAAGGCATTAAATGCACCTTTGTTGAAGGAAAGAATCACTACCCCAACAACACAACCAACAGGGATTAACAGTCTCAAACTGCTGTGAAAGATTCTCTACCCTTTTACAAGACAAATATTCCAAGAACAAGAATTTTTTAGAATAACTTTTGGTGTTGGCTAATCTTTGTCTAGAGTTTCATCACTCCAGAATTAGCCCAGATGATAAAATGCTGAGATTGTCTTCATTAAAAAATACTCATGTTTAAGAAAAAATTATCCTAAATCTAATGTGTTCCAAGTAGTGTACAATTCCCTGCTCAGACCACCTTTATACTCAAAGGAAGCAGAGGAGAGGAAGAGGAAAAAAATGAAAAAAAGAAAATTAATTAACACCCAAATAGAAAACTATGCTAGGTGTGACTTGAAAAATGAAAAGGGTTCATTCAAGCCAATCAAGAAAGAGATTTTAGGGGAAAAATATTCCTGCAGTGTCTTGCAGCACAGGAATGACAAATGTGAACTGAGGTGTTCCAAAGCAAGACCAAAGAGGGAGTAGTTAAATACAGCTACTTACTGTTAGAAGGAACAGTGCTTGCTCCTTGTCATTGGGAGGCTAGTGGGAGAGCAAAACCAAAGCATCAGCCAGTCTGTTTTTCAGTCTGGCACTGCCCAGCAAAGTAGCCAGTCCAGCTCTCCCTTGGATGTTCTTCAGTTGTGTAGTATGGACATCATAACTGAGAGAGCAAGATTTGCTCTATCTTTCTAGCAGATGTAGCATAATGTTTTAAGTACCACTTATATTCCAGTAACAAAGAAGCTAAATCAAGCAGTGAAATGCCTGTTGGTATCACACTTCATAAAAAAAACAAACAAACAAACAAAAAAAAGTTCTTACAAGCTTTTTTCTCTCAGGCAAAGAAAAAATACACAGTTTACTTAGTTTACTTGAAGTGACATTGTCTTGCTTATATTTCATTGCTTCATTCAGTTATGCTCATCTGCTACTGGTTGGGTTTTTTTCTTTCTCTAAAAAGCAGATTAAAAAGGCAATTTAGCCACAGTCAGAATTCTCTGTGACTGTCTTGAGATTTTAGGAACATACATGTTACCCATGTCATGTTACATGTTACACACATGACCTATGTCACTTTCTAGTTTTATAACATCACTCTGAATACCACCATCTCAGATTCTCCTCACTCAGGACATGTAGTCAATAAGGTGTTAGCCTCTCTTCCTGTTTGTTAATAAGGACAGAAATTGAAATTATTCCTAATGCCACTCTTTGTCACATCAAAAATCTTCAGCTGGAGCCTGGAACTCAGCAGCAATGAAATGAGAAGACATCAAAGTCTTTGCATACAAGTGTCTGGCTCTAAGTAAATGCACTGCATTTCTCTACAGAGAGAAATAGGCTCTCCAGAGCTCTATATTTCTCTATAGAGAGACATAGAAAAGGAAATTCCTTCTTAAACCTCATAGTAAGGGATTATCAAGAGCCAGAGAGCTTTAAGCTGTATGGACTTCACAATTCAGAAAATCCCATGAGGTAGCAAATACTGCTAGTGTTGAGAAGGTAAATTCACATATGAAAAAAGCAAGACAGAGAACCAGTTGCCCCCATTCACAATCTAAAGCACGCTGATTTATGGCCTGCATGGCAAAACCCAGATTCCCTCCTAATTCCATTAAATTTCTGTCCACTCTTGTATGATTGTATGATTGTATTATCATACCATCTGTACAGAAAGGGGGGGAGTCTGACATTTAAGCAAACTAGACACTTTCTTTAAAAAATCTTATTTAATGCAATATTTCATGGCTGATTAGTGCAATAATCTATGCAAAGGTCATTTATTTTGAGAGTGTCTGAATCATTAATTGTATTTTTTTTTAAATTTTGACTTGTTCACAAAAAAGATGGGGTTTCTCTATTCTCTGCTCCATCATAAAATTTTGAGTGCTCAGTTGTATGTCTGTAGTTGAAGAGAATAGATTATTTCTTGCTTTAAGAAGAGAATCTGTATGAAAAAATGTGGACCTGCTTTTCAGCTTCTCTGAGACTTTTATGAAGTGCTTAGGGATAATAAATAATGCAAGACTTCAGTTTCTTGCAAACTGTTTTGATCTCAAAATCTAACTGGTTAGTAAAATTTCACAAGTATATTACAGGGATTCAAATGGTATTAGTCCATAAAGTTTACAAAACTCACTGCTTCTGAGTTCCATAATGATGTTTATCCTTCAGTCAAATTGTTTATTTCTTGGTGTTTAACTGAACAGAATATTGTTTTCTATAATTTTCTCAGCTTGATGTTTTTGTTTTTTTTTTTTTAAATATGGTTTCCAGAATTCTAATAAGAATTTAATGAATTTTCCAAGTGTGGATATTCATCTATTTTCAAATTAGAAAATCGTCTTTTATATCCTGTCTTCACACAGAAGAAACTTCATTGGCTTCTGAGGGAATTTTCTATAATTGGAGGCACTCTTGTTTTCTTGAAATCTGTTGCACCTTCATGAAGGCACAAGATGTGTGCAAATCAGTGTAATTTTTCACTGAACAAAAATTTTTGGTAACTTCACATTACTGTGTGAGATATGCTATCAAGTGTGAGATTTGGTTTTTTTTCTGTATTAAAAAAACACAAATACCCCGAAGAAGTCTGGTGTTTAAGTGACGGACATGAAGGAAAAAAAAGTATACATTTTGAACATTAAGGTTTCATTACTCTTATTTTCATTCTCTCACATGTCTTGTTCAGGATAGACAGATCCTCAAAGATCTCCTGGTATCACAGACTGCCTGGGTCAAAGGCAGGAAGAACTGGGTCAAAAGCAGGCAGAAAGGACCTCCTTTCTTATGACCTTGTATGGCTGGTTTGACAATTCATTACATTTCTTCCAGCACAGGACTTTGTCTGGAAGTATCAGCATCATATCCTGAAGATTATTTTTTACATCACATCTCTCAAAAAATATTTTTCATCACCTTATTTGTGTTTCAAACAGAATATATGTGTTTAAATTTTTTTATTTAATTTAAAATATTTAAATAATTTAAGTATTTAAATAAAGTTTCCATTAACAGATATTGGAGTAAAGACAATATCCCCTACATTCAGTCTGGAACCCAAGTAAGGTCTCCAAACTCCTGTAAAACCCAGGACCATACAAATGTATAATTAAAGCTCGGGCTTATCTCTTTATTTTCACTTATTTCTATTTTATTTGACCACTTCCAGTATCTTTAAAAATAGTTTTGAATTTCAGAATATCAGACACATACTGAGAAAAATACTTTCATCTCACAGTCCTGTAACAATTTTGGAGGTGTCCCTACTCCTTTAATTAAATAAAACTAGTAGTGACCCTCTCACCAGAATGACAACACAGATGGTATAAATTGAGAGAAAAAACATTCCACCTCAGTGAATGCCACCTGCCTAGGTAGCTGCTTAATAAGTAAATAACTTCACTGAGTGAGTCTACCTGAACAAACAGAGATGTGTTTGTAAATCTATGGAAACTTCTGCTGGCTGGAAGCAGGTTCTCTGAATATTTATTAATTATTCACTGACATGAAAGGTCCAGAATTTTTGCTAAAGCTCATAAATACTGTCAAGGTTCATTGAAAACACAAATTCTAGGTTTCTCTGCATGGAGTCACTGTGTGATAGAATTTTTTTCTAAAAAAAGGATCTCTAAGAACCTCTTAATATCCCAGGAACTAACCTGTGTCCTTTGGACTAACAAGGTTATACTAGCAAATACGAAAGAAGGAAAATTCCCCAAGCTTCCTGGTTCCATCCTGGTTAAACAAAATGGAAAAAAAAAACACAAAAAAAACCCCCCCAAAAACCCAGATGGCTCTTTCCAGTATCCTAACACTTTTGTTTACAGTAAAAGTTAGTAAAGATGAATTAAATAATATACAATTAATTATAAAAGAATATTAGATTAAAATGCCATAAAAATAAAACATTACTGTTTTACATTCAATGTTTTACTTCTATTGGAGTAGGGATTAAGGTTCATTATGAATAGTAATATTCATTCCTACACAGGAAGAAGGGCAAAGTACAAGGACCATTGAACACTACATTTTTCCAATGTTACCTAATTATAAGAACACCTGTGCTGAATAACTTTCAACTGATATATTTGCGGAGTGTTTAATAGTCCTTAAAATTCCTCATTTCTTAACAGTAATGGGCCACTGATGTTTGCACATTAAGTTGTGTAAGAAATATACTAGCAGAAATTGCTCAAAAGACTTATTTTCATTACATCATATTTCATACATTATATCTAACCAGGGGTTTCTAGCACTGTGCTTACCTGAGATCTATACTAATAAGCATATTAAATATTAGTGGATATTCTGTCTCATTTTTTGTTAAGGGTGAAGTGTTTTGTCTTTCCTACAAAGAACTCATTCTAAGGGCAAATAAAACAGTGACTCAGTTAATCAGCTCAGAGGAATTATTTGCATACCAGCAAGCATGTTGCTTCCAGAAGCATGATGCTTCTAAAATGTTAAAATGGAAACTTTTCCTTGCCTTTTCCTTCTCCTGCTCCTTCTTGCTGTCTGTTGTTTTTCTTTTCTTAGTACATGGTGCTCCTTACCCCTTAGCAGACTAAGTTGCTAGAGAAATTGGAAATAATTATTTCTGGCTGCTGGGTATTTAAGTGTAATATAAAAATTTATCCTTATTTTATTTTACACCTCAAGCCTTAGCAGTAGGTGATCATTACAAAACCAGAAATAAAGGTTTATCATAGCTCTGGAAGAGTCACACAGACAATTGCTAGTGGCTATTAATCTTCTCTTGGCTCCTCATATCTGTTTAGTTCCTCTGAAGTTAAGATAAAAACTAGGTCTAGTGGTTAATTAGATGAAAGCCAGAGAGAGTCAGGAAATACTTTTAAAGGTATTTACCTACCTAACTTTCACAGAAAACTTTTTGTTTGCATAACTCTGCAGTATGCTAGCAAGCCAACCAAATAGCAGTGGGCAGCTGTAGAGGGGTTTTTGTGGGTTTGTGTGCGTGTGACAGGAGTTCAGACACGCTGCAGTTCAGACAGTTGCCAAGATTATTACAGAAGTTTCTGCAAACTGCATTGTAGAGAAAATGATACTATGGTCATAATGGTCCATTACAGTTAACATAAATTTAAACTTACTGTTTTCCTTTCACCCTGGAATCCCTCTGACTGCTACTGGAAGCGTCTGTGAACCTCCTTTGTCCATGTGGCCATCTCTCAAGTTGTTCCTACCAGTAATCTCTTTCCTTCAGTAGTTTAATAAGATGCTGGATGGTCCTGTTTTCTCTGGAAAACTGGTGTTTCTCTATTTAGATCAGAGTTTTTGCATGAGATAGAAAGGCCCCAGAAATACTTTGTGGATTTGTTAGGGGAAGCTGTATCTGGTCATTTATCTTTAATGCTGCATTTTGTTTTAAGAGTTAGCCTCAGAAACAAGGCAATAATGTATCTGTGTATGAGGAAAACAACCAGGAATCTAAACAGAGCATAAATGTGGTATATAAATTATAAGAGCATATTAATGGGGTATTTAGAAGATTCTTTAGTTTTGTCTGCTTTAAAAAAGAATGTGTATGGATCCAGATGCCAAATTAGTATCTCGTAATATGGAATTCACCGTTGCTCTAATTTACACTGGACCATAACCAGAATTGTTATGCTTGGAATTTCCAACTGACACTGTTGCTATGAAATGGTCCTTGTTTTATGATGACCAGAATGTCAGCAGGTAGTTCTTATGCCATGGTGAAACTTTTCTGTAATTTATCACTATTAAATACAGACCAGAATGCGTTTTTTTTAGGCTTTTATTTTACAGAACTTACTTCATCATTTCACTGCGTAGAGGTAAGGGCAGCTAGTATTTGTGTGTATTTCAGTTCTCCCCACAGACTATTTAAATTTCTCATGTACAGGCTATAAGTGAGCAGCCTCTTCTCTTGTCTGCTTGACAACACTGCTGCTCAGGTTTGCTTTTGTATCTGACCTTCTTTGATCATACTGCAGCAGGAGAACTATGTCAGTGATTTTAGGAGCATCTGAGAATATGTTGATTTGCTGATTACTCTGAATCTTTCAAGAACGGGACTTTCTTATTTAATTACCTAAATTTCTGTGCTAATTCTGACTGGGTTAACCGAGTTAATTTTCATCATAGTAGCTAATATGGACCTAGGCTTTGGATTTGTGCTGGAAACAGTGCTGGTAATATAGGGATGTTTTAGCTCTTGCTGAGCAATACTGACACAGAGTTGAGGCCCTTTATGCTTCTCATCCCACCCCACCAGCAAGTACGGTGGGGGTTCACAAGAAACTGGGATGGGACACAGCTGGGACAGCTGACTGCATGTGATCCAAGAGGAATTCCATATGACATCGTGCTCAGCAATACAATTAGCAGGAAGGTTGGTGGGAAAGGCATCGCTTGGGAACTGGCTGGGCATCTGTCAGTTCCTGGTGACCTATTGTTTTTATCTCCACCACCTTTCTTTCTTGGATTTCATGTGTCTCTGTTACTTATCTTTTCATTACATTTTAGAATTATTATTATCATTATCGGTCTTTTATTTTATTTCAATTATTAAACTGCTCTTATGTAAACCCATCAGTTTTCTCACTTTTACCCTTCTAATCCCTTTCCCTCATCCTCCTCAGGGGGACCCGAGTGAGTGTCTGTGTGGTGCTTAGTTGCTGGCTGGGGTTAAACCATAACAATTTCTCAAAAAAATTTTGAATTTTTATTTTGTGTCATTGTGGCACAGTAGCAGCTCTTTCTGTATGTTTATATTCTTAGTTAAATGAAATGTATTTTTTCAAACATGATTCACAATGCTTGGAAAATCTTTGTTCTTCTTAATGGCTTTTTAGCAGGTGATATTTGTGATAACTTCAATCTTGTTTGTTATTTACCAGGTGTCTTACTGTATTAATTGCTCTTAGAATTCTTATTTGCATAGACTGAAATTTAGATTTCTATTTAAGCTATCTGTAACCTGAGAGCTTGAATTCTTTCTGAAACTGTTCAAAGCTTGTGGTCATATATTTTTCCCCCTTACACCCACTTCTTGTCAAAAATGTCACTTAAACATATGTTCACACTCTCTAGAACTTCAAAAATGTGTGTACTTCTACTAAAACAGCCTGATTGCTGGACACAAACCAAATGGCAGTCTGAGAAAACAGCATATTGGAAAGAGGGTGTTGACTGTGCCCCACGTACATATGTGCTATGAGTTTTTAAGGGCACTTGCCAGACTACTACAGGTGCAAAAGGTATAGGAAAACATTTGGCATCAACCAGTTCTTTCAGAATTTTTCCTTGTGTACACAGTGGAAAATATTAATTTCTTGTATAATGGTTGTATTTCTTTTGGTTTATGCAGACATGAAGAGGTCTGTTTTTTTTGTGTTTTGTTTTGGGTTTTTTCCCCTCTTCTGTGAGTGTTTACCTACTGCTCATTTTCATTCCTTGCTTTGAGCTTGACCAGTCATATTTCTAGGGCAAGCGTGACATGCCCTGAAGCAAGATCAATGGAGTAGCTGTATTAATTCTGGACATTATCCACTCAACTAGGTACTCCCTTTCCTCTGGAAGATGTTTTTGTACACTTTACACTTCCTTAATGATACCATTTTCACACAGTTCCAATAAAAGAAAACTTATGGTCATGCTGAATACCCTTCAAACAAGTATTCCTCTGAGGTGAAATTTTGACAGATGTCTGTTTCCATCTTTGACATGATCATATGTCCAGTTCATATTGAGGGCAACATAGTAAAGTTCTTTTACCCTAGTTCAGTCTGACTTTGAATTTAACTACCACCACCTCTGGCAATATGTCACCTTGCATTCCTGTTACCACCTTCAATTAAATATAATAGTCTGTTTGCTTTCCCTCAGACTGATAGCTGCCTCTGAGGTAATACTACCCATCATTTTCCATTAAGAATTCTTCCTGCTACCGTCATTCTGTTTCCACATTTTCAAACTTGACTGATGCTTTGAACACTGCAAAGTTATATCATACACTGTCATTCTTATCTCCTTTCCAAATACTCTTTCTGCTCTTACTTGTGGTCCAGAGCCTGTTCTTTATGTGCTCTGACTTTGAGAAATGTTTCAGGTATCATTTTTGGATTCTTTGTCATGTATTTCCTTGTCTGCTTTGGTCATGGAGTCAGCAAACCTGACCTTTTCCCTATCAATTTCGGTTTGAGTTGGATACTGCCTCATATTTTTCCTGGTTTTATTGCATTGTTAATCATAAACTGGGAGCTTTGCATCACTTAGGACCTAGGACTACCCATGCAGCTTCGTCTCTTCAGTAGTGTTCCATCTTCCTCTGCTGAAGCTCCTCAAAAAATGCTGATCTTCAGAATTCATTTGCACTTTCTTCTGGTTTTCATCTTATTTTTCCTTCATGTCCTTGTTTAAAAATGTATAATCTGTTAGGTTTTTGTTTGGTGGTTTTTGTTTGTTTTTTTTTTTTTAATACTGAGGCTATGCCTGTCAGAATTCCATGTGTCAGAAAACAGTAGTGGTTGAGTAAAAATAAAGACCTAAAATATGGAAGAAATAATGGAAATGACAGAATAGTTCAGTTCTTTTCTTTCCAAATGCAGGTATCTGACAATTTAGCTCATCAAATCAAAGTATTGGGGAGAATTATGCAGAGAGACACCTAGCCAATAAGTCCATGCCTCAGGGCAAGATGTTGTGGTTGGTCTCATCCTCAGTTAAAGCTTGTGTTGCAATCCTCTCCTTAGGCATCTTTTCTGGATTTCCTTTTCCAGGTATTCTGTGTGTGAATAGGTCTACTTGGGGCAGGAAGAGTCGTTAATCCTTTTTTGAATAATAGTAAAGATCTCTGAAGACCTTTTGTTGTGGCGGGTTTTTTTTGTTGGGTTTTTTTGTTTTAATTCTGTTTCCTCCAACCATCCTGTCCTGCCCTCCACCCCCTTCATTTTTTTTTTTCAGCAAAGATCTCTTATTTCTCTTGTTCCAATTATACTTCAAGTGTTGATACAGAGCCCATTGCTCTTTCAAGTGCTTTACTACAAATCTTAATCTGTTTCTGCACCATATTCTTGAAAGTTTCTTTGGACTTTCTATAGTGAAGGATGATTGAGTTGTCCTATTTCTCCCATAGCAACTATTTTAAATTAGTTCCTTAAAAACTCTTCCAATAATTTTATGAATGTGCCTCAGATGATAGTGTATAATTTTTCTCTATTTGACTGCAGATTCTACTGGAAAATCTAAAGACAGAACTTGATCCATAGCCAATTTCTGTGTTGCAGTTTTCTTACCTCTATTCTACCATTCCCTTCATCAGGTTCTCTTCTGTATTTCTCATATAACCAAGAAAAACAAACAGAACTGCTTTGTTGCCTTGCAAGAACCATGTATCTAAGAGAAGCGCTTGATAACGTGGTTTTGTTTAAGACTCAGAGCAAATGTTTTTGATATGTCTCTAAATTTGAAAGTGGTTTTTTACCTCTGTACAATATTTCCATTTTCTACAGTAAGATCTACTGAATAAGAAAAACAGGACTTCTACCTGAAACTGTTCTCCATAAAATTCCCAGATGTGATACTAAAAATGACTGTCAAATCTTGAGCCCTGAAAGAACAGTGTTTTGCACTGGGAGGTGCTAGTCAGTTATGATGCCAAGTAACAAAGGAAATCAGACTCTCTAGAGTCTGTATCATTAAAATATAATTTAAAGTACTATTTTTTAGAACTAAAACATTATGGAAGTGAGAATAGTGTAGATAATCTTCTGGCCTTTCAGATGCTGTAAACCCAAACTATGCAGCACCAGACATACTTCCAGCCAGACTGAAGCACATCATACAGACTCCATCTGTAGAATGAGTAAACATATTTTGGTCATTTGAGCTACTACTGGGTTTTCTTACAAGTGAAAAGCTCTATTCATAATTTTTACAGTCAAAAAGAGAGGATGTTTGCATGAGAATTTTTTGATGCACCTTTATATAAAGGCAATTCAGGAGTTGTATTTGCTGTAACCAATAGGTGGTTGCCTGCAGGATCCTCATCTACAGTGAGCTGACTGAGGTTATCCTGTGGGCAAGGTGTTTGTGCAGCCCAGCATCATCCTGAATTGTACAGGCAGTGCAACACAATGCAGCACAGACCTGGTCCTACTCAGGTTAATTGTTGAATGGATCACAAAGCCCTCCACATACAATGGTCTTCTGGGGAGGATCACTACAAATAGTTATTTTTAGAAACTCTAAAAATTGTCTGTGTTTGCTATCTTTCTTGTGAACAAAGAGGCTGAAGAAAGTTCTGGTTTGGAAGCTAAAATATCCTTTCAAACATTAACTGCTTGCCCCCAGGTGACGGTTGAGGTACAGAAAAGAAGTAGTGAAAAGTCTTGTCCTCCCCCCCCTGCCTGCAGAATTCTTGTTTGGTGAATAAAGGATTCAAGTCATTACATTGTCAAACTGTCAGCTTCTCTGTGCATGAAGGAAGGATTTCAAAATTGCCTAAGCAGGATGTGAGCACTTAAGAAGATCAGGTTCTTTTGAAAATCCCAGACTAAATTGATATGATTTTGATGGATGTCAACATTTTTTCTCTGCTTTTATGAAAAATAATAATAAAAAGCTTTCTTCCTGCATATTTTCCTCTTTGCTGGAACAGAATATCACTATTGTATATTAGCTTTTATTTTTGCCCACCTCGAAAGTTTCTTAACTGAGGAAAATCTACATTCTGAAATATGTCTATCTCAAAACCAGACATGCCTGACCTACTTTGATGATGGCTTTCAGGATGACAGCAAGCAGTGCAGTACTGTAATAAATGTTCAGAATGCAAGTTAACAGTAGTTCATAAACTTGTTTCTTGATTATTGTTATTCTATGCAGTAGTTTTAGGAAACTGTTTTAAATATCCTGTAACTGAATTCTGAGATGAGTAACAGTAAAACACTAACATTAGCTTGTTAGGTAGTACTAGAGCTCAAGTGCTTTACAGAAGAACTTGTAATGGAAATAATCAGAGACCCTAAATGATGGAAGGGGGGTGGATATCTGATTATAACTCCCTCCAAAAATTCTCAGTTTACTTTTTACCTAGTGCCTGTTCAAATGGATACTTCAAGTTGAAAAGACAATTTGATTTGGGTTTTTTTCTTCAAAATACATTTTTTGAGGAATAGCTTGCAAAAAAAGATTGTGTTAATGTCGTTATATAATATTCACACAGGTTCCCATCTGTTCTTTAGGGAAAGACACTATAGATCATAGATTCTACTTCTTGTATTGGGCCAAATGCTGCCCTTAGCTATGCCAGTGGATCACATCAAAGCCCATGAAATGAGTGATTTTCCAGTGGTAAAACTGAGGGCAGATTTTGCCCTACTGACCTGAAGTATGTAGGCAGTTGAAGAAAATCATGAGATCTTTTGATCTGCTTACAACCTCTTTAAAAGTACATGGAATCACCTGGCAGAATGAAGAAATATTCAGGAGAATACTTCTGTGATCTAAATGACTTAATAACTGTCCAGCTGATTCTTTAATTCATAGTGCTATGTACTACATTATTACGTTTTATAATGTAGCCCTGAGAATGTGTGCCCTCTTGACCTTTATAAGTATCTTAATCCAGAAATTTTTCCCCACAGAAGATGCATAGAAGAACTATAGCAACTAATAATTAGGTGAAAACTTGTCTTCACATGTTTATTTTTATGTTAAGTGATCAAAATTTTTTGTTTTTTTATATTATGCATTCATTTTAAATTTACAGAAATTTGGAAACTTTATAGAAGCATCTACAAAAATCACTTCTAATGTTTGCAGCCAGTCATTTCATCACCGAGTTCCTTTGTTTTCTATTAAGCTTTCAATATTTTTCTCTTTTAAGAGACAGGACCTTCCGAGTTGTGCTGAATCTTAAACTCTGATGTAGAATTCCTGTGCTGAAGCTGTACATAACAAAGGTATCATAGTCCAAATCCATTCTGTTAATCCAAACTGCTTGCATAAGAAATCATCTGAACACTCAAATAATTTCCCAGGTCAGCCCTGAAAACCATGCAGCCTGTGGTGAACCTTTCTTACCTGTGAATTGCTGCTGGAAATCTTCACTCCTCTTGCATTGGTGATATGTTCCAGTGGCTCTGTGCCAAAGGCTTAGAAAGTTGATTGCACTGACGTTCCCATTCCTACATCCCTTGCTATTGGAGATTTACATGATATATTTTGATGTGTGACAAAATATTTGACAGTGCTGATATTTAAAATATCATTGTTGGTGCCTAGGTAAACATCACTGGGATGAAGCAGGAATTAATGTAGCACAGACATGGTTTCAGGCTTTCTGCCTGCTTAGTCAATCATATTTGCATGCTTCTTGTTTTACATCTTTTCTTTCCATCTGCAGCAAACAGATGTGTTTCAAAAACCTAACTAAATCTGCAAAGCTCTTCTTCTGTCAATACACTTTAGGAAATGTTGATCTTACATAAACTCATTTTGCTTTCTATGTGTGATGTACAAACCAAAAAGTGTACTCAGTTTGGTTTTTTTTCAGATATTTGGCTATGTAAAAGTTGAAGTCTGCTGAAATATAATGAAAAAAAAAACCCAAATGAAAACTTTCCCATATAAAATCTAGCATTCACCTCCTCAGTGGTCTCAGTGGAAAACAGGACAGCAGGAATTTCTTTCATGGCATCAGGTTTTCTGGCATGAAATTTTAAAAATGTACTAACAAGTTAGAATCTCAGTGAAATGTATTATTAAGTTGAGGTAATAAGCCCTCTAAATTTATAAGAAAGTATTTGATTTTGTTGTTGTCTTTGAAATGCATCTCTGTCCTTCTAAAAAACATCTGCTAGAAATTATTCTTGCTGTCTTCAATCCATCACCTCAACCTATGAGTATGTGTTTGGATTTTATTTGTCAGTGGTTTTGGGTTTTTTGGTTATTTTTTGAGGGTTTGAGGATTTTTTCTAATTTCTTTTTCTTTTTTTCTTTTCCTCTTTCTTTTTTTTTTTTTTTTTTTTTTTTTTTTTTTTTGGTTTTTTTTTGTTTGTTTTTTGTTTTGGTTTGGTTTTCTTTTCCTTTTTACAGTTAAAGAATTTCATAGATTTTCAGCTAAAAGGTGCCTTACATTTAAAATTTACTTGTAACTTTCACACTGAATTCTTACAGAACAGAAATCTTTTCCCAAATCCCCTACCAAATATGGCATATATCTATGTGATCTGCACAGAAATGATCAACCCTTAGAAATGATTTTCATATGAATATAGTTCCTGTAAAATAGGACTGGAATAAATTAGGGCAGATCTAGGGACTTGATATTGTGAATGCATGCAAGCATGCCTAGATCCACGTGGATATAAATTAGAGATGCTTTCACAGCTTGGCTTATCTCTTTCACAGAATCAAAGAATCATCACAGTTGAAAAGAGACTTCTAAGATCACTGAGTCACAGTGAATCACAGAAAAAACCCACTATGCCCACTACATATCCTGAAGTACCACATCTACAATTTTTTTCATTATCTCCAGGGATGGTGACCTCACCACCTCCATGGGAAGTCTGTTCCGAAGCCTGACTAATCTCTCAGTAAAGAAATTCCTCCTAATAGCAAGTCTAAACCTCCCCTAGTGAAACTTTAAGACATTTCCTCTATTCTTATTACTCACTGGGGAGAAAAGGCAAGCATGCCCCTTGCTAAAAGCTTCTTTCAGGTAGTTCTAGACAGTAATAAGGTTTCCTCAGTATCCTCCTCTCCAAACTGAACATTCGCAATTCCCTCAGCTGCTTCTCATAAGACTTGTGCTCCAGAGACCCTTCATCAACTTGGTTGCTCTTCTCTAGACACTTTCCAGCATCTCAGTGTCCTTCTTGTAGTAAGGAGCACAGAACTGAACACAGTACTCAAGAGACAGCCTCACCTGTGCCAAGTACAGGTGCACAACCTCTTCCCTCCTCCTGCTGGTCACACTATTTCTGATACAAGCCAGGATGCAATTGGTTTTCTTTGCCACCTGGGTACACAGCTGGGTCATATTCAGCCAGGTGTTTATCAGCAGTCTGAGGTCCTTTTCCATCAGGCAGCTTTCCAGCCACTCTTCTCCAAACCTCATACAATTGGCCTCAGATCATCCATCCAGCCTGTCCAGATCCCTATTCAGAGCCTTCCTATTGTCAGGCAGGTCAATGCTCCCACCTAACTTGGTCTCATCTGCAAACTTGTTGAAGAAGAATTCAATGCCCTCATCTAGATCATTGATAAAGACCTTAAAATAGGCTGGCCGTAGAACTGGAACCTGGGTGACAGCCTTTGTGATAGGCCACCAACTGGATTTAAGTCCACTGACTACAACTCTGGGTCCTTGCCATGCAGTCAGTTTTTAACCCAACAAAGTATATACATGTCTATGCCATGAACCAACAGCTTCTCTAGGAGAATGCTGTGGACAAGGTGTCAAAAGCTTTACTGAAGACCGGGTAGACAATGTCCACAGCCTTTCCCTCATGCAGTAGGCTTAGAAATATGCTTCTTCAAAATGAGAATATTCATGATTTTAATCAATCTGAATAGCTTACTGTTGGGAAAAACAGTTCTGAGGTACAGAATAATGTCAGTTATGTATTGAAAGTGGCCAAGAAAGAACTTCTTCCCAATGAGAAATTAGCACATCCTACCAGCTTTTGAAATGAATATTTTTTTCCCTGAGTTCTTTATATTATCTGCAAGCTGTAAATACAAAGAAGCCTGTGCTGTTCAGCTGCCTGTTTATTTGGTACAGGTATCATAGATACTGCTTTACTCCAACGCTTATGCCATTATTTCAGTAAATTTTCAGTTTCAAGCTCTTTCACTTCCTTAAACAAAATCTTTGCATTTGGATGCTATGAACTGCTCAAGAAATATTTACCTGAGGGAGCTAGTCCATTTCAGTCATTGCTGAAAAAGGAAAGCCCTGCTATAAGGACAATATGCTATCTCAAACCAAATTATATTCTTAAACAGGCTTACTTGTGTTGTATAATGTCTATGAAATAATTTATATTATCTCAGAAAGATGACTGTTAGTATAAATAATCTGTCATTAACTCTTATATCACAAAGTAGCTTTTGCAATACATGTGTTCTTGTATTTCTGTGATAATTCTGTAGTAGTTAGATCTTCATTCACAAGGGATTTAGCCTACCTGTTATATTTGACAAAAGTTAACTTAAGATCAATTATTTCATTAAATATCTCAACAGCTGTCCATCTCTTATCTTCTGTTTGCTCTCTTTCCTGCTCCCAGTTTAATTTGTTTTTCTGGGCAGGTCTTTGTAGCAAGCACACCCACTCTATAAAAACAAGGCATGAATTGTCCCTGGTATTCCTGCTTGGGCTTCCAGCGAGGACAGCATGGGCACTACAAACTTACACAGGGTGCAAGGATGCCTGGTGCACACAGAGTCTTAGACTGTTGCAACCTGAATGTGTCCAAACTCTGTTGTTTTCTGTGGTTTTTTTTTTTTTGTTTGTTTGTTTTTTTTTTTTTACAGTTTGCAACTCAGTGAGAATTGCAGTCTCATATTTCAGAAGAACAACAGGGTGGACTTTTTAACAGCTGCTCTCAGACAAGATTCCACAACTCTACTTTTAATTTGTTAAACAGCAGGACTTAATATGTATGCTTTGTCACAATATCAGATTTGAGATTTGGGATTATAAAAATGTAATTTTCCCAACCTAATTTTTGAAATAGCTACTCTGTGCTCCCCACAAAAGCAAATGCTTGAGGCAGAAATCCACCACTGATAGCATCAGAAGAAGTAGTTAAATTTGGGGAAAGTTTTTCCATAAGCAACAGAAAATGGCTTCCTTCAGAGGGAAAAAATGGGCTCCCTGAAAAGGGGCAGGATGAACAACCTGCTTCAGAAAGCAAAACGACACAGAGTACATGGTGTGCTTAATAAGATATTATATCATTATCAGAACTCAAACATCTTAATTAGGCTTCATATGCATATAATTCCAAATGTTCTTTAATACAAGTAGATGGTTCAGAAAAAAAACCCCACAACACTGTGCCAAGACAGCAATAAATAAATAAAATAAATCATACCAGAGTATCCTTTTTCCTCTTTAATCTGTAAAAGTCCCCTGTTTCATCTTTACTGAACTGGTATACAAAGGAGAGCAAAACCTGCTGTATCTAGCAGGACCATAATTACTGTGCTATGCATTACAGGGGATAACTGTTGTTCTCATTAACAGTTGCAGAAGGCAATGATCCTTTACTAATTGGCAGATATTGGCTTAACAAAACAAGGCTGGACTGGAACATTAGACAACACTTGTTTGGTAAGAAGTGAAATTGATATAAAATATATATCTAATGATTATTCAGATGTTACACATTTAAAATCATAAGGCTAAAACTTAAAGTGACAGAAGTGGAAGTATATAAATTTCCTTGGGTTTCTCCCTATTTTTGGTGACTTCC
This sequence comes from Heliangelus exortis, assembly GCF_036169615.1. NCBI lineage: Eukaryota > Metazoa > Chordata > Aves > Apodiformes > Trochilidae > Heliangelus > Heliangelus exortis. The sequence continues at coordinate 23,499,600 of NC_092425.1, read as the reverse complement.
AATCATTTGTGGAGAGAATCACAGAAATTCAAAATACTGCCTGTATTAGTTTAGTGAATGGGCCTTTCCATTTAGTATTATCTGAGGATAAGTGTGTCTTTTCTGTCCTAAATGTAAGGATGTGAATGGATTGTTTGTATGTTTGACTTAGTGACAACGAATTTCTTTCTAAAATAATATATAAAATAAAGTGTAAGAAGTGGATTTGCCTCAGACACTTAGAATGGCATTAGTTTTGCATTGTATATGATCCACTGATAACAGAAAAGGATTTGGGTGCAAAAAACAGTTGCACAGTACAGTTAACAACCTTGCTATAATCATAAACATAGTGTATCAGGTTCTCTACCTTTTGCTTATAAAGTTTTTCTCCTGCCATACAACTGGTATAGTATTACCTGCTTGAAACAGGAAAGATCATACAGGAGGCTGCAAAAGCTTCCAAGATTGTCACAAAAATATCCATCAAAGTTAACACTTTAATGCTCAGACAAGAAATAATGGTATACTCCAGTATAACTGCAGAGGCAAGTAATATAGAATTAAAAAAAAAAAGAAGTTTCTCAAGAAAAGCTGCATAATATCTTGTGCAGGACTAGTAATACTAAACATGCACTGCTATGATGCAAAATGAAGTATAAACAACAGCACGATGTAATGAGAAATAAACACCTTCTATTATTTTTGTTGGATGGGTTTAGGTCAAGATAGTATAAGTTAAATCAGTTGACTTATACTGCATGGCTGTCACCCCACATATCAGAAATCACCCCACAGACCTAGATTTATTGGCCAGGAGACTTCATTGTGTGGTCGTTCTGTCAGTCAAACGCAGGCCCTGCTGACACTGCAGGGGAGGCGAGACCCCTAACTGTGTGAGTGTGAATGTTCATGTTTATTCCAGCTGGCTGCAACTGGCAGAAGGCAAACATTACCTCTGCTAATATTCTCAAGACACTGCATGATATGCTTGCTGAGATGAAACACAGGCAGGGACTATTTCACCTCTGTTTTCTCTGAGGAATTGTAAATTACCCTCATGAGATATTCAGTAACACACACAAGATCGGCTTTTTATCAGCCTGCTTCAGATGGGTTAGGGTAATGGTTTCTACAGGAATTCTCACTCCTTGTAATTTAAGATTCGGGTCCTAGGGCACCAATATATGAGTTTCGGTGCAGCACACTTTAAGGAAGAAAGGAATTTTACCAGCCAGCGGAGGAAGGGGCAAAACCTCTCCCCTTTAAGATGCAAAGTATAGCTGGGCTAGCAGATCATATTTTTACTGGCAGGAAAAAAAATTCCCGACATGAATTGCTGGGACAGGAAGTAAGGAAGAGATGGGGGTAGTGGGACAGAAGGAAGGGGGTAATTCCTCTAGCTATATCTGAAGTCAAAAAGGCTGTAGTGTCTTTCATTACTTTAGAAATCTCAGTTCCGATTGTTTGGATTTTTTCCCCCCCCAGTTTTTCTCAGTCTTGTGCAGACAGAGTAAGAAAGATTTGCTATTACACATGTATCAACCTTTCCTTTTCACCCAATGCTTATCATTTGTTATCTTTCATTTTAACTGAGATTACCCCTTTCCATTGTACTGGTTGCTGTTATTTCCATACATAGGTAAGAGAAATTCTGGGAATAGGAAGACTCAAGCAGGCAGGCAGGTGTTCACTGAAAAACTTCCAGCCCTCTGCTTAATGGTGGCTGAAAGTGATTATAGGGAACAGAGGTTGATCCTAAATTGAGCTCTTGAGGTCATGTGGAAGAAGTTGTTATTCAGCCTTATCAGCAACTCTTACAGGACTGGAGAACAAACAACTGTCTGGCATTCAGTTGAAAGGTGGCTATGCTAGCAGCACATACCTGGAATAATCAAATGAAAATTATGATCTTCAAAAGTCTAATTCAAAGCACTACTGTAATCTCAGCCAAGTCAGCAATGATGTTGATTAATTCAGCCTCAGCTCGTGTTTTTTTCTTGTTTAGTTTGAGACATATTTTATTTATTGCATATGCCAACACTAAACCAAACTACAGCAGGTTCATTCCATACCTGTGAGCTGATTTTATGAGCTAACATTTAACAAAAGAAGATGCAGAGTAAGAAACTCACAGCTAATTATGCATAGATCAGGCATTTCTTGGAAATTACATAGGTAGAAAAGAATATAATGTCTTTAAAAGTACTGCACTGAGATAAAGGAAGAAATGATGAAGGAGGCTACTGATCAGCTATTGTTCCAGACTGGGGGGGATGAAAAAGAAAAGGTAATGTTGGCAACACACACATGGAGCCACCATGTACACTTCATTTTGAGGGCAAAAGTATGCAAGATTTTGAGGCTATGCAGGCCAGCTTGAGAAATGTCAAGAGTATGTGCTGGCCCAGCGTATTCATCAATCTAGTGTATAAATCATAAACTACAACTATAATCGTTTCTTTTGTGCAACAATCAGTTATCTGTCCCTTTTATGATGCTGGAAGAACTTTTCTGCCTAAGCTATAAGATTTCAATGGTGTTACTGAAAAAAAAAAAAAAGGGCAGGATTCTCTAACTTTCTTGGAGCAACATGGTCTTCCAGAGTAATTCTTCATTTCAGGCTTTGCTTAGCATTATGGGTGCTCTAATACAGATCTGTTTTCAAAGACAGAACTGCCTTAAGAGTAACATTCCTAACGATACAAGGATTTAATTCCATTAAACTGTTTTCTTTACCCCTTTGTTAACAATTTTAGTGGCAGCTCCAGGTAAGACAGCAATCTCTTCACAACAGATATGAATTATCGTTACAGTTTATTACTTAATTATGAGAAAGGGTGATGAAAGAAAATACACGTTGTATAAAGTTGTTGTAAACCCAGTGGAACCCAACAAAATAAATTCTAGTGTTGAGGGGATATTAAATTTTTTTTTTTTAAACTTTCCTTTTATGATGAATCCTGACTCAAAGACAGAATTTTTGTAATTGCCATTGATTCTTAGGTAAAATTTGAATTGTTTCTTTTAAAATTGTCCGTAGTTCTCTCCAAACTCAGGTAAAGGTTTTCTGACACACTAGTATTTCAAACAAGGATTTAAATAAGTGGGTGAAGTGTTTTCTCAGATTATACAAACTTGATTTCCCTATCAAGAAATGCAAAAGACTATGTCTTATCACCACATTACCATACTAGAACTTTATATGTTGTAAATCACAATTTTCACAAAGACTACTGCTCTGTACCAACTCAAGCTGGAATGCACCCGTGTCATAAGATAAACAGGTATTTTGAGCAAATACAGAAAGAAACCTCCAAATATTCCTCCTACTCCTTAAACTGTCTTTCTCTTTGTCATGCAGGTGCTTTGTGCCCAAGTGCATAACACTTCTGCTAAGTGAGGACACCACCACCTACAACACAGTAGATAAATTATCGGGTCTGGTACATGCCACATGTTGTTAGCATAGAGCAATGACCCACCAGGCTTCAGGGTTTCTCAAGTGGTGACATAGAGGACATGACTTTTTCTAGGTTCACCCCAGCCCCGCTGCTGTTCTGGGCTGTTTGCCCAGAAGTCTTCCCAAGAAATACCAATCCCTGACCACAAGTGGTGTAAACCTCCACATGCCTTTCTCTGGAGATAGCAGCAGACAACTGCAAAATTGCTCCTGGTGTGTGTCTCTGCAGTGCTTTTAAGTAGATCTGCAAATCTCACAAAATAGCTATGTCCTTGAAGTTCAGTGGATGTATCTGTTGAGCTTGGATGGCTGACCATGCTAATCATTGATGTGCATAAGGACTGAGAAAGGAAAAGACATAATATGTAAGGCAGAGATATAATATTTGTCTTCCACAGTAAAATTATTACTTCTATGCTGCTGTTATTAAACTATTGCTGTGCTTAGTAAACCTGAAATATACAATAACAAAAGAAATTGCTACTGATTGTAGTAGCAAGACGAACCTCTTCTATGGATGCAGTGCTCCAAGGTCCAACCAGGTGTCCCAGTAGAATCTCACGAATGGTGCTCTGACCAGCCTGGATCGGTGCTACTGCTCCAAAGGTGGCTAAAATCAGCCCCCTGGCTTCCCCCCGTGTGAGCTTTTTATTGGCCCCCTAATCCTGCTCATGCGCAGGAGGGGCCTGCCCTAATTAGGCACAGGTGGGCTTCACACGAGGTCAAGCCCACTATCTGGCAATTAGTGGCACCTGGTTGCCTCATGTCACTACAGATTGTTTTTAAAAAGGCTGATTAAAATGATGGGTCCACAACAATGGCTGGTATAGTTAGGTTTCTCATCCTTTAGTCAGAGCTTCAGTTTCATATGTTTGCTCTCCTAGCTACTTGATAGCTCAAAATAAAATGAAAATTTTTACACAGAAAGCTTAGAATTAACATGTAGAAATATTCTTTGGGTGATATGGTTTTCATTAGTGTACTCGTTAGAATATAGGCAGTGGAATGGTGGTTGTGGTTAATTTTTGGCTGAAAAGAAAGTGAAGACCTTCATGCCTGAAATAATGTTGTAAAGGGAACTGAAAAGTCCCAATTTAAATCTCTTCTTATCTGTGTACTGAGAAAAAAAATAATTAAAAAAATAAGAATAGATTTAGATTTTTTCAGAGTATGTACTTAAAATTGCAAGAATCATTGCTTAGAATTATTTCCATTAACATTCCAATTTGAATACAAGTAACAGCCAGTGCAGCATTATTTTGCATTTTTTATATAGACTATATAGTGCCAAAAAAAAAAAAAAAAAAAGCTGACTTAATACTGAAGAACCAAAATTATATCAAATGTATCATTACTTTCTGATCTCCAAAAGTAATTAAAACTGGAAATAAGGGTTGCAAATGAGCTTTTTGATGTGACATCAGCAAATCTACTGCAGCCAAAGGATGATGGGATGAACCATGCCTTTCATATAATCTGACTGAAAATCTCTTTTACAACCATATCTCTTTTACATCTCTTTTACAACTGTACAATGAAACTTTTAAATAAATTATAGTTTATATGTTGTAGAATAGACTTTTTTTATGGAAAGGTGTGTACAAAACATCTTTAAGGTAATGTATGAAACTGTATCAGGTACATCTCTTCTGTTTCATGTAAAGAACCTTTTAGCTAATAATACATATGGAATTTGGAAGCACTGAATTCCTTCATCCATGCCAGTGCCAAAATGAGAAGAAGTAATCTAATGTTTCTGTTGAGACCTACAGAAATTAGAGACAACATCTTATTATACTGCTCTTCCTTTTGGGGGATATAATGCAGTTTATCCAAACAGTGACATGTTTTATCTCCTAGTTGTGATTCAGTTGTGGTACTTAGTGCCTTTCTTCCCAGTGCCTGCTGATGAGGACCAAAAGGTATCCACACAGCTGCAAGATATTTCCTCTTTTTGGGGGGTAGAAGGAATTCTTGACATTTCTATTTTAATACTTGATGCCATGATGGAATTACATATTGTCATAATGCACGGAGCCCATGGTGAATGGGGTTTTATGATTTTATAGTTTTAACCCTGTGAGAGTCTGATCTCACTGATTGGAATTTGTCTCAAAAGAACAATTTTAAAGTGAATAGCCCTGGCTAGGGTGGAGGACCTGGCCTGGCCAGAGCTGAGCAGGGGGTGACACCTCGGGAAGAGATAAGAACTAAGAACTAAGGGCTGGGTGGAGTCTGCTCCCCTTTTCTGAGGGCCTGCAGTGCTGGGACGTCCCTCCAGGCACGGTTACCCTGGCCAGGGTGGAGGAAGCCACCTTGATTGTACTGATGCTGATGGACCTGGGTAAGGGGGCTGGAACAGAGCAGGGAGTGGGGACTGGAAGGAGATCAGAACTGATGAGTGGGTGGGGGGCTGCACCCTTCTGCAGAAGCTCCCTCCTGTCTGCAATGGCTCTGGTGCCAATGCCCCTGGCTGCTGAGGCAGCTGACTGACAGCTGCCCCTTCGGAACAAAAGGGACTCAGGGGTATGTATGGCTGTCCATGCTCTGGCTGTTTGGTCATCTCTTGACCCACCGCCGTTCTTCATCGGACCCTGTCCAGGGTCATCGTCATCCTCTCTCTTTCTCATTCGTTCTTGCCACTTTCTTACCCTTTTTCTCCACTTTTCTCTCTTATATCTTCTTTTCCTCTCTCCCTTTTTTTGCCTGGCCTGTGTCAATTGTCAAATAAAATCTGCTTGTACCTGACCCTTCCACTGCTGGACTTTGTTTCTTGCATCCTGACCAGAAATAAATTTCATGTTACATGGGACCATAACAAACCTAAATATTGAATTCCTGGCTAGTGAACAATTAGTTTATAATGTTACTTATGTTTAACACCTTTGTGCTGTTCCTATCCCTATTAAAAAATCAACGAACTCCCATTGTTACAAAGGTTGAAACCTCTGTATGTAACACATATCATCACACTTCATGTTGTATATAATGATTTATGTTATTCTGGGCTGTTCAGTATTTTGTAATTTTTGCTCTGGTTATTTTAATCATGATGATCATTTAATGGGGAACATTATTAATGTCAATTAGCACTGACCTTATAGCCTCAGAATTCTAATCCACAACAGAATTTTGGTTCAGCATACTAATCCATACTAATTTCTTTCTTATTTGTAATGTTAATATTTATTTTAAAAATTAAATAGTAAATAAGATAAATTTTTAGAGAAAACATTCTCTGCATCATGGAATAGTTTAAGGTCTCTGTTCCTTGACAATGTTAGATTTTGCAAGTGTGGGCTTAACAGTATTTTTTATGTTATTACTAAAAATGCCCTAGATTTACTAGGAAATAAAATAAAACCAACACACTTTCTCACCCAACCTCCATAGGTGTATAGAAAAAGAAATATTTTTTTTCTAACCCATTTAGTGCTTGTTTGTAGATTTTAATCTCTTTTTAAGTGTCTAATTTGGCAATATTTCTGAGGGCAAAGTACCAGCATAACTACCAACATGTGACTGAAAGAAACAGAAAAATCTGTTCTTTATAATAATAAATTGATTTTTTAAAAAATATAAAATATGATGCACTATTTACAAATCATTATTCCTAAATTTAATTCTGTCTTGCTCAGAAAAAGCTACATATCCAAGCATTGAACAGTAATTATGCATTAGAAAAGACAAAAACTCTTTGGTGATATTTAATCATTGTGTTGCAAACTGATGATCTGAATATCTGTGAAATTTTTTTCTTACTTTCTTTAAATAAAAATTGTGTCCTGGTGGTCTCAAATTATGGGATATCTACCTGTTCATTAATTATTCAGTTTAAATATGTTTCATGAATGCAACAAAGAAAAAGTGTTTAGCTTAAATATCTAGATATACTTAATGGGTATCATAATGCTTCCATTCCTGTACTTCAACATATGCGGTAAGTAATTGGCTAAATTAGTATTCAACAAAAAAATGTGTGTCTCTTTCAGTAGGTAAACCAGAAATGTGAAAAATAGGGGAAAAAAGAGACTATAATTTCTCTTAAATGTTCAGATACAGAAGTAGCAATTACTGATCTGATTTAACCCATGTGATTAATGATAACTCCATTTTGAAGTGCCACAGAATATACTTCAAAATCTCCTAGCTATTGCTAATTCTTGAAGAGTCATATCCCAGACTGACCAACTTGACTTTTTCAAATCAGTGTAGAGCTTTTTCTCTTCCATTATTTAAACCTGTTTGGAACAAGCATTGCTAGAAGGAGATTCAAAGTGAGTACAGCTCACTCTCCTTGGCAAACAGATAGCTGCTGGCTTTCCTTATAAACACAATTATACTTTGTAACAGGTTGCCTTTCTGTAACCTGTTTAGTGTAAGCATGTTTTTTTTTGGGTTTTTTTGTGTTTTTTTTTTTTGTTTTTTTTTGTTTTTTTTTTTTTTTGTTTTGTTTTGTTTTGTTCCCCAACAAGTATCTCCTTTCAAAAAGGCTTCCTGCAGAAACACAGTGGGTATATTTCCCTCATCTAAGGAGCATGAATTAATTGTTTTGATATCACCTCAGCCCTCCAAATTTTCATTATGCAGTTGTGGCATAAACTTGCATAGTAGTTTTGGGCAGGTATCAGGGAAATATATAGAAACAACAAATTAAGTTAAAAGAGAGCTAATGTATTAGGAAATCTTTATTGTGATTTAAGATAAACAAGAAATCAAGCCAAGGTTGCAAAATACTTCTCTGCTAAGCACACAGACTGAGGACTGGACTTGAAGAGTGTGTAAAGATGACGTGGAATTGACAGATGAAGTGTTAAGCACCAAAGCCACCCATTAAGCATTTAAGTACTTTAAAAGAAATAATATTAAGAGTGCATGTGGGTCCAGTCCTAGGAGACATCCAGTGGAACCTAATTGAGTTGGAATAATAGGAATATTCAATTCCTCTGTTGGATACCAAATTTAACTTGTGATCAGAAAAGCACCACACTAGCAGGTAACAAAGGAAATGGGTTATTGAGGTGTTATCACAACAGATGTTTCTCAAAGCAATTTCTGAATGGGACTCTGGTCTAGAAATGTGTTCCTAGAAACATGCTTTTTTCCTGTTTTTCACTAGCTTGCTCAGATTTTCACTTGCTTGGTATTTTACTTGCAATATGTATATATTCCTTTTGTTAAATCTCTTTTGCTCGGTTTTTTTCATGAAAAAATACTTCAAAACTCATTGTTTCTAGTACTGGTATGCTTGAGCAAACAGTGGTAAGGATGAACTGAAATGCAGACGTTTGCTACAGCAGAAAATCAGGCTGAGAAACAAACACACCACATTTACATTAGGATATGCTATGCCATGTTTGTTTAATTTAAGACCATTCTTAGTTATTTGAGACACAGATGTTAGTTTATCACAGTGTAAGTGTTATGAATGAGAAGCAATAACAAGAAAATCATGAATATTAATCTTGTGTCTAACACAGATGCTACTACTTTGGCAAATATCTTTAAAGCTGGTAGCTGAAAACAAATTTATATTTAGATGATTTTAGTTCAAGGACAGATCAAGATGTGTAGGGTATGTATTATGGAGCAGCCGCACCAATTGCTGGTGACTCTCTCATAACCTGACCTCTATTTCAAGCAAACCCCAATAATATCACAGATGTACTACCATGTCCACTACACGGTGTTCTGAAGTGCCACCTCTAATGTTTTCTTAATTTCTCTGGGGATGGTGACTCCACCACCTCCCTGAGCAGCCCATTCTGGTGTCTGACTACTCTTTCAGTAAAGAAAATCTTAGTATCTAGTCTGCTCATCCCAAGGTGCATGCCCCTTGTACCAAAGGAGGTAAATTCTCCTTTTTTCCTGAGCTCCATTAAAAGCTCCCTGTTCAGCCAGGCCAGTTGTTTTCCCTGCCACTTTGCCTTATAGTGCATGGGGACAGCCTGCTCCTGCGCTTTGAAGATTTCCTTCTTGAAGAGCCTCCAACCTTCCTGGGCAACTTTTTCCTTTAGAACCGCCTCCCAAGTCACTCTCAACCGATGTCCTGAACAGGCTGAAGTCTATCCTCTGAAAGTCCATGATGGACCCTCCTCCTTCCTTTACCAAGGACTGAGAACGTAATTTCGTGGTTGCTAAGCCCAAGATGGCCCCAACTACTAGATCTCCCTCCAGTCCTTCCCTGTTTATAGTAATTTATAGTAATTATTAATAGTAATTTATAGTTTATAGTAATTTCTTACTGCTTTGTATTACCAAATATTGAAATGGACTGAATAATCTTTCTCAAGGGGTCATAACTTAACATTTATAAAATATTTAGAATAATTCATATAGTCTGAAATTATACATACAGATGAGTGAACCAAGAATGAGTTTGTCACTATGTAACTGATATATGTCTTTGTAATATCCCTTTCATTCAGGATAATTTTTGGAATTCATTCAGAATACTTTTACTTTTTAAATTGGTATAACAGTTTAAATGAACAGTGCATCATAGCTATTAATTTTGATGTTATGGTCAATAAATTCTATAATTTTTGATGAGTAATTTTATTCACCGTTTTAAAAATATTTGTCAACCTGCTTTCTGCTGTTGGTGACAACTGCAATAGCTGCAGATTATGCAATGCACAGAGAATCTCACACGGAGAGCAGTGTAAGCCTTGCTACGATAAAGAAAGCAAGACCTATTTCAGTAGTAAATAAGTGTAGGAAAACCAGAGATATTGGAAGTGTTAATTCACTTCATTCAAGAAGCATTTGGCTGTAAATCATATGTTCATTCAACAGGTATGTCCATGCTTTGTGAGCACTCAATGAATCCAACAGCATTTCCAGAGCAGGAGAAAGAGGCTTTCAGGTTATCAAACTTAAGGTCAAATGGTTTGACAGTATTAGCGCTGGTCTTTATTTTAAATAGCTGTTAGGGGGTGTTTTTCTTTTAAAAAAGAGAAAAAAGGAGGAAGGGCTGAGTGTAAATCAGCTCTTCTTTCATCTGCTGTGAATGGCTTTACAGAGATAAATGACATTTTTTACTTTCCCTGAGATCACTTGCATTCATAAGGAAGCTGAACCTTTAACTCTTTAACATCTGCAATATCTCCTTGATCATTTTTTGTAGTTTCTGGTCAAGTACAATTTAAATTGTATCTTACAATTTTCAGAAAAACAGCATGTTTCCTTCTGGATTTTTGCTCTATTTCAACAGTTGACCTAGAGTTTCAAAAAGGTGACCTCTCCTACTTTAATAAGTGTACTTTGGTATATGTAAAAAATACACAACATAACTAAGTTTTCTGTTTAGTTCCCTAGGTACACCATTCTGCTTCTGCTTTGGGATAGTATAAATATGATATGTTATGAAGTAACTGCAGGTACTGTATTAATTGAAAACAATCCAGTGTAAAATACATGTACTTTCTGTCTGCAGTCAAATAAGAGGAATGGTATTTCCTGTAACTATATTGAATTTCTTCAAAGGGTCATGCTTATGCTTAAACCTTACCACAAAACCATAGAATCCACACCTTCTTAGTTACATATAAAAACACCACAGCTATAACAAGTCCTGACTGAATATGTACTTTAAAAACAAAACCCTATAAGACTGTAATTCTTATTAGATACTAGATGCTTTTATTTTTCTATAGAGTCCAAGGGTTTCTTCTATTCTTGTACGCTTTCTTTTATTCCTGTAAAAAATCCTGAAAGGATTTTTTTTTTCTTTTAGGAGAAAATACAAAACCTCAAATTTGCAGTGATTTGTTCCAGAAATCTTTGATTTTCATATTATTATTATTATAATTTTTCTTAAAATACTCGCTCATCCTTTCTTATGAGGAAGAGAACTCCACAGTTTAAAGCTTTACTTTATTCTCATTTAATGGAAATTTTCATCCATTTTAAATACAGGAGTATTTAAATAGGTGCCCAAAATTAAAAACCATTTTGAAGAGCTGATCTGGCTGAAAACATCCCCTAACCAAAACTTGCTACACAAGTGTGCAGGTGAGAGAGCAAGCAGCAGCCTGCTAAATAGGAGGTCCTTGCAAAATCACAGAAATAACAAGGAAACAAAGCTGAAAACCACCAGTTGGTTTCAAAGAACAGATGGATAATAATTCAATTAAGTTGCCAGACATATTTTGTGTTTAGGCATGAGTATGGCTGTGAGCCTTGTGACTCTTCATATGAACATGTGAAATTTAATTGACTTCAAGGAAAATGTCTTCACCTGAATTTTTTTATTTTTCCATTTTTTTTAATTTTGTCTCTATTTGGGAAATGTTAAAAAGGTATACACAGAGAAATTAGATAGTTTGTAACTAAACTCATCAATATGATACCAAAAAACACCTTGATGACATGAAACATCTATCTGATTCATGCAAATTTTATAGCAGCACTTTAAACTTTGCTCCTTTTCTGGGAAAGCTTCTGACATTTTTTTTCAGATTTCATCACAGGCAACTAAAATATCTTGAGGATTGTATTTACATTATGAACTTCAAGTGTCAAGAGTTTTTCCAAGAGTGATGTGACACTATGGTTCCTATTTGCTATTGCTATAAGTAAAAGCTGGGACATTTTATTGCTATTTTGGAACTTTGCAGTATCATGTAATGCAGGCACATTATTTTTATTTTAATATATACATTTATTACATATGGAGACCCTAAAGGTAAAGAAGACTGAAATAAAATAATAGTCTAATACTATTTGGTGTTCCTGCCAGTAGGCAGAGTGTATAATTTTTGTTACCTACAAATGGGATTTCAAATGCAGGGGTAGCCAACTTCCCTTTGATCATGTTTTTCTTGTAGCCCCCAGAGAAGGCTTCTCTCAGGCACCCAGGTGGGCACAGCTGATTTTAGCTGAGAGAGTTAAGTGCTGAGGGCAGCTGTGAAATGAGGAGTGATACATGCACAAAATGTGTTAGTTTGTAGAAATTCCTCTTTACCATGAAAAAAAATATCACAGGCAATGGGCATTTGAATATAAAGAGATTTTTTTAAAAAAATAGTCTCTCATGTCTTGCACTTCTGTGTTATTTTTGCTATGCCTAAAGATCACTGTTCTGTTTCTTCAGAGAATAATTTGCAGCTACCTCTATTGCACTGCCCACTTTGAAAGTTCTTGTCATAAAAACATCCTTTGCTTAGTTAGTGTTTTACTTATCCTTCACTGCCAACAAAACTCCTTCAAAAACCTTTAAAGAGGATGGCATTTACTGTTGGAGAAGCTGATAATGAGTGGGAATTCAGAACTCTAATGCTTTGTCCACTTAGTATTTCTCTATATATTTTGTTAGTAAAGTCAAGAAAGAAGAGTCTAAAGTGATTCTAGACATAAATTTAATCAGTTGTTTGCAGAACCTGACAGGTTGATTTCTGGTATCACATTATTTGCTTTATTTATGTCCAAACCCTTTGCCTGTTTTGATTACTCAGCAGAGACTTGGAGATACAGAGAACATTCCCCATACTGCAAAAAGTGCTGCATAGCCTCTCCTAACAGGACTGAGACAGAAAAATACCCAGGTGGGGTTTTTTTGTTTGTTTGTTTGTTTTTTTGTTTTTCCATTGTAGTGCACATATAGTGTTCTTTGCAAAATATCAACAGAAAATAATTTTGAAACCTAAAATACCTCAGAAGGTGTTAAGTTGTTCCAAAATTAGAGTTTTGGTCTGGATAAGAAATTAGATTTTTTTAAACAAGTCTCTTGATTGTCCTCACCTGTGCTGTGGTTCACATCTTGGGATGTTTGAGTTGGATTCCTTTTTGGTGAAACTGGAATGGAAGGTGTACTCAAGGAGGACTCTAGATGTACTCCAGCCATGAACAAGCATTTGGTTCATGTGATCAGATTAATTGTAGCCCAAAGTAAAGCCTTCCCAAAATACACATGTAGATGGCAGGTCCCCAGCACCAATTTTTTTGTTCTATAAATGCACTCATTTATAGAACTGCTCATAAAGGTAGAATAACGTTTCCACTGCAACAAGATACTGTACAATAAAATATATGACTTTGTTCATGTCGCAAAAAATGCCATGAATTCATTGTCTAGTTAGGTCCCCTCAGCAACAATTGTAATTTTAATTGCCTGATTCACAAACCATGTTGCTCTTTGGTTACATTCCTGCTCCATAAAGGTATCGCTAAACATATTTGTTAAAGAGTCCGAATAGCAATGGAAATAAACTTTGGAGCAAGTGACATTGTATCACTCCCTCTTTCCTTTCTAATTTTCCTCTCTAATATTCTTTAGCTCTGTAGCAAAATTCTGAGTTTATTCAGCTGTGTAAAAATGGAAATTTCTGAGGCACAGAAGTACTGCATTCTAGAAAAAGTTCAGATGAAATAACAGAAGGAAATTTTATTTTTTGGGAGTAGTTGTGCAGACTTTTATCCACTCTGTAAGCCTAAGAACTGAGTGCTGTATAATAGAAGTGTTTCATATTAATTCATTGTTTGCTCACTATAACATTTACTTAGACTTGGCAAAATTATCTCTACTCCCTTGGCAATTTTTTCGCTGTAGCCTATGGGAATGGAAGCACAATAATGTTGATGAATACAGTTATTCAGAAGTCTTTAAAAAGGCAGAACTAGTCTGTTTAATTAGAACTAGAACTAAGGCTGTTGAAGGTTGGATTTCCTTGTTCCCACAAACTGGATGGATGCCCTAGGAGATCTGTCCATGCCTCCAAGGAGAAAGCAACTACCTTGAAGAAGAAAAGGAGAATACTCTGAAAATTAACTGCCTCAGACAGACTTTTTGGATTGGGTTTATATTCAAAAGAAATACAAACAGATTAATTTGGTTTTATCTGTAAGTCAGCTAACTGCATGTGAAGCAGGTAACCTGAGTTGGAAGACACATAAAATAGTGTTAATTAAATTCCTAATGGCTATCTCACCCCAGATGAACTTCTCAGCAGAGTTTGTTAAACTTTGAATGAGCAATACACCTACTTTGAGGTATACAAACAATGAGAGCACTGGATATGGAACTAGTGAAATGAAATGTACTATATTAATGATCATATCAATTGGCAATTCATAATTACTTCCATTTCTATTTTTTGCCCAATGTTTGTAACCATATAATTAAATCAGAGTTTAAGGAACTCAAATAACTAGGAACTGACATGAGAAAGTGAGTCGAGGAAATTAGTTCAAACAATTCTTAATTAGCTTTTGTCTGTAATTATTAACTATGAGATTTCTACAGATACAGTAACAATTTTCAATGTATTTATTAATTTTTTTTAAGAATGCAACTATTGGTGTATCTTGGTGAATTGTCTCTGAAGTATTTTTTACTTTCCATGCGATAAAAAAGGAAAATTAACACTTTTGGAACTTTTTGGAACTTTTGTGGGGTTTTTTGTTTGTTTGCTTGAGGTTTTTTATGATTGGTTTTGTTTGTTTGTTTGTTTGGGCTTTTGCTTGGTTTGGTTTGGTTCTTGTTTTGGATTGCTGTCTGGCATAAGAATGTCTTGCTTTTTTTTTCTCTACCTTGACTGTTCCTGCCTCTCTCCATTATTACATTTTTCAGTGAAAAAGAAAAACATGCCTCCCTACCTCCCAATGATACTGCTGTTTTCTGAGAGGAAAGCTGTTTTCTCCTCCCTCGTATTGACAAAAGATGAGTCTGAAGCATGTGGATTTTACCTTGGACTTGGCTGTGTAGTACTTTTCTAGGCAAGGAGTGAAGAAGCAAAAGACTTCCACACTAGTGTTGTAAAGCTGCTACCACATCTGCTCAGAAAACTCATAGTGATGTTCTTGTAGATTTGTGTGCTATGCTTGATCAGCATTAAGTGTGTAAGACAAGCTTTTTGGATGATGTAAACATGTGCTTTGGCAGTTTCTGGGCTGCCTAATAAGTGTGAGCTAGGACTGCTACTTTTAGCTTTACTGGCACAAACAACATGTCTCCTCCTTTCTTGCACCTAGAATGAAATCCCACTGAACCTGGGACACTGGTGTATTAATTAGTAGAAAATATAGAAAAAAATTTTTTGGACAAAGAACTATTACAGAAACTATGAAATTAGATTTCAGTGCACAAATAACAGATAATTGTTATATTTAAATTTATAATGGCTAATGAAAACTATTAACTATGTAAAATTACAGAACAGTTTGGGCTGGAAAAGACTTTAAAGATCATCTTGTTCCAAACCCGCTGCATGGGCTGAAGGATGCTGGTTACTAGAAAGATAGTCTCAGTTTTTAGAAAGATGTCATATTAAGGTGACTGTACTTTTTAGCTGAAAATTTTAAATACCTTAATAAAATGATTTCGTTAGCAACATTTGCATTCAGTTGACACATTTTTCATCTTTCTTTCAGCTTTAGTAACCCCATAGACCTAATTTCTTTCTAATTCAGCTGTTAAGAATTTAATTGAGTAGTAGAAGCTTTGTACTTAAGTAATTCATAAAATAGATACTCCATTTAAAATGGGTGTTAACAGTATAATTAGTTGTGTTGATAAGGAATATCAAGATTCAGGAGAAAAACCCAAACAAAACATAAAAAAGAATGAAAATATCACATATAAACAGAATATTTTACTTTCCTCATTTCTCAGTTGAACAGCTTCACGAGTGTAGACAAATCTAATCTGCATTGTTTCCTTCACCCATAAAAAAAGCGAAGCAAAACAAAGGATTAGAAGATTAATTTAGTTGGTTATCTGTTTGACAGATGATGTGGTGAAAAAATCAGATACTTTGTCTATATGAAGTCCATTTTTCTGTCTGTCAAATATTTGTTGTTGTGTGATGCTTATTTATCTGTGAATAAAAAATCTGTTACAGTAAATGTGTTTCAGAAGTCATATCTTTAAACTTCTGTTTAAAGTATGCACAGGATGTGTCAGAGCTGAAGCCATTCTAATCATAAAGCCTCATGGTGCTTCTTATCTATATTTGCTAAATATTTTTAAGTAGCCTGCTGAAAAATTGCTTACTGATTGGGTACTTTTTCACAACATCAAAACAAGCAAGAGTACAGCATACATATATTACACACACACACACACACACACACACACACACACACACACACACACCTGTTTCCTGCCTTTTTTCATTGCTATCAGAACCAGAGACTTGATTATGAAGTCATTCCACTTTATAATTACTGGCAATTTCTCAAATAAATCAACACTTGGAAGCATCCATTTTCTACCTCCTCCCCATTTACAAACAGATTGAATTTTTAGAAGTAATATAGAAGTAATTATTTCTCATTTTTGCAAGAAAGCAGTTTAAAATTGCTTTTTGTAAAATTACTTTTCTACAACAATGAAATAACTATTATATAAACATTGCCTACAGGAAGGACGAGCAACAGAGGATATAAAACACTCCTTTGAGATGTGCCATCATTGGAAAGGTGCTATATGGAAAGGCTCAAAAAATTTGCTCTATCAACAGTTTACTGAGAATTAGATGTGGCATACAGGATCATAAAAACCCATAAATAAGAGCAACATTCTTTAGCACATCTTTTTGTGAGTTGGTGGGTTTTTTTATTGTTTTGTTTTGTTTTGTTTCATAAACAGATTGCTCTAGAGAAAATAGCTTTCAAATATTAAAGTTCACATAGATGTAACTGGAGGGAATATAAATCTGTCTCTCCACCTGTTAGACCCTTATAGCAAAAATATCTTTCTATTAAAATGTGAAAACTAAACTAACTACCAAAAATACTGTGTTTGGCAGTAATTAACAATGACTAATGTTACACAGAACATTTGATTGTTTAGGGATAGACCAGAAAGATATTTTGGGAGAGGGAACAAACCCCAGTGTCTTTGAAACATTCCACCTATAAAGAAGTAGAAGCGTAATCTGAAAAGGCATAATGGAAAATGTGGGTGTTGAAATAAAGTTTATTCAGGTGGAAATGGCATTTCCTGCAGTTCAAAACCACAGGTAATGACTCCTCTACTCAGATTACCAAGGATAAAAATAAAGATTTTTTTTTTTTTTTCTTAGTCCTTGGAGAATCAAAGCACAACGCTACTACAGAGTACAGATCTGGTCCAATGGGGGCTTAATGCAAAAACAATAATGCAAAAATATTCTTTTAAAGAGGAAAGAAGCTACTTCTGCAGTACTGCTGTGACCTTTCTGCCATATTGTCTCTTTATGATCTGATTCAGTCTGCTCATGCAAACAGGTGAAGGCAGTGACCAGCCCCTGGCCTTCTGCCACCTTACACCCCTTCCTGGGGCCACCTTATGGGTGCTCTGGCAGGGAGCTCCACTGCCTGGATCTGCTGTGGACAGAACTGGTGTGTGGGCAGCTGCTGGTCGACAGTGATCTGAGAAATATCAGTCAGTAGAGGGACTTAGTTCTGCTCCCAAGTTAAATGTAAAGACAAGGGCTGAGCTACAATGCAGCACAGCTGTCACTGTACAGTAACAGAGCACCACTGCAGGGCTCCAAAGGAGTTGCAAATCCAACCTTTTGCTTGGCTATGCACGGCCTCACCCGGAGTGCCCATAGCTACCTCTAAAATGCCCTTGACCACTACGGAAGGATGGTGTATCAGCTGCCACCATTCAGCTTTCTTCACACCCACAATATGAAGAAATACACTTTGCAGGAAAACTCCTGTACTCTACTGACAAGGGATTACAGCTTTTAGGCATTCAGAGTGCAGAGGGTGGGTTTTTTGCATATTTAATGTCCTACTCTGTTGGACATGCATGGAATGCATGCATGAAAAAACCTTCTCTATGATAATAACTCCTGAATATTACAGAAAAGGCAAAGAATGGAAAACTCTTCTCCGATTTAATTTTCTTCCCATTCCATATTTACACAGGAAAATCACATTGCTGTTTCATCACTAAGCTGGAGAGTCAAATTAACAAGACATTTGCTGTTTCAGACTGATTGCTGTGATTTGGCAGATATAAATGTTGTGTTGTAGCCAGCTCCAGACATGCCATGAGGGCACAAGAGGGTTGCTTCAGGGTGATGAGATGAGACTGAGACTTATGATTTGCCTGTCTTGGTAGCTGAGACTCAGTGTAGAACTGCGTTCTTGTGACTGAAAGGCTGTGTAGCTAGGCTGTCCTTCAAATGAGGCTTCTGAGCATGGTTTTATTGAAACTGGCAAATCCCAAAAGGGGCATTCAGGGACCCTTTTCCTTTTCTCTCGTTGTCAAGTTTACTGCTTCTGTCACTCATAGATCTGTTGCCAGATTAAATTAGCATACTTCCAGCTGTTAGCCTGCAGAGTTCCTATGTATTATTCAAAATACAGACTAGATATTTCAGATGTTATTTGTTTCAAATGTTTTGATACTGTTCTTTAATAATTTACAAAAGAAAAAAAGAAAAAAACCTCACAAATAATAAGGAGATATATAATCAAAACAAACTCAGAAACACACAAGAGCAATCATGGAATCACCAAATGGCTAGGGTTGGAACGGAACTAGTAGAGTCTTTCAACCCCAGCATATATCCAAAGACCCTCATCCTTGTAAAATAAGCTTACTTAAAACATTCTTTTTCAAGTATATGTAGTCCTAATAGATGCCTATGAATTCCAAACTACTCTAAAACTAGGGTAGTTTTAATTCTTGCTGTTTCCTTCCTGGCATATGCAGCAGCAAACTCCTAGTAGTTCTTCCAACATGGTTCTCATCGTGAAACACTTTCAATGTGAGCTCAAGTTTTTACTGTTTGGTCTTCTTTTTTATACTGTTAAATACTGGAACAAGAAAACGACATGCAAGCCAAAAAAGAAAAGTAACAGTATGATCATTAGTTTAAAGTTCACCTATTCATTCTGTTTGGCTTACACTAATAGATGTAGAGTTCCCCACCCAGCCTGGAGAGATTTACTATCTGAGTTGCATTTCAAGTGTGATACAAGGAAAAGACATTGTTTTGATTTCTGTTGATCCTGTTGAACACATTATCCTATTTTACTTTTGCAGGGGGTGTGTGACTCCAGAGCTTCCTGTGATGCCAGGGAATGGCAGACTTGATTTTCATCAACTGTGAGAAGGCATTTGTGCAGATGATTAACGATTCCCTGCTCCAGGAGTACTGTTCACTGGTGGATGCACTCCACTAACTTCAAATTTCTCTGGCAGCACGATCTGTTGCAAATTAGCATTTGTATTTGGTATGCAACTTTCACATTTTATTAAGTCTAAAAGGAAAAGGTGCTTCTCCTAGTCTTAGAGGAAACTTTTAGTTGTTATGGGTTCAGAGAAAGTAGAATTCCTTGGTTAAAGTAAAATCAAAAAACCTCTCTATTCTCATAATTTTCCCACAAGCTAAAACTCATTTTTCTTGCTGCAACTTTATATTTTTTACCACTTTACATATAATGATTTCCTTTTAACTTTAATTGTTCTCTGTCTCTGTTTCCTCTTCAGTTTGCTATTTAAGGTGTCATAAACCTATGCAGAACATCCATTGGGATCATAAATACTTGTCAGGAGTCCTATCATGTTCTTACACTACGCCTACTGCAGTTTTGATGCATTTGAGTCATGTTGACGAGGTTTTTCTTTTTAGTAGGAAAAACTGAAAACAATAAAATATAACTACTGATTTGTCAAAAATCCAATAATATTAATTTTTGGCCTGTCACGTCTGAACTACTCAGCTAACAGTTCCCCACTGGCACATTTCCACACTCTCCTTTTTTCTCAGTTTAGGTGATTTTCAAATAATCATTTTATTCCAAAATTAGAAGATAACTTTTTCTTTTAAAAGACTTTGAAAAAAAAAATTGCACACTTTCTTCAGATAAGATTTTGTGTTTAAGAATTCTGATTGTGAGAATTTTATCCTGTAATGTGGCTAAAACTTTGAAAATCTGTTTTACTGTTCTTGTCCTAAAAGTTTAATTCTTTAGTGCTCACAATTGTTCAGAAATTGTAAGGGTGAGTCTAACAATTAAAAAAAGATAAAATAACATTTAATTATATTTTTAGGAAAAAATAAGTTTCAATAAAACTATGAAGATAACATATTTTCTGAGCTCCAGAGTGAAAATGACAGTTCATGTCATAAAATGTGAGCATGGTGTGAGGACAGAACTCGATGGCCTCAGTATTCGCCTAAATTGTGCAAGACACAAGTTTAAACCCTACAGAGAAAGTTTTAGACAACAAAACATGATCATGGATTTTCTACATTCTCTGAGCTTCAGGTGGGCTCATGGTTCTTTAGTGTGTACGGCTTTCTTTGCTGCTGAAAGGACTGAGAAAAAAGAATAACAGAAAACACTGTGCATTGTGAAAGCAACTTTCTGTCCTGTCTAATTGTGAATTTCTTTGTGCATATAAGATTTATCTTAATAGTGTACTTTAAGGTGATTAATAACAGTGTCCCAAGCAGAGAATATTATTTTCTTTTTATTTAGGAACTTTAAAATTGTGAAGAAGAGAATATTGTATCATGTATTTCCTTAGGGGAGAAACAAACATGGAATCGGGAAAAAAACTTTCAGAAGAGGCATGAATGGACTTTTTATTTTAGTCAGTGGTTTTACAGAGTAAGAGAGAAAAAACCAATGGTAGCACATGACAGAACTGAAACATGAAGAACACTATTTTGAGGAAGTAAATTTAAACATTGGTGGTGGTAAGAAAATGGGGCTGCTATACTAGTCCTGAAGTTTGGTTAGGATGCTGTTATTAGATGCCACTGGCAACAGTTTTAGGAGAACTGACATACTGAAAGTCACTGAGGAAGTTTATGAGGAAAAATCTTTTTCAATCAGCATAAAAAAAATATGCCTACCGACCCAACATAAAAATACTGTTTTGCTTTCTTTTTATCTCTTAGAAGAAATAAGACTTTTTGCACCAACTTGAATTCTGAATATTTTGTGATAATAAGTTGTTCTCTGTCCACTAAGATTTTGTTCCACTTCACACTTTCTTTGTCTTTCTGAGCCCTGAGTAAAAGATACTAACAATTGCAAATGTAAGGTTCTGAACAATGGAGAAGAAAATTTTAATATTTAAGTCCCATATGGATGGATTTGAATGTTTCTGTCATGTTCAGTATATATTGGACTTGGTGACTGAAAAGTTCTTCATAATATCATTTAATTTTATTGAGATCAAATACTTAAATTTTTAAAATAAAATGACATTTGGAGTAAGATAAATTGGCAGGGAAAATAGCAAGACTTTGTATTGCTAATTAAGTGAAAGAATGTATGTAGAGCTATGCACCCATACACAGAAATCTAGAATTTTTGCAGAATTATTTTCCTCATGGTATTTGTAGGATTTTTCCCCAAAAGAAACATCTGCTGGACACATTACTTAGTGAATAGAGTTCAAGTTTTCTAATATTTATGCAGAATTCAAAAGCAGCCAGGGGGGTTTGGGATCCCCTTGTTTGAGATACCTTATTCATGAAAATTAAAAATGGCTGTTTGGCCTAGGGCTTTTGAGAGCTCTTTTTAAAAAAAGCATAGAAATTAAAGAGAAATTCCTTTGAAAGGGTAGCATTCATGCTTAATGCTAAACAGATACCCAGTATGCCAGATTCAATGCAAACACTAGTAAGAATGCCAAAATACAAGAACTGCACAGTATAAATATCTATGCCTAGAAAGAAGAAAAAAAAAATTACAAGAAGACAAATATTAATTTTATTTCTTGTGCTGTATGCAACAGGGAGAGGTTTTCACACTGTAAACACTCCAGTAAGCACTGGAGAAAGACCAATGTACTGAATAGTTACTGTAGAAGTTATTCTTGGGCTTCTAGTTCTTGGGGTCTGGTTAGCACAGGGAGGATGAGGATGATCAGTGTGCCTGGACAGCAGTGGTCTCAAGTGTCATTCTGAACTGTCAGCAAGGACTAAACTCTGCTCTCTCATCTTTAGCCTTAACATCTGTCACGAGATGGGAACAAGCTCACATTTATGGAGCAGTGCTTTCCCACTAATGCAGCCACAAGCTTTGCTCTGCCCCCTTTGCAGCTCATCTTTTTTTAATCTTGTGCTTATACAAGCAACACTCAGCACTTCTGATGTATAGGATTAAACCCTTAAAGCTGCCAGATGATGTTTGTAAAATACAACTTTCACAAGGCAGGATATTTGGTCTGTGGCAAGCTTATCCCACCGCCTTTAGTTAATTCATGTGTATCCGCATAGGAACTTTCAGATTAATATGTCCATAGGGGTTATCTTCAGAGATAAAACAACACAACCTCACATGTTTTGCATTTCACAAGAAGCACAGAAATTATTCAGTGAGTTGATTATGATCGACAGTAGGAGTGAGAATTACACTGTGCATGTTCTGCACTTCATTCGTAGCAGAAGAAAGCAAAAAATACCAAAGGATGCAGGAGAAATTCTTGACATATTTTCTAAGCAGTGCTGTCAAAGGAGAAATATCAGTTCTGATCAGTCTCCATTACTCTTTTTATTATTAATACTTAACAGTGACTGGATGTGCACCTTCTGAACTTTAAGTCCATAGATGCCTTTGTTTCAATAATTGTATATTTAGGCTTTATTTAGAATATTTAATGTGATCTTTTTTTTTGAAGGTTGAGGTTCCAATCAGGTAGCTATATTGAGTAGACTGTGTTTTATCCATTGCACAGGATTTCTAATTGTGTTAACTTGAGGGGGAAAAAATCCAACACAAAAGCCTACAAAAATCCTTCTGGCCTGAAAATTGTAAACCTTTGATTACAGTGTTAATACAACTGGTCTTGAAGAAGCACTCTCCTGGGCTTAGGTCAGAGCATAAAGGATGTTTGTTACCTATCATTTTGTCTGCAAATTAATTTGAGACATAGCAGTGATTTTTAAGAGAAAATTTTAAAAAAAGAAAAGATCCTAAATAGCTGCAATATAATTTTGCAAATTCTACACCTCTCATGAGGCCATTTTCTTCTCCTCTTGAAGTTACGTAGATTTTAAAGAGGGAACAGTTCACACCGAAGAAGTGCCTTATTTGGACAATCAACTGCCTGTAAGGAAAGAATTTATCAGCTGATGGTTGATAAAATGGTGGTCACAACAGTAAAATTATCAATGAATGTTCTTAAAGTCAATTCACAAATAAATTAATTCATCTGGGAGGGGGAGGAGTAAAATATTGTTAGATACAAAGAAGAGTGAAATCCTTCAAAGTAAAGAGAATTTGATTTAATTTTTTTCTTTTTTTTTTTTTTTTTATTTTTATTTTTTTTAAGTCTGATGGATATTCCTTAAGGAATATCCTAAAGGAATGAAAAATGATGAAATTAAAATTCTGCTTCCCAGGCTTAGTGCAGTTTCAATTCTTATCTCAGAAAGTTTTTTTTTTTCCACATTCTAATGTGTCCTTAGTTATATTTCATATTGAAATAAAATAATAAAAAAAATGAATTACCAGTGTGGCTTCTGACAGAGTAAATGATGTGGTTTTGGCTTACAGTCACATCTTCACTGTTGCTTGATTTGTTTTTAAGAAGTTGCCTGCTGGAGAGCTATACTAGGAGTATAATTAAAAGCCCAGCAGTGAAAGCTTGAGTATTGGAATACAAAAACAGTTCTAGAAAAATATCTTCTGGAGTAAGACTAAAGTACACACACCCCTGTACACTGTGTGTAAAAGAATGTGTCTTTTCCCTCTCTCAAATAGCAAAACCAGTGCAGCTTTCCTTTTTGTAGCTAATGAAACTGATCAGACAGCACTTATTTGCCTAATTGCAGATGTTCCGATTTGGTTCAGATGGGTTCAGATTTGATATTAGCATCATTTCATTAATAAGACATTTAAATTTAGCACAGAACATGATTATTCCAGTCATAGAACAATTGTCACCACATTAACCACACTTGCCTACCTGCAGGGTCTGTATGCTGGAAGAGGACATCTTAGCCTCAAAAATCATCGTTTTTATTTATCACACTGCTGTTATTTAGTAAGTTTGAAGATGCAGATGACTGATTTAATAACCCAGCTCCAGACTGGTATGTTTGAAAATAACTTTGTTAGCTCATGTTCTGTGGTCCCTACATTTCAAGCAATAGTCTAGGCAATATCCAGGCCTATAAATTCTCTGGGAAAATCTAACATCTCTGCATAGGTGCTATTCCTATGAACTAGATAGGAGCTGGGTGCATATACTGCTGGTGGATGATTACCTCATGGTTTTCACAAACTTTTGACATGGCTGGAGAATTCAGTCAAAAAATCATTTGCTGGCAGGCTGAGTAAGAGCAGAGAACTGACTGAAGCACTGGTGAAAGTGTTAAGTGCGTTGAATTTAACACTTTCTTAGAGTCCCAAATTTTCTACTTGTTTACATATACTTTTTTTTTTTTTTTTTTTTCCCCTATATGAAATGAATTTTAGAGCAGATATATCTTTCTCTTTTCTTGGACAACTTGTTGCTCTCAGCTTCTTCCAGTCTGTCCACATTCTCTTTCTCTTCATACCCACCACTGTGTCTGACCTTAATTTGCTTTGAATAATCAAATGTGGTTGGGTTAAATTCAGTTTCTGAAAGGGAAGAAATTAAACCCATACAATAATATTAACCCTCACAGATGTTCAGAAGTTCTATAATGAAATAATCTGTACCTATAAGTAATTTGAAAAATAGAAAGCCCTTTAAAGGTGTGTGGATAAGCCTGTTCAATGTAAATTGTTTCAGAAAAAAAAAAAAAAAAAGAAGTATCAAAAGCTGTAATTGTGATGTTGAAATTACCCATGCTTCTTCAAAGGGCATATTTTCTTTTGTATGTATAACATGGATGTCTCATCTTTATTCTCCCCTTTATGTAAAAAAAAAGCCTAGAAAGACTGTTTTAAAGATGAATTAAGTTCCACACACATGGTACAGATAATTGCTTGCTGATTTATAATTGACATTCTTCTAAAAGATAGTACTCAGCAGGTGTCATGCAAACTCAACTTGTTTGCATTTGAGAAAATGACACAGGGTAAGGACATGTGTAAATCCTGTGTCAACAGCAATTATTTATAACTAGTTCAGACTATTAAAGATGTCTAAGGAGACTTTCATGTAGCTTTTAATTTTAAACCACTATCTTTAAAAATCCTAATTACCCCATTCACATGCATACAAAATTCACAAAATTATTAATTTATGAAAACATCTGATTTCCCTATTTAAAAACTTGACATTTAGTCTATGTAATTAAAATATTGTGAACTACTCTGATTAATTTATTAACATATGCATTAGAAGAGAGCTGCAAATACTTCTAATTGATTTGTGTACCAAACATAGTAGAAAACACTGTAAATACTGCTGCATGTCTACTTTATCTTGTATGTGCAATTGTTTCCTTTGCTCTTCTTTTCACAATAAGATCTCTTCCTATTCCACTTCCTTTGCTAAACAGAGGCACAGATAGTGGCTGAAAGCTATTGAGCTTCACTAGACCTCAAGATAAGAATATAGCTTTTATTTTTTTTTGTTTTTTGTCATTACAGACATTGCTTTTATCTGGTTGTCATGAGTGTGAGTTTTCACAGTGTAAACAAGCTAGCTATCATTTTACCATTTTTAGGTATCTTTTAAGCTCTTAACACTCTCTGCACAGGTATCCCTCAGTATCCAGTTCTCTCCGGCTCAGAACTGTTCTTCTACCTGTATTTTCACTCTACTAGACTGCTCTCTGTTCACCTCTCTTGAAGCTTTTGCTTCCAAGTGTCTCTATCTGGCTCATAAGGCACAGACCCTGCAAATTATTTGTGGTCCAGTATGCTGTTGGAAGCACCTAATCTACTGCTCCATAAGTGCTTGTGCTGAATTAATAGACATGTCATCATTAATGTTGTTCAATGTCATCTCTTTTTATTTTTTATACTGTGCCTGATGCTTAGGTTTTCCAGTGACTACTTGTACTTTCACTTCAATTATACTTGCAAGGCAAAAGGCACACTAAAAAAGATACACACTATGAAGAGAAGAAATCTGAAATAAAACTTGGAGATTTTTCACCTTTTAAGTTCTGTTAAGATACCTAAAAACATAATCAAATGAATAATTTTGAAATGATAACCTTCTTGCACTTTTTTAGCTAGAGAGGCCGCAAAAACTGTCTACGAAAGAAAAAGTGATTAAGGGAACTCAATGAACATTATGTCATATTCATACCCTGAGTTACTTAATTCTGGAGACAGAAGGACAGACACAAATGTTTCAATTAGATATATCTGCATTTATTAATAGTTCTAAAGAGATGGAGTATAAGATCCACTGTTTTTGAAATATAGTGAGCAAGAAGTGATGTGTTGAAAGAGTTTCTGGCTTAGTCTGACAGCTGCACTGTGATTTAGAGTCTGATCTTGCATTATTTCCTCAAACAAAACTCTATGGGTGTCAATGGAAGTCTTATTTCTCTAAGAAATGCAATATCTGACTCTCAACTATATGACAAAATTATATTGTATTCTAGGTCTATCAATATTAATACTTAAGATTTGTATGTTTCAGAGCAGCACTGTGCCTGTATTTGTTAGAAAAGGCTTTTCAGAAAATAAGTCTTTGCTCTTGTGGTTGTAAGAAAGCAATAGATTTTATGGTCTTCAGCTAAACAAATGCTAGAATGGAAAATTGAAGGTGAGAATGCATAAATAAATACAATAAACACTCCTCTTCATTGCACAGTACTTGAGGCATTGCTGCCTGCAGCTCTAAGGGCTGAGTCATGGCAATTTCAGAGGAAAATGAGAGACGTTTGCAGTGATATTCTCAATCTTTCTTCATCTTTCTTGCCTTCTGTTTGTCATTTCAGCACTGCTGGACAAATTTTAGGAGCCTTGCCCTACATATTTATCTCAGCCATGATATAGTTCTGAAACACATACTAGCAGTTGTGATAGCTCAAATTTACTGTTATTGCAATATCAATGTTGAGGTCTCTCCAGGCTCGAGATTAAGAATATGAAGTGTTCAGTTTGGAAAAGCTCTCACTAGGAAAACCAAACCAAACCAAATCCACAAAACTGGAGGAGCTGTGACCTGGTTCTGCCTATGCTGAATATTTTGCCTTGTGTGACTTTTCCATATTTACAGAATATAGAATAGTTGTAATAGTTTTAGACTTTCCAGGTAAAGCAACTGACTTGGGGTTTGTTTGTTTGCACTCTTTACACAGGTAATTACTTATATACAGGTGAGTTCTTGATTGGACACCATTAAATTTTTCCAACTGATTTCAAAAACAAGAAGGCAAATGCATTTTTAGAAGTCTGGGTGACAACTGATTGTTTTGTTGCTTTTCATGGAAGCAAGTCTTGCAATAACCAGGCTGAACTGCTTATTGAGTAAACCAAAAGGACTAAGGAGGGAATATAATTCAAGGAGAGACGAACATCATACGCAGATTTTGATGCTGTTATTGGATACCCCATCTAAAAGAAAAAGAAAAAAAACTCAAACAACTTAAAGTATAAAAAAGGTAAAATAAAACTATATGAAATTGATTTCTTTCCTCAAGCAAATATTTATTGCTGAAGTTCCTTTTTCTGTCACAAATAGGGAGGAAGAAAAATGAGAAGGTAGAAAAGAGGGATAAGTGCACTATGAAAGAAGAAAGAATTTTAAAATAAAGCAGTGGACATAGGGATAGAAAACAGTCAGCAAATGATGGATTTTAGTAAGAAATCTACAAGGGACTGAGTACTCAGCCAACAGTGTGGGCAAACAAAGTCTGTTTCAAGAACAGGGAATTTTAAAACTATCAACTTATGCTTACATGGAGGTAAAGGTATTCCTTCTTTACTTAAATTATTCACTCGTGTCAGGCCTGAATGGATGAAAGCACCAATTACTTTAATGCTACAATAAATTATATAATTACATTATATAATTGTATTATATAATTATAAATTATATAATTACAGCATGGTTTATCAATAATTATCAGAAAATAAAGTATATACATCTGTGGACCGTAACAACTGAAGGATGCTCCAAAACATCTTCTTTACTCCTAATCCCAGTGTACTGAGGCACACATGGAGGCATCTGTGTGCACACACAGGGAAATCAACTTACTCTTTCTTCTTATATTGAAAACAAAATGGATAAAAAAACCCTAGCAGCTAAGGTGCTTATTTAGCTACTTTCCAGAGGCCCTGCTAATGTAGTTTTGACATGGATATTGCTTTGCCTTCCAGCCATTTCCCATAAATGGTATTTGCAAATACCAATGCTTCTGTCTTCAGAATATAGAGTCTGAAGCAGCATATATATGTATCTATGACTGAAATTCTATTCTGTTTTAGTTCTTATATTTTTCTATTAATTTTTCAAGATTCAAAATCTCTATCTTGCATCCAGCTTCCTCTCTTCTTTCTGTCCTCAGTGATGGCTTTTTTGAATGCAATTGGTTTTGTATCCTTAGCTTCCTTCATTGCTAATTGCCCTTCAGACACTTAGTGCTGGCTTCCTGCAGTAGCTATACACTCCTACTGACATTAACAATCTGAGTTTCCTCAAAGCTCTGTAACCTCTTTTAAATTCTCGTTCTTCTCAGTCTACTGCTCTTGGTTCATCCTACCCCCTTCCTGGAAGCCTATTTTCATGAATTAACACTGTCCTAATTCTTCAGTTTGTGCTTCTTCAGCGTACTGCTCAGTTACTGTCTTTGCATCTTCTGAATTTCTGCCGTCAAACTCATTGTAATCCTAACAGTGAGCACTGTTAAATCCTAGGAGTTTCCTTCCTGCCTTACAAGATCTTGATAGGTCTTGTAGAAAAGAGGCTCATATACAAAGGATCTAATCTCCATGGATTATGTCCATAAAATTTCCCCTGAATCATCTGGTTCATTTGACCTTGTCCATTTTCACTTCAAAGCACTTTATAGGCCTGTGCTTAGTCTATATCACAGTCTATATCACAGTAAAATACTTGGTATATGGCCTCTGCACCTTTCTATGAAACTATGTGATAAAACCCAGTGTTATGCTACACACACAGTAGTGCTAAAAATGTTTAATGCAAGGCTTGCCTTTATGATTTATCATAAGTACTGGTTTCTTATTTGCAAAAGTGCACATTTTCCTTGGGCTAGCAGCTTATGTGATAATATTTATTTATAAATTGCTTTTGTGGTGAGTCTAACAGATACTTCTGGTTAGTCATGTAGAACAGTAAAGTAGCAGAAATTCATATGTGTATTGTGAAAGTATGTTTGACAGTGTGCTGATGGGTATTTTTCAGCAAAACTTCAGATGTGCAAAGAAATGTATGAGTGAGGTCTTTTATTCATAAAAAATTCATTCTACTGTGCAGAGTTCAGTATATAGTTCATAGGTAAGCACAAACATTTTTCCCCTTGAAATATAAAATGCTGTTCAAAAACATAAACATCTTCCTTGGGTAACTGGAATGTGAATGAAAGTTTTAGCAAAGGTTTGGCAGAATATATTTTAAAATATCTGCTCACAGACCTCATGAAATTACTTTTTCATATGGCTCTGATTAAATATTTCATGGCAGTACCTGCTTATTTACTTGTACTTGCTATGTGGAGATATAAAACTCAAACAAACAAGCCCATCTTTTTATAGTAAATAAACTGAATATGGTCCCCATGAAAACCATCAGACCTGACCTAGGCAGACTGCAGAGTCTGCAGGGCGAATGTTGTCTCATGCTGAAAATGAACATGCAGGAACATTCCTCACTGACAGCTTCTGGAGGTGGTTTGTTAATTTAACACTTGAAGAAATACATCAAAGACCACAGGCAATTTGCTGTACTGAAAGTGGGGGGAAGCATAGCTAACTTCAGAGCTTCACATTGGTAGAGATTCAGTGATAGATAGCCTAAGATGCTGTCTTTACTATTTTTAAAATTAGCAATATTAGAAAAAATTTAAATACTTCCTTTTCCTGGAATTGCAGTTGCAATCTTTATCTTCCTCATGAGAATTTTATGTTACCAGATTTCTTATAATTAAGCATAGATAAACAAAACTGACCACAGGCCTAGGTCCATTCCTGTGATCGCTTTGTAACTATCATGGGCAGCATCCCTTTTTTCACAATCTTTTTCCACCCCTGTTTTAAAGCCTGCATTGTCTTTTTCCTCTACACTTACCACAACACTCCTCCAACTAAGAATAATAATTAAAGAAGAATACAGTACTTTACATTATTTCTTTGATCAAAGTTTTTGACTTGGTTCATAAAACATTTTATTTGTTTGGATTGAGAACTATTTCTACTTCAGATATAATGTGAAAGGGTGTATATCTCCAACCCTTGCTGCTAGCCTGTCCTGTCTGAGTCAGTCTTAATTCTTTTTGAGAATCTTAGAAAACTCTCTCCTAGCTTTGCATTCAAGTAGTAAACTTATTACTGTGAAGGCACTGTCTTTCCTGCTGTTCCAAGCAGCTAATTTTGTATAAGCTATAGCAGAGCCTCCTGATGAAAAATCTGCTTTACAAGGCACGTATTCCATGAAATAGATAATGAATATTTACATTTTTTCTTTGACATCAGAAAATGTAGGCAACTTCTATTATTATTTGTTTTAAATGTCTGCTCCTCAGCGCCATTTAGGCAAGGATATTTTTTAACATATGCCTGAGGGATAATATAAGAAAAATATTTTCATCTAGAATACAAACTGTCTTTTATGCGGTGGAAGAAGGCCACAGCATAATCTGCAAAAACTGCATCAAAAAAGAGATCAAAATGTCAACTTTTCTTCAATTTTTAAAAAGCATAAATCCTGTTTGTTACGTTCTTGTTGGTTGTTGACATTTTTATTCTGATTTTGTTCCTAACATATATTGACCTCTATGCTCCCATGTACTAACAGGAAAAAAATCTCTCAAAGATCTTTAAATGCATCATATCATGCTATCAAGGTGCAAGTAATTTTATGCCTTTTTATGAAGCTACATGAAATAACTTCATAACTCTGCTTGTATAGGGATCAGCTCTAGCTATTTGTTAGGGTAGGTGGGATTACAAATTACAGCTTCCCTCTGTAAACTTCCTTAATCCTCAATAAAAACTAAGAGAAAGCAATTAATCACCCTTGCCAAATTTAACAGGAAACAATATTTTCTGGCAAATAATAAACATTTGACACTTACAAATTTACAGTTTTTTGGCACGTGCAGCTTCCTAGAAGTTTAAAGGCATTCTCTGCTTGCATTTGAGTAAATGACCAAGGGGTTTATCCAAGTGTTTGCAATTTGGAAGAATGAAGAAATTAAGTCTGACTTATGTTCTTTTACCACTTACTTCAGACTTAAATAGAGCTCTTTATGTTTACAAAGACTGACCTATGTAATCTGAAGATTGATTTAGTCATGGGTTATAGAAGTAATATAGAAGATGGAAGATAGAGAAATTTTGCCTTTGAAATGTGTATAAGAATTATTAATTTTCAGCAAATTATTTTTTCTTCATCCAATAGAATTCACATGTGTTTCTACATTGTTATCCATGAATAATGATTCCTCTTTCAGTTTTTTGAACATTACTAAGTATTTATGAGTTTTTTCCTTTTTTTCCAATGAAAGGTGTTTTCTATATCTCTGCAGCTGGTAACCTAAGAAAATAAGTGTAATGGAATATTAAACCTCAAAATAATGGTAAATAATAAAACTATGCACATTGCTATTAAACACTACGTTTTTCTTTTCCTTCTTTTCTTTTTTTTTTTTAATTTTTATTTCTTTCTTGTGATGCTTGATATTTTTGGTCCCAGAAGCAAAGTATTGGATTAGCAGACATAAAAAGGTGAACAAGCCTTTAAAAGTCAAAGCAAGGGAGAAAAAAAAGATAATATAAAGTTGTTTTACTGAAGTTAATAAACCCCACATTCTGAGACAAATATCCTCAAGCCATTTGTTTAAACAAGCATTAAGTTTAGCAGTACTACACCATAACACGATACTCCAAATTAAACTTTTGCATCTCAAGTGACCTTTATAGCAATTTTACAGTTCATAAATTCTTTACAATGGTGCTCTGTGGAGTAGTTTTAATAAATCTTGATTGTGCTGTAAATGTTATAGCACATACTTGAAATGGCATTTCCAGTCCTAACAAACACAAGTGTGGAATGATTCCCCTGTTCCATACCTAGAATTTTGCTTCAGTATTCATGAAATACTGGGGAATATTCCAGTAACGGAGGGGGGGGGGGGGGGGGGAGTATGCCACCAGTAAAAAGTCCTACTGGCGAAGAAAAACATGACTAATAAACATATTTATCAAAGTGAATGGAAAGCATACCAAATCTTCACATACCAACAAGAAAATCCTCCCTCACTTTGCAGAGCTTCCAAAGTTGGACAGGACAGCTGGATAGAGACAGGACTGTTTTCCACTTGCTGTTTTGTTTTATGACTTGATTTCTTGGCAAACTATCTGATCCATAGAAATGTAAACTGTGTGGTCTATTCTGTTCTCCTCGGTACCTTGGGATAAGTGCTCTTATTATGCCTACTCAATCCAATTTTTCTGCTTAATATAATTTTATTTTTTTTCCCTGAAAAAGAAGACGTACTTAAATACTACACTGAAAACACTGTTGTAATGTGTTAGATCATCTGTTTTGATACAACTTTACAGACATATATCCTCCATCCTTTACTTAATTACTCAGTTTATATACTACTTGATTTCTTTACATCCCTTTCACATTTTTTAGATATTTTTATTGCACCTTCGAGCCGTCATTTTGAGACAACCATGAAATCCTCTACCTTAACAACTTCCCTTGCTTTAAAGGTTCATTTATGAATGTTTTCTTATTTTTGTATGTATAATTTATTTTCTTGTTTACAACCCTCAGAGCCACCACCTTTGTTCATAATTTTTACAATTTTCTTTTCTTAATCTCAATTTTTATGCTGACTGAATTTTATATTTTCCTCCCTTTTTTTCCTCAGATTGGAGAACATTATTAACCTCTGTTGTTTCTCCCTCTATATCCTGTCAAAGGTGTTTCTACTCAGATAAATTAAAGCCTTTAAAACTAAAAGATTTAAAACTTTATTTTCTCTGTTGTGGTTGCTTTTGAAAATGAGCAAACCTAGGAGAAAATCCCTCATTTCTGAGAATATTGAATTATGGATTTTGATGTCAAAATTCTAAGTGTTTACTCTTTCTAAGGAACTTTATTCATAAAATATACAAATGTTAATACTGAATCAGGTACAAGATAACTACTGCTAAAAGAACTACTGTTCTGTTCCTTCCCTAAAATAAGCAGACTTTCAAGATCTGCAAACCTGAATTTGCTGCTTGAGGGATGCAGAACCTGACTTTGAGAAAGTGTAATTGCTATTAATAAGCCCATTAACAATGAACTATTTATGATTGATGAACTATACATGTGTGGTTTTACAATGATGCAAAGACAGTATATTGGATTGATGGATGCAATTAAGCTAAAACAATAAATGTTAAGGTCAGGTATAAATTACTGAGACAGAAAATGCATAAGACAAAAGTTATAATAAGTGGCCCTGCAAAAATTATATGGTGTATTATTAATGAAGATGGGTTACAGATCAATTAGCAGTATTAGAGACATTGGTTTTTAGATCAACATTTAAATGTTGATCTGCAAAGACTGTTTAATAATGAATGTCAGATTCTGAAAAAGGTCTGTTGCTCCTGAGGATGGAGATATGCAGACCAAGGTACCTGTCTGAGCAGTCCAAAGAAGACAGAAATTAACAGGCTCCGTAATTGCCAGAACCTGTGAGGAGTACTTGAAGCAGTCAGCTCTTGCAACATATGGTATCTATAAATTACACTGTGATATTAGGAGTGGGAGTTAATTTATTATATTGTTTTGATGATTTTGTCTGTAATTACAGAAGGTGAATTTTTTCCATCTGCTTTAACACTTTCGGTTATCCTGTGAACAGCTAAACATCTGAAAGGATTGTGATCACAGATAGCAGAACATCATGTTTAGCAAAGGTAATACAATCAATATATATCTGATTTTTTTTCTAGATGTTTATAACATTGTAGAATTTTTTGAGACTCTCAGGGGTAATCTTTGATATTTGAAACTTTTTGGTGCCACATTTTTGCCTTTATGTTATGTTTAGTAGAGTTTTAAAGTGTATTAACCTTAGAATTAATTATATTAAACACAATATTGTAATAAAGATCAATGCATTAGTCTTAAGCATCTGATTTCTCCTTTCTGAGGTAAAGATTATATTGGCTTTGGAAGTTAAAAAATGGTTGAAAGATTTTAAAAGTTTCCTCTGTGTTTAGTATTTAAATGACAATAATTCAGGGAAACCTCAAGTGAGACTGCATTCTGAACAAGCTATGAATCATAGGAAGAAATTCTGAAAATCACATTTGTCTTGTTACAGGTGAGGCAGAAGTGAGTATCTACATAGAGACTAACTATGACACCACTACAGTGATCAAACTTGTTAGTCAAATACAGCCCAGAGTCTAAACTCTAAGATGTATAGCTTTGTGCAAATTAGCAATTTCCTGTTATATCTTAATTATTAACAAGTTAAAAAATGATGCAGTTCTTTTCTTTCAGCACTGAGTAGTCCTGATTATAAATTAGAGAGTCCCATCAGCATGTTGACGCTTGCTCTATATCCCTGCTTCAGACATTTCTCCTCTCCACATGCTCTTTCCCTTCTATTGCTTCCTTTCCTGTCATCTTTTTGCTTTCTCTCTCTGCAGGCTCCAGGTTCTATAATTTCTCCATCCCTGCACTCCTTCAGTTAGTTGCTAAACTGTAATAATTGTGTGAAAATTGAAAGAACTTAAGGGTAGGAAATGCTGAGGCAACCATAGAGTGCTCACAAGAATTGTCTCTGTTGCAGGAACTGTTTACATATTGCTACTCCTAGAACTAGAAAAGCCACGAAGTCTCAATTCTCTTTAAGCTCTTCAAGTTTAAAGCTGTTTAGTTTTCCAAAAAAGAAGACTGGACCACCCTTCTTGCTTAGCAAAAGTAACTTCTGTACATAAATCTGACAGACTTTGAAATAGAAATAATTCTTCAGAGCACATTAAATTATAGACTAAAAACCATCCTAAATTAGGAAATGTTTCTGCCAGCTTTCAATGCATAATGCAAAATTAGAGCAACTCATAAGCCTAGCGTTACATTTTTTTACTCTGTGCAATGTACTAGCTGATCACAATGACTGCTATATACGACAGCCAACAAGAAACTTAGTAACACTAGAGACTGCTACATTCTAACTTAGTGGAAAAAAATGTGACTGAGAACAAGATGTCTGGGAGAAAACCCCTGTAAAAATGACAATTTTGTATGCAGAGAGGAGTCTTCCTAGATTTCCTAGTAATAAAGTGTCCAGACTTTATATTCCTTTTAAGCTATTTTCCTATGAAAAAAAAAAAAAAATTGAAATAGCAATACAAACCTTAGCTTTGCATATGGACTTTACTACTCAGTGGCAGAATCGAAAATTTGAATAATTTCAAGGGCCATCAATAACAAGGGTAGGCCTCTGAAATGTATTTCCTGACAGAAAGAAGTGAAATATTTGATTTCTTTTGAAATATCTCTTTTTAGTGAAGGTGCATTGAGATTGTGTTGGAAAGGAGTGCCAGTTTCCTGTCATTTCTTTGACTGTAAAACATGCTCAAAAGGAGAGCTTGGCTATACTAAAAACCAGATTTAAAGTTCTTTCTGCTTGAGGTTATGAACCATTTCTAAAATAATCTCTGAATTAGGAACTCCCATTAGAATGTATACTTGGAGATGTCAGTGTTGCTAATATTGTTCTTTTAACCTTTTGAACACAAAAGCAAAAACTCAAGCAGTATTAAGTAGAGTTTTCTATGAAAAATCATGCTGTCTGGATACCACCCACAGGCTGGATATCATCCAGTTAAGTCATCCTCTTCTCATTTATAAACATCAGTCACAGAACACACACTCCAAAACACATGTGAAGATTTATGGCAAAACTAGGTCACCTAGAATAATATGTATTAGTTTTAAATATAAACTATCCTGAGCCTGAGTGACAGACTGTTTTTACTGCCTTATTAGTGCAAAACTTGAAATGTGCAAAATGGCAGGTTTTAACTGGCTAATAATAAATAATTGTTCCATTTGGTATGGAATGTTTTGGAACATGTTATTATGAATTTATTTTCTGGGTAAGAGAAATTGGTTTAATCCTCCACCAGCAGAGAAGTAGCTCTAGGAAGAGTCATCTAAATGGTGGCACAGAATTGATTTCAAACACTGTGAAAACAGATTTCCAAAAACCAATGACTATGTCAATAATAGTGTCCAGTTTCAACCCAGTTTCCTAATTCTTGCTGCTGTCTTGTAAAAAGGATCCAGCACCACGACATTCTTTACGAGTCTCTCTCTTGTTTGTTTGGGTTTTTTCAATTATTTTTGGGTCTCCATAAACAGTTACCTTGAGAAAGAATTCAGCTGATTCAGAGCCCTATAGAGAACAACATTAGGCAGGAACACATTGCTGCCTTGAATCAAACAGGTGAACAGTGCTGGATTGTGCTGTTTTGAGTTCCTGCTAAATTATGTCACCTGTGACCACTTATCTATTCCTGTCCCAAGGAAATAGAGACTAGAAACAATATTAATCCCTGGGTCATAAAGTTTTGTCCAAGGAGGATGAGGTGTTAAGATAGATTATGACACTGAATAAATTAAAAACAAATAAACAAAACCTAGATAAGAAAAGAAGGGGAGATGGCTAGCTGGATGCACTTTTGCTGCTGAAGAATATGGCCCAGCTCTGCAGATAGATCCAAACTGTTATCCAATACATGTTTTCATGTTCCAGCACACATCCCGTGGTAGAACTCATGTGAGTGGACAATAGTGTATAATGGATAAAGGAATTCTTAGGAAAAAAGTGAAGAAACAAAAAAAAGCCAAATATTTTAAAAAAAGGGTAAAATAAAAACATTTTTAAAAATTGAAGTCTGTAAAAATAGTGAAAGAGGCCAGGGAATTTTAAAGAAACCTTTTCTGCCTTCTGCTTCTTAATGGAATATGGTTTGTAGAAGCTTCTCACATGAATATTGTACACTGAAAAGCTAGGCCATAAGTCTTAGTTGCTTTCTTAAGCAAGAGGATGAACACCTATAAGTACAGAACACAGAAACTATGAATACAGAAATCAATTAAGTGTAAATAATTTAATTTGTGTGTAGATGTTCTGCTAGAGACTGAGGTTACATAATTCTCAGGAATCTGCACAAGTTTGATATATATTCCAAAATGCATGTTATATCCTTCACTGAATCATAAAATTTGCAAAAGCACACTGGAGTTAAACATAAATACTATATTGCTATGTTTTAACTGTGTCCTTTGTATGTTCTCATACAAAGAAATTTTGCTGATTTCTGTGTATTAAAACTGTTCCTGACTCACTTCAAAGCTTCCTTTTCTCTTCTACTTCAACATATT
The DNA here is from genome assembly GCF_036169615.1 of Heliangelus exortis. Classification (NCBI taxonomy): domain Eukaryota; kingdom Metazoa; phylum Chordata; class Aves; order Apodiformes; family Trochilidae; genus Heliangelus; species Heliangelus exortis. The sequence goes on along the minus strand of NC_092425.1, from coordinate 23,461,696 downwards.
TCCAGAACTAAGTTCCTCCAAGCACAGTCTCCATTCAGAGCTTGGTTTCTGGGAGCAGAGGGCAGACTTGTCCTCACTTCTCTCCTAGTTTTTGAGCACTGAGAAGCCAGCTGTGCTGAAAAAGCTTGTATAATTTTAAACACGATAATGGTCTTTGAATATATAAAAGGTTGCTGCAGAGAGGAAAGGGATAAACTGCTTTCCATATCTGCAACGCTTGTGACAAGAAATAAATCAAAGCAAGATAGATTAAGGCTGAAATTTGTTGAAAGTCTTTCTATCTTTAAGGACCATATTGCTTAAGGAGACTGTGGGAGCACCATGACTGGATGTTAGACAGTATCTGTCAAGCATGGACAAGGTGTACTTGATTTTGGTTTCAGGAAAGAAATGGAGTAGATAATCTGCAAACACACTTGCCAGCTGTGTCTTCTATTACTCCTGGTGACTAGACATTAGAAACAAATCATGTGTGATTTATCTGTGTGCCAATCGATACACTACTTTCCTTCCATTTCAGTGATTAATTGTTCTTACGCAAAGTTCCCAAAACTTTATACTACAGATGGTGGGACTTTTGCACCACTAAGAAGTTAAAATCTGACATCCAAACCCACCTCAACACAGCTTGCAGCTGAAATTTTTCTAATAATTTTTTTGCAAGCTTCTCCAACACATTAGTTTTTAAATTTTGTGTCTGTGTGTGTGGATATGCACAATAAATCCCTCATTAGCATGTCAAATTCTAGGTTATATTTCTCTTCAGATTTGAAAAAAAGAAAGTTAATTATTTATGAACCGTGTCATTACTGTAGGTAACAACCTCATGAAACAGATGATAACAGACATGCAAAAGTACTGTAAAATGCCATAGCTTATTTGTGACTGATTAGACAAGCTTGTTGAGATGGGATGAGAATAGGATGTGCTATTTTTCTAATAAGATTGTACAACAATGTCAACCCTTTAATATTTTAGAATTTTTGAAAGCCTTTGACTCCTAGGACAAGAAGGGTCATTTCCTCATTGATCCTTTGTGAACTAGCATAAAATCATAGCTCCTATGAAAGTAAACTACATTTAACTGGATAATTAATTTGCAAAAGGGAGGATCTGGTCCAACAAGCAAATTAAATAAAGAGGGAAACCTAAGTAATTCAGGGAGGGAGGGAAGGAGGGAAATGAGTGACAATTCAAATTTGCAAGGCAAATTCATAGCAGATGACAACTGAAGGTCACAGTAACCTTGCAGAACATTTCACATACAAACTTATGTTATCAGAGTATTGTTCTTGTAATTTTTCCTTACTGCAACAGACTTTCAGTGGGCATGTTCCACTTACTGTTCTGAAATACGTTTCCATGAACTATTCAAGGCAAACCCATGTATAAGTTCTATTAAGTCCTCTTTGTAGTGCTGGGATACCAACACAAATTTGGGCTTCGTCCAAATTCTGATTTTGCTTTTTTGAATTTATATTCTAGATTTGACTATCCAGTACAAAGTGATTCTTTTATTACTGTTAATTTATTCCTGAGTTCTAGAATTAAGAAAACATGATGCTAAACCACATTGATCTTCAGGGCAATTGCAGCACTTCCTGAAAGAAAGTGTAGCACTGAAGAAAGGTATTTTCCAACAAGGGAAACTCCTGTGAGGTTGCAGGTGACTGGAGACATCCCAAGGGTCTACCTTTGCTCATTCATATGTCATAAAGAATTCCTTAATGCCTATGAGATGCTTAAACTGATACAGAGTCATGGGCTGTAGGAACTATTGAGATAGATTTTACCTTGCTAGCTTGTTTTCTCACTACTTAAAAATCTAAAGATTTAGAGAGTGCAACTTGATCTGTGACAAAAAATTGTTGCTCTGAAGATATTTCACAGTGTTATGACAGAGCAGGTCTAAAAATCCTGTTACTGAAGTAATTATAGGCTTTGAAAGATGACATTTTATGTAATTTAGAATTTTCCTCTTATTTCTAATTTACTTAAAAATGGGGGGATAAATCAAATAATATTAAATAAAAAAATCTGTGTAACAGGATTTGTGGTTTTTTGTTGTTTTTGTGGGGGGTTTTTTGTTTTGTTTTTTTTTTTAACCAAAAGGCTCAGAATGCATTATTTTTTTTTATATCACTGAAACTATATAAAAGGGATGTAGTTCAAATCTGAGACGGTAAAACTGTTCTGGCTAAAAGTGATAAGAATTTGAAACATTTCCAGTGCTTATTCTTTTTGGGGCTAGAAGAACAATGTGTCTTCCAAGGCAAGGCTTCATAGATATTTACAACTAAAAAAAGAGAAAAAAGGCAAAGTAGCTATGTATTTCTGATAGCTACAGAATATCAGAAAACCCTTCAAGAAAAATTGAATTATTTGAGAAGTGAACTTCAGGTTTTTTGAATTGTCTCTTGCCCTCTTTTTGGAATTGTCTCTTACTATCCAAGAGATGCATATGCAGAAACTTCAGAGGTAAATCCTTTACTATGATAGCAACACGAAGGAAATTCTCATGCACAAAGCTTTCAAACAAGCTGATGTGTTTCTGGGTATGACCTAAGTTTGCAGTTTGCAGATGACATGTATCCTTTCCCCACTGTCACTGTGTTAAAATATTTGCTTTGCTGTCTCCTGCAGTGCAGATTTGTGGCTATATAGCTGGCACAACTTTGATACTACTGCTGGAGAAAGCAGACCTGTTATAGGAGGGACTGCAAGGGCTAATATTGTCTTTATCTTGCTGTGTATTTCTGAAGAGTAGTATAATGCCTCCCTTTAGGAGACAAAAGATCAGCTCGGTGTTCATCTTGTGGCAGAGTCATCCTGAGCTGTGTAAAGGTAGAGGACAATTAGTTAGGGAACTGTTCTCTACCCACTATATTTGCACTGTTTTCCCATAGCTGGACCACAAAAAACCAAACCAAACCAACCAAACAAACAAGTTGTAGTGAGCAATTAATAATTTGCTGGTAATCCTCACCCAGCAGGGATTGCTGTGCTATGTCTACCGAGCAGAAGTGTAAATACAGTATTTCAGAAGACTTCCTTATTGTAAAGATGCATTTCTACAAACTGTCATTCTGCTCTATATTTCTTTCAGACTCAAAATTTTCCTTGCATACATCTCCTCTAGTTTTTGCACGCTCAGTTTTCATTATAATTTTTTGCCCATAGGTAGTAACTGTTACTCCTATATAAAGATATAGCCTTAAATTGTTATTATCACTTTTATCCAGTCACAGAGAGAATGATGAGAAAAATAAATCAATGTCTGATAATGTGCTATAAATCTGGGGGGATTTCTAGTGGGTTTAAGAGTGTCCTTCTAAAATAATGCTCTGATTGCACTGAGAAACGTCAGCTTGTGTAAATTATCTGTATAAAGTGTCTGATAGATGTTATCCTAGTTATTCTTGAGGTCACCTTGAAAGCTGTGCTAAGAACAGGAAGCAGTTCCCGTTTCACATTAAAAACCAAGAGAAATAGAGATTTAATATATGCCTTCCTTTTGTTTCTTGTTTTTTAAAGGAAAGCAGTGAAGGGTGAATTTTGACAGCAACTATAAGATATTGATAAATTATACTTATCTAGTGTAACCATAGGCCTGTCAGTCAGACAGAATTACTCCTTCAGGCAATATAGTAAAAACAGTAGGGATCTGTGAAGTATTTGAAATTTGCAAATTAAAAGGTATCAGAACAAGATATTAATGTCTGTGAAATGTGATAGATGGTTTCACACTATCTGCTGGTGTTACACAGGCAGGCAGCTCCTCAGGAAGGTCAGAGATGGAAGCCTTCACTGCCCAGCTGTGTGATGGGAAGGAATAAAGCTCTGCTCTCTCCGTGTTTCTGAGGCACCTGCCCTGCTCTAAGTTTATCCAAACACGCTTCAAACCAATCTGCCTTTCTAAACCACTAAGTAGATCCTGATAGGGAAAAAATAATCCTAGTGTTTCTTCTCAAGTATTGTCATCAAGTCCAGGCCTTTTATCTTATCTTAAAAAAATCCTGCCAATGGAGATGAAATCTTCCTCCTTCTACCATTTTGCCTGGCAAATGTGCTGTTTGAATTGATTTCCTAGCAAAGCTGAGTGCTTGTTTTGTGTTTCATATTCTTTGGTCCGATAAGAATTTACATAGCAGTTTAAACAAATGTTTTTACATTTTTCGGTAAGAAGATTTGTTGGTTTTTCCTGTTCTGATCATGGTTACATATACCTTTCATTATATGGCCGTGTAAATAAAATAGGAATATGTTTTCGATATAACCATTATAGTGCTATACTATGCACTAATAAGGCTTAACCCATCTTGGTACACTAAAATGGGATCAAGCAGACGTAGACCATGAACACTCATGTTTTACCAAAACAAAGAACTACAACAATAAAACATCCAAACATTTGGACACTCCCCACAGAAAATATTTTCTGTCTTGAATCAGTTTTCTTTTTTCCCAAGAATCCAAGTTAAAAATATTTTTATGCATTGGAAAAATATATTTATTTACTCTGTGGCTTTGTCTGTCCACTTAACATTCACCTGTTTCATCTTCCAAATAAATTACTAATTTTACCTGACTGATTACAGCTTCGTGCAGCAATATATTACCTGATGAATCACCAACTATTTTTCCTTTGTCTAGAAAGCCAGGTGTAAAAGAATCATATTAATACGATGGGATCAGCTCGTAGGAAAAACAAAAAGCTCTTACTGTCTAAATTTCAAGATTTCTTCAAATAAAAAATAAATTCAGGAAATGAGTATGTGCTTTTATACATTTATGCAAATACTTATGAGAATAGAAACTACATTATCTATACTGTAGTCTCATATTGTTATTTATTTATTCATTTATCTTTAATTTAGTTTTAGGCTTGTTTCCCCAGACATATTTTGAACATTACAGGCAGGTTTTGGCAACTAATTGTGTCCAGAAAGAGATCACAAACTGATCACGATATACTATATCAAATTGTTTTCTTCAGTTATTTTAATAATTTAAACTGTACTCTCCTCTAGTATACACCATTCTTTCCTGGTTTGAATTTATCAAATAAATTGAATTTATCAAATATTTGATTCCAAAGAGCTTTTACAGATTCCTTTTTTTTGTTTGTTTCTTTGTGTTCTGAAATATTAGAGCACAGACACTATTGAATACTTCAATCTTTTTTCTCTCCTTTACTTTTAAGTACCAAGTCTGCATTTTGATTTTCTGCATTTAGGGAACCTTATCTTGTTTCCTTTTATATTCCTTCACTTTTCTGGTCTTATCCCTAAGGGGCTTGAACTGTTCCTTTATATTCACGTTTAGACCTGTAATCTTCTTTCTACTTTTTGTTTGATTCTTTTTGAATTTTCAGGTCACTGGAGAAATTCTGATGCCTCCACAATAGTTTCATACTATTCTGCTATTCCTTGCTTCCCTTGCATATAAACTACTACTATGCATTAAATATCTCCTCTTTCAGTAATTTCCAGCAGTGCTGCACTCCCTTGTCCTTTGAACTGTTTTCCCTTCCCAGTACACTGTCTCCTATACTACTGGAACCAGTGAAGTTTGCCTTCCCTCTCGGCCATCACTTCCCTGCTCTTTTACCTTCGTACGCGTGTTACTTCCCACAGCTTTTCTGTAATCTGTACAATTTCAGTTGCTGAATGTATCTTTTGTTTATAAATGCTATCCTTGTCAGTTGAAACAAGTTCTGAAAGAGGATCTGCCTTTACTGTCCAAAAAACTCCAGCCCCCAGAATATTCCTTGGGCTGAATGTGTCATCCTGCTTTGTTCTTTAGGTATGTCGTCTGAATAATTATGACCTCCTTTTGCTACAAAGGCTTTCTTTTAGAATTCTTCTTCAAAAAACAAACAAACAAAAAAAAAAACCTAACCATCTTGTCTTCGTGCTTAGGAGGGACACATGAATTCAGCTCTGAATTTATTTTACTTTTCTATTGTTGAACAGGAAATCCATCAAAATTTTCTCATTTCCATGAACTTGTGGACAAGTACACCTTTGATACACATTATATTGTCTCACACCTGCCATTCCTAAGGAGACTGCATGTCTATAGCAGTAATGTACACCTGTGGTTTAGCTCACCAGCTTCCCACGTTGCCATTTTCATTAGGTTTTGGCTGTGCTTTAACAAAGCACAAACAAAAGCTTTAACAAAGCTTTAACAAAGTAGTTCTTCCTACACACTCCCATACTGGTGCAGCTATATAATGACATCCCAAATGTTGGTCTTCTACTTGACCCCTTCATGACTGCATTGCGGATGTTTCTCTGTCTAAACTTAGATTGCAAAGTAGACTTCTGTGTTTGTTTTTCCCACCCTCTCTTGACATTTTAGATTTTATCATTTAATCTAGTCAGGTTTATTTTAATATCTCCTTCCCCTTGTGCAGTGGAAGATGTCATTCACCTTTCTTTTTTTTCATGGACCTTAAATCTTTTTTGCTGCCTCCTTTGTGTAATGCCATGCAAGATGTCATGACACCAATTTACACTCCTTAATCTTTTGAAATGTTCATCTCAGAGTCATCTGTCTCCATCTGCCATTATTATCATTATCATGATGTGCTGCTATCTCCAGTTCCCCTACTGTGCTGTCAGATACTTGCAGTCTCTTTTATACCTCATAGGGTTCAATACAGCATCATTAGGCTCATCTAAAGAAGTAGGATGATGAAGTAAACCAGAAGGACAGAGATACCTTGCTTGTCTTTCTGAAACAGCCTTTGTTGTGGGTACAATCAGGAGTATGTTCCCAAAATGATGTCTGCACTTTAAGATAGGCATGCTCAGGACCTTCTGAAAGTAATGACCTTTAGGTAATGATTTTTCTTTGCAAATACATAGGCAAGAAGTGATATAGGGATAATGTTCCTATTTTAGACTGTTCCACATGTGAGCACTTTTTCTTTCAAGAAGAGGTAATAATAGAAAACTAAGAATAGAATGAGTCAGAATGAAATTAAAATATAACCTTTCTTGCCTCTTAGCCCCTCAGGAAATCACACGTTGATTATACAGATCACTTAATATATTCAAAGTTCCTTTCTCTTTTTTAGGAAGGAGGAGCCATTATGTCTATGCTATTGCAGGGACAAGGAGGTGACTCCCACCTTGGAAGCACTGGAATACATGGAACTTTATGAGAGAAAATACCTCTGTGGTTGAGTGATCATATGACTTGTAATACACCATCCTCTCCAATCTATGTTGTATCTCTGCTTATTGCAGTATTTGGTCATTGGTCACCTACAGTGTTATGTTAGGTGCAATATAACGGAGAAATGTGGGCCAAGAGGAACATATTTTTAAGCTGTATATTCAGCTATACCAGTTCACCTGTTTTCCAAACATGCCACATCAATGTATTCTGAGTAGTAAAGAATAAGGCCTTCTTTTGTTCCTAATCCATAGTGCCACATTTTATTTGGTATTGTATTTGGCAATGTTTACTTACTGTGGTTATATGTTGTACAGAATGGTAATTGAATTTCATAAGCCCCAGTTTTTTCAGTTGTGTAAACCAATCACAATATTTTACTACGGGCTAAAAATTCTCTTATAGTCTCGCCACCAAACAATTTTATTTTTTTTAGTTAAAATAAAACATCCATTTAGCTTTTTAATATTTTTATACTAACCATACCAAAGTAGAACTAAAAAGACCTGCTTTATTTGAAGATTTATCATTTTCCATAGGTCAGTTAAAAAGGCAAGACAAGAAAAGTGTTCAGATAAGTAATTTTAAAAATCAGCAGATATTTCAACATTTGTCATTATCTCCATATTTATTATGCATTATCTCTTGCTAATTGGACTATTTTGCACTGATAACGGTACTGCTATTCATACTATTTTTGTTTATACAATTTGACCCATATAGGAACAAATCTTTGTAGTGTATTACAGAAGTTCCCACATCTGGCTAAAAGTACATTGTGCAGTTTAAGGTAAGTACATTCAACAGTAAGAGCCTGGAAACATCCATTCAGACTGGGGCCCCACACTTTTAGTCACACACTTAAGATTTCACAAGAGAGAGTGCTGACTGTGTAATTTATTCCGAATTATCTAGTGCCATGACAGAGGCAGGGCAACCACAGAGGTAGGGTTTGCCCCTATTACTTGCCCTGAGTATTACTTTCTTACAGAGAAACCTGCTGCTCTCTGAGTGTGGCACTATCCGGTTCCTAATTGCTGATAATTCCTTAGTGCCTTGTGCTTGGTTCAATCCAGACGCAGTCAACATTAACGCCAGTGTTAGAAGTATTATAAAATCTCCACTACAATTGCTCTTTAATTAGCAGGCTATTATCTTAAATTGCTTCAACATTTTTTTTCCTAAAGCTCCTGCATTCTTTCTGTAACTTTTTTTTTTTTTTTAAATCGACTAAGTATTTCAATACTGGTTGGATCTGCCACAGTTTTTTACTTTGTCTTTTAATAGCTTATTCAAAAGGACACAAAAGCACAGTGGGCTCTTGGTAGAGCACAGTAGTATGGACATTAGTGTTCTCAGGGTTTTTCTTTCTCTGGAGCATAATGGTTGAACTAAGTCTTGTGGTGAAGAGCAAACCCACTGGGCTAATGGCAATAAACTTACAAACAGTGAGAGATTTGTTCACTCAAGTTCGATGTCTGAATAGCACTGTGCAGCTCTAATTAGGAGCCTGGTTCTGAATAGGTAATTAAATATCAGATTGGTTATGCAAGTGAAGGGATTAAGATGAAAATACACCATTATCATTTATAGGAAAATACTGTGTTCTTCATGTCAGTTGGCTGACTAGCATTACAGTGAACTCTATTTGGAACACCTTGAAATGTGTCTATGTGCACAGCTGAAATGTAGCACTCTGTCTGTGATGAGTCTCTTGTGGTAATGATGCAGCCACTGAATCAGCTAAAGCTGACATTTTGTCTTTAAGTAATATATTCCTTAGCCTTTGGAAGAATGAGCATTCTTGTGTATCAATAAAAATAAAACCAGTGCCGTCATTTCAACTACTGAATTGTCTGTTTTGACACCTCTTCTTCACTCCCTCAGCCTCAGTTATTTCATGGATGGCTGAGTGTGAACTGCAATATGGGACATTCATATTTGTGCTTCAAGGGCTGTTTCTCAGATGGATGGGACTGTTTAGTTTAAGTAATCTGATCACCTAAAGCAGGTACCTTGAATTCACCTATTTTATGAGGTTTTAAAACCTGTGAAAGACCTTTTTCTAAGCCCACAATTTTTTTTGAAGTTTCACTGCTTTGCGAGGCTAAACTCCAGTTAATTTTTTTCCTTTCACCTGAATATTTCAGGATTTTAAAAAGGATCTTCAGATTTTTAAAAAGGATCTTTTTAGGAATTTCATTTGTTTTACTTCTTTCTGACAGTGCTCATACTGACATAGCACTATAATTCAGACAAGCACCTCAGAATGTGGGGTCAGGGATGTCCAGAAAAAAAGATATTAAACTAGGGGGTCATTTTGGAAGTTCTAGAAGTATGCAGTAGCAAGTATTTTTTACTACTCTCCAAAAAAGGATTGCATAGGTTCTTTTGTTTAAAGACTGCAAAGCTATTTGTATTCTAACTCTACGCTAGAATAAAATATGATTGTCCTAGATTTGCTGAAAATTAGGAAGGAGAATGGAATTTCCTAAGTGCCAAGAAGTGATTGGTAAAATTACTTTTAGAGGAAAGCCTGAAAGAGTTCAATGCCTCAGGCTGTACATTCTCCAGACATGCTGATGTGCACTTCTACTCTTCCCACTTGCCTGTATGAAAAGCAAACATCGCTTCTACAGAGCCTTCCAGTCACTTCTATTCATTGGAAACAGTTCAATTACAGTAAATTTCATTTTTTTTCCCTTCTAACCAGCACATAGGGTAGATGAGACAGTGCATAATTATTTGCCTAAATTTTCAAAATTTACACTTCATTAATTCAAGGAACAGGAAGAGTTATGGTACCCAACCTGCTTTTTTAAAATTTTATTGCATCTGTAGTATCATTTCTTATTTCATCCAATAATTTATTGTAAAGCGTGACTGACAATAAAAAGTTCACTACTGAAATCATGGTTGCCTACCTTCTAATTCCTTGTAAATACTTTCTGCTACCAGTAAAACTGTTTATATATATGGTGATAGCAATGAATAATGCATATAAAACATTTACCATACCCTCATGAACCACAGTTTAGCAATCACTATTTTTTTTTTTAAAGACCTGCACTGAAAATCTTGAAATCTTACATATTTTATGTTTGGATTTATTTACTCAAATGAGGAATTTGGTGCTTATATTTTCTGAAAGTTTTCAAGGGTTTCTGAAAGTTAAGATCAACAAACAACTATTTTCCAAAATGTATTCCCTTCGTAAACAGGAATTCATGTAAGCATTAAATATAGATGTTTTTCTTCTGTGATTAAAAAAGTAATGAAATATGTGATTTAATGAAATATGTGATTTTATTTAAATTCTGAAGGTGAGAAATTACTGTCTCTCATCCTCGTTCATCAGCTGATCATGTCAAACTTCCAGATAAAATGGTTTTATTCATACAAGTAATAGTTTCTGATGAACCAAAATAATAAAGGATTTCATTATTTCAGAGCATAAAATTTGTATTTGTTAACTTCATCTGTCACATACCACAGAACTAAAATAAAATGTAATAGACCAACTTAATTCTGATTTAATTCATATGAAACAGGTATTACATAAAGAATGATCTCTTAATGTAGGCTGGAATGGAATTTGTCTGGAGTTTAGTACCATTTGTATCTTATTCATAAAGATCTGTCAAGCTTCACCTAAAGGTGAAGATCAGCAGCTGACAACATGTGAAGAAGAGATCTCAATATCCAACAAAAAACTATCCAGGCTTACAGTTGACATTTTCACCCTCATCACTGACATTCTCTAGGGGGTGTCTATATAATTTGTTCTATTAATAATAATTTTTAATAATTTAATACTCAAGACTGCCCAGGTTGTTCTGTGCAATATTTTGAAATATAGATAATAGCCCCTAAATTTGTGTAATCAGCAGACATCTTTGGCACGTTTACTTTTTTGCATGGAGACTGTTAGATATAAATTTTAAGGAATGTGATTAAAGGCTCATCCCCAAGACCAAAGAGCACAGAAGAGCACAATAGTAGGCAGTGAAACTCCATTAATACGGCTGGCACCCCAATACCTCCTCTCAGAGCTGTGGCGATAGCCCCAAGCACTGTGGTAACTTCTATCAAGAGGAATTATCAGAGGTGTCTGGATCACCTTTTGGTCTGAGAGGGTTGCCAACCTACAGAAGTATGGAGATCACTATGGGATTCAAGGAAAAATCATCTTGGGTTTCTGAAAAACTTATTATGGGATGTTTAATGCGTAGCAGACAAACCTTTCTGAGGGCACGGCGCTTCGCAGTCAAGCAGGTGTTCTTGTCAAGGTGCACAAACAGTGCTCCGATCTTGCCACCTTTAGACTCAGCTAGCCTTGTCCAGTGCTTCTGCTCCAGACTCGGCTAAGAAGTTCCTCCTCTGGCTGCTCAAGAGGGTGCTGAGCATGCACTCGGAAGCACTTCTTTTATTGGTTGCCCAATCCTACTCCTGCGCAGCTGGGGTAAGCCTTAATTGGGCACAGGTGGGCTTAGCACAAGCTCATGCCTCCCACCTCGTAATTAGCCACACCTGATTGCCTCATTTCACTACATTAATGGAAGCAGCAAAGGTGTAGAAAAGAGGGGATCAAGGTGGTTTAGGAAGGAACAGATATGGGAGAAAAAAAGAAAGAGAAAAGAGGTTAAAAGGGTTTGATCACATGTAAACACGCTGCTAGTCAATACACTTGTCTGGCTGTACAGAGGAAGTTCTACCTGAAAGCCAATGTGGTTTCAGAGCCAATAGGAGTACCATGGACATGGTATTTGTTCTCAAACAACTGCAAGAGGAGTGCAGGGAACATAACAAAGGTCTTTATGTGACATTCATCAACTAAAGATTTTGACACTGTGAGTAGAAAGGGCTTGTGGCAAATCTTGGAATGATCAGGGTGTCCCCCCCAAGTTCCTCAAAATGATCATCCTCCTACATGAGGATCAGCAGGGCCAAGTCAGATATGGGGATACACTCTCTGAATCCTTCCCAATAATAAATGGTGTGAAACAAGGTTGCATTTTTGCACCCACTCTACTCATAATCTTCTTCAGCACAGTGTTCCAAAGGGCCACAGTAGACCTCAATGAAGAAAATGGCATTTACATCCAATATGGTACCAATGGGAGCCTATTCAGCCTAAGGTGACAGAAGGCCCACACCAAGACCCTAAATCACCAGGTCCCAGAGTTGCTTTTTGCTGACGATGCTACCCTCGTTGCTCACACAGAATCAGCTCTGCAGTGCATAACATCCTGCTTTGCAGAGACTGCAGAACTTTTTGAGCTGAAAGTCAGCTTGAAGAAGACAGAAGGTCTCTAGCAGCCTGCACCACAGGAAGACTTCCATCATCCCCACAACACCATAGGCAAATCAGAGCTTAAGACAGTCCAGCAGTTCAGCTATCTGGGATGCATTATTTCCTCAGACACAAAATCACAGAATTATCCAGGAAAGGATTTCTGAGATCATCAAGTTAATCCACTACCAGTGTGGTTACTAGAACATGGTACCGGCTGCCACATCAGTCTCTTTTTAAAAACGTACAGGGACAGAGAATCCACCACCTCCCTGGGCAGCCCATTCCAATGTCTGATCACCCTCTCTGTAAAGAATGTTTTCTTAATATCTACCCTAAACCTTCCCTGGCAGAGCTTAAGTCCATGCCCTCTTGTATTACTGGTAGCTACTTGGGAGAAGAGACCAACCTCCCACCTGGCTACACCCTCCTTTCAGGGAGTTGTAGCAAGTCATGAGGTCTCCCCTGAGCCTCCTCTTCTCCAGACTGAACACCCCCAGCTCCCTCAGCCCTTCCTCACAGGACTTGTGCTGGATCCCTTCACCAGCCAAGATCGACAAAGAGATAGACAACAGATTAGCAAAGGCATACAGAACCTTTGGAAGACTTCATAAAGGAGTCTAAAGCAATAAACACCTGAAGAAAAGTACAAGGATTGGTGTCTACAGAGCCATTGTACTGTCTACTCTTTCATGTGCATCTGAATCATGGGTCATCTTGTTACTGCGAGCCCTTCTCTCGGGGACACGGCTCTTCTCCGGAGCTTTCTCACTACATTTCCCCCCTTTTTGTTTTTTGTTGAAAAATAAACTTCATTTTTTCAATAATTTACAATTAATTCACAATAATTTACAATTAATTTAAACATTTCATTAAACATTTCATTACTTTAAATATTTCATTCTATTACGGCCTCACATTTTTAAACATTTCATTATTCATTATTTTTTATCATTTTTCGCCTTTTCAAACATTTCATTTTTTCAAACATTTCATTACTTTTTCACAATAATTTATATAACGGCCTTTCATTTCCTTAATTTTACAATTTCTACAATTATTTTCACAATTTCTTTACAATTTTACAATTATTCTTATATTACGGCCTTTCATTTCCTTAATTTTACAATTTTACAATTATTCTTAGCCTTTGATTGAAATGTGGAGGGAAAATTCAGGCTCCTACCGGCTTTTTCGCCTCTTTAGCCTCTGTTGTCAGTAGAAGATGAGGTCTCAGAACACCAGCTCAGCTTTCGCTGGTACTTGCCACCTCGGAATGCCTGGCCATGCAGAGGCTTCTCCGAGCATTCAGCACACCAGTCTTATCGCGTGTCCCTAGGGCTCCGTTTCAGGACCGCATCGTGTGTCCCTAGGGCTCCGTTTCAGGACCGCATCGTGTGTCCCTAGGGCTCCGTTTCAGGACCGCACTATCGCGTGTCCCTAGGAGGCTCCGTTTCAGGACCGCACTGACTTGATGGGCACTCAGAGCTCCGCTTTAGCTTCAGCATTCCTCGGGTTTGAATTCTGCACGCCAACTCACTGCACCTTTCGAGCCTCATTCTTCTTACCGCTTTTCCGGCTTCCTTCCTGCCTGGCTCGCCATTCCGGGCTGTTGTATACCTTGCCGTGCTGGGCTTCTATTCCGAGCTCTTCACGCCACTGTCACGATCCGAGTTATTATTTATATTTTGTTTGCGAGGAAATTTCAGCCACTACTCATAGACGACGCGTGAGTTTACAAAAATAACCAGGCTTTATGATTTAAACAAGTTCAAAGGATTTATTTAGGAATTATACAATTAGTTACTTTGGGGAGAAGAGTCGTTAAGAGGAGAAAAGAGGGAGGGTAATTAAGATGTTACCCCTGTCCGCCGGCCTTGGCCTCTGGCTGTGGTCAGGAGCGTAGGGTCTGTCGCTCCTGCCGCTTCTCTGTCCCGGAGCTGAAGCCGAAGTGCCGAGAGAGGGGGGGTCTAGAAGAAAGCCGCCTCGCCGCTTTCCGCTTGGGCCTTCAGAGCTGCTTGCCGCCTTTTTGCGCCGAGCTGGCTGGAGTTTGTAGTCACAGGAGGTAGCTTCCACGTGTCCTTCTGAGCTGCTGGCTCCACCGAGCTACTGGCTGCTCTGAGCTGCTGCAACGTCTTCGGTTCTTCTGGGGCGATTTTTATACAGGAAAAGAAAAGGGGTCCCTTTTTTTTGCATAAGTCCCTGATACATACAGATTTCCCGACTTCCCGGAGATGAGTCATCCTTATCTTTTACTCTTTTTGGGTGTCCTGCTACCTTTATTGTTTCCATCATGCACCAGGAGACGACCTGATAAGTATTCTTATCTTTTAGGTGTATGTCAGGCATATGGTGAGGTAAACATATGTTAATTGACAAAATGTTGCAACATAGCAGGGAGAAAGAAAAAAAAAGATTGATTCAAGAGACAAATTTTTGTATTTTTAAAGTGTTTACATCAGCCACCTACAGCATTTAAACCTAGCCTCGTGGAGCTTTTTTCTGTGGTTGCGTATTTGGAGCTCTTCATAGAGCGTCCCGCACCATCGTAGTAGCTCCATCTGACGTGGTTGCGTATTCGAAGCTCTTTATATCGCCTTCCGCATTTAAGCCTGGCTTTGTAGAGCTTCCCGCAACCAACGTGGTCATGTAGAGCTCTTTATCTCACCTCAGCATTCACGGCTGCTGTTGTTGCCCGCATTCTCCACCAATTGTTAGCGGCGAGCCTTCTCTCGGGGACACGGCTCTTCTCCGGAGCTCTCTCACTACATCATCTACCGCCAGCACTTGCAACTCCGTGAATGCTTCCATCAGTGCTGCCTCTGTACAATCCTAAACATCCACTGGGCTGACTATGTGACCAATATTCCTGTCCTTGAACAGGCAGGGGTCACGAGTATTGAGGCCATGATACTGAGGACACAGTTGTGCTGGGCAGGGCACATCTCCAGGATGGAGGATCACCACCTCCCTAAGGTTGCGCTCTGTGGTGAACTTGCCCCCGGCTGCCACAACAGAGGAGCCCCAGAGAGGAGATACAAGGACTTCCTGAAACAATCCCTCAGCTTTGGCCATACTGACTGCCATCAGTGCTCCACTCTGGCCTCCAGTCGGGAGACATGGAGACACCATCCATAACACTGCTGCCTCCTTTGAGAACACACAGAGAATCAGTCTTGAGAAGAAAAGACAGCACAGAAAGCACTGTGCCTTGGCTGTCCCCTCACAGGAGACTTTCTGCTGGGCCTTTTGCAGCCACACGGCCTGTCCTGCATGGGTCTCATCAGCCATCAGTGTGCTTGCAGCAAGCGTGGGGAGAGCCCTTCTGAAATCTTCATTTGTGAAGCTGAGCCATGATGATGCTCAGTGTGTGCAGATGTCTGTGTCTGTTGGGAACACATGCTCAGACTCGCTACTTGCTGGACCTGAGGAGATGGGTTTGCCCTTCTTCTGCTGGGTAACTCCTGACAAATATGATTGATTTTTGAGGGAAAACAGTAGGAAATTCTCTCCTGCTGTTTAATACTTTCATTAGTTCCATGGGCTTAGTTTTGTGGCATTTGTACCATCTATCTCCTTCAATTAAGCAGTATCCTCTGTAGATCTTTGCAGAAACCAGAGGGAATGGCTTTATGTATGTGACACTCAAACCAAGTGTTAGGTTAATCAGAGGTAGGTGTTGTACAAGGTTTACTAAATAAGACTGTGACCTTTGATTCACCTATTCTAAATTGAATTTAGAACAAATGAATGTTCCCCTTCGCAGTAACTCTGCACTGAGCCCCAGCCAGTTAACTTCAATTGATGTCTTTGAAAAAAAAAGGTTAAATCTAAAGACTCGGAGAGAAATATAGGCAGTTTCTCTATGCTGTCTATTTTTAATGTGGCTCCAGTGCAGTAGTTACCCAAAAACTGCTAAGTGCCTTCAGGTGCTTCAGGAGTAAAACAGATTACTAAATAAGGATTATATAACTATGCTGTATTCTGACCTGGAAAGCAAACCTGGATGAAATGTGGATTTCTTAAAAATGAAAAGGATGTATGGGGTTAGTGGTGGTGGTGGGGTAGTATAGTAGTTTCCTATGAAATATTGTAAACAAAGGCTATCAAGAATCTCTGAATTGTTTCTTTTCATTCTGTTTAAGACTAATCACAAAAAGGACACATTCCAGCCTCCTCTCCCACCTTATTTAAAATATGTGACACTAAATCAGACAGATGCAGGCTCTATGGCTCAGTGGGTGTCACAGTTTAACACTGAACTAGCAATTAAATAGATTACAATGCTCTCTATTAACCCCTCATCCTTACCCTATAGCAAATGAAGAGAGAATAAGGGACAGCGACTTAAAAGTTGGAAATTAAACTACAGAGCTTCAATAAAACCGTAATGAAAAATTATTAAATATATACAAATAAATATATACAAAAATGATATCGAGTCCCTCACTTATAACAATCAAATCACCAGCAAGGCTGCAGGGCAGAACTGGAAAAGTCCTGTACTGGACTCCTGGAGTCAGCAGCAGACAGGAGCTGGGTGAAGGAACACATAGATTAAGGAATGCATAGGTCAGGATCAAAAGCAGAATGGATGGAGTTCCCTCAGTGCACCAGCCATAGACAAGGAAATCTTGAGCCTCTTGATCCCTCAAATTTATGCTGCGTATGATGCATATGGGATGGAATACTTTTTTGGTCAATTTCGGTCACCTGTCTGGTATTCTCCTCCCCAAAGGAGGGTCACAGGTGTGACCTTTTTAGAGCACAAGATGTTTTAAAGAACTCAGCAGTGGCTTTGGTTCTGCATACTATTCTCCAGCCATAACTATGAACTTTGAGTGTTATCAGTCTTAGAAGCAGACACTGACTGAAAAACATGTGGTTAATTTCAGCAAGTGCAGCTCTTTAGAAAAGACCTAACTGAAAAGTAAAATTACTAAAAAGAAAATTGGTTCTATCTTGGCTCAGACCAGGACAGCTGGTGGTAACTGAACCCTTACAGTTTAGAAGTGCTCTTGCGTTCAATTGCTCTGGCTATAACTCCATTTCAGAATCAATTTTTTCCCAATACAAAAAAAAAAAAAAAACCCAAAAACCAAAAACCAAACCCCAACCTGCATTACAAGCTAGTCATGTTATTTGAAATTACATGTGATGAATTCTAAATGAAATCTAATTATATATAAGGAAGAAGAGTTCATCTAAGGAGTAGTAATAGTGAGGAGACTAAAGCTGAAGTGGAAACCCAGGAGGCATAAACTAAAAACCACTGTATGTACCTGCAAGTCTGGTCATCATAATGACCTAAAAATTGTCCAGTAAATATTTTTGATGTGGACAATTCCTTGAGTATATCTGTGTCAAGTAATAAAGAAAAAATTCATGCATATGCTCCTCCATCCCAAACACTTCTGTCTTTCTTTGCTGCCCATTTCACCACAGCCTGAATTTTATCTACCTGCTTTTCCTGGCAGTCTCTGTCTTTATTCTCTGTTCCTTTATTAAAATACTTTCATATTTTCTCCTTTTCACTCTTTAAGCGTAAATATGGACTGTTAGTTCTAAATTTGTCTCTGTGATTCCACTGAAGAAAATGAAAATTGCTATATAACAGTAGCTACATTCTTATACACAGATATTGCTAATCTATGAAAAGGGTAACCAAATAGAACTTTATTACTGGTTTGCACAAGGGTTTTAATATATTTACAGTCAAATTTTGTTATTAGAACATTCAGAATATTTTGCACCAACCATTTGTATTGATTTCTTTTGATAATAAAAGTTAACCAGAAAAACAATCTTTGTCAAAGTAGACTGATGCAGAACAGAGAAAATCATTACTAGAATTACAGATTAAGTCACTTGTAGAACTGCATTGTCATTCTTATAAGCTTGGGGGTTTTCTCCATCTCTCAGAGAGAAGTAGTGCAAGTTCCTGTTTTATACAGCCTGCTGAGAAGATCTGAGCCAATGGTTTTATTTGCTGTTTTCCAGTCAGGAAATATCAACTTTCATTTGTCAAATTTTTGTTAGAATATCTGAGCATGTGATTATGTATATAATGTTTTGAATGTAATGAGGCTCATTTGGTGCTTTAGAGAGCAATTATTCACTCCTTGATTGGCACATAATGGTCTTGAGTTGAAAATCTGAAACATCATTAGATGGTTTCCCAAAATTAGGCACTTAAATTGAGCTCTTCTCTGATTATTCCATGCCACATGAATAATTTCTACCTGTGCCACTGATTGTTTTGGTTAGGTGACCTCCAGGCTCCTATGAAATGAAAGAGGATTGTCCCTGCTAAATACCAACAGAACTAACAACTCCTTCAGCTTTTCTATGCTGCTTCATACAGACTAGCTTTCACTGTAATTGACACAACCTTTGTTGTTGTTGTTGTTGCAAGAGAGCCTAAGATGCAGACTCTTTGCCTCTGAAGATGTCCATGAAATAAAATATTAGTGTCACGGGAAAAACCCATCAAGCCCTCACTGACAGCCAGTAATGAATGCCAGAGCACAACTTCCTCTCTCACAAATAGCATGCTTAGCACTGGGCAGATTGCTTCTGTGACTACCTTTGTAATTTAGAAACAGTCATTAAGAGAGACAGAATGATTACTTATGCTTAAACTCTAACATTGTTTGGCTAGACTGCACTTCTTAGCTTTAATTGTTAAGGAAGAGTTTATAGAATGAACAAACCATTTACAGAAGCCAAGTAAAAGGCTTCATTTACATTGTCAAAAGTCTTTTTTATCAACTTGCAAGGATGACTTTTACCTGAAAATTTACTCCAACTTTTTTCTAAACCGGTACACTTCAAACACAGCATGGTGAGCCAGATGAGACAAAAGCCTTGTCTTGGAGAGAGAGAATTCTCTTCCCACAGTATTCTCTTGAAGAAACTGGCTCCTCATGGCTTTGATGGGTATACAATTTGGTGGATAAAAAAACTGGATGAATGGCCAGGCCCAAAGAGTTGTGGTGAAGAAAATTAAATCCAGTTGGCCATTCACAAGGAGTGCTCCCTGGAGCTCAGTAATGATGTCAGATTTTTCATATCTTTACCAGTAAGCTGGACAAAGGGATCAAGTTAACCCTCAGTTAGTTTGTAGATGACATCAAGCTGGACAGGAGTGTTGGTCTGTCTGAGGGCAGGAAGGCTCTATAGAGGGATCTGGAAAGGCTGAATCCATAGGCTGAGGCCAATTGGATGAGACTCAACAAGGCCAAGTGTCAGATCCTCCACTTGGGTCACAACAAACCCATGCAACACTACAGGCCTGGGATAGTGGCTGCAAAGCTGCCTCGTGGAAAAAGACCAGAGTGTATTGGTTAATTGCTGGCTGATTGTGAGCCAGCAGTGTGCCCAGGTAGCCAAGAAGGCCATCAGCATCCAGGCTTCTATCAGAAGCAGTGTGGCCAGCAGGACCAGGGAGATGATCATCCTCCTGGATTCAGCACTAGTGAGGCCACAGCTGAAATATTGTGTTCAGTTTTGGGCCCCTCACTACCAGAAGGACATTGAAGTGCTGGAGTGTATCCAGAGAATATCAATGATGAAGGTTTAGAGTACAAGTCTTACCAGGAGTGTCTGAGGGGTTGCTTAGTCTGGAGAAAAAAAGTCTGAGGGGAAACTTTATCGCTCTCTACAACTACCTGAAAGGAGTTTGTAACAAAGTGAGGCTTCATCTTTTCCCCCATATAACAAGGAAAAGTACAAGAGAAAATGGCCTCAAGATGTGCCAGCGGAGGTTTGGATGAGGAAAAATTTCTGTACTGAAATGTTTGTCAGGCTCCAGAACAGGCATCCCAGGGAGTCACCAGGTGGAGTCACCATCCCTGGAGGTATTTAAAAGCCAGGTAGATGTGATGATTAAGAACATGGATTAGCGGTGAGGCTGGGAGTGTGTTAGGGTAATCATTGGACTTGATGATCTTAAAGGTCTTTTCTAAACAAAAAAATCCATGATTCTAAAAACAAAGCACATGGAAAAGTGAGTGAGTGCATTGCTTTTGTTCTACTGTAATGAACCCATCTGAAGACATTGTTCACCAGCATATCACTTACAGTGCAGAAGATACTAAAATAATTTGTATTTTAAAAAAAACATTGTGAAATAGTATAATTCCTACTGGTTCAGGTGTTGATCAGAAATCATATCTAGA
Organism: Heliangelus exortis; assembly: GCF_036169615.1. Classification (NCBI taxonomy): domain Eukaryota; kingdom Metazoa; phylum Chordata; class Aves; order Apodiformes; family Trochilidae; genus Heliangelus; species Heliangelus exortis. The sequence goes on along the minus strand of NC_092425.1, from coordinate 23,441,035 downwards.
AAGAAAAGGGCTTCTATTTATTTCTTTGGCATTCAACACTCAGACGAAGTCCTTACATTTTCCCACAAAGGCAATGTTCTTAACAACAAAAGATAAATACTGCTAGATAATCTCCATGACATGAAAATGTGGTATGGTCCTAATTTAAAGGAACAAAATGAACAAAGCATATCAAGAGCCCTGGGGCCAAACACTGCCCATGGCTCTGAACCCCATTTCAACCCAGCTTGAGACAATCAGTTTCTCCTTCAGAGAAGCCATAGAAATGGTGTTTTCCATCCACATCTCTATCTGCCTCCTGAAGAGACCTCTGCTCTTCACCGTGGATAGCTCTCTGCTAGACGGATCAGTTTCCATGTTTGTTGTAGCTTGTCTTCAGCTTTCTTGCCCTTCCCTTTTGTTCCTGGTCTGCATCTCTGGATGGATCCTGACCATCTTTAGAAAATAGCATTGACAGAGGGAAATAAAACCAGGGGAAAATGAAATGGTTTGTTTTCAGCAAGAGCTTAGGGGATCCCATCTTCACCCCCTTTTTTTCATGTTGATTTTATAACAGTGATGATCTTTTCTTAAAAAAAGAAAGGACTACTTACTTACCTACCAGCTCCCTTTTTTTATACCTAGTTATTTGTAATTAAGTTCTTTGTTATAAAGGGTGTAGATTGCATCCTTTTTTTACACATTTTCTCAGCCATTTCTTTGCTTTCTAAAGAACGATAAAATTTTTTTATTGTTTTTATTTTATTTCATTTTTTCTTAACAGAATTAATTTTTGCATTAATGTTTCATCCAATAGAAATTGAATGGAAAGAATTTTGTGCCTGGGAGGAAAAAGATACAATTTATTAATGCTTCAATTGTACGTATGATTAAAACATTTTTCCACCATGTAAGCATATATTTATGTGATAAAAGAAAAAGAAAACAAACACTGAAACTTGAAGCCAAGGAATGGAAATGAAAGGAAAAAATCCAGTAGAAGAGGGCTAAAGAACTAGCTGAACCTAAGTAAGGGTAGTAATTCTGCAAGGGGAAGAGGTGGGATGTTATCATATCAAATTGGATATAAAACTATAGTTTTTTATTGTGCCCAGCTTGGGCACAATAGAGAATTGCTGGTCTAGAATTATAAAAGACCTGATGCACTATGCTGAAGAATAAGAGTAGTTATAAATAAAATTGAAGGCTAAATAACAACAACGTCTAGTTCTTAAGAGATAGACACATCAGTTTATTTGGGGATTATGCAGTTTCAAATTTTTTTTTCAAAATAATTATTGCTATGAAAGTTAATATAATATCAGAGACATTTCAGCTGTGATTTACAAAAATTCAAATTTTCCTGTTGTAATTCCGTATGAATGTTGGACTAAATAAAAGTAATGTTTTTTGATGAAGACTAAAAAGGAGATCTGATAGTTATAAAACACTCTGGTAGACTGATTCATGCACTGATTCTTGTAAAATTACTCATAAACTAGGAAAGATTATCCTTAGTATCAGTGAAAGGTAGTTGGAGTGAGTATCTAGCTAGCTTGAAATACACCATCTAGAAACTGCTTTTTTAGTAAGATGCCATAGCTCAGCTAAGCTGCTTTATATCAGGCTCATCAGCTTGAACATAGTACCAGACCAAAATGCGTTCATGAAACAGAAGTATCATAACTGCTAACATTGGTGTTATACAGTAATTTTTCATTCAAAATCTCTACTTTGCTGTAATTGGAGTGAAAGTAAAAATAGCACTATTTTTATTACTTATATTTCAATGCACATTGTACTAGAAGGTGAATTTCTCCAAGTGAAACTGATAAAACTCAGAGATGGCAAAAAACTGGCTTAATTTTGAAGTGAAGTTGGCTTGACCAGTCTACGTTTCAGATTAAGACCTTTATTCCTGATTGTAATGTTGCAAATCAAAAGTAAAGTGGGTGCAAAATGTTGTATCAGAATGCAATCAACTTCTGTTCTGCATTGCTATTAAAATAAACACAGACGTCATTCAAAACCAATGCATTATAAAGTAGAAGACAACAGAAAATTAAGTCTGTTGGTTAATGGATAATGTCTAGAAGGAGAATATCTAGAAGGTAGTTTGCTTTTAATAATATTACAGAAGAGACTAGGAAAAGAAAGGGTTTCTTTAGGACCAGACATATCACATGCAGATGATTTAAGTATCACCAAAGCTATCAAATTCAGGTAAACCACTGTTGATAGGTCAGTTTTCAGCTGACATAAGCAAGAATGAATGCATTATAGTGTCTTAAAATCATCATCTGAATAATCTAATGTAGAATTTAACCAAGAGAGGCATGTCTCATCTCCATAAACTAATTTTTTTTTTTTTTTTTTTTTTTTTTAATGTTAAGCGCAACATACAATTAAGGTACTATACACTACAAAAGGCACTGGATTCTATGAGCTGGAATGATGAGGCAATTTTCTGAGCTTTTAAATTGGAGGTTGTTGTCTATATTATCTTCTTCATTAGTCAACAATCTGGAAGTTAATCGGCCTACCTCTGACCCCAGCTAGTGAAGTAAATTCTAATAAGAATCAGTACATATGATGTTGCACTTCAATTTAAGGCCATGGAAAACCACTAAATATTCTTTTCACCTATGAACAATCAAGATATTGAGGATCTTCAGTATGCATAATGGCAGAAAATGATTTCACAAGAATAAATATAGTATTTTGCTGTAACTACAGGAAACAATCATAAGAGAGACAATAAGTAGTGATTTTCTAGGGTAAATAGCACCTTTTATCTATACTCCAGTGCCCCCATGCAGGGAAAATTACTGGATGTAAAAAGTCTGCCTTGCTCTCTGATGCAGTCTGCACAAGAACAGATATATTGTTGGGACCTTGCCTCACAGCATAGGATTTTACCTACAATAGCCATGAAATCAGCAGCTCGCAGTTTTCCATGGGTTCTTATGGGACACTGCAGTCATAACAATATATGTATTGAAACAGACACCACACAGGTAGAAATCAATGATCTGCTATAATAGTTGTGTTATGTCTATGGGTTAGAAGAGCAACTAGTTCATTAAAGAAAAGTTTACATTATGAAAATACAAATACCTTGATTATAAAGGCTGGAAGTTGAAAAACACACAGATCTTCATAGCCAGTGTTAGTGTTACACCCTTAAATTCATAACATTTGTAGTAGTTATGTTATTATTAATTAATCACATAACCTTTTGATAATTATATTAATTTTCTTTGAACAGATTGCTAGTTGCCTGTGTTTGTAACATTACTATTTTGTTAAACATAAGGAACAGTTTCACAAAAACAACAAAAAGCTTTCCTGGCTATACGAGTTTAGTCACTCCAACTTTTCCCCTTTCTGTGCCTAAGGTCAGACTGACTGCTTATAACAGCATTATCTAACTTGTGCTCATTGTTTTTATGGATTTCTCTAAACAAGATAGGAATTACTATCTTGTTACTATGTGAGGCTAACTCTGACAATTCATGGCATTAAAACGTGAGCACGGAAGTGAGTCCTACACCAGAAAAAGTCAAGATGGGAGCTCTTCAGCTTTCTTGAGTAGTAGGTGCATGTAACAATATTCTGGGTTTGGATTATTTGCAATTCCTTGGGTATACACAGTGATGGCTGACCTGCTATCTGACAGCTCACAAATGTGCTACTGATGCCATCATTCCTAGAGGTAACTTGGAGGTCTGGGAAAATGTCCAAATTATCATTGACACAAAGAAAACTGAGTCGTTCCGAGTGAGTCATTGAACAGTTGCTGTATCTTCGATATTTTCATCACACATGCATCTCTAGCCAAATAAAGGGACAGCTCAAACAAATAGCTTTTTCAACAAGTATTAACAAATATCACATATTTCCCTGTTTGACCAATTTTATGATAACACCCTATCACATATAATTTAATAGAAATATTTAATAGTGATTTTCTTCCAATTCTGAGATCTCCCATACCTTTCATACTGTGCTGTATTAATGAACCATTGGGTTCATTATACAAAGGAAACTAGTGGGGTCATAGAAACTGATAAAAAGGAGAGTTTATGTGGGAGAAGAATATAGACTACAGATTACATATTTCTGGAGTTTATTTTTTGCTGCCAGCAAGATTATCTTGCTGTAAATGTCCTTATTCCAATTTGAGGGTTTTTTCAACAACAAAAATTATTTTTACACAATGTTTAAACCAACCTAGAATATTCTAGGTATTCTATTTTCTGTTTTAGGTTTTGCATAAAAGTGGAAAAGTTTGTGAGCCGAAATTGGTTTTGCGTTCCAGAGGGCCACAAACAAAGTAGCATCAGGTCTATGTAGGTGAGGTTTTTCAATTTATTTTTGAAGATTTAGACACAAAGATATTTATCTTATAATTTAATATCCCTGGTATTTTTTTAAATTAGAAAACAAACACTGCTGGTACCACTGCCAATGTAAAAAAAAAAAAAAAAAAAAAAGAGAATTTCTGCTTTATATTGGGCAAGCTTCACTCAGTGGTCAGTAAGAATTCTGTGTCTACATTATATCTAGAATGGGCTCCTTTACTCTAATTTTGTTTTATATACAGTGTGATGCACATGTATTTGAAGTAAAATATACATATCCTTTGTTTCTGTGAGTTAATCTATCGTTAACATAAACTTATATTTCAGTTACCTGCAGGCTAAAAGCAGTGAGTTACTGACAGAGAAGTATATCTCACAAAACTGTATACAATTACTTTAGGCTATGCTCTAGAAATTACTGTGGTATGTATGGATGTCCCTAGGCCAGCTTTAAATTGTGTTCTGTCCAGGCTAATTCACACTGAATAAGTGAAAACTTCTGGGCTGATATTATTAGAAACTTAATTTTCTGTCTTGAATGATATCAGAGACTATGTAGTCTATGCATGAAATTCTTGAGCTATCCTATTTTATTAGAAATATGCCATTTATTTTAAATTAACTGGAGTTCTCTGTGCATATTAAACTTGAATATATTTTATGTAATGCATTGGTGCTACTTTGTGACACTGTGGTGGAAGTAATTTAGTTACATTAGTTGGGTTATTTCAATAATGCAGTTATACTGCTTTTGGCATATGTGCTTGCCTAGATTTCTCTACCAAACATTGTACTGGGTATTATAGTAGTCTACTGCAAATGAGATATGACAGTTGTGTGAAGAATATGTGTTCTCATTTTCATCCTGAATTTGTGACTATAGTATGGTGAACTGGGAGAAAGGAGAAAGCATATAGATCAGAATGATTAAGTAGACATTTGTATGGGAGTTTTGGAGTGTCCCAATTAAGCTGAATTTAGGATTTAAAAACAGAGATTAAAAATATCACATTTTTCTGTGAATAAATTTTTAAAAAGCAACTGTATGTGAGGACCTGGGACCACTCTATCCTCCTTGCATGATGAAGCTACTTCAGTTAATTCACTGATATAAAAATCCACTGCAATGATTTGGTTAAATGAATGAGTCAACATTTATTTTACAAGATTTTAAAAAATCTAGAGAAAAAATGTATTTCAAGAAATTCAAAGTGTAATTGTAGGGCAACTGGATGGAAAAAATCCATGAAACTCTGGCAATACATGAATTTAAGTCTTCTACAAAAAATATTCTCTCAATGTACCAAGTTCCCAGGATACTCATAAATTGTAGCTATTTAGTTGTAAAACTCCAAGAGTAGAAGAAAAACTCATCTGATATTTTATTATCTGTCACACAAAGTTATCACTTCCATGGTCTACACACATGCCAATAATATTGCATTGTTTTTCAGACCAGTGATTCAATCTTTATAAGCAGGTGTGTATTAAACTGTTATGATCAAGCTATGGGCTACCTCCAATTTAACATACACATATATGGTCTTAATTAGTACTGTAAGTACATTATGGCTGAATGTGGCAATTCAGTATGAGGCTGATCTGATGTATACAAGCACCTGAACATCTTTGCAGGTAATAGCTTCTATAATATTCACAAAAATTGCAATGTGTAATTAAAAATTATTTCAATAGAAACAGATATTTATAGATGTTCTGTCATTCCTAGCATAATCAAGAACTGGTGCAATACCTTATCCTCTTCAGTACTCACCACAGCGTTGTTGCAAGCAGGCTTCTATCAGTGAAGGAACTGAGTAATTGTTTCTGTCAAATTTCTCAGTAAACCGATATTTCTGAGTCAGGAATGAAATACTGCTGAAGCAACCTTCAGAACTGAAGTTGTGCTCTTTTACTGCATTAAACCATACCTGAAATATATCTTAGAAAGTATTATACAGCACGATTGCAAAGGATGTGGTCTCTAAGAGAGGCCAACAATGGCAAAGGAAAGAAGATGGCTCAGCTGTGATCTGAGCATACACATATTGCACTTACATAGTTGAATTCAAGTCCTCTATGAATTAGAATAATGATGGTTCAACATGCAATAAAGAAATCTTAAGTAGTAAGAATTATTATACTGAGGGTTTGAAACAGCATACCAAAAATATGTGAAGTATCTTATTACATGAATAGTTTGACTAGAGGTGAATATATAGAACCATATAAATGCATAGCCTTTGAAATACATTTTTTTCACTAAGGAAAAAAATTTTTAAAAAGCATCAATGTAAACATATTATGTTGAATGTATTATTTTATGCTAGATGTCTGTATTATTTTGTTGTGTCACAGTAAGGCTTTTGAATCAATTTGTTCCAGGTTCATTATGTGAATCAAAAAAAAGATATAAGCAGTATGCAAAAGCAGTCCAATTCTGCAGCCATTGTACCTGCAAATGCATTGTGACTACATAACTTCAATATGAGAAAGTCCATTTAAATACACTTTTCAATTAGGCAAACATTCGTAACATTTGTATATTATTCTAATTATTACAGAGATTCACATTCAGATGGAAATTTTTATAAATTACCAGTAACACAAAGAAGAATAACAAAAAATCCATGTCCCATTGAAAAAATGCTGTCTGCATTAATGTAAAAGCTCTCTCAGATATCTTTAAATACAATTTTGAGCAGAAATTATGAAGTTAAACTAATCTACTTTTACATTCATTCTCATTACCATGATGTATTCCCACTGTTCTTTTCTTTGGTAACATTTTGACAGTTTCAAAGATAGCAATGTTTGAGGAATTCACAAATCTTTCTAAATTAAATATACTGCTACACTGAAAACCATTTGTTAGTCCTGCAACAAGTTACCTGCTTTCCTCATCTCAAAATAAATTATATAAATAAATACAATCTAAAATAATTCTTGGTTATCCTAATAGGATGGCAACCCAATTTTTTTCTAGAGACAGTAAATTTAATATTTAATTTAATAGTAAATTTAAAGTAAAATCTTATGCAAAACAGGTCAAGATAGAAAATAATTTATTTTTTTAATTGCTTAAAAAGGTGTTTTGATGAATTTTTCTGTGTAAAGAATCAGATGCATATATTAATTTCTGGAGAGGCAGTTTAACATATATGTGTTATATATATAAGGCAGCTTAACTTATATGTGACTGAATAAAAATATCTAGTCAGATAGAGACCTCTGAAAAATTCATAAGCTTCAGGAGATACTGATTGGAGGAGAGATCAGAAGATCATTCATGGTAAAATAAGTTACAGATTAGATACTTTTTTATAAATACTTGTACATCTGTAGAAATACTGTTCAAGTCAGCCATACAACTTATTTTCAACATCTACAACTCAGATATTTAATATGACTTTATTAATATAACCCTTTTGCATTGACAGTCAAATAAATTCCAAAACAAGCTTGCAGCCTAGGATACTGACATTAATAGGCTATATTTAAGAGATGGACAGTATTCACTGTCCTTATTAGTAGTCAACAGTTCTGATAATCCTAAGTTTAAAACCAATCATCTATAGAAAAGAAGCTGAAAATTATAGAGAAAAGAATATTAAAAAAACCAAAACAAAACAAAAAAGAGTAAGGAAAAATAACTGTTGAAGCACAGATCAATCTAATTCAGACAGAGCAAAGTAAGATGATGAACCTTACCAGCTCAGCAGTGTATGAACAGTGATCAGCAAGACTTTACTGAAATGTTTTCATCCAAAAGCAATCTTCTGACATGGACAAATAACACAATACCTGCAAAATTTGAGAAATTTTGCTAACCTAAATTAACTATAATGTAAATAATAATACATAAGTGTGAAATGAAAGAGACACTTTTAAGGAATATAAGGACACATGAATAATTGTCATGTCTATTCATGAGCTTTTAAAGCAAGTTTTTCTGCCAAAAAAGCAGTAAGTTGTCTTTCATTCCATAGCAAAATGTTACATTCATGGCCATTTATTTCAAAGTGAAAGATGGTATGTACACTGACATCTTAATGCAAATTCTGTCACCTTCTGCTTCTATTGGTTGATTAAAACTAAATTATAGTCTGTCTTTTTCATAACTTTCAACAAGGTATGGCGTTACCAATAAGGAATCAAAATAACATTTATCATGTGTGTTTTATAGATGATATGAGCTAAAATACCATATACCACAGTGTATAGTTATTGAATTATACCTGTTTGGTGGCACTCAGCAAAATAAAACTACAGTCATTTGTAATGAAGATTTGCTCCTTCAGAGACAGTAAAATTCAGAGTTCAGAAAAAAAATCAATGTGGAGAAACAACATTAACATGCTAAAATGGCAACATTTTAGAAGTCAGACCATCCACAACATTGATAATACACCTTAACATTTAAATATTCTGTTTATCTCTTATCCGGAGATAAACAACATAAATGAAGTGCATATACTGTGTATGTGCGTGTATGCACACATTTGTGTTTATGTGTATGTATATAAATACATATACATTCATACAAGAGAACTAATTAGATGATAAATTAACAGAAGTAATTGTATGAGAATCCTTTTAGACCATTTTTAAGATTTAGCTCAAACTCTGCTCAGCTTTTTTTGAGAACTGTTCTTTGTGACTGTTAGCCTTTTCTATGCACATTTGCTAGCAAAATCAAAATAGTCACCTTTTCCTGAAACAAGCAAAATCCTCCTGCATCAAGCACATGAGCAAACAAATTCTCTGGTAGGGGTGCTTGCAAGCCTGCTGTCAAGTTTTAGTGCTGAGCCAGCAATTAAAGGAATGACAGATACTCCTCATTAACCCTTCTCTCTTCCAAGAATGGGAAAAGAAAGAGAACAAGGGAGAGAGATTTATGGGTTGAAAACTAAACTATACAGCTTTAATGAGAAGAATAATGATGAAAAGAAAACAAATATATACAAATGTATACAGAACCACTATCACACTCCCCCTCCCCTCCCCAGCCAGTAACTCTCACATCACCACCAAGGCTGCAGGGCAGGACCTGGGAAAGTCCTGGCCTGGACTCCTGGAGTCATCTGCAGACAGGAACTGTATTCAGTAATGCACAGGTTGGGATCAAAGGCAGAAGAATGGGCAGAGTCCTCCCAGGAAGCTGGACATGCAAAAGTGGCACAGAATACATTGTTTGGTCAGTTTGGGTCACCTGTCTGGTCTGCTCCACTCTGAAGTGGGGGCACAGGTGTGACTTGTTTTCTTTAGTTTCTGCAGAACTGAACAGTGGCCTTTGCTGGTCTACATACCGTTCCCCATCAGTAACAATAAAAATCAAACATTATCAGTCCTAGAAGCAGATACTGACTGAGAAACTTGCTGTTAATTTCAGGCTGTGCAGTCGCTTAGAAGAGACTTAATGGAAAAGCAATATTACTAAAAGAAAATTGATTCTGTCCTGTCTCAAACCAGGACACCCACTTTTGACAACCTAGTTTGATGCCTGAAGTCACCTTGCAAGCTCTGCCTGGGTCAGTGCAGCTGCCTGCTCCCAGAAACAGCTGGTGAGCAGCACTTGGGACCTGCACTGTGGGTTTGTGGGTGTGAGCTCAAGTGGGTTTTTTTGTCCATTTCTCATGAATTAATGGGTTGCAGGGAGCAGCAAAGATACTCATAAAGTCTGAGTACTCATGTTTCCAATGGGAGGTGTGTAGAAACATGGAACCCTGCAGTCCCAGGGGAGGTGGGAGGATGCTTGCAACTGTGTGGTTGAGTTTTTAAAATTTGTTCTAGCAGGTTCTTTAGAAATTTATAGGTGTTTATTAACATTTTGTAAGTGTGTAGAGCTGTCGATTACGTATGTTTTGCTGTTCATATTGATCCTGAATATATAGTTCACTCATTATGGGTTAACTAGTGTCATTTCAGAATCAATAAATTGCTTCAATCTTGATTTAAGATATGTGAAGTGAGCAGCTGTTCCCTGAGATTCTGTTCCAGCCCTGACTGTTTGGACAGTAAAGAGATATATTAATATATATATAAGTGAGCCAAAGACCCTCTGAAGTCTGTAGGAGTTATTGCTAGCCCTTTTTTATGCATGAAAGATTCAGATTTTGCAGTGAGTAATGACACTACTCTATCTTAAAAGAAATACTATGTACACCAGACAAAGCATTACATACGTGTAGAGAACAGAACCTACTCCCTAAAATACTGGTCTATTCCCACCTATTGTCAGTGGAACATATTTCTCTCTCCCCCTCTTTTCCCAAATACTGTCCAGAATGTTATTATCTAATCTGCATATTTGCCTGAAAACTAAGCTGCTAAATCCTGCCCTTACTGCTACACATCTAATAATAAATTTTTAAATTGCCTTGAACAGCAATACAACTGGGAATACAGATTGTTATTAATCTCAATCTGATTCACTGGCAAAATGAGGCCAAGAAAGTACTCCTAAACCTGGTTTTTGGGCATTGGGCCATTGTGGCAAACACTGTCAAACTTTTGTCTAGGCAGGGCAGTCTTTCATTAGTAAACACTGGCTTCTCTAGGTTTTGATAACATGTAGGTAGCTAAATCTAGGTGCTTGCTATCACTTAGTGGAGCATCTTTTCTCCACCGAGTAAGATAAATGTTTGACATCTACTAACAGGGATATATCAACAGACAGCCATGCCTGATCACACCTGAAATAGGAATACACACCTAGAGCATCAAGAACTCCTTTTTATTGATCTTTAGAAATAATATTCCTTTTCCAAAGCTTAATTTGTGGTGAAAGCCACATACTCCTTTGTTTTCATTAGAAATTGTCTCAGTATATTTTTTTTTATACTTTGGATAACATGTTGTTCTGTTGTGTGTTTGAAATGTAACTGTTCTGTTTTCAAAGGAAGAGGGCATATAAAAAAAATAAAGGTCATTATTTTTAGCATTTATGCTTAATTTTTAAATGATTCAAAAATACATTTGACATTAAAATATGTTAGATCCACAAGAATATGTAATTTAGATTTGTCACTTTCTAACACTTCAGAACAGGCAATTATATCTGTTGCTGGTATTCTCTTTATTATTCATGAGGCCTTCTGATCTTATCTATGACTCTGACAGTAAAAGACCTATCATTTGTATCTTCTATAGTTTCTACTGTGTTCTAGACTAACCCTCTATCAGTATGGCCTCCTTAGCCTCCTGGGCACACTGTTGGCTCATAATAAGCAGCAATTACCCAATACACCCAGGTCTTTCTCCACCAGGCAGCTTCCCAGCCACTCTTCCCCAGGCTGTAGCATTGCATGGGGTTGTCGTGACCCAAGCTCCAGGACCTGACTCTGGGCCTTGTTGAACCTCAGACAATTGGTGTCGGCCCATTGATTCAGCCTGTCCTGGTCCCTCTGTAGAACCTTCCTACCCTCAGAACAACACTCCTGCCCAGCTTGATGTCATCTGCAAACTGACTGAGGGTGCATTTGATACCCTGATCCACATCACTGTTAAGGGTTAGGGTTAGAATTGGCCCCAGAACTGAGCGCTGGGGAACACTGTGAGTGGCTGCCAGTTGGATTTAACTCCCTTCATCACATCTCTTTGGGCCTGGCCACTTCTCTCTTCTCTCCTGTCTCCACATTGCTTGAATACCTATTTTGATTAAATCATTCTGAAATAAAACTGAAAAGTAGAATGATTTAATAAAATTTGTATTTTTGTCACCTCATTGGTCAATGTTTTCCATGTCATTAATAAATACACTGAGTATACTGAGTCAGAACTGGTACTTTTATTTCATGATGTCTTAGAAGGACTGACCTTTTTATCTCTTTGTTGCAGTTAAAATACAAATGAAATTAATCTACTTCTGATCTTAGCCTTTTTTTTTTTTTTTTTTTTTTTTCTTTTTTTTTTTTTTTTTTTTTTCCCCAGAATTAAAACAGAGTAAAATTTAGTAGAAGCTAAGGGAATCTGGAATTTGGGAAATATTTCCTTCTGTTCATATTAAACATAAAGAATATCTAACAAATTGTCCAAATTTGCTTAAAAACACTTAATTAAATGGACTGATACTTTCAGTAAAAAACTGCTCCTTCTTCTGGTCCAAAACTAGTCTAACCATGTTTAGGTTTCCCACTTCTAGCATCAGGAAATATGAATAAGATTACGTAAAGTCCTTTATTCTGTTGAAATTTCCTGTAAATAACCCAGGAGGGTTTCTCAGAAGGTTATTTTTTCAGATATCTTTGATAACACAAATCTTCTGTAGTAACCAACTCTGATGAGTTACAAAGAATACGTTTTTGAAAATTAATACAGTATGAATCCCACAACAAACACTCTGTAAGCAATTTTAGAGCTGATCTGTATTCTACTTACTGAAATACATCTTTAAGAGTTTAAACATAATAAACATGAATAGCAGATATCATAGACATATGCCACATGATGTTTTCATTTCCATGTTTGGCCCTTCTGGAACATTCCAACATAATTTTAGTGGTCTAAAATACTTCTATTAATTTTAATAAATTTCATGTAAATATTGTACTACAGAATCACAATCTTTGAAAAGAGGTAGTTGCAGTGTTGGAAAGGTACAGTAAATAGTTGCAGAGATGGAAGCTGGAACATGAAATATCATATGCAACTTAATATCTTCAACTAATCAAAAACACCAATTCCTTCTCAAAAAAATTAGAACTAATTAGGACTGATCTGATCAAAGTTTTTATTTGTTTCCAAGTCTTGAAAACAAATGTTTTGTTTGTTTGTTTGCTTGGTTTTTTCCCCAAGGTTTTATGTAAGGTTTCTTTTAACACTATCTGAACACTAAATATAAGTCCTTGGACCACTCTACTTTGTATTTATGTAGCAGCTGATGCCTTATCAGATTAAACTGGATAGTAAGGAAATTTTTAGTTATTTTTGAAGTTATTAGATTTTTTTTCAGCTGTTGAATCTATGCAATCTGAAAATGGATTACATTCACTGAAATATATACATTTGTATATAAACCCCTGCTTTCTAATTGTGACATTTTGAATTGAAAATTTTGCAATTTTGATTTCAAAATAAGTTGCCAGAAATATATTTCCGTGTATCACTCACATAAAATCCCCTGCATTTTGGGGGAACAAAATCATACTGAGGTGGTTAAGTGTTTTCCAATGTAAACAAGGCATCTTTTTGATTAATCCAAAATTGATTTGATTGGAATGTATTCTAGAGCATAGCTTGCAACTTGTTAGTTCGTGGGGTTTTTTGTTCAATATACGGCGACACTCCCTTCCCCCTGAGCACCCTTCTAATTGCAACCTTTCCTAATCCTAGAAAGCTTTGGTGTTCAGGACTCCACATATAGAGATGGGAATCTTTTCCTGAAATTACTTCAGTGAAGATATTCCAGTTTATGCCAGCTGTTTCTTTGGCTCTGTACCTTTTAATTTGGATAAAACCTGTTGACTTTCTGTTTCCCTGCTCATAATTTGCTTCCAAATAGGCATTCCACACTCCAAGGGCCATCTGCTGTTTGTTCTGAGCTAATGAGTGTGCTTTAGTGGTAATGTCCTTTGGAGGAGGTGTCATGCTGTCACTTTGTAAAACGGGGCTCCTATTCTCTTATGAACTCGAATCTCTAACTGGTGAAAATTAGCAAGTTTAAATAATTTTCTCCACACCATGTTCACAGATGTGAAACATAGGTGCACAGAGGATGCTATACAGATCTACAGTACAGTCTGGTGATCCATGCTTAATGAGCCCTGTTCAAACAGTGATACAGACCTGTTAAGCAGGGGGTGCATCTGTTCAATGCTCAGACTTACAGTGCATTGAAAATGTAAGCTCTTTTAGCTACGTCTGGTAGTGGGGGAACAATATCTTCTTTTCTCCATATTCATAGAGCTATAGCATGAAGCAAACCATATTCATAGAACTATTTCTTGTCAATCCCATGTAAATATTGCAAAGACACTCTGGAATTTTAAACTACAAAGTTTTACTAAATATCCTTCTGATTGATTTTTCATTTGTGTTTTAGAGCAGAAAACAATCCTTTAGAACTTCACAGTTTATCTGGTACATAAATCTATCTTTAGCTACTCACATAGCTGCTAGGGTGATAATAATGTGTCTTCTACTTTCCTATTGGTAGGCAAAAGTGAAAGACCACCAGAGTTCTACAGCAGAGAAGTAATTGGCTGTGCCTGCAACTACCAGACAGACACCGCTCATTTTGCAGAGAGGTGACTGTGACCACCAGGCTGGGGTTAACTGAAGCTTAAGGTTAGATTTAGTGAAGGGTTCCTGAGATAAACTTATGATCCCACATTATTGTTTTGAAAACAAGTGTTTACTGACTTAGAGCTCGGACTGGGGCTGGAAACCACCAGTTTGTGGGTTACTACTCAGCAACACAGTAAATCCCCCAGGCTATGGGGGTTAAATATTAACAAATCCTCTGGTTACAAAATCTAGAGTACTAGGCATATTTTACCATTCCAAATTTGCTTCTCTCAAGAGGACAGCTAGATTCTGAGCTATCAGAGTCCACCTTGGATTAAACAGTGCCACTTCAGATGGGACAAAGCTGGCATAGTAGCTTGAAGTTAATCAAAACTTTTGTTGTGTCCTGCCTGATTTGATAAATGAGCCTGTATGTGGTCCAGAGTAAATGTATGCCTTTGGGCAAAATATACATAAACGTTGTATGGGCAATGACATGACCCTCTGCTGAAGTCCACAGGTTCAGCAGTACCTCCATTAAAGGACAAGGGAAAGCACAAGGGTGCTTTAGTTTGAAAGCCAGGCTGATGGAACTCTGCCTTCTGCTATGATTTTTTTTTTTTTTTTTTTTTTTTTTTTTTTTTTTTTTTTTAATGCTGTTAGGTGTCTTCTCAGTTAAAAATGGGGACAAGAAGTCCCAGTTAACCTCGATCTTCCTTCTTGATCTTAGGGAAGGATTTTTTCCTTTTCGGTTTGATTAAATAATATCAACCTTTACACACACATAGCTCTTAGCCTGATGAATAGTAGATCATACATTTTGAGGATGTTTCCTTTTTTAGTAGATGTTAGTAATGGAGATCTCCTTTATATAAGGGAAAGAAGAGAGCTCGAGTGACATGATATGTTTGTTGGGTTATTTTTAACCCTTACATTCTGTGCTACTTTAATTCTAAGTAGCAAATTCTAATGAAATATCTGAATGCTGTGAACATTTTTTAGACTGTTCTCCACAGAGCTATTCAAGAGTACAGGAAATTTTAGAAAGAAGTGTGGTTAATGATTCACTATTACAGAAACTACTTATTTCAAGACTAATTTGTTTTCATATTTCTGTTACTGCCAGATTTTCTGTTAGTAATGGAATAAAAGATACAGATGAGGAGAATCATTTTAAGTTGTCTTCATTACTGCAAGCCAAGTTTTGCCCTTTTGAAGATAGATATTATAAAAAGTGAATATTTTAATATGAATACTGAAAGGTCAATTAAATTAGTTGTTGATGTTCTACAATATTTTTCATTTTTTATTCTCTGATCTTAAGGGACACTTCTTCTTGCTTCTAAAGGAACAACTTTTAGCTCGAGATGAAAACTGCTGCACAATACTATGAATACTACTTAACCTAAGTTCATAACCTTATTGTATTCAGTCCACTTACTCTAAATGCTTTCAAACTTTCTGGGAGATCAATATAAGAATAGTGAAGGCAATCAAAAAGATTTATGTACTTCTCCATTCTTATTATAAACAACAATCTGTCAGTATGAAAAGGGCAATAATTATGTGTAATATAAGACTCTACTTGCCTTTTTTAATTGTTATTATTATTATTGCCAAAGGACCACATGGGATAGCAAAGTCTATTTGTATATTAGTAGAATTACTCTTAATAGTTCAGTCAGTGATAGGTCTGACATAGTAACCATAACAACCAGGTCATGCTTTCTTTTAGCTGGTTAAAACAAAAGCTGATTTAGTACTGTAACTGAGATGAAAAGAACAAAACCCCATGCATTCTTTGTCTCTGGTCAACCTTCATATGTAAACTTAAAGTGGAGTCTAATTTAATTTCAGACATTAAAAATGCATCTGAACTTTATGACAGTAGGAGCTCCATAACTAAGAAGAAATCATACTATATTTTAAATGTATGCTTTCTCTTGTTTCAAGTCATTTTGCATGTAGATTCATAGAAATTGAGATTTATTTTTCAGTTTTTCATATGTTAAATACCTTATGCAGCAAGTCATTGACTAGCAGGGAAAAAGTCTAGATATTAAGTTTTTATGTACTGTTACATGCAGACGAAATATATTTATTAGACTCATATTAATACAGTGCATCAAAATCAAGTTGAATTTTTAACTTAAACAAAATTATCGTGCCCTCCATTAAAATAAGTAACAAAAGAAACATAAGAAAGAAGAACTTGTTGAAAAATAAAAAATCTCTAAAAAGTGTTTTATGAACTGCATGTGAGGAATATACGTAATTCCACACATTAAACGTGAGAATGGAAGGGGAAAGTAGTTTTAACAAATTACCCGTTCATCAGTCAGGGAGAATTAAATTTGTTGCCTTAATGCTTAGAAGAAATACTGGGCTCAACTTAGGACATGTCTGATTGGAATGGGAGTGGAAGGTTATAAGGTTGTTTAAAAAATAAACAACAAAGATACCAGGAAAAGGTGATTCAGAATCAGGGAAAAGAATGGGGGAGGCCCTTCCATTGAGTGACAAGGTTCAAAATGAGCTTCCTTTATTCCTAAACTCCTTTCAGAGAGTCTAAGTGTGGGTGAATCCATTCCCAGTCTCAGACTCACTCAATGGTTTACAACTCAGGGTTTTAAGTGTAGGGATTTTAGTGCAGTGCTTAACACATGATTATGAATCTGGTGTGATTCAAAATAGTAGCAAATTGAGGTTGATTGACACTATTATAATGAACCATGAAATTTTGCTAGGAATACTTAACCACTAGTCAACAAGTTGTTAGAATCAATTCTAAATTGTACACACACACAACTATACAGGTTAACTTATGTGAAGATGGTAATTTTTTTTTACCTACCGATGCTCGTGAAAAGAAGTTGCGATGAAATGTACTGCCAACTTATCCACAGGATCAAATTATAGAAATAATATTATTTGATCTTTTCACCATATGTATGAGAAGTAGCCAGATACTTACTCTTTCCCAACAAATAGACCAAATTTCTTCTTGAGACAAGGGACAGCAGCTTGCTATGGGCCTGGAGAACTGTAAAGTGCATCTCTTTTAGCAACAATATTTGTAGGACCTGACTTTGGTCAGTCCTTTTCCATGATGACCACAATTCAAATTAGATAATCTTTGACAGCTTTCAGAGTGGGATTGTGATCTAGGCAGGAATGGGTATGTTTCTCAGGCTACAAGAGTTCTGTGTAAAGTTAGGAAGTCCCTTATTGTCCCAAATCACTGTATTTGCACAAGGACTAGAAGTTACCCAATTATTTCAACTCACTGATCCAGAAAGCAAGATCAGAAAGTGCCAGATTGTCTCAGCCCACTGTACTTGATATTTAAACAAGTGTGATGTTGGGCCCACTGCCCTTGTAACTGAAACAAGAGCAATGTTGGCTGGTGTTCACATTGCAACACAGCTCAGTAAATGGGGGTCAGCACCACCACAATGTCTAATCAAAATTTTACAAAGCTGAATGAACTGAATGAGGCAATGAGACTGACATTTATCATTTGGTAGCAGCCCTTTACAAAAAACCTTGGGTTTTTGTTGGTTTTGTTTTGTTTGGTTGGCTTTTTTTGTTTTGTTTTCCCTAAAAAAAAAAATTGAATTGAAATTTCAATTTACAAACATTCCAATCTTATTTCAGACAGAACAGTAGAAGGAAACATTTCACTTGAAAAATCAGCAGCTTTACAAGAAAAATAGTATCCGTCAAAGTAAACTATCCAATTAACTCTACAAAGCCAGAATTTTTCTAAGATTCCTGAGTAAAAATGAAAAACATTACTCCTTTGTATTTTTTCTCCAAAGAAAGCAAGACATTCCATGAGACATAATCCCAGAATCATTCATTGGAAAAACGCAGTAAAGCCTTTTTGCACCATTTTGTGTAATTTAAGCATTTTTTCTCGAATTTTTTATCTTTCATGATTTCTTCAGTATAAATTAGCCAGGTCACAGCTAAACTGCAACAAAGATGAAATAGAATCCAATATATTGCTCCTGTCCTAAGCTATTCTGAGTCACTTAAAAAACATTTTATTGACCCTAGTAAATTCCATTGAGTCAAAAGAAGCAGTTTTTTATCAAATGGTGAATGGCATCTGTGAGTCAAGTGGTACTGAAGGACATCCTTAAGTTCCCTTTATTTCTCTCCAAGGTCTTTGAGCAAACACTGCTAAATGTAAGACATTAAAATCATATTAGAGAGAGGTGGCTGAAGATTAGACACTGAGATTTGTTCTTTTATAAATTTCACCAGATGAAAATCATACTGCCCCTCAGAAAGGAAGGTGTCTATCTACCCCTTTCCCTTTAGTTATTTAGTATTGGTTATGTAATTACAAGTTGTTTCAGAAACAGCTCTACAGTTAACAATCTACATATGGGAATATTATTGTCCTGCTTGTGAATGTCTCCAAATATTTGGTCAAACCCTGCATAGGCTACAAATGAAATATTAGTATCTGAGATGAGAATACTTCATAGGGTTTTTTTTTGTCTTGAAAAATTCTTCTACTCCTCCTAACATACCTTTATGTAAAGGAAAAAATTTGTAACAGATTTTCTAGCTATCTATGGTTATTATTTTCCTGTAAAAATAAAAGGCCAAGTGGTTTTGTATTTAACACAGTGTGTGCCTACAGAGGAGCGTGCACCCCATTAAGATGCACCTTGATCAATGCATTTCCTGAAACTGTGCAGTTACTGCTCTGGAGAACTCAATATGCAGCTTCACAGGGACTTGGCTGAAGTAGCCCATCCAAGTTAGCTTGAGCGTGCCAGTGTAACTTGCAATTATATTTGCATATTCCAGTTGTGTAAAAAAGAGGGCACAAGTGCTGAAAGAAGAGAATATAATTTCTTGACTAAGTTTTGGAGAGCTCAGAAGGCAGATACAATGACAAGGTACTTTATCTTGGGCCTGTTCAGGTATGTGACTGGAAAGTACACAGGATGTTAGATATAAATAGTTTCAGAGAGCAGAGTTCACTATTGTTTTGTTTTGGTTTTTTTATCCAGTAGGTAGGAAGTTAAACAGTTAAGGTTCCAAGTATATTATGTATAGGACAGTTAAGATTCCCTGTATATTATGTATAGAACCTCTGTTCTAACATATTATTCAGTATGATAAATCTTATATCTGGTGTATACATTTCATACAATAAAGATATACATAAATAACATCAGAAAGAATTTTACAGCCCTGTTGCTGTCATAAAAAGTCTATTACAGAAATAAATACATTACATACATACATACATACATACAAACGAAACAATGGTAAATCTATAACAAATCTAACCACAGTGTATTCCTGTATTAGAAACTCAGCACAAAGTAATGATTATTTGCTGAATATTGTTTGATGGCCTATATTTGCATCTCATTTACTTTGCAGATAATTGATTTATTCCATGAACTGCACTTTTGGAACACTGTTTTACTTGTGTATGCTAAGTTAGAAAGGGTAACAAATTCAGAAATATTCCTGAGCAGGGAGTACTTGAAGGTATGTGGGTATTCAGGCAATCTATTTTTTGGCTACCAGACATACAAGAAAGAAAGAACCTAGGTCTTATAGAAAATGTAAAGCTTTAATACCACAGAGAACTATGTTAAGATATGAATTTCCAGGGTTGCAAGATAAGGTACCAGCTGTATTTTGCTATGTGAAGAGGCCATAATAAAATCCAGCTGTGAAATTGTGATTTATGCTGAGGAACCTTAATATAAAGAGAAAAAGTAGTCAAGTGAATAGAACAACTGAAAGGTTATTTGATCTTCCACTTTTATATTCCTCTTCCAGTCACATGAAGTTGCTAAGTAGTGTAGATGCTTTAAAGTGTTATCCATATGAATATTTCAAACTGCTACTGTAGTAGCAGCTGTGGAAAGGGTGTTAATGGCATTGTATTACAGAAGGTAAAATAATCTTAGGTAATAGAAGTATTAGACTATGTATTTATAGTTCATTTGTATTTGAATCTCTAGACAAAATACTGGAGGAAGTGTAATGATTAAACATTTCCTTTTGCTTCATAATATAACTTGATAAAGAATGAGGTCATCAGATTTATTTGAAGTCTGTATTTATGTGTCACATTTTTACTTCATTGTTGGACGAATCAACAACCCCATAACAAGGGTTATGTAATAACCCTTTGAAATCTCCAAAAGATGGAGATTGAAAATTGTTAAAAACTTGCCATTCTGGTTTTAGAAATCAAAGGATACTTACAAGAAATTTTAATAACAAACTAATTAAGAATATTTAGCATTAGTGACGGCAAAACTGCATAGGTATTGTTCTTTGAGCTTTGATAAGGATGCAGCATCTAACTGGGTGTCTCGCGAGACATGGCTTGTTTTGCTGATGTTTCCAGCCTGTCTAAATTTTGAAGGAGACAGTCATACTTCATGTTATTTAAACAATTCTCTTACTAACTGTTTCAGTGAACTGCTTCTGTTCAGTGCTGTTATTGTATCCATTCTAATGCTCAGCAGAATAAGAAGTGAAAAGGCAGGCAAAATTGTGATGCCTAAAACATGCAGTAGATTTTTCGTATAATCCTAGAATCAGAATGTTTTGGGTTAGAAGATCATCTATATAGGCAGGGAAAATTCCCATTAGACCAGGTTGCTCACAGCCCCATCCAGCCTGGCCTTGAACACTTCCAGGGAAGGGGCATCCACAACTTTCTTATCACTTTCACACTAAGGAATTTTGTCCTAAAGTATATTCTAAATCAATCCTCTTCCAGTTTAAAACCTATCACTATATGCCCTTATAATAAGTCCTACCCTAGCTGTCCTATAAGCCCCTTCAGGTACCAGAAGGCACTATAAAGTCTCCCTGGAGACTTCTCCAGGCTGAACAAGCTCGAATCACTCAGCCTATCTTCATATGAGAACCACTCAACCACATCCAGGTCCTACAAGAAAGCTAAGGCCAGGCATTACTTGAGCCTCTGAATCCTGTATTTGGCTGTTGCCAACTTTCTCTCCTTAGGGTCTCAACATATTTTTTTTTTCTTGAATGAAGAATGTCATGATATCTTTTTGAGCATCCAGGAAATTGATATAAACACTTCCTCACTGGAAGTAAGGCACAATCAAATTCTTCATAGTACTATATTATATGTTTTCTAAACCCAGGTTTTTATATGCTCTCATCCTGTGAGATTTTTACTGCCTTGTATTGACCTTACAATACAAGTTCCAAAAAGTAGTGTTTCTATCTTCCTTTACATGCCTGCAGTATAAATAATTCATCAGATAATTAATCATGGTGCCTTTGGGGAAAAACAATGTCTGAGGAAGACACTGATAGAAAGGCATTTCACAAAACATAGGAATATACCAGACTCAGTTCAAGTCAAGGACAGAATTTAGCACCATTTATAATGCCAGAGGTGAACTGAAAAAGGCTGATTTGCCTACACCAGAGAACAGTTTGGCTAAAGATTAAAGCACAGAATGAATGGAAATACTGATGCAAATCACAGCTACAGGTGAAATCCACTGCATCTGTGTAAAGTCTTAATTTTTTTGGCTTCATGTAAAAAGCTGGATAGGCCAAATACCTCTCCAGATGGGAAAGTTGCTACAAAACCCTACATGTCCTGTTATAAACTCCAAATAGTTCCCTCTGGCCATCCCTCTGTTGTTCACCACTCTACCTTCCCACACCTGAGCTTATTTGTCAATGCCTTTGATATTATTTGTATTTACAGCTTTCCTCATGGTGTTTATAACCAGTGTTAAGGCCACAGGGAAATTCCACCCTAAGACTATTTATTGTGTACCCTGCTCTAATGTCCTTCTTTTAACATTCATGAATTATCTAAATCATAATACAAGACAGTATTTCCATAGAATAGCATTTTTGAACTATAACAGTGATATAATAAGGTAACCAGTTACATAGAAAATACAATATCAATGATTTTTATGGAAAAGGCAAGAAGAAATGTATTTCTATAGTACTTTAAAACACTTAAAGAGTGAATATGTGTCTAAGGATTTTTATTCTTCTTCCATTCGTCAAGGAAGTGAAATGTTATTAAAACAAATGTGTGCTGCTTTGGCCTTGTTTGCTTTTATTTTTCATTAGTTTGGGCCTGAAGTAGTTTGGTTTCTTACCTTGCTGCAGATTTACTGTATCAACCTTTGTCTTTTGGTTTTGTATCCAGGAGTATGGCTTCCATTTTCTACAGCTGAATCTTTCTTTGAACAACAATCAATAAACGAGAAAATTTAAACAAAAGCCCTAGATCTTAGAATGTGCAGAGGAACTATCCTAACATTTTGGAAATAAATTTGGACTTCATCTTAGCACCTTAAATTCCTACTCTTTCTCAGCTGTTTAGTTTTTGGCTTGTAAATTAGGATGATCATCCTTGTTCATACTCATTTTGGCAGAGCTGGTTAGCATGTGATATGTCCAGATTTTGCTTTGTCAGTGGTGTTGGTATCAGTACTTTTTCAAAACCCTTTAATTTACAGTTTTGAAGGGAACAGCCTAGATTTAATTCATGCTGCATTTTTTTGCATTTGCCAGAAGAGCTGGAAGGCATAATTATTACTAAATGCGAAGACTCTCCTTTCAGATCCTATTTCAAATAATGATTTCAGACCCAGACATCACATAGCTATCTAAAAAGAAAATTAATTGAAAGGAAAAAAAAAAACCCAGCAGTCTGGTATTCCTCTATGTAACATTCATATACGGTTTGAATTCGTTTTTGTAATTTTATCTTGAATGTGGTCCTTACAGGCAACTGAAATTACCTTGAGAGACCAGAAACTCTCCCAGATAGCAGCTTTCTCTTATCACCACTGTCGAAGCTAACTTACACCTATTGTTTTTCACTGTTATAATCTACATTTTCAAATGCTACTGCTAAATACTATTTAATTACCTTCCCGCTTCTCTACTTTAAGGAAAATGAGACACTGCAGACAGCAGAAAGCCAACAGTGATGTAGAGTAGCTGAAGATGTCAGGAGATGTTCCTGCACGCTCTGTGTGACTTATGTTTCTTCCTTGTCTCTCTCTGACAGCTCACTGTGGTCTGTCTTGGCATGTTCTATCTCAAAGAACTAAAAAAAGCCAACATATTTTGAACTTTATAAAAGGGCCTCTTTGACCAGTAAGCTTATCCAATGGAATTGGTCATGGCACCATAGAAATATCAAAGCCTAAGATAAAGGCAGAGTTTATTCCACTTATTCATTTACTCTCGGTAGACCTGTAAGGCACAAAAACCTGTGACTTACCTAAATACAGAGACCGATGCGAGTTTCAGGAATATCAAGATCCTACAAATACTGCTTCATAGAAAATTCAGCTCTCTCCTATCCTATGTATTTGAAGTTATTCATTACATTTGCCCCTTATTTCCCTTGCATATCCTCTTTACTCCATGGAACAGATTTAAAATAGAAATTTAAAATATTAATGTTTCAAAATATGTCAGGAAAAGGTCTACTCTGTGGATCCATCTGAATTTCTCACTATCTGGGCTTTGGTGCAGCAGATGTGGTCATAGTCTATATTTTCTTTTCCAGCCATATTAACTGAGCATTTTATCTCTGTCTCTGTCTCTCTATCTCTCTCTCGATCTAACTATCTATTTATTTTGAGCATGTTACATTTCCTTTTGGCTATGGATTAACAGCTTTTTTTTTTTTTCTGTGCCCTGCTTTTAAGACCATAACTGACCGAGTCCTGCTTACGAGGAAAAGTGACTGCATGAAACTCACTGACAAGTTTCTCATCTGCCTAGCTGCTGCTGACTGAGAATGAAAACAGGTTTGTGTTACTGTAGATGACATAACATTGAAATATTCCTTCTTATAGTGCTGTTTGAAGCAAATTTAAGGGCTTTTTCTGTATAGAAATGTTATTTGACTGAATCTCATTTTAGTTTTGGACTTGCTGGACTTAGCCATTTCCTTATTGATCCTTAGGGAAAGTTTTTCTAATTTAAGATGTGAATGAGAGAAGAAAATATCTATTTAACCTAAGATTATATTTTGCTTTAGACACTTGTGTGAAATGTCCTTTTATTTTTCTTCCTGCTTGATCGATCTGGTCTGAGAAATTCAGACTACTCTGAAAATTGAGACTACTCTCAACTGAGCAAATTAAGTTCTGAGAATTTTTCAGTTACGTCAAGTGAACTTCCTAACCAGCTGCCAACAACCTAACCAACTCAGTGTTTTTCAGAAGTTTCTTTTAAGAATATTGTTGAAATGTTTCACTTTTACTGGAGATTGGAAATTCTTTGAGAATGGAATTGTTGTGGTTCAGCTGATATCAAAAGCTTAAAAAATTGGGGGAACTCAAGGAAATTTTAAACAATTTCTTAGATAAACATGCTGAAGTTAAACTCAGATAAACACTGAGTCTGTTCATGCCTTGTTCTCAGGGCTCCACATGCTGCATGGCTTTTGGCTTTGGATGTTTTTGGTTCTGGAGCACAGTTTTGTATTGCTGTTAAGTACAGACTTGCTGCCATCTTCTTTCCAAAACCAGAGATTTCTTTTGATATCCACACATAAGGATTTTTCTTTTCCCTTTAGGTGACTTCTCACGCAGGGACAAAGGCTAAGTCAACAAATACCTAGAGTGCTCATTATACTAAGTGCTGTTAGATACCTCAGCTATTCAGAGAACTCTTACATCTCATTTTAAAGGTGTGATTGTTTTTCTCTGGTACCTTTCATCTGCAAGATTCTGTCACTGATTGTTTTATAATCCCTTTATGTCTTTATATATAGAGGAGCACCCAGAAGCATGATTTTGAATTTGTTTTATTCTGTTCGTGTGGAAATTTATAGAGCTTTATTATCTGAGGTTATATGATATTTTCCTTTTTATATGTGATAGTACTGTGCTAGAGGAATGAAACTGGAAGTTTTACATTAATTGTGCAGTATGGAGCATCCTGCTTTGGGTTGTGTTTTCCTGATGTCTTGATGCATCAAGGACAACATCTGGTCCTGTTAAATGACTCTTTTTTAAATCTTTTAATCTAAGGCATTAATTTATTTCAAAGTAATTTTGTGAAGGAGAAAACTATTTCTAGCTTTTCTTGGAAGTCATGCTTCAGGATATATCCAAAAACTTTCTCCGGCTAGAACTGTGCAAGCCCAAATATGTGATTTGCACATCTAATAAGAGATCAGCTGTGAAGGTTTCAAGAATGATAGTTGTCATGAAAATGTGTTTCATTCATTTTGGTGGGGGAATCTGTTTACATCTATAGATTAAAGTCTTGTAGAAAAGTAATTTTTCATTCATTCATTCTCATGAGTTAAACCATAATGTCTCATGCTGATGTCTGGAGTAAACAGGATCTTGCACACAATGAATTTCTATTAGTGCATCTCATAGAAATGTGATGTAAAAATATTTTCATTCACAATAGCTGTTGAAACATGTCCAACATTTAAATCTTAATGAAGAAAGAACTCTCGTTTCTGGCATTTTATCAGAACAAATTTAATTTAGGCTTATGCATAATTTCTTTTCTGAAGTGAGATGTTTTTAAACACATTTTCCTGAATGGGCTCAGTTCTTTATATTACTCTGCATATGAAGGCTTTTTTATTCATAGAAACACAATGAAATGACACTCAATTTTGGTATAATCTTTTAGCCATTCTTGTGATACAAGGGCTCCTTGGAATAACTCACTAACATGGACAGGTTGCTGCTAAAATCAGCTCATTTTTCAAAAACAGGTGGAATGCCTCTGTGATTCAGACATTTCAGTAATTTTTGTTGGGACACCAAGTTCAGGTAGACTTGTTATCTCTAGCTATGTCAGCTACACAGATCCACTGAACCCCTGGTTGCAGGAGGATTATCAGACTGGCTTAGCCTTGCAGGAACCCCAGGGTCTAGGTCCAGGCTGCTTCTGTGCTCAAGCTAATAAACCCTGCTGCTGGAGCACTCTGGTGCAGAGTAAGAAACCCCACTGAGGTTTCTGAGCAGCCATGCTGAGTCTAGCAAGGAAAGTGCTGAACCAGAGTTAACAAGCTCAGCTGACCCTGAACTAACTCATTATGGAGAACTGGAAAGTTTCTGCAGTGACCTCGATACCTTTATCATTTGGGGTCAGGAGTATTTCAGCTCACTGAATAATGAAGAGATGAATACATGTGTGCTCTGTTGTATTTTCCTATTAATAATCTAGGTCGCATTTTGCATTTCTTTATAGAAATCATAATGCTTGAAATTAGATTTTTCAGACGTTACTTATTTTTTCTTCTTTATTGTGGTTGTTAGGTTTTTGGGTTGTTTTTTTTGTTTTTGTTTTGGTTTTTTGGGGGTTTTTTCCACCTAAGAAGCAATTTCTTTCAGTGGACTTGATGATCTCAGAGGTCCCTTCCAACCCAGCCGATTCTATGATTCTATGACTGTAGCAGTTTTTCACAGTGCTGGGGATCCCAGTGCAACAACCATGAAAACCCTACGTTTCCCATTTAAAAGTGGTAGTCTAAATAAAAACTATGGATATGCATGGCTTGCTTTGTTTTACTTAGTTTTATTTGTGTTAAATGAGTTTCCTGCCACAGGTGCCAAGCTGCTATTTTCAAAACAACATGAAACTGGTCTCCAAATTTTGAGTTCAAACCATCACTTGGTGATGACATTACAATATAATGCCATAATGTAATATAATCTTCTCTGCTAACCTAACTTGTTTGGAACAAACTAGTTTTAATAAAATGGATCAAATAGGTTAACCACTTCCAAGCTAAATCAGCATACATATGCTGCTGCTCTACTAGGTAGTTGTGTAGGTGGTAGGACAAGTCTTGATCAGCACCTGACAGAGAATAACAGAACAAAGAGAATGTAAGTAAGGGGAATGAGAGTTTTTACTGTAGGAAAGAAAGTAACAGAGGAGAGTAATGGTTTCTGTCTCTTCAAATTATCAGTAGCATGGTTTAGCTGCAGCTGGGCTTTCTCAGCTCTCACAGCACATCAGCCTTACCTCAGCAGCCGTAAGACTCAGCTTACCCCAGCATCACCTTGCATCAGACTCTATCTTCTTGTACTGCATAGCATTTGCCTTTGGACTTTTAGTCTTTAAAAAATCCCCTACCAGGCTTTGTTTTCAGAATCTAGAAGCTTCATAAAAGATTTAGCAGAGATCTGCACCAATTCAATTTCTCATTTTCTCGTGGCAACCTATGAAAATATTATCTTCATTCTTTCATTTCTGTCCCTCAGTGAAATTGGAAAGAAGATACAAATATATCATACTATGTCTGAAAAACACGATTACCATGAGTCTCATAAGGCAAAGGTATCCGTAGGAAGTTTTCAAAAGCTAACTTAAAATCACCACACCAGAAGTACTATTAAAATTTCTCAAGAGTTAAAAACATTTCAAGGCCAAGGTTTTGCATCACAGCCTCAGTCTTTGACCTGCATATCAGAAAGAGGCAGATACTTTTGTCCTTTCAGCATTTTTCCTCTACTGTCAGATGATGGACATAAGCCTGGGCAACTATACTAATTTGTATATTAGTACAATTTGTAGATTAACACAGCACAAGCTAACTGTAAATAAAATTATGAGAAATTCTCAGAACTTGTGAGCCCAAGTATGAGATGTTCAATTCAGTAATCATGGTCTACATGCTAATTTATGCTAAGAATGATTAAAACAAAACAAACATCCCACCTTTCCGTTTTCTGTTGAAGGGAATGTCATAAGAGAATGAGAAACTTTTAGCTGAGTTTTGCTGCACTGCCTTTGATTCTTCTAATGCTGTAGCCAATAGGTCACTGCCTGATTAAGCCTCTTCAGCAGCTTCTGGTCCAGGGACTGGAAAATAGTATGTGAAATAAGATTTAAAAATTAGGAGGTATTTTATAGCTATGATTATTCAGAAAAAAAAAAAAAAAAAAAAGCAAGAAATACAAGAAATTATGTAGACTGAAATGTATTTTTTTGGAATATGTTAGTTCAACATGGATGTTTTGATATAGCTACAAACATGGCAATGTATTTTTTTCTCTAACATAGCTCTTCCACTGTGATGTTGCTTCTTTTCATTCACTGCTCTCACCCACTGCATGCCAGAGGCATCTGCTGACTTAACCTCTGCCAAGAGCCCTTGTTCTGACAGAGCCTGGGGAAGACAGGGATCTGGAGAAAGCAGGGCTAGGTGAGAGAGGCATCAATATCTACTGGGATGACTGCTTTGAAACACGGGCTTTGTTTGAAAGCTGATTTTCCCTGAGGGAGAGTACAATGTGGGATTCTTTACATAATTAGCTTCTCCCTTCAGTGTGTCAGCGGGTACAGATAAATGTGAAAATTACATTTCTTCTTTGGTACTTAGAGGGAGTTTATTTGCTCACTCTTATGCTTCTTTTTCTCCTTTAAAAAACAAAACAAAACCAAACCCAAAAAACTGTTCCACTGGAAAAGCCCCTGCTTTTATGTGAATTGTTTAATTATAGTAGAATTTCCAAAGGTGTCCAACTAGTACTCTATCTTTGCTCCTTTTGAAGTCAGCAATGAAATTGCTGTGGTCATTTATGAGAAAAATGATAAGCCATTGTTAAGTGATTTTGAAAAATTATTTTACAATCCCAAGAAACTCCAAGATCCTGAGAATCATGGGCATAAGTAATACAAGTATTAAACTTGATGGTCTTTTTTTGGACTCACAACCATATACTCTAACAATGGGAAAAGCATAGAAATTTCTTCCCTGTATAACAGTGCAACAATGAAGTTTAAGAATGCTAATTATAATTATTTTTCTAAGTAGTCTAATATGAAACTAGCTTACCCAGCAAAAGAAAAGAAAACAAAACATCGAAAAAGATGTAGATTGGGATGAGAAATCCAGAATTAGGTGCAGTGAAAGAATACAAAGAACACGAGAAGGAGATTCAGGCATGGGTTTATTCATATGTATGATGTGACTTTAGAAGAAAATAATTTTATCTACAGGGATAAATGACAATTTTGGAAATTCGAGGCAGATCATTGAGTAAGTAACTTTGTCAGCATAAATATTATCCTAGGTTGTCATAATAGATTACTAGGTATGAAAAAGACATTAAACCACACAGTTCATTTCAGTGTTAATCCAGTATTCTTACACTGCAGTAGCCAAGCTACAATTATACTGTTGGAAAAGTTTTACAAGGAAGTTTGGAAATTTATCCAAATCAGTTTGGATATTTTAGAGCTGGATTTTATTTTGTCAAAATGCAGTCTAGGGGAAAGAAAAACCTCTTCTTAGTAAGAATATTTATTCCAGTATTTTTTTCTCCCAGTAGCTGTTTGTTTTTACAAAAAATATGGATCTATATATTTCAGATAAAGGTGAAAATTGTTTCAGAACAAAGAAATATTTGACATTGCTATGTATATTTAACACAACAGTAATTATGAGTCAGTAAATTGAAACCAAAGCTTTAATAGTGAAAATGTAGCTAACTAATTTGCCCAGAAGTGAGTTTTAGTAAATCTAAATGTTATACATTATATTTTTCTTTGATACAAGGACATATACATTTCTAGGCAACATTGAATGGCACAGGTATTATTGGCAAAAATAAGAAATAGCTATACTAGTGTGAACTCAGAGTAATTCCAGTGCCCTAGTAAAATTAAAGTAAGTGTAAAATATTTTAGCATTAAATAGTTTATCTTTTCCATCTCTTGTAATAGTATTAGATCACTAAAACTTACATTAATCTGTATTATGGTTATTTCTTTTTAGGCTTAGATGTGTTCATGGCTGAAAAAATGAAAAAGAAGGATAAGAACATGCCACTGAATTAACTCATAAACTTGCAAAGCTTCCTGTATTTCTTTTAATACCCAGCCCACCCTCTCCACCCTCTCCTGTTGACTATATTTATGACCTGCTAATAGGTACAGGTGTGTGGAATCTGTGCTGCTTCCCTCAGCAGCAGAAATTCTGTGTTATTGAGATAATATTTGTTAGATGTGGGATAAACTGCAGAATGAAAAAAAAAAAAAGTTTACGACAAGCAAAAAATGAAACCAAGTGAGAATACTTAACGAAATTATTATAGGAGGGAATTAGCTCATAGTAACAGGATAACACATCTGATATTTTTGGTAGCCTGTAGTAAAAGTCTCCTTTAAGTAATGGAGGATGGGTTCTCAGTAATAGAACTTTAAATCTACTAGCTTGTGGTTTTCAATGCTTCTATTTCAGTCTTCACGGTCCTTGAGAATGTGAATCCCATGAAGTGAATTCTAGTCAAGGTATCCAGAGAGAACAAAGCTGCTGCTTTTTTTAGTGATCTCCTGTATACTTTTCAGCGATCTTCAGACACTTTTCTTACTCCCAGAAGTCCTGAAAACTCAGGCTTTTCATTGGTCTGCACCCAGCTCAAGATGAAAATGTATTTAAATAATGTAAAGCTCTTCCCTACTACTAAAGAAAATATTCTATCATATTTTTCCTTTTATATTTTTACAACAGTGATCACACCAGTTACAGATACAGGTATATATATATATACACAAATATACAAGTAATGAAACTGTTGGTAATGATTCATTGCTGAGTGAATGAAAATCCAAGGAACAAAAAGAATGAATGTTAAAATGGTATTTTGGCCAAATAAACTGGGAAGAAAAGACAGAGAATGGAAAGAAGGGAGACTAGGCAGTGTTATGGTCAAAAAAGAGGAAAAAAATTATCAGATTTCTTCTTTTTGCCAATCTACCTTTATAACTACTCTCAGCCAACATACCTGCTGCATCCAGGAAGGAATAATTCCTTGCAGTGATGTGTAGCCTGAGGATTACTGGATGAAGCAGCAGTATGGAAGAGATGGAGTTGTTGGTGAGCCAGCAGCATGTCAACAACAGAGAAGGCAATCAGTCTCATGGGTTGATTATTATTATTGTATTATTAATTATATTATATTATATTATTACTTATTATTGTTATATTATTATTACTATATATATTATATATATTATACACATATATACTTATATAAGTATTGATTCACAGTGGCTAGTATATTGAAGGAAGGGACTATCACCCTCTATATGTCACTTACTATGTCACATCTAGAGTATTATATTCAGTTTTGTGCCTTATGGTACCTGTGGTGCGTGATTGGAGGACAAGAGGCCATGATCAAAAGTTGAACAAGAGATGATCAAGCTGGATACAATGAAAAGCATTTCCACAGTAAGGACAGTCTAGTGGTGAATCAGCATGCCCAAAGGCAGTTCCTAACCATGCAGGTTTTCAAGACCTGACTCAATACAATCTTGAGCAACCTGCTTTGGTCCCAGCACTTGAGCGGGCAGTCAGACAATACAACCTTTTGGGTTCCTTTCCAATGTTACTGATCTCATGATCCTACACAAATTGCTGTTGCTCAAGACCTTTGGATTTTGTCAGTAGCATAACCTATTTAAAATCAATAAATTAGTCATGATCTGAAATACCAGCTGAAAATGGTATTCAATATTGAAGCAAATTTTGGTGTTTTATTAAATATCCAGTCAAAGGAAGAATGCACTGTTCTGTTAAGCCATAACTTCAATGGATCAATAAGCCTGGGTCAAATTTATTCCTTAAATTATTCTATTTATTTTAGACATTGACTGCTAGAAATAGTATGTCATGTATCATCTCTCAGTATCCACTGGTTCATAGGGAGTGCAAGATATCTTATAACTGAAAAAGAGAATACTAACAATAAAAAAAATACTGATTAATTTATTGTAGAAGAATTTCTTCCATACCCCAGATGATTGATGCTGCGTACGATAACTAAAACATATCTTAGCTAACATGAGTTTTCATTTTATATGAAGAACTGAAGAAGTTTTCCCAACTTTCATAAATCTCAGATCTTTTCATAGTTGTATTAGTCCTAAATTCTATAAGATTTTTTAAGAAATTAATGATACAATTTGCAAGAATATGTATAGAATTATTTTCAATGACCAATGAATACTAGAAGTAGATATTACAGTACAGTTTATAATGTAGGCTGAACTTTTTAGTTAAATTATAGTATTAAAGATGAAATTAACCACATAAATCACCATATAGGTTGTGAAGCATGACTCTGGCACAGAATTCATTTATGTATACATTTAAGATATAGCTATATTTCCTGTCATAAATTTACTTAATCCACAGATCTCAAGGGTGGAAATCACCTCTTTGTAGAAAATATGAGCAAAGGCACTTAAAAATATGTTTCCTTGGTCTTATATTCAGTGTAGGATTGTGAAATATTTTCTACAAGACTGGAATAAGTTTTTTTCATTCATTTATCAAAATACTAAAATTAACACATTATTGTTTTACTGCCATAGACATCCTCTGTTTCAGACTAGTTCGTGTTACTCTCCTGTTTCAGAATCCAGAGAGGCAGAGTTAGATTCAATTTTACTTGAGTCAACACGTACTCACACAACTCTTTCAGTTTCAACACTTTCCAAAGCCCCTCAGAAGTGCATTCCGCATCTGTGAGATTATGAGTTTAAGGAAGCTTATGGAAATCAGTGTGCTTATACCTGTTTTTTCCAAAGCTGAGAAGAAATAGTCTTGGCAAATAGAACAACTCGTGGTTGCGCTTTTTTTTCCAGTTAAATAATTTACATTCAAAATACCTGCAATTCAGCAGGAGCTGCGGTGTATTGTGTTTTAACAGTATATGATACCTCCTTTTGAGAATCTTTTTATATCTAGTTTTGCATAATTTATTAAAAATTAAGGAGAGTTGCATGATGACTGAATTGAATCTCTTCAGTTTGTACATGAAGCACTAAATTAGTGCTTCTTTATTAACCTGGCAGAACAATAAAAGATTTCCTTTCATATCCATCAGACTTCTACATAAATTACAAAGATGATCTGAATTTAAGAAATCAAATAGTTTATGAGTTTTATAATATTTTATTAATATAAATAGTTGTATCTCATCTTGTTTACTAATTGTAGTTTGATTACCCTAAAACCAGTTCCAATACACTGAAACGACATGAATTCACAGGGCATTTCTAAAACTTTCTAGTCAGTATGACCAGCCTGATAATGCTGAGACCTTTTTTATCTATGATGTCCAGTAGCTTTTTAGAAACACTAAAGTAGTGGTATATGACAGTGTTGCGGCGAGCCTTCTCTCGGGGACACAGCTCTTCTCTGGAGCTCTCTTGCCATCCCTCTCCTCAGGCATCTTCATCTCGTCTCTCCTCTGCTTCTGGGAGCATGCCTTTTATCTTGCCCTTCAGCCCCGCCCATTTCCGGCTGGGGCAGGCCCTAATTATTGGGCACAGCTGGGCCTAAGCTCCCAGTTCATTATTGGCGACACCTGAGGACTTGCGGTTCTCTCTACATTTCCCCCCTTTTTGTTGTTTGTTGAAAAAATAAACTTTTTTTTTTTTTTTCAATAATTTCAATAATTTAACATTTCATTATTTTTAACATTTTTTCGCCTATTTTTTGAGAAGGGAAAATTCGGGCTCTTTTAGCCTCTGTTAGCAGGAGATGAGGTCTTAAAACACCAGCTCAGTTTTCGCTGGTACTCGCCACCTCGGGATGCCTAGCCATGCAGAGGCTTCTCCGAGCATTCAGCGCACCAGTCTTATCACGTGTCCCTAGGGCCCCGTTTCAGGACCGCACTATCGCGTGTCCCTGGGGGCTCCGTTTCAGGACCGCATCGCGTGTCCCTGGGAGGCTCCGTTTCAGGACCGCACTGACTTGATGGGCACTCAGAGCTCTGCTTCAGCTTCAGCATTCCTCGGGTTTGAATTCCGCGCGCCAACTCGCTGCACCTTTCGAGCCTCATTCTTCTTACTGCTTTTCCGGCTTCCCTCCTGCCTGGCTCGCCATTCCGGGCTGTTGTCTTGCCGTGCTGGGCTTCTACTCTGAGCTCTTCCCGCCGCCTTCAGCATTTAAGCCTGGCCTTGTGGAGCTTCACTCGTGGTTGCGTATTTGGAGCTCTTTATAGAGCGTCCCGCACCAACGTAGTGGCTCCATCTGACGTGGTTGCGTATTTCGAAGCTCTTTATATCGCCTTCCGCATTTAAGCCTGGCTTTGTAGAGCTTCCCGCAACCAACGTGGTCGTGTAGAGCTTCTTATCTCACCTCAGCATTCACGGCTTGCTGTTGCTGCCCGCATTCTCCACCAGATGTTGCGGCAAGCCTTCTCTTGGGGGCACGGCTCTTCTCCAGAGCTCTCTTGCTACCCCTCTCCTCAGGCATCTTCATCTCTTGTCTGCTTCTGGGAGCATTCCTTTTATCTTGCCCTTCAGCCCCGCCCATTTCCGGCTGGGGCAGGCCCTAATTATTGGGCACAGCTGGGCCTAAGCTCCCAGTTCATTATCGGCAACACCTGAGGACTTGTGGTTCTCCCTACATGACAGCATGAGAAAAGTCATGTAAATTCATCTATGTCAGTGGCTTCTAGACACAGTGCAGGAAAGAAAAGAATACTTATGTTTGATAAAGCTCAAAAGAACAACAAAAGGAGTGTGCCACATCCCACTCAACAGTTAAATACACAAAATGTCCAGTGAGTGAGCAGACAGAACAGAGCATGGCAATGAGGACACACCAAGAACTTCTCACTACACCTCTCCTTCCCTCCCACTGTTTATAAAGACAAGTCTTCAATACTTTAGAGAAGTCTTTGTTAAAATTTCATGTCATCACATAGACTCTGGTGCTTTCAGTTTCATCACTTTGTTAAATTTAATGGGCAACATCTTCCAATATAATTGTTTCTTTCAGTCTTTCAGTGTAGTAAGTAGTTTGTCATGAATGGGTCAGACCATCAATGATTGTGCAGAATGAGATGAAGTATTATTAAAGGCACCAGACCTCCAGAGTTGAAATCATAGTAAGAAATGCTGCCACATTAAGTTGTGACATTTTGTCAAATCTCAAGGTGGTACTCAGTAGTGATAATACTATAAGGCTCACTGCTCAACTGTCACATTAATAAAGCACAATAAAGAAATTGTACTATTTCATGTTACCTGTGCTTTTCCATACCTCTCTGCTGGAAAAGTACAATCTGATTGTTTTTCTTAAAACTGCTATGTTTACTTCTTTAAAAATACAGTTATCACTAAAGGGAATATTTTATTCCAAATGCTCTTATATTGTAATAATGAAGAGCTTATGCCAACACTGTGTGTAAAGCCATAAAGATATACATTATGGATAATAAGGTATTTGAATGCAAATTCAGTATTCTAGAAAGTAGAGCTCTGGTATTCAAATGTAAATATTGCTTTGAAAGTAAAAAAAATTATGCTGGTTTTGTTATGAATTATGATTGATCCATGTTATTTTCTGACAAAATTATTAATTGCATTTTTCCTGTCTTTATGAAATAAATAGTAATAACATAACCCAGAAAGGAAACCAAGGAGTCTTCAAATATATTGTTAGTCTGGTTACTTCCACTAAAATAATCTCTGGAGAATTAATTTCAAGGCTTACTCTTCTTATCTCTTCCAAAGCTTGCCTATATTATCATTTATGGTAATTAGCCTGAATATAAAAGATAGTACCTGCTACACGCAGCTTCTTTTGTTCTGTAAGGATTACAGTTCACAGCATTCAGCTGAATTCTTTCAGCTTTGAACAAATGTGCTAAATGGGTGAGAGATGTTTTCCCCAAAATGTAGGCACCTACACAGGAGGCAGCCATAATTTGTATGGCTCTGTGCCCAGAGTAGAAGCAGGAACTGGTAAGACAGACATTCTTAACTGCAGCTCTCCTTTATCCTATAGCCATTTTTCTTGTTCTGAAGGAAGCATGTTGTGATTATACCCACACAGTCAATTTGTGTGCACACAATGTTACAGGGTAATATTGGCTGGTTTTATTTGCCCTTGATGGGTATGCATGATACGGTTCCAGTCAAGCACCTGCACTTCAGAATGCATCGCAACATTTGGATTTGTGATCCTAATAAACTTCATAAACACTCATATCAATGTCACTGCAGTATCTAAAATTAATTGTTTCATCTTAGCTACATCTGGAAGTGCCACAGAAGTGTCAGTTTTCAGAAAATACAGAAATTATGTTGCCTCTGAATCCTAGTTCATATGACTAGTAATTTGGACATCCCCTAGTAGTCATCTGCTAAGGATAAAAGCCTTGCTTAGATTTTCAAATCCTGGTTCTAAAGAAACAGCACCTAGATTTTTCTTTCAATGACAGTCCTCAAACAGCAGGAACAGGATTCTCACAATATCATGCATATATTACTTAATCTCAGTATAAAAGCAGATATATTCTTGAGTTCTGAAAACCAGGGCTATTTTCTTCTAGTTCCGTGCCCTTAAATTCCCCAACATGGAATAATAGCTCCTCTGTGTTTTGTTCTTTCCCCATAAATCCAATCTTCTTGAAGGCAAAAGAGCTTCACAAAGAAGTGGTAATACTCATACTCAGTTTCATCTAAAGCCTTTGACTGCTTTCACCAGGAGCTGCAGTAGAGGGTATGAAATCTTCCCAGTATGGAGATTAAAATTGTTTCTCCTGCCCTGGGGGAAAGTGGAGGGGAAGGGGATTCATGTGGGCACAAAACTATGATGTGAAGAGCAGGCAGACATTTCTGCCACTTCTGAAATCTGCCTTTCTTTCATGGATTCAATGTTGGATTGATGTCCACAGACTATTGAGTGTTCCCAACAGAGGCAGCAGCACAGGTATCCCTCTGGCTTGGGGCTACGTCACAGCAGAAGTTCAGTAGGCTAAAAAGGTTGAGCTGAAGCAGTGAGTTCACCATAAACATAAATTTATGTGCCTGGGTAGTACAAAAGTAGACATCATAATTATACTGATGAAGAGGTATTAAAAATCTATTTCTGTGACTCTAAGCTATTTCAAGTAACAAAGCTGAAGCTCTAGGTCTGGACCTGAGTTTCTCTGGCTGTTACCACAATAGCAACACTTTCATCACAGTTTAAACACAGCTTTTATGGAAGACTGTAGCATTTTAACTACTGTAGTCATGTATCAAAAAGGCAGGTTTTAAAAAGAGTTCCAGTAAATGTCACCTGAGCTGCTTTTTCTTTATGTGTTCTGAATACAAGGCAATTGGGAACTGTGAAGAATTTGCTAACACTGTTGAATTTTTAATGGCAATCACGGTAGCAAGAACCAATTTAACATTTCCTTGTTTTTTTTTTCTGTAAGAAAACCAGTACTGTAAGAAAAAATTATATGGCAGTATGTAACAAGAGCATACTACTTAAAAGCCACACAGCATTTAAAATATTGGTTTCCTATTGCTTATTACTGTGGTGATACAAAATAAAATGAAAAAACCCACAAAAAGCCCCCCCCAAAAAAACCGCCAAAAACCCCAATGACAACAAAAAACAAAAAAAAGAAAGAATACCTTTTAAGACTTTTTATGTTAATTTAGAACTAATCTTTTGTCTGACTACATAGCTTGAATAATCAGAACATTTTTTAAGTTAGATTTCATGTAAACTCTACCCAAGACTGTCTATTACCAAATAGTCTGTTTCATGGAATCTGAGAACTATAAAATGGTTTGGGCTGGAAAGGACCATAAAGATCATCCAGTCCCAACGTCCCTCCCATGGGCAGGGACACCTCCCAGTGAGCAGGTTTCTCACAGCCCCACCCAGCCTGGCCTTCAACACTTACAGGGAGGGGGCATCTGCAACTTCCCTGAGCAACCTGTGCCAGTGTCTTACCACCTTCCTAATGTCTAACCTACTGTCTTCCAGTTTAAAGCTATTATTCCTTGTCCTATCACTACAGGCTCTTCTAAAAAGTCCCTGCCCGACTTTCCTTTAGGCTTCCTTCATGTACTGGAAGGCTGTTATAAGGTATCCCTGGAACCTTCTCTTCTCTAGGAGGAACAACACCAACTCTCTCACCCTGTCTTCATAGGAGTGGTTCTGGGACTCTGATAATTTTTGTGGCCCTCCTCTGGACTCACTGCAACAGGTCCATGCCCTTTTTGTGTTGGAAGCTACAGAACTGGATGCAGAACTCCAGCTGGGGTCTCAGAAGTATGGATCAGGGGGAGAGGATGATCTCCCTCAATCTGCTGGCCATGCTGTTTTGATGCAGCCTGAAATACAGCTGACTATATGGGCTGCAAGTGGATATTGCTGACTCATGTTGAGCTTCTTTCTCATTAGTCAACACCCCTAGGTCCTTCTCATCAGGGCTGTACTCAAGAAAACCTGACAAGTAGACTTATTTTGTCATTGATATTTTACAAGTAAAACAAAAACTTAAAAAAGATATGTTGAAGAGGAAATATAGCAGAATATGTCTGAAATGTAAAGTGACCTTCACTAGATAAATTACACCTGATTTTATTCTTTCCTATAAGTCTCATTTTGTGTTTTTCCAGTTCATTTCAAAAATAATTTTAACATCTGTTCACTCTCTCAGAAGTGTATTCATTTTTTATGTATTAGCTTTTCATGTGTTTCCTTTTCCAGTATCCCTTTCCTATTCAAGGATACTGTTTTTTGATGGCCAGGCATGCCAAATTCCATACTAATCAGCATGTATTTTGTCTGACTTCAAATTATTAACTATCTTTCATCTCAGTTTCTATTTATAATTCAGACTATTCTTCTGAATTTAAAATTATACAATTTAAATTTATTAAGCATCCTAGGTCCATTAAAATTCACTAGGACTTTTTTGATGAAATGCAATGCTCAGTGAGGCTGTGATACATTCACTCACTCTGTTAAATGATTTTCAAGGGGTCTTAAAACAGAAAGATGGATAGATTTTATTTTACTGCAGAATTTGTTTCTTTGTCACTACCAGACACTCCAAAGATATTTAATTGCATATTTTCACATCTGATATGTTTTCAAAGCTACTTGCAACACTGGTATTTTTCCTGTCAAAAATAAAATATAAGCTATGAATATAATTTTGTTACTAGTTGCTGTCAAGAAAATCAATGGTATGTGACTTCTTTTGACTTCAGAAGTGAAAAAGGCCTTTTTTGTAATGATATCCTCTATTTAAGTTGTATGAATAATGTTTACATCTGAAATGATTGTCTAAAAGGAAAAGCATATGAAACCTATCAGAAATATTTGTTTCTGTGATAGCAGCAGCTTCTGTAGTGACATTTTATGACTGAAAGGCTCGTTCTTATTTCTTGCTGTTACTTAAGAGAAAAGGGACAAAGAGAAAGGAAGTGAATGTAAGAGGCTTGTTTGCAAATGAGAGACTTCTGAGGCTCTGGTTTGGAGGGAAGGGGAATGAAAATGAGAGCAGGCGCAGGGTTTTCTTCTAATTAACTTTTAATAACAGTTATTTTTTTAAGATCATAAAGAGAATATCTTTTTTCTAAAGATTCTTTTACCCATTCTGTTATTATAAGGAGTCAGTAGAAATTCTAACAGGCAACAAAAGAATGGAGGTAACTCTCCAGTCCATCTGCATGATATGCGGTTTCTCCAGAAATGCCATTTGCAGGTATTTCTTAATTTTCTTCTTTTCCACTTATCATTGTTCCTGCTAGTGTGCTAAGGAACAAGTTAGCCTGAGAGATCAAATTTTGTGCAGCTCTATGAGCTAAATGGGGAACAGATCCAGATCAAACCCCAAACAAATAGATCAACAAGGAATAATCTGGCTCTGTTCTATAATCTTATCCATTCATTCTCTGAACTGAGAGCTCTATCATCATAGTTGAAGAAGAGATGTAGCCAGGTCTGGAGCTGGAATACAGTTACCAGTTTCTACTTCATAGCAGCTTCTGTTCCTTAACAGCTTCACATTTTTTAAACTGATATTATTGGTAAACAAGTTTTATCTCTGAAGTGGGGACAGGAGGAGCGTGGAGGAAGGAAATAGTTGGGTGAAACAAGATGTCCACACATTCCTCCCTACAAGTTATAAAACATAAATAGCAGTGTTGTGCAACAAGTGTTTGCTAAAGTTTTTTTAACGTTTTCTCACAGTGACAAAAGGCCCTGTAAGAAAGTAGTGGCTTTGTGTTCTTCGGAAACCTAGGAAGACTGCTTTAAGCCAGATATTTTTTTTTCCCAATACTGGTTCCCAAGATTAGATAGAAGATCTAAGTCCTTCATAATTATGCCCTACAGTCTTCCTAACACTGTGACTGTGTTCCTATATTTTTCAAATGCAAGTATCAACATATATATTTAACATGTGGTTCTTATTTACTGTTCATAAGCAGGTAGATTTGATACAGTTGGAGTACTGCACTGTCACTTTTTTTGATAGCTACAGTACTATACATGATGATACTTTCCCCTTTTCCCCCAACCGCATTCACATCTAGAGCAGTTTCTTATTTTTTTTCTTATAATATTAAAAAAAAACCCAAACACCTAAAAAAGGTAAATTCCTTGAAGAAATCATTAATGAGTTACTGAAACTGAGTCTATCTTCCAAATTTGGTTCAAAATAAGTTTACAGTTCCTTTCTCAGAAATAGTTTATTTCTAGAAATTAGTTGGGTCAAGCAGTCCACATATACTTAAGATGCAAACACAAATAAAGGATAGATTTAGTGTATTTGGTGGGATTTTTCCCAAAGCTAAAAGTTGTCCTTTTGAAGACATAAAGTGTAGTACAATAACAATGGCTTTGATTTTTTTTTTTCCAGTATTTTCTTCACAATATTTTAATGCAGTATTTTGAGATATTTATATATTTTGAAAGTTTGAATTAGTATCATATAATATTGAAATAATCAAGCAGTTGATTTTACCTGTAGCAATAATAGGAGGTTGAGACTGTTTAGGAAATGTAATTTACCCTTTGAACTTTAGGCCACCCCATCAATGCTAAGAGAAGCTCAGAGAAGACATTAAGGGTAATATGACCTTCAGAAGTCGCTTGATGCTTCTGTACACAAGCAAAATTTTTTCTTGGGTTTTTCTTCTTTTGTATAATGGATGATGTAGAAGTTACAGATGTGCTTAGATGTTTAAGTCTAAAGGACTATATCACACATGAGACACTGTAATTCTTAAATCAAGATTTGCTGTAGGTCAGTGCCCAGCCCCTTACAGTAGACAGCATCAGATGCTCCAGGGTAAGATGCAGGAGTGGCTGACTTCAACAACTGTAAAATAAAGTGCTCAAAAGAAAATTATATTTTTATTTTCATTTTACTTTTTATTTTTCTACAGTACTCTAGTCACCAATGCTTTGCTTATCCTCTAGGGCATTACCTCTTTCTCAGCAGTGACAACAAAAGGCTATCATTGTATACAGGACATACTTGTCTGAGCAACAGCTGT
Source organism: Heliangelus exortis (assembly GCF_036169615.1). Classification (NCBI taxonomy): domain Eukaryota; kingdom Metazoa; phylum Chordata; class Aves; order Apodiformes; family Trochilidae; genus Heliangelus; species Heliangelus exortis. Next base: position 23,399,141 of record NC_092425.1, on the reverse strand, counting down.
TTTTAAAAGGCAAAGGACTGCAGTTTTTCCAAGGGAATCACTGAGGCTAGAGCTGTCTGTGTAAGATAAAGAATTAGCACATACATTAATATTTTAGAAATCTTAAAACAGTTTGCTGCACCAGTCAGTTTTGCCTGGTACATTATTTTTTGAGTTTTGATTTTCATACCTGGGCACTTAAAATTATTCTAGAAATTCTGTGTTTCCATTATTAATTGCAGCCTATTGCTTGTATGTTGTGAGAATGCCTCATCCATTTCTGAATCTTCTCCTAAACCTGTGAGCTATGTATTGTCTTGGGACAATGAATTCTACACCTGTATTAAGCAGAGACAGTATTTTGTATGCGTTAACTCCTAATAATTAACTCCACTGAAGTTAGTAGCTTGAAAACTGTATTCTTCTATAGCTATGGGAACACACATTGCCTTAACCTGGAGAATGCTTTATGTTAATTACAATTTAAATTTCTTAGACCACCTTATGAGAAATTGAATGGCAAAATAAAATTTTCCTTTAATTTCTTGAAAGAGAAGATCCCTGACAGACACTTATTGCAACAGTTTTTGTGCTGAAGGTGAATGCAAAAGAATAATTTAATTTGAAATTATGAAGCCCTACTGTGTCCATGGTTTTACATTCACCAGCTGTACTGCTATGTCCAGCTTAAGTATTTCTGGCCTCACAGCTTCTTCCTTCTTCAGTTTTCCATCTGGTTTCAGACTCCTGCTGAAACAGTTGTCCTAGCTAGACATTTACCCCTCTTTTATGTCTCACCGTAGCTGTAAAAGAAAATGAACTCAACAAAGGGGGATGTAGGATGTATATCTGGCCGTGGGAGAAGAGTAGCGGACAAAAAACTGTTTGGAACCAGTCTGCAGTTTTAGTCAATGTAGCTGACTGCTTAATTGTAGGAGCTACTACAATCTGATCTGTCCATCCTTTCCCCTTTGCCAATAGAGCTGTATTGGCAAGTGACCCGTATCATGCAGTGACCCAAATGAAGGAGATGGTCCAGGGCCATGGATCTATCCACAGATAAAATGTGTGAGTCTGTGTTCCCATAAAGAGACTTATTTATTGATCCAAAACATTAAGTGGCCACATGAACATATGTACTGGCACAACATGGGGAGCAGCTTGGCATTGGCATTGGCAGGGTGACCCAGGAAAGAAAACGAGTGCAGTTTTCTAGCAAAGAAGAGTTTATATTGCCTTGCCTTCAGATGAATGAGGATTTGTTCCCATGGGTAGTATTTCTGACTTCAGAAGACTTCAAGTAGGACCAGTCACATGAGCAGGCAATTTCAGGGTAGCCCTTGGCTTCTCTGCAGTATCTTTTCCTCAATTACAACCTCTCTCCCCAGTAACCCAGCAGTCTCACTTGTTGCCTCACAGACTTCTATCTGCACACTGCTGCCAATCTGTTGCACATTTACATTAGCTTAATGAGAAGGGTTGACTGCTGGTTTTTTTACGAAAAAGTTTTTGTAGAAATAGTTTATAATGTAGTTAAAGTATTTGGTCTTGTGAAGTGCTGGGTCTCGGAGGCTCTCGGAGTGGAATCTGCTGAGCATCTCTACAGGCACTCAGCCTCTTAAAGGATTAGACCATTTTGGGATACCATCCATTTGTGTTACTATTTTATCAGTAATGCAGAGATTATGTATTAGATTGTGTCTTAGCCTGATTAACTGCTGTACTGAAAAGGGGTATTGCATCTTTTGTCCTAATAATTTAGAATACAGCATGATTTACATAGTATCAAAATATACAGAATAAACACAATCAAAATGCAAAGCATTTATTCTGTCTGGATATCCAATTTCCATACAATAGATACAATGTATAGTATCCTTGAAAGATCAATTGGAGTAAGTGTCTGAGCCAGTGCGCGGGAGGGAGATGAAGATTCCTCTCAGGGAGAGAGGACGAGAGGATGTGTACCCAGCACCTGAGCTATTCTGTTGCCTTGCTCGGTACTGTGGGAAGTCAAATTCTGAGAGTAAGAGGGGCAGCATGACTGCTGTTTATGGCTACTGTATTCTTTTGTGGTGGGAGAAGAGAATTTTGATTTTGGGGAACTAGAAAGGATCATATTTCTTAAGTCTGTCTTGTCAAGAAGAAAAGGAGAGGAAAAGGTGTGCAGCTACTTATTCCTACAGGCTAGCTCAGTAAAAGGGCAGAAACACAAAAGCAAAACATGTTGTAGAATAATTTTTTTTTAATTTCTTCTTATGTTCTGCATGATATCTACATTTGATGTAACAAGAAATCACAATCTTTTCCCATCTTGTAAGTTTCTTCTGGTTTTGTAGGTCTCAGTTTTTAATTCTCCCTGTCTTCTTCATCTTCCCAGTATTCCTCCATCTTTTTCATACAGTTCAGTCCTGTAAAAAAAAGCATTTCATTCAGCTATGGATACTATGCTCAGCAAACACCTTCCCAGGTCACCGCTGGGTCTTGCTTTTCCAGGCCTTCCCTTTGCAATGCTGCCTCCTCCAGACCACGTGCCTTGGTGCTACAGCTTCCCCAGCCACTTCATGTTCTTGTCTGAGGAGCTATTTGGCTTTAATTTTTGACCCCTTCTTCAAAACCCTTCACCAGGGGGTACAGGACAGCACAATCAACCTGGGGAGAAGGTCTGTGCTGAGAAGTTTAGAACAACCTGGCCACACAGTGAGGGCAGTGAGCAGCAAGGTAGGACAAAGGGTATGAGTTTCAGTACTTAGGGTAACTCCAGGAATGTGACATTTGATATTGTTTCACAAGACACAAAAGAGAAGACTTCTGAGTCACTTTGAGGAACAGTGTGTCGTGTAGTGACTCACACAGGCAGCACTGGATGGCACAAATGTGCCTTGGGGAGGTATTCCATCCTGATCTTAAGAAGGCAGGAGCATTTTATATGTGACAGAGGATTGACAATAAATTTTGGTGAAAAACAAAATGTATTTTGCAGAGTAGAAAATTATAGATGGCAGATAACTAGTGGACATACCTGTCTGACCCTTAATTAATCTAAATCATGGAATGTAGGACAAATGGTGTATTTACTTATATATTTCATATTTTTTAATAATTTACTTCATTGAGCACTGCAAATAAGACAGCAAGTTCTGCAGCAGACAATAAAACGTGATAAATAATTACTGTGAGTCTTTTATTTTCTTGTATAATTCTTTATGGCTATACTAATGCCAGCTTATGACACTGTTTTAAAGTAATCACAATGTCATTTTCATTATCTATTTCAGAATGTTTGCCATCTTAGACATATGGGTGGTGACATTTAAATGAATACTATATTTAACTGTGTTATGTACATAGGATAAAAATGTAAATTAAGTTTTTAATGTACAAATAAGCACTATGTTATGCCATTGTTGGAAGATATTTTCAAGGTTATATGATGCATTATTATCATCTGGGTGAAAAGATTTTAGAGATGGAGCAGAGTGAAAAAAATATGGGAAAATATGGTCAGCACTTGCAGGGGGCTTAAGGATTTCCTTAAGCGTACTAGTTAAAAATAAAATTAAAAGTGATTATTCAGAACTGATCTGTCCACTATTTTTAAAGAAGACAAACCACTGTTGGTGTTCTCTACCTCTTAAGTTAGGTTTCAAGACAGTAACATATATTTACTTTGTGGGACAGCTGAAAAACAGTTTTGAAAACAAATTTTCTCCATCCCTCTAGAGCATGAGAAATTTTCCCCACTCTTTCTTTCTTGTCATGCAATATACAGTGATTTTATGGATGTGAAAAACTCTACTCAGCCTCCTTCACCCCTAGAAAAATATTTTTATGGTCATGTCTGAGGCCAGATAATCAGTCCATTGGAAGAAAAACCTCTAATCCTCACAAGTCATTTCCAGGTTTTGTTCAGAAGAAAATAGATGTGTTTTTTGGCAGGCATTTTGCGTTGCATTTCTGTTGGGCTTTCACAGTTATCCCTAAGACAGGCACATCTTTTTCCCCTCCTTCGAGAGATTCTTTTATCCAAAAGAAAGTGTCAAATGGGGAATAGAGGAAATTTTTCCTTCCTTATTCTCAGCCACCGTCTTTTAACAAAATACATTAGAAGTTGCAGAAATTATATTGTGAAGTCATGCTATCTGTCACACAGACACCTTGTTATTTCTAGAACTTTAGCAGGATGAACTGTGCCACCATGTATGTGCATTCTAGATAAGAACACAGAGACACAATAGTCTGTCACTTCAGACACTGAAAAAATTCTAAGACAGAGTCACATTTGATTATACCTTGTAGTGAAATGAGGCACCCAGGTGGCACTAATTGCCAGGTAGTGGGCATGAGCTTGTGTCAAGCCCACCTGTGCCTGGTTAGGGCAGGCCCCTACTGCACATGAGCAGGATTAGGGGACCAATAAAGTTCACACCTGAGGAAGCCAGAGGGGAGGCCATTTTTGGAGCAGCAGCCCTGATTCAGGCTGGTCAGCCCTCAGAGCATTAGACTCAGAGCACTGTTCTTGAGTTTCTCCGGGAACACCTGGTTGGACCTTGGAGCGCCGTGCCCTAAAAGAGGTTTGTCTTGCTACAATACCTTCCAATTATTTCTCCACGGAGTTCTTAGGTGAATTGAAAAGAATTCCATTTTTTTCCAAAAGAAAATGTTTTTTTTATTTTTCCTGCAAATACCAGAATTGTGTTTTTCTTTCATCATATGAAAGAGACATCTGTTAATAATGCAAAAATATTTTATTACACTGTTTTAGAAGACCAGATAAAAATTGACTCTGAGTTTCACACTGTTCTATGCCACCTCAATCCAATGACCTCACCACTGAACTCTTGGCTCATGTGTTGTCTGAGCTGTCCTGCCAGCCACTGGCTTATGGGTTATTCTGACTCCTTTCTCTGTATTTTTGTGGGGAAATCCATCCTGGACATAAGCAATTTTCCTCACAAAATGTTGTTAAGGCCAGTGGCTCTGATTTTAATGAATCAGCATGTCTGATACAAAAGCTTTCTCAAAAAAATTCCCAAGAGCTGGTTGAAATTTCATTCATAATTCAGATAGCTTGTTATAATAATTCCTTGTGTCCCTTCAGTTTAGGTGTCAGCTTAAAGTGCCCTTGTCATGCCTCTTTACATTCCTTGCTTGTGAAGAACTGTGAGATTTGCATCCCTTTTTATCATTCACTGAATTCATCTGAAAGAGACCAATATGCTGTTATTGGTCTCTGGTTTGTTTATCAGAACCTGCCAAGTGTCTTTGTAAAACAGCAAATTGAACACAACTCAGATGTACATAAAAGTAATGTATTATTTATTCTTATTGGACTGCTAACTCCCTCTGCATCACCCTTGCAGTGAGATCACCCTGAGACAACTTCCTTTTGCCCGCTGGCTCTGGGCTGACTCAGCTGTCTCCAGGCAAGAAAAGTCATTTTAGTTCCAAAATGCAAGTGTTTTTCAGAATGTCATCTTATGGCCCCCAAAATTATTTTTTTCAGACATTGGGTACCTACTCCATTTTCAATGTGTATTACTTTAGCTGTTCGTTTGGAATAGACTTATTATGGCAGGTCATATTACAGTGTCAGATATTTTACTCAATATAGTGGAGACTCAACAACATTTTATTGGGACAGAAGTGTTTTCAGTATTATTTGCAAGATACTTCATGCTGTCCACGAATATTATTCCAAATTAAGTTACTCATTTGTTCTTCCTCAGTCTGATGGTCTAAGACTGTGACACATTGTGTTGGATGTAAGCTTTGAACATTTTAAATGCAATAGAAAACTATAAAGGTTTTTAAGAGTAAGGATTACTCACTATTTCAAATGTACAAGTTAGATTTTTCATACTTGAAAAAAGTGTTGTAACTCCCTCCTGCAAATTTATCAGCAAATCGTATCTTTAGGTGTAGCTATAGTTGCTTTTCATACACGTTAAAAATGAAGCCTAAATAGAAATAAAGGGATTTATTATCAAGAGAAATTGTTCCCTTGTGTGAATGACATCTATTCCCATTTCATTCTTACTTACAATCCGTAACAGGCAACATAAAATGCTTCTAGCTGTCAAGTCTGGAAACCTGAGCTAAGAAACATTGTGATAGTGAGGCAAATCAGTAGAAGTTTTTGTTGGCTGATACACATTAAGTGTTCCTAGTACAAGCTAAAACTGTTGAAGATGCCAAAATATTTCATGTTCTGTACACTCTTTCTTAGTAGTCCAAAAACTAGTGAGAAATGAACTGGTGATTTTAAAATTGTTATTATTACTGTTAGTATATTGGATCCTAGAAACTAAGACAAAAACTTCTCTGAAATTGGTGCAAACATGGTGCAAAAAGATGCACCTGAAAGCTTTCACTCATTATATTGAAACAGAAGCTCAGTGTTCCTATGGCATGAAAGAGACTGTAAACAAGATAACATTGTTCAGCACTGTAAACTCAACTACGTCCCCTGAATTTTTTGAAAGAAGAAGACACATTGATGGCTACAGATAGTTTTAACCTTTAGCTTGTCTGTTTTGCTCATGTGGAGGCTACATAAGATTGCATCGAAGTTTAAAGATAGTGAGTGTCTTGATGTCTAGTGTTATGGTTGCAAAGGTACCCATGGGAAATGGCTGGTTTCTTTTTCTAGAACAAGTCATGTAGTGAACATCTTTATACTCAGAGTGAAACAAATGAGTTTGCATTGTTTCCCCCCCTCCTTTCTGGATCCACCTCTGAGTCTGTACATGCTGCATATTTAACAGTGGAGTAATTATTAAGTTTCAGCAAAAGTCATAGAGTTTCTCCATATTTGTAGCTTATGATTCTGCAGGCTCAGCCAGCTGTAAGATACAGCAGAACTGAAAAATTGCTTTCTCCTCTGAAAAAAGCAAAAAAAGAAATTACATGGATTTATTTTCAGCAGGACAAGCCATTTGCACTTTCCACAGCAGCTTTCTAACCTGAAAGTGGGCAGTAAATAAGCACATTGCAAATATCGACCGACACATGCAGTGAGTAATTACAGCATCAAAGTATCATTGGTATAAGTAGAAAAAGTTATTGTAGTTAACCCAGAGGGCAAAAAGAGCTTTGCCTTTCCATTAACACTGGTTGGTACATTATCTGGTAGCATTTAGAAACATGACCCCAGTTATATCTGGGATCTGTCCCATTTGTTGCAGTTCAGCTAAAATACGATGTTCTTTCTGCTAGATTGACCTATTCAACACCTTTTTGTTATCTAAAGTTTGTCACCTCTGCAGTGACCTTGCTGGGGTTTGAACTCACTGTGGGGTGTTTTTTGTCCTGGGCATTTTGGTCACAGGAGACACTGGAGCTAAGCTACAGGGAGGATAGCATTTTCCTACTTGTTTTTCTTTTTAAGTAAAATCTTGTAGTTACTGTCCTCCTTTTGCTTATTCTTTTGCTTTCCATTGCTTTCTTTTAAAGATCTCTTTATTCAAGCATGTGCCTCTTTTCCTGTAATTATCAATTCAGTGTTCTATAATCCAGCTGGATTTTTAATTTACCTGTGAAGATGTTTGAATAGTTTGGTAAAGGTATTGAACAATTTTCTTTATTAGCTCTACTTGTTATGATCTGATCCATGTCCAGGATAGACCTTGACAGGTCAGTGGTTTGCTTCCTTTTTCTCATCTTCAGTGGACAATAAAAACTTGCTCTAGAAGTGTGTCTCTATTTCCAAGTAGCTCTGTAACTGTTGACTTTGGTTTTCTTCTTTAGCAAACTGCTCCTTTTTCCTTCTGTTTTTGCTATAAAATAGAACCAGCGCTGATTTTGATAAACAAAATGCAAAATAATATGGAGTTTGAAAGCAGGATTATAATTCTGTTTTGGGTTCCAGTTTCATCTATATGTGTTTTTCTTGGTGAAAAATTGCATATGTCTCAGGGATTGGAAAAATTTAAGAAAATAATCCTGGATTACATTGAAGAAATTCCATTTAATAGATTAGAGAGTGATTATGTTAGTAATACCTTTAAAGGGTAATGTAGATCTAAAAGCTTACTGAATGGTTTGTTATGGCCATATAACTTTGTAGAAAAATGCAAAATGTTACCAGCTGGAATAGTATATTTGGCAGACATTTAGCCCATGTCTGGATTATTAGATGAGGTACATACAAGTTAAAAATGAGCTTTCTGCTGTGGTTTTTGTTTTGTCAGATACAGAAATTAGACTCCTGGGGAACACTGTGGATGCCTTGCATATTCAACTCTACTACCATGTTTATTCTGACTTTCACAGAGTAATAACAACATAGAGTACTAATACAACTTTTTTACGAATAGAAGTTGATAGTCAAAGAAGAATAAAAACGTGCTATTTCTTGTAGTGAACATTTTTCATTGCTGTTCATTTTGAACATGCAGTATCTGAAAGAGAATGGAACAACTAAATCATATGTTAACACATAATATGTAAAAATTATATCTGTCTATATATAATATTATATGTATCTATATCTGCAATAAATATATATTAAGAACTTAGAAAAGAGTCCATACCTTGATTATTATACTATCAGACATGTGAGATCATGCATACATATATAAATTAACAGTTACAACTTGTATTCCAGACACATTCCATGCATATGGACAGCAACACTAAATACTTTGGTATGAAGAGTTTTGAAGTTTAAGATGTATTATCTAGGGAGAAGCATTAATGAGTATGCTTTGGGAAAATCCAAAACTATTGGGATCAAACAAAATGTAAAAGCAGTTCAGTACTAGGGAAGACAAACATAACATGGTAAAAACAGTATGTAATTATATTAGGTCTAGACCCCTCCTATGCTAGCTAATTTTCCTTCCTCTCTTTGCTTTTTGACTAAACTTCAAAGATAGTTAGAGCATATGTGCTTTTTTGTGACCTACTGGATCATAAAGACTTGATTCTACTACCTTTTTAGTTAAAAGAACTTCTCTTAGTGAATGCCTCACAGTAGCAGTACTGTAAACTATTTAGTGTCTCTATTTAGGATTTTATGATTAACTATTGTCTTAATTTTTTTCTTAATTTAAATACCTTTTCAAATAAGGATTATGCATGTATTTTCATTTTTTCGTTATAACTTTTGTAAAATACTGGATGGCACAATAACTATCATTCACAGTGTTATAGTGAGTAAGTTTTAAAAGTCTTTCAGCACAGTTTTTAGAATGTACATGTTTTCTCTTTAGAAGAAAAAAAACCCCAAGCATATAATTTTTTAAGATAAACTGTATATCCAGAGTTGAAAAGGCTATAAAAGCAAATTTGTGAACACAATATCTATAGAGTTAATTTCAGTATTACCCTACATTCATGCTTAGGTGTACAGGTCATTGATTTTTTTTCTTTTTTGGTGACATATTTTCAGCACATTATTATTAAATATAGCATTTTACAGTGAGTTAATAGAAAGGGATTTTGGAAACTGCAAACAAACTGTTCATTATAGGTGGACAGTCATATAGAATATACAGGCAGATGGACAATTAGTGATCTAGAGCCTCATCCAAAGGCTGCGGAAGTCACTAGGGATCTCTGAACTGACATTAATGGATGCTGGGCCAGACATCCAATTCTCTGTCAAAGAGGCAGGGATAACATTTCTGGACCAAAAATACAGCCCAGCCATCTCAAACAATTATTCTTAAAGACCATGAGTTTCACAGTGTAGATGCATATAAATTAAATTAGATTAAAGGTTCACCTGGAGTCAGTGCTGAATGAGCAAATTTGGAAGCTTTGGACAGTCAGCCTGCACAACATTGACCACTTGGATCACGGATGTGTGGGCTGTGGCTCGGAGTGACTCATGAGACTTTTGCTGAAGAGAAAGTACCACACACATAACAAGGAAAGCTCTGGGGTCCTTGGTGCCTAATGAGGTGAAACCTTTTAAGAGCACAATAAATGTGTTAAACTGAGTAACAATGAGAACAGAAGTTCTCTCAGATAAAGTGTGTTGGAAACTGCCCTTTTAATGGGCTCTGCTGCAGTGCAGACGTTACTCTTTCTGAGAAAGTTTGTTGTGTCTCAGTAGACAAAATCAACATATGGGTCTGTACAGCAGTTGTAGACAGCAGCTGTTTAAGAAACGAGCAGAAGGATGACTGACTTCAAATTTAGCTTGGGAAGAAGAATAAAAAACAGCCTGCTTTGAGTAGACTACTTTGTGTTAGCTTTTTTGGCCTGAAGAGTTAAATACATTGTTTTAGTAATATTTAATTTTTCTAGTATTACAAGAAAAGTTAATATCTCATGACCACATACAAAGTATGTGGTCAGATTATACCAACAGTATAATACCAACATATATATATACCAACAGATATACCAACATATATATATACCAACAGATTATACCAACAGATTATACCAACAGATTATACCAACAGATTATACCAACAGATTATACCAACAGATTATACCAACAGATTATACCAACAGATTATACCAACAGATTATACCAACAGTAGATCAAGGATTAGACTCTTTACACAAGATTTCCCAGGTTTTGAAGCAGCTATTTCTTCCCCATATATAATTCCAGATAAAATCTGTACATCCAATAAAATGGGGGAAATATAAGATTAGTACATGTATATAATAGGAAATGGATATTAACATTTTGGCTTAATATTAGAAAATGTTAAACACAGGAATGACTTCAAGGCTGCCATGTAACAGCCTAAAAAATTAAATCACAGATGTAGATTTTCCTGGCAAAACAGGCAAGGCTTCACTTAACTGTCTGTCCTGTATGCAAACTTCCTAAGAAGGAAAGGCTTTTTGCATATTTTCACTGTATATTTTGCAAATAAAAGACTTAGACATTCAGAACTGCAGAGAAGTAGAGCATGTTGCTTAAGGTATGCTAGAGCTAAATGAAAATGAAATAAAAATAAAATAAATGTTATAATATTATTTTCTATCTTTGGCAAACCCCCCCCTATGTTCAAACAAGTGTAAAAGTTTTGGATTATTACATTTTATCTTATATTTGCAACTGAAATTCTGTTCTTCAAAATAAGGACCTGGTGGAATAACCAGCATTTAGTACTAACTGAAATTAGAGAAGCAGTTAGGTACCTGTTCTTTCCTGTGATGTTTTAGGTATGCCTCTACAATTTTAAAATGTTCCTTTTCAGGCATTCCTCTACAGTTTTTTGAATGGTACTTACAAGGGAGAGAAAATAAATGGAATGCCTGGAATATACTCTCTGTTTTAAAAATATCCCTTACTCTTTTTCCTGTAGGTTGTAAAAAGTTTTACTCAGAATATGTTAAGCTTGGTATTAATTTATTTATACTAAAGATTATGAAAGTAATTTTTCCTGAATAAAAAGAGAAAAAAATAGGAAAGATGAGTGGAAGCTCTTGATGCAGTTATGCTGTTTTTTGAATATGAATTTTGAATATGAACTTGGTATTATTATGGGAGGAAAAAAAAAAAAGACAAGGGACAGTAACTGAACTTCTGACTTCTCTCTCTATAACAGGCTCACCACAGCATCATAAAATAAGTTGTTTCCCAACTAAAGCTGTCATAAGGTTGTGATAATGTCAGCCTAGTTAATCAAAAGACTGAAAAGGGCAACAGAAATAAGAAGAAATTTTACAGGGAAAGAAGAATACCTGCAGAAGAGCCTAACAGGAGGAACATAAGCCTCAGTCAGTGCTGAAGCTCAGAATTCAGCTCCAAAGCTATGTAAGCATGGACAGTGGAATAGAAGAAGCTGGAGATTTGTTTGTGCTACAAAAGGAAATATCTTAAATGGGTCAATCACATGGAAACTCAAATCTGACAATTTTGAGACCACTGGCTTTGTAGCTACTCTAAATCAGTGTTTCTTGACTTTTAAAAAGTTCAGCTCATGTTAAAATATGAAATAGCTGTTCATAACTTTTTCTAACCTTTTGATTTTTACTTCTTTTATGGTTGGTTTCTGCCTGAAGGTGAATTTAGCCATTCATGGGGGAAAGGTTACTTAGCATACATGAAGTGAAAGACCAATTTAGACATTATGAATAATAGACATATGAGATAGTAATTTTCGTGTTAATGTTATAACTGACCTACATACTCACTTTACACAAAATTGTCAGAATGCTTCAGGTCATAAGCACACCAGACTAAATCTTTCTGACTTTCTGAAAGAATGTGGATTCTGCACATTCGAAGACAGATTGCATTTTTGTTTGGCACCAGAACTAAAATGATCAGTGAAGCTCTCAAGCAGTGCTAAGAATCAAAATATATTTGCACTGAACTCTGAGCATTGGCTCGTGCTTAGTCTCTAATGATACAGGGCTGGGCACATTCCTATTTACAGCTTCCCAACATGTGTAGACTCTGGTAAGAACACAGATTCTTATTCTCAGTTATTCTGCAACTGGAAAGCCCTCATCACTAGCAATCATGCCCCATTTACCTTAAAACTACATTTCATTCCCTGATCATCATCTAACTCTTAATTCAGAGTTAAGTTTTAATTCTGAACACAAGCCTAAAAGAGATATCTTTCTGTTTCATTGAAATCAAGTGGTGGGAAAATGCTTTCTGCAAATTAGAGTGCACTGAACAGTGCTTTAAATGTGATTTTAGGGGACAGGACAAAAGAACACAGTTGGCTGGAGGGCTTGTTTTGTTTGATCCAATGTGGGTAACCATAACTGCAGTCCTTGTGCTGTCAGCAAACACAGCACATTTTCTAAGAGGCAGTAGCTTTAAAAGGGGGGATGATGGGAACAGCTTGAAACCTTTTGTGTAATGTCTTTCACAGGGATCCCTTACTGAAATACACTCTGAATTTCTCTGAAATGCTTTCCTGCTCAGGGGGATTTAGTTTGCTCTCTTCAACAATCATTTTCAGAGATAGCTTGAGTAAGGGTAGCTGTGCTGCCAGTGCCCATCTTTTCCCCGAGGAGCTCCACAACAAGATATAAAAAGTATCTGTTTAAACAAAATTTAAAAAAGAATTATACCCAAGCAATAAAATTGCAGATAAATGCAGAACTGTGTGTGGAAAAGGAAGGTACAAGGGCAAGAATTTTGAATGGTTTTGGTTGGGAAAACTGAATAAATATAAATATGGTAGTAAAAAGAAGTGGGTCATGCAAAGCTTTAGGGTCATTAAATGATATAAACATTGAATAAGTAAAACATCATAGAAGGGAAGATTTAATTTTTGAGATACAGAAGAAGGAGGTAAAGCCAAGTTTATTTACAAAATCCAAAGGGTATGTGGAGAAAATAAATCAACATGAAAGCATTGTTTTAAATTAAAATAATAATAACAATGTGATAAAATTCATATACTGAAAAAAATAACTAGATTGTCATCCATGCCAGCCTGCTTTTGGCAGCTTGAACTCATAATGTATGAATTGTTTATTATATTAATAAGTTGTTTATGAAAACCTCTGAAGGAGCTGGAAATTTGAAGACTGAAAAGAAAGGGAATATATTTGAAAGTACAACTATTCTTGAGGACTATTTGGAATCGCTTTCTCAAAAGTGCTCTGCATTTTTGCTAAAATGCTATTTCTTTTTCACAAAAACATTATTCTAATGAGATCTGACTTAAAAACCACCAGGGATCCTCTTTATCTGTAAAACTGTCCTCATTAGATTCTATCCCATTCAGCTAGCACCTAGGTCCTAAGCAGGAAACTAGCAGGGTGGAAGTTTGTGGTTCTGCTCATATAACTTCAGTATACAATGATATATTTCGGTCCTGTGTGACAAAAGGGTAAAGGCCACAGAGTTGTGTGGCTTCTGCCAGTTTTATGAAGGGATCACAAGGGAAAAAACTGTGTTTTTCTATCCTTATTGAAAAGCAGGAAACCCAGTCATGTGTCCCAAGTCTCCCCAGATCCAGGCTTTATCAGTTCTCTCGATGCGTTGCGATAGATTTGTGGAAAAATATATTTGTAGAAATATACATATTAAAGGAAGATTCATAGGTTTATGTAACAGATGAATCAATATCCTTCATAAGATTGAGATCCTTGACCATACAGCCATCTTCACTGAAATCTATTAATTTTGGGGGGAAAAAATTTAATATTTCTGGAAAACTGTTAATTATCTCAAGAAGATACTTTTCTGACATACCTTTTTTAATCACAGTGAAGATTCTGCATCCCTGATCCATGCTGTCTGTGAAGAACACTGAGCAGAACTGAATGCCTGCAAATATTTCTAGAGAAAAGCTCTCATGAACACATCCATGAGATTTCCTCATAATAATTCCTTGAAACACAGCCCTCAGTAGGCATGGAAAAGTGGTGTGAAGTTTCTTTATATATGTGTTCTATACTTGTTAGTTGCACCCTATTTCACCGAGTTTTTATAGTGCTGCTCCAACTGATACGTATGCCACCAAAATTTAAGGCCAGATTTAATAACTGGACTCTGATTCACAATACTTTTTGTTTAAGACACTAATCTCAAAGTAAAAGAACTGTTCAAAATAGTAGATAGTGATAGAATCTAACAGTGATGTTTCAATCTAAAGCACATACTTGTGTAGCAAAGCCAAATTAAGGACATAGATGCCCCTAGAAATATGTAGTCCAGCTGGTGTTCTGAAGCAGGCAAGAGTTTACAGTGACTGTCTGATCAATACCACATCATGAAACATGTGTGCAAGCAGTTTATTTTAAGTTTTGCAATAAGTCTTCCTTTGAAGATTCTAGTGTTTATTTTTGGAAGAGAATTCTGTAAAGCTGCAAGCATTTTGATAAAATAAACTTCTGTGATGGAGAGAAAAATCAGTTGTTAAATTTAAATTAATCTAATAATTAATCTAATAATTTTAACCCTACTCCAACTTTCTAGTATGGTACTTATCTGTAAGAAGATGTATTTACACTATTAAGCTTTCAAAGCTTCAAAATGCCTAGTTCATAAATTAAAGACAAAATAACATTAAAAAAATAGAAATAAATAATGATAATTAAAAAACCCCAAACAAACAACAAAAACAACAGCAAGTTTTTGGAAGAAAGACTTTATATTTTCAATTTTATAATGTACTATCAAATCAAAGATGGTTTATCCCCACAAAATTAATTTTTCCTCCTTTTATTTCCTGCACTAAATGACGAGTTCTATTAGTAGAATAGGATGGAGATGAAGGAATAGAATAAAGGAACCCATAGGCCAACAGCAATTACTATGAATTATATATAAAATACACGTTTATTACTGCAAACAGTGTAGTTCAGGTATTCCCACTTTTATTTTTTTTTTATTAAGGAAATGCATGCTGACAAGGTATTGCTTACATTTAAAGGACAGAACCCGGTACAATCATGGGGTTCAGAAACCAGTATAATCATTAAATTATAAATCGTTAATTGTGCTTCATTACAAAAATATACTACTGCCTCAGTATACATCAGAACATTTTAGTCATGTACATCACTATGGTGGATTATACACGCTTGTCTAAAACTTGGTTAAAGAATGGCTATTCTGTCTTGCTGCAGTGCTTTCACATCTGTGGGCGACAAGCACCAGATGATCCTTTAGATACACAGTGATGCTGCAAGACAAATATTTAAATAGACTGATGATTGTAAAATAGCAAGTCAAAGATATTTTTTTTCCTAAGGTCAACTAGAAGTCTATTTAAGATGAATTTATTAATACAAAGCCAGCAAATTCTGAAGGAAGTACAAAATAGACTGATAGCTACTGTACAAATATTTTATTTTACACTCATTCTAAGCAATTAACATGAAAACATTTTACTGTAACTGCCCTGGTCCTGTGCTATGTCTACTCACCCATCATGCAAGTGAGAATAAAATATAAATTTGATTAATCCAAAAAAAGTCATGATGGCCAATATGTATGGAGCTGCCAACAAAGCAGCTTGTGGTGGAATGAGACAGAAACATTAAAGTTTGAAAGACAGGCTTGCATAAAGAAAAATTTATTAAAATGTCAAAATAGCATAGAATCATAGAATTGGCTGGGTTGGAAGGGACCTCAGAGATCATCAAGTCCAACCCTTGATCCACTATCACTGCAGTTAGCACCCCATGGCACTGAGTGGCACATCCACTCTCTCAATCACTTCCTTGGACCTGCTGGCCACGCTGTTCCTGATACAGCCCAGGATGCCATTGGCCTTCTTGGCTACCTGGGCACACTGCTGGCTCATGTTCAGCTTCCTGTCAATCCAGACTCCCAGGTCCCTTTCTCCCTGGCTGCTCTCAGCCACTCTGTGCCCAGCCTGGAGCTCCTCATGGGGTTGTTGTGGCCAAAGTGCAGGACCCGGCACTTGGCCTTGTTGAACCTCATCCCGTTGGAATCAGCCCAGCTCTCCAGTCTGTCCAGGTCCCTCTGCAGAGCCCTCCTGCCTTCCAGCTGATCCACAATTCCCCTCAGCCTAGTGTCATCTGCAAATTTGCTGATGATGGACTCAATCCCCTCATCTAAATCATCAATAAAGATATTAAACAGAATCATGTGAATACACGGACCAAATGGTTGCAGATATAGAGACTGGTTGACAGAAATGCATTCTTTTTAGTATACAGATAACTTAAATCAAGTTATACGGAAGTAGAACGGAATTCTAAGTATTTGTTAGAGTAGGTAAGGTATCAAGAAAAAGTCAAAGGGAATAGTGGCAACAATGTGAGGCAGCTGGCATAACACTGTAAACCTGTAAGGGCTGAAGTGAAGGAAAGAAGACATAAAGGAACCTAAATTGAGTAGTAAGAAGTAAAGAATGTGTCACCTGCACAGAATAAAATAGTTCCCCTGCAAAAGATGTTTATATGGAACTCAGAATATATATCATGGTGTTTGGGCAATGACAAATTACAGCAGTCTGTATTACGCCTTATTTGGTGTGGGTTGTTTTCTCTTCAGTTCAGCTTCCCTGACATCTTAGAGTGTGCAGTAGATCAGAGGTACCCATCTTGCCATTCCAATGGCAGTCCCTGCATCATGAGTGCTCCAAGCTGTTTTCTACTGAGGAGCTCTAGGACACTGACTTTCACTCTCTTTCCTTACATAAAATAAAAGCAAATGAACCCACTTATTCAGTGGAAAAATGTTCATATGACATCTCACATTAACTTGCCTCATACTGAAGCTTTGCTTTGTCTTGTAGACCTTGGTATCAGGTGTATATACATATTCTTTGCTAAGAAATTCTTCTTCATTTGTGGCCTCTGATAGAGAAAGGCTGAACCCTCACCATGTTCTTTCAAATTTTCTTTGTTCAACCTTTCATTTTCTCCTTTGTTTACCTATCTAAGTTGGAATGGTACAGGCATTTTCTACTTCATCTCTTCAAGTCCAGAAATACTGAGGAAAACCTATGACAGCTGCTCAATTTGGTCAAGAAAACACCCCAGCCCCAAACTTCCAGCTTATGCAGAAGCAAGATTTGGTCAGCAGTGCCATTTTGTCGTCATTTTGATACATTTTGTATCAGGTGGATATGTTTTTCAAAAAAACAAACAAACCACAAGAATTTTTTTTTTTTTTTTTTTTTTTTTTTTTTTGTGGAAAAAATCCTGATTTCTCAATGCAAAGGCAGATGCTCCAGCTTTTAGGGGTAGTGCCTCAGGGCAGCCCTGCTGAGTCTAAAACACACTGATTATATTATCACCCTGATTATATTATCAGGGTTGAGGAGTGTGAGAAGATGCTGGGGCGGAATTACTGTGCAGCCCCATGGCATTGGTACCCTGGGAGGTCTGCCTGTGAGATGTGAAGCCCCAGGCAGGGCATGACATCTCCAGGAGCTCCTGGCACCCTGCAGACTGCTCAGAGCTTTGCAGTGGAGGCCATTTTGCTGTTCTACTTGGCTTTAGAGAAACAGAATAGGTTAAAAAAACCCAAAACAGCCCACTACATTTCTTATAGCTACATATAACATCAGTCAGAACATGTTCTGAATGCTTTAAATAAGTTTATTTATAACAAGAGCAGGGTATAAGTTTTCCATTGGAATTTCCTAACAGGAAATGTAGCTTCTGGAAAACTGATTTCTGGGAGAAGCTTTCTATAATGCCAAAGAAAATATATATTATCTTTTTAAAAATTAACATACATTTAAAGTTAATTTTTATTTGAGCCAAAGTTCAGATTTTTTATTTAGTACAAAGATTTCAAACAACATTTCATTTTCTTATGGTACATAGATTTCTATGGTACATAGACCCTTCTAGTCTCATCCTTGGTACGGGGCAGCATCCCTGCAGTGCCTCATCTTCCATAATGTCACTTACACAGCAAAGTTTGATGTGAATATTATCTCACAGTGTAAGGAGGGGAGCAGGTCGCCTGGCTCTACAGATCCTATTGCACATTAGGTGCAAAACAGGAAAATGAAGTTTAATTTCTTAGGAGATTCACATCACAGTGCTTCAGGCCATTTCAACAAATCAGAATGAAATATTGCAATTTTAGGAATGCCAAAATGCTAATTTTCAAAACTGCAGTGAATAGGCTGGATCATATGGGACACTATAATTTGAAACATTCATTTTTTTTTTTTTTTCATTCTTTAGAATAGCTAAAAATAAACTTACACTAATCCAGGATGTAAATGACACAGCTATCATTGGAATATTCTTTGGACTTAAAATATGTTTTTACTTTTTAAAATTTGCTTTCACTTGTGGTAGTTTATTGTTTTTCTCCTACAAAATATCTAATTTTGCAAGAATGGCTCATCCTGTTAAACTCTCATGTGAATAAACTAGCAGATATGTTTGAAATTATTTTGGATATGAGACAACCTTTTCCAGCATCTCCCCCTGGTCTTGTTTCAGTCCCACCCTCTTGAAACAAACAACCAAAAAAACAAACAAAAAAAAGATCACATATTAGTTAATGGATTACAGAGAAAAAAGGCAAGATTTTAACACATATCTTGATTCCTTATCATTTTAATTACCATAAAAATACAGGTTATGCACAAATACAGAATTTCTGTGAAGTTCCAATTGTTTGTTCCTGGTTCATGTGAGGAAGTTTGTTTCTTCCTTTTATTTTTCCTTAAAAGGAAGGGGAATTTAGAGAAATTATAAAGAATTAGATTCAGTTAAGAAATGAAAGGAAATGAAATTTTTGAAAAGGAAAGAAAATATTGATGTGATGAGTCATACAGGAAATACTAGAACTGTATTTCTGCAGAGATGTTTGTTTCTTATGTGAATTTTTATAGTGTACCTCTTTTTCCATTTATGCTATGTGACATGTTCACTTTTAAATTAAGTCCTAGATTACATTTTAAAACATAGCTTCTAATTTTACATTACATTAATGTATTTAATGTGCTGTGTAGTTTTTTGTCTTGCACTTTTCAACATAATAGGTATTCTGTTTTTATATAGATCCCCAGGAATCATCAAGGCAAAAATTATTTTTTATGATTTTGCGAACACCAGTAGCTGTGCTTAAGTGTTTTAATTATATGTTAAAAGAGTTAAATAATATATTGAAAATATTTCAAAGACTTAATACTATACTGATTCTAAGATTTATTTTATCGTATTTAGATTTCAGAAAGTGCTGCCAAATGAAATCTATTGATCAAGACAAAAAGTTATCTTCTTCCTAATCCATGAACAACTATTTTAATATACTTTTTGTTAATCCAAAGTCATATTGTCCCATGGCTTAGTTTTGTTTAACTATTTTCTACTAAATTCTAGTCCCTGCTTGTAAGTATTGTCTACTTAGAGACTGGGGGAGGGTGAAGGGGGACAAGACAAAGAAGAGCCACGGAGACTGCACACTGTTCCTGATGTAATAGAGGAGAAATTTAATTAAAATACACCTGGTGTATGTAGTCTGCCAGAACTTAATTATATGAACTGGCAGATTCTTATGGATAAGAATGGCTATTCTCCTGATTTTTAACTCGGTAAAGCATAATAATTCAAACCTGTCCATTGTTCTTTAAAGTTCAGAGACTCTCCATTTGTCACAGCCAGGCTTAGTAAAGGTGCTGTGTCACAGCACAAAGCCCTGAGGGACCTTCATTTAGACCCCCTGTTTTAAGGAGCCTCTTAGTTCTCTCAGTACAGACAGGCTGAACTAATGTCCGTGTCTTGAAACCAGATGAATAAAAAGCTCTTTCACTATTCTGAACACATCATCAGTAACTTCCAGAAAAGAAATCCAAATATTAATTCATTACTTGACTTTCCCTTCATAATAACACACAGGTTTTTACTTGTCTCTTCTGTTCCTCGGAGGTTCTATGACTGTTTTTTTAGGTCAGACAACACAAGAATAGTATCACTTTTAGCCCTTTTGGTGTTAAAGGCTACCCTTGGCTAAGTTTAATGCCAGTAATAATCAATACGGGTGATAAACTCCAATTTGGCAGATACAACAGATGCTGAACTAAAAACTTCTAAAGCACAAAGGATGCAGAGTAGGCAAAGACTGGATAGGACTTTAAAGCATTGTTCGCAATCTTTTTTTTTCCTTAGTGATTTTCCTACACAAATCCTCTTGGCACCAAAACCAAGAATGAAAATCTTGAGTTTGATTCATTGCCAGGTTACTTTTATCTAGTATCTCAGGAGACTAGAAAAAATAAGTGATGTGTAATAGAAGAGGACAGGAAAGGAGATACCAAAAAAACCCCTTAGTGACTTGGTAAATAATATTGTTTTACATATAAACTTACATGGTATAATGCAGAATATACTAATATATTTAATATACAGTTGAATAAGCACCTCTTCAACAGTTTATGTAGGTTTTAAAGTAAATGATAGTAATACGAATACCTAACATTTATGTCTGGAGAAATTTACAGAAGAGAAAAGTAAAATTTAGCAATGGTAATGCATTAATAAATTATAAATTAATTGTCAGGTCACTGCATAAACAAGGTTAATGAGGCACTGTACATCTTGCTGTGATATGGGCCTTAGTTGGAGCCCAAAGCTCTTTTGCCTTAGCATGCCAGCTGTGATTCTCCAGTATGCACATCTAGGAAAACCTCAAGTGGGGATAAGTAGTGGCTCCTTTGCTCAGCCTCTTTCTTAATGCCTCATACAACGAGAATGATAATATGAAAGTAACTACTCTCCACCTCTTTCATGCCTTGGATTATTGGTGCAAGTCTCTAAAACAGATATGTACTTAAGTAAATTAAGTAAATTACATTAATAATAAAAAAAAAAGCTTTCAGACTAAAGAAAATAGTGATGTTTTCATATGGTTACCTAAAGTTCAGATGCCGCATTCTCATTTGCCCTCCTCACACCAGGTTGCACTTGCAGGCTGTTTTATTTTTTAATAGACTATGGCTGTATTATTTCCATTCCACATATAACTTGGAGTCTCCTTTCAGTGACATTTTATCTATTTCAGGAATCTAAACTCCATTGGCATGAGCCAAATTCTTTTATTAATCAACTCTCCTTTGCTTAGTAACCCATGACTACTCATCATAACATTAGACTAATTGGACTCATTAACCACTGTGGCCTGTAGGATAGGTAAAAAGCAAGTAAAACTTGCTTTTGTAGTTCTATCTAGTTCCATTCACCATTATGTTTAGATTTAAAGTTACTTATTTTTTTAAGATGTTCTAATGCTGTGAAAATCTCAGACTAATCTGTTCTCTAAAGATCTTTCAATGACAAGAACAGATAATGTAATGAAGTGACAATGGAATAGCATACTTTTAATTAGATCTTGGTCCAAGTTCAGTAATCTAGAAAAAAAATCCTTTCAAAAGCATATTATTTTGTGACTTATGCTTTTTCTCTATGTCAGCATCATCCAAATGCAGAGTATTCCTTGTGAGGTTTTACAGCAAAATCTCACAGCAATCCTCATGTGATGGAAAGAACAATGCCTTCAGCACTGTTAAAAACAAAGTAAATCGCAAGCTTGGAAAATAAAATGTAATGCAAGAGGAGTTTCCAATCCATGCCCAAAGCTTATCTAGGCTCTGCTTCACAGTCTACTCTCAAGAAATGCAATGCAAGACATGAGCTCTCTGGAGAGGTCAAACTCATTTATGGGCTCCTGAAGGGTCTAGCTTACAAGGAATATAGGAGAACCAAACTTTCTCTTTTTTCCCCCTTATTTTTATACAACACCCCCCCCCCTTTAATCTCCAGAAAACAAACAAAAAAAAGAAACAAAAGGCTGGCTAACTACTTTGCTAGTGCTGTCATGTGGAGCAGGATGTCCTAGGAGGGAACACAGAGTCATGGATGTATTTGGATGGCTGAGCTCAGGGCTGAGAGCTGCTCTCTGATCATAACCATCACAGTGTCTGTTTGCTGAGTATGCAGGTGTGACACTGAGGCTTTATGTTGGATTCCAGTAATCTCTAACCTAGCCTATCCTCTCTATAATGAGGAAGGATTTCTACAAAGCTCTAGAAAATTGAAAAATCAGGTTTTCATATACCTACTGTTAAAAAAAACAACAACTTGTTTTTTAAAAACCATTAGGTTTTATCTTGGCTAGGCTTTAAAAGTTATACATCTTAGTGCTATTGGACCGGTTTATGCTAGTTCAGGATTCTCCTGAGCAGAATAGGTTTCTAGATTTACTACTCTGATTTAGATTTTCGTACTATACCAACCAGGTTTTATTTTCAGGGAATGCTTTCTGCATATGTATTGTGTGGCATGGGAAATTAGGAAAAGGTCTCTGAAAGGACAAGTACGAGGTTCAGAAATTATGGATATTTCTTCATGTCATAATTGATTTAAAGGTAGTCTGCACTTGTAAAAATTGTCACCATAAAATTTTTTCCAATAAGAACTGGCTATAAATATCACCTTCTTTTTTACAGATGCAAGAAAAAAAGACCCCTAACAAAGTACAAATCAGAATTGCTAGAACCTTGCCTTTCCTTCACCACTCTTGAATTTTCTTCTCAATTAGCTCTTAAGAACTGGGTATGGAGCCAAAGATCTACACTTCCTCAAAAACCTCTGGCTAGACATGTAATAATGCATCTCCATGTGATGTTGAAATTTCATTTATAGAGGAAATAAGACTCTATAAAGTCTAATGCAAAAAATATAACTGTGCACTTCAGGTTTATGATAAGAAGATATTACACCGGACATGTAAGAAACATGAATGTTTATTATTAACCTCCCTTTCTCACTGCAGCAGGGATTAGGACTGGCCCTACAACCTCTCATGTGACAAATAGGCCTAAATTTGAGGCTGTGAACTTCTCTGAAAGTCTGTTAGTTCTGTTCACTGTGATTTGACAATGCCATTGGAAGCCTTCTTATCAAAGACACATTCAGGGAAAAAAAGTATGTTTCACGACAGAAAATCACATATTCATTACTGGAAATATTTGTACAATGATTTGAAAAACTCTTGATTGCCTGAACAGAAATAGAAACTTTGAATAATGCTAAGCAAATATTTTTAGCATATAATTCCAATTCAAGGTTGAGAGATTCTAGCAAAGAATGTCTTCTAATCAGTCCTAGAAGAGATGTGAGTTGAACAGTTCCCTGTGAGTTGAAATTCCCAGACTGCTTCTCCAAGGGGTAATACTTTTAGGCTTTCCCTTCTCCCATACCCATTAAAGAAACATTTCAATCAGACTTGCACATATATGGATGTTACAGGCAGAAATCACCTCAGTCTGGCACATGATTGTGTTCTACATTTGAAACTAATCTGCTAAAGATCAAAAAAACCCAAAACAAAACCAGCTAAGAAGAATGCTTGCTACCCTTAATACCAGGATTAAAGAAAACTTCCTGAAGGACATCAGAGTTACTTCTGCATTGTAGGTCCTGAACAGAGACAAGTGTGAAGTTTTAGGTATTACAGAAACTACATTCAGACTGTGGCCTCCAGTATCAGTCATTCTTTGCAAGCAGTTTATTAGGTTTTTAAGAGGATGGTGAGCTGAATACATGTACATGGTTGTGTCAATACTAATGAGCAAAACTCATAATGATGTAGAGAATTGTCTATGAAGAAAGATTAAGTAGAATTTGATGCACAGGGATAAACGGTGGACAAAAGCATACAAATTTTAATAGAGGATGGAATTTGAAAGGGTTTATTTAATTTATTGCAACACTCATTATTCATTATTTTTAATATCCAATTATGTTAATAAAAATGGAAACCTTGCAGTTTCTTTCTCTTCTCACAAGAAAACCTCCATATGTATTTATCATGAGTGATAGGAAATTACATTTCCTGAGCCTGCAAGGAATCTGTTGAATTTTTGTACAGCTGATAACATGAGACTGTTTTTTCTTGCAAGAAGCTTCTTCATAGACAGAAGAAAGTATCTTCTGAGATACTATTTCTCTGTCCTCAGCTGCCTCCTTCAAACATGGTGATTCTTTTAGCAGAAGATTCTCTGTTTCCTGGTCATATTTGGTATACTGTTCTAACAGATTAGCTTTTCTAAAAGTGTGGAAAAATTTCAGTTTCCACAGAAAAAAAAATTCAGACAGTATCTATGCAGTTTATTAAAAGATTTCCCATTCTCCTCTTTTGTTTTGTTTTTTGGTCTTTTTTTTTATTCCAGACTTTTGGTTTTATATTCCAGGGCCTGTAGTTGTGAAGTATAACAAGTTAATCTTGTATATTAAATAAATCTAATAAAACTGTCTCCCCTTTGTTGATGAATGGATACTTCTCCCTATGCTCTGTACATTTCTAATGCCTTACAAAATGTGTTGAGAAACCAATTGCCTGAAACATATTATTTTTCCTGCTATGTGGGAAAACATTCAAACGTAAGACTAATGCAAGCAAGAAAAGAAGTAATAAAATAATAATTTGGGAAAAGTAGTAATAAACTACTGGTTAGACTAATAGAAAATATTTCTTCCTGGAAAAGAGGAAAACCAGCCTGAAAACACTTTCTCAGAGTAATAATTCCTTGTGTACTACCTTCCAATGAAACCACAGGTATATTCTGTCTTATTCAGAGAAGATTTGGTGACCGAAGTCTATAGTTTACTTACATTTGGTAAATACAAGGTCCAGAGGAAATAACAACCATTATTTTAACTAATGGGAAAATAAAAATTTCTGAGTCGTTCTTACCTATTAAATGTCACCTGGTGTTTTATAGAGAGGAATACTTTTATGTTTCTGGAGTTTCAGAGACTCTTCATTTTCGCCTCTTTAAAGGATGAGAAAATTAGTCTGAAATGTCTGTCTTATATTTTACTCATGTAACTAGTTGAATACTAAATAATTTTTTATTGCTGACCCTGGTCTAGAAAAAAAATTCCAGCTACTTTATCCAGAGACTTACCTATTTTTATGATTTTTGGCCAAGTGTGTCCTGAGAAATCTTACTGGATTTAACCTCGAGGGACAAAAGATGACAAAAACTGTTTTTCAGAACCTGAGAAAAACTTACAAGAACTGGACTTTTTTACAACCTCTTGAGTATCCATACAGAAACCAGTAAAATCTTGGATAGGTTCCAACACAATCTTGTATAGGTAAAAGGCTTTACTATATCAAAAATTCAGAGAGATTCCACGGTTGGCAATAATATTGAAAATATGGAGTTCATTTTGGGTGAAAAATTCCACGTATCCCCAGTTCTCTCCTAAGGTTGATAGATTCATATTTGTGTGTCTGTTTTCATGTGTGTGTGTGTGTGTGTGTGTGCCAGCAATTTTTCATCATCTGGAGTATTTTGCCAAGAAAAATACATTGTTGATAGCTCCTCCCACATTTCAGGATCTGATGGGAGCTATCATATATTTGCTAACGTATTACTTCACCTTTCTCTTTCTTCATTGGTCTGCAACTTCACATTATGTCTGATTTTACAACTTCGTTTTCTTTTACATAAATTAAATACTATTCTGATCTCTTTGTTCTCATACCCATAAAACCAGTTTGGCATTTCTTTAGATGACCATTTCTGAATTGTTTATGTACTATAAACGTTTGATTGGCTTTTCCTGGAACAGCTCAAAAGTCCTATATGAATATTTCAACCTGAAAAATCTCTTTTTTATAAGGTTTAATCAGAAACTATATTCTTCACCAGCAACTATTCCCTCTCATCTCCTTTGATGTTTATGTTCTAAGAGATTTTTCATTTCTTTTGTAAAATTCTGTCCATCAAAAACTCTTCCTAATACCTTCATTTTGTAAAATAGATTTCACACTTTTATTCCAACTGGGTATCTTTTTAACTAAAAACAAACTAGTGAGAGGTACATGAAAACTGTTAATTAAATGTGATTGATCAGCCCTTTACCTCTTCACCCTAAGTGGGTCAAATTAGGCTAAACAAAGTAATGTAAGCATTATTTTTTACTTTTTTCCCCCCCAAAATGTTATACTAACAGAAAGAATGAGTGCTGTCAAAAACAGAGAAAAGGACTGTCATCACCACAAGATTTGGATACGTAGAGATAGGCACTAGGTTAGCAATTCTGTAGTCAATCCTTGCTATCATATAACTTCCTTGACAAACTTTAGGAACAAGCATTGGTTTTTAGATATATTAAATTTTTCATAGAAAAAGTCATATTTTGACTACAATTATCAAAATGCCTATGATGCATCTATTAAATTTTACTTCTGTCCCTCTATTTCACACTGAAAATATAGGATTTTTATTACTGATGACACAATAAACTGACTGTGTTGGGAAATGGTGTGGTGAACCCTGCCTGAAAATTAAATAATTTTCGGTCACAAAAAAAAATAGATAATAATAAAATCAATTTCTGGACATTGAAAAAAAATGCATGATGCAGTAGTTAGGTCACTGAAATGAAAGAATGTAAAAATTGATGTTCTTGCCTGCCTTCAGCTTAATTTTTTAGATTTTCTTTGGTTACTTATCTCTTGTTTAGAGTACATGGCTAACATTAGATACAAATAATAATATTTTTGTGATTCTAGTTTTTGTCTCCTAGCTTTGTCCTAAGCTGCACACTTTTGCTGCCTTTCCTTAGAGACCCCAGAATCTCATGTCCCCAGATCAATAGATTTCTCCTGATTGCCTTGTAGCTTTGTGTTTACAATACTCTTCTGGAAAAGGAAGATAGATGGACTTAATCTCTTTAAGGAAGGAGTAAGACTAAACCATCTCTCCTGTTACTTTGGAAAGTGACCTGGTTTTCAGACAGTTATGGAAAATTGAGAACCACTTACAAGTCCTCCTTCTTAGAAGAAAAGGATGAGTTCACCCAGTATTCTGTTGGTGAACCAACATTTATAAAGCACTGTAAGCATTGAAGAGAGAATTCTAGGAACATACTTTTCTTTAACATTACTTACCTATTCCCTGAGATTTATGTCAGTCCAATTTTCACCACCACTACTGCCCATTTATCTTGGAAAAATAATTGAACTAAATGGTGTTGACTGCCTCATCTGTCATGGGTTTTATAATACTGAGTGCTGCAATTATTACCAGTCTGTGAATATGGACTTTATGGCTTGCTTTGTGGAGCAGAATTATTCAAAATCTGTTGCTTCTCTTTGTTATGTTTCACAGGGGATAGCTCATAGAGCTTAGAAATATATTAGTGTGATAGTTTATACATTTTATTGTGTTATGCAAAAATTTGTTTTCATTACACAGTTTATAGGAGTAATAATTTCAGGAGTCTTTTTTCCTCTACTAAAATAAGAGTTTTATTGCAGATCATGATAGGATGAATTCTGATTTATATTCTGAAATACAAATAAATACATGACTTCCACCTTCTAAGCTAAGGTAGATCAGATTTTTCAAAGATGTCGGTTAGAGAAAGAAAATTCTTCTCATGGATTTTTTGTAGTCAATTAATTTGCCTCATTCTGAGCTTGTCATCTGATGTTCTTAATCAACCTGAAGTTCAGTTTCCATTTGAACTTTAATTGTCTACAGCTATCATTACTAATGAAGTTTAGTTCCATAAGTATGTATTCATGATAATTAAATGAATCTTTGATATCAAAGCACCAGAGTTAGAAGTAATTTTACAGTAACTTATCTTTGAGTTGTCATCTTTTCTTGAATTGATGATTACCAGCATCTATTGGGTGCCTGCTACTAAACTATTTTACATTGCAACATAGTTTGAAATACAATCAACTATCCGCTAAGTTTCATATTTTTTGTATTGGCAGATAAGAGTAGTTTAATCCATACACTTGTCATCACTGAAGAAAAAAGCAAGAAAAGCAGAAAGGACTCTATCCTACAGTAAGCATACCTTCTAAAGACATCCTCTCATTTTGGAGGGGATGACTTACACCAGCTGCTCAAATTAAACTAGGAAATAAATAATGACCATTATGAGAGTACCGCCCCTCTGTGAGGAAGCATCATCTCCCTCAGTGAAATGGTCACTGCTTGGAAATGTTTGGCTGTGATTTTGAGGTCATATGTATAAGGATGAGACAGAGTATGGTTCCAAATGAGATACCTGGATTTCATTGGATGTGACAAATACTGCACATAGAGTTTTCAATGCTCTTTCTCCTGCATTTTAATCTTTGGACAGAAATTTACCTTGTCCCCTTTGTAGTTTCTCAAAATGTACTTTTAACTGAGACTAAATTGCAGTTTTCTTTTAAATTATCTCACTAAGAATATTCAGAAATTATATCTAAAGGGAAAAAAAAACCTCAAAACAACTTCACAATTTCTTTATTGCATTCCTAAACATCAATGTAGGCACTTAGAAGAGTGTTTGAAAGACATTTCTGATTGTTAATCACATATAAAACACTTTATTTCTAACCTCTTTATTTCTAACAGAGAAACCCAGGTTCTGCTAATCCAGGACTTGAACAGACAGTATTTTGCTACCATGAAAGTAATGTGTTTTCATTTCAGATTTTGCTACTAAACTCTGCAGGATAAGAAGTTACATTCTCAAGTTAACAAACTGTTAGCATGACAGCTTTATATGATGTATTGTATTCCCACTTATAAAACATGGCAGCATCTTCAATTATTAACCAAACATTTTGTTAAAACATATAATGACTATGTAAACTTTACTCCAGGGGCAAGTGGGGTTAAGTAATTTCTTTTGTAACGATGGCTGCCATTATATAGAATATAGGGGAGAAAACAAGAGGGTTTTGTAATAATAAAAATAAAATAAAATGTACCTATTGTGACATGAAAAAAAGCATTTGGTGTCAGAAACATTAAACGTCTGAAATCATATTTGAAACAAGTATTTAATTTATTTGCCCTTAAATAATGTTTTTTACGCTCCCCCCCCCCTTTTTTTTTTTTTTATTCTAAACTGATCAGAACTCAGAATGATTTTTAGGTAGACCTGTTACTTCATAATCTTCCCTTGAGTTTTGCTGAGTAGATTACATGTGTAGTCCAGTCTATATTGCAGACACCCAAGCTCATGAATGAGCTGTCATCTCCTGAAAACACAGGGGATTTGAGCCTTCTCAATCCATCTGAAAACTATAAAACTATTCAGAAGCCCAGAAGTCATTCCCTTCCCAAAACCTGTCCCCTCTGCAGTCTTACACAAGGAAATCATGGAACAATACAGCGTACAACGTGAAAACTTTGTGTCAAATTCTACTTGGCCTCACTGCCCTCCTGACTGTAACATACCTTTTGTTTATCCTGTGTGGTTATACAGTTCCTGGGCACCCTGCAAAAGCAAATAACTGTATTTTATCACTGAGTTTGCACAATTTTATTGAAAGTTTACTTCTTTTAATGTCCATTTTTCTTCTTTACTTTCTCAGCCTTGTTTACTTTCTTAGCTTTTTCCATAAGGACTCTCCTGGGATATGATCCTAAGCTATGGATGAATGTTAACACAACTCATGCTTATTTCATAGAATCATAGAACCATAGAAGGTCAGGTTGGAAGAGACCTCAGGGAGTGAAAGTATTTCTATTGAACTATGCTTTTATCAAGGATGAGGACAGTGAGGAGCCAAAAACAGAACATGTAAATTATATTGTTACTCTGCTGTGAAACATAACCACTGCCATACCATGGCTTGTATGGTGCTTGAGACACTTCCTCAATACTACCTGCAGCTCTTTTCCTGCTATTGACAGAGCTCATGTGGCTTGGTGGCTTCTTCTCCTATCATGGAGCATTATTAAGAAGACTTAGCTCCAGAAAAGGTGTTCTGCATGTTGGAATTAAGCTGCAGAGCTAGAATGGCACAGGGAGTTTACAAGCTGAACTCTGTAACATCAGTACCAGCTCTAGTGAGCTGAGGCTATTGGATTATTTCTTCTGCTTCCCTAAAGTGGTTCTTCTACTAGGAAACAAATTAATTTCTTCAATGTGCCTAGGGATAATACAGCAACAAGCCAAACACTGAAAATATTATTTTGCTTTGTTTTTCTGATGTAATATCCCATTTTGAAATTCTGCTTTTGTGCTAAATTCAATAGAACACTTTGAGAAATGTGATTTTGGTTGAAAACTGAAAGGTCAAAGTCATGAAGCACTTGATTGAAAAGGCTTCTTAAAATGCCAGTCTCTTAAAGAGCGTTACCAAAATAAGAAAATAGGTACAATAGAAAAATTAAAGAGGCTGTAGGTAAAGGTTATATGGTAGGTAGAAACAACATATGATATATATTTATGAATTTTTAAAGGTTTTGCATGTTACAATTTAATGTTGCTGCTTTTCTTTGAACCTCTTCTGAATTAATTCAATCCTTCTTGTGTATGAATAGCAAATTTAGGTAACATGAACGTTACATAAAATCATAGAATTTTCAGGGTTGGAAGGTGTTGCAAGACAAACCTCTCTTAGGGCACGGCGCTCTGAGGTCCAACGGGTGTTCCAGCAGAAGTGCACAAATAGTGCTCTGAGCCTGTTGCCCTCAGGACTGGTCAGCCTGGCTCAGTGCTACTGCTCCAGATTCAACCAGCCTCTCTGCTGACTTGCTCAGGAATGAGCTGAGCTTGTGAGTTTGAGCCTCACCTTTTATTGGCCCCCTAATCCTGCTCATGGGCAGTTGGGGCCTGCCTTAATCAGGCACAGGTGGGCTTAACACAAGCTCATTCCCACTACCTGGTAATTAGTGGCACCTGGTTGCCTCATTTCACTACAGGAAGGGACCTTAAAGATCATCTAGTTCCAACCCCCCTGCCATCAGCATGGACACCTCACACTGCATCAGGCTGCTCAGAGCCTAGTCCAGCCTAGTTACTTAGTTTAAGACTGACACATTTTTAAGGTTTTTGGTTTTTTTTTTTTACTGGCTGGTTTAAATGCATAAAGTTAAAAGTAACAGCATTATTTTATAACAGTATATTTTATTTAGAATGTATTAACATAAAATTCCTAATACTTTAAAACTGCTTACTTCTGATCTTACTTTGATTCTCATTTGCTGGTATTGGTTTTTATTCTCATCTGGTTCCACCTTTGTTGTCTTCCTTTTCAAATTTCTGAATGTTCCAGTCTATGAGTAAATCACTAACTTTGTCTCCAGAAGAAACATTTTAAGGAGGATTGTGAAAAACAAGTTGTCAAGCCTTTGTAATGACCTAGTTGCTTTCCTCTTTTCTATTGAAAGGGTATAAAGGGTTGCTTTATTAGATTGGGTAACTTGGCTTAAGAAGACTACTTAGCAGAAAATTCAGGGTTTTTCTTATTTTCCCCTGCAATTTCTTGAAGATATTTTTATGAAGAAGTTCTGAGCTCAAGTTTGTTCTATTAGAAAGTACTTTAATCAGAACTTAGGGAGAATGTAAATAAAATTATGCTAGATCAGTGCATAATTTGTTCATGTTACATTACTATAGCAGTCCCTGGTTTTAAGTAGGTTCACTCTGTCTTTTTAGTTGTAGTATTTGTATTTTGTTCCTTTATACTACTGTCTTGTAACCTATAGCCCAGCACATGTGCAAGACTATACCAATAATGAACTTGTTATAGAGTTGTATTGATTATCTGTATTGATCGTGCAGATAATTGCATAAATTTTGGTGACTTTCTTTGAAAACTAAGATTCTCAGTGATTGAGGTAACTTAGAAATGCTATAAAGGCATACTTGAAAAACCCAACTTTGGGTAACGTACAGGTAATATTTTCTAAGATTTCATATACTTTAAACATAGAGGAGTGATAATGCATTACAATCTTTACAGTGATCATAAGAGTAGTATATGACATTGCTATAGTACAAGAAAACTGCTATTTCCCTCTAAAACTAGCATATATTCATAGGGATGAAGCATTTTCCAGTACCTTTGTCCCTAACCTTTATATAGCACATAGGTTTGGGTCAGAACAAGCACTCCATGCCACACGTAACATTTACTAGAACCCAAAACCTCATACACCTAAAAAAAATAAATAATAATAATAAAAAAAAAAATTGGAAACGACACGTTGGCTGCAGCTTTCTAGAAACACAAATGATTATATGTGCTATAGCTTGGGTTCTCTGTTAGAAATACATTAAACAGGCTCTGTCCCCAGAAAATTTGTATTTCTAACAAATTTTAAAACTGAACATTCTTCTGTGTGAGAGTCTGATCTCACTGATTTGAAATTGTCTCAAAAGAACAATTTTAAAGTGAATAGCCCTGGCTAGGGTGGAGGACCTGGTCTGGCCAAAGCTGAGCCTCAGCCTCTTACCCGGAAAGAGGTAAGAACTAAGAACTTAAGGGCTGGGTGGAGACTGCTCCCCTTTTCTGAGGGCCTGCAGTGCTGGGACGTCCCTCCAGGCACCATCACCCTGGCCAGGGTGGAGGAAGCCACCTTGGTTGTACTGCTACTGAGGTACCTGGCTGAGGGGGCTGGAACAGAGTGGGGAGTGGGGACTGGGAAGAGATCAGAGCTGTGTGCTGGAAGCTCCCCCTCCAGGCAGCCTGTTTGCAATGGCTCTGATGCCAATGGACCTGGCCTGGGCCGAAGCAGAACAGGGGTGACCCCTGGAAGGAGATCAGACCTGAATAGTGGGTGGGGGGGCTGCACCCTTCTGCAGAAGCTCCCCTTGTGTCTGCAATGGCTCTGATGCCAATGGACCTGGCTGCTGTGGCAGCTGACTGACAGCTGCCGCTTCAGAACAAAAGGGACTCAGCCATAAAGCTGTCCATGCTGTGGCTGTTTTGATGTCTCTTGACCCACCTCCATCTCACATCAGGCCCTGTCCAGGATCAGTGACATCTTGAAGAAACTCGCTGGGCAGCTGGGCCCCTGGTGGTGACTCTGACTCTCCCTCTCTCTCTCTCTCTCTCTCTCTCTCTCTCTCTCTCATTCTTTCTTCCTGCTTTCTTACTCTTTTTCTCTCCCATTTCTGTCTCTCTTATATCTTCTTTTCCTCTACCCATCTTTTGCCTGGCTCTATAATTTTGCCTGTGTTAATTGTCAAATAAAAGTCTGCTTGCACCCGACCCTTCTATGGCTGGACTTTGTTTCACAGATCCAAACCAAAAATAAATTTTAATGTTACCTCAGACTGTAACATCTGCCAAGTCATTAATGGTTCCTGAAAACCTAAAACTTAGGAAACTATAACTCTATTCATTGTAGAAAAGTGCCTTTTCTTTTCTTTTTTTTTTTTTTTTTATTCTGAACATATAGGGTTTGGTTTATGGATATCACGTTAGAAGTAATATTAATACCATTGTTTGAGAACGTGAAGCAGGATTTTCTTAATAAATAAGTAAATAAATAAATCTGACTTGCTCCAAAAATCCTGATGTATAAGAGCTGATATAAAATCTTAAAATACTTGGAAAAATCTCCTCCTGATCCCCTCTTATGCATATTGGGTGAAGGCCAGTACTAAAGGCAACTATAATTCCAGAGCTGGACTTGGCCCAGATGTCTGTCCTGTTTACACATGTGGAAGCCCATTAAACTTATGGTGCTTGGAGTGGTATAAATGGAAGCCAAAATCTTGTTCTCTTTGCGGAACTTGAACTTCATGTAAAAAAGTTGGCTATTTTATTAATGTAGAGGTACATCCTGTTCTTTTACTGGGTCTGTGTTAGTATGTCTGAGCAGGAAATCTTACAACTGCTTAACTTCTTTAATAATGTTCTAGAGCTTGCAGCTGGATGGATTCATGTACAGGCACAACAATTGAGTTTAAATCACAAATGTGTCAGAATTGTGTTGTACTCTCATAGTCTATGAGACAGATATGGAAAGAAGTTAGGCAAAAAAGCTACAGTCATTTAACAAAATTACTGTCCTGGTTTGGGCCAGGATAGAGGTGATTTTCTGTCTTGTACTTTTGCTTTTAGCTAAGTCTCTTGTAAGTAGTTGCACTTGCTGAAATTAACAGCAAGTTTCTCAGACAGTGTGTGTTTCTAGAACTGATAACACTTGATGTTTATAGTTACTGCTAGAGACTGGTGTGCAAAGCCAAGGACACTGCTCAGCTCTGAGGAAAACATAAAGAGGTCCCACCTGCATCCCTCCTTTGGGGAGGAATGGACAAGATGGATGCCAGAATTGACCAAACAGAGTATTCCATCCCATATGCGTCATCCTCAGTATAAGTTTGAGGGATCACGAGGGCCAAGCCAGATTTCCAGCTTCCGGCTGCCTGCCCTTCCTGCCTTTCCTGCTTTCCTTCCTTCACCCCGGCATCCTGGAAGGATCCCGTCCGTTCGTCTGCCTGTGCTCCTGATCCGTGCCAGCCCTTATCTGTGTGTTCCTGCTTCCAGTTCCCAACTGCTGCCATCTCCAGGAGTCCAGCCTGGACTTTCCCAGGGCTGCCCTGCAGCCTCGGTGGTGACGTGAGAGCTATTGGGGGAGAAGGGGGAGGAATGTGGTATCCATTTTCTTGTATATTTGTATATATTTATTAATTTTTTCCCATTTATCATTACTGTTTCATTAAAGTTGTGTAGTTTAGTTTCCAACCCATAAGTCTCTCTCCCTTATTCTCTCTCCTTTCTTATCAGGGAGGAGAGAGAGATTAATAGAGAGCATCTGTTACTCGGTTTAATTGCCGGGCCAGTGTTAAACCGTGACAATTACGTTACACGTAAATAGAAATATATTACTCCTGGCTGCACAGTTTCTGCAAAAGTTGGGGGCTTGTTTTGTTTTTTTCTTTTTTTTTCCTTGTTTTTCTTGTTTTTTATCATCTGAGCAGGTTAGACTTAAGTACCACTTGATGAAGGAAACATTTTGAAGCTTACCTATTTGAAACAAGACCAGGTAGGCTGTAAAGTCTGAATATAGTCCACAAATAGAATTGTATTTCTTTTCCTACCTTTA
Source organism: Heliangelus exortis (assembly GCF_036169615.1). Classification (NCBI taxonomy): domain Eukaryota; kingdom Metazoa; phylum Chordata; class Aves; order Apodiformes; family Trochilidae; genus Heliangelus; species Heliangelus exortis. Next base: position 23,363,952 of record NC_092425.1, on the reverse strand, counting down.
TGAGTACCAACTTGAGAAAGATGAAAGTATCTGAGGTGAATTTCTTTTGGTGGGAAGTGCTTGTCTGCCATGATATGCTTTTGCTATAAACAGACTTCTGCAAAAAGCTTTTCATGACCTGTTAGAAGTAAATCCCTATTTTGTAACTGGAGCTGGAAGCAGCAAGATAGAGATTGCTGTGACAGAAATTCTTAAAAGGACACATCTTCCTATTATGTAGACAAGACTGATGACCTCTGTTGACTTACTGGTGGGAGCATCTGCTCTCACATTAGGGGTTCCTCATTAGCAGTCCCTGCACAGACCAGTAATGATTTTCAAAAGAAAGGCAGCTGGGGGTGAAATAAAGACATTAAGACTAGGTTTTGACAATAACAGTAAATTTCAAGGGGATTAGAAAGATGAAACTAATTTATAGATGAGATGGTTTTCACTAGAACTAGAGAACATAGCTCAGGTTCTTTAATCTGGAACTGAAGCTTTCCCTTTCCTCTCTTTCCCTCTCCTCTTCAGAAATACCCTTCAGAGCAAGAAAATACTTTGACCTGGGGAAAGTTCAAACATTGCTGAATACTGTAATTAATCATGTTCATGTTGCTTGTGAATCAATTCAAATTATTGTCTGACAATATCCTGCAGTTCTTCCCGGCATCCTGGTTTCACCATCTCATACTCCTCTTCACTGCCGTGGCCTCCCTACAAAACCTAGCATGCTGAACAGAAGCTCTGGCAGATGCAGGTAATTTGAACTATGCTAAAAGAACTTTCCCTTTTCCCTTCAATAATGTTCTGCAAGGAAATTGCTTGCCAGAGCAATATTCAGCTAATACATTTGTTTCATATAGCAGTTTTCTGAACAGTCAGAGATTTTAATGCATTTGCAAATGTTTTGTTGAGTCAGAAAAACATCCATAACTTCTAAGACCACACTGACAATTCTTTCTTATAATTTAAATTTTTATACACACTAGTATTTCCACAAACTCTTGGAAGACTATATTTTGCAGCATTTTCCTTGCTTAAATTCTTTTACTCACACCACATCTACACTGTGAGTATATTCTCTACTACTAGAAATCCTCTGCAAGTGCTTAAATGCCAATCTTTTGTGAAAAAAAAATGCATCTGGCAATAATGGTTACTTTTTCTTTTCAATGAATTATATATGACTCTGAGTCATTAATATATATATGGTTCTTAAGATTTTTTCATGTTTCTGTTGATCTTCAATAATAAGATAACAGGTGTTTACATGGCAGATTGCAATGCCCTGTGTGTCTTTGGCCAAGTTTTTTGTACTGTTACATGAAACGAAACTTGACTTCTGTCAAGAATTTTCAATAGAAAAGAAGATATAAAAATATTATATTAGTATCATCACATAGCCTGAACATTTTCTGTTTCCTGTCTGCTTTTTCCCTAGATTTGTGTCAATTTAGTTTAATTTTTATAATTTGATTCATAGAACAAAGGAATTTTTAAAAAGTCCCCACTTGGGGGACTTTGTGTTCAATTTACTCATCCGTGTTGATCATCTTTTTTTGTTTCTTTTTTGTTGCTCTTCTTTCATTTTATTTCTCTTTCAGGGCACCACTAAACCTGAGTTAAGATATCAGGTATAGATTATGTACAATACTTGACGGTAATTTGACAGTCACTAGAACAGAGTTAAAAAATTACACATGATTTTTTTTGTTCCTGCCTTTGTTTTCGATATTAAAATCACTAGAAAAAAAGGAAGATAAGGATTGCATGTTTCATATAAACATTTTTATACTGTGATATAAATCCCCTAATCATAGGCATAAAGTCTGATTCTGGAGGCCTTTCTATGAAACTTCAATTTGTATCAGAAAATAAATTGCTTGTATGCTTTATTTAAGGACACATAAGGAACACCCTCCTTCTCTCTCCCTTTTTCCTGTAAAACAATCAAATGCTCATTTAAATTTCAGTGGGATGGTGTAGTATGCAGTAGTCATGGCATCATCAGAGCAGCCCACTCTTCACAGAGAACCTGTCATTCAGGGAAGTTTCAGTTTAGGTGTGGTTCCACAACATACTGGAGCTGGAAAACAATTTGGGATGGGAATGCATGTTGTTTGAATCCAGGTTTTAATCCACATGCCTGCAGTTACAGAAGCTCCCTGGACACACAACAGTTGTGGAAGGAACAGGATTCCACTGATGACTAAATTAGCAGACATTAGGTATCATGTGAAGAATTGCAGTTCTGAAATGGCTTCTGTTCAGCAGAACTGTGAATGCTTCTATTTCATTTTTCCTTTAAGAACAAAAAATTGCAAATACTTTTAGGTGTTTTGATTATATTTATATGGAAAGTACTGAAGATTGAAAATATTTATTTAGATATACTCATAAATAGAAGTGATCAAAAGACCTACAACCTCAGAAAAGAAAAAGACCCCCAGATTACCAAGTTAATTAATGTCCTTAAGAAACAGACAAGACCAGAATGTACTGATCTTTGCAGAAGCTACTGTTTGTCTAATCTCAGTAGCCCAAATGGAAACGGGACTACCTAAAATCTGCCATAAATTTAAAGAAAAATCCTCCTCCTTATTTCACTGAGAAGGAAACCTTGAATACAGCAAGCTGAATACAGGTTGCATACTGTCAATAAACTGATTTTTACATCAAAATGTGGCTTTTAGAGACACTGACTGGAAAGTCCATTATAGATATGTTTGACTGTATGGGTAACCATTCATAGGTTGCCCAAAGAGGTTTTGAAGTCTCCAGACTTGGAGATATTCAAACCCTGGTTGTACAAGACCCTGAGCAAACTGCTTTAGCTTTTGCTTCTCTGAGCAAGGGGTTCAGGCTAAATAATTTCCAGAAGCTCTTCCCACCTGAACACTTTTTTTTGGTGACTATTTTTCTACTACTACCTTTCCTAGTGTTCAGTGGAATATTTTACATAAATATCACTCTTGCAGAGATGAATAGCTGGAGGTAATATAAAATAAATAGTATGTTCTAAGAGAGAACGTAATTTCCAGATTTTTCCACTTCCATCTGTTCCTTAAATTTAACAAAACTAAACAATTTATCAGTCTTATGTACTTGTAAGTTAGTTTTCCAGTAGTAATGTAATGTTGTCAACTATACCATTTATTCAGTTTATAGGAACACTTATTCCATATAATCTGAATTCCAAAGCAATTTGCTTATGAAGCAACAGGAACTCTAGAGAAACCTTGCAAAAATAAATGTTGTCATTTGCTATCATTAAGATCACTTAATTCCTATGTATCTTCCAGGGTCTACTTATTTCAGGAATAAAACCTTCACTGTTTGCTTTTAACACAATCAAATATCTCACATTTTGAGTTCTTCTTTTGCTAATACATAAACTAGACATATGTATACCAAAATACTTTTAGCATCATCTGATTAGTAACGAAAAAAAAAAAAAAAAGAGTATCTTAAGGATTTATGCCAGATTTAAGTGCAGTCTGTCTGGAAAGGTTGTATTATTGATGAAAGGCATTTGACTTACAAAGGCAAAGGCTCTCATATAATTATTATAATTAATTCAGAAGATAATTCTACTTGAACAGGCAGTTTGCAGGATTATATTCAAGGAAGTAATGTCACAAAATAAATTGATGTTTTACATTGTAAATTGATGATTTACATTATACGACCCAGCAACTACAGATGCGCAAATCTATCAGATATGATCTGGTGTGATGACAAATTAAATGGCTTGCCCATTTGCAGGAGATACATGCTGTAAAGGGTATTACTCTGCTGCTCTGTCATAAATCTTTTGGTTGATATGCTAATAAGCCAAATTTCTTGGCAGTTTGGTAGTCCTGCAGGTAGCTGTACGTTGTGTTTAAAACAATGAGTACTAGTGACAGAAAGGCCACATGAACAATGTATAACATAGCTATAAAAATAATATATTAAAATAAGTCAATTAAAATTCTTTAATTCTTAGCAATTTTACACTAAAATTAAAACAAAACATAACAAAACATAGCTGCTAAAATCTCATTATTTTAAAAGGAAATCTTTAAAATTGTAATTTAAGATATTGGTCTTCTGACACACTATAGATTTTTGTGTGTGTGTGAGCTGTTTTGAGTGAATTTTAGAAGTTTCTCTTATATAATATCTTAATGAAAATTTGGCCAAACTAACCCTATATTTTCCTGCAACACAGTTGTTACAATATGTCATTGTTCCTGAGCCTGTAAGTTAAACTTTGTATTTCTTGTATGAGCTCAGGAGATTCAGAATTAGTTGAGGACTTCAAATTTCAGTTCTGCCATTTCTGTCCTTAACTACTGGCTTTCCTCCTTTTTGTGTGCTTTTTTGTTTATATTTTTTAAAGTAAGGAGTGTGGCACTGCTATCCTCCGTGAAAAGAATGCAGAAAAACATGGAAAAGAGGTAAAATAAAGTATCATTATTATTTACAAAGCTGAATCATACTCAAAAGTTTTTACTATGTCTGTATATTACTGTCCTATATGGCTGTGTAAGTACTTAATAGTAAATTGGCTCAAGAGCAGCCATTCTGCATGGAGAAGCAGTGGTGTCTGAGGCCTTTACACCTACACTATATAGTGCTGGGAGTTTTGCTTTCAGAGTTAGCCCAATCCCTGGACCAAACTTCTCCATTAATTATGAGTTTCAAAACTGTTGTAAACTCCCCCAGTTCTTAGCTTGTACACCCCCACTGGCTGTGTGGCCTGTTATGTGTGTTCAGTATACAGCTGGAGCAGAGATTTTTGTATAGTTTTCTCTGTAAAGAACCAGTGACTGGCAGATGAAGGAAGTTTGAGCCAGAACAGTGGATGTTCTCAGAGCAAATATATTTTCTGACTATATAGTGCTAGAATTACACTTAGGTGCCTTTGTATTTCTCGCTTCACTTGTCATAACTTTAATACTGCTATTTTGTTATTATATTTTAAACAAAGAACAAAGATTCCAAAATATACAAAACCTTGCATCATTGCTTTCTAGCTAGGAGTCACTAAAAGGGTTAAGATTGTTATTTAAGTAACAGAAGAGGAAGTGAAGTTTGCTGATACTATTTGGCTGCCAGGGCAACTCCACTGAAGAGATCTGTGCTTCCAATGCTGATACTGATCACTTGAGTAATTTTAGGAAAACAATTTAGCATGGTTTGGAGCTGCCATTTTGTCTTCCTCATTTCTGACACTTGAATTCCAAGTATTTGTTTTAAGTAATATTATGAAGAAAAATAAAAAAATTAAAAGGAATATTTTAATATCTGTTTCAAAAAACTTTTTGATGTAACTCTGTAACTGTGTAATAGCAGCAGTGTAACTCTGTGTAACTCTAAAGGACAAATATTGCCTTTACTTTCAAAAGCAAGACTTCAGTTTAGATATGGTGTGACTGTATCCTGCAGTCTTCTACTTATAATACAGTAAGCTTCACAGCCACTGAAAAAAAATTGTAGCTTTATATGACATAACATTATTGCAAAGAAACTGAAATAATATTATTATCATTTTGGCAAGTTTGCATCTGAAGCAGAGATTATCTTCTAAGGATCAGTCCCAGTTTCATTCTTAACCTAAGTAATACAAATGACTACTCTGCAGAATATACAGTTCATATAACTGAACCTCCTGCCTATGCAGTTTTCCATACTTCATTTCAAAAAATTTCTGACAGGCAAGTTCACAACTTGCATGATTTTTTTGGACTTCCATTTCTTTTGTATAAGAAAACCTTAAGAAAGTCATTCTAGATATTAGAATGTACTGACCTTAGAAATGTCTTAAAAGCTTTAATTTACTTAGTCCATAGGAATTAGGATATAATTTTGTAATAAGAAATAATAGGAAGCATCCTTTTAAAAAACAAGTTATATCAGGCAGTGAAACAGTCTCCAAAGATTTGAAAAAAATCCTTGTTTGGACTATTATAAAGTTTAAAAAGCCATCAAAGAGAAAATCGCTTAGAGAAAATCTTGCATTCCTTTTGGATTGGGCCATTAGTATAGTTCTACTAGGAGGAATCTCACGTACTTGGTTTGGTCTGAAAAATAAACAGAGATATAACAGGATGCTAGGAATAATTTTCTCAGCATACGTATCTAGTTCTGTAAGCAAGGAATTAATTAATGATAAGGGAAGACTTTTTTGTTGCTGTTTGCTCTGTGTATAGTCTCTAGTCTCTAACAAGATGAACTTTGTGTGGTTGTTTCTGCATTTCTAAAGGTACCTGGAAGCCACTTCCAAAAGCTTTCTTTGAAGTATCCTGCCCCTCCTGTTCATTTCACTTGCAGGAATGGTGAATGGCTTTGCACAGATACTTAAAGAAATGAGCAGATCGACTTCTGGAAATGACACTGAAGATATTTTGCATCTCATTTATCTTTTTTTTGGTCACACAAGATTGAGGAATCACTTGCTGTAACATTTCTGTGTAAGCAGAAATATGTCTGTAACTGTCTTAGCCCTTATCTTTTACAAGACACATCAGTAAGTAAGAAATAGTTTCTGTAAGGATTCAACGTATGCAGAATCCCTGACCCCTGCAAACTGCTTTTCAAAGTGATAAAGCACAATTACTGAGTCACTGTGGGAAAGAGCACTACATCTGGTTGCTGTAAAAAGCAGTAGATGTTAAGTGCTTCCAACAGCAATTGAATGTGATTTTAGTCTGTAGTACATATGACTCTTTATTGCTCTTCCTAAATAAATTCTCTGGGTGAGTTCATCAAAGAAGAAAACAATATTGCCTAGCAGGATGATTAGAAGAATGAAGGGGTCCATAAGGTTGGATAAATGTTATTCTTATCATGTAGCAAATTTTAGGGATGCTGGTGAAGTAGCCCAGATGGTTTTCTCACTTTTCAGGTATTTCGAAGGGTATAGATGCAGACAATTCTAAGCTGCACTATGTTGTCCCATATCCAGAAACAGGAAAGGATGGGACAAAAGGATCACCATATCACATGGAAGTTCTCATGAAGAAGCAGGTTTCTTTTGAAACATGTTTCCTAGTGTATTTCTAATCTGATTTTTTTTTCAACACCATTGCAAATAGACTTCAACATGCAGGAGAATCTGCCTGTCTTATAAGGTGTTTTGGTGGACCTAGTGTGACATTTCAGAAAAATGGCAAAATTCACAGCACCACTTGACAATGCTGTTGTTTATCTGCCTGCAGAGACACAGCATGTGGGGAATTGTAATACAAAGGCTTAAGACAGTGTGAATGGAGAAAGAAGGTTTGCATGTGGGAGACATGAGAAAGGACACACATCAGGGAGAGGCATCTCAGTGCATCCTGTATCACTGGCACCCATGCTGGCGTGTCATCAAGATCCCAGCCTCTCTGCAGTTAGTCAGACAGATGGATCTGGAGATAAAGAACACTGAGCAAGTCCTGATGATTCACAGAACTGGGACACAACAGAGATACAAGTCAATGTCAGCTCCAAGAGAGTACAAAAAGGCATATCTGAAACCTGCACATGATTGCCAGCCTAAGAAGATCCTGGTAAGGTGAGAAGGATTTAGCAGGTGGTTTCCCTTGTCCTCCAACCCACAGCAAGGGACCTAAGAGCTTGATACGAGTGCTGTAGAGCCCAGTGGCTGGTTGGACAGTTGAACACCAACCCCTGCCCACTCCAGCAGCTTAACAGACTCACTGAATGTCACATTCTTCTGGTGCTTATGACTGTAAGAGTGCAATGAACAAAATCTTTTATTTTAACTTTTACTTTAAATAAAATAATCTTCTCCTTCTGTAAGATCCCACATTCGTACTGGCTGTATTGCTGAACTAAAGTTGGAGCAGTATGTCCCTTGAGCACAGTTCCTTGCTTTACCTGTGTTTACCTCCTTTTCTGAGAGATGGCCTCTAACTCTGACCACAAACTCCTTGTGGTAACAATTAAGTTCACATTTCAGTTCACCCAAATGTAAGGTTTTCAGCTGCGGTTACTTCACAGTCATGTTCTGTGACCATAGTGTGATAAGGTTAACCAAAAGCACTTCTTTTTTACTGGGAAAAAATATATGAGAAAACATTTTTTATCTTCCCTGGGATTCGTAGCACTTGCACTAATCTTGTGTGTATAAAATTAGTTTTATTTTAAGAAAGTTAAATGTGACTAACTGAATGAGGATATTGTCAGAAGTTATTTAGTTTTCATCAGTGTTTTTTGTAGTTATAGTTTTCAACTTACTTTTTACCCATACACAGAAACAATGACATATCTCAGTTCTTTCCAGTAAAATTTAATAGTTATCTTGACTTCAGTAAGCATTGTAGTTTTTCACACTGGAGTTAAGTTAAACTTTTCGATCACCTACAAGGCACTTCTTTATTTTTAGAAAACAAACACACAAGCTATTACTTGTTATTTATAATTAATTTAAACTATCATGAACTAGCATTTTCTAGGCATTCTGGAAATTATTCCTCCAACTGATTGCAAACCTTCATCTCTCTGTTCAAAACCATGATTGTTTTCCTTTGGCTTTGAACAAAATGTTCAGGAAGTGTTTATTGTTCGTGTTAATCCATGCTGTAGCTGACTTTGCTGTTTCTGTCATCCAGCCCTGTTAACAAATACTGCTGCTGTCTGAAAAACATAAAGAAAAGATAAAGCATCTCTTGTTACCTCCTGTCCCTCTGTAATAAATGGCAATAAAGTCATTATACCATGAAAAGCTATGAATCAGTTTAACAAGCAAGTTCTATTGAAACTGCTGATTATATTTGTTGTAAGGGCAGTGGTCATCTGTTTTTTTTTTTCTGTAAACAAGTGTATAACTCCAGCTACTGTGCCTGTAAAGAACTTCTAACCCTCCACACTTGTTTCATCCTTCTATTTTTGAAATAAAAAGAGATGATTTTTATTTTTAATATGTCTGAAACAGAAAAAAACAGACATTTTAAAGCATTTTTAAATAAAGTGATTTGTGATAATGTATAGTATGATATAGATGTTGTTTTCAGTACTCTGGAAATTGTGAGAAAGAATGCAAAGATAGCACAGTGTGGAAGAGAGAAGTCAGAGATTCCAGTTTCCTTATAAGTCCTCTGGTTCTCATCTACTGAGCTTTCTTATTTCTCTGCACAGATTGAGCCGTGGAAAAGCCTACCATTAAATAGCTTTGCCCAGTTTTGCTTACTGTATCCTTTCACAATGTATCCTTTTTTCTGAACTGAACATATGGTCTTCTGTGATCCCTTGGCAGTGTACCACACAGGATTGACAGGGACAATATCCAGTGCCTTATCCTCTATGGCCAGATTCCACACTCACATTCTGTCTTCCTCTCTTCAATTTGCAGTGGCTCTTCCAGCTGTTTTTGCAGCTGTTGTACATGCAGGAAGATGGGAAGGAAAAGGAAAAAGAAAAGGAAAAGGAAAAGGAAAAGGGAAAGGAAAAAGGAAAGGGAAAGGGAAAGGAAAGGGAAAGAAAAATAAAAAATAAAAAGAAAAAGAAAAAGAAAAAGAAGAAGAAAAAGAAAAAGAAGAAGAAAGAAAAGAAAAAGAAAATGAAAAAGGCAAGGCAGTGTGAAATCTCCAAGTATGCATCATCCAGGCTATGGTAACAGACTGTGTGCACTTGGCCATCACAAATAGGGGAAGTACATGTGCTCTGCCCGTGTGGTAGCAGTTCCAACCTTCTGCTGACATATGGTAGTAAGTCATGGGAATCAGACTATTTCTGAACCCTAAAACTGCTGCCAAGTCTCCAAGTCACCCATGCAAGATAGGAGTCACAATTAATAATAAAGCAGTTTACTGGCTTTCCCAAGTTAACTCCAGATCCTGTGAAGTTTTCTGTTTATAAAATAGAGTTTCAAGGAAAAAATCATTGGCTTGTACTCATGCCTGCTAAGCTAACCTGAACTACAGTGATACATGGATAATAATTGAATTTTGTTTGTCTTGATGCTGAAAAAATGTATGGAAGGGCTGCACATGGGGAAACTAAGGAGAATAATAAGGGAATGAGAGCTTTAAAAAGTGGTAACATGAGTGCACTTTAGTGTAATATAAAGTAATTCCAAAGTGGATGTTTAGAAAATACTGGATTTCATGGGATTCACAACAGAAGTAGTTCCTAAAGAGAGATTTGAAGAAAGGTGAGCAAGCATAATGACTTTAAAACTCAAACATAACGCCAGACTTTGGAAGAATTTCTTGCAGAAGAAATAGATGTGTGGAAACTGGTGACTATTATGGCTGTAATTCTTAGAATATTGTTGTAACCTTTGCGTGAAGGCTAACACCTTGGTCAGAGCATAAGACAGTCTCCTTGCTATTTTTCTCCATAGTCAGTCTAATGGTTTATAAATCTGTTCTGATTAAAAAAATAAGTTTTGTTATGTTTTTCTTTCTAAAAACATGACACTGCAAAAAAGGCAAATGGCAAGTTTTGAGATTCCTGCTGTTACAGTCCTGTCAGGGAAGCTCTTAAAGGAAACACCAGCATCATTGTGATGTTGTGAGGCAACATTTTATCCTTAATATGCTGAAAACTACTGGAATTTTAATGAGTGAAAAGAAATATTCTTTGACTTTTTATTTAAGTTTCAAGTATGGATTTGTTTCTATTTGTTAAATGAGTTTACTGACTATACCAAGAGAATGCACATTAGAGAAAATTTATGGTAGTTTATATATTCCTCAGATATATATATATTTATATATTTATATATATATACTCATATATATTTATATATATAATATTTAATATTTATAATATATATATTTTATATATATATATAGTTTATATATTGCTCAGATAGAGGAGGTAGTATTTTTACTGCTAATATTGGTACAGCCTCTAACTATAGTGATGGACGCAGTGCTGCCTAGAAGTACATGATCCAGAAGTAGTTATGATAGTCCATGGAATGGGTTATATGACATCCATGTTTGTAGAGGCTAATAGGAACTGCTACTCAGCAAGTCTAACAAGGATGATCTGACTGCCTTATTGTTATTTCTCTAATATTTTTTTGAAGTAGGGGCAACTTGTTCAGGTAATTCCACCACACTGGATCGTGCAGATGTTGCTCTTGAAAGTGCTACAGTCTTGATGACACAGAAGGCTCACAGGGAGCAAGTCTGTATGACATGCTGTCTGGTTTCCTTACACAGCCCCAGGTAGCAGCACAATTTTTCTTACCTACTTCCCCTTGTTGATTTGGTTTTGTTTACTTAGATTTTTACTGTCTTGGGCAGGGAAGATAGATGTAATGGTGCTGCAAAATGGAGCTGCATGGGCCGACTCTTAATGCTTAAGAGTCAGAAGGAGTCTGAGCAGAATCCTGAAAGGCTCACCTGACTGATGGCACTTAGAGGCTCACTTGTCAGTGCCTGATGCAGCCCCAGTCAGAGCTGCGCTGTGCCGTGCGGCGGTGCTTGGGCTGGCAGAGCCCTGCAGAGTGATTCTGTACTGAGCTCTGCATCTGATGTAGGCATCCTCTGTGTGCCTCCTGCAATGCTACAGCTCTGAACACCATGCCACTGCTTTGATAATGATGCATGTAGTTCTTATTCTTTCTCTGTTATGAATATGTTTCACTTTTTTTTCCCTTTGATGAAAAAAAAAACAGACGTGCTTGAGGGACTCTATAAACTTGACAAAGCAGTTAAAAAGAGGAAAACACAAACAAAGTAGGAGGCCAGATGAAAGAATGCACAGGAGGGGAATAAGGATTTTTAGAGCTTAACATCTTCTAGTTTCAGAGCAGGCTGCTGCTTGTCACCATGTTCTTCCTGCACTATTAAACACTCAAGAGTAACATCACATTTTCAGTCTATTCCACAGAGGTTTCAGTCATGCAGCATTTGAAATCAGGTGGTCAAACTCAGTACCTTGCTGTAGAAAACATCCCAGAGCTCCAGTCATTAGTTCTACTGAGGTAGTTTCAAATTAAATACATTTGAACAAAATCTGTTGCAACTTTGTGAAATGCCAGTGTGTAGAGGAGCTACCAGCTATAGGGCTGTCATCTAGGGACCAGTATCTGAAAGCTTTCCCTTGCATTGATGCTAAGGGAATAGGTTCATCTCACAAAATTAATTCATTCCTTCAGATGTTAAGACTAAATCCAACTAATATTAGGTGAACTACAGTAAAGGTGGAGTGCTGAGCTGAGTAGCAGTATTGATGAAGGAGGTGGAAGTGTTAAGACCTTGTCCAGATGCTTTTTGTTAAGTGATTTACATATATGTTGGAAAAAATAAGGAAAAGGAGATAAAAAATATTGATGCTGTCTTGACTGATCTGCAACTCCAGGAGAGGAATTCATGTTTTGTGTTGCCAGGTAATGTTTTGGGAAGAGAGTAGATGGGAGATAGAAGTAGCTTTAGTCTTCGTGCTAGGAACTGTGCAACATGAAAACCATACATTGTGCTGTCATCCTACAGAGCAGGCATGTGAAAGGCACATGTCTTGTAGAGCCATAAGAGTCCCATTGTGAGAAAACTAAGCATGAGATGATATAAATTCAGAGAAAGATAACTCACTATGGTTCTGTCTAAATGAGATTATTTTGGTTTTGCCTGTTTCTTGTGAATTATTCTATTTCATATCAAATATAACATATAGCACACTATAATTTAATTTCAGGAGAAGAGGGTTTTTTCTTTCTGTTTTATTAGAAAGATTTAGGAAGTTAGAAATTAGATAGTGGCTTTTGGAGATTGCACTGAATCAAAGTCTCCCTCTTGTCTGAAGGAGATAGTTATTTTCCTTTTTCTATTTTTCATCTTGATTAAGTGAGTCAATCAGATGTGCTGGCTGTATGAGCTAACACACACAGGGTAGTATAAGTTAAAAAAATATGCTGGATGCATGTGGACAATAATATTTAGGGAAAAATCAATAGTACTGGACTAGGATACTTTTCCAACTGCTATGCCCCTCTGTTTCATAAGTGGATGTGAATGGCTTCTCTTCACTTTTTGATTACCTCTGTGATATACAAATAGACCAGAAAAAAGATGAAAAGCTTCACAGATTGTGTAAACTCCAGTGTCTCATAAAACCAAAAAAGTTTCATTGTCAAGCAGCTGAACAGCATGGCATGCATAGTCCTTGTGCTTCTGATTGTCTTGGCTGGTGACCTGTCTGGACCTTGCTGTGACCTCCTTCTCTCTTGTATACCTGAGGATCTTTGACAGGCCTGTGACATTAAGTTGAGGAGGGAAGAAGATGGTGGGTCCCAGAGCCAGATAGGAAGAGCTAAAAATCATTCCTAAATCTAGAAGTTTTGGACCTGGGGTACTGTGATATGAAGGCACAACTCCAGAAAGCTGTAATAGTGCAGCATCTTGACACAGAAAGATGTAGTAAGTCAGACAGGAGGAAAATATCTCCCAAGTACATTAGTGAGCATGAAGGTTCCAGGAACAACACAGGATGGCATTTCTAAAATGGTCAGCACACTGTTCCCATTTAACCATATAAACTTGCTTAATTCCAGTATCCATTGGATTCACCTCCAGACTAAACTGTTTAATTAGGTAATTTAGTGGGGTGAGTGTTCTTGGCTGCCCTTGTTCTCAAACTCTTACTGCAGGCTGCACCTCTCCACTCTTTCTATAGAGCCAGCTATGCTACACCTTTCATCACCATCCTTGCAGCATAACCAGGGGAGTTTACCATTCCCTGGAAGTTACCATTGTTTCTCACTAGTCAAAGTACTAACTATGCTGGATGTGAAATATTTGTCTGACAGAGGTCACTAAGTTAGTTTTTCTTGGTGGGTTCTTCTGGGGTTTGTTTCTTTTTAATCTTGGTCTTAGTGTGAGATCACTACTGTGATTATCTTCAGTGATTGTTTTGTTAGCTTTTCAGCATAAGACAGCAGAGAGGAACATATGTTTAATTCAGTGGGCACCACTCAATAGCATATTTATTTTGAATTTTGAAATTGGAAGAGTGAATTATGTGTTTTTTTGAAGAGGTTAATAATATTTACTGTTGTATATATTCTAAGTATTTTGAAAATCAAGTCTTGAAGTAAAATGCCAAAGACCATCTACATTTGTTACTGAATAATTTCTGGTAATACTGATGTGCTTTCATTTGAATGAAGCAAAGGTTTCTCATTTGCAATTGTTACAATGCATCCATTCTTCTTTAAAGGTTATTTTAAAAAGCCAGTGTACAGTGAAAACAAAAACATCTTGATTTCAAGTATCAAGAAAAGGTTACATTAACCAAATGTCTCTGTGTGAATTAGATCATTACGTAATATTAAAAAATTCTTTAAGATAGAAGCACATCTAACAAAAACCAAAAAAATCACATAAAAATTAATGAAAATTGCATTACTAATAGACACTTTTTACAGTATCTCTTTCATGTAAAGGAAAAAATTTAATAACACCTCATGTAGCAATTTAAAACACAGCCTATTTTGTGCCTTGTATCCACAACTGCTTGATCCACAGCAGCTTGTGGCTCTGGAAACAAGGGTTGCATGACCAGAACGTGTTTGAAGGAAGCAGATCTTCGTGTTGTGCCAGATATATTGGTGGGTGAGAGATAAATATCCCAAGCTCCCAGATGTAAACAGTGTCTGTCTAGAAAAGTTCAGTTTTCATTTTTAAAATACTTTGTCCAGCATAAGCCCATCTTAGACACAATCAAAGCAAGGTAATATATGATTTTACAAATACAAATTCACATGTCTTGGTCCTGGTTCTTATGCGATTTCAATCACCAGCATTTTGAAGCACAGATGTATTACGCTGAAATGTGCATCATTTACTTAATGCTGCACTTTGAAGATTATAACAATAAATATCTTTATTTTATATGAGTGTGGAATAGAAATAAGCTCAAGTTCTTTGAGAAAGTGAAAAACCTGATAAATCTTCGTCAAAGATCCAGACCTGTAACAGAACTTCAACTGTTTCACTCCAATTGAATGAAATGATTTTCAAAGATACCGTTAAATATAAACAGTAATCTTCAGATTTACCAAAAAGCATCAGTTCATAATGTTAAAAGGACTTAAATAAGTAGAAGCTAGAGTTTTCTTTCTGGATCATGCTCGTTATAACTGTAACGGTGTTTATACAGAATTTATATATTTATATGAATATATGAACAATAATGTACAAACTTATAATATAAACATACAAACATAAAATCTACAGAAAGTGCAATTTAAGATATATCATTTTTTTAAAAAAAGAAAGTACTGCAAGGTGCAAATGTTAAAATCTTGTTGATGAATATACATGTGGTTTTTTTCATAACATAACTGTTTTTTTTCCACTACTACACCTGCATATAGGTGTCACTAGGGCAATATTAATTAGACAATGCACATGAGCTTTACAGCAGTGGAAATTCAGTGGTGGAGCCCAATGCCTGTGCTGGTGGCTAACAATGCCTTACTGTTTCTTTGCCTTGTCCATCACTGTCCATCCACCTCTTTGTCTTCCATTTCTTGTGTAAAGTCTTGCTCACTTTTCATATTAGTCTCACAATTCACATTAGTACCAAGGAGCTCCTCTTTGAAACTTTCAATACCTGATGGAGGTATGTAGGATAGTAGCAGAATCCAAGCAGTCTATTACTTGGAGAATGTTATTCAAAGTCCTGTTCTGAGGGAAATGCTTTTTGTTTTAAGTCTTACTGAAGCTATAGAAGAGTTAGTAATCAGTAGTTATGGTAGAAAAGTGCAGTAAAACACCAGAATGCCATAGTACTAGGCTCTGTACAGAAACAAGATAAATACTGCCCCAGCCCTGAGGGCTTTATAGCAGACTAAACGTGTGCTCTATT
The DNA here is from genome assembly GCF_036169615.1 of Heliangelus exortis. Classification (NCBI taxonomy): domain Eukaryota; kingdom Metazoa; phylum Chordata; class Aves; order Apodiformes; family Trochilidae; genus Heliangelus; species Heliangelus exortis. The sequence continues at coordinate 23,348,154 of NC_092425.1, read as the reverse complement.
CCCTACAGCACTGAACATGAGGAATCTATTTGCAAAAGTCTTTCTACAGTAGGGAGAACTTGTTACCTTGAAGATGGTTCTTTCCCTGAAGTAAAAAGATTTACAGTCCATAATCCTCAAAGTGTTATTTCTGGCACAGAAAATATGATCAGATAAAAAACAGAAAATTTATTTTATTTTTCAAAGCTTTCATTTTATTTTGTAAATCTTTTTGTCCTCTTCTCTTGTATCTCCATTTGGTGGTCAGGATGTACTCTAAGTACATATTTACCTAGGAGAAAAAGGATTTTATTATTTCAATTATCAAGTTATTTGACATGAATTTAAAACTTCTGTACTAAAAAAAAAAACCAGGAAACCCAACACCTTGTTTGTTCTTCTCTTTCTGTTTTGGGGTTTTTTAGGTTTTTTTTCTTTTTTTTTTTTTTTTTTAGCTACTTTAGTACATATGCACAAAGAGGATACATTTTGCCTTTTAGGTGCACACACTAAGAGGAGATGTCAAGCAGAGAAGGAATTAACACCCAGGAATGGGATTCCTGGAAGGCAAGGCCCAGTTTGCTGAGATCAACACTGTGCTTGAGGAAGACATGCCTAAAACCCACCTCTCTATGGGCTTCACCTCTCTTCTACTGGATAAGTGGCTTGCCCAACCATGAACACCTTGTCTTTTCAGAGACACAAGCTGCCTTGTATATATCCTACTTGCATGCAGAATGACATTTTTTTTTCCCCTTAAAATGTGTTGATTTAGTGCTGTTCAGTGTTTAAGGTACTGAGATGTGACACAGTGTTCCTCCTTAAAGACTGATACAGTGTTAATGTAAAGCTGCATTTCCTCCTGCACTGCCCTGGTGTTTGCCTTATTTTATTCTGTTAAAACATAACCGAAGAGGGAGGGCTGTGTGATATCTAATACATTAAAAGCAAACATTTGCTGTTAACATCCAAAAAGTTGGGTTGCTGACTTCAATGCTTTCTTCAGCAAGATAATGAAGCTCATATTTCTCTGGCTTTCCATTGTTTCCTACACAGCTTCAGGGAACAAGGGGAAAAAAAAAAAAAAAAAAAAGAAACAAAAAAGGGTTTGTTACATAGTTACAAGAAAACTTTTGAGAAGGGAGGAGTTCTACATTTCCGTACATGTTCCTAGAATCACTTGCATGAAATACATAGGTATATTGCACAAATCTGTGTACATTTCTGGGAAAAAATAAAAACATTATTTCTTTAAAACTAATATTTTTTTCACTCTCACTTTAATCTTCAGCTTGTCACTAAAGAATTTTTTTCACAAAGATAATTTTTTGTCACAAAGGTGAGTGGGTATAATTTAAAAGTATAGAAATTCCTGTAACAGAAAACACAACGTTGTATTAATTTTCTTATTTTACATGCTTGTCTGACTATTTTTTCTAGATAATTATAGAGTAAGCATAACCTTTATTTTTTCTGAAAATTAATATTGATGATCAACATTTCAACATCATCAGAATTTTATACATGTGTTTTTTTCCCAATGGGAGTTCTAGACATAACAGTTTTGTTTGCTACTGGCTGCTATTCTACCACTTAAAAGTTTGTTAGACAACAATGTTGGGCAATTGGCCAGCTAGGAAATGTTCCACAAAGAGTCCAGAGGCTGTTAAAACTATGCATTTTTTTTTTCATAAATTGATAAATATTTCACAGTTAAGAATAATGACTCATGAACTAGCATAGTAAAAGAGAAGTTACTCTCCACAAATACATAAATGCTTAATTTCAGCACACTTGAACTTGATTATTCTGACAAAGAAGTCAGACTTCTCAGAATCTGCAGCTTGTTAAATATCAGAGCATCTCTTGAATCATTCTTGCCGCATAGCTATGAAAGTTATCATGATGCATAAGGTGACATTAAACCCAGAAAATCCAAAACATTTTAGAACAGATGAATTTCTTCTGTGCATCCAAACCAGTTCAACTTTTTCCTGGATCTCAGTATTGTCAATTATATTAAATTCCAACTGAGTAAAAATAAGCAGAGGTAAAAAAAAAAAAAAAAATGGTGAGTAGGAATCAAAAGTTTGTTTGGTCTCAAGTACCTAAATCTCTAAATGCAGATGTAGGCAACAAAATTATTAATAACAATAGAAGGATTTTGGTGGTGGAAAAAGCAAAGCAAATGAATGAGTTTAAAACTCAGATACTGTATAAACTCATAATTCTGAAAAAAAATCGCCATCTAAAGATAAAGACATAGAAAAAAAGCTAAAAAAATCCCAGCTAAAAAAAGATGAACACTGTGCATCCTATGACTATAGAGTAGGAAAACAGGGTGACAACATATTTATCTTAAAGAAAGAATTACATTACCTTTAGATTTTTCTGTCCTATATTGGCAAATGCATTTTAACTATGCAGGAAGTCCAGAGAAAAACTGATGTGTGCATGACAGAGGTGTTGACTGATGAAGGAAGTTTACAAAAGTAAATACGTGTATCTATAATAGAGGATGATCAGAGGAGTAAAAGAACAAATATCACCTGAAGGGTATAAAGCAGAAAAAAGAAGTCTTATTTACATTATAACAAAAGAATAATAGTATTAAATGAAATATGGCAAAATAATAAAACATGACCTAGGAGCTAGGAATGTAATTTTCAGAATAATAACACTTAAATGGAATAAAGTCTCTCTCTCTCTCTTTTTTTTTTTCTTTTTTTTTTTTTTTTCCCTAAATTAAAATCATAAACAACTTGTCTCTCCTAAAACTGCTGGCACAGAGCCTATTCACTTGACTGAGAATGAGCATTTACCCCACTATTTCACTGATAGTGGTACGCTCTGGAGGCAGATCTCAGTTTCTGTTACTAGGATCTGTGCTGCAAATAGTCGTGACTGCTCTGTCTGTAAAAACTGCTAATAAAATTCTTAACAAAGATAAGCCTACTGAAGCCCATGGAATTACTCTGAATGTATGCTTGTGAAAACTACACTAAGACTCAGTCCTTGGTTTCTTCTTCTTTTGTGCCCAAAGAATTGTGCTTCAGAGAATTCCACATTGAGACCAAATGGTGCTTTGTAGCTGAGAAAACCATAAAATCCCAAAGGTTCCTGGAACGGTAAGTTCTGAGTCAACATTTTTATGGGAGGCATCCAGCATATGGATAACAGCATGGGGCTTTCAGGAAGAGCATCAAGTGAGACTCATTATGCTGGGTTAATGTGTGCTTGCTAACAAGTATACATGTCCCATGGAAGACATTTTCCTGCCCTGGCACATCACAGATTGCCTTGGACTGTAATTAGTGGGAAACAGTGTTCACTACCTGGTTATTTTTCTCTTTCATATTTACACTTTGATCATACTTCATCTTGCATAGTGTTAGTATGGGACACTCTAGAGAGGGGTCCTTCCCTCCAGTACTCTGCTGTATCATTGTTAATACAAATATAAGTCTCACTCTGTGTTTATGTAAACAGGATGGCAGAAGCACAAAACCCACAGAACAAGATCGATGTTACTACAAATCACTGAAGGCACCATGCAGGCTCTGGTCTAAAGGAATCAGAGAAAGATTTTTATAGCAAAGCCATAATCTCTGTGATTCTAAGCAACATTTTGATTTTGTCATGCTGCTTGCCAGATGCTTCAAATGAGCAGACTCTCTGGGTGAGTATACACTCCAGAAAATGAATTCATTCATTTGGAGAAGCATGTTTTTGTGAGTAGTACCTGAGTCTGTCTGCTTTTCAATTTATTTTATTCAAACTAGTTCAGAATTATATTCACGACATTGCTGAATAGAACTTTCTTAAATAGAGAATTTAGTTTGTATTTTTCCATGTCAGTAGAAACCTTGGTTATCCACTGCTCATCATTCAGTGAATAAAAGGTGGACAAAATAAAATATGCAGTAGTTTCAAGAATGTTCTTACAGACTGCAACAGACTGTATCTGTGAGATGCTAGCAATCCACAAGTCATGATGTGCAGTGGCCTGAAGGAATGGAGAAGGCGTCCTGTGATAGAGTCATCTCAGGGTTAGGTAATATTTGATTAATTCAATAACATTACATTCCTCTTAGAACTTGTTATGGGAAATGAGAACTTACTTTGCAAAAAAGGGCAAAGCTATACTTACAGAACACATTTATTTTTAGCATTGCAAAATCATTTTTATACCCTGAACTGTAAAAAGCATGTTCACTATTCTATCTCTTTCAGTGCTGAAGCAGTTATTTTGCAAGTAAAGGAGATGGCAGACAGCACAGAAATACAAGACTGGGTCTTTTATAAAGCACAAAGTTGAGTAATAATTCCCCAAGGCTGCTCCTTTGCAGTTCTGCTCCTTTGCATCAGTGTTATTGCAGTGCTGCAAAGAGGAATTATTCCCACATTATTTAACTCTCAGGCTATAATTGGAAATATGTCACCTACATGAATTAAAGAAAGGAACTTCATGGTGCTGCTTCTGCCTGTATCAAAGCAGGTTTTGATAATACACAGCAAAATGAAACAAATAGCTAGTTTTCTTCAAATCTTTTTTCTAGTTTTAAACAAGAGACTAAGGCAAAACAAAGACAACCTAGTTTAAATTCATAAGAAAAAAACCTGACCAGTTATAACCTGAGCTGTTATAAATGAATCACCAACGGTATTTACACTCAGAAATTCAGTCCAAGATCTCTTGTCTTTTCAATTTGTTTCATATTAGACACTAATTAAGCACTTTGTTATTATTTGTCTGACAGTATTCCCTGCAGAACACTTCTTCCATACCTCATTACACTGGTTATCCACTGCTGCAGTTTGACCTGTTCAGTAAAAGTCAGTTTCCTTAAGTCTTCTTTCTTTCTCCACAATCAGAATTGAAAACAAACGAGCAGACCTATGACTCTTTGTTTCACACAACTTTTAATATTTGGTAATTATAATAAACACTAAATATTGTGACCTTACGTCATGCAAAAGCCTGGCAGTTTTTGAGATCTTTTGCCTTTATGAAAAACAAAACCATAACCAATTACAACTGACTTTACTGTGTTTAAGTATTTCAGAAGCTAGAATGAGATGATAAGGGTTAGACAAGAAATATGAATATTATGTCCAGTCTCTCTCAGCTAGATGTAGTGAAATGAGGCAACCAGGTGGCACTAATTGCCAGGTAGTGGGCATGAGCTTGTGTTAAGCCCACCTGTGCCTGATTAGGGTGGGCCCCTACTGCGCATGAGCAGAATTAGGGGGCCAATAAAAAGCTCACACCTGGGGAAGCCAGAGGGGGGGCCATTTTTGGAGCAGTAGTGCCGATTCAGGCTGCTCAGCCCTGAGAGCATTAGACCCAGAGCACTATTCATGAGTTTCTCCGGGAACACCTGGTTGGACCTTGGAGCACTGTGCCCTAAAAGAGGTTTGTCTTGCTACAGCTAGACCATTTTTTTTTTGACCTTGGACAGGTTGCTTGATCTTAATGTACTTCCTAATATCTAAAGAAAGGATAATTGTGTTTCTCTTCATACACCCTTTGACTGCTCCAGCAATTAAGACCACAGTGCTCTGGGGCAGAGGAATGTCACTTGCTGTTTACAGAGAGCTTCACTAATGGAGGATTAGTCACTTTTAAATATTTTTAGTTTTTTCTTGCTAGTTCTCCAAATACCAGGCTGCTTTCCACACAAACCTTGCCATCCATTGTGACTCCAAAATGTAAATTGTTTTCTACAAACTAATTCCTACAAACATTATCTGCCTTTGTGTGGGGCAACTTCAAAGCCAGCCTGAGCTTCCCTTACAATTGAATTTTGTTGTCTGCTTGGTGCAATCACCACAAGGACAAATGGAATTCATGGAGGTTCCAAACTTACACCCAAGGCAGCTAAATACCTTTTGAAGTGTGCTTAAAACAAAACACTGGGGACATCTGAGCTTTATCCACAGAGAACTCAGCATGGAAAGATAGCTATAGGAGCATTGTGCCTGCCATGGGAATGGCTTAATGTCACAGTGCAAACACTGCCACAGGATCTCCCAGCAATAAACATTTTTGTTTCTAAATCCAAGCCTTTGCTTTAAGCTGTAGAAAAACTCCATTTGCTCTATTTGGTTCTTTAAAACAAAACAAAATTTGATATTTCATGGAAAAGTGGCTTTTGTAGGCAAAGATCTGGTGCCTATCACTTTAATGATAAAATATTTTTTACTAGGCAAAGGAAAGACACGTTTTAAAATAATTAGCAACGACTTTGAGCAAAATTAGATTACATAAGATGAATTTCATCTAGGTTATTAAATATGCATGATGGCCTGGAATACTCAGTTTCTGATTAAAATTATAATCCTCTCTTCCCCATTAACATCTTTGACTGCACAATTGAAGGTACAATACACATGCTTAGATTTTAAGCAGAATATCATGGTGACCATCCTATTAAGGTATGTACTGGAAAATATTAGTAGCCTAGAAAAACCCTAAAAATTTCAATATTTTTTGCTAAGAACATGCTCTAATTTTGGAGGCTTAAATAGCCCCGCAGAGCATTTTTTAATCTTGGATAGCTGAGAAGTTTTTCGAGTTCCTCAAAAAGTTCCTCAAGGTGAGGCACAGAATGACTGGTGATTCACAGGGGAAACAGAGTTGATTTGCAAATATAACTCAAGTTTTAAGACTGAGATATATCTTTTTTATAGGTAGGTTTTCAGCAAAGAGAAAGCATTGTGTGAATTTTTATTCCTTTTAAATATTTAGTGAAAACAAAACTGTAAAGTACACCAGTCATACTTTTTACTTTGGTTTTTGTTTTGCTTTTTAATTGAAAAAAGGCTTAGTGATTTTTGTTTCGTCCTGCTCAATACATATTGGTAGAGAAAATAAAAAGTATGAGTGGAAGTCTAGCCCTACGGTTTGCCTGCAGTATTTTTAAATTTAATTATTGAATGTTAAGAATCAGGCAGAAACCCAAAAGGTAACTGCTCTTAAAATACATATTTCTAATGGAAATTCGCCAATGAAATAGTGTAGCACTGGTGTCTTAAAACTGAATTTAACATGAAAAGGTTAAAACCTTCTGGAACTTAATGTCTAAAAATTCCCAGGATAATTTGTGTTGTTTTTATTAGCTCCCAGTATAAGGTCATATTTGGCTGCCTAGCACTGTCACAAGTGAGGCCTGAGAACTGTGGCACCAGCTTTTCCTTTTCTTCCTTTCCTTTTATAGCAGCTTTGGCATAAAGCCAGAAGGAAAACTGATTCTATTTACAGGAAATCAGTAACTATTCTTCTATGAAGGCAATTCTGATGACTAAATCTCATGTTGTCTCTTGCAAATATGTACATATTTGTCAAGATGCTAAAACTACATCTGTTGTGTAACTGATATATTTTAATTTAACCATTTAGTTATGCAAAATAGCACTAAACTAATATGTCTTGTGGCCAACTCATTACTATTAATCCCTATCATGCCCCACTGAAGATACCTAAATTTGAACACAGAGCACTGACTCACTGTGCAGTGTACAATTACCTAAATGTCCTGCTCGATATGGTAAATTTTAGTCCTTTGATTTGAATTATCTGGAGTATCAGAGATAAGCATTTCATTAATGCAAGATCTTCATTCAAGAATTAGGCCAATTGAAATGAAGGTTATGTGTAAGCCACTTCTTTGTACACACAGCAAGTCCTCTCCTGCCTCTATTTCTTCCCATTTTTAGACGGGACTAGACTGTTTTAGAGATGTTCTTCACATTCTCTGATGGTGTAATAGCCAAATAGTTAAAGGAATATTATTAATTACAGAAGATTATCTATGTGCCCCTCCAAAAGAATGTTTCTGTGTAACAAAAATAAACATTTGTTTCTGTTACACAGTGATTTGGGGTTAGCTGAAACACTGAATTTTGCAGGTCACTCGCTAGGAAGTTTTTGAGCTTGTCTTCATGGTTTTTTTCCTTTATTTTTCTTTTATCCTCCTTTAGGTTAGCTCTTTTGAGTAAATTAATGTCTGTGATAATGAAATAAAAAAATTGCTATCAACAATACCACAAGTTCCCACTTAAGCAGCTTTGAATCCTGAATGTATGGTTTCCCAACAGTAGCATGTATTAAAATGAGAGACTGAATAGGTGAAAAATGTATGTAATTAAAAAAAAAAAACTAAGCAAATTGAAGTTTAGTTAGAAAAGACAAAATGGAAAGGTGATACAAGAGAGTATGATCTCTTCTGAAAATTTTAATCTATCACTGAAGGGCAGCACATGTATTCATTGTTTTTCTAGATGGAAGTTGTTTCTAGTCTGTATTTGTAACATGTCCATTGAGGCACAACCCTGGGAATTAAATTTCATAGAATTTATTTTCAATTAACACATTTTTAATTACCAATTAAAAAAAAAAACAAAAAACCAACAACCAACATTTAAGGAGACATTTTTCATTCTCTTTTCACATGTCTCAGTTACACTTTTTTGCCACATGGTCATCACTCTCCATCCCTCCCAGTTCTCTTGGTGGGTTGATGGGAAGTGTAAGAGATTGAGGTCTGTGTGTAATGGTTATTCACTTTTCTCCACTAATTCTTGCTTCTTTCTTCTCCCCTGCCTCATTGTGATCCTCCAAGTGTTGCAGTCCCTCAGCAGCAGTGTAATTTTTTTCCCCATGACTGAGTTTCTAGATGTTTCCTTTGTGCGTCCATGGCTCTTTCTGAAAGAAGTTTGAGTGCTTCCCTGGCTAGTGGAAGTTTTGGTGGGCAGTGTGTCATTCCATCCATATCAGAGCCAGCTGGGCATGGGAAACAGCCTCCTCCCATGCAGGGCATCCAGGATTCCACTGCTGCCCAAGTCTGTTCAGTTAAGCCTCAGAAGTTTCACCTCCTGCTTCTGAAAAACACTGCATGAATGTACATCCATTATAAAGTCTGCTCTAAAGAGCATCACAGCCTTAGCTTGCATACATTACAAGCTCTGTCCTTCCATCTGGACAATAGGGTCAAGAGCCAGAGCATACATTCAGTAAAGCTCCATCCCTCACTCCTGCAGAGAAGATTGTTGAGGTTAATATTATACTAAAAAAAAAAAAAAAAAATAAAAAAGAAAAGATCTGTTAGAAACTTCACCTCCTGCCTCTACAAACCACAAAACTGAAAAGGTTACAACACTGTTAACATCCATCCATTACAATTTCCCTTCCTTGTCTCTACAGCCTAAATTATTTGGTTTATTATCATAATAATCTAACCTCATAATAAAGATTTCAGGCCATGTCCCAGCCCAACACAGAGCTAAAAATATTACAGAAGTTTGAATACTCTTCTGTTAAAGTCAAATAATTTTTCCCTCCATGAGGTTACCATCTCCTTTGTTGGAGCAGCAGGATCAGGCTATTGCTTATCAAGTCCCTCCATCAGCATATCCCAAAGCTCTCTTGCCTTCTACAAAGCCCCAAACTCCCCAGAGCAAAGTTCTCTGGGAATTCAGTCAGCCCAGTGCCCTTGGTTTCCCAGCACCAGCATAACCATTACATGGCTATCTCCTTTAGGCACTAACTGTGGGCAGCCAGCATTTCATTAATTTCACCTGGAGTAAAGAGTGACTGCATTATGCTTGGTATACAAGGCTGAATTTAATAGGTTTCATATACGCTCTGAAAATACCATGTGGTAGATTTAAGTCCAGATATATTTCTATTTTCTGCCACAAACTGAGAATAGAGGAAAGGGGAGGAATTAGTTAAAAGGCAAGCAGCTTCAAAATCAACTTTTGGCTTCAAATCCTGGGTTCCAGTTAAAGACAATCATATTGATGATGTACTGCCATTTTTATTTAGATATTTTCAATATTAAGCTGACAATAAAAAAAAGTTGTTAGTTTATCTTACCAATGTCTTATCAGCATCCAGTCATTAAGACCACTGTTTCAGATGAGCATTACTGATTCCCTGATTAAAAAACCCACATAGGGTAGAAAACAAAATGGCTACATGGTAGGATAAGAAAATGCCCTCACATTCACTCACTCAGATGTGGATGATCTACCAAAAACTATCATGGCAAAATTGTACTGTATTCAAAGTTACCTTTTGTTATAATATGACTTTAGAAAGCTTTAGTACCTAAGTGGGCTGGAAAGATACCTATTTTTATTTACTGTCAGGCTGTAATACATAGGTTACAGCAGAGTAGGTTACAGCCTGGTCATGAAAGAGAAAATGGATTATGCCAGAAACTTCTTTCAATGCTTAACAAATGCTTTCACGGAAACTGATTACTGAGGCAGATGCTCAGAGAATGCTGACAAAAAAACAAAAAAAACAAACAAAAAAATCAATATCAATGCATTCAGAGTAAGAGAAAGGTATCTTTGTCACCAAAAGGCCATACAAAATGTCATTAACTTGGCAGCTTCAGAAACAAGTTTGAAGATTAAGATTACTTAGCAGTGCTAACTGAAGGGTTGGAAATCCACCTCTTTGGTGAAGGTGAGGTATGAGCATTCACCACACATTCACCTCAGCTGTGCAGCTGAACCACCACTAAATATTGGAGAGTACAAGATCTCCCAGTCTTGGAGGGTAATACCACTCTATGTGGCAGATATGGAGGTGTGGTACTCCCAGTCAGTGAACAGCATTGTAAATAGCTGATAATTGTAATAAATTAAATTCTATTGATAACAAAATATTGGGAATTGCTAAAATGCAGAACACACAAACAAAGTTAGTGGCAAGTCAGCAAGAGAGGGAATGTTCCACTCTATCAATTAAAATGAAGTCAAGGATCCAGAAAGTAATCTAATAGGATCATTTATTGATGGCAGAAGCAGGAAATAAGGGAGAAAGACATTTTATGTCCATTTAGCTGGACCTCAATATCGGACATCATGGCTTAACTAAATTTCAAAAGAATTTTCACTTAAAATAAAACCCCCTTCCTTATATTTTAGTCACCTGGGAACCACTACGGATAGCTGAACATATGGAGAAATTCAGCACTACTGAATTAAAGCTTAAAGTTTGAAAGTACTTGTAAGCCAGCTCTCTCCTCACTGACCTCCGACCAATATTTCTTCTCTCTCTGTTGGAGTGTAATACCCACACTGTGGCTCTGACAGACCTGTGATTGCAGCTAGTCCTGAACATTTATAAGCTCAGCCACACCCACTATATCATAGGCTGTCAATGTGGTCAGTGGACAGACTTTTTTATATGAAACTCATCTCAAAGGATATGAATATAAAGGCTTTGTTCATGCTAACCAAAGCCATGGACACTGATTATCTTGCTAAGAAAAAGAAAGTTTCAGCTGTTTTCAAATTCTGACAGTAAATTAATGAAACTTTTTTTTTTTTTTTGTTAAAAACAGACAAAACCATCAATGATTTTAAATGAAATAAAAAATTATGAATATATGTTAGTATTGATAAATATATATACTCTAGATATTATTGCTATAGTGCAGATTTTATTACCAAAGCATGTCAGTGTCATCGAGAAAAATCTGTTCTTCTGCAATAAATATATTTTATTAGTTTTTTAATTATACAGAAAGAGGGATGTCAACATTGTCAGATGCAGTATCTTATCCCATATACCTCAATGGAGATAATTGAAAGTGCACCACAGATTTACTGACTATCTGAACATCCACCACTTAAACTTAGGTTAATGGCTACAGATGTTCAGCACTACAGGGAATTGGAAACATCTCAGGTTCATGGTCTACTTCAGAAGCTTCTTATAATTACTTTTTTTCCAAGTGATTTACATTAGGTGAAAAGTGTCACCCAAATCAGGACTGACTTGATTTCATGCATGATAGAAACCTCTATTATATAAAAAATAAATGGATTATCATTACATGTTCATGATAAAATCTGAATTACTCCAAAATTCATAGATTTCTTAGAAGATTTCCTAAGAAAAAAATCGTATCCTTTTTAGCTGTTTAGACCCAGCTCTGCTCTGTAATTAATGAGATGGTTAGCTGAAAATGCAATTAAATGCCTGTTGTTGAAAATTAGTACAAAGTGACAAATAATTAAAAGTGGAAAAAAAAGACAAATTACAACACGAACCAATTGAAGCCAATTCACAATGTATAAACATACTTAATTTTTCTTATATATAATTTTTTCACCAGCCTACCATTTGACATCTGCATTTACATATTGATAATTTATAGTTAAATGGTATTCCTGCCCTCTTTTTTAAAGGAAAAGTCAATTGTCACCACATCTTGCTAGAAACATAATTTGAATCAATCTTCCATGTCTGTAGATTGTGATGAGATTTGACTGAGGACAATGTACTCGATGTACTCAAATATAATCAGATATCAAATATAATCTCCTAACAGATCCATCCAGTCTTGAAGATGCTTCATTTTAAAAATCCTGATGGCTGTTAAATGGTAGCTGAATTTGAGATTAGCATGAGACTCTAACTCATTTTGCACTGTCCCATGAAGTTCAAAAGCTGTTATTTTCCATAAAGGTTATGGAAGAAGGTTTATGTTTTTGGACTTCATATAATTACATGGGTTTGTGGCTTACTGGATTTCATAGGCAATTCTGGGTTTAATCTACTCTAGTTTCCACACATAAATTAGCTACTTGATCGTGAAGGGTAAGGATTTTGATTAATAGGTTAATAAAAGGGACTTTGCTTTACAGGATTAATAACACTGGCGAAATGCTCTGACGCAGCTGTGTGTTAATACTTGATCAGATGTGTGGTTCTGGAATGGTTACAGCCAAAATGCATTAAAAAGTTACCACTTCTGTTTACCCTCAGATTGTTGCTGTCCTTTATTCAAATGTTGCCCAACCTTAGCGTAGCTTTTGGTGTGATTGCTCCCTAACCCAGTTCTATAAAAATGATAATATTTTAAAGCCAAACAAAACATCTATACTATTAAATATTAACACTGACCTGATTAATTAGCTTGACAGAACTGAAAGAGGGAGTGACTGCATATAGATGGTTATTTTGGCAAAGCAAACTATTCTTCTTTTGTTATAGGAAAAGAACAAGGATAGTAGGAGCCTAGGAAAATAGTCTTGAAATCCAGCTCAGCTACAATTATATCTCTACCCACACCTCTGATTCTTGCTCATATGTCTGGTTTTTGTCCTTGAAGAGCTGTACTGCTTTGGTGAAGTCTTCTCTTTCTGTGACTTACTTGTGCTCAAACAGGTCTTCAAAAAATTTTCGTTGTAAAGTGCCCATGTATTTATCTCTGTAAGTGGGCTGCCTTGCATATGTTTGTGTATAATACATGTGTATATTTGCTACGTGAAGCTGACTTCTATTATTTAGTTTGTATTTGATAACTAAGGAGTAAAAGAAAACACTGTGAGGATAAATCATAGCAAAATTAAATCAGGAGAAGCAATTTATTTGTCATCATTTTTTTTTAATGGTTAGGTATAGGCTTCTATACTTGCACCTAGTAATCTAGTAAATGAGGTCATTGAAAAAGTACTGAATGCTGTTACTGAAGCAGTGGGAGAAGGCCAATTTCTGAAGTCATAGAACAAATGGTGTTTGTATGAGGCTAGAAAGCTGTAGCTCTGCAGAACAAAATCTTGTATGATTGAGACCTGAGTAACACATCCATTTCACAAATGCAAGGAGGGGTAAATGAGGCACATGGAGAAGACCTGTACCTTAGGGAGTTCAATGACCTTAGAGTATCATAATTTCAAATAAGCTCTGAGATGTGCTGAATGCACTATATGTCTGTCTTTTCACATATATTTAGTAATTAGGTCTTCAAAGGGTTAACAACTCTGAAATCTCTTCTCTGGTATTTGTCACATGAACAGTAAGCTACCATACAAAGATAAGCTAGTTGATATGGGTTTATCACAATGTACTGAAATAGTTTCAAAGAAATGCTTTTTTTTTTTTTTTCTTTTTGCATAAGCCCGTATGATTCTTGTCAAAGTTTATTATGAACGTGCAGGCAAAATATATTTTCCTCCAGTTGAAATATGAAATATTTGTAACAAAAAGAATTTGCTTCTTGTTTTCACTGTAATATGTCAAATATTTTGTGATAGCAGTTTGGTAGGTAGTGAATGAACTAAATGCATCAAATGTGATAAAACAGTAGGTCAGATACTAATTATCATCAAAATGATTCACAGAGAGAAATAATGAGACATGACTTTGTAGTCCAGGGTGAAAAAATATGAGTGTCTTTCTCTTTCAGATCTGCTCTGGAGAGTCTCAGTTGGCCTTGGCTCTAAATCCTTAAGATCTTGGTAGTCCACAAAAATAATATTTAGGGAAAAAGTGGAAGTAAATTGGTGTATTTCCAGGCAAAGATTGTCAAATGCAACATTTTGAAACTTTCAATTAAGAACCAATAAAAGTATTACTGGCAGAATGGTAGATGAATTAAGATTTCAGCTAGTTTTATTTTAAAAATTGTTTATTGCAGTAGAATTTATTAAATAATTACTCATAATGAACATCTCTGGTGTGTGATAAATGAACGATTCTTACCTTCATGACATTTAAGTGACCATCAGACATATTTCTGATGTATATTTAAGCTGTTCTCCACTACTTGTTTGATAGTAGCATTCAGTGTGGTCCTACACTTCCATTCTTTATATGAAAAAACTCAATATATAAAACCACTATGTTTAATTACATACTTCACTGCTTTTAATGGGTAGAAGGGGCCTAAAAATAATTTTACCTCTTTGTGATAGCTTTCAAGTTTCAAAACTTATTCTTTCCTTTCCTTTTTTCCTTTGTTCTGTGACTCTGACTTGGGGATATGCAACTCCACAAACCTTGGCCTTGTGTTTTTTTTTTCTATGGGTATGCTTTTTTGTGAAATATTTTGGCTTTGCTGAAACAGCAAAATGTCTGGGAATGAGCCCATTTCTGACTGGAAAATCCTGACCTGAGAACATTAACCTACAGATTTTATAAAAGGACCTCATCTGCCTGTTTTATTCCAAACTGTAAAATATGCTTCCAGATACATATGATTGCAAGATATATTAGGACATGCAAATTTACAAAAGGGTAAGATTTTTTTAGAAAGTTATAATAACTGTGATGCTAAAGACAGTCTGAAGTAAAAACGAAGGGATGTATTATTAAATTGAGGGTATAGTTCCCCTAAAATATTAATGACTTTTACATCCTTTTAGTCTATGATGTTGTCAAACAAAATCACAAAGCTTTGTAACTTCAGCCTAAAAAATAAAAATTAGCAACATATAAGAGATTTAATTCTCATAATATCCTACACACATTGGTTCCATCCAGTGACATTAGTAAGGATGACACTACAGAATGTAGTTTATTTTTAAGAAGCACTGTTTTTCACTTTACTGCCAAGATCTTGATATTATATTAGTAAAAATAATTATGTAATAAAAAATACTCTAATACTCATGACTAATTATATTATTTTATTGGTTAATAAGTAGTACACCTAGGTACTATCTATGTCTGTAGTAGAGCAAATTTACAATGATGATGACAGAAGTCCTATTAAATTGTTGGTATGAAAAGTTGAGCTGAAAATATTCTTCATTCCACGTTCTGTGAACTGAGAGTTAAAATAAGAACTTATTAAAGATTTTGGCAGAGAATATTTCTTGCCTATGAAATGTGAGTTCAGGGATATTTAAAAGCAATGATTAAACAAGACAGGAAATATTAGTGCTCAAATACTTCTAAGTTCACTGAATGAAAAATGTTCTGTACCACATGGATATGGGCTTCCATCTGCGTCTGTGTCAAAGACTTGTGAATTTTATGCATTTAGTTCAAGTACATTTTCAGTAGTTAAATTAATGAAGATGTACCAATTAAAAATGGGAGATTTTGATTGTAATTATTTTAATGTGACCCTCAAAATTATATTTCTGAAGAGGATAGCAGACAAATTTTTCTTATGCCATTTTACTCTCATACTGAACAGGAAAAAATCTGAAGCTTAATATTTTATAAACTTGAACATTTTCTAATTCTTCTGCATATAGTGATTTCAAATTTCAGTCTTGTAAAGGGAAGTGGAAGTCAAAGGAAGCTGAGATTTGTCATACTGTCTCGAGATCCAATGAGGACTTTCTGTTTTAAAAATTGTGCATCAGGTTCTACCTTTACTCGTGGATATTAGTTTTAGGGTGGTCATGTTAGTATTTTATTTACATTTCCAAATTAGCAGTAGAGCACCAGGTTTTCCTTATGGCTAAGACTTTATTCAGAATTTTGACTCATAACTAAGCATTATTAAGATGTATGTGATCTCATGGTTTATTTTAACACATGAATATCCTTCAATATTAACTAGAAAAAAATAATAAAAAGTATTATTGATTCATGCTTGAAAGTTGTTCAAAAGCAGTTTTGTATAAATATCATAGCCACACTAGTGGCTTCCTTCCCTTTTAGGAAGGAAGATTATTGCATATGTAATGTTGAAAGCACTGGGACTGTAGGTTTTTGAGGCTTACACAATGTGGAGGGTGGGCTGCATGAAATTTTGAATTATTTGAGCTGGTAATACTGAAATAATTACTCTGAAAGACTTATAATTACACATAACATAGGTAATTTGACTACCACTGCGTTTTGCAGTCTGGACTGCACACATCCATAAGCAGTTAACTACAGGGATCCATGGGGAGGAAATCTTTACAACTGTTTTCTAAACATCAACATGCTTCAGAGCAGATGTTTTCTGTATGCACAATGCCATCTTCATGGACACTGACCTCAGTAAATGAATTGGTAGTACATGCAAGCACAAACATTATTAATCAAAGTGACAGAGAAGCTTCCTGTAAATTTATATTCCTCTTCAATTCATTTTCTAAAAGGTGTGAAGAGAGGTCTTTTGTGTTTTGATTTCTGGTCAGAATTTTTTTTTTTAATTTTTTTTTTTTTTCTTTTAAACACATTGCATTCCTCAAATGATCAGAGGGGAAATTATTTATAGCAAGAAACTAATAACAAAAATCAATGTTTTACATACAGTGGCTTAATAGCAGCCTCATTTCCTCTTTCTTCACCTGCCTCTTTCTTCACCTGCCTCTTTCTTCACCCCCCTGGTAGTGAAAAGGTGAATAGGACAATATAAAATGCTTTACACATTGGAACGTTTTAGTGTAGGGGACGACATCAGAAAATCAGACCTGCTAGATCTTCAGATTAGCAGCAGCACAGTCTGCCAGTGGTTTCCAGCCCCTGAGGCTACAGTCTTTGTGCCTTCCTGTTTCCCCATCAGCATTCTGGCATCCCTCTCGTCTGGTGTGAAAACATTACTTTACTCTGTGCTCCTGAAAGCTCTAAAGCTTGATTTCTGAGACTTGTGTTTCTTGCCTGATCTCAGAAACATTCTCTCTAAAAGACATTCAAAGCCTGAATAACAACAGTTCTCTGCAGAGGAATACCAATAGTAATCAGATTTTCAGCATCTTACTCCAGCTCTTCAGTTCCTCTAAAAAGGGAGCACAGGGTCTTTTGCAAATCCTCTGTACACCAAAATTGATACTGTCTTTGAACTTACCCTTCCCAAAAATATACCATGAAAAACGCAGTTCAACAGCGCTCATGGTTATAGAACTCCTTTCATTATCTTTTACCCATACATCTGTGTCAGAGGACTGGCAAGGCTTTCACAGTTCTTATTGTAATGGGCAAATTACACCCACAGCAATTTAGGAGTACTTACTAAATTCCAATCTTTTTATTTCCTCCTTTGTTAAAATGAATTTCGGTAATAATGATTATCTCCCCCCCCCCTTTCATTTCTTTTCAGGGGCTTACTAGTGTATAGCATCAGAAGGCTTATCTCCCTGTATTCTCTTTGACATCTTCTTAATATATCTTCAGGCTACTTTAATGCTCTGCTTGCCTGCTATTCTCAATACACTTATTATTGATGATAGGTGTAATAGAAACAGTGTTACTTTTGAAAAATGGCTGGACATTTCTTTACTGTCATTTCACTGAAAAACAGGAGTTTGTTTAATGCATATGAAAAATACTAGCAGAAATAGAAGATCAAACGGGATAAAAAAATCAAAGCATTTTTTCTTCTTTTCAGATGCCAATCTGAGGCTCCTTGGTGTACTTTAAACAATGATTTATTAGTCTTTTTAGATTAGAGAAATTTGTGTGTTTTTAAGCAGAAAGTTTTTTTCTTCTGAAAATGAAAGGGGAATAGCATGATACATTAATTATTCTTGAAGTTTACATATTAATATGTTTCCATATGAAATTCATTATAAAAGACATTCCTACTTTTATGTACCCTGATGTAATAGCTGTATTTGTAACAGAGGTAAATTAAATTATAAACACTACAAATTCTTATCTATTAATGAGAAAAAAATGCATTTTTAGCATAGCAATAATGTTGTTCTACCATATGATTTTCCATTTAATTCACTATTTCATTTTTATCAGTAATCAACACATTAGATTTAGCTCCTGGGAAAATCTCCTGCATGGACAAGACTTCCATTACATGGGGCAAATTGAAAAAAATTGTTCTATTTGCCAACTGACTCCACAGCTGCCTCAGTTCTATCATGTAATTAACCCTGGATTGTTTTTGTATAATCCTTTTTTTGCTTTTGTATCTTTTCTTGGTTATCTCTTTCTTAGAATGTTAAAGAGTGAGAAAATACTTGAAACCTTTAAAATGGCATAAAAAATTAACATTCATCTGAAAGACTAACTCAACAGTAACCACTGTAGGTAAGCTGAAGATGGGTAGAACTAGAGAGCTTCTTTACATTTGGACTTATAACAAAAGAAGAAATAGAAGAAAACTGAATAATGAGAAAATGAGAAGGAAAAAACTCCACGTTCCCATAAATTAAATCTCCTACACTCAATTTTCTAAACATACCTTCTACTTCGCAAAGGCTTGTAAATCTGCCCGATGATGCAACTCAGACTAATAATTTTTGTCTGGAAGTCATATCTTCTTAAGGCATTTTCATTAGCTATTCTTAAGTGTAGAGAACATAAATTCAACAAAAACTGATGCATTTGCTAGTCAATTTGTACTGACTCATTGTTTGATATCATCATTACAAAGCAGGAGACAGCCACCAGTTTTCACTGAATTTTGAGTTGCTGGGTTTGTCTGTGGTTCCTGTGTTAAGAACACTCTGAAATTACAAGACTGGAGACTCAAACTCTTGAAAAGCAGAACAAGATCTTTGTCTCTGCAGACTGAACATCTCATTAACTATTAAAGAAACCACAAGCCCAGAACCCTAGCAGCTGTAAATCAGTAAAACTTCACTGAATCCAACAGAACTACCTTAATTGACAGAAGTTAACTATTATAATTTTAGAAAGGATTTTTTTTTCAAGACATTCTGTCTGACAGCAGGTGCAAAGTACTTTCTGCAGTTTAAGCTATTTGTGAGGAATGAGACAGACTGACTAGGAGAAAAGGATGTAGTGCAGCTCATGTGGAAACTGTAGTGATTGATTTTAAAGCACTTAAAATCTGCACAACACCTGGGGAAAAAAAAAAAATTAAAAGTTGCTGGTTATCTGAGGGGCAGTTCTTCATGCATTAGAAACAAAACTTCTTTTTAAATGAGTGCTTTAGTGGTTATGCTTCTCTAATGTTCAGTCAGGTACTTTCAAGCTTGTGCTCAGTAGAACAATACACTCTTCAAACTTCTCAAGAGATACAGGAAATTTATGTAATAACTTAAGTTTACCACCATTCCAGTGCTTTTGGAATCTCAGAGCATGAGCTGACAGTGTTTTCTCATATTTTGGTCCAATTCTCAGATTTTTCAGACTTAGATCCAAAAAATAATTCTGTTATGTTGCCTATTTGTTGGTGACATCTAACATAAACAGAACGAAGATGCCATGACAGACTCACAGCCTCAAATTAATAAAAATTTGCCATTAAGTACTATATGCTTATCATTAAGGAAAATACTGTCTTATTCAGTAGAATAACTTTTATCCTGCTATAAAGCAGTAATCATAAAGAATGTATATTTTAAGCTAAACCATGTTTTCAATTGTCCTTTAAAACTCTATTATTATTGCTTTTAACTATCATCCTTTTTTAACTGTTTGTTTCTCTACTTATGGTAATATTTCATAATTTTTTTTTTTCAAATGGAGATTAACTTTTGTTGAGGTTTCCTTAATCAGAACGGTCACAGGAAAAATAATTTATAGGAACTTTAAGTCAGTTCTCTAATGCAGTAGACAACAATTCCCCATTTGTTGGCACACATTTAAAAATAACCACATTGCCTCCTGATTCTGATCTGTCCCTGACACTTATGGAGAAATGACTGCAACTTCCTAAAGGTTCAGTACCAAACCCCTTTAGACGCTTAAGTAGACTTAGATTCCCTTTAGTCACTTAAAAATACAGGTGTTCTTTTTTTATGAAGAGCTATGACTTTTCTTCTTTTGTCTTTGGCCTCTCATGTTTCTCTTAGCTTGATCCTGCAGATCTTATCTTTTTCCTTTTGTTTTGGAAGTTAAAGTGAACTCATTGACAGCCACAAAACTGAGCTATGATTACCTGGAGATGTCAAAATTGAAGTTTTTATTCCTTTTGTCAAATATAAAAGATACACATCAAGTGTATCATATTTCTAATAATATTTTTCAAGCTTTTTCAATCTTCTTGCTAAACCACTGGTCTCCTCCATGGTATCAGAGGAGCTGTGGTTGGGAGCTTAAATTTACCACATGAAAGAAAATGTAATATCCTTTTCTTTAGGCTTGAGTTATACAGAAGGTTGAAGTTTGTCTTGGTTGTGTAGTAAAGTATTTATCCATAAAGAACACCAAGTATTTGATATTTTTTGATACTACCATTTTGTACTTATGGGCCTTTAAGATATCTTTGACAAGATTTCATAGATTCTGTGTCAGATATAACTTATAGAAACCAATATTGCATTATAATCAAATTGCTTCACTTTGGGGTTTGTCAAAATTGGATTCTGTTGTTCAGGAATTGAAATCTATCTCTCAGAATACAATTTTAAATGACTTTTACTGTAGCAGCTCTAGCTGTATAGCAATGGAATCTCATTTACTCAATATTTCACACCATTTTTTCCTTGTTCTTTCTTCTTGCCTTTTCCCACAATTTCCCATGCCCCATTCCTTACCTGTTAGAGGTTTGTCTTTTAACCAGCATTGGTGATATAAAACGGTGTATGAAAAAATACACTTTTAAAATACCATTTTTGAAAGGTCCTCTTCACTAAAAATAAGGTATTTTATGACAGATTGCCACAAACACACAAAACAAATTCCTCTTTGGGATAAAAAATATTAAGATCTGTATTTATTTCTTGGTACCTCACTCATTGTCTTTTTTCAATGCCTCTACAAAGCAGAAAGTCTTGATGAATGAACTTCTGATTCTTAAAAGCAAAAATGAGAACTATGTATAGAAATAGGAATCTTGACTGAAAATAGGCAACGTGCATCTCTGTTCATTTCATACACTGAGACAAACCTGCTTAAGTGTCACTGCTTCTTCCAAGTGTCGTAAAACATGCTGGAAAATTTGTGTATACTGTGTCTGATCTCACCACATTTGTGTTTCAGTGCATACATCAGATGGTACAGTTCTACCTAAGAGACAGGGTATAGCCACAACACTTCTGGAAAAACGTGTGTTTGTGTCTCAGAAGCAGCACCTGCTGATGCAAATCAATGCAACTTCTGATATCTCAGTAGTCTATCCATGACTGGGGAATAGTCTTTTCCAAGGTGACCATGACATAGTTAAACAGAAGAATGACTAAATAAATTAAATAAGAAACTTTAACTGTGACAGTTTCAAAGGGAAGGATGGGCTAGTAATGAGCAAAGATATTTCAGCACAGTGTGATTTATCTATGAACAAAATAAGTCATTTGAAGCTGACACTTTATTTATAAGCGAGTGATTATAATAATTTGAATATAATGTAGACTAATATTGTATTGATCACTCCTAAACTTAATGAGATAGATGCACTAAAAGTATGATTAATAAATGTGATTTATTTAAAAGTTGTTCTTTATATGCTATCAGCTATCAGTTACACAATTTTATTCAATACATGCTGAAATGTTCAGAAACTTTATACCTTTGCACAGTACTGTAAACCTTCTGTAGGTGTTACTTTGTTTCAGTAAAGAAATATGGTCAACCTACAAACTGGTTTTAGGGTGACAAGCAAGAATGATCAAATAAACAGAAAAGCCTTATGGTCATTTTATTGTTGTTCATATTTAAATATTAGTAAACCTCCCTATTCACTGACTGATTAGGAATCAAATATTATATATTCTGAAAAAAAATTATAATTTATGGATATTTATAACTGTGCATATTTATATGGTTCTGATTCATGGATAATCCCTTTAGTGATCATCAGCATGAAGAACAGAGATTCATTGAAATCAGAGATGGGGAAGAAACACTATTTAGATCACTGGATTTATTCCCTTGCTAGCATGGCAAAATAGATTAGGAAGGGACCAGTAAATTAAATATGGAGAGTTTTCAGGCATGTAAATTTACCACATCTCATTAATAATTGAGTTTCCTGAGCATTCCTGTTAGAGGGCTCAGTAAACATTCCATTTAGTTGAGGCAAAAATGTGCTTGCTGATCCAAATTTGGCATTTTGACCAAGCTCAGAAAAATAGTGTTTTATTTACTTACTTATCTTTTGCGGTGCCTTTGGATATTTTTAAGGAGGGCTATTTGTTGTTTTGTTGTATTGGGTTTTTTTTATGAAAGTGTCTCAGCTGGTCACTTGTCTTTCAGACAAACAGCGACCTAAAGGATAGAGGAAAGGTTGCCTTTAGACCAGCATAGTTTACAAACTGTCTTACTCTTCCACAGTTTGTTTTGTTTCCTATCTTTATATGTATGCTCTGAACAACAAGCCATTAACCAGCTATTGTATTACAATAATGATAATAATCTAGAATTTATTTTGAATTTTTTTTTTCAACTTTGGTTTCAGGATTTTTTTTTCCAATGCACATGGTATCTGTATTTATGTTTATCCAGAGGAGTTGCTATTTTCCCTCAGTCTTTTTTACTACCACAATATATGCTAAAATACATGTTCAAAGATTTACTTTGGCTTAGTGTTTAGCAACTACCTTGGGTCTAAAAGTGCTGAGGTTTGGACATATTTTAGGTACCTCAGATTTACTGTGCCTGCATAAAGCATCTGTGCAGCATATGCTCACTTATACTTGATGGGTCATGGATGAACAAGTGGAGTGGTTGTTTGTTTGGGTTCCCCTGAAAATCTCAGCAAATCAGCCAAAGAATTGTTTCCTACACAGACAAGTGAAAGAGGGAAATATATCTTAGAAGTTCTCTTTAAGATGTTAGTGGGAGGTACTTGCAAGGAATGGAATCTTTGTTTCCTTGAAGTCACATTTCTACTCCTCTGACACCACCTCTCTATTGCAAAGTGGTGGCAAGGAAAGATGAAGAATTAGGTCAAACTAAGGGGAAAAACCCAACACAAAAAACCCAGTAGAACGACAAGCATGGTTCTTCATAACTCACAATAGATCTTAAAAATAATAGATGTTAAAAGCTCTTACCAGTTTGGATAAAAACACAAACCTGCATAGAAATATTAAGATGGTTATATTATAGCTGTGAATAATGTAGCCTACATGCTTTAATCTATCATAAAGTATAGGTAGTAGTTAGTAATGTGGATATTCACACAATTTCAAGATGTCAGAGTAATAGCTATGAAAGGCAAAGGCTGGGACCAGCTGTTCTGAACAAACTCTGGAAGGCAGCTTCATAGTTTCAGTGTTCCTATACTCTTATGCTGCTTTTAAAAAGATGCATATAATAATGAATTGCAGTGAACTGAGCTGATATCTCTCTATATAAAACAGTTCAGAGGTCTGAAACTGCAAGTTAGACATACACTGTGAAAGATAAAGTGTAAATCTAGATAACTATGGCCACTTAGCAAATAATATCTTTTAAAAAAATAAATAAAAAGATCTTTTATCCAAGATATCAGTTCATTGTAAAGGTGATCATTAATGCCCTCACATTGTATAGTATCAAACTAAATAATAAGAGAAAAGATTCAGAAGACTTCTCTGAAGAAAGAATTGCTTATTAAAGCAAACATGTATTTTTAGTTGCAATAAGAAATGCATGTTATCAGAGCATCCCATAAGTCTACTCAAAAAGTACTTTTCAGTTAGAAGTATTGAATTTTAAAAATCTACTAAGTTCTTATGTTTTTAGCAAACACTGCTTTAAATATCTTATAGAATACATTAAGCTGCATCAGCTTTATATTTTTTCTCACCAGTGTGTCATTTTTTCCCTTGAAATGTCTGAGGCAAAACACACAGACGATGAAAAAAAACATTGACTGATCTTAAAATTTTATTTAATAGTTTCTCACTTAAATGTACTCTACATGATATTTCCTTTAAACCAATGTTACTGTTTTCACATTTAATTTTGAGGATGTTTTTTTTTGACTTGTAGGCCATCAGGTTGTTCATATATTAGGGATTATGTTTTGTTCATTGTAGAATGTAAACTCTCATAGCTTAGCAGGTATATGTGTATAAGTACTTTGAAAAATTATTTTATGAAAAATATCAAGCATTTCAACTAGAAAAGGAGTCTGGGTTTTTTTAATTATTTTATTTTATTTTCGTGTCACAGGATGAAGAATCTGAGCAAATAAACTAATTTTTTTAACCAGGGAAGTATGTGAAGCAATGTTTAAGTTTATAGTCTAATTACTGGTACCACACTGGGGAAGCTTAAGCAGGGAAAATAATAATTTGGAATTGACAATACAGCATACTTATTTTCTGCCCTTAACAGAAAGATGTCAGTGCTGAAAGATGTGTTGATTAATGTATAAACTTACTCTTGGCCACAAGGGAACATTGTTGACTCATGAAGAATTTACTGGGCCCTAGGACTCCAAGGTCTTTTTTCCATAGAGCTGCTTTCCAGCAGGATGTCCCCTAATCTCCACTGGTGGTTGGTGTTATTCCTACCCAGATGCAGTACTCTAGACTTGTCCTTACTGAACTTCATGTAGTTCACTTTTCTCAGCTCTTCATCCTGTGCAGATCTCACTGGACGGCAGCACAGCCACCCTTCCCAGCTTCGTATCATGAGCAAACCTGCTGAGGGTACAGTCCATCCCTTCATACAGGTCTTTGATGGAGATATTGAACAAAACTGGACCCAGTACTGATCCCTGGGGAAGATCAGTGGCCACAGGCCTCCAATTTGACTCTGTAGCACTGGTCACAATACTCTGAACTCTCTTGAATTATCAATCCATCTCATAGTCCAATCATCTATCCCACATTTTTGGGGTTTTGTTATGAAGATGTTATGGAAGACCGTATTGAAAAAGATTCTTCCTAAGTAAATCCATGTTGGCTACCCCTGATAACCTTTTCTTTTAAATGGCTACAGATGGCCTCCAGAACCAGCTGCTCCATCATCTTTCCAGGGATGGAGGTGAAGCTGACTGGTCTGTAGTTGCCTGGGGTTTTTGTTATAAAATAATCCTGTCTGTCAGTTAGAAGTAAAACAAACAGTCTAGAAGGGAACAACCTTGTGTTCAAATTCCATTAGAATTTTTCTGGTCTCTTAACTGACTGCCCTAGCCTGCACATAAAGGTGGGCAGCTGCACTTTAAGTCTTTTACTGCTGATATTTTCCTTTTCAATAGTTAATTAAGTAGACATGGAGTAAATGAATGGAATGGGAGAGAAGAATCCATGCATCCTCACTTCTGCATAACTGTGCTAACATCCTGGATAGAAATTATTATTTGTAAACACTCTCACACAAGCTATTCTCAAGTAATTGAAGGAAAGTGTGTTCAACCAAGTGTGGGAGTATATGTACTGCAGTCACTCTTTAATATATAGAATAGCATCATTTAAAGTGACTGAAAGCATCACCATTTCATAAAATTCTCAATGTTCATAATTTATAGTCTTATTATACTCCAGGTTTTTTTTTCTTTTATTTATAATAGTTCCAGGCAGAGTGACAAAGTGTCAAAAGATGGCAGAGAGCTAAAGATAAAGTGGATTGCCCCTAAATCCTTTCAGTTTTTTCTGGAACCTTTGTTCTTTCATATGTTTAGTTTGAGGTTTGTTTGCTTTTATTATTTTTTTTTCCTTCATCAAAATTATGTCTAATCTAATACAATAACATATAGAAATTACTTTATAAAATTTTGTGTTGGACTTTATATGGTCATCAAATATCACAGAAATCACAGTGTTAGAGGTTGGGAGGGACCTCGTGAAATCACTGAGTTTAACACCCACCATGCCAGAGCAGGACCACCCAGTCAGTGTAGGTCACAGAGGAACATGTCCAGGTGACAGAATCAGTTTTACTGTTTTGTATTGCTAAAAAACTTGTTAGATAATTCAGCTCTCTACTGTGTTCGCATCTGCTTCATGTAGGTACTGACATTAAAAGAAGAAACATATGGTTTGTAAAGAGTAGAAAGAGATTTTTAGCAAAGAGGTGAGCAGTCTGTTAGCTTTTTCAGGCTTTACTAGATGGAAAAAATATCAGCCCAACCCAGAACACACAACACTAAGATTTGTTCCAGATCAATAAATCTTTTTTTTTTTATTCAATTTAGACCCATCTTAGGAATAATCATCACATTTTACATTATGCATTTCTAATTTCAGTGCTCATGCCATGTAATTATTCTGTATAATCAAACTTAACTGGC
The DNA here is from genome assembly GCF_036169615.1 of Heliangelus exortis. Classification (NCBI taxonomy): domain Eukaryota; kingdom Metazoa; phylum Chordata; class Aves; order Apodiformes; family Trochilidae; genus Heliangelus; species Heliangelus exortis. The sequence goes on along the minus strand of NC_092425.1, from coordinate 23,321,392 downwards.
GGTTTGCTACACAGCTATTGGATGGGTATTCTGGCAGCCGAACTAGTATTTAACTATTTACTTGAGAAATATGCAAACCCATAATTGTAGAAATTTGGTAAGTCTCTAATTGCAATATGTACATGTCTTTAGCATTTATGAAAAATGACAGCTAAAGAAATAACCTGCATCAAGCAATAAGGGGAAACCTTTTTTTTTTTTTCCTAGATGGTTTGTTTGTTTGTTTGATGGATTGATTTTAATTTTTGGGATTTTTTGGTTTGCATTTTCTAAAATTTATTTTATTACCTTAAAGCAAATAATACAAAAATCTCTGCCTTTATGGGTGGTGGTGATTATGTGATTTCATATAATAACTCATTTACCACCAAAACGCAAATATTCTTTAACCCCACCTATAACACTATTTTGAACTTGTTATAGAATATCAGGGTGCTATGCTTAAAGAAGTAAAACATCAGTTCTTAAGTACATATAGTGCATATAGTACAATATTTCATAAAGATGCAATTTTTAAAATACAGAAAACAATACCACCATATTGTGATATTGCACTTGTGAGATCCTACTGACTGGGATTTTCTTTGCCCCAAAAGGCAATTTTAAATGTGAATAAGAGTGACTGGAGCAGGGCTAGGAGTGATGCCTCAAAGGAGATAAGAACTGATTACTGATAAGCAGGTGCCTACCCGCCCACGGAGGATGTGGCAATAGAGCACCTGGGAGGTGACATTCCTGAGGGCAGCCTGGTAGCTGGGTGGAAATCCCCTCCAGGCACCCCTGCCTTCCACGGCCCTGACTAGGGTGTGGGGACACCTTGGCTGCTCTTATGCTAATGACACCTGGCTCTTGATATAACTGACTGACAGCTCTCCTTGGGGAACAAAGGAGCTGCTTGGGAATGGTGGGAACTTAGAGGCATATAAGGGGCCCCCCATTTTGCCATCGTTTTCCTGCCCTGACCCACCACCATCTTGTATCAGGCCCTATCCAGGACTGGAACACAATCGTGAACAAGAAACTCACCAGACAGCTTGGTGGTGACTTTCTCTCTCTCTTATTCTTTTCTTTCTTTCCCTTCCCACTTTCTTACTCTTTTCTCCCCCATTTTTCTCCCTCTCTCTCTTTTTTTTTTGCCTGGCAACATATTCCCCATGCCTTCATGGGGTTCTATTGCTTGTGTCAATTGTCAAATAAAAATTTATGCTTGCACCTGACCTTTGCTGGTTGGACTTCTGTCTCACGGATCAAAACAAAAAAAATAATTTAATATTACTCTGGACTGTAACGCTGCAATATTTTTAAAAGACAGAAATATTGTTGTGCTAAATAAAGCAATCATAGTATTTCCATTCAAATGTCAGCATGATGTGAGCCTATTATTCTTCACAATTTATTATGAAAAATAACAAGAAAATACCAAGAAAAATATATCTTGTCTGATTTTCTAAATTACTGCAGAATTCTTAGACTATACTCAGATTTCTTCTGTATTTGGAGACAATGCAAAGAGATGTAAAAAAAAAGTTGAGGTGAGTTGGATAGGGAAAGTTATAACAAATTCAGTGGAGATAGTTATTTGCTAATGGAACATCTGTTCTCATCTTTAGAATCCATTGAAAAAAAGAAGCAATAAAACCAAACTTTTAAAACCCAAAACAAACCTGTTTTGTCTTATGCTAATGTTCTGTAGATTAGCCTGGAAATTCATACATTTTTTTTCTTCAACAGATATTTCCTAGGGAAAAATTAGAAATTCACTGTAGTAACAGTGTTGTTAATTAACAGCCAGACATGTTTATTCTTTTTGAAGTATAAATGTGGCTTCTAGTATTTTTTACTAGATGAACTTAATTTAAGGAAATTAGTTATATTCTTTCAACAGGAAAAAATCTTTTGAAACATTACAGTAATTCAGTATTCTACTTTGGTCAGAGATCTAGTTTCCTCTAGGTTGCTTCCTACAGGGAATTCCATAGACATTTCTCCACAGCTTTTACTGAAAATCTTAAAGCCTCCTGACTGTACACACAGAAGGCAACTTGTCCAAGCCTTCTTTCCTTCAGTCTCTGGAATACAGGGATGTTGCAGAGTAACTTCTGTCCCATAGATAAACTGTTCCTTGCTAAGATATAGTGGGGTGCTTATGTTTAGTTTCCCAGAGTGGAAGGAACATCAATATGTGTGGGAGAATGGGCTTGAGGGGCAAAATAACTTTATCTTGCTGGGAGACAGAAGGCATCAGGTACAGCACAGCTCCAAGATCTGGGCATTTCTGTAGAAGTTTTCACCCTGATCTCCCAGTTACTAACACCTGTTGTGAAAGCTATAGAATATTAACATTCTAATTTTTTCCTTGCTTTTTCCCCATGAATAATATAAAATACAGTACTATATGTAAAAAGTATGTTTATATTCAATATAAACTTGAATCTGTACTCTGTAACACTCGTTGTATACTATATAATTGTGGTGTATTAACAGCCCTCCCACAAAGTAGCAACTAAATATCCAAAAGCTCAAGTACCTTGCTAGGGTAGAACAAATCTATTTGTGTTCAGCTGTACCTTCTCATTTACAGGTGCTTCATTTTAGCTCTTTTTAGGAGGCAGTGTGAGCTCTTATGAAGCTACCAGTTATTTATTAGTTGAATAAGCTTTAAAGGATTGTCCTCTCTGTAAATAGCACAAACATTCTTTCATCTAGCTACACTAAAAGCCATTTACCTAATTTCTTCTATTAGTACATAAGGCCAAAATCATACTGGAAGATACTGCTTATATACATATGACAACACAGGAACATAAGCAGATCATAAACTTGTACTGGGACATTCCTGTGAATTCATTCTTGGATCTTCTTTGTAATAACAATTTTAAGCTTACACAAAGGTCTACAATCAGTTACATAGTAGGTTACTATATCAGACTTGCCTGCTCTGCCTCATTGTCTAAACCAGCCCACGTGGCATCTTCCACAAATTCCAATCACGGCAATTCTGGGTGATTCTGTGTGAACTGATGATACCTATACTGTGTAGGGAAATTTTGTAGAAAAATTATTCTGAGAGTAATACAAGGAAAGATTTGTCTTTGTGGCAGACAAAATATAATAAAATTTTAAGTGAACAGACATATCCCACACTGAAAATTAGATCTAGATTTTGTTTTAATACTAATTATTTTTTTTCCATCAAAGGGATTATTTTTCCACAGAACCCTTTACTTAATACCTTGTCTTACCATACAGCAATCACTGGATTCTCACTGAACTGTATGTCCCATTAAAATATTCCTGTATTTCACATATCACAGCCAGAGTTCCTTTGAGGAGTGCTGAACTTCCCTGATGTCAGTAAGAACTTGAAGTTTATTAATATGGGTATCTTTCTTAAGAAAGACAATAATCTCTGGCTCACATTTCTGCTAAACCTTGGATCATTTTTTCCATTTTTTCAATAAGGAGCTCATGTTTTCCTGAACATGTACTGCAGCTTTAAGATGGTTTCATTTCTTCCTCAAACAATTGGGAAAAGGCAGTATCTACTTGGTTTTCATTTTGATTCAGGATAATCAACCTTCCAGACAATCTCTGTTGCCTTTTAGGTGCATATGAGTGTGTATATATCTGCATATCCTTTTTCACAGGGCAATAATGGTTTTATTTTCATAAGACATACAGAAAAAAGAACCGAAGCTGCCTTAGAGAGGCAACACAGTAATTCAGTATTCTCTTTTACTCAGTAATGATTTCATGTGTTTTCTGAGTTTATATAAACTTGATTGATAACACAAACACAGCCCACATAATAACTTAGGCATGATATTGACTAGTTTTGAGGAACAGGAATGTGAGTTAGATGACTAGTATTTATAAACTGGAAGTAACCAACTTTGTTTTTAAAGATGATACAGGCATTAGTGCTGTAAGGTAAATGTGGCCTACTTCTTTCCAAACACCTTCATGTTCACAGACTGTACTACATATACAATTTTGGACAAAAAAATGTTTATTTTATACTTAGAAACTCTAAAAGTTTATCCTTTAGCAGTAAAAATTAAAAAAAAAAAACAACAAAAAAACCCCAACCAAAAAACTCCCCACCAAACAACACCAACAAAAACAAAACAAAAAAACCTAATCTAATCCAAAACAAAATAAACAAAAGAAAACACAAAAACAAAACATGACATTGAGAAAAGTCTCTGTATTAATACTTAAAACTGACAAAAACACCCTTAAGTTCTCCGAAGTGAACTAGTGGAAAGAGAAGTACTAAGGTGTTACATTCATCAAAATAGCAGTATGAATTCTGATAACATCTTAGCAAGAGATATTTTGCCTCAGCAAACAAGAGCAATAAAGTGTAAGATGACTGTACTAACTGGCAAACTTCTAAAGTTTGGGAACAGTAACAAAATGGAGCGAGTACAATCGAAGCTCAAGTGAAGGTTGAAATATGTGTACCTGACTTTAAGATTTAAATTGTAAGATAATTCCAGGGATTAGCATTTTAAATTTTCATTTATTTTAACTCTGTTAATAGATAATATGAACTTTACTGTTTAAATTCTGTATGCAAAGGTCATGGTGAACATATTGGATATTTCCTGTCTTTGTGATCTCAGTTGCTGGGATAGTCAGTATTAAACATTCAACTGAATCTCAAAAGGGAACAACAGAGAAGTTCATATCATTAAATAGGAAAAGATTTGTATTTAAGTTAGATATTTAGAACTGGCTCACTCAATGGATAAACTTTGACCCGAAACCAGACAAGTCCAAAGTTCCAGATAGGATCGTATCAGGAAATTAGTGATTAACGATGTCAGGTAATTTAGAGCCAAGTTCATTACAAACTCAATAAATCTTAAAGCCAGTGGCATCTTATCTGAAACTGATAAAACAGAGAAGGCAAATTGATCAGTCATTGGCAAGAAGCTTGAGGAACACACTGTGGATGAATAAAACTCAAGAAAATATTTGGCGATACTTGGTTTACAGTCCTGCAGTCATTTAAAACAGCTTTAGACAGTAGGAAATGCATCTGGTCTGGGGAAGCAACATCAGCAAATAATGTTGAAGTGACAGCGTTGATACCCAAAGTCTCTTAAAAAAAATTAATTAATTTCTCACATGTGTAAGAGAATTAGTTACACAAGAAAAATCCAAACCCAACATAAAGCCTAAAACAATAGCCCATGCAAATCCCTTGAGTTTATGCAGCATTTCTTCCCTACAGTTCTATGAAAGAACTTCTCAAAACTCATAGGGTGAATTGAGGTCAAATCTGGAGTTCAAAGCCTGAATAGCTCAGCTGTAGGAACTCTGCTCTGACCACAAAGCTTTTCACTGTTCTGAGAATTCACAGAACAAGCCTTTCTGAAGCAAAGATACTAAAACTGAGGAAGTCAAACTGACTAAATCACTTCTGATGACAGTTTTGGTTTTTTTATAGCAACAGACAATAAAATGAGGGAAATCATGGTGTTTAACTACATCGTGCTGATAGAACAACATCCTCCACTTGTGCCATCTTGATTTTAGCTTGAAAGTGCTCCGTAAGCTAATAGTGCCTATTTTATCAAAGTGGTTAGCCACCTAGCTAAATTGAATTTTAACAAGCTCTCTGGCTATTAACTTCATCTACCTTATGTATGGTATGTTAGTCAACTTAGAGTTTTGTATGTGATACAGTCCAGTGTACCACATGTTATCAACAAATGCTACCATAATGGATTTGATGTTATCCAAGAACCTCTATGGGATCACAGTATTCTGAAAACTCTATGTCAAGTGAGAGACTGTGACTGCAAAATGATTGACAAATGACCTATCTGCTATTGTAACTTAAATGACATGAAGTCTTTTTCATGTAAAATAGAGAAGTACAAGCTAGGGTTGGGTAGACACAGTGAATCTTTTACTTTATTTTCCTTTCATGTGTTTTTGTATAAAAAGCTTCTATTTTCCTTCAAGTTACCTCTATTATTATATCTAAAGATAAGTTGAGGAATACAGCTTTTCTCATACAGATTCAGCCTGTATGGAGTTTTACAAGGTAGATCTGAAGTTAATGCATATTTTAAAGTAAGAATAGCCTTCCACAGTGAACTAGAGTGGAATAGAAAGAATAGTGTCAGGACTGAGACTGAAAGCATTTGCAGACTCATATTATTACATTTGTACTCCAACATGCATCATTCAGTCTCATAAACTGCTGCTCTGTGCATTTTTGGGTCTCTATACCTGATGGAAACATTCTTACATCTAAGAATAGGATGTTAGGATTGTTTTAGTCTTAGAAGAGAAATTCTTACAGTTGGAGTAAGTTCTCAGGTTACTGTTTAATCCTAAATGCTTATATTAAGGACCACTGGTTTCTGTATTAGGCGTCAGTCCCATCAGTACATTTAAGTGTTTTAGAAATAATTTATGAAACTCTTTAAAGACTATTTGTTTGAGATACCTTTTTTCAGTCTGTGTCATGAAATTCATTCATCATACCTGAGATGGAGGCACACTGACCTGCCTTAAGACAGGAAAGCTTTTTCCTTTTTTCTTAAAGTCTAATCAGTGACACTGCTATATGAGAACGCCCTGCAGCTGATCACAGCCCCCTCACAGTCACCGAAGTAGCAAACCTGTTGTATCATGAATCTTTACTGTAATGTATATCAGCAAAATAGAAAAAGACTAATGCCTTATGTTTACTAGCTCAGTCCTAGAAATTAGAATGAAAGTTTTTAGACAAGTATAATTTAACAATCAAAGGGTGATAACAATTCTGTCAACACTTTGGTAACAAGCTCTGAATTCCCCTCATCTACTTTAAAAAATTTACTAACACCGATGAGCAATTTTCAGTCAGCTACTTTAAGACATGCCTAGGTAAATAACTTTTTGTGAAATAGTATTGGGGTTTTCTTGCCTGTCAGTGCAGCAGAAATTCAATATGAAATTCTTAGTGAAAACTAGATATAGAAGACATGCAAAATCGTGCAGAACTGTACTTGTGCTGTTGAAAGCAACAAGAATCCTAAGTAATTAACCATGAAAGGATTTTTATATGTAGACCAGTCACCAATGTCAAAAGGAAGATTTGCCTGCCCTTTTAGAGCTTATTTATTCTCATATGTTTCATGTTCTTTTTTCAATTTTTGTCTTTTTAAAAACCTTGATCACAAAAACAAAGCTCAGGGCTAAGGAAAAACCAGAGTTACAGAAAAATGAAAACGTACATTCTGTATTTACATCAAGATTGGATCAGACCCAAAGTGTGTGTAATTTTTATATTAATGCAAAATATAGTGTGTAACATTAAAATATTAATACAAACTGCACATAATGCAAGAGTGTGCATATTATAGAAGACCAAATTCTTCTGTAAATAGCACTGGTAGAAAGAGTAAAAAGGGTATTATCTTTAATAGCAGAGGTTTTATAATACTTGTAGACAAAGTCATTGTAGCAGACATTTCTGTAACAGATATTGCTCAAAGATATGGAATTAGCTGGATATAAATAAAAGTCAAATATGACCTATGGATGTGCTATAATTTTGATAGCTGTTGGATGCTCTTTAAACTCTGAGATATGTCTGCATTCTAGCTCCTGGAACAAGAGTTTGGCATATGGCATTCTGTATCTTCTTGTCTTGGTTTCTATAGTCCAAAATTAGAGGCAACTCATGGTGCAGAACTCAACCTGCAAGATTTGACCATCACACGACCTATCTCCTGTTGAGAAGTCCTCAGACTACAAGGGAAAGATATCCTTCAATGAGCACTTTAAAAAGTTGTTATGATTGTCCTGAATATTGCCTGCAATAAACTCTTTGAGTTTTTTGTTATCTTTAGACCAAGTATAAGAGTTCAAAGACCAGTTTGCATAATTGATGTTAGCCCACAAAATGCTTCACCAAGTACTAAAAGGAGGGGAAAACAGAACAGAAGGAATACTTTTCATCCCCTCCCTTTCTTGTAACCTAAATCCTGCTGCTCTTAGACCACAATAACTTCTATGTTCTTTCTTGTCTTAGTTCTGATGATTGTATGTCACTCTGCAAATGGACTATCTGCTGAAGTCCTTCTCTTCCTCAAGTGTTCTTTCAGCTGCTGTCTCATTCTGTTTACCATATTAATAATTCATTCAAATGGTAATATTTACTATAGAAGCTTACCTTAAAGGTTATCTAGTGCAAATCTCCCTGCATGGTCAGGGACAGCTCCCACTAGATCAGGTTTCTTAAGGCTCCATCCAACCTGGTCTTGAACACTTCCAGGGAGAGGACACCCCTGGGCAATCTGCTTCATATCACCTCCCTCACTGGAAAGAATTTCCTCCTTATGTCTAACCTAAATCTCTCCTCTTCCAGTTTTAAACCATTGCCCCTTGTCCTCTCATTACATGCCATAAAGACATAAAAAGTCTTACTCCAGCTTTTATGTAGGCCCCCCCAAGTATTGGAAATCCACTGTAGGGTCACCTCAGAAGACACTCTTGTCCAGGCTGAAGAACCCAGCTTCCTTACCCTGTATTCACTGGGGAGGTGCTCCAGCCCATTTTAGTGGCTCTCCTCTGGACATATTCCCGGAGCTCTGTGTCCTTGTGCTGGGGACAAGCTGGGGTCTCACAAGGGCAGAGTAGAGGGGTAGAATCACCTCCCTTGACATGCTGGCCATACTTCTTTCCATGGAGCCCAGGATGTGGTTGGCTTTCTGGGCTCCAAGTGCACATTGCAGGCTCATGTTGAGCTTCTCATCAACCAATACCCCCAGTCCTTCTCAGGGCTACTCATAACCCATTCTGCTCCCAGCCTGTACTCGTTCATGGGATTGCCTCAACCCAGGTTCAGAACCTTGCACTTGGCCTTGTTGAACTCGATTCAGTTTGCACCACCCCACTTCTCAACCCTGTCAAGGTACATCTGTCTGGCATCCTTTTCCTCTAACGTGTTGCCTTGCTCATTGAAGACCACAAACGCTACCAGTATAGTATTAGGTTTCATACTAAGAAGTTAGAAACAGCAAAAATAATTCTATCCAGTAAAAGAAACAAACAAGAAGATAGCAAAAATTATCTATTTCTCTCTTAGCAAATTATTCCCCCCATCAAGGGAACGTGGACTGGCTGATATTTTTGCAGTTTAAAAACCTGCCTTTCTGCATGCAGCCTCCACTGGTAAAAGGGTTAGCCTTGCTTTAAGGCAGCCATACACCGAGATCCAAAGAAGAACTTGACATTAAATAATATGTCAGGATCTTTAGAATAGTTCTAACTCCTGCTACAGATAATACTAAGTATAAAAACACTTGATTACTTGATTCTTGTATCTGTTTCTGAAATCTACCTCATTCATGTTAGCCCTCAACCATCAGAAATATGAAAGTGCTGTTTAATTGGTTGCTACTGAAGACATTTAACCAATTGTTCATAAAAAGTAGCTAGGAATTGAAATAGGAGATTTAGCACTTAATTGTGTAATTCAAGTGATTTGAGAATTTCAAGATGATTTGCAACCCCAGGGTGTTTATTCAGTCTTGTCATTATCATACTTGAATAGTGTTTGGAGACTAATGGGAATGGAAATAGAGCAATTCATTGTTTTGGTGCAGAAAAATATGTATTCAAATGTCACTGAATTTCTTTACTCAGGCAGTAATGAAATGGTCCTTTAAAATATCATTCATTTTCCAGCTTTCATTAACTTTATAGCTTTTTTTAAAATATAGTCAGGGACTAATATGTTAGCTGACCTCATACGCAAGTATATCAGCAGTACACTATTGAGTCAGAGCACTAGCAGAAATTAGGTATGATACTATTTTTTCATATACTTTTCCCTGGATGAAAAATGAGTGAACTGCTAGAGTCCCATGCTGCTTTTGATTCCTATACTTACAGAGATATAGTTAGTCCGATCTTAGTTGGATGTAGTGATGTTAGAGGTCTTTTCCAACTGTGATTGTTCTATGATTCTGTGATCTTAAAACAAGAATCAGTCACAGGCACCTATAAATGATACAACAGTGTCTGTACTTTGCAGTAAGAATATTTGCTTCAGTAGATCAGATTTTTCACAAACTCAAGTCTAAGTGAAGTGTGTGTATCAAAAGTGAGCTATCCTAGTTTACCCATACATTACCCTTTGGGAATGAAAAGTTGTGAAAGTGCAAAATTCATGACCATTCCAGATTAAGCATTTGTTCCAGTATGACACATGATGTCACAGGGACCACTTTGGTCCTTTCTCTTTCAATCTGTTCCCCAAAAATTATGTACTCTGAAAAAGATAGGAAATGCTACCATAAAATGGAACTCACCTTGTTTCTACATTTAGTTGAGTCAAATATGACTGTTATATTCTTAGAATGAAGAGAAATTATGTCAGGTGCTTTAAATGACAACTACTTTAAAAATAAAACAAAACAAAACCCAATAAGTGATCATCTTTAAATAAATTCACTAACCGCCTTTGTTGTAAAAAAATATTTCCTGAATGATTATGTATGCTGGACAAACTGAGAAATCAAAGGTAGACATTTGCATGAACGTAAAATATTATTAATGAGAATTTTGGAATATTTTGTACAGCCACATTTGTAAATTGATTTTGAAATTTAAAATCACTAGGTTTTCAATAAAATAAAATAAAAGTATAAACATACAGTTTTCCTAGCAGTATAATCACAGTATTTGGTCAGATGTATTTTAAAAATAGAAGACTCCTCACTAAAGGATAAGTGACCATATTAGGTAAAATTTGGCATTTTCTAGTTCTAAATAAGGCAGACTGAACTGCTGCTTCTTGTCACTATACTACTAAAAACAATTGTTGCAAATGTTGATTTTTTAAAACTTTCCTACAAGAGGCTTACCATACCGAAATCTGTGCTAAAGAAAACAGAAATTCAGTTCCATGGATGATTCACAGTTAGTTTACTGAAGTAGAAATTACATTATGTTCTTCAAGGTTCTCATAGGTTCCATAACACTATCATGATGATACTATAGGATTTTAGGTGTCAACTGGTATGTTCAGTTTACACAGGTACTATTAACTATTCTCTAATAATATTTCAGAACAATTTCAGTTTCATAACAAAGCTAGCAAAATATAATGATTCAGTTTTATCTTTCAGTACCTTATCCAAACACCTTAGAAGACAAACAAAAAATCCTTATGCAAAACTGAATTGTCAACAGTAATATGCAACTTCTATTTTTTATTTTTTGTTGCTGATTTCAGTTTTTCAAAACAAATCCTTATTTTATACTCTTATAATTTGAAAACTGATTTAAAGAACTCTGAGAACATAAATCTGTCCATTTTCCAAGATTCACTGATCTGAAATATTTGTGTCCATCTAATACAGATAAATTGCCAGGAAACATTTAGGCAAAGAGAGAGACCGAATTCAAGTTTCTCATGAAAAGGGCTTTCATTTCTACACAATGAAAAGGTGTGCACAGTCTTTCTGGTTTAAATTTTGATCAGCTACTGCTGTGATTGTAGTCAAGCCAAATTACAGCTGCAAAATATTTCTTAAAACATTTGTTAATGCACCTGGGGGCTTCAGTAAACCCATGTCTCCATCCAGGATCCAAACAGGGCTTTGGTAGGAGAAATGTGAAGAATTCCTCACAGTGGGAGTGTTTTACCTACCTGCAAAGAAGGACTCCAAGTAGAGGGAGAGAAGCACTGTGAGAACAGACTGTGTAGGAGAAAGAGATGTGTATGTGTGCTTTTAATGTGCATATTTGCTTAAGGTTGCAATTTCAAGTTGATGTGCTTCAGTATCCAAGTCTTGGTTAGGTGCCTTAGCACACTACTGGAATTGTCCATAATCATCATCTTGCTTGGTAAGCATGTAGTTTTAAAAATGTGATATTTCACCACAAAAGATTTCACTGTTTCCCTTTGAACAAGATAAGATGCTTACTTGATATAAATAACACAAACAATGTAATTCAGACCATAAGAGAGAGTAACAGCTGTGCAATTAGTAGCCATATAACAATAACTGGTTATGAGAAGCTGGGGAAAATATGCATATGCGGCTGGGCCGATCGACTTATATCACAGTAATTAACAAGAGTCCCTTGCTTGAGTAGTAAATGCTATGAAATTATAAACTAGGAAAGAAAATTTAGAAATTCTTAAGTGTAATTTTTTTAAAAAAGTGACTGCCTTCAACAAATCGAGTATGTTCAGATTTATAGTGCTCATTCTACTACAGTTACAGTTTTAGTGCCTGTGTGAAAAATACAACCTCATAGTGCTCACGTTGTCGGAAAAAACAGAGGCTGCCTTCTCTGATGGCCTGTATTGCCACAACATGCCTGTATAGTCCAACAGACTACCTAGTTTTTACTTTCATAAACACTAAATCTTCAGAATTGCATAGGTATCAGTCATGTCAAGTAGCCTAATTCTAAAAATATGTCAAATTCAGAAAATATAAATACGCTATGATAAACTCATACAGGTACAAAAAAAAAATAAGGAAGGGCAAGTATTTTTTAATGGTAGGTTACATTGTTTTATGACAGTGTTGATTCTGTGTTCTTCAGTATAATGTATTTGTGAAATATTGTTGTTCCACCTTTCATGCATATAAAAAGTAGGAAAATAGACATGAGGGATATCACATTGCCACTGCTTAGCCTTTTTTCTAAAATGAAATTTCAATTTTTGTCTTTCTGATAACAGTTGCTAAGATGGGTGAAGTAACAATTCAAATGGAGATCAGTCCTACCAAAACAGTCTGTAAAATATCAGTCATTAGAATTAAAATAAGAAGTTACTCAGTTTAATGATGACTCCTATGTCATGCTTGTGACACAGGAGTCATAATAAATGCCAGGGAAAAGATAAAGCTGTCATTTTCAGTATCATCCCACAAGAACAAAAAAAAAATCTTCAGAATTAAAGCACAATAAAAAATCTAAATTCCTAGAGCAATGCTTCTCTACCTTTCTTAGTATTAAAAATGTCTTTTAAATATATGTAGATGTAAATAAATATATATAGATGTAATAAATATATACAGATATAAATGTCTTTTTAAATATATATATAGGGTTAAAGGAATTAACTGGAGAGAGGCTAAATTTAAATATTTCCTCGAGTTTCCCTAAGCAGAAATCCCTTGCTAACTTGGCCTGGATATTTTCATGTTAGAGTCTGTTTATGCAGAAGTTCACACATTCTTTACATGAAATGCCCATTGCTTCTGTTTTCTTGCCTGAAAACTTCGTGTTTCCATGTGTGATCTTTTTGAAGAAAAGACCTAACATGGCTTTTGGTGAGTGAGCACTTGCATAACTCTGAGCTTCGTACACAGCAAACTAACTCAAGTTTCTCGTTTTGCTTTAGTATCACAGTCCTGGACATGGAGGACCTGATTTTAGTTTGGCTAATTCCTGTGGCAAACTGAAACTACAATTACTGTCAGTGCTATCATACTTTAAGCACCACTTTTGCTACCAGTAAAAAAAAAAAAAACAGTCTGTGATATTCTGTAACTTGAGAGTACGTTTTGTTGAAATGGACAAAGAACCCTGGAAATTAGTGATGTTTTTGTATAATTTTTAAACTTTTAAACTTAACTTTCTCATAGTACAGTTAATATCTATACTAGTAAGTTTCTAACCTTTTTAGCACAAATTATTACCTTCTAAAGAGGTTCAATCTAAATTCTCAGGCAGACTTTTAAAGTGATGCTTTGATCATAGTAACTTCTATCAAGGACTGCATTCATTAACTACCAGGTGTCTGAAGACATATCTGTCAGTAGATTTGAGGATGTCTTTTCCATCTGACCACACACATAGTTGTACTTTTAGGGAAATGCTTTCAAGACAAAATATTTGTAAGGAATATTTGTTTTTCTTCTTCCTGCCCCTGAGCTAAACATTCTCAGACACTGTTGAAAAAATGTGAACTGACTCTGACTTCATCCTAATCAACTTTAAATACAAATGACTGAGGCTAAGAGGTTCTCAAGGAAAAAGCACAGAAAATTGCCTCAAAAATTCCTGCTGCTCTTTCAGCAGTGCCACTGGATGAAAAAAAGAATAAATTGCATGAACATTAAATACGCTTTGCAAAATATTTTGTTTATCTGTACACTTCAGTAGTCTCTAGACAATTTAGAGTTCTTCCTCGTATAATTACCTACTGACCTCACACAAAAGAAGGATACAAGCAATACATATCTCTTACTAGTTAGCTATTTCAATGAATGTGAGTATTGATTTTATTGTTTGAAATGCTGCACAAAAAAAGTTATTCAAATTTAAGGAAAAAAAAGCTGTCTGAAAGGTAGTCAGGAAATCCTTCTTTACAGTCCTCCAGTTAGCTGCCTTCTCACTTCTACTTTTAATGAAACTGATTTTGACAGATTTTGGCAATCACAAGTACGTATATTTGAGAGTAACAAAACTTGGTTATTAATAAGCCTAATCTATAAACTCATATCGAAAGCATGTCATAAATAGGGATGACTCAAGTCTTCATATCAGCTTCATGCCTTTGCAGTTTTCAAGTTTATCAGAGAACTAGCCTTTAAGATTACAATGTTTTTTTAACAGCTGCCATCAAAAATGTAGTTAAACATTGATTTTTATTTTCCATCATCAAGAAGGCAGTAAAATCAGAGGATTCTTGGGTAATTAGGTCATGCTCCCCCATGAATTTCTGTACAGCATAGCTGATATTTTTCAAGGCTGTTACTTAATATTTAGGTGTTGCTTGATTCCGAAACAACCCTGTTGACGAATGGAAAACTAGGTTGTTGAAGGCCTTGGCATGCTGCTTGCTATACTGTTGTCTCCTGGCTGTGAGTTTACTCCTTGCTAGCATGGACATCTGCTTTTAAGTGTTTTCACATTTTCTGGGTGTTTTTTTCAGGTAACAGCTGGGTTTGTTCTTGTCCTGCATTTTGGTCCCAACCCCAGGAAACACTACAGGCGTGGGGAAGACTGGCTGGAAAGCTGCCCAGCAGAGAAGGACCAAGGGTGTTGGTTCACAACTGGCTAAACATGAGCCATTACTGTGCCCAGATGGCCATGGTGCTGGCCTGCATCAGAAATAGTGTGGCCAGCAGGACTAAGGAGGTGGTGGTTCCCCTGTACTTGGCACTGGTGTGGCCGCACCCCAAGTATTGTTCAGTTCTGGGCCACTCACTAGAAGAAGGACATTGAGTTTCTGAAGCGTGTCCAGAGAAGAGCAACAAATCTGGTGAAGAGTCTGGAGCACAGATCTTTTGAGACATGGTTGAGGGAATTGGGATTGCTTAGACTAGAGAAAAGGAGACTGAGAGGAGACCATATTGGTCTCTGCAACTACCTGACAGGAGGCTGTAGGGAGGTGGGGGTTGGTCTCTTCTCACTAGTAACCTGTGATAGGATAGGGAGAAATGGTCTCAAGTTGTGCCAGGGCAGATTCATAGTGGATATCAGGAAAAATTTCTTTATGGAATGAGGAGTCAAACATTGGAACAGGATTACCAAGAAAATGGTGGTGTCTCTGGAGGTATTAAAAAAAAAAACTGTGGACATAAAATTTGAGAACATGATTTAGTTGGCTGGTGGCCTTGTGTTAACAGTTGGATCTGATTATTTTAAAGGTCCTTTCTATCTTTTATGATTCTATTCTAGGTATGGTAAAAACAAGGCCAGCAATCAACCATCCAAAACTGTAATGACATGTGAAGGTAAGAAAAGACATCCATATTTTTGTTGGCCCTTCTGTCCATGAAATGGATGTATGATTTCTAAAATGACTGGCTGTCTTGGTTTGAGATAAATAAAATATTTGTGCTGTGTACATATACTCTCATCCCTAATGCAAAAAGGCTTAGCACATTTAGTTATATGATGACAGAGCACCCTTACTGTCAATTAATTGACTGCTTTGCAGGTATCTGCAGCACTAAGTTGACAAAATTGTTTTGTATGTTGCTATCAGAACTACTAGCCCTTAACTAATAGAAGGGCTTAGCAGAATGGTTCTCAATGATTCATTTTTCCATGTGGACTACAATTAACTAGAAAGTTCTCTCTCAGGGACCCCCTGTTCTCTTGTTCATAACATTTCATTAAATTACTTGCAAAACATGCTTACTTAGGTAAAAAAACACAACTTGAAAGCAATTTTATTCCAATTTCTATTTGTTGTTGCTAAATGCCATGTAGAAACCAGACAGAGACAAAAGGGAAATTAACCTTGCATTCCAGCTTTGGAGCAGAGTTTTGCACCTACAAGAGGCAGAAACATGTTTATCTGACTGCTCTTGGTGGTTTGAAGATGGTGATACTGGTTATATGGGTTTTTTTAAAGCTTTAATACTTTTCTTTTTTTCATATATTTTAAAATAATACTTAAATAATGTTGGAAAAGAAGAACTGCTTTGTACATCCCTGAAACACCCGTGAGAGAAATATAATGGTGCAAGGAGTGGTGTATTCATAGACCCTTGTATTGATATTGTCCCTCTAGGCATACTGGGCACTATACTGGCTATAAAGTAAAGAGAGATAATTCTTAGACCTTGTTAATCTCCCACCAACCACAGGTATCTAATGATTAATGTGATAGGGGAGGGAGGTGACTGATGACCCCCTGCCCCATGGTCACCATGTGCACATTTACAAGGATCAGTCTGAATTGCAGTGCAGCCCATGTCTGGCCTGTGGACCAGTCCTGCTAAGTGTTGCTTTAAGTGAAAACTGAGACATGCTTCAGCTTCAAGAAGCAAAACTGCATGATTTCATTCAAAGATAGTTTAAAAACTTTTTCCTAGCTTTGGCAAATTTGTTGTTCACTTCCACTTTTTAACATGGAAGGTGAGGATAACACTTGTATCAATATGCTAAAGACAGTTGCATTGTGTAATTGTGAAGTTTTTTCATCCTCTATAATAGAAAATTCAACAAAAAATTATTGTTTAGTGTGAATTATTGTATCTGTATGTATATATCAACATTTCTAGAAATGAAATTACACAATATATAATGCATAGATAATCAGATATAATATAGCTGATACTCCTCTCCAGCCTCCAAGCCACGTGTTGATATGAATACAGTGCCAGATGAAAGCAGAAACATAAAACTCAAGCTGCCTCTAAGAAAAGCTGACTCTGTGGCCAGGAAGGAATGACTAGAATGTAAGCAAGGAAGCAAACTTTGTGCTTGAAAAGGTTTCAACATTTAAGTGTTACAAAGAAGACAACAAAAAGAGGAGAAAAAAAAAAATTAAACAATTCAACAATTATAAAATGACAGATCCCAATACTTCAGCTGGTAATAAGTGTATTTAAATGTAGGTATATAAGAATATACTATATTTATATAAGAAAAATATATTTCTATTTTAAAGGCGTATACTATACACAACTTCATAACATTTCCATCTTAACTAATGTTTTTTCAGACATAAAGCGCTGAAAATTAAAATCTCTGCAAAGCTGATAGATTCCTTAAAAGGTCAGAGGACTGATTTATGTTCTTAGGAGATTTGTTGCTGCTTTTTTTCTCTTCAGGATCTGAGCAAAGAAGTTTTGTCTGAAGAGTCAGAATACATTTCAAGTAGTATTTTGTATTTAGAGATTAATATTTCCCAATAGCCTTTGAATTTTTTTCTTTGGAAAATATGTATTTGGGAGTTCTCCTGAAAGTATAATTTCTGGGAAGTTTCTAGTTCTCTTACTAACATGTTCTGTAGGAAAAAAGAAGAAAACACCTCAAACAAATATGTTTCAAAATCTATAGCACTTTATAAATTCAGTGAAATATTTCTAAAACGTCTGGGACTTTTAGAGCAGATTCTTTTAGTGGGGGTGGAGAAGGGGGTCTATTTGTTTTGGGCTTTGTTTTGTTCTGCATTGTTTGTTTGCTGATTTTTTTTTCCATAAAATAAATAAAGAAAAACAACCCAAACCAGGATTGGTTTATGTTAAAAATATGTTATTAATTTGGAAATTGTGAACAGATTTCTATACAGCTGAGCACCACAATGATGAGATAAATAATGGTAGCTTATGAAAGAAGCCAAGTCTGAGATGCTTTGTGACTAATGGAAAGTTAATTTTGCTGGATTGAGAGGCAGTCTTCATGAAAGGTCAAGGGTAGCTTCCATATCTGGGAGTGCAGCAATAACCTTCCCCAATATACGCTCCTGAGATGTTCTTTATTTGCCTCATTCAGATAGTCAGCCCCAATACTTGTAGAATTAGAGAAGAATGAAACTGGCATAATAGCTGTGTCATTTCTTGAAATAACAGCAAATGAAACCCTATTTTTCTCCTTCTTTTCACATGAGTGCAGCCCAAATTGGGCCCTAATCTGGTCTATCAACACATAATTTTATGGGACTAGCTCAGACAATTTAAGACCTACTTTGACTATGCTTTTCCTCTGCTGAACATTGCAGCTTTTTCAGAACTTAAACCAGGAATACCTACAGACAGGAACTTAAAAAAAAAAATAATAAAAGAAATAGGGCTGGATAAATTATCCCAAGTTTTTGTCTGCTAGCAGGTTGAGGCTTTTTGACCAACAAATAGTCTTTACTTAACTATGGCAACACTGCAATTTTATAGCATTTCATCTTTGGCAATTAGTACTGTGTTTTGGCTTTAAGCTTTCCAGAGGTAACATTCATTTTTACAGTGAGAAGTAAAAGTGTATTTTCACTATTTTTCAAAATGTAGAAAGGAACAAGTTGGAGCAAAGTACATCTCCCAAAGGCATAATTTCCAGACAATTATTATAATTCATATTTAAAGAAAACATCACAAGGAAAAGTCTAATTTAAGGGAATTAAAGATAACTGCGAAGATGAACAACACATTAGACAGGAGGAGGAATCACAAAGGATGAAAAATCCAAAAGGACTTATGTCTTCATAGCCTTCTCCAAGGATGAAGAGCAAGATTGTTTCTCATTTGTTGACTGTCACTGTGACAGAGAAGTACCTTTTAAAGTTGAAGGAGGGCTTAACAAGAAAGGATTAAGACAAAACTCTAATTTAACAATATCTTCCTTTCTCACACACATGATTCATGTTCCTAATTAATGCCAATTAGAGTTGAACTCAGTACTATAGAGCAATTAATTTTTTATGGAATTGCAAAGAGTTATATCTAGGTGCATATAAGGACTTGCCTACTGCTTCTGAACAAGATTATGCTGAAAGGTAATTTTTTATTGTCAGTCTCAGCATTTCCTTCCCTAAGTGCATTTTCAGAAGAAACATATCATACTTATTCTGTGCTCACAATAGTATATAATTCTTATGCAAGAGTATTAAAACTTTATACAAACCCATGAATTCTGTTTTTATTAGCATGATGTGCATGTTCACATACAGAAATTTTTAGAATTTTTGATTCTTGGTAAGCTGAAAATCTGCCGGTGAAAATCTTTATCATAATTACTCATCTTTGGGTCAAAGTTGAGGTCTGTTCCTGAAATTGCTACACTGATCCAGGGCCTGAATATTGTACTTTAACTTGACTGAACTTTCATTCTCGGGAAACTACTGAAGAGATAACCAAAAAAAGGATGGAGGCTCTGTCTTCACAAGGAGTCAGATGGAGAAGACAAGGAGCAAAAAGTACAGGTTGGACCAAGAAATGTTTTAGCTCAATACAAGGAAGCCTTTTTCAATGAGAACATTCATTTACTGGGACAACTTTCTCAGCAGCATGGTAGAGTCCTCACTACTGGAAGTTTTCAAGATGTGATTGGGCAGGGTGCTAGAGAGATTCATTTAGATTCCTTTTACCATGGAATTTTGGACTAAATGATCTTTTGAAGTCCCTTCCAAACTGGGCTGTTCTGTGATTCTCTGGTTTTGTTAATTCCTACAGCTTATATTGCTTTAAATCTTGTGCTGTTAATGTTGAAATTATTCCCAGTTCTTTCCTTCTTGGGGTGTTGAGTCCAGTACACCATCTCCATGGCAGTCTGATCATGGCAATAAGGTAGTTGGTAGATATAGTTGAGAAACTCCTGGAATCAGCCAGAAACCACCTAGGCTCAAGCTGGTAATTCCTGTTGGGCTGCTCTTACACGTACATTTTTTATCAGCTTGTATTTGACACAGATTAGCCATGTCAGTCTGAAAAAAGTCCACACAGACAACTCCTCTGAGCCCTTTCAATATGCATGAGTGGAAAAGAACTGTATTTTTCAAGGTTGTGGAAAACATGACACAAATTGAGGTGTGAGTTCATAAATGCTTAGATGAGAGATTTCTCCACCTTGATGGCAATGGGAGGTAAATATAAATGTGCAAATTAGTTGGATGTGCTGACTCACATAGAAAATGAATTTTCAGACTGCACTTGAAAACATATCAATTAGGGATACATCTATTTTGTCAATTGCAGAAAAGTGGCATGAGAATATTTATGTCAGAGGAAAAATGTCAGTGAGACACCAGTGTAACTGCTTCAGTTTTGAATGATGAATCAAAAATATTATTTCAAAGATATTCCAAAAGAATGTGCAGGGATGGTCAAAAAGAATTGATCTGATAGAATCAGTGAATGAGCAATGAGATCTCAGGGAGGACATCATTGGCAAAGGAACCTGACTTAATAAAGAACAAGGTTCAGAGTTTTGGGTTACCAGAGACCTAGTAGAATACAAAGGGTAAACCTAACCTGAAAATAGTCGAGATAGATCTGGAAAAGAGAAAAGGTATTTAGTGCTACAACATATTCACCGCAACTGAGATGAAAATAATAATAATTTTAAAAGGCAGTAAAATGTGTGCCTTTTCCTTTTAAAGTAAAATAGACTACAATGTGTTTATGCATAGGTAGGTAAAGTAATAGGAGCAAAGCAGAGGTTAAAGAGAAGAATAGGGTAGTGGGTACTATTCCTCCACACATTAGGAACGCTTCCCAGTGGTGTAAATTACCATGCTGCTGTGAGTGTCAATGTTTTTCTCATCTTTTAATTGTCCCTAGGGACTTCTAAACTCATGAAGGCTTATGGCTGTGTAGGAAGCCACCTTTATTTGTCATGTCTATTTTGGTCTTAGCTGAATATGGGAATCTGATCAAGGAGTAAACAAGAATGTTTGAAAACACCATGATTAGAATTGCTGTATGTTACATAACACCTTTATTACATTCTGCGGGGCTGGGATTTTTTTTTTTTTTTTTTTTTTTGGATTTTTGTTGTTGTTGTTGTTGTTGTTGTTGTTGTTTTTCACGTCTAGTATGATTCATAGTTTGCTCCAGTGAATAAAAAACCAAACCAAAACAAAGAAACCAAATATACAGTCCACACAAAAGTGGATAAATCCTTTAAAGAAATGTATTTCAAGTGAGCCAGGTCAACTAGATACAGATACAATTTTCAGAATATATTGAGTACCACAAATGAGACCACAAGACTTAATATGGTATAGATATGCACAGTGCAACTAGAAAACAAGTTTATGGAGGCTTCTGTACCAAATTCACGTCCTGGACTGCATTAAGAGAAGCATGGCCAGAAGGTCAAGGGAGGGCATTCTCCCCCTCTTCTCCACTCTTATGAGATCCCACCTGGAGCACTGCATCCAGTTCTGGATCCCCTTTTAGAAGAAAGATATGGACATGCTGGAATGTGATCAAAGGGCCATGGGGATGATCAGAGGGCTGGAGCACCTCTCCTATGAAGACAGACTGATAGAGTTGGGGTTATTCAGTCTGGAGAAGAGACTCCAAGGAGAACATATCGTGGCCTTCCAGTATCTTAAATGGGCCTACAAGAAGGTTTCAATGTCTTTGGAGAAATTGAAAACCCACCTGGACATGTTCCTGTGTGACCTACACTAGGTGGTCCTGCTCTGGCAGAGGGATGAACTCGATGATCTTTCAAGGTTCTTTCCAACCCCTAACACACTGTGATTTCTGTGAAGAAAACTGGTGAGGGACTCTTTAGATCTTGGGTAGTGGTAGGAGTAGGGGGAATTGGTTAAAACTAGAGGCAGGTAGATTCAAATTAGATGTTAGGAAAATGTTCTCCACCTTGTGGGTGGTGAGACACTGGAACATGTTGCCTAGGGAAGTGGTCACTCATCCCTGGAAATTTTTAAGTCAATAGATATGATTTAAAAAGGAAACCATAGCTTTGATGAAATATAAGAGAAAAACAGCATTCCTTCTACCCTACACCAGAGTGAAGTGCCTGACTTGGGCTTCTCAGTAGCCACCTTCTAGGCAGTGGGGAGCTGCACGTGATCATCTTAATGCCCTCTACTCATTCCCTCTTACTGATTCTTTCTTGCATTGAAGGGCCCAAAGCTGGACATAAAATATTATTTGTCGTCTAACAAAAATCAGATCTGGCAACTCAGATTTATGGAAGGATAAGGCTTTTTAGAAGAGGAGCACTGCGTGCTTCAGTGACAAAATCTGTGTTAATTGTTCACTTTAATAACATTTATAAAAAGCCGGTACTGTAGAGAAATGTTACAAGAGAATGCCTATGATTTACTCATATTTTGCTTGTTCATATCAATCCAGTAATAATATGAGCACAAAGAACTTGATAAATACATATGTACATGTAAAATGATGTTTCTTCTTGTCTGGCAAAATGTTATTTCTACTTGACTTATCCAGAAAAGGAACTGAAGTGTTGAGCCACTTTGTTATATAGTTTTAACTATAATTACCTGTTTTTTAAAAATATGATTAATTTTAACTTCAAAGAATGCAACTGGATGTGATTAATTATATCTTAATATTCTAAATTGGTTTGTTTATAAAATGTATACATTTAAAAGCAGTTGTTATACACTCTTGGTTTTATCTTTATGAAATAGAAATAGGAAATACTTGATAAGAAAAATTCTTTCTAAAAAGATATGTATCCTGATTTCTCACTGTAAAGGGTGCTATTGCATGTACGTGAGATCAGACTCTGGTATCAGAGTGGTACAATGAATTTTTGAAAGCTACGTACGTGCGCATATTTGTGTATATATACATTTATGTATATTTGTA
This sequence comes from Heliangelus exortis, assembly GCF_036169615.1. Classification (NCBI taxonomy): domain Eukaryota; kingdom Metazoa; phylum Chordata; class Aves; order Apodiformes; family Trochilidae; genus Heliangelus; species Heliangelus exortis. The sequence continues at coordinate 23,298,371 of NC_092425.1, read as the reverse complement.
AACACTTATGTGTGTGGTTTGGAACCTCATATTAGAGATGAAATCAGTGGCTCGACACTTTCATTTTCATGTTCAACTTCCATAAATTCAGATACTTGAGGCAGAGAATTAATACAATTATCTACATGAGATAGTTTGCTTGCAAACAAAGAGTCCAGGGATTTTCAGTGAGAGAATATAAAATGCAGCAAGCCAGCAAATAGAATGCATCACAACATAATGCATTTGTGTATATACAGGTGGCAGTCCAGGCAGGAATGATGAGTTCCTCTGCATGGATGGCAGTCCTGAAAGGTCAACCAGCAGGGTGCTGTCTTTGGTGGCACTGTTTCAAATATACTATCTTCAGGGCAATGACATGACCTATTTCACAGCCCATGACAGGAACCATTCATCCTTTCATATACCTGGAATACAGCTGGATATGCCTTGTGTGTGATAAATGGAAATAAATTCCTGTTCTGAAAACAATTTCACAGTCAATCCAGGATCTGTGTTTAGAAACACACAGTTTCTTGAAAGAATTTCTTTGTACAGAATGGTTCTTCCAGTTGTAATGGTCAATATGAAGGAAACAAAAGGTTTGTATGAAAATGGAAAGAGAAGAGAGGAAGGAAATTCGTAAGGACTCTAAGGAGTAAGAAGAGATAAAAAGAGAGATGTAGGCAGAGGTAATGTTTAAAGAACCTGAGAGAGAAGTAGGTCTCTGAACTACTTTAGAAAAAAATTATTAATACAAGTAGCACACACAGAAGAAAGATCAGTGTTTGAACAGATAATTATCAAGGTAAGAAAACAAAGTAATATTCCTCTGGCATTTATCCTCTAGGACTACTTTTTTGTTGTTGATTCTTTTGTCCTTACTTGTTAAATAAAATATGGTGATATAAGCCTAAGCCATCTGTGCTATTTATCAACATTTCTCACTTGAAGAAAGGAAATTAAAAAGCAAAAAGTCTTTTCTGCCTTACCCTTGTAAGAACAAGTTCTTTGCCAACAGAATATGAAATCTGTGAAACATTTTGTCTGGCCAATATCTTTTTTAGATATTTGTGCTTTCCTTTATGTTGCATATAATTTGCTGTACTTAAGGCTGTATCAGAAAATATGAAAAAATATTAAGTGACATGTATAAATAAAACAGATGGTGTAGTTAAGATTCTTAACGTCATGTGTGTTTCACTTCACTGATATTTGAAAATAAGAAGAAAGATATGCCTCATCCTTCTTGCCCAACTGATAGCAAAAAAATTACTTCTTTAGTGTCATCAAAACATCTACAGTTGTAGCCCATATGTAGGACATGGAAGATCAATGCTTAGCTTTCACTTTGAAAGCTTCACAAAGTTTTCTGCTTCTGCAGTTATCTTCTAAAGTTATCTTTGGTTTTGTGAAATGAGACAAAGTCATCACCAAGACTGAGTGTTTATTGCTGATTTTCCCCTCAGGCTACCTAACAGATAGTGGTCTGGAGCTGAATCACGTCGGCTGTTGAATAGATGGAGTGGTGCCTGGCTGGATGCAACAGCAGCTTGAGAGTGTGAGACTGTGATTTACAGAAATAAAGGAAAAACTAATCTCCTCCCTAATACTGACTTTTACAGTCTAGCATTTTCAGACTGAGTATTGGAAGTTAGATACATATATCAAATAAACCTGGGAGTAAGCGTCTGCTCCCACCTTCCTTACCTTGAAGATAGATGGTACAGTGGCAGGACTTATTGTAACAGCAATCTCATCTAACCAGATGTGACACCTTCCTGTGGGCACCTGTGTGGGCTCTACTGTGAGCTTCTTTCAGAAAGGTGTGTATATGATACATCCCATCCCTCTGTGCTGCATTTCTCTCTTTTATAACCAGTGCAGAGTAGCAGTCACATTGCTTTGACTTGGTAGAAGGAATTACATGTTTCTCAATGTGAGCATTCTCTGGTATAGGAAACATCATTTTGTTGCTTTTCTGAATGCAGATCTACTCTAAAGTAAATACTCAGTATATCAAATAGTGTGATTATCATGTAATGTGGTATGTTCTACTTGCATTTAAAAATACTGTACTTTCATAGTTACTGAATTACTGGCTACTAAAGTAATATTTCACAAAATCACTTATAAAACAGCCACTAGGGAAGAGCAGAGAAAAATAAACCTCCAGATTCTGTTAGATACTGTGACCAACTTTAGTTTGCCAGCTCTCCTTATAATGTAATATCTAATACAGATCCTCTTCTCAAAAGAGTTTCAGAAATTATGTGCTGAGCCTACATACTGTGTCTCATCATCGCAACATATATTAAGAGACCTATGGATTTGTTACTGTCTTTCTACAGTGTATGTAAGCCATAAGCAGCACACTCAACTAATTAGAAACTAAGATTGCTGACATAACTGTATTTGGCTGGCAGATATGTATAAAAAATTAGCTCAAGTTCCTTTGAACCTAAGAGATGCTGATATTTTTTTCACATTTCAAGGCACAGAGAACAAATGTATTCAAACAGAATATACCTGTGTGGAACAGTACGGAAGGCACAATCCTTATATCAAATTCATCTTACCACTGATAATTCCTTTTTGCCTGATACTCACCTGAGTGTGAAAGATTTGTCTTGATACAATGGCAAGAGGTGGAGAGCTAGCCCAGAGGGGCCCTAAAGCTTTTGTAAGTATAAAAATTAGTTGTCTTTGCCTTCTTCTGCCACTTGAGACCCCTTCTTTGAACTGAGAAAGACATGTCTAGAGGTTAAAAGACATGCAACAGTGGACAAACTGAACTCCAGAATGGAAGGGTAATTTAAAATACATTTTATATTTCCCCTTTGGTGATCTGTTGCAAATAAATCTTGGTCGAATGGCTGCACTTGCACTAGCCTTGGGTATAAAAGATTAATAGATTTTTACAGAATCTGAAGCCAGAAGGTACCATCAGATCATGTAGCCTGTTTGTACAGATGCATATCTATATATATCTGTATATAATGTCCTTACATTTCAACAAGTAGCCCTTATATATGATCTGACAACTTATGTCAAACAGAAGCACATCTTCCAAAAAAAAAAAAAAAAGTCTAAACTTGATTGCAAGACATCTAGACTTGCTGCTGAAATTATATCAGTAATGTACATCAACAACTAACAAGTAGAGGTAATTTTTTTTCATTGGGTAGTGCTAATCTAATAGTATTGCAGTGGTTTCTACTAAAGGGCGTATTTCAACCTTTTTTTTTTTTTTTTTTTGAGAATATAGTTATTAGTGTTTTCAAGATGAAAACAAATTTATTTTACATTTCATTGACAGAACTAAAGCATGGCAAATAAACAATCTGCTATTTTTGTAGAGCAGAGAAAAAATTCTAATTAAAATGACTGTTCAGTCTAGACTAGGTTGTAAGGAAAAACAATATATTTTTGAAACATTTATCATGAAAGCTATTTCCTAGTAGGTCTTGTTAATTAGCCAGACACTTTTAAAAATAGGCACTTTTCATTTCCTCGCTCCAATTTTAATTTATCAGCTTTCAATTGCATTAAAATCAATAATGGCTTGCACTCCTTGCTTGTATATCTCCAACTCCATATTTGTCTTACATTAAAATAATTTTATTTGAATGGGTCAGTTTTTCAAACGAGCCATGTTATTGTACAGTTAACTGCTTTCACAAAGAACTTCAGTTCTATGTTGGTTTCTCATCAGCAGTGACTTTTAAGTTCTGACACGCAATGTTTTCAGTTCTTTTACATTTGATCCATTATTGGAATCTCCATTCTTGGAGATACATTTAAACCATCTGGACATGATCCTGGGAAACTCTCTCTAGGCTGCCCTGATTGAACAGTGTGACTGGACATGATAGCCTCGAGAAGTCCCTTGCAACCCATAGATTCCATAACTCTGATTTTATTCTGAAAATAAACTAGATTACTAGAACTCAGTTTTAATTAAAAACCTTAGTCAAGTCAAAAAATGTCATACAGAAATATCTCTGCATTAATTTAATCAAGAAAACTCATACTCTGTTCACTTTTGGATTTTTCAAGATTGCTTAAAATAAATTGACTGTAGGCTATAAAACTCTGAAGCCATCTCTTCTCAGACGTAAGTGTTCCTTAGATCTTTACAGATTATTGAATGCAATATTCTGCTGTTTTTTTTTTTTTAGTAATAGTCCTGTTCTTTTCCATCTTTGCCAAATAAATAGACATGCCCCGAAGAGTTAATCCAATCTTTCCACTTCTTTGAAAATAGAGCACAGAATAATTATTCGAGATTCTGCATTAGTCATTAATTTTACCAACTCTTTTTTTCATAGACCAATAGTTACTGTTAAAATTCTTTAGCTTCTAATTGACACATTAAAAATATTTCTTTTCCTTAGCCTTATCTTAAATACATTTTCCGTAGATTCAGAATCTTTAATAAATTCTATGCATGACACAGAATTATACCATTTGCAATTAATTTTCCCATTATTACATGCAGCTGTTTTTCTTTTCCCTAAATAACTGTCTTGAATTCATCTCTGAATTAAGATGGATGTTCAGCTTAAGTGATGGTCTTTCTTAATTGGGAAATTTTACCTTTTCTGTTGTCAGTGTAAAACCATACATGTTAAGACAAACACAATAAAAATATATCTTACTTTTTATTTAATTTTTCCTTGCTATATGTCAATAGTTCAAATATATAAATTGAACAAGGTACGAACACCTTTCATCTGTGTTGTAATATAGAATGTGTACATTCATTTTTATATTATTTCTTTCAATACAATATTCATGCTCTGTTAAATACAGTGATACTCTTAAATTAGCAACATATAAACTTCCACTTTCCTTATCAAGGATGGGCAGAACTTTCTTTACAAGGTATTAGAATGTACACTGCCAGGGCTTTACTGGGAAAGGTTAGAACTGGAGAATATGAAATGCCTAAAGGTCTTCAGCAGTACCAAAACACTGGGCTGCATAGAGGAGGATAATCACCTGCATACTGGAACACCAAGCATCTTCTACATCACCATCATCATCAATAAAAACAATTTTCATAAAATATTTTCGTATGAAATAATATCTACTTATCTTCTGGCCAGTTGTAGAGTATATATGGTGAACTGCTGACTGATGAGTACATAAAATAATTTGAAAACTTTGCTAGGAACATTGTTCTCTGATTACTTGTACCACTTAACTCAAGCAGTTTGGACTATCAGCACATAGGATACAATAGTGTCCATCTCATATCTATTCACATAGGAAAAGTTCTGTATAGATTTTGTTAAGAAAAAACTTGCAATATAAATCATAAGTGCTTACAATATGATTTTTTTTTCTCAAGTCAATGCATTACAAGTTGTTTCTTTGGCTAATCCTCTACTGAATATTTTCTTTCCATTCAGTGTATATTAATGAGATAGCTCTCAGTTACTGCAACAAATTTGTCTGATGTCTACTCTACTTATGCATATATTTATGAATATATGAAACTCAGAGAAGGAATGTAATTTAAAAATACCAATGCGGGCACAACTTAAAGGTCTTGTATAATTAAACAAATATTACTAGCTTTTTGTATTTAAAAGAGATTTGCTATTATGTGGCAATAGGATGTTTGCTGATAGTACTCAAAATACATTTTAGAAATCCCATCATTTAATTCTACTAAAAACACTTTTGATTGCTGTGTCAAGTGCAGCTGAGTAATTTCTTATTTAATTCTGAAGCTTTCCTTTTCCCATCCTTCCATATCTATCTCCTTGTGTTAACAGATTATCAGGGATTTCAGCTATCAGGAGATTGTTTATTCAAGAACAGAGAAAATGAAAGATGTGTGTAGTGCTTTTCAAAGGGGTAGTGCTGGTAATAATCTAATAGCAAAGACAGTGAATGAGTGAGTTTTGCCTGGCTGGATCAGATTCAGCTGTCAAGTCACAGAGATGATATTTTCATTCAGAATATAAAAGTAACTTTGTGTTCCACTTCACTTCTTGGAATCAGTCATCTTGATACCCTCTGGGTAGTCTCTGAGGCAGTAAGGCTGGATGTGCATTTGCAAATGGATTCTCAGCTCTCAGCTGATGATCTGAGATGAACTAGTCTGATGGATTTAAAATCACCAGTGGGCTGCAGTGCCCCACAGGTGGAACTGAACTGTCAAGTTTCTGCCCTGATGAAGGTTATTGGCTTCTAGTGTGCCAGAACATGTAGTTCCAGCCTCAAAGGGAGGCTGGAATCAAATAAAAGGAAAAGACAAAAGGGTAAGCAAGAGGTGCAGCTTACCAGGATGTGGTCTATACACTAACTAGTACAATATTTCAATGAAATTACAATATGGTAAGGATCAGGTTTAAAATGTTGTTTCTTTGCAAAGAGTGACAAGCAGCTCTGTGAAGGCCAGTCTTCAATGCCACAAAAGTTTTCACAACAGGTTATAGTCCTCTGAATGTGAAAGAATTTTGAGCTCTCACTGGAAAAAATAAAATAAATTTAAACTTCTATTTCTCTCTGACTGTGCATGCCTATTAAGAACATTCAGTAATGGTTTTCAGTAAAACCTGAATTTGAATTCCTCCAGGAATTAGTTGCATCATTAGTTGCATTTGTTGACATATATATAAACTTAAATGTATTTATTAATGAATAAACCAATATTTGATATAAAAGGTACTTTAAAAAGAGGCATGCAGTTTAGCTTATGCATGAAAAAGACCAGGATGCAGTAATTGTATCCCAGCTGACACAAGCTAATGTATCAAAATAAGCAGTTTTAGAAGTAACTCTAATATTAGCCACTGACAAAAAGTGCACCTGATAAATATGAATTATTTTTCTAGATGTTTTTGTGGCATGGGAGCTTATAAATTTGTGGTTTTATTTGAGGCAAAATATTACAATGCCTTCAAGTACTAAAGTTAAAAGTACATTTTTTATATTTAATTTTGAATCATAACTAATTTGTTTTAAAATTATAACTTTGCCCAATTGAAATGCAAGTTTAGTTTAGATTTAAATTTAAATACTTTGAAGGCTGTGTGTTTTTCACTAATACGTTGATTATATAACATATCTAAAATGGAGGACACTGAAGAATTAGTTTCTTTAAGCTCTACACATAATATAACTCAATCTGTCAGCTCTGTTTCATCATGCAGTTATACTATATATAACTGATTAATGGGATTAAAATACAGAAATCTTAGAGGGTCAATAGCTATTATTTGCATTAGTTTACAGATTGTAGCAAGAACTTTGGTTTTTTGGCCAAGGGATACAAGTCCACAAAAACTTCCATAATAGCCTGCATTCACTGGCAGTATTAGAGCTAACATCATCCCTGGTATGTGCTTATCAGCTTCATCACTTTGAGTGGCACCTTGACATTTATAGCTGCTGGATGCCAGCTGCATGAGGTTATAAGCCTAAAACAGCTGTTTATACCAACGTTGTTTTTCTGTGCCTAAGAAGCAAGCCTCGAGCAGTCAAACTGAAGGAAGCATTTTCTTCTTCTACGAACAAAACTGTTGAAGAAGATTAATTTTACCTGCACTCCAGTCTTCAGTGTGATGAAATCAGTGGAATGTTAAGTAGCTTAGAAAATAAGTTGTTTGCTGATTGTCACAGGGAAAAAAAACCAAACAAAAAGCAACAGAACGGATACACGATGATTTCAGTCATTTAAACACTGTAATCTGACAGTCTGATCTGTTTGCTGCAGTAACAGATGAAGAATTACAGAAGACAGTGCATTAAATGACACAAATCTATTCATGCTCACATACAGACCAGTTCTGATTTGTCACTGATGATCTCTGTTTGCATTAAGGTATCTAACCATTTGGAGACCAAACAATTCAAAAGATAATTTATTCATTAAGCAATTTGTTAACAATTATGGTCCATTTGAATATCTCCTACATAATCTGTGCCAACATTTAAATTTATCATTGTAAAAAAACCTGACAACAAAAGTGACCTTATGCAGGTTTTCTTTTTTTTTTTTTTTTTTTTTTCTGAAATATATAATTTATTGTAATGACAAATATGAAGCCCTAGCTAATATCTGTAGTTTGCTAAATAAATCTTTCTTAATTTAGTTATCTGTAGCTAAAATGAAATCTTCTAAGGAATTTAAATTAAAGTTACCATGGTTCCATGGTATTCCCTTCATTATAATGCAAATGAAATAAATTGGACTTAAATGTCATAACACCATCAAACTGTTCAGGGATCATACTTGCCCTTTTTGATCACTTGCTTCAGCAGGGTCTCAATGGTCCCTTTGAGACTGATTATACTGAAGAAAAACATATGCATAAAACATCCATGCCTGCTGCATAATATCCATATCTCTCTCCTACCAGGTGCTCACTTACTGGTTTCTTTTATTTTTTTTGTGATTGAAGTTACTTTTCTGTAAAATATTTAGAATCATAGGCTATTGTGATGGCATAAAAATACCCCAACCTAAAGCAGAGCAACAGACTACAAAATTAATAAAAAGGAGTTTGCTGGTTTTTTCCCTAACAAACACCTATTTGCTTGGAGGAATAAATGTAATTTCTAATTAATTATTTCTACCCTGGCCTTTCTCATATAACTAGACATGAATTTTTAAGGAATTATGCTTTCACATAATAATCAGTAAATATCCTGGAAATTTTTTATGATTTCTACTTATGAGCAAATGTATATTGAATTTTTTTTTAAAGTTTTGATTGTCAGTATCTACATATTTCAAAGTTCTTTGCTTCATTTTGAATTTTTATATATATAGAGAAGAAGAGACAATCTTCAAAAGAAGAGGAAATTGTTTTCCTCTTTTCCTCTTGGCCGAAATATAATTTGTTCCTGTGATTTTTTTTGACACATACATTCATAAACATGAAAATGTCTATAATGGAATTATTGGATTATGGAATTATGGAAATGCCATACAGTAACTTTCTTGAAATATGTCAATAAAAGTGACATAAACTCATTTTTACAATAGTCTATCTAAAGGGCCACCTATGAAGTATTTTTTCTCATACACATAATTTCCTAAGATCACATCTCTTGCATTGAGACATCGTATTGAAGTGCAGTGCTGTTACTGCTTCCTTGGTAAGCAGTAAAAAATTATAGAAATGTTCCATTCTCTCACATTTATGCATTTACATTTGTGTTCCTAGAAAGACCAGGAAACAGAGAAAGCAAACTTTCAGAAAAACAAAACCAGAAAAACCCTAGAAGATAAAAATGCAAAAACTATTTGTCGTCCTGTTCTGTGCCCAATCTTTTCCTTTAATGCTGTTCATTTAGAGACTTGTTGCATGCTATTACTGTTTGCCCAGAGGACTTCAGCTTTAAGGATGTCTCTCTATAACCCATTTACTTGATTTAGTTCATACTGGTATAAATAGGAGAATGGAAAAAAGAAAAGTGTTAAATGAAAACCAGTATTTTATATATATATATATATATATATATATAATATATATATATATATATATATTTGTATATATATATATATCTGTACATACACATTTTTATTTAAGTAACTATTTCTCCTGGATAATTTCAAGTATTTCATTCCTAAGCATTCATTTATAGTTTGAAAATTCACCAAAAAAAAATGGACTACAAACTTCTTCTGAGTGATTTCTGTTTAATTTACTGAAAAAAACACAGGTTTTACCATTTCCAGTCTTAAGAGTCAATAAATCCATATTTTTATTTCACCTCATTCATCTTGATGAAAAAGAACTAGAAGAAAAATACATCCTCAATGGCAAAATAATGTCTTACTATTTGATTACTGTTCTATAGTATCACTTCTGGCTGTTTGGAGAATGTAATTTATTCAACTGATGTCAGTTTCTGGCTCAAACACAGTGTGACATTATTGAGTTTGTTGATTATCATGATGATGATAGGATTTGGTGGTATATGTAGCAGACTATATTGCTTTAAATTTTCAACTGTGTTGACCATGAACAAATGTTTACCCAAGAAGCTTAATACACAGAAAAAAAATAATTACCTAATTGTGAAAGCAATGAGACTGCTTTGTGAAACTTTTAATTTTTTCTTTTCCTTTTTCTCCTCACTGCTTTCTGATACCTATTTCTTTTTTTGTCTCTTGAAATTTATTTCACATAAAGAATGTAGTCCAGAAGAATGATACATACAAAAGACAATGTTCAAGAATTATTTTTTCCTTCTGTGGCAGAATTGCTTTTTCAAATTCATCCCTACTGAGACTATTTAAGTGAGTGGAATAGCACCATATGCACCTTTAGGTGTATTTAATGAAGAAAGGGTAAAATAGATCTTTTCCTTATTGCTGTTCATTTCTTCTGTTTATAAGAAAAGGCATCTAATCTAAGTGTCTCTTTTCCAGGTTTGGAATCAGTACAGCCACTCTGGTATTACGTTCTGGTCAGGTTCAACACAAACCCAATTACAGCTAACCCCCAAGGTTTTTGAAAACCCATAGGATTAGTGGGAGCCTTAATAAGCTGCCTGACTTTTAGTCCACTATTTATCCATAGTAACTGATGGGGGCAAGGAGAGAAGACAGCAATCTTTTAGAAAGTTCTCAATACTTGGAATTTGTCCTATATCAAATTAGAGCATGGGAGTTACCAGGAACATCTAACAATGGGTTTTTTCACTGGCATGAGCTTAATTATTTCACTAGGTTACATCTCCTCAGTGGGAATTAGGACTGGCTACAGATGAGAAAAGTTGCTGCAGCAGGAACTCACTCTTATGAAAAGATTTATGAAACAGTACTGAATGTGAATTATTGCAATGGCATTTTTCATCATTTCCACAGGATTTTATGCTGAAAGAGAATAGTAAGAAAAGCCTCCAAAATTTTCCTAGGAAATCCGACATTGGGAAAAACTTCATAATACATAATTACTTTAACATTCTTCTTTTAAAAGAAGTATTTTGACAGTCACAGCAGTGAAGGCTGTTTGTTGGACTGCATTATCAAAAGTGTAGCTAATGGGCTGATGGGAGTGGCTACTTTATAAGGCATTCATTTTGCCCTAATTATTTTGGCTTCATAATATACCTCTACTTAAGTGGTGGAGTGTGCTCGGTAGATGTTTTATCATGTGCTCTCGCTTAACAAGCCATAATTAATTGTACCCTATAACAATCAGTTCTTTACGTAGGTTTTTGGCTGTTTTTATAAATATTCTGGATGCACATAGTATATAGCAAATTTTAAAAATGTGTAACATATATCAAGATACATGTAACATATATTATAAATAAATTATGCTTATATCAAACACACAGCTTGTGCACTAACATTAATTGTGCTGACCAAGATTTATCACTACACATGCTAGTTGTAGTGAAATGAGGCAACCAGGTGGCACTAATTGCCAGGTAGTGGGCATGAGCTTGTGTTAAGCCCACCTGTGCCTGATTAGGGCAGGCCCCTACTGCGCATGAGCAGGATTAGGGGGCCAATAAAGCTCACACCTGAGGAAGCCAGAGGGGAGGCCATTTTTGGAGCAGCAGCACCAATCCAGGCTGGTCAGCCCTGAGAGCATTAGACTCAGAGCACTATTCCTGAGTTTCTCCTGGAACACCTGGTTGGACCTTGGAGCGCTGTGCCCTAAAAGAGGTTCATCTTGCTATATCTGGTGGAGAACGCGGGCAAAGACCTCAATCTAACCCGTGATGAATCAGGAGAAAAGGAGCTAATCCGGTGCAAACCAGCATTAGCAGAAAACCCAAGGAGTCAGGTAAGAAGATCCACTACCTGGCAATTAGTGCCACCTGGTTGCCTCATTTCACTACACTAGTATTTATGTCCCAAAATTAGTTTAAAATATTCATGTCTGATCCGTGTGCTTTCAATATAAAATCCATGGTGTGCAGTAATGTTGGTTGAATATGTATTACTATGTTTCTCATGTTTTGAAATGGGCTTACCTGAATACAGAAACTTTCCCTGCAAGTGCCACAGAAAATTAATTCACACAGCCTTTAAAACTGTACCAGTAGTATTAAATTTCAGTGTATAGGTGTAAGAAAAAAAGTTAAGTGTTTTAGCCTATGACCTGCAAATTTTACTCCATAATCTGTAGTAAAGATCAGTTTTCTTACCCAATCTATGAAATTGTATTAAGTCTTGTTCAAGATATCTCAACTGATGGACTATCTACCATTTCTGATGGATTATTCTGTACCTTAACAAAAATAATTTGACAGGATATTTTTTTTGTAAGCTGTTGCTTTTCGTCTTGCCTGAGGCAGTTGCAGAGTTGGAGCTTCTGAAAATTAGGTGGTGTTTTCACAATGCTCTATAAAAAAAGAATCCATGCATACCTGTCATCATACCCAATTGGTTTTATTTTTGCTCTTTACTTAATTCCTTTTTCATTTCCCAAAATGTATACATGCTGACCTGTTCACATTGTGGTGCTTCCTTTCTGAGGAAAGAGTGGCCATTCCATTTCCATTTGGAAATCTAAAAACTTTCTATTTATAAAAATAAGTATTTGTTTGTACCATGTTAAATATGGCTGAGAAGAGTCCTTCTGTTTCAGCAACATTATTTTGCCAACTCTATTACAGTCCATTGAATATGATCAAGATGGGAAACTATGGAAAACTTTTATATATGAATATTGTTTTTCCTCAGATGAGGATATTTTGTATAAAGTAGTGACAGTTTTGCACTGCGGGTGCAAAGGAATAGGAAAGGAAGACTGATCACTTTTTGGGCAGTAGAAATATGAAGAACTACTGGTCCATATGTAAAATAGACTTGCAGGCCAATATAGAGAGAAGAGATCAAACAAAACCAGTTGACCCAGTATGATATGTTGAGGCTCAATATTTTATTTATTTGTTTTTTACTTTGGGAATATGTGCTTGAAGGATTAAAAGTGGGAAGAGCTATAATTTACCGTTTAGGAAAGTCTATAGAGTTTCCCTGAGGCTTGTATATCAATTCACTTGTCAAGTACTTCCAGTTCCCACTTCAAGTAGCGTGCACAAAAATAATGCTCACAGAGCTGTTTCCCAGTATTTTATTAAATAAAACAAAAAGTTACAAACAAACAACAAAAAGAAATCTGTGCAAACCTGATTGCTACTGTCAGCTTTTGTTAGAAATGACATTTTTTGTGTTAATGGTGGAGCTACATACATACTAGATGAAATTTAGCCATTTCTTCAAAAAGAATCAATCCATACAAGTTTTTACACTTTCCTTTACACAAGATATAATTTCAAAATAAAGATGTAGTTCCCCTCTCTAAACTAACCTATGTAATAGAAACCCATGAAACTACAGGCTAAATGTTGGCTCTAGAGTTCTTTGAAAACCTCTCCCTTTCACCTTCCTCACTATCTACTCAGTGTCATGCTTTCCTTTTCTATCTACTTATTTGTTGTCCTGGCTTCTGAAATGTTTTGAAGTAAATTTGTGCAATGTGCTACACAAAAGGAGCTGAAGAAGGATGTTATTCCCCACTAGATTTAGATCTGGTGTAGAAAATGGACAAATCTCTCAAATTCCTCTAGACACATGGTTCACAGTAAAATGTTTTATGACTGTAAATATCAATCACAGATGCAGTAAGCATTTTTTCCCCCTAATCCAGATTTTTCTAATTCAAAAGCTGTTTACCAAGGGTAAATACATCATTCTGTTTCCCCTTCAATATTTCCACATTTTGGTTTTCAGTGTTGCTCCCAAGCTTCTTTGTTTAAAAAGATACTTGCTGGAACAGCACACTGTCTTTATTGCACACAAGGTAAACATATAAGGGTTATGAAGTTCAGCTGAAGTGACTCAATCTGATATACATTAGGGGAAAGCAATAATAAAACCAGCATTAATACATGACTTGTAACCACACAGCTGGTTATGGCAATTCTTAAACTTATGCTTAAAAATCAAACAAATGCAATTCCTAAGATTGGTATTAGATTATTAAAGTGATTAAAGAGGATTTAAAATGCTATTCTTTTTTTTTTTTGAGTGGTTGGCCTGTTATGTGGTTCTTCACATCCTTCAAAAAAAGATATAATTTAAACCTACAGCCAAAATCTTGTTTTGTTTTAAATTTTCATTTCTGATACCTGTGCTAATTTCAAAACAAATGGCAGAAGCTTAGTTTTCAACAAGATTGAAGAAAACCTACCTGTAGGTTTTGTATCTAGCACAAAATACCCAGAGGTTTCATTCTGCATAAGATGCACCTGAAGCATTTTAAGTTAAATTTTTAATAGAATAGGGTGCTCTCTAAATAAGTCTTTAACTTGTTGCCTTGAGAATACTGGAAGCAGAGTCTGCTGAATGAGAGTTCTTCATCCTGCATAAAGTCCTCCTCATAGTGAAGTTGCCTTTTTATTTAGAGTACTTTAATGGTTAAGTTTTACTTCTCTCTTATATGTGTACGATATATATAATTTTTTTGAAGCAGGTTTAAATTTACCCATGTGGAGTGTGTATCTTCTTGGCCCAGAGATGCAATCTCTCCCAGACAATCTTTTGCTTGTGCCTTCTGTCTTCCAAGGAGGGGAAAAAAATTGCTGCTGCAGTTGCTTTCCTCTCAGAGCAAACACAGCTGCTCCCTGTCCTGAGGCTGGAGGCAAGTGCTGGGTGGGGTGTGCTGGAAAGGTTGATGTGCCCTGTGTGAGCAGGACTGGAAGGAAGTAAGAAGAGTAACCCTTTGGAAGTAGTTGCTCTTCATCGGGAGGAAGGGCTGTTCAGACTGAGCCACAACAGGTTTTATACAGACTCACTGTGCTAATTTTCATTCTCAAATAGAAACAAAGCAAAATCTATTTGAAAGAAAAAGAGCTGCTCTCTTCTGATGGATAACTCCAATGAGTCCTCTAATTAGAAGTATATATGTACTGCTCTTGTTTCTAATTCTCAACTCTTTAATTTCTTCACTGAGATTTAGTCTCATTTCACTAAGAGTTCACTTTATTTTTTATACTTTTTCACTTAAAGATGTGTCCCTTCTCTTGCCAGGTCTCTAGCATTTTCACAATTGTAAATCTGATGTTACAAATAAGAGAATAGGCCCTCAGGTTAGCAATAAAGGACAAGATTAGTGCAATATAGTGAAACAAAAGCATATACCTCATTTAAACATGAGAAGTTTTATCCATTTATGTAGCCATATAAAAATACATGTTTCTGCCATGGAAAATATATGCATACTTTTGCATTCACACATATATGCTTCTAAATATTTTTTCTGTAATTTTCATGTTATTATTTTTTTCAGCATTCATTCTCTGAACTTTTGCTGTTCCAGAATAATTTGCTTCAGACAAATTTTTGCTGGAATATTCATTAATTTTCTTTCTCTGGAGAAAGTGAAACAAGTTTTTTAAATAGAGGTGATGGATACAGACCTGGACTCCTTTAAATTATTGTAACATAGGCAGTAAAGTTTGCAGAGCCAAGAGAAAAAACAGCTGCTAAAACTGGGAGGAATGTAGAGAATATGGAAGTAAACAGATGCTTAAAGAAGGAAAAGTGGAATTTAAAGTAGGACTAGTCTGAACTTTCAGTGGCACTGCTCAGAGTTGTGATGTAGTTCAGCTGTGATGGGAACCTGTGTAAGCACAAAACAGCTTGCAAGACAAATTATTTTCTTCAGTGTTGAGCACAGAAAACTCTGGCCCAGAGATAGTTCCTTTAAAATCACATAACAATTTCTCTAATTTCTTTCCCTTGTTTGTTTGGTTTTTTGTTTGTTTGTTAGGTTTAAATCTGATTATTTCATTTTAGTTCCAACAATTTATGAAATATGTGATCAATACGTGTCATCCTAGAAAAAGGATCTTAAGGTAGACATATATAATATAGTATATTTATATAGTATTATAGCTAAAGAAAGTACTTAATGTGAGGTGTACAGATTGAAACCATTCAGTGAATATTTGGACTAAAAGATTTTTTTAAGCCTAGCATTAAGTTGTTGATATAGTTACTTTCTTTCAGGGAATGCGTATGCAACTTCTTGGTATAGTGTAAAAGCATGGCACCGTCAATCAATTCACATAAATCAACACCACGTGGTTTACTTTGGTGAATTCTGTACAGATGAATATATGCTGCTTCACTTATTGTGTATATAATTTTCAAATCAAACTAAAAACTCATGAGAATGATTTTAAAAATAACAAAAAAATAATGAAGGAATCATATACCTAGACAAGACATCAAAGATAACTTAAATTTTAAAAATAGAGTATTTTGTAATAATAGAGAAGATTTACAGGAAAATGAAAAATATAAAATGAAAAGTGAAAGATAAGATGAAAAAATTGCCTTGATTTTAACTGTGAAAAACAGACAGGACTTGGGAAAATCAACAACAGGTCAATCCATGATACACGCAGAAATCTTTTCCAGAAAAACATCTAAAAGGAGTTTGACCTATTTATTTATAGCTCAAATTTTAAATAACTGTGTAGTCTACATACTCACATGATTGCTTGGGTACAGCCAAGCCAAATTTAGTTCTGGAAATTTCACATTCACCGAAATATTTTGAGATTTCCAAGCCGTATCATATCAATACAATGATGGTGTTCCAGCTTTGTAGCAGAACAGTTCAATGAACTCTTAAGGTTTAGTACTTGCCAGGAGAGAAGGAAAAAAAAAAACAAACAACAAAACAAAAAACAAGAGACCCACAAATGCAAAAAATCTTTACTGATATTTGCTTACACTGCTGAAATACAAAAGTCAACAAAAAAGGTAGATCAAAAATATGGAGAAATAATACAGAATACACTGCTTTTGCTAAAACCAATTTTTTTTTTTTTTTTTCAGAAAACACTATCTTTTATAAAAAATTTTGTTAGCTGTGAGGTCATGCTCTGATTCTTGAAAATATTGTGGATTGTTCCTCATATTGATTTGCAATATAGTAACTTCTTGGTTTGTGTGTTCTTGGAAGGCACCAAAACTACACATTTAGCATCCCAGTCCTTGTTAAAAAACTTCTCTCTAAAAAAACACTCTTTGTAGTGTGTTTGACACACTACAAATACAAAATAAAAACAACAAAAAAATCACAGGAGAGGGAGGGAGCCACCCATACCTTTTAAGTAGAGAAATGATTCCTTATTTTCTAAAAATTATCTATGTCTAAAAATTATCTATGTCTAAAAATTTCTATGTCTTTATTTTACACTTTTTTCAAATTAAGGATTGAACCCCAACCCCTGAATGTTCTGCTTTGTTTCTGTTGTCGTTAATTCTGAAATCCCAGGAACCAATGAGGCAGCATCTTAATTTCAAATTATGAGCTACTCCAAATGATTCTTTCCTTAAAGCCTGTCCAAATAACTTTTCTCTGTATGTATTTTAGGCTGTAAATTCTGAGGAGCAAGAACTGTGCATTTTTCAGACATCTATTATGGGAATCTCTGAAGCTTTTACTAAACACAAATGATATGAGGAGGCAGTACAGAAATATAGATACAATCTATACAGATACATCCACCATGAGCCTCCTTTTATCAAACAGAGGCTATTTTAGGAAGTGATTCTTCATCTTCCTGGAAGGACTTGTAAGAATATTTCCTGTGAAAATTCAAGGATTCAATATACCAGAAACCTCTTTCGTGTTGGACATTTGCTGAAAAGCATCTTTTGAACTAAAATAACCAAGTAAAAGGGAGTTATGAATAATTTTATATACATGTAGATAAATTGCTCACAGCTTTAATTTTGCATAAATATATATTTTTGTCAAAGAAGTGAAAAAAAAAAAAAAAGACAATGTCATTAGAATTCTTTTGAGAAAATATTCTAGTCCAAATGAAACTGTTCATCCTTCTCAAATTTGGAAGGGACATTTGTGACAAAATATGACCAGAAATGAAGGCAATATAAGGCATGAAAAGTTCGGTTCACATGAGCGAAGAGAATCCTCAAAAATATTTCACTTTAAGGGTATAGCTACCCTTTAACCTGTGCTCCCGTGTCCCAGAAAACTGAAGCAGAAAGAAGCAAATGAAAATCTGCTTTTCTGCAACAGTAAGAATATTTTCAGCAA
This sequence comes from Heliangelus exortis, assembly GCF_036169615.1. NCBI lineage: Eukaryota > Metazoa > Chordata > Aves > Apodiformes > Trochilidae > Heliangelus > Heliangelus exortis. The sequence goes on along the minus strand of NC_092425.1, from coordinate 23,280,324 downwards.
AGTGGAGGGTTTTTGCATAGAGTATCAAACCAAATTAATCAGAACAATAGGGGTCTCAGTATACTGTGTGTCTAAAGATACAGTGTAATGATTGATAGAGCTGCATTCAGGTTATTGCAACTTTCAGTGATCACTGTTTTATCTGTAATGCACTTTTTTGTATGTGTGTCCACGCACAATGGTGAGAACCAAAGCTAGACAGACGTAGACAGCAAAATGCTCTTTGGTTGCAAATCTGTGAAAAGATAAGACTAAGTGATGTATTAGTTCAAATTTATCATTAAAATTGAGAACACTTGCATCTTACTTTCCTTTCAATAGATAGATGGTATGTTGTACATCTTCCAGAGAAAGTACCATGATGCTCATGGCTCAGCTACCAGCTGAGTCTTCTGGGGTTGATTGATTGAGCTGTCATTAATGAGACAGCAACTGGCACCTTCAGTAAAGTGGAAATCATGTAAATCTTGAGTAGTCTGACGTCAGATGTCCTCCAAATGAGGTTGAACATGTTACTGATAATTCACCCGTAGACAGCAATATATTCAACATGGCAGAGAGAAATAGTCCTATTATCAATGAGGTATCAAAAATGTTTAGGGTGCAAAAAAGAATTTTGAGACTAATTAATTAAAATAAACCTCTTTCAAAAAGATTTTTAAGCCAAGTTGTAAACCAATATATTTGTTTTAAAATTATGAAATTGTCCTTCTTACTTAAAATAATCCAGGTTTTCCACAGTGTTAATATATTTTCAGACTTAGCACTTAGGTTGAATGTTTTTTAATCTTTAACTCTATTGATTTTTATTTGGACAGTAAACTAATTTTTATTATTGAAATATATGCTACTATATTCTAAATCTAGAATGAGATCCCCCTCCTAAATCCCTTGCTTTATTTTATGATAATTATTTTTTTTTTATGTTTGAATGTATCCAGACTTGTAGCTGTTATTTTAAAAATATAGATCTGCTGTCTTTGAACATATTTTCCCTCTTTTGGTTATTTCCAAGGCCTTTTTTGGCTGTGCTGTCTCATAATTGGATTAGTCACAAAAATTACATGTTACTGGAATTTTATTGACTTCCATGTAATGTGTAGGCTATGGCTTGCTGAAATGTTTGTTTTTAATAAAGCAGAGGAATATTTAATTTCTTTGAAGACAATACTTCTTTTAATAAGACCCAGAGTGAGAAGTGTTGAATGTTTGATACTGGATATTTTTCTAAATTAAGGAGTATGAAAATCAACAGATTATATCATGGAAGTCCTTTTCACTGGAACTTGAGATGTAAGTCAATGGTAATTGCTTTTGTTTCCTTACTAGTGACCTCAGAATTTTTAGGAGAGAGGTGTTTTTAAAGAGATATGGTGTGTGTGTCTTTTTGTTTGTTGGGTTTGCTTGTTTGGCTGTTGTTTTTATTGTCATTTTGTGGTAAATGACAGTTCCTGTGTCTAGGTGTTTAGTCTTGTCAAGCAGTGTTCTCTGAGACGCCCCAATACTTCCTGCTAAAAGAGAAAGTGAGAAAGTTAAAGGCAAGAGCTTAGGATTTCTCTCAGTCACTACTAAGTCTAAGGTGTCATGTCAAGTGCCTAGACCAGCAATATTCATTTGCATTGTGCTTGCTTATTTATTCCTGCGACCATCCCAGTGGATGGGTGCTGTGCTCTGTGGTGCTTTAGTAATGGGGCTATTACAGACACTGTGCTGAGTTCAAGGAACTAATTTACCTGAATGATTGCACTGGCAATCCAGAGCAAATTTGCTTTCTGACAAAAAAATGCCAGCCAAGCTTCTGTAATACCTTTCATGGGAACTCATACTCTCTATTTTTGTGAAGAAATGCCACAGATAAAATCACTTTTCCAGTGTGAACTGGAGTTAAAAATAATAATAAAATCTGTTCTGTTAAAATAAAATAAAAAATTAAAAAAAAAAAAGAAAAAAGGGAAAGCAATGATCTGAATGGCTTTTTCTTCTTTCTCTTTTTCTTAAGTTTATTGAACCACTATTGAACACTGAATTAATTTCAGACGACTATGGAAGTGAGACACAAATTAGAAGTAGATGCCCAATACCACTTTGTAGTATAGAACGTAAAAATCTTTACCTGTGAATAGGCAAATCTAGGGTCAGCTACTGTCAAACATTTATTAAAGTTTATAATTACAATGAGTATTGAAATTATTCCCCAAAGACTATCAGATTAAACTGATGTAGCGTAGTGTGGCTTAAAGCTCTTTCAGATCTTTTTATTGGTACAAACTCAGAGACCATAATATAAAACAGTTAATAAAATAAATATTCCCATTAGTCTAATCTAGAAGGCAGAAAGGAACAGAATAAATTTATCAACCTCAGTCCATAGAAGCCTGGACTGAAGTTCCAATGATGCTCACAAAGAGTCTAGGGTGGCCTTCACATAAGGTAGAAAGAACTACAAAGGAAAAAGGCAAATTTAAATAGGTATTTCTTTCTGTTTGTTTGTTTAGCCCAGAAACCCATGTTGTAATTTGCCAGAACATGTTTCCCAGAATTGTCTATAAAATCATTGACGTCCACTGTTTAAAAAAATGAAAACATAATCAAACTACTGAAGAGGATATAAGCTTCTTTAACATATACTTGAAGTACTTTTTAAGTTTCTAGAAAAAAGCTATAATACCAAAACTAAACATTAATTGTTCCTCTAATTACCATGTCCAGATCAGATCAGAAAGCAGACTTTGCTTAAAAACTAGTTAGTACCCAGATGATATCCTTTCAGATGGTTATTGCCAACTATGAACTGAAAAGGTTATTTGCAATTAAATCTGTTTTCAGATTTACTTCATACTACCTGTTCACTTTAACAGCCTTTAGGGTGGCTACCATTTTAAGAAGTTTTGATCTGATACAGCAAATTTAGTAAGTTACCACTTTATCTTCAGGAAGCTTGATTTGGGGAAAATAGTAGATGTCATTTTGATCTAAGTTTTAGACATATATATTACTTAATTTCCCACAGAAAGCATGAAGATATGAAACTAGATGAGGCAGTTTGATAAATGAAGTCTGGACTTAACAAGTTTAGAGGTAAGGTTTTTGAAAGTATTCCTAATGAGTACCACTAGTGAAGGTGATAAGGCAACTCTTGCTGAAACCAAGTAGTTTCAATTTGAAAAATTTTCCCTCATATTTTTGGTTCAGATGTGCACTCGTGATTGAATATTAATTCCAAGTGCATCAAAAAAACCCTTTGAAATATATTTTGTTTAAAAATGAAATGGAAATATTTCTTTCTTACTGAATTTCCATTACAGATTCTTTTCTGAAAAAAGGCCCAACAACGTGTCCATCTAGACTAAATATGCCCTAATAATGTAGGCCACAGTTGCTGTCTTTTCTCACTGACAAATATTCAGGGACAAAACTACCATTCTATTAATTTTATCCATGGTTGTCTGTGCAGTGCTTTTAGAAATCTCTCAAAAAATCACTGGGATTCATCATTAATTTTTTTAGAGGTGATGTATTTTATTTTATTTATTTTATTTTTAAGACATACTAATGATGATCATTTTGTTCTTAGAAAACACATTGAATGCAGAGGCTTCCTTACTGGGGTTTTCCTTCTTACACTAATTTCAGCCTATTTTCTCTAGTGTTCTAGTGAACGACTTTTGCTGAAGCTTTGATTCTGCAAATATTATAACTCAAACTTAACTGCAGATTGTAGCATACAGTATTCCCTATTGTCAGAGGGCAAAATAAGGCCTGAAATGCAACTCGGAGGATAAATTAGCAATACAAATGTACTTGTGAAATTTTCTATTCCTTTGCAATGTTACTGTAATGCTCTCCAACATTGATAAGTGTAAGAAAGTTTTAAAAAATGATGAATTTTCCAGTTTGATTTCTCATACATACAGAGCCACTATCTGGTTATGATATTGCACATCTGCTTCAGGAAAAATACAAGTGTCAAGGATGTGCATAAGCACTTTTCTGCTTGTGTTTGTAAAAGAAAAAGCTTAGTTTTATCTAAAGTGGTATTTTTAAGTTTTAAGGAAGCTGTCTAACCAAAATTTCATAGCTGTAAAAAATTAACACTATAGTAAAAGAAAATGTTTATTAACCTTATCATATCCTCATTAGCACCATTTCTGTCACTTTTGCAAGAGATGGGAGCACTAGTAAAATGTCTCATTTGCATTTTGCATATCTAACAAAAGCAGATTACTTTGTTTAAATTATAGCTAACATCACTATAGTGGTGTTATATATGATAAATTGATTACCTTTTTTCTTCTTTTGTAATGGCTTCATTATATTTGATTTTTATGCCTCATTTTTTTTCTTATTGAAATAATGAGTACACAACAGAGAGATGATTAATATCGTGTTCACAATTTTTTTCCACCTAGTACTTCAAATGAAACACATTGAGTTTGACAAAAAATAAAAGAACTTAGACTCTAAGGATTGTCTGCCCATGAATAAAATCAGGCTGTTTGTGAGAACTAGGGTAAGATATAAAGAGAAATTAATACCATGTATGTTTTCAAAGGTTGAGTGTAGGTTGAGTGAACAGAAAGAAATTACTTGAAGTAAGGGGCTTGAAACATGATCTTTGCAAAAACACTATCAATGGATATAAGAAGAGAAAACTGGGAGAAAGAGTCTGAGAGCAGGATTTAGTACCTGCCTCAGACTACAGAACCAGAACAGTGAAGTAAACTGCTCTTCACTCCAGGAAGGCCACCTATGTAGGGTTTTTTCAGTTGTGATACTTGTTTTTTCGGTTGGTTTGTTGGTGGTTTTTTTTCAAATTACCTTTGATCACTGGTAGATTTTTTCTGTTCTGATGTCTAATCGTATTTTTTTTATTCTATATACAGTTGCAATTAAATATAATTCTTTTATGTGTAAAGACTGATTCTGCCTCCTCTGATCACTGTGGAGTGCCTTACCCAGACAAAAAACTATCAATCTGAGTAAAGAGTTTACCCCTTTCAACTGGTTATCAATCGTTATTCCTCTGCAGCAGCCTTGTAAGATTTATGGATGTTCCATAGTACTTATAAGATATTCATCCTATTATATTCACAGTGTACTTGCTTAGATTCGCTGTAACTCATAAATCCAGCCTTCTAGTCATTTAATCATTTCCTCCAATTTCCTGACAAGTTTCTAGAGCTGAGGTGCCCACAACTGTGCATCATATTTCAAATGTATAATCTAGTGTTATACAGAAAAGGATCCTTATCTCCCTCTCCATGATGGAAGGCAGTGGTGTATTTCACCATCAGTAGTTCTGTGCAGGAGGTCAAAATATCCTGGGTTTATTTCTACTGCATGACCTTCCAAGGTCATATTTCTTTTTCTTGTCAAATTTGCCCCTGAGTTTTCTACCATTTTTGCCACTTTAAAAATATTCCTTCCCATTAAGTGTTGGAAGACATTCAGAATCCCCAAGTATGTTAGATTTTCAGACTGGATTTCATTGTTTCCATCCTTCTCTATGATGCTTTGTTCCTATTTCTCTGATATCTACAGGCTTATTGGTATGATGTACTTCTTATAGATTCCATTATTCAAGTGTTTATAACTTGGTACAGGTTTTTTTTCAATTAAATCCATAGAAATCTGAAAAGACTCAGCCGAGATTTATGATGATCCTTTGATTTTACTAGATTGCATCTAGAAGTAAACCCTCCACTATGTAAACCCAGGCCTACAATTGCCATTTATACTGCTTTCTTGACATAGACAAACAAAAAGACATTGGACGTTTAATTGGCTTTAGTGACACTTCATACACAAACCAACTGGAATTGCTTTTACAACCTCGTTTTTATGTTAGAGTGTACCATTTATTAAAATTTAAGAATATCTTGCTGCCTCCTGAGAAATGTTTGTAAAAAGCAATTTGAAGTTGGAACATTCTGTCAAGGGAAGTATTGGTTTGTCCATTGTATGACATTTTCACATCAAGACAAAAAGCCATTCTGGAAGAATTAATTCAGTTAGTGGGCCCTACACAGGAGGAAAAAAATAAAAATCTATAGCTAGAGAAATACAGAATATAAAACTATATGACCCTAAAGATTGGTTTTGCCCTCACATTTCCTGGTGGTTTTAAATACTGGACAATATAAAAAAATCTCTCACAGCTGGAATAAAAGTAAGATTAGACTGAAACATATAGCATAATTTTGATAATTTAGGCAAGTTATTCAGTATTCCTTCTTAAAAAAATACTGTTAATAATCTGTAAGAGAGAGCATTTTCCTGATTAGCATTTCAGTGAGTCTTCAGCTCCTAAAGAACTTAAATGTTTTAAAAATATAACCTCTAGTCAAATCCACTCCTTTTTCTACTTAGATTAATCTTTAACTAGGTTCAAAAGTCTCTTTGCAGCTGCTGACCAAAGTTTTCACATTTTTTTTTTTTTATTCTTGGTGCTACCAAATACTTGGGCAATTACAGGGAAATGGTTCCCAGACCTTTTTATAGCGCTGACTCAGCTGAAAAAATTGTCAGTGCAGCCTTACACAAGTGCATGTTCTCACCCTTTCCTATGTCCACTCACACTAACCCACAGTTTCACTGAAGCTGGGTTGAGACACACCTGAGGCAGATGTGTGCAAAGGAAGGAAAAGTAAGGCTCAGATTAGATTTGTTCCACAAGGGGAATATGGGTACACTACAGTTATGTCCTCCTTTCACTAGGACAAACATAAGGGTGAGGGGTTTCAGTTAAAATATTTATGCACCTTTATTGATTTTTATTACATCTTTTGTATGTGTAAGCTTTTATATGTGCATAGATGATATACAGACAACATATTGTCACATATGGGGACCTACCATGCAGGTTCAAAAAATTAATTAATTTGATTTTAGTGCCAAAACATTCATTCACAGAATATATCAGTAGATATTCAGATACTACTTGGTCTAGATATGAATGAAAACACTGATAAGCATGAGGATTACCCCCTACATTAGAAATTTTTGGTTTTATCCACTATGACAAACTCCCTCATAACAGAGATGGGTCACTTCAATACCTTCCTCCGTGATAAAGAGATTTGCTAGGGATGGGATGATGATTCTTTCTTTATAAACCCCTGTCCTGACCAGCAGGTAGAACAGAGCACAACCCTTCTGAACCCACTTGGGAAGATGGCAGGGCACGAATGCACATCTTGAGGTACTAGTTCTCAGAAAAGAATTGAGTTACATTAATATATGGAAGATAATGAAAAAAATAACTAGAAACTGCATTTTGCATATATTTCCCTTTAAGTTAGGAATGTCTTTGTCTTCCCTTCCCAGATGTCTTGCTGGAGGTTTATGTGACAAGTTCTCTGTCAGAGACTCCCTTGTTAGCATAGCTTAACCTCTCAAGTTGCTTTTATTGAAAAGAACTCCTTCACGAATGCTTATGCCATCTTTAATAAGCCACATCTCCTCTAAAGTCTTCCAGGTGGTCCAGACATTTACTCTTCTGTTCCTGCAGTTGAATTTCTCTTTCCTAAGAGATATTTTGATCATATTAACTGTGGTCAGCTAACTATGAAGTTAGATTAATGTCAGCAATACTACAAGAGAAGTGATGGAGTATGGATATGAAAGCAAGGAAAGGAAAAAGGAAAGTGGGACCATCCCAATTGACAGCAGACAGATACTAACTAGATCAGCACAGGTAGGAGAGCAAACAGTCTTTGTCACTAGGATTCCTGTAAAACAATCTCTTTACTACTGAATCTAATATTTTACATCAATACATTTTACAATAATAAATGTACTTGATACATACCTTTAAGTAGGATAGACAAATGAACACAGATCGCTACTGTGACTGAACACTCTGAGATGAAAACAGAGTTGACTGTCAACATCTTTATTCTAAATATAGTGCATACATTCTTAGTGCATGTACATGTGTTTATATGTGTATTTGTAGCACAGAATGCAAGCACAGTATGTATTTATATATTTATTACACAAGTATTCCCATACCATATGTTAAAAGTATTGGGTTTTTACTGTTATAATATTTACTTTCAGAATTAAAATATTTAGGACTAAATCCAAACTTTCTAGTTATTTTTCATCTTGTTTCTACAAATCATTATGCATCAACATTTAGAGTAGATATATGTAGGAACATATGTGTAAACATATTTTATAAGATGTTTTAGCCTATGCAAATGGAAGGTACAGATGGAATCATTAAATATTTAAAATAATTAAAAGAATAAAAAGAATTCTAAACTGCATCTTTTTCTTACTCTGCTTATTGAATATTTGTACTATTGACATTTATAGTAGTAGATAGAAAGAAAGGTTTGGATTTTTATTTTGATGGACTGGAATGACTCACACGAGTCTTTTTTTGCAGATTTTCCCTCTAGCACTGAAAAGGCTTCATGTTGCACCAACTTATGCAGGAAAAAGCTGAATTGAGCAGAGTGAATAATGGTGGTCTTAAACATATGTGGGTTTTTTTTTCCTTTTTTTCTTTTAAACCTGTTTGTGTAACAGGTTTTTGTCAAAGGATTAAGGAAAATTTCCTTTTCCCTTGCTATTTCAGAAATTCCAAAATAATCTATAGATAGGAAATGTGAATAAGAACAACTTTTACAAGAAAGTCTGATGAGATGTTTTCTCACAACTAACAAAACCATGAGCTTTCAAATAGTACCTGTTCTTTTACTGGGAAGTCTTCTTTACACTGAAATCTTTATTTCAGAATTCTTTCTCAGGACTTTCATCCCTAATAAAATCAAATTCTTTTCATACACATTTATTTAGAAGGTAAGCTATTCAATGTGTACACATTGAGAGGAATCATAATAGTGACAATAAGTGTTCTCAGTGCTGGTATTGCATATAGCAGGAAACAAGAAGCTTTAAGACATGACAGATAGGCAACAATAAAGCACCAAGTGGGCTTGTATATGTACAAGGGATGGGTTAGAATGGAAAGTATTTCAATAGCTTTTTTTTTCTTCTTTCCTTTAAAGTTTAATATTGGAAGAACTCCCCTCAAGCTGAGATCACTGAAAGGTGTCTCTTTGACTGAAATTCTTCTATTCCCAGGGTTGCAGGAGAACATCATCTATCTTTTGCATCAAAGGCTCCTCAAATGCAGGCAGTAACATAGAGGGAGAAAGGTAAAGTAACTGCCAACTCCAGGCGTTTTTTCTGAGAAAAAGCCAGGCACTGAAGGGAACTGTACAGGTATGAGTCAACAAACCAGAATAAACTACACAAAACAAGCCTGAGTATCTGCAGTTAGTGTTTGCTTATGTTGTAGTAACACACTACAGAAATACACTGCTGGGCTGGGACTCAGCTGGTGAGTCTGGTTCCAGGAAATTTACCTCTCCGACTGCAGAGGAAAAGGATTTTTCATTCTAAGCTTTTTGCCATGCAGTGTTTTGGACTGCTCAGTTTCTTTCCTCCTTGAGTGAATTAATGCAGTGCTTTTCACTGCCCTTCAGTTCCAGAAGAAAATAAAATGATTTTGACACCTGCTTTTTCACGCTGTACATTGTAAAAGTAGATTATACATCTTTCAGCTTTACCCTTAGAACCATACTGAATGCACTCTTTGGGGATTTCTAAGAACAAATCTACCTCTTAAGTGGGGGTTTCAAATGGCAAGCAGAAATTGTATTAACATATAATATTGTATATGGAATTATCCATGTGCCAGTATCCAGTCTCTATGCATAACACCAGCATAGCTGTAGGGGGGTTTGACTTTCTGATCTCTCACCAACACTCTTGAAAATATTCATGGATGCAGATTAGCCTTTAGTGATGCAACAGTGCCCGGCAGACCTTTTTTCTATGATTTTTTTTTTTTTTTTTTTAATGTTATAAAAAACTGTGTGCCTCCTCCGTCCAGGATGCTAAAGGTAGATCTTGACCAGTGTTACCCTCCTGTGAAATACCTTGTTTGTTCCTTAAAATACCAGTGTGATGCTCACATCTACTTAATTGTAGCAGTGTGTAGCAATTGAGAATGAGCCTAGGAATAACTTCATGGAATTACACAGACAGAAGTAGGAAGAAAGAGGGAGGCATGCCAGAATTTGGTTTACTATTTACTGTTATATTTACCTTCATTCTAAGTGAAGTAAAAGAACTGCACGTAGCACAAAAAATAAAGTAAAAACAAGAATGTTTCCCCAGCTAGCTTAAGACAAGAGTGCATTATGAGTTCTGTCCCCAACAAGAAAGCAAAATTATATATTGATATATACATCCCTGCTTTTTCAGGATTCTGATGATGAAAAGAACTCCCAAAGCCCTATTGGTAGCAGTGATCTGTGTAAGCAGGATGACAGTGAAAAATTTAAATTTTTCTCAGTATACAACTACATATGCTCACCTCTGATCCATACATGCAAACCCACTCCCATGACTAAGGTATTGAGCAAGCCTTCTGTGGAAGCAGAAACAAGACCATCACATAATTATTTAAGTATCTTGAAAAAGTTAAATTGTTTTTTGATTTATAATATGAGAGAGCAAAAGGAATCTTACAAACTGCTATTTTTTCAGAAGTTGAAGCTCAGAAATAATCAAGTGGAATGTTTTTTTTTAATTTTTATTAAATCCATATTGAAATCCTGTACATCCAATTTTAGCCTTCTGCACATTTTTACAGCTGAATGTACAGCTGGAACCTCTGAAAATAACAGCTTTTACTATGGAAATGCTGGCACAGTTTTAGCTAGGGTCGGCATATGTTGCGTACTGTAATGTACTTTAAAACTTGAGATGGAGACCAGAAGTCTGAGGCTCAACAGTAGCAAACCCTGTATGTATGAAACACAAGCCTCCTAAAAAAATCATACAAGACTGCTGCTCCTGGCATAACTTTCATTGATTTAAAAGGTCAAAATTAATCTCCTTTTGTTAGTTTAGAAAGAAAATAGCAACAGGAAAGGTACTGGTTTGCAAATACAAACAAAAATCTGCACAATAAGACTAAAACATATGGAAGGGCATAAAAATACCCCCCCTGGTACATATGAAATTAAGTGATCAGTAAAAGAAAATTCAGTCGTGTTAAAATGGATAAATGTTAATATTTTGAAACCTCTTTTTTGGTTACTGGCAATCAAAAACAGATTCCTCAGACAGAAAAGAGAGTACTAAAATGTCAAAACACTTTAATTTATCTATCTGCATAATTTTAAACTAACAGGCTAGACAAGCAGTTTTATAACAGTCTGGTCAGTATGAAACAATGGACTGGATACTGCAGCAAATGATCTGAGAAAATGAGTTCTCTTTGGCAAGGTTCATAAGGCAGTAGTAAAACAGCCTGATCATCCCACTAATGTGGGCTTAAAATGAGAGTTCAGGATTACGAGTATAAAAAGTGCTGATTATCAGATAAATGGAGGCAGATGGACAATGACGTCCCTTCTAATTTTTTCTGAGTTTAATGGCAAGTGACTGCACATGTTTAATGCACATGAATGCAACCCTTTTATTTTCTATCCTTTCTTATTTCTCATTTTATTTTGAACTAAACCTAGGATAATCCTTGATGTCTCCCATAACTGTTGCTTCTTGTAATTCTGATGATGGTGTTACAACTGCTAGCTGCACAGACCCATGCTGTGTCTGTTTCTAGCTCAGGCACTTGAATACAGAAAGAAAAAGGATAAGAAATGCTTAACATTTTTTGTGAAATCCTTTCATGTATGCTAAGTGAGGTGTTCAGTCGGAAAAGCCAGTAACCCATCCTCAATGTCCACACGGACAACACTTAAGCTTTCGCCATTTCTTCTTACCTTTATTCTATCCGAGTTCCATCCTGTTCTCATAGATGTTTCTGATTTCCATGTGGAGAAATTTGGCTTCTTTGTATTCTTCCAGTGCTGTCTTGCTTTTGTCCCTACCTTTGTTCCTTTGTTCACTCTTAAACATTTCATTTTTTCATTTGTTCTTTCCTTCCTTTCTTGCCTATGCAGACAACAGCTAACTCCAGTTTCATCCACAAAACAAAAGTTTAAAAATATCAATACACACTGATTTATTTCTAACTAAGGACATTGATTATATTGTTAGAACTGTAGAAAAATGGGATTGTCCAGAATACCTAAATAATTTTTCAGGGTTGGATGTACTTCATGTAAAATTTGGTCCTGGTACCACTGAGAAGTTTTGGATGCTCTACAGATGTCCATTCCACAGGGACTCCACTCCACTGGAAAAGTGATTGATAACCTTCATTTTGAATCTGTGATATAAAAACTCTGCAGTTCTGGAGTCAGCCTTCTCTTTTTCTAAGTGCCATCATCAGAACCATAATTTTGACTCTGAACTGACCAGGTATATCTTCAAGATCTCTGTGCTTTTTCAGTTCTTTACACCAACACATAGATGCATATATATATTTCTGAATTCAGGATTGTTAACATGTAATTTAGAACTCACAGATGCATGTAGGATATTGCAGCCATCATTTATTTTCAAATCTTAATTTTCAAGAACCCTGAATTACCTTAATATTTTACGATGTGATTAATTGCTTGTTGAGTTTTACCTATTTTTTTCCCAGTTTCAAGTATATCATCGGTGCTTGGTACACTGTAGAGTGGAAACAGAAGCTGTTTGGAATGACTGTAGCAGATGAACATTGTCATTTGGTAAATTGCTGGCCCAGCATTAAGCCATGATGGCCCTTCATATTGATTTATACACTCCCTTTTGATCACTACTTCCTAGAATCTCCCAGTAACTCTAAAACAGATTTTTAAAAGAAACCATTAAAATATACTGATGCAAAACTGAAGGCAATGGTTGTGTAGGAAATATTAATAATGAAATTAGTAAGATGTGGTAGCTGAACACCAGTGAGATCTGTAAGTAAAACATCTTAAGATAAATTGCATCCATCTCCGGAGCACTCTACACAGGAAGGACATAGACCTGATGGAGTGGATCAAGAGGAAGACCACGAAAATTATCAAGGGGGCCGAAGCACCTCTCCTGTGAAGACAGGCTGAGGGAGCTGGGGCTGCTCAACCTGGGTAAGAGAAGGCTGCAGAGAGACTTTATAGTGACCTTCCCACACATGAAGGGAGCCTACAAGAAGGCTGAAGAGGGACTGTTTACCATGGACTGTACTGACAGGACAAGGGGCAATGGGTTTAAATTAGAGAAGAGTAGATTTAGACTGGATGTTAGGAAAATGCTCTTTACCATGAGGATAGTGGAACAATGGAACAGGTTCCCCAGGGAGGTAATTGAGACCTTGTCCCTGGAAGTATTCCAGGTGGGGCTTGACAAGGCTCTGAACAACCTGATTTAGTTGAGGATGTCCCTGCTTATTGCAGGGGAATTGGACCATATGACCTTTAGAGGTACCTTCCAACCTAAACCATTCTGTGAATCTGTGATTTGAATCGGTACAAACAACAAATGGATGCTCACTCTGGCTCCCTGTAGCAGAAGTTCTCACAAGGCAATAGCTTGACAGTAAAACCCCTCCCAAAAAACCCAACTTGCTAAAATAGTACTTGTTAGTTAAGTGTATAAGATTAGTACTAGTTATGAAGAGTTGCAAATACTGAATATGCAATTTTTATCATGTATTTAATATATCTCAAGAAAGATGGACAAATATAAAGGTCATGTATATTATGAAGAGAGAAATGTTTTAAATAATGGTGTTTTTCAGTGTACAACATGAAAATGAGGAAAAAGATGTGAAGCCAAATTTTATATATCTTTTTTATAAAATGAATCATTAAAATCAATGGTATTTGGCAAATGTATGTGTGTGTGGCTAAAATGTATGTTAAGGTATTTGGGTCAGAAGCCTTGTTTATACTTGCCAAAAGCTACATGAATCCTTACTCAGGTAGGTCACAAAGATGGGAGAGACAGATTTTCCAAGCAAGAGTGCTTATGTTAGCCTGGCCTGGTTTCAGAAGTGACACTACATGAATTATATATTAAAAAAAAAAAAAAAAAAAAAAAAAAAAAGCTAAAGCAATGTGGCTAGACTAACCATCTCATCTTGGTTATTTCCAGTTGAAAATTTCATCGATGGAAAGAAAGGGAGTTACATGCCAACAGCAGATTCTACAATTCTATGTACCAAGGCTCTTGAAGTCAAGGAGTTCTGGGGTTTTTTGTGCTGCTTTTGCAATATCTAGCGAGATTACGTATTTTCTTCTTTCTCTACTTCATTCATGCATAAAAGGCATGCCTGCACTATGACCTTCAGATAGCTACCAACTACACATCTCCAGAATATAAAGAGATTTCCAGAGAAAAAGTAAGGAGATTCAGAGGTGAATGCACGAGTCTCAGAAGAATCCCAAGTATTATAACGAAGCCTTTCTTCTTCAAGTGCTTGATCTATGCTTGTACATCTGGTCATTCCTGCAGGTTTGCAGGAAGGTGTTTGGTCTCCGCATTAAAGACTGACCTAATTTCTGGACATTTGTTCATAGAATTAGTTAAAGGTTTAAAAACTGCTCACCTAATTGCTTATATTAATTCCTTATATTAACTCCTTGTCCTTTGAAGACAGTGAGCAAGATATTTAGTTGACTATATGAAGGTTTATAGATTTTGAATTATTGTACTTCCTCATTGAATCAATAATTCATGATTAATATTTTGCATTCTTCAAGAATTCTGAATATCAGATGGAATTTAAACCCAGTTCTTATTTATTTAGAATCTCATTTATCATATATGAGCTTAATGCCATGCTTTTGTTCCACAGTCATTAAGGAAAAAAATACCCACATAGATAAGGACTGAGGCAGATTAAAGTATTTTTTAAAATTTAATGTAGTCAGCTTGGTATCTTTAAATGTAAAGACATATAAATTGTATAAAATATTTACTACACAGATGAGATGAACTTATCCTTTGTTTTGGTTTAACCCCAGCCCGCAACCAAGCCCCACTCAGCCACTGGCTTATTTGTGAAAAGTCTCTCCCCACATATCTGGTAGGCTGGTACTGGAAGGCCTCCCCGGAGCCAGACAGAACAACCCCCGCTCTCTCAGCCTGTCTCCACAGGAGAGGTGCTCCAGCCCTGTGGTCATCTTCGTGGCCCTCCTCTAGTCTTGCTTCAAAAGTTCAATGTCTTTCTTACATTGGGTGCTCCAGAACTGGATGCAGTACTCCAGCTGGGGGCTCACACGAGCAGAGGGGGAGAATCACCTCCCTTGACCTGCTGGCCATGCTTCTTTTGATGCAGCCTAAGATATGGTTGATTTTCTGGGCTGCAAGTTTACACTGCTGGCTCACGTTGAGCTTCTCATCAACCGACAACCCCAAGTGCTTCTCTTCAGGACTGTTACAAATTCTTTCTCCACCCAATCTGTATTTGTGGTTGGGATTGCCTTGACCCAGGTACAGGACATTGTACTTGGCCTTATTAAATTTCATGAGGCTGGCATGGGCCCACCTCTCAAGCCTGTCAAGGTCCCTCTGGGTGGCATCCTTTCCATCCAGCATGTTGATCACACTACACTTCTTGGTGTCAAGAACAAACTATGTTTAGAATTTGTGTCTACTGCCTTGAGGTGAATAAAATACTCATTATGAATTTAAATAATTTTCCTTATGTTCTTCACCTCATTTTATTGATACCAATGGATATACTTTGGGGCTATACCTCCATTCATAGAAGGAGATTGCTTTCCATCCTTCTTGTTGCCCTAAAGATCTTGAATTCCACCACTGGCTTCAACCAAGGCTGCATTTAAGCTTAATGTTGTTCACCAGCCCATCCTTGCTAGTGAGGATAAGACCCTTTTCTCATTGGTTCCTCTTCCAGTTGCAGAGACATATTACCAGAGTCCATCTTCTAATTCAGTTTAATTTAATTTAAAAAAAAAAATTTCCTGTTTCTGCTTTCTGAGAAGGCTTCACAAGGTGGACCAAAGTACAGTAAAAGGGAAACTTGCTTAAGTAACATTGATCTTGAAGACTGTTTAGGTACACACAATACAACTTTTCAGATGGTCCTCCACCTTTGCTGAGTGAATCCTTGCTAGTTTTTATCTGCTATGCATATTTTATATTAATCTGATTTATAAATTTCTATAGCTTCTAGGTTAAGAAAAATTTAAAGCTTTGAGTATTGCAAAAAGGATCTGTGTATTCTCAGCTATCCAGATTTCTATACATGTACCTGTTTCACTACTCTGTTACCTGTGGTACTGATGTTAACAGTAAATATGCAACAGGCTAGGAGATGTAAGGAGTGAAGGTTAAGCCCTAAAAATTACTGAAAGCATTGTGTCAGTAATAGAATAGCCTCTTCACTAGAAACAAAGTACCTTATTTTGTTACCTTTATTTGAGGCACTGTGAAACTTGCTTTTTTGAGGTGTAGATAAAAGGCATACAAGTTCTTTGCAGGAAATAATTCCATTGTTGATAGCATCCAGTGTGATATCTGGCTGAAAGAAACACATACCAGAAAGAGTTTAGCTACTATTCAGTGACGAAAGTTATTTCTTTATTAGAGTTAACCTAGATTTCATCTTTTTTCAAAGGGCTGGAGTTGTTCAGTGAGAGGCAAAGATTTGCAGAAACTTGCCAGTATCGCACATTACAGATCAAATATGATTAACTCAGAGTAATTACTTTGAAATTCTCTTTTGGTCTTATCAAACTGGAACAGGTTTTCACTTGATTTAGACTGGTTATTATATATAAATAGAAGAGGTGAAAAAAAAAGTAGTTTTACTTGAAAAGGGATTTGTTTAAGACTAGAATCTAAACTGGATGATCTATACGATTTGCCTATAGTGTTTGCTTTTAAATGTACCAGACTAAACAGAAAAACTGTCTTGCATACATGCAGAATTTGAGTCTACAGCCTTTAGGTGAATAAAATACTCATTATAAATATAAATAATTTACCTTGTGTTCTTTACCTCATTGTATAGACATCAATGGAAATTTTTTGAAGTTATACCTCCACTCAACTAACACCCTCACTGTGGATTTGCTGCATCATTTAGTGCTTCCTATTGTCAAGTACAAGCATTGCCTATTGAGAAAACATAAATTTATATTAAGCATTTAATGCAATATGAAGTAAATAGAAAACCTATTAATTTCTTAGAATAATTTGACTTTTGCAAAAGGAAATTAATAGCTGCGATAATTTGGTTCCATAAATGGTAAGCAGCTGTAAAAGAAATGAGAGATCTAATTCCACTAAAAATTAATGGGAACTATGGAATCTTTTTGCTTGCTTGTTAAGACTAAGTTTTTTAACTTTTAGAAAAAAAATCTTCATTTCTTGCTTCTATGAAATTCAGCAAACATTAATTTTATGATTAAATCAAACTGATGTAAAAGTTAACTGAAATGATACAAATGATCCCAAGAAAGACAAAAATAAAAGTTTCACAAATGTTGGAAATTTTTTTGGATAAGTTTATGTCACAGGATTTTTTAAGTCACTTTCTATGCTCTTGGAAAAGCATCTTTGTAAGAAATAACAGAATGTAGAAGCAATTCAAACAAGTTTTCCCATAAGGGCAAATCCCCTGAGAAACAATATCAATAAAATGCATATTTGTTCTTCTTGTTCTGGGCAACAAGATGCCATTTTGTGTTCTTTACATAGAAAAACTGATCACAGAAGTGAGATTTGCCTGGTGAGAACTGTCAGATAAGGTAGAACAACTTTCTGTACTGATGTTATTCAAACCGCAGTGCTGCAGGTTTCAAAAGCATCTAGTTAAAAATAGTTAAGTTCCACCTCAGTAGGGGGAGAAATTTTTTTACTGTGAGGGTGATGGAGCCCTGGAACAGGCTGCACAGAGAGCTTGTGGGGTCTCTGTCTCTGGAGACTTTCAAAGCCCACCTGGATGTGATCCTGTGTGGCCTGCCCTAGCTGATCCTGCTTTGGGAATGGGGTTGGACTGGGTGATCTCTAGAGGTCCCTCCCAACCCCTAATAATTCTATAAACCTATGAACAATATAAACTACTATGTTTAATGTATGTTCACCAACTCCTGACGGTGTAAATTCTCATACACCTGATGCTGCAACTACAATGTCAGTTTTCATCTGTTGAGGTTTTGCACAGTATCCACCTGTCTTTCAGTACCATATGAGCAGACTTCAGGGTTTTTACAGTAGAAGATAGAGTTCAGTCACAGGAGATTCAGTCATTAGCATTTGTCTACTGATTCTTACTGTATCCCTTTGATATGCACAACTTGTGTTGTATTTCTTGAAAAAAGTTACATTCATTTTATGACTTTCTGGAAATGTGGTATTAATAAGAGGTGAAATTACACCACCAAAATATAGTAATGGATGTATTACAGCTGAAATTCCATTTATTTTTAGCTCTTTAGAGTTAAGAAAGTCTTATGCATACAAACTGCAAAAATGAAAGTTAATCTCCCAGTAGTGATTATCATAATGTAGCTATAAATAGCATCAGATGCATTGTTGGTTATCTTATTTCTATCTTTATGGGTTTAAATAAACAACAGTCACTGTTTTCAAAGAAGAGGCCCTAAGCAAACCAACCCATTAAAATCAGACTACTCAATCAAAGTGGTGATGCTCTAGTGGAGGTGGTTTACACAAAAGGATTGGTCAGGTAAGGGATGTCTGATCACCTCCAAGTGAACTCACTACAAAGAGAATTAAGTCACTTTTGAGAAGTTCCGGAAACCATTTTTTTGGAATTTCAGAGGGCCCAGTGACGGGAAAACTACAGAAATACAGAAATGCACACACACACACAGATACATATAGATCATATACATACACACAGACTTATTTTCATTGGAAGATCCCTACAGATATTGTAGAATTTTGACCAACAATAAAATCCTGAGATAAAATCTGACTGCATTTTAAGTCCTTGAAAATGCTCTCTTAACTCAAAAGATAGAATAAAATCTCAGGTCAAAAATCTGTGAAACCCAAATGCATTTCTGTATTTGAACTTCCCCGTCCTTTCACCAAACAGTTTTTGAAGTATCTCTTTGTATTGATTCATATCAAGGAGTTGGTAAGAATTTTATCGGCAAGTCCAGTTGAAAGCAATTTTGCTCACACAAGTAGTTCAATTTAAGTAATTTGGTTGAATAAAGGCTGCATCAACAGACTCCTATGAACTTTTGGGCTGCTAAGCTCAGAGGGAAAGATATAGTATTGCTTTGAACACAATATTAACAGTTTTCCCTTTTTTTCAATGATATAATGAAGCTCTTGTATCTGGCACAATGTGCCCAGTCTTTTAGGCACTCTGTGTGAGTAAAGGGCAGTTGCACTAACACAGTACAGAACTGGAATGTTTTACAGGATGTTTCCAGATAGTGGAAAATGGCTCCAATGCTCTGAATGAGAATGCTGTTACAGAGAGAATCAAAAAGATGTAAACACACTTGTTTTCTTCACATGATTCTCACTAGCAGCTCCATGCAGGAGCAAACATCCCCGTTGTGAATATTTACTTATCTTTCTTTTCCATATGAAATATTTGTCTGCCCTTGGCCTTGGTTTCATCTTGGGGCAGGATTTTGTTAAGCAAAACAAAAGAGATAAGATAATATTCATCTCTGCTTGGCAACAGAAAAGCTAGCAAAAAATGCATTCATCTTTGTCCACTTGGCATTAGCAACAACAAAGCATATTTATGTTTTTCCTATGTATAATAATAAGCCTCAGATTAAAAATGTATTTCTTTGTCCCTGAATCTAGCAATGGTAAGGACAAAATTATACAAACCCGTGTTGCTTACAGTAGGGAGCAGTGAAGGAAATGCTTTCATTAATTTGAAAAGAATAAAGAACAAGACCTTTTTTGAGTTTTTGTTCAGCAAATCACACAGATTTAGGTTTTTATTAACCATATCATTCTGCTAGCATCCAATATTAATCTCAGACCTCAATATCAAAAAGCTAGAAACCCAGCATGCAGTTATGCCTTAAATTCTATGAAACACCTGACCATATGCAAGCGGCCAAAGGATCTTCAAAAAGTTAACTCAGTTTTTATTGGAGTCAACCTTTCTTTACTGTTCTGTACTCTGATGTTTCAATGTGGCTTGTGATTTTGCTGCTGGCCATTTGACTTCCCCTACTTGACTGAAGCAGCCTTTGGACATCCCAGCAGTATTGTTTCATCATTTTAATCTCCATGCAGTATCTAAGCTATTTAAATTGAATCAATGTGAAAATTCAAAGTTATGTGAATTCTGTCAGCTAATTTGATTCAGTAATTGCAAGAAGACTCTAGGAAATGTTAATTTCGCTACAAAAGGGTATTTTTTCTGGTAGTGATTTTAATTGAAATTGTACTTGCAATCTTTTACTCGTAAGCTACATGAAAATCATTATATAATAATTCTAACCCTTTACTTATTTGTATTTTATTTGAATGACTTCTAGATAAAATCACCACTCTCATGATTACACATAGTGGAACTGGGAAGCTTGCAGAACTTATTTTTATTCAAGTCAGCTGGAGGTCAAATGAGTCTCTGTCCTAAAGGATTTTGTGCTTTTACACAACTGTAAAGAAATTATACATGATTTCTTGTAACAGTCCTAAAGAATATGTTCTATAAGTCAAAAACACTCTGAGCAGTATTCTGTGGCTTCTTATGAAGTTAGATATCTCAGTCCCTCCATATATCTGTCATGCCCCAGAAATCAAAGCTCCCCTCAGCTTCCCCAGCACCAGTCTTTCCTGACAAATCATCATCCTTGAATGGAACATCAATGTATTTCAAAAAGCAGCAAAACTATTTATCCAATCATTAGGTTCTCCTTAAAGTAATACCTCTGCAACTGGTTTTACAGAAGAGGCAATTTCTGGAGATTTGTTTCTTCCAGGGCCACTCTGGCTCTAAAAAATCTGAAAACACTATAGAAGTATCTCTTACAGGCCTATGGACTGCCTCTGTGCTCAAAATCTACTTCATGATTGCCATTTATTGACTATTTTTCCCCACAGAAACTAATGGAGGTCTTCCTGAGAACTTCCATATCTCTTGAAAGGATAAAAATTGGCTAAGAGAGAGAAAACAAAATCTGGGTAAAGTAGTCAATTCTTGTATAAGTTAAAAGTCATGCTGGGGCTTTGGGGGGGATTCTCTTTCTCTCACACCCCCATAAATAATTAGGAATAATTATAATAATAAGGAATAATAAAAATAAGGAACATCAGATAGAAAAATTTGAAAAGAACTGGGGCAAAATTCAACATCAGTAATTTCAAGGCCTAATGAAAACATATTTCTTATAGCTAGATTAGTTCAAATTTGTCAGATAAAGAGATCTTACCTTTACACAAAGCATCTTGTGGTAACCAGGTGAAAGATGAAAGATAGATATATTTTTCTCCATGCTTCTTTGAAAAAAAAAATTAAAATCATAAAACCTACTGCTTATGCATATGGCAGATATTTCAAGCTTTGCACAGTCATTCTGAATTTCCTTGCAGCTGTACAAAGCACCTGTACAGAGTATGCACAGAAAATTTAGTGCTTTGAGGAAGTAACAGACTGACCACATATGTGTTATGCCATTGGTAAGGTAGAAGCTCACCTACTCCAGCATAATTCTAAAAATATTGCCAGGTTTCTAAAAAAACACAGACTGTTTCATATGTTCCTGCAAGTCTCCATGATCACAGAAATTCTGGTCCATGAAAGCCGTAGATCAAAGGGAGAAGACAGTACACAGTAGCTGTCATAAACAGGTATTAAGTATGGAAAAACAATGTGGCTTCTTTGGGTTTTCTTCACACTTCAAACCAGTATCAAAACCAGTATCTGGATGAGATCTGGATGAGGTCTCATATATTTGAGGTATCATATATTTCTGTAAGACTTTTTTTCTTCTTTTCAGATTGAGAATATTAAGGTTTTATTTACGTGTCACAGGTGTAACCTAACACAGTCTGAGTCCTGTTTATACTGTTATATAAGTATTTTGGCTAGGAGGAGTAGTTTGGCCAGAAGGACATTGCAATATCAATTATATCCAAAACAGGAGATATAATCTCACTTTTTTTTTTTTTTTTTTTTTCTTTTCTTTGGATTTGAATAAACACTTGAAACTGAGAACTGGCTACATTTCTTGATGAATGATGCTGGTTGGATCAGGTGATCCTTGAGGTCCCTTCCAACCTGTCATTCTATGAAGTAAATCTGTAAAAAGAGAAACAAACATAATTTATCCCAAAATTAAAATAACATACAAAATTAAAATAACAATATTGGAATAATCTTTGTTTTATAAACTAATATAGCTAATAGCTTGCTGTACTTTTTTATATAATATTTTTCTGTTTAGGGTTTTTAGTTAGGAAAAAAAATTATCATTTGATTCTGAACAAAAAAAGATTTTATTTCCTGGCTAATTAATAGGAGGGGAGTCCTGGTTGTCATTAGAGAAAGTAATTTCCACCTAGTAAACTTGGAATTTTAACAGGACATTTTACAGAGGAAAATACTGAACCAGAGCTAGCTTACTACCTACATTCTGAGCTTAGATATATGACTGAGTGTCTTATATTGCAGATATCTAAGGACAAATTTGTACCTCTTTATGTAGTTTCAGATTAAATATACTGGTGTTCTGCACATCTTTAAGATTTGGGAGGAGGTCTCAATGCTTGAAGTTCCAGTTTTTCTAAAGGCATTTTGTTTCTGTTTTTGTTTTTATTTACTACATGCATCTCCTTGCTGGACCCAAGAAAACAAGAAGGTAAATTGGCTGATTGACAGCCTCTTCAACAACAAATTAAAGCACCAAGATAGAAAATTATCTAAAAAATCAGTATAAATAAGAATGAAAATACAATGCCACTCTGAAAACTAAACCTGCTGTTCAGCTTTCTACAGATGAGTGAGTTGCTACCTTAATAGGAAGTGAAAGAAAAATAAATTCAGGCAAGGAGATGAGAAACATCTTTTTCAGTTGCCGAATAATAAATGTGAGAAGTCCCCGCAGGGCAAAGTTGTGAACACAGAAAACACCAGGGTCATTCAAGTAATGATTGTATATGTCTTGGGAAAATAATGTACAAGGAAAGGATGAACCTCAGTGAGCTGGATGACCTTTTTCATTCTCAGTATTCATGCATCACAGCTATCATGCTGCAAGGTACATTAAAAAGAAGAGACTAGAGGCTGATGGCTGCAAGATCTCTCCATTAGAAACCCAGCTCCATATGTGCCTACTTGAAGAGCTTCTGCTATTTGACAACCACTGAACCCATTTGCAATTTAGCCCTTCCAAGAGCTTTATTAGCAAGCTCATTATTTACTTTTACTAAAATGCAAAAAGCAAAGCATTATCTAAGCGAATCTGGTATAAGGGCAGACCAGCTATGTTTAGGAGAAAACTCAGGCATTCTGTAACCTGTTCTGAAAGGCTGTAGGCAGGAGGGAGGCAATGTTTCTAAAGCAGGAATGATTTGCATGATTTGCTTGCCTGAACAAAGTGGTGGAAAAAAACACATGAAAGCCCACCTGTGATAAACATTCTTACAGGCACAAAAACAATGTTCCACCTTATATTCTATGCCTGGTAGTTTACAAGATATTGGCTTTCAATCCTAAACCAGGACGTCAAATGCAGTAGCAGCAAAAGGTTTGTATTGCCCATCTAAGAACTTACAAATCCTTGTGCAGTTTAAGGTGTGCTTCATTGAAATTACTCTGACTTATGAATGTGGAATTCCCACTACCTTTCTGAAAGTACATTTTTGCATGACTTTTTTTCACAATTTGTTGCATCACTAGAATGGAAATGGTTTGAAAACTGAGGTCATCTTCATTGAAAATAAGCTCAGAAACTGACAAAAACCCCAAAAAATATCTGTTCTACCAAAATTCAAAAAATATTTAAATATTTAGTGTTAGGACTTTTCAGTAATATCTCTTCAGAGTTTTCAATTTTGAAACCCATAGCTGTTTCATATGTATTTCTTTCCTACACCAATATGAGAATGTTGTATTATTGTTATATTATCACACTGAAAAGACAAAACTGATATGTGACAATTTTAAATTACAGTTGAAATATAGGAAGTTTCAAAAAGTCATGCAGCTTTTACCAGTTGTCTTATTTCCACCCCAAAGAATTATTTCTGTT
Organism: Heliangelus exortis; assembly: GCF_036169615.1. Classification (NCBI taxonomy): domain Eukaryota; kingdom Metazoa; phylum Chordata; class Aves; order Apodiformes; family Trochilidae; genus Heliangelus; species Heliangelus exortis. The sequence goes on along the minus strand of NC_092425.1, from coordinate 23,256,181 downwards.
CTCCATATTTAAGCTCTGCTGGGTCTGGAAAAAAAATAAAAATAAAAAAAAAATGCTTCCAGGGAGAAGGCAACTACATTTCTGGACAACCTGTTCCAGTGTCTCACCTCCGGCACACTGAAGACTTTCTTCCTAATATCTAACCTAAATCTACCCTATTCCAGCTCAAAGGCACCACCCATTGTCCTGTCGTTACACACCCTTATGAAAAGTACCTCCTCAGCTTTCTTGTAGGCTGGTACTGGAAGGCCACTATAAGGTCTCCCTGGAAACTTTTCTCCTCCAGACTGAGCAACCCCATCTCTCTCAGCCTGTCTTCATAAGTGATGTTCTCGAGACCTGTGATCATCATTAAGAGTTTTGATATTTAGAAAAGACTTGTCTAATGATGGGCAACATGAGAAGAAGTGAGAATCTCAGTAACTAGTGAGAAGTAGCAACATTAGGTTTCAAACAGTGATGAATGGTGGATAAGGACAATTCCAAACAGCTCATTCATGGATACAGCTAGCGTGCTAATTAAATATTGGAATAACTGGATTAACTTTAATTGACTGTGATATTCAATAGTTGAACGTCTGAGAAAGATGGAATCAAGATCTTTGTCTTTTTGTTGGGTTTAGGTCTGCTACTTTAGTCCAATATGTATTCAGGGCTTGGGGGTAGTGATGGTTGGGGTTTTTTCTTTTTTCTTTTTTTTTTTTGACTGAAGAGTATGTTGGTAATAAAACAAAGTGGACTGTTATAAATTATTTCCTACTTGTCTTTGATCCAGAATTGTTTTTCACTAGTATGCCATCACTAACAGAGCTAGTTGGAATACTGGTAAGTAGTAACTTGTCTGAAATACATTATTTTTGAGGAATTTTTCCCCAGGAGGTTTCCCAGACACAAGAGAAAATATCTCAGAAAGAGATGGTACCTGAAATCCATTCTTCAATCTAAAAGCTGTGGCATTTGATATATGTGTAAGATAATAGAGGAACCCAAAAAACCTTTAAAAAATCACTTGATCTGAAAAGACAAGACTTTTATAAGATATGAATCCACAATGAAGCTTTTGTGTGTTTACAGGTTGAGAGTAATATTGTGTTTATTTTTATTTTAAATATAGAACACCTAATTACCTGTTCTATGTTCTGATTACTTGCAAGAGTGCTTGCAAAGCACTTGAAAGAGTGGTAAAGAGACAGTCTGGAAGTGCCGATACTTCAGCCTCCTCGTATATGTTTTATAGCACTTTGAAAAATAATTGGCTAGCATAAGTTTCCTTTGCAAGTGGTATGAAAAGCTGTTTGCATCTGATTTAATCTGTCCAAATCAGACTAGTCTAAACAGGTTTTCAGCATTTTAAAATCACTGCTTTATTTTAGCTATGCAGACTGGGACCTCTGAGGACCATATAATGGTTTATTTGGTATGATCCATGTAATGGATGTTTTCTGTGTAACACTCTTATTTTAATAAGTTTTTGTCTCAAGTTTTAGGAGGTTATTTTTGACTTGGTTGAGCAGCTGGAATGCTTTCTCCACTAATGATATATTTGGTCTGCTATTTGCTTTTTAAATTGGATTCAGATTTTTGGCTTGGTTAAGTTGCCTACACTCTAAAGTAAACAATTTTCTCATACAAGTCAAAATCAGCTAACTTTCTGTCTTTTCGTGGTTTTAAGAAAAGCCAAATATATTAAGTTCATTTGTAGAATGCATGTATTATGTGTATACTTAGTAAGATGTAGTACCCTTGCATGTGTGTATTTTGGATAAATATATAGATCAAATTCTAGCCCTTCTTAAAAATCACTTATCTTTCAACCTGTGTCTTATTTACATCAGCATTAAACATGTTTAGAAGAAAGACTGTAGGACAATAATCTTACTTGCTTGCTAGGAAAGAGTTAATATAATTTGGCTTAATCTCGATTAGTTCTTCTTTGCTATATCCACAGTAGGAGCTAGACTTAGAGGATGCTTTCATGACCTTGGAGTACCATTTTTTGCATACATTTATCTGACAGGCTGCTATTCCATCTGCTTATGTCCACCATTGACAATGATGATACACAACTCATAGTGGTTCCAAGATTACAAAGTTTTTTCATTCCTCTCAGTGCTGCAGTGGCTTACTTAAATGTCCTAGACTTGACATTCTGTCTTGGATAATGTAACCTCCACTTAGCTTACAGTGTTAAAGCTTCAAGTCTCGCTAAACTTTGTCATTTTTATCTTAATATGCATTTCAGAATATTTCGGGTATAACTGACCAACCAGAAAGGAAAAAAGACTCTGTTGTAATTAATGAGACATTCCTTGCCCAATTTCCAAAATAACTTTTCACATCCAAACAACACTCATTGTCCAAGCAAACTCTGACAAAGATCACCCAAAAGCATTGATGCTTAAATAAACTAGCACAATTAAATGATTGACTTGACATTCAGTGTTGAGATTCACCTTAGATATATGATGAAAGATGCTGATAACACAACACAGATCATATAGTCCTGGACAGGAGAACAGAAGTTTGCTCTCTGTATAAAAGCTCAAAACTAAAGGCAGCTTGCCTGGAAGAAGTATTTCACAAAGTCAAACAACACTGATTCAACAAAAGAATGCATGATATAGAGCATATGCTGAATATTATTTATGCAGTCTGAAGTCCTTGAGGTTTACTACAAGTTTTTGCCCAGCTGTGTAAAATACCATTTTAGCAATAACCGATGTTATTTAGGTTATACACATTAGTGAGCTTGTTAATAGTAGCTGTAAACAAGATATCTACAGCACTGAAAAATAATAACCATTTTGAGGATGTCATCAACTGGGTTCTTAGCAATGTAGTTGGATTACTGGTAATTTTCAGGTGTTTTGAGAAAATAAATATACTTTTTAAATTCCCGTTTTCTCACTCTGCTGCAATTTATGCTCCATCTAGCCTTTAGGCACAAGACCTTCATTGTTCTGTAGAAAACTGGCTTCCCATTCTCTCATTTTCATGCTGAATGAAACTAATTGACCATACTTAATGTAGCTTTTGGCCACAAATGTTAGCATAAATGTCTTTCACTTTTTGAGCTACAGGACTGTAACATACTTCAGCTACTAGGACCCATGAAAGAAAACAAATTTAGTTTCTCCAAAAAGAATATCAAAATTCAGAGCAGTATTTGTGAGGCCTGGCTTGTTTTGTAGAATAGTTTCTCTTCAAAGTTTGGGGTAGTTTTGTATTTGTTTTCACTTAGTAGTATTTCCCTGCTACAGATTTTTCAAGAACATTTTTCCTTTAAGAGAAATAGGAGATACTGTGTAAGAACAGTCTTTATTCTTTAGAGGCATTTACTAACAATTTGTTAATACTTCATTGTTGAACCTTCCTAGACTTGACCCATTTCAATTATGTGGTAATTATTGTTATATTTCAGGGCTTGGTGTTTCATTTTTGGTGAGCAATTCTTATAGCTTTTTTCTGGATCAAACTGTTCAACTCATCTTCCTAAAGGTCTTAGGTTTTGTAATATGATTTATATGGTAACCTTGGAACAAAGAGAGACATTAATAGACCGTTCTGTTTTAATGAATGTTTTGTCAGGTACTGGTTGACTACTTCAGTGACCGGAAGCTCTCTACCTCCAGGCACTGATTAGAAGGGCAAGACTTCAGGCTCTCAGTCATGTCTGTGTCTTGACTTGTTTAATATTCAACAGCTGGCATGAATAGCACTGGCTTGAAGGAGTCATTTGATTAGTAACAGCTTTGATATTTCTATACCTCTCTTAAATTTGTTTTTAACTTTTTGCACTCAAGCAGGAAGCCTTGGCTTGGAAATACTGAAATACACATATCGGAATGTGTGCTAACAGCTCTCTGCATCAGAAAGGAGCTCTGTGCTAATAGGCACAGGAAGAACTTAGCTAGGTCCTTTAAAGACAGCTGTCTCCTTATCTGTTTGATACTTCCTGAAGTATGCTTGCTTTCTTTTTTTAAAATCTTTTCATTTGTTATATCCTTCTAATGGTGGCTTGGCTCCCAGAAGGGAGGTGCAGGTGACTGGCATCTGCATACAGGGTGTTGGTTGTGCCACCTCCTGTTTGTGATGAACCAGAAGACCTCACAAACTGTTTGGGCAAACACTCTGGGCTAAAAATCCCAGTACTTCCACTGCACCTCACCCTCAGTGGAAGGGATCACAATACAGACTCAGAGTGTGTAGCTTTGTGTTTTAAAACTACAGCCTCTCTGGATAACTGAAGCTTAATCATCACCTCAAGGAAAAGAAGGAGACTTCAAGTCTTCCTTTCACTTAATTTTATTATTTCCTATCACTGTTTTGGTTGGTTGGTTGGTTTTGGTTTGGGGTTATTTTGGAGGGTGATGGCTTTTGAGGAAGAAGCGTCCTGCACTGTTGGTTTTTGCCTCCTGCAAAAAATAAGGGTTACGGTGCTTGTAATCCCCTGCTTTGGAAGACGGCAGTAGAGCTCTTGCTAACTGCAGTGCCTGAATATTTCAGAAAATATTTCACAAATATGAATTGGAATGATTTTTTGCTTTCATTCTTGTTCTTGCTGGGAATCGTAAAAAACTAAACCAAACCAAACAGAAAACCCTGGAATCCTCACATCAGTATTGTTTACCTGCCCTTACATGTTCATTCTTAACCTTGTGGTTCTCCATGCATGAAATGTTCCTGAGCCCCTTTTTGAGAATGATAATTTGTGTGCTTCTCTTTCTGTATCATTTAAGTGTCTGATTTTTAGTCAGTAAGGCTGTTCCCAGAGCCATGTGTCTGGCAGATTTAGTCTGAAAAGAAAACTGAAATTAAGTGCATGTTGCACGTAGTTGTCTGTAATGTCTCCTCTTTTTTCCAAAACATCCTGAAAATATAAACCACAGGCATACACAAATTATTAAACATAGATAATTAAATATAGAGTGTTGTCACTGAAATAAACACTCCTATGATCAGGGAAAAGTGAGCTGAGTTTTAGTATCCTGGAACTCGGTCCCTATTAACAAATTTCATAATCTTTTAGAATTCCATACATAATCAAATGATCCCTGGTTTTGTTTGTTTGGGTTTAGCTTTTGGTTTTTGGCAGTTGTTTTTGTCTTTGTTTTTTATTTTATTAATTTTGGGGGGTTTTTTTGTTTTTCTTGCTTGCTTGTTTTCTAATTTCTTTTTAAGTGACTGCATGAGTGCATGATTTCAAATTTCATATACCTATACCTGGAGTTAGTAACAGTTGGAGCTGGTCTTAATTTTAAAGCAGACATTAAATTCATATGAATATACTTTGGATGTCAGTTTTGGCAGTGGAATAAGTTCTTGAGCTGCACAGAAATGTATTCTGAAATGGAGGAGCTAGGTATAATACAATGACCACTGCTTGGGAAATATGCAGTTGTTATTTATAAAAAGATTTCTATGAGGGTTTTTTTCAGATAATCACAAGAAATTTGGAAAAGAATTTTTGCTCTATGTGCTATGAGTTTTTCAAATGAGCAAAGAACATGAAAGATGTCTTCAGTGATAGTGATATTGCAGATAGATACATGATTGACAGTGTTTAGCTATTAGTTGTATATAATTATATTGTGTCTGATATTGTATATTACATCATACACAGTAACAGCCAGCCAAATCATCAAAAATGGGTAGATCACTTCTGGGGAAAACTTCTGAAATTTCTCTGATTTGGTCAATTTGCAGTCCTTATTGTTGTCTTAAATTTTCACAAAGGAAGGATTAAAAGACAGGAACAGAAAATAATGTGGTGGGTTTGTTCTAATTTAATGTCTGGCTGTGCCTTTCAAAGTCCTGTGTTTCTCTTCAGACTGTTTCGTTTTGACATTTTAACTGATATGCTTTTGGCATTGTTCAGATTCTGTCTCCTGTTCAGGAAGTTCAACTACATGACTCTGCTCTACTAATTTGTATGGGCTACAAAACTGGTGTTATGTAGTTAACATATATTTGTAGCTTAGTAGACCTGGTCTCATGGGAGGTGCCACTGCCCATGGCAGGGGATTGATACTAGATGATCTTTAAGGTCCTTTCAAACCAAAATTATTCTACGATTCTATGATGATTCTATGAATTACCTTCAATCATTTAAAGGACTTATTTTTAAATAAGACTGGCCTACTGTCAAGTATAAGATTATCATTGCTGAACACACCTTTGGCTTTGACCAACTTTTCATTTTAGAGACTTAAAGACTTACTAGACATTTTCTAGTCCAAAATGCTAGAAACAGCGAGGGAAAATTTAATATTAATCCCAGCAGCCCTTCTACCCTGGGCTTTGACCTTGACTTTGACTTTCTATCTCTCTGGACCACTTTGATATCAAATTGGTTTTTAGCATCTGTAATTCCGGATAGTACAAAAAATACATATGGAAAATAAAAAACAATCTATGTTGCTATTAAACTCTGTTCACAGACATAATTTAAAGCACCATAAAAGCTAGCGTAAAATCTAAGATGTTTCCTCTCTCTTTGTATATGTACACCTGTCTACAGTTCCAAATAAGTACAACCAGAGGAACATAGTGATGAATTTACCCAAGATGGCAGTAATAAGTGATCCAGGAGCAGAAAAGGATTGTTAAATATACTTAGGGAGGTATTGTTCTGATGGAGAATAAGAATGGTTAGGACAAGGGGAAGTTGAGGACACACTATTTTATAACCAAGTACTGTGGAACTAAAAAATGAATTATGGCCATCAGGTTGATAGCTCTCTGGGGTTTTTTTGGATATATATCTATTGTTCTTTTCACAGAGCCAGACAAAATAGGGTTTGATTCTGTAAAGCAGCTTTTGAGGAAAACTGCAATGAAAGCTGTAAATAGTAATAAAACAGTAAAATACAAAGGCACAGGCTGAGGTCATTGTCACTCACTTTTTGTTATTCTATTATGAATTTCAATATCCCACTGAGTGTGGTTGATTCTTAGCTGGAGATTGAAGTTTACACATATTACCAAAATAACAGAGAACTGAGTCAGTGAACATTTACACCCAGTTTCCATGCAAGTGCACCTTGATAACACAACTGAGACTGAAGAAAAAGGTACTACAGACTGTCTCTCTTCTGGGATTTCTGATTGTTTATTCAGATTCATGTTAAAAAGAACCTTTCCTGAATAAGAATATCCAGAGGTCCTATGACAGAAGAAACCTGGTCTAGAGCCAGTTGCCTTCTCTCTTTACAAACAGAAGTAAATGCAGGGTCTAGAGATCAGAGGAAATAATGATTTTTCTGGTTTGATATTTCAGTCCTATGATATAGCAGAAAAACAGTGCTCCAATGACATGTTATTTTTTGTAAATCAGGAGGGACTGCAGTTAAGAAATGGCCATTCACTGATTACAATAATTGAGCTCTTTGCCACTCAGTAAGATGTGATTTTTTCAGGTGTGTGGGGGTCATATCTCTGTATGGGTCATTTTATCTCCCATAGATCACAGCCACCCAGGATTCTGCAGGAACTTTCAACAACAGTGAAGAAGAGCAAGTCACTGGAGCAGCTCTCACAATTCAGAGGCTACATATCTCTTGAATAGACCCCCTTTGGAAGGGACATTACTCTTTTGGTTACCTGAATACCACATGTTTATTGCTTAAAATTGTAAACTAGTATTCAAAACTAGATAAAAACCCTCTAAAACTCAAAACTAGATAAATCATTAAAGAAATCAATTGGTTAAGCTAGTAGTTACAGGAAATACAGGCAGGTAGAGAATTCTAAGTTTTAGTTTTCCATAACAGGACAGTGGTGCTGGTTCAGCTTTTAGTTACTTAAACTTTTCCTTGAGTTTCTAAGCTAGAATTCTTTCTTCTTCTTGAGTCTTACTGAATGAGAGAAAGAACTATTTAGGGTACGTATATGTTCTTATTTATGTTAATATTGTTTTATAGGGTCTTCCCTGTGTTGAGTACAGCCAACAAATTGACAATAACTAGATCCTTCATAAATCAGAGTACTGCCTTCTTATTCATTACAGTAGCATTGAATTTTACCAGGTGTTACAACACTGTCATTATTCAAAATACATTATAATATATAATTATTCTATGACCTCTGACAACAATTTACATTGAATTCCTTAGGGAAGATTCACCTAGGCCTCTCATACATAGGCACCCAAAACTCCCATATACATGTACAAAAGCATTTATGTGCATGGTAAGTCAAATCTTAAGGCTAGAATGAATTGCCTCAGTTTTTGAGAGAAACCCCAGAGAATTTGCCTTTATAGAAGTCCACTCATAAATATTGCATGCATGCAAACTAGGAGGTATTTGAAGAAATCTGATCCAGCAGTGTTAATGGAAGGTATCATAAATAAACTATGTGAGGTACTGACACGATGTGTCCCAGTGGCTGCTGGTGCCAGTATCTACAGAGGGCTCATATACATATTGGATGATTTTTTCCATGTCTTCTCACACACATCTGTAGAATCACTTTGAGGGATCTGTCAGGTAAAAAGCTGTCTCTAAGGACAGCTTCAACGTGTCTAATAAGAGCAAGTGTAAACAGTTCTACTCAAGTAAATGCTCACTTTTCCTTCAGCAGAAGTTCTTATCTAAGTAAAGTCTGAAGGATTTGCTTAAAAAATAACTTTGGTAATTGTGAGAGTCTGACCTCACTGATTTGCAATTGTCTCAAAAAAGCACCCTGGCTAGGGTGGAGGACCTGGATGGCCAGAGCTGAGCAGGGGGTGACACCTTGGGAAGAGATAAGAACTACTGGGTGGAGACCATTCCCCTTTGTGGATCCAAAACAAAAATAAATTTTAATGTTACCTTGGACCATAACAGTGATACATTATGAATAAAAAAGACAGAAAAAGAACGGTATGTATAAAATTTATCTTCTGTGCATGGCTCTGATTTCCTAACTGATTTATTTGCAATTCCTGCTAGGTTGATGCATTGCTATTATATTATTTTTGTTAAAAGCAAGTAATTTATAACGCTGTTATTGATATCTCCTTTTTTGCATTCAGCAAAATGCTTGCTTAGAGCTTCACTGGCATTGGCTACAATATGTTAGTCACTTGGGAAGTATTGCACACACCCATAACACTTTTCAGCACAAAAGGAAGCACGGAGAATCAAAACAAAAGATTTCACATAGAGCAATAGAAAGCAAGACTTATAACGTAGAATATTCATAAAAGTCTTGCAGTAGAGCTAAGAGATGGCATATATTGTTATAGCACACACATTTCTCAGTCTTTAAAATTGTATAAGCCCCCAGGTATAATTATTCATAGTCTTGTGTAGTCTCATTCAGTAGTCTTGAAGTATTAAGCACTTGTTTATAAAAGACAGAATTCATTAGGTTTCATTGATCTGATGATGCCTTGAAGACAGTGCTAACCATTTAGATCAGTAATACTTGGAACTCTGTAGAGGACAGCTGAATATTTTCTGTGATACACAGCTGTAGAAAACAAAATATCATTGATGAAAACAAGTTAGAAGAACAAAGAATTTATTGTAGCCCACATGATGGCTTCAGCTTTGATTCATCAGCATCTGAGACATAGGAGAACAATTTTATGAGCTTGACCAGAGCCAAAGTGCAATGGTGCAAATTGACGTGGGAGTCTTTTAGGAGTCTTATTCCACTGACATCTAAAGTAAATAAGAAATGAAAAAATAAAGGAGATATATAATAAAATGCACATATTAATATTCACTTACTGAACTATGATTATATTCTTGAAATTTCAAAGTTAATTTAGTCCAACGGCCTCTTAGCTATAGTGTCTTGCATCAGCTTCCAAATATGACTTTTTAATATATATTGCATTGTTCCGTATCCAAGGTTTGATTTAGTAACCAAGATATTTTGTAATTAAGTCTCACACTTGCACAACCTCTACATTAAATTATTAATGTAATCATTTAGCATAAACAGAGGAAAAGTAACTTCAGAGAAGAAGATGGAACCCTAAATTGCAATGACAGAAAATCTACAGTTTTCCCAGGCAATTGATTCCTATTGGTTCACTATGATTAAAATCAGGTATTTTCACCAAAATATTTATGCTAAGTCTCCCTTGCTTGTGTTTAGGTCTATAGCTTCTTGCTATGTTAATTTTGTGCAAAGAAAACAGACTATTCCTTTTACTCTCACACACACACAAAAATGTTATTTATCTGAAGGCTGCTATGGCATTGTTCTGTTCCACCTTCCCACCTTTTTCTTCATGCTAAACAACTCCAATTATTTTGCTCTTTCCTTTTAAATCATGTCTTATCCCTGATCACTTTTCGCTTTTTCATTTTCACTGCACTTTCTTGAAACATAGTGACCAGATGAGGATATTTGCACCAAACAAAATCAGTTAGTGTCTGTGGGAGGTGGTGTCACATGTTTTACTGACATCAAGATAAAACACATCCACTGCACTACCATCATCTATCCACCTGGTTATGTCCTCATAAAAGGCTATTAGATTGGTTAAACATGACTTCCCCTTGGTAAAACTATGTTGAGTGCTCCTAATAACCTTCTGATCCTGAGACAGTGTCAAGGATAAGCTGTTCCACCACCGTTCCTGGGAAGGTAACTATAAGCACACGAGAGATGCCCTGCACAATAAAAACAAAAGCCTATCTAGCTCTTTACTCTTTTTGGTATTGATAATAGATGTAATTTAGTACAAGGTTATCAACCAGGTGACTTTCTGCAGTCCACCATTTACAGTGTCCCTGTAGATCCCACCCATGAACCTCTGTTTCTCTTTGCTGTTGTCTAGTCTGGGCATGCTCACCTCTTTTTACAGTTACAGGAATTCTGTGAAACGTAGGCAGCAATGCAAAACCTGCTCCCTGGATAAACAACCTTGTGATGAATGTAGGATTGCATGTGATTCCTTATGTGATGAATTGAGTGTCCTCTATTGCTGCATCCCAGTATGGCCTACATCCTATGCATAAAAGACATTAGGCTTTTGAAGTTAACAATAATATAAATTTTCCCTGCATTCAGTGTTCCCCAGAAGAGGGGAACATTGTGTTCTATTCCACACTTAGTAAGCAAGTTAACAATACATGAGAAACAATAGGTGAGCAAGCTGACCTGAAATTTGTTGCATTTCCATCAATATGAAGTTCCTGCATCTCCTGATGCAGATTGTGCTCACTGATGCTAACTGTTGATAGGATGACAGGAGATGTATGCTATTAGAGAACTGAGCTCTGTTCTAGAAGTTGACATGTATTTGAGGGTGAAATGATTTACTTGCCAATCTCCAGTGATGGAGTGAATAGTTCTAGTATGATGATATATTGAATAGTTCTGGGATGAGTATAGGGGAAGTTCAGAGAAAACAGAGCTAGATATGTGTAGACACCTAACTCCAGGAATCAATTTGAATCAGTCACATCCACACCTACATCCTTATCCTTCCTTGTAGGCCAGGAAAACTAATGCAAAGAACAAAGATGAATTCATAGGAGAATGAGGCTGCAGAGAGTTTCGAGATGTTTTGCTTGTGAGTGACAGAGCAAATTTACTTGGAATATGAACCTTTTCTCCTGAAGCCTCGTAGGACAGAAATTTGCCATCTAAACAGATAAATTAATATAGCTATTACAGTAGGAAAGAAGAGATATTAAAACATATAATTCAGCAGGATTTGGAATTTTTTAGATTCTTAAATCAAGGAAATCCTGGCAGACAGGATGGAAAGACTGAGGAAACTGAAGGCATTCCCAACAAGCTGACACTGATCCAAGAGCTTGTTGTTGTAAGCTAGTTTGTCTGAGCAGACCATTTGCTTACAGATCAAGAAAGTTAATGTGTTGCAATTAACAAGGTGAATTTTGAATAGTTCTATTACCAAAATGATTGTACTTTCTAAATGTTAATTTTTTTTTAGCTGTTTTTTTTAGGTAACATTCTCCTGCCTGTTGGGCAAGGGGTTGCAGAAAGAACTAATGTTAAAAAACCTGACAGCATTCTCTCACTGCCTGGTCATGCACATAATACACTATGCATAGGAACTGATAGTGCTTAAACAAAAGCTCTGCACATTGGTGTAAACGTTTTTTTTTTAATCTCAACATCTTACACACTGGGGATGGAATTTTTAATAATAGCCAAATAATTCATGTAATGGGGTGTGAAATACTTGTAAATGTTCTCAACCAGTATAATACAAAAAAAATTGTCAGATTTGAACATATGTAAGCTTTGTGTGTAATGCTGCACCCCAATCATCTTTCCTCCATAATATCCACTTCCTGCTTGCTTGCTTGCTCATTCACTCCCTTCAAATTTATACCTCATTTTGCTTTTGAAATATAGGTTTGGAGTAGGGGAGGATATGCATGGTCTGTGAAGCAATTTGACAGACCTGAAAGAACCTGTGGAAGGTCAGGCTCTCACAATTTCTAAACCTGGAATTAATGAGAAAAATATTGGTCCTAAGAAGTACATCATTTGAAAATCAGAAAAGAAAGCATCTAATACACTAATATACTAATATAAAGCATCCCCTTTGAAAACCACAGTGCAAAAATGTGTTTTTAGGTAGAATTAGGCTTTATTAAAAACTTGAGTACTGGTTTGTGATTGGCTGTACTCTTCTGTCTCTTAATGAAGGTGTGGTAAATGTTATGATATGCTAGGTGGCTTGGATCATGGTATCAGAATTTGATTATTTAAGAAGGATATGTAAAAAAAAAGTTCATATAAAAAGTTTGTATAGATCTGCTCTATGGCTGAGAAAGAAAACATATCTATTAGTGCTAAGACACTATCACAATGCTTTGGCATTGATCCACTTTCATCTTTTTTTCACGTCAACAGCAAGAAAGAATCGGGAAAAAAAATTAGGGAGCTGCATGTACAAATAAGTATTGTATAAACTGTGTAGCAGGACAAAAGTGGTCTTGAAACAGAAGGAAGTCAGAAAGCCAGAATGAGTCAGAATGTTAACAGGGACTGATACTCTCTGTGGTGCAATTTTTATCCTCTGAGTGTATCTTACAAAGATGAAGAGTTCTGGTTAAGAGAAAATAAGGATGAAGCATAAAAAGCTATGATATTGATATGAGGAAAGAAGGGAAAGATTAAATCAGTCACAGGGAACCCGAAGAGGATGTTTACTGTGGAGGAGCAAAGTAGAAGATTAAGAAAGAGAGACTAAAAGGAAAGACCTCTTCACAGAGCAGAAAATAACAATACAAATTCAAGAAAAAAACAGCGTGCAAAGTCCTTTATACATGTTCATTTATGTTTCAATATAAAATATATAATATATATAAAATATATAAGTATTTTTTCATCAGTTTTTCTTAATAATAGGTACTTTAGGAAACAAAACAAAGGGTGCAAAGGAGAGGTTTACAACAAGTGTACTACAAATTGCAAATGCTTATTTGTTACACATGGAGCTTGCAAATAGACAACAAATTTCTAGTTACAGAAATAAAAAAGCACAGTTGCCTTGTACAGATTGCTTTGCATCCAGTTCATCTATGTTATATTATTGTATCATTCCTGCAGGACTTTGATATAACACTATTTTTGTAGTCAGAAAGTGAAATTGCCAGCTAAGTAATGCCCTTGTCATTGATGTGTCTATCATCCAAGATTTTTTTCAAAATAAAAAAGGATAAAATAATGCAAGACCTCTGTGAACCCCCAGTGTGAAAAACTGTCAACCTTTGGACAGGAAGAACATTTGGGTGTTTGTTGTTTTTAAGGACTCCACCCAAATAACAAAGGATCTCAGTTACAGACATTAGGGCTCAAGGTGATGTAATAAATAAAACTACAAGGTTTGTATTTAATCTCTTTAATGCCACATTTTTTTTTAATATTTAATGAGCTGAGATTTAGCTTAGTAACACAAACTATGAAATTCCTTAGTGTCTGTGAATAGTAAAATATATTTCATTGTAGAATGGTTGTTCCCAGTGATGATCAGTTCAGTAGCAGTGACTGATCTGCTCCTTTACAGTATTATGATTTAAAGGCTTGATGAAAAGAATGTTATTTGGTCCCTGAAAAATGTTGATAGTAGCTAATTAGTCTATAGGATAAATTAATCACTCTACAAGCTTCTAATGGGTGTCAAAAATGTAAAAATCACTCTGCTTTCAAGTTATTTTAAAATCTGATCCTCAATTTTTGAAAACTTTCTTTTTCTTAAAAAAAAGGTCTCAGAGGACTGAAATCTGAGAAATACATACTAGGAATTTTTCTAGTAAATTGGTATTTATAAATATATATATACACCTTCATCAAAATACAGCAACATTTAGGTTTTTTTGTCTGTCAAATAATCTATCTGCCTAATCTAATAGGATCTTGTGTGCCAATTTGTACAAGATACAGGTACAATAAAAAGGAGGCTTAGGAATGAAAAGGCTGTCAATACAATTTATAGCATTATTGCACTCCAGTTTGGCAAGCTGCTAAAATATCATAAAGTTATAGACTAATAAACTGAGAATGGTTCATAAGATCCCAGAGACTTTAACTTTCATAGGGGATAGAAAGACAGAAATACAAAGAAAGACAGAAAAATGGGAGGAAGGGAGGGAGGCAGGCAAATGACAGAAAACTATAACTTTACAGGTGTTGTCCCAAAGTGAATCTGAAAAGCCCCTGGCTTCACTAGTGAAGGTCACTGCTGGTTGTATGGTATAGCAAATGAAGAAATGAGGACATCAGTGTTTCATTAGGAGGTGGAAATCCATGACATTAATGAAGGTGCAGGCTGGAGTTTTGGGCTTTACAGAACAGATCAGAGAGGCCAGGAAACAGTCGAATACAAGCAAGGTGCCTTTTGTCTTTTCTTGAAATATTGTGGGATTATGCTACAAGATTATGAAACTGTTCAGGTAAATAAAGGCTCAGATTGATGCTAAACTGTATTGCTTTATGCACAAAAGCAAAAAAATGTCCTCAAAGACCATACTTAGGTACCTTGCTGACCTCAGGATAGAGAAAAACCTCACTTTCCAAAAAATATGCTTTTTAGACACATCCATCATTAAAAAACAATTTGATACCTCCAGGCTGGACAAGCCATTCATTTCTGAAGACATGTACAAAGATGATGCTTAGGCTCTCTTTCATGTGGCACTTTCCATTCTCCAGGACTCAAACTGTAAATGTCCTATCCTTTCTGCTGTTATGCTACTGGTAGTGGGAGGGGACTACTTTCTAAAATAAAAGTGTGGTTTTAACTCTATCCATAACAGTCCAGATAAGATTTTCCCTCTGTGAATCACCCTTCTGGTTTTGCTCTTCTAAGCCCTAAGGCTAGGACAGAGTATTTGGATGCTAGAAAAAAAAAGGAATATTTTATCAATGGCTATAGAGCAATTATCAGAAGAAATAAAATCTTAAAGAAACTGTACAACTTTCCTCAGTTTTTGCATCTCAGATATAATTGCCATTTTAAAATACGTGTTGTTTTCAAACACCAAAATCTATAACCCATAAAAGTTCCTCAGCATTCATTTTTTTGTCTTCTGAAAGCGTCACTATGTAAAATAACTATTGCAGTACAATCTTCTGATCTAGAAGACTTGCAATACACAAAATGGAGGCTCAGGTGAGCACCCTTTTCAGACTTTAAGTGTTGGAACGAAACAGTTGCATGAGACACTAGACTGAAGTAAAAAAGATCACCAGGCACTCCTGAAAGGAATTTAAAAACGAATGCAGGGCTTGTGCGGATCTGTAGGAATCAGTTACACAATCAGTGTGTGATTTTTCAACCACACTGACTAAAGGTACTATTCAATAACTCACTGATGAGTAGATGGAATTCTGGAGAACATCTGAAGGAAATTTGTGTCTTACCAGTTTTCTAATGAAAATTAATGAGAATCTTGCAAGTTTCTACAAACTTCTGTTGAGCCTCTGCCAGTTTTCAGAACACGGCACTACAGTAATTTAATTGAGCACTGAGATTGATGTCAGGATTAAAGGTTATGAGCTATGAGGACAGGCTGAGAGCTTAGATCCATAAGGCCTGAGAATGTAAACTGTTGAGATGCTGTGCTGAATACTAACCTGAAGTCTGGGGGGGTGGGAGGTGGGCGGGGAGCACATGACTTGTTTTCCAGCATAACTGTGCTAATTGGACAAATGGGTGTGAACGACAATTAAAGGAAAATCAATTAATGATAGGTACCAGAAATCATTTCTCCATACAGATAATCAGTAGGTATGAATTGTTACGAGCGTGGAGAAAAAATAGAATTTAAAACACCAAAGCAAAACAAAACCACACAAAATTGATGTCATAGAAAACTGGACTATTGCTTATTCATTAACTATGACTGTGGAGCCAATTGTTAGCCTAAGCCAAGCTGGAGGTGTATTGCTTTAGCAGTTCTAGGCAGCATTAAAAGTGTTCTGACTACGGGGGATTTTTCCCACATAAGAGCAATCTCTGAGCAATGTAAAGCTGTCATTGCAGCAACCTGGCTACGGAAACACTTATTGGAAATGTACTGGGGCAAGAAGGACTATACTTGGAACATACCATGCTCCAGTCATGCCTGCCAATGTAATTGCCTCTAAGGGGTTCTACCATCTGGTGCAAGTTACAGAAAGCCTGAGGCCATTTTAACTTATACTGGGATTTAGCCTATGAGGAGGAGAGCACTAAACTGGCTTTAAACTAGTTTCACCTTCTCTTCTGCATCAGAGTATTTATGCAATTTTAAAATCTACTTAAAATCCATTGAAGTTCAATTAGTTAATACGGAATTGATTCTGACTTCAGGTGGAAAATAAATCTTGGAACTGAATGAACTTCTGTGTTCTCTGTTTTTCATGCAAATACTCCTAATAAGAAGAAAAACAGGCAAGTATCAAATGCATAAGCAAAACTTTCTCAGAACAGATTTTTTTTTTCAGAATGTTTCCATTAAGTCAATTAGAAATTTTAACTTGCTGAAACACATCCAAGACTAATAACAAAAATACCTAAATAAATAAAAGGTGCACATATGCAATTCAATTGGAATTATGTATGGATAGAAACCTGTCATCACTCCCTCACTACATAATTTTACCTATTCCACACCTGTGGCATGTGGTAGCAGTGAAAGAGATAGTCAGGTTTAATGTTACAGCTGTATATATCTGTGTCCTTTGGAAGTCTTTCTGGAATTTCATTTATTATTCTTCAATCAGTGCTCTTGCCTGTCTCTGGTACAGTCAGTTCATCATGCCAGTACATTCTAATTCTGTTCAATGAAAAATGAGTCAGTGTGAACACTCAAGAACCTCCTACTGAAAGTAAAAGGCATCATCCTAAGATTATATGACTAACTGAAGTTCATAACTATAATAGCATTTGATTTTTGGGGGGTTATAAAGAAATCTTTGTTCTTTTCCTGGTTTTATTAGATTAAAAAAATCAGTAGCAGGGGAATGATATTGCAGCTCTTTCCTATATTATATGATTTCTGAGGTGAAATTTTTGCCCTGTTTGAGTCATATCATGTTACTGAGACAGGTTTTGCAGTTTGTTTAGCTGCGTTTTTGTGTGTGTGTGTGTTTTGTTTTGTTTTATTTTTGTTTGTTTGTTTTGTTAGTGGGTTTTTTTTCTTGTGGATAGATAAAACAGATATGCAAACCATCAACTTCATGATTCCCTGCCATTAGTAGGACTTGATTGCCTCAGTTCTCCTTAATCATAGAATTATAGAGAGGCTAAGGCTGGAAGGGACCTTAAAGATCACTTAGTTCCAACCCCCCTGCATGGGCAGGGACACCTCCCACTAGACCAGGTTGCTCAAGGCCCCATCCAGCCTGGTCTTGAACACTTCCAAGGAGGGGCAGCCACAACTTCCTTGGGTAACCTGGTAACATTCTTCCTAATGTCTAAACTAAATCTCTCCTCTTCAAGTCTGAAACCATTTCTCCTTGTCCTCTCACTACACACCCATGTATAAAACCCTGCCCCAGCTGATGCTGCCACAAACAGACCACTCTCATGCTACCTCTCAAGAAATGGATACATCTACTGAATCAAGGTCTTTGGAATGCCTGTGCAACACTTTACACTCGTCAGCTATGGTCAGACTCTGTAGTTAATGATTATTATTATCATAGTGATTCATGGCTAGTAAGTCTCACTGATTAGAGGATAAAAATTGCTGTGTACTGTAAAACTTTTACATGAGCACTATTCCAGTCAGGATAATCTATTCTTACCCTTGTAGGCAAGAGAGCTTTAGAGATGGCTGCACAACCCAAATCTATGGACCCTTTGGCCAAAGTAATTTTCCTCTAAGTTTTGTAATTTTTTCTTACACTTTCATATACAGGTTCCCACAAGAGGCAGGGACTGGATACAAACATGGAGTAAACTAACACTGAATATACCAAGAACAGACTCAAGTTTAATAAATGGAGCTTTTCAGACATTATACCAAAATTAAAATAAAAAGGAAACTTTCATACTGTGATATACTCCATATTTTTACACACTCATACGTTCTCTTGTATCATTTTGCTAGTAATGGGAACACTTAAGATTAGAATAAATTGGTATAAAATTGCAGTTTATTGGGAAGATTATTTTTTTTCTTTCAATGTACAAGATTTTTTGCAGTATTTCATCATTCTGAAACCAATTTAAGTACAGAAACTCTCCCTAAATTAAGCACAAGAGGCATTAGAAAGGTTAGATTGTGCCACTGGGAACTTTAAAAACATCAGGATTTAATTAAGGCTATATAATATTGCTAAAGGGTGTTAGCAAGTATATAATGGAAGCTCAGAAGTGAGTACACATTTTGTGAGCCTGAACATTATCTCTGGTTTCAGTATCAAAGTTTCAGAAGCAACCAAAATGTGTCAATGAAGGTCACAGGTTTATTTATTTACCTCCTCTATTTATTGACTTGCTTCTCATGAAGTTTGATAAGGCAATCTCTAGGCTCATAAAAGCAGTGTTGGGCCTATTGAATCTGGATTTCCTGTCTAGAAAGCAGATAAGGTTACAGTTCGAAATTGTGATAAACTTTTAACTATAATGAGAAGGGTAAAAGAATGGAAGAATAGCAAAGAAAAAATGAGTATTTTATTCAAAATGAACATTTTTTTCCTTGTTCATAGGTTACCACTTGATTGATGGCTGTAGTTTAAACCCTCATGTGTTGCTACAGTAAGGTAGGGCTGGAGGTGGTGTTCTCTCTTCACCCAACAGAAAAGTAAATTTTTAAAAATGGTCATGATAAATTAGCTTAAGAGTTTACAGAGTTGTATGTGTTTTCATGCTCAGACAAGTTCATTAGTGCTGTACCTTTATGGGTATGACACACCATAAAAGCTTTGCCAAAGTCAGCAAAATGCATACAGGGTGCCTGTCAAATGCTGACTCACAGTGCTCCCAGAAGTACCTGGAATCATATTCCGTGTGTTCCTTTCATAGGACTGCACATATATGATGCAGTAGCAGTTTTCTACATCTTGTATTGCTAGCTGGGTTGCTTGAGACCTCTTTCAAATCATTATTATGTTTTCTGTAAGAAGACTTTTGTCATGATCTATGATTTCATTCCCCTGCACCCTTCTACAATTTGTCTGCATTTGAGAAAATCAAAGAAATGCCATATAAACAATAACAATGGCTATGTTAGTGGTTTTTACTATAGAAGTAATGCAGAGGCACTCAGCCCACCATCTGTGGATCTGTTGCCTTCCCACAGTTGTGTGCAGTGCTCTGCATAAGTCTTATCTCTAGTTTGAATTAGAAACCCTCTTTCAGGTTAGCTGAGCTCTGTAAAATTGAACTAACCTTCTTTCAGTAAGATTAGTTTACTTAGGTACAGAACCACACATACAGAGAGATTCTGCTTTGTACCTACAGCCAGTTTGATCCTGGTTAATTACAGACTCCATACAAGGTATTTTGTAGTAATAACCAAAAGTGGTGAATCAGGAATCCTTTCATACTTCTGTGTACAGTAGGTTTCTTTGTCACTCTCCACACATACGCTTTTCACCTCCTTCTGAGTCCATACCCGTTACTTTTTAAAAGTAATCAGTCCCATGGCTATTTTATGGGTCAAAACTGACAGTTTACGATTCAGCACCTTTCTGAAGCACAAGAAATACTGTACATATCAGAAAACAGAACCAGCTTAATCATCACCTGAGATTTGCTTTTACTGTTCTTACGTTTTCAGGATTTTACATGGAAAAAGAATGCATCTTTAACTAAAAAAAATTAAGAATAAGGAACTAAGATTCATTAATGATCTCACAACATGATATTGCCATATTACAATTCAAGTTTTTTGTGTCTACTTCTTTAATAAAAAATCACTACCACTGAAAATACGAGCACTTTGTCTCCAAATATTCAGCAAGATATCTTAATACTATTACACAACTGAAAAGTCATTTAACTTTGCACAATACCTATAAGACTGAAAATATGGTACAATAAGACAGCATCATGCATTATTTCCACATACACACAAATTCATCACCAGACTGAAGTCTTAAAGAATCACCACAAGTCTCCTCTTCAGTCTTCTGCAGTCCCATAATAATTTACCATTAGAGATCTTGGCATCCCATCAGAATGCTGAAAAAATGGCTAATTTGTTCTTGCTAATTGTTAAGGCATTTTATAGCTCCATCATCTGCCTGTTCAACTAGGCAGCCTCCTATTTCTGTCAGAATCCTTCTATGAAATAGTATCTTTGGGATGGCAAGGGTTGTCCTTTATGGCATGGAATATCACAAGCACAGACTAGAAGAGATCACACAGCATCACTGTGCTTTCTTCTGAGGCTCACACTCTTAGTGGTCCCAAGTACTCTTTTCCTCTTTGCTTTTATAGATTTTCTCCAAAACGAGAACACTTCACTACCTTTTGTTACCAAATCACATCTGCAGCTACTATGCAGTCTCTATTAAAAAAAAAATCTCTTATCTGTAAGTGCATAGCCATCTTATTTTGCCTTATCTGTCACATAATAGTACATCTGGCAAAAGTATTTGTTCAGGTGTCTTTCTGCCACTGAGCAAAGACCAGCTGAAGGGATCAGTAAAATGTTGGTGTAAGTCTACAGTGCTGCTAAACACAATGTGTTTATTATACTGGCAAATGGTCAGTGTATTCATCCAAGTGAATGCAAGATTTGTTTGACTAGCTTTTCTTTTCTTTACTTACTTTAACCTAAATATTTAATGTTCCGGGATCTGCAGATATGAAGCCTATTGCCAAGTTTAGTAATGTAGCAACTGTGGATAAGCACTATTACAAAGCCATGGGGAGCTCTGTATATAAAACTATTTCAGGATCAGTTTCAGTAATCAGTGATTTTTTTTTCTTTTTCATTCAGTGCTCAAGCCTGCATCTGCTTTATCCACTACCAGAGGAGGTTTTTTTTGAAGAGGATCACTGTATGTGTGGTGTTATTTGAAAATCCATACTCTTGCACACAATTCTGTTAATAATCAATTGGATTTCTTCATCATCAGTCTGCTTTCCCCAGATGGCTTATTTGAAGATGAAAAATACTAGCATTCAGTGCTGCCGCTTAAAAGATTGTACATGTAAACATGCACCAAAAACCATTCTTTAAAAAACACCTGATTCATAAAATTATTCTGTATGAAGAAGAAGAATATTAAATAGACACTGGTCCAGGAGACATAGAAAGAAAGTTCACTCCTGCTTTCATCTGCTCATTTGCCATTTGCTTTCCACAATCTTCCACGTGGCTTCTGATCTTCATAATTTGCAGAAAAAGATGATACAAGACATCCCTAGCTTTGAAAGTATTAATACTGATAGAATTACTACATTTATGTGCAATATGCACTCCTAATGTGACTTGTACCTTCAGAAGACCCCTGAAAGGATGAATCAAATTGTAACAGTAAGGCTTAGAGGGAAGTGGGAACTTGAGACTAAAATTATCCTTCCACAACAAGAAGCAAGATTTTTAAAAGAATCTGTAAGTAATACATGTGCAAACATTAGATATCTAAATGGATTCATGTTGTATATTATGAAATTGAAACTCCTCTCTGCTTATTCTAGGAGCTAGTGAAAAACTGAGAAGTAATAAATAGAGAAGGGCACTGTGGAAATCTGAACTAGCAAATTACCTCTGATGCAGTTGTTCTGGAGTCTGGGATTCCTCTACAATACGGGTATGTGCTTGCATCACTTCTGGTGCTTGTCCTCATTCCTACAGAAGAAAGAACACAAATCCTGCTAACTCGAAAAACTTTTGCATTGCCAAACCTTCTTGTGTTTCTGTTTTGGAAATACTCAAATAAAGATGACATGATTCAGTTACATATAATTTTGTTTTATGTGAAGATTAAACATCCTAAAACAATAAAACTACTTTTTACTGTTAAAAGTTTATCCAGATACCATGCAAAAAATCTTTTTTTTTTCTTTATTCTTCAAGTGCTTATATTCCTAGACTAACACATTAGGAAAACTGTTGCAGATTATCTGTCAGGCATATGAAACTTGTCATGGTGGTACTGCAGAAGATGGGAGCAGAAAAGGCTTTTTCCCAGCCCAATTCTTTTCATTTTCAGAATTGGTTTTAATGATATTGTCAAAAGGAATATAATTAGTATAATGACATCTCAGTGAATTGACAAAGTCAATACTGATGACCCCTTTTAACTTTTAGCAAATCTCTAATCAAAAGTTATCATCAGACCATCTTCTCTGTTTATTAAAACTCACTTTCATCAGCTTAACTTTGCGCCATTTTCTATTCCTTTTGCAGATGTTGTCATGGAAATAAAAAAAGGAAAACATCAGTATCTCAGCTATTGGGTAAATTGCAGGTAACAAAGTGCAATTCTGACCTCCTCAGTGTTCAGGAATCTGATCAAGTCTTTATGCCACCTCTCTACAACTCCCACATCCCATTTCATTGAAAAGAAGAAGAGTATCAAATCAGCTTTGGAAACAGGAAGCAATTTGTGTGACATGGTTTTTGTAGTAACACATTCCACAATGCACCAGACTGTATGTAACTATCACATCCCCTGAGCACTTAACATCTCAGTTCAGTGTCTGTAATTAGGAAAACAGAAAATTCTTTAATTCCAGGTGTACTAAAGCATTCATTATAGCACAAAACTAGAAAGTTTATCAAGTTTAGTCCCTGATATGAGAAGCAAATACACTGTTTAATCTTTTTAAAGTTCTGCCCTTCACTGAAAGTGTTTTTCTGCTTCATTGTGGCTGTTTAAATGCTGTTACAGAATCAGCCCTTAAGCGATTAAAAACCTCCTTCTAATTTGCAGGAGTTTGTTTATTCAGAGTTTACATTTATTTAAGTCAGTTCTACTTAATCTTGTGCCAGAATTTCATTTAAGTAGTTCTTCTCCTGTGCTCCTGTTTTCCCTGGTGAATTGAAAACCTCTGTGGAGATGCAAGTGAAGTGGCATGCTTACTTGATCAAAACACAGAATTATGCATGGCATAATGTCATTCCAATTTCCATTCTTGCTACAGCCAATGTCACACACCTGAAATATCAGAATATTCTGTCTTTCATATTTAGTCAATGGTTATGATTTACAGTGCACAACTTTTTTTTTCTGTCCTTTCAGGTTTTTGTTTAATAAGCACAGTCCTTCACTCCTTTTGTAAGGGAGGCTAAGCATATTTCTTTTTGCTCTCCCCCTCTCCTTTCCTTTACAGAACTAGGGATGGTAAACTAGAAAGTCTAGAATTATCTATAAGGCCATTGATAATTCCCCTTTCTCAACTGAAAAGGGCTCACATGAAGTGTTTCACAGTGCAGTCTTAAGTCTTTTTTTCATTTCTGTCTCATAATTATTCAGCAGTTAATACAAAGTAAATTCCTCCTTTTGTTCTGGTCAGTGAACTCAAAGCCAATACTAAGGTGGATCTGCTAATAAAGCATGGCTCATCTATTACTGTCAACTTAGACCTTGACTTTGATATGATTATTTTAATCCTACTCCTATTTCTTTATTCCTTAGTCATCCTCATCTTCCTTGTCAAATATTCTAATTGCTCAGTACTAATGATGCCTTCTAACTCTGTGTCAATGGTAGAATTAGTTAATATACTTTTCCTACTGCTACCAACTTTGCTAATGAATCTGTTCAACAGCAATCATGCTACACCAGATCATTAAGAAAATGATCTACTAATTTCTTTTTACACGTTACTCAGCTTCCAATACAACCAGATGACTTCTGTCTCCTCTCTTCAAAGTTTCAGCTGAACCTCATTATCTCCAGTCTAATTTCCAAACTTTCCATGATTCAGTGCTTGAGATTCAAATACATTTTTAGACAAATAAATTAACAAATTAAATTTTCCAGAAAAAGAAATTATCAGGATGCTAGTCTACTATGAATTATCCCTGGTAAATACTTTGTATTTTCATTTCTTGTCCTGTATATTAAAAAAAAGCAAAACAACCTTTAGCACTTTTTGCATGATAATACTATTGTTTGAATAGTGACATTCAAAACAATTACTACTGGACCCATGATATTACTACAGTCTGTTAAGAAGATTGGCATAGAAAACTCCTAGATTCTGTTATTAGTCTTGGAATTATTCCTTCTGCTCTTTACACATTTTAGCCAAAAGATATAATTTTACAAATTCTGAAGGAACATTAACAAGGGCCTCTCATACTGGCTTTTGGGAAGCCATCCTAAAAGCCAAGATAGTGTTTCAATCTAACTTTTATCTCTCTTTTCTTCTTCTCTTCTTCTACTCCTGGACCTTGACTTTCAATATGTTTCTTATTCTCACCTACTCTTCTTGAATTTGATTCTGCATCTTCTTCCTTCTGCTTGTTTTTTACTGCCTCATTTTTCCTCTCATGGAGTAGCAAACGAGAGTAGTTTGAAGTGATGAATTTGAGAAAAGAATTGTGACACTATTAGAAAGGCAGGAAAAATCTTTTTGTTGAGTGTATGTCAAGAACACAGTATGGTTGACTGACTGTTCCACAAAACACAGATCTGCATCATGTAGGACTTTGATTTGGTCATGTTTTTGAGGATTGGTTCTCTATCTGATTTCCAGATATGCAACCTTCAAGTACTTAATTCCTCTCTTGAACACTTAGTACTGCAATTGCAATACACTGTATAGATCACAAATGGCATTTTAGAAATGGTGCCTTGGCTCATCCTAGATTACTCAGCAGTGTAGACTCAATCAAAAGTGACAACTGCAGCAACAACAATCCACTGGGTATTAATCCTTCTCTGATTCACTCTAATTGCATGCACCCTTCAAGGTGTGGCCAGATGTAATGCAGTATTATACTACTTTAAGTTAAAGCACCTTTCTTATGTTAACTCCAATTACAGTTAAACAGCTTAGTTATATATATGGAGCTTCCCTAGTTCATGCCAAAGCAATTACAGGTTGGATGGACTTTTACAATGTGTTCCCTACCTGAAGATAATCTGTGCCTACTTGATAAATAATTTTCTTGCCCTTCTCCTGAGATAGTACAGCTTTGTAATTTACCACAATTTAAAGTTACATTTAATTTCAGTGCAGGGAGCACCATGACCATGTGCCTGATTCTAGCTACATGATATAGATTCTTCTGCTACTTAATGAAGCTAGTAAAGGCACTGAAAGCAAAATTTTCTCTATTCTGCTTTAAAACTTAATTCCATCAAAACATGTCGCTGTAAGTGAAAATTCTTAAGGTTAATAAAAAAAATTCTTCCATCAGACACAGATTAATTTCTTCCTGCAAGAGAGAGTTGTCTAGAGAGTAGAAAACTTTGCAAAAAACTACAGCTTCAAAGTCTGAGGCCACTTAATACAGATGAATAGAATGAATGCAATAAGGCAATAAGAACTAATTTACCAAAGCATAGTTGAAAATTTCTTCAGAAATATCAGGAAGATATCTTCAGAATAACAGCTGAAACTGCTTTCACCAGAAACCTGTTTCCAATTATTATATTGCACTTATATGGAGTTATTAAGACACTATGATAATTTAGAACTACACATAAAAAAGAAAATATATTACTCTAGACCCAATATAGTGAAAAGGGGCTAACCGGTCTCCTATTGAATTAGGGTGTTTTATTCAATCCTACCTCATGTATGCCTGCTGAATACATATTAATCTACTGATTTGTCGCTTCTCTAATAATCTTCACATTATCCAGTAAATTAATCAGGAGATGAATTAAATATTTTAACAGCATATGTCTAGTAAAGGTAGAATGATTTCCCCCTCTAATTATAATATTTAATTTTGTTCTTACTGTTCTGGAGTATCTGTGCTATTGGTCATGTTGGGTTTTTTTAATTTAATTTTCTTTCCTATCTGTAACCTCTTTGTCTAGAAGTGATATTTTCTCTCTCATGAAAACAAATGACAAGACTATTTTTTTAGTTCAGAACCTTTTCATAATTGCATTTTTTTCCTCAGGGGAAAAACTGTATGCAATACCAAATCTCCTGGCTTTGCAACTCAATTGCTTTAACAGCCCTGCACACCTCTTGCAGGTATTTTAATTTAATTTGAGTATCAGAATATCCTCAAATGATAAGTTCTAACAAGGTAAGAGTCCTGTTGAAACTGAAACTCATTATCTGGTGCTTAATACCTTGTAAGCTGATACTGCAGATTCTTTAGGATCGTTTATGTCTCTTCTAGTCCTTACAGTTCCTACTAAGCATTCATGCTATAGTGGATCTAGCAGTTTGTATTTCTCCTTATAAAATTCATTGGCCATTTATCTCCCTGTGTTCAATGTAACTTCTAGTGCAGATCTGCAAGAACAAAGTCCAACTGCAGAGGGTTGGGAGCAAGCAGAAAATTTTATGTGATAGACAACAAATAACACAAGCAAAGTGAAATAACCCCATGAAGAAATGGCAAGTATGTTGAGAGACAGAGAGAGGGAGAGAAAAGTCTCACCACCCATAGATCCAGTGACGTTATGACAATCTTTGTTTTTGGGGTGTCAGTCCAATGCCAGACAGCTCAGTGGTCGGGTGCAAGGCAGTGAATGAATGCATTGGCATTCCTTATATACCCCCAAAGTTTCCTGCCTGTCTCATGGCAGATTCAAACTTTACTTATCTCTCCCACCTCTGTAAGGACCAGAGCTATTGTCTGGACTGGCCCTTACCCAGCAGCCACTCAATGGCCACTTAGCCAGAGGCATCAGCTCCCTACTGGTTCCATCTGGGTGAGACACCCCCCCCCCCACCTGACTTTTTCATTCACTGCACCTATCAGGAATCTATGCCCAACATTCCACTTGCCAGTTGTCATTTGAGGCAAAGATAATTCTGCTGAATGAAATTACACAATCACATCTGCAGAAGCATTACAGTGCAATAATGCTCCTGAGCAGTTAAGCACTGATTGTGAAAGTGTGAGCACTTCCTAAAATTAAGCTTAAACTCTGTACAACAAAATCCTTCTTTAGTGGAAACATACCAGTAAGTTATGGATTTTAGTTCTGGACTTAAACACCAGGAAGAATTAGAAAACCCAGAGTCCTTTATAGTATTATCTGTACATTAAATGTTTCAGGTCAACCAAAATACACTCCAGTACCACCTATTCCTGGTTAAGGAACCAGGAATGGTGCAGGGCTCTCCCCAAAGCCTTTGGTTTTAATGACCTTTATAGAAAATTTTCTTGTAGTGATGCTTTTATTCTGTATTCTATATAGATATGTTTCTTCACAGAAATAAGGAAATGAACTCTAGATCTATAACCAGGATATAGCTGAAAGTATGATCTTCACAGATTTCTTGCTTATTTTCTAGGCATAACCTGAGATGCAAAGAATAACCTCTGCAAAGTGAGAGCAATGCACTGATCAGCAGACACATAACAGTCAAAACCTATTTATTAAACAAGTAAAAGCCAGTAATCATTGAGCAGTCCTGAAATACATGTGAATCAAGTTTGTGAGCCAGGTGGGTGTGTTGGTTTGAGAGCACCAGGATAGGAAAACCCAGCCTTGGGCCCCAGCAGCAGCTGCCAGCTTGCTGATGTTGCAGCTATAATGAGGAGCAGCTGAGCCTATGGGGGGGAGGGGATGGGTCATGTGACCTAAATGAACCAATCACAGTATTCCTTCCCATGGTGTTCACTATAAAATGGCTTCTAAGAGTGTTCTTTAGGGTGTTTCTCTGGTTGGTGTGCTTGTTTGGGGAAAGTCCTTCTGCTGCTACCTGGTTCCTCTTTGTTTCCTCAGCAGAGAAGGGACAGCATTTGCCAAGATAGGTTTCCTTCTGCTTACTCAAGGTTTTTCATCTTTAAGGTCTCTCTCCTTTATTTCCTTGTTCCCCCTGGAAGAGTAGTGGGAATAACAGCATCTGTCCCTGCCCAGCCACTGTCCAAGCTGTGACAATGGGTATTGGAATAATTTCAAAGAAAGCCCTTGCCCTCATTTTATCTCCCAAGAATCATAGTTTTCATTTGGAAGTTCTGCTTCTACAGTTCACTACCTCATTGTTACCTTCATATCTTAGTTCTGACATTAAGAAAAGATTCCTAGAGCTGGTTTCTTTGTACACTAGCTCAAGTCACCTTCTTGTTTGAGCATTATCTATGAAACCAAGAAAAAGAAAACTATGTCCTCTCGACTATTAGAAAATCTTTCCCAAATAATGTGCTCGTTTACTCCCTCTGTTACTCTTTCCTTGATAAAGGGGCCCTAATTCTTCTTCTGGCATCGTAACTGTATCTGGAAGTCTCTTAACGAACTCCTTTCCTGATTGTCTTGATCCACTTGAAAGCTTTTGATTACTTAATTAGCACCTGGAATCTAAATAGCAATGAACTTTCCAGTAGCTCTAGTTCTTGAGAACTTGTAATTTGCTCCTAAGGCTTTTAGATATCAGGATAGGCTCTCACATATGTGAATTTTTTATTCTTCTTTTTCTTCCTTTTTTTTTTTCCCTTCTAATTAAGACAAACTCAGAAAATAGATTGAAATAGCACTTACAATCTTAAATTATTAGTCAGGGTACTTGATTTGAGGCTGGCTGTAAATTAGAATAATGTCTTCCTAGGCTGTTAGTTTAGAGCTTTTCTAAATATTTCCTAAAATTTGGTTACAATATGAAGTCAAATAGGTTGGTTTTGCACTAAGTTATATTCTGAAACAGTGTCTTTCATGGACTGAGTGAAAGTGAGACCTGTGAGAATTCAAAGACCTTTTTTGAATTTAATGGCAATAGTTGGATTGTCCTATCATTTGCAGTTACAGTAGGAAACAAGAAGATAGAACACATAGTACGTCTAACGTACTACCTAGATTTGTGCGTTACATTTATTCCAGTTAGGAATCAATGGGCCAAACTTCCGCAGTAAAGTTCTTCAAGAATGCTCTTAAAGAACTCAGTTAAACTGAGACAGCAAAATGAAACAGCTTGAGATAAAAATATGGCTTGCTATTCACTTTTCTGTGTTGCTTCCAACTTTCTTTCTGCTTGTGGAAGTCCAGAAGGTATATTAGAATAGATAAGGTAGCATATTTTTGCCTATATAAGAAAGAAAAAAAAAAACCAAACCACAAATACAGGAAAAGTTATTGACCACATAATTTATTAACAAGATGAACTGTATTTCTTTAACTTTTCTCCAGCCCCAAATTGCTTCTACAAAATAGTTTTCCATGGTCTGTTTCATGTTTGATTGTCATGTCTTGCAATTTTAGATACATTTACAAAAAATTATTACAGTAAAGTTGATTAAGGTTTATTGAGGTTTTGCTATGCATGCCTTAGCTTCACAACTAACATATAAATCATAAATACACAAAATGGAGTATAGTTCTACTTACTACTTAATTTTTTTTTTTTTTTTTTTTTTTTTTGATCTAGTGTGGTGAAGCTCATGTTCTAACTGTGTATCACTCCCTTGGCAGTCTAGGGAAATTTCATTGTATATATTTTTCCATCAAATATAGAAAACAGGCCTACATGTTCCAGTCTATCATCTATCCTGGGGACTTCTGTCATGTAATAAAAATGTAAGACTGTAAATCTCCTTCAATTTTCTTTCATTCCTAAGTAATACATTGCCATGGATGTAAAAACTAAACATATTTTTTGTTTCTGTTGCTGCTCAATATTTTGACTAAATGTTTTGGTGCTACTGCTCAGAAAAGAGTACTGAGCAAAGGAACAAATGCTCTATATATACATATCCACTAGCAATCTGTATATAGAGAGAATAAGAATTATTGAAAATCCAGCATGTCACTGAATACCATTCCAAAGATAAGTGAAGTGTTTTAAAGTAATTAAATGTGAAAGAGAATCTCACAACAGCGACATGAAACAGGGAAATATACTGCTATTGTGTCTAGGAGACAAATGAAAATAAACTTCTGTTGAAATGATTTTATATAATGGTTTCTTTATGGTTCTCAAAGTAGTAAAGGTAAGCTAGGGAAGTTTACATTTGCCTTCTGAACAGCACAATCTAATCTTACATCTATGATGCAGCAATGACAGCTAAGAGCCACTACATCTGTGGTTTCTCTGACTGAGGAAAAATTCTGCATGAAAACAACTCTGCATTTAAATAAAAATGGCTAGAAAGCTTCCATTTTCTTTGACAGAAGCTTGTAAACTACCATGTATTGAGCTGGAGTACGGAATTAATAGTGAGAAACAAAGCTTGAGGGGGCCAGTTTCCTTATTCTCCAAGGGTTTAGAAAAATAAAAACAAACAGGGATATAAGACATAGAGAATTACTAAATTTACCTCTATTCAAATGGAAAAAGATGTGACTTAGGAGGAATTGTTTCCCATACTGATCTTTAGATAAGGAGGTAGATATTTCAAAAATTTCAACAGAAACACACAAGCTTAGGGAAAAGGGATTAATTTTTACACCTAGCCAGCTGCTTTCAGTGAAATCAATGAGATCTGAGTCATGGTGGTTGAAACTTTAATGAGTTCACAAATGTTACGATTTTCTTTCTACAGAGTGCCAAAAAATGTCTGCAAGCTATATGGGGCTGCGAGTAGTCCTAATTTGAGCCTTACTTGAAATCAACTGGCATTTGAGCTTCTTTAGGTCTTCCCAGTAGATTAATTTTATCCTTCATCTGTAAGTGTAAATGAAGCGCATCTGGTTTAGTAACTACCTTTGGATTTCACAGTGACAGTCTTTTCTTTAATGTTTGGTTTTGTTAGTTCCTAAATGTTTTGAAGAAATAAATACATTTGTTTGAAAAGATATTAAAGCATCACTACAAGAAAATTACTGTTTTCACATGTTCTAAGAAGGCTGATTACATGAACTGATCTAACCAAAGCTTATGCAAAGTAACAGTGAATATGGCCCTTTTAGCCTTTCAAAAGCAAAGATATTCTAATCCACTTGGGTTTTAAAAAGGTATTTTTGTGGCCAGTTTTTGTTTTTCAGTCTGAAGTCTGCACTACATAATGAGCTACTATTGTGCATGTGAACAGTATTTTAAGTTGTTTCATTCACATAAATATTCTTGCCTTGTTTTTTACCTGTAGCTTAAAAGTGACAGTTATTAATATAGTAGCACTTTTATTTTTACTTTTTCATTTCAGGGCAAAACTCATAGCTGGAGCTGGTAAATGCTCATGCTAGTAAATTACTCAGTAGAATCCCATTCATGAGCCTGATGTTTATGTAGTTTTAGGGGCAATCTGTATTTTAGTTCCTTTATGGTAAAGAGCAGGTAAACCAGCTTGGCCTAGGCTTTCTGAGGTAAAATCCTGAAGCATTATGAAGCATTAGGTCTAAAGATACAAAAAAAGATACAAAAAAAAAAAAGATACCAAAAAAAAAAAAATAAAAAAAAAATAAAAAAAAAATAAAAAGAAGAAAAAAGATGTGCCTTGAAAGGAAACAAATAGGCCAGAATTAAAATCTTGGATCCTAAATGCTCTAATAAATCGGTTCTGCCTCTCATACTGTCCCAAGTAAGACCACTCATTATCATTTGAAATAATCTTGTGTTTTACTTCAGGAACTCAGGAAACCCTATAATTGTACTTTATGATATAATGAACAGGCATCTATAATGTATAAACATGTATAATACATAATAAATTGTAAACAATATAGTATATGGAATAGTATATGTTATAAAAGAATAGTGTACAGTATAGCTAGATGATACATGTGGCATATAATGTATACATGACTTTATATATATATATTTACTCATATAGCTACATTTAATATAGGATATAATATGTTACAGTCAGACTCATCCTTTAAAATCAGAAGCCATTTAAGTCTACAGCTTCTGATCAGACCGAAAAACTAAACATAGACATTACACAATTTGATACCATACCAGGCAAGATAAACCTTAAACAATGCAGGAAATTTACCTGCAATAAAGTGTTTACTGAGTATTGTTTCACCTTTTACTTTGTTTGAAAGTCCTAGAACATCAGTGTTAGTACTGGCTTTCTCTAGGGAAAAGATTTTGTCCATTAAAATATATTTTTCTGATCACACCAATTCTTTATTTCTCTTTTTCTGTACTGAAATCAAATGGAAGAAAAAGAATTGTCTAGAGGACAGTAACTTACCTCCCAACCAAGCAACGTGCCATGGTTGCTCTCTGGCTGGCTACAGATCATGGAAGTACTAATAAAGCTGGAATCTCAGTAAAATAGACAAGATGTTTCTAGTGGTCTTTTGATTACAATATTTTGCTGTTTTCACCACAACAGTATTTTAAGAGACAGACTTCTGAATGTGTTCCCTTATGCATTGGCATAAGCACAGCATATACTTTCACCAAGTACCTACAGTGAGGTAGAGATACAAATTCATTATTTTGAATGGAGAACCAGTGCATGTAATTTAAATGTTCAAATAAACTAAAAAGAAATATACAAAAGCTGCCTCTCCAAATATGCACAGTTTTTCATAAATTCTCTCTTAAGTACCCAAACCAGATGCCTGAGCATGCAAACAAGAGACTAGTAGTATCCTGATTTATCCCTTACTCATTCCTGTAAATTTCTTATCCTTGGTGTTTTTCATATCTCTCCTTCATTATATTTAGCTATGAAAGCATTTTGGGACTCTCGTGATGTTTTTTATTCTCAGTTTTGAAGTTAGAAAAAAATCTTACTTCATAATTTACCACTTTATATCAGTGAGTTTACTAACTGCTATAATGAACACCTGAGTGATACAAAAAATCCTTTAAAAAAAACCAATTTTAAATAATGAGCTCTCATCTTATTTTCCATGGATTTTTTTACCAAGTCAAATGTACAGACCTATAACTATTATGGTGCAAAGAAACAACTGTATTCTTAGCTGTAATAGACCATCCTTTTAAACAATACTGCATTGACTGAAATTTATCTTGTGGGGTTTTCTGAAGCTATAATCACTGATATTTTTTTAGTACAAAAAATGTATTTCATGCTTGGTTCATTAGTATAAACAATTTGTATTTATCACATCTGACTATCTTGTTGTATTAAAAAATAATATTATGTCTCTTGAAATAAAACAGATTTTGTTATACCCTTCAAAAGGAGAAGGATGATGGCCTCAGTGATCTGTTCTTAGTTGTAGTGATTTAAGTCAATAGTAACTCAAAGTAAATCCGGTGTAATTAGAATGTGCATGTGGTCTTATTTGCTTAAATATCTTTAGTGCTTGAGTCTCCTCAAGATAGTTTGCTGAGTTACAGTTGTTTGGTCTGTGAGGTACTAATTGTTTTTACACCTACTATGTCAAAATCTATATATTTCTTAAAGGGAACTAAGTAGTGTGTGACACCTGAAAAAAAATCTGATACTGAATATCAACACCTAGCTTATTCTGGTTTTTTAGGAGGGGTTTACTGACTAGACAGGTAGTCTTCTGAAACATCATTCTGAGTCATTTGTATTTTTCATACGGTACAGAAAAAGCTAAGCCACTCAAATAAACTCTTATGCTTTACTCAGTAGCCCCCTTCTCATCTCTGCAAGTCAAAAGGAGTGTAGACAAAGTATATGAAGAAAAACGTGCTCTAGCTAGTCAGCATCAGGAGTTTGAAGCACTGAGAGAGGGCTCCATTAAAGAATGTTAAGAGCTTTTAAGTAGGCACTGAAAATGAACAGAAAAGTGTCTATATTCTAGTACTCTGGCAGATCATCAGATGATAATATTCACATGCAAGATAAGTTCCATATGAAAATATTTCTGAGTATTTTTTTGCTCCTGTTTTTTGTAGCAAAGCTGTGTCATGGACTTTGAAATATCTCTGTTATCCTTTGATATCCTTTAATTTCTGTTTTATTGCCTATTTTTTTTAATTAGACTTTATAAATCCTACCATTTTACTTTTTAGCTTCTGACATCACTATGTTAAAGAGAACACTTGTACAATTTGAAGTGCACTCACTATAAGAAAAAGGTACCCAAAGTAACATAAGTCTTAGACTTGTGGTCAGTGGCCATTTGAGAAGTTTCCTTTGCAGTATTTTTTTAATAGTGATGTTTTTGCATGTTGTCTTCCAAACCAAGTTTAAAAATTATCAGCTTGTTAAAATTGTAATGATGGGAATGGGAGAAAGAGACATGGGCCCAGATGTTGGCCATGCTGTCAGTAGTGATGAACATTACCTTACTTAAAAATTAATATTGACTTTCCCTGAAGTGAAAGTCAAGAGTATGTATATATGCTTCTAAATGCTTTTTACAAACGTCTTCCAACTGCTTTTGTACTATCAAAGATAGGTTTTTTCTTTCATTTCAATATACCTGTTTCTGCTTTTATACCTTATCACTTTTATACCTTATCGTTTTTATCCTTATTATTGCCCGATGTTTTACCCCATTTTTCCTCCTATTTTATGGCATGCTCATGACATCTTCACCAAAAAATAGTGGGAGAAAAGCCCAAACACCTTCATATATCACTCTGAGTTTTTTCAACTTGTCAAGCATTTTAGTTCATTTTCAGCTGATAGTGTATAAATGTCTGACAAAAACATCCTTTGTGTTGAGTAATGATAAATTTGAATTCTAGTCTTTCAAACTCGAACTCATGATAAAATAAGCAGAGTGAACATCTGTGACAGGCAGGTAATTTTTAATAATATCAGACAGTTCCTTGCTATAGAGTATTACTACTCTCTCATCTCTAATCAACCTTCTCTGCTCTAACAGCAGCTGCCAATTAGGGATGTTGTCTCTTGGCAGAGTGCTCAACCCACACTTAATTTATTTTAAATGTGTTGTGTCTCTCCATGGAAGGTGAGGGGTGTTTTTCAGTATTTTATGCCATCAGAGGCTCATTTCATGTACAAAGTGGTGAGATACTGTCAGATCACAGCGGAGTGAGTACTTGTAGTTTCAAGCATACTTTCTCAGGGGACAAATCCTCTCACCAAAGCTCCTGACAGTGTTAAAGAATAGGAAAGAACCTTACTAATCTGCACGAGAACATTTTGCCTTCTACTACTAAACTTACTGGTGTAAAAAGTTAGCTGCCAAGTCTAAGCTAGTTGTGTTAGCTCCCCCGTAAATATTAAAAAAGGAGAATCATGCTGGTTTAGACTGCAAGGTTTATAGGGTTGAATCTATTAATGTAAATACACCTTATTTTCTTCCTGTGGAATTTAGTTATACATTTTAGAGAATGTAAAAGCAATATTTAGAATATTTAGACTAAATTTTGCTGATTATCTTTCCTTTGCCTGGGATGTGCACAACTTTTACAAAGATTATATTAAAGCTTTATGACACTTGTGCAGTATTTTCATTCTAGTCTGTATCAGACAATACCATGTGTGTAGAATTAATTAATTGGGTAATATCTGTGCTCCTTTGTACAACCTATTCTAAAGAGAAACATATAGAAAAAAAATTTTTACAAAAGAGAAACAATTAGAAATAACTGAATGTGAAAATAGGAAATACAGAGGAAAAGTAGAAGAGGAAAATAATGGGAGGGAGAAAGGTGAAAAAAAGCATATGGAAATTTTGGCTTTTAACAAAATGATGGATAAGTGTTGAAGCAGTTTCTCTTTCAAGGTCTATCATTTCCTGGAAATGCCACAAGGCATAGGCACAGTTATCAAGATGATAGATCTTCTCTTCCCTTGAACTTGAAGCAAGAACATTTTGTTTCACAGGAACTGCTGAACCTTTGAAATTTCAATGTGGCTGTTGGAGATTTCCAATTCTGTTCAGTAAAGACTTGCCTTTTATCAAGCAGTCTTGTTCGTGGGAAGTATTTCCATCTCTCTGTTCTTTAACTGAATCATGCTAATGACGTTCTTGTTACTTCCAAGAATGACTAACATCACATACTAGGTAATTCTGAAAAAATTCAATACTTCATTTTCAGAAATCCTTTAAGATTGAATCTCTGGGAAATCTTTGATTTCATGTTGTAACACATCTTCATGAGGGCTTAACATTGTTACTTTGCCATTTCACTCCATGCCCCATCTGTTCCCAACTGTGCCACTTCTCTTGTCTTGAACACGGAGCTTGCTTACCTGGCTTGGGATACTTGGATTCTGCCTCAGTGGATAATCATCCAAGTGCCTCTAATAAATTATTATTGAATTTTTTCTTCAACCCATGACAGGAAAAAACATTTGAAATTACAAATGTGTGCCTCAGAGGGAAAGAAATATTCCCACACAGCACCAGGCTTTCTTTTTTCGCTTTCTTTCCCTACGTGTACCTCTTTTTGCACAAAAATTATGGTGACTTGTAGTTACTGTGTGTTTGACTCTCTATTCAGACTCTTGCAGGAAAGTTATCAAAAAGACATATGGTTCAGTAGCTAGTGATTTTTCAAGCAGATTCCTTCTTAATACTATTCAAGATTAAATAGACTATTTAAAAATAAGAAATATTTTCCCAGTGACCCTAAGCAATTTGTTGTGCTGGAGTCATTTTGTAACTCAGATTTCCAAGTCATCACCTAATCCACTTCAACAGTCCAACACAGCTCTCAGAGGGGTTAGCACAGAAAATACATTATCAATAGAAAAAACAGGTTGTTTTTTTTTTAATTTTCAACATGTCTACAGTCTTCATTTCTTCATTTGCTTAAATGCTGCCTATACTCAGAAACGTAATTTTGTTGCAACTATAATTTTGGAAGTAAATTGAACTTTTGACATAACACTGGAGATGAGAAAAACCTATATTAACTCAGATTAACTACAATGGGTTGGTTGTTTGCTTGCTTTTTCAACTGAAATATACTAGCTGTGAAATCTGTGGCCACACGGTGTCTGTGGACTAAGATGTAAAACTTTAATTTGGCTGTAAACAGATTTCATAATCCAGACCTAGTTGGGAGGAACAGTGCCTGTAAATTTTAAAACAAAAATATCCAGTATGATAACTGTATTGCTTTAGAGTCCAGCAAAATATCTGTTCCTGTCCTCATAATCCCTTCTTTTTCCTCTGTAGTTGTTATAATTGGTTGAATGACAAGTGACAAATTTTTATAAACTGAGCATGTTCCAAAGATACAGAGTGAAATTCTTGTAAAGAGAATGCAGCATAGATACAACAGTATCATTCATGTCATCTGATGATGACAATGGATAAACCAAATGGATTGAGATATGTAGGATCATCCCCATTTTCCCAATCGAAATTCTATCAATGCTTTCATTCACCTCACTTGCTTTTCTCTACTGAAAAAGAAAAATACTGTTTTATGGACTTTGGACTGCAGCAAAGTGATTTTTCTAAAAATTTACAGCACCGAAAATGACTCATCTCAATCTTTTCCCTCAACTACAAATTCAATAAATAAATAAGAAAACATTAAATAAAGAAAAAATATTTAACAAGGTGAGATGTTTTGGGCACTTTATTTCACACTTCAGTCACCAGGCAACCGCTCACTACAGATATTTGGATTAGAACTTGAAGTTTGGTGCCAAAATATAGGCTGCTAACCAGAAGGGGGGACACCTAACTTCATAAGATGGACTAATCAAGAAAACTATTCTGTATGAGGTGGTCTGACATGGATATACTAAAGTAAAGGGCAGTGGTCCATATTTATCCATCATTTAAAGTCAACCTTCACAAGACAGGCTCAATGCTTAAAAAAGGACTTTTTTATGCCTTACAAAGTTTTCATTTAGACTTTATAGATTTTACTTCTCAGCCTCTCTGTGTAAACGTATAATCTCTTTCATGGCAGGTAAATCATACAGAATAATGGATATGAAGTTACCCACAGGAACTCTGCATTTTTTTGACTTTTATCCACTGAAATATCCTACATATAATTGAAATGCTTTTTTTTTAATTCTTAGTCACCTTTAAAAAACACGTATGTTACACCTTTCTTCTCTGAGATGTGAACAAAAAAGTTTAATGATTCACCTAAACAAGGCCTGCAAAAGCAGATGTCATCTCCTCTTCCAACAGAGAAGTTAGAAAGGCAAGGTTTGATGACTATGAAATAACTATTCAGACTAGAAATATTACTTGAACTTCTGCAAGTAGGAGCACATTATTAGAAATGGGTTTTGAATGATCAGCTCACTCCAGCCAAAATATCATTACTAAGACACATTGTATCTAGAATCACCAGCCTGATGGCACTGAAAGGGTGATGGAGCAACATCAAGGCTATAACAGTAGCATGACATAATTCCATTTATCCTCTGTTCATCATGTGGTATCATAATAATTCCCTCCACAAATACATGGGCTAAGCAAGACTCCTAAGTGAAAATTTCTAATTTAGATTGGAGACTTCAGCTGAGAGTTCATTGTCACATTTCTCAACATAAGAATTATTAGCCTGGGCAATTTTTACCTCAGGGTCCAGGAAAAGACATCACAAAACTCACTGGGAGAATCAGCATTTGAAATGAAAGGTTTGGTTTAAAATACAAAGCTACTTCATGCTTTGCCTGATTAAAAATGTAGTTCACAATTATAATAGAGTGTAACTCTGCACACATATTTAGTACCACCATTATGAATATAAAATCACTTCATATGATTGTTTAGTATTTTATTACTTGATCCAAAATTATACAGTACTACTGAATTATTCATACTTGCCTGGCAGTTTTTGCTTTTTTTTTAATTTGTGAGTTCTTGAAAAGAAGCAAAATATGACCATGACTGTACTAATTTTTAAAATGTAAAAATTAAATTTCGTATTTCAATCAGTGGCTGTCTAAATACATGCATTCCTCAAAAATATATGCATCCTATAAAGATGCCTTTGAAAAATAAAAAGTTCAGCCAAGTTCTTAACTGAATTGAAATTAGTAATGCAAATACATTGCTATGTCTTGGTATGAAGAATGACAATGTTGCAGCTGTTGTTTCCTTAATTGTTTCTTGGGTGTTAAACCCTGGCTTTTGCACGTGATTAGGAAAACCCCAATACTTTCAAATGAAAAGCTTTAAATCTCAAACTAGGGTATGCTTTTTTATCGACTTGGTCCACAAACGTACTTCTGTTGTTACAAGAGAAAAATGAAAAACATTAAAATAAAATCTGAGTAAAAAAATAGACTAGTGATAAATTATGGCATGATGAGAGGCCAAAGATCAGGGAATAACTTGTACTTGCGTGTTCTAGGCTGTGAAATATCAGTCATATATCCCAGTGGCACAAGCAAAAAAACACTGATACAACAGAGAAATCTTCTAACTGTCTGCTTGTACCCATTTATTTTAGGTGACCTAAATCAAACCTTATTTTGCCCTTTTAAAATATCACTTGTCTGTGACCACAATTCAGTTTATTGTCAAGTTTCTCTTTCTTTCCACAGAAGAGCAGCTTTGTGTTGATTTAACAAGTTACAGATCTTAACCATGAGAGGTTTTTGGTTTTGAAGTTTTTGAAGGGGTTTTTGGTTGTTTTTTGTTTTGAGGTTTTTTAGCAGTGGAAAGAACAAATAGAAAACACAGATTTAAAAAGGAAAAAAAGGAACTTTTTTATACTTCTGAAAGCTTGTTTTACAAAGTTCTTCATCTCTATGAGGGGTGATACCACTGTAATTTAGTAGATCTATTATAAAAACCCTATCATTTCTGTTATACACAACTACAGTACAAGATAATTTATGAGGCAGGTGTTCAAAATGTGTCTGTCTCCCATACTGGTGACCCACAGGTCTTAAAAGGCATTTTGATTAATTAATTGCTTATTTATAAAGCAAATAATATGCATGAGTAGCTTTTCAGCCTCAAGCTCTAGTTAAAGATTGACTTCAGGGAAATCTTTATAGGAGGTATACAGTTTATTCTATGTGTATATTATTAGAAGTTCCTTTTTACTGGACAAGAAGATAGGTTTTTTTTATCACAGTTGCCAGATCATTATTTCTTATGGTTAACTGTGGTGTGGCTGGAGACTATAAAGTTTATAAGAGAGTAAGAAACTGTCCTTTGACCATTCTGTTTTTTCTTACTCCCCTGAAACTGTATATTGTCAAACACAACTCCTGTCTTAATCCAAGTGAAGGACTAAACTCATTATTGTACATTACTGAGCTTAATAATATTATTAGTCAAATTCAACTGGGATATTTTTATCTAAATGGGACTTATTATTTATGAGAATTACACACTATTTGAATCTGACCATAAGCCTTTTTCTAAAGCTTGGGGTTTATGCATAACTGATTTTCATTCATTTCTATATTGTTGCAAATCATCATTCATATTGACTGATTTAACAATTTTATATACATATCCATATCTACAGGTTTCTTGTGCAAATTGCTAACAATGTGAACACCCAGTGAATAGTTAAAACTCAAGCTGTATGAGCAGCTGCCTAAGTCACCTTGCAATGTTCTACTCCCTAACCAGTTCATTAGCTCTTTACAATTACAGGGAAATACATGTGAAGAAAAAAGATTACTACTCAGTCCTTCCAGGCATAAAATAGAACACATAGAACAGAATTATGAAATGAAAGTGAATATATATACATATATGATATATACTTATAAATATAATATATATATTTGTTTATATATATACACATATATATATATGTAGTGAAATGAGGCAACCAGGTGGCACTAATTGCCAGGTAGTGGGCATGACCTTGTGTTAAGCCCACCTGTGCCTGATTAGGGCGGGCCCCTACTGAGCATGAGCAGGATTAGGGGGCCAATAAAGCTCACACCTGAGGAAGCCAGAGGGGAGGCCACTTTTGGAGCAGTAGCACTGATTCAGGCTGCTCAGCCCTGAGAGCATTAGACAGAGCACCATTCGTGAGTTTCTCCTGGAACACCTGGTTGGACCTTGGAGCACCGTGCCCTAAAAGAGGTTAGTCTTGCTACATGTGTGTATATATATAAAATATATTTTTAGGGCACTTCAAATCTTTTCAGTTCCTCTGTACAATATACTTGTCTGCATATATATAGCCTTAGAGATATATTCTGAGGCCTATTAGCCAGGTTTATTGACAAGCTTGAAATTCAAGCTTTTCTGTTTCTTCCATCTGATTTCTGCTGACAAACTGTAGATATTTAGAAGTGTTGTTGTGGGAGAAACATCTGGCACTTGAGAAATTCCAGCAGGAACTTCTCCATCTCTGTTTGGCACATGAATACATGCAATCAGCAAGGGTAAAAAAGCAAAACTGTCCACAAACCATTTGTGTTAACGTATGTACATCAAATTTCATAGAGAAATAAGGAGAACTCGTGTATAGAGAAAATGAATTTATATTTTCATATAATTTGCTTATCATAAGACTAAATGCACATTTAAATAATACACAGTCACATCAATCAAAAGCTTCTTTAAACAGTACCTTCCTCCAACACACTGAAGGGGAAATTCAGATTCACAATCTCTCAACTAAAACCACTCTGCTCTTACTTCTTAAATGTGCAAATCCTACCTCAAAATGTGCAAATATCTTTACCTCAAGCATCTCTGCTGAATGAATTGTAAGGGGAGAAGAAAGAGAAGCTACATATATGCAGTACTCTATAGATCAGCATTTAAACGTGTCCTTAACCCAGGGCAGGCCCGTGGCAATTCTGTCCTTGTGAAAGCAACCCTTTTATATTCCTTTTAAGCATCTTTTCACTCACAATGTACTCATTCATTCAAGGACTGTAAATACTAGTGAGAAGCCCCTAATGAGCGTGCTTTTAAATGCTAAAATCAGCATCTAAATATGATTCGGTTGTAATGCTGTAAAACTGATGTGTGGTTTTACAGAAAGGCCCTATCACCTGAAGAAGTATTTCTCTGTGTGCAGGGAAAGAGACAGTTGAGCACAGAAACATTATCATTCCCTTTCTTTTTCAGTCTACATTTCATCAGCATTTTCTGGAGAGAGGTTGTTTTTGCTGTCATGTCTTTCTTAGAAGTTATTTCATTACATACTTTCAGACATTTTTAAAAAATCACAACACCAAATACAATTCAGTCAGTGGTGTTTTGTGAACATTAAAAATGCCAAATCAAACTCATAATGAGGCTCCTCAATTCAACTGCCCTTATCTTTATTTCATCTTTAATTTTTACTATGAAGAAATAGTGAAGACTGCCCTTTCAAATACGCTTATTGTATGCATCCTATGAAACAGCACTGCCCAAATTTAGTGAAGTGCAGTCTGCTAAATTACAGTAGGTGACTGAACTTTTACTTCAGTAGATTTTTAATTTTTTATTTTTTTTTACAGAGCAGCTTAACGTTGATTCAGCCTGTTTTTAGCTCAGAAAATTACGGAGTCTTGATGATGAATTCTTTCACACAGTCACACCATTGACCCTCTTCTTTCTTTCCTAAACTGCAAGAAGGGTACTTGGGGATAGAGATTCCTGGACTGCTGAAGCTGTATTTTAATCCAGCACAGCAGCATTCCATCCACCCATAAATGCAAAGCCCATCCCAAATCAAAATCTTAGTTTAACTTCAAATTGCAGTGAGGCTGAATTTTAGTTTTGAATGTGTTCTGTTCTTTTTATTTGCTGGGGTTTCCAGACTGACTAGACTACATGGCTTATGAGCACTAGCAGAAGAGCATGTTCCACCCCTGCAGAGCAATTCATATCGCAGAAAGCATGAGAGGGACTCCTGTAAAATAAGCTCACAGGGAGGAAGAAACAAGAAGGATAGGATGACAGCCAGGGAAGCCAACCAAGTGAGTTGTTTTTTGTGGTAAAAAGTAATATGATTATACATAAAAATCACATTTTACAGTAACAACATGGGTCTCATTACTATAATATACTGCTAGGCTTTACTATGGTGCCCTCGACATTTTCCTCTCCTTCCACTTTTTTCCCCTATTTAAATATTTTTGCTGGCTGGCTCTAACTTCCCACAACACCATAAAGCTCCTGGGGCTTGTCCATGGTTTAGTACAACTTCATTCTGTGGGTATCTTCATGTGTTTACACTCTTCATAGCATCTACTGTTTATGGAATGACTCATTAATGAAATCCTTCTACATGCAAGAGCAGGAGGCCTTTTCTCAGAAGCAGAAGCACTGTATTTTTCTCTATGTCAAACCCTCTCTGCAGAATTGTCTGCAATTTTGATGGGCCATCTTAATGTACTAAAAATACTCGTTATACCCCCACACCTCCCCAATCTGATATGCAGTAGCACATGAGCTGAACAGATTATTCTGCTGTTTACAATACTCCAGAGTTATGATTACAAGTCAAAAGCAGAGTAATTATCTTAACTCCAGAGTTCATGTGAAAATTGCGGCCTCTTTGCTGAACATGAATATTTCAGAAATTTTATGTAGCCATATTTCTGATTACTCAGTAGTATCTTTTTTTTTTTTAATACAGTCTTTCATTTCTGAATTTTAACTCTAAAAATGACACTTTTAAGAAAAAATGTTTTTGCTATGATAAAAATGGAGAATTACATACAAGCCAATATAATATGTTAGGTGTCATTTTACTAATAGCAAATGTTTCCTTGCAAGTAATAGACCCTTCAACAAAGAAATGTTTAATAACTTTGCTGGACAAGCCCCTATTTGCACAGGCTTGTTTGAATATTTTGTGTGAAATAAGATCAGTTACTTAACAATTTAAGATAGAAAATGAAAGTCTAATGTACTGAAAAAAAACGTGTTTGTCTCTTTGTGAAAACTAAATGTTTTATGAAAAGTGAAGTTGCACTTAATATCATATAATATGCCTACACTAATACACTAGCAATTATTAAAAAAAATATCAGTGCAGTACTAAATCTAACAGTTTTTTAAAGTTTGTTGTTCTCGCATAAAATGCATTTACACTTGGCATAAAGCATAATGGCATCTTCATACCATAAAGGCAATCGGTAAATTGTAGAAACCTTTGCCTTTGAACCTGATCCCCGCCCTCCAGAATCCATGTGTTTCTGCCTTCAGTCCCCATCTGCAACTCACTCCAGTTGCCCAGCCTGGGACTTTTCCAGGGCTGCCATACAACCTCAGTGGTGACTGAGGGAAATGGGGAGATGGAATGTGATATTTTGTATATATATTTTGTTTATATTTGTGTATATTTAAGCATTTCCCTTTTTAATCATTACTGGTTCACTAAAGCTGTTGTTTAGTTTCCAACCTGTAAGTCTTTCTCTATTATTCTCTCTCTTTTCTCTAGCAAGAAGAGGTGGATTAATAAGTAAGATACTGGAACAGGCTGCCTAGGGAGGTTGTTGATGCTGCCTCGCTGGAGGTGCTGAAGGCCAGGCTGGATGGGGCTTTGAGCAACCTGGTCTAGTGGGAGATGTCTCTGCCCATTCAGAGGGGTTGAATCTTAATGAACTTTAAATTCCCTTCCAACCCAAACCATTCTGTGTTTCTATCTGT
Organism: Heliangelus exortis; assembly: GCF_036169615.1. NCBI lineage: Eukaryota > Metazoa > Chordata > Aves > Apodiformes > Trochilidae > Heliangelus > Heliangelus exortis. Next base: position 23,211,361 of record NC_092425.1, on the reverse strand, counting down.
CATGTGTTTAGCTGCCTGTCCAGCATTAAACTATGATACCAGGTGAAGTCAGTATCTTGACTCCAGTACAACTGATGTGCAGTCACTGTTAACTCCATGGTTAGAGAAGCTGTAACAGTGAAGCTGATTTACTGTAGTAAGTTGCATAAAGTAAAATTGACTGCAATTTATTTCTAATTACCTATTTCTAACTACCTGAGAGTCATGTCATTCTGGGTTTGTGTAATCCATGTGCAAATGGGGCTTCAGTTGCATCTGTGGCTTCTTGACAGTCTTCTGCTACAAATATAATAATAGTGCTTAGCCATATCGGAAGAGAAAACTACATTATCATGGACTTCTAGTAAGGTATCTCTTAATTATTTAAAATAATCTATGAAGCTTAAACCCATATTAAAATATACTCAAATTTTGTGCAAAAAAAGGAATATGCTAAGATTATTTATATACAGACATATAACTCCCTGTTGCTTCTTTTCCATTACAACAATTTAAAAGGCAAAATGCTGAATATTCACCAAGGTTTTGATAATCAGTGAGTCCTAACTATTTCTTTAGAATTGCTGAATAGTTTTATTAATAGCAGGCTAATTTAAAAAATTATGCTGCCAGTAGCAATTTGAAAATATCCCTACTGTCTTTGAGATAAACCTACATATGACATCCAATTTGCTTTATCTGCCTGTTGACATCATAGGCCAAGTCTTGCCCTGTCCATAAAATATGGCTCAATGTGATAAGGCAAGAATAATTTGTTGTAAGATTTAATCTTTCTTGGAGCAAATGGGAGAGAGTAAATGAGAAGTAGAATGTAATGCTGAACAACAGAGTACTAGAAAAGGGAGGTTAAGAAAATTTTAGAACCAGAAAAGCAAATCACATGCCAGGCAAAATATGAGGTGCCTACTCACAAGTTTGAGAATGCTTAAATTATATTTACGTAGGAATGACTGTCCTCCTGAGAGATATATATGTAGATGGTTTGTTACTCAGGTGAAAAGTGTGATGTTAAAACTAAAATATCTGAACTCAAGATGAGTGAGCAGTATGTCTCAGTCTCATTATATTGGATAGAAATGCTAGCTTTGAAAGAAAAATATAATTTAAGAAAGCAAGAAGCACACACAAAGAATTTTTTCAGTACTTTCACTGACGAATCAGGGTACTAGTGCTCTGTTTATATTCTGGATGGTATTATTTTTTTCAGAAATTATTTCCCTAATTGAAAGACCAGAATAATAATAAAAAAAAGCCCACAGCAGTCGTTTTGTTCAATCTGTTTTACTGGCAGAGACTATAATTTTCCGAACTTTCTCCCATGAATTAGAGTTGCCAGGACGTTCACTCCCAGTTCAGAGGGAACCTCAGCAAATCTACAGATGATATGCAGAACTTAATGAAATCTGACAGCTTCTGTATATACTTAATTTTTCTAGTATCTCAGTATAAATGAACAAGAACCTTAAGTACAATTCAAACACTGGCCACACACTGTTTGAAATGAGAATTTTAAATGAATTTGATTAAAAGCCAAAACAGGAGAATTTTTATGTGCAACATTATTGTGATAGGCCAATTTTTGAATAAAAATTTGTATGTTTGGTCATTTATAGCATCTCTTTTACATATGCAATCCAGCTCATTCTGTGTGAAAATGCCTTTCAGAATATGTTTTTGCAAATGTGCATTACCACAAGACCCACTGATATAAGCATTAGGTAAAATAGTATTAGTCCTCTCTTCCTGCAATGCTTGTTTTCTAGCAGTCAGACTTCTATAACAGAATATTTTCCTAAGTAATTATGGAAAGAAAAACAAAGTTCCAGCTCTTTAGAAGAATTATAATTTGAATAAAAAGACCCAATAGGGATTACATAAAAATGATAAAAATCCTGTGCATTGGCAGTTTTCTTCTATAAATGAAACCCTCAGTAAGACCTGAAGGGCTAGAAATTGCCATCAATAAGAAAATCCAGAAGCCTGTTACTATTTTTGTCATTACCATTTCTTTTAAGAATAATTAAAATATTCCTGAGGTTAACCTTTTCTGAAGAACAAAGGTAATAATAAGACATGCCTGGAAAGCAGATTTAGAGACGGTATCTTATGCTAAAGCAATATATGTGACTTGCAGGGTAAGTAATTTCTCTGCTGCTCCTAGCTAAGCCTGACTGAATGAGGCCCAGCTTTGGCATCACTCTAGGACACTTCATTTTGCTACTATGGCTACAGTGCAAACGTGGCCAGCAGTCTAGCACAGCTGGTTTTCCAAGCTGAGAACTGAAATCCAGCTAACCTCAGGTGTTGTCCCACACCTTTGTAGACTTCTGATCTGCATGTTTTAAGAGCTGTCCTTTGAACCTCTCCATAGAGTGAGGTGAGAGCCAGTGAGACAACATGCTTGGAAATGGTCTTAAATGGATGCTTAAACTCCAGGGCTGTGCACGTTAGGAATAAATATTGCACTAAAGTGCTGGTTATTTGGGGAAATTAGTATAAGAAATAGGTACACCCATTCTGTGTGAGAACGGATGAAATAACCCCATCTTGTAAAGGAATAAAAAGAGTAATATAAAGGCAGAAAAAGTAAAAGAAAAGTCTTTGCTCCATTTAGTCATTTCCACCTGCAACATAATACTGACTAGGAACTGTTAGCAATGGTTGAGTATATAAATCCATAGTTTCCTTAGGTCAAATTAGTGTACACAAATGAACCAATTTGTGCAGGTCTTGCTGTTGCATCATGTGATGATATATTCCTGGTATCTCTGACTGAACAAATGCATTAAGGAACTCCTATAAATAAGGCATATCAGAGGACAGTTGTAAAGGCAGTCAAGAGTACAATGCATTTTAGAAGTTAAAACAAACTTTTTGTTTTCACACAGTTTCTTAACAAAAGAAGTTTGGGATTAAACCTAAAAAGTAAAACATGGTTTCTTGTTCAGTAACAAAAGCAGTGCTTCAGCTCAATATCTGGTCACAGTATAGTTCTCCACGGAGCTCCATTTTCCAGAAGAAAGAAAAATTTTGGACAAAAAGACACCCAATACTGGAATTACATGGTATATTCAGTTGATAGGGTTTCTTTAGGGAAATTCAATGGCTTTGTTATCTGACAAAGGAAATCGATATCTTCAAACAGTATCAACCTCTGACATAATGTTTTGAATGCAAAAATTCCAGGACCATATATTTTAGTAAGAAGGGGCTACATTTGTGCTGCTAAGCCAAGAGGATCACTTTCAAGTGTCATTGGCACAGAAAAATTCCTTTTATGGCACAAGTAAGAATATCTTGAACTCCACAACCAGTCTTATTGGGTTTCATGTTTTACCAGAGCTCAATTTGTCCTTTGCCTTTTAGTTTTCATGGTATGGAGCTGTATTATGACTTTTCTGGAACAGCTGGTGTTAGCTCTGGTATTCTCTATTCTTCTGTCCCATTTAGACTTTTCTGACCTGTTGCAAAGAGCAGAACTGTGGTAGAATAATAAATAAAAAAAATAATCGTGGGAAGATCATAATTTTATGTTTATGATACTGCCAGTTTAAATGACAGCCAGAATCAGAAGGTGTTCTGGAGTTGAGAAAATAATTTTATGGTCAATTTGATGGCTCAGGAATCAGCTTGGTCACTTTGTTCTACTACTTTCGTTAAAGGAACTCCAACAAACAAGAGCTATCACTGACATGGATATTAGAGACTATTAAGTAGTATTTAGCAAAGTAACTTCTATGAAATACATGTATTGATAAAAACTAGGAATGTGGATGTTTATACATATATATAAATATATGCACAGACACTGACCTATTTCTGCTTCATTCCAAATCAGTAGCTTGAATATCAAATTCATTATAAAAGTCATAGGTGGCCCAGAGTGGCATATACAGTACAAGCTGATGATCTACTCGTTCTCAAAATATTCCCTGGCTATCTCCCAGCAATTGCATTCATGACATACTGTTCTTATAAAGTCTGGGATATGAAGAGGGAAAAGAGTTTGAGCACTGAAAACGCAGTTTACGCATGACATGATTAGCTGACAGGATCAAGAAATTAGGTATGTCAAGAAATTAGATACAAATAAGAACAATTTTGGGTTTTTTAACGATTTACTTATTCAAATATATTTGAAGCAGAAATAAAGGAATTATCTACTTTCCCTTAGTCTCTGTTTCAGCTTGTTATTCTTTAATAGGGTTAATGCTTCTTTCAAGCAAAGTATTTGAATAATTCAATTCATGTGTTTAAGATTTCTTAAAAACCTTTTGAATGCAACACTGGAAAAATAGTAATTACCTGTGGTCACTACTACTAGTAAAGTCTTGTTCTTTCATGTTGCCATTGCCTTAATTTATCTGTCTTTTGCCTGTTTGTTCACATGTCTATACAGAAAGAAGCTCATATTTATTAATGAGCAGTTTTCAGGGGATCAATGAAAATGCTACCAAAGTATGTGTAGTATAAACTTGATGCATTAGAAACTAATACAATTTTCCCCTGCTTTCTGTACTATCATTAGAGTTCTTTTTATTTATGAAGCAAGCAAGGTAAATGGTGCAGAATGAAAAAGTATTTATCAGTTCTTTGCAGATCATGATTTAATAGCCTAATTAGACTTTGGAGAAGGAAAAAAATTATAGTACATCTTATATTCACAGTAGAAACCTTCTGTGTAGAAATCTCTGTGAATAATCCTGACAAGTGTTAGAAAAAATATTCCAGGGGGGAAGTGGGGGGGCAGAGGAGGGAGGAGGATTACTTATATTAAGGGTAGAAGGTAGAATGGATTTAGGGTAAATTATTTACCTAAGGTTCCCACATCCTGAAAAAGTAGCCTAACTCTCCAACAGGAGACCCAGAAGCTACTGTATCATTTGTTAGCATGCCAAAGAAAGTAATTTAAAAGTTTAATAGAAGCCAAAGGAAGTTTTTAGTGATAAGAATGGCTCAGTGTTCCAGGCTGAGATACAAAACAGGTCCAGCAAATTTAAATTATCACAGTTCTTGTGACTTCGGTATGAAGAAGTTTACCCTATGTTTCTTATCAAATAAATTTAAGGTTTACCTTATTTTACTTGCCATTGATTATTTGTCAGTTTCTTCAGTTTTCCTTACACTACTAGACACTGTTAGATTCTATTTAGATAGTTATTAAACTAGATACATGTTTTAACATAGGAAATAACTATTCTTTACAAAGTTTAAGGTTTTTTTAAAAAGTCTCCAACTTTCAGTCAGCTTTTAGGAAGAGTGTGAAGATAGTCCAGTTTTATTCCTGGCTTTAAATTTATAACTAGTACAGAATTCAATCCACTGTTCAGGTGAAATTTATATCTCACTAGCAATACAGACCAGGATAAGTAACACAGCTGCATGCTGATAAGGACTTCTCTGAATTGGTGGTCTGACAAGCTTTTGCTAAAATATCTCTTGTTGAGATAGCAAATACTTATACTTTCCATTAACTTTAATCAATGTTGCCTAACAATTGTCAAAATACTTTTTATATAGCTGGTTTGAATGCCATATTGCAAAATATGAATCAGTTAAATATTTAGTTACAAACAGATGGATCTATCAAATAAAAATGTTTCATGCATTTTGAACTACTAAAAAAAAGTCCACCATGTCAAAATGAGTAGTAGGAGATAGATTTCTCAGATGCTGATCCTGCCATATTCAAGACACTTTTTACAGGTGACAGTTAAGACCTTTTACAGTACTGTTAGAATAGTTGTAAAAAAACAGCCAAGTTGTGGAGGAAAATTACTTCTTCTATGTGTATGTCAAGCTGTAATTTAGGATCACTGGCACTATTAATCTTTTACCTTTTTACAGATCAGACAAATCCAGCCCTGAGAATGTCTTTATGTCTTTAAAGGTGCCTGAAGAAGGACTTTCTTTAGTGGCACAAGATAAGAAATGTAATGTACCATCCCTCTCACTATTTTATCTCCACAAAATACCTACTTTTTTTTTTTTTAATTGTTATACTCATTTTAATGTATTTCAGTCCAAAACCTACCTCCAGATGGTTGTTTGTTGATAAGGCCTAGATGTGAGGCTTTACAATTTCTAGTCTTAGATGTATTACATATTATTCTGTTCTAGTTTAACTCCATAATCTACCACACAGTTAACAGATGTGTGCATCATTTCCCACTTTCTTAATAAATTATTCTTGACGAAGTGGAAGAAAACTATATTGTTTCAAAAAGACTTTATGAGCCATTTGTCAACATTTGCAGAACAAAGGAAAGACTAATTGTTACAAATTATCTACTTAGTTATATTTTTTCTAAATTTTTTTTCCTTAAAGCTTTCCTGAACAGAAAAATAATTTGTTCTATTTTCTTACCTGAAATGTCAGATTTTTTAACTCTGTAATAAATTCAAGAGTGCAAGATATTCAGTATATTACTCCCTGAACTGTTGAACCCTTATGGTCCTTGAATATGTAGTAAAAATAATAAAGATTACTTTTATGAATTCTACTCCCTATCATTACTCTAGACACAATACATAAAACCAATATATTAAAACCCAATGAAGATCAACCCGTATAAGCAGACCACTTCACAGTACTCCTTGAAAAAAATACTGTTTTGTTTTGTTTTGTTTTTTAACAATGTAAAAATAGATTTTTAGAAAAGAACAAATTCTGAATCATCCTGGCAGGGCAAAGTAATCTTGGAATAGTACATGAAAATGGGAAATTTCCCCAAAGAGTTGTTTGATATAATATTATTCAGCAAGTGTGGGACTTTTAAAAATCTGTTTTTAAAAAGTTCTTTTCATATAAAGGAAGTAGGATGAGGCACTACAACAGCATCCAGAGCTCTTACATATTGTGGAACTGCAAATCTGGATGTAGTACAAGAATGTGTTTTGTAGAGAAATTTGATCAAGTCTAGTGAGGGATCTAGAAACACTCATCATCCTTTTGGCATGCTTAATTCACCTGAGTGGAGCCCTTTTAGGACTAAAACAGAATCATTAGTTTTGAGCGCAGTGACAAAACGTTTGGATCTACCCAGGATGACCTTTTGTGGTAATGCAGCAAATACTTTGGGGTCATCCACAGTGAGCAGAAGTGGCACAGCAGCATCTGTGCGGGTGGTTGCTCTCTCATCATCCCCTGCACCTGTGGCCATCCCCTGTGAAGCCTGGGGAAAACAAAGGAGGAAATGGGTACAATTCTGTGTCAAGAAGTAGTTTGATAATTTATAGGATGCTGTCACATAGATTAATCTGCCAATAGGAAAGGATAACAGGAACCATAATATTGCCCAACAAAAATTCAATGAAACTATCTGTAAAACTGACTACTTAACAGGTGCAGGATGGAGGAAGAGAGAGGTATTAGAGAGACTCTTTCCTCTTCACAGAAGTGAAATATTTCTTTATGTTTACAACATACTCTCTCTCTCTGGCTAGGTCTCTGCTTATCATTCCAACATATTTTCTCTTGAAAATGTTAGTTTACTAATATTGGCCTTTCCTTCTTCTTCTCTCAGATATTCAGTGCAATTAAGGACTCAGAGTGATTAATAGCTAGGTTTTTGTGGCTGTTACTCGTAATGGAGTTCAATATAATAAGTTAAGCTCAGATGTTAGTGATTCACAGCATGTTATTTCACCAGTTTTCTTGTCTTCTGGGATCCCCACAGCTCCAACAAGGGTCAACTACAGTAAATAATGTGTTGTAAATGCATATAACTTTCACAGCTTCACCTGGAACAATTCAAGCTTTGGTTATATAACTAAAGAGCTATTGACAACTCCACTTTGTTTCTTACTGTAATTCAAACAATCTATAAGCAAATCTTTACAGTCCTCAAGCAACAGAACAGTGTCAACAGCTTGGGAAGTTTATCTACTGCTTTGCTTCCTCCACTGTATCTCAAAATCCTCAGTAATGGGTTAACCTTAGTAAGAAGCACAACAAACTACATTTTTGCCATTTAATCATAATGATACCCTGTGATCCAGCTGTACTTCTGTGCAGGAAAGTAAGAACGGGTTAATATCTAATCCAATACATACTTAGATTAGAAATTGAAATATTTTGAATGATCCATACTGTGGTGGTGAGAAGATGTTAATATATCATGTGATGTATGAAGAGTGACCCAAAAATAGATGGCATTTTGTCACAGATATTTTCCTAAAGTGTAAAAGCACAAAAGAAACACTTTACACGAAAGAAACACCTTAGAGAAAACAAGCATCTTTAATCTCAGAATTACATGGTACACATGGATAGGATGGGTCTTAGGCTAAATTGACAAGTGTTGCACTAGCCTATTGGCAGGGGAGGGATGGAAGAGAAAAAAATAAAAGGATCCACTTTATATGAGACAGGTTTTCTCACATTTGACACAGCTTTAGACTTCATCTGACTGCAATGAATGACTAAATCACAATTGACATGAGCTGGGGATTGGAGGCAAATTTGCAAGTATGGAAGCTGTAGATCTATTCACTAAATATGTCAAACATGAACTTCTGAAAAGTAACTATTTTCAGCAGAAAGAACATGTATAATGAAAGATTTGACAAAGGAATATGTACCTTCAATGTCATGTTAAAATGGATTAAAGGTATAAAAGTATGATATATCATGTTTGAAAGTGTTACCTATCAGCTAAGAAATCTTCCAAAGAAGTTTTCTATAGGTAAAAAGCCCATCTCAGCATAAATTTGGTATGATTCAGTTTGCAAATAGGGACAATTGTATTTTTTTTTCCTGTAGATATATTCAGGGTTTTTATTTGAGTCTGCAAGTATAAATAGTCTTATGTACAGGCAAACTAAAAACTATGCTTGAAAAAGCAATAGCAGTACCTGGCATCGGATAAAAAATTGGCTGGATGGTTGGGCTGAAAGAGTAGTAGTGAATGGAACTAAATCTGGCTGGTGACCAGTCATGGGTGGTGTCCCCTGTTGTGTGAGACGAATCTCGCCGTGGGCGCGAGCTTGGTTCGCGAACAGAGTCAATCGAGCTAGTGTTGGTTCGGGTTAGTATCAGCGAACTAACTTCGATCCGCCTGGCTCTGGAGCCTGCTCCGGAAACCACACTCTGCCGATCCCGGCATGTGCACCTGGGCCAGCCCCAACTGGGCACAGGTGGGGCGAGCACCGTCCGGGCCCATCACCCGGCAAGTCCTGGCACCTGCTGCCTACAGTCCCCCAAGGTTCAGTGCTGGGGTCTCTTCTCTTTAATGTCTTCATTAAAGATTTGGATAAGGGGATTTAGTGTACCCTCAGTAAGTTTGCAGATGACACCAAACTAGGTGGCTGTTTCTATCTGCTGGAGGGTAGGGAAGCCTGACAGCAGGACATGGACAGGTTGGACTGATGGGCCAAGATTAATTGTATGAAGTTTAACAAGTCCAATGCCAGGTCTTGCACCTGGGTCATAACAACCCCAAGGTAAGCTACAGACTTGGGGAAGTGTGCTTAGAGAGCTGTAAGTTGGAAAGGGACCTGGGGGTATTGGTTGATGGTTGACTTAATATGAGTCAGCAGTGTGCACAGGTGGCCAAGAAGGCCAATGGCATCCTGGCTTGTATTAGGAACTCAGTGGCCAGCAGGAACAGGGAGGTGATCATCCCTCTGTACTCAGCTCTGGTGACGCCACATTATGAGTACTGTGTTCTGTCCCTCACTATAAGAGGGACACAAGTGCTGGAGAGTGACCAGAGAAGGGCAACAAAGCTCCTTAAGGGCCTGGAGCACAAGTCCTGTGAGGAGAGGCTGAGGGAGCTGGCGGTGTTTAGTCTGGAGAAGAGGAGGTGAGAGGAGACCTTAGAGCTCTCTTCAACTACTCAAGGGAGGCTGGAGCAAGGAGGGAAACAGCCTCTGCTCCTTAGTAAACTGTGACAGGACCAGGGGAAATGGATGGAAGCTGTGCCAGGGGAGGTTTAGGCTGAATGTTAGGAAACATTTTTCACTGAGAAGGTTGTCAGGCATTGGAATGGCCTGCCCAGGACAGTAGTGGAGTCACCATCCTTGGAAGCATTTAAAAGGCATTTGGACCTGGTCCTTAAGGACACGATTTATCAGTTGACTGTGGTGTTAGTCAAAGGTTGGGGTGGATGATCTTGGAGGTCTCTTACAACCTAAACCTTTTGTGATTCGATAATTCTGTGAAAATTCAGCTGTTTTGGAGAGAAGGTTTAAAATCACCAGAAGTACTTGGAGAGTTTCTAGAGATGTCAGACACAGAGGTACTGAAATAGCAGTAAATCCCTTGAAATATTAAACTATCAGAGTGAAATATCACAGGTTATTCAAATGTTTGTGGTTGGGTGTTTTGTTTTGTTGGGTTTTTTTGTTTTGTTTTGTTTTTTTGGGGTTTTTTTGCTTTGCTTTTGGGGTTTTTTTTCCCCTTTCTTTTATAAAGAGATATAAATCTGAAATATTTTTAATCCATTTCCTCCTGTAGCATTCAGAGATGGAAACAGCAGAAAATGAAGACAGTAAAGAGAATATACAAATAATATTTTTCACTCACCATTGAGTCTTTTTGTTCTTCATGCGTTAATTTCTTTGAATCAATATATCCTTCATCTTCAAGATGCCCTTTGCCAGTAAATTCATAATTTACGTATTAAAAATAATCCTACTGTTGACAGAGACTGTTGCTTTGTGCTCAATTCTTCCTGTAGCTATTCCTTACTTTTTTGTCTTTTTGACAGAGAAGCATTAATCAGAGAACTATTTTACTAAGCTAATTGCAAACCCTGTTATTGTATAAGTGTATCCTAGTTATCCCATCATTGTGGTGCATCGTGGAGATGACTAGTTTGACAGTGGATATTTTTAGGATAAAGCAACAGGTCTGTCGCTCCTGATAACTATGGAGTTCAGACAGATGATCTAAGTAACACAGAGGACATACCATTCTGATTAAGCTTTCTAGTTCAGGTTTAAGTCCCTGGCCTTGATACTCCCCCTTTGCCCATTTAGTTTTTCTTGTGCTAATAGCTTTTTTTCTCTGCTCATTTGTTTATTTTCTGCCCAGTGTTTACCTGGTATTCTTCCTTTTCATGGTGGCTGTTACATTCCCTTCTTTTCTTCATGAGCTGAAATAGCAACTCACATGTACGTAGCGAGATCAATGCAGAGCAGATACCGAGGGCAGTGAGTGAGGGGGAGGAGCAGATCTTTCCCCACCGCCCATGGTGAGGTGGCAGCTGTCCCCCTGCAGCCCCCGGAGGAGCATAATGGATCAGTCTCTGAAGGAGCATGGTGGGGTAGACGTGCACTTGTAGCCCCTGAAGGATCACGGTGGGCAGACATGGAGCTGTTGCTGGGCAGATGTGGAGCTGCAGTCTGAGACCAGAGAGGGGCAGATGTGGATCTGCAGCCATGGAGGACCCCGTACCAGAGGAAGTGACTGCTCCTGAAGCAGCCGTGACTCTGTGTGCAGTCCAGGATGGAGCAGTCTGTGCCTGAGGGACTGCACCTGTGGGAGGGACTTGGGGTGGAGGGGTTCGGTGAAGAACTCCCCCATGAGACAGACTCTGTGTTGCAGGGGAGAAGGTTGTGACGAGTCCTCCCCCTGAGGAGGAAGGAGTAGCAGAAACACCGTGTGGGGAACTGACCCTAAACCCCCCGGCCCGTCCCCTGTGCCCTGAGGGGGAGGCAGCAGTGAAGGGATCCGGGCCCGGGAAGAAGGGAGGGGTGGGAGGAAATGTATTAAGATCTGGTCATGTTTTCTGTTTCTCCTGATAGAATAAATTAATTAGCTTTTCATCTCAAATTAAACCTGTCTGGTTTTTCCCAGTGCTGTAACTGGGGAATGCAACCCCCCCGTCCTTGTCTCGATGAAGGAACCTTTGGGTGGATTTTTGCTTCCCTGTCCCACAATGGGGGTTGGAGGTGAGTGAGGAAAGGACTACTGGTTGGTACCGGCTGGGCCTAAACCGTGGCAAGAAGCTTCAGTGAAGTTGTCTACCTTCCGTAGACTTCAGATAGAGGGCAATTTATCCCCTTTTGTTCAGCAGGACGCAGGGATTTCTGTAGGATTGAATACGTAGTGTGCCTGGAAATTGCTGAGTTAAGCACATTAGAATTTGAATGGGTAGTAACACTGGAACTTTTAACAGGATTTCTTTGGACCACAGGCTAAATCTGTGGGCGTTGTAACACAGTCGGGTGCTTTAGAAAGCCAGTTATATGTGTGTAGCCAAAACAGAGCTATGAGACCTTAAACCTTCTTGTTCAGTGTCAGGTCATATCCCATTGTTCTACAATGACTCAAAAGATCCTCGAAAATACGCAGAAGCAAAACCCAGTAACCCTGAAGGTTTGGAGACTTAGGAAAGAATATAGGTAATAAGACAATTTGTTAGAATGCCACTGGTCTGCATGTAATGTTTTATATGTTCTTCTTAGGTCATTTTAAGTAAAAGCGGAAAATAGCAATAAATGCTAACAATCTAATTTAGTTTTACTAGAGAAAAACTGAATGTAATGAAATTTCTTAAAATAGTTTTAAGCTGAAGGCTGTATAACTGTTCTTATTAAAAATGTTCCTTTTTGAAATTTGATTGAGTGCAGTGTGCTTCTTAGAAGGCTGAGATTTTGAGTAAATTTTATGTAAATGGCAACAACAAAATGCAGATTGTTAAGTTCAAAACTTTTACTAAACTGCAGCTAATAGTGATCTGGATGGAGTTTAAATAGTTCTCCCAGCATATCTTTGGACTGAAAAGGGAATTAAGTAGGAACTTAGCTTCATTTGCCAGGGCTAACTTGCCTAAAGAGCTTTAAAATCTAAAATAAGTACTGAATGCATGTAAATACCTTCACTGCTAGGTAACATTTCTCACAGGAGATTTCTGTCTTTGTTCTTGCATTTAAATATTTAATTTCTAACTGTATCCCCTTTTATACCTTACTTTAAGGGCACTATATTTCTCCCTATTAGACAAGTTTCCATTTCAATGGAATGGTGTGCTTAGGCACTATTTCCAAAACCCTCCAACCTTGTCTCTTTAAATGTCCTTATATCTGTGTAAAAGCCTCTAAATTGCAAACATTCACCAAATTTAAACATTTTAATGAAAGTGTCACTGAATAAATCCAGTGGAAACTAGGTTGCATCTGCACTACCTTTCTGTTGGCAAAAGCCTCCATCCTCACACCTGACCAAAGTGGTGGTGTATCAGTCCCTTTTGGTCTGGCAGTGTGATTTCCTTCCCATACAAATCAGTGCATGGAGATATCTTTTAAAGCTGGATGTCTTCTCTAAAATTTGAATTGCTGTCTTGATGTACTCCTTCAGTAATTCAATCTAGGTATTTCCACACCAAGCCAGATATTCCTGTCATTAAGAACTGGATTACAATACTTACTTTTTCAGGAGTCTTTGGATCACTTCTTTAGAAATATGAAGATGTTCAATTCCTACTTCATTTCAGACCAACATTTAAGAAAATAATGCTCCTAAATATCTTTTTGATAGTGCTCTTTAGAGACTTAATTCTAATTTTATATTCAATATTAAGGCCTGAGAGGGGCAAAGTTATCACCAAAAAAGAAAGTATCAATCATTTTATTTAGTGGCTGAGCCTTTATTCATGGCATTGGTTAACAACAGAAAATTTTGTATTTGGTTTGCTCATGACATGAAACGTATGTTATACAGGTACAGTCACTGTTCTTTCTTATGTGGAAGTTAATTTTAAATTTTAATCTTGTTTTGAAGTACATTAGGAAAGTAGAATTTACAAGTCTACTTTATCTGTTCTTGCTTCACTCTAACTACTATATATTAACAAAATAAAAATCCTTCCAACAATTTCCTTTCATTCTATCAAGGTGCCAGCTTCATATGTGGGTAGATAATTAAAACATGCACAGCCCACAAGTCTATGAATCACATCTCTCTCCTTGTCTAAACATTCCTTCTTTCTCCCTGTGCATGCTTCAGCTAATAAGTTCATTATAAAGCATTGATCAACAAGTTTCATTTATTATAATTGTTGAAATAACTCTTTGTAGGAAAACAGTTGTTGACAAATTTTAAATTCTGCCGTTTCCATTCATGCTTCTAGAACTATGAAAATTCTGTAAATTATTATTATTGTTTTATAAATTTGATGGCTTGATATCCAAATGGAGATCAGTGATGAGTGGCTTTCCTCAAGGGTTTTTACTGGGACTGGTGCTTTCTAGCATCTTTGTCAGAGACATGGTCACTAGGATTGAGTGCACCCTCAACAGTTTTGCTAATGACAGTAAAGTGGATGGTGTGATTGACATGCAGAAGGGAAGGGAAGCCAGACAGAGGGTCCTTGACAGGCTTAAGAGGTGGTCTCATGAAGTTCAATATGGACAAGTGCAAGGTGCTGCAGCTGGGCCAAGGCGACCCCCAAGGATAAATACAGGTTGGGCAGAGAATGGATTAAGAACAGCCCTGAGGAGAAGGACTTGGGGGTGTTGTTTGATGAGAAGTTCAACATGAGCTGGCAATGTGCACTTGCAGCCCAGAAAGGCAACGATATCCTGGGCTGCATCAGAAGAACCACAGACAGCAGCTCAAGGGAGGTGATTCTACCCCTCTGCTCTTGTGAGACCCCAGTGGGAGTACTGCATCCAGTTCTGGAGCACCCAAAATAGGAAGGACATGGAGTGAGTCCATGAGGACTCATGGAGTTGGAGTGAGTCCAGAGGAGGGCCATGAAGGTGATTGTAGGGCTGGATCACCTCTCCTATGAGGAATGGCTGAGAAAATTTAGAGTAGAGAAGGCTCTGGGAAGACCTTACACTGGCTTTCCAGTACCTAATGGGGTACTAGAAATGGGCCTACAGGAAAGCTGGGAAGGGACGTTTTTCAAGGGCATGTAATGATAGGACAAGGGGTAATGGCTGTAAACTGGAAGAGGGTAGGCATTAGGAAGAAATTCTTAACTGAGAAGGTGGTGAGACACTGGAACATGTTGCCTAGGAAAGCTGTGACTGCCCCCACCCTGGAGGTGTTCAAGACCAGGTTGGATGGGGCTTTGAGCAACCTGGTCTAGGGGGAGGTGTCCCTGTCCATGCAAGAGGGTTCAAACTAGATGATCTGTAAGTTCCATTCCAACTCAGGCCATCCAATGATTCTGTGAAAAGTAGAAATGTCACTTCTTCAATTAATTCAATAAAACAAAAAAAACTTTCCAGTGTTTTCCTTTGTTTTATCTGCTATCCATTATGTTAAATAGCACTGAGGTGAACTTCAGTAGTGTTCATTTTCTCAGGGTAGATTGACCTAGAAGGTTATGTCTTGAAGTCATTTATGAATGTTATCAACTTGGTCTGTTCTCATTCATTTGTTGCAATTTCATCACCTTTTTGTCTCTCACAATAGCTAGATTCCTACATCTTCCTGCTGAGGATATTTTGAAGAGACAAAAAGAGAAAATGTAAAAACATCCCTTCTGCAAAGAAGGTCACTTTTAGCTCTTCTTTGATTAACTGTAGTTCTCATCAAATATAAACCAACTCAATGCCTAACAGTCCCCACTCACTGCTACCACCCCTTACATTTTGAACTCTGTCATGTAAGACTGTACATGCTGTACCTTGACATTTCAGTTATGTGAATGATCCCATAGATTTTATATCATTACTCTTATATTTTAATCAGCATCCTTCATAGAAATATTTGTTGTTTTTTGCTTCAGTGTGTTGATCTCACAATCACTTGGAACATTCTAGTCTTTATTTTTAAGGGGGAAAAATATATCTATACATGTGTTTGCATTTGGGTATACCCAGAACACACTTAAATATGAATTCCCTTCAAGCTATTTTTACCACAGGTACTAAATGCTACCTATTTTGAATCAGAGAAAATGTTAATCCCTGTACATGTTATGTAGATGAACACTAAGATGTATTTTAACAGATCAATGAACCTGTTGTTTGTTTGGTTTTTTGTATTACATCCTGCCTGTTCCTGTCATCATTATTTGGCTTTGGGTTTATTCTTTCCGGTGTAGTTCACACCAAACTTAGGCAGGCTTTTATTTTCATTATATATGTTGGTATTTATTTGTCATCATTGTCTCTTTCTTAGATATGAGAAATGGATTTCTTGTATCAGTAACTGTGCTAGCACTTCTGCTCTAGTACCTATAGAATTAGAAAACACTCAAGAGTAAGAAATTGCTCCACAGAGAAAAAGCCAGGTTTCCAGTAGAACTGTTCTCTGTTTCCTCATAATCCCCACAGACTTTTGACACCGTGTTCATGATTGTCTGCTGAAAAAAACCAAAATCAGTTAGAGCAAAACTGTTTAAATCTTCAGCTCCCTATTCAAAGTGAATAGTCAGCAAAATGCTATATGGCCAGTGTCTGTGCAAGCTGTTACAGAGATGAAATTTTACTTTATGTTTTTAGTAAATAAACATTCCTTGCTTCTTATTCATCTTTGGATTGTTCTCATTTTTGCTGACATGTAAAGGGCCTTTTAGACTAAGCTTATATTGTTCTTCACTGTTTTTCTCCTGCTCTGTATGCAGATTTTAGCCTTTCTTTTATGCTACTAAGGAAACTCTGACCCCCCCCCCCCCCCTTTTACCCTCCCCTCCCCCAGTTATCAATCTCTGTGGTAAAGAAGTGGTTTCAAACTAAAGTCTTCCCCCTGACAATAATTTCCTTTGGCTAGAAAGTCTTAGCTAGTTGTGAGATTTCGCTCCAAACATCTTCTTGTCTTTTATATTCCCTTTTGTCCTTCCGTTTTTTGGTGGGTCATTTCTGTTTGCATACATGGCACAACATGTTTTGCCCATCAGTTGGAACAGCATGCATGACACAAACCAGACTGCTTTGCCTCCTCTTTCCTTTCCTTCTTTTCATTTTTCCTTTCGGATTCTTTCCCAAGTGAAGCAATTTTGTACCCAAACACACCTGTTATGCTGTTTCCAGTTTCCAGTTCACTGATGGACCATCCTTTTTGTGAGTACTAGAGACTGGCAAATGTGACCCTCATCTACAAGAAGGGCCAGAGGGTGAATAGAGGGAATTATAGGCTTGTTACTCTGGGTTTGTCCATCTGACCTCAGTGCCAAGGAAGGTTGTGGAGCATCATCTTGAGTGCTATTATGTGTCACATGCAGGACAACCAGGTAATCAGGCCCAGTCAGCATGATGGGTTCAGGTCATGCTTGACAAAACTATTCTCTTTCTATGACAAGGTGACCTGCTTAGTGGGTGAGGAAAAGGCTGTGGGTGTTTTTACCTGGACTTTAGGAAAGCCTTCAATGCCATTCCTACAGCATTCTTCTGGAGAAACTGGATAGATATGGCCTAGGCTGGTGTACTCTTCTCTGGGATAAAAACTGTCTGGATGGCTAGGCTCAAAAAGTTGTGGTGAATGGAGCTAAATCCTGATGGTGGTGGGTCACAAATGGTGTTCCCCAGGATTCAGTGTTAAGGTCAGTTGTGTTAACCTCCAGATCTCTTTAGTATCTGGATACGGGGATAGAGTGCATCCTTGGTAAGTTTGCAGATGACACTAAGTTATGCAAGAGTGTTGACCTGCCTAAGGGTAAAACGTCTGTTAAGAGGGGGACCTGGACAGGCTGGATCAATGGGCCAAGGTCAATTGGATGAAATTCAACTAGGCCCAGTGTTGGGTCCTGCATTTGGGTCGCAACAACCCCAGGCAATGCTACAGGCTTGGGGAAGAATGGCTGGAAAGCTGCACAGAGAAAAAGTTACCTGGGGGTGTTGATGAACAGCCTGCTACATATGGCCAGAAAAGCCAACAGCATCCTGGCTTGTATCAGGAATAGTGTGGTAAGCAGGACTAGGGAAGTGATTATCTCTCTGTACTCAGCAGTGTTTAGGCCACATCTTGAATAATATGGTCAGTTTTGGGCCCGCACTACAGGAAAGATATTGAGGTTTGGGAGCATGTCCAAGGAAGGGCAACAAAGCAGGTGAAGGATCTGAAGAACAAGTTTTTTGAGGAGTGGCTGAGGAAATGGATCATTCCTCTGGAGAGAATGAGGCTGAGGGGAGACTTACTGCTCCCTTCAGCTACCTGAAAGGAGGTTATAGTGAGGTGGAGGTTGGTCTCTTCTGCCTAGTAACAAATAAGAGGACAAAAGGAAATGGCCTCAAGTTGCACCAGGTGATGCTTAGATTGGATATTAGAAGAAATTTGCTCTCTGAAAATGTTGTCAGGCACTGGAATAGGCTGCCTAGGGAGGCTACTGAATCACTGTCCCTGGAGGCGTTTAAAAGATGTGTAGATTGGGTGGCTAGGAATATGGTTTAACACTGGACTCAGTTGAGTTAGATTAATGGTTGGACTAAATAAACTTAAAAGTCTTTTCCAACCAGAACGATTCTGTGAATCTGTGTGATTCTGTGACTCATTAAGATTCTCTATTTGCTATATTGCAGTTTTTCAGAAGACTTCCCACCAGAAAGTAAGTATTACTTTTATTTTTCTTTTCCATGTTTATTATTACTCTGTTGCAATTACTCTTCTCTCTTGAACTCTGAACCTTCTGAGTTTTAGAGAAATGTCTACATTAAGGCTCAGTGGTGACAGAAGAGCCACTTCACAAGTTAACACCCAGGTTATAGAAAGTTGCATGTTCTGGTTACAGTTGGAAGCTGTGCTTCTTGTTTTCAATTATGCAAAATAATGCTTGCTTTCAATTATGCAAAAAAGAAGATTCTTAATGTTCAGGAATAAAATTAATCGTAGTAAAAAAAAAAAAAAATGAAAGCTTAATTTACTTGCTGTTCTCTGTCTGCATGAGAAACTTCTAATGGGTTTGAAATACAATGTGGAAAAAAATATTCTGCAGCTTTTGATTGATTCTTGGTCCATCCACACAAAGATATCTTGAATGTTTTGTTGTTCTTTACAGGTTACAATCTCACAATGTTTTTCTGCAGTTTTAAATACATGCTTCCCAAACCTGCCCCACATCTTAACATCTTGATTTTATTCCCTAAAAGAAACCCCATTTCTTTCAAAAATGCAAGCCCCAAGATATAAGCAAGAAATGTATTAAAGTATCCAGACAAGGGATGGAAAACAGTTAGGATAGCAGTTTGCATTGATTTTCTGTGTTTTCATACTGGATGATTGCTACATATCTATCCTAGAGCTCAGACAAAAAGCCGGCAAAGAAACAAATGGAAAACAAAATGAAGCACAGACTCTAGAATTTATGGTCCATGTATCAGAAAGCAAAACATGCAAATAGAAGGGGTGAAACTTCCTCTAAAAAAAAAAAGAACAAAACCTCCAATATTTTTCTTTAAAATTTAATTTTTCCTCAGGCAACAAAGCAATCCTGGCAGACTGGTGGTCTTTCTCACCAATTGATCTAAACTGCTAAGAGCTATTGTAGTTCTGTATCCCCAGCTAACAATGACCTACTTTTAACTATGGATTTCTGTTAAGTAAAAAACCCATTAAAAGAAAAAAAAATTCCCTCCAGGCCATCTGTTGTTTGTTTTTCATATTAGCAGCAAACTGTTCTCTTGCAGAACAAGGGTCAGTCAGTTCTACAAGAAAGAGGAAAATTTTGCCCTTTCATTTACTGCTCAGTAAATAGTAGCAGGTATTACTTTCCCCTCATAGTATTTGAACAGGTAAAAGTGGGTAATGTGATAATTCAGTTGTTGCAACTATTGTTATTTGAATTTAGTGTAACATAGCATCTGAATGTGTATTTATGAACATTTCTTTTGGGAATGGTGCAATGTTCTGACTATTTTCCTGATTCAAATTTATCTTTTGTTGAATGTTTTATCTTTACATTTCTGACAAGATAATGGCATGACATATATTATCATACCAACATTTCTAATATTTGCGATTTTCCTTTAGTTTCACTGCATTTTATTTAACTAGGAACTTGTTTTCATGTATAAAATAAAAATATCACAATTCAACCTACCTCAAAATGAGCAGTTTAAATATTATTCCCCCTTTGCCCCACCTTCCTCAGATACTCACAGCTATTAGTCATCTGTGGAGAAAAGAAAAGGGCAAAGGAATCTTACCCATGCATTTTCTGTAGCACAAAGATGGGGAAAAGAGGTAGAAATAAGCAGCAGGTATTTCTCATGGTAATGACATGCACTGCAGGTATGAACGGATTTATTTCTTGACCAGTTGGGGAAGAAGAAATGCATACACGTGGAGCTATCTTTACAAAATCATGTTTTGCAAGATCTAAAGTTAAGCAAGGCCAGAACAGTAGGTGGTAGCTGAAGATAAGAGTGGTGAATCATTTAGTTTCTGTGAGTAAAATGTTAGGTTTCTAATGAGATATATAAATAATTAGTAACATAGCCAATAAGTTTTTTTCCCCCTTCATTTTAGCTCTCTAAAATTGGAGGTGTGTGATGAGCAGTAAATTATTCTTTTCATTTATTGTAATGCTTGATAGTAAATTATCTTTAGAACGTTCCTCAATCTATTTGGAATCTAGAGATGAGTTAATTCTGTAGGCAAGGAAGAAATACAGATCAGGAATACATTATTTATTTTGGTTGCTTTCCTCACAATAGTATTGATGAGCTTTAAACTAATTTTATTAAAAGTAAGCCCAAATTTGTTTCATTTCACACTATGTAATTCAAGCAGAACAATGCCTAAGTTAAAAAAGATTTATCAGAAACAAAGTGTGAGAATCTGACAGCAATCTGTTATGAGTCTGTTGATTTCTGTCAGCATTTGTGACAAGTAGATATATATACATTTGGGGAGGTTTGGGGGCTTTGGTGGTTCACATATTCTGGCATTTTGGTAGTTAACCGATTCTGGCAGCCAATCTGTACTGGTACTGATTTCACAAAAGGCTTTAGCCTCTAAGGAACAGTCTAGAAGGAACAGGAAGGAATTATGGAATCATTCTTAGTCAGCCTTTAGTGTTTCACTATCTATTTTGGTGCCAATACTAACTGATATGCTGTGTAAGTAAAGTACTTGAACAATCATTTCCATGCACCAAATTACTGTTCCAGTAAGTTAGCTTGTTCTTGTTATTTTTATCACATTTTGCTTTTGCAGGATAAGCTGGAACCATTAATGTGACAGTTTCAGATGATTATACTACACTAGATGCCAGCACAATTTATTTAAGCTACTTTTTTGCATCTGTTCCATAACACTCTTCAAAATAGTCATCACACTGCAATACAGAAAGCAGAAGGGTCATTGCTTTTGTTTTCACTTCCCCAGCTTTCTTCCTAAAATGCAGAGACAAACTAAATGGATTCTAGCAGGTCATAAACTCGTTCCATAGATTTTTATACAGGACTATATTTTGCAATGAGAAGATTGAGAGTAAAGGAACATTGCTTTAGAAAAAAACTTGCATATAGGTCAAACAGGAAAACTTTTCAGTAAGAACATAAGCTACTAGTATTTATTATTTTATATAATTTTATTGAATATTGTCTGTGAAAATGTAACATGATACTGTAGAAAAATACCAGTCATGTCCCTATGTTTTCATTCACCTTCCTCCAGTCTGACCAGTATTCTACTCCACCATCAATGCGTCACTGACAGGGCAGAGGGGAAAGGATCTCTCTCCTGGCTGACACTCCTGCTCAAAGCCTTCTCTAAATAAAATCCTTCCCTTGTTGGAATCAGAAGTTATGTTTGCAATGTTTCCACTGAGGCCAGAGTGAAAACAGCACTGTGGGTGAAAGTTTACAATCTATTTATAAAATGGCATGGCAATTCCTGTGTTTTTATCATGAAACAATTCTTTATTCATGCTATCATTCTATTTGCTTTGACTACTAATGCACTTCGAGCATAGTTTTTCACTGAGCTTTTCCTGTTGGCACAAATCTCTCCTTTTTTTTTTTTTTCTTCCCTAACACTTTACTTAATTTGCAGCCTACCAATATGTAAATTAAAAGAATTATCAATGTAAGGGAAAACTTAGTCATTCAGAATGTAAGACAGTCTGTAAGTAAGAAGAATAAAAATATTTCTGATTTTTCCTTGGTAATAATATTGGAAAGAATATGAAATAATTAATGAGTATTCTGTTGACCAAAGGATACAAATGAGATCAGTCCTCTCTAGGATGGTATTAGATAAAAGACACCTGAAGAGTATAAACAGTTCATATGTGACAACACTTCAAATTATTCTCTATTACAAAAGACTTCAGAAGTTACAACTATGACTATGCTCTCTTTTATCAGAAAATCTGAAAAAGAAATATTAAACCCTTTAAAATTTGATGTATATTTTGTGTATAATTTGGTGTTTATTTTTCATGAGCAAATGTTGTGTTTGGTTTTTTTTAAGTTAAATGTCTCACAAGTCTACATTAAAAACTACCATTTTCTTTGGGAAATATTTCTAAGAGCAAGGAATGGAGGATAGCAAATGTCACTCCAGTCTACAAGAAGGGCAAGAAGGAGGACCTGGGTAACTATAGACCGGTCAGCCTCACCTCCATCCCTGGAAAGGTGATGGAACAACTTGTTCTTGTCACTGTCTCCAGGCATATCAAGGACATGGGGGTCATCAAGAGCAGTCAGCATGGTTTTATCAAGGGTAAATCATGTTTGACTAACCTCATAGCCTTCTATGAGGAAATTACTAGGTGGATAGATGATGGAAGAGCGGTAGATGTGGTTTATCTTGATTTCAGTAAAGCATTTGACACCGTCTCTCACAGCATCCTTGTAGATAAGTTGATCAAGTATGGGTTTGGTGATCAGGTAGTGAGGTGGATCTGGAACTGGTTGAAAGGAAGGAGTCAGAGAGTTGTAGTCAATGAGGCAGAATCTGGTTGGAGGTGTGTGACTAGTGGAGTCCCTCAGGGGTCGGTACTGGGACCGGTGTTGTTCAATATCTTCATCAACGACTTGGATGAGGGTATAGAATGTACCCTCAGCAAGTTTGCTGATGACACTAAGCTGGGAGGAGTGGCTGACACACCAGAAGGCTGTGCTGCCATTCAGAGAGACTTAGACAGGCTGGAGAGTTGGGCAGGGAGAAACATGATGAAATTCAACAAGGGGAAGTGTAGAGTTTTGCATTTGGGGAAGAACAACACGATGTCCCAGTATAGGTTGGGGGCTGACCTGCTGGAGAGCAGTGTAGGTGAAAGAGACCTGGGGGTCCTGGTAGACAAGAAGATGACCATGAGCCAGCAATGTGCCCTTGTGGCCAAGAAGGCCAATGGCATCCTGGGGTGCATTAGAAAGGGTGTGGTTAGTAGGTCAAGAGAGGTTCTCCTCCCCCTCTATTCTGCATTGGTGAGGCCGCACCTGGAGTATTGTGTCCAGTTCTGGGCCCCTCAGTTCAAGAAGGACAGGGAAGTGCTTGAAAGAGTCCAGCGCAGAGCTACTAAGATGATTAAGGGAGTGGAACATCTCCCTTATGAGGAAAGGCTGAGGGAGCTGGGTCTCTTTAGTTTGGAGAAAAGGAGACTGAGGGGTGACCTCATCAATGTTTTCAAATATGTAAGGGGTGAGTGTCAGGGAGATGGAGTTAGGCTTTTCTCAGTGGTGACCAGTGATAGGACAAGGGATAATGGGTGTAAATTGGAGCATAGGAGGTTCAAGTTGAATATCCGAAAAAATTTTTTTACTGTAAGGGTGACGGAGCCCTGGAACAGGCTGCCCAGGGGGGTTGTGGAGTCTCCTTCATTGGAGACATTCAAAACCCGCCTGGACACGTTCCTATGCGATGTACTCTAGGGGGCCCTGCTCTGGCAGGGGGGGTTGGACTAGATGATCTTTCGAGGTCCCTTCCAACCTCTAGGATTCTATGATTCTATGATTCTGTGAATGCAAAAGAGGTGAGAACAGTTATCCCACTGGTTTATTTAAACCAGACATTAGAAAACTAAGGACTGCAGCTTGATTTATTTATATTGATGATTGTTTTCCCCTTCCCCTCCTACCTATCATAGGGTCACATTCAGTGTGTACTTTTTTAAAAATTTGGAAATCCACAGCAAGTTTTGACTTTTCATTAAAACAGGAGATAATCTTTAATATCTCAGTAGGTTTTGTGGGAAGAGAAAATATAATAAGGTAGCTTTACTATAACATATGGGGTAAGAGGTGAGGGAGTTGCAAGACTAGAAGGTCTTATCCACAGGATGAAAGTGATGTTGTTAATTATGTTTCACTTTGGCAATTAATTACTTAACTGTGTAAATTTGGTCTTTTGCTTTAGCTCAACAGAATTTAAAATAAACAATGTATCGTTTTATAATTAGGCAAAATTTTAAATCAGAGACGTGTTAGGCACAAAACTACAGGAAGAGGAAAACAGAAGTGAGCAGGTTTTGGAAAATCCTTCTATTACTGTGCTTCCAATCTGACTCTAAAAAGAGCTTAAAAACTGACAAATTACTGTAGTTGCAATGCACTTATAATTGCAGTAGTATTCTGTACTCACTTAGGTTCAGCATAAAAGCCAAATGCAGTAGAATCAGTTATATTCATATCTTTAATAGCAGATAGTATATGAATTGAATGAATGTTTGCAACCCCCTCTAAACACTGAAAAAAAATTATCTAAGATGGAACGCTGGATCATATACAGTGATTTTGAAATGTTTTCCATGGGGGAGGTCAGAAATTTTATTTTAAACTTTCCATCTTTGTATTCCATCATATTCACAGGAGGTATCGGTAAACATTCCAGATACAAATCCAAATTTCTATGAGCAGTTACATTACTCCTAAAAGCAGTTTGAAACACCATTTTCCATGAGTACTCCTAGAACAGCTATCTGCTACTTCCAATTTAATTCTCCCTTGGATAGTTTAAGCAGTGTTCCAGTCTCTGCATATGGCCAATGTTATCTGTACAGCTTTTCCAAGACATGCAATTTCCTTCTGAGTGAATACAGCAGCACACTGTCTGATACTACTTGCTCCCATAGTCAAGACTTGCTTTAAGCAAAGCCATACATGTGGATGCTAAGTTTCCAGTTCAAACAGTATTTGCTTTTGGGGCAGGAAATCTGGTATTTTGCTTCATGGAGTCTTTTCTTCCCAATTCATTCTTTGGCTTCTTTGGTGTAAGATATGATTTTAAACATTTCAAATACTAATTTTAAATATTTGCATAACAAATAATGCTGTGGAAGTTGAGTCAGTGGCATTCAGTCTCCTTTCTTAGCCCTTCTTTGACCTTCCTCTCCCCATGAAAGAGAAGCACATGAAAGAAGAAGGGGTAGTACTGTGAAGACTATCATAATGAGAAGAGGGAAGCTGGTGCTGCTGGGGAGATGCCAGGTCTTCTGAACAATAGGGTTTTCTCTTTGTGGGTGTCAGGTATCTTTTAAGACAGCTTGTGTTGCAGTTTAAGAAGCAAGAATTGACGGACTTCAGTCACAAAGAGCAACATGATCAGGATTTGATCCGTGGAATCAGAGATTGCCTCGGGGAGGTTTAATTATCTTCAGTTCTATACGTGCTTTTTTTAAAGCTTATATTATTACTGTCGTCCAAAATATGTGACATAACCTGATTTCTTAGTTATGGTACTACTGTTTGCATGGGAGGATAAACTTGTCAAAATGGAGACCTAGAGGGACAGAAAAATAAAAATCTTATATCCACAAAAAAACAACCATTCTCTTTCAAGCTCTGGCCAGGAGGTGACTTGACAATTGAAGTGAGCATGGAAGTTGTCCATCCACTAAGTCCTTATATCTTGTTCACTTTCATTAATGCCTCAAGCAAGGGTCTTGCTTGAGGAACAAATCTGTGATGCAGTACTGCTTGTGCCAAGTTCCTAAAATCCACTCTATAGGCACTCTGAGGGGCTTATCTTGAACTGGTAACAACTGATCCCATAGAGTGAGAACCCAGTAGCAATTGGAGCATATTCATTGGAAAACATGAACCACATCTTTCACCGCTAGTAACCCAGTTCATGAGACAGTGAGAATAAGCAGGATCTATTTCAAAAGTGCACTTCTCATCCAAAGTAAAATGTCAGTGCACATACATCCCGGGAATCTCTTGACCTGTAAGTAGCTTAGTTCTTCTGCTTTATTTAAGAATTTTTTAAAAAAGACTAAAACACTCATTAATTACAATTTCGTATTTCTTTCAGCCAGATATTCACTGCTGAAGACTTAAAAATAGTTCCAGAAGCAGAAAATATTTTTCACAAGAGGAAAACTTACTTTTCACAGAAAGTTGTGCTATGCAATAAAAAATGTGATGGCTATAACATATATGCCATTGAAGAAATTTTAAGTAAAACATACATACACTGGCCTTTCACCCTTTTCACTACATAAAAAATTATTTACTGACTAAGTACTTTTCTTCAGTAGCTGTGTAAAGAGAAGTGATTCACAAAAATCTTACTTGCACAATTTAATACATGAAATTGATCAGTTTCACTCCAGTCACAAGTCTGTGGCCCTTTTACTATTTTGTATAATTATTCTTTGGAATTTGCAATAATTTATTCCCATCTAATAAACACTTAGAGAACTTAGAGATTGATATTCAAAATAACAGAAACACAATGAAAGTTCATTATCAGTGATCCAAATTCTAAATTTACTTCAGAAGCCATTGTTGCCTCAGTGAAGACATTGATTGCCTTGCAGGGGGAGTCATGTGGTTCTTGGAGATCCCAGGCACGTCATAGTAACACAATCATTTACTATCCCCCAGAGGTAACCTATTAATCTCCAAAGCATTTGCTGATTTATCTCAGAATAAAGAGTCTTCTGTATGTGAATTCTGCCCTACAGCACTATTGCCAGACCTGCCTTGATATAATTGATGCACTCAGTCTACTGATCTACCCCATTTGATGACCAGTGATTTCTTCTCTGAATGTGAGCAAAAAAATCACATTCTGAGCAATAGCACTGTTCATGTTCAAGAGGACCAGGATAGAAAAACCCTGCCTGAGACACCATCAACTGGCAGCCTGGTGATCTGGCAGTGATAATGGGGGCCAGCTGAGCCTGGGGGAGGAGAGGATGGGTCAGGTCACCCAAATGGACCAATCACAGTATTCCCTCCCATGGTGTTCAGTATAAAATGGCTTCCCCAGAGCACTCTCTGGTGGTGTTTCTGTCTGGAGTGTTAGGTGAGCCAAGGTCTGCCCCTGCCCCTTCAGCAGAGAACATTATCTGGGAGACAGGTTGCATTCTGCCTTCCCAAGCAGAACCAGGTTTGTTGCTCAAAGACTTGCAAAATGTCACTGAGGCATTGAACTTGCGCACCCCCATCTGCTGCCCAGTCCAGTGTGGGAGTTTTCCACTTGGGAAGTAATTACCAGCTGAGGAGGGCAAGCTTCATATTTACATATTTTTATATGTATTTCTGATTTGCTAATATTACCTCATTAAACCTACACAAGTTTTTTCTTCCAACCTTAAAGTCTCTCGCCCTTATTCCCGTCATCTTCCCCTGGGATAGTAGTGGGGAATAACAGACAGACAGTACCCACCACCTAGTTACTGTCTAAAAATGTGACAAGTCCCTTTCACCCGTGGTCAGTTTTAGTATTTCCATGAATGCAGGGCAACAGAAAATTGTGGGTTTTATATGTTTTTTTTCAAGCATGCTTTATAGCAAAAGGATATATGGTGTTGCCATTGTTTGGCACAAGATTTTGTGCTAGCATAGCAACAGACGGACAAGTCTGGGCTTGTCTCAACTTGCCTGGTCCTCAGTTTATTTTAGTTTGGTTTCAGCTGTAGCAACCTGTTGTCCAGTGGTTAGATGCCTTTTGTCTATCTTCCTGCATGTGACAGCAAAGATGTTGCTCAGATGAGTAACCTCTGACTTGCTCTTAGTTTCAGCTTAGCTTTCTGCTGTTGTGCAGTTACTATCCTACAAAACCCTATGTTCAGTAGAGATGAGTAATCATTGCAAAACTTAATTTACAGGTGGATCAGTCTTGAACATGTTTGAAAGTGTTGCTGAGGGAGGCAAAGTGGAAGCACAGCCTCACACAAACACCCGTACTGGTGGCAGGGTGCTTGTCCCAGTGAAGATGTCTCCTCTGACACCAGCCAGAGGAAAAAAGCCTCTCAGCATCTGCTCTTTTGGGGTGTACAATACTAACAGCTGGGAAGAGAGGCAGATTATTTGTTTTTAAAGCAGTTTTGCTGAAAGTGTAAAGAACTATGAGGCTTGACGCTGCAATAATTTTCATAGATTAAATGACTGGACAGATACAGATTATGCAGTTAGAGATCTCAGTTTTATATCTTTAATGACATTTCCCCTTGCAGGAAATGTATGTTGGCTTCTCAAGTTTAATCTTTTGGTGATGAAATAAATGAAACTTCTAAATCACTTTGAGTTAAAATACTTCAAGGAATACTATGTTTGAAAATATTAATTATTAACTTGCTTAAAAATTAGAATGCCAGATCTGATTTGCTTGCGTTAAACTTTTAAAATGGAAAATGTTTTATAAAAATGAAAGCATATGTAAAAAAGATGAGCTCGTGAGTTCCTACTAATAAAGTCTCAGATACCCTGAGTGGCTTCAAAATACCTTTTTGAAGTTGCTAGGAAGACACAGGAAATTAATTATTTGAGTTACATTTATTAACATAATATTAGTATAGTTCTTAAAAGCTATCTCATGTTCAGATCTATTTGTATAGATTTTATATATGTATTTAGGCCTTCTATATCTATAAAAGAATACAAGTAAGATTTTTTTAAAAGATTATTCTTTGCAAATGCTCAAGGGGTTGTTTGCTGAAGCTGGAATGAAGCTAACTAAATTGATATGTTGAAAAAATGGCATTTTATTAGTATATTTAAAATATTGCATAGATTTGCATCTGAAGATCAGACTGAACTACTTAAAAATTACAGCTAAATAAGATGATTAGTGTATTTTCCCAACAGGATACCAGCAGTTTAGACTGGAATCTGTTTAGCATATGATGACTAACTGAAACGATCTGATGTGTTTTTTTTCAATTCAGAAACAGAAAACAAATTTAAATCTACCTTGGGACTATTTACTTGTGCTGTAAAATTATAGATTAATTTCCTAAGGCATTTCTGGTGATACAGGCTTTAAATATTGTATAACTATTGAATTAATGAACTGGAATAGAAAAAAAACCTGAAAATTCTCTCCTAGTCTTTCCACGAGCACCCGAAATTGCTTGGGGCAAGAAATTACTTCACTGATTCATTGTTTGTTCTTTTGTACTTTTGGAAACTATGAGAACCACTCTCTCTGATCTTCTTGTTATGTTTAGAAGGTGTCAAATTTTGGTAAATTTCAATTTCCAAAGGTAAATTTATTTTGCTAGAAAAAATCTGAAGGAATAGTCAAGCCAGCTTACTTGCTTTCCTACCGTTCTTTCCTGGCATAGCAACTTGTCAAGAACATGCCAAGAAGTGGAAAGGTGTTAGGAGGGCACATGGCAATCTTGTCTTTTAAGGAATCTAAAGAAACTGTGCATCATTAAACTGCCCTTTAAAGTCTTTGAAAGCCAGTGACCTCTTCAAGAACTGCAATCTTGGAACTGACCTGGTTTTGCTCCTTTTAATCTTCCCAATTAATGTTTACATATATTAAAAAAAAAAAAATTATTAATTTCCAAGTGTTTAAGGCCAAATGAGATTAGTTTTTCTGGTCTTCTGAACTGTGAAATAGGAGTGTGTCAAGAACTCTTCAAGGCTGCAGATAGACAAAAATATCTCAATCTTCAGGATATTAAACTCTGTGGCTACATTTAGAAAAGAAAAAAAATCTAAGTCCTACCAGTAACCTGAGTTCATGGAAGCCTTAGGAAATTCATTTTTGAGATAAACGTAAGTGGTCTTATTTTTGCAATTCTTATCATAGACATCTAAGTGAAGAAAAAATTTTAGAGCCCCTACTAATGTAAAGGGGAAAAAAAGTCTTCTGAACATCTAATGAATACATTCATCCTGCTACAAGAAAAGTATCTAAGAAGGATTTAAGATGGTTTTATATTTTGCATCAAAGCTTATTCTGCTTGACTGAATGTTCTATATCCACAGAAGTTTAGGGTAAGTTAGAGAAGAATAGAAAATAAGAAATAAAACATTCAGCCCTCTTTGTTCTATAAATGAAACAAAAATAGTAATTCTTAAACTTTAGGAAAGATGCCTAGTGCTCACACACACTAAATTCAAGAGAAGCTAGTGGAATACTTTCTCTGTGCTGAGAACAGGGTAAGCAATTCTCCATATGCTGGTACCTGGGATTGTTTTTTCCCAGATGCAAGACTCTACACTTTCCCTTGTTGTAATTCATTAAATTTCTCCCTGCCCAGGGATAATTTCTCTCCACCCTGTCCAGGTCCCTCTGAATGGCAGCACAGCCTTCGAGGGTGTCAGCCACTCCTCCCAGCTTTGTGTCATCAGCAAACTTGCTGATCAATCTATTTCCTCATCCAGGTCATCAATAAATATATTGAATAGTACTGGTCCCAGTACTGACCCTTGAGGGAAAATGCAGTGCTGTAAATGCTACCTGTTGAGTCAGGAGAGCTTTCCTACTCCTAATGGATGTTCCCGCTTTTATTTATCCAGCAAACACACCAGGACTCTCTATTGGAGCACTGCATGCAAAGATCACATAGAGATGATTATTTAGGGTGATCTAACTTTTTCTGAATTTTTCACATCAGTGTTCCCGTACACTTCAGCTGCAAAACACATATGGTGAAAATAACAAAAAATACAGAATTCAGTCTTGCCAGGCCCCATTCTCAAGTATCTGACCTTATTTTTTCACATGTTTATATTACACTGGCAGATCATCTTAATGGTTAAGGTCGTCCATACTGGCTTCATGTAATTGGTAAAAAAGCATCAAAATACTCCTTGTATGGGTACAGATTTCAAAAAATAGAAAGATAAATGAACACAAAATATGAGAATTAGTGATACTGGATTCTTTATTTATGTAGTAAATTCTGTATTTGTGCACCTGTTATGCAGATTATATTGGGGGAAGGGGAAGTATTGTCTCCACCTATTTTTAAAAATACTTTCAAATATGTGCTTCAGGCTTTCCAAAGCTCACCAAAAGCTTTCTTCTCTCTGCTGCAACTGTTCTTTGAACTCTGATACTTCGTAGCACATCAGCCATTTCAATGGAAAGCTTTATCACATACTATTTTCCCATTTAGTTTGCTGTTGTCAGCCACTAAAGACATACAGCAAGTGGTGCATTGAGATGAATACTGTTTTTCTCATTTTCCTTTCCCTTAATATAGAGGTATGAGCAAATATGTCACCAAACAAAACAAGAATAAAAAAACTTGCTATGGAAGTAGAAAAATGTACCATTAATACTTTTAATGTTTTCATTTTATTCAGTTAAATGGCTTCAGTACAGCACTGGCATTTTATTGCTAATCTAGGCAATTGAAATTACACTTCAGTGCATGTCTTTTGATCTGAAAGATTTGCTGTTATAAAATATTACATAGAGAGTGGTAAATATATTTTGTAAGAAAAGTGTGCTTTATGTAATGATCAGTAAACTATTCAGGATTATGCTTAGTGTTTGTACATGGTCTTTATACCAGATGAAAATGTCAATATATTTTATACTTTTTACCCCTGCCTTCTTTCCCTTCTTCCTTGCAGCACAACGCATCTAGTAAAATAGCAAATATGTGCTCAGAGAGAGAAAACTGTATTTTAAATTTTGCTAAATCATTCAATGAGAGTTTTGTTTTAAGTGAGTCCTCCAGCACCTTGCTAAACCTTGCTAAAGACCTTGCTAAAAAGCTTTTCAAATTAGTATGGTGAAGTTTCAGGGGTAGCCATATACTTAGAATTAGTCATATGTTTTCATACTTTGCTCGAGATATCCATTTTAATTGTTTTATCATTTCTGCAGCCTCACCATTTTTTTTGTATTTCAAGTAGTCATCCTTTTTGGACCCATCTTTTAAATCAAGCCATGTGTCTTCAGCCACACTAGCTAGTTTATTATCTATCTACAACGTATGATTTTAAGTATTTTGATGTCTAAAAATAATTGTGTGCATTTCATAAATTTATCAGTGCTTTACAGCAGCATAAGTGCATTTCAATTAGCTTTCTATGGAAGGGCTGAATTGCAAATCCTTTTCAAATTAAAGGAAATGTTCTATCATTTCAGCTCATTCTGTGGTGATAATTTCATTGATTTGACTTAATATACATGTATGCCCAAGTGTATTTGCATATAAAGTGCCACAGGGCCTCGAAACCCTAATACAAACAATTATTTCAGTGTTTTATCTTCTGGTAGCACAGGGCTTCCACATAACAAGCTATTTTGGCAACCTTATAGTTCAGTATGTGTTGTACAAGGGAGAAGGCTGTATTTCCTCTGTGGTTAAGCATTCAGAAAGGGTTTTTGGATTGTGT
The DNA here is from genome assembly GCF_036169615.1 of Heliangelus exortis. Classification (NCBI taxonomy): domain Eukaryota; kingdom Metazoa; phylum Chordata; class Aves; order Apodiformes; family Trochilidae; genus Heliangelus; species Heliangelus exortis. The sequence goes on along the minus strand of NC_092425.1, from coordinate 23,178,976 downwards.
CCATGCACGCAGCACTGCTGCCTTGTTGTTGATACTACACATCCTGGGATAACCAACAGCAGAAAGTCATTGACATTGCGGATGGCTTCCATTTAAATCCTTTCATTTGGATTTTATTAGAATGGTATTGAAAATGGGAGAGTGGTTTAGTTTTAGGAGCATTAGTGCCTGGATTTTTAGCCACAGAACTGATATTAACTCTGATGGAAACAGTAAATCCCTTGAGTTTTGTTACAAGAAATTTTTAGTGATTTCTAGTGACTGCTACTCCCATTCAATACCCATTCACTCTGTATTTTCACATTAGTGTGTTTGGGGTTTGGCATTGATATACAGATAGAGAAGACACTCATCAAACAGAACATGCTCCACTTCATCAGAATTTTGTAGTGAATGCCAACTCCCCTCCCAGAGCATGCTCTGCTGAGTCAGATGTTCAGGGCTGTTCAGTGCGTCCCTTATCTGATGACATGAGGGAGAAACTTTGACAGGTTTTCAAAGTACCAGTCCCTTGACTGGTGCCATAAAGAAGTCACAGGGTCACCGGGGGGGAAGGGAAAGCTTGGGCTGAAATGTGAGCAAAGGATAACAAACATTAATCTAATGCTATGCTGATAGGAGCAGCCTCTACAGAAATGTTTCAGCTGATTATATTCAGCTGACATCTGGAGTCTGTTTTTAGCACAAAGATGAATTTCTTGTATGACCTTGGAAAAGACATCTTAGATAAAATTGTTGCCATATTGAATCTGACTGTAAAACATCCATACTTTTCAATGGATTATACTGAGAATATGGAGTGCTGCAGGCTGCCTGGGTTAGCTCACCTGCAGTACAGATATAATTCCAGCGGGCAAGAGAGTGTTAGTAGGGCACTAATGTAGTATTATAAATTGTTATTGACAAATGATTGACCAATAGAATTACTCTGGTGAGGAGAATCTCAGACTGAGTGTAACACTTTTGTTCATTTCATAATAGCTGACATATCTTCAATATTCTTTCCTCAATAGCCTCTCTATGAATCCATTGTTACACTAAAATAATTATCCACAACTGAGCCATTTTGGCATGTGGAATAATGCAATCTGTGTGTAAAATGCAGACTACTTAAAAACCATTTTGTACCTGTAAGGCTTACTGAGTGACATTTCCAAAGTGGAGGTCTCCACATTTTTGCAATCACAAATTATTACAGAGCTTCGTGGAAAAATAAAACAAAACAAACAAAGCAAAACAAACAAAAAGCACAAACAAACAAACAAAAAAAAGGGTGAACAAAACCCAAGAAAACAAAACAAACAAAAACAACAACAAAAAAAAAAGGAAAAAGAAACCCCAACAAGCAAAAAAAACCCAACAAAACAAACAAGAGAAACCCAGCAACTTGCCAGACTGCACGAAATCCTTGCTAGAGAGTGGAGAGGGAAACAGCAAAAATGGATAGAAGTATTAAAGGGATGGATAACATTAAAATACGTGGATGGACTTGATCGTGTCAGTGAAAACAGTGGCTAAGCTTTTAATGCAGCTGTGCAAAAGAAAGGAAGCTACCTCACAACGTCCCCTTGGAGAGACCTGGTATGTCCCTGAAGTCAGGATCCCTAATTTCTTTATATCTTGTGCTAACTTTTGGAGTCCACAAAATAGATTGTTTATTAGTGTATCAGGGTAGGTACATATAGGTAAGATTCAGTGTTGAATAGTGTCTTTTGGACCTGTAAAGAGAATATTTTACTTATTTTTCTTTGGAAAGAAACCAAAGGAGCAAATAAAATACTATGTATCAGGTTTGCCTGCTGAAAGCAGCCCTGTATCTGCTTTTCTGCTTTACTGTGTAAAGATCCTAACATCCTTTTTCTTTTTCTCTGCTTTGAAAAATTAATTCATTCTGTGAAAACCCACTGGAGAAAGAAGGCTTTCATATAGTCAGAGCTGCTCAGCCAGACTGTGATTGCAACGAGATACAACAGTGTTAGGTCCAGAATAAAAGAGCACAATTTCCCATGTTAAGCAAGATATTAATAAAAGTGTATGCAGACAGAGCCATCAATCAAAATTTTGAAAAATGCTGAAAACGGAACCATGAGAACTTGTCTCAACCTTACTCGAGCACTGGAGACCTAATTCTGTTTAGTTTTGAAACATGATTTCTGACCTTTTTGGCAGTGGCAGTAATTCTAGCTTCTTCTGCTTCTGTGAATCCTACTGCTTTTTGCTATTGAGAACACCCTGACATAAAAAATTTAAACACTTAATTGAAGCATTTCTCCTCTTCCTTAGAAATGAAATTTGGTTTTTAGGATCATACATGAGGTTAACTAGTCAGCCTTTTTTCAAGTGTCCTCACTGATAATCGCAACTCATAAAAAAATAGTATCATGCTAGAATTAAGTAAGCAACAGATATTAAACAAAGAAGGGGAATATTATCCTGCCCATCGGACAGAACATCTGTGCACAATTTCTTTGGAAGGTCTAATGCTGACTTAAATACTGTGAAGGACTGCTTGTATCATCCTAGCCAGTCACACATGCATCTCAAAAAGGAGGGAGGCTCAATTCTCATACTTTAACAAGCAGATTGTATATTAAGGTTGGGAAATAATCTTCTAGGGGAAATAATTCAATTTGCTATGGTAGGTTCCAAATTAAACCAGCATAGGTTGACAACAATATGAAATTGGGTTTATTTCCTGAATTCAGCTGTAGTAGTTTGAAGTCAATAGCTTGTCCAGTCTAAGTATTTTAAATCACCACCTACACAGTGTAACTTCCACATGTAGAGAAGCAAATGAATTTAAAGATATATTTCTTTCAGTTTCTCACTAGTCCTCTGCTTAGACATCAAATTGTAGAGTGGGAGGAGTCTCTAGGTATTGGCAATGAGGGTGTGTTCTCTTGCTGGATTTTACTGAGCTGGTGAATTCAAGGCACATGAAGAAGCAGAGGTACCTGCTGAGCTGTGGCTGAGGTGCCACCAGTTAATGCTGATTTCAACCAAGCAAGTGGGAGGTCTGGCCAGGTGACAGGGTGGGGATCCTCATGCTCTGCAGGGACTGCAGGAACACCCATCCAGGCTGGATGGAGTGTCCATAAGAGGGTACCCTATTTGCTTTTTCTGGAAAGGGGAGAATGGACTGTCCACTGCAAGGGGATCATCCATGGCAGAAGTGCAGCTACAAAATGCAGGTGCCTCTGCAATTTTCAAGGCTAAGCTATAATAAAACCTTCAGGGACAGTTTTTGATGGTGCCAGGAATTTTTTGTTGGGTTTTGGGCTTTGTTTTTTTTTACTCCACTTTTCAATTTCATCAGTAGCTGTGAATATTTGCCAGGTCTTTCTAGGGAAGAAAGAGTAAGGGATGCTTTTGTTTTTCAAACCAACACTTAAATCATCGAAATTGCGTAGTAAAAATGGAATAGAGGGGAAAACTGGAAGAAAATAGTTTTTCTACTTATTCTCAATCATGATGATTTTCTACCCATCTTGAGAATAAGCAATTGGAACCTTAGCTTACTGTATCTTTAGAAGAGGTTAAAATGCATTTAACATTTCCTGATTATTATGATAATTCTTACTTCATTTAAGAGACACCTGTGCTATATTCAATAAGAAAGGATTTCCAAGAGCCTTCAGAAGGCTCCATCTATATCGTCAAATAATTTCATCAAGGAATATGAAGTACGTGGCTTGTGCATCTCTGTGCCTGAAGAGCAAATAAGGCCAATGAGAAATCTGAAAGCCTTTGTGAAAATGCATCTCCCAGGAATCTTTCTGCAGTTACCACTGTAGAAAATCTACAAACATAAATATGGGAAAAATGATCAGAACGAACCAGATGTTTTCTATTCAGCTAGTTATTGGTTTCTCATTTGCAGTCTACCAGTGTGAGATTGCTAAAAGAAGGTGACATTATAAAACTTAAAATGACAGTTTTATCTTCAAGAAGTTGCCAACAAGGTATGATGTGCTACGAGACAAGATTTTCACTGATCTGAGACATCTAAACAGCATAATAAATTGAACACTATACATATGTTATTTAAAAATATAATCTAACCACATTATTTATACATTTTATTCAAATGATTTATTGAAGTGCATATGAAGTCATTACTAATGAAACACGTGTGTGTGTTTGTATGTATCTGTGTAACTCCATTTCCAACTGAAGTCTGTGATTGTTGTACTTAGCATTTGCTGCTGCTGCAGTTAAAGCCAGTGATTTGCTTACTTCTCTGCCTCTGATGCTTCCATCTATTGCTTATCCAACAGTATATTTCAAGGCTGTTTGAATCTCTTGCTAATTTCATTTTTATCTGGTTGCCATTGGCCGTTTTTTCAAATGTATTTTATTGTTGCTTACAGTTAAGTGACTCTTTTCTCAAGATGCAGTGTAATATGCAGAATGATTATTTTGCAGTTAAATAGTGCACTCAGGTAAGTAGCAGTCTTGCTGAAAGTTTTTGTATGATATGTTATATGGGTTAAAAACTACTCAAATTAAATACAGAAAAGCCATGGAAAATACAAGATTAATGTTTACATATAGGATTTGGGATTTGAGAGTAATTTATTTTTTTCCCCAAGGGAATAAAAATATATTTGATTTATTCTCATGTTTATTTATTTATTTATTGTTCATTCATTTATTATTTTATTTTTCTCCTGTAAAGTATAATTGAATGTGCTCAGGAGCGAGTACTGTATACACAGCATTTTAAAAGTTAGTAATATATATGATCATTAAAGCATAAAATTAAAGTTATAAAGAATTGCTTATCAAGGGCCACATGGCTCAGCTTCAGTGCAGCAGCCTAAAATCTTCCCAAAATTCATCTTAAAGGCATGTATTTACTTTCAGTTTTTCACAGGCTGCTATATGATTTGATTTTCTACACAGATCAGCTTCTTCAGAATGTCCCCTGCTCCTATATAAAACACTAAGTATTTTATATTAAGAGCTGCAGAATTGTAAAATTTCTTAATTGGATCAGAATCTCTCTTAATAAGCTAAATAGCTTTTAAAGACCAGTAGGCAATGCGTGTCACACTATTGCTCTTTAAAGACTAATTCTAATGCAGGTGATCACTGATGTTTTGACAGGTCATCAAAAAAGATCAACAGTCAAATTTGTGTTGAGCTTCTAGGATGATTTCATCCAAGTAGTTGAGATTAAAATATCAACGCTTTTTCTTTTTTTTTTGATAGTTTTATTTCAGTAATTTTCTATTTTTTCAAGTATCCAAGCTGTAGTATTTCCCTCAAATCTAGCTGTTCTACCTTTTGCTTCCTGATCTCACCTTTAGTTCTATATAAAGACTTGGCTCCAAGACTGCTTGGCTTCCCTCTGGAAGGATCAGTGCAGAAAGGAGTGGATCTCGTGTAGCTCTGTAGTCTGTTCAACTGAGCCATAGCAGGGAGGTAGCATATATTAATATTATAGAATGCCAGGTTAGGAAGGACCTCACAGATCATATGGTCTGACCTTTCTAGGTAGGCCATGGTTTAGATACAATAAAAGTGTCTAGTTCTGGGGAATCCATCACTTCCTTGAGAGATTATTCCAATGTCTGACTGTTCTCAGAGTGAAAAATTTTCTTCAACTGGGGTCTCCCCAAGAGTAACACTCACCCACTTACCCTCATCTTTTCAGTGTATCTACTTGTAGAAAGGAAGTCTCCATCTTCTAGGTAGCCATCCTCTAAGTACTGGAACATGGAAATAAGGTGTTCCTGAGCCTTCTTTTCTCCAGGCTCAATAAATGCAGTTCCATCAACCTTTGCTCATGCCAAGTCCTTTTATTGTCTTATTGGCCATTCTCTGGACCCTCTCCAGCCTGTCCTCATCTTTTTTGGGTAGTGGGGACCAGAAGTGAGCATGGTACTCCAGGTGAAAGGTGCTGAGTAAAGCAGAATGATGACTTCTTTAACTTTGCTAGTGATGCCCTTGCTGATGCAGCCCAGCATCTTGTTGTCTTTCTTTGCCATGGCAACAAACTGTTCACTTGTATGGAGCTTGATGTCCACCAGGACCCCAGGTCCCTTTCCCTAGAGTTACTCTCCATCCATGTGGATCCCAGTTGGTCCTGCACTCCTGGGTTAAATTTTCCCAGGTTCAAGACCCCACATTTGTTCTTGTTTAATTTCATGAGGTTCTTGTTAGGCCACATTTCCAACCTATCCACATCTTCCTATAGGGTGGCTCTCCATTCTGAAGTGTCTACTTCTCAGCTTGGTGTCATCCATAAACTTCATCAGGGTACACTTAATCTCAACATCCAGGTCACTTATAAAGTGCTATTAAATAGCATTGGACTCATTAGTTGTCAGGTAATAAAGATGAGCCAAAAAACAGTTAGGTAAAACAAAATAGAAAACCTGCTTAGATCAGTAACATAATCCTGCCACTGCTAGTTTTAGGAAACATTATAATTTGTGTAATAACAGGAATGAAGGGGGCAATTAAGGCTGTACATCTGCAAAACCATTATTTTAATTGTTATGCAGTTAATGGTAAAATGTTAACAGGTGGGGTGGTGAATAAGGAATAATTTTTCCTGAAGATTGCCACTGAGTAGTGACTATATTGTTAAACTGAAGTGCTACAGTGATCATAGTGCAATAACTGCAGCTTTATTCTGTATGATATAATCACACTACACCAAGCAATGTGGTACACAGACTTGATTTCACTCTATTTAATGTGTCATTATTACTATGCTGTGTTTTCAAATATATATGTGCATTATAGTCACTACACATATACAGTGTGTGTTTGCACTTGCACATATCTGCAAATATATCTAGATTTAGAAGATTATTTTAAATGCAATTTGGGTCTGGAGAAAAATATTATTTCTTCTATTATTTTCTCATTCTTTCTTACACAGCTTTCATAGATTCTGTGGTTCTGTATTGGCCTTAAGTAAAATTAGCATCAGATCCTAAATCTAAATATACAATTAGATTGGGGGTAGAAATCAGTAAATTTGGTTTTTTATAAAGTTAAAAGAAACCAAAATGCTCAGTCTTGCCTCATGTTGCTAAACCAAACCAATCAACCAAAGAGGCATACAAATCTATTTAATTTGATTACTGAAATTATTGAAATAGATTTTGAATATTTAAGGCTACCAGACCTCCTGGTCACTTTGAGTAAGGTTACAACATTTCTTTGGACAAAATTTTTTCAGTTCTGTAAATGTTTCCATAAAACCCAGTTATTGTATGTGTTCTATACTACCTCAAGTGTTCCTTTTGGAGTTCACATTTTTTCAGGCTTAGAATTTCTTTCTTTTTTCTGTTTAAAGTGCATTTTCTTCTTATAAGAATGAGAAGAATGGTTATTTTTTTAATTTTTAATTTTTCTTACAATCTTCTTTTGAAAATGCCACACTTAGTACAAGCTACAACAGAAAATTAAAATTTGCCATGTAAACAGGCTTCAGTGGGGAAAAAAAATTAGGTTGAAAACCCTTAACAATATGATGTCATGTTTGTCCCAGAAATTGAATTGGTTTTTTGTGTCATTGTTTTGTGGTTTTTTATGTGCAACACATCCTGCTAAAGAAATTTGCATGAATTTCTTACTCTACCTTTGTATTTACAAGATGCCTTGCTTCACACAGGTGCTCTGCATAAAACATTCTGTACATGCTTTTACTCAGACTGTTCAGAGTTATTGTCCCTAAAGCTACTTCAAAAAACTAGACTTGAAGGAAGATCCTAAGCCCAGTAAGAGTGGTTTATTCAGCAAGGACCCCCAAATAAATAAATCCAGAAAATTTACTGAGATGAGACTTTCATGTTTTCTCTTCACTGTACAAGACATCCAATAGCTTCTCTGATTTTTAGCATCTTCAGAACAACACAAAAAGTTTTGAACTGCTTTGGTGGTGCTAAGTGAGTGTAAGCTGTTCTAAAGGAAAATTTTGTCAGGTGAAAATCAAATTTAGCATTTTGGTAAAATTGCCTTTTACCAGAGCATATGTGGTTGAAGGCCTTAGTAATCCCAAAGTGGCCCCACAGAAACTGGAATAGCTTTCTATTATACTAAATAAGATCTGTCTTCCTTTTTTTAATTTTGATGCTAGCATAAAAACTCAGTTAAACACATCAAGTAAATAAAGTAATTAATGTACTGGTGGATAAAGATCAGACTTTAACAGTAGGACAAATTGAGCTGCTATTCAGAGGTGGGTGTTAAGGATATTAGATATGACACTCAGGTAGATAAGGTTGGCATCTTAATACATTTTTCCATTTGGATGTTGAAAACATTAGGTATGAATAATAATAAGGATAAAACCAGCTTTCCTATATTTTCACAGGGTGAGTATGGTTCTACAGGTACTTTTTATGAAGCTTTTACTGTTCAAATCTGGATTGCTTATTAATATTTTGTGGTATAGTAATTTTAAAGAAAAAATATATTTTATTTAGAGTTACATACCTAGCCATTCCAATCTCATTTTTGGTACAGAGGATACTGACATATATATAGCAATAGTGGACTACCAGAAAGACTGATAGTGGCATTGCCCCTAGCTGTTTTCTAATATTGTTTATACTGAGGACTACACTAAAGCGTGAGGGTAGGATGCTGTATTGTTAGAAGGCAAATTCTCTTAATGCTTTAGCAGAGAATTCAGGGATTGCTGAACTTTGCCTTTCCATGCAAATAGGAAACAAAATCCACCATGTGTTTGCAAGTTGAAAGTTACTGAATTGCAGTGAGAATTTTAGACATGGCCCTAGATGATTCTCTGCAGCAGCTCTCAAATACTATGTTTATGCCACAAGCAAAACTCTTGACTTCTCCACAGGCAGCATGGATAATGTGGTGGTTTGAGATAGAGCTTGGTAAGGGAGGATGGGGAAAGTAGTGTTCACTCTTCTGAGTTTCCGAATCCTGGTTGCCTTTACAGGTAGCTTCAGCAAATAATTCTTAGTCACCTATGAGTTTTCTCTTAGGGTCAGCAGCAAATTGACTTTCTCTGACCAGTGTCTTGAGTAAAAAAACCTTAGTCACTCCTTGCCATCATTCAGAGTTCAGATCACCTAGCAGTTACACTGGTGTATTTTGTATCTGCCAGTACTAGCTGACATGGATGTATTATGTGTACATACCCAAAAATAGATGGTGGGGTTTTATATTTACACTGAGTTTCCTTAACTACCTGGCTGGAATTTTGAAAGCCAGCTTTATCCTGCAAGAGACTGATTGCTTTGCAAGGCAAAGCTGGTCTTTCATATTTATGTGTACATGTACTGTGTCTTATGACATTCAACAGTTGCAGTGTTTTTCCCTCCATTTTTGTGGAAAATGAAAAATGTTCTAAGCCTGGTCCAACACTGTCGCATATCTGACTAGAAAGTTTGCGCTTCCTCCTCTTTTTGCATTAATTTCATTAATCTCTGCAGACTGGTGCCAAATAACTAAGGTTCCACTAACAGTGGCCTTATTCTTACTTAAAGAGCACCAGAGCCGACAATACAAGGGGTGAGGAAGCCTGTCTCCCTGGGGTAACGTGGGGACATTTCCATTGCTTAAAAAGCAATGGAAAAGGAGGATCTGGGGAACAAAGTAGTGTTGTATTAGGTCTGTGAGCTCTTCAGTCTCAGGAAAAAATATGAGATAGACAGTGGTTCCTTCAGATGTAGTAGAATTAATTATTGAAATAATTAATGTGGGATCTGTATGAAAAAGGGGCATGGCTTGGAAAGCCAGGCTCAGTGGCTTTAGTGCCAGAGGATTAGTGCCAACCTTAGGTCATATGGAAAAACTTGAAGAAACATCTTTGAGGTGTTTTACCACCTCATGAACATGGCATCAGAAAAGGGTGGACTTCATGATAATACATGGAATGTCCTTACACAGGGAAAAGTGAAATTTGTAGATTTTTTAAAGATCAAAGCAGCTCTTAAATTGGACTAGATGAACAATTACTGGAACTGAAAAATAACAATGCTTTGATAGGTAACATGAAAAACTGCAGTATCTGGACAGGAGAAACGAAAATGTGGATAAAATGCTTAACATAGGTGTTCTAAGGACATTTGCATACAGAATACCTCCAAATGTTTAACATCTGTGAACGCGGAGAAGTTTCTTTATATCCTTGGTTCCACAGTGAGAACTTTGCATTATGCTCTGTTATTTCCTGTTGCATCTCCAGGAGGACCTTCTTCCCACTTACCTTGTACCTCTTTGAAGTCTTTAAAATAATGTCTTTAAAGTAATGGCCCAGAGCAGAGCTTAAGAAGGACAAGTTCTACCTAAACAAAGGGAATGAGAATTCAGAATACCTTAGTAAAGATTGTATAGTACATTATCAAATTGGTTTTGTTTATGGCAGCCCTTCCTCTATTCTTCAGATAGTAATCATTTAAATGTTTATTTTTACAGTTTTTAATAAAGCCCAAACCTTTGGAGGCATGGTCTGAGATAGGAAAATAACTTTAATATGTCCCTTATGACCAGAACTTTTACAAATAACACTTGAATTACAAAGACTCATTTCAAGCCTTGCAGTTTTTCAGTATTTTATGCAACAGAATGTTCTTTAATTGGTATAAAACTGAAAACTGTCACAAGCACAATTTTGAGAATTAATTGTGAAAGTGCAATCAAAACAGCTTAGAACAATTTAGCAATTCGCCTGCATGTCAAGGTAACCATAGGACAGAGACTTTCCTATCTTGCATCTGCGTTGTTGATAAATCCAGATGCTGAAGAGCAACTAGGAAAAAAATAAGGAAGAATATACTAAAATGATACCACTGTTGCTAAATATTGCATCTTTTGAGAATTGCGCTTACACACATACAACTTTTGTGGATGTTTTATCAGTAACTTTGCTGCTCAATTGAAGTATAGAAGAAGAACTTCTATTATTCATGCTTTTTGATCCTTTCTGGCCTTTGCAGTTTGTAAAGTGAAAGACAGATTGCTCTGTTCTTATAAACAGTATTTATAGTGTATTTAAATTACATTTTTCTGCATGTTAGCTCAGCATTATACTGTCTAAATTGCACATGTTTATGAATGTGTTAGTTTTGATATTAAGGTGTAGAACAATTGAGACATTTGTTCTCATTTGTTTCTAAAACTTGAATTTTGAACCATCTTGCACCTCACAAAATCGTGCTGTTTACTACTATGTGTATGCTTATCATTTTCGCAGAGCACTTGTCAGTTTATTTCTAACATCCAGTATTTTAAATCCTAAGAGACATATTAAAGCAAATTGAGCCTTATGTAGAATGCAAAAATATTTTTCTGCAAGAGTAATCTATATTTACACAAGTAACATGATGTGAGCACTCAGATGAGTTTAATCACTTTATTTGAAAACTGTGTTCAAGCAATTAAGGTGAGCACTATCTGGTTCTTAGAATTAAAAAAAATACTTTTTTATTATTAAAAAATAGGATAACAGCAAAGAAGAAGATGATTTAAAACTTTTGTAAGAGCATACTAGACTACAAGTTTGTGACCATTCTTTCCTGAACAATAGCAGCCTTGCATGGGTCTTAACAGTGCAGTTCCAGTGACTTTTTATGAGAGTCATAACAGTTCAGAATAACTCTTTTCTGCCCCTTATGATCTTTGCATGAGGGTATCTTAAATAAGTCATTGGAATGACTCTTGCAAAGAACCATTTTCCATTTCTATTTTATAAGTTTTGCCTAGCCTTGGCATCTAAGCTCAGGCAGACAGGATAGCTTTTTAAAAAGATGGAATTCTTGCAGGGGTAATAGAGACATAGGGTTGTACAAGATACTTTGTAACAAGGTAGATGCAGGTATTTATAAGTATTAGAAAGTATAGATGAGATAGTCAAGAGCCTCTCCGAGAAAGCTCAAAAAAAAAAAAAAAAAAAAAAAAAAAAAAAAAATCATTAGATTTAACTGCTTCATGTCCACTTTGTTTATCACAATTACCTTAATGAGAATGGTCAAATATGCCTCTTCTCCATTTAGCATCCCTGTATGTCCTTACATTTCCCTCGGTTAGGATTTCTGCAAAATAATTATTGATGAGGATTTTCCATGGAGAGCTACAGAAAGCTGCTCCAGCCTGAAAGGAAAGTAGGAAATCACAAAAAGCCACACTGCAAATTGTTCAGAGCAAAGGCCAGGAGAGACATCACTAATGCTACAGGCAAGGCTACTGCAGGCAAGTTAAATCCTTTCCATATTGTCTGCTTGGCTGCAAAATGCAGACACATTGAGTAGGGCTACCCAGGAAGCAAAAATCCAAGTTGAGAAAAAGATGTTTTCTATTATTTAGATTACTGGATTACAGAGCCAGAAGACACCACTGTGCTCATTGAACAGTTCCATTGCATATTACTGGCCAAAACTTCATTTTAAAGACATTTGTGTTTCTGTAAGAAGCTGTGTTTTAGAAAAATCATCAAGTCTTTATTTCCAAGATGCTTGTGATGGCAATCTTCACAACATCTCAATGGTCTGTGTGGAGATCAAGTTTGAATCCTTTGAATTTTCCAAGAAAAACAGTAATTGACAGGTAGTGACTCAAATTCATGTTGTTTGGCAGGCAAAGCTCTTTTTTATGGACTATGGAAATGATGGATTTAAGATAGTTCTGTAGAATGAGAAGCATGCAAAGTCTTTATGCTTACATTGTTTATCAGAACTATAAGGGATTTAGTATTCTCCCCTGTAAATTACTTCTTTGAAAATTAGTAATTGCCTTGATTAATTCCCTTTCTAAGTATTGCTGGCATCCTAAAATTTCCATGGGTGCAAAGATGAGTTCCAAATATTAGATATATATGGTAAAAAAAATAATCTGTTAAAAATTAATATGGTCTAGTAATTAGCCATTCAAAAATCTTTATTGATGGGGGAATCTTTTTCCATCCTTGATTAATGGTTTATATAAATATTTAAATATATTCTTTTTTTTAGCAAATATTATATCTAATTGGCTTAGATAATTTCATCCTCCATGAATAAAATATGCAGTTCCTCTTTTGAAATAATTTGTTTCTTGTGTGATTATTCTGGATTTCACTACATATGAAATATTCTATACTGCATGGCTGCAATATTTTGTAGCTCTTAGGCTTGCAAAAATACCTTGTATTCTCTAAAAGGCTATAGTGTTTGATTGTTTTCCTGCTGCACCTCACCAGCACAGCATAATTCCTTTTCATTAGATGTCAGGACTCTCCCAGTTTTCAAATGACATCTTTATTTTCTTGAACAGCAAACATCGCCAACATTTCAGCCAGACCAGCCTTCTGACCAAGATGTCAGTCACATGTTTAACACTTCAGACCTGGGTCCTGAGAATTATTAATCCCAGAGATGGAGGGTGACCCAGTACTCTGCACCTCTCTTTTCTGAAGCTCTGAAAACTAGATGCAAAGCTGAAAGAAGCCTATTCTGACAGGATACCAGGAGGTCATTTTACAAGAAGAAATTAAAATAAGAGTTTTGATGCTCATGGGGTTCAGTCACACTAAGACAAATGACAGTGATTTGTCACCCCCCAGACCACAGTGCTGGTAGCAGGTAGAGGGGGTCAGCAGCAAAGCCCTCCGTGGGAAAAGCACCGTGTTAGCACCAAGTGCTGACCAATCAGAATACCTACTTTAAAGCTGTTAACACATGATAACAGAACATCTGGCTGAATTGTCCTATTAATGAATGTTTTCTAGCTTGCCTCAAGCTCTCCTAATTCATTAGAGGGTATCATTTGATACCATGGCTGTGAGGCTCATCCAGAAAGGTAAGACAGCCTTGCTATCACAGGGCTTTTCCCTCCATGTCAAGTGAAAGGTGCAGAGTTGAGGAAGACAGCTCAGAAAAATTTACTCAGTTGAGTATGTAGGGAGCTTTCCACATGCCAATCAAATTTCCTTTTTTTAAATAATAACTTACTAAAAAATTAAAAAAAAACTCCACCTAAAAAAAAATCCACTTCAAGAAAGGAATGAAAACTATATGGAAATTTGGAATGAACTACTATTTTGTTGTTAAATTATGGTCTTTGTGAAGTTATGGATGAGTAAGTTAATTAGGTCACTCTGAACCCTTTGCCATTCATATTATAGTATATATTTTTGTTTAGGTAGAACAGCATATGGTAATAAAATGATTTCTATAATTAAAGCCAAAGGGAAGTTTTATATTTTTCCAAAGCAAGGGCTGTTTTTGACATTTAGAGCAAGTATTTAGATTGTTCCTTCTAGCTGCATATTGTAGCTGAAATGAAATAATTTGGCACTGTCAAAGTCTGCCTTTTGACTCAAGATGTAGGATGAGGAATGTTGAAAATAGTCTTCTTTCTCTACCGTCTCAAACATTATTTGAATACACATTTTTAACTGTTTAAAAGACCCCTGAACCCTTCTAGAGATTAGTCAATTTAAAATTGTATTTACTGGTAACAGACTGAATTTCATGAAGTGCTAGAAGTACTAACAGAGTAGATTTGGAAGAGTCCTTATGCAGCTGTGCACATTCTAGTAACAGCATAAGGACTGATATAAGAATAAATAGCTCTTGGTAAGATAGATCTCCTCTGTCATTGGATTCATGCAGAAGTGAAGTGATCCAGGTTTTAATCTGATCACTGCAAAAAATCATCTTCAGGGAAGACAAGAAACCAGCAGTCTCAAAGTAACTGAAAATGGGTGTACCCATCAAATCTTTTTCCATTTCTGTTCAACTAGGTCTTTCTCTCAGTCTGCTTTTAATACAGAGAGATCTCTATCACATGCCCATAGAAGCAGTTTGCTACCATTCAAAGTATTTGACAATGTGAGCCCAGGATTAAATAATGAAGAGGTTTAGACACAAAAGATGAAAAGATTATCAGAATAAATATTTTCTGTTCTGAATTAGAAAACATTTTGCAGGGACTGAACAGACCTTTCTGAATTGCTGTCTCTGATGGCTCATCTGCCCTTCAGAAACAGAGCTCCATGCCTTAAGAAAAACACATAGCATTTTATAGTGTAGTTAATTCATATGAAGGTTGTAAAATCCCAACACTACACCCTTAAAATTTTTTAATCTCTGAGGACTGGAAGTTATATTTGATCATTTTACATTGTTTCTCTTTAAAATGTTGATGTATCTTGCCTTGCCTGAGCTGGTTCACAGGGAGTATGAGGAGGGACAACTCCTTCTCCTGAACAGAGCTGTACATGTAGCAAAGCAGAGCAGCTGTGACCCTACTTTAGTTCTTTCCTTCACAGACAACATCTAGAAAAGAGTGAGTGTGGTGTTTCAGTCAAAGGCCCCAATGAACACCTTTGCAGAAGCAAACAGCTGTATCTTCTCCTGTATTCCTGAAAGCACAATGGTGACATGAAGCCAATTTGTACATCTGCCTCATTTGATCTCTGCTTTCAGTATTATTCTATCTAGAACTGGGTTAAAGTGTTCTATTCTGGTCTGAAAAACTATTTTCTCAGTACTTAATTGCCAGATTTCCAGAGCAACAAAATGTATATGCAGCAAACACTTCAGCACAACCGAGAAAAATAACGGGTATATTACTCACATGTAAATATTTGCACAATATTCAAATATACTGTGCATGTATGCAGTTCCAAAAATCTAGCCCTAAAACCATCCATATTTTAAGGAAACTTCTCCAAAATGTTCTAATGTAATTCCCAGGCAATATAAATGCTAACTGTATCGGGCAGCTTTCCCAGCCCTGGAGAAGAAAGAAGTGTTTTTTCAGTGAGCCTTTGTGACTTTCTAACGTTGATTCCACTTCTCTTTTAAGTCCAGAGGTCCCTTCTCTGCTCATCCTGACTCCTGATTCCCTTGTTGTCTATCTCAGCTGTGGAAGGGGAAACAGTTCCAAGAGCAGATGTGTATTTCAGAAGTGACAGCATTTACTTTAATGTACACACTGAATTAGATTTATGTCTCTTCCTGAATTCAGAGCTGCATCCTTAGAGATGTAAAAGTATGATCTGTACAGCTTCATCATTTCTTGGGACAGCTATGTGAAAAGACCTCAAATAAAAAGAAAAGATGGGAGGGAGAAGGACAAGATGTATAAGGGTGAAGGATTGGGACCACAAATCCCTGGTTGAGTGAATATGCACCTATGCAATTTTTCTTTGTCAATGATTTTCTGTAATAGAAAAAAACTCTTTAGTTTTGGCATAATAGAGTGATTTAATAGAATCAGTGGACATTAGAATGATGTTAGGAAAATCTTTGTGATCTTATTTTTTCCTCTTGTCCTATATGCTGCTGAGTTCAACACAGATGTTTGGATAACACTGTAAAGTCTGCTTTGCCATAAGAATTTGTAAGAATCAGAAGGCACAGATAAACACAACCTACTGTTATCATTATTGTATGAACTCAAGTAGTGTCTAATGGCTACTAGGAACTTTAGTGTCTTTGTATTCTTTGCTGCACAAACATCCTGAAGGGATTTATATTCTGTGTAAGGATTACAGATGGCTATATAGGAACAAAAGATAAAATAAGCACAGAAAGAAAAGCAAAGTTCACACAAGTTCACAACTGTTATCAAATATACATTCTGACAGTAACATAAGGTTGTCCTTTTTGTCACTGTTTCTTCCATTGCCATATGTGAGCAAAAAAAGTTGGTCTGAATAGATAATAGGGCTTTCTTTCCTAACACAGAGTTTATGGTTGTACAGTGGTGAGTAGCAGTTGGCCAGAGAAAGAAAACTAAAACCCACTGCAGGATCAAAAGAAATGAGGAAAGGAACAAAGGCTTAATGAAGAGTCTTTTAAGGGAAACCAAGTTGTTATATTAACAGTTTAATTAATGCAAGGGTTCATGTATGCCTTATCTTATCAGCAAAGCAGAAATAGCAGCTTTAAGAGAGGAAATAGCTTGTTCTCTTATTTATCTTTAATTAGTTTTTGCTGGTGTCATTTTCCTAATTGTCCAGCTGTATGTGAGAATCACAGAAATATACTAGAGTTCTTTAAGCAACAGGGGAGTATCAGAATTGATGTTAACTGCCCACAATCCCAGACAGAATTGTTCCTTCTTCTGTGTTTATGCACAGGATGGCTTAAAAAGGTCTAACTACCTAGCAATATCAATCCTTGCATGTTCTTCTAAATTTCTCTTTTAGGATCTTCAGTCTTATTTAAAACTTTTCTGGGATATTGTAGTGACGTGGGAAACCATTATCGTTCTTCTCATGCAGGAGCCTCACCGAGACTGAAGTGGTGTTAATTCCACATGCTGTCCTCCCCTTAAGTTGACATACTCAGTGATTGGCTCTCTAAAGCCTTTTCCTTATGTCAAAAACCTTATGCCCCATTAAACATACTGCATTTCCACATCTGTTTTTAGAGCAACATTATTTTTTATAACCTAAAGGTAACAAAAAAGCTCTAATTTATTAAAATCTAAAGCAAGACAATAGAGATAATAGAAAGTTTATTGTCTCCTTTCACTGATCCTCACTATAATTCAGAATCAAAATCATTTTTCTCAAACCTTAGATGTCCAAAGGTAACAGATTAACCTATAGACTCTACCCTGTGGTGTTTTGGTTTGGGTCATTTTTCAAAGTTTGCTCTTTCTACCCCATTTACCATCCAAACAGATGTTCCTCTGAAGTTTGAATGTTGGCCAGCTAGCTTGAAAACAGCTAGGGAGCAGAGGTGAAAGGAATCAGTGGACAGAAGGAAGGAATATGGATTGAAGAGAATGAAGAACAGAAAGGAAAAGGTTACACAAAAGTACATATGGAGGGTTAAGACTAAGCAAAGCCTTGGAAGAGACAAGGTACAAAACACTGCAAAGATGCTGAAGTCACAAGAAGTGGGGAACTTAAAAAAAAAAAGAAACAAAAGACTTTTTTTAAAAGCAGACAATTTTTAAAACTATGCAAAAATGAGAACAGGACTTTTACATTCATATTAAGATAGAAAAGCAAAACTTAAATCAGGTCTTTGGATCTGAAGCATGGCCCCTGGTTTTACATGGTTACACATCATAACTGTGATTTTACTGAACTTGATCTGTATAATCCAAATGCAAACCAATTCAGCATCAAGATATATATTTCACTTAACTAATTAGAGATAAAGTCACACTTTCTATGGTAAGTTACATCTGTCTGAGTTCTCAGCAGAAAGATTATAAATTGAAATAAGTGAAAAACATAGACAAAGATATTGAGGGAACTAGAGGAGAAGTCTGACCACTAGATAAAATGATGGGAAATATGAACTAGTAAAACATGTTATAGTGGTAGTTCTCCATGTAGCTCAAGACACCTAGGTCTAAACTGGCAGGATTTTTTTGAAACAAATGCATGCTCCTTACACGTAAACACAATAAGCAGAAAGTAAACGCAGTGCCTTTAAGTAATTTACAGAAAACAATTCAGAAAGACTAAAGCTGTTAATCAGCATTTAAGTCTAGAGAAAGGACTAATTAAGCTAACTCTATTCTAAGACATAGTTGTTTCATACTAGTCTTGGAACATTTATTGACTGTACCATAAAACAGTGTGCACGTACCTATGGGGCTCTATGTTAGGTTTAGTTCTAATTGGAATGAAACACATTTCCTCTTATAAAACTTATTTATATCTTTTCTATCCCAATACATAAAATAACATTGAAATAGCTTCCACCAAATGAAGAAAATATAGGAAAGTGTAGTTTTCTGCCAGGAAATCATGGTGCCTGGATCTCACCTTTCATGTAACAAGAGAATACTTACCTTAAGGAAGCAAATTTTCCCTTGTAAAATTGGGCTATAATTGTGAAAGCCAAACATGTAAAATAAGTGTGACAGTTCCCACTAACTGGGGGAATCATAGAAAATCACATTGCCAGGATCAGACAGACACGAAGGCTACAGGATTTCCCCTACCTGTTGTTTTTTTTTATAGCTAGTAACTTGAATAAAATAGTACCACTATTCAATGATCCTAAGTAACAGGCTTTTTTCAAAAGGGTTTTGCCAATGTAGAATGAATATTTTGATGTGTTTAACTCTATGATGTGGGTGCCAAGGAGAAACAGAAGATGACTTACCTTAAATACACTACAAATAGAAAATCAGATGTCTTACATTCTCTTTTAATAAAGGGCTCATTCTGCTACTGTTAAATAGCCTAGCATAGCTTTCTCCTGCTCACAATATTGTGTATACTTTGTTAGGTTCTTCATTACCAGACCATTAGACAGAGAGATTCACTATATATGCTGGAGCTTTATTATATCCTCCATAAACATAACAAAATAAAAAAATTAGAGTGAAATGGATAGGGGTTTAATGACAGACTTTTTAGAAAGGCATTGAATATTACATTAATTTTATACATTGCAATTTCTATATCAAAATCATAATTGCATGTTTTATAATTAGTTAACTGTAAAAACAAATCCTGCTTTATTTTTTTTTCAAGCCTGACTCATTGCGTTGCCCCAAGATATTTCATCCTTCACCAAATATCATATAAAAGGCACTAGTAGACAGAATAATTAGAATTATATATTAAAAAAAAAAAAAGTGACTGAACCTCGACAGAACATTAGTGGATATATATGAACACTTAATTCAAGGAGAGATTTGTAAAGCATCCTTTCTCTTAAACAGAAACTCAACTGCACAATTTCAGCAAATTCACCATCTTTCTACTCGTCCCTGGAAAATTAGGACTTTCAGCTCTCTAAAGACAGAATCCCTATGGGGACTTGAGCTTGGGAAAGGCAGGGATCCAGCCATGAATTCAAGTACCTCTCTCAAAAGATATCACGAGTTACAGGTGATGTAACTCATAAATAAAGATCCTGCCTGTTTTTCAAAAGATGAATAAGGTTAGTAGCCCCTCTATAGTTCCAAGATCATATTTAAATACACATCACATATGCTCCTTCTCTGACAGGCATAATTTAAAATAAATTGCAGAACTCTTCCTGTAAGAAGTTATCTTATACTAGTAAAGCAGAAATTGTACTAATTAAATCTGAATTTAGGAGAAAATTGCTGAAACCTGTAAAAATATAAACTCCACAACTGGTATTTACACAGATCCCTAAAGTAAAAATAACTGCATTTCCATTTAATTACTTTAGCTTTTGCTTGGTTAGATATTCTGTATGTTTTTAAAATGTTAATATCACAGCTAGACAACACAGATTTTAAGCCTCGATTTCAGATTTGACAGTCAGTTCACCCATTCTTCTTTTCGCTGTCATGAACCTAATCCTGACATAATCTTGGAGAAATACAGACTAGTATTTCTAGTGACTTTTTGTAATGAACCTGCATTGAAAGGGATCAGCTGCTATATTGTAACAAGGATTATAGATTTATATTTTAAAAAATTCTTTGACCTAACTTGTGCAATGCTAATCTGAAATAAAACTATATTCAGTGATACCAATTGGAAGGAAAAATAAAATTAAGACTTCTTTTTCAGTAAAAAAAAAAAATCCATTTTATTAGTAACACATTATCTAACTTTAACTTTGACTTTGACAATCTTTCTTTGACTTTTTTTTAAAGTAAAATGTTAGTTTGGTGTATGGCTTTTATTAACATCAAGAAGTATGAGAAAAATTATTACAATATTGTTATTTTTGAATATTTTTTTATTCTTAGCAATCAAAAATTACGTTTAATAATTAATGTTACAGAATTAAAACATTCTATGTAATCATAAACATTACGTTAAAAATGTTTTAGGTGGTTCTTCAGCTATATATTTGGGGTTTGGTTTAAGAAGAGGTATTCAAGATGGGAGCTTGGGGGCTGTTTTCAACTCTTATTAGAAAATATCTAGAAAATATCTTAAAAGTAGGGTTGGCTACTAGTGAAGCTTCTTTACTATGTTTTTGTTGTTGTTGTTTTTTGTTGTTTGTTTGTTTGTTTTGTTTTTTGGACTTACTGACAATCAAAGGATTAGCTACCACTAGATTTTCTAGCAATATTGTGCACATGCCTTTCAGCAAGTCAGTAAAAAATGTTGAATTAAATGCCACGAATGGGTGACATTACTTTGTATCTTACCATTTGCTTGTTAGCAACACCATCCAGACAGCAGGTAATAGTCTACAAAAATTAATAATTCCTTGTTTTCTTTGCTTAATAATTCATCCATCAGTTCTGAGCCCCTCAGTTCAGGAAGGAGGCTGAGGTGCTGGAGCAGGTCCAGAGAAGAGCAAGGAGGCTGTGAAGGGATCCAGCACAAGTCCTGTGAGGAAGGGCTGAGGGAGCTGGGGGTGTTCAGTCTGGAGAAGAGGAGGCTCAGGGGAGACCTCATCACTCTCTACAACTCCCTGAAAGGAGGTTGGCGCCAGGGGGGGTCAGTCTCTTCTCCCAGGCAGATATTAGTAAGACAAGAGGGCATGGACTTAAGCTCTGCCAGGGGAGGTTTAGGTTGGATATTAGGAAGAAATTCTTTATAGAGAGGGTGATCAGGCATTGGAATGGGCTGCCCAGGGAGGCGGTGGATTCTCCATCCCTGGATGTTTTTAAGAAGAGACTGGATGTGGCACTCAATGCCATGGTCTGGTAACCTTGGTGATAGTGGATCAAGGACTGGACTTGATGATCTCAAAGATTCTTTCCAGTCCAGCTTATTCTGTGATTCTGTGATCTTCGCTGTAGACATTAGAGAGAAAGTTTGGTTTTTGAAATGTAAAGAGATGAAATAAACACAGGATTTAAACTGGCAAGTCTAAGGCAAATACAGAGACCGAAATATTCTGGACTAGGTGCTTAAACTACTTGAAAGCATTTCTGCAAACTCTTTTTTTCAATCTTGATGTCAGGATGAGAAGAGACAAAAAAAAAATATTAGTTGCATCCTTTTAAATTTCCTTCTAGTGGGATTTGAAAGTACGGAAGTCATTTATCTACCTGACTTTTACATAATTAAATTATGGTCAAGCAACATTCCTGATTACGCCTTGTCTTGAATGCTGTTTATAATTTTTTGGCATTTTGTGGAGCTTCAGAAAAATATTTCTGAGGGTTGTTTTATCAGAAGCTAGTGCTGAGCTGGACTTTAGTTTTAAATTACCTAGAAGCCTTGAGGCACAACGCTTGTAGTGTTCTTTTTGAAGATCAAGAGCAAGTTAAACTTGTCATTCAGAACAGAATTAAATTTATGGTATTAAAAAGAGCATTATAAATCCATTTATTATTAGACTGAAAGTTTCTCTTGTCAAGTATCTTCCCCAAATAGTAGCACTAAGGAAATGGCTTGTAAAAAATTAACTGATCCAAAGAAGAAGAGATTTTCATTACTAATGAGACCTGAGGGCACCAGTTAAGTCTAGGAAACCATCACATGGTGAAAAACTGTCCTCTTAAGCAGGAATAAAATGTGTTTTGCATCAGTCTGTGTCGTTCTAATAACGTAACTTTCCTCTCTTCCTAATATTTTCATTAATATTTAGGCATACATTCTCCTATATTTGCACAGGGTAAAATTGTTTTACGTTGACCTTGTCACTTTTCTGGAGTCTGACTGGTTGGCTCTGCTACCTTTTTCTTCCACCACCTTGGAAAAATTTTTGAGGGAATAAAATTGCCAGCCTACAAAAAGACAAAAGATTTGAAAGGTTAATGCAGTACAGCAAGTGCATATTATATTGTACATGAAAAGTTTAATGTCTTATTCACAGAGCAAGGATTGTAACAAGGACAGAGAGTGACAGATAATTAATCAATCCTGATGATAACGCTCCTAATAAGAACAGAAAGCATTACTTAAAATAATACTTTTGAAACATGGTGAAAATTCCAATCTAGAGCTCCTCCTTGAATAGTGAGAGTAGGCAATGGTCATTATCAAATGAAAACCGACAGGTGCAAGAGCAATGAAAATCCAGGGAGAATTTAGAGCTTTGACAAATACCCATCATAAGTTATGAAACTTCCTAAGAGCTTGGCTTGTGTTGCTAAATTGTGTTTTTTAGGGAAACATCCCTTAGGTAGGTTTTATTACAGCTAATCATTAACAACTTCTGTGTCTTACTCTGAAAAACAAGATATTAATATTTTTCAGGGAGAAAAGGGGAATTACAGAATTGTTTCTAACTTTCAGTACATGCAGGTGCTTGTGGGAAGCCTATATATATAAAATGGTAAAAACATGATCTTTCATGGCATGAAGAGAATTGCTTCAAAAGGATTTTTATGCCTGGTCGAAGTATTTAGTAGTAGTCTCATCTCAAAATAACAGCTGTTCCCTCAAGCCTAAAGGCAAAATACACTACCAAAACTTAACTGTCTCATACTTTTTCTTCAGCTTTAGCTCCTAAGCTGTCAAGTCTAAAACTGGAAATTACTGACAACAGTAGAGGGAATGAGGCTGTATCTTCTCCAACTCAGAAACTGAACTGAACATTCTGTAAAAGGAAGCAACTTGTCTGAATCTGAATCCAGTGGAAAACCACAATGCATATGAAAAGTTTAGTCAATGGTTTGGTACAGCCATTTAAAAACTTTGTCAAATACTTCCATGGTGTCCTGGTTTGGGCCAGGATAAATGTTATTTTCTGTCTTGTAATTTTGCTTTCATCTAGGTTTCCTGTAAGTAGCTGAATTTGCTGAAATTAGCAGCAAGTTTCTCAGACAGTGTCTCCTTCTGGGACTGATAACACTCGATGTTTATAGCTACAGCTAGAGACTGGTGTGCAGAACCAAGGACACTGCTCAGTTCTGAGGAAGATTTTGCCCTCCAGAAGGAGAAAAGGAGTAAAGAGATCACACCTGCAACTCTCCCCTAGGGAGGAAAAGACAAGATAAATGACCAAAATTGACCAGAGTATTCCATCCTATACTCAGTATAAATTTAAGGGACCATGAGGGTCAAATCCATTCCTTCCTTCCCTTCCTTCTTTGCCTGTCCCTGTTTGCTTCAGCATCCTGGGAAATGCTGTGGTCCTGATCCATGCCAGCCTGAATCTCTGTGTTCCTGCCTCCAGCTCCTGACTGCTGCCAACCCCAGGACTCCAGCCTGGACTTTCCCAGGGCTGCCCTGCAGCCTCCATGGTGACATGAGGATTATTGGGGGAGAGGGGTTAGGAACATGGTATCAGTTTTCCTGTATATTTGTATATATTTAGTAATTTTTCCTTTTTATCATTACAGTTTTCATTAAAGCTGTGTAGGTTAGTTTCTAACCCACAAGTCTCTCTCCCTTATTCTCTCTCCTTTCTTTATCAGGGAGGGGAAGGGGATTAATAGAGAGCATCTGTTATTTGGTTTAATTGCCGGGCCAGTGTTAAACCATGACACATGGTAACTGCTATCAGCATTCTATTCCCACTGGAGAAGTGATATTCTGTTCAAGGGTGTATATGCATGTCAGCTTGTGGCTTCTGAACATCACTATGCTACACTTGTGGGCTCCCAGGCTCTCACTTTGTGGTTGGTGGTGGGAATAATTTACTTTTTCGTTGTAAAAGAAAAGAAAAGAAAAAGGAAAAGATCTATGCTATTGGGTCATTTGTTTACATCTCCTTTGGGAAACAGCTCAGTTGGTGGTGAGGTTTTGACTTAAGGTGCATTTATTTCATCCTTTTTTTGTTCGCCTCTACTCTAGATGAATCCTTGTTGTTTATTATGGACTGAATGCTTGTTTGTAACTGGATTGCCAACAGCTAGACACTGCAAACACATCTTCTAGCTTAATTTTATCAAAAAGAATTCAGTTCACGCACTCCAAGGTCATGTTAAAATATTAATATTGTTGCAGTTTCATCCTCAGAATGAAATCCACAATAGAGCTAAACAGAAAGGTCATCTGGTTACTCACCAAATAACAGAAACTGTTTGAAGCTCAGTTTCCATCTATCAGTTAATATGATAATGAATGCAGGTGTTCTGTCTCAATTTTAAAATGCTGTCAATTTTGAGAACTCAGGTGTTAAAAAGAGAGCCATGAAAAAAAGCACTCTGTCATCTTAGTCAGGCTAAGGCAATTTTGAAATTAAGCCAGTTCAATCAGAAATAGAAAAAATCAGTTTCATATATAAAATTATATGCAATATCACTAAAGAACATTTTTATTATTAAATTCATGTAAATTAGTATGTAAATAATTCCCTTATTATAACTATTTACATAATGCAACATGAACTAGTGAGAATTTATCTAGCTTCTCCAGAAAAAGATCATTGTTAACAGATTTAGCCGCCTTTTGCTGTCACATACTAAAGAAAGGATCAAAATAGCATATTGAAGGACCAGAGTTCTAATTCAAGATTCTTTCAGTTTGCTAATCAGAGGGTTGAAGTATATCTCTAAAAAAAGAATGAAGAATAATCACTTTTTCACAGCTCTGGCCTTCAGTGGGAAAAGGATAGAATCATCAAAGTGGAAATAAGAAATCGGAACAAATGTAGTTTCCCTGTCTTGCCTCTCAATGCCTACTGCAAAACCACTTAAGCTGCCTTTAGGCTAGCGAGAAGACCCAAGCAATTAATTGTCCCTACAAGAAAAGGGAAGGCAGAACCTTTTATTGTTCAGCAAAACTGAAGAATCTTTATCCTCTAAATTTACAGTTTTAAGAAACTAGTTCAAAGCTGTAAGCAAGGCTGAGTATTGCCCTTGTCATATATGCTTGCTAGTAGTTAGCAATCAAAAGCTGATCACTGGATTTAAGAGTATTAGACTCTGATGAAGAAAACCAAATCAGAAATCCTCTACTCAAAATAGGTTGTACATAAACCTTACTCTGTCATTGTATATGAGATTATTAAATCTATCCTTCTTTCCAAGTTTATGTAACTTTATTTAATTCTGTGTATCTTGTCTATACAATTTTGTCAAAAAAGTCTAGATTGGGAATTTTTAGAGTAATTTTGACTCTTTGTAGAAAGTCTACTTAAACATTTCTTGTGACTTAACATGTAATTTTTGGGAGAAAAAGGCATGACACATGCTAGGGGTTCCAATGGCTCTTGATGGTGCATGACATGAAAGAGCTACTGTATTGACCACACAATGTGAACAGCTTGTATAGTGGAGCAAAACTGCTGCTGTGATCACTAACAAACAAGGATCACTTTTTAATAAGTGAAGTAAGACTTCAATTAGTCACACCAAAGTCAGGACATTGCAGCAAGTAGTAGTGTTTCTGCAAGAAAAACAAATACAGTTCAGTCTACAACTTCCCCACCCCTGAAACCTTTCCTTTTGTCCTGCTTCAGAAACATCTTCTCAACTGTTATTTTATGTTACTATTTCAGTTGGACACCATGCTCCATTCCCATGGCCAAGTTCTATTTAGAACACAAAAGTAGGAACAAAGCAAAGCACTTTTCAATTCATAGATCCTTGAAGCTCACTGGACATTCATTTTGAATCTCCAATAGCAAGTCTCAAATATGAAAAAAAATTTAAAGAAAATAAAGCTTAATGAGGCAGCTATTAAAATAGATATAATTAATGTTAATGACATTTGAGGATAATAGTTAATGTCTGCCTTAGAAATGCACATTTATAATGAAAATCAGTATAATTTTTAAATTGCAATTAGAGAAATGATTCACATAAAAAAAGTATTTTGTCATTAAGCAGAGGAATTGTGCTGAAAGTATTTGATCTTATCTTACACTTTTAAGTTTTTTAATTCTCAATTTCTCTTGCACCATGTGTAAAACTATAACTGCAACTTTATTCGCACAATCAACTTCTATATGCTATATGCTCATTGTCATCAGAAAAGCAGTGGTTCTCTTTTCTTCAGATCCTAAACAAAAAGGTGAGTTACAAATTTGTAGTTGTATCTTGGATTTAATTAACATCAATGACTTCTTTAGAATGATATGAAGTCCGTTAGAGGTTCTGAAAAAAAAAAAAAAAAAAGAAATCCTGTTGCTGCTATGAAGCTTCTTGCAGTTTCACCAAATTACACCTTCATGTCACTTGTTCTTAACTGCAGGCAAGATATTTCATTTTAATCTTGCCGTCTAACAATGGACCTTCTGACCTTCTACTGATCCTTGGGTGAAAACCAATGTCTAATGGAGATGTCCCAGACCTTAAACTTTATGTCATCATCATGCTTACAGATGTCTAAATTTTTTTTTTGAAACGTGAACAATGTATTGATCCTATGGTAAACTAAAAGGAACATTTTCTTATTTATTTTTTATTACTTACGATTTTTAAATTTAAACTTTATGTTGCAAAATGAAGCAAATGTACTGAGTATCTGTAATGGAAAATCTTATATTATGACAAAATTGGACAGGCACTGGAGTGGAGAATACTGGAATGGTCAATCATAATTCATGCACTGTCATGAGAGCCAGTCTTTAACAGTGTGTAGATTAATGACACAGTCTTGGAGAAAGTAATTGTTGTTCTGAACTACAGGGAAATGAGCAAAAAAAAAAAATGAGCAAGGAACTTTCACAAGGGAATGAAGTCTCCAGATGCAGTTAGGAGATACATAAATTCCAAAAATACTGGGGAATAATGATAGAAGGGGTCAGAAAGCAGACCAAGGATAACAATAGATTTTTCTTATTAAAAATCTTTCAAAAATTGAATCATATGAGAAAATATGCTACAAGGGACTTCTGGTGGCCAAATGGTCTAACACTTTGCTTGTCAAGGACTAATTGCAAAGTTTGGCCAGGTTGTTCAGAGCCTTGGCCCATGAGAAGGGCCAAGGCACAACCTTGTCTGGTCACTTGGTCCAAAGCTTGACTCTCCTCATGGTGCAGCTGCTCCAACAGAGGCAGATTCTTCTTGCAGGTGCAGAACCTGAGAACAAGATTGCATCATTGCTAGTCACAAGTTACAGTAGAGAGAAGTCTGACTAGACATGGAAAAAAATAAAGATAGCATATATATTTCCCTAGTCAATTTCATAGCTTCTTCATATCATTTAGACAATAATCAGAAGAAAAATCTAACAGTGATGCTTAGGAGAGTCAGACTCCTTTCTAAATTTAAATTCAGTACATGGGCACAGTAGTAAATTATTGGCTACAATTAAACTTCTCAGTGTCTATCGTTCTCCTATGGGGGCAAAGACAAGAAAATTATAAGTTCTGAATCAACAGACTCTGTCTTACAAAATACCTTTTCAGTACCTTGCTGCCCTTGATTCAATGGACTGGCTCTCTACTTCTTTAATATAATTCACCAGATGGTGTTCTTTATAATAGTCCCCAACGAACTGAGTTTCCCCAATGGAAATTCAATAATTTCATTGTAGTTTGAGTGTAATTTAAAAATTCTAAAAGAAGAGAGTTTATCATCTGTTCTGACAATAAATAATAATAGAAAACTCCATTTTATTATGTATTTTTTATTTATTTATTATTTATTTATTATTAAATTTACTGTAGTATTAGGTATAGAAATTTAATTATTGTTACTTTAGCAACATTTCAACAAAATATTTTAACTTTCTATACAGTCCTTGGTTTAGTTTGTGAAGCAAAATAGGATATTAAAGATGAATTTAATGAAATTACTTTTTTACTTCTGTGTATGGAACAATAGAAGACTCCTAATCTCTTTTTCATGTTTAGCTGTGTATGCTAGATGTGAAAAAATCAGCTTCTCTTAAAGCACATAGGCAGCAGTACTAAAACACATGCTTCACACTAGAATGAAGTGTTAAACTTACATACCTCTGCCAAATCTGGGCAGGATTTTTTTCTTTGCTTTTCCTCTCCCCCCCCCCCCCCCACGCCCTCAATTCTTCACCCCATTTTCTAAAGGGAAAGAAGGAAGATCCAGGGAACTACAGGCCAGTCAATCTCACCTCTGTGCCCAGTAAGATCATGGAGCAGATCCTCCTGGAGGCACTACTGGAGCAGAAGAATAAAGAAGATATGACTGGGTATAATCAACATGGCTTCACCAAGGATAATTCATTCCTGACAGACCTTGTGGCCTTCTATGGAAAGGTCACAACATCAATAGAGAAGGGAAGAACAACCAACATCATTTACCTGGACTTGAGCAAAGCTTTTGATGCTGTCCTGCACAATATCCTGGACTCCAAGCTGGTAAAACATGGGTTTGACAGATGGAGATTGAGAACTGGATTGATGGTGTCACCCAAAGAGTGGCTGTCAATGGGTCCATGTCCAAGTGGAGGCCAGTGACAAGTGGAGTCCCTCAAGGATCAGTGTTGGGACCGGTCCTGTTCAACATCTTTGTTGGTGACATGGATGGTGGCACTGAGTGCACCCTCAGCAAGTTCACTGATGACACCAAGCTGTGTGGTGTGGCTGACACACTGGAGGGAAGGGATGACATCCAGAAGGACCTTGACAGGTTGGAGATGTGGGCCCATGCCAACCTCATGAAGTTCAACAAGACCAAGTGCAAGTTCCTGCATCTAGGTTGAGGCAATCCCAAGCACCGATATAGGTTGTGCAATGACTGGCTTAAGAGCAGGCCTGAGGAAAAGGACTTGGGAGCGCTGGTGGATGAGAAATTCAACATAAGCTGTCAGTGTACACTTACAGCCCAGAAAGCTGACTGGATCCTTGGCTGCATCAAGAAAAGTGTGGCCAGCAGGTTGAAGGAAGTGATTCTCCCCCTCTACTCTGCTCTCATGAGACCCCAGCTGGAGTACTGTGTCCAGTTCTGGAGTCCCTCCAAAGAAGGGCCATGAGGATGATCAGAGGGCTGGAGCAGCTCTCCTATGAGGACAGACTGAGAGAGCTGGGCTTAATCAGTCTGGAGAGGAGAAGGCTCTGAGGAGACTTTATTGTAGCTTCCAGTATATGAAGGGGGGCTACAAGAAAGCTGGTGAGGGACTTTTTCAGATGTCAGCTAGTGATAGGGCTGGGGGGAATGGTTTCAAACTAGAGGAGGGTAGATTTATATTGGAAGTTAGGAAGAAGTTCTTCACCATGAGGGTGGCGAGACACTGGAACAGGTTGGCCAGAGAGGTGGTGGAAGCCCCATCCCTGGAAGCTTTTAAATCCAGGCTGGTGAGGGCTCTGAGCAACCTGATCTAGTGGGAGGTGCCCCTGCCCATGGCAGGGGGTTTGGAACTAGGTGATCTTACAGGTCCCTTCCAACCCTGAAAATTCTATGATTCTGACTATTCTGCATTTTTTTACTTTTCATTTCCCACTTTTCTATCTTTTCACACTCCTCTTCACACTGCCTGTTAAAACGATCAGCATTTTAATAATCAGTCTTGATACTAAAATGTTATCTTTGGGATTTTGAGGTCAGATACCAGTGAGATTAATGGAGTAAAGGTGAACTTGTTTAAGACTCTGCTATACACCATTCATTGCTGCAAGCTCTACATGAATGAAAGTTAAAAAGAAAGACATCTGGGGCAATCTGGACAGATTCTGTAGTCAACAGAAATATATCTTTGGAATACTTTTTGCCAATTGCCTTAGGATTCCTCTACTCTGTGGCTCATGGCATCATAAACTAATAAACAACATCCATAGAACAACAAAACTCACTGATTGATTCTCAGAATCATTATTATCTTTAGGTGTTGAAACCACCAAACAACTACTACAACCTGACAAGCTAGTACATATAATATAGATAGGCCTCCATGCCCTTATTTTTTCACCATTTTTTGCCAGGAATCAATTTAGAACTATAATGTTTGGGAAAATAATCCATCAGACTACCTATGAGAACACGATCTTTATTATGTCACTGAGGAGCCAGAGGGTTTTCTGTTCAGTTCCTAGAATCTGCTACAGTTCTTGCCCTAAAGATTAAATGTTATTTTAAACATTTATATTCTAAATTATTTTTTCTCATATTCCACTCATGTACTCAGTCTATATTTCTGTATCTATAAAGACTATGTATCTATAATTCTTTTCAAAACCCTATAGTATTAAATATGTATTTTCCTAAATTTTGCAAAATTATGTGCTGTGTTATTTATGACCAGCAAGGTAAAGTGTGGGCTTCTAGTAAATCTGGACCTGGCGTGACAGGGGCCATTTTCACAAAATACATTTTCCCAAGGTAATCTAAATTCTAGGGTAAACCTTGAGGAAACAAAGTAGCACAGCAAAGTTTTACACCGGAATAAAACTTTTTGCAGTATTTACATTTAAGTTCATTGTCATTTAACATTTTCAGAAAGAGCTGACTCAATTTTAGCCAAATTTCTCTTATTGACACTAATGGGAGTTGTGCAGCTACTAAAGTTTACAGCCTATTAAATACCCGTAGGAAAATGTAAAACACTTCTGCTTCCCAGTGCTGTACCTCAACTCAGTAAAATTTGCTGAACTTTTGCTGTGCTGATGCCAGTGGGAGCTTTGCCACAGGTGTAAAAGAGAGCTGAATTTTACTTAGCATGTCAATTACCTTTACAGAAACATTTTTGGTGAGCTGTTTAGTTCCTTAGAAAGAAATTAACTGGACTTGCAGATTTGTGGGCCAGGTCGACCATGATTTAACTCAGCTCTATGGAGGCAATCTCAGCCTTGCTTCTTTGGCCAGATAAGTTTCAGCATCAGCTCACGCTTACCTGTCTGAAGCTGCAATGAGTCCACTGCATAACATGGGTGAAAACAGAGGTGGCCATGGTCATACTGAACTGAAATACACATTGCTTCCAGTGTGCTATGTTATGGCTTCCAGTAACAGCCCCTGAGAGGTGATGTGCATTTCTCATTAGAGGAAATACCCCTTTTGTTGTCCTTTTTTGGGGACTGGTTACACCCTGAAAACTGTCACCATTTTATATTCATTCTTGTTGCTCAGCAATGTCTGCTGATAAAAGAAGCAGCTCTTACATACTTTTTAAAGGTTTTTACTTTCATCTACTTTTTCAGTGTGTTTTTTCTCTTTCCTGTGTCTCAGTGAAAAATATTTGCATTCAGCTGGACAGTAAGGGCAATCTGTTCTCATGCATGCCTGAGATTTTGACTGTTTTTCAGTATTAGCAATAATATCCTTCCAGGTTGAGAGGATGGAACAATTATTTTTCCATCTTGACTTTACATGAAGACAGCCAAATAGGGAGGAGCTGAAGGAGGAGAATTGCTGTTATGGTTTATTCACCGGGACACAAGACATTTTTTTGTTGGCATATGCATATTATAAGTGAGAACCAGAAAATAATTTCTTTTTAATAATTATGAAGTCAACCTAAATCACTCCAGCCCTCAGAAGAAGATAGATCTTAGAGTAAGAAAGTATGTATTTGTAAAATAAAAATTATTATCATGTAAGATAAATTATGAAATACTTGTATTATCATATTAAACACAAAAATATGTATTTTATCACTTTTCCTTCCTTCAAAAGACAAGACTTTTTCATATATCACTATATAATGAGGTACAGTGACAGAGTTAATTAAATTCTAGATTTCTTTAAGGAAAATATTACATGACTGATAGCTAGATACTGGCATAAAATATTTCTCTCTTTTCCTTGACCAATTATAAGAATACCCCTAAATCATTCTCAGTTTGTCTTTGTGTACATATGATGAATAGGTAACCAATAAAATTCAAAGGTTAGGAATTAGATAAATCTCAAATGAAATCATAAGGTCTAATGAAAAATAATAATTGTGAATTTCACACAGTATTATTTAGATTATCCTAGAATACATTTAATGCTGATTGATTCTAGAGCAGGTGGAAACAGAAAGCAAAAATGCAAGTGCTGGAAGAGCTTAGCAACTTTCTCAATTTATAAATCGGTATTGCAGATAATTTACTAAAAGATTTAGACACTGGTTGTTAGATGAATTATTGAATTTTTTTTTTCTCTCTCTAACTGTTTATTTTTAGCCAGCATTAATTTTTTTTTCTTCTATACTTAAAGATAAAATTTGTATGAATCAGGCAGGAGAAGACAACTTTAGAAAGTGTTAGAAATATAATCCAGAGATATTTTAATTGCAGTATTAAGTATTGAAATATTTTATTCTTTAATATCCTTGTTAACTGATGCTCATGGTGAGGAATCTATCTCATAATATGAAGCCACATTTGGAAAGTTTTTTTCCTAGAGGATATCTGAGATTGCATTGTTTGGGTGCTAAGTCACAGTTCCAGGTGGACGCTGCCTTTCATATCAGTGCCAGAGGAATGCAGGGGGAAAAAATCTAGCGAGAAATCTTTCCGTTGCAGGCAGGTTTATTGATTTTGTTTTTAAATAGGTCTGGTGATCCATGGAAAATATACTTATTTTAGCATTCATATTCTCCGCCTGAGCTAGGGTGAAATGTCAGCTAGAGAAAACTTTACAACATACCATATCTTTAAAACAAACACCAGACACTTCTTTTTTTCAGTTTTACTTTCAGCATTTACTCTGAAGTAGGGAGTTAAAGTGCTTCAGAGCTGTTGACCACTGCAGGGCTTGGGCAAGTTAAAGATTAGTACCAAGCAGTGGCAGCTCCAAGGCATGGCTCCTAACCAGTTCAAGTCCATGAGCACAGAGAGATGAAGTCAAAAGCAGGTGCATTTTCTCCCTCTGTCCCCCACCAAAAGGCTGGGATAACTAACACTTACAGTCACATTAGGATGACCCTTTAGGTTTTTTTGATAAGTAAGTATGGACTTAGCATATCACACAGTGTATTATTCCGAATCTCTTAAGACAGACAAATTATTCTGTTGGCTAGTCTTATATTTTAACATAATTCATGCCACTGCATACATATTGTTTTAAAAGATGAAATAAAAATAGTATGGATCTTTTTCTTTGTTAATTTTTTGCCTCTTAAAGAAATTTGGCATGACATATTGCCAGTCATGCTTGTTTATGCTTTTCATTGTAGCCTTCCAGTTGTCATTGTAGCCTCCAGTTGTGGTTGAGACTTTGCATGTGCACAGAACAAGAATGAGAGAGCACTCAGCTGAGGAAATAAGGCCCATTCTGCAAATAATGGGAGCTATAATCCTTCCCCATGTAGAAGCAATTCAGCAGTTTCAGTTAAAACTCAGTGACAATTCTGTCCCTTCAATCGTGCTAATGTCATGCAGTGTTTCACAGAGAGGAGCAACTCCCTCATCACTAACTTCATTTGTCTATCAGGAGCAACACTTGAAACCGAACCCTTTCCCAAAAGTGCCTGTGCTTAGCAACTAACTCTATTGAACTCTGCAAGGCCTGCATTTTCCACATACCTTTCATGTTTTTCCTATTTAATATGTTCTACAGCTCTGAAGTCTCATCCCTGTGGCCCACAGCTACAAGCTACTAGTCTGGAACCAAGATTAAATCTAAAAAATGTCAAATATAATGAAAAGAAGAGGAGGAGGGGGTGGAATGGCTTAGCGGAATGGAAATGGTACGTGAAGTCACTCAGCTCTGTCCCACAGCTCTGAATCTTCTGCAGTCAGTAGCCACTGAGATTTCTGAGCATTTGATAGTTGTTCAGTGACCTATGCTAAGTAAGTTGTTAGTCTCAGCTGAACTACTTGTGACTGGTATCCACATCCCAGGAAAGCTTAGTGCCTAACATTGAGAGAGTTTCACATTGTCATGGTGATATTAGTAAAAAACTAAAAGGTCAGAGAATGATGAATGCTTGCCCGAAAGGAATTCATACATCCATTTCACTAGGATGTTATTAACAGTTGCTGAGGATTACTGATATTATTTTGATCCTCTTTGCTACTCTTAATGACTTACCTTAAAAGGAGCCAGCAGTTTGCATTTAATAAGAACTCAAGAAGACAGCTACAACTATGTATTTGTTTCACTTTGCTACCTGTATAGTCTCAAACAATGCATAAAGATAGAGGTAGCTGTAGTGCAGAATTTCTGCAATCTTAAGTACAATCCATGGAAAATTTTTACAATGAGAATTTTTTTAAAATTACCAACATTCACCAACTAATCAAATCATTTACATCATTTACTTCAAGTAAGGAAGTGACATTCTGAAGTGTTTACTGACTCATTCCAATTTCAGCTTTTAGAAGATAGCAAGGTTTATTGTGAATGGGAAAATACATTCTTCAGCTTAAAAAGTAACACAATCCAAAGATTGTCTGAACAAGAGCTATGGAGTTTTTCAGTTTTAAGAAAGACTGGAAAGATGCATGTCAATACTTATTTGTTTCTTTTTTTTCTGTATTAATGCTAGCACTTCTGCCTCTTCTCTTATTTCAGTGTTCTCCTCCCCTTTTTGGTAGTTCTCTTAAAATGTCAAAATTAACCACTTTTTAAGATCTGGATAAAGTCCAGCTAAGATTTAGAAGGGTTATTCCAATTCTCTGCTGTATCCCTAGGTAAATCTTTCTTTATCTGCTGTTTTCAGAGGAAGTGTGTAGCAAGTCTGTAGCATACAAACATGGATCATTTTACCAGACAGATGGAATACCAAAGAGAAAGAATTAATATACTCTGTATATTCATCCACTTTAAAGTCTTTTTATTTTTCCAGCTATTTCTACTGCAATAGATCTCTGGACATTATGACAAATCCAGAGACCTTCTTAAGGCAATTAACCCTTAAACTGGAGTTCTGTCATGTTTTGCCGTCATGTCTAGTGTGTCAAAACAAGCTGGAAAATAAATCCAGTTTTCATATTTTTTGGCAGTTTCATTTAGTTTCTCCATGAGAGACTTAGTTTATGGTTGATGAGAGGTGCCTGAAAGCATTGGAAGCAAAAAGCAGTGTAGCCAACCGCAAAAATAATTTAATGCATGAAGTTAAGGAATTAAATTAAATTAAATTAAAAATACCTTATAAAGATGTATATTTGTATACATATTACTTGGATGTGTCATAATATAAAAGCTTGTAATACCGCTGAAAGGTAAAGCACTGAATTCTATTCATACCTCTAGTGTATCTCAAAAGGAAGGCTTTCTTACTTTCCTGGGGAAAAGTGGGCTATCAACTACAACTATAGAGATCATACTTATAAAAAAACTTCATGTCCCAAATCTAAAAAAAGGTTCACAAACACAAAGAAAACGCATCACATTTCCAGCTCACAAGACAATTCAGATAGTTGTCATTTCACAGGTTGCTAAAGCAACACTGATATCTGAGTTTTGTAGAATCCCCAGGTGGTCTATAAAGGCAATACAAGTGGGTAGCATAATTTTTCACAGCTGACATGCTGCTTTAGAACTTAAAGACCAATCTTCTCTCCCATATCTTTTCCTTTTTTCTTTTTCTTTTTCTATTTCTATTTTTTTCTTCTGGCTTTCCTTTCTGTTTCCCCCTTCCCTTCTATTCACACATTCAAATCATTATGCCATAATTTGGCAAAGAAGAACATCTCCCTGTGTCTTGTCACACTTTCTGAAGATTAACATCCCCTGGCTTTTCCTGTATTTTTCAGCTACATCAAGTGGTATTTCTTTGTGGTATTTATCTTTTTTTTTTTCCCTTTTATTTTCCTTTTTTTTTCATTTTTTTCTTTTCCTTTTCTTCTTTCTTCTTTTTTTCTTTTGTTTTTCTTTTTCTTTCTTTTTTTCTTTTCTTTTTTTTCACTTCTTTTTTTTTTTTTTTTTTTTTTTTTTTCCCTGTAGCGCTGTTTCAGTGTTGTAACTGCACCATTTTAAATTTTAGCATTGTTCTTATGTGTTTCATGTTATTTTCTGGTCTACTGTTAAGAATAAAAAGGAACTGACCCTGAAGAAAAGGAATTGACCCTGGAGAATACAATGTAGGTGAGTCCAAAGCCTTCACACAGGCAGCACAGGCAAGACCTTTTTTTGCAGACTTGCTGTTATTGATCTACTTTGTCTTTTCTTGATGATCTGCAGTTGTGCTTTTCCTGTAGATTATATTCTATTTTCTATCATAGATAATTATATAATTATATAATAAAGAGTGTAGTTAGTACACTAACCAGATCTTTAAAATATTTGACCTGTTTACAAACTTGAATTAACAGCATGAAGCACCATGAATCATAAATCCTGTTCATTCCCACATTGACACAAAAAGAGGGCAAACTAGTGACTATTCAAAATAAGTTATTATCAGTTATATCAAACTGAAAAGCCTAGGTTGTCCTGGGACACAGTGGAATATGGAAATTAATGGCAATTATTTGCATATATATTAATATTTTCCTACTTGTCACTCTGCATTCTCTGAAATCTAAAGGAATCAAGGAAAAGGGAAATAATTTGTTCAGGAGTCCATATGTTCATATTTGTGTGTGATATTTTTCAATCTTGTAAATGATGTTTTTAGAATGTATTATGTAATATTCTTGGTTGTTTCTTCACTCAAACTTAAAATTTGTAAAAAATATTTGACTGAGCTTCATTAAGTAGAATATTCAAGAATCGATTAACATGGCAGTTTGAGAAATAATTTGTGAAATGAAGCAGAGATTTCATTTTTGAAACACTATCTGTCAACTCACACTGTTTCCTGTTCCTTCTGTTTTGCACTGCCTCATCCCTCCTTCTATGCCCTTTGTGCCACCTAAGGGTTCAGACATTGTCTCACTATTGTGATCTGGGACAGTCAAAGAATGCATGATGCTTTGCCAGCAGGAAACAGAATATTACTGACAGCTCAAGAGTGAGAATGTAATCCTGCACTGGAGCTAGCATTTAGCATCCAGAAAAATAAACCTGAAACCCAGAGTATTCATATCACAGCAGTTTAACATTTTAGTGTCTTCTCACCATGTAGAAATGGATTGTTTAGAAACTGTATGTTTAGATTACTGTCCATGCATCTAGAGCTCAATCTTCAAATAACAGGTTTCAAGCAGATCTGTCAGTGTCATCCATACTCCAGTGCTTAAGAGAGGGAAAAATTTAAATTCTAATTCAGTACTGGGTAATCACTTCCATGTGGCCTGACTCCAATATCAGCACTTTATTTTAATGATAACAGCAGCTCTGGTGTTCATTCTAAAATCCTTAAATGTACTTAACAACCTGTTTATGCTTGGAGTGTAGTGAGTTTATGGGGATAGCCAAATGAAACAGATAAGTGTATTATGTAAAACCGTATTCTGGAGTGTTTATTCTAGCAGTTACCGTGCATCTGGAGTAAATTTGTAGACCGTTATCCTTGCATTTCATGCATTTTAAATAAAGCATATTTATTTTAATTTAGAAGCAGACAATTATGTGAGAATAGAAAGGTTTTGACAACATGAGTGTAAATTGAGAATTGTTTGAGAAGGTGTAGTCATCTTAAATTCATCATTAATATTTCATGGATCTAAATTTCTCTTGCATGCTGGTTCTATGCTGTTTCAGCCATAGATCAGCTACTGGAGCTGTTGAAGCTCTATGTTTGTTCTTATATAAAAACTTTGTTTTGCACAATGGCACTGTTTCCCTCTTTATTCAACAAACCATTTTCTGGAGTGAAATAAAAGAATCAGAATCCAACTTACCGTGAATGTACATGCGTAGCAAGGCATCTATTTATCTTTTTGGCACCATTAGCACTTCCAAAATGCCTGTCACCATTCCATTTGCAAATGCTATTTTTAAACAGTTACTCACTACTAAAGGCATTGTCAGTCTGAATTTTCTAGCTGTGAAGTAATTTCTACACAATTTATAGCAATCTTTTGTAACCTCATAAGGGAAATTGCTTCTCTGCGAATGTTTTTTTAATACAAGACATTTACTACACACAGATTTTTATAGTAGATATGAGAATTGGCCACTCTTAGTGTCAGTTTTTAATTGTCAAAAAATATCTAGACTTTTATCAAGAGTTTTGTTAGGAGATATGAGGACAAGAATTAATAATAATTGTAATTCACTTTTCCTAGATAAAATTAATTTAATTGAGGAAAAGG
Organism: Heliangelus exortis; assembly: GCF_036169615.1. NCBI lineage: Eukaryota > Metazoa > Chordata > Aves > Apodiformes > Trochilidae > Heliangelus > Heliangelus exortis. The sequence goes on along the minus strand of NC_092425.1, from coordinate 23,140,253 downwards.
AATTTGTTTTTTGAGACATTTGGGTTCAAGCAGGAGATTTCATAGAATCATTGAATGGTTTGGGTTGGAAAGGATCTAAATGATGCATATGCTGGGACACCACCTAGATCAGGCTGCTGAAAACCAGCCTGGCCTTGAACACCTCCTGGGATAAAGCATCCACAACTTCCCTGGGCAACCTGTTCCAGTGTATCACCACCCTCATTGTGAAGAATTTCTTCCTAATATCCACCCTAAATTCTACCCTCTTTCAAGCAGAAACCATTCCCCCTTGTCCTTTAACTACATGCCTTTTCAAAATTCCCTCTCCAGACTTATGGAGTCCAGACTCAGAGCTGAGCTCTACCTTTCAACATGAGCAGCAGATTGGTTAACAAACAGCATGAAGATTCCTAGATTCAAAGAAGAAAGTGTACTTTTTTTAAAACTTTCATCTCATTCTGTCCACATCTTACCATTCCTATCCAAGCAGAATAAATTGAAGTTAGATGTATTTTAAAGCTGAGTTAGAATATTATGCTCTGTAAACATTATTATAAAGCAAAACCACTAACCCTTTGTCAGTATATCCTGTCCTGAAGCAAGTAGAAGGAATTTTAATGTCTAGTTTTTTTCTAAAGGAAACAGATTTATGACCTACAATAAGGACCAGGAGAAAACTGAAGAAATTATGCATGCAGGTATGTTACCTGAGGCATATATATTTCCGTGGTAAATACTGGCAGGAAAGCAACCATATGAACTAAACAAGCAGTAAATAGAGAGAACCATGAAAACACAACTTTTGCTTCACAGTTTTTGATTCCCTGTTACAAGAAAACTGTTTCAGGGCAGACCCAAAACTCGCTCCAACACTCTCTCTGAAGAATGAAGTTTGATTTTATGGTACTGAAGCTGTGACTTTTACCTCTAAGGCACAAAACAGCTTTGATACACAAGAGAAAAAAAAGAATGCTTAAGGGGTAGAACAGCAAAATCCCTTTCATTAAGAAACTGGCATGCATATAATGTACATCTCTTTTTGGTTTGCACATATCTTGTTCTCAATGGGGAAAAAGTGTTCAAGCTTCTCTGAAGGAGGAATAGAAATAGAAAACAACATCTGAGGGCAATGGGTAGCAAACATGGCTCACCAGTAGCACTGGTAAGTGACTAGACATTCAGAAAGTGTCAATAAGGGATAAGTTACTATCAATACTGCAATACTGAATAAAAAGAAGAAAAGGAAAAGGAAGAAAAGGAAGAAAAGGAAAAGGAAAGGAAAGGGAAAAGGAAAGGATAGTTACACTCCTATATATTTAACTATATTATTGGCAAATAAACTGCATATATCGGCGAGGTAACCTTTGTTAACATAAGATAGTACCTTGTGGGACTGAGAGTAACATAGCCTGTCTCTTAGCTAAGAGCAAAAAAAAAAAGCATTTTCTGCACTTCACCCTGAAGTATTTTTATTTATTTTTCAGGTGTATTTTGGTGGACAAATTTAGGAATTACACCACAAATCAGCATCTAACCTTAAGGAAAATCATAAAGTAGAAGTTGTTATACTAAATCAACAATTTTTCCCATATAGGTTTTTTTTTTAAGGCAGGAATTGTCATTTTGATAGTCTGATCTGCCTAAATAATTTAAACTCAGGTTTTCTTTTTAAACAACAACACAAATATCTTAAAATCCTATGGGATTTTTTTTGGGGGGGGTGTCAGCTAAGCATAAAATTTTCAAAAAGGTTGGGGAATGAAAGCTTTTTACAGTTCAGTGTTTTCAAAATGTCACAGATTTTAGAAAATATTTTATGAACTCACAACATGAGTTCAAGTGTAGCAAATCCTTTCCTCCATGAATAATTCCCCTGTTGTTTTCCAGGGACCTTCAATTACAAAACTTGCTCATCTACCCAGGGAAGTACATATTATGCAAACAATGAAGAATATCAGGAAATAAAATTTTGTATGCTGTTCTTGTTCTTTCCAGAAACGTAAATAATCCCAGGCTACTCACCAGTTACCTTTTAGATAAACGAGCCACTAAACCATCAGGGAAATTAATTATCCTCTTGTAGGAAGAAAGTGCTGCAGAGAAATGTACTACAGGACTGGAGTGGTGAGACATGTCTCCTGCCTACTACACTAAAAGAAAACAAAGATATTTTCTAGATATTAGTATGTTAGTATAGGATGGCATATTATCTTCACACAGTAAGGCTGGTGAATAGCTTCTGGCTTTACACAGGAGACATTTACTGTGACTTATTTGTATCAACCATCTCTAGTGAGGCAACACCTACCACTCAATCGGGGCTTCTTATGCAAGTTAAAAGTCCCTAAGATCAAGGGAACATCTTGCTCATCCAGAATGTATTTGCTTGCCCAGATATTGAGAAAAGCTAACTTGAACATCTGAGAGGGAAAAGAAAGAATTGACAAGATACCAGTGACAAAGAAAGCAAAACACTGACAATGGAGAAAGTAAGCCTGGTGGAAATTGCTGGCACGAATCAACCATTGCTCAACAAGAGCTTCTGCAATTTTAATCAAACACTAGAAAATGTAAACTCAGACTGGTCCAAAGTTATTTCTCTAGCCTTAATATTCATGGAACTAACTTTGCATATTTTTAGGCAGGACACATCTAAGCCAAGAAGGCCTTAAGTCAAAATTAAAGGTAAGTGTATTTGTGCAGAAATTTGATGCCAACAAAGCTATCTTTATCAAGTTTTTAGTACCATTAGAATGGTACATTAGATTAAACTATAATGATAAAATTGGTTTTCTATGATTTTTGCAGTTGTTCCTACGGAATACTAGAATTACTAAGAATTTTTCCTGCAATACTTAATTTCTATTTTGAATTATTGATGGAAAAATTAGTGATTTAAGTTAAGGAAACAGGAAGCCACCTGTTTTTTTCCAACTGTGAAATGAATACATTCCTAAAAATCTCAAGTTGTTCACAAAGATAGGAGAAACACTTTGAAGACAATAATTTTTTAACTCCTATACTGTATTTGTAAATTCTTGTGCAAGCCTTTCAACCCTCCTATATTATCAGGAACAGAGCTACAGTGTCAGCACCTGGCAATTGTGCTGCCCTTAGACTTAGCAAACACAGGCATTTGGTTAGCAAAATGACCACAGAGGAGGCATCGTGCATCACCACCCCCTTATTTTTATGACGCAAGATGATAGGGAGCCTAGGTAATTTGAGAACAGATCTATATAAGTAGTGTGGAGGTAGAAGGAATGTGTGGCCAAAGAATTTCTTTAGGGCCTTGGTTTTTCTTATCAGCAGTCAGGGCTGTTTCCCTTCACCCATCAGAGCAGAATCTGATTTCTCACCCAATATCCAGCACTTAGCTCAACTCAGCTTCTATTTCTATAAGAAATACAGCTAACTTAAAATAGGGAGGGATGCCAGGTGAGTGAAATTGGAATTCCTTACATAGAGAAGATTGGCTCTCTACTTTGTCAACATCAGAGCAGTTGCATTTTCCAGGGAAGAGCTTGTGAAAATGAGCTGAAAGGCTGTGAGATGTGGTGTCTCTGCCCAGCAAAGCAAACCTTGTATAAGGTGGTATTAGACCTTACTGACTGTGGGTCAGATCATAAATCTTTATTTTAAATGCATTACCTGCTCTAAATATAAGACTATCTGCACATCTTTGGAGATCTGTTTCAAAGCTCTAAAAAATGATCTCTTGGTATCCTACTATTGTTACTGTTGCTTCTGACTCTGATACTACTAAGTAGTAGCGGTTGTCATACATGAACTCTTACAGCTACCTAGGCTTTATAAAACAGTCACTATCTCCATTTAATACCAGAGGAAACTGAGGCACAAAAGCTGTTTCTCAGACAGAAGATTTGTGTTATGGGAATGATCTGTCAAGTTCAGAGTTTTAAGGTCACTGGAGTAGTGTGCAAGCAACAGGGCTACACACAGTTGTGTTCAAGTAGCTGAGCCAAGTTACATGAACACAACTGACAGGATAATAGAAATCTAGCCAGGGTAAACCCTACCCAAATAAGTTCCTCTTAAGTTTTGTACGTAAACTTTCTAGGATTTTCTAATTTGCCTTTATTATTGAATATATATTCTTAATGTTCTGAATACGTGTGCTAAATGTTCTGGAAACTAATCTCTCTTTTGTCTTAGACCATCATGAAAAATCAAGGACATGGTCTTGAACTTAAGGGATGATTTTGCCTATTCAATATGAACATGAAATAAGCCAATTCCTTTGTGGTTTTATTTATTTTAGGAAAAAAAAAAAAAAGTAATAAAATAAGAATGTAGTGTTCCAAATAAAACACTGTATAACAAACTTTAATCTCTGAGTCACTGCAAAACATTGTTTACAGTTCAGAACACAGAGAACATCCTGGACTGACTATCCATCATTGCTCTGAATCACAGGAGGAAATAGAATTCAAATGAAAAGGCAATCTATGATTTTATATTAATTGCAACTCCAAGATGGTCTTAACCACAATCAAAATAAGGCCAGTCTGATAGAATTTATAGATAGGTAATATTGAAAACATATTTCAAGCCTCATTTTATGTCAAGGTACAAAATCAGATTTCAGATCAATGGTGTAATAAAATAGTACAAAGTAGCTGATGAAAACTAACTTGGTTGCAACACAAGAATCCATCACGATAAGCAAATCTCTCATTTCCACATCTGTCATCCATTTTGAAAACCAATAAATCATTTAAATATGGATTTAACTGTTCCTACAAGTGGTTGTAGCATTATGCACTGCACTGAAGGAGAATTTATATGATAATGGACTTTTTTTGTAATTCAGAATTATAAAAAAACAATTTTTTAGGTTTTTAGAAGGTTAAGTTCACATAATTACTGTGCACAAAAACAACAGGCAGAAAAACAACTGGTCTTTTTCTGGCTGGTATTTCTATCTTCCACAGACTTGAAGTCACCTAATGCACACTGTATTTTTATAGGAATGGGCTAACAATTTAGATTAAAACCTGCTCAGGTAAGCAAACTGCTTGAATCTGGGGGGCAGAGGGCAGATAAATACTGGATTGGACTGCAGCTCAAAGGCTGAGGGCAAGACTGAGACTTGCTGCATTTTAAGCTCAGTTTGAGCCCTGTGAGGCATGGCAGGAATGTTGGCTGCATGGCCCTTAATGAGAACTGATGAACACCCAGCGGAACAGGCTTAAAGACCTCGCCAAACCCTCCACGAGAAAACATCCCATGACTGTGGGACTGATCTGTTGGTTTTTTCCTTCTCTGTGTGAAAAAGGTCTTGGAAAAGGGAAAAAGGGCTCTGGAGAGAAATAAAAAAAAGGGGGCACAGGGTTGATGCTAAAAGATTCATATCAAATTCTTCCTTGATCATAATTGAAAGAAAGCCAGGCAAAGTCAGAAGGATCACAAGTTCCAGCAAATATAATCAGTTGCTGATTTTATTACTAAGCTTCATACAGCCCTGATAAGAGAGATTGGTTAGAGAGTCAGTGGTAAAATCACTTTATGGATCTTTATTTCAGAATTTCAATTAATTTACTCTAGCAAACATTAACCTTTTATTTAATTGCATATATTTCTAAGACAAACTTCTTCAAAATACTTCAGAGTAAATATTTTATAATTTGGGAATATACCAGCTGTATTTATTTTTATTTTACATTGCCTGGATTTTTAGCTGTTTCATGTGTTATTCTTACATAGGAATCATAAAGTCAGTCTAAGCATGAAAAACAAACTGTAGGCAATATTTATCACTGTAGGAGCTAGTGGAAAAAATCCTACAATCTCTTTAGTTGTTATAAGAGTGATGTTGGTTTCCTGTTCACTACAAGGGTAATTAATGAAGAATTTGGCTGAACTGCACATACCAGGAAGCTAAGGTAATACTTTATGTACACATTTCCCTACAGCATAACACAGAGTACAGGGCTTGTTTTCTTATTTCTTACTTTGAAAATCAATCAGGTCACTGGGCAACAAAAATATTGAGCTATAACTATTAGTAGTTTGCTGAAGCTGTTTGTATTATCATAAGTTCTTCTGCAAGTGCTGTCTGTCCGAGACAGTGAAAATTTCATTGCTGTGTCTAAATACATTTCATGCATAACAAATAAACAATGAATTAAACATGATTTTTCTTATTCTTTTTGTCTTATTTGTCTCTAAACTTTGTTAACGTTCTACAAGACATACTATATTCCAGTCAGATTTTAAGCAATCTTTGGTCACTTAAGAAAATTCACCTTTTTCTAGGCAAAAGCAAGGTAAAAAATTAAAAAAGAAAACACCAGCAGTTTTTCACATGGTATTCTGCATGACTTCAACTTTTATGATATGCTGAGAGATTCAGGAATGAAAGAAGCTGAGTTTTGCTTTGTTTCTCATGTCTGCTTGCACTCTTTTAAATATCACCTGTTTAAAATGCTAAGACTGACTATAGTAGAAACAAACCTAGAAGAGGAAGACTAGTAAAAATTTTGACTTACTGTGGTCAAGAGCAGATATTAATTACTTTGGAGCTTTCTTTTCAGATGAGCTCATTATGTCACACGTAACGGGTTTCCATTTCTGTTGTGCAGCCACGAGGCTCCTCCTTGCCCATGCCCAACTCTTGTCATGGTAGCATCTCCAGCTGTAAAGGAGGCTCCAGGAAGTATATTCTTTCTTTGCACACCTCCAGATCACTTGATACAGTTAACAAACACTTTTACTACAGTAAAATGCTACTGACAGTAAAATACTGAGATTGGATAATCTGGATATCAAGACTCTTCCCATCCACAGCCTAATTGTCACTGTAATATCATTCATATATTTATAAGAAAGAGACTGAAAAAAAGTGGAACACGGTACACAGATAAGAATATTTATGTTCAGTATTCTGAACATCTTTGGGTTTTTTTCTTTAAAAATATACTATTGTTATTTAAAACTGCTAGATACTTCTAGTATCCTGGCATTAGCATGGATTTACAACAAACCAACCAGTCTCCAAAATCATTCACTCACAGGAACTAATAAACCATCTTCTGAGAAACAGTAGACAGGAAGAATGTAATAAAGGAAGCACGATCCACTTGCAGTGGACTTAAAGACTACTGATACTTAGTTGGACACACTTATCAAATATTCCAAAATACATCTGCTGGTGTCCAGAGCAAATCATAAATACAATCAGTGTAGGTGAGCCTGAATGGATTGTCTACCAACAGAATTCACTCAGTATATTGAAGTAATAGCTAAGGCTGCATAATGTTTGAGATCGATCATTCATATACATTTCCAGTACAAACAAAAAACATGTACATCTACAAGTGAAAGAAAGGCATAAGCAAAACTTTTAAGTGCAAAACGTGATTAAATTATTTCTGTATGACTTCTACGTTGCCTGATGAGTACTCTGTTCCTAATTCCCTGGAATATAAAACCCTGGTCTTCATGAACTGCTTTCATTATTGCTCCAGTTCTTCTCACATTATTTAGGACAGGTCAAATGCATAACATGTCTGAAATGAAAAAAAATTATGTCAGAACAAGTTCTTAATTTTAGACCCCAGTTAACAGACAAACAAAACACCGTATTAGGCTGCTTCAATATAATAAAGCAAAGTTGCTTTTAAGGTGCTGTTGCTTAGAGATTGTTTTGCAAATACATACCTTCTGTCATTGTGCCAAAACTAGCAGCTTATTTAATTTTCAGTTCTTCTCAACTGTAAATGCATACATGTACAGGTATAGCTAAGCAGTCTGTGAACAACCCATCCCACATCAAGCAACCCCACCTCGAGTAAAATTATTCCAATTACTTGTAATAGAGTACACATCTTACTCAGCCATGATGCAAATTCTCCTTTTCTCTTTTTATTTCCCCTTCCAAAATCTCATCTCTCCACCATCTGGAAGGAAAGTTTTGCCTGGGGCAAATGGAGCAGCTACTGCACAGCAAAGCTGGAAAGCTGAGATATTGTTTGGCAGAAGAACCCTGATCCTCACCACCAGTGAAGACAGCAGACACTCCTCTGCTAGGCAGCAAGCATTTGTCATGCAGAAAGACTTTTTGTGGAAGGACATATGAGGGGGATAGTGTTGCAAGAGGAATTCAAAGATCAGAAGTGATGCAGCGGTGGCAGAAGAAATAGTGCCACTTGCTCAGATTCATTTGTTATTCCATAATAGAGTAGGTGCAGAACACCTTTTTATACCTGTACATGAAAATCATTATTCTACCTGTGTACCAACTAAATTAGCTATAAAACCTACAAAGAAGAAGAATCACCTTCATCTTCCACCAAATGTTTCCTGAGGGCCATTGTGTCCCAGTAGTGCAATTACCTAAAGGGTTGTGAATAATGCAGCAATTGCTGCAGTTCCTGGTGTTATTTATTTTTTTAATGAAGATAGCCTAATTTTAGTTTGTAATTTTCTTTCACAAATAAACTAGAGATATTTGTGAACTGCTGCCAAGTGAAGATTTTACCACCACTGTCACCACCACTATCTGAAAATCTCTTTGAGTCAATGTCTAAAGAAAAAAAAAGTAATGTTTCCATCCTACTCTGGTCTAATTTAAGATAAAATGAAATTCTCACAGTAGTGATTTACTATTTAAGGAACAGAGAAGAGGATAGTTTTCTGCATTTTACTTTTCTGCTGAAGCCAAGATGTGAAGAAAATACTATCTTTGTGAACACATTTCACACATAAAGGAGATGAAAAGCCTCTTAAGTTGGCCAATTAAAATGGTCAAAGTGGCATACTGTGCTCTGCTTATTTCAGATTAATTAAAACACAGCTGGAACATGGCATCAGGAAAAGGAAAAAAAAAATCACGTAAGTGATATAAAGGGTAATAATTACCTATCATAAGAAAATTAAGGAAATGTTTAGATCTGTGAATAGTGGAATGAGAAGTTTGGAACATTTTATCAGAAATCTTGATGAACTTAAAGACGTAAACTTTTACTGACATATTCAAAATTCCCATTGACTTCAATGGGAACTTCACATGGGCAAAGGATGCAAGCTAAGACATGAATTTACACACTTAGGGTAAACACAAGGGAGTGGGAATCCTCCTATCATTCTTTGCAAGGCAAAGCAGCCAGTGAGTCATAGTTCCCTTATTTGCAGTGAGCCTCCTCCCTATCGTTACGAGAGAAATCAAGTTACTGCAAAAGAAGGGTCTGGACATGGTTGCATTTCCCCCATCTCAGACCATGATCAGCTTGCACCAGTGAGGAAGGACAACACCTTGTCTATATCTGGTCCAATTAATTTGTGATATGTGGTGAAACAAGTGTAATATTTGATGAGTAATGTAACTTCTCATGACTCCTTTTTGTTCTACACCATTTTGCAGATTCATTATGTGATTACAAAGTTAAAGTTATGCACTCTAATATGCAATTTTAATCAACTGATATTAACTTTTATAAAACATGTGGTTAGCAAAGCCCTAACTGCATATATTATACTGCTTCTAAAGGCAGTATAAATTCACAATATCTTTTAATTCTTTCAGCTTTTGGATAGGATAAAATGCCATGCAAGGGGTTAAACTATTAATTCCTTTCAAATCAAGATTGCCACCCCCAAAAGTACTCAACGGCTGTTATCTTTGTTTTATTCTTTGAGGGATTAAATGGAAGATGTTCAAAACTGATCATACACAAATGATATGGTGGCATACAACAGGGGATTAAAATAACTTTTACCTTAGGGGAAAATTCCTGTCTTCCATATTCATACTATGCCACTTGCTATAAGCATCATTTTAGGATTCATAGACTAAAGGGGCTATAATTCTTTTGCACTCCCTAATCTTACTTTTAAACCCCTTGGCAATAAGTTTTATGTACTATGTATTAAACACTACACTTACTAATGGAGAGAAAAACATACCTACATATTCATGTTTGGTGGTTTGGTTTTTTTTATTACTGATGTGGAGGTTTTGTTTTATTTGCAGGTCTGCTGTCTACTTAAATTCTTCTTATGGTAGAAATCACTGTCTTTGCCATGTTTCAACTAAAGTTGACTTAGTCTCAGCAGTATTTTTTCACACAATTAACTTATTTATCAGTCCAGCTGAAAATATTTATGAGTTTGGGCTGCAACAAATTTGCTGATATCTACAAAACCTTTCCAAAAGATTATCTTAAATTTGTTTAAACAGAAAAAAATTAGTGTGGATGTTCAAAGTGACATAATTTTTTCATTAGTAGAAAGCTGCTAATTTATTAAATTTTATTAAAGACAAATCCCTCCCCCCGTCTTTTAATAGAATTTCCATGCTGAAAAAGAGTGAAGTTTTAACTGCAAAGAGTACATGTGAATAACAGAATTACTGGGTGTATATGTGTATATGTAAGATAAAAATAAACCATATTTGCTGAACATATTATAGTTGAATGAAGGTAAAGGTCTAATAAAAAAGGTATTAACAAATTATTTGTTCTGATTGTAGACTTGTTGGTTTTGATGCTACCCCAGTATAGAGCAGCTTGAAGTGCATTTTGCATGAGGCTCTGCAAGGTTCCCCCAAGGGAAGTGAGAGGCAGTCAAAGCTGCAAAGCGCAGCAGCTGCAGCTGGGCCAGCAGCAATGTCACCTGTGAAAGCTAAAGCCTCCCTGGAGCTGACAGCCTCAGCCAGGGACTTTGTGCTACTTGGCCAATGCTGAATAAACTGATGAAGGCCAAAAATGGAGTGGTAGCTATGCGTATTAATGTTTCCTGACACTTTCCATTATAAAATGCTGATTTTAGTACTTTTCATTTTGCCAGTTGGTAGACATTTGGGCTTGAATGTTCCTCACTGTCTGCTTGAAGGGTCTAAAAGTGTGTCAGAATGTTTTTTTTACCAATACAATTCAGTAATTTCTGAGAATGATGCAAGAAGTGTCTTGTTTCACTCATGATAATAATCAAAGAAGAAAAAGGGAAGGAGGAAGATGACAAGGGAAGAACTTACTTAAATAGTTAATATAATTTGGAGCTGCAGACTGATATTTGGCACCTGGGGATAACAACGTGGGGTGAAAACTGAAATATGGCTTTTTTGCCACCATAAATTATAAGGTTTTGGAGGAAAAAAATATAGGTTCAGCAGATTTATTGTCTTAAGCACAGAAATTTAGTCCGTGAAGGAGGAGAGGGGTTCCACTTATGTCTATGAAGCATTTTTTGGTTTATATGCAGGTCTGTGATATTTTAAAGCCAGTAGCACTAGAAGAGAAAATAAGCAGGGTCTGTCAAGCCCAGTAGCATGATTGCTGATTGCAGCCAGACAGGGGCAAAGAACAAAGCTGTGAGGAATGTAAGAAAGAGTATCAAAGGGATCAGACACTGGGAGACTGGGAGCCTGTAATATTAAAAGAGGGGAAAAGGTGGGATTTGTACTAGGGCACATGTCAGAGGAACTTAAGGAATAAGATTGTAAATTATATGATGGAGAAAATGGGGCTTAGATGAGAATCAAAGGCTTTGGGAGATAATATGATTTCCAACTAAAGTCTTTGAGGAATTGGCAGGAGAATATGTGACAACGAAAACACACTGTCTTGTTGAACTTGGAAGGGATCCCAGCACTCCTGAACTGCTCCATTACTATATTAGCTCAGTTTATCATCAGTCTGTATAACAATTCAGTATTTCCATTCATAGATACTGGTATTATTAATAAATGTGTCATAGACTTTTCCGGTGTCACATTGTAATTAGTCATGTTATAAATCCAAATATGGAAATACTTGAGTAAAAATTGCTTAAGGAACCTTATTTGTGTCATTGCTATGGGCACACCGTAAGTAAAAAAATATATATACTCACATAACAGAACTATGGTTTCCTTCAGGAAGAATACCTTGCTCAGTACCCAAGATGGGATGCTTCTGGTACAGAAACAAGGTTGTGCAGTGCAGGCAGTGCTGTGGCCTGGATCCTCCATTTGCATCAGGAATTGGAATATGTAGAGTGGCTGAAGCAAAGACTGCAGAGGAGCATGTAAAATATTTTTTTAATTATTAATTCAGTCAATGCCACCTTAGAGAATTTAGTAAACCTCTGTTAATCTTTCACAGGTGGCCACAAGCTATGTGTTTCCCAATTTGCCATTGCCTGACATGAGTCTGTGCTCTGCTCTGCAGAAATACTCAGTGGTAGCTGAAGGTAACAGAAAAAGATACCTGAATGTAGCATGAGCTGTACAATGCCAGTTTTCTGTAAAAAATGTGACTTCTTAAACAAGGACAACCAAAACCTTGCTCTTCAAAGGAAACTCTCAGTCCAACAGTCCTTTTCCTGTTTGCACTGGGCCTAGACAGGTTATTGGAGTAACATAATTTATAACTGTGAAGAACTCAGAAATCAAGTTTATAGTCCATAGGCTTTCTATAGCATTATTATCACAAAGAACATCTAATAAAAGGGCTGTGATATATCCAATTTTCTTCCTTCATCTTCTCCTAGAAGAGGAAAGACCTGAGGTGTTTTATTTTGAATTTTTAAACATGATTGGATGTTCATGTATGTGGTTATTTGCAACAGCAAGCTAGAGATTTTTTGTTATTCAGGATGTACACATGTCTTAGAATATGACTGTCCCAACTCCAAAGAAGTTTTTGTTCTCCACAGAGATCAGGTTCTATTTGAAGAAGTCATATTTCACATCTTCTCTGTATTTTCACCCAGAACTTGATGTTGCATTTTGTAGGTATGGTAAGTATGGTGTGGTCTGTAAAGTCCTGATCTACATTCTCCGCTTTCTCTTCTGTCTAGACTGCTTCTTACAGCCCACATGGAGATGTTTCTCACCCACATAAATCTGAGAGCTGCAGGGGGAAGGAGATTTAAGTTCATGCTGAAGAGAAATTTGACTTCAGTCTCCTGAAGAGATGCTTTGCGAGGGGCTGTAAGTGAGAGAGTCTCAAATGCCGCAGACATTTAGGCCACATTGCTAAATTTAACTGGAATAGATACAAGATGATTATTCTAGGACAAGGAAAATACTAAACTATGTTATAGGAATCTTAAAAAGAAAAAGAAAAAAGTGGAAAAAAAAAGAAAGGAAAAAAAAAAGAAATTCATACGTAGCAAAGATCAATGCCTAACTCTGAAGGCTTGTGCTAGAAAATTTAGATGATTTTGTCATTTAGAAAATATTATCTTCATAGATTGTTCAAAATAGATGTTCATAGATGTTCAGTTTTGACAAAGAGAAATTATAACAGCATCATGAGACTAAAAAGCATTGAAAATCTTTGAGTAACCAATTTAAATAACTCATTTTGATAAAGTATAGTTTTAATAGAGCTACAAGAAAAACAACTGCTAAGGTAAATGAGGGTGCAAACAGCAGATAAAGAAATACTGGAGAGTGAAAAAAATAGGAGAAAAACATTCAGTTCTAAACAAAACCATTGCCAATTAATTAACTGTGATCACTAGAAACAAAATCAGTTGACAAATAGTTTATAATAAATCTTTTGCAACTGAATTATTTGGTATCTCTACAAACACGTGAGATGTTTAAATTCCATCATGCAGACAACATGAGGAAACTCACAATATTGATGTACACTGTGTACAGAAGAAAACACAAGAGGTTCATAAGCTCTCAAGAGCAGGCAATTTTTTCACATAGAAATAACAAGTAAGTCTGTGAGAGTAAGGCTGCACTTTTCAAATGTGATAAAGATGTAAGCAGGAATGGCGCAGATTAATTGCTACTTTGATCTTTTCAGAAGATGGAAAAATATTACAAATATTGGAGGAGAAAGGGGAAAACAGTGAATGGGCTCCACTACGTAATTGCAAGGTCTTATTTGCATACAGAAAGACATCTGGAAATGCCACCAGAAGCTCTGTCACTAGAAGTCACTTTAACTTTGCAGATACTTATTGGAGAAGAAATGCTAAAAAGAAAATAATCTTTATACGGTCTTGGCTCAGTAACCAAATATTTATATGCCAGATACAACCATGCTGTGTTATTGCAGACTATGTTTATTTGACTTTGGTAAGTAGCAAGCAGATTGCAAAAAAGTTAGCTGTTGAAAATAAGCTTACAAAAAATTATCATGAGATAATTAGCTTTAAATTAAGTAGAGGAAAAACCACAAACTAGTCCTTAAACTTCTGATTCATCACACATACTTCAATAAACTAATTTTATTTAGAACTTAGTTTCTCATTCACAGATCAATACAGAAAAAACCTGAGAACTGAAAAACAAAGGAATTAACAACAAAACAAACAACACACAAATTCACAGAAAGCATGTGGAACTCCAGCAAAATAAGGAGAAAGTATAAATAAATAAATAAATAAATATTGAACTATAATAACCAAAACAGCAAGGAAAGCCTAAAGGAACTGCAAAGAGAACTGGTAGAAAAATTATGATTTAACATGTAGGATTTTTAGGATTTTTGAAGTTTATTACTTTTAGGATAAAGAAGAATTTTCTAAAGTCATGCTGAGGTAGATGTAAAGAAAAAAAAAACTGAACAAATTTTTACCTCTATAAGTAAAAAAGAACTGAGAGGAAGTGAGAACAGTGAACATGGGACAAGAATTAAGAAAGGTCCATATGTGGCCATATTCTGAAGTTCAATTTTCAGTGAACTTACAGGAAAGATATGGGATACAAATTAGCATTTGATATGGAGAAAAAGCTTTAAGTGCTTAAGTGCTCTCCAACAAGTGACATTTAGAACTAATCAACAATGCTCACAAATTTAATTTGGTATTGCATAATGGGTATAAGCAACTGTAGCTCCAGTAACTTACCTTATATATTGGTTTAAGATAGTGCAGCATCCATAGGAATTGCCAGAGACAACACTTGTCAGTCATAGTTTGAGCAACTTTTTCAAATGAAAGACTATTTGCTGAATATGTTTAAACAATATAGAGATATATGTAGATACAGAAGTAGATGTAGATATAGATGACACAGGTATAATGAAGAGTATTGCAGACTTTTCTGTGCATAGAAAACTTATCATGTGTAAGGTATTTTATGGATTGAATTATTTGTTTAGTATAGTGATCTAGTGCTCATTACAGATAAGTTCCAAATGTTGAAAGATGTTTCCTGAATTAAAAAAAAAAATTAAAAAGCATTAAGCTGGTGTGCAAACCATTGTGTAAATCAGCTCTGGTCAATTATATGATAATTTTTTATATATACATCTTTCTTTTTTAATTAGATAATACTTTCTGCAGCAAATTTGTCATTTAAAGCACATTTCTTTGCTATAGAAGATAAGACACATGTTTATAGATTCCTTAGAGCTCTAATGTAGCTAACTGAGCCTCATAAACAGGTCACTCATTTATGTAAACTGTAGCAGTAAGTTCCAAAGCACACTAGTAAAGCTAGATGCCCAGTTAATTTTAATGAGTATTAGGCTTCCAGCTCCCTTAGGCAGCTTTCAAAATGTCAGGCTATAATTACAAACAGCTTGGACCAAAGCCCATTGAATCTAATGGAAAGTCTCCCATTGATTTCAATGAGCTTTTGGATCATTGACTTTACACAAATATTTCTAATGGATTTGGATAATAAATACCACATACTTTAGAAATACTACGTTGCAAACAATATCTTCACTTTTTAGTGTATTGGACTATTTGTAAGACTATGGGAAGTCATATAGTTGCAGAAATGTAAACTTTGGTGGAAAAAAGAACAATGAAAAATAAATTCAAGTAAAGCAGTACTACTACAGAGCTGGTCAGGACTGTTTTACGGAATTGTTTCAGCTAAAAAAAGTAAATGAAAAAAGCAGAAACTTTAGCAAGAAAAGGCTGACTTTGAGGAATGTAACTGCTGTTAAGGAATGTTTTTTAAGGTTTTAAAGTGATCAGGGTAGTCCCTGTCAATATTTTCTAAGTAATAAATAGTGGCTTTGACTTCCTCTACTTGGAATTTTAACCTGATTATAGAAACAAGGGTAATTCAAAAGGAATTTTTTAAATTATTGAAAGAAAACATTTTTATCTGACCTGAAAGAAAGACTTTCCTGGGTTTTTTTATTGACCAGAATGTGCAAAGTCTCAACTTTGCACCATAGAGGAAAAGTTTCCCTGCATAGAGGAAAACTCTTCAAAAGTTTAGCTGTATCTGTCAGTTACTAAGCAGTACTTTCACAGTTTACAATTCTACCTTTTCATCTCTGTATATGCAGGTATCATTTTGTTGCAGACATACTAAAAGCCTTTAGGCATGAATTGTTGGCAAAGTCACCAACAATACAAACAAAGGTGATTATTCTGTGGAGCTCCTCGTGAGACAGCAATCCAAGCAGGTGGCTCAGCCCCAGGAACACAAAATGAGAACATGACACCAGGTTTATCACCATGCTATAGTAAAATTCTGGTAACCAAATGCTGAGTCTCAAAGAGGGAGTTCAGATGCAAGAGCAGAGAGGATCTGATGTACTTGTAGAATAGAGAAAGGAGCAAAAAAGCAGGAGATGGGGTGAAAACACTACAAGTGATAATTAAATAAAATTTATATTGAAGTAAACTGTAGTAGGTGAGCATTGAGTTTCTTCTGGTAACTGAAAAAGTGCTCAGCTGGAAACTGATATTAGGCAACAACAGTATTGTGCAGTGGGAAGCAATCTTCTTCTCTTTCCTTGAAACTGGTAATTCTGAGAGCAGATGATCAATAAGAAATGTAATGCCAACAAACTAAAAACTCTTCTAAAGCTCAGCCTTTTAGTAAATTCTACCTTATAATTAGCTTATGCAGACATACATACACACACACATATGAAATTGTATCAGTACAAAATTACTGTAATGGAGTAAGTTAAGCCATCAAACCTCAGAAGTTTAACCAGTGACTCCTTTAACATACCTATAATAGACCCTGAAAATATACCTCTACCCTAAACAAAATGAATACAGACCTAAGAAACTAAAATTCAGGACTGGAATCATATTAGGAAGAAAAGACAGATATAAAAAAATAAAGAAAATTAAATGGGGAGAAGAATTAATTAAGATTTAAAGTTGGTCTTCTGGTGTCGCTGAATCCCAATGTGGTCTTGATTGCTCACAATGAGAGAGAGTAAGCAAAGCCTAAGTATCAATGCGCTTATAACACAATGGAAAAGGAGATACTACAATCTTGCCATTGTAGTTTTCATTCACAAATGACGAAACTGAAAAAGATCAGATGAGTTGTTTCCTTTGACCTGTGCCTAATATTGTATCCTTTTTTGTTTGTTTTATAAATAAAGCATCTTAACTGGGACATTCAATAAATGTCATACATTCTGTGAAATCTGAGATCACAAGCTAATGAAAGTGTATTCCTAGATTTTGGTAGGTTTTATCTTGTTACTGTACTTGAGAAACAGAACCAAAAAAAAAAAGGAAATGGTATTTCTAACCTTAATGTTCAAAAAAATTTGAATTTGGTTCATTGGACAGACAAATGTTCTTTTAATGAACTGAAGAGATCATCTTTTGAAAGAGTGAGGAGTGGTTTTAAGTAGTGGATGCATAAGAAACTCCTTCTCTCAAACAAAACCAAGACAAAGCAAAAAAAAAAACCCAAAACAAAATAAAATAAAAAAAAAGACACTTAGCACTTAGTTCCTTCATATCAAGAAAGAATAAAGCAAACTAAACAAGAGGGACTTTGATCCATGTCACTGATAGTTTTTCAACTGTTTAGAGTGATCATCTTTTTTATTAAGCAGTCAGAAAATGATAAAGACATTTTTTGTTTGTGACTTCTTGAAATTACCTCAGTATAAACAGTGCATATTAATAAGGAATTCAATGCTAATGTTGAAGTAAAGGATGATTTTATGGAGGACAGCAGCTGGGAGATTTCATGGTCACTCAGTCATATACAATCTCATTGCAATCTTGGCATTTCCATACAGAGCAGCATTAGCGTTTTAATCTGGATCAGGCTTACAATTTTGAAGCAAAGCTCCTTAGTTCTCCCCATATATGTAACTTTTCTGTCCACTGTGGAGCAGTCTTGAAGTGCAGAAAAAGACAAAGTTGCATCAAAAACCTGTGCCCAGTAATGTGCACAATGAGTTCAAACAGCAAGTGGGTGTTCAGTCCTTGTGGCCAGAAAAGAGTGAGCCCAAAACACACCAAAACCCAGACAACTGGATGATTGGTTCTCAGCACCAGATATGTTGATATCCACAGAAGCTCCTGTTATGTCAATCTACTTGCTAGTGTAGGCATAACCTTAGAAATCCACGGGTACATCCATTAATCTGATTGGCAAAGAATACATACATATTGCTGCACTTTTCTGTGTAAACTTCAGTGAAATACTTTTCTTTCTTGGACAGAGATGCTGAAAAGGGTTTCCATTTTAAGGTTTTCTACAATGTCTTTGTAACAACTTCTCAGCAAGAAAAATAAAATAGCAACAAATTGTAACCTAATCTTAGAGGCTGCATTTCATTGTTCACTTGAAACAAAGCAATAGCAGATTAACTCTGCACATTTATCCAAGTCAGATCCAAATTCATTGAATTTTGAGTATTTATCCTATTTGATCATCTAAGTATTGTTCCTGTTGCTTGCCTTTACCACCTCTAAAACAAGAAAGTTTCTTGGTCTACACTTTGTATGTGTGCATGTGTGTACGAGTGAGAAAGAATGAGTAATCACTTAAAGACAGGGAAAATACCAAATCTTGATCTCAGATTTATTTTGCAGTATATTCTACTACTCAGTCAAGATTATTTTCCCAAAATACAGCAGAATTTGACCAAATAAAGTGTTGAAGGAAAATAAAATAAGCATGATGGATTCCAAAATTTTCCACCTATTCACAGTAAATCGTGACAGCTTCTTAGAGACTTCTTCTTCTAGACAGAAAATTATGTGTTCTCATAATTGCATCCTTGTCATAGACTGTCAATTTTGACATATTTTTGTTAAGAAAATCAAGACAGTATAAAATCAGATGTTCCAAACATCATAAAATGACATTGTTACAATTCTATGGAAAACCTGATTCAAAATTTATTAAAGATACTACTAATGAAAGAAGGATATATAAGTAAGTTATAAAATTTTTATTTACATAAAAATGTAACATCTGATTACTTTTAAAAGGTTGGGGTTTTTTCCCCCAAATAAATCATTGGTAGGAATTATTTTGGTTTTATGACAGATTAGAATGAAATTATATATGTAATGGAATTTTCTACAATGCAGAAATACCAGTTTCCTTCACGTACATATTTTAATTGCTATCCATTTAACAATGAATTGTTTTGAAATACTTTCAAAGAAATTTATTCCATAACACATTATTTTTTAAAGTTTCTGTATCAGCACATTAGTTCCAAATGAAACTGGCATCTGACCATCATGAGATCTAATAAATTTGTTTGTTCTAAACTTTTTCTGTTCATTTTGCTCATGGGCCTCAGAATTAGCTAGGGTATGCTACCTTTTTATACCACTTTTCATGGCACTATATTCCTTTCTACAAACTGGGAACTTACTGCACCCAGTTTAAAGAGGCCTGAAGTTTTTGGGTAAGAGTTGAATTGTTTTTTTCATTATATTGTCAGGTAACATAGTTTAATTGATTAATTATTATAATGCTTGTCCCCACATTTTCTAGCTAATGTGTTTCTTTAGCACGTAATTTTCTTCTTAGAGTTTAAGGGGTGGTTGGTTATCCTTCTGAAGCAAACTCTACGTACTGAGATTAATATTCTTAGGTGAATTATGAGATATTACTATTCCTCATTTTTTAAGTTTATAAGCTATTCCCAAGATATCAAAATCATACGTATGCTTTGTCTTACTAATGTCAAACCAACTGGAGTTTACTTTCTTTTTTCTTCTTACGAGGTCTTTGCCTCAGAAACTCAGTGTCTTTTGCCATCTACTAGTGCATATGAAAGGCTTTATTCTTCTTTAATGATTCATAAAAGACAGTTTAATGATGTGTAACTTAGAGAGGCAAAAGACCACAATGCATCTAGTTGTGTACTAGTATATTTAGTTGGTTTTAGTGTTCAGGATCACCAAGGACAAATGCTCTTAATATAAGTCAAATATCAGTAACAAAGGGAAGAAGAATTTTTATTTCTCATGCCATTTCTCTAGTGGAAACTTTATATCTGCTCATTAAGTTACAACAGGGAATTTATTCCAGTGGAGTATAAGACAAAACTCACACTGTAGTACAACTGAATATATCACCAGAACACCACCATTCATTGGACTTAACAAATTACTGAAATACTCTTCAAATGCAACATTTTGTTTAGAACTGTTTTTCACTCTAGTTTTACATCTTACCTAATTTGGCTGGTAACTATATCCATACAGTATTGTCATTATTTTTGAGAATACTGCCTTCTATTAATGTTTTCAGTATTAAATAGATTCCACAAAAATTGTGAAAAAAAAACCCAAACAACTTTCTTTAGTTCAAAATAATTGGAAGCTGAAAATCCAGCTCCAAGGCATGACATCTGTTAGCAACCTGGATTCTTCACCACTAAGTTTCAAAGACAGATAAAGGGGAGATCATTATAGTAACCCTCTGTGGTGACCATGATGGCAACAGATACAAGCCACATTTCAGGGCACTGTGCAAGTTTAGCTTAATAGTCCTATTAAATCAGCTGCTTCATATAGAGAAAATAATGAACTTTCACCGTGTAGTTTACAATTCTTCATATACCATGTGAGCTAAATGCTACTGAGGATTTGTGTTTCACATTTTGCAAAAGAAAACCTGGGCAAAGTAACCATTTTGTCCAGCCCATATTGAGAACCAAAAGGTGATAACCTGGGAATTCCTATCTTCCAGTCGTGCGACAATGGTGTGGCATAATTCTTAAGGGGATCACCTACATTTATCTCGTTTCATACATCTAGGTTAAGTACATCCAAATGACCTGGGATATATACAATTTTCTAGCATTGAAAATAAGGGGAATTTAGGCATGGCATTGATTTTTCATTAGAGGAATTTACTATATGGATTGTTAAAATGCAGCTCTGCCTCAAAGCCTTCATAAACATATCTTCTAAACATATGCTATTTAATAAAGCCAATTAATCTGGCTGTGGCTGTCCAAGAAGTTCTACTTCTTGTAAAATAGTCCTGCAGGCAAAAGTTACTGCCCTGGGAATAAAGCAAAGGAACAGAACATGCTCCTGTGCTCTGCTGCTTCTCATGTATCTTCTCAAATGGAAGGTAGGTTTGCAATTAAGGTACAGGCTTTTTTGTAGACATTGTTTTGTGTAGTGACATGAGGCAACCAGGTGGCACTAATTGCCAGGTAGTGGGCTTGACCTCGTGTTAAGCCCACCTGTGCCTGATTAGGGCAGGCCCCTACTGCGCATGAGCAGGATTAGGGGGCCAATAAAAGCTCACACCTGGGTTAGCCAGGGGGCTGGTTTAGCCACCTTTGGAGCAGTAGCACCGATTCAGGCTGGTCAGAGCACCACTCGTGAGATTCTACCGGGACACCTGGTTGGACCTTGGAGCACCGCATCCATAGAAGAGGTTTGTCTTGCTACATTTTTGAGATTGTATTCAGATGTGTCAGACACATGTTCCAATATGGTAATCCTCTGGAGCCTGGCAAGTGTTTGACAGTGACAAAACCTGGCATGGCCACTGCCTGACCTTGGGGTGATTTTTTGGAGTCAGAGACAGTTCATCAAAAACTTTATGTTCATTAATGCAATAATTTAGTGTCCTTCACTTGACTGGAGCCAAGCATCAAGTATCTATACAAGGTACTGAGGAATGAAGGGGACAATATTCAGTTCAGCAGAGGAGGATACAGTTCACACCATAGGCATCTGGGGAGCTCAGACTCCTCACTCTGCTTCAGGCAGATGTGGAGACCCCCAAGACAATGAGCTGAGGAGCACAACACCATCTGAGACCATTTGTGCACATGACCCAAAAGAAAAATGTAGATGCATTGGAATTTTAAGGATGTTACCCTAACTGCCAGTATTGTGCACCACCTTCTGAAAATTTACATTGTGAGGGCCAAAATTTTTATAAAACCTGTCTTTAGTCTTTATCAATGAGTGATGTCACTGATCAAAATGCAGAACAATAAAGCACCATTTTTAGTTGATGGGCTATGTCAACACTAATGTTAAACTCATCATTCTCAGCTCAATCTCAATTTCACTTCTCTTGTCATTTCAAAATCTGAAGTATGTTGGGACCCAGATTGTCATTCCCAATTTGATTTTAACTGTATTCACGTGCTTAGGATGAAGTATGCTGTAGAAGTTCACATGGAAAATTGCTTCTGGATAAAATTATTTCAGTCTGATGGCCTTCTCTGAACACACTAAGACAATTCCTTGAAAGAAGCACTCTCCCCTAGCTTAAACAGAGTGACAGAAATACTATAAAAATATATGTCAGGAAGAGACAAGTGCAGTAAACAGCTTAAAACGTATTGAGATTCTGAATATTCTGAATATTTTCAACTTCTCTACTGGAAGGCGTTAGGAGTAGGATTTCCAGAACAAAGTAAGTTAACATATCAAATTAATTGAGAGCTGTGGTTCACTGGGGTTCTTTTGAAACTCTCAGCTATATAAATCAGGCATTAATAACACCTGAGATAAAGTCATATATTATATTGATTACATTTTATTCACGATATAGACTTTGTGGATAAAAATAAAAAAATAATTAAAATTGGATAAAATTAAATGGATTTTCTTAGTTGAAGAAATCAGCTACTTAAAATGTCAAACTGATGTGCAAAACAGTTTGAAAGTAAACAGAAACAGTCTGATAGCTCTTGATTGTCTGTGAAAGATTCATCTGGGTTGTGCAAGGATCATGCACATTCTCTGGATGCAGAAATAATGGAGTGAGCTATAGGTAGCCCAAGGGTAAGCCTAGTCAGATTTTCATAAGTCACACACTCCTCTGCACAGACATACTATTTTTAATGTCATTTATATCCCAAGATTGATGCAGAGCCAAAGTATTTGCTCCTATTAACTTGACGTTCCTGAAATTTCTTTCTCTACACCTGGATTTTGGGTGCAATGTATTTGCATTAGTTCTAGAATACAAGTATGGCTTACATGGAAGACTGTCATGAGTCCTCTTGATTCCAAGCTCCTCCTGTGAAAATTCACCTGAAAATTTCAGACAGTGCTCTTCTCACCTCTGGTAGTATCCTTATTATCTAATGCATCCATAATCTGATTGATCCCAATCTGCCTTTATCTTCAGTAAGTAGCAACTTGTATGCATGAATATTTTCTCTAGAAAAGTATTTAAATATTAATTTCAATTATAATACTTTTATATAAGAATGTAAAATTTGTACTACTTAGTTTAGCATCCTTTTGCATGGTCACACTTCTTTTCCAGCATCCAGAAGATCATGCTAGGTATTTTATATGTTCCCATCATGTCTTTTTAGACTCCTTAAAACAGAGAGCTTTTAGCTGGGGAGCAAAAATAATGAAATAGCATAATATTTTCTGAACAGAAATGGGACAATATGGAAAATGGTGTAATTTGGTGAATTTTGGTGAATATGGAAAATGGTGAACACATTTTGTGTTCAAAGGGACTGTCATAAATTTTTTAAAAAGTGTATTAAGGGTTAGCAAACTTCTATCATACTGTCTCTTAATATAAATCTGGTATCACCTGTAAATCAAATTCCTGTAGATAAACAGACTAATTTAGTGATTTCAATGAAATTTCCTATGATAAACCCCAGAAATTTGAACAATTCAAATATTTGTAAGAGAAAGTTAATAAATAATGTAAGCTTCAATATCTCCACTGTTGATTGCAGCTATATGTCAGATCCAGTGTTAAAGAGAGGATAAAACTCTTGGAATACCCCATAGCCTGGAGCTTCCAGTCAATGATTGTTCCCAGCAGGCTGGAAGTCCAGGGTCAGCCTATACTCATTACAGTATAGTAAATCCTGAGTATGTTGATTTAAAAGAACTGTCTTATTTGGCACTCTCTTAGAGCTAATTTAAGATAAAAGACCAGATCTGCTCTCAATTACATAACTGTAAATCAGACGAGTCTCACAGCCCTGAGGTAATCTTACAACATGAGCCAACTAATGTCAAAATCCATGGATTTATTTTGTGATTTATCTGAGGAGCTTTTTTAAGGACGAGAAGAAATAAGTTTTCACAATAATACAGCATATATTCTCTGAAATGTAGTTGATTTCCACTTCCTTCATTAAGAAATCAGTGGTTAGAAGAATGCCTGTTGACATTAGAAGGCTCCAGTTCTGTATAAAAACATGTCTTCAGGTTTATTTTCTTTTTTACTTTGATGGGAATAATCCCATGAATGAATTACATGTTTAGGAGTCTTCCTGGGCTTCAGTTTTGGCCAAGGCTCATTAAAAGTCACTCGCTCTTTTTCACTGAAATAAAATGGATTTTGAATCAAGATCCACTTGTGGCAACAAGCATTGTATCCATCGAGCATAAGGTAAAGTTAGCATGTACTAAAATCACTTAAAAGTCAAATCTTCAAGTCACTTGGGCCACCTGCATTTTGAACTGGATATTAGGAAAAAGTTTTCACTGAGTGGGGGGTCAAGAATTGGAACAAGATCCCCAGGGAAATGGCCAAGGCCCCCAGTGTTCAGGAAGCATTTGGACAATGATTTTAGACATGTGGTTTAGCATTTAGGTTGACCTGAGTGGAGTCAGGATTTAGACTCAGTGTTCCATGTGGGTTCCTTCCAACTCAGAATATTATATGATTCTATGAACTGATTTCCAAAATATTAAAAGTAATACTATATTTCGTAAAGTTTAAGTCAGCTCTTTTGCAGATTTATATTATTAGCATTATTACTCTTGTTGATATTATTAATAACAATAATAAGAAAAAGTAGACTCTTATCTCTGGTATTGATAGTTGTTTTACAAGTCAGATAGCCAAAATCTTTGCCAGATTAATGTACATCTATTTTGAAGGTAGATACTCCAGAGCAGTGTGCCTGAGGTTTCAGAATACAGGAAGAAAGGTAGAATATTGGAGTAATCTTGGAGCACAATGTCATCTTACTCTGATGGAAACTAGCATTTTGATTGCGATGATTAATGCAACCATTCTTTTATACTGTGTTTTTGATACTGAGAAAGTGCCTTAGGCTTGGGAGATCTGACAATGAAGGGAAAGAAGATGCAAAATAACTGCTTAAGCACATGGAATACCATTTCATCCTTTCTTCCTCGTAGAATAAGTCAGAAACATACTAAAACCCTTCCACAGGACAAAATGAACACTGCATTTTTGTGTTGACAGCATAATACTTACTGCTATAAAGAACAGCACGAGCTTTTTGGTTTGCTTTGTTTTTTTTTTCCTATCTTCCATTTCAGAGTCAGAGAGAAACTGAACCAATTTTTGAGACAAATCCACTGAACAGAGGAAAATTTCAGACATACCAATCTTTGAAGTTCTTAGCCCTGGAATGTAGTTGTGTTTATTTTGTGAATGAAACATTTTGTTATCTAAAGTCCAATAGCCTGTTAACTACCATATCAAATATCATTGGTATTTATTGTTGACTTTTTCCTTCCTGACCTATTGGATGTGACTTTGTCATCACAAACATGCTATTGTGTGGCACCTGCTAAATAACTCCAGAGACCAGAGTCACTGCTCCATTTCCATCTGCTTTCCCACAAACACTGATTTTTGCAAAATGAACTCCAGACTCTAGAATATGTAGTGTACAGGGAATTTTCAGATGCCTGCACAGCTACTCTATTCACTTTGTCAGAATCAGTAAACCAATTAAAATTGCCTTGAAATAAAAATCATACAAGAACAGATGGGCACCATTCATATTGTTTTCCTACTTACAAAGAAGTGTAGGAAAGCACTTAGCCAGCAATGAAAACTACTATGTTAAAAGGCATTTGAATAATGGTTATGAAATAGGTTTTCATATTTGCATGAGCTGAAATTCACACACTTGACAATTTGCATTCAAAATGCAAGCCATTTTCAGGATGTATATGGCTTATGGATAATAAACACAAACACAGAGTGATCTGCAACTGGTATGATTTATAGTGGCAGCTTCTCATAGAAAATATCATCTGCCCACTGGGACTTTTGCCATTTTATTGCTAAAGTACTCTCATAGCATATAACTTCTGCAAAAAGAAATAGTATTTTCTCTGGGGGATGAATATGCTAAGACGTTCATTTATTTAATTTTGTTGGAAGTGTATGCATATATTTTGTCAATACAAAAGTAAGGTGCTTTTTTTTTTTTTTTTTTTTTTTTTTTTGGAGGTGTTATACTAGGTAACGTGTCATCTGCTGACACCTTCTACTTTTTCTCTCTTGACTGATTATTTACACCTAAGCCATTCTTACCTGAATGAACACTTTTTCTAGAATTTTTCACATCCTAGTTTTTGCTAGAATAATCTTAGAATGGAAATTGCATTTATTTTTGAAAGAGTGGTGAATTTCAATATCCAAGCTGCATTTAATGGAGAATTACTGCATTTACAAGATTTATGGAGGTTTTTTAAGGTATGATTGGCTGAAGATCACTTGACATTACAGGCATTTATGATTCCCATTTCACAGCCATGGAATACTAAAAGCAAGAAAACATTGATGTAATTCATCTGCTTGAAGATACTGAAACAATTACAAAGTGTTTATTTCTTATCTACTTTCTTTCTGTTTGTTACATATTTAATAGAACCATGTACTTTGTAATAGTTCTAGGTAATTTTGATCCCTGGACAGTTGTAACCCTGGATAAATTACAAATATTTTTGCTACTTATGAAGCTTAAAACCCTGCCTTCCTTTCATTTCCATTTGCACCTATTTCAGCCATGGCTTTATGGTGTAATATTGCAATGAGAAATCTGCAGATTAACCCTCATGCCTGTCAAGGAGGTTATTGACCTCAATGGTTCTACTTGCATAGGAACCTACCTACTGGGACATCATTATGAAACTAGTACCATAAACTGCCTGAATAGATGTCACAAACTAATTATTAACTAGTCATTAATGAGCTAATGACATTAATAGATGTGATTAACTAGTTCCATTAACAGCCTGGATAATTCCATGAGTCTCATTTTAGTATGAACTTCTGGTGCAATAATGATAACCTATGGGCCCTATAAATTATAACTATTTTATAAGTACCCATTAAGAGATTATGGCCTTAATCAAAGTGGAGGTCATTATCAGAGTCATAAAAATGACCTAAGATCATCCCTGTTAAAGAACTCTACTCCCTGCCCAGAAAACTTATACCTGTACCTAAGAAAATTAAACACTGAATAGAAAGTTATAAAGCCAGTAAAGTTGTCAGAAATATTGATAAGGAGAATGCACATCAACAACATAGAACTACAGTGTTCCAGAACTGGAAAAATATTACTTAATAAAGACACAAGATAAAATTAATTTGCAAAACAGGTCCAGCATTTTTTCTCAGTTACCATAAGCTCCAGAATTAAACCAGAAAACATTCTCATTATTTCTTCAAAGACCTGGTAAAATAAAACAATACTTTGTGACAAGAGTTATCAAAGGATTAGGGAAGCTTGTGATTTCTGTTCTTTGCTTGTTATATTGGTGAACTGGCACCTTTCTATAGTTTTGGTTTTTATATGTGATGCATTGCTAGATGTAAGAGAGGCAAGAGATGCTTGGTGAAGGAACAGGAAGTGTTTAAAAGAGCAAATCCCTGGTATGAAGAAACTGCAGTGCTGTTTGGATGAAAAAAAGTGGAACCAGAACTGAAAACATTCCTTAATTGTTTATTTATGCTACAAATGTTAATTGCCTTTTGCCTTACATGGACTGTACAATAGGACAGGTTAATTGTGCTGAGAAATGGCTGGCTCTGAAGGTGCAAGCTCAGAATAATTAAAACTCCTGCATCATATTAACAGAACTCTCCTGTCATTTTGGCTCCAAGGGTATGGATTTGCAGTTTATTTCCTTTCTTTTTCTGTCAACAGTACAGGATTTCTACCATAACTGAAGAAATCAAAGGACAGAGCTTTGGCTGACTACCGATATCATGTGAGACAGATTTTTCATGTGGATTTGAATGCTTTTTGGAGAATGAAAGGACTACATAAGTCTGAATGACTTACAGTGATCCTTTCAAAGCCTTATTTGCATCTGCCAGTACTAAACCAGACAGCAGGAGCCCTTAGTACTGCCAGGAAATAAAGGGGCCTCTAATTGCTTATATGTTGACTGCAAGCTTTTCAGAAACAAATCCATCACATAAAATATCTCCTAGGTCGCTGAGCAGTGCAATGGTCACATGCTTACATTTAAGAAGGGCACATGGAGAGAAAGATGAATGCTTAAACGGGTGGCTTGGCAGGAAAAAAATAATTTAAAATTGGAATCTAATTCCCACTGATCCTTATTCCCACCAAGGTGGCTTTACAGTACTGTAGCAGCAAAATAAAAAAGGATGAAGGAGGTGTAAATTACAGTTATAACTACACTATGGTAATACAGTAGTGTCAAAGCAATATAAAAGACCTTTATTGCAGGCAAGGATTTGAAGACTGCTGTTCTCTTATTTGTACCTGGGCAACCCTGAAACTCTCCATGGCAAAACAGATCTCAGGGAGACTGAAACTGGCCACTAACCAAGCAGCACTTTGCTAGTACTATTTGTTATAACTCACCTCCTGATTGCCCTAGAAAGTTTGTTCAAAGTCAATAAAAGCTGCATTGCATAAACTCTAATAAAATCTGTTACCCAAAAGTAGGATTGTCCCTGTTGTGAATGAGGAGCAGGTTTATTAAGTGAGAAAGCCATTTCAGCTGGGGAGACATGAAGAAACTTCAAGAGAAAATATTTGGGATTAAAAAACAAAAAAATGGGGTGGGGGACCCCCAACCATAAAGATTCTTTCTGGTTTTATGCTTTTAATCATGCTGCAGTCAGGGAGAAATTATATTTCACTCCTGTGTACCTTTTTTTCCCATACATGTGGATATCTCTGAGGTACAACTTAGCAGTTTACCACTCAGCCACTTCCAACTCATATTTACCAGCACAGATAAAGTTCTGTATCCCTGCCTAGAGCATATCTCTTACCCACTCATAGGTATAAGAAAGAAGTACTTTCAAGGCAAAATCCTCAGGAACAGAATTTAAATGAAAGACAAAGCATTTTGACACTTTTCAAGTAACAGTGAGGGATTTTCCTGATTATTTCATATCAATACTTATTTCTGAAAATGTGAAGTGAGTTTGAAATACTGGATTATATAAACATAAGATTAGTTACTACATGTCTTTCAAATACTGAAAATAAAAAGGCTAAATTATAAAGTAATAGATAACTTCAAAAATATGTAAATCCTAATTTTTAAAGTAATACCTAGACCTGACTCTCTGTTCACTGTCACAGAAACAAGCCAATACTTCAGAGTTTAGAGACCTGGATAGCAAGAATTTGATGACACTCCATTAGATTTACTACTTCCCTTGTATGAATGCAGTCACCTGTGGAAGAGAACTATGCAATTGCATCAAGAAGCTTAATATTTAAAATTTTGTCCCAGAGAATCTAAGTGAATAATCTCCATAGAAAGACCCTCATTTCTGCTGTCTCATAACTGTTCTATGGTTTTTCATGCTGGGCAACAGAGGGAAAAAGAGAAGAAATAAATTCTGTGATTTCTCAGAATTAATGGATACATTAACATTAACATTAATTAACACTTCACTGCTTGAACTGCAGTGCACCCCCACACAGGCTCCTGTGTCTCATTATTTCCATTATCTAGCATTCATTTAGGCTTCACATCATAGCATACAAACATTGAAATATTAATTTCTAAATGAAACCCAAAGGCAAGTTTTATATCAAACAGCATTAATTTTCATGTTGAAAGATTTCAGCAGCTTGTCTTATGCAAGGATATTAATATTAAATTTGTTATTTAATAAAGACTGATGAACAAATGGAGGGAAGTTTGTCAGTGAGGGTTTGTCAGTTTTGTTTCCTTCCCTCACAAGTTAATGACATCTGCTTCATAGACCATCCCTAATGATGCAAAGGATTTCTGGCATTGCACAAATTTCTGCTGGAGTCTCAGTTCAGCAGTATTAGGCAATCGCACAAGTGTGGCACATTAGAAAGATGAGCAAGACTTACTGAACTTAAATGCAAAGTTGGAAATTGGTTAAATAAAATAAAAGGATGCCTATGTGCAATTTTATTTTCTTTTCAGGGATGAGTCACACTTCAGGAAATGTTCCATATTTCAGAGGCAGCACGAAATACTCCCAATGGGAAAAACACAGAAGCAAAACACTCCATATCAGCTCAATGTGACAGACTATAACAGCTGCCAATGCCTATCCTGTTCCAATCACAATAGCCCTAAAATATGTATTTTAGATTAAAATCACTGAGTCATGAAAAAAAAACATTGGCTTATTTGATTTAGGTCTTTGACAAGATCAACGATACAAAGAGTATACTGGGGTAACTTTGCTTAAAAATAAAAAGAAGAAAACGTGTTTAGGTATTATATCCCAAAGTAAAATTTGCTATTACTGTGTATACATTGAAATTAACATCAATGGGGAAAAAAATGTTAACTGTTCACAAATAAATTTAATCCTAGACAGCTGAAATCTCACATGGATTTATTTCATTAACTATATCCAGTTTTGGCCATCACTGCATAAAGAACACTTGTGAGACTCCAGTGCTCTCAAATACAGACTAAAACTGTATCTCAAATATCTCTTGGGATAGATTGAAG
Organism: Heliangelus exortis; assembly: GCF_036169615.1. NCBI lineage: Eukaryota > Metazoa > Chordata > Aves > Apodiformes > Trochilidae > Heliangelus > Heliangelus exortis. Next base: position 23,109,434 of record NC_092425.1, on the reverse strand, counting down.
CCTTATTTTGGAGCTCATTTGATTGATCTTCAATGAAGCTAATATTCTGCCTGTGTGAACTATACATACATTGATTGCCGTTACTTTCCTCTGAGTAGGTAATATAAGAAGATATCATAGCAAGCCTTTGAATTGAGACTGTATCATAAAGCAAATGTTTCAGAAGTAATCATATTAGTTCAGCTATTCTTTCATGAGGGCCTAATAAACACCACATCTAGTGTTAGACTCATAAAAATGGATGGCAAGGTATTGCCAACACTCCAAGTGATATTACAAGTTGATATTTCATTCCTTAAAAGCTAAATTTCCCAGACACACGACTGCAGTTTCACCAGTGATAGGAGGAATTATTCACCAGCATTGGTACCTGGAATAGGACTCATTGCTACCATAATTTTTGTTTTTACATTGCTTCAAAATATGGACAGCATACTGCAATTTTTCCTGTAAGACTTTGCTTTATGCTGACTGTTTATTTTTATTTAAATTAACTAGGTTACTCTGATCATATAAACTGCTCCTATGATGCTTATTTTTAATGTTGTCTTAAAGGAGACCCAAAAGTTTCTCCTTGGAAAACTCAGAGGCCCTATAAATAAGAGGCAATATGACAGTTTCCTTCTGTAAGAGCCCATTTATTACCAAATCATAATATAAGCATAAACAGAACCTCTCATATGAAATGATAGAAATGTTGATGATTGTTTTCCCACCCTTAATTGTATTGCACACAGTCAATTCAATCCAGACGTTGTGTGATAGACTATTTCCAGACCCTTCCAGAATGAAGATGTTCAGGTAATTAAGAAGAAAATAGACTGATTTACCCACATTTATAGAACCATAAAATGGTTTAGGTTGAAAGAGACCTTAGAGATCATTTAGTTCCAACTCCCCTGCCGTTGGCAAGGACACATTCCAGTAGACCAGGTTGCTCAGTTTGAGCATTTCAGGCTGTTCTCATCCTAATGGAACCCCATACATTTTGTGAATGTGAGATAGCTATGGCACGTGAGCCTTAGATAGTGGCTATGTGCTAGAAGACTGGAAAGAGAGCAACACTTTAAACTCTTGGGTGGCAGAGATAATAACCAGACAAGTCTTATACAATGTACTACTATGGAGATAAAATGTCCCAGGATTGTTGCACAGCTCCTGAATAATAGGACATTTAGGTAAGCCGATACCTTGCATAAAGAAAAAAGAAAAAAAGGAAAAAAAGCAAGAAAGATAGATAGAAAGGAAGTTTAAAAATAGGAAATCATACTTCTTTTCCTTTCTTTATAAAAGGAAAGCTCCCCGATGCTGAGGTCATTCATTACACCAGGACAGCAGCAATTTGTTCAACTATAGCTCAGGTAGTGTCAGCAATTTCATTATAAACCCATTTCTAAGAGGTCTAAAGCCTGACTGTAATAATTTTTTGAGGGCTGAAACATTTCCTCAAAGGTCTCTCCGCAAGCATCAAAAAATATCTAGCCCTCCTGTTTTCCCCTTTCCTTTCTCTCCCCAACAACTTCAGGCTCTTGTGAGTAAGTAACTCACAGTGACTTTTTACATCCACAATATGTGTGACCACTGAGCTTTTGCTTCTAAAAATTCACAAGCACCTCAGTTGACTCTGGTAAAATCATATAGCTTCCTGAGGTTTATATACAAAATTATGCTTGCAAAAATTCCAGTATATTTTTGCTTTCCCTGGTATGCCATTGAATCTAAAAGATGGCAGAGGCTGGTAGTAATAAAGTGAAATCTGTCTTCCCACAGGTTAACATTTACAGTGCTTAGCCTTTTTATTTATTTATTTATTTTTCCTTTGACCATCTTTATAGACCTAGAATACTGTAGAATTCTGCACAACTTGAAAAGTTGACAAATATTGTTCCTAAACTTCCTTTATTCTCCCTTTTTTTATTTTACAGTTTTTATCTAAAATCTTCCCCAGACAAGTTTGCCATCTGAGTGCCACCTCACACATTTAAAGAAACATTGGGCACAGTTTTAAGATGCTCTCAGGTAACTGTGCAGTCCATGGGTATCAGCAGGTAACTTTTTTTCAGCTGAGGGAGGTTCATTCATATATTTTTTTTTCTATCACTTTGCTGAGAAGCATCCATAGTAGAGTATATAATTCCATAGAACACTTCAAAAATGTATCAGTGTAACAGCCTTCAAAATTTCTGTCAGCAGAGCAGCCCAGCAGATTATTGCTTTACCTTGTTCTAGTCCCCCTGAAAAACAAGTCCTGCATTGCAGTACTGCAAATAAAATTTTCCTGCAGTACACATTTTCCATTTCTTGTGAGTTCTTCCTCTCTTTTTGGCTTTATATACTTCCTTTTTATTTTCATACTTTTCTCAACTAATGGAAATGAAGATTGTGTGCGTTAGTAGGACACATAGTTTGGTGATGTTAGAAGTGTAGGTGTTGCTTTGTGGAACTTTAAAAATTTCTACTGCAATTCCTTTCAATAGAGTATGACTTCGACTTGTATAAGAGTTAAACAGAATTAAAATTAATTAGTTCCCAAGTAGCTCAGAAATTAGTGTGGGATTTTTAAGCCAGTGAGTAAAATGGCACAGAAATGTGGTCTATTTAAGCAGAGACATTCTAGCTAAAGTTATTTAAATTTTAGAACCACTCAGTATCACTTGGTGATACACTACAGAAGAACACTTTGTGCACTCTTTTATAGAAGTGTTAAGATTAAAATAAATTTAATCCATGCAAGCAGACCAGGAAGAAGTAATTGGCAACGTTTCATAGCATTGGACAGCCCAAAATAGACAAAACTGCAGATTATTTACCACAGGTTTTATACTTGAAATTAGTATAAAATGCATGTAATTTCTTCCTTCCTTTAAGAGCCACAAACCAGGAGCAGGTGGGATGATAAGGCCTGAAATACTGAGAGATACAGAGTTTACTGCAGCATCCCCTCAATATGCTGACCCCAAACCACATCTCCAATGAATTAGACTTCACTTTTTGTCCCAAATTCCCCGAGGCCCACATCTTTCAAAAATTAATTTGTTTCCTTGCTTTACAAACTGAATGTCTTCCAAAAGGTCATTAAAAAAACAATGTTTTGCCTCCTTCTGCAGCTCATAACAATCTTATTCTGGGCCTCAGAAGCGTAACAAAACTTGCAAGTAATTAAGTCCCCCTCCTTGTTTTTAATTGATGGCATTTTAAAAGTAAACTCCAGAGGCATGAACTGTGTCATTTGCTGATGCATTGAAGGGCTTGGCTAGTGTGCAGATTACCTCCACTACATTAAACTCCCTTAGCAGTGCCAAGTATAGCATTAGAAAATTCCAGTGAGGGATCAGATTGGGATTCCTGACTTGTCCTGTCTGGGAGCTGAAGGAGAAGTGCTTTTTTGTGTGTGCTTTTTTTCATAAAACACAGCTCCTATGAATCATTACAAAACCATGGCTGATGTCTTTCTGTGGGTTTTTTTCAGGTTCTTTTAGACAGGTACCTGCTTAATTGTAGAAAAGGAATATCCCAGTGCAGTTACCTGGCAAAGTGAATCCAAGTGCTTGTATGCGTTTCAGAGGTGAAATTCTGCATATTTCACTGAGTTTCACTTCCCTGCTGCACCATGTACCTGCTCTGCAGTCTCCATCCACGGAGGTGCTTTTCCCTGGGATTACTTGTTTTCAGAACCAGCCCTGGCATGAAACACAACTGAAGTGATTGCCTCTCACCTGCTTTGAGTGCTGAGAACTTACAAGGCCTTGAATGTCAGGTGATTTCAAAACAGTAGCTCAGAATCAGGTTAAATGCAAATTTTGGTGAACACGGTCTGGGACTGAAGCTTATGAGAGAACACAAAGGTGTCTGATTGCTTCTGCTCCGCGTACAAATATTGCTCTGTGTGCAGATGTTGGACTAGATCCACTGTATCGGTTATTTCTGTCAACAAGTCCCAGTAATAACTCTGTGTCTTGTTCCTCTAGGCTACTTCATATTTCCTCGTGGAAAAACTTTAACTCCTTTAGGTCATTTCTCCAGCTTTTGCTCAGAGTTCTATTTGCTTTAACAGATCCTCATGAAGCAAATGAAAACACCATTTTGGTTGTTGGGGTGTTGGCTTGGTTTTTTTACAAGAATAAGGCAGAAGTGAGACAAATGATTGCTGATCATTATGCTTAGGAGAGGCTGCAACTGTTGCCAAATTTTTGTCACATTAGAACATTTTATCACCCTGGAAAATTTTATCATGTCATCCATAGCACACTTTCCATTGCCATACAAGTGTAATCCCAGTCTACTGAATGCATGACAGTGACACTAGCTTGCTGAAGTACCTTTCAGATTACTCTTTTTCTTTTTTCTGTGACAGTCATCTCATTGTCTGATTTCAATAAAGGAAAAGATGTTTGTGTCTCAATGAAATCATGTAATTAATCTTTATAGGTAAAATAGTTATTTTACTGTCTGATTTTTATTTTAATGTTTTATTAAAAATCCAACATGTGCCCAAGCTAGAGAAGAAAACTGTGCATTCATCTTTTAACACAAGAAAAAGGGACTTCTGCTATTTTTAATCCAACATAATCTAATAGCAATCCAGAAAATGTGAGGGGTCAGTGGAAACCTACCATCTTAATTTGTACTAACCAACACACAAAATAAAATTGTAAAAATAGGAAAAAAAAAAAAAAAAAAAAAAAAAACGAGAGAGAGAAAAAAATAAAAGGAAGAAAAGGAAAAGGGCAGCCAGTATTAGATGATAAACAAGAAAATGTCTGACCTATTGTAACCATCTCCAGCTGTAAGTGAACAACAGCTTTGGCATTCCTCGAGCTATTTTTCTTTCTTGTTTCAGTTGTCTCTTCTTAGCCTGCCATTCTGTCAACACCTGTACTAATCAAACTCTAGACAAACAGAGCTCATTAATATGAAGTTGGACACAGCTGATCTAGGTAGCAACAGGTTGCAGAGAAGACTGGAAAATGGAGATTATTGTGCATCTTGAGGTGGACGTGGATCAAAAATTTCCTTCTTGTGTGAATAAAGCAATTATATTAATTTCTACAAACCTAAGCCTCAGGACATACACTGCTTTATTCAACATGGGGAAGCCCAGATTACTGTGGCTAACTTTGGGTGATGCAAAGAGCCAAGAGGAGTGCACAAGCTCAGAAAATATGACCAACCTGAACAATGCTATTTTTTTAAAGGATTAATTAGTCCAAGAAGAGTAAGAGTGTGGCAATATTTAAATACCTAAAAGGTCCCTGCTGATGAGCCACTTGCCCAGCTGTCTGTAATGGAGGGTCCTGCCATCAGTAGCCTCAAACTGGTACTCTAGGACAGTCTTTGGAGATCTCTTCAACAGAAAGGTGAAAGAAATTTTTTAACTTTGTGATCTGGGAGAACTGCAGAGTCAGTACTACTGAGTATGAAAAAGCCTCAGGAAGATTTCAGAAGACAGGAATCTGTCAGGGAACAGAGAAGAGCAGTTGCTCTCCCCAGGAAGATGAACTGAATGACCTCTTAGCTTCCTTTCCCTCCAGCCCTCCAGATCTCTGTCAGTGCTGTTATTCCTCTAGTCTTACATTGGTCACTATAAATGCATCTTCAAAATCCTGATTAAAGTGTAAGGTGCTCCAGGGTCATCACTAGGTGCTCAGCATGAGAGATCAAGCATTTTTTTTCCTGCTGCTTCACTAATGACATTCCTGACGGAGATCTTAGGTGGATGCTGGTCAGAGGGCCTTCTCTCCGTGACTTGGTACTTCCTACCTGTGGCAAAATCATCCCCATCTTTCTATGTCTTCTCTGGATCTGATCTTTCTCCTAGGAATGGAATGTGACATAATGATGAGTATTTTCTGATGAGTATTTTTCAGCAGAACCATTATATCAGCTTCAAATTTGGGTTCTTGTTTCTTGATACTGCTGATGTGCTCAAGCATGTAAGAAATCTGTCTCCTTTATAATATAATACTTACTGGCCATGTGGCAGTATTAATAAAATAATTGGAACATGTTCACTCCCAAAAATCAATTAAGCCTATGTATAATAAATCAAATCCAAACGTAACTAACTGACTGATAAATCAGAAATATAGTTTACCTGGACTGAATGACATTTCCCTCATATTAGCTTTAAGGAACCTTCTGAGCTACCAGAGACAGATATGTTGCCATATATATGTACACTGTCATTTGTATACATGTATGTTGCTTAATCTTGTGTTGCACTGTTATTTACCCTCTCTTGTTATTTTCTCTTCTGCAACAAATGACAATAGTCCCATTATCCTGTGTGGTAACAGTATCAAAAACCCCAAACCAATGAAAATAATGAATTAGTTCTTCATAAATCATCAGTTTGGTTTACCATATGCAGAAATTATTTTTAAAATACATTATTATCTCTATCTGCTTGTTGTTTCTGAGGCTTTTTGCCCTTGTTCATTGGACCAGTTTTTGAAGCTTTCTTAGTGATGGGGAAAGCATAAACTTACTCTTGTTAGTCTGAGATCTCTGCCTAATCACAATGCTGTAGGAGCAAGAACTTCAAAAGAAATATCCAAAAATACATTATAAACAGAACAGTTGGAACATTTCTAACTTTTTCTTTTTTTTTTTCTTTTTTTTTTTTCTGATAAAATAGTACAACAGAGAATTCCCCTAAACAAGGTCCTCTGTTGGCTTCATATTTTCTCCACATATTCAAGCCATATGAACCTCACTGTCATCTGTACTTATAAGTCCCTTTTATGTCTCTTGAGATGTGTGCACAAGGGCCTAGAGGCGAGTAAAGATTTATTTTGTGACCAGTATAATACTTCTTTTCTTTATCATGATGACATAAAGTGTTTTAAAGAGGGACTTGAGTTCTCAAAAAAAGGAAATAATCTATTTTTAACACTAACATTATTTGATACTTTCTCCGGTGGTTTGGGGAAGAGTGAAAAGAAATGTGTGGGACTTCCTGATAGTTTTCCCACCCAGAGATGGCTTCTTCTGAGTTGCTTTCTGAGATTTTTTTCTTCCTTTTGCTGTTTTGTGGTTTTTTTCTGTTTTCCAAAAACATAATTATTTAAAAAAAAAATAATCAAGTTTTACCCAAATATAGATGAGATGATACTTCTTTTTCTTATTATTTTCTTCAGATTATTTTAATATTTTTAAATGGATTAATCATTACTGTTTTCCAGCATTTTTCTCTCTGTCAGGCTATTTTATAAATCATATATCATAAGATATGTATATTGTATGGACACTATAGGCATTATGTTTTCTTTCTTGTTTTTCACTTTTATATATGGACTAGAAAAACATCTATGCCATAGTAACAAGTGACTATATTGGAATTTAGGATGTTTTTCCTAAGACTAAATGCTGTCTTTCTTCTCTTTTAGTTTGATTATACCTCTAGTTTATAGCAGAATAAGTAATCTCTCTGGATTAAATAATTAATCACTGTAAGTTTAAACTTATAGAATATTTGAAGACATTGAGATGAAAGATTTTTTAATTAATCCTTATTTTCTTTTATTTTACATTTAGATTGACAGAAGCTATTACATCCAGTTCTGGAAAATTAGAATTAATTACAGTTTTGTCTCTGGTGAAGTTAATATTTTCAGTTTCCCAGGTTTACCTAAGCAGTTCAAACTGTGTTTTCCATTCTATTTCTAAATGTGTAACTGCTGCAAAACGATGCAACACATCCCTTTTCTGGCTTTCTCAAGGGAGTTTAGAACCCATGACAACCTGATGACTCCAGAGCTGCTTTCTCAAAGAGAGATGACAAATTGTGTTAATTATAACAAATGTCAGTTGTTGAAATGATTTATTGCAAGAGCAATGATTGGTTGGATATACAACGTAGAGTGGAGGCCATGCAAGACTCTTTCATATGAATGTAAGCACACTCCAGCCACACTCCCAGGAACAAAGTTAGCTATCCTACATTTGTAGACCAATTGAAATGCTAATTAATACACTGCTAGTGTAAGCATCATGTCTACTTAGGTAAAGTAAATAGGAATCAGAGAAACATGTTATTGTGATTATAAATTTTAAGGAAATTTTCAAGTTTAAATCCATATGCTTACTGCCCTTCATTCCAGCGCAAGCAATAGACATTTAGCATGTTGTGTCTGTATTTATATGCTATATGCAAAAAAAATGGTTTAAAAAAATCAGTAAGCATGTATTTGATTCCTGTTGTTTGGGGTTTTTTTAAGCTGAGGAAGCCTTTTCAAAGGGCAAACAACTTGCCTGGCAGGCTTTTAGACCGTGTTCATAAGTTATTAATTGCCTTTTACTTGGAAAAGAGGAAAAGTTACTTGAAGTGTGTTTGAAGCTATTGACTTGTCTTTACTGTTGTTTGAGATTAATCTTATTTTCTAGAAGACAAAACATGATAAAATTACATTCAGAAGGCAAAAGAAAGAACTTCAATGCCATTTGGTTTGGTTTTTGTGGGGGGTTGGTTGGTTGTTTTGTTCTGTTTTGGCTTTTTCTATTGATTTCTATGGCCTTGCTGCTGAAGAAATACAGAACTAAAGTACTGTCAAAACATATCAGCTGTTCAGAGTTCTGGAACATTTGTAACAACATCATTCCTAAATCACTGTAGCTACCTTTTATTCCTAGTTTCTCAGAGCTGCTGCAAGTTATTAGGGAATGTAAAAGGAAGATACAGAATAAAGATGTAAGCAGATGCAAATGTGCATAACTGACTGAAATTGTTTCTCAGAAACAATGAGAATTCTTTCATTCAGTTTATTCAGAATGCCTTGCAGAAAGTGAAGGACAAATGGCCAGTTGCAGCCAGATGGATATTAGTGCCCCATGTGATTTAGGGGCATGGCAACCAGAAGAAGTAAATGTTACCATTTACTTGAACTTCCAGTTACCAACATTGCATTATGAAGCCCAAGCTGTGAGATCTCTCCTATTATTTTACCTGCCATCTAGGTGTAATTCACCATACCTAGTACCTATCTAAACATCAGGATCCAGGACACATGTGATGCTGTAACGTATCCATGTTTTTCTCAAGAAAGGCATGGATTTTCTCCAGGTCTTGCAACAAATATGCAACATGTCAGTAGCTTTAAAATGACACTAGGTTCCTCTGGTTTTGATACCTGAATGTCTCCTGTAATTTCCAAGCACCACAGAGTTTTTCAGTTGGATTCATGGTAGTTTTGCTACACCTGAATCATGTTTTCTGTCTCCATCTTTGCTGATCTCTATGAACAGCATTTTACAAGGAGGTCAGCTGGGACTTCATTAGAGTGAAAGCTACTAAGTGTGTAAGACCTTCACCAGCAGGGTATACTGCTTCTGGATAGAAGTTTCAACCCTGCAGTCGGCAACACAAAACTACAATTTTTCTGAACTATTCTAAGAGCTCAAAAGGAGAGAAACATGGTTAATAAACTAACAATTTCATTCACAGACTTCAATAAACTGAAGCTGATTACTCTCTCTGCTTATACAAATGAAAAAGTACAGTTTGAATGGCTTTGGCTGACATTAAATGTTACTGCTCCCCCTTTCTTAATCTTCCAGAAGTCTCTTCAAACGCATTTTTGGGAGAGGAATTTAAGAAAGAAAAGCATAACTAAGAGAAATCTATCTCATCTACAGGTTGAGAGGCAAAAATTTTGTTTCAATCTTCTCAGTTGGGTCCTCTTCTCTGAGGATATTGGAGTAGACAAAGAGGGGAGGACAGAAGCCTTTGGCTTATTAGGTAGATTACTTACAGATAGTATTAATATTCTGCTGAAAATAGCTTAAGCAAAGAAATTTTTAACCTTAAATTAACCTTTTATTAAGTATTTAATAAATACTGTTGGGAATGAAAAATTATCCTCATTTTCTTAGGGTCTAAAAAAATCTGGGGACACGACCTAGTTTTTCTTCTTTTTATTTTTATTTTTCTTCTTCTTCCTCCTCTTCTTCTTCTTCCTCTTCTTTCTACAGGCTTGAGTTGACTCAGGCTAGACACTAGATGCCCACCCAGGTTGCTCTATCACTCTGGTCTTCACCTGCACAGGGAAGAGAAAATATAACAAAGGGACAGGGAAAGATTAGTCAGCAATTACTGTTATAGTCAAAACAGACTAAATTTGGGGAAAATTTATTTAATATTTTGCTAATCAAACCAAAGTAGGGTAATGCAAAAATAAATTTAAAAATTTTCAAACACTTTCATTACACCCCTCCCTTCTTCCTGGCCTTAGCTTAGGTCTGGATTTCTCTACCTCCTTCTCCCACAAACAGCATAGTGATCACTTGCTCACAAGTTCTCTTTGCTACTCCTTCCTCCTCATGTGGAGGAATCCTCACACTCTTACCCTGATCCAGAATGGGTCCCCCAGGGGACAAGTCCTGCCAGCAAACATCCTCCAGTGTGTGCTCCTATCTCCACCAGCCCACTGGTCCTGTCAGTGGGATGCTCCAGTGCAGGTTTCCCATGAGCTCACAGACTCCTTCAGGCATCCAGCTGCTCCAGCATGGCTGCAGGTGGGCATCTGCTCCACCATGGATCTCCATGGGCTGGAGGGGGAAGCCTGCCTCACCATGGTCTTCACTAGAGGCTGCAGAGGGATCTCTGCTTCAGCACCTGGAGCTCTTCTTCCCCCTCCTTCTTCACTGACCTTGTTGTCTGCAGAGGTGTCTCTCACTCTCTTCTGACTGCTGCTGGTGTTGCAAAGGTTTTGGTTTTGCATTCTTAATTACATTATCCCAAAAACACTACCACTGTCATTGATGGACTCAGCCTTGGCCAGCAGCTAGTCCATTTTGGAGCTGACAGACATTGGCTCTGTTGGACACAGGGGAAGCTTCTAGCAGCTTCTCACAGAAGCCACCCATGTAGCCCACCCTGTAAAAATACATCTCCGGTGCCAGGAATACTTAGAATAAGGAAGCAGCAAAAATTGACTCCACAACATCCAAATTCCCAGTTGACCTTTATGTTCCAAAAAGGCTTCAAATGACCACCAGCATTTCAAAAGCCTGACCTTCAGAGCTGAGATAATTTATTTCTTTTTAGGATGGTAACTCACGCTAATTAAAATAAACTGTTTCTAATTATTTGAAACCTGGCATTTATTGAGTGAATTCTAAATGCCTGCAAAGAACAGAGGAATCAGAGCCAGGTAAATATTTTTGTTTCACAAGTGTCTGATTTAAATTCCTGGGTATGCATTACTCACATTCATAGTTATGAATAAAGGTGTCATAAATTCAACAGTAAGTGACTATGCCCACTACAAAGGACTATCAGTTATGTAAACATGCTTTAGTAAGGTTCATCTTGAGCCACTTTTGGCTATTTATTTGACTTTGAGAAAGGATGGCTACCACCACATACAGGAGTCACAATAAATGGATGGAGCTGATGCTTTCCTTCGACCATTTGAAGCTCAGTTTGATATTTCAAACTGAAGAGCAGATTTTGTGGTTTGCCAGAAAAGTCAGTTTAAGTCCACTTGATCCAAGTAATATCTAATAAGTGCTCTATCATGGAATTAAGATTCATAAAGCCTATCCCCTAACATCAACACTGTTCAGGATGGGGTCTGGAGAGTGAACTATTTGTTCAGAAAACAATAGCTAACCATTATTTGCCTTCAGCATATCATTATGACAACAAAAGGATGTGCGCTCTTTCCAGTCTTACAGCTCATTTTTTTTCAGACTATGAAATGGTATTTTAGGGAAAGAAGGTGTCTTCCTCAGGGCTATTATTTTTCTCAAAAAACATCGAGACAGGAATTGACCAGCAACATGCTTGTTAACTTGCTCACTTTCAAAACCAGAAAAACTGGCAAGAAATGCTTAGCAACCAAAGTCATATACCATCAGATTCTGTCTCATGAAAATATATATCACAACCACAGTCTTGAGACTTTTCCTCCCAGTGTTTTTTCATGTTTTTTCAGCACTCCAAGACTGTGATCCCAGATGAGTCTAGATATATACCTTATATTATTACAGTGACCCAGGTGACAAATTGTTTTGTGATGCACTGTTAATGCAAAACACCTTACAGTGACACTCAGCCCCTCTTTATCTGTTTTTCTTACTACCTTTACTCCTAGCTGACCCGGTGAGTTACAAACATCAAACTGTGTCAACCTTCCAATAATTAAGATTGACAGGGCTAAGCAAGCACAATAAAAAGCAAAGCTTGGCTTCAAAAGGGCAGTCTGAATTTCCTTTTCTAAAGTGAAGAGTTAAAGAAAAGCATTTACCTGCTTGTGACACAGTTCCCTCTCTGGGTCTCTTCTGAGGTGTTCACAAGTGGCTAAATCCATGATGACATTTAAAGTTCTCTTTGAACTTGGAAGCAAGTCTGTAAATGCCATTTCTCTGCAGCAGTGCCTACTTTTATAACCTGTCAGAAGTCTGCACCATCCCCGGAGAGTACAGAGGCTGTCAGACTGACCCTGCATGCAGTAACCTCCCAACTGCGTTGCATGTTTGAGAATATCCCAAGCCTCAAGCGTAGGCTGCTGCCCAGTGGCTCTTCCAAGTTCCCAGTGGCCCCAAGTTCTCTTTTGCCTTCTTCCTCCATGCTGCCCCTGCACTTTGGTAGAGGGGGAGGCAGAGAACATGCAACTAAAGTCCAAGAGGGGCCTTAGTTCCCACAGTACAGGAGAATATTGCTATAACGTAGTGCCTTGACTGAAAAATAAGATGTGCTTTTAAGTGAGTTTCAGGTTACAGTGTAGTAGGCAGGGAAAAGGTCACTCATGAGTTGATATCAGGATCAGCCCTGGAATGTTAAATTTGATCTCAATCTATTTCCTAAGAAAATGATGGGTTTGTTGATATAACTCATGAATTAGCAGAAGCCTGTTCTTTTTAAAGAATAGCAGAATTGAGGTTGAGGTTCTGATGGAGTCACTGTGCTCTGATGTTACAAGAGGCACTTCATCTCAGTTTGTTACAGAGGTTTGAGAAAAGGATATAATAATGATCTACTTCATTCACTTCAAGTGAAGCTGAGTTCATGCTAGTACTTAGTCTGCTCAGTATGTAGCTTACGAGTTACTTCATTTTGCTCTTCTTCCAAGTGCTTCCTTTTCCAAGAATGTGCTGCAAGAGCACTCTTTTGGCCTAGGTCAATTCAGCTCTTTCAGTTTGTTTTCTTAAAGAGCCACTAAGAACTGTTTCTTTTACAAGTTAGATAAGCATAAATGACAAAGAGAAACTAAAGAAATCCTTCAATAGAGAATTATCTACAGTGTTTTAAGCTGTTACTACAAATAGATTCAATTTCAGTCATCTTGTTAATTAATGTCCATTCAGAAAGAGCTACACTGCTTCATGGCAGTAGTCTAGTAATCCTTCTGTGAACAAGGACCCCCCTCAAATAGTAATGGAAGATTGCCTGAATACTGATACCAGCATCCTGCCTCTTATTTTAAACAGTAAAATCAAGTGAAACACTACAAACAATGCACAATGTTTCTCTAAGCACATACTAGATAAAGAAATAATCCAAAACATAAAGGAAAGTTTCTTACACTCATAATAAGGTTTTACAGTTTAACCATGTGTACCATAAGGAATTTATTACAACATGGAATGAATATATATTTACTTCAGACACAAATTTATAAAGGAGATAAACATGGACAGAGCAAAATTTTATTATTCCAATATGCAACTGATCATGAGGTGAGGTCTGTCATAAAACAAATGCAAATCCAGTGCCCCAAATCAGGTTCCACTGGAGAAATAAAATGTCACTAATATCTCATCCTGAATAGGCTGTAAATCTTTCATCTGATACCACTGAGGTGTTCTTCTTTCTGGTTAATAGCACTTAGACATATTAAAAAACAAATAAACAAAAAAACCCCAGAGAATCAACTTCTACTTTTTTTTTTTTCTGGCAAGTCCAAGTGGTTTGTTTGTTGGTTTGGGTTTTTTTGTTTGTTTGTTTGCTTTTTTTTTGTTTGGTTTTTTTTTTTGGTTGGTTGGTTTTTTTTAGGAGTGGAAATGATGGACTCTAAGTGAAATGAGAGCCCATTGAAGTGGACTAATCCACCTGGTGATCAACACAGGCTTTCTGGAGTCTGTTGCCAGTGTGGCAAATCGTACAGTCTGTTGAAAGTAAAAGACTTATATTAGGAATAGTAGGAAAATGAGAATCTAAAGATTCAGCCAGCAAGTCAATAAATAACTATCAGATGACCTTACGCTGGGGTGTAAGAGGTTGCATGATTTCAAACAAATCCTTGGGTCTCTTTTCAGTATCTCCCTTGTCTGTTGTCCTTGTCTGTTTGTTGTTCTTCCTTCGGCATCTAGGGTTTGATTTAAAAAGTACTGCAAAAATACCAGATCAAAAGAGCCATTTGCAGAATAAGCATTTTAAATTCTTGAAGCATTCACAGTAAGACTATGCCTTTAGCTTAATAGTTAAAGAAACTGGAGTCCATGTAGTGAGGCCTGAGTCCAGTTGCTATTTTTGCACTTACAAAATGCAGCCTGAGAGCTCCCTTGGGGTCGTTTTCTACTATTACCTCAGAAAGAGGAGAGACAGCACAGGAAATTTGTGATCCTCCTTTAGCCCTTCTGTCCTAGTCAGCCAAAAATCTGGCTGCAGGTGTAAGGAGTACCCTGGTCTGTAAAGGTGAGGTAGGAGCATCAGTCCTGAGAGCCACTAAGGGGGTTTTGGACATCTGTGGGAAACCTCAGTTTGTTGTCATCAGTTTGAATCAGCACCAGTGAAACCCTCAGTCTTTTAGATTTTTCCGTAATTCTGTTGTAATACTAAAATCCTCTTATTAATGGGTTTGTAAATGTAACATTTAGTAAATGACACATGCAGAAGAACTTGGAGCATTCAGTTAAATATAGAAAAATCAATGTTCCAGTGTTTGAAACATAGTAATGGTTTGTTTTTTAAAAAAATGCTAATATATTTTTATGGAATAAAAGATACTGCCATATTTTCCACCTTTCACAGAGTTCCAAATATAGAAACTCTGTAATTATAAATCCATGCTTTAAGCTATTGAGTAGTGTATAAATAAATTCTGTTTTTAAAAAACATATATTTTAAGTGGCACTTTAAATCTACGTGGCTAAAACGAACCACAAACTCCTACTATTTTCTCTGGATCGAAGAATGTTTTCCAGCAAGTGCACTAGCAGCGAAATAAGTAGTTTCTTAAAACAGGCACATGGAAGGACCACACAATCCTCATTCTTAAAATAAGAAGGTACCCTATATGTATGCATGACTCCAAAAGCAGCCACTTTTTAAACATCTTTCTACATTAGTATTGTACAGTTTCAGAGTCTGCAGTGAGTCAAACTACTGTTCTTCAGAAGACTATATTGCTTTCTGATAATTCCTTAAGAATTTGTTAATAAAGACATGTACTTTATATATATTAATACTGATGCTGTCTAATTATGAGCGTTCTGAATAAAATTTCATGTCATTATTGGGGCTGATTCCTTTTTAGCAGACATGGGAGTTGAAAATTTATGATGTTCACAGACCTGAAAATGACACAGGGTTTTCAAATTAGTTGTGGTCAATTGACACATCTTAGGAGGCGACTTGCTTTTTTCAGTACTCAGGTGTCTTACAACAAACAATGAACAAATGCAAGCAGTATCTAGAACATTTATCATTATAAAACAGTCCTGAGACAGCTTTTCCAAAGGTATGCTTTTATTAAAGGAAAGCCAATGCAACAATCAGAAGTAAAATCATCAGATGATGAAGTAGAAGCAGAGACTTGAAGATACATGCTTATTATTTATTAAAATATAATTTGTAAGGTCATTTTGTGAAAAATAGAATATTAGATACTTCAAGAAGGTTATCTAGTCAGTAATTCTTATTTTCTCTGATAATAAGTACTATTGCTCTTTCTCAAAAAATGTGCTTTCACTTCTTTTCAAAAAAAAAAAACCCACCATGATGGCTTAGTTCCAAAGAACCATTTTAGGCCTCCATCTGTCAAAGATATTCCTTCTATACTTCTAGAGTTAGGGGGATTTGGGGTTTTCTTGTGAAAAGTTCTTATGTGAGTTTTCATGCTCTTTGTTTAACTACAAATGAAATCTCCAATGTTCTATTGTTGTCCAAATGTTCTATTGGACACATTTCAGAAGGGCAAAATCTGTGTAAAATTCACATTATTGATCTCCATTATAAAAGTAACAAGCATCTGTAATAGGGAAGATTTATATCATCTGTTCCATTTCCATTCCTATTGTAAGATTACTTACAACAAGTCAGGGAAGGATGGGATATTGAGGAAAATGGCAGAAGTGCTCACCAAGACTCTTTCCATCAGTTAGAAGCAGTCCAGGCTAACCAGTGGGGTTCCAGTAGACTGGAGGTTGCAAAATGTTACTCCCATCTAAAAGAACAGCTGGAAGGAGGATACAGGGAACTATGGGTCTGTTAGTCTGACCTTGGTGCTTAGGAAGGTTACAGAGCAAATCACTTTGACTATCACCATGCAGTACATGCAGGACAACCAGGAGATCAGGCCCAGTTGGGTTCATGAAAAGCAGGTCTTGCTTCATGAACCTAATCTTCTATACCAAGGTGACCTGCTTAGTGGGTGAGGGAAAGGCTGAGGATGTTTTCTACCTGGACCTTAGTAAAGCCTTTGACACTGTCTCCCACAGTGTTCTCCTGGAGAAAATAGCTCAGTATGGCTTAGACCAGTGTACTCTTTACTGGGTAAAAAATGGGCAGGATGGCCAGGCCCAAAGAGTCGTGATGAATGGAGTGAAATCCAGCTGGCATCTGGACACAAACGGTGTTCCCCAGAACTCACTCTTGGGACCAGTTCTGTTTAATATATTTATCAATAATCTATACGAGAGGTTAGAGTACACCCTCAGGAAGTTTGCAGACAACACTAAGCTGCAAGGGAGTGTTGGTCTGCAGAGGGACCTGGATGCGCTGGATGGGAGAGCTCAGAACAGTTGGATAAAATCCAACAAGGCCACATGTTGGGTCCTGCACTTGGGTCACAACAACCCCAGGCAAAGCTAGAGGCCTGGGGAAGAGTGTCTGGAAAGCTGCTCATAGGAAAAGGACCTAGGGCTGTTGATTTACAGTCAGCTGATTATAAGTGTGCCCAAGTGGCCAAGAAGGCCAACAGCATCCTAGCCCGTGTCAGAAATAGTGTGACTGGAAGGATTAGGGTATTGTCCCCCTGTAATTCACACCAGTAAGGCTGCACCTCAAATAACAAGTTCAATTTGTGTCCCTCGCTACAAGAAAGGTAGTGAGATGCTAGAGTTAATCCAGAAAAAAAGCAACAAAGCTGTTGAAGGGTCTGGAGAACAAGTCTTATGAGGAAAGAACAAGGGTTGTTTAGTCTGAAGAAAAGAAAGATGACAGGAGACTTTATCAATTTCTACAACTGCCTGAAAGGAGAAATGTGGGGGTTGGTCTCTTCTCCCAAGTAACAAATGATATAAGAGGAAATGGCCTCGTACTGCACTAGGGGAGGTTTAGATTGGATATTAGAAGAAACTTCTTCACTGAAAGGGTTTTCAGGCACTGGAACAGGTGCCCAGGCAGCCCAAGCTGTTCAAGAGGTGTTTAAAATACATGATGATCTGTTGTCTAGGGATATAGTTTAGCTCTGGAATCAGTAGACTCAGGTTAATGGTCAGACTTGTTGAACATAAAGATCTTTTCCAACAAGACTGACTATGTGAAATCTGCCAGAATATCTCACTAATACTGAGATGGTGCCTTAGACAGTAACACAGTAAAGCTTTGTCTTTTTCATCCTTTAGCAGAATTCAGTTGAAACTGGACTTAAAACGCAAACAGTATGTAAGTTGCATGCATATATGTGTATAAATATATAAGATTATATATATATAAATCTTATTTGTTTAGAAATATGTCCAGCACGGGAAACTAAGGAAAACTTTAGCAAATTCTAAAATGAAATTTTCAAGTGCTATCTCTGGGTCTTCAAGTGTTTTCAAATGTCAGTAACCTGCTCTTGTGCTAAAGTCACCAAGAAAAATAAAACAGTCTAGCCTGAAATATATTTTGATCCAACTAAAATTTAACATCTCAGTTGTACATACAAAAAAAAATCATACATGTCTGTATATTTAATCCAATGGCAGACTGTAAGAGATACATTAATCCTTGTATTTTCTGTAATTATGTAAGTGCTGTATTTTTTTAAAAAAGAAAATAATTCCTTTGGATATATGTTAAATAAAAGTATCAACAATCTTTCTTCAAATAAGACTTGTATATTTGTAAAACTTATTTTTTCTCTGAACAGGCCTCTTCTCACATACAATTTTAATTGGAAACAAAAAATGTAAAGTTTAAATTATGTAATCTACTTTTAAATCATTTATTATAAATCTGATTTTGAACTGACTAGAAAATAATTTCTTCATGACTGCTCTCATATAATTGCTTTCCTTTATTTGTAATATAATATACATAGCATGATAGCGGAAAGGAAAAACTGTGAGAGCCTATTTGTAGCTCTTATTACTCTTTAGGGGTAGATGAAGTCACACAGGTCTTTTGCCTAGTCATAACAAATACAAAATTTGAAGTAATTCAGCAGAACAGCCCTGCGTTTATCTTTTTTTACTTAAATCATCAGATTTTTACTGCACAAACAGCAAATCCCAAACACAATTATCGTACATATTGTGCCCCGAAATTAAGCAATTATTTTCTAGAATACTACTCATAACAGCCACTTCTACAGGCCTTTTTCTCAGCTGTGTAGTGTTAAAACCAGAAATATCAACACTGACAGGTTTTGTAAGTGGTGAATATTGCAAATAAGATATGGTGCTTAAATTCCCTTTCATCAAACTTAGCCTTTGGCAAAAAGAAAATTATAATACTTTCTTAGATTAGAATTGTCTAACAAAAAGTACATTTTATAAAAAAATATACATGTTATAACTGAAGGTGTTTGCAGACTTATTCTATATAATATGGTAGGTACTTGGGACTTTTATTCTGTTTGTGAGTAAAGCAAGTTGGTATGAACAATAGCATTATATCACATTTCTTTCAGGATTATTTGTCTCTGACAGAAATTTAAAATTACAAAACAAAGTGGTACATTTTTCAACCATATTCATTTGAAAGCGAATCGAAGACAAAATGGTTGATGTTTAAGCATAAAACTGCTCTTGGTGTTTTTACTAATGTTACTTTCCAAAATAGCTCTATTTTCTAACTGAGAAAAGATAAAGTGTTTACATATCCTCCTGAATACTCCACAAGTTTGACTTAGAGTTTCAAATTGCTGAAAAAAATGTATAATCTAGTAGAAAACAACTAAAACAGTAATAATTAGAATATATTCTACTGACAGATTAATTCTAATTGTAGAATATAAGTCAGCAAACGTCCTAGGTTTTTCTTATGTCTGAGATACTGTAAAATAAAGAAATAAAGGGTGAAAACTTTATTTCAAGAGGAAGAGCTAAAAGAATTTGATAATAAGCACTAGTACCAGAAAAAGTGTTCAGATGCAACCAGAACAAGCCAAACAGAGCTGTTATAGGCATCAGAGGTTTTCTGTCTGCCAAATCTGAGAAATACTTAATGTATATATACTGTGATGTGTCCAAAGTAATGCTTAAGATGCTGGTGATTGATGCTGATATTACATTCCCCCTTAATATTTGTATGACGAGCAGATATTGACAATTTTCATATTAATAATATTTGTATTGACAAACGATAAATATTATGGTTCACTGATGGAAATGATCATACAAGTAAGAGAGTTTAAAGAACAAAATTCTCTCATCTTTGAAAACCAACTCCTCTAGTCAGGACTTCTTTATTCTGCCCTTATTATTTATGTGGTATTAGGTGTACACTCAGATATGAAAAGAACAGAAATTTAAGCAGATATTTACCAATAAATATGGTAAATTTATTTTTTTATAAAATTACCTAAATTACCTAGTCCCCCCAAAATTCTGATAATTTCTTTCACTGAATATTATTTTACAGGGAGTGAAAACCTTGACAGAAGAGTGCTTGGGTTTTTTGGAAAAAAGAGAACCTAATATGTCTTGGTCCAAGACCAAGAGTTCATGCCAATTCCAGACAAAAAATTCATACTTACGTGGGCAATGAACTTAGCTTGGAACTAGGAAGTTTAAAAATTTGTTTAAAATTTTTTTTTCATCTTTGTAGAGGTGACTGCAGAGTCTGAAATTGTTTTTGCATGCACATTACTTTGTAGCACAGAAAATTTAGACCACTAGTCACAGGTTAGATATAGAGTTTATTAAAATTCAGCTAACATATGTGTGGCCGTCTCATTCTGATAGTCTTAAAATGTGGTCTCTTCTACTGTAATCAGTGCACATTTATCTGAAAAAAACACAAGTGCATTTCTAAACTGTGGTTCTTTACGTGGGGTATGTGGCCATTGCAGAAAAAAAGTTACAAGATTTTGTGTGAGATCAGAATTAGAACTTTATTCTATAGTGACTTCCTTTTTCATAGTATATTTATAAATGTAAATTCCAGGGTGCTAATTCATTATGATACAAAATTCATTGTCCTAATTCGTCTGATAATCTCCTTAAAGTTGTCAGCTTGACTGGATGCACAGTTTCTTGAGTTTGTAAAGAAACTACTAATTTCAGTTATGTCTTGAAAAAACAGTAAACAATATGTTTCAGGCTGCAAATATCTGAGGTAACAAAATCAAATTCCAAATTAGAAATAAATGGAAATACTTTATGAGGAATCCAATAATCTGGGTTATAAAATAGGTGCTGAATCTATTATATTCACAAATTTAAGTATAGTTGAAAAAAATCAGTGTGTTCAAATGGAAGGCTAGGTCATTTAATTTCTATAGTCTGAGCTAATGGTCACAAAAAGTATTTTTGTCAAGAATTTGTTCACCTGCAGCCCAAATGAGAAAAAAAAAAACAACCAAAAAAAAACCACCCTGATTTTTATTGTTTTTTACCAATTTGCATCAATGAACTCTACATGTATTTGTTACACAGAGTACAAGCTGACACAAGCTTGTTAATGTTAACTGATAATGTTTCTTAAAGTAAAAAGGCCCTTTTGCTATGGATTTCTACAGTCGCATGAGCCACAGTTCAGCATTAGTCAGGAAAGAAACTGGATTTGCTGATACCCTAAGTAACAGCCCTAATAAGCTGCTCATTACTGGTTGTAATTCTGTATCCAGTGCTCCTTACAGCCATAAACTAAAACATCCCCCCAGCAAAAGCTTCCTTGAGATGCTATATATTTGCATAAGGAGCCCTGATATCAGAGAACAGTTGTTCCTTCACGTGCTTCTCATACAATACTAAATGTAATGATAGAATAAATTATTCTGGCTGTAATGCTGATATACTAGTTCCAGATAATGATTTTATTAGCATAGGAAGCAAATAAACCTGGTTTTAAGTCATGAAATTAGTGTAGTTTTCTCTGGGTCATGTATTTTAACATTAAAAGTAAACATAACAAGTCAAACACACATCTCAGTAATAATAAATTTCCAGTTTACCCTTTTTTATAAAGTTATTCTAAAGCCTTGAGGACAGGAGACTGCAGTTGCCAAAACACACTCCCAGATACATATATATGCATGCAAAAATATATGAATATATAAGTATCATGCTCTACTTTAAGATGTTCTACCATTCTGAGAAGCTATGAAGAATTTTTGCTGTGATTAAGATTATATAAGGTCCCTAACTCATTCACTAACTCATGTGTTGAACATGGATTATTACTTCCCAGGTGTGATGTCCTGGGACTGTTGCATGGCAGCCAAGTGCTGCTGGCTGATACTGACAGTCCAAGTTTCTGAGGATGTAACTGCTCAATCACTGATCATAAATAACTGATGGGAAATCTGCTTCTTTCACATCTTTTCAGAAACTGAAAGTTATGCAACCTTGCTCAGCTATACCCTGACACTAAACTTATCACATACATTTCTTTACTCAGGTAACTGGAGAAAGCAAGTGTAACATGCATGGGTAATCCAACTACAAAGAGGTCTAAATTTAATTAAATTAATTTCAATTAATTTAAATTAAATTTAATACCGGCAATAAATTACAAATTAAACTGGAGGAAATACAGATTTATTCAAATGAAAGGAATTAGATAGTTTTGGAGTGACAATTTTTAGATCATAGTTTTCTACAGAAACAGAGGACTAGTTTTACATAGTACCCGTGACCTTGCAACAAAAAGAGAAAAAAATTGTAGTGGCATTTCATAATGATATTAGGTGTTGAAGGATTAAAAAACATTTAAAAATCCACAAGATGATCTAAAGAATAGGATTAAAAAAACATGATTAAATATTAGTCATTTAAGCAGAAATTTGACTATGAAAATTGTAGGCCATGATAAACTGAGTGTCTCCCCAAATATGATGAAACTATAAGGAAAAAAAAATAGATAGTAAAATAAAATAAATCACAAATAATATCTCAGGCTAATATTTGGGGAAGTAGGAAAATGTGTTTTACACAATTAACAAATTAAGCTCAAGAATATCTTACACACTTAAGAGGTAGCAAGTTGAATTTGCAGACTAGAAAGTTTTAAAAAGTTTATAAACGTTAGTTTAAGAGTAGCATCCCCCAGCATGAAAGCCTGGGTTAGATTACCTAGGAGTTTCTTTCAAGTTCCAGGTTCCCAAGTATGGTGCCTTTAACATGTACCCATGTGAATCTCATGTGCTATTTACACATATATATATATTCCCTGCTTCTCCCCCACCTCCCTTCTCCCCTTATCTTAGTTAAATAGACCAGCTAAAAGCTTTAAGGGATACTTTTCTTACAGCATTCAGAGTTTCAAACATCTGTCAATTTAAAAGGAAGAAAACATCTGCTGAAAAGGTTCCTGTCTTCTGTTCTTCAGCACAGCCAATGGTAAGGTTGCCCTTTTCTCCTCATAGATCACTGCCAGCTTTATTTCTGCAGTCATAGACCTTCTTTGGCCTGTGATAAAATTTGGTTTGGCATATTACCCTGAGAGTGGCAGTTCCTCAAGCTACACTTTATATAGCTATGCAGTAAGCAGAGAATACCCTGTCCAGTTCTATATCCATGAACATTTTTGTTTCATTCATTCTTTCTATTATTGCTCTATATATTGCTGTACAAATGGAATGCATTCTTCCATATGAATTATCTTTCTGAGAGGAGTTTTCTTTACTTTCATTTGAAGTCTTTTGTTATTTGCCTGCTGGAATTACTTTATTTTTTCTGCAACAGGCAGTGTTTTCTTTTGCTTATTGTTAATGCAATGTTATTTTTTAACCTAAATATGACTAATTTTACCCATCTCTTATCATTTGTGATGTTTCACATTTTCACAACCACATAGTACTTCACAAAATAAATCATTTAGTACTATATTTCTTTTCAGAAAAAATACAATGACAGATATTCTTCTTGCCAACTACAGAATTAGTGGCATGAAGTCTAGTTGGAGGCTGGTAACTAGCAGTGTAGCTCAGGGAATCATATTGAGTCAAATCCTGCTCAGCATCTTCATTTTAATGAGCTGGATGATGGGGAAGGTTTAACTGTCCTAACTCCACTAAAAAGAAGCAGTTTTTGAAGGTTTACACACCTGAAAAAAGTGATTAAGTAAACTGCCTGATGTTATTGAAAAGGGACTGCAGACCCCTTTCTGTGCACTGTAGTCATTACTTTATATTTCAGTGTGACAAAACCAAGATTCTAGGTTGATCAGAGATAGCAGGCAGTGTAAAGCATCTGCTGAAAACCATCTAAAGAATAATCAGGTTTAATAAATTATGTCCTTGCTGCAGTTCCTGGGAAGAAATCACATGGTGTCTCATAAGCATGATTAGGATGAAAAATAGTTTTTTTTCGACATGTGTATCCAGTCAGTGTAAATAGATTTCTATATTCCAGGGGAAAAAAAGTTATCTTTTCTGGAGAATTCAAATGGAGAAAAAAGAAGATGCATTTTGATAGTAATGGTGATAACTCGTGGTGATAATGATAGCTGTGATTGCCTACCTTTTTTTTTTTTTTAACCTGCCAGTAGCTGATGTTTTCTTGCAAACTTAGGTGTTTCAGTTGTCTCTGTACTGAGTCCTAAAAGGCCTGACTATATATTCAGAGTAACTATTTACAGTTTAACCTGAAATATTTTGATTATTTTATATTATTGTTATGGTCAATACCTCACTCAGGACAGCGGGTCTGTGCCTCCTGAGTGCTCAAGGGTTTCAAGGCATGGCTGTGTAATTTAGGCAGAAAACGGACATAGAAGTAACATTTCTACAGGGATACTTTCTGACCATAAAATTATGAAATTATTTAATGCCTCTTTTAAACCAGTTGACCTAGATATCCATTGGCTGTGCTCAGCAGAATAAAGAACACACAGAATCTTATGGACTGTCCTTAGAAATGTATATATTACAAAAACCTTATAATTTCCTTTTTGATTGATTTAATTTAGCAATAGTTTTAATTTTTTGAGTTAAGTGTACTCTTGAACTTCTAGTTAAGAAGCTCTAATTGGCTGTACAAAGTGATTAGGGTCATGTTTGTTGTTCAAGTAGTTTAGCAAAGCCATACAAATGAAAGCCAGGTTCTACTTGGGCTTTCCAAGGTCTGATTCTTGATTATGGTTCAGTGCCTTGTATTTTTATGTTATTGTTATAAAGAGTTTAAAAAAAAAAATTTTGGTTTTCTTCCTCAACATCCAAATTTTAAGGTCTATACATTTAAGTATATGTGGTCCTAACCTGCAATTACAGATACATTCAAATAACCAACTTATGATGGTTTTGTTTCTCACTGATTACAGATTTTCTCTCCTACTTTCAGTATAATTTGAAATTCAGATATAAAATATAG
This sequence comes from Heliangelus exortis, assembly GCF_036169615.1. Lineage (NCBI taxonomy): Eukaryota > Metazoa > Chordata > Aves > Apodiformes > Trochilidae > Heliangelus > Heliangelus exortis. Next base: position 23,084,528 of record NC_092425.1, on the reverse strand, counting down.
GATGTCAGTGGAAGAATAGCCCATTTTGAATAATGCCTTTGAATACCTTAGTATTCATTAGGAAATAAGACTTCAGTAATGAGACTGAAACACCAAAACATTCTCTTTTTAAATATAATACACTAATATATCTCAGCTTGGACTTGGAGAAAGTTTTGGAAGAGACACAACCTATTTCTATATACATATGATATGTGATAACTCTGCTAGCAAACTCAGAGATTTGTTTCCAAGATGTAATATCTTTTAGCTGTGTAATAGTATAAGATATTACATAGTAATTACACAGTAACTGTAATCTTTTTGTTCCAAATCACTTTCTTCAGACAGTTTTTGCCATTCTAAAGGACACTCTGTAAACAGAATATACACAACTGAAGAGTATGAAGATATTTGCTGGCCAACACAGATGTTAAATCAGAAGGACCAGCAAACTCCTAAACTAAGCATTAATACATTCACCATCCATGATGAGTGTCTCTAGGCCAGGTGACAAAGTCTGGATTACTGACCTCCTGTCTCCTGATTCTGACTTTTTCTTTAGGATTTTCAAAAAATTTCACACCAGTACTTCTCCTCGTAAATACCTGAGCTGCTAACATTGTCTCAGTAATTCTCCTGCTTGTTCTTTTACTTGCTTTGCATATGTTCCTTTCAGAGACTTTCTCACCAGTTAACATCTATTAGTAAAACTGAGTCAAGGTCACAGACGTTTGTCACCAAACTAGGGCATAAATTATAGATATCAGAGCCCTAGGGAAAAGGTTTACAGAAAAATGGGACACTGCTGAACCAATTTTCTGAAAGGAAGTCTATTGTCAACTCTAAAAACACTGTGCAAATTATGGATAATTATGAATAATATATTCTTCAATTTTAAAAAATCAAGATGTAGTGGCAGAATTCTATTTTAAATATTTTTATGATCTTAGTAGGATATATAGTATAATTTAGAAGAAAAGAGATTATATTCAGCATAGGTTAATAAAATGGGAAACACAAGAATTCAAAATTAAAATTCTAGACAAGTAAAAATAGCTGTTTAAATTCTCACCTAATTTGCAAATAAATGCACAAACATCAGGGCAGGGAAAACATAAAAAAATTATAGTATTTCTGTGGATTTCATTTGGATCTATTGATTCAGCTAATGGTGCATGAAACCTCTTTAAATGGAAGGAAATGGGAAGCTTGATTATTAAAAGGATGAGGAAAGACAACATAGGTCAGCAGCCCATAGACATTCTGAGTAATGATAATGATAACATTTTACTTATTGGTTCTTAATGACTGAACAAAATTCCTTAAAAAATACTGAAGAATTTTTTATAAAGAAAAATGAGGCTCTCAACAACTATCAAATTCTTTGATCAACTTTATTCTTTATTTGGAACAGAAAAGTATACATTCTTACCTGTAACTCTGGACATGACATTCTTTCATTCTTGAAGGATATCAATACTATTGATAATTACTAATCCGGACAGATTTTGTTGCTTATTTGACACTTCAGTTCCAAACAAGTTGTTTTCCAAACTTAAGAAGTACAAAACCAAGAAAGATTTTGGACAAACCCCAGCTTATGTACAAATGCAGTGAAAAACATGGGAGTTCTGAGGTTTTTTTTAATAAAAACTCTCCTGATAACTTTTTTTTTCCCCCCAATGTTGAATTCTAACCTTGAAAAATTTTCCCTTAAAATTTCATTTTGTGTCTTCTGTGTCAGATATTTTATGTGTGATTTATTCCTTAGAGTTGCCATATTTAGAGTGGTTATACCTTTTTTAGACAAAGTAGTATATAACTTCTCCTTTTTTTTTCCATATTTATAGCTTAAAAAGTAATAAAACTGCAGCAGAGATCAAAAAAGTTTTATGACAACCCATTGGAAAAAATTTTTACCTGGCTTCATTCCTGAATAGAGAGTCATCTTCTGACATATGTCCTGCTCTTTTGCCATATATTTTTTTAAAAAACCCACAATATTCAAGAAATAATGTTAGACTTGCACAGTCCTGTTGCATTGAAACAGAATTTAAAAAGTGAACAATGTAACTTATGTTTCACATAGATTGGATGTTCAGAACTCAAGTCCTCCTGTATGTACCTTTCTGTCTTTGTGGATCCTGCTAAAAGTAGGGGATTCAGACCACTGATCTAAATATGCCTACACTATGCCTACTCTACAGAAAAACATCTGAGCACTCCAACACATCTGAGCACTCCAGTTGTCAGAGTGATGCTTTAGGCAGCTCATACCTTAAATAGTTCTTTTAGAATGAGATGATGTCAGCTATGGTTTACCAAATTGTTTCCATTGCCTATGCAGAGACACAAGTCTAAGACATAAACACAAAAACTGAGCTCATAAATATTTAAATAAACTAAGATAACACATTTTTGTATAAATCAGTAGAATGATACACCTTTCAAATTCCTTTGATAAGTCTTATTCGTTGTCACACATCCCTTTTTTCAATCTTTATTACAGAAATTTTAGTTTGATATCTACAAATACCTGTACTAGATATACAGCATAGGGTACCATTTCCTCTCTCTTCTTCCTAGTTTACAGAACCTTTTCGAAATTTTATATACTTAGGAAATTCCCAGTTCAGCAATGCTTTCTTATTATTTAGCACATGCTTAAGTGTAACTGAATTTAATGTAGTTAAGATTTAGTACACAGCTAAGCTTCCTGTTGACATCTGCAACTATATCATCATAATCATCTATTGATGGGAAATCATATAGGGAATTTAAGAATTGCTGTTTAAGTAGTAAGTGTTTTGGCTTGATTTTAAAATGCTTAACTCAGTTTATCTATGCTTGCATATAAAACATGAAACACCAATGAAGAATGCCACACAAGCATAAAATATAATGACTGCAACAAAAAAACTAAACATTTTTCACTATGTAATTGATTTTCCCAGACTGTGGAGAATAATAGAAAAAAATAATATAATTTAAAAGAGTTTGAGTCTTTCATGGAATTAAAAGCCAACTGTGAGTTCAGGTAGATAGAAAATTTCATGTTCACATACTTCTGCAAAACATGCTTTTGTTACAGCTTAGGAGGCTGAGGTAATAACATCATGGAAAAACTGGTAACTACAGGATGGATTGAATTATCTGCATCAATTTTAAATTTACTCCTGGTCACTTATGCTTACTGCTTCTTTCTTCCTGTGGGTACTTATTTTGGGTCTGTGAAATTCCAGACTGGCTGTAATCAGATTAATATATTAAGAATTCCATGTCCATGTAAGAAATTATTGTATGTGAGATAAGGATAAATGGAATCTCACTGTCTAAACTAATTGTTCTGAAAGACTATGCTATAATGAAAAACTATTAGAAGTGTCTGGCTCATGAAACTGCAATTTCCTGAAAAAAAGCATCATTCTAACAAAAAAATATGATAAGAACTATTTATTATTATCCTATTATACATAGGAGTTTTATTAGTTTAATTAGAGGACATATTAACATTGTAAGACTATGAGAACTTCAGTGTTTCTCTTGATCTATCACTACTTACTGTCCTATCAACAAGTGCTTTTATACATCTTGGAATCTGTGTGCTCCCAACTTATTAGCAAGTAGATCAGCCCCTGATGAGGTGGAAATTGGTGTTGTACTTTGGAAATTACCATGACAATGTTAGTGAATATCTTTCAAGGTGGCAAAGAAGAAAGGTTAATTGATTTTATCTGAGAAGCTGACAGAGTGCTTATTCACATAGTGTCACACAACCACGAAGTGGCATCTGGAATGTTGGCTGATGGCTGCTTTGATACACTCTCCTTTCTTCCTTTTCCTTTTGTCCTTTTCCTTCTCTTCTGTATTATTCCCATTTCTAATACAGTCACAAAACAATCCTTCCTAACAGATAGATTGTAAATACATGATTAGTAGCTCAGCTGTGCCTTTTAACTGGTTGAAGAAGTATAGTGTTTCATTGAGGTTTTCTCCTCCCAAAAGAGTAAATAGGACACTTACCAAAATGGCAGACATTTTAGCTCTTATTTGGAAAATATATAATGTAATAAACTCTTTTTTGGGAACCAGATACGGTGAATTACATTACCTTCTCTGCTGTGCCCATTGTTCCCAAATTCTGAGCTAAGTCTCAGTGAGTACATTCCAGTGCGGATCAAAGATACTTGGGGTCCAGATAATGAGCACTCTAACAGTTTATTAGTCTGCAATCTTCCTTTCTCTGTCAGCAGATACTGTTAAGAGAAGGGGAAGATTGTGAGGAATCCTCCTCAGAAGGAAGCGACAGAAAACAACCTGTGACATCCGGACTAGAAACTCCACTCCCTGTCCCCCCAAGTATTTAAGATCTGGTTTATGTTTTAATTTTGCCCTATTTTGATTTGATTAATGATAAATTAAATTGATTTTTCCCCAAGCTGAGTCTGTTTTGCCCGTAACCTTAATTGGTGAGTGAAAACCCCATAGCCCTTGTCTTGACCCACACAGTTCTAGGTGGATTTCCTGCTCTCCATCCCATAACAGGGGAGGGGGAGGGAGGAGCGCCTTGTCGTTTGCCATCGGCCAGTTTGAAACCACAGCAATCACAACATTGTAAAACCAACTTCTTCTCACAGGAGGAAACCAGATCAGTGATTTTTTATATGAATATGCTGCTCATAGTTCATTTCTGTGTTTCAATTATTAAAGGTAAAGTTTTGTATGCAGTGTTGGTCATTGAGTGAGTTAGAAAGCCTGCTCTCTAATGCTGAGCCTGAGAGTGCACAAATTAAATAGTGCCTCTGTTTCTAAGTAATGAATTCTTGTAGGTAAATATAAATGCTTGAACAGCTTCCTGAATATAATTGCCATAGCTACCTAAATGCAAGTCTATACATATGCCCTCCATTTGATCACCTATTCACTTAGCTCTTGCCTTACCTCCATCACAATTTACAAATCAAATGGAAAAGAATTAAATGACACCTGAACTCACAGTAGCTGCAATCCAGTAGTTAACCTCAGATCATAAACAAGCTTTGAGTGTTCTTTGAGTCACAGCAGTTGCATCTGCTTAACTCAAAGACTTCCTGGGGAAAAATGAATCTCATACGCAGGTCCATTACACTTCTAGGTACCAGAGTATTCAAAAGCATATGTATATATACATATATATATATATATATATATATATATGTATATATGCTACCAACTAACATGGAACTAAGACATGCTTCTCTCAGCTAGGAAATACTCAACCAAAGGTATCTAAGGTAATCACAAACCATATGGCCTTTAACAGGGAAAATTTCTGCTGTCTGCTGCTCTACAGAAGCCGCTGTGTAGTTAGAAATAAGTGTTCAAAAATATTCTTACATTTCAGTTTTTTGTAAAAAGCAAAAATGGATACATCTTTTACACACAGATAAGAATTTGTTATTAATCCAATTAATGTTTGAACAGCTTAATAGTCCAGCCTATTTAATGCAGAAAAGCTTCATTAACAATACATTATATTATATTAACATTACAATACATTAGCAAAAAAGTGGTATTCCACAAAATACTTAGATTCTCTTGGTAGCTATCTCTGGTCTCTGTTATGGTAATCATCTTGAAGAAATGTCCTTCAGGATCTGAAAGTCAACAGTTCTTGTTTGAGAAGCAGAGAGGGGAAAGGAGGTATTGAAGAGCTGACAGTGCCCTGCTCCCTCTGCTGAGAGAAGCATTAATTCAGTGGTGGAGGCTTCCTCCTCTTACTAGAAAAACATGATGCTTAAGTCCATGCTTGCTTTCTCTTTAATCTTGGGGCCTGCTTGTGGTTATTTTTCCATTTTCACTACACTTTGCTTTCTTTTCATTTGGCCCAGGTTGAAGTTTGAAAACCACACCCAGCCTTGCTCTTCTACCCCTGGGGTTCTTGTTTATTGCATTTGGTTCCCTTGGGCTGTCGGGCTTTTACCACACAGAGTACTTCATGGCTGAGGCTAAAACAGGTCAGGCAGCAGTCACTGACCACTGCACAGCTGTTCAACTAAATCCCAGCCACCTCAGGCTGAGGCAACTGCAGACAAGTCCTGAGACCCTGCACTGCCAGGTAGGTTAAAAGCCTGGCTCCTTCACCTGCTAATGGCTCAAGGATGAGGAAAATGTTCAGACCCAGTGATAAGCATCTCTTTCCATACATACGCATTTAAATGTTTCACAAAAAACAGTGGGAGAGTGTCAGGAGACAAACTGCTCACTAACTCTGTTATATCATTAATTTTGGGATATTTGAAAATTAATAACTGCCCACAACACAGAAAGGGAAAGTCAAGGTTCCTCAGCCTGTATTGGAGTGGACACGAACAACTTGAAGATAAGGCTTAGAATGGATGTAGTTTAGTGCAGAATAGACTCAGGACTTTAATTTGTGGAAAAAAAAATGTTGAAAATGTGTCAAAAATGTATAAAAAAATCTGTTTAACACTCAGCAGGTTCTTTAAAACCTTGAGTTCAAGATGCTGAACAAAAATATTATTATTATAGGCAAAATATCGACCCTCAGGATAACATGATATTTGATGTGTTTAGATAGCACATCAGTACAACTCCATAATGTTGTATTTTTGGTGGTAATTCCTGATAACTCACAGCATACTTGTATGGACATTGAAAGAGCCAAAAATCATGGTTTTGCTATCTGCTTTGTTTCAGTTCCAGAAAGTGTTGTAGTAGTTGATACTTATGATGTTCAGGAAGGACTCTTCCATACACAGGTGATAATTTTGGGTGCTACTATAATTTTCTTTCAAGATATCAAATTAAAGCTTTAATTCTGATTCTGATTCTAATTCTACAAAAGTAAAACCAATAGAAGATAACTTAAAATCTTACTAAAATAGTCTTATGGTTAACAGGATAATCCCCTTCTCCCTATTTTTTTTAAGACACCAGTTAATTTAAAACTGGAGTCCTTCCAAAACTGAGAGTCATAGATGCATTATGCTAAATACAGTTGCAGCACACATTTCATCTTTTCCCTATATCCTAAGCTCTCATTGGAGGAGGAACAAGAAGTTTAATTAAATATGTTTTGAGACTCTCCTCCACAATGTCAGCCCAGGATGATGATTAATGCAAGCAGCTTGCCAGCAATATGGCTATTCTGCTAACCTGTCTCTGTTTTTCAGCTGCCAAGTCCTCAATCTAATGTTTATGGACAATAAACTCAGTATATATAGATATTTTATGTTTGAAAGGATTAAAATGGTAAGATAGATCAAGAAAACATTGTACTGAAATAGTATTAACACAAAACAATATTAGATAAATTATCTTACTCTGCCAATGGAAGATTATATATATATATATAAAAATATATATATGATGCAAATGAAACAGACCTGTTCCTATGAATACATATTACTGTATTTTCTTGAAGAAAAGTTCTGACCAAAAGCAGTGTTGAAATCAACAGGAAAGTCATCTCCCACCAAGTTTCAGAAGACTCTCTCTAGTACTTTTCTCTTAGGAAGGCCTTTGACACTGTCCCACAGCATCCTTCTAGAACAGCTGGTGGCTCATGGCATAGACAGGTATACTTTTTGTTGGGTTCAAAACCAGCTACGTGTCAGGGTGCAGAGAGCTGTAGTCAACTAAATGACTACTTTTTAGATTATATGATCAAGAAAGAGCTGATGATCTGTCTACTAACATAAATGGAGGTTAACATCATTCCACCTAATCACTGAAGGCAAAACATGGATTTTTTTAAATTTAATTTACATTTTTATATTAAACAGGGTATAGGGCTGTTTCACACTAAAATGTTTATTCTTCTGTAAAGTTGTTTTATTAATGTGACGTATCATGTAACATCACTTTTTTCACAAAAAATTAAATATGAATGTTCATTTCATTCCCTTGCTAAGTACTAACATCCCAGAAATGCTAAAGAAAAAATTATTTACATGATCATGCTATCCATTGCTTTGTTTAAAAATCTTACATATTACATATTATCTCTGCCATACTTACAGAAAACAGTGTTTTCATTAGTGTTATGGCATATTATATATGTACAGTTATATTGCTATACGAATGTGCTGCTAATATAAAACTATGGAAGTCTTAACGTTATATATACATATGTTCTCCCTCAAAGTCTCTGTAACTTTTTTATTATAGTTTACACACAAGGAATTAATTTCTCAACATTCCTTTTCATTTTCTGGAGACTGAAATTGAAATTCAGGCATATTAAAGCATGAATCAAAAAAATAAAAAACACCTGAAAAAAAAGTGGAAAAAGATGATCAGTACAGTATGACCCTGTAACCAGTAATATCATAGGTTATCTGTTACATGAGAAAAGTTTATGTCACTGTAGTTTTCATTAAGGCTCAACCATTCTTAAGCAGACAATATTTGTCCCTAAGCCTTCTCTGAAATAGTCAAACATAGTTCAAAAATTATTATGATTCAATAGCAGAAACTGTGAGAATCTAAGACAAAGAAAGGAAGCTTATGTCAAAACACATGAAAACCAAGTCCCTGGTGACTGGAAGAAGGGAAATACTACACCCATTTTCAAAGAGTAAGGAGAAGGACCCTGGGAACTACCAACCTGGCAGCCTCACCTCTGTGAGGAGCCTGGGAAGATGATGGAACAGATCCTCCTAGAAACTCTGATAAGGCACAATGAGGACAGGAAGGAGATTCAAGATAGCCAGCATGGCTTTAGTAAGGGCAAGTCCTGCCTGATCAACCTAGTAGCTTTTTAAAATGGAGTCACTGTATCAGTGGATAAGGGATACAATTCCATGATGTATGATAGATCCATCAAATCAACCTCTCCTTGTTGGTTCCTGTGTCACATGTGTCAGGAAGTTATGATCAGTGCCCCTCAGGAACCTCCTAGGTTGCTTATTTTCTGCTGTATTCTTCCTCCAGCATATATCAAGATTTTTAAATTTCCTCATGAGGACCAGGATCTGCAAATGTGAGGCTACTTCTAACTGCCTGTGGGAGGTCCCATCTTCTTTCTGCTCCTGGTCAGGTGGCTTATAACAGATAACCACTATACTGTCACCCATGTTGATCTGCTCTTTAGTCTCTAAGCAAGAGCTTCAGGCATTCAGCTGCCCTCTCACAACAAGGGCAACTCCATCTCTTTTTCCTCCCAGCCTGTCATTCTTAAAGAGTATCACTCAGCTGCAGCACTCCAGTCACATCAGCTGTTCTAGCATCCCACCAAGATTGTAGCAGTGTAACTGTACACAGATCTTGTAACTCCTCCTGTTTAGCCCCCATGTTCATGGAATCATAGAATACTTTGGGTTGGAAGGGATCTTAAAAATCATCTAGTTCCAACCCCCCTGCATGGTCTAGGACACCTTCCACTAGATCCAGTTGTATGTGTTGGTGTACAGGTGCTTTAGAGAGGCACTCCAGCATGCTGATGTCCTAGGAGTGGTGGGGGGGGGGGGTTCCCCACAATGGTGCCTTCTAGGCTATTCCCTGCTTACCTGCAAATGTTTGAGGTGATCCTACTTCAGCCCTGTTTTGTTGATTTTGTATTACCTTTTGTTGACATCACCCTAGTTCATATTATTATCAACCCTGTCCATCATTCTCTTACAGGGCTGCTGGTAACTATCTCATGCCACTCCTAGTCTAAAGCCATCCTTACCTGGTCAGTCATCCAACTGGGAAAGATACTTTTGCCTTGCCTGAGAGGTGGAAACTATCTTTCCCCAAAAAGACAGACTTTCAAACAGGGGCCCATGGTCATAGAGACCAAAACCAGGTGTGATAACAAGCACTTATGTGCAGTCTCAGTCCTCTCCTCCTCACACTTTTTTCCCTCAATGAAACTTGGGCCCATACACCAGAGTTCTTTAGTAAAGAATGATAGTCTCTAGGTAGCCCTTGAGAATAACTCTGGTGTCCACAGGGAAGACTATCAAGGAGTAGGAGTCAGAGGATTAGTCAAGCTTCATCAGTTGCTCTGCAACAATCTGGACCTGTGCCCGCAGAAAGGTGTAAACTTGTCTACATGATAGGCAAGGTCAGGTACCTTTGTTCCTTGCAGCAGGGAGTCATCCAGTGCCATCAGTTGCCACTTCTTCCTGGTGTTCCTTTGTGGTTTAGATACTAAACATCATTTAAATGTATGCTAAATACCACTGAGAGTTAAGAAACCAACATGTCTATTTTTAAACTCACCCATTTCATAGGTAGCTCCATTTGCACACAGGCAGAATTAAAATAATACCTAAAGCTTCAGATCCAAAAATTTAGCAAGAACTCTTTTAATGTTTCCATAGCAGTGATGTCTCTACCTGTAAGACTACAAAAAAAGACTAAGCATTAAATATCCCGAGTAACATATTTTCAGACTACTTATTTAACAAATGTACTCTAAATAACTTACTGGCAAGTGTTTCCTGTACTTATGGATTTGAACTGAACCAAGTGCAAGACTAACAGATCCCTGGAGCTGAACTGAAGCAACGTTTCTCCACTATGTTAAATCCTTTCCAAAGAGAACATATTAGTTCCCTACTTTCCATCATTAAAAAGTCACTGTATTTATACCAAGTGGAATACGAATGAAGAAACAAAGCAGTAATTCCAACATCAAATTATTTATTATTCCAGCTTCCTTGACATCCTCTTTGCTAATCTTCCAGGCCACAGTGTCTCTTTCCATTCTAAATATGAAGACAAATCCTCATGGGCCCACTTGTGTTCAAATTTCAAAAAGAATAAGGATCACACATATCAATGCTCTATATATGGAAATATTTCTTGTCACTGAACATGGATCTTTTCACTGTCTGACTGTCAACCCCTTCCTGATCAAACCAGACAACACCAGCTTCTGCTGACTTTGGAGCCTGTGTACTTGTAAATGCAAGATGTGCAGATGTGAGGAGACCCTGCCAAGAGTCTGCAAAGCTGTCAGTGGATGGAAATAATTCTGAAATCCAAAGTGAATACAAATGGATTCCCTGTAAAAGGTTTTTATTTCTATGTCAAATAGTAGAGTTGCTAGTAGAGAAGCTTCCATTTTACACTTCCCCACTTCCAACAACAATACAGAAGACTGGAAATGTCCTCAAAGTAAAGGGAGGTAGGAATTTTTTTTAAATTGTTTTCTGTATCAAATAAGCAAAGGAGGGAGAATCAATTTTTTTATTTTTAGGATAAAGAAATATACATACAAATACATGTAACAGAGGAAAAAATCTTTTGCACTTTTCTTTCCTCGTTCTCAAAGGAAAATTTCAAACAAAAACCTGTTTCTAGTTTATTTATAATACAATGTCATATGGGAGAGCTTTCAGTAGCTATGGATTACATTATACAGTACTGGCAATGTAAGAGAATCCATCCATTCCTTATTGTATCTCACTGTTCCAAAAAAAGTTACAGCAATAAGGTTCAGTATTAGTTTGCTTTGGAATTCATTATCCTGAACCGGTTGTTTATTCTGGACGATGCAAAACTGTGATCTCACATTTGTGGTGTGAGATTGACATCTTGACAACTGAGCAGAATTTCATAATGTTTCCACCACAATTGGGATTTTTAAATAAAACCAGATTGCCTCTAGAATAAATTTATTTTGGGCAAAATTGAAGAGCTTCCAAATTTTTCCAAAGAAGAATAAGCAAAATTGCTAGACTATTAACCAGTACCTTAAAAAAAAACAAACAACCCTACAAGAACACAAATTAAATGAAACCTAAATATCTAGAAGAGATAAATATTTTCAAGTTTTACTGGAACCAGGAAACACACAATATTCTGAAATATTTTTTTCAGCAATTGGAAAAAAATCATTTGAGGAGAGGAAAAAGCCACTGTTAATGGATCTTTTGGAGTGGAGCACTACCAACAGCTCAGCTGAATGTACGAGTGGAGGTCAACTAAAGCTGTGCCTGGCCAGGGAGCCCGATGCAATGGAGCCCTTCAAATGACGAGCAAGCAGACTGATAGGACACTGACCCTGACCTTCATGACAACACGAGAGCAATTTGTTTAGCTGTGAGGCAGCTTGGAATGAAATCCCTAACCATTATGTACCTTGAGTATGCAGATCTCTTGGAACTTTATCATAGAGATAGATATGTCAGCAACAAAACTTGGAGGGAGAATTTTTTTAGATTATGCATTTTGCTGCAGGAAGAACAAGTGCAGTCACTAATGAGGAGGCGTTACAGGACTGTGAGAAAAACAAAGTCAACAAAACTCATCTGACTGTTGCTTAAAGCCTTGAGAGAGGCAAGTGTCAGCCAAACCCTCACCCCAGGATGAACTACTGAATGTTGCCTGCATGAAAAAAAGGCTGCTTGACCTACTTTTATCTTCTGGATGAAAAATAGAGGTTTCTGTCTGCTGATGGCTGTTGCAGTTCCAAAATAGCAAGAATCAAATGGCTTTTATTTCTTCTACAAATAGCTGTGCCAAATCTGTCCTGGATGATGAAGGCTGAATTACAACATACTCTAAGGGAATTATGAGTTTTCCATTAACTGTTGACTAGGAAAAGCCACAAGTTCCTTAGCCACCATGTGGCATAAGGTGAGCCTGAACAATAAGAACAACAAATGTGTTCACTGGGACACCCATATCTATGGATATAAGAACATATTAGTCAGATTTCATTTCAGCTTCCAGTTAATCTGGAAATTATATTGTCATTTATATTGTTTAATATAGTCTATTGTTAAATAATTTCTGTAATACTATTTCTTGGAGACTCCAATAATGAGCTGGTGAAGTTTTACAAAAAAAGATTCTTCCTCCAAATGCCATACTGTCTTCAGAACAAGATGAATCACAGTATGAAACAAAATTAAATTAGAGAAGGGAAAAAACAAAGGTGAAGAACACAGTTAAAATATTAATAGCATTATTTTATGCAGGGCATATTATTTTATGAAATATCTAGCTTCGGGTGAGAAATCATTTCAACTGGGGAAAAAAGAAAATAAAAAGGAAAACAAAAGAACTGCAATAGAACTAAAACTATAGTATACCATTCTTTGACAATGAGTTTTAACCCATTTTTCTGACTCTGCATCATTGTACCTGAAGCCTCTTGTTACATTTATCATTTACTGAGGTTAAACACCAAATCTCTCAGGTGGCTAATTAAAAAACAAACAAGCAAATCACATTAAATAAGGTAAAATCTTTCCTCTACTAGTCAGTGTGCATTCAGGTTCATTACTGAAAAGGCAAAATGAGCACATGGTGTGGAAACTGAAGAAAACTGCAGTGTTACATAACTGCAAATCTCTGTCCATTCACAGAAATACAAAAAGAGTTTTGCTGAAGTTAATAAGCCTTAGAAGGTAAAAAAAAAAGAGTTTATAGTGGAGTCAGTGGTACAATTCCTCAATTCGCATCTATTTCTTTACTTCATTCATAGAGAGGGCCTATGGTTATTCTAGAAATAGTAAGTTCTATCTGGCTCTTAGTCGCAGATTTTCTGTACGTGTCTCCTAACTTTAAAAGTATAGCATTGGAAAATCAGAAAAGTATGCCTAAGCTATCTGCAGTAATTACAAAAGGTATTGCAAGGCCTATATGTCCTCTGCTACAGCTCTCTGTATGTGAGAATGACTTCTGATTCACAACTAAGACGACTATTTGTCTTCAATGTACCCTTCAGGAAACTGTTGTATATAAAAATAAAACTTTAACTGTGGACTCTCACAATTTAAAAAGCAAAAGAGAAGTTCAGATGGAAATGTTGAGCTCAGATCCTTCAGTCTCTTGTTCCTGGACCAAATAAGTCACCAGTTTTCACTTTTCCTTCCTCATAGACTTTGCCTCTCAAAAAGTGCATTATAAATCTATAATATAGTTCTTCCTTGCTATGGGATTTGGCACATTATATCACAATTAAAAAAAATACAATAAAACCATGAGGCAATAAAAATGCAGTACAAGCTTCTATAAGTTAAGCTAACAAGCAATAAAACAAATAGAGTTTAAGTGTAAGAACAGGTTTTTGCTGCCAACAGAGGAAGAATTTTATTGAAAAGTATATATAGTCATCTGCACATTTGTACTGTTGAAATAGTAAATGTTCTTTAAAGGGCACTATTGTTTAATTTGGTCTTTGAGATCAGCACATATACTGGAATAATTTTTGAACTGCAGGTAAGTACTACAGATGCCCTTAGGCAGCAAAAAATTTCCCAGGTAAGTGTAAGATTTGGTTAGAAGCTGAGCTGTCTTTTCCTAAAACCATCAGGAAACCACTCTAACAGATAATGGAGCTAGGATTACATAAGCAAATACCTTACACGTCTCATTTTAAAAAGAAGGCAAACACACACAAAAAGCACACTTCAATGATCTTTTAAGCCTAAAAAATCCTCTCATTTGGATCATGTGTATGAATGCTAAAGTTTCTGCTTCTCCTTTTTTCTCTTTGACTTATGAAACAGAAAGATACATATGGACTCCTTTTCATGATGCTCATGTTTCATGGCAGGGGGAAACTGAAGCCAGTGTCAGGATTTATAAATGCTTGTCACCAGAGCTTGAGGGTGGCAATGGGCCGGGCTGGGCTGGCAGAGCCTCTGAGCTTGAATCCTCTTCCTGACACACATCCAGTTCTCCAACAGCAAGCAGACTGCTGGCACCCCCACCAGCTGACCCTCTGTGTGATAAATTTACACATTTGGCTGAGAACAGGATACTGTGCACAAAGGGACGAAGGCAAGGGACATCAAATTTATTTTTGTTATTGGTTGACACTGTCCTTTCAGCCTTGATAAAAATTTATGTAACTGTATGGCTTATTGCTTTGGGATAGAGTAGAAATGGTATGCAATTTCATCAGCTCTTTCTCTTGGCTTTACTACTATATTAAAGGATAATGGTTACTTTCAGGGTTCAAAATAAAGTTCGCTACTAATAGTCTATCAATGATATTTCTCAAAGGAAATATCTAAAAAATACTGTCATCAATGACATTAAAAATACCTCAAAACTTTTAACACTATATAAAAAACAGGGAAACAAAAACTTAAATTGCAGAATAACTATGTATGAGAGTATTTGTTCTTTCGGGTTTGTTTGAAAAAATATCAGATTAAGTTTGTTTCTGTAGGCTGTTGTGCACTTCTGTTTAAAAATCAAAACAATGCATCTGTTTATGTGGGCATTCTTCAGAGTTTGATTCAGATTATTAGTGATTTTAACATCTTAATATTATAGTTAGGTACTTTATGTTGCTTTTATGCCTTTTGAGCTGAGAGGTCTTTGAAGTAGCTTAGTTTACACCAGTTTATTTGGGTGGATGCCCAGTTCTTCAACAAGGGCAGTGAGTGTTGTTTCTGCTGTCAGTTCTTTACATCTGGAACACCACCACACAGCTCACTTCCTTCAGAGGCACAAAGGTAGAAAATTTCTATGAAGGAGTAACAAATGCTGTTACTTTTAGGAGCTTGAAATTTCTGTGAGTAAACTTAACTAACTCCCAGTTAATAACAAACAGAATCGATTTTGATTTTTGATTGGAGATAGGTAGCCAACTCTCCTCACTGAGTACCAAGCCTGAGTGAAAAATAGACTTTGAAAAAAAAAATCTCCACACCAGCAGAGGCAGTGTGAGATGCTTTGAATTTTACGCCAACTTATGCAGGAGAGAAGGTCTTCAATGCATCCATCATCATCCCATTGAGCAAAACCATCCTCGCTCCAAACAGCATGGCACTATGCTATGTTATTTGTTTCTGTAAATCTGCACGTGTGTTTGCCAGCTTATTCACAGAGACACAGGCTGCCCAGAGAGGTTGTAGAGTCTCCTTCTCTGAAGATTTTCAAAATCCACCTGGCTACATTGCTGTGTGCCCTACTCTCGGTGAGCAATCCTGCTTTGGCATGGGGGTTGGACAAGATGATCTCTAGAGGTTCCTTCCAACCCCCAACATTCTAAGATTCTATGATAAAAAAGTATATAATGTTACCATACCACCAGTTTGTAGGAAGACTCATGAACATCTATCCCCACTAGCTCAAGATGAGCTCATTTATCTATGCTAGTACATGTCAATATGCAAAGACATACATGATTGGGATGGCAATTCTGTATCTTCTATTACAGTGCCACTGTAGCATCCTAGGTTGTCTGTGGCAGCTGACTGCATTTCTCAAGTTGACTTAGAAAGATGCTGAAGAAACAAGCAGCATGTTGAGTCTGAGTGGTCTTAATGAAAAGGAGTAATTATCTTTTCTTTTTTTTTTTCTTTTTAATGCTGTGTCTTCAGCAGTCTGGTATGTAATAGCGAAGTGAGTGAAGTGCAAAACAGGGAGGAGTACTGAAAGATAGCCTTGGTTCAGTGTCTTCAGTAACTCAAGTATATCTTTTCTGATATGATTAAGGAATAGGCAGAGTAATAAATTATCCTTAGGCACAACATTGTGAACATTAACTGTTGCCAGCTGCTGCTGCTTCTGTGTACATGCTCCCACACGACAGTAAATGAGAAATGTTCCCAGGTAGTAACAGAGAACAGAATCCTCACACTAACCATACAGACTAAGTGAAAGAACCTCACACTGAAGTTTGTCTTTCAGAGGCTCATTCATCTGTTTATGGTCCTTTGATGCTTTTAAAGTGTTATGGTTATTTTAAGATCTGTGCATGCCTTCAGTCTTGTGACTAAGACTGTGAAATGCAAAATTCAGATGCCTAGAGGCCATATGAGTTTGAAATATGAATGATAAATCAGGGCCCCAGCTCTGTTTTGAGCAGAGATTGTTGCTAGTTTTATTTAATTTTTCAAAAATTAGACTAACTGCACTCACAGAAGAAGACCAAAAAATAACTTCAGGAGCAACATTTGACAGTTAAGTATGTGTATTCACATCTGTTTGGTTGACATCACGAAGTTTGCAAAGTTTATTAATAGCTGCTATGATACAAATCTGAAGACTTGTACCTAAAGAACACTTTACATTTCAGCAAATAATCAAACATTTTTGCCAGAAATTCAGGAAGACACCCCCTTCTCCCCCTCCTCCCCCCCCAAAAAAAAAAAAGAAGATACAAACCAACGAAAAAAAAAAAACAAAACAACCAAACATCTTCTTCTTTACAGAGACTGACCCCATCTCAAGCCTCTGAACTTAAAAGTTATGAATCTGGGACAGTATCATGGGAAATAACAGTACTTGAACTGTCCTTGGTTCAGCACTAATGTAAATGGATCTTTATGATCATCTGGTACAGTTATTCTTACATTCTTGAGAATGACAGATGGAATGAGCAATGGGAGATGGACATAAAAAAAAAAAAAAAAAAAAAAAAAAGAGAGAGAGAGAAAAAAAGTGTTCAGAAGAATAAAAGCTAGAGCAATTACCATGAAGAGAATGAGAAGAACGGAAGGTGACAAGGGAAATGCATTAGTGAGTCAGATATTGAGGGGAAAATCATAGGCATGAATAGCTGAATTCATTGTACTCTTCAAAGAAGAATAGGTAAAGATGAGTTAGATTTAGTAGTAGGAATATTGGGAAGAAGGGGCCTCTGATGGGAAGATGAAGAGATTACGGGAAATTGGGGAAATAAAGACCATGTCAGGAAAGCTTGGTCAGCACAAAAAAGGGAGATCGGATGCTCAGAGCATGAAACTACTCACACCAAAGGGCTTCATCATCTTTTGTTCTGAGAGCTGTCTTACAAAGCCAATAAAGAATTGGGGCTTCAAATTTTATTCTAGCTCTGTTCTGATATTTTGAGTATCCTTTCATGCCAGTGAAATTTATAGACTTATTCACTTTTGACCAGAGGCCATTGTGATTTCCTGTACCTTACTCTTAGGATAAAAAATGAAATTATAATATATGACCAATAAAATCTCGTTACTTTTGCGACTTTTTTTTTTCTTAGTGGGGTTAATAAAATATAGTGTCTTTTTTCTGCCAGAATTATTTGTATCAAGGGTAATGGAATAAATTTCCTTTTCTCAATATCCCAGTTTCTGTCAGGAAATATCAAAATTAAGTAATGAGAGCACAAAGCATGGTGTTGAAACAAGATACCATTTTTCTAAGTAGACCCTGAAGAGATGGATAATGGGAACGTGTAGAAGACTGGTACTGCAAATGTTGTACATATTCTATGGGCAAGCGAGAGTATTTCTTCCTCCAGGGCTTTTATGCTGGTACATTTCATAAGGAACTCAAATCTAGACTTAGAGGTTTAATTTATATATTGTGTGTTGGTCATATTATCTAAAACACTTGAATATCTTCGAAGTATTTTATTATGCCCTAATGTTGTGAAGGCCTGTACACAGGAGTATCTGGTATTTGATACCACTGTGGTACTTTCTGGCAAATTCTTCTCAATGCTTTTTATTTCTTTTGGTTTGGTTTGTTTGTTTGGTTTTTTTTTAATTCACCAAGGCTGGGATAGGCTCTCAAAGAGTTCTCTGAGTATACAGCTGGCATTTTTCCATGATACGGAAGCTATCTTCAACTGCAAGTTGGTGGGAGACAAGTGTCCCTGGGTTTTGTGTGTAGGTGGATTTAATTGTGACCAAATTATCCCTGGCATTTACACAGGCTGTATATAGTAACACCTTTAGTCTTTAATTGATCATGAGAAGTCAGTCCTTATCTGAGCTTATTCTATGAATTGCAGGGTATACCTCTGGATTTTTTTTTTAAAGTGTCTGGAAACAATACCAAATACAGGGTTTTTTCTGGACTTCAGTATCTTTGGCTAAAATGCAATCTTTTTTTCTGTCGTGGGTCATCTGTATTGTTTTATCTATTTAGCAGACTTGTTTGGTAATAGATATTTATTTTTAATTCCACATAAGGGTGCTCTATTGTCTTGCTTCTAGTTCACTTTAGGTCTGCTCAAGCTTTTTAGTGAACATGCCTCCAAGGAGGGGTTAAAAAATCTCACTATTTTAATTTAGAGGATCAGTACGAAAAGTCTACCCATAATACTTTAAATTATTCTCTCAAGTGCAGGTACCTGACTGAAATGCAGGTATACATGATCAGTCTTCCTGAGTCTCCAGATGTATGATGTAAACAGCTATCTGTTTATCTTTTGGTTATGAAGGAGCTTACAGAATCAGTCCTGCTTTAAAGACTTGTCTTATGTTCTTGTTTGTCTAAGTGCTTATGTTGCTGTGTATGTTTATGTTATGATTTCCTAACGTACAGAACTACAGAAACTTCAAGAATCACTCACTGTGCCTACTGTTGCATCTTTGATATCTTAATTTTAAGAAGGCACCTTGGCCTTATGAATGAATGATGCTTTAGCTTGTCACTGAATTCCCTTGACTCCTGTCTGACATGCTTCCACACTTAAGTGTTAATTACAGTGAAAAACCTACTGGGCCTTTTGGGGCATTCCTGTAGAAAGCACAAGCAATATGTTTGAAAAAACTGGACAGTTATTATCTGCCTGTACAACATAAATGGTTTGGTTAATTGTTCCAGTATCCTTTTCATCATTCTATAACCTTGCACACCAAACCAGGTGCTACACTTAAACATAATTACCAGATGTGTATATGTTAGGAAAAAAACAGGAAAAAGTATCATGTGTGTTCATAATCTCACTGGTTTAGAGAGAAAAGCAGAAAATAGTAGAACTGGAGTGAATGCTCAGCATTTTGGTGGACCTGCACACATTTTTCTTTGTTTTGTTACATATACACAAGGCAGGCACACATTTTCTGTCATTTATCTCTGGAAGCCAATCTACATTTCTATTGCTGTTCAGGATCAGGAATGCACTTGAAGTGAACATCTCAGTGATACCTATTTACTGTTCTTTGGCTCATGTGGTGGTACAGTGTTGAAACATGCAGACTGGATTACTTTTGAATTAAAACTATAAAATGGAGTCCAGGAGCACACATCATATGCTCCATCTCGTCATTTAAGTCATGTAACTAATCCAAGACTAATCTGGGTAAATTCCCCTCAAAACACAGATAATGTGTACATCAGGATAATTAAGCACCATTTCACTCTGTAAATCCAACCTGGTAGCTCCACATAATGTCTTGATCTAGACACAGCCTCAGAGACTTGACTGTTCGTGTGAAAAAATTTCATCCTCCTGAGAACTAAACTACAAGACCAACATTCCTCATTCTGTTTCTTTCTGTGCACGTTGACTAAAGACAAATATGAACAACTTGAATCTGAAACATTAAGTAACCCTGCTGTATATGTAGGACCACAATCACCTCTCACACAGAACTTCAGAATCTTTGGTAGACTTATTTGATTCTTCTTACGTTGTATGATGATTCTCCTTTGCTTGCTGGACCTTATTTTAATAGTCTTTTGCTTAAGATTCTAATCTTAGATCTTTTGCAGTCCTGTCTCCTAGTAGGACTGTGTTTTGCCTGTTACCAGTTGCATACCCACATAAACAATGGTGCTGGAATGTTCTGCCAGATCTTGAGAAGAACTTTGTCCTATGTCACTTATGAGAACACTAGGCAGCCCAAATCATTTTCTCATTTTCACAATATCTTCAGTCCTTTGGGAATAATCAGTTCCCTGTACAGTATTCAGTACCAAAAAGTTGGAAATTAAACAAAAATCAAGCAAAAATAAGGTGAAAAAAACCCATAAAACAAATAAGGAAAAACCTTGAGGCAGAATAATATTTTTCGATCAGTCTAAAATATATCTTTTATTATGTCTGCAATAAAGCTGTAAAAATTTAGTCTATGGTATCTTCAGTTGCACAAATTAGTCCTTGAGACAGAATTAAACATATATTGAAGATGCATACCATGTGCAGGATGTTAGCAGACACTGTAAATACTAATTGCATCGGGAAGCATGACTAAAATCAGCTGCAAAGAGATAAATTCAAATCAGCACAATACTGTAGTAATTTGAAAAACACCTAAAAAATAATCAAAAAAGCCTAGTATGAATCACAGATCATTTGCAATGGATATTTTTCTGGGAGAGACAGAAAGATAGTCTGCAAGACACCATGAATGTAGAACCACTGATTTTTTTTTTTAATAATTAGCATTTAAAATAACATTTTTTATTTAAATGAGCATGTTTGAGAGCTGATTGTAATGCTTCCTGAAATGTAAACTGACTAAAAAAGCCCAAATTTATGCCAATGTTCAGACTGGGACTGAATGTCACAGGTCTAGTGAAATACGTGAAGGGTCTCAGAAAAGGAGATTGTGAAGGCACAAAGTGACTGCAGTTCTGTATTTTACCATAAGCTAAATGATATATTCAACACAGGTTTTGGACCTGTATATCATAGGATCAACTTAATATAAATTATAGGATGATATTTCATATAATCACAAATTTTTCTGATTGAAAAAGATCATTAATATAATCATGTCCAAATATTAACCAAACTTTTAGCAAATCCAGTTCTTAAACCATGTTCCTAAGCACCACAAAAAACCTGATTTTTTGGCACCACAAAAACCACACTTTTTCTGATTTAAGCCAGGATGCCACTGGCCTTCTTGAGCACACTGATGGCTCATATTCAGCCAGCTATCCACCAACACATTTTAGGGCTTCATTTTCCACTTTACAGTTATCTTCTCTCCCTAAAAGCTTTAAAACATTTATCAGAAAGCCCAGATTAAGGAAGTCAGACCCGTGTAGTTTAATAAGGTATCATGCACTCAACAAAGTATTTTCGTCCTCTTGTTGGATGTATTAATCAGTTCTTCAGGTATACATTAATACAAGTGGCTGTGATACAGCATAGTCCCGCTGGCCCTGTGCTGGTATTCCCCTATAAATTCGAGCGGTCTGTTGGTATCAGTTCTGGGTTGATGCGGTGCCGGTTTTGGTAGCAGGGAAGGGGCCCTTCACAGGTGGCTCGTGTAAATAGCTTGAGACAGCTCTCCCGGCTCCAAAATGTCCAGCCCCACCTCAGGCCATCAAAGAACAATGCATGTGTGCCTCTGAGGATTAACATACTCAAGAAGGAGAAACATCCAGTGATTAAGAGCCGGGCAGAGGAGAGGGGAAGGTGGTAAAGAACACCACCAGAAGAGAATAAACATCGGAGGAAAGCAGTGCTGGAGCAGAGACAAAGGTCGGTGAGGAAGTGGAAAGTGCCTGAACAGGTTTTTCTCTACATCCCGTGGTGAGACGGCAGCAGAGCCTGGCAGATCAGATGTTGTGGATCCGCAGCCATGGAGGGGGTCTGTTCCCCAAGTGGGCCGTGGCTCCGTGGGCCGCCCGCGCTGGAGCAGTTTGCTCCTGAGGAACTGTGCCTGGCAGGAGGGATTCACGTTGAGGGGGGTTGTGAAGGACTTTCCCCCGTGGGAGGGACCCCACGTTGGAGTAGGGGAAGACTGATGATTCCTTCTCCCTGAAGAGAAAGGAGCGGCGAAAAACAACCTGTGGCGTCCGGGCTGTAAACCCCACTCCCTGTGCCCCCGTGCCGCCGGGGGGGGAGGAGGTAGAGATGCCACGAACAAAGTATTTTGGGCTCGGGAAGAAGGGAGGGGTGGGGGAAAAGTTTCTAAGCTCTGGTTTCTGTTTTCTCTTTGCCCTGTTTTGTCTGATGAATTGTTGGGTTTTTTTCCCCCAAGCTGAAATCTGGTTTGCCCGTGACCGTAATTGGTGAGTGGAACCTTCCCAGCCCTTGTCTTGACCCACACGGTTCCAGGTGGATTTCCTTCTCGCCATCCCGTAACAGGGGAGGGGGAGTGAGCGGCCGCCTGGTCTTCTGTTGTCGGGAAAGCTCAAACCACGACAGTATCGGGGGAAGCTGCTGCAAAGGTTGTTTTCGTAACTTAATTGTGTGAACATCTCTTAATTGGCTCCAGTTCCTTTACCGTATTGAGCTTAAAACTACTCAGTTTCACTCGTAGTGATTCTCATAGCTATATGAACCATTTCCTCTCGCTGAGCTTGGAAAGGCTGACTTGTTTCTCACTGACTCAAAACTTAAACCACTCTCAAACACTTCACATATTTTCAAAGAAATGTGCTTTCTTATACTGACCCCCACAGAGTGATTCAGCGTGTAAATGAGTGCCAGCTTTTACCTCCCTTTTAAACAAATTAAACAGCTGTGTATCTTCTACTAATAATGTAAACAATATTCTTAATTAGTAAACAATATTCTTAATTATTTCCCTTCTTGCCAGTCTATCCTTATCAAAGCTTTTGTATAAAGCATACTCTTATTCAGTCAGGAACTCTCATATTTTCCTGCGTTTGCTCATTCTGGGTTGCCTTGAACTCACACAAGGATTCAGTAAATGCTGAAGAATCAGCAAATTGCATCTTTACTCTTACAGGATCAGGCTTCAAGAGGTGATGGTTTGAATTTTAACACAAGGGAAATTCCCTGGCATTATTGCCTCTAAGAATGTTCTAGAGATCCTGGCATTCTAGAGGCCAGCCTTGTAACAGCAGCACTGGCATTAAAAAGTCCCAGACAATAGATATTAAAATACAGAAAGTCTCTTGTAGCAGTTTAAATTCAGTAGAAATAACCACTCCCAGGAAATTAATGTCAATGCCATTCCAGTAGGAGCTTTAACTGCTAAAATAGCAGATTGTATTTAGCAAGAAATAAAACATTAACATAATCAAGCAATCATTCATTAGTGATGGAGGTTTACACCCAAAAACACATCCTGGAAGACTACAAGTACTTGATTAGACAGGAAGAACAGGACTGGAGGTCTTTAGTGAGGAAGCACTGTGAATTACTAGGATTATTGCAATTATATTCCAAATTTTATTTTAAAGTGCATATACATATATGTGTGTTAGATTATAGAATATTTCCAGACATACTGGTGTTAGCACACACTCTATAACTACAAGAGTTTGAAATAATCTGTTATGTCTTCTCAGATGGAGGGTACCAAATATATTTGCCTTACCTAACCCAACCCATTTTTGTCCTACCCTTCCTTCCACCTGCCTCTACATCCTTTCAGACTTTGCATCTTTACTCGTCTGTACTGCACCTAGTTGCAAATTATTTATCTTATTCATTAAAAGTGCACACTAAGATTTGCTCAGACGTAGTGTGGTTGCTAAAGTAGTAAAGCTAAGTTTCTACTATTTTTTGGTGTCTTTTTCATTTAAACACTGATTTAAAAGTAAAACCAAAGAAATAGAGAAACAATTGAAGAAATTTTTTACAGAATGATATTTTATAGAACTAACTAACTTTGTGTAAGACAGCACAAGCAGTGACAACTGCTCAAAGATTCCTTTCAACATTAGGTTACTAGGCTATTCCTCTGCCAAAGCACAGATGTAGCCACAGATTTTTTTGATTTTTACAAAGCATAGATTTTTATACAGTAACTTCTTAAGCATTCAGAAGCAAGTTAGAAAATTAATGACAGAACTCTCAAAGATCTTTAAAGTACTAACAATAAATCCCTCCCAGCTAAGTACGAAACATTTCAGTTTAAACATATATTTAATACATTTCCATTTAAGACTGTCTAGATGCTTACAGATGTGTCTCAACACTCCTTAAATGCTTTTCTGAAACTAGGTCCTAATGAACCCTATGCTGTGGAAAGCCCCTTCAGAAGTGGATTATTAAGACCTGTAAGCTTACCTGAAATGCCAGCTGGAAAACATTGTCTTAGTAAAGCAAGCTTTTTTTCTTCATTGTTTTCCTGGTGACAGAATTAAGTCAGTTTCTTGTGGGATTTCTTAGAGTATTAATTTAAGTAGAGCTGGCTGATAGTTTACTGTTCTCCACATATTGACATTCCAATACCAAAAGGAGAGAATATGAAGTTGATAGATGACAGCAGCTTATTTATTAGAACTCTGCAAAAGCTGAGAACACTATACAAAATTTTCTATTTCCTCATTCACTTGTAATTGGTGTTTGCAGAAACACAAAAGCTGCTTATTAAGTTGCATGGGAATGTGCATTTTTTTTAAATGAAGTTTTGTTTCAAGGGAATAAAGTGGGAAATTCCACATTTCTAGAAAGGGAGGCAGGGTTGCCAGAAAGCTGGTTAGGGTGTTGCAACTAGTAATACAAAGTCAATTAAGAGGTAAGGTGCTACTGGGGGTAAGTGGTCAGCCTTGGTGTTAGTTTGATTATGAAACAAGAAAGTTTAAGAGCCTGTTATATGAAAAGAGAGTATGATGTCTTCTTTGGAGTTTTCTCACTGAGAAACTTGTGATGTCAGGTAATTGAGGGGTGTCTCCTGAG
Organism: Heliangelus exortis; assembly: GCF_036169615.1. Classification (NCBI taxonomy): domain Eukaryota; kingdom Metazoa; phylum Chordata; class Aves; order Apodiformes; family Trochilidae; genus Heliangelus; species Heliangelus exortis. The sequence continues at coordinate 23,059,333 of NC_092425.1, read as the reverse complement.
ATAAGTTGTTCTACAATTTTAAAGAACTCCTTTGGAAAAATAACTGTACTTACCACATTACCTGCAAAAAGGAAGTGTTTAGATTGACTGGTTCAAAAGTTTAGGAACATATTTGAACTTTTTTTCTTTAAAAAGAATACAGTTTGGGGTCAGTCTACTTTGTGTTGTTAAAAGACAGGAAGATATTAAGAATCGGTTCATCTCTGAGGTGTTAATTTCTAAGATAGGTTAGGATACTACCTAAAGAAAAGATCAGTACCCCTAATATTATTACTGTGATTAATTAAAGAAAACCACATTACTAATCAATGTCAGATGAAGGTTCATTTTAGCTTTGTCTTAAGTCTTTACTGAAAGGAGTCTTTACTCCTCTGTCTTTACTGAAAGCCTGTAGCACTAGTCTACTGCCTTGATGGAAGTTTATGTGACTTTATTTGCCTGCAAATGTAACAATTATCAAACTGAAAAGAAGCGGAATGGAAGTAGTTACATATTCCTTCTAAGCACCCATACAGAGGGCTAGACAGGAGCAATTTACAGAAAAGAAAATTGTTTGCCTTTTTTATTGCTTGCAAAGTGCCAGCAGATTTTCAAAGTAATAGCATTTACTGAGAAAAAAGAAAAAATAAGTGAGAATGGGAAATAAATTTATTGCCTCAAAAAAGGCCCAATTTAAAAAGTCTTTACCTTTTCATCCTGATACAAGTCTTCTGTATACTTCAGCGCTTACAGAACTTGCATGTGTGTATGAATGCATATCTGTATTTATTTATTTATTTTATTAATTATAAGAGCTGAGGTGTTTTTGAGCTTTTAAATATTTTATGGCATGGTTTCCAGGTTTTTCTTCTTTTTAAAAATTGCTTTGATTCTTCACATCCAGCAAAGATTCACTCAGTTGTGCTTACATTTGAGGTTATTATTAATGAAAAATTTTGCAATACTTCCACATTTCAATGTTCTCTTTGTTACTTCTTTAACCAAAAGCTCATTTCTCTTTCAAATGCTCATTGTTGTTTATGAATTGGTGTAAAAAGGTTTCTACATTTGGACAGCCTGAAGAAGAAAAAATAGAGCAAAAGCATTTCCATTCAAGCCACCTTTGTTTGATAGAAAAGCTTTAATTCAATCTTTTAGAAGTTCCAACACATCAATTACTGTGCTTTGCAAGCTGTGGGGTTTGGAGGAATTGGTGTGTCAATAGATTGCAAAATCCATTTCTTATGATGTTGCCAAGAAATATTGAACTTTCTTACCTGAAAAAAAACTTTCTGAGTCTTACCTTACTTTTAACACAATAGTAGCTTATGTTTACTGAAAACATAGGATAAATAAAGTAATGTGATATGTTCTGGCAAGGAAACAGTAAGAGTAATATACTCATTTTCTACTTGTGACCATAAAATATCATTCAAGTAGTGATCAGGCCTTTGGCTCTAAGATCTAAGACTCTTGTGTATCTCTCATTTCTAGTATCTGTACTGGCTGAGTGTGCAAATCCAACAAACTCATTGCCACCTTGCAGTGCACTTCCCACCCCACCTTGCAAGGGGAGATGCAGAGCTGCAGTGCCTGAGCTCTTCTTCCTCTGACAGATACCATCTACCTCCCAGTTCCACCACATCAGTCCTTATGCTGCTTTCTTTTCCTTTTCCCAGCTCCTTACTCTTGGTTTGTATGGGATCCTGAGCACAGAGGTGCTGGAGCCTCCTGTTTCCCCAAAACCAAATACACCCAGGATCTGCACAGCCTGGTTTGCCTTGTGGCAGCAAGCAGCTGCAGCAGGCAGGGCTCAGAGCCAGGAGCTGCTACCACACCTCACATTTTTTGATCTCCCAGGCTTTCCCCCTGTCTCCTCTACCAGACACAGCTTGTCGGTGGGGCTCAGAATCTGCCTGCCAGCTGCACCTGGCCCATCAAGGCTGTGTGTGGAGGAGACACGGCTGCGCTGTCCTGCAGATGGGGGAGGGAGCCTGCCAGCCAGGGCCTCCCCACTGCAGAGCCTGGATGAGCCCGGTTCGTGGGCTGCCGCTTTGAACTCCCATCATGGTGCTGCCTCCCACATCTGGAGCCTGAGGTGAAGGAAGATGAAAGCGGGCTGGGGAGTGCAGAGGCTTGTGAGGCACGCTGGGAATGCTCACATCCTGTGAGGAGGGCTCACAACTTGGCCATTCCCCAACCTGCTTTGTTACAGCTCAGGGTTTGAGGAGAGATTCCCCGAGAGCCTCATTTGATCTGTGCTGGAGTGTTTGTACATAAACCAAGGGTTGTTAGTAGGTGCTTGCATTAGTTATTACAAAGACTGACTTTGGTAATATTCAAGGATTGTGCCTGCAATGATCTGAATAGTTTTCAGAGGTACTGATGAGGCCCAAATGCTGCAAGAGTCAAAGGCATTTAACAGTTCCAAAACTTCATACCCACTGTATGTTTCCTTGACTTCAACGAGCTTTGAATCAAGCCTTTAAAACATCAAAAGAAAAAAAAAAAAAAAAAAAAAGGAGAAAAATTTCCAGCAAAAACTGTTATCCAATTCTGCTAGGCTTTGTAGTGAATCTATTAAAAGAAAGGGCAAGTCAATGTGAAATGCACCACCTGGACCTGGCCAGTTATGCTGAAAACTTGACTGCTCTCTCCAGGCTAGGCAGGCTTATAAGCACAAGTATTAGCCTTGTTGTGTTCAGCAAAACTCAAGCCCGTGCTGGACTGGGTTTTCTAAATAAGACCAGTTTTCTGAATGCAAACCTTCAGGCTCACGTTGTACATTAGTATTACAGAATAAATTATAAAGTGTATTTTTTCTGACCTGTGAATTTATTGCCTGCATAGTTCATGCCATCGTAATGTTCCCTGGATGTCAGTGTTAGAGGATGCAGAGAAAACAGCTTTTGCAAATACATTGTTGTGTAAATCTCAGTCTCCCTCATCTTTTTAGAATAACAAACAACTATACATAATTAATTGTAATTTTGCTAGAAGAAGTGACATTATCACCATGCTCATAAATACCCACAAGGCAAGGACTGTCCCAGGGGAGGGTAACTTTCTTTCAATAGTGTGATAAAATGTTCTCATAGTGAACAGTATTTATTTTTCGTGTCTCTTGAGAGATGATTAAAACAAGAGAAGAGCAAATAAGCAGACACAAAGCATCCTCACTATGCTTGTTTCATAGGCTTGCTTCCATTAGTTTAAAACACAATGTATTAATATGGAATCTGAGAATGACTCTTTTCCCTGGTTGTGTTTTGTTACAGTTTTGTTGTTGTTTTGGAGAAATATATCTAAAGATATAACCAAAACTCTCTTTTAAAAGAGAATATAAAAGAGAGTATATATTATAACAATCTCTTTTAAAAATTCTCTCTACACTGAGCTACAACCTGACACAATAAATTAGGTGCATCCCCATTTATCATATAGTTTCTTTTAGCCACCTTTCATGCCCCTTTTTTTAACATCACAAACTGACAGTTCATTACATTCCCTTTTCTTACAAGTTAATCTAGCAGAAATTAAAATTAAAAAAATTACAGTGAAATATTTGGTATTCTGATTACTTCTTAAATAAAAAGTAACAACTAGTGTCATTTTTTGCTTTTTTGCTTTTTTTTTTAGCTGGACAGAAGCACTTTCTTTATTTCTTGCTTGTTTTTCAGAAGGGCAGGTGACATTTCCTGCAACACTGACTCCAGGTTATAATCCCCTTTTGGCAAGCCAAAGAGAATTACATTTTGAACAGTTTTCACAGTTAGGCACTTTGCTTGGATGAAACTGTCAATAGGTTCACTTTGGACAAAGTGGTAAAAAAATTCCACTGGTAATTTTTCCTTTGTTTTATAAAGCTGACCTCTTAACATAGACTTGATGCATATCACCTCAAAATATTCTCTTTTCTATAAAACAGAAAACTTACCTGTGCTTGTTATGATACTGGTTATGATACCACTATTTCTGGTTTTATATTAAGATTCATCCTAAAATGAGCTGCAGTATCTTGGTCTTTATTAAAAAAACCTTGGGCTTTTGCCTTTTATCTTTGTTTTCTTTTTTTTCTTTTTTTTAATGTAGACTTTACATTCATGATCAAGAAATTGTCAATAACTTTTTCAACTCTATTATTTAAAGCTGTCATGACTAGTATCATCTACTTGCTTCAGAAAACATGGTGCAGAGTTAAGTGGAAGGGTCAAAATGCCACTGGCTGTGAAAATTTGACAGTGTAAGATTTAGTGAGGTTCAGTTCCAGCATGACTTAAGTGGACCTCCAAATCAAATTATGAGCAGCTGTACTACTCCTCCAACTATTATAGGATCTTCAAAACAGTAGTAAGTCATATGATGCTGAAAATTGACATTTCAACTTAAATTTACTGAAGGTGATATTCATTTTTATTTTGCTGTACCGTTTAGTATCTTGTGTATTGAATTTATGTCTAATGTCATAGCTCATTTCTGACTAACAAAGAATCATTAGGAAGCCATTTTATTATTAGTGTATTATATGAACTGAAAAATTAAACAAGAAAAGAAAAATATATTTTCCAGTAACTTTCTTATTCTTTATTGGATGAAAATCTTGGTTTGGAGGTTCAAGTGAATATCTTATTTGGTCTAGATACCTGTTTTGAGCTGTAAATATGCCCATATCAGAATGCTTTCACCTGGACAAGTATCAGCCAGTGGTGAGAAGACAAAGACACATTTACATAAAGGAAGACATCAAATGCCTACTTCAACACTGAGAAGATACATTTTTCCTTGGTTTGCAGTTTTGCTGACATTGAAGCTCTTACCTTTTATCCTGCTGTCAACTCCCAGGAAAATTTTCTAACAGAGCTAATGTGGTGATCATTTCATAATCCATGGTTCTGCTCATCATTTTAAAAGGTTAAAGATTTTGGAGATCATCAGCATTTTGGAATAAGTAACATTTCCAAAGAACTCAGTTCAGTGGAGTTTCTGTTTAATATTAAATTCCTTAATTTCTGCAGTGTTAGAAATTCTGAAAAAACTTCCTCTGGTTTACCACAAGGCAACTGCAACTTGCTGTTTCTCCACACCATAAATACATTGCAATACACATTGCATGACAGTGGTTAGATACATTGTGACTCATTATACCCTTGAATTTAAACATTGAATTGAAACTGTCTTAACATAAAACTTTGATGAACCTACCAAAACCAAGGTAGTTGTGGTGCAAATAGCACAGATAAAAAATAATTTATTATCCTGTGCATAATTTGTCGAATATGAATAGTCCTGTAAATACTTAATGGTAGCTTAACTCCAGAATGAGCTAACATCTGCTCAGTTTTTGGTGAAAGATAGTAATGTAGGTGATTTATGTTGTTTTTCTTTGTTCTTAGTTGTTGGTTTTTCTTCCCCTAAATGATGAGAATCTTTTCTAATAAAGTCATATTTTTCCTTTAGCTGCAGCAATGCTTTGGCTACTCACCCGTCCAATTATTTGATAGGGAAAATATAAATTTGTGCAGTGGATTCTAATTTTTTTACTAGTTTTTGATTCAAAGTTGTGATTGACATTCTATTATTATATCAGTGCAATTTTATTATGAAATCACTCATCCAGGTACCCTGATATGAAAATCAATCAATCAATCAGATTTAATGTAAAAAATATGAAGATTTTTTTAATGGAAGAAACAGCCAACATTTCTCTTCAAACTTCAGAAGTCCTTTATTCAAAGTAAGTATTTTTGTACACTTTGTATAACTACAATAAGCTTGTAGTTTTTCTGTTTTAGTGTCCCTAAAAATGAAAGGTATGTGCAACAAAGTTCAATTAAGAAAAATTGTAACTACTAATGTGAGTAGATTAGTATGGATCCATACCATATCATTATCAAATGACCTTTTGTTAGTAACTGGGACATGGCAAGTCTAAACAGAACTGGAGTCAAAGTATGTCAGGAAACCAATGAAGATTTTTTGCCTTATGAGGGAGGACTCACACTTATGAAGACACAGAATTGCCATAAAATGAAGCCATGAAAATCATAATCATTATGATCAGAATGATTAAAAATGTACTTAGACTATAAACTCCACCTCTTACTGAAGGTTGGGTTTAAGATAGGGTGTCTAACTTAATATGCAGCCTTCAAAGATCCCAGATTTTAAGTTCTGTTTCAGTCTTTTAATATTTAAATCTTTTCTGGAGAACAAGTTTTCCATGTTTCCTTATACTATAAACCATAATGAATTGTATCATACTATATTTTGAAGCTGCTCGTCAGATGCAATTATACCCCAAATATTTTAAATGTTATTAGACAGTTTCACAAAGCTTTTGTAATTCATTTTACTACTAACTAATATTTTGTAAGCAGGCAATTGACTTATATTCTTTATCTCCATCAGCTAAGTAGCAGTGACACAAATGTACCTCGTACACATGGGTGGGTGGCATTTTCTATTTGCTGTTCTTGAATTGCTCCTGGGTGTTCCCTGGAAAATGTTGACAGGAATTGGGATTGTTTTGTGATGAATAAGACTGTTTCTGGACTGCAAAACTTTGCACAAGCTCAGGAGAATACTGGCTGTCCAGTGAAATCCTAAATAGCCTTTCATCAACCCAAATTCCCATTACTGTGCTCCTGGTTCTCCACTTAACATCAAATGAGAACATATTCCTACAGTGAGACTGTAAGAATTATCAAACAGAGAGTAAAAATTTTTAAGCAAGTGTTTGAGAAAGACAGAAATAATGTAATAATGAGATTGACCAGGTTACATTACTTTTTTTTCCTAATCACTTTTTTCCAAAATGCTCTTTCACCATTTGCATTTTTTTTTATGAGGCTATCTTATTTTTGCAAATCTGGGGGACTAGACTTTCACATGGGTGTGTTACAGATGTCCAAACATAATAGGACTTGTTATGTGACAGGAATTCACATCCAGGCTGGCCAGGGCAACCCAGACCTAATGGGGACCAAGATCTAACAGGAGGATAGCAAAAGGTTGCTCAGCATACAACAGACACAAGAATAATAATCAAAAGCAAATAGGTACAGTCATTTGATGGTGGAAGTTCTAGTTTGTGTTGTGACCTTGTCAAACAAGGGAGGACAATTCTATTAAATAAGAAATAAGTAGCTCTTTGAACAAATCCTGGAGGAACCTTTTCAAAGAATTGTGGTTTTTTCTGTTTTCCCTTCTTTTAAGTTTCAGTCCTCTCTCTAATATTCACATTCCTAACAGCTACTTTATTTTAGAATGAATTTATTCAGCATTTCAAGTCACAGGAAATAAGTACCACAGATTAAAAATTTTTCTCCTTCTTGTACTATCATGAATTTGTTGCATAAATGGAAGGTTTTGAGCTCTCATATCTCTCCTCCTGCAAACACTGGTTTTAGTTTTCAAGTATTTTCCAGGCTTTGAAGTGGGGTTTTTTTCCACTGTTTATTTGGTCTTGTGTTAAATTTATAAAAAAAGAAGTTTCAGAATCCTCTTAGTACATTGCAAGTCTGCTTCAAAGTATATTCCCTCTATAAGTATATTAAAAATACAATACTTGATTGTAGGAACTTACATGCCAAGTTGCAGTCTGGACTGAATTTTACAGCTAAGTTATAAACCCCAGAAAATATGAGTTTATAATGGAAATGCTGACAGATTTCTAACTATCCTCACTGAAGTGCTGCTGGAATGATATTTTGTGCTGGAATGATTTTCTGCTCTATGTAAATCCACTGTAAAGACAAGGGGATCCATTTCATAAGGTGGGGCTTTTGAATAAAAATAGATTTGTTCCTATAGTTCCATACTGTGAAATAAAATTCAGTTTATTCCACTATTAATTTCCTCCTCATAATCATATTACATTTCTTTCTGAGATTTATATTTTGCCTATTGCAACTGGCAATAGGCAAAGGCAAAAGGCTTTACCTAATGGGACAGAATGCTATAGATAAAGAGGAGTATCAGTTAATTTCCTAAGACACAAGTTTACTGTGATCCCAGAGAAAACCTAATGTTCATTTTACAAGTAGCCTGATAAAATCATCTTGCAGCACTTTTTTTTTTTTTTTAATTATTATTTGATTAAGTATAGAAGGAAGGAGGTTTGTATCAGAGTTCATAAAATATTTTGCTTTTTTCTTACAGAAAGGATTATGCATAAAGAGTTGGGGAATCTGTGATAATAAAAGCAATGACACTTCACTAATCGTAAGTTTAACTCATTCCAAGAATATCCATCAAAATCCTGGTTTGTTTTTTGTTTATGCTTTCTTCAGCACATAAAGTACTTATAAAATGCAGAGTTTTAATGCACAAGGCCTGTAAATTTTTTTCACACACTTTCAATTAATCTAAAAATCTGTTTAATACCTAAGTTCCATAGCCTGTTCCTAACTACAGTTTTTATCAATTTTAATCTTCTGGAGCATTGCATGTGCTACATAATCTAGCATTAGAGATAATAAATGATAATAGAACATCCTGGAATGTAATTTTCCATACTACTTATTAAAATCTGCCTTACAGCAGATTGTAGGAGATAAAATTTCTGTAAAGTCAGACTGAAATCATAAGTAATTCTGGCCTTTCTTGTTATCCACAGATTAATCTTTAAATTTTTCCATATGATGGCTACAAATACTTTAGGTTTTACCAAGCTGATGCAGGTTATACTAATCCCTTTGGTCTGTGTTAGAATCTAAGAAAGTTTTTCATGTTCAGTCATACTTGTGTAATCATATTTCCTGCATCTATCTTGTTTATAAATAGAAGATAGCACAAACTATTAGGTTAGTAATTTACAATTTGTTTATAAAATTGCATGGGAAAGTGAAATGCACTGCATGAAATGCACTGAACTTTTGTACTATTTCTGTGACATAGAATTTGATTTTTTTTCAAGTATACTTTTCCTCAGTTTTCATAGGTTCTCCTAATTCCATTGCAATTTAGCTTCAGAAATAGGCCCACAGTTTTTGCATGTTATCCTCTCCAGTTTTGCATTATACATATTGAAAAACTAAAGTCTTCTAAATCATTATTTTAGTGATTATTTTAAAGGACTATTTTGACTAATGAGCATACACTAAACAAGGCAAGGGAAAGTTGCCTGATTGTTCAGCTACAACAAACACGATCTAGGTTTTCTTCTAACTGACTTTATGTTTTAATTCTATGATAGTCAGCAGGGGGTGAATGAGTTTCTCTTTCTAGTTCAAGAAATAAGATTAATCTTTTAAAATCCTTTTTTGGAGCTAGAGCTAGAAAATAACACAATGCAAGTGTCCTTCTGGTATGAATACTAGTTACAGATTTTACCTTAGGCTAAAACTATTGTCTTTTTTTCTGCAAAAATGCTACTCTAGGTAGCTCAAAATGCCTCCTAAGCCTAGTAAGATCTTCATCATTATTGCTTAAATGCTTATGCAAGCTTTCAGATCTTGTGGTTGAGTTCTTAGTGCTGGAAGCTGCCCTTTTTACATTTTCGGTTAATAGCATAAGGTTAAACTAGGAGTTGGTTGTTAGCAATCACACAGTCTTTTCTTTAAGAATAGAGAAAATGGCAGTTTGCCAGGAACTGCAGAGCTCTGTTAATATTTGTTCAAGGATTTCCTCCATGTCTGTGGGCAAATCAGTTTCCCAATTGCTTGTAGAGTTCCGCTTCACAACATATTAACTGCTTATCTCAGATTGCATAGGCACATGTGTGTGGACAGATGCAGATAGATCTGTTTCCTTGTTATGAAATAGCCTCCTGCATGAACCTTTAAAGACCTGTAGCTGAACTGCTGCTGGGAGAGGACATCATTGGGCAAGTCTGATCCTCAGGGGCTTAGGACCTGTCCTGGCCCATACTCTAGAAAAAGAGGGCTAGAGCACATCTGCTCTCATCTTGCATCAGACAATTCTTTCAGGTCAAAGAAGGTGGGTTGATCCTGCTCCTCTGTCTGAAAGACAGCTGACATAAATGCAGTTTCAAAAAACAAATTTACTAGGGAATATATTGACAACTTTGGCTGCCAATTTATTTTATTTTTAATTTTTATTTATGGAAACCTTTTAAACTTTCTGAGAAGAAAGTAATTTACATGACCTTACTCTATTCATCACGGAAATAAACTCATTTATTAACCCACTCCCCTTACCCACATTACCATAAATCACTGTGCCAAGTACCCACAGTTTAATTCTGGATTACATGTGCTGAAAAAAATTGCAATTTTCTTGATTCAAAAAACTTGTGATATTTTTATTGACCTCCAAATATAGAGGAGAAAAGTAACATGTAACAAAAACTCAGTGTGCATATATCCAGGCTCCTGTGCTTCCTTACTGTCCAGGGCATCATAAACAAAAGTCTGGTGCCAGTCAAGGGAGGTGATTGTCCTGCTCTACTGTGCACTGCTACAGCCTCACCTTGAGGTGCAGTTTTGGGCACTGCAGCATAGAAAAGACATCAAGCTATTGGAGAGTGTCCAAAGGATGAGCACCAAGGATGGGGATGGGTCTGGAAGGGATGACTTAGGAGGAGTGGCTGGGGTCACTCGGGTTGTTCAGTTTGGGGAAAAGGAGGCTGAGGGGTGACCTCACAGCAGTATAGGGCTTCCTCACGAGGGGAAGAGATGGAACTGGTGCTGATTTCTTCTCTTGTGTGACCGAAGACAGGACTTGGGGAAATGCTAGAAAGCTGAATCAGGGGAGGTTTATGTTAGATAGGTGTGATTCTGGGGATGCCCTACAAAGAGACAGGAGTTGGACTTGATGATCCTGATGGGTCCCTTCCAACTGAGCACATTCTATGATTCTATGACTATGCACAGCTTTTCATATTTTTCTCCTTGCTTCACTTATTTTTTTGTAAGACGGTCATGATATCGTATCTGCTTAATAATTTTATGTCAATTTATTTTCCATTTGGCAAGAAAGTTACCTTTTTGGCAGTAACACCACTTGCGATACTTCAATGAAGATCTCTCAGAAGCATTCAAGAACAGACCTAGTGATACACCATGTCTTATATGAAACTAAAGGACAGTTTTGTTTGTTAATACCATTTTATCATCATCTTTTAAACTCTGAACAGAGAACAAAGAAGTAGTCCTCTTGTAGTCCTCTGCTTTCCCTATCAGATGTGCAAGCTTTAATATTGATTTGATCAGTGTTCACTGTGCAGAAATCAACCCCCTGTGAGCCCTTCTGTTGAACTTATCTCTACAATCAAGCCTGACATATCTGAGGAGAAAGCACAGAATTGCCTTAAAACCCTCATTTGCACTGTCATCATCACAGTACTGTGCTGTGAGAGTCTTCCATAATGCAGAGTGTTCAAATAGCTTGAGGGCTCTTTTAAATTGCTCTGTCTTATGGCGATAATAAAGTTCTGGGAATCTACTTTTTTAAAAGAAATATTTCTACTTTTTAATTTTTTTTTAATCATCCTTCTTTTTAAAAAAACTATGCCCATTATTTGGGGTATTTTAGCCCTCTTGGATTTCTCTACTCAAATATTTGATGAACTATCATCATATAGTATGAGAGGCACATGGGTTCAGATCCCTTAAAACTTGAATACTAGTTTTTCATGTGGTTTTTCACCAATGGTTTCAGTACCAAGCTTTTAGTTTCCATCATTTCTTTATATATTCCCTCTACAGCATCTGTCACTCATAGCTAAACTTCCTGTTCACTGGATGTACTATAATAATGTCAGCCAAACAATTAAAATATCAGTGTCTTTTAGACTGATATGTTCCTATGGCCATGCAGAGAAAGTAAGGCTTTCCAGGAAACAGTGCTGAGTAACACTCACTCTAAAGTACTGAGCCTACCCCTTCCATTAGTACTATTCGGTTATTCAGAGTTTTTAAGAGTTATGGGGTTAGATTTATTTGGTTCAGCATTGGAAAAAAAAAAACATCCCTACATCTGAAAATATTTGTCCATTTGTTGTGATAGACTGAAAAAAATTACTGAAAAGGGATTAGAGATTCTTCATGCAATGATTCCTATTTTCCCCATATCTTTAAATTATGATTGCATACACAACTTTCTTATTCCCAGTGTACAAATGTAACCAGGAGATATTTATTTAGATTTCCAAGTCTGTGGGATCAAGGGAGAGAAGTAAAATTACAAACAAGCTACACTCTTGTTAAGAGGGCTCCTTAATGCTTTTACAGTATGCATGGAACGCCTCAAATGGGCTGTCACTTTTAAAACAGTATTGTCTGACAAAAAAAGGAAACTAATCTGCTTCTTGCTGAAAATCTCAAGATAAAGTATTTCTAATGACCTCTTAGGAATTACATTTTTTAGCTCTGAGATGAGATTGCTATACTGCCCAACAGTTTGTTTGTCTGACATTTCCTGTTACTTCCATAGTGATGCACCCCTGAGTAGTGTTACAGTCTTGACATGCTTCTCTGTCCTCTGCTTCTTTAGATACCATCCTGCCATGCAGGTGGAAATGAACAGCTTCTGCTTTCATGTGGCACCCAGTTTTGGACAGGACCATGAGCAAGCAAACCTTGAATCTGTGGCCATATTAAGGGGGGCTCCAAACCAGCTGCCTGTGCCTTGCATATATGTTCTGCTGGTTGTTCTTCTCTAGATATTTCTGTTTTCCTTTCTGACATCAGTGAAATGCATACTGCTCTTCATCTAACCTATGTAATTGGGCACCATGGTATTCAGCTGCAGATCAGAGACAAACGTATTCTGTTTATGAGCACATACCCCTTTGTCTGATTTGGATCTTGTAAATTCTGTAAAACAGGGCACTCAAAGTTTTCCATAAGCTTTTCCTATATCTTGAAGATGGTTAAAGAGATTTGCCTTAGGTTTAATGAGGCATGAAGAAATTGTTAAATGCATGGTTTAGTTCCACAAGTTTTAGGGAACTGCTCCAATACATGACAATGACTGTATGTAGTGATCTTTGGAATTCAGTTAAAGAGGATATGAAGGCTGTTTTAAGGAACAGCAGAAATTTAATTTTTTTTCTTCTGATGTATGTCTCTGATATTTGCACAGAGATAAGCAGCAAGAGTTTAAGTTGCAGAGACTCATAGTTTCTTACATCCCATTAGTTTTGGTCATTTCTTTACATGCCATGCTAAATATTTCATAGTATGCTACTTCATCGTTAATAATATTCTATTTTACACCTGTATCTTAAATCTTTACTGTTTTTCCAGTACAGACTTCAGTCATGCTGTACTTAATAAGTTATAGTTCAGTTTTGCTTCATTTTTCAGGACCTATGAAGTGTCTTCAAAGTAATTTACAAACAGCCTGAAGTTTCTCTTTTGACTAGAAAGGAGCAACACTTTTCCTAAGAGGGAATTATAATTTGTAAATTGGATATGATGGTTACGTGAAAAAAATCCAGGACTCCTCGTAAAGCTAGCCAGATATGATAAAAATTATGCTTGTGGAATGCTTTTGATTTATCAGTTTGACCATATATATCTGTCTTTATTACCCAAGATCTCTTATATTAACATAATTTATTAGCATTTTGCTGCTCATGATATAAAAAGAATGTCTGTGCTTCACATGAGTATCTCTGTTTGCAGATATGCACATTGCACATGGGCATTTGGAGAAGTCTTTATCCTTCTTCATATTAAGTTAGAGTCATTTGATAAATACAGATGTGACACATGAGAAATATTGCAAAGAAAATGGTCAAAATTAACAATTCTGTATTGCCAGCATTACAATTACACTTTTAATGTAAGTGAATGTGAAAAGTGGCATGAAAGAGTTACCATTAGTTATTTATTTAGAATGCCAAATAATCCAGCCATCACTGTAATCCTGACTGAAGTGCTAAATAAACAGATAGGACAAAGTATTTCAAAGTTTAAAGAAAAGGGGAGACATATGTCTCTATTCATAGTAACAGCAGAGGAAGAAGTAAAATATTAGGCTTTTTCTTCACAAAAATCAACCAGTTGTTTCAACTGACACATACACTTTCACAGAGGAAAAAAAAAAAATAACACAAAAACAAACAAAGAGAAAACAACCAAACAAAAACCCAACCAAACAAAAAAACCCGTCCCAAGAACAGAAGAAAAGAAGGAAACATGTAGTGTTAGACTAGGTAGCAAAGGTCACCTTAGAGAAGAGGAAAAAACCCATAAAATTTGGGACATAAATTTTTCTCATTTGCAGCTTCCATGAAGTCGGGTTAGCATCAAGACACACTCGAAATTCTAAAATCTCTAATGCAGTAATGGCAGAAAAGCAACTACTCTGGCATTCATAATGCACGCCATTGCTTTTATAAGTTCCATCCATGAAATAAAATGTTGGATTTTTTTTTCTTCTAGTTTAAATTACTAAGCTCAAGAGCATGGTCCATAATTCTCAATTTTGTAGTCACCAAGAGAAAATATTATAGTGGTTTAATATGACAGGTGGACAAATGGTACAAAGGCTTTCATTAAATGTTCTTTAATTCATTGACAAAAGAGTACATTAGAAGTCATTGTTCTTGCTCTCAAATTCTCCATGCATAAATGACTGAGCACTGAACTCCACTAAGAGAAATGGGGACAGAATATTTGGTTTTGAGCTTTACTTTTAATCCCACTAGGCAAGCATGGCTGGAAGAGCAAAGAAGGTGAGAAATTCATATTTAATATAGAACTTAAAGTTGTTCTGATATGCAATCTAGATACTAGAACAAAAACGAACTCTGTTTATGTAGTCTATCAACATACATGTTCTATTTACAGTACATATTTCTTTTAAATTACAATACACAAGAATGCAAATGTGCTAATATATAATTTTCTCAACATTTAAGCAAACAGTGGTAAGACAGGAGGCAGCACTGAAAAAAAATCACAGCAAATCTTTGGAATCTTCAGTCTGGAGACTAAAAAGGGACCGTCAGTTCAGCGTTAACATTACGATCAAGGATTTAAATATATGACTTCAAACACAAGAGTGGTTATGTTTAAGTTGAATACTTTACAACCAATAATACTATGTGTTTACTTTGATGTCTTTGCTGGTTGGAGTCAGAAAAGTGTAACTGATATGTATGAAAGATTTTGGCAGTGTTATTGGAAGCATATTCATATTTTTATATTCATTTCATATTTATTTCCAAATTAGAAAACCTTTCTACTTATCACTAAACTGCTAAGTATTCTAGCTACATGTGTAGCAATTCCAGTAGTTGAAGACTGACCCCTCCTATCAAATAAACATGCACCTGCACCATTTGGAAATGTTTCATCCAAACATTTAATTGGGATTGCAGATTAACATTCATCATTCTGGTATGAGTTACTAGTGTATTAACACCTCATAAATGTTCAGATATTTATTAAACATCACCAGTCTCAGATTACTCATAAATATGTACATGTAGTTAAAAAAAAAACAACTTTATTTTACTGTCAGTATTTCAGTCATTTAGAAAGAGCAAGCAGCACTGTTACTGAGGTGATAATTATAGACAAGGTACTGAAGTAACAGATACAATCAAATTACTAATTTTAGAGAGTTTATTGATATGCAATAGAGATTCATATATAATGAATACAGTCAAGCAAAATAAGATGAGAAGCTGAAACAATTTACCAGCCCAAGTGATCTTCTTACAGAACTGATAAAAAGCCTGTAAATGGCAACATATATAATTTTTTGTATGTTTTGTAGAACATATCATTTTTGTTCTTTCATCTTTATTCAACTATTTTTAAATAAAACTTTCACTCTGATTCTGCAAAGGAAAATTGTCATGTTTTTCATTGTGTGGCAAAACTGTGGCAAGCTTATTTAAGATGGTTTGGGCTGGTGTTTGCTTGGGTGATTCTGTTTGAACATGAGAAAATGTTGAGACTAGAAAAATAAAACAGCAAGCTGAAGAGAAGAAATTGTTCCTGTATATCTTCAAAGACTAAAATAATCCAGTGATGAAGACAGATGTTATGATGTTGATTTTTTCTGAAAGTAAAAAAGAATTTTATAGCCATATACAATTATACACCTGAACACTAGGCAAAGCATCTTCAAAAGTTATTTTAAAAATAATTTAAAAAACCATGAAAGTGAATATTTTTTAAAAAGTGAAAAATCACAAACAGTATCCACCCTCTCATAATTGTGTTTTATTTATACCATACAGACCTAGAGAAATAGGTGTAAAATATTTATAGATATTATGCACTGAATAAAAGATGACATTGATATTCTCTTAAGTTTTCCATTGTTTTTCTAAATATTTCTGAACACACATAATAACAGTACATTTACCTCAAGACACAGAAATAAAGTATTTTGCAACATTTTTTGTTTTATAGAATAAACATTGCAAACTGTTTGCCTTGGACTGATAGTCTGTAGTAAGAGACAAATGCACCATCTTACTGAATGCAATAAATGTACCTACGCCAATGTTTCAGAGTGCTTAATACTCTCAAGAAGATCAGTACATAAATATTTCTGTTGGTCCTAAAGTTCCTGTCTCTTCTAAAGTACCTTCTGTAAAGTCCTGACAAGGAGTCCCAGGGTGGTCCTCTTGGAAGAGCAGTCATTTCTGATTACCTTACTTTGAGGTGAGTAGGAAGTAAAAAAATGTGAGAAAAAATATTTGAAATAGGCAGAACTACAAACAGTACCTTCAGATTGGTTGTTTTGCTGCTTCTTGCTGCGTGACTCATTTCTTAAGAACAATTTGTTTCTATTAGCCTATTTATAATGATTATTCTGATAATTGTCTTTCTGACTTTGTATTTATTTGTCACTTCTGATAAACAGAAAAACAGACTATAAAACTCTGAGGTACAGAAGTACTTTCAAAATTTCACGTCCACGTTCATATCTTGACTGCATGCCATGTTGAGATGTCTTGTCTTTTTTGCTTCCTTCTGAACCTACACACGTATGCACAAATGCACATGCACACACACACATGCAGGCACGTTGCCATTTGCACTTTTCTTCTTTATTACTTTTAAAATGTAAAAGCTTGAGAACACAAGCAGTTTTCCTCTCTTCTGACCATACACAGTTATGACTGTACCCCACAGTTTATGTACTTATAAAAAGAGAAATAAATTAAATATTTTAATACAATTTCTATGTCTGCATATTTTTATATTATGCAATAATCTTCTTTAAAAAACCAAAACATAACCTTCTATATTTATATTTTATAATTATATTCAGTGATGGAGAATTTTACACACACATTACATCTCACATACCCATATATTGGTCTGATATGTCAGACCAAAGCATCTGTGACAAAAATAGCACACAAGTAACAAAAAGGTCTTAATTCTGTTTATACACTGCCAAAGCACCTATCTCATTTTAGGAGAAACAGCCTCTACTGCGTGCCTGAGTCTTCCATCACTGTTCAGTGCAGTCCTATCCTTGAAAGCCATGATAAGGACATTTGCATAACAATGTACATTCAGCAGAAGATTTCTTAAAATCCAGCTATATTGTTTAGAAGTCCTCTATGGGATCTGTACTCTTACCTCCTCTACTTGTGTCTAATGGTGTAGGAGAAAACACATCTGAAAAACATCTGGGCTACTTTGACTGAAAAATTTCTTTTTTGACCCCTAAAGAATGTACCGGGTTTTGTCACCTAAATGGTTAAGTTTTATATACTGGAGAAAGCAACCTGGAAAAAAAAAAAGAAATAAAAGAAGGCCTCAACATGCTTATGGTCCTCATGTTAATTCTTGGTTTTGTCTTAAACAAAAAAGGGTAAAGTCAAGTGTCCTTAGCTGAAGAAATACATTTTGGTTTACCATTTAATAACATGATTTAAAATGTGCATATGCTGAACATTATTTGACAGCAAAAATGACATTCCCAAAGACAGTGTAATGAAGTATAAAGGATAAGGCTCAGGAGGGGTTTGTGGCTGCCTTGTGAGCAGTAGATAAAATACCCTTTCCATGCAAGTGTTCTCATCCTTACAAGCCTTTCAGCTATAAAACTACAGTCTGATTTAATAGCTTTTCTTGCAACTGAAATTGTTTTAAGTCTTCAATATGTCTCAGATCTGATATTTTGTTTCTGTCATTTCGTCGTGTTAAATTCTTTGCATCCTGAAAGCAAGACCAAACAGGCAACTGTCTGCCAGCTTTTCCTTTCATAAGAAGAAAAAGTGTACAATGCTATTCTTTGCACCAGGAAAATAAAAAATTAGAAAAGAAGAAAGGAAAAGGAGAGAAAAAGGAGTGGAGAGGAGAGGAGAGGAGAGGAGAGGAGAGGAGAGGAGAGGAGAGGAGAGGAGAGGAGAGGAGAGGAGAGGAGAGGAGAGAACAATTTTTATTTCATGGGATGCTTCATTAGCAGTTCAGTGAAACTCTGGAATCTAAGTTCCTCAAATTAGTTGGTGAAACAGCTAAATATAATGAATAAACATAACGTGGTTGACGTTTAAAAACCAAAACAAAACACAAAAAACATAAAGGTAGAAAAAAATAAATTACAGAAATGCTTGCATTTGTATTTATAGCTAATTATTTTCCCCAAGAATGAACAATATGATTTCATTCACATAATTTCAGTGATAAATAGATTTATAAGATTAGGAAAAAATATTTACCAACAAAGTAAATAGACAGTACTGATATTTAGTTGATACACTTGTAGCACACTTTTCATCCTAGAGTGCAGGAAAGTAAAATATTTTTTCAACTTCTTGTATATTCTTCTTAGTGAATAATGATGAGGAAGGGGTGTATATAACTGGGACATTTATATATTTTAGAACAATATTAAAAATTGTCAATATATTGCTCAATAAACGAAGCTATTACAATCAACATTAAAAAGAAAAAGATTCAGAAGAATGAATAATTTTCAAGGATGATTTTTAGAAGGATTTTTGTAATTTTGTACTTCACTGCAATTAATGACATCTACTGTAGTTCTTAGGGCAGTAGTGCACAGAAAAATTGTTTATATTTGTACAAAGCTTGAATATGTACATCATGTGTACCAGATTCAAGCAGCAGTAAGGGTAACATGGTTGAATTTTCTCAGGCACATAAATCCAGATAACTGTGTTTTCTTTCTTATACTGCTTTCTAATTTGTCTATGTAAGCTGTTGCAGAGGTTATCTGAGTATGGAATTCTTAGGAAGTGACAGTGGGACTCAATCTTGTCTGCAGATGATATTCTTTAAACAGAATATTTTGCCTTTAGTTCTTACATTGAATGAAAACCTAATGAGTGTAATCATACTATTATATTAGAATCTTAATAATACTATATTTATTAAAATTGAGCCTTATAATTTAGTCTTTAGTTGTGGGGATTTTTTTGCTTTTAACTAATACTACACTGCTGTAATTCTTTTTTATTCAGCTGATTCATGCAAATTTCTGCAGTACAGCTGTGTGAGATTGTCATTATCATAATTCTAGATACAGATAAATTTGTATAGTCAGGATTTATCTGCCATTGAGAAAAACTGCACAGACAGATGGTATAGAACATATTGATGTATAGCACTTATGATAATGATAGAAAGTTACTTTATTCTGGGATCAAAATACTCTGTAATCTAACAGAATCTTTCTATAGATTTATAGGCTTGACCCTACAAATCAATGGGTTCAGACACTATCCACCTGAGGGTGTTGAGAGAGCTGTTTGATGTCATTGCAAGGCTGATCTCCATAATCCTTGAGAAGTCATGAAGACTGGGAGATGTTCCAAAAAACTTGAAGAAGGTTAATGTCATCTCCATCTACATGAAGGATCTAGGAAATTGCCCAGGGAGATGGTGGAGTCACCATTCCTGGAGATATTTAAAAGATGTAGATGAGGCACCTTAGGACATTCTGTAGTGGGTGATACAGATATTGATATATATGTTTTATTTGGGGAGAATATTGACAGTTGGGCATGGTGATCTTAGAGGTCTCTTCCAACTGCAACGTTTCTGTGATTCTGTGAAATTACAGGCTCATGAGTCTTTAGCCCCTGGGAAGGTCATGGAACAAATCCTACAGGGGCTATTTCACATCAAGTGGAGCACACGACTGGGAAGAGCCAGCAAATATTCACCAGGGACAAATTGTGCTTGAAAAACCTGATTGCCTTCTACAAAGAATTAACCTTCTCTGTTGATGTGGGGTGAGTGGTGGACATTATCTACTTGGGTTTCTTTGAGGTGTTCAGTACAGTTCCCCATAAGCTCTTTCTGGAGAAATCTGTGTAGTAAGGTCTATCCAAGTGGACTGTGCAGTGGATGGGGAACTGGCTGAAAATTCACACTCAGAGAGTGGTGGTAAATAGTTCTTTTTCAAATCAGCAACAGATCACAAGCGGTGTTACCCAGTGATTGATATCAGACCCAGCACTGTTTAAAATCTTTGTAAGTGATCAAGATGATGAGATCAAGTGTGCTGTGGTGAAGTTTGTGGATGACACCAAATTGAGAGGGGAAGTAGACATTCCAAAAGGGAGTGCTACCCTGCAGGAAGACTTAGATAGGCTGAAAGAGTGGACTAAGAAGAGCCTCATGAAGTTCAGCCAGGACAAGTGTGAGGTCTTATACCTGGGAAAACATAAATGCAGCACAAAGTGTGATCCACCTGGATGGAGAGTAGCTCTACAGAAAGGGACCTGGGGGGTCTTGGTGGACCTCAAGCTCAATATGAGTGAACAGTGTGCTGCTGTTGCAAAGAAACCAAGAAGATGTTGGGTTGCATCAGTGAGGACATCACCAGCAAAGCTAAAAAAGTCATCATCCCACTCGACTCAGTGTTTCTCAGGCCACACCTGGAATACTGTGTGTAGTTGTAGTGAGAACCACAAGTCACCGGGTGTCGCCAATAACGAACTGGGAGCTTAGGCCCAGCTGTGCCCAATAATTAGGGCCTGCCCCAGCCGGAAATGGGCGGGGCTGAAGGTCAAAATAAAAGGCATGCTCCCAGAAGCAGAAAGAGGCCTGGAGGAGATGCCTACGGATGCCTGGGGAGAGAGACGGCTTGAGAGCTCCTGAGGAGAGCTGAGTCCCCGAGAGAAAGGCTCACTGCAACATGTAGTTCTGGTTCCTGCCATACAAAAAAGATGTGGACAGACTGAAGAGGACCCAGAGAGGGGCCACAAAGATGATCAGTGGACTGGGCAGCCTGCCAGATGAGGAAAGGCTGAGAGAACTGGGTTTATTCAGCCTCAAGAAAAGGAGGCTTAGGGGAGACCTTATCACCATGTGTGCCAGTACTTGAAGGGCAGCTACAAAGAAAATGGAGACATCCTTTTTATAAGGAGTCGCACGGAAAAGTTGAGGGTTAATGAGTGCAAGTTATTCCTGGGAAGATTCTGACAGGTCTTAGCAGGAAAAATTTTCACTAATGAGAGCAATCAGCCATTGGAGTAATATCCCTGGGGAAGTGGTGGATTCCCCAACATTGGACACTTCTAAGATTAAGCTGGACAGTTTGCTGGGCCATCTTGTCTTGACTGTACTTTTGCCAAGAAAATTTGGACCAGATGGTCCTGGAGGCTCCTTCCAACCTGGCATTCTATGATTTTGAAGACAGTCCTCTAGTCACTTTTTCTCCATTCCTTCTTCTCCAGTGACGTGAATAAAGTGAGATATCTCAAGAATATGATTTCTAAGTCATATTTTCTACTTTTTCTCAAAAAGTAGAAATGTTGATAAAAAGGACTCACTGAAGCACTATGATAATTTTCTTTCTCAGTAGCATATGGAAAAGTCTGCTTCTGTTTGGGCAGAAATATCTTCAGTTGCTGAAACAGAACAAAGTTAGAAAATGTGGTCCAATAAAGTAAAATATTGCTCTAAACATCTGAAGACTGCCACTCTTTTGTTTATTTGTTTTTTGTTGCTTGGTTGGCCTTTGGCTTTCTTGCAGAACAGCTATGTGTTAGCAGATCTTTTAAACCATGTCCTTCAGCCCTCAGACACTAAACTCTGTAGAGCTGAAGCCATCTCAGTAAGTTCTTGCTGCTACTTGATTTTTTCCAACAAGGGAGACTTTCAGCTTTTCACAGAGGCCTTAGAATTCTACTGCAATTCTAATTAAGCAGAGCTTATCTCACATGAATACGACCAAGACTAATGTGGTAGGCTACTCATGGAGAAAAAGAAGATATTGCTTGTATGTTAATTTCTTAATTTATTTTATCCACTACTTAATTTTTTCCATGAGATGAGGCTGAAAAAATGGTTTGAAAGAAATTCCATTTAAATTAGTATGCCACTTGGCTGTCATAGCTGGATCAGTCCTTGTATTCATAAATTCATAGAAAAGGAGTGACCACTGTTGTCATCTAGTTTGAACTCACAGATAAAAAAATGTCAGGACACTTTTTTGAAATTAATCCAGTTAGAAACAAAGAATAACTTTCAGCAACAAAAGTCTTATCTTGAGGTATAGATTTAAAGAAAGATTGAAATCCTTTTCTATTTTTTTTTCAGGGATGTTCTCTTTTTTATAAAAAAAAATATATAAACACCCCACCACAAACAAAAATACCCCACAAAACCAGAAAAGCCCACATACAAACAAAGAAACAAAAAAGCCTTGTTTAAAATCAGACTACTTATGAGCCTGTAAGCCTTGCTGTAGTTTCTTACAGGGACTAAGACCCCTGCTTCTATTCTCTATACTACTATTCACAATCTGTGACAAAATTACCCAACCTCCTTTTTTCTTCTGAGAGCCCTGCATTGTTCACTAAAGGCATATTTAATTAGGCATAATTTGCATTCCTTTGATGACTTTCATGGATCTACTTTGAATTCCAAAATTATTTCTATACCCTTCTTAACAGTAGAAATCTGAACTGAGCACCAAGATCTAGCAATAAAAAACAGTGCCAAATAGATACCATATGCTATATGATATTATAATATGAATTCATCCAGCAATTAATTAATCAGGATATCAAAGTAAAAAAATCATGAACAATTTAGTCATCAGTTTTTTTCCAAAGCCACTCCTATTCAACACATGTACAAGGCTTCATATCTGCCCTTAAGATGATGCAGGCCTGTCTACTTGTGTTAAAAAAAATCTGAGAATCATTAACCAGCAGTTATTTGCTTCTTTATTTTCTACTTTCTGTATTTGTCATCAGCCAACGCATTCAGTAATAATTATGTGGGTTTATTTTGTATGTTTCTTCAGACTATTTTTTTGATGGAAATGTTGAACAGAGCATAATGAAGATCTATCTGCTCTCCAGGACATACTAGAAGCACAGATATTTCATTTGATGAAAATTTCCTATTAAGAGCCTCAGATCTAAATTACAGTTTTTTATTTATTTAATATGCACCTAATTAAAATACCATGCAATATGAGGCTGTACAAAAATCCAAGTGCATTAGAACACTATTATCTTTGTGAACCAAACCTGTAATTTCAAGTTGATTTTAACAAGTTCTGTTTTCCTTAAACTTATGCCAACTGGCTTTGATTCTGTGGCCTCAAGCCCATTCTTAGCAATCTGTTAGGTTGCTTAGATTGGATATTAGACAAGCAGAAGTATGATCTGTGATAATACTGGGTTCCCAGGATTCCTCTTGAAACCAGAGCTTTCTCAACACAGTGGCATCTAAAAGGTGGAAATTTTCTACCATTACCCTCTCCCACATTAACATTTGTAAAATGAATGTAAAAATAATAAACTTTAAAAAAACTTCCAATAAGCCAAACGAAGATATTCCAAACTGCATACTTTGCTCAGGGAGGAGACAGTGAAGGAATGAACAATTCATGACAGATCCTTGTAACTTGGCTTAATTAGAAGTGTAATGAATGCAGCTGAGAATCTGCAGAGACTGTGACTGACAGAATCAGATATTTTTTAATACTGTCAAACATTAACTTTACTCCTGTTGTCTTCCAAGATTAATAGAAAATCAACACTCCTGATCTATATAAATCCCTGCTTAGCTAAGATAAAGTTATCTGTTTGAACTTGCCAGTTAAAATGGCCAAATTTGCTACAGTTTCTGGATTTAATCTCTATTAAAGTTAAGTTTTAAAGCACTTAAGCTAACTTATTTCCCCCTCAGCTGACTGATTTTTAAGAATCTGAAATTTCATTCTAAGCAGAATAATTGTGTAGTATTTTTAAAGCTTGCTAAAATATTCCTTTGATATCCTCCCTGTATTTTTTCTGTTTAAATTCCTTTGCCGACCCAATATGACTCCCACCTTTCCCTTAAAAAAAAAAAAAAAGCCTGATTGACACATTCTTGAAACAACATCCTTGCTCTGAGGTTTTTTGTGTTCATTTATCCATTTTGAAAGCTATTATGATAGAGAGAAAACATGAACCAGATGACTTTATATAATTTGTGCCTTATTATTTCCCTGACAATTTGACTTACAGCTGTTCATAGTAGAAGTATAAAATTTAATACCAAATTTAACTACAATTATGATTCCTTTTTGTATATGAAACCTCAGGTGTTCAAAAGTAGAAATTTTCTTCCCAACAAGCTGTAAAAGCAAGTAAAATACAATATGATCTGACAACTGCCACTCACAGAAGGGAGGGTCACACAGACAGAAGATTTACAGAAGATTCTGGGTGCTCCTATCATTTTCTTTTAAAACATAAGGACTCTTAAGAAATTAATTTCCGTATTTTGTGGAAAAGTCAAGGAAGTGACAATGGCAGAAGTGCCTGGTCAGACTTAGAAGATGATATTTTTGTCCATTTTGTTTCAAATCTGTGCCTATTTCTTCATCTTCTTCACTCAAGTTCCAGAGTGATTAGAGTAAAGGTAGTCTTTCCAGTCTTTTGCTCTCAAAAAATTAAATACCAGAAAGCTATTTTTTTCCTTTCCTTTTCTTTTTTTTTTTTTTTTCTGGTGGGAAAAAGTCTTAACAACATGTATGTTTTCTTCCTTACCCTGGTTATGCTGCCAAACAAGTATTTAGTGTAACCCACAATTTCCATCATGCAGTAATTTGGATGTCAAGACACTGCCCATCCTAGACCTTTTAGGTTAATATGAAGTATAGCTGCCAGTGAGTGCAAAATTCTTTGAGTTATTGCACAGCAGTGGTAGAGAGGGAAACAGTAATAGTTTCACAACACAAAATAATTTCTTTTACTCTACTGGTGTAGGGAACCAACCACTACTCTTGTGTAAGAATCTAACTATGGTATTTAATTGATCACAAATTTTATCTTATA
Source organism: Heliangelus exortis (assembly GCF_036169615.1). Taxonomy (NCBI): domain Eukaryota; kingdom Metazoa; phylum Chordata; class Aves; order Apodiformes; family Trochilidae; genus Heliangelus; species Heliangelus exortis. The sequence goes on along the minus strand of NC_092425.1, from coordinate 23,034,153 downwards.
GTCTTTAAGATGTTTGTATATGGAGTATAGCTGGGCTAAGTAACTAAGGCCAGCAGCAGTGGAAGCTAATGGAGTTAAAGGGCTTTAACTTCAGGGACTATCTTTTGAGACATATGGCAGTTTTGTGACACAGTATTTTTATTAAAAACCTGCCATCTTTTTTCCTGTTTGATTATAACATAACAAAAGATGTGATGCTCAAACCTACAATTATATAAAGCATATGCACTCCCTTTGGAGTAATGCAGTCTTTAAGCATATCTACCTAAGATGCACACAAATCACCATGATGATTAATTGCTAATCCTGCAAGGGGAGAAAAGGGCAGTCTTTCTGACCCTAGCAATGTTGGTATCCCATAAGTATTAGAACCTCATTTACCCTCAGATTTATGCATCATCAGGGACTAAAGTAATGCCAAACTCTCTGCCTCTTACAGAGTTTCTGAAGCAGGTGGGGTGTGGATGGGACTGGCTGTAAAGACAGCACTAACTGAAACACAGGCACAGAATTTTTCTTTTCTGACCACACATGAGGGAAAGTAAATCTGTGTATCCCCAACTTGAATCTGACAGTTATATGATTTTTAGGGTTGTATCAAGATATTTTTATGTTAAAAAAAAATCATATGTGTGTCATGCTAAAATTTCTAAAGACTGATTTAGTTATCTCTTTGAGCTTCTCTGCAAGACAAAGTAGGTCATGCCACGTTCCACATTGCTAGGTTTCTGCCAGTGCTCAAGCTTACATATGTAGCTGTGCATTCTTCCAACACTGAGAATTGCAGTGTAGTAATTTTACTGAAAAAATGGCCCAAATGATACCTTCATATTCAAAAGGCAGAGAGCTTCCAGAATTACAACCAAAATATTCCTTTACTGCTTCTACTGCTGCAAAGGCAACATTTACACAAAGTAAGCCAGAATCTTTCATGGCTTATTCATCACTCTGTGACTTGAGCTCTGTTGTGAGAATCCATACAGCTGCTTCTTATTTCTGAAAAACAGCAGTTTAGCTTCCAGATTTTATCCATAGTGGCTGCTCCTGGTTAAAAAAAAAAAAAAATAAATTATATATGTTTTGTTTTCAACAAATTTAAAGTAATTTTAAAGACATATTGCACTGTGTTGTGTTGCGTATCTCAATTTTTTGATAAAGCTACTTTAATAATGCTTCTTAAAAATATCTTTAATTTATTTGTGTTTGTATAGTCAAATACTGGTACAGTAATTTTTTCATGACTCGGCATTATTTAGCATAATAATTTAGTTGATTGGTTTAGTTGGTTTTGTTGTGGTTTTAACCACCATCCACACACAGATTTTTTAATTTTTATATAGTCTTTGAATAATTTGTCCAACAAGGAAAACAAAAAGCAATAAATGTACTCAAGCCCTGTCCAGAGTTCAGTCAAGGTACAAAAGAATCTGCAATGTTTCTTTAGAGAAAAGAAATGTACATTAAGAAAATAACAGTAGCACTGACTTTATTCAGTCATACAGTTCAGGAAAATGTTGGTATTACTTCCTTATCTCTTAAAGTCACGTGAGCTTCAGGCATGTAGTAAGGTTTCTGAAGATGTGTCACCCAGAGGATCTCCCTTTTGCAGTGCCTGCAGATGCATGGCATGAGCTTCCAAGTTCCCAAATCAGGGACTATAAACAGAAGGGAAGAGAATTCAGCTTGCAGGAAAACTATGTAGGACTTTAGCAAGTTCTGAAGTCTATATTGTGTTCAGTGCTGACATGATATCGCTGCTAGCAGAAAACTGCCCTGGGGAGTTTTAAACAGCTCAGAAAAGTCTACATGAACATAAGTTACCTCAGTGGCTATAGTGTAGCTCCTTCTCCCAAGAACAGAAAAGGGTAGTGGTGCCTTTATAATGTCATTATTTTATGCAAATACATTATGGAGCAGATTCAGTTAAATGCTTTTTTTGTTCAACGGATCAAAAGGAAAATTTAACTCTTTGCACACAGAAATCAGAGAAAAAAAGAGACTTCTGGGAGGAAAATTTTTTTCAATATAAAAGAGAATATTAACTCATATAATGAGACTGTATGGTTCTGGTGTAGAGCTGGAATGAAATGATGAGGCTGATTTATAAAACCACTGAAACAGGGCTTCATAACTTCTGACAGAGTAGTATCAAGTGTGAACCAAGTGTTACTGTCACGAGGAATACTTCTCTGTCAGATGAAGTTTTAGAACAAGACTAGCAACATACCACTTAATGTATCAAAATCCCTCCATATCCGAGTCCATCCCCTACATATATCCCTGCTACACCTAGTGGGAAAGCAATAGTTTGTGATATTTTTACATGTTTTTGGGTAGTATCTTCAGCTGCCAAATGAATCACAAACTCATTAACAAAGTCCATCAGTGGAGCCTTTGCAGTCATTGCCGTTTTTGTTCTCTAACAGCATGTGTGTACTAAAGGCAGTAGCAGAACAGCATGACCAGCCATAGTGGGTGAATGTAATTTATTACACATTTAATTTTAAGACATATCTGCAAGGTGCCACATGTGTGGACTCTTTTTCATTCTCCTGTACCTTTAGTTTTTGAGAACTTGTGCTGTGCCTCACCCTGACATGTTATTTGAGCACTATGGTCTGAAATGAAAGAAATTTAAACTGTCTGTCTGTCTGTCTGTCTGTCTATCTATCTATCTATCTATTTATCTATATTTTGAAGGTCAGCACTCCACAGAACTTCATTTCTGAAACAATATCATGATGTACATTACGGTGTCAGATGTGTTTCAGAGTGCATATCACCTTGCAATCTTTCATCATAATCAGATAATTTTTACTCTCTGGTTTGTATCTTTTTTATTTATCCGCTTCCTTTATCTTTCTTTATAACTAGATTATAAGATCCTTGAAGGAAGATGTGTATCTCATTTTATATAATTGCACTTAACAATAGGCCTATGAGAGCTGAGTACTGGTATGAAGGTGGCATAATGTGATACAGGACATGGAAGATCAAACACCATTATCAAATGACTTTTTTTAATTATGGCAAGGATAATGAAGTGAGCTGTGTCTGACAGACCCACTGGAACCCATCAATGTTCTGTACAGAAGCTCATGCTTATACCACTGAGCAGCAAAAATGAAGCAACTGATAAGGATGACCTCTTCAAGGCTTTGAAGATCATGTTATGGTTGTCTACTGGGATGCTTAATACTGGCTTATTTCCATGATAACATCTAAAATAATGAAGAGACTTTCTATAATCAAGAGATTTCAAGCTACTGAGAGAAGTAAGTGCAGCACCAGAACCAGGCTGCTCAACAGTAGATTTATTTCCATTGTCTCAGGTAAAAAGCTGCTCAAGACAGCCTGGATAAAAGATGTGGTTTTACATTTGTTTTCATTAAAACAGGGAACCAATAACCCAGTTTTATTTTAACAGCTGAACTCTCTCTCTGCAAGGAGTGAAAATCTTAATAATTTTAGTGACCAAGATATATGTGTTAGTATTCATTTTAATGGAACAAATACACTATACTTAAATCTCGTGAGCACTGAGGAAAAAATACACTTACTCCATGTATGCAGTTACAAAAAAGAGTAAGTAAAATTAATGTATTTTGGGGAATACGAATGTCTCTATCATGATCATTAAAAAAGACTGAAAAAGCATGAGATATTCCAGAGCAGAGACTAAAATCTTTTTTCCTCTCTTACTGGTAATGTTATCCAAAAGCAAGAAAGAGGCATTCTTGGAGGCATTAAGAAATGGTAAATGCAAGAATGTCCTAGATGGAGACTGACAATGAAAAATCCATAGCTTTACAATCCATAATAACAATCTAAGATTTTATTTCTGATGCTGTGTATTCCAGTATCTATCAGCAAAAAAATGAAATCAACACTGACAATAACACTTTCTTACTTCTCTTAAGGTTATATCTCAATATTTATCTGAAACTTCCCTTTGAAATTACATGCAAGTGAAATATATTCCAAGTGGATTGTTAATTTATTCTTGGTTCAGGTTGAATATTTAAAAAAACCCAACCCAACTAATATATTATAAGAAATTTATTTACACTAAAAATTTAAAGCTAGAATATGAGAGATAAGTAGAATGTCATTTTTCAGATATTACCCTTTTAAGATTGGCCTAAACATGTTTTGTAATAATTTGGTGTTGTGGAATATAAAGTTTCAGTTTGGTATCTTGAGAAATTATATTTTCAGAAACAAATGTTGATACATATTAATATGTTTAAAATTCAGTGTTAGATTTTGTATTGTGACTTGGTAATATGGTCCCCACTCTAATATGCTTGATGTCTATCATTTTTGCTTTAAGAACAGCTATAATGTCTGTTCCCATTAAATACTTATAATATGCACAGTTGCATGTTTCCCTCATGAACGAAAGTGAGATTTTCATTAAATAAACTGACTCCTGCTGAACTAAATTTTAAAAGTATCTCACGAAGTATCTTAGCTCAAACTTTTACAGGATCTCTTTAGTTTAAAAATATTGGTGTACATAAAGCCAGCCCCTATTTTATGTCTTTGAATATCTGTATATGAAACTCTGCTCCCGGCTCCTCAACTGACCCTTACAGACTTGGATTTTAGCCCAAGGGAATGAGTATGCTTACAAAGATTTCCAGACCCAGCAAATAGTATTCTGTGAAAATATTGTTAGAAGACAGTGCTTTCTACCTGGGTGCTAGATGTGAAGAAGTACAAATGAGTAATAATAAAATATTTAAAATATTTGCATTCTTAATGTGGTATCACAGTGCACTTCTAAAAGGAAAGGGAGAGAAAATAATGATATGTCTACTCACATGATGTGCAAAGTTTTTACAAAATTTTCTGTGTAATAGTATAATTTTCAAAAATTAAACAGAAAAATCACCCAGTTTTTAATAGTCCAGATGCTTCCTGACAGACTAATTGCATTTGCCACCTAAAATGTCTCTTAATTAAAAATGACATTTCATATAGATTAATGTTTTTTACCAATAATACTTCTTTGACCCTCCTATTGTACTATTTTTGAAATAGAAATGCCTAATAAAATTGACGTTATGCTTTTCTGGTTTATATTTTTTCTCCCATTGCCTACTCAGCTTTCATGGCAGACAACTGTAACATTAATGTGCATCCTTCATGACCCAGAGATTTATAGAACTGTTAAGACAAAAAGGTTGACCTAAATTCCTAGAAAACTTAGCCTCTACCTAATTTTCAAGATGATTTAATTCATTGCCAGTCCTGGACATGATTTTAAATATTGCAGAAGTAGTTTGACAACCAAACTCACTTCTAAGTATATTGATTTAAATTTATCTATTGGTTTAAATAAATATATTTAAAAAAAACAAAACAAAACCAAACAAACAAACAACAAAAAAAAAAAAAACAAAAAAACCAACCAACCAAAAAACCCCCCAAATCAACAAGAATATCCTATAGGTTATGAAATATATTCTCTTCTGTCTACTGTGAGTCTTGTAAAAAGGGAGCTGATAATATTGGTTGAGTTCTTGTTAGGAAATGTCTATATAATTACCGCTGAAATCACAGCTGATAATAATGTTGGCAGTCTCAGTGGGAAGCCAAGGAAAGATTTATCATGGCAAGATGAACCATTTTTGAAGTCTGATACCCTTAGAAGGAGACCACACAAGACAGCCTGAGGGATTTTGCAATGATGCATTTGTATGAGCTAAACTGTAAATTTGTGATCTGCCTGTCGTGAGGAGTGGCACCATCGCTGTGCCACCTGAGGAGCAGGGAATGACTCACTGCAGCACTGTTCTTTCCTCCCCCGTGGGAGGTATGAGTTACTTTGAACTTTCTCTTGTGTAACAGCTAACTTGTCTTGCATGTCTGTCCAGATGCTCTGGCAACCCTCAGAGGAGAAAAAATCTGCCTGCCTCCTAACTCAGTTCCTAATTGCTTACTTTGAGGCATGAGTACAGGCCTCAGTGACTGAAGACAGGCAGCCCTTGAAGACAGGGTTATTAATGTCAGTCCTTTCATAAACACTGAAGGATGGAGTCTGAAATGCTTGCTGCTACTGAGCAGCACTTCATTTTAGGAATAATTTTAGAAATAATTTTAGATTCATTTAAATCATGGAAATTCAAATTTCTGTTGTTATTTTCCCCTCTGTTCTGTGAATTTGTGTATTTTGTCCATTTGTAACCAGTCTTGCAAACCGTTGAGGGTCTCCTAAATTATATGCCTTTCCTTATGTTTGACTAAATTTAATATATTAATTCCTTAAAATGATTAATTTAACTTTGAAGATCAAAAAAATATTTAGTTATACTTTCAAATTGTAACCTTTTTTACTTCCTTATAAGGATAGTAAAGGTATCTTTGAACTAGTTTTATAAAATATAGTAACTAGTAAATAGTACTAGCTTCCTTGAATTTGCCTTAATGCTCTGTGTGGAATTGGTCAGCTCTGTTAAACTGCTGTCCCCAGACCAAAAAATAGCAGTGGATTCTGGCAAAATATATCTGAGCTGAAGAGAACATTAATGAATATGTATGAAGAATACTAGTAAAAACTTCTAGGAGCACCCATGCTTGGAAATGACTATAATAAAGGATTGATTTACATGTTTTTTGCAATAAAAATAGAAAAAGAAATTCCTTTTCTGACATTGATGGCATCATTTTACTTAACAAAACATAAAGGAAAGAAGAACTAGATGATGAAATGATCCTTGAAAATTGTGTATATTGCAACTTAATTGTTACATCAACTTCTAAAAAGATAACAACATCAGATATGTGAAAATGCCACCTCTTCTCATACTGACACTGTAGTATAAGTCATTTGCCTTACCTGTCTTATAAATGGTGTGTGGGGACGGAATCCCAAGCTTTCTTCTTACCCCTGTTTGCTGGTGACAACACACAGGTCCATGCATAAGGATACTGATAGTGACTTTGGGCTGGTGGAGGAACCCTAATTTTAAAAGACTTTAACACATAACTTTCATTAGATATTCAGGTCACATTCTTCAGAAAAATATTTTCATACCTAACACCGTAACATCTGACTTATTGAAGCCTGAGATCCTTAAAGCAGGAAAAAAATAGTTGGGCTTTATCAGACTGAAGATGCTGCACATGCAAATGATGAACTAGCATTTAGAATGTCTGTTTGAAGTCATGAAACTCCATATATCACCAGCTATACATTCATGTTGGCAGAACTGGGAACAGTAGAGAGTGGGATTCTTTAGGGCTGAGCTGTCAAGGAGAAAAGAAAAGCTATCCATATCCTAAAAATTTTAAGAGTTATTTAGGCAGATGGGAGAGAAGAATCTCTAATAGTGAAACTATTAAGGAGAGTCCTATGCCATGATCTGCCAATAAATTCACTTAGTGATCTCATCCAGAGAAATTTTATGAATATAAATGGCTCAGAAGGTATCCCAAGCAGTGCTCACAAATGTGTGACTGTAAATGTAAGAAATATTCATAAATATTAATATTTTTAAATAAAGGTCTTTTAATTTATACTCCAATATATGAGAATATATTAGCCAAAGTTTTGAGAGTATTAAGCATTATTCAAAATTAAATGAACTGAACTGAACTGAAAAAATCATCTTCCATCACTTTTCATTTTAAGACAAATGGAATTTCTTCTTCTTCCAAAATTCAGTTATTCTGAGAGTTTTTTACAATTTCTTTTTTTCCTTCTTTCTGAAAATTTTTACCTTTTTTCTTTTTTAATAAGCTGATGTGATCATTCTCCAGTCTTTAGCACATGCAGTTAAGTTGTATGGTCACATCTGTGATTAGATCTGCATTAAATTACATCTGTTGTTATGTATTTCCCAGATATGAGACAGTGGAAGAAAATATCAGTCTTACAAACCAGTATAATAGTTTGCAAGCTGGAAGGGATATCTACAGCAGATGGCATATCTCATCTGAGGAGTGAAGTTGGCCACAGAAAGGAAGCATGGTGTGCAGGAGAAATAATACAGAACAGAGGTGTTAATAACATGTCATCTACACTGTAAAGCCCAGGATGAAACAATGATTTAGCAGTTTTTGACATGCACACCATACCTATACTTTGTAAGATCAGTCCTGCAGTTCTGCCCTTATTAGTGTTCAAGATTAGAGTTCTACTTACCACTGAAAATACTACAAGTTGCCTACATAAATTAAGTGCTTAACTATATGATATTGGTGTTTAGTGATTGTTACTTTTAGGACGTTGGACATCTTTACATTGAGTAAATGTATCAGCACAGAGACAGGATGATTTTCAGTTTCAGGAGCAACAGAAACTTTAACACAGTACTAGTTTTCATAAACAAGCTGTCAAATGAGTGACTGGCAATGTAGGATGACACCAGTTGAGAGGAGCACACACACTGCAACAGCCAATGGAAGTCCATACAGAAGATTCCAGCTTCCACCATCTGCAACTTTATTTGCATGTTTGTCTTTCTCTAGCATACATATAACAGTATATCCTAGTCAAAGAAAAGGCTAAAAGTTACATGTGTAATTACACACTATGTGCACCACCATGGAGCGTGCCTGGGATTGAAATCTCCCCTGAGAGTGCTCCGTAGCACCAAGGTAACAAAAAGGTCCCTCAGATCTGACTCAGAATTTTCACAGATAATTCAGCAAGCAATCACTGAGTAGAATTTGTTGACATAATATGGCTTCAGTACCCAACCTTACTTCAAAGCAATTGTAGTCTATAAAGTACCCTAAACTTGGGCTAGGGTCTAGATTACTTTCTAAACATAGTAATGTATCTATTCCAAGAACTGCCTGAGCATTGAGACTGTAATTTGAAAAATAACAATTGAAGTTTCCAATTTGCTTTTGATTTGCTGAAATAGGGGTTCTTTATATTTCCCCCACTTCCTCCAAAAATAATAAGTGAATTAATAATAATCTGAACAGCAAGCTCATGGATCTCTAGTGAATGCTTAGCCTATATAAAATGAGGACTTGTCACAGGAAGACAACAAAAGGTTCTCATCCATAATGTTCCAGTACTAGGGCTAAGGTCATATTAGGTGAAGTGTAGACACGTAAATCCCTTCAAGCAGTGTTTGGATTGGAAACAAATGTAAACATGAATGTTTTGTGCTTTAATTTTCAGGTAGTGGAAAGAAAGACTATGTAACCTGTTTATTTGCAAGTACGCCAAAAGAAGTTTTTCAGACAGCATATATTTTGTCTCTTCTTCAGTGAAAATGGTGGAGGGTTTTTTGGTTATTGGGGTCTTTTAAATAAATTTTATGTTCCGCCAAGACTTTCTTATTTGGTATAATGGAAGGAAAGGAAGCTAAGATTTTTTTTTTCTTGTGGGCTTGCAAAACATTTGTAACCTCTGGGTTCTATTACAGGAGTAACCACAAACTTGTTAAGTAACCCCATGTAAGTCAGTTGACTCCCTAGTCCCCATTTTTGTAACTGTAAAATACTGTTCTGGCTCCCAGAATAATCTTTAAGTGCTTTGGGATTTTCTTATGAAAGGGGATATGTAAAAGCTGACTCATTGTCTAAGATTATTCTCATGAAATAAAATCTACTGCAGGAATGTTGACAGAAAACAATCATAGAAGGGACATTGACACGGAGAATAACTTTGTAATTTTAAAACTAAGCTGGCACTTGCAGATACACAGTTCACTATTCATTTGACTACAACAAATTTCTAGTTTTACAAGGTATTTTATACAAATTTATTGTCAGTGGGAAGTGTTTGTGCCAGACTGGTCCATGTGTAAAGATCCATCTTCCTTGGATTACAACAAATTTCCATATTTGCTCGTACAAAAGGGTTGTTTTCCTATTCTTTATAATATTTACTTTAGTCCTAGTTTCTGATACTAAGTTTATTAACTTAACTTACAGGAAGTACTATGTTTTCATATGGGTATTCTGTACCAAATAAAGCTGTCTCTGATTATTAGAAACTGCCCTTATAAAAGACTGACAATGTCTTTGCAGCAAGTAACTATATTTCCTTACTTATCTTCCATAGCACAAGCCTGTCTGGTTCTTTCTTTTAAGAGAAAAATCAAGGATACTAATGGAGATGTATCAATCAACACAACACATATCTAGGACTGAATTAACTATTGACTGAATCTGTGATCCTGTTAAAGATTGGTATACTCATTTCAACAGAAAGAAAATGTAATGTTGTGGATAAATATTTTAAAAAATACATACTTAACGAAGAAAAATAGGTAGTACTTAAATGTCCTTTTCTATAAAGTTAAAACATTTAAGCATATAAATATATATATATATTCATAAAACCAGGAAACATCCCTTTAGATGGTGTGCTAGTCACCTGACTCCACCCCATTTTGGAAACTTTTCTACAAAGGAAATATGCACTAAATAAGAAATTTGGTGTATTTTGTATTTAAATGAGCACTTCTTTTCCCATGAATAAACTCTGCAGCTTTTGATGATGACAAAAAATTTTAATTTTTCAAGGCAAAAAATAATTTAACCCTTATTTTTGTAGTCTCATATCTAAGATGATTACTACAGTTCAATATGCTTAGAAAATTTTACCTTCTCAGCTGCTAAAAACCTGAAATGTATTTATTCCTTGGATGAGAAAGCTTACTCCTAAATGGAACACAGTTTGTTTCTCCCAAACATAATGTAACTTCTAATGTGATGAATAGGCTTTCAATATTCAAACTGATTACTCTGTCTAGCAGAAAACTATAATTTTAACGAGACTTCGAACAACAATGCTCAAGAAAAACTCCCGATTTTCTTCTACTATGACAAATGTTCTCCAAACACAACATAAGCAATGGGTTCTCCTTCAGATCTGCAGTGCTGATCAGTTTTGCAGTGCTATGAAAACATTTAGCAATTTCGTGTTTGCTGGACATGTAGAACCCATGTCATCAATGGAAATTTAGTTCTTGGTCTAAGTACTATGTAAAAGGAACCACCTGAAAGAGGAAAGCCTCTTTCAGATCTAGCTGGTGGGACTGAAAATGTTACAACCCCCAGAAACTCAACACCAGCCACTTGAAGAGCCTCCACTCCACAGAACTCAGGTGGTACAGCAGAAAATATGATTCTTTTGATCACCTTCTGTACAGTCAGTCACATTAGTGCAGACTCTTGGGTTAAGGTAACTGGAGTGCCGTTATACAAAAAAAAAAAAAAAAAAAAAAATCAGATATATTCACCTGTTCTGCTTTGTGATGAGCAACCTTAGCAAATGCAAGAAAAGTGTTTAATTTCCTTTTATGCCTAAGCAAAAAAGGAGACTCTATATCCATGAATTATCTGTTCTTCTAACTGGCTATAAAGACTATCTGTTTTTTTTACAACTCTGTTTCTGTAGATTATTTTGTTTATTCCCTGCTTTTCATCATTCTGCATTTTTTAAAGGTTGAATCTTGTAACTGCTGGGAAAAAGTTTCCTACTTATGTTGCTCAGCAATTTTAGTGAAGAATTCTGACCTTTTCTATATGCACTACCCCTTAGCAGTCAAAATATCAAATACACATAAGTAAGAAAAAGAACAGTTCATAAAAACAGGATAAAGGGCCAAATTTATAGCAAGTATTTTTTCAATTATTCATTTACCCCTTTTTCCCTTTCCCCCCACATGCATGCTAACTGTGTGGGGTTCTGCAGCTATCAGAGTGATTAAACCTAGGCAGAACTCCTTCTCAAAGGTAGTTCTGACCTTCTCTCTGTGTCCTTCACAGCCTGCCAGCAACAGTGGTGCCTTACAGAAAGGGAAGATTAATCACCTACCTCACAAACTGGGAACGTCTGTCATCTTTTCTTCCCCAAGAATAAATACATCTCTCTTTGTTGTGTGGTTTGTTTGTTTTTCATTTTTTCTTGGCAATGACCTCTTCACAAGCCACTGATTGTTTAAGTTGCTTCTGATTCTTATCTACATACTTTTCTCTAACAATCCTATGTTAACATCTTACTTGAAACTCCATTTATTCTTCTGTCATTTTATAACTCCTGAAATAAAGTTCTTCCCAGCTCTCACCTGCTTAGTTCAAGCCAGGTGTCAGCCTTGCCAGCCTCATCAGAAGCACCTGATTATTCTCTCGTAGTAAAGTGAGCTCAAGGTTAAGTATTTTGACCTCAGAGTTCAGAATTGCACTGTATCTCATTCACCTCTGAGTCAAAGATAGGACTTTGAACCCTCTTGTGGAAGATGAAGATGGAAGATCATTGTTTAAACTCAGAATGATCTGTGTTTTCTTATCTTATTCAGATCAATTTGATCTCTAGCTGCTGCAATTTCTAGTGGCTTTTGTAGTAGCTTGTCTGCTCTTCTGTTCAACACTTACCCAGCAAAATTTGTAACTCAAGTGCTGTGAAAAGCAAATAGATTTCACCACACAGACCAGAGGAAGACAGTGATAACAAATAGGACAGGCAAAATATGTGATGGATTTGACTTCAATTTAAAAGAATTTTTATGAAAGTCATTTTCTATGATTCAACCAACTCTAAATTAATTCCCTTATATAAAACAGTGAAGAATAACCAACAATATGAATTTGTGTTCATCATAGCAGATAATAATAGGAAGTGTGTTATGATGAATATTTAAGTCCTCAGTTTATGGGATTTACGTCTTGATTATGGCTCTGAAATAAATTAAACACTTTTAAATCAATCATGCATATATGAGAAAGATATTTTGTGAAAGCCAATGTTTGAGTTTGATTTCATAGCTAAAGTTTATAAATAATCAATGTTCATTTTGAAAACCAAATGTTAGGATCCAAAGAATTCTGTTTGGATCTGCAGCTGTTGCAAGTCAAAGTTTCAGGCTAAAAATGCAATTTGTCCATGTTCTTGCTTTGAGTGTTATCATCTATGCAAATATGAAAGCAAACCTCCATAGGAAAGCATTCTATAAAACCCATTTTAATTTAAACTTAAGGTTTTTTTAGGCCTGACATTCTAAATAATGAAATTTATGTTAATATTTTATCCAACATACTTTGAAAAAAAATACATAAATTTTAAAATTACATTATTTCCCAAAGGAATTAATAGTATGGAGGAAAAAAAGAGAATTTCAAAAATAAAGACAAAAGTATTTATGTTATATTTCCTTTCGTTGTATAGAATTTACATAGTATATTTCTCTCCACTAGCGATGGGTGAATATTACAAACTATTTTCTATTAGTATTTTTTTGAATATGTGTATGACTTCCTATTTGCCAATATTGCTGTATAAATTTAATTCTGTGGAGCATTAAACTGATAAAAAAATTCAAAAATTAGTCCTCACTAAAGGCAGTTGCAATGTGACATGCTTGGACTACCACAGGAGGCACATTCAGTAGTGTCCTTGAATTTTTTCAGCATCAACTTTAAGAAGTCCATTCAACCAAAAAGGGTAATGAAACATTGTCATGTGAGTTATGTATCCAAGAGAGCATATTGAAACAATAAAAAAAATTTTTTTCAGTACCCTCATTTCCTTAAAATATCTTAATCATTCAAAGTTTTATCTTCTTATTTATTCTTAAAAGCATTAGAACCAGACATCTGAAAATATAAGGATTTGTATTTTGAACTCTATCCTCTAACCTTTAATCCACATCTTTTTCCATCCCTTTTTTTTTTTTTTTTAAATTGGCAACTTTTCAGTCAGTAATGGTTTATTTTAACATTTCAGTGTATGTTGCTACATTGTAGATGGTACCTTGAATGGTATGAAGTACTTAAGTCAAGAACTACTGCAATACCATGCTAAAGGAAGCAGCAATACTTTCAACAAAGAACTGACAGTCAGGCCTGATAATGCAAAAACCATCTTTAGTTCATACTGGATGTCTTTCAATTTTTTCTCCCTAAAAAGTCTTCTACTGCATTTAATATTAACTGTTTTATGTAGTGTACTGTATGTACCAGTCTTTCAAAAACAGATTTTACAGAACAAAAATATTCACCAACAAATTGCTATATTAAGCTATGTAGAAAAATGTGTTTTCCTTTAAAACACTAGAACTGACTCTCAAAAGAAAGTCTACATTTGTTTTATACATTGTTTCTCATACTGGAAAGAGAGCAATATAGAGCCAAGTCTTTGGCTTCTTCTCAGCTGTTTCCAAAGTGAGCCAATAACTGATGTCAAAATGCTCATTTGGCTACCACATGATGTCTGTCTGCTTGGGACCTTTCCAAACAGCTTCTCTGAACTATTTCAGAGCTATGGTTATTACCTGTCCTGGTGATTTTGTGAAGGTACAAATGTCAGAATTTCAGCTGGGAAAAATATCCACAAAAAAAATAGTGCAGCACCCTACGCCCTTTGATAACAGAAACTGCAGATGTTTCATACAGATTCTTTGTGTTAAGAAAGGCACAAATATATATGCTCAAATGAGATAGATAACATAACTGATAGTTTGGTCAAGTAAGTTCTTGTGAGGACAGGACAGGCTATATATTGTATTGTGTACATATTACTATATTAATCATAGGGTATGCTACATTTTCTACATAGAATCATAGAATCATCTATATTATTAAAGTACAGTTATGAATATTTTAAAATATGTATGTATCCCAAAGGGTTATTAATAATAATGTATAAATATCATCCTTTTAAAAGCAAAATTATGAGCCAAAGTGTCTGATAATTTTCTGATCGCTGCTTGTCATGTCACACTCTCCTACTGTCACACTGTCCTTGGTTTTCACACCAAGTGACACTAAAAATAAAATATGGATTTTGGAAAAGAAAGGCTAGTTACAGTTGGCTATCAGTCCTCACACAATAATCATTACAGAAAGAGAAAACATTAATTTACCCCTTTCCTTTAAGATATAATGAAATCCACACTGGCCTAATGTTTTATTTTTTGTGGTTTTCTCTTCTAATTTCTCTGTGTCTTGGTTACATCTACTTTGTATCCAAAAGCTACAAATAAAATCCATGGGAAATATTCCTATATGTGTGGCAAGCCAAAAATAGGCAAGGAATAAAATTAGTGCAGATAATTAAAAAAGAAAACATAAATATAAGTTAGTACAGCTTTCTGTATTGTCACAAAAATATATGTGAACAACTTCCTATTTTGGGCATCAAAATTTTTGACAACTAACAATTAAAATTTTCCATTGAATATACTGTTCATAGTTTGGGATTTCTTTGCTTGTTGGGAAAATAATTTTTCCTCCAGTTTTCAGAACAGGAAAATGAGCTGAATAAAGAACCCCAGTACTCTGGAGTTTTGTAAGCCATCAGTGTTTTCACTGATGGAACTTGCAAGTTCATTGATCCAGGCCCTAGGCCAAAGATTGTTTCAGTGGTCTCTCTTTTTCTCCGTGTAGAATTTAACAGGTCTGAAGAGCTATGTCTCCAGTGGATATAAGCTTTGTTTAACTTTCTTGGGTATATATGTAGCTAACAACATGGAATGTCTGTAAGCCCCAGGCCTGTAAGAGTTAGACGAGTGTGATTTTTTTCTTTCTCATCTGCTTCAAAAGCCATTATAGGGGTTGTGCATAATGGTTTCACAAAGCACCTCACTCAGACTCAGGTTTAGGTACCCAAGTCCAAGAGAGAGGGAGAGTTTTCTGAGCATGTCTTCAGAGTTTTCTGTTATCTCTTTAGCCTGAGATGGTGTAAACCTCATACCCAGATCTGTTGATGGTGTGCACCTGTCTCCTACAGGCATCCAGCTTATATATTACGGTTCTGGAAATAGGTGCTATGCAGTAATTCTCACATTTCTAGCTTGAGGATTTCACTCATTATCCCCACTAAAACTAAATGCAATATTGCTATTGCAATAGAAGCAGACCATTTTCAATAGACCAGATTCCTCAGAATACAGTTTTGAAAGAGGATCTCATCTGGAAGGAGTTATCATAGCTGTTAACTTCAAATGAATTCAGGGAAAATGGTGTAATTTCAAATGAGATGACGCCTGACCCAACCCTCACTGTAGAACATGAAAAATATGCAAAATGTCTCATCCTGCTGACCCTGACTGGTGGGCACTTGTCTGACAGGGAAGGCTACAGCTCCAGCCAAGAGTTCTACACCACCTAGCCCAGAGGTGGTTGCTGCCTCTGTCCAGATAGAGCTGCCAAAGAGAAGCTGCAGTGCAGACCTCAGACCACAGGAAGTGTCTAGACCTTACTTCGGGGACAGGGACACATGGCAGATCTGCCTGCAAAATGTGTGTCCAAGTAGAGGATTAGCAGTGAAACTCAAGCCTCAAGGAAGAGCATGATAGAAGAAGAATAAGCCTTGGAATTAGAGTTATCAGAGGTAACAGCTGATCTTCATCAAACAAAACTGTTTTGGATGAAAAGGGCCCTTGCAATTTGAATTTGTGAGACTGATATTCCACCAGAATGCTACACAAACTTCACAAGAACTTCATCCCTCTTTTTCACATGCCTTATTACCTTTTCCAATAAGTAATCTGAATGTGCAAAGACGCAGAAGAAACTTGTCCATATTGCATATACATCCACTGCTCCATCCAGTCTTAACAGATTTGTGTTGTGTTGTTTGACTGTTGCTATGTTTAGTAGTTAGAGTATGACATATGATCAAAGTGATTTCAGCTGTGTATTTGCTGTTTCTTATGAAACCAACTTCAGCATCCCCTGCAGCTTTTGAAATTAATACAGTGAAAAACTTTGGTTTTAAAATATACCAGGTTTGGTACTGAGTTCACTCTTTGCAGCTGCTTCCACCTGATATATCCTCTGCTGCTAGAAGTAATAGAAAGTGGTGTAATCATAACTTAAAATGATAGCTAGTGAATTGCCATACAGCTTTCAAGCAGAATAAAAAATTGTTAAGCTAATAGAGCAACAATATGAATTTATGCCATCCAGACATGTCTTTGGTTGCCAGGCTCTTGATCATTACATTTTTGTTGCACCAGTCTAAAAATAATAATGCAGAGTTTTGAGTTAGAAAACAAGAAGAAAAGGACAAGATTTATTATGGCTTGGGTCTGAAGGTTCTGTATTGGCCAAGCACTTTTCATACTGCCATTCTCAATGGATTGCTGTGACAGAAGAAATCACAAAGTTTTTTGCTGGAAAACAAAGAATAAAATAGAAAAGGAGAAATACAATTGTTTTGTGTCAGAGACGGAGAGGGAAAACTAATACAACCAATAAGGCTGGTAAACAAGAATTCACTTTATTACGCAGTTTCATTTACTTATATAGGGTTTTTGTGACCACACCCCCACCACCACACTCCAGTGTAACCTGCTATTGGCCACCCGCTGTGTTTACCTTTAGCACAGCAAATCCCTGGTGCAGGGACCAGAATTCTGGGCCGATCTAATTGCCCCTCAAACATGGGGTTGGGCACGGCAAAGGGGTCACACTCCCTACCTTTTGGGAGCTTTCAGGAGCATTCTACAACATTCTACAACAGTTTTGGTTGAAAAGTCCAGCAAGGTCTAGACATGTTGGACAGCTGGACTCTGATTTTATTTTACAACAGAGTCAAACACTGTAGTGACAGCAAAGTCAATTTGGTACTTCAGCTGATTCAATTTCCAGTGTCTTGCATGGGGAAAAAAAATCTTTTTAAGAAGACAGTATATTTTCAATAATCTTTCAAATAATTTTTCTGTAACAACTGCTTAGAAGGCTGAAATCAAAATGTTTTCTTCTCCGCAGTGTACAGCTTCATGCTGGTTATTGTAAACTTGCCATTGATTTTCCAAAGAGTTGCAATGAGCTGGTGTAAAAGGAAGGTCGAATTCTGAAGAAAAATGGATAGCTGAAAGATCTAACAAGTAAAATAGTTGAAAGATAGTATTTTTGTAGATTGCAAGCTTTTAATTTTCAAGGTATGTTGAACACTATTCATTTCGTTTCATCACAGTCCACAATAATACCCAAAAAACTGTCTTTAATTCAAAGTAAAGAAAAAGTACAAGACTTGTCAGTATTGGAAAGCTGACCATGCATTTCAACAATTGCAGCACAGTACATTTTTTTCTCCCTTTAACATAAGTGCTTTTGTAGCTATTTTTGAAAATTAAAAAAAATAAATTATTAGGATGTTTATTTCAGAACACTAAGGAGAATACGCTTTTCTTGCACATTTACGTATTCATCTCAAATAGATAAAAGAAATCCACCTATGGAAATTCAGCATGAGTTGACCTGGGAGTTGAGTTAGATAGCTAAGTTTCCCAAATGTCTTCAGCATGCTAAAAAAGTTTGTATTCTTGAAACGATCATTTAGTAGGAACCTTCAGAGATGGAACAAAGACATAAAACTTCAGTTATAGAATAAGTTACTTATTATTGAGGAGTTAAGTTACCTGTAACTTTAAGTGAAATCATCAGTTGTCTTGATACATTCTAACTGTGAGGAAAGCAGCACTGAAGCTTTATGTCCTTGGTATCTGAACTGTATTTTAGTTTTTAATTTCTTTGATTAATTTACATAGAAGAATGCTTGCTGTTCCTGAAAAAAAACCCAGGCATTTTGGAACTGGCAATGCATGCAGATGAAATGACAGTTAATTCATCAAAGACCTTTTGCATCTGTTTCTGTGGGATTCAGATATGCCTGATACTACTGAAGAAAATATTTCATAATGTAAAAGTGCAACATCACCTCTTCTTAGATCAATTAAAAGTTCTTTTTAAAAATGTTTTTAGTAGATTGGAAGAAAGATGCAAAGTGGTTGTACAGGCCCAGGACAGCCTTCTGTTTTTTATTAAGACTGTGCTCTGAAAGAAAGGAAAGAACTGAAGACGTGATTTTCTTACCTAGAAAAGGGAATGAAAAGATTGTTTCAAAACACATTAGCAGTAGTTCTTTTTTTCATTAATTCAAGAGCTGCAGTTCTAAATAAATTGAGATGTTCCTAATATTTACTGCATGCAATAAATAATTTTCTCATCATTACAATACTTAGATTGTCTCAGTTGTTCTTGCATAGACTATAATAAAATGAAATTGTATTTTAGGACATAGTTTTAAAACATACTATATGTTTTATACAAGCACGAAGTGCATGTAACTAATAATACTAATTCACCAAGAAAACTAGGATAATTTATTTAATTAAGGAAATTTATACTACTTCATACTCATTTTAAAGAATAAACTCAAAGATGAAAAAGTCCTCATTTATCAATACCTGAGTAGAAATCAACATATAATAGAACACTTTCTTTTCTCATTAAAAAACCCAGAGACCATTACACAAACACAGAAAATTGTTTTGGTATGGAAATGTCACTAGAAATAGGCATACGAGTATACAATTTGAAGCTAACTTCCAAAAATAAAAAACTGCAAAATTAACCAAGCAAACAACTTGTTATTGATAGGCTGCCTGTCAGATAAGACCTTACTGAAGGGACTAAGAACTTTGGTTTCCTAAGGAGCTTCCCAGACTTTTCATTTAGGCATGCCAAAACTGAAGACACAATTTGTGAGGCAATTCACTACTCCACCTGAAAAAAAATTGAAAAATTAGGCCTTTCAAACTTCAAAGGAAATACTGGAGAAGTGACCTCAGATTGTTTTGTCAGCAATATGTGGCTGTGAGTAGACATCTCAACAAGGAATACATTTTGTGCCAGAGTCTGAAAAGCAGAGAACAAATATTCACGGGTTTGGGACAGCACATCCACACAACCTGCCTGCCTGCATCCCTCTTCAGTCTCTGCAGTATAATGCATTGATGTGCCTTCCAAGTACTGAAAAAATAAACCCTCCCTACTAAGTGTTATTACTGAGGGCCTGGGAAAACAGTGAAGTCTCGTCAGCTTCAGAACACTTTCCTTTTCACTATAATCCCTTTCCTAGTACTTGTGCAGCTCACTGTACTGCCTCTCTTAGCAGAAGATGTCTAAGAGCAGAAGTAGGTACCAAATGATTGTGGACAGCAGAAGCACAGCCAAAGTTTTTCTCCTGAGGGAAAGGAGTTTGCCTGGACTCATCACCCTATGGCTAGGGTCTGGAAAGTTGTTCTGCCACTTTGGTAAACCAGCAGAAGCTGTGTACAAAACAAGGCTGCTGGAGGATTCTTCTTTTTCGCTCACATTAAGTGATGATTTCACTACTCTCATGAATGTGACACCCTAGGGCACTACTCTGCTCATGCCTGAAGTCAGCTCTCCTATTTGAACACAAACGTGTATGGAATACCTAACATTACTAATGCAGGAATAACCACCCTGCTCTATACCTTTAAATTCTAGAGGTTGTTAACAGATGTTAAAGTACTGCACTTCTGTTAAAACACAGGAGTTTGGAGAAAGATTGATAATAATGTGGCTTAGTGAGCTGGATTAACCTGGGGGCTAAAATCCAGGTGCCAATCAGTTTAATTAGCAGTGCAGACTAGGCTACACAGCATGAAGTTACTCCTTGGCAGACCTTTTGCTAGTGCTTTTGTCATAAAGTAAGAAGATTACTTAACTTCTAATCTGGAGATTGGAAATTGGCTGGTTATAGCATGAGGAGTTAATCAGGCTATAAAGTTAAAGTCATTAGTATGTGGTTTGGATCATTAAGAAAGTCCCTTCCAATCATCTGGTACAAGGGTCTTCCCGATTTCTTCTCTTCTTTTCAGGGATTCCCATTTCTCAAACCATCCAAGAGAAGTTATGCCTCTTGCTCTTTCTACTTCTGTACCTCATACTCAGGATGATAGAATTCTATCAGTTATCCAACTCCTGAAAGTGGTAGAACTGTCTTTACGATACCCCACAGCTGTAAAGTGCTGTGTCACTGTGACATTTTCTCCATAGCTGTCCAGAGTGAATTAATGGGTGAGGAAAAATACCTGAAGACTGAGTGAAGTTTTTTTGACTAAAACTACCAGTTTTGTCATGAAGCAAGTACCAGATAAATGTTCAAACTCAATTACTCTGAGAATATGAGTTTCTGCGTACTTATTAACAGCTATACTGTATTCATGCAGACTGCATAAATCATGACACCTTGTAGAAATTAATACATAAATCCAAAGATCAGAATTCCTACATGAGGTGGCAGCTTCATCACGCAACTGTACCGAAACCCTCTGAAGGAATGCTGGTTTTCCTCCCCCCTCTTTACCCATGTGGGGGTTTTTAGTTGCCATCACTAACTAGTATAAGCTCTGTTCTGGGTTCTTAAAGCTGTTTTTAAGAGAATTCAGGTGCTAAAAATATGCATTAAATATTAATGTTAATAACGCTTCTATAATATATTACTATAATATTTTACTCAGAGAATATTTTAAATATTACTATTAAATGTACGCACAGAGATCCTTTTCAAAATCTTGTTGAAAGCCAAAAAGAAATCAGAATATGCAGTACTAAAATTTTAAGAACATCCTTTTTTCCGGTTAACCTGTATTTTTTAATGCCGTGATTAGGACATTTCAGAATGCAGTGTAATTTGACAGATTTTATATGTTGCTACATTATTTTTAGCAGCCAAACTATTTTACTTCAAAACATTAAAAAAAAAAAAAAAAAAAAAAAGATACCTGCCACAGTTGTCTTAGTTTAGTGTTGCTCTAAGAGAGTTATACAGTCCTATTCAATCTTGCTTTTTTCAAGATAAGAGCACCGTCCGTAGAGATGGAAAGAGGGAACAGATAGAAATAACTGTCAATCGACTTTAAAAATCTGATTTATAGTGACAATAGGAAGGAAATATCTTCTTGTTTTTTGTTGGTGAGTCTATACATATTTATCAGAAAGGTGGCTTGCTGCCTTAATACACCACTTTTCTCACCTCATTTGCTTTCTACCATATCTCTGGAAACTGGACACCAAAAGTTTTCAAATAAAAAATGTTTACCAAAGAAAATTAGCTTAATGATGTCATCTAAGTTCCCCCCAAGCTTTCCACGTGAACTCCAGTTACCCAAATTGAATACACAGTTTATATATTTTTTTATATTTATACAAAATTGTGGTTTTTAGTTTTATACACAAAATTGCTATCATGAAGTTATATATATAGGTGCATATATATATATAATACTTATATGTATAAATGTATACACACACATATATGCATACACACATATGTCTAGAAATGTGTACATATATATATTTGGTAGAAAATTTAATTACAATGAGGATTTAAATAAACTATTTCAATTTACATTTTCGCTTCAGCAAAAAGGAAGAGATTGCGGAGATCAACACCAGAACCATTAGACATCTGGACCTAGCATATGTATTGTCTGTTTCATTAAAATCTAGTCTCTTTCAGTTTTCATCTACAGTATTTGATTTTTAAAAACCTTTGCAAACTCCGTGCCTGAAAACTTCATAACCATTACCATGAATGATTTTAAATTCCCCAATTCAGCCTATGGGGTCGTATAACTCACACACATTTATATATGGAAGTTCAGAAACTATAATTTTTTTAATATAAATTAAACAAAGCTAATGTAAGGTATGTTCACAGAATGCTTTTAGTTTTCAAATTGGCATACATATGGAACACAGATCTGAGAAATCAACTGAAGTAATGACAATCTGTATGTTGACTCTAAAGCTTTGGCTTAGACCAAAGATGTCTGAGTCTACTGCTTATTTCCAGCTGCAGAATTATGGTGGCCAACTTTAGCTAGATACTTTTCTGTTATTATTTTTCCATGTAAGCAATCTTAAGTTTTGATATGGGGATACTAGGCAGTCATAAAGTAATGGAACAGATGGTCACTACAATGAAGAGAAAGAGAATTAATAGTCTGTGCAAAAAAGGGGGAGTTTTATCAAACAGCTTTGTGATCTGAATGGAGAAATTAGGTTAACATCTATTTGATGCACTAAAATATGTCATAAAGGAAACAAACAAACATTAGATCGAAATTGTATACAACCATACCTGTGTTTTGCTGCTTTAAAAATTCATGATGTATTATTGTATTGATGAATATTGTTTGCAGGACTCTGAAGCACAAATAAATAGTAATACATTAGCTATTGTTTCCATCAATGTATATACTCTAAGACTGAGAAAAATGGAGTCTAAATTCCACTGTTTAAAACCCCTTTCATACTGATATTACCTTAAATTCACTGTCTGGAAATTCACTTATTCTTCCTACACAGTACACTTGTTTGCCAGGAAAGAGCATATACTTTTGTGAACAGCAATTATTACTATACGTTTCTTCTTCCATTTGTTTTTAAGAGCCTTGGTGTGTCTTGTGTTTGCAGTGGCTGAGGAGCTGACCTTCATTTCTTCAAGAAGTAAAAGCATATCTATATGGTGAAGTCAAAGGATAAATACTGCAGGATAATCGGGGTGGGGATTTTAAATACAGAAATTCTTCTATGTTGTATTACATTGTTACAGTCTTAGAGCGTTGGTACTGTCATTGGTGAGGAAGCTCGAATTGCCAGGAAAGGTGGTATCTGTTATGAGAGCAGTATTTATTTTTAAAATGCTTCTAGAACACTCTAAAATGGGCTTGTGTGAGGGGTTGAAGGCCAAATGTTGCATTTCCTTCATTTTTTTGTCCTAATTATACCTTTTGTTCTGATCAATCATGACCCATCTCTGCAATCCTTGGACTTCAAATTTATGTTGGCATCACACATGGGTGCCCTTATTCCCCAATATTAATCCCTCTGTGCACATCAGGTTGATCAAAGTGGATTAACCAAACAGTACAAAAGCACAGTATACAAATAGCATGTGGGATGCAACAAGGCCAGAGATTCTACAAAAGTAACAGTTATAGATAAGGTGATCAAAAAATATCCATACTTCCAATTTTCTATTAAGTAAGCAAGTGATAGCATCTACCTATTCTGGTCACAGGGAAATGACATAACTTAAGTTGTGTCATAGCCTCAACTTAACGAGCAGATTCAGAAGGGCTTGCTTAGTTTCTTGGTTTGTAAACCACCTTGCTATTTTGCAGATTAGGCTGGTAAAATGTTACACTGTTGGTCACATAATACAGTCTTTATCTAAAAATTAATTCTTCACTTTTCTCTGTGAAATTGAGATTTATGAGCTGGTAATCATAAATACAAATTTTACTTCACAGAATGTGGTGGTTGTCATGTTACAAACAGAACTGCTTTCATTTAATAATGAACCAAGAGAAGCATGGTATCTCAAGTGCCAAAATAAACTTTCTGTCTCATGCTGCTCAAATGTTCTCTTCTGACTAGTTGTCTACTAAAAAATTAAAGAAATTAAAACATTTGCATCTTCACACTTAGGAAAAAGTACTTTCCTAAATTCTGCCAAGAGACACAGGTGTTAATAAAGAGTCTTTGCCTCCAAGATAGAAAAACTGCAGTAAAGTTATTTTAAAAATGCTACAGCTGGAATACCGGGCAAATGAAAAAGAAAAGCTAAATTCTTACCTTTTTGACAATCACACATCTTTAAGCATGGTCTCAAGATGGTACATCTTCTATCTCAGCTTTTCCCATGGCCAAAATAACTTCACTTTTCTAGCCAAAATAAACCCTATCACTTCTGGAACTTTATTATTGAAAGAAGCAATAGGAAGGTATATTATTTTTAAATCTAATCAGTTTTCTCTGTACCACAAGCACTTACTTGCTGTTATTCCAACTGGAAGCATATTGTTATTGAATAACAGTGAGTGTAATAATGCAATTTTTTTGGGTGTCCAATTTTGAATTCCCACAATTTTAGGTATATGAGATCATTAAAAAGGTAATACCAGCTCCAGGTGTCATTAGATTTTACATAAATGAGAATAGTAGCTGTCATTACCAACATTCCTACCTTAAACCATTGCACTTCATTTGTTGTATATTTTTGTCTGCAAAATGTAGTAAATCCTAGGCTTCTTCATTGCTTACATGGTAGTGATTTGCTGATTTTTGTTGCTCAGAGGTAAGTCATAGGAACTCTATTACTCAGAGATTTTATATTAGACCAGACTAGTTGATAATAGAGCTTTTATATTACTTTTAGTACATAAATAAGGTCAAACATATGAACAATGGCCTTTATTAAAGGCATTTTCATGCATATTAATTCCTTGACACTTGTATCACTAGATCCAAGTGGGCCTCAGGACAATTAACTTGGTTGGTTTTTTGGTTTTTTCTTCCCCCTCCCAAAGACTGGAATAACTATTAATCTTTTTCAGTAAAGAATTTCCATTAAAAGAAAATATCTTCTATTCCAAAGGAGACATGATTATATAGTAATTTTACATCCATATGGAGTTTGAACTTCATATCTTGGCAGATACCTGGATGGAATTTCTACTGATTATTTTCTTCTGTTGGAAATACTCTTTCTTTCAAAATCTGTTCTACTTCTTTTGGAAAGAATTAGATAACTGAAAAAAGAAATTTGGAAGCATTGCAGCAATAAAATAAAAAAAAAAAATAAGAAAATTCAGAATTATACAAATGCTGAGAATCAGAAACATTTAAAAAGGAAAATTAAGAGGAAATTGTGACTGTATGATCTAAACCAATGAAGAATTTACTTTGATTACAAGTTTCAGAAAGAAAGACTGTTTCCTCAGTTCAGCCTTGTTGGGATCTTGTGAAAGGTCTTTTGGGAAATATAAAAAACTTGCTAAAGTTTTTGGAGCTCAAGTTGCTAAGGCCTAATATAAAACAAATTTTTTATGTGTCTATTTTTAATATTAAAGTCAATACTGAAAGTACAAGTGTAATTTATTAATATTTATGAAAACTACTATTTTGCATTGAAAAGCATTGGCAAAAGCTTATTTTTATTTCCTGGAGCGATACCTAGATACCCTCTGTAAGAAAAAAACTCAGACTGGAAGGTATTTAATCCTGTGTTTAGATTTTGCATAAGAGAAAGACATTACAATACTTAATGAGATATTTTTCCATATTTTTTTTTAAGTGTGTGTGTCTGTGTCTGTGATTGTTTTCCCCTGTAATTCATAGTGCTTCTCCAGAATGGCCACTTCTTTCCTACTTTTATAGTACACTGCCAGGGATACTAAAGCTATACTGAAAAAGCTGCCAGATCCTTTTTCTTTGTATCTGCCCCAGTTACCTCTTAATTGCAGTAATGTGAGGAATGTCAGGCTGCTAATCCTTCCTCCGAGTATTTCCAATGAAAAACAAAACAAAACAAAATAATACAAACCAAACAGAATTCAGGGAAGAAAGCAGACACTGGCTGCTTTAAAGTGTTCCCTTTTATAGCCATTGAGGGCTGAGATCTCAGAGTACTCTGCATGGCACTCCCACACAGAAGTTTGAACACAGCTGTCAGTTTCTCCTGCTGTTGCTAACAGTTATATTGAAGCAGAAAATGTGAGGGTGAGCAGAAATGAGACGATGTTCTTGATGTAGTGATTTAAATACCCTGGGCTTTTCACTGATAAGAATGTTGAAAGTGTGCATTGGACACACAACAATTTTTCTTGGGCTTTTGCTTTGAATATTATGCTAATGCACTTTGGTGAGTTATGTTTGTTTTTTCTTTTCCTTTAGCAGGTTCAAGAAGGAACATTAATACCTGCTGCTGGATGGCCTGTGCAGGGGGATGCAAGGAATTCCATGGGTTTCTGGAATGCAGTGGGCGCAATGGTTTTTGCACAGATACTAGACAGATCATCTAGGAGAGGTAGTCTGCTGCTACACATTAAAAAAGACCTAAACAAGGATGTGACAGTCATTGGTAACTCTGAACTGACCGTCAGTCAGTTCTGTTTAGGATACTGAGAGGAATGAGGAAAAACACAATGAAGAGCATGGTGAAGTCCCTAGAATGGAGAAGGATGCATTTTGTCTTGTTTAGGGAAAGTGTAGGGAGTGTGAAAGAAGTGAGGCAAAGGCTCATGAACTTCATGCCTCTTATGCCTTGGTTGTCTGTTCTCAGGCATGTGTGACCCAGAGCAGAGGAGAGCTGAGTTAGGTGTTGCTTAAGTAAGGAGGACATAAGTCAGTGTTAACTGCAGAAAAGCCTCCAAATATCCTGAAGTTGTGTAACTTCAAGTTGTACACTTGTTGTACACTTCAAGATGTACAGTAACTTCAAAGTTGTGTAACTGTCAGGAGACAGCTTGCTAGTATCTTTAAAGTGTTGTGCAACCAATGAATGGAAAAAAGTCAAATATTATCTACACTCATTTAAAAAGAAAACAAAAAAGGAAAGGAGAAAGATCTAGGTACCTGCAAACTGGTCAGCCTAATGTCAGTACCCAGGAGAACTACAAAGCAAATCTTCCTGAAAGTCATTCATGGACATGTGGAGAAAAGAAGGGAGATGGGGAACATCCAGCTTGGTTTTACCAAGGACAGCCAGTGCTGACTGCCCTCACTGACTTCTATAATGAAATGAACAGTCTGGGGGACAAGACAAGAGCAGTGGATGTTGTGTAGTTTGCCCTTTGTAAGCTTTTCAGAATGCTCAACCATAGAGCTATTTAGCTGGTGTCTAACTGGAGATGAGCTGTCAGTTATGCTCCTCAATTTTCACAGTGGGGCTTATGAGGTTGAACATTTTCATCAAAGGCATGGATGTGAGATCTAATCCTACCATACCATCAAGGTCTCCGAGGGACTTTAAGCTGGAACAAATGGCCACAAGGGACTCAGAGAGTCAAATGTCAAGTCCTGCCTCTGGTATGAAACACCCAGTGCAGTGGTGCAGACTGGGGATTGACTACATGGGGAGCAGCTCTGCTTAGCTTTAGCTCTCTCTAGGATGGCTCTGTAGGTGCCTTCAAAAGCTCTCCTATGGCCTAACTTACTCTATGTGCCTGTGACATCTCATCTTTTTTGGGTGACTTCAGAGAACTACAATTTGTGGAGGGAAAAAAGTGATTAAGATTTAACGTTTTTTTCTTTTTTTCTTTTTCTTTTGGTAAAAATTGGAATGATGGTTTGCTGTCTGTAGAGGTCTTTTCAATTCCTCTATGCCTACAGGAAGATAAAGTTAAAAGGACCATTTCAAACAGACATACAAAAAGCCAAAGCTTTTTTTTTTTTAAATTTCCTTTCTTTTTACAGAAAAAGATCCTTAGGACAGTTTAAAAAAAGGTTCAGATAGCAATACATTTTTTTTTCTGGAAGCTGGGATAGTCAAAAGAGCATTGACTTCCCTCCCTGATGAAACTGTATTTTCATTCAGCTCCAATAACAAATAAATATAAAACTGGGGAAAGAAATCCTAAAAAAATATAAAAAATAAAGTAAAAACAAACAAAACCTCAAATCAAACCAACCAACCACTTAAAAAACTATAGCATTAATAAGGCAAAAGACTTGTGTGAAATATTAATTAGAGAAGATTTACAGTACTGATTGCTTTTTGAGCATAACAGCTGAACACGTTAAGGCTTAGTTTGAAGGATGAAACTCCATGCAATAGGTAGCATCACTAAGGCAGCTTAAATTCTTAGTGGGAAGAATGAGCTTAATTTGCTGGTATTTCATTATATTTGTATTGCATTAGTAGAAACAGACTGGAATTCATCCATTTTGTGGACACTGGGAAATCTGGAAGAAAACTAAGGATAGTATTATTGGTAAGTAACTACTAATGAAAGTATACTGATAGTGATCTTTTTAAAAAAAATCCCAAATCCAGTTTTGGAGAGATTCATAACATTACATATTGAAATGGTGAGAAGAAAACCCTGATTATGCATTATCTTGTACAAGAGAGGCTGGTTTATTAATTTCTTTGTTGTTAAAACAGAAAATATTTTTTAAAGGGTGAATAGATGATCTTGAGTCAAACACACAGTGCTACCCCCATTTTTTATTCATGTGTAACAGCTAATAATCTGTGATCTAGAAAATAGTATATTGGTATAATAAAAGTAAAAATTTTATTTTACAAGGAACTTTTACATATTTTCCCAAGGCAAGATCTGAAGGACTCATAGTTTTGCCTTTATAAACTAGATCATATGAAGAGGTACAATACACATCCTAAAAAAGGATGTGTAAAGAAAGGTGTACACTGGGTATAATCTGTATTGAATAGGCAGACAGAACTTTCTCATTTCATGCTCCAGCTTGGAGGATTTAAATCCTGCAATTTTAGGATTGTGTTGGCATTGTGCCCCACTACAGAGCTCCTGAACATGCAGCACCGTATGGGATCCTGACAGAAGCAGCATGAAATTAGATCAATTTCCTTTTTCTTTTAAAGCTCTGAATATTCGTATATACAGAACAATGTTTACATATCCAACTGAAAGTTAATTCTTTTAATATATGGGAAGAAGATAAAAGTGGAACATATGAGTCTGTATAAAATATACCTTTATGTGAATTTTGTACGTTGAAGAAATAAAGAGTCCTTTAGAAAGGCACAGAATTGTAGGCAACAGTCTGTGATTGCTTTGACTAACTTTAGAGATACAAATTAGGAAACAACAAAACATTTTCAACAAGACTGTGGGAGAATTTCCTTTTTAATATACATTTTGGAAACAAACACTTTATTTTTAAAACAAGCCTAATAGTGTGTGATTTTTGTTTTGTATTTTTAGTGTGCTTTGAAGGTTTGACACACCTTATGAATTATCATGTGGGCCTATTAAGAGCTTCAATCAGTTATCTTCTTCATCAAAAGGCTTTTCACCCAAAAATACTCCTACAGTGAAGGAACAGATAGAATGCAATGTACAAAACAAACATCTTTATGTTGCTCCTTGCTAGCTTTTTGGAACAAATTTTGCCATTTCTTCTGACAAAATAAGGCCTCCATTTCAATATAATATAAGTCTTCTATTTTCTTAAAATACATCCTTTTAATTATCTTATTGCATATTTTGTCTCTGGTTTAAAAATTAACCCATACCATACATAATGCTGGTCATAATTTCTTTCATTCATTTTAATGGACAGCCATAACATAAAATAATTTTAAGCTCAGGACAGAAGACGTCATATTTTTGAACGCACTCTACTTCCTGATGATAGAGGCAATTTCCCAATGACCAGTGTTAGAAAGTGGACTGAGGCCCCATAGGAAGTAAGGATCATCACAGACATCTGGCTCCAGGGGCAACCTCTGTATTTTTCTCTAATATAAATATTTACCCAAGTACCGCAAAATATAAGTGATTAAATATTACCAGACAAATCACAAATTTTGTTCTTTGTGATGCAGGAAATTAATCAAATACCTCTGACAAATGCTGTGTGTGTTGCTGATTGTACTTCTGGAAAGTGTTCGGCTATTTTAACTATAAGGTCAGTGTCCAAAGCTATGTATTATCCCTCTTTATAGCATGATTTCTTCAAAGATAATTCAAATTGTTTCTTTAAATTATGCAGTTTTAATGCTTAATCTTGAAATCTTCTACTCAGTGATCTTAATGGAATTTTGTAAAACGCATGCTCCTACAGGGAAAAAAAAAAACCACAAAATGCTACAGCTTTGACCTTTAATCATAAGAGAGATACTGTATATTATTTCATCCATAAGTGCTCCTTTTTGTGGCACAATAGTGAACTACAAGTTCTCTCCATATCATTGTTTAAAAATATTTAAAATCTGTACCAAAGCACATTTAAAAGTTTCCTGATTTCTAGATATGTAAGCACAGAATATTTTTGTATCATGTCTAGTGACACAGTACTCTTAAGAGCTTTGCATGGAGCTTTGTAGATTTTAAAATATTGTCACTTTTTAAAAAAAATATTTTATTTCTGTTATGGTAATAGAGGATTTCTGAACTGGGACTGAATGTAACCTTAAATTTTGAATCTGCAATAGAACTTCATTTTTCCTCCAGTGTACAAGATTGGTACTGTCTATCTGATACTCCTCCAATATCTGTTAAAACTATTTGGTAAACGTGTTTCCCACACAAATATTTTAATTCATAGCTAGAGATGATTTCAAATCCTGGAAAAAAAAAAAAAGGCTCAGTCAGTTTCAGATACAGACAAAGGCAACTGCTGCGAAGCACATGGAGGCAATAGGCTTTTGGTGCAGATAATTCCTCTAAAAGCATTCGGATAATTTTAGGTGGATTTTAGAGGTTTGAAATTGCAACTTCAGCAAGTTCCTAAATTTTATATTATTGGACTGTAAAGAAATATACAGTATTATAAAACTAAAAGAATATAAAGACTAAGAAGTGAATTTAATAAATCTCATTTAACTGATTCCATTAACTTAAATGTGAACACAAAACTTGCCAGTCTATTTATGTACAAAATTTCAGTTTTTCTTGAATAACTTCTTACTTTTAAATTGTATTTTATTTTCTTAGGAGTTTTAACCAATTAGTTTTTGCAAGGCATAACTCTAAACTCTTCTCTGTATGAGCTGAGTTACTGTGGGATGTTTTAGAAATGCATAAACAGTGACAAAAGGATCAGAAAACAAGATGAAATTTTCAAGTCTGCATGCATTTTAGAGTATGCATAGCCAGTGACAGACATCAGTACAAGAGAGGGAGAGGATAAAATAATCAGCCATTACCTTTTACAGGACAAAAACTCAGTAGACTAGTTAAAATTGACTATGTACTTTAATAATAAGTATTTTTTCCATTAAATGACACACATGTTAATATTTCCATCCATAGACAATGTAAATAAAAGCATTTGGGTATGTGACAGCTGTGCCTGCTAGATAAGAAAAGCATTGTGAAACAGTGGAGAAGTAATTTTCCTGTGACTTATATATATTCACCACTGCTATAAAAATGGAGGGGGAAGGAACCAATCCCACCTTTGGGGGGAAAAGTTCAATAATTATTTTGTGAACACTGTGAATTGGTAGGACAATACCTTTACTCTAGGTCATTTCCCACACTTTTAATAAACCTTTCAATGCACTGAAGAACTTTCAGGTGTCCCAGAACTGTATTCTTTTCTTATATTTCAAATGCTGTAGGGCAGCTGTACAGCTCCTAAAAGCTGTTTTGTTACAGCAATGTCCGATGACATACAGAGGCCAAAAAGTTTTATGACATATAACTGGACAGAACTTCACAAAGATCTAATAAATCCCTGACGTGCCAAGAGGGGATCACTACTGCCTTGTAAGAATAAAAGAAGCTTATTTCTTGGGATACAGCACTCCTGCTTTTGAGGCTTCCCATGGGATGCATATCAGAATACAGCTCTGCTAAATAATACTTCATATTCCAGATATAAAAATATCAAATTGTGGATTCAGCAGAACTTAGCGTTTCACAAAACCTCTTCCCCTTCTCAAATCTTATAGAGTACTGTTACAAAAGAGAAAGAAGGTTCTCAATTTCAATAGCAATGCAGTGATGAAATCTAAAATACAATAATCTTCTGAAAGAGAATAGGCTTAATCTCCTAGGAATGTCTTTTGTGAAATCCTTATGTTTGAAGACACGGTATAAAATTTGCTTTTAATGATGCAAAATGAGTTCTCTTAGAATTAAATTTTGTAATTAGGTTGGTTATAAGTTATCATTATCTCATATCTCAATGTGTACACTCCAGTGATCTTTACAAGACTGTTTTATACCCTGAAAAGCCATGGACTTGTTCTGGATTAGAAAACTTCATTGTGGGTTCTAAAAACAAGAGTTAGTATGGAGAAAAGTAATTTCTAGTGCAGCACTGGAAATGAGCTTTTCTAACTGACCAACATGTGTTCTAAAGGCTTTTTTTTTTTTTTTTTTTTTTTTGCCTGTGCAAAAACCCAGTTTAAAATTAATTTGAAGTCTAAGGCATTGTTCAAAGCCTGTGTTGAGGATGAGCATGCCTCAAATTACACTTTCCCTGTAGGACTCTAACAACTTTTCTTTTCCTGAGAATCAAAAACATCATAGAACTTTGCTTTCTGACTCCTAGGGAAGCAGTTCATTGCTCTTTCAACTGAGAAGGGGCAAGGGGCTACCTGAGGCTCTCAATATAAAAGGGTAGAAAATGGGTTTTATGGGACTTTAAATAGCACTACTCAAATATATTATCCTCTGCATGCCTAAATAGATGTGATAATTTAAGAATAATTTTCTTGGTGTCAAAAACACTCCCAAAATCACTACATGCCCTGACACAATTATTTGTAAAGATTTATATGCAATATAATGAATAGCTATTATTATAAATTAACCACATATTTTAAATCCTGTGCCAAGTTTATGTTTTGTGATTGCCACATGGTTTATACCATGATCCAGTTATTTCCTTAACTGCACTCTTGTCTCCTGTTTTTTCTACTTCTTTCCCACTGGCTGGTACTCAGGAGCTCTTCCTCTTGCCTGGCCAAACCAGGGCACTCAGTCATGAAGACCCTGTGTTCAGCTCCCATCCATAATCCTATATGTGGCACTCTTCATTTAATAACGCCCAAATTAACACCTTTATCAGACTACCATTCTCAGAGTGACAGCCCAGTCTCTTAACTGTGCTTAAGGTGCAGCAAGTCTTATGGCTCCTCTAATCATTACCTATGTGCTAGCCTAGAGTCTGGGAGAGCAGGCTTTGAAGAACTCTGCTACCCACTCTTTCAAATACACATGCATTTATGTGGATACACACCCATGCCTGCACACACACACACACAGCGAGGAAACAGAAGGTCTGTATTAGCACTTTCTTCTGAGATAAATAAGTCTCAAAAACAACTACTGAATTCTTTCCACCCCCACAAGCTTCCACTACTGGTAATTCTAAGGGTAGCATTGAACAAACAAGTAAGGGTTGTGTACATGATTTCCTGTTACTGATGGCAGGCTTTGACTGTGGCACAAGTTGACAGATGAGTGCATAGATCAAAATCAGATGTGCCACATTGTTTTGGTCTACCAAAGTATAGTGTTTTTACTTTTTTTTTCTCTGTTGCTGAGAAATGCTACTTTGAGACTCAAAGAAAGAGCATATGTTTATGGGTGTTTTGTTTAGAAAATCTGACATGCCATAAGAATATGTTTGTCATTTCTATCATGGTTTTCACCCACATGCTGGTGATTGGTGGCTGTAGCTGAAGAAAATTGCCATCATGGTTTCTAAAACTGATACTCTTAGGACATATGTAGTCAGTGGAAAAGTCATTATGTCCATTTTGGTGAGCTTTTCTTCAACAGTAAGATTATGATGCCAGTTTATTTAAAGAATGTGCGTTTTTTTCCCTCCCTCTTTCTCCTTGTGAAGGTAATGTTTGTCATTTCTATCATGGTTTTCACCCACATGCTGGTGATTGGTGGCTGTAGCTGAAGAAAATTGCCATCATGGTTTCTAAAACTGATACTCTTAGGACATATGTAGTCAGTGGAAAAGTCATTATGTCCATTTTGGTGAGCTTTTCTTCAACAGTAAGATTATGATGCCAGTTTATTTAAAGAATGTGCGTTTTTTTCCCTCCCTCTTTCTCCTTGTGAAGGTAATTTACTTTTAAATGTATGTGTAAAACCATATTTGGAAAAAAAAATTCTTGCCTGCAGCAAGACAAGTAAATAAATATAATCTCAGATGTCCTCATTGTATAACACTGGGAGAAGATTAATCTTAGAATATTTAGAATTGTCTAGAAGACATTATAATCATTCCACATTTTGACAAAGCTGAAGGCCTTTTGCAGGCCATCACTGCATGTTGTGCCTGTGATAAACTCAGTAAGAACGAGGCAACAAATTGATAGGTCAATAGATATATTTTGAAACTCTATTACTGCTCTATAGATGCTTCCTAATTTCTACAGAAGCAGAGCTTTCAGACATGACATAACAGTACTGACTAATCAGTGTTTCCATATGGTGCAGAATTTGAAGAGAGCAAATAATGTAGATAGGAAAAGTAATTTGAAATGTGTCTATATGTATATATGAGTACATGTAAGTACATATGCAACAGAAAAAAGAAGTCTGGAAATTCTGGAAAAGATCTACATGGAGCATCTCATCAGACAGAATTGTGTGACATTAATTGGCAACAAAACGAATGTCATCATAAAATAGAATAAAGCAATACTTTCTCTAAGTATAACAATACTTTCTCTAAGTAACAGGGCAAGAAGCCTACCTGACAGTTTTAGACAAACTGATGATCATAGCACCTTTGAAAAACACAGATGCAAACAAGCAGAAAACACACCAAAAAATCTATTAAATCCATTCAAGTGTCTTTTGGAGAAGAGAAATTAGTTGTGGATTACTCAACACCTAAAAATCACGTATGGTTCAGGCCATGCCTTGGCTGAATGGTCTGAGTTATATGAGGTAGATATGAAAAGTGTGGAGTAAGATGTGTGACTGTCCTGGGTTTTTTGACTTGTATTTTACTGATTCTTTTAGTCACACAAGAGGGTATTTAAATCAAATTAGAACAAAGTGATCCTGCATGGCATTTTTAAAATGCTTTTAGGTTCACATCATGTCAAAAGTAATAGCATTATTTCAGTTTTATTCATCATTGCAATTTAAGGAAGGACACTGAGAACACTTCATCAGTATGTAAATGTCAGATAAATCAAAAAACACATCACCTGATGTTTAATGTTAACACTAAGTTAAAGATACATCGAGGCATACATCAAGAAAAATCTGTTTCAAACAACTCTCTTTGTATTATTCTTTAAACTGAAATAAATAATGCAATCTACTTCAATTTAAGTGTTTGGATAATGATTAGAATTATTTAAAAAGTAGTAGAAAATTACTATATAGTCACCAAAGCCTTTTTTTTTTTCCAAAATAAAAAGCTCAACATAAAACAATGTATAGGAAAAAATTACTGATATGCAAAAATTCTAAATTCCAGCTAACTTATTTGAGCATCAAATTAATTCAAATTAAGCTAGCAGATAATGACAGACAATTTTCCATAAATTAAAGCCTTCTCAGTCTGTTGGTACTAATTAAAATTCGACAAGATAAAACTACATGAAGATATAGTAGGGACTCTAAGTGTAATGAACTGGGATTGTTGCAACGGCTTTTAAAGTAAGTTAGTGCTGTGACTACCTTGTCTGCTTATCAGAGTTTAATTAACTCTATGATATTATGGAGAAACTGGGAAAGGAATTGGCAGATGATTGATTTGCTATGTGCTGGACAGAACAGATTGACAGGTAATTGCTGTTGAAAAATATGGTTAATGCCAGTCTCCATTATGTGACACAGTGATAAAAAATACTTTGTTGTATAATGGAAGAATAGAATGGATTGCCTTGGAAGAATATATATATATATATATATATATATAAATCATTTAGTTTTATCCCCTCTGCATGGGCAAGGCCACCTCCCATTAGACCAGGTTGCTCAAAGCCCCTCCTCAAGCTGGCCTGGAACTTTTCCAGGGAGCGAGCAGCCACAGCTTCTTTGGCCAACATGCTCCAGTGTATGAGGAAGATCAGTATAGCTGTAAATACATTACAGCTGAAATCAGCATGCAGGCACACAATTGTCTCAAGTCATTCTTACTCAAAACACCATCAAAAGCAAATTTGTATTGTACTATCTCATAGTCAGGCAATTCAGCCCCAACCTTTATAAAAGACATGGATACAGGTAGAGAGAGCTATATGCAGAAGTTAACCACAAAATGCTGGCTCAAAACCAGAAATTATTGCAGCAGGCTACAGTCCTACAATATTCTAGGGCAATCCTTTACAGTCCTACTATTTATGTTCATCTATGTAAATTTATGAATTAATATTAATGGAAATTAATTTTATTTACCTCTATGTACTGTGTTACTATTCACTTCAAAAACAAAAGTCACATGACAACTGTACATCAAAACAAAAAAGAAGGGGATCAAATGTAACTTTCATTTTTCACATAATGCAAAAGGAGGGATAGTAATCTGTATTTTCCTTGAGATTACACCAGAGAAAAAAAAGAAAGAAGAAAAAAAATTGGAAGGAGTTTTCTTTTGTGTTTGCAGGTGTGAAACTTTGCATAACTGAATGCTGGTGGCCATGTGTGTAAAATTTAGTGGAGGTAAGTAAATCAGAGAATTTGACCTTCAGTTCCAAAATTTCACTGTGATCTATGTTTAATTTGTATTAGGAGAGAAGATAAGCTTGAGGGGAAAATAACTCTTTGTATCTTACCAGCAAAAAAAATCTTGCAAAACTCTCTTGTCAATGCATTAATTTAGAGAAAAGTGAAATCTGTAACTTTTGTTTCATATCAAGAGTTCTCTAAGATGTAGCTGAATTCAAATTGCTCATTATCTTGCCACATTAAAAAGCTAAGTAATAATATGTTCTTTTGTGTAGCCATCTGATGATCTAACTTTGATGACTTTTTCCAGTAAACCAGCATAATCTCCATGAAGAAGAGAAAGTCACATGTAAATCTCATTGTACTCTTAAAAAAGGCACACACATTCCTACATCCGCCCACTGAGTAGCTGGTAAATTTCAGCTCTCAGTCAAGTGCAGAATTATCTATCTGTTGACTTCTGTTGACTTCTTTATGTGCATGAGGCACATAAAATCTCTGGCCTGGCTTATAATTCTATTTCAACTGCAACTCTGACTTTCAGTGGAAGAGGTTTGTCTAACTTCCTGTCTGCTACTCAAGTTCGGTTTTGGAATGATATTAAAAGTATAACCTTTGAAAAATGGATTGAGATCAACTACTTCTGTGGGTATCTAACAAATGTTTTTTCTTGGTCATAAAGCACTGGGTTTCTTTCAAGCTGTCAGCCAGTGAGAAGTTATTACAATGAATAATAGACAGAGTTTATAGATAATTTTTATATTTTATAAAAAACATGTATCTGTAAGATCTTGTTCTTACAGAGAAGAACATGAAATACAAGTTTGTAGCATTCTGGACCTGAAAATTAGAGCTGTTTGAAGGATATTCTTTAAACAGTTTGATCGACATATTCTGTAACATTTTTTCCCAGTAAAATATTTTTAAATCCCAGTATTTTATCTCTGCTTAAGTCCTCAAAGCAATTAAACTGTCTCAGTGTTAAAGAGCCCCTAGATGTATTAAAATGTGTGCAGAAATCAACATAAATATGTTATTTGTGCTACAAAGCAAGATTGAAGCTGATTACAGATACCCACATAAGTAAATAAAATCTTAAGATGTAGTTAAAGAATATTTCATTTGAAAAAAAAGAGAGACCACAATAGGTAATAGGGTGAAAACAAGAAGCTCTGAGTTACATTTATACTGCATGCATTCACTCCCTGCTTAAAAAGAAAGAAACATAATCTAGTCTAAGTAGCTATTTAATTTAGTGAAGCTATTACCATTTATCTCATCTGAGGTCTCAGCTTTCAAATATCTTATGGTTACATGTTTTTTTCAGACATGGAAGTCAGATTTAATAATTTTTGAGGTGAAAGTAGATTTGATGTAGATTTTCAAAGAGTTTTCACAAAGGAAAGTGTTTTCTTGAAGAAATTTGTTTCTTTAGAAAAACCTTCCCAGACAATGGAAATACTAAGTAATAGCTGAAGGCTTTCTTATGGAAAATGGATGCAAGATCTTCATAAACAATCTATACACAAAACCCGAATTCATGTGAACATTTATGACAGCTACAAGGTGTTTAAAAAGTGCTTGGTGACTGAAGAGATAGAATGTGAATGAATGGGAGTCTCCAAATGTGCAAAGGAAGGAAAAAAACCCAACATATCCTTTGTGGCTCTAAATATCTAGATGTGGCAAATAGGGGAAATTGTTGAAGAGATGGAATATAACCTGGAATGAAAGAGACACAGGGTAACATTGAGAAGATGTGATAATCAGGAAATAGTGCAGGCAACACAAAATACTTCACAGGAGATAATTCTTTCTATATTCAGAGCTGAGTATATCCATACAATCAATTTGCAGTGCTGCTGTACAGAAGATTTTAACAAATTTGCAGTCATTGATAAGAACGACTAGGGGAGGCTACACTTTATTATACATTTTGACATATCTATAAGTCAAAATTAAGTCTTAATTTTATCTGATTTCAGGATATTTTAGTGCATGGAAACAAGCTACATATTATAGAAAGTCAAAAAACTTCAGAGGTTTTTAGAGTACTGAGGTCTACCTGAGTACACGAAAATAAGCTTGAAAGACTACATAACAATCTCCAGAAGATTTACTAGGGTTCTTATCAACTGACTTTTCAAAATAATAATAAGCAATAAGAAATATGATTTTATCTGCAAGCCAAACAATAAAGTCATGAAATAAGATGCAGTAACTTCTGCATGTCTTTACGCTGTAGTTTTGAAATTAGTATGGAATTAGTAGCAGAAATGTATAAGTATATATATATATACATGTGCACACTTCTAAGTTTCTTTTAATCAGGTTCTAAGTGAAGAGTCAAAATAAACAGAATGGCTTAAATCAAAGGTTTTTCTCCTTAAGGATAGTCAACAAAACAGTTTAAGTATAATTATATGTATGATTACTTTCTACTTCTAAATAGAAAACTGAGAATAATATACTGTTCTAGAAATGAAGGTCTGTTGTGATTGTACATTTGATGTCTCATGAAAGGCAGAAAAATGCAGTACAACATATATTTTGACCCAACGTTATACTACCTTGAGGACAACACTGTCTTTTGGTACACTGCAACCTTCTTCTCAAAGGATCCCCTCCAGAACTCAAGGACTGAAATATAACAAAAGGTATTTGGTTGCTAAGAGTGCATTTACTGACACACATAAGTAATTACTAAAAGCATTGCATAACATGCTATAACAGCAAGTTTAGATGGAATCTTTTTTTTCCAGTGCAATGAATAGTTTATGCTCACATCAGTAGGCAGAAGCAAGAGATCTCTCCAGATCTTAAATTAAGATTTGAAAAGTTAATTATTTGAATGAGTTGGGGTTTTTGGTTTTTTGGGTTTTTTTCACTGAGTAGTATTAGTCTTAGCATTTCTAGTAGCAGGACTTTGGGTTTTGGCTGCACATTCTTTTCTTCTTTTTATAAAATTATGTATGTAGATTTTTGAATAGTTAAAGCAATAGGGATCCTATCTCAAAAACCCTTTTGTATCTTACAAGCCTTTTTGTGTACCATTGTTGAAAACCAAACTTGTAATTCTGCTGAAGCACAAGTTGCATTAACAAATAAGGGAATCCCTCAATCCAATAGTTCAAGATCAGTTAATTTAAATATGATTTCCCACCTTCATTCTATCTCAGAATCTTAACTTTTATAGAATTAGTATCACAGAATCATAGAATTGCTCAGGCTGGAAAAGACTTTCAAGATTATAATAGAATCCTTTTGTTTGGAAAAGAACTTTAAGATCAACAAGCTCAACTAAGCACAGTGCCAAGTCCACAACTAAACCATGTCTCTAAGTACCTTGCCTACACATCTGTTAAATATCTCCAGGGATGGTGACTCCACTGCTTCCCTGAGCAGTGTGGTCCAGTGCCTGTCAACCCTTCCAGTGAAGAAATTTTTCCTCATACACAATATAAGCCTCCCTTGGTGCAGCTTGAGGCCATTTCCTTTTGGTGTATCACTTGTTACTTGGGAGAAGAGAACAACATCACACCTTGCTGCAACCACCTTTCAAGCAGTGTCTCTCCTCAGCCTTTTTTTTCTTGGGATTGAACAAGCCCAGTTACCTCAAAAACTCCTCACAGGAGTTGTACTCTTGACACTTCATCAACGTTTTTGCCCTTCTCTGGCCTCACTCTGGCACCTGGATGTCTTTCTTGCAGTAAGGGATCCAAAGCTGAATATATTATCCGAGGTGAGGACTCATCAGTGCTGAGAACAGCAGCACAATAACTGCCTTAGTCCTGCCAGACACACGATTTCCAATTCAAGCCAGGATGCTGTTGGCCTTCTTGGCCACCTGGACACACTGCTGGCTCATATTCATCCAGCTGTCAACAAACAAAGTGTCTTTCCAGACACTCTTCCCCAAGGTTCTTCTCAGTGCCTGGGGTTGTGACCCTTGTGCAGAATCTGGCACTGGGCCTTGTGGAATCTCATCCAATTGGCCTCAGCCCATCAATCCAGCCTGTCTAGGCCCCTCTGCAGAGCTTTGAAACCCTCAGGCAGATCAACACTCCCTCCCAACGTGGTGTCATCTGCAAACTTACTGAGAGGCCTTGTCATTGATAAAGATATCCAAGAGAATTGGCCCAAATAGCCTGAGGAGCACCACTAGTGACCGGACAGATCTTATAAATCCTGTAAGATTTTTTTATATAAATTCATATTCAAGAATACAAGTCCTTTTGAATAAAAAATATAGCTATAAATAAAAATACTGATAACATTAGCAAAAAATCCCATCCAAAATCAGATATTCAGTCATTCCTAAATTAAAAGGTATCTTCTTTTGAAAGAACAGTAGAGCATTAAGTTTGGTGCAAGTACAAGGAATTATGAAGGTTTGGATTACACTCCTAACATATTTTTTCCTTTATATCTGTGGAGAGTTGAGGAAAAAAAAGGGAAAGGGAGACTTGGATTGACACTCGCATCTGTATTCCAGAAGTGTAAAAGGTTAGGATTCCAAGGTGCAGTATGCTGTTCCATCAGTGGAAACAACACATATCTCACTGAAATGTCAGGATTGTGCCTGGAACAATAAGACATAGACAGACTTTATATCCCTTTCTTGAGATTTAACCAAAACAAACCGCCTCCGTCAGGGAATGCCTGAACTAGCTAGGTAATTCCCTCACTGACCACTGAACTCCTCTGTGCTGGCAGCACAGCAAGCTACCCAAGCACAATATTTGTGCATGTTCAGAATAGTCTCAACCAAGTGCAAAAGAGATTAGAAAAAGGGGCACATAAATCCCCTGTGAGGTCTAATGCAGCAGGCATGCTCCAGAGAACATAAAAGCATACTGACAACACCAGAGATGTAAAAAAAGAAAAATTAAAAAAATCAAGGTTACTTTCTGGATACAGAACCCAGGATGTTTCACACCATACTGAGAACATCCACCTGGATGGATACAGACAATTGCTTGTTCGTTAAACATATGTTAGCCAAATGATTTATTGTTTAACCACAATTGTGCAATACTGTTTGTATGCTAATAAAATGAGAAGAAGCTTCCTTCTCTATATATAGCAACTTAGTTGTCAAAACAGTGATTCTCAGCCTTTGTAACTGATCAGTTAGATTTCTTTTGGGGGGAGATGGGTGAAGGGGGGAGGAATTCCAGGAACAATTTTTATTGCCATGGCCATTTCAATTTTGCAGCCAAAGTAAGATGAACTTTTAAGCGGTCTCTTACTACTTACACCATTTTTGTTTGCTTGCTTGTTTTGGAATATGTGCTATTCTTTTTAAGACTTCACTTAGACTTTTACAATGGTTTAGCACTCCAGTCTGTGTTATCTTTTAGCTCACTAATTGTCATTTGCCAGAAGTTTAGAAAAAATATGGTTTAAAATAAGTTGGAGTAAGAAATCATTACTTGTCTTCTTTTTGGCACAGATTTAAGATCATCTGTTAAAGAACATGTATGACATCGCATTGAAGAATAATCTCTTAAAAGAATTCTAAGATCACAATTCAAGATGTCTCACTCTGTTAAAAAGCATGAACCTCAGCCCTGTGCTGAGCCCTATGTGTGTACAATGGTGAGTACAGACAATTGCCTGTTCATTACTGTTTTGTCAGATGGTTGTGAACTTTCTCTGCTCTACAGAGCATGCTGGCATAATGCTGATCTCAACCTAACAGAAAAATGTTTTCAAAGGATGAGGTTTTGCTTGGTTTTTGTTTTGGTTTGCTTTGTTTTTTTCTTTGTTTTAGAGAATACTTCTAGTCAGTTTCTAGTCGAGTTTCCATGTAGACAGAGGTACCTGTTTTCAATCCTCTGTCATGTTCACTCGTCTTCAGTGAAACATCAGCTTTTTGTATCCTGTTATTTTCCTTGTACAATTTGTTCTTCATATATTTTTTATATATGTATATTTTGTATATATGTATATCTTCCATATATTTTTTGTGTTATGTATCAGTCAAGAACACTTTTCTCATAATATTCATGGATTTCATGGTATGCAATCACACATTTCCATTCCTATTTTGAAGTGTAACATTCATTTCTACAGCCCTTTTCAGGATTCATCTCATGAACTAAACAGCAAAAAGCAGGATCATAGAAACCCATAGAAATTAAGAGGTGGCAGGAAATGTGAAAGTTAATTGCAGTATAGCTGATAAGGGTATTATTCTTTAATAAATGTCAACCATGTTCTATTAGTGATTGGCTATTTGACTACTAATAGGAAGAAATTGATTGGGTAAACTAATTGATGAAGACTTTGACAATGACATTGCTGAATTGCTTGCAAAATGCCAAAGAATATACTTCTAATTATGCAAACAACATCAGACCACATAATCAGATGGGCTGTTAAATGAAATTATTAAGATTCTGTAGGAAAGAGTGCATCTTGTTCAAATGAATGTTGTTTTCCATTTTGAAGGGAAATGGAAAAGGAGGAATGAATTAAGACACATGCACATTATTTTCAGCAGGTTAAATCTTAAGGGAATATGCCTGTCTAGCATCATTGCTCCTTATTAGTTATTACAGATTGCCACCAGCAAGTGAATGAGATTTCAGAATAGACCAAAATAAACATGTAATTCTTCAGTACTTATCTGACAAATGCACCTATAGCCTAGAGCAAGAAAAGACTGGACAGTTCTGTTTCCCTAAGCATACCAGTATTTACAAAATTGGTGAGGACTCCATATTTATTACCCTCCTAAAGACTTTGTAAGAATTTCTGAAGTGCTGCAGAAGCCAGCAGTAAGCATCAGGGGAGATAAATACTGCCAGGACTATCATACAAAATCAGCCAGCCAAACTCTGTTCTCAGTTTCTTTGGAGGAAATCCAGCAGAAGACAATGGAATTATGTTGGATGGATAGTGTTAAAGTTGAGATCTGAGTGTCTCTTACAGAATTTAAGAATGTGTGTTTAAATCAAGTTTGTACCATTCTATAGGATTGACTTCACAGATGTAATCGCAAAATGTTATTGACTATTCCAAGTGTTCATATTTACTTCAGCATCTGATAAGTAGTTGAAACTTGGGAATACAACTGCATTTATTCAATGACAGAATACATATTCCATGGTACTTTAATAGTTATGGATATGTATAGTCTGTATATCTGATGTAATGATGACATCAAAAAGAAACATTGCTGGAATATTATTTCATGTTAGTCTGCCAAAATAAATTTCTGTCCTGGATTTTTTAACATAAATAAATTAAAGTGTAAAATAAATTAAAATTCATATATTGTAAATTAAAATAATTAAATGTGCATGACAATAGCAAATTTGAGGTTGAGATGCAAATTCATTTTCCAACCGTGCTTATTTTTCCTTTGATAGTATACGGTAGGACTAATTCTATTTATAGCCAAAAAGATACATGGGTTGGAGGCAGATCTATTTGTCATGTGTATAAACCAGATAATATCCATACTCTTTATTGAAATGTGTCTTTTTCCAAAGTTACTGAAACATAGTAGTGAACAGTACTCGTACTTCTTTCTTCTAAAAGCAAGTTGAAAAATAAGCATGATTTGACAACAATGTTATCTGTGACATTTGACTTAGATACCTGAAAAAACTACAGCAGTTTGGATCAGCGGAATATAAAAATGGAAAAAAAAAGCTTATTAATTCAATGCATGATGGCAAACCTGTTGTTTTCTTTCTTGTTCTAGATGAAATTAGAAGTTGCAACTAGCAGCCATCCCAGGAGTTTTTGCACTTCAGAACCACAAAATCCTCAGCAATTCGAGATCAAAATAACAGTTGGGAACTGCAATAGTTACAATTAGGATCATGTAGTTCACAGTATAAGAAGAGAGGAAAATTATCTTTGGAAAACATTAGGCATAATTTGGCTGGTACTTCTGAGCACAAACAAAAGCTACAATAAAAGTTAATTTGAACTGAATTGAGAGACAAAACATGAAAAGATAATGTAGAATGTACTCTGATTTTTGCTTG
This sequence comes from Heliangelus exortis, assembly GCF_036169615.1. NCBI lineage: Eukaryota > Metazoa > Chordata > Aves > Apodiformes > Trochilidae > Heliangelus > Heliangelus exortis. Next base: position 22,989,254 of record NC_092425.1, on the reverse strand, counting down.
TGGGTTCTTTCAAAACTGTGCCAGCTTTCATGGATACCCAAGTTAAAAAAAAAAAACTATTGCAAATGTGCCCTAAAAGCAAAGTCTGTAGGGTCTCAAGAGTGAATAATGCAGCTGATGTAGTCACATGAATGCCCAATGTTTCTGTTTCTAATTAGTTTATATTTTTGTTCTCAATAAAATTTGTTTGAAGCTCTTTTCTGTACAAATGTCTGTATGGATCCCCCTTTCTATGCAGTAGTTGTAGCATGTGACTGAATTATATTTCTAAATTGCTTTTTCTGTGTTGTGTATTTCTTTCTGTTCCCATTGTTCTTCTGTGAACTGGGAAGGAAAGTTTTGACCTGTACAGTGGTGTCAGGATCTGAGAAAATAACTAATGTTTCTGATACTGTAATAAAAGAAATATTTTTCATTTAGATTGTTTCCTTCCTTCTCCTCCCATTGGCGTACTCTAGTATGTAGCTTTAAATTTTGTTCTGTGTGAAATTAATACAAATCCGAATTTTTCAACAAGCTCACTTACCAGTGGCTCTAAATGCTACATTTTAAGAGGTAGTTGGTATAGTTCCAGAAGCTAGAAGTAATACCATCCCCATTTTCACTTTCCAGTTGAAGCACCGGAGTGAGTAGAAAACTTAAGCACCTTTTCTAAAAGAGATTCTGCTGGATTTCTGCTGGATGATAGCAAAGTAGAAGTTTGGCCTGACCACTGAGTACAATTTCTTCTTCTTACAAAAAACTGAGATTACAAGTCAGAAACTTAGATAGGAAGAATAGCTTGAAAAGAGTAGTGTTGTTTGCAATGGGTAAAGGTAAGCAAACCTGTTTTGCTCCAAAATCCTGTCAAGGATCCAAAGCTTTTTTATTTTTCTTTCCTGGTAAGTAGGATCACAAAGGAAATAAATCTTAACTATTAATGCAGTTTGACTACCCCTAAGATCTGCTATAAGCCATCTGCAAAATAAATCTGCCTCTCAACTACATATTCAAGAGGTCTTAAAAGGTTCACTATCCAAGTGTATGTACATTGAACAGATGGAGAACACTGCCCGGCCACAAAATTCATCATGCACTGCAAAAGGGTTATCTTCTGAGAGCCTGCCAATCTAATTAATTCCCTACATACACTTCCTTGTCCCTTACTTACCATCCAAGAGTTCAGGGGAAATACTAGACTTTCTGTGTTTGCACCCTTCAGACTGAGAAAAGTATTCTAAACACTGTTGAAACCTTGGCCTTGCTCAGTGCTAATGAAGCAGAAGATTAGCCTTACACTAACTTAGTTTAAAAGGGTAGCAGTTGGGTCAATTTCTAACCATTCTATAAGTTACACTATTAAATTATTCGAAATACACAATTGTGGGAGATTTAATAGCCTTTTCTTTTACTTACCCATCTTCATTTTTCCTCTAATGTAGCGCAGGTAGGAAACAGGAAACCTGCACTAATAACATTGTCCTACTGGGCCACATCCCTTCAAACTCCACTGATTTAAAATGACTTTTGGTCAGCATTTTAATTTTTCTTAACTCAATATTATGAAGCTTTTAATAATAATTTTTCAATTTCCATTTCCATACAGTTATATAATTGAATTTTAAGTGAGGCAAAATAATTTTCAATTAAGAAGCAATTAGCATATTTTTGCTGTTGATATATCTATAAATTTCTAGCTTTTAATAATTCTGGCTTTAATAATTCTACACAGAGTATTCTATCTCAAAGTCATTTCAGAAATTTTTAATACTAACAACAAAGTATTGCTGCTTGCTATTGATTTAGGTTTGAGCTCTTTGAGCCCAGCTGATTTCTCTGCTTGGCTGTAATTGATTAACATAGAAATGACATTCCAGCTGAGGATTTGTGATCAATAAGATCCTCCATTTTATTGTGTTAGCATTTGAACTGTCTGAAATATTAACTTCATCTTCACCAAAGCCAGACAAGGAGTCAGTCATGAAACTTGAGTTAAAACCGAGAATTAATTCTAGCTACTACCTTCCTCATCGGTTTCTATCACTTCCTGCAGAGTGAAAAAAGATCTTGGAATATATTTGAAACAAAAGTGAACTATGAAATGCTATTACCAGCCTGGGAATGCTGCAAAATAAATCCAATTGCCTTGGGGAAAATCAAATGTTCACAGATATAGCTGTGAAATTACCTAAACATTTATATTCAGAAACTTGTTCTACTGAGATGTTAAATGAGCAGCCTCTTAAAAGCTTTTGTTTCTGTTTTTTCATGCTCTGACCAGTAAAAGACCTGTAAGGGAATTTAGTGTTTCCTAAAAAGACCAACAATAATTTCCTTCCTGTCCTGTTGATATGTTACCACAACATTGTATATGTTGCCACACCAGGGGTTTCATGGAGTGATTTACCCTTGTTATTAGTCATTGCACATTGTATTGAACTTTCTGTTGCCCTGTGCTTTAGCTAAATAAAACTTGCAAATACAGTAAAATAAACTTAAACTTTTTTGACTTTTTCACACTGCACCAAAAGGTTCTTGGACAACTGATGTCCTGAAAACAACCCAAGTGAGGCAGACATCTGAGTGAGAGTATGTTGCATTCTAATTACCACAGAAATGCTTGCAATTTAAATATAAGAAGTGGCTTATACTGAGCATGTAGTGGTGTCCAAAATAAAATCCATATTTGGAGTCGGTTTGTCTGGTACAAATACGATTTTAACTTTCTAACGGTGATGGCTTCCATATGATTCTGGAGATGATCAAAATAAGAGGGATGGGGAAATAATTGGCTGAAACAGACCTCTTCCTTTCTTCTTGATAGAAAATGTTTTAGCAGATGCCTATTCAGAAGGACCTCTTCCAACACTGTGGAAATTATGCACATGAAGCTCACTACTTAAACTGCCAGTTATAATACCGTAAGAGAAAGAAGGTTTCATTTTGACTGGTATTAAGGGACATATCTTCAAAAGCCCCACTGCCTTAAAATTAAGAAGATGTTTTAGGAATAAGGAACAAGCATAACATTTTAGCTATTACTTGACAGCCCTAAAGTTAAATTTCTCTGCACTATAAAAATTTGGTTTGGTTTTGGGATAATTTCTATAGGAGAAAAAACATAGAAGCTGTCCCTTGGGATATAGGGTAGTTCTTTGATGGAACATGGGAATCAGATTGAACTTGAGAGTTTCCTTGAAATGGTGCAACAAATTGTTACCATTGATTGAGAAGAAGACTGTAACCAGTGGAAAATGGAAAAAAGATTTTTGTCATCAAGTTCTACAGGAGTCTTGGTAATAGAAAACCAAAACAAAAGTGATTTTGTCTTCTAGGTATCTAGAAAGTGGATGTGCTTTTACTTTTTAAGTGTACTTACTTGTGTAAGGAGTAATGGACAGCTATAACTGAACAGTAATTTCTACAACAGCTTATGGTTTAGCACTACTAGAGTGAGTAATTTAACTTACTAGTCTGTCAAATATGGAAAAGTATGGTGGGAACTGTTCAAGGTTACTTTTTTTACTTCTTGTTACTTCCTGCAGTATCACAACTGAAGTGAGTTTATGTTGCCAGATTGCATCTTGCAGTAGAACTGGAAGAAGAAACAATTCTCAGTGTGTCAGCTAGCGATTGCTTTAGAATTAACTATTTTGAGTACAAGTAAGAATTCTTAGGAATGTTTTTTGTTAGAATAATTGAATAAATGCTTCAAATAAAGTGACTATCTCATGAGTATTCTCTATCCGAACAGTGATCTCAGGTAAGTAATCTATGTTGAATAATGCAGAAAAGAGGTCTGTTAAAACAGATAACTTTACTGTTCTGAAGACAAATACTCATAAAGAATCAAGATTGAAGACAGATGACATTGCTACTTTCATGACTGTCTTGGCAAAAGAGATCCAGGTCTTCCCAGGATCTTCAGCAGGCCTCTTCCTGTGCAGGCAAAGTCTGACAAACCCAGATTTTTCCATAAAAAGCCCTTAAGGTTCAATGAAAACAGCATTTTTTAAATTGAAGCTGTGCTTTGTCAGAATAAAAAAATAGACCACTACTAGTGTTTGAAATATAAATAGCACATAAAGCAAACTGTGCTGCTCCAGCTTTTTTTTCTCCAACAGTGTGAGAGGAACACTGAAATCATACAAAGTAGTCCCACTAGTTTTTTGGCATGTTGAATTTATTGCAGTCACTATTTATTAAAATGCACAACTGGGAGCAAGTGTGGAAGCCCTCCAAATCTCCATTTCAGACTTACATTAAGTTTAAACATCATCCCTGAGAGAGCTGTGATAAAGAAATTAAGCTCAGATGAGTGCATTCAGTTTAAATAATCACAGCCTTAATGATAAAATAGGTGATGTCAGAGTCTGCAAGATAACCAACAGCCAGAGCATGCTGCAGGTCTGGCTCCACCAATACAGACTTCATTTGAGGCAGCCTGGACTTGTCTTTTCAGGGAAAGACATAAGCAACATTCTATTCTGACAACCATGTGCAACCAGTAAAAAAAAAAAACTTCCAGCCTGGACATTTAGTTATCCTATGTGTTCCTTGAACATCAATCTGTACTTGATCAATTGGACCTGTATATGTTTGATGGGTCGTCCCAGAGAAAGAAGCTGCTGAAGCAAGTGAATTGTGTCTACAGGTATTTAATCCAGACTTGAGCATGACCCTCAGGCTACTTCTGCTGTAAACTGTAATGTCAGAGAAAGTCTATCCAAATATCTTACCTGCTTCTTGGTTGCCTGGATTAGTACTTTGGGACTAAGAGAAATTTGACTGAAAGATTAAGAAAACTAGAACCCAAAAAGGACTTTATAAAAGAAAAAAAAAATACTGTACTCTTTTGCTTATTCATAGTGCTGCTCAGTTTTCTGAAGCCAGAAGGAGGGCTGACATTCTCATGAATAAGATAGTGGTTTGAACCATGCAGACAATCTAAAGCCAAGGCTGGGTGAGTATCTATCATTTCTTAGAAGGTGATAGGAAGTATTGTAAAATCAATTATTGTTAATGTAAACAAAAAGTGGTTTGACAGTTCCTTGCACTTACGAAGTGGTAACCCTGGACTAGGAAAGTACTGTTTTTCTCTTAAGCATTCTTTTACAATGTAGAATTGTAAGTATGACAGTGAGCCAGTGAAAACAACATAAACTCAGACAGAAAAAAACTTCAGGTTCCACAAAAAAGTTCTGGGATTCCAACTGTGTATTTTAAATATTCAACATCTTAGCTGTTTAGCTGTTAAGCAACAGCTACAGCACTAACTACTCTGGTGTAAATAAATTAACTAACTAGTTGCATTAAATATTAATAATCTACTTAGATTATGATCACAAGACAGGTGCAGAAGTTGCTAGGGGTGATCTCTAGCAAATCTGTTTTCCTGACATTCTGCTCCAAGTGCTATTGCTGCTGCCTAAAAGCATAACCTGTTGTAAGTATGATTACTGAAATAATTGCTATCCGCTAGGGGTCTTTTTCTCCTTGTTCTTGGAAACAGTTTGAAAGCTTTTACCTCTACTTGCACATAATTTTACCTTGAAGATTAACTACCTCCTTTAAATGACACCTTTTCTAACATAATGAACAGTGGACTTTCCACATGTAAACGTCTGTTTTCTCTGAACTGGAATTTAAACAAATAACAGTTTTTGTTCTTTTGACTTTGAGAAAAGGAGTCAAAGCCTCTTCCCATACAATTTCATTCTTCCTGTGCAAACAAGGAAAGGTAGCTACATCATCTGATACATGATGTTCAAAAATGTACAAAATAACCATGAAGTAATGTGAATAACTAAAGCAGTAATATTCAGTACAAACCAGCTCATTTTTTTCAGAGCATATTATGTACATCTGAATGCTTGACTTTCTCCTTGATTGACTTCCACAACTAAACAGTATTAAGAAAACTGAATAGATTTTTACAACTATTTTTGTGGATGATACAGCTAAAATTAGTGCAAGCAAAAAAATGAGGAAACAAGTCAGGGGATGGAGGAAAGACTGGAAGGAAAAAAAAACATGAGAAAATAAGTGATGTCTCTAAATACTGACATCTCACAGGAAGTCCTTCACCCACTAGTTCCAGGAGGCTGAAAAAGTATTGAGAAGTGTCACTTTTCTTTTCCCTCCTATTGTGACATGATATAGCTTTTTCTAAAGTGGTTTATGGCTCAATAATCTCTACACTAGTTAGGGGGTGTAAAAATGTGGCTGGGAACAGCCCAGTGTTCCTGAGAACTGAATAATACCTCTTTTTAAGAGACAAAAGTTTTAAACAAAAAATAGCCCAATCTATGCTCAGCTACTTGTTAACAGATTTTAATGAACTCATGTTCAAATCAGATAAGCACAAATGTGCAGGTAGTATGTAGTAAGCATGATAAATTTTTAAAGGTTGAGTATGTAACAAATGACATATTCCCAACATGCTGTAGAGGTACGTACCTAAGTACATACTAACTCTAATTTATTTTTTTTGTTAGCAATTCATATGTGGCAAGGATTTCACGTTAAAGGTGGCAAAGTACTGATCTTAACCAGCTGCAGTTCTGTCCAATGCCATGAGAACTCTGACATTTGACTCAGTCATAGACCAACCTAACTTATCACTATTATTGTGCTCTTTGGCCATTATTGAAAACTTACTGAGACTAAGAAATATACATATTTGGGGGGGGTGGTTATATGGACAACTGGGAACATGTCCCGGTTTGGGCCAAGATAAAGGTAATTTTATGTCTTGTATAAGTTATTTTCATTGTCATCTTGAACATATATAACCTTCTATCACTGAAAGAAGAAAAAACTAAAACTGTAACTCACTAATTACTATAATTTTTATTTAACAACTCTACAGTTCTTAAGATGTTAGTATGTGCTTCATAATTAGGAAGACATTCAGACTGCAACTTCAGAGCTTATAGTTATGTAAAGGCATCCTATAGAAGAAAAAATTGTGCAAGTGTATATTATCTCACTGTTATTTCCTCCTTAGAGTATGATATAACTGAACCAAAAGTACCAATGAGTAATGGTCTTAACAGAAGACTGAAATATATTTCAAAATAAGAGAGAAATAAAGTCGCTAATTATATACAGGAAAGAGGTGGTTTTTTGTTTTTTTTTAATGGTTTCTTCATACATCAGAAGATACATCAAATTCAGTAAATTGCTACATTTGAATCAGTTGAACATTCTGAAATTAGATGATGATATAAAATGTCAAAAATTACAATAGTAGAATTCCTGGAACACAAGAATGGCACTTCAGAAACTAAATTACAATTTTAACTGATGCAGTGCTAATGACTGGCACTTGGCATTGGGTTGAGGATTATAGCTTTATATCTTTTCATAGAATTCAACTCGAGCCATTGAATTCCATTAAAGGTATGGATTCAAATAAAATAAGTATTTAAACAGCAAAATAATCCAAAACAAAACCAAACAACAGAGCAAACAAAACAAACTAAAGCCTCACAGCTTCCAAACCTGAGTTGTTTGTCAGTAGTGTTATATATGAGGAAATTTCTAATCAAGGGATAGCAAAACTTCTCTACCCTGTAAGCTGCAAATAGGCACCTTTTGGTTAAAAGATCATTGAAGGCATATCTTTCAAAGGTAATATGGGGCAAAACTCTCAGACCAGTGATCACAATGTCAGTAAGTGTTTATAAACTTACTACTAAACTGAGCTGAGCTGATCATGCCACTGGGAATGGCTCCAAGTTTAAAGTAGGAGCAACCATTCCTATTGTATAGATTGCATAGATATTCCTATTGTACTGATTGTGTCAATGTTGAGTGGGGTGTGGGGCTTATGCACTTCAAGTGAAGCTCCAATAGCAGAATTACCCGGTGAGAGGGAGTCACTGCTTATTTCATTCCATAGCTTGAGATTTAGACTAGTTGGCAACTTTCTTATTCTGGGTGCTATTCTTTTTTTGTCAGCTTGTGAGGACAATTACTATCTCAAACCATTCTATGATATGACTCTATTAAATTAGTCTTGTATTTTACCTTTCTCATTCTGATCTAGGGAATCTCAAGTATAATTGTATTAAATAAAAATTCTATTAAAAATCTGATTTTTGTCAGAAATTGAATTGTTTATATTTTGTGACACTTTCAAAGCTTGTAAGTATTAACTGCTTGAAATAGGTAAAAGGTTGCAGACATCAACTAACATGCCCTAAGTTTGTGTTTAAAAAACAATATTGGCTATGTAAAAAAATATTTTCACTTGAATTTTCAGGAAAGAAAATGAAAATACAAGTCAACAGTTAAAGTACAAGGAATTGGAGTGCAGTGTCAGGACCAGTTTACATGATCTGAGAATTAAATAAATATATTTTGTTGAAATTTCCTACAGAATTTAAGAAACTGGGCAAAGCAAATTCAAAAACGTGATTATCTCTGAGACCTCAATGACAGACTAAGTCCTAATAGACCAGAAAAAGAGCAAATGCACCATCTATTTTTTTTTAAATATGAAACTGGGGAATTATACACTGGTCAGTATGACTTCAAAACTAAAGCTGTTCTGAAGAAAACTTCAGAAAACTGTCTGTTCAGAAGAAAAAGGAAGATCTAATTAAATAGGAGATGAAGTGATATATAGGTCCACAGGAATTCACCAAAAATCATGGAATCTACCTCATTTCCACCTTTCAAAGAACAAGAAATAATAAGGAATAAGGGAAAGGAAGATAAGGCATCGACATTTTATCTTTACATTTGTCAGATAATAGATGCTGTCACATATGGCATTATTTTAAGATAAAAAAAGACAAACCTCCAAAACCTCAATAAAGGAGGCCCAAACAAACTACAGCTTTATGAAAAAACATCTTAAGGAAAAAAAACAGAGGTGTCTAATCACAGCTAATTGCATTCTCAGTAGTAGGACTCTATTTTATGTTTCAGTGGTGACTTCAAAGACAAAGTTACAAGCTTCCTTATAAAATTTTTAGGTTACCGCAAATGAGGGGTGCCGTAACTCAAGAGAACAGGATTAAAATGCCAGATGTTCTTAATAAATGTAAGAGTGGGAGAGCTGGCCTGGAATCAGCATAGTAAATTTCAATATATGTAGGGGCAAAACATCTCTCTGTGATCAAATTAAGAAAGCCAAATAATTAGTAGTCAGCTAATTAACAATAGATTATAATTTCTATGAAATTATAACATGGAATTTAATAATTTCTGCAAATATTTCTCTATGTTGACATTTCAGCCCTCTTTCTCACTATAGAGTCTCCTGCTTACACTAAGGAAAGAAGCATTGAGGCAGAAAGTGTCAATCTATGGGCTTTTCTTTAAATGACTATGGTCCTATTTTCTTCAGAGAAAATTCCATAAAAATAACCTCATTATTTAGACATAGCTTGTAGAAGCTTGCTAAACTGCAAGAGTACTGAACAATCACAGATTAATGCATGTTGCTAAAAAATTTCATCCATCTTTTTGGAAGAGTTCAGTAACAAAGAACAGAAACTAGTTTAAGTATGAAGAACATACAAATAAAGCTAAAATTACTTCACTAATTTTTTTGCATGCTTTGGTTTTTATATCTGTTGCAGTTGTTCAGCAAAATGCCAATTAATTTTTCCTTAGATCTAAGCAAGTGCAGCCTAGGGTAACTGGTGTATGAAAACTGGTAAGCAGCAGAGAATTCAGTACAGTCTAAATATTAACTAGTCACACAATTTTTCTTCTTCCCAAGAAAGACAATATTCAAATTGTTGTAATTCGCATAGCAAGCAGAGAATAGAAACACACTTTATCTCCATCAACCTATGGATAATAATTACAGAAACGCAACTCAAAATACTGAAGGAAAATGTCCATAAGTTTCATAAATAGGGAAAAAAAATATGGAGAGGAGAACAAGATGTTTATGTTGGAAACTCCATGACAGTTAGAGGAAAACAGTCAACTTGAACATTATTTTATGAAATTTTTCATTCTGTCCTCACTGTAAGCAACTCTTCAATTCTTCTGTCATTCCCCAGCAGATTTACAGGTGAAGTGGAAAGAAAATACAACATTTTTTCCACGGTGCTACTTACAAATATAACTACAAAGCCATACTTAATATTTCCTTATGTGAAACATGGGAAAACTTGGAGATTTTTGTCCCTGTGAATTTCTTACAGCTGAAGATGATAGCGCCACAGTAGAGGTGAGTCAAAGTTTGTGGGCACACCATTGACTGCACTGGTCTGTACATAACTCATATGAAGCAGCTCACATCACAAAATCACTTTGTTGTTGCTGCTAAAGGTTATGGCTGACAGCTCGTACTCAAATGGGCCTTAGTCTTTCTTCATCTTGATCCTTTAAAGAGATCTATTTTTGAATAAAGCTTCAGTTGGAAGTGACCAGGAAATTGTGCTGTGGTAGGAATACTTCTCTGGAACATTTGAAGTACAGATATGTGAAAACATGACTTTTGTACAATTAATTTTCATTGCCTAGGCTTTGAGGTATCATATATAATTTTCTGATGTAATGAAAAACACAGAATTGTTAGGACATTTTCATTCTACTGAACAGTGAGCTAAAAGATGTTAGAAGGATTATGTATCTCTTTTGTCACCCATACTGCTGTGTGCGTAATTAATCCATGAGATGTGGTGTAGAAAGGTAACTTTTGCCTTGAAAGAAAATTTTGAAAATTTGCAGCTTTCTACATACTTTCAGATTTTCATAAATGAATAGCAATGAAGTCAAGGTTTTTAAGAAGCACTTTTTTAACAAATATTATGTGCAGACACCTTTGATCTTTCTGTATCACCATCCCACAGAAATAAGCTGCTGTTTGTACTTATCTCACATGATTTAATAAACATCAAATATAATGTTCTTCAACAAAACTTTCTAAAGAAAGAATGTGGTGAAATATTATCTTTTGGAGAAACAAACACAGCTTAAACAAGGGATTTGAAATGTCCAGAATTATCTCATAATGTAAGATTTTTTTTCCTCAGTGACTTTAATACTGTGATAGTTGGAAATCATAAGAGGATTGTGCAAGCCATTCAGTCTCATTTTTAATGTATTTTCTTTTAAACAAATTTTCCATGACAATGGATATCATGGGCTTCAAGGTTACATTTTTTTACAGTCTGAACAGGCAATCTAATTCACCTGTGACTCCTCATTGACTGACCATATTGTTAATCTTGCACATTGATTAATAATGTTCCAGAAAGCTTCTTGTCACAGTCTTAAGGTATTAGGACTGAAACAAACCAACACATTAAATACTTGCCAAACTATTTTAATTATTGTTCTTGGAAGTTTATAATCTCATTCTGAACTACCTGTCATTGACAAGGTGAGAGACAATGTCATTAACATAGCCTGGTTATAACTAATTATTTTGCTATTGACACAGAATGACAACATGACTACTATCCTGTGCAGAATAATAAAAGACAAATAAAATCAATGTTACCCAACAAGTAAAGATGATAAATCTCACAGACATAGCCATTCACAAATTATTATATATTCAGCTTAAGGGATACACAGTCAATTGTAAAATCTGAAATAAATGTTATAATTTTGAAAAGATTAATACAGAGACCACTTCTGGAGTGGGGAAAAACAGTGACAGCAAGGAAGTAGTGTAGGAACCTATACTGCCCTCCTTAAAGGGAAAATAGAAAAATGTGTTTACAATGCAACTAATTAATAAACACTTAACATTAAAAAGTAACAGTAGAATTTGTGTGTAAGCAGCCCAAATAAGCACAAAATAAAGTAGGTAATTTACTCAATAAGTCTATAGTATTTAAAACCACGGTAGGCAAATTTTAAACAGAAACTGAGCATTGAAAAGTCTAACTTTCAGTTAACCTGTCATATCAGCAAGTATGTGTAGGTTCCAAATAAAATATATGGCAAATGTTACTGTCTAAGATAGAAAGTAGGAAAGAATGTTAGGCTATACCAGCTAGAAGCAATCATCTGCAACTGAGAGAATTATAAATTATCCAATATATATAAAAATGTGTCTGACCCTGAATACAAGTGGTCAACACATTGATGCAGAACAGCTTGACTTGAAGTAAATAACTAAACTTCTAGAGAGGCAAGAAACTTAGATCACTTCTTCTAATTGGTATCAATTAATTAACTACTAATTATTCCAGAAAGTGTTATTTTACATGCAAGTAGTATGGCACTGCCCTAGGAAGAGATACCTTTAATAACTGTATCACAACTCAAATTCCAGCTACGTTCTTAAGCATCTGAGCAAATGTAGAACATAATGATAATTTAAGAAGATAAGCGTTAGAGATGAAAGTTTCCAGGAGACTGCAGTAGCCTGTGAACAGCCAGTTCACTTTTCAGAGGAAAGTTTTGCTAGAGGAGTGTTTTGACCCTCTCTTTTTCTACCTTCTTCCTGGCAGGATCAGTAACAGAGGAAATCCAAATTTAAATGAAGGGTGTTTGCTGCCACAGTTGTTCTTGTTCATAAAGCATCCATATCTCTTGCAATAAGAGGACAAACAAATAAGAGAACAAACTGTAATCTCAAACTGTAATTTGAAATGAAGTTGATTTGTATGCAAGTTTTTTGCAGTCTGAGACTCACCCTGTATGTTATTGTGAAAAAAGACAAAACACTTAAAACATCACAGCCTTATATGAATCATAACTTTGTACTTGCTTTATTAACAATATAGATACAGGTGAATCATATGTGTCCAAGCAATGACAGAAGGATGGACTTTGGAACCTCCATGTTGAACAGTGTGATAGCTACTATGAATTAAGTTCTGTGTTCTACAACACACTAATTAATTTCTGATTAGACATAGGCTCCGGCATAGAGTGTTGATTCACTATGCTTTTTTTTTTTTTACAGCTGTTTTATAGTCTGATGGTTCTTGATAAGAAGAATTGATACTAATAAAAATAAGTATTAATTTTTATTTCAAATGGCTAAAGGCAATCTTGAGAGACAATACTCTGGCAAGCAAAGTGGTGTGAAAGGTACCTTTTAGGAGGACATCCACATACAGTGGAGTGGCAAGTATAGGTAGCACAGTGGTAAACACACTGCATCTTTCCCATTGCTGCTGTGTCTGCTACTGCTGCTGATCAGAAAGAGGGGCTTTGGTTTTGTGGAGGGGCTGAAAGGAGAGGAAAAAGGTAGTATGGGAGCAAAATAAATGCATAGGGGGAAATGATTCCTATGTATCATGTATCTGACATTATGCATAGTTTTTGCCCGATGGAGTAAACAGAAGCCTTGTCCCAGACTTCAGTGACAACGGAACTGGTCTGAAAATGCAGTAAATTCATTCAGAAGTGTCATCGAGAAAGGTCAGGAACATGCTGATGTTGTAAGGAAGTTTGGCTTATTTGCTTCCATGCTTGAAAAGATGTAAATAGAAACAGATATAGCAAAGATATTGTATAATTAGGTTTCATGCTGGTTTTGGAAGTTTCTTGTTATAGATCTTTTTATAGTAGATAAAGCCACAGTTTGAAACTGTTGATTTGGGGTTTCTGCTTCTTTAATGAAAAAATTATTATCTTTTTGAAGTTCTGTGGATTTTGTTATGTTGTCATTTTTGTGCCAGACAACTGGAATGCCTCATGTGACTGAATGTTTGTAACACTGAGACTGTTCTTGAAGTTTTTTGTTTACAACACAAATAACTTGAAACTGTCTGACTTGGGAACTTCTATCCGGACAGTGGGGCAATTCTAATAGTGAGGAATCTGTCCCTATAATCTTTTAAATTGAAAAGATGGACTTCTGCCCTGAATCACCTTGTACTGGTAATTCAGTAAAATAATGAACTAGCAATTTAGTAAGCTGTTCAAGTCATGCATCAAAAAACACTAGCTAAGGAATTTTCCTTCCCAAAAACATTGAGACGATGGAGTTACTGCCTGAAATATAAAACCATATCTTCAGGCCTAAGTGAAGAGGACAAGTATAGATTATCATTTGTCTCTGACTCCCCACACAGAGGAAGCTGGTTTGAAGCCTTTGTTTCTACTGACTAGCAAGAAACTTGAGGCTGAGAGGAATACACACAATTTGCAAGCACATTTGAGATTTCCAGGCAGAGCAATGTCACCTGCTCTTTGTTCCTCTGATGTTCAAGGACTCTAAGAACAGTTCTAAATCCAAAATGATTTAATCATATCTCATTCTGGAAGCACTGAAATGCTGGAACAGAAGAGATGAACAGTTTTACAATGCACCACATTCAATCAAAAGTAGAAAAGGTCCCAATAGACCATTAGATCTTGCAATACCATAAAGACTGTGCTGGATTGTAATGAAATGTACCACATGTATCTAATTAATTTCCTAATTTCTATGTAACAATGTGGGATGGTCAAATACAATCCAAACAGAAGATTAGTGAAAAGGCAAAATTAATATCAGATGAAGTACCTCTTCACTCACAAAAAATTAAAAAAAAATATGTTCTTTCCTCCCCTTCCTGCTTATTTGTGAGAATATGAAGTAAAATCACACTCCTCCACATCTTCCCATTCCACCTCTAACCTTCTGCAGTCTCATCCAAAGGAAGGACTTGTCCCCTGCAGGATCAAAGAATGAGGACAAGTCTTATCAGGAAAAATTGGATATAGATGTTATCAGGCCTATTCCTACAGTTTCCACCAGTTGGTTGGCTCCAGCACCACCCACTTTCCCAAATTTGGTCAAATAATTTTATAAATATAATTTAAAAGCCATGCCCATGCTTCAGTTATGGATTTTATATCATAAATGTTGTCATTTCCTGACTGGTTCTTTTTCCCACATTCTATCTTTTCTTCCATTACTTCTCACAAGTTCAGTCATTTTGGTCAATTCCTATAACACCCAGAGATACTCTGCAATTTAAACCATGAAAATTGCTTATGTTTATTACCCCAAAATTAATTCAACCCCTTCTATAATTTTCCTTCCTGCACTTAGTTTCCCACATATTTTGTTTGAAAATTTTTTAGCACAGCCTTGTCCCTTCATAGTGTGTCGGAAGTGGTCTGATGTCCTGGTTTGGGCCAGGAAAGAATGAATTTTCTGTTTTGTGACAGATTCACATACTGCTCAGGAAGATGGCACAATATTGTTTTCACAACGAGTAGAAATTATTTGAGTAAATGCTTTTTTTGAGAGCTGAAGAGCTGCGAGCAGATTTTTTAATCTGAAAACTTTATTAAAATTCATGTGTGGTTCTCTGTAGGACACAGATTCTCGGTAGCTGTCAAAAGCAGGATAATATAGCTTGGAGAAGAGGACACTTCCACCTCCAGTCATTATGACAATAAAAATCACATATCTTCCACCTTACAAAGTGCAAGTCTGACATGTATTAGTGTTTCAAAACTAATGTCTCATGTTGTTCAAATTTAAATCTCTACCAACACTCTGAGGGGACCAGATCCATAGCTTGTAGCATTACAAAAGTCCCTTTGCTAGCAAATATAATTTAGTATGTTAGAGGCACAGATCTGACTTGACTGACTCACAGACACATTATATTTCTTATCCTTGTCATATTGAAATTTATTTTGAAATCAAAGCTGTTTATTCATCTTAAATGTTGCTGAGGCTGTCATAACCATGGATAGGATGACAAGTGCTGTGTTTTAGCCCAAAGTTAGCAAAAGCCCATGACTCAGAGGCAGCTCAGGTTGTGATTTTAATAAAGCTTTTTGGTTTTTGGTTTTATTTTATTATAAGTTTGTTAATGTATTAGATTCATCAGCACTGAAGTACATGAGAAGGTCTCTGCACTGACATGCTGCCAGCTGTCTATTTGACTACATTAGGGATTGGTTTAGGATGACTGCTCAGGGTCAGATAAAACAAATTTGTTTTCACTCATCATGTGGTTGATCTAGCTACTCTTTTGTTACCCTTGACACTTTCAAAAGGCAATCTAACTTTAAAAAAGAAATAATTCAGCTTTGTACATACCTGGAAAATATCCTGAGTTGCAGAGTCTGGGTCTCACAGGGCCACAAATGCTGCTATAAGAAAAACTTACAGACTCATTATTCACTAATACACCTTATGGAAGAAGGGACCACTGGAGATCTCATGGGTCAGTTCCTAGACTCCTGCAGCTTATAAAACAATGTTAGGGCCAAAAGTATATTGATTTCACTTCATGTCACAATACTAGAGTATAGACAAAAGTTCAGTAGGGACTGTGTATCAAGTCAGCCATCCCTGCTAAGGGAGACACAACATCCACCATGGAAACAGATAAACAGAAAACTTGTCCACAATGTCAGAAGCATATTTATAACTTTCCAGAAATGATGCTATAATAGATAGTTTGTCTGTTCCTTGTGTGTAACTATATTTGCTTTAATTGGTACTTTTTGGACTAATTGGACTTCAGTCCAGGCAATACTATTGTGGCACTCATCTTGCTGAGCTGTAATTAATTCTCTTCCAACTCGTGTCTCAATGCAAATACACTTTAACAACTTCAAGGGCTATATATAGGTAAAAGTGAAAACCCAGAATGTAAGTTTTAAAAAGAAATATATTTTGGAAGCAGTGGGAAATATTTAGGCTACTGTTTGAAATACACCTAATGGCTGTATTTTTTACCGAAAAGTCAAAACACTGAAGCATGATGTATTTGAACATACCTTAGTGAGTTGTACATGAACATCTTCTGTGAGACAAAATGTGTATACAAGACCTTCAAGACCTCTGTTAATGTCAAGATGACATACAAGGCTGTCTGAGAAATAAAACTCCAGTGCCTGGGGAACTTTGTTCTGTAAAGTCCACCAAATAGGAATCTTTGTGTAGAGCTCTAAGCAATATTTGTTTCAAATGACATATAATACAGTCTTTGATATAATTTAAAAAAACAAAAGGTTACATTTGTCATCAGAAGTGCATGGCTTTGTTTCTAAATTGCTCTTCAATAAATTTCTCTTTTTAAGAAAATTGTTATATTATATGAGATATATATGCCAGATTTTACATAAAATTATCATCCAATATCGATGGAAAAATAGGATAAAGTTTTGCAACTCTATTTTCATCTTATTTTAGAAAAAGGAATCATAACTGAGTATTCAGCATGAATCATACTCTATGATAAATATATCATCTTTTTTTCTCTGGTATTTTATTTTAAAGTTTTTTAACAAATCTATTTTTTTAACAAATCTAATGCTCAGTGCTAGAACCACTGAGCCATTTTCTTTCTTTCCTAAATTTTTTGTGTACGCAGGGATTTTGTGTCCTTGTGCATAAATACACATCTGCATGTGCATACAGGTGTCTATGTGTATATACATTATATGAAACATAGAACAGTTTGTTTCTTCACCACTGCAGAGTCACTCAGAGGTGTGAATATGCAATGAATTTATGTTACTTATTTTATACGCCTCCAGCAAAATATTCTTAATGAACAATTCACTCTTATGATCTCCAGGTTACTTCATTATCACAATAGAAGAGACTGCCTTCAGGTTACCATTGTGTGTACACCAGTGAAAACAGATTCATCCTCTGATCTGCTTAAATTTATTTCACACTGAAGTACCTGAATCCTCAGTAGAAAAATTGTACCTTTAGGACTGACCTGAAAGACACTTTCCTAGCAGTTTCTTCCATCCATTTCTTCTATCATGCAGAAGCTCATATTATGAAGTACTACTCATTGAGACTCATACACTCAGTAAAGCAGACTGCTTGGTTCAGGCTGATTAACCAGACATGTTATCTAGAATGGAATTATCCAGAAACATTTAATATAATAAGACAAAATAATGATAATCCAGAGCTGGTGCACAGGCATGTTCAGAAGGGGCCCTGAGAAACTCCCCAGGACTGCTAGGGCTGCCAAGTCCAGTGCAATGATGTTGGTGAAGCAGAACAGGACACAGTCCTCTGCATCTTGTTGTAGGCCAAGGGAAATATAACTATTGATCTAGGAATTTATTCTTCTTCCAATTTATGTTTAAACAACTTAGAAGTCAAAATTATGTAATACTAACACTCATAGTCCAATATAAAATTAAAAAAAAAAAAAAGCTATATTGCTTTATTTATTTATTTTTTTAATTATATTTATTTAAAGCTTTATTTTTAAGTCCATTGTGAAGAACATGAGAGAGAAGATCCAGGGAACTACAGGCGGATCAAACCTTAGACACAAGGGAAAAATTTTCTTGGGCACATCCAAGAATCCTCCGGTTATATGAGGATCAAAAGATCATTACATACGTGGATCTGATTTTCTATTTGTGTCCAGTTTTAGCCACCTGGAAACAGTCTTTCAGACTATAAGATCCTGGGGAAAGTTTTGGCTTTCCATTTGGAGAAAACTATGGAACACTGATTAGCAAAATGCACTGTTTTGCTCTGTATCATGCCTGCTCCTTGTTAAAGATTTCAGTGGCAAACAATTAAAGTGTCTTGTAGTGAATGAGGCCAGGTTCATTACTATTATTTAAATATTAACCATGAGCATACCCAAAAAGTGTTAATCGCATGATTTTTTACACATTTGTTGGATAGAAAATAATTACATTATTTATTCAGACAGAAAAACAATTTTTAATCAATTAAATTAAAAAGAAATTTATACCGTAAGTTGTTTTAAATAGTTTTTTGAAAGTAGCTAATGCAAACCTACATCAGATATTTCTTTCGTGTGTGTTTTTGTTATCAGTGCAATTGAACCATACAAAGGTATTTGTCCAATAATAAAGTTTATAGAGATCTAGTAAGGACATTATATCAAGTACAAAATTAAATTTGTCTGTTAATTTACTCTGGTCTTACCATGAAGTAGAGATGGCCAGGAATTATCTGATGTTCCTTAACAATACAAAGTTTGAAGCCATAAGGGAAAGAAAAGAAAAGCAAGCTTGAATGACCAATACTAAAGGAAAAACTATATGAGGTGAAAAATGACTGAATCATGAATTAAGATGTCTGACTTTATTTCTTTTTTCTCAGTATTGTTGAGTTCTGTGGGAGGTGGAAGCAGGAATGGACTTGTAAGTGGTTTGCTTTTAAAAATTTGTCATATGATATCCACATTAAAAGATTAAATGGCAAGCCTTTTGGAGTATACATCACTAAAGAAGTCGTTTTTCAAAGCAAATTTGCAGCTGAAAAATTGATGAAAAGTATTTTCCTATGGATATCATATTTAAAATTCTGAAAAAATCTTAATTCAGTAGCAAAAAACTTTTCAGAAAAATCATGGGTGTTTTGTTCTATTTAAATACTTGAATAACTCATTTCAACCTTAACTTTTCACAGCTCTGGAAAATGAAAGCAGCTTTCTTCACATTTTACCAAGCAATTGAGAGATTTTGTCTGTAGAAGCTGAGGGACTGTAATATTAATGCATGATTCACCTACTTTATATGAGCTATTCTATATTCTATAGGTAAGTACTATAAAATAAAAACACACACCTATTGACACTTCATATTTGCACAAATACTCCCCAGTAATATTGCTTGGTCTACAATTAAGATTCTTGTTCCTGAGATGGAAGGTAATTTCTATAACTAAAAACCAGTGATATTTTTCTAAACACTTTGAAAATTACGAATTTTCTCTGCAAGAACACTGATAGTATGATCTTACCACTTACGCTATTAACAGGAAAAAATACATGCAGATTCACTCCCACAAAACACACAGATTCATCAAATTTCAGGTTGGAAAGGGCCTCAAGGATCATCTGGTCCCACCCTTCTAATATTATTGTTATGATAGATGTCTCATCACCCTGTCGAGCTGAGATTTAAACTTTCCAAAGAGGGCGAATCCACCACTTCCCCTGGGAGACCATTCCAGTGCCTGACTGTCCTCATACTGAAAAATTTTCCTCTTGTGTTCAAATGAAATCTACCCAGAAGCAGCTTGTGCCCATTACTCCTTGTCTTGTCCATGTGATTCCTTGTAATCAGGGAGTTTCCATCATCTTTATTGCCCCCATTTAAGTACTGGAACATTGTAATAAGGTCTTCCCTAAGCCTTCTCTTCTCAAGGCTGAACAAACCCAGTTTTCTCAACCTCTCCTCATATGGAAGGTGCTCTAGTTGCCTGATGATCTTCATGGCTCTCCTGCAGACCCTCTCCAGCCTGTCCACATCTTTTTTGTATAGTGGGGACCAAAACTTAACACAACACTCCAGGTGTGGTCTGACAAGCACTGTGTAGAGTGGGATGATGACTTCTTTATTTCTGCTGGTGATGCCTTTGACAATGCAGCCCAGCCTCCTGTTGGTTTCCGTGTTGACCATGTTGTCCACCAAGACCCTCCGGTCCCTTTCCACAGGGCTGCTCTTCAAGGTCACCTTTGGAGACTTCATTGGTCACATTGTCTTGGTTGGGAGGTTAGTAACAGATGCCTACTATAAGACCACCTTTGGAGACAATCCCTCTGATTCTGACTCAGAGGCATTCAACAGGGCTACTGCATTTAACATAGTTGAGTTCTATACACTCAAAGTATAGTAGTTTTCCTTAAGAGAAGAACAATTTACCTGCAAAGGAGCAAGTAAACCATTTCTTCATACTACTTCAGTTCCAGAAACTGGGCAATAACTAAAAAAAAGCAAGTTGTTCAGCTTAATTTTTCTAAATTCTGTGTAACCTTTCTTTAATTTATGCTTTATTATAACTTCTCATTTTGCTTTATTTATTAATGGTTTAGGGTCTATTTTTCTTTATCATGCAGCAGGAAATTGTTGGGCTATAATATATTTCTTGGATTGATATCTGTTTTACTCACTGGATTCATCTCTTTCCCCTGCAGAAATCAACCCCTTAGCTGTTTACATGTCCCATGCTTTATGAAGTCAGAATTCTCTGTCCAGACTTCCAAATTGAGGGACTATCCTGACAACAACTTCATCTCATTTAAATATGACGTCTTAACTTGGCAGTCTGTGTTTTGTGAATTCTATCATATCACACACACAAGAAATTTGTAACGTAACCAGGACCCAAACAATGACCAGAGAGTCTACAGCATTTCACACTGTTCTTATTGCTAATGTACAGAATATTGTCTGTCACCCATCAAAAGAGACAAACTTTTTCATGAGGTTGATGAGAGAATCTATATTCCAAATATCTGTCCCTGTAACATAATATAAAAATATAAAAGTCTCTAAATCCTCATAGCTTTGTGATAACATAGCTGACTGGGCTTCTAGGCAGTCAATTCACTGCCTATGGAGGAACAAAGAAGAAAATCTGTAACTACTGTGAGAGTGATGAATTATTCCACAAGCAGTTGGCAGATGTCTCAAAATCACCATCCCTTGTTCTCGTGGGTGACTTTAACCTTCTGGATGTCTGCTGGGAACTCCACAGAGCAGAGAAGAAGCAGTCTAAGAGATTCCTGGAGCATAGAGAGGATAAATTCTTGTTCCAGCTGGTAAATGAGCCTACCAGGGATAGATCCCTGCTAGACCTCCTGTTCACAAACAGAATGGGGATGGTGGGAGATGTAGTGGTTGGAGGCCATTTGGGGCACAGTGACCACGAAATAATAGAGTTTTCAATACTCAGGGATGCAAGGAGGGCCATCAGTAAAACCTCTACCATGGACTTCTGGAGGGCATATTTTGGCCTTTTCAGAAGATTGATTCAGAGTGTACTCTGGGAAACAGCCCTTGAAAACAAAGGGGTCCAGGAGGGATGGGTGCACTTCTAGGAGCAAGTCCTGAGTGCACAGGAGCAGAGTGTGCCTGTGTGCCCAAAGGCAAACCAGAGGGGAAGATGACAGGTCTGGCTGAACAGGGAGATATTGAAGGAAAATCGGGTTAAAAAGAAAGATTAAAGACTATAGAAAAAAGGGCTGGCTACTCAGGAAGAGTTTAGGAATCTAGTTAGGTCATGTAGAAAGAAAATCAGAGAGACAAAGGCACGATTTGAACTTAATCTTTCCACTTCCATTAATGATAACAAAAAGTCTTTCTACGGATACAACAACAGCAAAAGGAGGGGCAGGGAAAACCTCCATTCTTTGTTGGACATGGAGGGAAACATATTTACCAAAGATGAGGAAAAGGCTGAGGTATTTAACACCTTCTTTACCTCAGTTTTCAACAGTAAGATAGGTTGTGCTGAGGACAGATGGCTTCTGGGGCTTATAGAGAGAAATAAGAAGCTGAACAGCCCCCCTGTAATCCTGGTGGGAACAGTTTGTGACCTGCTGAGCCACCTGGATCCTCTCAAGTCTATGGGACCAGACAGGATCCACCCCAGGGTAAAGAGGGAGCTGGCAGAAGAGCTCACCAAGCCGTTCTCCATCATTTACCAACAGTCCTGGATCACTGGGGAGGTCCCAGATGATTGGAAGTTGGTGAATGTCACAGCAATCCACAAAAAGGGATGAAAGAAGGACCCAGGAAACTCCAGGCCTGTCAGCCTGACCTCAGTGCCTGGCAGGGTTATGGAACACATCATCCTCAGTGTAATCACACAGCACCTACAGGATGGACAGGGGATCAGATCCAGCCAGCACGGGGTTTGGTCCTGTCTGACCAACCTGATCTCCTTTTACCATCAGGTGACCCCCCTGGGGGATGAGGGGAAGGCTGTGGATGGAGTCTACCTGGACTTCAAGCAAAGCTTTTGGCACCATCTCCCATAGCATTTTCCTGGAAAAGCTGTCAGCCCAGGGCTCAGACAGGAGCACTCTGCGCTGGGTTAGGAACTGCTGGAGGCCCCCAGAGAGTGGTGCTGAACGTTGCTGATCCAATTGGTGACACTCACCAGTGGTGTCCCCCAGGGATCAGTGCTGGGCCCAGTTCTGTTTAAGATCTTCAATGATTGTTTAGATGAGGGGATCGAGTCCACCATTAGTAAATTCACAGATGACACTAAGCTGGGGGGGAGTGTCGATCAGCTGGAAGGCAGGAGGGCTCTGCAGAGGGACCTGAACAGCCTGGAGAGTTGGGCTGATTCCAACGGGATGAGGTTCAACAAGGCCAAGTGCCAGGTCCTGCACTTTGGCCACAACAACCCCATGGGGAGCTCCAGGCTGGGCACAGAGTGGCTGAGAGCAGCCAGGCAGAAAGGGACCTGGGAGTCTGGATTGACAGGAAGCTGAACATGAGCCAGCAGTGTGCCCAGGTGGCCAAGAAGGCCAATGGCTTCCTGGCCTGGATCAGGAACAGTGTGGCCAACAGATCCAAGGAAGGGATTCTTCCCCCTGTACTCAGCTCTGGTGAGGCCATACCTTGAGTACTGTGTCCAGTTCTGGGCCCCTCAGTTCAGGAAGGAGGCTGAGGTGCTGGAAGGAAGCTGTGAAGGGATCCAGCACAAGTCCTGTGAGGAAGGGCTGAGGGAGCTGGGGGTGTTCAGCCTGGAGAAGAGGAGGCTCAGGGGAGACCTCATCACTCTCTTACAACTCCCTGAAAGGAGGTTGGAGCCAGGGGGGGTCAGTCTCTTCTCCCAGGCAGATATCAGTAAGACAAGAGGGCATGGACTTAAGCTCTGCCAGGGGAGGTTTAGGTTGGATATTAGGAAGAAATTCTTTATAGAGAGGGTGATCAGGCATTGGAATGGGCTGCCCAGGGAGGTGGTTGGTTCTCCATCCCTAGAGGTTTCTAAGAAGAGACTGATGTGGCACTCAATGCCATGGTCTGGTAACCACGGCAGAAGTGGATCAAGGGTTGGACTTGATGATCTCAGATCATAAATCTCAGTTAGTTTGGAAAACCTGCAACTATGTCTCTATCTCTTCCTGTGTTCACACAGGAATACTCCATCAAGTTAACCTCTCTTGTCATGGGGCCCTAGCCAGTTCTCTGTATTCAACCCCGGACTAACATGGAGAGTGGGAATCACAGGCTCTTAATTTCTGCCTTTCTCCCAGCTAAAGCAGCCCCTCCTCTTGGTTCTGTTCAAACCTATACTGTCTGATCATAAGGATTAGGTGCTATAAATCCCAGCCTTGGCAGGACTTATTCCAAGTAAACACAAAGCAGTGCACATGCCTAGCCTTTTGGAAAGCATGAAATGCTAACGAAAGAGCTGGATTTGTGCATTACGGTGGCTCACGATGTGCGGGGCTCTGTCTGTCACACATTTAGGAATAGCAGCTGAATAAGGAACATGACAAATCAGCCACATACGGTGTGTTTGCTTTTATCTGTGCAGACAGAGAAGAGATCTCGTCAAAGTGTTTCTGCTGCATTAAATTTCTTAAGGAATGCACATACTGATATCTCTTTTACAGCATTTTAAATCTTACACACATTCAGCCTACGGATATGCTTACTACCTCAGTGAAATTTCAGGTCTCTCCAAATATACAGGGAATGGACCACCCTGCAAGTAGCCGTTGTATATTTGTTGCGAAACCAGCTGTGAAAAGCTTTGGATGCTGAAGGTACATTTATCTTGACAGCTGTCCTAGCATGTTCAAGTGTGTAGATGTACTCTCGTTTCTGATCATTACAGCACACCATGGCTACCAACCGGTACCAACCGGGTCTCTGCTCACTCACCCCCCACCCCCAGCATGGGACAGGGAGGAGAAAACCCACCGAAAGGATCCTTCAGCAAGACAAGGACTGGGAGGTTTTCACTCCCAAATCATGGTAATGGGTAAAACCAGACAGACTCAGCTTGGGAAGTAAAACTAATTTAACCTACTAGAAGAAAGAGAAAACATGATGAGACCTTTCCCACCACCACCCCTCCCTTCTTTCTGGGCCCAGATCCTTTCCCTCTTGCCCTCCCTCAGGGCACAGGGGATGGGCAGGGGGGGTTTAGGGTCAGTTCCCCACACGGTATTTCTGCTGCTCCTACCTCAGGGTAGAGTCATTCTTCCTCTGCTCCAACACCGGCTCCTTCTCATGGGAGAGAGGCCTTCACAACCCCTCCGCCCCTCAGGTGCAGTCCCTCAGGCACAGACTGCTCCAGCCAGGGCTGCACACAGAGTCACGGCTGTTTCAGGAGCAGCCACCTCCCCTGGCACAGGGTCCTTCATGGCTGCAGATCCACATCTGCCCCCGTCTGCAATCCCGCACAGGCCGCAGCTTCATGTCTGCCCACCTGTGACTCCACAAATTTGTGGCTACAAATTCACATTTGCCCCATGATGGTCCTTCAGGGGCTACTCCACTGTGCCCTCCATGGGTTGCAGGGTGACCGCTGCCATCTCACTGTGGGCTGTGGGGAAAACTCTGCTCAGGCACTACCTCCCCCTTCTTCTTCACGGACCTCAGTGTCTTTGTTCTGATATTGTTCTCACCTCCTTTTGTCCTCTGCTCTTCAGGTCTTTTTTATATCTTTGCCATTTTGTTTTCCCTTTCTTGAACATGTTACTTGCAGAGGCACATCCAGCTTCCCATATCTTCTCACCCTAGGCCAAAGCAACAAAAATTTCCAAGAATAAGGCAAATTCTCTATTAAAAAAATATTGGAAAAGAATGGACTGACACTGGAAATAAGCAAGCTAATGGCAGTATTACAAGATGAAGAATGATTGAAGAAATGTATTTTTTTATGCTTAAGTCTTTCTGTGGGCATTTTTCTTTTCTCTTTTTCAACGGAACTGAAGAAAGTGGATTAATAGAAAAGATAATTAGTTTTATTTAAGTAGAGTGGGAATCATATGCTAATTTAAAAATGAAAAAAAAAACTTAGAAATACACTAGCCTCAAAATCCTAATTTTTATTTTGACATGAGCTTTCATTCAGTTAAGTTCTAGAATTTATGTTGAGTTTTTTCATAGTGGTCTAGAAAGTTTAATTTAGGATCTTGGGTAAACTTTTAGTACATCCCAGGTATTCCTGATGAACAGAGTAATCCTAGTGAGTCATTGTGACCTCCTGACCTCAAAAAAGCAAAGGCCACATGGGTCAGAACATCTGAAGGAACAGATGTAAAGGATTGTTTCTTTGCTGCTAAGGTTAAATTCAGGAAAAAGTCAGTGGAACTTCTTTCACTTCCATCCTCTCAATCTTGCTCCTTCCTTCAGAATTGAATGGGATGAAATGGAACATTAAAAAGTTTCTAAGTACTCGTATTAAAGAAACTTGATTCATTGGTTCACATAATATTTACTTTTCTGACATTAGACTGCAAAAGCGTTTAGATGCTTGGGTATACTTACAGAAGCATGATACCAGCAAATTTAGGGAACACATTTGAGAAGTTATTAGGCAAAGTACCCTTTTATAAAGAGAGCATGAGAAAAACAGTGTCTGATTTGCATTAGATATATATCTCTATATATTTCATGGAGGTATGACACAAACATAATTTCTTTTCACACTTTCCATCTTAATTTACAGTCTTTCAGAGACATGAAGTGAAATCCAGTTCTGTAATATAAGCTCTTTAGGCACCACTTCTAATGAGGCTCATTCAGGGGAGGAAGTTACTGGCTTCATCTGAACTGAATATCTGTCAAAATCCAATGTCATCAAGAAGTGGTACAAAAAGAGATAGGTTATTACCCATCTCCAATGAACAGATTTAAGAAGTTGATACATCCAAGGGAAAAGAAAAGGATGGGATTGAATTAAATATGTCTTAACTAAACCAGGAAGGAAATGATATTTGAGATTTCCTCTACTGTTACAATAAGTGATATTGATTGCAATGATTACACATCAGGTCTCACAACAGCTCTTAAGAAAAGCTTCAGGACAAAAAGTCTAACAATTATCCCCCCCAAAATAAACTTTCATATTAAATTGGTTTATTACTCCATCCCAAGACAACTTGTTGCCAATAAGATGTGCATCTTGATGTCTGTTATTGATCACTCTGAAGAGAATCTAGAGATCAAAAATGTGGCATTTCTATAGAGAGAAGCAACAAACATTTGAATGGGATTAAGGGTTTCAAAGCTGCATAGAAAAAAGTAAAAACGCTGCTTTAAATGGTAATAAAATGGTTCTGTGTAAAATACCACTTTGAATTACACCCTGCGTCCTTAGGTATTCCTAGTCCATCATCCTAAAATATGAGCATCCTGCAGTGTGTTTTTGAATGCGAGTGATCATGTTGCTTTCTCTTGGGGATAACTCAGGTGTTTAATTTGAGTACACCTACTAAAGCTGCACCCTGAGTTGAGGCAGGTATGTGGTTACTTAACTTGTGACTACTAAACTGTTTCAGAGAACAAGATTCCTCACCTCAGACAAAAAGATAAGAATTCTGGACACACAAAACAGAAACTAATAAAACATAACTGTTTGTTGACTTTCTGTTGCCTGAATGATGGCGCAGGATGTGTGAATCATTGTTTTGAGACTAGATATGTTACCAAGATAAAAACTCTTGAGCCAAAACAATGCTGTGTGTAACTGCCAATATTACTGTTCATGTATGTTCTTTTAGCCCATGATGTGTTCAGTAATGAAAAACTGTGTAAACTTCTTTCATTATAGGTTAAGCTGAATTTTATTTACAGTTTGCTTCTAGAAAGTTATCATAACTCAAATGACTTATGGAAATTTGATAGGCTTGATTTTTTCTCCTATAGTTGTGAAGTCAGGCACCAAATTGTGTTCTCAGTTCTACAGAAGGTGAACATGTATTCTTGTAGTTCACCACTTGATACAGTTCCCTATTTTGTGAAAGATTAGTGTTTCTTCTTCCCATGCAATTCTGTAAGAATAAAAACTTGCTAATCATTAAGAGAGACTATTCAGTCATTTCCTTGTGAAGATCCTAGGAATCAAAACTTAAATATAAATACACTTCTGTCAAGTTTTATGGTGATTTCTGATTTCTTCAGTTAAAACACCTATCAGGCTGGCAAGAAGAATGGGCCCTGCAAACTTGATTAAATATAATCAGCCTTAATACTGTCAGCTTGAAATCTGAGATTCTGTCTTGGAAAGTTCATCCAGGCTGTGTGCACAATGTTTGAAGAGTAGGAGGTGAGAAAAGCACAAGATGTGGTTAAATGGCTGCATAATCACTTTACCATTTCTTCAGTGTATCCACCCAACATTCAAAATGTGTTATAGCACAACATAACCAGCTTGGTGATTCTCAATATCCCACTTGCCAAGCAGACAAAAGGCTAAAAGACAGGGTTAGTGGACTAGCCAGCATTAAATAGCAAATGGTTTTCTATCAGAATTCTAGGAAAATGGACACGCTTTCCCAAAATAAACAGTGTTTTCAAAACACTTTCAAATCAGAAAGAATCATTCCATTGGATAGTTTCTGACAAGTTTCACTGGCCCACCTTAAGTCTATGTCTTATCTCAGAGATTAGAGTCTATGACCCTCCATATTCAATATAATACAAACAAATAATTAAAATCTAGAACTGTATGAAATGGATATTCTATAAATTCAAACATAACATGCAGCTATTTCCTGATATGACTCAGTTTTATGTTATAATCCCCTATCAGAAAAAATATCTGCTTAAAAGCACCTCATTGATGTTCCAAAACTTTTTTACTATTTTATGTCACTTTCCTGTAAACATAATCTGGATACAGCCAAAAAAGACAAAAGCATATAGCATATAGAAACGGAAGTCTTAAAATTTCAGGGAAAGAATCTCATCCTAAACTGACAACAGTTTTTATTTTGCCTTGATTTCTTTTTGGCTTGTGGAGAAAAATACAGGAATTAATTTCCTTATTTCTTCCAAATCTGCTGCGATGACAAGATGAAAATACATGGATCACTATATCAGAATAATTCAAATTACACAGGAGTAGACTGTCACTTTCACAATGGACTTAAATAAGGGACACCAGATAACTCCACTCCCACCAGAGCAGTCTAAGTAATAGAAGTGATCTGTTATTGTCTAGCTCCAGAAGATTACTGCACTTAAGTGCTATTGCATGCAGAGATGTACAATATTCTATATTTTTCAGCTCTTCTAAATTTACTTCTTGATCACCTATATGGGAAAAGCAGTAATTCACCCTGGTTTGTTCCATTTTTCAACAAAGAATATTAACACGAGGGTGTCTTACATTTCCACTGTACTCTGCATTGTTTATGTTGAGAAGTAGGAAGGGCATAAAAACTGTTCGGTTTATTTGTGAATACTCATTTGTTTGCACCAGAAAACTTAAAATCTGTAAGTATTACTTTCATTTTCACTGGTGATACATTTTGCAGACTCCTGCTTTGTGTCTGTTACGGATTTCAGCCTTATAAATTTTGTTCAGCCACGTGGAAAAGTCCCACTGTGAGATACAGTATATGGGTTAGAATATATCTTCCTCTGTTTCTGACACAGAACAGAATTATACTTCATCTCTTTTTTGATTTTAATGAATTCTTTATGAATTTCTGGTTATTTCATTTTCAGTACATTGTAATATTTCCTCTTGAATTTCATTAGGTTCCATTGAATAATTTATTAATATATGTGTAAGTAGATATGTTTTTTGAGGCTTACCACTGTCACTACCAAAGTCTCTGGTCCATTTTCATCATGTCTTTTTTTTTTTCATTTCTCACTTTTTTTCATTTCTGCTATGCAGTCATAGGGCAATAATTTTAACTATGGAATTTCTGTAATTTACTTTCTCCTTAATTCTGTCTTATTATCTCACATGCTGTAGTTGCCTACTTTTAAGAATTTCACTATGGAATTTATTTTCTCCATCATGAAAGACAGACATATAGCACAGCAATAGTCCTGGACTAAACGCATGAAACAACATGGTAACATCTGTTCCTTAAAATTTTATTTAATTACCCTATCAGAAATGAAATGCCAATTTAAATCTATCAAGCTCTGTAAGAAATAGAAATAATGTAAACTAGTTCATTTTCTAGTCCTATAGAAATAATTTTACTATTCAATCTTCCAAGTATTAAAGCTAACTTTTCCATGCCATTTGTCTTGAAAGCAATTTCAATCTTATGTAATTTTTAACAGATACAAGAAAGACATTTCATCCTCTTTACCTGTAGAAAAAAAGTATTCAATAATCTCCTTATCTAAAATGATCCACATCCAGCACACTAGTGCTGTTGTAAGCCATAATAGCACCAGGATATTATTCTTCAGTGTTAAATGATTTCTGTAAGTTTTCACAAATGTATTAGACAAAGTTTTCTTCACTTGGACAATGGGAATAAGCTAAAAAACAATAATGTCATCCCTGGAAAAATACACTGAAAGAGAAGTCAAACACCATTTTACCTGACTAATAACACAGGATATACATATGCCCAGTCAAGTGAAAATACATCTCTCATATACATGTAGCAGACAATATGACAGAAAAGAAGGAGGGAGAATATCTCTGACTCTTCTTAATTACTTCTTTATGCTGAGAAAGCCCCAAGGATTTTATCTTTCTATAGTTCTTAATGAATTAATGACCAGCTGGTATTAACAGGACTTATATTCACCTTGGATCATTAATTTTCCCCATCATTTATTATTCCTCAGGAAATGTACTGAATTGTGACTATAACTGCTTAATTAATATAATATATTATCAAAAACTATAGTACAAACCAACAAAGGATTCTCTAAAACTCTTCTTTGATATACTCAATAATCAGAGTCTTGCCAGTCAGTATAAAAAAGCAGTTGCTATGCCCAGCTCTTGGAATAGCTTAGCAGAACATTTCAGGAAAAGTTCATATTTCATGTGAAAGCTACTGTATTTTCCTTGTTGGAAGAATTAGATTGCTTATTTATTAGCTGCATTTTTGTACTAGTAGCTTTTTCTATTAGTAAAGCATGTCACTAGCAAATGTAGCTACTGTAGCTGTAAATATAAAATCATTCAGCAGAGATTCAAAACTGTTAAAATAAATAAAAAAGTGAAAATTTGCATTTAGTAATAAACATCGTTGAGTTAATCTGTAAAACACCAAAACAGTTAGATATTAACATTCCTTTCCAAACTATAGTGGCAATTAAGTAGGATGGGAAAAAAATCTATCTATAAAATATATCTATTATTTTGCAACTTATCTAGAAAAATAAGAAGAATAAAATAAAATAATAAACATAAAAGTTCTCACAAGTATTGTATGGTAGAAATGCTGATAGTAATAGAAAACTCTGTTGGAGAAATTTATCTGTTTTCACAAATCATTTTAGATGACTCTCATGGAAATAACTTGCAAAGGTAAAAGAAAGAAACCAATCTATAGAAATAGATGATCCTATAAAAATCAGTCAAAAATATGGCATTTGCTGAAAGAATTATTTCTTTTCTCTTATGGTTTTATTTTTCCCATATAATTCTACAACCAGCATATAATTTTTATTAAAATCTAGAGACTGGTTCAGTCAAAGGGTATTAAGTTCAGCAGGAATCTTCCATAAAGAAGATATCCATAAAATGGTTAAAGATAAGACTTTCTATGCAAAATTCTTGTTGCTCCAACATTTACTTCCAGGCTCTAAGCACAATCAGAAAACACTTGTGCATTTTATTATGTACTTCAGTATCACCAAGACCAAGTCTTAAATCTGGAAGTTAGATGACAGCTGCTTTATAACTGATGCAGAGGTGTTCAGCTTCTTTTCTTCGTCGGTGCTGACCATTTTTCAGGAAAAAAACCTCAGAAATATCTTTCCGATATTCTCAGAGACTTCATAAGAACTGCATTATAAAATGTCTTAAAATTAATGCTGCTTGAAGGAGAAAAACTGAGAGAAGAGATGAAGCTTAATTGCCCAGGACTTTATAGTTTATGCTTTGTCCATAGTATAAAAATTTTTACTTCAGAAAAAGTCCCACACTGTCGCGGCAACAGCAACTGAATAATTTCAATATATCCCTCATCTGTATCACTGAGTTATTTGATTCCAGCTTATTCTTCCCAGCTGACATGGAAGAAAAAATATTTTTCTGGAGGTGGCAGCAGAGCTGTCAGTGCAGCAGCAATGCCTTCATCCAGAACCAGAGGAAAGTCAGACCCTGTGTCCACAACTCACATTCCCTCCCTTCCAGTATTTTTTCTTCCTGGATGCACCTGAGAGAATCTAGGCACGCCCTGGCAGGACATTACCCCCAAAAGACCTCATTTGGCTCACCATTGCACCCAGAAAGGAAGGGGGCAGCTGGCAGAAAAATTTTCCAGTTTCACCTCCATTTGTTCTGCAAATCAGAGGTCTCTGATTCCTCAGCATAAGACCATGGAACTTCCCCTAACACAGCTTTGTGACAAAAGTCCTAATTGCATTGTAAGGGATGATCTCAGACACTAGTGCTGAACTAGATAATTTCATATTATCTAATGATCATTACTCTATATTGTACCTCAACCAGTGTCATTGGAGTCTTAATTATGAAGAAAGTCCAAAACACTCCTTGTAAAGTAATATGTTGCATTGTTATAAAGCATGGAGCAGTTAAACACAAATGAATATTCCAGTGAATGCTTTATGTGAGGATACATGCATAAACCACCATTTGGCTTCTGACTCAGTTCCTGAAGGATTAGAAAACTTGCACCTCTATGGTCATACTGTCCTGGTATTGATAGGAATTGGCATCATCTTCCTCTGCACACCTTAGTCCCCAGAGTTACCAAATTTTGTGACACTTTGAGGTGACATTTATGGCTGGAGAAGATCAGTAAAATAATGAAGCATTTATACAAGAGACAATGATAAAATAAATTGTGTCTCCTTATAAATGTGTATGTTTTTCTCCTTACACTTCTCCCTTTTCTCCAACCTTATCCTGCTCAATCACCTGAAATTTATTGTTCTCTCTGCAACTTCCCTTTTCAGATGCAGAACTCCTGAAGAAATGTTGAGTAATTTAATTTGGGATAGCTTCATTTCACTACAAGTGAAATATTAGTACTTATATTTAATAAGTTAGTACTTGTATTTAATAAGTATGGAAGTGTACATGGCAGCAACAGCATCTCACAAGAATACAAATACTTAACTAAGCTTCTTAATGCTATAAAAATTAAGATGGGTAACTTCATTAAATATTTTCCTGCAACACCTTGAATTATAAGTCAAATCTGTCACAAAAGCTACTGTGTCAAGTATATAAAACCTACAGAAATCATTAATGTTTAAAAATAATCCCTGAGATAAGATTAGTACATATTTTGAAAAGCATTAAAGCTAAACACTGAGCTACACCAGGAATTAAAAAACTTTCCAATGGAATCTACTTTGAAGTAATGCAAAGGACTTGCAAATCATTTGGGTGCATCTTCCTAAGGCTCTATTCAGACCAGAAACTGCTGCAACTGAAGTCTAGTGTAGAGGAATTCCTGATTTAGACTATGTGTATGATTATTATTCATGAGCGAGCATCTATAATAAAGAATTGACACATCATACAAAAATTGAGCAAACAGAAAAATTATATATCATATATAGGGGTTAGATACTGATCAATCACAAATGGCTTTAAAGGTCTAGCAAAAATATGGTCTGTTATTCATCCATTGCAGTCTAATATCATATTAGTGAACTTTTACAAATTTATAATATTTTATTTTTAATTTTAAAAGTTAGGCTACATATTGTAATCATTTGCCTTTACAATGTGAAGATACAGCATCTAAACATGTGCAGAGATCCTTGAACAATTCTAAAGTGGTGGTGTCAAATGGTAATACTTTAAATGCTAAAGTAGAACCTTCATGGCTGTTGTTTGCTATCTTGTCTTATCAATTTGATGAGTCTCTCTGGTAAATATCCAAACTTACTGTGCATAGATGCAATGAAATGTCAGTAGGCAAGGAATTTTGATTGAGTATTTTAAGGTCTGGTAAACTCTGGATATTGTACTTTCACGCTTCTCTTATTTTAAAAAAACATTTTTGATGGGTCTTCCTATTCTTACTGTGTCACAGTATTTACATGGCTCTCAAAATCAAGTTTTGTTTAATTCTCTGTTCAGAAAGCTTTAGCACAATCAGTATCAAAAGTAACTCTTTTTTTTTTTTCTAATGAAAGACTATAGTAGCCTCTTCTTTTTTCATTATCTTTTCATGGTTTTTATTTGTGTGTGGTTTTTTAATATATATGGGAACTGGACTGAGAAAAGCCAAATTCAAGATTGCTTTTATGGGGAAATAAAACAATTTTTTTTTTTTACCCAACCTGGTAAACTAGAGAAATTTATGAACCTTTTTCCTATGTAGACTGAATGTAAATAAGCTTATCAAACAAAACTTGAACAAGAGCCTTAACAACACTTATGTGTTTGATATAGGCTCTTCCAACTTGTCCATCTTCCTTTGAGCATTATTTTCAAATGCAAACAGGATATGAACTACTGCAGCTTCTTTCCTTCTTCCAGTTCTACCTCAGCCTCCACTCATTTCAAACTGAATTTTAAGACCGAACCCTCCCTTGGATGATTAAATTCCTTCCAGCTTACAAAAGGTGGCCCTGTGTCTTAATTTTATTTTTCCTCCCATCTTTTCTTAAAATCAAAACAAAACCACCACAACAAAACCAAACAAAATCGCCAAAGCAAACAAACAAACAAAAAAGCAACACACACATGCAAAAATAAAAGGTAATTAAATTGCTCAGTTCCAAGGATAAACTTACACTTTAACAAATTTGTAAGATCAACATTTCTAAATCATCTCTTAAAAGCAACCTAAGGTTGTTGTCTTTCGGTTTTGTTTTTAGTTATTTGCACCTCCAACTTTCCAAGTACAACTACTCCTAGATGCAATAGGAGTAGCCTATTGCATATATATATATATATATATATATTTTTTTTTTTTTTTTTTTTTACATGCTATTCCTAGATGCAAGGAATATAGCCTACGAACCAGGCCTGAAATTCAGGAGGCTTGCTGGGACCTGTTTGAAAATCCTGGCAATAAAAAACAGCTTCTCCTTTCCTAGTGGTTGCTTTGCCAGAAGTAGTTAACTCATTATTTTCTAAAGCACTTCAAGGAACTTAGAGTATAAGAGGTGTCCTACCAAAATAAATTACAATGTATTCACTTCTGATCTTTTTCTCTTCTATTCTGTTTTGGCCTATCCACTTGAGAATGACCTGAGATGATCGTCATAATTTCAAATCATTTAGAGTATTACACTATATACTTTAAAAATGTGGAATGTCTGTGGAAACCATGGTTTAATAACCTAGTAAGAAGTCATTGTAGAGGTATATTAGATCTCTGGGTTTGTTTGGGTTTGGGTGTTTTGTTTTGTTTTTTGGTTTGGTTTTTGGTTGACACTTTATTTTTAAACATCTGTCACATCAGATGTTTAAAAAATGCTCTCTGGGTGGGAAATAAATTAATTCCTTGAACTTCAAATGCATAAAGCTCTGTGATACTGATATAAGGAAAGACAAACTGATGCTTCGGAAAAAAAAACCCAAATATTTGAATCATAAATGCTGGAGGTTACGCTCTGCTGCTTTTTCTAGAAAAGACATGAATTTTATAAAATATAATTTATCCTCTATTATAATTCTGTTCTACTTTAAGAAAATCTTTTTTTTCCTTTCTATGCATGATTCATTTCAAAAGCTTTTATGCATACTTTTAATAAGTGTGTATATGATGATGGAAACCAAAACAGACTGCAAAAAGAACAAATCTGTACCTTGAAGTTCCAGAATATGAAAATGAGAATTGCCTTCATTTAAAAGCAGATAGTTTATTTTCTGCCTCCCTGTCTTACAAGTTATCATGCCTATCAAACATAAATAATGCATGTAGTCAGCAGCAGCTGATTCTGCAGAAGTTAAAATTCTGTGAGAAATTCCATTCTTTCCAAGCTATGACACTGCAACTTCTTTCTAGTCTTAAACATCTGGTGCATGTGTGTGAGTGTTTGTATACACATATATAGTTGTTAAATGTATCTCTTATACATTTTGCTGCATTCATCCTCAGTAAGCTGAATATTTGCAATATTAACTCTACCCATTTATGTACCTGTTTACCTAAAGCAGGCAGTAAAGTGGTTTCAAAAGGAGAATGTAGCAAAATTGCTTCTTCTTCCCACTGTCCCTAGATCTACTCCACCTGTTTTCCTACAGTAGGAATTTGGGGATATGTATACTCACTGCTGGAAATAAAAGTACAAGCACACAACTGAGCCTATGTTTTAATTCCTGACCGGGTCCCATTGCAGCTCTGCTGTTAATTGACACAAGTAAATTTTGGCTTCACAGTTATTACCAAATCATAAGTAAGTATTTATAGAAGGTGGATTTCTTTAATACGATGTCTGGGCTTTTTTAAGTAAAGAATGAAACTATACAAGGCTCCTACTCCTCTTTTATCTTGTCTTTTTCAAATAGTTTTAAGCTCCGTTCGTAGATGAATCAGCCTTTCTGTAGAAGGGGTTCAGTTCATACACCAGTATGTAACTGCAAAAGACACAATCTACTTACACTTTTATCTTCTGTAATTTTTATACAGAGATACTTCCATGACAATTTCAAATATTTATACTTAAAACAGAAACAAACCCAAAAACCCAAAAAAGAAAGAAAAGAAGAAAAAAAGACAGATGCATAAAAGTTGTATTTCTTTTTTCAAATAGCTTTTATATCTACTTATACGTGGTAACCAACCAAAATATTTTGGTTACTGCATGACTACAAAAAGAAGTGGAAGTTTCAGTGATTCTTGCTCTGTGACTTCATTTGTATATTAATTATGAGGAAAAGTGTGGAAATTAGTCATCTTCCATTCTCTAAGATTTAAATTTTTTATAGATTTAATAGTTTCATTGAAAAATTGATAATTTGCACCTACCAATAGACCATTCAGAATGTAATGTTCTTTGCACTCT
This sequence comes from Heliangelus exortis, assembly GCF_036169615.1. Taxonomy (NCBI): domain Eukaryota; kingdom Metazoa; phylum Chordata; class Aves; order Apodiformes; family Trochilidae; genus Heliangelus; species Heliangelus exortis. The sequence goes on along the minus strand of NC_092425.1, from coordinate 22,952,525 downwards.
GGACACATTATCTCAGCTCTAGCACAGGAATAGATAAATAGAGGTAAATATTTCCTAACTGTTTTTTTCAGTACTAAAGCATACATATAACATTTTTTTTTCCTGAACTGTGTCTTTTTTAATATTAACTGGATAAATAGCTAATGTAAATATGATAAGGCAAAGAAAAAATAATAAAAATTCTTCAAGTTAATAAATTAATTCTTATTTCTTTCAGCCCTCATGTCTCGTTGTCTATGCCAGAGAATACAGGAAAAGGTTGACTGTATTGCAAAAATCCAACTAAAAACATTCTGAAAAATGAAAATGAAAAAATATCCCTTGGTCATCTCAAGATGGAATTAACTAATAAAAGCATGCAAACATTTTAGCTGGTCATGAAAGAACTTAATTTCTATTATGAAGAATACACCTGCCTATGAGCTTCATTTTAAAAGTTTAAAAGAGACAACTGACATGCCAATAACTGCAAGAAATTGAAGAGAATATTTTATATTGCTTTTAAATTGTACAGCTTGAAAGTAATGAAGACATCAATCCTACAAATATGACTGTGCTTCTCTAGGCAACTGTCAGCAGTATGAGCCTAAACTGCTTATGGCACTCAGTGCTAGGTGAGCAACTACTCTTTTTTAGACTGAGTTTTAGACTTCTAAGAGAAAGAAGCTGATCTCCAGTATTGGAGACAAGTGTTATTTTGTGCAATCACAGCCACAGGATTATTCCATACTGTTTTGTAGTGAACAATACTTTTTAAGAAGTCAATTATTTTACATGGCAATGAAGACTTCAAGTGAAATCCACACATGGATCTTAAACATTCTGTTTCAGTTATCCATTAAAAGATGGGATGGTAGTGAATAAACTTTTCGATAGGAGTTTTCTCTTGCCTGTTGATTTTTAATATATTCTCAGTAGAGAAACACAGACATACCCTAGACCCTCATTCCAGATCAGCTAACACTTAAACACAGCACCATTATTTTCTTTGCCCCTAAAGGCTATACTCTGAGAATAATGAGAGACTCTGTACATGTCTTTATACTGGTCTCTACTTTGAGTCTTCAAGGAACTGGAAAGATTCATAGTTTAAGAGTTCAACAGTCAGAACCAGACCAACATTTGATTTGCAACAGAAGCTACAACAGATGACTTTTGCTAAAAAAATAAATAACCATAATATAATAAAACTGCAGCAAAAATACTTCAGAAAAGCAGTATAAGAAAAGAAAGTCAAGATAATAGTAATAAGATAATGAAATTCTTTGGACTTTCGGTTTAGAAAATTTTGAATTTGTGAGCTGAAGCCAAATATTGGACCTTGAACAGCAGATCGCAAGCCGCTATGACCTGAAGGGGTGATTTTTTCAGTTTTTACAGCTTGGATATTACTATTCTTTCCCTGTAGCCAGTTAAAGTGATTATAATCTACTGATTATAAATAACCTTGTTAAAATTATGCCTGAAGGGACAAAAGAACAGTTGCTTGATTGTCAAAAAGATAAAACCATTAGTAAAATATCCAAAGGTATAAAAGAGAATAGAGTAATAAGTCAGAAGCCATGTACCTGTCTCTTGATCTCTGTACGTGGATTTCTTCCATCCAGTCTTCCTTCCATCCATTTGTTTCATTCAGACCTTGAGAAAGGAGGTCAAACTTCTGTATATAATACTAAAATATTTTACTGTCCACCTAGCATTTTATCATATTGATATACTTTTAGATCTCTTTCTTAATAGATTGATTGAATTATTGTTTAGAAAATATATAATAAAGATTCAGTTAATCACTTTTATGCCTTGCACATTCAGTAGATGTTTTTCCCTGGCATCCAGAGAAGGTGGACAAAAATCCCCTTAAGCATTGAAATCAAAGAGAAAATCCATTTTGCTTCTACAATAATTAGCCTGAAGAAAATCTCCAGAGTCTGGTTAACAAATCTAAAGTCTCTCTTTTTAGGTTAAACGATATTTCTCTCAGGCAAATAGTTCACTCATCTAGCAAAAAAATTAGGCAGGCATTGAAGAAAGGCAGATAATCAAGAGAACTGACACTGTTTCTGATTTTCTGTTCTGTCCAAACCACAACATAGGGAAGTAAATTAGCATGTTTGAAGAGTAAAGACATTTAAGCAAAGACTAGAAACTAATAAAAAGCACCATGTTCTAATAAAAGCCTTTCATTGCTATATCTATGTGATGTACTTGTCAATGGGTCTGAACTACAAAACAATGGATAAAGCAGAATACTAATAATTAATCTTACAGCTTATCTTTACATTATAACAGTCCTCAAGAAACATGTGAGGACACAGCTGAGCAGTGATTTGCTCTTCCAGCTACCTGTGGTTTGAAAAGTTGACCTAGACCAATGGTTCATTTGAAAATACCTCATTTTCACAAGTGTCCCAGACTGAAGAGGTGAGCCATGCCTCAGAATTTCATTGCTATTTTCTCCTTTCCCACTACTTTTATAACCAGTGTTGTCTCTCTGGACAATTCTAACCAGGTTAGTATGAATGTTATTCCAGATGGAAAGGGGAACTGACAGTGAGTTTAGATCATCCTTTTCATTTACATGACATGCACTAGATGCCTTGTCAGGGCCATGCTCCCTGTCCTTTTTCAGGTTGCTCTGTGTGCTTGTTTGCCACCTTGTTGCAGGTTTTCTCCTCTTTCTTCTTTCCCACAGCCAAACATTTACACCAAAATAATTAACAGCAATTATTGCCTAGCCTGCTTTTGTGTTTTGGTAGGGAATATGTGCTTGGTGTTGTATAAGAGAATACTATAATTTCTAGAAAGAGTAATAGATTCCTACAAATTCTTTAAAGGAGCTGTGGTATTATACCTTCCAAGTTAAATGACATTTACACTTGTCAAGGTTTAAAGTTGCATCAACAATTAAACAAATTCTATTCTTCTACCCCAGAAAGGGTATGGAAAGAGAATGAGAGAGAGAGACTTACAGATTGAAAACTAAACTACACAGCTTTAGTGAAACAATAATGATGAAAATAATCCCAGTGACATACATACAAATATTTGCAAATACATACAAAACCACTATCACATTTCCCCCAGTAACACTCCTATCATCACCAAGGCTGCAGGGAAGGCCCTGGGAGAGTCCCAGACTGGGCTTATGGAGTCAGCAGCAGGCAGGAGCTGGATGCAACAACACATGGACTCAGGACACATGGATTGAGGTTAAAGGCAATTCTCCCAGGACACTGCCCATGGATGAAGAGAGCCTGACACTCATGATCCCTCAGATTTATACAGAGTATGATGCATATGGGTTGGAATACATTTTTTGGTCAATCTGAGTCACCTGCTCAGTCTGCTCCTCCAGCAGCAGGGTCATAGGTCCAACCCCTTCCCTCCCTTTTGGTTCTGTAGAGTAAGTTTAGCAAAAACAAACAGTGACCTTGGTCTCTATAGGAATAAGTATTAGCAAGACCCTTACTGCATACCATCATCCATCAATAACTAAATACAGAGCACTGTCAGTCCCAGAAGCAGACACTGACTGTAAAACATGAAAAACATTAGTTTCAGGAAGTGCAGTTACTCAGAAGAAACTTAAATGTAAAGTAAAATTACTGGAAAGAAAAATTATTCTGTCCTAGCTCAAACTAGGACAAATAAATCAGAACACTACGTGTTAGTATTGTTATTTTCCTTTCCAATTGGATTTTGCTGCTTTTCTTCAAGGGACTGTGCTATAATTCCCAAATGCTTTCCTTTTCATTAGTGTTATCTGTGAAAACCAAGACAATCCCTGTACTTTCTGGCTCAAAGTATGGGCCATGGAGTCTGCCAGTGCTGAAGAACCTTTACAATCCTGAATTATAACCTATCTGTTAATTATAAAAAAGCACCCAATATACTTCTTGTTTAAATCAATGCAATCAATTTGACAAGAACATTCTCTTTATTTTAATTATTCTATTTGAAATGGCTAATACTGAACCAGGTTAAAACCAATTTTTTCCTGACGGTGCCTTAGCATTCATAAAACTCAAGGAAAGTTATTCTTGTTCTACGCCTTTGAAAATTTAAAATAAAATCAGAGCCAAACATCATTACAAAAAGCACAGGTCAACATGTGCCTTGCCATTTTTATCTAATTTATAACTGAGTATCTTCCAAAACCTTTGTTCTGTCAGGAACTGTTTTCACAGCTAAGTTTCACTGTGGTTTTTGATAGTTTATGACCTTCCAAATACCACAAGAGCATCATAAACGATGTGTCATATACAGACATTGAAAATAATTGAAAAGGATCACCTACTTTGTCATTCAACCCCTGAGGCAGCTGGAAATTGTACAGACTGAAGAAAACAGCTGAGAGCATGGAAACAAACGAATTTCCACCTATCTACGAGAATGTCATTTTTCATAACCTTCATTACAAACCACTTCTGCATGAAAGTCTGAAGGAAGGGCTTGGCACTGTCAAATATTTTTGTGGGGTTTTGTGACTAAGGAAAACAAATTACTAATCTTCACAGAACACTTGGTAACTTTTTGAACCAGAACCAAGAGAAAAGTACCTGTCCTTTAAACACCCGATATCAAAACCTACATGATTCAAACAATAATTTTGCTCTTATGTGTCTGCTTGAGTACCACACCAGAATCTTCAAGGCCACAGGTAGTTCAATTAAATGCCAAAGATTTTTTTATGTATCAAGCCACAGCATGTGTCTAGAGAAGGAGGAAATTCTGACATATTTGCCAGTTGCTTGAATGGGAATAGAACTGGGCTATGATGTAGCACAAGTAGTCCAGCCTTTCCTTTTGGGTAATCATTCAAATATTGTGATACACAGAACACTGGTCCTTGTGGCACATAAAGCAAGAGATAATTTCCTTTTTACACATCTGTTTTCCATCTGAACCACAGACAATGGTTAAATGAGTACTTAATGATCTCTTGTTCTGTACCTAAACAGATTAACTGATTTATAATAAATGCATCATTTGATTGAGCTCATTTGCTTCCCAGTTTGTGGGACAAATTCTAGATAAGTTGAGTGCAGGGTGAAGAATCTGGTTGGGAAAATTTTGGGGAACTGTCATATGATAGCCTTGATGAAACTTTTAATGAGAGTATAAGTCATATTTGTCAGTCTTCATTGGGTTTCCCCTGATAAAATTTCTATTTTCTAATTTGATTCTTCTCAGTGAACAACCCCAGTTATTCCAAGCATGCACTTCTTCTCAAATGGATAACTTCAAAAACTTTTAAAGGATTTTGAATTTCACTGATTACTGATTGTACTTCTCTAACTTTGCTCTGGCATTTGGTTTTATTTTGGTAATGGTTTCTAACCATTGTTTTTGTTTTTAATCAGCCACTGAAGGATATTTTAGAAGGGGATTATTTCAGTCTTAGTAAATATCATCAGCAGGCTGCAGAAATAGTCCAATATCCTTATGAAGTTCAATATCCAATGATATCCATTAAATTCTGCAAAAGGAAATGAAAAATCCTGCACCTGGGTAGGATTTACCACAGACACCTACAGAGGATGAGAGCCAATGGGGTATAAAAAGAAGGGCCTTGGGGTCCTGGTGGACAAGTTGAACTTGAGCCAGCAATGTGCCCTTATGGCAAAGAAGGCAAACAACAACCTGGGTTTCATGAAGAACATCAGCAGCTCAAGGTCTAGGGAGGTTCTTCCCCTATACTTAACACCAATGAGACACATCTGGAGTGCTGGATCCTATTCTGGATTCTTCAGTACAAGAAGGTCATGGAATTACCAGAACAAGTCCAGCAAAGGGCCATAAGGATGGTTAAGGGATCTTGAGGAGATGGTTAAGGGTCACATGAGGAGTCTGAGAGAGCTGAGACTGTCAGTCTGGAGGAGAAAAGGGCCCTGGTGTCTTATCCTTGTTTATCTGACAGGCAGGAATAAAGACTGAGGCAGATATTGCTTAGTGGTATCTAGTAAAAGGACAAGAGGCAATGGCCACACAGTAGAAGATAGGAAATTCTGTCTAAAAATAAGAAAAATAAAATTTGGGTTTTTTTTCCTGAGAGGACAGTTGAAGACTTGAACAAGTTCCCCAGAGAAGCTGCAGAGTCTCCATCCTTGCAGTTATTAAAATACAATAGAACACAACACTAGCAATTTGTTCTAGCTGACCATCCTTTGAACATGCTGTTGAACTAGATGGGCACAAGAGGAACCTTCCAACCTTGACCTTGATTCTGTGATCATACAAGCAGAGTGACTTTTGGCACTGCAACCCGTTATTGCTTTCTGCTGTTAATGTTTATGCAAATACTTGATTCTACACCAAGCAATGGGCCTTGTTCTTGAATGTTATTATTAATTAAATTATAAACATCAGAACTACGCTAGGTATGGCTTAATCATCTAGGTTTACCACGTAGCTGTGTTTTATACCTAACAGTCAAAATTGGTTGAAATATTTTGCTATTATTTTTGACTGAGGTAGTCATTCCTCAGAAACACAACTTTTGAAAAGGGATTTGCTGGAGAATTTTCATCTAGGAGGACTAGAAAACAGGAAAGCAGAGAGAAAAAACCAAGAGAGATCATTTGAATTGCTAGCATTTTGACAGGAAGAAAATAAAATACAGGTACCCACAGAAAGAGAGACAACATAGTTAGTGGTTTGTGGAAGAGATGGCCAACAGGAACACCTTGGTTTGGTGTGATTTTTAGTGTGAAAAAATGTTCTCACACAAGCAAAACTTTTGTCTCAACATGCAAGCTTGTCACCCATCAAACTAAAATACTCATGTCTCTCCTTTGTTATATATGTTTTCATAAAATTCCAGAAGGCATGTTTAAATTCTAGTACAGAATTAAAGGAACTTCAGCACTGCAGCATTTGTAATCTTACCAGTTTACTTACTTTCAATTTGCCAGTAATCCATATTTGAAAGAAAGTAAAAATAACTTAAAAAAAATAATAATAAGACTTCTCTGAGGTTGATATTTTTAAACTTATGTGTAAAGAAGTGTAGGGCCAACACCTCTAAGCCATGAAAGCAAGTAAAAGCAAGATTCCTAGGTCAGAACAGTATGCAAATCGCAGTTGGAGGGCATATATACTTATTTACATAATTAGATATGAGTTAGACTGAGATAACCATTCTGTAATTGCACACACAGAAGAAATGTTTGCTGCAGAAAAACAAAATCCTATGTTGTGTATCCAATACAGTTATGATAATAACTTAGTGGAATAATAACTGCAATTTCAGACTTACATATCATCTCTTGTCACTAGATTTCAAAGTGACTTACAAGAAAGCTAAGTTATTTTTCCTTTTCATTCTATAATTTGTTGCTGATGTTAATTAAAAAAAAAATAAAAAACAAACGAAAAAAAAAACATAAAGGGATCTCTGAAACTGAATCAGATGCAGGTAAATCTGGACAACCACCCAGTGTTCTCAAATGTCAGGTAGTACAATTGCATGAGATAAACTGGACTACATGAAGCTACTGGGTCTTCACAAAGTTACACCTTCATGCATAAGGCAAGGTGTACATCACAGCCCCCTGTGCACTATTACATCACAGAACTAATGCTGTCTTCTTGCTCCTGTGCAACAATGAAAGAAATCTAATTCTTCCATATTGAGCTGAATGTATCAGAAAACTGAAAAAGGTGGTGTGTCAGCTAATGCAGAGACTTTTGCTTCTGACACTGAAAAAAAACCCCAAAACCATTTAGGGTTTTGAAATGGTACTAATTAAAACATATTTCATCATTGCAGAATTTCCTTAACTGGAGAACAGATCCACCCTCCATTGGTGAATGACTTAATTTGTAATTCCCAAAGTTCTATTTAAAATTGCAGGCCCAGATTTAAAGTAAATACTTCTGGATCATAATAGCCGGGGGGGGAGGGGGGTGTTCAGATTTTTATAGAATAATTTAATGCCACAATATTTTCTTTGTGTCCAAAAGTATAAATTGTTCAAAAGCGTAGGCTGCCTGTTGGCTACTAATGCAGTGATCTAGAAGCAACTGCTTGACTCAGGAAGGTTCTACCCCACTTATTGCTAGAAAGCAGGGGACTGCATTTTAGAGTTAACCTGTTTCTTACAGTCTGTTGCTATTACTGACTTCAGTAATTTTAAAGTAGAATTACTGATCTGATCTAGCACAGATGTTCTTATGTCAAAAAAAAAAAAAGAGTTTACCTGTGCTCTTTCCCCCCCTCCACACTTCTTGCACTCAGACTTCTAACTAAGGCAGTTTACCACAGGGCTTGCAGCCAATGTTCTGGATGTAGCAGGCTATAACATCTACTCTGTTTATGCAACCCAGCCTTGTTTAGCCTACACTTCACAAAGTGAATTCTGAATTTTAACAAACTTAAGAAGACAGTATACACTATCTGGTCAGGAGAGAGGTTTTTGGGTTTTTTTAATTATTCATTCCTGCCAACTCTGTTTTGTTGCTTTAATTACAAAATTCCTCCCTCCTGGAGGACTGGAATTCCCCTCAGTTAGAAAGGTACTTTCAAGAATACCAAAAGAAAACAAAAGAAAAGAAAACAAAAAACAAACAAACAAACAAAAACTATTTGCTTTTGAGGCATGCAATAACAAATGCCAGATGTAAATCTCTGCATTTTGTCTAGTACCTGACTGGTTAATGAAATGTGCACTTATATTTTATTAAAGTAACCAAGCAGAAACCCTGAAACTGAACCTCTGCATTTCAAAAGATCATAACAAACAGTCTTGGAACTCAAAAGAAACAAGTAATGTTAGTGGTGTTCGTCTAGGGAAGGTAAGTAATACCTTTGAGAAGATGAATACATTTGAGAAGATGAATTACTAGAGTTGGAAAATAATAAAACAAGCTGTCTTTCCCACAAGATTTTCATTAGCCTTCAGTTGAAATGTATTGCTGAAGGTTAAATTGGCATGGACAGATGGGGTTTTTGGAAATTCAGCTTTTCTAAATTAGTTGCTCTACTATGAGACTTCCTGTTCAGAAAAGTTTGAAGATGTCTACATACAGAATAATTACAGACTGGCATAATATAAATACCCATGTTAGAGTAGTTCAACCTTGGAAAAACTAAATAACATTTAAAATTAATTTTATATTTTCCTTATTTTATTTTTAAAAGAAGATAGAAGAGGCTTTCTGTGAATAGCTCCCTGCTTTATGAATTACCTGTTACGGGATCTTAGGGTCACAGGATAAATCACTTCAAAAGGGACCTCAGAAGGTCTCTGAACCAGCTTCCTGCTTCAAATGGGGTCAGCTGTGAGATCAGATTGGGTTGCTGAGGGTTTTATCCTGCTGGCTCTTGAAAACTGGTAAGGATGGAGGTTGCAAAAAGCCTCTGAGGAAGCTCTTCAACAGTCTGACTCTCTTAACAAATAATTTGTTCTTTTACTGATCAGTGTGACTTGTTTCAATGTTCTTTGTTTTTCAAAATCCCACTGTACAACATTGACTCAATCTTCTTGATAACCTCCTCATAGGCATGGAAGGTTGCTGTCCCTCTGACATCTCTTCCCCAGGCTGGTCAAGCCTTGAGACCAATGGAATTTTTACCTTAGATTTTACACTGGGCAGTGTTTTTCCTGGAAAACAAGTTCGTAGCTCACAGAAATTACTATTTAAAACATTGTAGACAGTGTAGGGCAAGATTTCAAAGACTATCTAAAATTTCAGAGACACATATAAGTAAGTAATTTCATCATTATCTGACAAAGTGACATTTTTTCACCTAAGCCTAATATGTATTGGTTTGGAATCTACTTGTTTCAGTCTCTCATAGTCTGAATCATCTTCCATAAGCACTAGTTCTGTGGACTTCTATAATGTGTTCTATAACATAGGATAGGAACTCTAAACAGTTTCACTGTCTTTAAAACTCTTTAAATGTCCAAGAAAATTAAAATCTTTAAATCAATGAATCTATGTCTGATTTACCTATACTATAGCATATAGGCAAAATTCTGAATGGTGCACTGAAGGTTAAAGAGGGAATTATTTAAAGGAAGGTGTTGGAAAAAAGAATAAGAAAATTAATAGTGTCACAAAGATACAACTGAAGTCAATTTTTGGCATTTTAATGCCTCACTGCATTTCATGGAGCATGTTGCTAGTAAATCAGTTCTGTCTAGAAGACAAATTAGTTTCCTTTGCCAAAAATGAGCCAGCAGGAAAAACAGGCAGAAAAGAGAGAAAAAGAAATTAAAGTTGCCCTAACTTTCAGTAAATTAAAAATATATGTTTTTCATTTCTCGGCCATTGTTATTCCCATTAAAAATAATATGATACATCCCACTGTAATTTCATGGCATATTCCCAAGATACAGCATTTTCACTATCATGGTAAATTGGCAAATACCTAGAAATGGTAATATGAAAACTGACGAAAGATTAGGAGACATTTGCATTTAAGCTGTTTAGAAACATGTAAAGTGATAGTGCTGTATCTTTTGAATTTAGCAAATATCTTTGGAAAAAGCAGTTCATTTGCATTTTAAAGTTCTCATCTGAACGAGTGGTATCACTGCTATGCTATGCTGAGAAAAAAAAAACAACTCTGTTCTTTGACTTTTTTGTGTTATAAGAGGAAATCCTTTCCCAAAATGACAAATTAATGTATTCCTTCGACAAACTTTGTAAAATTCGACACTTTAAACTATATTATGAAATTTTGTATAAGTTTTCACAAACCTACTGTTTCATCTATCATTAGATACAGGTACAACTTTCTGTTCAGAATGCCAAAACCCCAAAGAGAAACAACAGGAATGGAATGAGTGTTTAAAAGCTGTTGTTCCAGAGATTCACAATGTTCTTATGGAATTTGCACTAGAAGTCAAGTTCAGTTAGTGTCTCTATTCTATATGAGAATATAAAACTTTTCTACAGTCTGTCCTACCAGCACACAAGTTACTGAGTGGTCACATTCCTCCTGAGGTAAAATCCATCTCCTGAAGAAATCAATAAATTATGGCACATACTCTAATAGTAAAAACCAATCCTATCTGTTTAAGAGGAAAAAATGCTCATTGTTTTTTCTCTCTGAGGACTGTTTTGACTGTCTGAAAACACTTCATGATTTGGTCAAATATATTTGAATTCAGGATTCTCAGGATTTCTCTGGAAATGATATGTGAATATAATATATATGTGAATAACAGGTGCAAATTGAGTATCTGAATTAGTTATCCTGAATAAAATTCATTTTGAAATAAAATTTAAAACAACCCTAACTTCAAACAAGAATTAAATATTGTTTCTCTTTCCAGCTGCCAAAAAAACTACATCAGATTTTTTTCCTCTTTCCTCCTTCCCCTTCCCTCCCTGCCCTGCCTGGAACTTGAATTGGGAGATCCTATATACCATCTCTATATGCTTTCTCTGCTAGCATTCTTCTTCCAGCATTAACCAGAACTGCCCCTTAGGATGCTGTGCCTGGGAGGTACTGCTCCTGCCTCATCATTAAGTTCTGTTTGTGATCCTTTTAAGGAAGTGCCTTAGCAAGAGTAGGCTGGCCTGGATTAGGGTAAGATTATAAGAATAACCAGAACATAAGAATTCTTTCAAGAAAGCTGTATAAACAGCAGGGAAGCCTCTTGTAATCTGTCAATACTTCCTTCTATTTGGAATAAATGCAGAGCAAACAAAGCCCCTCCTTTTCTAGTCCTTGTTCTGTATTACTTCCTTTTTCGCAGGACAATCCCTGCAATAGAGCACAAAGAGAGACAAATATCAACGATGCAGAGTCAGCTGGAGACCTGTGACAAGTGGAATCCCCCAGGGATCAGTGCTGGGTCCAGTCCTGTTCAACATCTTTACCAAAGACCTTGATGATGGGACACTGTCCTCTCAGCAAGTTTGCTGCTGACACAAAGCTGGGAGGAGTGGCTGGCACCTGAGGAGGCTGTGCTGCCATTCAGAGGGACCTGGACAGGCTGGAGAGTTGGGCAGAGAGAAATTTAATTAATTATAACAGGGGCAAGTGTAGAGTCTTGCATCTGAGGAAGAATAACTCCATGTATCAGTATAGGTTGGGAATGATCCCTTAGAGAGTAGCACAGAGGAAAGGGATCTCGGAATTGTAGTGTACAGAAGGATGACCATGAGCCAGCGATGTGCCCTCGTGGCCAAAAGGCCAATGGCACCCTGGGGTGTATTAGAAAGGGGGTGGTTAGTGTTGCGGCAAGCCTTCTCTCGGGGACACGGCTCTTCTCCGGGGCTCTCTTGCCATCCCTCTCCTCAGGCATCTTCATCTCTTGTCTCTCCTCTGCTTCTGGGAGCATGCCTTTTATTTTGCCCTTCAGCCCCGCCCATTTCCGGCTGGGGCAGGCCCTAATTATTGGGCACAGCTGGGCCTAAGCTCCCAGTTCATTATTGGCGACACCTGAGGACTTGCGGTTCTCTCTACATTTCCCCCCTTTTTGTTGTTTGTTGAAAAATAGCAATAATTTACAATTAATTTAACATTTCATTTTCAATAAATTTCATTTAAACATTTCATTATTTCTCAACATTTTTAACATTTCATTTAAACATTTTTAACATTTCATTTTCAATAATTTAACATTTCATTATTTTTTAAACATTTAACATTTTATCAACATTTTTCATTACTTTTTTTTTTTTTTTTTTAAACATTTCATTATTTTTCAACATTTTTTCGCCTATTTTTTGAGGAGGGAAAATTCGGGCTCTTTAGCCTCTGTTAGCAGGAGACGAGGTCTTAAAACACCAGCTCAGTTTTCGCTGGTACTCACCACCTCGAAATGGCTGGCCATGCAGAGGCTTCTCCGAGCATTCAGCGCACCAGTCTTATCGCGTGTCCCTAGGGCCCCGTTTCAGGACCGCACTATCGCGAGTCCCTGGGGGCTCCGTTTCAGGACCGCACTGACTTGATGCGCACTCAGAGCTCCGCTTCAGCTTCAGCATTCCTCGGGCTTGAGTTCCGCGCGCCAACTTGCTGTGCCTTTCGAGCCTCATTCTTCTCTCCTGCCTGGCTCGCCATTCCGGGCTGTTGTCTTGCCGTGCTGGGCTTTTACTCCGAGCTCTTCACACCGCCTTCAGCATTTAAGCCTGGCCTTGTGGAGCTTTGCTCGTGGTTGCGTATTTGGAGCTCTTTATAGAGCGTCCCGCACCAACGTAGTGGCTCCATCTGACGTGGTTGCGTATTTCGAAGCTCTTTATATCGCCTTCCGCATTTAAGCCAGGCTTTGTAGAGCTTCCCGCAACCAACGTGGTCGCGTAGAGCTTCTTACATCACCACAGCATTCACGGCTGCTGTTGTTGCCCGCATTCTCCACCAGATGTTGCGGCGAGCCTTCTCTCGGGGACATGGCTCTTCTCCGGGGCTCTCTTGCCATCCCTCTCCTCAGGCATCTTCATCTCTTGTCTCTCCTCTGCTTCTGGGAGCATGCCTTTTATTTTGCCCTTCAGCCCCTCCCATTTCCGGCTGGGGCAGGCCCTAATTATTGGGCACAGCTGGGCCTAAGCTCCCAGTTCGTTATCGGCGACACCTGAGGACTTGTGGTTCTCTCTACAGGTTAGTAGGTCGAGAGAGGTTCTCCTCACCCTCTACTCTGCCCTGGTGAGGCCACATCTGGAATATTGTGTCCAGGTCTGGGCCTCTCAGTTCAAGGAAAGGGAACTACTTGAGACAATCCAGTGCAGAGCCACAAAGATGATGAAGGGAGTGGAACATCTCCTTTATGAGGAAGGGATGAGGGAGCTGGGGCTCCTCAGCTCGGAGGAGACTGAGGGGCAACCTCATGAATGTTCATAAATATGTAAAGGGTGAGTGTTAGCAGGATAGAGCCAGGCTCTTCACAGTGATGACCAATGATAGGACAAGGGTTAATGTATGGAAGTTGGAGCACAGGAGGTTCTGTGTAAACATAAGAAAAAGCTTTTTCACTGTGAGGGTGACAGGGCAGTGGAACAGGCTGCCCAGTGAGCTTGTGGAGTTTCCTTCTCTGGAGACATTGAAAACACACCTGGACACGTTCCTGTGTGACCTACAGTAGGTGGTCCTGCCCTGGCAGGGGGGTTGGACTTGATGATCTCTCGAGGTCTCTTTCAACCCCTAACACTCTGTGATACTGTCACACAAATACAGCATTTACCTTTTGCTCCAAACTCACAGAACTGCCAGACAGAGTGTTACAGGTACTGCACAGGAGAATCTCTGCACTAGGCAGACACAATGGCATTCTAATTTCCTACTTTCTAATACAAATACCAGAATGTCACAGGGTTTTGTCATCTCTGAAAAGAAACATGTATTAACTCATACCTGGAAATAATTTAAACCAAAATTATTTAGATAGCTAGAATTAAGCTTTGGCCTCAGCATGCCTGAAGCACTCATTTAATACCTGTTTAGAGCAGTTAATTGTTGCCGACAAAAGAGAAAAATAATGTGGTGTTATTTTCCCAGCTGGAAATATAATTACAGTTTGCATTCCTTGTAAGTTCTTCAGAATCAAATCAAAATTAGTAGTACTAACCAATTATTATAATTTAAAAGATTAAAATACCTTTTAATTGGATATGTAAAATTTTCATGTTTTGGAAATTACTATGTTTTATTGTATATTATTACTTTAATTCACTGTATAGTACTGCAAAAAAATACCCATCTATAACTCCAGACATGATTTCTCATTAGGACTGAATTGCTGTCTTAGTTTTGTATAATTTGATTTTTATTTGTGAAAGAAGGGAAAAGATGGAATTGGCCTATCATGTAAGAGAGAATAATATTTAACCCATTGATTCATTAAGAGTTCAGATCAACACATAGGACATTATTTTTCAGGAAAATGGTCCATTTCCTAAAAATCTTGAAGAAGCAATATACTTTTATAACTCAGTAGAGATATTTTTTATTAAAATATGTATTTTTTAAATAAAATATGCAGAAGTGAAGATGAAAGGAGATCAGTATTGTACAGAGAAATATAAAAAAGTGGTAGGAGTGATAAGTTTGGAAATACTAAAGGACTTAAATCTCTCATTCAATGGGATGTGCAATTTAAAAAAAAAAAAAAAAAAAAAGGTATAGAAAGGCCCAGCAGGCAACCAGATGAACACCTGCCAGCAAAGTGCCTCTGTGACAAAGAAGGCCAATAGCCTGCTGGGTTGCATAAGGAGGAACATCAGCAGCTCACGGTTAAAGGACATGGTTCTTTCTTTCTTCTCAGAACAGGTGGGATACACCTGGAGTGCTGGGTCCCATTCTGGGCTCCCTGTTACAAAAAGCACATGGAATTACTGAAACCTGTCCAGCAAAGGACCAAGAGGATGGTGAAGGGATAGGAGCATCTGTCATACGCAGATGATGCTGAGAAAGATAAGGCTGTTTGGATTGCAGAAGAGAAGGCTCAGGAGGGATCTTAAACCTGTGTATAAATATCCAACTGGTGGCAGTAAAGATAACAAGATTCTGTCTCTTCTCAGTAGTATCCAGTAAAAGGACAAGAAGCAACAGGCAAAACTCAGATACATGGAAGTCCATTTACACATTAACGAAAAACTCTTTTTCCTATTGAATTTTGGTTTCTTAGTTCCACATTTGCATTTGTCTAACAGAAGAGATGGGACCTTTTCCCCTATTTTGTCTTGCTGACAGCTCATTGTTAAGGAAGATCAGAAGCAGGATTCTAAACTCTTTAAAGGTGTAGAAGACATATTTTTTTTCACGTCTTCCAATAGTTTTCCAAACATCATACTGATAAAAAGATGGAAAACTGGACACAGAAACTTGTCAAAAATAAAGATGTGCTTTAATATGACATATTTTTTTGATGAAGTCATTGGTAGCAGTTGCTTAGAATCATAAATATTTTTGCCCAGTAAAATAAATTGCCTACAATTTTTCAGGAACAAAATAATGTAGGTTTTGCTTCTGGATCTTTGTACAGATAACTGAATATTTGAACAGTGAGTCAGTGAGATATTTTTGGCTCTGGCCCAGCACAGTAACTATTTAGCCTACAATTCTCATTTTGCCTTGTTTTGTTTTGTTTTTTTTCTCTCCAAAGAAGTTTTAAGATTTTTGTGTAGCAGTTTTAAAACAATCCAGCCACCTTCTGCAGCCTTGATTATTGATTTGTCAGATTTTGTATCTGTTCTGTCCTTATGTTTAATCCTGTTGGCAACTACTTTCGACCATGTATAAAATAGCTGGTTCTTTCTTTGAATCATGAATCCTAATTTTAGTTTGATTTGGCTTCCATCCAGGTACAGTTGTCAGGGTTACTATGAATCCCACAATAATGCTAAAGAATTTAGGATTGTCTAAGAAGTATTCCATAGCATTAAGTGGATTTGTTTCATTCATCCTCTTCACATCCTCTTCTTTCTAAGCTTTGGATTAGATTTGGAGAATGAACAAAACTATATTGGATGCATATAAGTTGCTCTAGTCCCTAAACCTCAACAGTTTCATTTTCCTAGCAGTTGTTTACCAGTTTCTTTTATATGAGCTTATTATAGATGATCTGACACCTGGTTCAAGCCTGTCACTGCAACAGGACTGTGAACAGCACTCAGTGTCTGCAAGACAGAAAACAACACAATGCTTTTGGTCTGTGTAGGTGGTTTCTACTGTTATTTGCAATTACATGTTAAAAGCTGTAAAGAAAAAATTCATTTATCTTTTCTATTATAGAAAAAAAAATTATTAATTGAACACTTTAAATTAACTAATTAATCTGATCCTGTATTAATGTACAGTTTATATCGCAAGTTACATTCCTTGGTAAAAATTCTTCTTCTTTGTTTTATCTCTAGCATTCAGTTTGCTTGTGGAACTACTTCTTTGCAATATATTAAAAGACAAATGCAGAATAAAACAAGCCTTGTCTGTCTGTCGTTTCTGGCATTTCCTTTTTTTTATAATTCCATATCTTATGAGTCACTGCATGCCTGACCACACCATCAACTCTTCTCATTGCTAAGTAAAAAAAAAAGTAATTTAAACTTGTCTAATGTCCTAGTGAACTCAACTGTTTCATTTTATTTACAAGAACCAGTTAAGATTGAAAATGTGTTAAATTAAATGCACACAAAATCATTTCAGTAATTTCTTGATTGCAGTTGAGAATCATTTTTGATCATCTGAAGGTGTTCTTAGTTTACAATATTCCACCTGATAATTTTTCAGGCACACATGAAATGATGTATAAAATATTTATTAACTTACTAACATCTAATTTCTAACAAGATGAGCATTCCTGAATGTTGTGTTTTCTGTAAATTACTTTTCTGTTACATTGGAAGTTTCCCCTCTCATTCCCAAGGGAATGTAATGACAATTTCAAATTATCCAATACTTGATAAATATAATTTCAAGAACATTTTCCAGTTTTCTATCAGCTTTTCTCCTACATTACTGATAGAAATGGCCTCCTGGCATTTGTGGTGTGAGGTTTTTTAATTTGGTTTTGGTATCCATTGAACATATCACACCCAGGAATGCTGCTATATAGTGTTTACTTTTTAAAATCAGAGTTTGATGTAAGTTTCCCCATATAATATTTATCCAAAAAGTGCTGTTTTGATGAAAAGCTCATAAAAATTTCCTATGCTAGGGGCTACCATAAGAAATCCCTGAAGTTTTTATTAGAGATCTCCTGTTGCCTGGCGACTTCTGGAGGCAAAATCCTTAGTATGCTTCATGACTAAAATATCTCAAGGGAAAATCAAAATTAACACAGTTAATTTTGATCATCTAAGTGTCTCTTACAAAAAGAAGTGGATCAGTCCCTCTGCAGGTGTAGCAGGTTAGCCATGAATTATTCAGTATCAAAATACATGTGACAATTGGCTCAATTGGCTTCTGTTATGAAATATCCATAATTAATAAGACACCTGTTCTGTTTTCACATTTAAGAGGTGACAGTGCAAAGGCAGAAAGTACAAAATGGATATATAGGGATGTTTAATTCATATCAATTTTTCTGCCACCTAGTTCAGTAAGAGGAGTTAAAGAAACAGCCATGTACCAATTTATTCTCTATGTGTACTTCATAATTGTATTTTTATAAAAATTTACTTGCTATTAATTCCCTTTTTGATCATAGCCTCAATGGTATTATTCAAGGATGGACACCATGGGTCTTTTTATCACAAAAACAAAACATAAAATATCTGTCAATCATTCCAGATATGGATCTTTTATACGTATCAACTTGAAAGCATTTTTTTTTTTTTATGTTTGTGTCTGCAAGCATATGCACAGGCATCTATGTGTTTGCATGGTGTGTATGTATAGACCCTCTGACATCACAGAGAAAATAAGGAGCATTTTCCACTGGATATTCTTTTTACTCTTAGTCTGATTAGTGCTTAGAGATACACTAACAGTATTCAGGACCAAACAAAACCAACTGACATTCAGAATAGCCCACCTGAGGGTATTTTATTAAATTGCACACTAAACAAAAAGAACATTAAATCATCTCTGGTCTCATAACTGCTATTCAATAAGAAATAGTATTCACTTGACAGCAAAGATAATTTTTCAAGAACTGCCCCAGTCTTGAATAAGACAGTGAACTGAAATCTCATTATAGTGGCCATAGATCTATCTGATTGTAACACTTTGTTTCCATGATTTCACAGAATTTCATTCGACTTTGACTCTTAAATGACTCTCAAACTTAAATTACTTTGTAGAAAAAAATGTTCAAATTATTAAAAAAAAAAAAAAGTTGTTGCAGAAAACATTGTACTGAAAAGCATCAGAAAATCATGTTTTGAAAATTTTTACACATCTAAAAAGCAATTGGAAAAATATTGAACTCATGTCCAGAAGAAAGCCTATTTCAATTACACAGAAACTTTCATCCAAATAATCCTATACATTTCTTCAAAAATATTTACTGATAATTTTATTCCTAGAACTTGCTCTTAGAACACAGTAAACAGAGAACAAGAAAAGAAACACAAAATAGATGAAGGTGCATTACTTGATACAAATCAAATCCTTGTAGGTATACAAACTGCACCTATATGCCTACAGGTATCCAAGACAACTAATATCAGTGCATATGAAAATGCAGTTTGCTATATTGTAGAATTAGCCCAAATTTATAAAGTATTCTGAAAGATTTGAAAGATCCTGATAAGCATTAGCTTATACCGGTGACACTAAGAGAGAGATGAAGACTGATGGTCTGGAGATCAACATTTTGCTGCTATCCTAGAACCAGAGACCATCTTTGAAGTTCCCAGTTCACATTATTTGCCACTTCTTGCTGCAGGCCTCTTGTAAGCCGATGCAGCCAACTCATTGCCTTGTCCTGAGAAGTACTGTTTGACCCAAGCATAAAGACTGGCAACATACTTCATATACTCAGAGAAGATTTGCAAAATAAATGCCTGAAGGCTAATAATTCTCCTCTGTTTGAATTTAAAAAAACACTGCTTAACTCATTTGCTTTACCACTTTTCATTGTAAAGTCTAGGGTTCAAATATTACTTGGAATATAGGATGAAAAAAATTGAGTTCTTGGTTTTCCAAAAAATGAACTAATGTACCGTAAGTGCATGGGATAAGTCGATGGTCTCAAGACAGAAATGAAAATCTGAAAAGTGTCTGCTGTGGCTTAGGCCCAGATGACAACAAAGAACCATGCAGCAACAAAGAACCTGCCACTTTTATCAGTCTTTCCCCAAAGTGGATGGGGTTGAGAGAATCCAACTAAAATCTTTCAGGTAGAGACAAGGCCCCTCCCCCCTCTACCAACACCCCACCTCACTGACCCAACACAACTACATACCTGTAGACAGGAGGTCTTTCATATTCTTAGTCAAATCTTATGGTAAAATAATACATGCTAATACATCTTTAGTATGTATGCTTGACTCTGGAGACTCTTGGCTGACCACAGCTGCCACATCTGGGCTTGCCTTGCTCCCTCGTGGTGGATGAGTTGCTGGTGAGGCAGCCCCTGCCCTGGCTGTGTTATTCAGCAGCAGCCAGATGATCCTCAAAGCCCCCTGGCAAAAAGTCTCCTGGTGCCACAATCAAAGATGTCGGAGACCAACGTGCAAGTCACTTGTGCAAAGAATGTGTCTTAGACAAGACAGATCAGAGACCTGTTTCCAAGGTTCCAACACTGCAAACCACTATTCACCAGGTTATGTTTTCTGTTTGACAGATGTCTAGTGAACGCTTAAAACTTTTCAAGCAGTAATAACACAAGTGATTCCTTGGCCAGTTAAATTTGACATAGTAAAACCAGAAGTTTTGGGTTGATAATTCTCATATTCTGAAAGGCTTAAATTTCTGAAGGAAGCCAAAGAGGCTTTAGAAATAGATTCAGCAAACTAAGTCTAAATACTTTTCCTTATGTAGGAAGTATGTGGTGCTCAAAGCAGGCCCATATCTGGGTCTATCAGGCATTATTTTGGTTATGAATGTCAGCAAGAATGGGGAAGCATCCCATGAACTTGGATAAAAAAGATTACTGAGAAGAGGCAAGTTTTCTTAAGATCTACAACAAGGTGATTGGTTCAAGTAAAAGTAATGTTTAGCTAGGCTAAGAATATTGGTGGCATAAGAATGAAAAAAAAATAGACTGAGAGCAATCAAAGATTCTTAGAAGTATTTTCAAACAGTAAAAGGAAGAAAATGCAAACTGCATTGGGAAACTTCCAGAAGCAATGAGCTCCTTCCATAGGAATAAGACCCATGTCACCTTTCTTCTGAATTCATTAATTCATATAAATTGCTTCAATGAGTGTTTTGTTACTCTACACTAGATTATTCATTCAGTAGCCACAACCAGCATTATTGCACTTCAGTGTGAAAAATCTGTCATTTGTGGAGTAGTTGAGAAACTTGTTTCCTTGATTATATTCATTGCAGTCCTGAAAATCCTGTTAAGGTCATCACCTCAAGAAATTTTATATCTTTAATGTACAATCCCAAGTATATATTTACTCTAGAGTAACTAATGCTTTACAACAACCTAAAATGCATTCTTTGATATTTTGTGATTTTAGAAGTATAATGTAAATTGTTAGCTTTTAAGATTTTGCTGATTTAAGATCAACTATAAAATAGCAACTGTTTCTGAATAACCAAGAAAATGATGGCTAGGAGTTTAACACTTTTAAAAGCTTTTTTTTTTTTTTTCTGTAGAAATAAGACACAGAATGATGTTAACTTCAGTTGCGCTGGGAATTTGAAGGAGATGATAAAAAATAGCTTGACAAATAACAAAAGACCAAAAAAAAAACCAAAATAAAAACAAAGTAATTGTTGTGTTTCTAAGAGTCTCAAACAGAATTATAAAAGCCAGAAAATTCAAATGGAACAATTGACATCTGGTGGCTTTTTTTTAACCTCTCACTGCACCACTATATTGCCATCACCTGTTGTTATGATCAATGATATATTATTATAGATCTGCTCAGCAATTGGATGTACTTGGAACATTTAGCATCAGACAGGCTCTTAATTTAAAAATCCCTCAGGGTGCAGGGTTTTTTTTATCACAGCATAGCAACCAGTTATCCAGAGTTGCCTTTGTGCTACAGTGATGGTTCTTTCATTTCTGCTTATAAATAAAGTGCCTTCCTTTGACCATTGAAACTGTTGGGTACTTTAAGATTCGTGACAAGCTCTGAATATCTCACAGATTCTACACCTTGTCTTATTTTTTTCCTGTCACTGTTACTATATACATACTATCTTAAGTGGCACACCTTCCTGAACAATAAGAGGACAAGTGTTGAAATGCACTTACCTTTTAATAATATTAATTTGAAGTGTAAAAGTCATGTTCAGAACTAAATGCAATAACAACTATTTATGAAAATTTGAACATAAAGAAATCAATCAACATTACATTCAGTTACATTTGCACTCAGAGTGGGAGGGCAGAAAATATGAGAAGAAAGAGCAAAAGCAATCTTTAAAGTCATTATCACTTGCTTTTGTCCCCCAGCCAAGCTTAGAGCCACTCTAGCTCAGTGACCATATTTTTCCACTCTTACCCAATCTCTCCTTTTCTTTCCTTTTTATAGATGACTTTTGTGATGATAGGAAGAAGCTTAAGGTGAATATTTCTGAGGGCATAAAAAAGTCTCAGAGAAAATGAGTGAGACCATGCCCTAAATGAAGCATTTCTTTGCAGGGCCAGTAGACGAAAGACACAATGCTATCCCTGTCATGGAGAGAGTCAGCTTACCACGTACAAAAAAAATGTGCCCTTTCAAGAAGCCCATAGACATTTCTGATCCTGGAGAACCAAGTCATGTTTAGGATCAGTATTTTAAAGAATAAAGAAAGGAGTCAGTATCCCATTTCATATCTTAAGAGGTCTCTTCAGTTTGCAAAAGATACCATGTGTTTCTTCAGCTATCACAATGCTTTCACATTACAGATGGAGGTTATGGGGGACACTAGAACAGATGTCATTGATGCCACTGCTTCTTTTAAGTGCTAGGAAAGGCAAATATTTCCTTGTTCCAAAACAAAATAAAAAGAGATATAATTGCTCATTATATAACTGTCATTGGTTTCAGACAGCATTTTAGGAGATAAGCTTTAGAGTATAAATTTTAGTCTCCCACCTCGTCTCCCCTGCCCATTATAGTAAAGGTGAGCATAAGAGAGAGGGGGGAAGGAAACAATGTAATTAAGGCCTATTTTGTTTAGATCAATTGAGATTTACTGTGATTATTAAATCTTGTCAGATCAGTAAAGAGCTCAGTGTGTATGGCTGGTCTTAATTTGCACTGTCTGGTTTTCAGCCATGAAACTGTAGTGCTGTACTGCAATAAGATGTACCTCTTCTATATCTTTAACCTTGAGATGAAGACACTCATTAGTAATTACTATCTGCTTCCAGCAGAATTATACTTTCTGTCTTTTCACAATAGGCATGGTGCCCCTCTCCATCACCACTTAAACTCCATGGATTTCAAAATCCCTGCTTAAATATTTTTTACATAAAACATAACAATGCCATTGAACTTGAAAATAAGGACGTGTCTGAAAGGCTACAATAAAAGTAAAATCTAACAAAAACCTGACCTTGATAAGCTCTCACTATCAGAGTTTTATCTGTGGGAAGAGCAGACTTCTATTGGACGCAGCACATAGCTCTCAGTTTCAGACTTTGCTTAAAACTACCCCACAGGGAAATTAATGCAGAGGTTTCAACAGCCCATCAATCTCACTCTAATGGGAGATTTGTCTTGAATTGGGTGAGGCAAGCCCAACACTAGCTGCAAACATCAATGAGTAAGGGAACAATGCCAAATAAACAGAACTTCAAAAGTAAAATGCAATGAGTTTTTAATAAACTAACCCAGATTCCAAACTGCAGTTTATTTTGACAAAGCTGAAAATAATTACCTGCTTAATTAGGTTCACTTGAAACAGCCTTTGTAGGGTGTTCTGATTCTATTGTGAGCAGTCTTGTATTACTATTTAGAGAGAGAAATTTAAATATTTATTTACTGGAATACAACACTGTCATCTGTTAATGTAATGTCATAGAGTGGTAAACAGAACAGCAGAAACATATTTATTAGTCTAACAGCACAGTGGAATCTGATACCTTTTTCAGCATCAGCTAGTAACACGCTCGACACATTAGCAAGGAGCAAATGTAAATTTCTTCCTTCTTAATGCTATCTCACCTCACTCCAAAAATATCATAATCAGCTGATCTGCAAATCAGGCTCTGCCAAAGACATTTTTTCACTAGTGACTTAATTGTACTGTGAGGGAATCACCTACTTTAATTCCTGTACTGTTCCTGTATTGTGCTGTCAACTGTTTTCAACTCCATGGAAAAAAAAGGACCAAATTACTATAAAGCATCTCTAAAAAATCCCAAGTGCATCTTGGAAAATAAGACTAAAAGAAAACACCAAATGTTCTACTCAAGATGAAGACTGCCTTAAAACTTAGAACAGAGGCCATGTTGAGGTATGAAATGGAGTCATAGGGGTAAAAAAACTGTTTTTTTTAAAAAAGCCTCAATACTGACTTCCTTTTTTTTTTTTTTTTTTTTGTTTCTAGCAGAAATACCAGTATTGGACCCATGAACAAGGGCATAAATATAATATTAAGTCACTTGTCATTTGTATGACAATATAGTGTGGGCCATTCCAATTAGAGATAGCTCTGCACAGCATTCAAAAAGCACAGCCTTGCCCAGTAATTGTTTATGAGTTCTTATGGTTGTTTTCATCTGGGGACAGATGTAAAAATTATGAAAAGCTGAATTGCTGAATTAATCATCAACCTAAAGGGCCTTTCAAAATTTGTATTACCTTACAGTTATGGACTTTACCATAAAAATGTCTTTGAGCTTGCCTTAAATTATTTTTTCTCCAGTATTAGCCTAGAAGCAAAGAACCACAATTCTATTTTTTTACCACTCAGCATGAATACACTGCAAGAAAAATATAAGCTGCAATAAGCATATAAATTATGGAAAGTATTGAAGTCCAAACATGCATAAAAGGAGACTGATTCTGTGCCATATATTCAGAAAAAGCCCCACCTGTGTTAACGTCCATTTTGTCTGAATGAGAATGGGAGGAACAGGTTTGTATACATTAAAAATCAGCCCCACAACAGTATTTTATTGAATAGTCTTTCCCCACCTCATGCCCTACGTCCACTGTAACAAGAACCTGGTAACGAGAAAGAGGAAAAAGGCATCAATGCAAAGTCCATGGTATGGCCCATTCTACATGACAAAATATTAAAAGCAAAAGGAAACCCAGGCAAGTGTCTATAAAAATCTATTTCCTACTTTTGTTTCAGTGAAAATTATGTACAGAGTGATTGTGCATTTGTCTGTCCTAATTTCCTAATTAATAATGTCTCCCTGAAAAGCTCCAGAAAAGCTTGTTACCTTCCTCTGTCTCTCATTTGTATTTATGCAAAAGATGCTGTTTTCCTGTAGAATCGAGAAAACAAGAGGACAAAAAGGTGGAGTACATAAGAAGTCACCAACAAGCAAAATGTGAGAAGTACAACATATAATGGCAACTTGTCAGGGCAGCATTTGCACAGAGAAGTTTTCAGGTGAGAACAGAACAAACCAGTATTTTTCTAGCTATGAACACTACTGTAATATATATGCCTATTATAAAAATTCCTACAGGCAAAGGAAGCAGTGATAATGATGGCAATTTTGTATCCCAAGTGAGCAGCAGCAACAGCTTTCTGGAGTTTTTTTGTTTTTTGTTTTTTTTTTTTTGGTCACAAGAACTATTTAATGAAAAGGCTTTGCTTTAAAGTGCTGACATTTTTAGCTAAAACCTATTGTGATCAAATACCAGAAAGAGCAGAGACTCAGAAGAGTCATTACAGTAAGATTGTTACCATCTGATTCACAGGCATTACTTAATTATTAGTCTATCTTTTCTACTTATTGAGACACGAAAATATATTCTAATTCAACTGTAGAGATTACTGCTTTAAGCAAATATTCCACAAAAGAAAAGTGTAGCTTAAATATTGGAAAAGGAATTCATACCTGAAGTGGGAAGGGAATGAAAAGTAGTTGAGGAGTGTCAGTTGCTTTGCTCAGTAAATGGAGGAAGATTATCTGAATATGATGTGCCCAAGTGCACAACCAGTTTGCAGGAATGTTACTGTGTAAAAGAAAAACTGAAGTTGATGAGTGAGATATAGAAAGACAATATTTTTAACTAACTACTTTTAAAGTATTAGAGGCTTTCAAAAAAACCTGTACCAAGGAAGTTATGTCAAGTACATCTGACCGCAGTGGTGTAGGGGACTACATCACCTCTTGAGAGCCAACAATGTTTCTAAATGAAAATATTACAAATACACAAAGTGGAAAGACCTTTCATTTGGAATTTACTCTAAGAGACCTCTGAATCCTGCACAGGTTCTGTAGGAAACCACAATAAAACCTGCAGTGAACATCAGCTCAAAAGGCAACTTTCCTTAGCAAGTGCTTGAAAGAAACCCCAAGGTTTCTACTACTATTTTTCCTGACCTTTAACCAAAGGCCTCTCCTATTGATTAATTTCTTTTGCTGGTTCCTTCCCTGTGTGGCTGAAGTAGATGGCATGGGATTCATTTTACAGCAGCTGTGCACAGTGGGAGTAGAGTTGAAAGCAAAGATATTGAGCTGCATATCTTTATATGCAAATAATTACAAACTTCTCTGCTAGCTACAGTTGTTTCATTTATCATTACATTTTACAGACAGAATTCTCTAAGTGAGTTAAATTTCTTTCCTTTTTTTTTTTTTTTTTATCACATTGTAATTAAAAAGCTATACCTTGCTGAGAGTCTGGACATTATTTTAATATAAGTTATATTTTTTAAAAGTTAGACTTTGATTTCTGGTCCATTACTGAATCCTCTGTTGACAGCACACTCAGCTCACATGTAAAAAAAGAACAAGTGTCACTAGTTTTTCTGGCAGAAATGCTGAGGAAAATGTCTGTCCTCAAGAGGGCTTGTCCATCTGCTCCTGGTGTGCCCCAAGAACACTCTGTGAAAACACTGCTGAGCTTTCTGGGGGGAAGCCAGCTTCATAGCTGCAAGAATATGATGCATGATCAAAATGTCAAAATTAGTCCAAAATCCTGACAATACACACTGAAATAATAACTATGCTGCAGGATACAACAAAGTGTTAAGTTCATGTGCAGGTGTACACGTATGTGTATGTACACAAATCACATTGAAGCATTCATATCAGAAGTCTGCACATAATTCAGATATTCCTATTAATATAAACATAAAACTGTATTTTGAAATTGAGGGTTTCTTTGAGATACAGCCCACATTTTCTGATCTGTTCTACAGATGCCGTCGTACTCTGGAGAAAGAACCCCAAATCCTTTACCTGTCAGTGGACACCAGAGTGCCTTGAAGGTAACATGTTTAGCTCTGGGCTTCCAGCTCCACATACATCTCTTGTCCATTCCTGGGATTGGGAACCATTGTACAGCCAGATCATTTTCACTTGCATTTGGCCATCACCTACACAAAGAGAAGTATTTTGTAGGAAGACAGAACAGTTCCCTTCAGAAGGTTCTTAGAGAGGAGATTTCATTTGTGATATTTTAATAAACACGGAATGGCTGTGAGCAGCCAGTAATCTAGGAGCAGCAGTGAAGAATCAGAAAGCAACTAGCAGTCAGAATGTACCAGGAAAACAAGACAATCTCTATGGAGATGTCCAAGAAGGCTTTCTTCATAATTACCATCACTATCACGACATTCAGGTTAAGAAATCATAGCAGTCCAAGAGTCATTAAATGACTTTTTCTTGGTCTGTGTTGAAGTGGAGACTAACAATGAAAGTGTAATTAATTATTGAAGGGCTGCATTAAAATTTTTGTGAAGGGAGAATGTCCTCAAAGGGCTCATTAGGCTTTCTTTGAATTATGGCTGTGAAACCAGCATTATACTATTGACAGAAATAATGAAATATACAACAAAACTGCAGAGACACTTGAAGTTATGAATAAAATCATTCATTTCCCCTAGAATGATCTTTCAAAAAAGATACTCCCTCAGGGAGTTTTCTAAAATTATTTATATATGACTTACACATACAAATCTATTTAAAACAATGGTTCTTAAAATAAGTTTTGTACTTTTGCTGTAACTGAAAAGACAACAAAATCTGCTGCCTCGTGCAGCCAGCCCCTTTTCCCCTTCTGTTGCTGGAACTTCTGTTTTTCATGTAGAAAAACTTAAACATTTGCAATGTATCCAAAATTTAAAACAAACAAACAAACAGCACCCCCTCCCCCCCCCCAAAAAAAAAATAAAAAAAATGTGGAGGACAGAGCAAGTGTGAAAAAAAGCTGTCCCTTTCCCCTCTTTCATTTGGCAAGTTTTCATCTATCCCGTCCCTCTATTTCCATTCTTGGCTTTTTAGTCTGGTTGTACAAAGCTTGTATGGTCCAAATCATTCTTGATATCCACTGTTCTTTTCCTACTTCATTTCTTTCTTCAGATTTAATTTCTCCCTAAATAGAAACAAGGTAAAAAGAGACAGCAGCAAGCTCAGGAAGAAAAGGGTATCTTAATTTACAGCACAAACTCAAAAGCCAGGTGACCATGCTCCTGTAGCCCTATAAAATGAGAGAGGAATATTGCACCCATTGCTCTTTTATTTACTGAAATCAAAACATTACTAAATCAGGAATACAAAGTGAATTTTGACCTGCATAGAATTGCCTCCTACTGCTCAACACAAAAAAATAGTCACACTGTCTTATTGTTCAGGTGATCAAAGAAAAACATGAAAAACAGCAGTTGTAACAGAGCATATGCTTTAGACAGGAGTTGCATAACTGTAACCCATGCTATGGTGAGATGAAAGAAAAACAAAATCCTAAAGATATTCTTCATAATCCTATCTAAGATCTGAGATTTAACTCAGCAAAATCAGTTACAGCACATCCAGTTCTGGATCTGAGGACTTCTGAATTTTACTACAAAAATAACCACTAAAGAAAACCTGTGTCCTAAAAGATAGTAAATTGATAGCTACTATGTAAAAATTGTGTTTCACTTAGAATGTGGAAATGTCTCAGACAGGAATTACAATTAAGAAGTTTGTATTGCATACATTGGCATAAAAATTGTGGCATATGTTGATGGTGCTTGCAGATCAACATTAATATATTTAAAACATCATTTTAAACTCTCTGTGTTTGATTTCTCCCGGTTTTAAATCATCTTCATCCCTTAAAATGTTTTTTTATAATTGGGCAGCTAGCTTAATTCCACAGTTTTTAAATAAAAATAAGGAATATTTATTCTAAAAATATCTGTATTAGTGCAGTTACCCTCCCAATAATTAATTCATGCTGCGCTATATTGAATTGATTCATAGCACTAAGTCAAGAAGTACAATAACTCTGTGATTAAAATTGAGTAGAAAACCTAATTATCTCACCTGAAGTGTGAAAAAAAAAGTTAGGCAACACCTTCCATCTGTGGAGTTTTAATTTGCTAATTTAAAAATACAGAGGCTTTCTAATTTAATCATCAAATAGTACGAGGAGAAATCAACTTGATAGTTTTATAATTAACTCTTCATAATTTACTGCTACTGGGCAAAACTATCATTACATTTGAAAACGTCTTTTGTCATTGTAGGACCAGCAATCAAGCAGTACAAAAACACAGAAAGTTTTAGCCTGTCCAGTTAAAAGCCACATATCATGGCCCAGTTGTCAGGGACACTTGGGAGAACTGGATTTGTACCTCAGTATTAAAAGATGACAGAATCTGACCACAGGGAGGGCCACCCAGCACCTTCCTCTTGCGTTGAATCCAATTCCAGGGTCTGGTTGTCAATAGTGTCGTGAGTTTGTTCCTACAGCTACAAGTCAGAGATCCATCACTTCATTGAAGAGCTGAAACATGATAGTTTCAAACTAGTTGTTTCCCTATCCCAGCTTGAGATCTGGAAATAATCAGCAACTCTTATTTCTGCAAAGAAAGGATATTTAAATTTTGTGCATGTGCAGGCACATTTGTATGTCAGCGAGGTCTTACAGGGTTCTCATATTTTCAAAAAACATGTTGTTAAGTTCATCTCTCATATCCTGTACACACTCAAGTGTCTGTATTAGAGTCGCTCATGTTTACACACAGCAGGGATAAAATAAGCCTAAGAAATCTTTTTACTCCCACACAAAACCAAGAAGTTTTTATGTTTATGGTCTGATTCTCTAATATCAATATGAGTATCTCTAATTATGATATCTCTAATATCAAAATGAGTGGTAAGCACCTTTACCAATTGCTGTACCATGGATGTCTGACCTTGACAGAGCAGTATCAGTAAGGGTAAAATACCTTGCAGACCTTTTCCCTCCATCACAATCTTAAATCTACCACATCAGTTGCTCCAACAGGATCATGTGCAAGGAGGTCAAGATTCTACTGAGATGAATGAGAATTTTCAGCAATTAACCACAAAATAACAGCTATTCCCCTGATCCTAGGCCTTAATCAGCTGAATGCTGAAAGCTACTTTTTCAGTCAGTGCCATTTCTGTGTCCCAATTCTCTTGTTTCTCAAGACAGAGAATCAGGAAATGATAATATCTGCATCTAAAAAAAATCAAATATAAGCTATACACGGCCATGTGTACTGCCAGCTATAAACATGCAAAAAGCTACTAAATTCAGGCACAAATTAAAGTAATTATCATAAACCATAGGAGCTAAAAGTCTGTTGAATTTAGGCACACGGGCAGGCAGACAGGTCTAGTGGAGCACAGAATAAATAGATACAAAGCTTTTTTGTAAAAAGGGAAGATGTTAACATAAAATGCATATATACAGAAACTGAAAATACTTGTTGCTACGACTTTTGGTATCTTTATTAAAACTTGAACACATTTTTAAAAAATTTTATGTAGGCTGTCACACCTCTTCTGTAAATAAGATTTATTTTCCATGCCAACTAGATTCCAATCTAGTACTTTACAAAATAAAAGAACAATAATCCATGAACTATTTACATTTACTCCACTAGAATACTTACCAGTTTAATCCCTGACACATCCCACTGTGAAGGAAAGATGAGCATATTAGGGATGCCATACAGAGGGACCTTCAGAAAGTTTAAGAGATAGGCCCATGCCAACCTCATCAAGTTCAATAAGGCCAAGTGCAACACCCTGAACATGGGTCCAAGAAATCCCAAGCACAATTAGAGGCTGAGTAGAGAACTGATGGAGAACAGCCCTGAGGAAAAGGACTTGGGGGTGCTGGTTGATGCAAAGCTCCATAACAGCCAGCAATGTGCACTTGCAGCCCAGAAAGCCAATTGTTCATAAAAAGCAGCATGGCCAGCAGGTCAAGGGAGGTGATTTCCCCCCTCTACTCAAATCTCATGAAACCCCACCTGGAGTACTGTGTCCAGTTCTGGAGCCCCTAACATAGAAAGGATATGGAGCTCTTGGAGCAAGTCCAGAGGAGGGCCACAAACATGATGAGAGGGCTGGAGAACCTCTCCTATGAAAACAGTTTGGGAGAGTTTGGGTTGTTCAGCCTGGAGAAGAGAAGGCACTGGGGAAATGCTATAGCAGCCTTCTAGTACCTGAAGGGGGCCTGGAGGTAAAGCTGTGGAAGGACTTTTATTAAGGGCTTGTAGTGACAGGATGAGGGATAATGGCTTTAAACTGGAAAAGTAGCAATTTAGGTCAGACATTAGGACAAAGTTCTTTAGTGTGAGAGTGGTGAGACGCTGGCAAAGGTTGCCCAGGGACGCTGCGGCTCCCCGCTCCGTGGAAGTGTTCAAGGCCAGGTTGGATGGGGATTTGAGTGACCTGGTCTAGTGGGAGGTGTCCCTGCCCATGGCAGGGGGATTGGAACTGGATGGTATTTAAGATTCCTTCCAACCCATACCATTCTATGATTCTTTGACATGAGTTAAACCATGAGCTCTTTTTTAAATCTCAAACACAAGAAGAAGTTTGCAGAAAGTGAAAAGTAGGTCAGATCATTAAGGATGAAGGTAAAAATAGCTATAGACAAAATCAGGAAAGTAAAAGCATGTAAGAGATGTAACTAATTACATATGCAAAGAAGCAAAATAATCTGTTTTGTAAGAATTTTAGTTGCATGCAGTAGCATATGGAAAGGGTAGGTTTAAGCTGAGAAGAATTTTTTTTGGGTGTCTTTTACTCAAACTATCAGGTTTGATAAAGTTGCTAAAGTGGGTGGGGATGGAATAAGTAAGAAAGTGCTCAGATAATTTTCATTCTAAATCATCTTGGAAAATTAAGGAACTGAGCGATGAAACTGCATATCTTTGGGAAACTGAGAAGTATTGGGAAAAAAATTAAATCCCACACTTTAAAAAAAATAAAAGAAGAAATGGGAAATTCTTAAGATGTTACCTTGACTTGAAATTGAAGAAAATAATGTAGGAGAAAAAAGCAAAGGATACTTTGCAAATACAGGGGAAAAAAGATATAAATTAACAGTGAACTGGATTTTATCGATAATAAATCAGCTCAAAACTATATGCTTTTACTTTACAACTGAAAAAACTGGAATGGTGGAGAGACAGAAATCAGCAGATACATATTGAGGGTTTTTACATATAGCATTCTCAGAAGTAAACTATAAAATCATTATTTGAATTAATATTATGGGTGTAGAATTGAGGAAAACAGTGTTCCAGGATGTCCTGGTTTGAGCCAGGATAAAGGAAATTTTCTATCTTGTAATTTTGCTTTCAGCTGACTTTCTTGTAAGTTGCTGCACTTGCTGAAATTAACAGTAAGTTTCTCAGTCAGTGTCTGCTTCTGGGACTGACAACACCCAATGTTTATAGCTACAGCCAGAGACTGGTGTGCAGAACCAAGGCCACTGCTCAGTTCTGAGGAACATTTGCCCTCCAGAAGGAATAAAGAGGTCCCACCTGAAGCCCTCCTTTGGGGAGGAACAGACAAGACAGAACTGACCAGAGTATTCCATCCCATACACGTCATACTCAGTATAAATTGGAGGGATCACAAGGGTCAAACCCCTTCCTGCCCTTCCTGCTTCCCCTTCTTCTCCTGTCCCTGTTTGCTTTGGCATCCTGGGAGGATTCCATCCGTTCCTCTGCCTGTGGTCCTGATCCATGTCAGCCTGAATCTGTGTGTTCCTGCCTCCAGGTCCTGACTGCTGCTGACTCCAGGAGTCCAGCCTGGACTTTCCCAGGGCTGCCCTGCAGCCTCGGTGGTGACGTGAGAGCTATTGGGGAAGGGGAGGAAGGAAAGTAGTATCAATTTTCCTGCATATTTGTATATACTTAGTAATTTTTCCTTTTTATCATTACTGTTTCATTAAAGCTGTGTTGTTTAGTTTCCAACCCATAAGTCTCTCTCCCTTATTC
This sequence comes from Heliangelus exortis, assembly GCF_036169615.1. Taxonomy (NCBI): domain Eukaryota; kingdom Metazoa; phylum Chordata; class Aves; order Apodiformes; family Trochilidae; genus Heliangelus; species Heliangelus exortis. The sequence goes on along the minus strand of NC_092425.1, from coordinate 22,919,623 downwards.
TCTCTCCTTTCTTTATCAGGGAGTGGAGGGGGATTAATAGAGGGCATCTGTTATTCAGTTTAATTGCTGGGCCAGTGTTAACCATGACCGATGATTCTTAACGGTTCCCTCTGAATTAGCTGGCAATTTTCTTCAGAGGTTTATTCCTCATGCATCTGTGTCTTCATATCTATTACATATTTTTATTAAGGGACTGGGTGGTGAACATTGAACTTTACAAATTGAAGATACATCCTGAAAAATAATTGGATGTTATTTAACAGAGAGAAGTAGAACTTACTAAAGGACAGACAGTCATCTACATAAACACATGGTCTGAAATAATTGGATAGGAAATCACTCTGAGAGATGGATATAGTAGTTATCTTAATAAGCAGAAGAGCATAAGTCAATGGACTTATGCTTTTGCAAACAGCCAACTGAACCTTAGATTGTCACACATAAACAAAAGACAAATGCAATAATCTTTTGATTTAGACAGCACTGGTAAGGACAAAGTTAAAATACTTTGTGTCCAGCTTAAAGTAATATATTTCAAGAAAGGTGACATAATCTAGAGGAGAAGCACAAATATGAGAGATTTTAAAAGCATGATTTATTACTGAATATTTAATGAGATTGACAAATTTAGTCTGAAGGTGAGAAACTGAGATACAAGAGGAAAACAAGCAGCACTCACCTAAGTAAACAAGTGGAAGGCATTAACCTAATATCATATTCATGCAAATATGAAATACAGCAATCTGTCTAAATTATAGTGAAGAACATATTAACAAAACAATAATAATAATAGGACAGCAAGGTAAATCCTCGGTCAGGCCTTTTGAGAAAGTTGTGGCATTTCCAATGCTGGAAGTGTTTGAGACAAGGCTGCACAGCTGTCTCTCAGACTCTACCTAAATATAATTGACCCTGCCCTGCAGTAAGTGAAGGGACACTGCCTGGATAACCTCTGGCATTCCCTTCCAGCAATACTATGATCTAACAACCTGTAATTCTCACTGCATTGAACTTGGTGCCAACACATTTAATAACCCCCCTTTTTTCTTCTCTATTATGACCTCTCACAAGAAAAGCTAATAATAGCTTATTAGCCCATTTAAAAGGCAACCAAACAGAAGTAACCTTCTCTCACATGCCATTCCAGACAGAACTGATGAGCAGACTTCTGCATGTCTGTGCTAAGCCTCTGCCATAAAATTTAAAAGGGTGCAACTCGCTTGGCAGTACTGTAGAGTTCTGTGTTCAGTGTGTAATTAAGCAGTGAAAAGACACTCCACACTTCCTCTGACAGAAGCAGAGAGCTAAGGGCATTTTTATCACTAAAAGTCTCCAACAGATACAACATGACACCCCCTCCAAAAAAAAAAACAAACAAAAAAACCTACACACAAAAAAACCCACCAGCTACCACTCTCCCCAAAAGAAAACAAGAAAAAAAGATGTGGGTGCCAAGCTTGAAGAACCATGGCCTGCTAATTAAACCACCTTAGGAGTTCAGACTCCTCTGTCTGAAAGAAAAAACCCTCAACATTTATTATGTTTATTCTCTGAAAGATAATTCTGACATTAAGAATTGCCTGCAAAAATTTAGTTTTCCAGAATCAGTATGTCATCAAGATACATGTGTGAATGTATTTATATACAAAAATAAGCACAGATACCACATTTTAACTAAGAAAATAAAGACTTGATTAAAGCAATTAAGTCTTTCTTCAATTAGTAACCAAAAAAACAAGGAGAAGTTCTGAAGACTTTCCACCATGAAGGAGAAGCCATCAGGATTCTGATTCATCAGGGTATCATCCTTTCTCCTATTTCACTCACCATGATTTTGTGTGGTCTCTGTAGGGACATGTCATGTCAAAACATTGCCATATTTCATCACATATGTTTGTGGTTTATGAGATACACCTCCAGATCACCTGTCTTGTATGTGCAATTGGAAAATGAGTGATGGTTTGATAGGAGCTGGACTATGAAGATGAAGTCTCTAATGTGGTTCTGTAAGTTTAAATCATTGCATAATATTGTAACGAGATAACTGTCATTTATGTAATACCTTTCCCTTGTAGATTAGTAGAGATTTCACAAAAGAAGGGGACTTCATAAATTCCAGCAGGTGAGAAAGCTGACTCAGAGAGGAAAAGTAAATAGCCCAAAGACACCTCATGGACTCAAGCCCAAGCCAAGAAAAACATCAGGATCCTCTGCATCTCTCTGTCTCAGCTATTGGACTATATTGACAGAGTAGGCACTGCTTAATAACATTGGCATTTTAAAATTACCTGGATTATAGTAATAAAAAAATTAACTGGATTAAAAATTAAAAATTAAAAATTAAAAAATTAACTGGATATCTGTGCTGGATAAGAAGAAAGTCATATGTAACTCCAGTCAATACTACTACACTTTGCTTTTCAATTAAAATTACATTAAAATTTATAAAGCTTTTCTGAAGACTTATGGGCCTAACTGATTATGAGTTTAATTCACAGTTCATGTAGGGAGCAATTAATGTCCTGGGAAGCCTTCCTTCTCTTTTGGAATACAAGCATTAGAAGGATGCAACATTCTTACTCACTCTGTTCATACTATTTGGCAGAAGAACACAAACCACTTTCCCATTCTGCAAAAACAGGATACTCAAGGTAGGTATATGAAAAAGATACTTGAATTTAGGGTAGATTAAGTTTCAAAAATTTAGGACAAAAGAGAAACCATTTCATGAAGAAGTTTTTTGCTAACCAGCTCATTTGTCTTCATCTGAGTTTCAGGAACTAAAAGATGATCATGAACACTTTTTCTTGCAAAACAAGATGAAAAATTAAGAACTTTTTTTGATAAATGCTATATTTAAATTTTTTTAATCTGCTTCATGGATTAACTTGTAAGGACCAGATGCTAGTTTGTTCTAACCCATAGGGCCTTAGGCTAAAAGGATAAAAACTACAAGATTTTAAAACCAGATAGTGAAACTCCTGATTTTGGAAAATTATATGTTCACATGAAAGCTACTTAATTCACTTAAAAGAAGTTCTTAAAATGTAAGGCAAAATTTAGTATAAAGTTATGAATATTGGGCCCACATTAAGGGCTTAAAGATCTGACTCTGCAGGATCTGGAACCCAGCTGAATTAATTTTTTAAGATAAGAAAATTTGCCTCAAAAAGGAATTCATTCTCATTTTTACATGCTGTTATGATTCCCTACCTCCCCCTCATCACATTTTTTCGGTTAGTTTTGTTATGACTGATACAGGGAAAAATAACAGTGTAACTTATTTTCAGCTCTGTACCAACAAGGGAGTTATTAAAAGCAAATGGTAGAAATCAAAAGCTTTTCCTCTTAATTAAGCCACAGTGGAAATAATAAGTCACTTTCTCTCTGTTGCTCTCATTTTTGAATGCCATGAGCATTATTTTGAATGTAACAAATTAGGCAGTGAGGTGTCCCTATGCAACAATTAGGAGGGGAAATCCACAATAACAAACTTTTTTCAGATTTTTTTTTCTTGAATTGTGTATTATAAGCAGTCAGGCTTAAAGAGTGGTTTAGAAAGAATGTTAGATTCACTCTTGTTTCCTTATTTTATTTAATAATAGTGAACAGTGAATAGAAGGAACTCAACTTGGGAAATAATTGATGGCTGGTTTTGCTTCATAGCTTAATTTTTTTAAAAATATTTTTAAACTATCTACTTTGATTACCTCATGACTTTTAAATCCATTCCCAAAACCTAAGAATGCTTCTGGCTAAAGAAAAAGCTTTAGTATATTAATAGTAAGACCTTACTGTGAAAATGGAGTTTTGTATTTTATACAAAAGTAAAATTTTAGTCAAAATCTTCATTTTTTTCAACTACTTAGGGCTTATCAATGACCGTGAAATATTACCAGTGTGAAAACTCACTTGTATTTAATAAGGAAGAACAACAAGGAGGAACATTGCTTATTGCCAGGCATTTCATTTGTAACAAAATGGAAAAGCCACCAAAGGGGTGTATTTTCTGCTGCTGCAATTTACTTTGAATATAAAATAATTACAGTTATTGGTAATGAAGAGAGGAAATTTCTGAAGAAACAGTTTGGTGAGTACATCCCTTTTGCACAGTTATATTTTATCTTACATGACTATAAAAAACAGATCCAAACAGAAATGTATAGAACTGCATAAGTAGAGCAAACAACCTATACAGCTCATTAATAAATATCAAACAAATATTTTCATGATTAGCTTTTCTTTTTATGAATAATGAAAAATAGTCACAAGCACATTTACTTATTTTTCTTTTTTTTAAGGAGTATCACTGAAGTCCTAAAGTGAATGCTGGAATCTTTGCAGATAAACTAGCTGAGTGTTCCATCTTCATCAGTTTTGCAATGAGAATATGAACATGTGTTGAGATAGGGGAATAACACCAAAGCTACATCTTTTACTATTTCAGTTTGCTTTCAATCATGCTCAGTCATTTCCCATTTGCTTGACAAACAGTCAGGTGTTTAAAAGTGAGTTCTTTTCACAAGAACTATTGACAGGGAAAAAAAAAATCAGGCAAGGCCAGACTGTCAGCAACTCTTTGCTCTTTTACACCTCTTCAGCAATATAGGAAGGACAGAAAATAGCAGTGGACCAAGTATGCCTCTACCAGCCTTTATTGCTATATGCAATGAATCACAGCATGGCAAAAATAACATCCAGTGGGTGCTCTTCTCCTGAAATTCTGTAGCAGTATATTATCCATTGCACACTGAGGCTATCAGGCATAAATTAGAGTGGATCAGAGGCTATTCATGTCTATTTTGGGCCAGAGAGTGAATGCAAACATTCACAAGAAGCAGAGACTTGCCACTGAACTCCAAGAGCTCCACCCTCTTGATCCTAAAAGCAGTTAGGCTTAGGTTCACATTTCAGGTATTCACATTACTGGCAGTATATGTACACAGGTAAAACCAAAGACAATTTTTCCTCCAAAGATCATATCTGTGGAAGTAACTAAATAAGACAGGCAAGAATTTGAGCATGCATTTTCCAGCTCAGACCAAGTATAAGCATGCTGATGTTTTATGTCAACAGTTAATGCAGGTGGTGGACACTGTTCTCAAACTGAAAGATTCAGGTAGAGAACCCATTTACAAAGGTTGCTGCACAAGTTAAAGCTAGTCCTCTTGGAAAAAAAAAGCTTTGAACTTTCTTATTCTTACTTATTTTCCTGATTTTTTAATTGGAAGAGTTTTCTGACTCGTAATCAATTTGAGACAGCATTGCTAATGACTTTATAAAATGCATGAAGCAATACAAATTGGAAAGAATTAAATAAAAAACAATACATTTGATAACCTGGTGTTGAGTAGGACAATGGTCTTTTCAAAACCCCTTGTCAGAGTCCTGATACAAAGGCATTTAATGACTCAGCCATGGTTTTCAGCTCCTCTTTGCAACCAAGGTTGTGCATGCTCACACAATTACACACATGAATGTGATAAAATAAAATTTAATCTAAAATCTTCACTCAGTCATTAAATCTTTCAGTAGCTTAATATATTCAGGAATGATGCTGTGGGCTAAATTGGTGTAGCCAAGTCACAAAGCATTAAAACTATTATAAAATTCCACAGTATTTTTTTAAACTAAACTACTACCTCTTCTTGAGAGATTCAGAGATCTTGAGATTATCTTGTGCATGTCCCAAACATAATTCTGACCAATCCTAACTACTTCATAAAGATGAAGTACTCAGTATAAGATAATCCTTACAGCTGTTCATAGTCTAGTCATGAAAGAAATTTTTGTAAGAATAAATTGTTAGTAAGGGTAATTGAGACCTCTTTGTGGACACGCGGCAAACAGCAGAAATCATATGAGAGGAATATCATCATTATTACAAAGATTATAATAGCAATTAAAATATGACCCTTAATTTGTATGGAAACATATCCTCCCTTTTCCCTTCAATTTTGATTTCTTTGATGCAACTGCTAAATCAGGTAATTGAATTTATCTTTTACAGAAGCATAAACTTCAGAAATGTGTCCCACCTTTAATTAACACTAAATACATCTGCATCTTACTGTGGTTAGTATATGTTATCAATTATTTTACAGTAACTAGCATTTAGTTCTAAAATAATTAAAAGAATTAATAGCGACTTGTGGTTATAGAGAAAGATGAAACACTAGAAAGGTGGTAAAGCAGAATTTAAAAGCTCTAGGCTCTCAGAATTCAGTGCCTAAGTGTTTTTTAATCACTATAAGTAGTTGATTTATTTCACAATTTGAATGATGGATCTTAGAATTATTAAAACAAAAGTTGTATGTGGTACCAATGGTTTATGGCACAACAAGAGAATGGTAATATTTTAAAGGAAAAACAGCTTATTAATTTCCTATACAACAGCTCATTATTGCTTACTGAAAAATTGTTGCTTATTAAGATGTCTTTTTTCTTTCATTCACTATGTAATCTTTAATAGAAAAATTGATGAAAAGTCTGAATAATACTTAATTTAAATTATATGCTTACTTGAAAGTAATTAAAATAGTGAGTTCTGGTAGTGGAGATGCGTGGAATTTGTTGGACTTCTAATCTTAACAATTTAATGACCTTTCCTCTGAAATCTGAAGAAGCAGTTTCCCCTCCTTCAGAGAAGCAGCAGAAACCAGTCCACAAGCATAATGAAACCACATATAACTACAAGGTATGCTGACCAGTGTTATAATCTCATTTCATTAATTGTTGCTATTTTGCAATGTAGTACATAGGCTTGAACACTCTCACAATGACATGTGCTTTGTTCCAAAACACGTTCTTTTCAGGAAGTGTTCATAAAGTCAACACTTTTTCCTAAATTCTCTCAGTTTTTAATAATTCTAGAGGCTGGAGTATGTATTACGCTGCCTCACAACAATTCTGCCTTACAAAAACATCACCTTCCAAGCTCAAATTCTTTTACTATAAAGAACTTTAATCTAAATTCTTTGTTTTCTCTTTCCAATTATATGTCTCACCAATTTGCTTCGAACATGAATAATGCAATAATGTAAAAATATCCCCCCTGGTAAGAAACTTACATCATTTCCAACATAGGCAGTTACAGAGGGCAATTATAATACCAAGGTAATTATATTCAGAATCATGTGAACTCTGACAACTCACTGGTATTCCCCTGTAGGTTACAGATTAAGCAAATCAAACTATTTATTAGAACAAAAAAAATTTTCAGTAGCTGAATCCATCTTCCTCTGTCTATGTATACTCAAAAAAAATCCAGAAATATCAAGGCATTTTACAAAAGCACTGTTTTACAAAACCACATTTTTTTAACTTTTTAATAAAAGTAGCATTTTTCTTACTCACACAACTGAAAGCATTTTCCAATGAAACAAATCAGGGCAGCTGCCAACATATAACATGGCTTTCGAATCCTGAAACATATTTGTGCCCAGTTGTTCAGAACACTCCTCGTTGTAGGCTTCACTGGGTTCTTGGTAAAGGTCCTGAACAAGAGACATTGATCACTTTTCTGCAAAAGAAAGTCAATAGTATTATTGATGAAAAAAACCCACCAACAACAAAAAGTAAAAATGGTGAAATTACACTGTTTAGTATACTATGTTTTCATGACAAATGAAATATTTGGAAAAGTGCTGCCTCTCAGAGAAACAAAAACTGTTTCAAAGATTTCCATGAGTGATACAGAGATGCATTTACTATAATAATGACAGTGAATAATCATATAACTACAGTTTTTGCCAACAGTCACTATTTCCAAACAAAAATGTCAAGGTAGGTCCCATCTGTGTTCTGTGCCTGTTGCCAAATTCAGCCAAATTACAAGTAAGGATGTAAAATTAAAAGAGAATTAATGTAGTATCAAAAAGCACCTCCTCCTATTTGGAACGGTCATTGAAAATGCAGCTGAACTGGCAGAAAATGGAGATGGAGAACTGCTGAGGTCTAACAATTCAGTTCAGCTGATTTGATGCTATAGAAAGCATGGACCACAGCCACAGTTTCCTAAGCTGAACTCAAATATTTTTTTTTCAATGGTGACCACTGAAGTGCCTATATCTTGTGAAAATTTTATTTATCATAATCCAAGTAAAACAAATTATTATTAACATAGTTGTATATACAAGTGAAGTCTTGTACAAAATGTGGGTTTAATAAACTGAACTAGGAATATTTTGCCATGGTTTTTTCATGATTGATGAGACATTCTAAACTTCTTTTGTATTTAATCTATCAACCTTTGTTTAAACTTTATGAAGATATATTATGTTACATATGCACATCTCAATACAAAATTAAGTTAGAGTAATACTCTGACATATTTCAAAATTTCACACTTAATTAGGCTTTTTGAGAAATTATAGCCCTTTTTAAGTCCCAGTGGGTAAAAACCTCACATTTTCCAGTAACTGCCATTTCAGCAGACAGCAAATCAGACCACCTACCTGAGAAAGGCCTGATTTCTTATGGAAGCAAGTGTTAAAGAATCCCTAAGTTTCAAATTCTGATTTCATAATCCTGTGCTCTGGATAAGAATCACTAAAATCATTAAAGATACTAAAAGAAGATAATATTCTTCAACAATTTTCAGCAAAGTGCTATATCAATTGCCTATTAATCAAATGTCAAAAGTATGATTCCTTTCCCATCCTTGTTGATAATTTGTGTGCTATTGTACCAGTGTCTTCTGCTTCCTTGTTATCAAAAACAGTTGTCTGAACACCTTTCACATACAGACAAGCAAACACTTCCTAAGTTATCTGTTAAATACGTCCATGTACAGCCCCTACCCGTTACTCTACCTTTGTCTATTTCTATTCATGTAAATAAAATTATCTAGCTTTCTGGATCAGGCCCTGAAGCATTGCCTTTGCTTCAGTTTCCCACTGATCAAAGAATACATGATGAGTGGGATGAGCAGAGACCTTGAAAATAGAGCACTTACTAAGCTCTTGTTTGCCTACAAAAAAATTAAGAGTTCAACATGAAAGGCAAGGCCACTGGAGAATGGCCTACAGAATGCTTAATAAATATAAGACATGTTTGGGTCTGTTCCCTCGTGCCCTAAACCCTTTCCTCCCACCCCCTGAACTATTCCCAAGTAGTTCCCTGCAGCAAATTGTCTCTATTAACATGTTTCTTTCTCTCTTGACTTACATGGCAGCACTCCAATATTTACTTGGTCATTCTCCAGTAATGTAAAACATCTTCTGGTACTAAAGGCTTTGATTTGAAAACTATAACTTGGTTTCAGAAAACACCACCACACATAAAATAAATTTTCAAAGATCTCCCAAGACATAATCTGAAACTTAGTGGGGGAGCCTTAGTTTGTTCAAGGAAGCAGTGATGAATCAAGATCACTATTTCACAATCTATTTGAGCTTCAATCAATTTGAATCTATGGATATTCTTGGCTCAAAACTAGTACACAGGACAACAACTGCTATCGTTTCCCATCAAGAGGGAAGTAACCATTACTTTAATTCATTTGAGCTGAGCACTTTTTAAAATTTGAGTATGAGTATGAATCTAATTAGGGACCCAACACTAATATTCCCTTGTGTTAACATATATACACATTGCTCTGACATTGTTATAGTAGAAAAAAAAAAAAAAAAAAAAAAAAAAAAGTTAAAAAGAGTGATGCAAGAACCTCAGAAGCCTTGGGGTTTGGAAAAGCTTCAAAAAAACCAGCAGACACATACACAGTTAAAGAAAGAAACAAAGAAAATCCCACAACATCCTATGATCTTCCCTTCCATCCCAGATGTTTACCACCAGAGAGCTTATCTCTACCATGCTCCACATGGGGACAATCCAAATCTGTTCCTTTGTAGGAAGGAAAGAAGTTCCAATGCAGAAGCTTTTTTTGCTCCCTTTGTCTGCCTAAGTTCTCTCTCTTACAGATACTGCTTCTCAGTGTGCAGCAGTTCTTCTGTTGACCAGTTGGCAAAGTTCAGAATAAGGGATTTAAGAAACTTTACCTTGCTCACTGCATTTTTGAGTGGGGTGTTGTGAAGCATCTTCTGGCCCCATTAGCAATGTACTTTCTCTGTCAGCTTAAATGACTTCCAGTAATTATCACTCTCTGTGAATTTAGCCTCCCATTTGCTGAGCAAGAAAAAGATGGCTACCAAACGTCAATTCTCTTTCTAACCACTTTTGAGATAAGAAGCAAAAACAGGGCAGAGGTTTAAGTTGAATTCTACTTTCAAGTTTATTAAATTTAACAGCAACATCAAAATATATTTTTTCTCTAGGTCTGCAGAAATAAAAGCAGACTCTTGGCTACAGTGGGGCAAATGGACCACTGGATCCATAACTTGTCCTGTGTGCAGCTCCACACTGATTGTACATTGGGTTAGAAATCAAAACAAGTGAGCAAAGGGGAAAGAAACATCTGACTGCTAAGAAGCTGCTGGAGCTCTCTCATTTTCACTTTTACCTCATGGTAATACCAGTAGTGTGGCACATTCTTTCGAATATCTCTGTTTAGCTCCAGAAACACACAAAAATATCCATGAGAACCTTTCCACAGGAGAGAGCCTGGGTTGATGCATATAATTGTAACCAAAGTTAGTCACGTTTAAAAATTGTAATTGCATATAAGCGGCTCTTGTCATGAGTGTATCATTAAAACCAGACTAAAATAGTAGCAGAACAGCTACCATAGAAAATTCATGTTGCAAAATTAGCCTATCCATTTTCACAATATATAATCATGCATAAGGGAAGGTTTCTTGTAGGAATGTAGAATGACTCAGTGTTAAATTATATGATGACTGAAACCATTTAGGACTGTTCAGAATCTAAACATAAAAAAGCGGTCTGAAAAAAAAATAATGCTGTGGAACAGTAGAATGTGGTAGCAACTGTACAGCTTGGTACATATTTTTGCTTACTGAGTATGCTTGCATGGGAAGCTTTCATTCTCCTCTGAGCAGCAGGAAATAAGGAAAGATATTCTCAGCTTTTGCATTTCAACTTGAAAATTCCAGTACAAGGAAATCATGGGAAAATATCCCAAAGGCCATGGCTTGTGTCCTTGCTTTCCTTTAAAAAGCCTGCTCTGTGTTTTTCTTACTTTTATGGTTAACTAAACACTAGACATTTATCACTGGTTATTTAAAAAGTCCTTCAGCTTTGAGATCTGCAGAACCAGTTGCTTTCAGAATAGCAATATCATATCAACCAGTACTAAGACAAGACAGAAACAGATCAAGTAATAATTATTATTGCTGCAGAAAAATTAGACAAAAAAAAAATTAACAACACTTTTTTTTCTTGCATACAAAGTAAGAGAGAAGGAAAAAAAAAAAGGAAAAAAAAAAAGATAGAAAGAACAGCAATAGAGACTTGAAAAAAAAAAAAAAAAAAAAAAAAAAAGAAAAGAAAAAGATAGAAAGAACAGCAATAGACACTTCTGTACCATACCCACACCTAAATTTAAGAAAAAACCATAGAATTACTGAACTTAGTAGACATGAGGAAGTGACCATTTCTGTCACAGTGTAGAAGTTACTGTCTTTTTTTTCCAGAATATAAGAGCTACAGTAAGTCTGATGCAACTAGGGAATGTACGTCACAACACTAATGAATAGCCTAGCCATTTCTATGACTTTTAGAAAATATTTCAAAATACTGCTTAGTTTTGATAAAAATTGAAAGATCTACCAAGAAAAGTAATGATCTTTTCATGGAACTGAAGCTCAGTAAAAGAATGTGACCTCAGAGAACAAGGAACTTGCAGTTATCTTGCCCACCAAGTATTTCAGTCCTTGATGCAGTCACGATTCCCAGAAAAATACAGAGTCTCCCTTCTCAGGGATACAGCCAAAGTCTATTTTAAGATTTTGTGTTGACTTCAACAGGTACTGAGTGAACTAATGACTTGAGCAGGTACTGACAAGGGCCCACACAGGTTTTGCTATGTACTTTTAGCTTTGACCTGGACTGGCCCTGGTCACCACTGGCTGTCACCAGAATGAACCTGCATACAACAAGTGATTTTTTTTAAAGCAGAAAAAAACCAAACCAAACAAAGCCAAAAACAAAAAACAACCCCAAAAACAAACCAACCAACCCTTCCCCCCCCCCAAAAAAAAAAAAAAAAAGAAAAAAAATCCCCAACCAAACATAAAAAGAAAAATGCCAGAAATATTAAAAACATTAAACAGATATTTGATTCATCACTACCAAACAACAAAACATTGAAGTTAAATCCATGCACCTTCAAAAAACAATAGTAGTATATGTTTCATTTGAAAAACACAATACAGAAAAAGTTACCAATACCTTTTAATGGATTAAAATCTTCTATTCCTTGTAAGTGAATAATTTTCTACCTGTTAGATGAAAAAATTCTCCATAAATGTTTGGATTTTTTTTGCCTGATCGTAAACTCTGAACATATCAAAATTTCAACTTAACAATTGAGTAATTTCTACATTAAAAAATCTTAAATTCTGGCGTATTTACAGGTCTGTTATTAGACTTAGACTTTCAGAAGTAAAATAACTTTGAATGGAAGACCAAAGGTTCATGTGATGCCTAGTTTCCATGTTTAGAATTTAACTTTCTAATAAATGAATGAAACTTTAAAGTGGTATCATACTTTCATGTTATTTCTTGACTCCAGAAGAAAGTATTTTAGTATACATTTTGAAAAGAATGAGTTTAAGCATCTGGCTAAGTACTTTGTTGAGTTCAGGAAATGTATTTTATATACAAAAACTTGCAAAATGAAATTAAAACTTTTTTTCCACACTTATTCAGTAATAGTCATGCTAACATTTGGCTATTTTTATATATGTTCATGCCAGAAAACACTATTTCTGGAGTATTTTTGGAAACAGTATATAAAAAGAATGTGATCACAGCTATGGTACTTTTAAAAAATTTATTCATTGGGATTTTTTACAGTATTTATGCTGCTCTATAACTCACTGAGCAGTATTTGTTCAGTACAAAGACTCTATTAGGGAAATAACTAGATTTTTACTCCTGGATTACAGATGAACTTTTGTTCCATAGAGAGCAATACAAACTGTTACATTTCCTCTTCAATTTTTAAAATAAAGCATCATCTCGTTTTCTCCTTGAAGACAAGAGAAAACGAGACAGTAAATATTTCACATTAAAAATGAATACCCTGTTTGCCTACTGTTTTGCACTCAAATTAACTAAGATAATCTCAGTGATACTGTGCTATTCTTTTTTACAGGAATATTTTATTTGTGTGGTCTTTCATGGCTGTGGGAAATGTGAAACAAAGCTATAAAAAAGAAGGAGAGAAGGAATCTTCTGAGGATACTTAACCACAAACTCATTATACTTTCCTACAAAAAAGAGTGAAGCAATGCATCTTGAATGGATCTGCCCTCTAAAACAGAGAGCAGTTTCATTACATTAGTAATGAAACATATTCTGATCTTTCAGATTTATATCTATAGTCACAAATAATAAATTCTGCAGTACAGTTCACAGAGATGAGTTCTCAGAAAACAGACTTACCAACAAGCCTGAGGAAAAAGAAAAATCAGATTGCTCTTATATAAAACTTTATAATGAGAAAAATAATCTGTAAATGAAAACAAACCTGCAATACCTTTGACAAAAATCCAAATCTTATAGGGATTCTTAGAGTTTAAATTACAATAATTTTCTCTATCCATTTTTAGATGTGACTAGACATGAGAAATCCTATGGAAAACCTTCTGTCTTCACATCAGACCGAAGAAACAAGAATAGATGATAATGGCTGTGTCTGTTTGTAATTGTTAGACTTGACTTCATAACATTCAGATGGCAAGACTATTGTTTGCAAGAATGCTTGAGAATTTGATCCCTTGTATCATCGGCCTGTATTTTTTTTCTGCTTCTTCCCTGTGCACCAATAGGTGCTCAGTTTGGAGAAAGTTTTTTTTTTTGTGGAAGTCTCTGTACACGTCTGAAAATTTAATCAGGGTACAAATACAGTGTGTATAGTTACATTTGCCTATGTTTTAGTCCAGACATTACTGACAGCCAAGAGCTGTGTGGTCAAATACTACACTTGAGCATAAGATGCAATATATGAGTAGACATCAGTTTCTTTAGAATTAGGAGAGACTTAGCAGAAATTCAAAACTTCAGCTCACTAGTGTTAAATGCCATACTCATTTCCAGACCCCCTGTCACTGAAGTTTCTATTAGTGGAGAGAGTTACAGCTGGGCACATGCTGTACTCCCAGAGTAAAATAGAAGAATAATGGTCACGCTTATGTGCTTGAGGGTTTTCTAGGCCAACAACAATGATTCATTGGAAGCTGAAGAACCAGACTTTATTTTATAATTTTCCTTTTCTTTTTTTTTCCCCTCCGGTTTCCCATCTACTCTACAACTAGTGTAAAAACCCTTGAAAATTTCACAGCGTTAATCATAGAATCAGGTAATTGTTTTGGTTGGAAAAGAACTTTTAGATCATCGAGTCCAACCATTAACACAGCAGACTGCCAAATCCACTCTGTGTCCCTGAAAACCACATCTACATATATTTCAAACACCTCCAGGGATGATGACTCTACCACCTCCCCGGGCAGTCTGTTCCAGGGTCTGACAACCCTTTATGTAAAGAATTTTTTTCTAATATCTAAAAAAAAACCCCTAAACCTCCCCTGGTGCAACTTGGGACTATTTTCTCTTATTCCATTGCCTATTACTTGGGAGAAGAGACCATCATCCACCTTGCTACAACCTCCTTTTTCGTAGTTGTAGAGTGATAAGATCTCCCCTCTGCCTCTTTTTCTCCAGACTAAACCCCAGTTACCTCATCAGCTCCTCATAAGACTTTTCTCCAGACCATTCACCAGCTTGGCTGCCCTTCTTTGGACATGCTCCAGCAACTCAATGTCCTTCTTGTAGTGAGGGGCTCAGAAATAAACACAATATTGAAGGTGCAGCCTCACCAGTGCCCAGTATGGGGTACAATCAATTCCCTCATCCTGCTGGCCACACTATTTGTGATACAACAGTTCATTCAAAATTTTAATGCCTTTATTCCCATCCTATCTTGTTTAATTTGTCTCAGACTTTAAGGAGATTAACAAGGATTATTTAAGGTACTTCATTTTACATTAAGAATAATTACCAATACTGATAACCTTTACTATCATTATTACACACAGCTTTTAAATAACTAGAGTTACTGCTTGCCTTGAAACTCCATCCATCCCCTTGCTGTGCAATTAAATGCATTTCAGGCATCATGACACTGTAACAACTGCTAGATCAGTCATTATAGAGTGGGACCAGTTATTGGTGCCCATTCAGTCTGTAGAGGTATTACTAACATTGGAAGTGTTCAAGGCCAGGCTGGATGGGGTTTTGAGTAACCTGGTCTAGTAGGAGGTGTCTCTGCCCCTCCAGGGTTGGAACTAGATAATCCTTAATGTCCCTTCCAACCCAAACCTTTCTATGATAAATGGGAGAACAGCAGAAGAAAGCTGCTTAGTTAGAAAGGAGAAAAAATTATGACATTACATCAAAATCCAGAACATTATTGATTGTTTTAAAAGCTTATTTTGAACAAAGGATATATTAGAGCAGGAGTTCAACTTGCAAAATAAGACAATGTTTCATCTCAGATGAAAAAAATAACATTGTGTGACCTTCTTTTCACTAAAAACAAAATAGAAAATTAGCCTTCAATTGACCCAGATATTTTCAGTCTGCATTTTCACTTCAGCCAGAGAACCTTAGAGAAAATAACCCGGTTTTGACATAGCTCTTCATGGAAGGTTCCCCACTGCTCTTGGTAAGTCTTTCAGAGGTGTAGTTCTTACCCACCTTTATAAAGCATTTTGGGCTCCTCAGCTCAAAGCATTGTATAATTGCAAAGCATTACTCTGTTTAAGCTGTTACCCTCAGGATAGAAAATACAAGAAATTCTTGTGGCCTATGATTTCATTCTATACAGTGGTGTGCCTGAACTATTTCTGATGCTGTTTGCAGTTGTAGAAACTGAAGCATAGTTAAAAAAAAAACAAAAAAACAAAAAAACAAAAAAACAAAAACAAACAAAAAACCATCACAAACAGCTACCTTCCTCAGTTTAAAGTAGCTATTTTCCTTTTACAGTCTTCTGGAGGCTTGTATATTGGAGCTTCTGTACAATCAGCTCAAGTTATGCTCCATACATATTCAAAATTTTTGCCCCTACAGTAAAACCACATTGATGATCTGCTTTCAAGAGCTGGTAATCACATTCCACTCCTGCTGTGAGGGCTTGAATCAGCCATTCAGTAAAAATTTGGTTAGTTTACAGATGTGGGGGTGGAGGCTGGTGAGCAAAGGGGTCAATGAGGGGAGTTTATCCAGCCCTGGAATAGCCAATGCAGATTGCATTATTCTTCCAAGTAAGGAAAGGAAAGTTTCATGACACATTGCAGGCAGCCCTTCAGTGAAGTCAGACACGATTCAAATCTCAAAGTTGCCTTTGCTTTATCCCTTCAGTAAACAGTGTGCAAAGAAAGCTAAAAGTCTAGTTTTATTAACCAAATTTCAAACCTTGTCTATGTATTTTAGGTGAAGAACCAAGACTCCCTGGTTTCCCCTTGTTTTCGCACATGCCTTTGGTTTTAATTAGTGGTTGAAGAAACAACAAAAAAACTGACTAAAAAAGTAATTACTATATGTTTTCAAATGTTGCAGTGAATGTCCTGGGCAGGAAAGGCTTAATAAGGGACATCAAATGTATGAAGTAAGGTCAGTCTCCAAACTGAATAATAACTTGTACTCACACAAGAGTGGTCTTACATGTACATTGTCAACCAGCAATTGGTTGCAAAAAGCAAACCTTGATATGGAGTCAGAGTCCTCCAGTCCAGCCACTAAGGTTTCCCATCATTTTTCCTTTTCTCTCATATATGAACATAAGTGTTGCTATCCATTTTCTGTGATTCAGAGACTCCTCTAGTCCGAGGAATTGCTATAGTGAGGGATTCATCTGGTGAGGCATTATCTGATAAGGTATTTGTCAAGTAGTAATTCAATGAATTTTGTATGACTCCTTCCATTCAGACACAAGACAGGTGCCCATGTAACTTCTAGATCAAGATGCAAATATGTGGTGCTCTTCATTGTATGTTGGGACCAATTTGGAGACTACCAGTAAGCACAATTACTTTCTTTTTGCATAACTAAAGCTGATCTGCATTATTGACTAACTCTGTTGTATGCATACTGAGACTCTGGGATGAAAGAATTCCAGAACCAGCCCAGCAGAGACAGACAGTCCTTGCTGAATTACTTAGGAAGCTAACTTAACATTATCCCTGACCCTGAGCTTGCTTTCCCCCAACCTTTCATAAAGGATCAGCTCAAAACCAAAACTTTGTTCTGATTCAGTGAGATGTATGAAGGTCAGATATTCCATATGAAAGACAGAGCTCAACTTGGGCTTAGCAACCAGTGGTGGTTGTATAGCAAGTTTATCTATTTGTAAGGGCATGAGAAATTAGTGTCAGCCAATCAAAGAAATATGGACCTGCACTGGCTTAAATATACCTAAGCACTCAAACTGGATGATTTGTTTATGGAAAGCAATGATAAGTGTTCTTTTCTCAAACTGAATTTTCTGCTAAAAAGTTATTATCTAACTAAAATAATTTCTTTTTTAAAGTATTTACTGAATGCTGTTCTGCACATCTGCAGAGGCTTTGTTTCTATTCTGTGACAGATGAACATACTGCTAAATAGATCTCTGCAAGCATGCATACTTGCATATAAAATTCCACAATGTTTTAAAATTCCACAAATGTTTTGCACTGCTTGCTTAAAAAAAATAGTTGAAAGCAGTATTTTAATAGTAATTGGGACCAGCAAAGAATTTGCAAAATGTGATACAAAAGAAGTATAAAGTTTAAAAGAAGCATTAGCATGCAAGCATTTTGTAGAAGTTTTCCAGTATTCATCTATATTCACTGTCTTATGAACTGTATATCCCTAACTATGCCTACATTTGGTCAAATACTTAACCAACGTTAGGTATTTTTTTCTGACAATGATTTAAGCAAATTGGTGTATTGCTTCACAGTGAAGCCAATTTAACAAATAAAGCTTCCTAATGAGTTAATTCATTGGCAGCATACATTCCCAATTTCTGAACATTAGTTCACATTTTGAAGCTTATTTGGACACCAAGACTCCGCACTCCATGTTCAAAAACCATACATAAAATGGGATCCACTTTAGAATTTATGGCAGTGCACATTCTCTTGCAGGAACCACTGTCACCCTCAGCCAAATGCCACCAATAGTAACAATCACGGATACAGCAGGCTATGATTTCCAGATTTAGAGCAAAATCCACTACTTCACTTGGGATTTAAAGAATTTGTTTTTAGTTTTAGTTAGTCAGATTTGTTTGTTTGTGGGGTCTCTTGTTTCTCCTTTCTGAAGCACAAGGATAGGCACTCAAATGGAAAGCTCCTTTGAATGAAGGTTACTGAGAGCATGGGCTGTGTTTCCACTGCCTTTTGGTTCTTTTAGAGCAGTATATTGAGTAAATTACTCCTATATTCATTGCCCTACACTCCCTCCTCTGTGCTCTCAAAGGCAGGTCACATTCTCCCAGCAAGGTTCAGACTTACTGCTCTGTACATAGCCAAATGATCCCAAAGATTTCAAACAGAAGACACAACCTCAAAGATACAGAACAAAAGATATGACCCCAGAAGTCCCAGCAACCCACAGTCACTCACATCAGGAGAGGTAACTGAAATGAAGCTTCCAGTATTTCCTTTCTTCCATGAGAATAACTCAGGTTGTTGAGCCTCCTGGTTGATTCTGTATCAAAGATAAAGTTATAAATATTTCTCTTAAATCACTGAAGTTGAGTAACTTCATAACGTAAGAGTAACATGAGAGTCAGGAGGTCTGGTGCATTAGTTTTAAAGTACCCATTCTGGGAAAATGCATAGCAAGGAAAACCAACTGTACAGAAAGAGAAAAGGCCATTCCTTTTTTGTTTTGTTTTATTTGCCAGATAATACGGCTTACACATTTCAGAGTGCAAATGGGACTACCTCTTCTTGAAAGAGGTCACTAATCATGAAATAAGTGGTCTCTAAAGAATTCTCACTGTGAGCACACAGGAATGAGCTTTGATCCTCATTCACTTTTACTTCTTGCATCAAATAGGAATAAAAACAGCCTAAAACAGGCTTCTGAGTTTTCTGTTCTGTATACTGAACTAAGCAAAGCAGAAAATGAGGTGTTTTATAACCTTCCAGGATGAGAGTGTTGACTTTTTTTTTTCCTTGCATGAGACCAGTACTTATAGCTGCTGCTCAGCCTATGTTTTATTCTGGTTTTATTTGGAAACTGTGTGTTAAGGTTATACCTTGGCCTAATATGCAAGTAGGATTGTTTGTAAATCCTTGCTGAAAAAAAATTAATATCATGCAGTATAAAGACTCTGCTGTTAAAATTATGGTACTATACATCCTAGCAAAATAGTGGCTGTATTATGAAGGCTGCATAATGATTTTCATTCTGCCTCAAGAATGCAGAATGTGACAACATGATAAGAAGAGAAACTAGAATTTTCATTACAGCTTGCAACATTCTTTCCAAGTCCTAACTTAGCTACTGGAAATGTTTGCAAATTGCACTGCCTTTAAATGTTGCTATTTAAATCAATAACTTGGAAATTGCCAACTTCCACAGAAAATGATTAGCAGGCAACTAAAACAAGTATGTTCATTTTTATGACATAAAAAGTCATAAGCTTGGGATAAGGTTTGCCACTTGAAATGCTAAAAAGACTACTAAAATATTCAAAATATAAAGCACAAAAAAGGGAATAATTTCTAAAACAAGCTTTTTCTGGTGGCTTTATCCTTGCTAAAGACTGCAGATGGCAATGCTTTTAAGAAAACTACTGCCTTATTTGATAACCACTACATATGAGTTTGTAGTGGCATTTTTGTATACATTATCAACCTACTTTGTATTTAAAAGAAGCCCTTTTGAACTGAATTCTTCCTAATAGATGTACTAGATGATCTTTAAGGTCCCTTCCAACCCTAGCCATTCTATGATTCTAGGATAATAATATCTGTTATGAAGTTTCAGTTGTGAGAAGATGGTGTATACATATAGCTGAATCCCTCTGATAGCTATTTGAATTAAATAAAATTGACATTTAATTTCCAAAATCTACCATCTCTTTACAGATGTAACACTTCTTGCTTATTGCACTCAGAAAGGGTGTTCTTTTATCTGTTTACAAGTTTTAAAGCTAGTATGGTGAAAACTGAGCTTTGTTGGAGCTTTACTGAGCACGGGATTTTCTTATTTTCATTTCTGTCAGCTGTGACATGAAGCCATGAGTCTCTGTCAGCTCTGAAAAATATACAGGTTTCCATTCAACATTCAGCCAACCCAGCAAAAATTAGATTATTGCAACTCAGTAGTACTGTACACCTGAGGGGTGACTTATGTTTCTAAATCATGTTTGTTTTATGAAAAAGTTCTGGGATTCTATAGTTTCATTAAGAAGAAAAAACAGGAAAAAAAAAAAAAAAAGATTTCACACTTCTTGTTGTTTAACATGTCCAGACCTCTGAAAATCCTTGCCCTCTTTGCAGGATGAAGTACTCAGTTCCACATAAGTTCATCTGGGAAGCAAAAGCAGTTGTGAGGAAATGTTTCCACTTGTTGTCTACCATTGATAAAGTTCTTCACATCAAAGAAAGGGGTTACAGATACGAGCAGTGAAGAGGGATTTCCCTTGTTCATTTCTATGTAGACATTTTCAGTGGCTCTTAAAACATACATGATTCCGACAGAAAATGCAAACCATGAGCCATTTTGTGCTTACATAATTATATGAATTAGACATTTAGCCTGCAACAATTTCTAAAGGAAGATGCCACTACAATTAAAACACCAGCTTTCATTTTTTTAAAAGTTTTTAAGCATTCTTGTATATTGCTTTTTGAAAACTACCATTTTCAAAGGACAATTAAACTGCATTATTACTGTATTTCACAGCAAAGAGTAAAGATAATACCACATCTATGTAAAATTGCTTCATAAGATCTCAAAAGACACCTTGAAAGCAGAGATTCAGTGCCTAAACACCTCTTTATAGAAACACTTCTGTCAAAGAAATTTATATATGTAAAAGTAATGAAAGTATTATATCTGCTGTACACCAGGTAGTGGGTAATTTTTTCAGTACTTTCATTTAATTTCATTTGAAATCACAACTTCATGCACAAAACCTGACTTTTTTGGTTACGTCCAAAACTGAAATTGTACTGCAGGTTTTCCAAAAAGGACAGATCTATTTTTTGTTAAAAAAGGACAGAATAGCCTTGGAATTCAAGATTTGTGATAGCTGCTTCTCTCTTTAGATTCCTATTCATAAAATTTAATCGTCATCTACAACTAGAAGGCCTAAAATGTATCTTCCAGATCAATAGCTGTCAAGTAACTTTAATACAGAAGGCGCTTCTTCAGAAGTTAAAAGATCTACACCAGTATTAGGTGCAGTTTTCATTAGGTTAAGCAGTTTTCCCATGCTGATTTATCAGCCAACATCAGACTAAGAATGCAGACACTGACTTTCTATTATGGTTGCCTTTTGCTTCCTACCTCCAGTAACCTATTACAAATTTACAATTAAATGAGCTGGTGATGACGTTCGGCTCACATCGCTCTGTGATGATTCATCAAAACACAATGGAAGTGATTCCCAGGCATGGCTCCTGGAAATGGCTATCACAAATCCTACTGTGGAAGGTAGGGAGTAAATAACACACTTAGGGCTGCACGATCATTAGCTCTGCAATGCATCCTACAGCAAAACACTGACAGGTTTGCCTTGTTTCCAGACTCATTTTTTCTGCCCATGGCTTGGCTTTCCTCTCTGCACTGCTTCCAGTCCTGACCCCAGTCCTGCTCACCCATGCTTTGGTTCTTGCTTCCATCATACACCCGCTGGGACACATGGACAAAAAGCACATTCAAATCAATTTATTACTGATTTTCTCAGTAGCACTTTTAACCCAAAGTTTCAGTTTTGATATTCTGTATCCAAAAATGCCACTCAGCCAAGCTCATAGTATTTGCATTTATTTTTAAGCTGAATCACAGAGGCAATGTGTTGGTATGAAAATTCCCTTTAACACAAAGTGATTTTAACTTGTATTACTTACAAATGCTATCAATTATTTCAGAGGCCAAGA
Organism: Heliangelus exortis; assembly: GCF_036169615.1. Lineage (NCBI taxonomy): Eukaryota > Metazoa > Chordata > Aves > Apodiformes > Trochilidae > Heliangelus > Heliangelus exortis. The sequence continues at coordinate 22,897,373 of NC_092425.1, read as the reverse complement.
ACAAGGAATGGCATTAGCCGAGCTTAAGAACAGAGAAGATGGCAGAAAATTTCTCTCTCTGTGATGTAATTTCACAAAGTGGTTCAATTATTATGATAGTAGACTTTTTTCTTACACTTCTTTTTTTGCTAATACTTTTTGGTTTGGTTTTTTTTCCCCTTTATTTTTATACTCAGCATTGGTGATTAAAAATTTCTGGCACATGTGAAGTGATCACAATCTTAGAAATGTGTATGGGTCTCCGCAGCATGTAACACACTGTGTTGAGTGCTACAGACTCCCAAAAAGGCAGATGTAACTGGTCAGTTTTGGAAGCTTAACTCATAAATACCCTAATATTCTATCAAAACTAATGACCATTTGAGACAGATCACACCATCAGTCTCAAGAAATCACTTTTTCACCAAGGCACAGAGGAGAGAATCAGAGAAATCTTATTCACAAAACCAGTGGGGGGTTAGAATTCAGTATAGTCTTATTCCCTGGCTGTATTATGGTTTAAGCACATCACCTCCATATGACAAATTTTCTGTCCTCTCTTCAGGAAAAAAGCGATGATCTTGGGTGCCTGCACAAGGGTCTCAGATCTGTCATGAGTGACCTAATCAAAGAGAGCTTCTGCATGTTATGAAAGATGAGTGTGCATCATTCACCAATAAAAGTTTCTTTTGGAGAAGTAAAATGGCAAATGACCTTCAGAGTAAATAATGGGCTATTTGTAGAGCACAGAAACTTACAATTATATCCAATTGTTTTCTTTTTCTGAAACATGCTTAAAATAGGTAAATAACCATTTTGAAAAGGCTTGACTTCTATGCAATATTTCATAAACTTTGCTAAATAAATAATTTATTGGAACTTCTTGACATTATCTTCCTTCTTTACAATCATTAATATTACTATATTCCTGGTAGTATTTTATTAACTTGTTATTTTTAAACATTATAGCCTTATCTGTTTCTTACCTTTTCCTATTTTGCATTTGTGATGCAACATCAGCCATTCTCAAAGCTCACAATATTAATATATATAGCAATTGTATTAATTATAATTAAACACACCATTAGACATTATAATATATGTAGTTCTGGGGACCAAGTAAAAAGTGTTGTCCACAGAAGTGTGAAAAACATCTTCACAAGTAGTCCCTGTTCTCAATAGCTTTCATGTTACTGGTAAGATAAATGTGAAAAAAAGGAAGTTTGACATACAAGCAGACCAGCCAACACACTATTCATTTCATCTTGGTTAGTATGTATATACACACAGTTTTGTAAGAACTGAGGTGTCTTTAAGAAAAAATAGCCCAGGTAAAAAGAAATGTGACAGGGAAGGCAAACAGAGAAGTGACAGGTGTAAGGAGTGGGTAGGGTAGGACAAATTACCAGTCACTCTGTGACCAGCCAAAATAACCAAAAGACCAGTTAATATTGATTCTCAGTGATCTGACACGTTTCCACATAGGCATAGTACTATTTGATTTGATGCAGGAAATGCTCCATTCAGTCAAACTAAATCCTTTAGGTACATATGCACTTTCTCTCTGCTTGACAGATTAGACAAAACCCATACAAGTTGGTGACAGAATACTCAAACAGCAGCAGCCTGGGAGAAGGGGTGTTAGAACCCTTTTCTAGTACAAACAACATCTTGCTAAGCTATGCCAAGGGGATGTAGCATAATTTTGGGACCTAGAACAGCCTTTCAAGGGATCTGCATTTTACTCCACCCTTTGGCCCAGACTGCTGTTTCACTCCCCTTTTGTTTTATGGTTGGACTCTTAGCCCCCTGTCCTAATGACTCTAGCTGTTTAGGTAACAAAAAGATGCCGGCATGAGCATGACAGCATGAAAGAATCTGAGAGATTTGTTCCATCTGTCCCATTCCCCATCTGAGCAGAGTAGGTTTATTGGCAGCGAGCCATTACCTGGACTTTGCCAATCTCAGATAAGACTGTGACTTAAAGACAGATGCTTTTCGCTTTCTCAAATCCTGCATCAGCCCATGGCTGGGCCCAAGCAGCTGGCTTCCTGACTTTAATACTACTTAAAAGACATCTGTTTTCTAAAGCTTATCTACTTCAGTAGCAGTTTTGTTGGTTTAGTATTGATAGCAAGTAAAGCTCCTTGGGACACATTGCATGAATGGTGTTGTGAAACAGCAATTTGTATTTGCAGCTGCTGTTTACCTATTTGCAAAGATCAATATCTGTTGTATTTTGCCCTCTTAATTCACAAAATATGAGTTTAGAATGTAATCTTTTTCTATCTACTCCTCATAACAAATCAATGTTCCTATGTAATATCTGTCTCCTTAATTCAGACTTAAAACCTTTGGCTTTGTAGGCTTTTTTTTCCTTCCAGTCAAATAGATAAAAAGCTGAAGCTGTTATATTAGGAGGATGTAACATGGATTGGAATAGCAATCCAGGCTTTTCTTTAGATGGTTTAACTGTCTTTTTCTGTAATAAGCAAATCAAATCCCATATATTCAATGTTAAGCTGGATTTAAATTCTAAAGCAGTGACCCTAACTGATCCAGTAGAAAATTTACAACAATTTCCAACTTTCAGGGGAAAACTAAACGTCACCAAAGCACTAGAAAACTATTGAGGCCTTCTTTAAAACCTACTGATATCCTAATAATTAATTTAAGCTTCAGATCAGAACACTCTGACACTGTGAAGATATATCAAGTCAACTATGAATTATGTAATTTTTATTTTTAAGACTACTATAACTTAAATTCTTGGCTACAATATTTATTCATGTTATTTCCTGGTTAGATGTATACTGCAAATGAGTGTGGAAAAATAAATCTTTTAGAAAGGATAAGATAGTAAAGAGAGAGTACCAAAGTTCATTTGAGGATAGTTTTGGAAAATGTGTGATAATATACTGAAATCCCTGTTCCTGTGCCTCTCTAGGACCCAGACCCACATAGCAGGCCAGTGCATGCCACTCTTTGACCAAAATGGTATCTCACTTATGAAAATATGATAAGAAAGCAAATTTATTAGCTAGTCATCTGTAGAGAGGTTTGATAGCACAAATCAGAGTAAGTGCTCCTACTGCTCAGTGGGCAGCTCCCAAGGCCACCTTTACCAGGCTATGGTAGACTCCAGAGATGAACATCAGGTAAACATTTTCCCTCACAACTGGAGTGACTCACACCTGTTATTTAATAAAAGACATCAGAGAGTTTATTACTAACTTTCTGTCTGTTTCTCCTCATCTACCTTATTTTCATGCATCTGGGATAGCATTTGGATTATACTGCATCTTTCACAGAACATCTGTAACTCCTAAAACACAGAGGCCACAAAAGCAAAGGTGAGTCTGCTGTCCTGAAATTAAACCACCAAGAGTCTGTGTTAATAAAAAATACCACTGAAAACAGTCGATATCCAAGTTATTCTGCTTAGCCTTTCTGGGGCACTTTGGGTGATATTCCTCTCACCTCACCTCAGGCATTTAAAAATTAGCTGTCTAGATTCCTTCCTCATGGAACTGAGCACATTTGAGGCACCAGACTCTCTCCAATTATTAAAAAAAAACCACTGAGTTTTACTACATGTTTATTCAACCAAATACAACTGTTTGAGATGGATCCCATTAACAGTATCTACTGCTAGATCCTACTCTAACTGCTAGATCACAAATATAGAACATATATAAAAATCTTCCCCACTTGACGGATAGATTCCCCAAAGCTGATTTGCAAAAAAATTGGCTCTGCTATAAGCTAGCAAGACTACTTCCTTGAATAAATCAGCTTTCTTCAGGGAATTTTCTTGTTACAAAATTTATTTGAGCAGCACATTGTGATGGCTTTCCCAGAATTGCTGCTTCCTCTAGTTGACACGGGGAAATGTATAATAGAGAAGAAAATATTTCAAGACAGGTCAAGAAAACTGCAAAAATATATTCCCTCTGTGCATGTGTACCTTGTTTGTTTGGTATGTTTCTTGGTTTCTTCGTTTGTTTGGTTTGGTTGGTTTTTTTTTCAAACATGCACGGCTTGTTGAAAACGGTGATCAGTAAAATAACTGTATATAATTACATTGCAGAAGCAAAGTAAGGGTTTGGTTGATTTAATTTATCTATGTCTCTCTTAATCCTATTTCATCCATTCAGTTTTATCACTTTGCAGGCTCTGCTGCTCTCTGTTATCACTTCAGCCCTGAACCTCCCACTGTCTGGCTATAACCACCATAACCTTTCATTTCTGGCACTTACTTGAGCCAATCCTAAAAGCCTTTTATCCCCCACTGAATGTAATCTAACCACTTAACTTTTATATATCTATTCCTTTACTCCTTTCTCTCTTTTTACAAGGATATTGAACTTTGTGTGTTTTCTCTCCACTTTTACCATGTGATTCTTCATTTCTGTGAACTGGAAGAGGTCTCAAGGCAGAAAATAATTAGTAATCACATGTAACTTCCAGGTTTTGCTTTAGATGTGATATTTACTTTACACCAAATATACTGACACATTTTTTTTTAATTTTTATTTACAGGTTCTCCTATCATCTCATGGAGATAGCTGGCTTAATGACAGAACAGTAACTTGTCTTGTCTCTGTACTGTCACAGATGATCCAATATTAGGACTTTCTGCAAAGGAGCTTTCAGAGCAGGCTGAATCTGATGTCATGTACACTTTGATAGGTCATAGATGACTTCATTTAACCAGATAGAATTATGCTGCTAGATAGCAAGTTCACAATAAAACTGTGCTACAGCCTCCTGAATTGTCATGATACGTGCACACTATCACAAAACCTTTCTCCTCCAGGATGCCATGGAAAAAAAAAGTAGGCATATGCTGAATTATATATCATTAGAATGGCCAGGAAAGACTAGTGAAATAGAGACCTGGCCATTTGTCCCATACTAAAAATCCAGTGAGTATAAAGGAACAAAAAACAATTACTATTTCTTGGTTTGTTATCATTTGGGGAAAAAGTAATTTTGTTTTCATATTTCCAAGATTAGAAATTAGGGTAATTAAAAAAAAAAAAAAAAAGACTCATGATTCCACATAAAAATGCAGCACAACTTCAGAAAACACAAGGCATTTTCTCTTCATTTATCAGTGTTCCTCAGTGAAATTCTCCCTCAGGAGTCTTCATTTTTGGAGGGAATACAGTTAAAATTATATTTGCATAAAGCAAACAGAACTTTTCAGAGTTACTTGGCAGAAATCATCCAACCATCCTGATGTAACTTAAAAGGCTTGGAAAGTACTGAAATATGTAATTCTAGAGATGCCTCCTTGGAAAGATTCATAATCAGAAAATTATACACCTGAAGTTTTTAACCAGTGAAATACCCTTCTCTCTAATTTTAGGGGTTTATTTTAATCTGTCTTCTCTTTCTCAATCTCATTCATCTGGTTCTCTGAGTCTTCCAGGTGTATTAGTTACAACTTATTTTTCCTCTTCAAAGCACTATACATTTTTTTGCCTTTCCCTGTGTTCATGCTGATACAGCAGTCTGTAAACTGAAAGGAAAAAAAAAATCTAAGGTAAGGCAGTATATGGAAAAGGGCAGCCTGGTAGGACCAAGACAACCACACTATGCAGGATGTTCTCTTAACTCTCAAACAGGATGATGTTTAGATGAGACAAAGTGAATAATCTCAAAAGATGGGTATTGCAGATGGGTAAGTAGTTAAAAATCAAGCTAAAAGAATATGGTGACTAGTGCAGAAAATAATGGTCAACTAGGTCCAGATGGTTCACCTGATAAGCACCTCACAAACATGGATGCATTGCTTCCAGCTCCAAGGGCATAATACAGATAATTTGCATAACTAAATTGAGCAATATGTTGCTATGTGCGGTACAAATCCAGGTTTTTATGTTAGTTTATCTTCCTGAAGCATGAAAAGCAGTTAGTTTGAGGAAAATCAGTCAGTAAATTATGTTAATGTAACTCTATGTATTAGGTATGAACAAAGCATATTGCACAAGGTGTTCTTTGCACGGTCTCCATACCATAATTTGATCTTTAAGACGCGAAGAAGAGTATCTCAGGGCATTTACTCAGATATTTGCACATTTTATACCAATTACCCATACATTTTAGGCACACATTCAAAACACTGAACTACTTGATCATTGTAATTATTGTACATTCCATATCTCTGAAACATGCCAGATTCCTAATTGAAAGGAAGAAAATTATCTGGAGGCATGCTCTAACAAAACAATGAAAAATAGCCTAAGAACAATGCCCTTTTTGTGCTGCCTACAATATCTTCCTGCTGAGTACACAAAAGCTCAATAAACTTTTAATCTGAACTAGGAGAAAAAACTTCCTGGTACCTAGATACCTTAAAAGCCAAAGAGAAAACCTGACATGTAAAATGGATCTATACACAACCAAATTCACTTCTATTACTCTTACTCTACAACAACTGCAGTACTCTCCCTGAAAACAAACTGGCATGGGGTCTAAAGCAGCAAAGAGATGAGGCACCTCGACTGCAACGTAGTTTGGAATTCAAGTTCAAACAGTCCAGAAAACCTTACTGTGCTGCCATCCAAACTACCATGCTGACTCATGCTCTAAAACTAAATTTTATAAATGTCTACCATTGACATAGCTGAATATATAACAATGCTTGGCTCACATCTTGCTTATATGTTTAGAATAGGATTCAAAATTATGTCATTTCCTATACATGTTCTCCAAGGAACTCAACTTGAAAGACATGGTCAGAGCATATCTAACTTACTTAGAGCTTCCAAGTTCATCACAAATGCAGATGCAAGTAACTACAGTCTTTTAAAATGGGACCTGTCTTCATCAGGAAAAGCTGTAAAGTTCTAATACAGTCCCTTCCTTGGGCAGTTTCAGAAGCAAGTTTTTTTCCATTTTATTTTTATTTTTATTTTCTTTTTATTTGTATGAATATGAGTAGAAAAGGAGTAGTAAATTATGAAAAAAACCCTAAACCGGAGTAATTCAGTGCCTATGATAGTTTCTGAAGAGGTCTCCCTCACTGAGCAGGCTTTAGACTTTCCCAGTACTTTAAACAGCTGGTCTTTGCTTCCTCCAGGTCATTCACTTTCTTAGTTTACTGTCCAGACTACTAAGCTGCAGTATCATGTTCCATCTCAGATCCATTATACCTGGAATTTTTTTGAGTAAGTGGTGTGGGTTTGAATTCTTTGAGGCAATGAGGAAATTTTAAACTAGGATTTCTGTATTTCTAGACCAAATGCTTTGACCATAACATGAAAGTTCTTCATACAGCTGTATTTCTTTAAGACTCGGGCACTTTTCAGAAGAGGCATCAGGTAGCTTGACTTGGGGACAGGATTAATAACTCAGTCACCCACCCAGTTGTTTAACACTCAGCAGCTACACACACAGCATGTTATTCTAAATGTCAATCTTACTTTATCTATGAATTGCCTGGGAACCTGGGTTCCTAATACAAACTTCTTGCCTGGGAAGAAGACCACAAAAGTAATAGCACTGAGAAGTTAATTTTTTTAATTGGTCTTTTAATATTCATTACTTTGATCTTCCATTGTTTGCAAAATAATTTGCAATTCACTTTCTTTGTTAGTATTGATTTAGTATTATTTTCCTATTAACAATTAGTTTTCTCAACACTGTCCTGAGAAAGCTACATGCCTGATTTCCTGCAGCAGTAGAAGATTGTATAGGTCATCCACAATTTACACAACAATTTTTAGGGCTATTATAGTCTTACTAAAGAAATTCTTTTTCAAAATAGGTTGTATATTGTCCTAGTGGTTGATAGTTCTGGAAATACAATTCTTCAATGCAAAACTGGAAAAAAAATATCCTCTTGTATAAACTACATGCACAAGTAGTTTATAAACTACCTGCTACATCTGGCAACTGAAATGTATGCAGTGGTATCATATTCAGCTGCTCTAAATCCTTCAAGCCTCTTTGGTGTTATCACTGCAAAGAGAATACCACAACCAAGAGCATGCAAAACCTATTCCCTCAGGACAGAAGAATGAGTCTTGCTATGAATTGCCTTTTCTTCTCTGTTCTGGAGTTTTTTAACTCCACATACTTCCATGAGCAACTCGATATAGTTCTGGACAGGTTGAGTCAATGGGCTAAGGCCAATTGCACAAGGTTTAACAAGGCCAAGTGCTGGGTCCTGCATTTCGGCCACAACAGCCCCAGGCAACACTACAAGCTTGGGAAGGAGTGGCTGGAAAGCTGCCTGGCAGAAAAGCAGCTGGGGGTGTTAGTCAACACAAGTCTGAATACAAGCCAGCAGTGTGCCCAGGAGGCAAAGAAAGCCAGCAGCATCTTGGCTTGGATCAGAAACACTGTGGCCAGCAAGAGTAGAAAAGTGATGATGCCCCTGTAGTCGGCACTGGTGAGGCACAGCCTCAGTACTGTGTTCAGTTTTGGGCTCCTCACTACAAGAAGGACATTGAGTTGCTGGAGCAGGTCCAAAGAAGAGCAAAGAAGAGCAACAAAACAGGTGCAGGGTCTGGAGAACAAGTCTTCCGAGGAGCAGATGAGGGAACTGGGACTGCTCAGTCTGGAGAAAAGGAGGCTGAGATGAGACTTTATCCCTTTCTACAACTACCCTAAGGGATACTGTGAGTGAGGTGGGAGCTGGCCTCTTCTCTCAAGCAAATGACAGGACTAGATGAAATGGTTTCGGGTTGCACTAGGGGAGATTTAGGCTGATTATTAGGAGGAATTTCTTTACTGAGAGAGGAGTCAGGTACTGGCACGGTGGTCAGGCTGCCCAGGCAGGTGGTGGAGTCACCACCCCTGCAGGTATTGAAAAAACGTGTAGATGAGGCACTTCAGGACGTACTCTTGTGGGCACAGTGAACATGGTGGTCTTAGAGGTCTTTTCCAACCATGACAGTTCTGTGATAATAATATTTTTTATCATTGTTATTGTTTCTAGTAATATTTTTAATAACTTCTGAAGCAGTCTTATTAGACTTGTCATAGTAATTCAAACACCACCAAATTATGTATTTTTAATTTCTTGTTTCCTATTATTCATGTTACTGAGATAGTCTTCCCCATGACTTTGAAATCTTATTGACTTAATGACACAACAACCATAGCAGTAGGAGAATTCTGCCTCTATAGTTACCACGCAGTGTTTGTTTACATTATGGCTGAAGGGAATTTTGTTACTTTAGTCAGCCTTTCCTGCAGGTGAGTACTATTTCATATGCCATATCATGCTGTATAGACAACTGTCAGAAGTTTCCCAATATTTTTCATTGCAGTGTTTCTGCAACCTTCAGTTTCCCATTTCTGAATGAAAAGGCAACAAATCAGAAGAGGTCCTTGGAAAAAAAAAGAAGTGCCTCAAACAGCCTAGGGAAGGTGGAAGGAGAGTTGAATTTCTGAAAGAAAGGGGCTGGAGTAACTAGATCTGCTTTTGCATAGGAGATTTGAGTATCAATTGTTAAAAAGAACTGCAGCCGAAATGGGGTTCATCAAAGTGTACATCAAAGCCAAGCTGTAAGTCAATACAATAAAAACTTCTGATAGCTGTGATTATACCTCTGTACCTGACACATATCTCTTCCACTCTCAATTCTGCTAAAAATTTGTATCCCAGAAACTTTTCTGTGAGCTTTATATAAACATTTTGTAGGAATTACAGGCCTTTGTGTTTCACAGTTTTGAAAAGCTCCACTCAGATCTATTTGAAATTCTTCAGGGCATGGGAAGATCCCCACCACAGCCTTGATCACTCTCAGTGATTCCTATGGTCCCTCTACTCAGACCTTGCATCTCCAGCTCAGCAAAGGAAATTTTTTCAAACTACATGGTGTGGGGTTTTTCTGCTAAGAATATATATGGCTCCAATCCTTTTCTCTTAAACTGAAGCAAATACATTTTTCAATGCATTCCCATGTAAACAAGTTACATTAAGGATTCCCATCCCTTTGGCCCTGGTCTGGGAGGTAACATGAAAAATGTAGCAAAATAAAAAAAAAAAAAAAGCACCACTAGCAAAACTTGGCTCAGTTTATGTCCTAACATGCAAAGAAGGAGCAAGGTAATTGAACCAATCACAACATTAAAATTTCAGACAGAATCAAGAAATTATTGTACATTGCAACTGTAACATTATTTTTGCTTTTATTATTACCTGAGTTGCTAACTAAAATATTTTGAATGCGTCAGATGATGTTCCTGAGGTAATTACACGTAAAAATCTCTCCTGTCAGATAGAGTGTAGCTCTCTATTGATCAGTTCACATCTCTTATGTGAAATAAGCACAGATCATACAATAGAATCAAAATGTAAACTGAAAGTAAACAATTTTGGCTTAGTTTTTCTTTATAGTGTTTCACTTACTAGTTAAGAAGTTATTTCTCTCTTCTCTGACTATAATTCCATTTGTTTCTTTTCACAGTTTCTTTCTAAATTTTGAAAGAACCAATGAGTATTCTCAATACATATTGAGAATAAGTAATTTTCTTATAAGAGAATAAGTAATATTTCTGGATTTGTTTCTGACTACATTGTATGCTGCAGATACGGAACACATATGGGAAGCCGAGTTCCTCTGTGTTTGCTATGTGCTATTTCTCAAGGCATATTGCTTCTATCAAGAGGTGCATTGTCAAAACATGTTTTATAGGACTAAATTATCTTCCCATTGCTCAACAGGTATAACAGGATTCAAATTTCTTTCCAGAAGTAAAAGATGCTCCCATCTTGTCAGGAAAGATTGCTGCTTAGTAGAATAAAAGCTTTGGAGAAAAAGCTTCACAATTAACATTACCATTTCAGGAACATAGTACTATCACACCATCTCCAACTAGATTTTTGAAACCAATAAACCAATAAAGTAAGCAGACTGTATGACAGTGATTAGGAAAGCATCGAGCAGAATTTAGTCACGGAGTATGATATACGTGAATCATTGAAGGTAAAACCTCAAAGATATTTAACCAGAAAAAGATTATGTCAAAGGTAAGTATGAATACCATCTCTTCAGCCTATTTTGAACAAGTGCAGAAACAAACAATAACATTCACATATGGAAATTGTTACTAATAGCAGATTAATAGAATGTTGTCACTGATTTTTTTGTATTGAGATAAATTAAATGTAATGTAAAAATAAATATTGTCCTTTTATTAAAAAAGCCTTTTTCTTTGGAAAGTACATCTAAGTTCTGCTAGTAATGAAACAGAATATTGCAAACCACTGCTTCGTTAATCTCTGTATAGCTATTTAAAGATTGTAGTCATAACTGCTCTTAATAATATTTTTCCATATTGTTTTGATGATTTACAATTGTTCGATTTTCTTGAATGCTGCAATGTACCACTCAGGTTAAGAGTACTGCATTTTATACAAAGAATATAAGACAGAACCTTGGCAAAAAAAATCCACATGCACTATATAGGGCATAAGATACTAATTTTACTTTATACCAGCATATTCATTTCTAAGCTGTGTTTAGCAGCAGGACCCCTGAGCAAACCTCAAATGTGCCATCCCCAGTGCTCTCCTGCAGACATGTACATGCATTCTTTTCAGAGATGAGGACAGACTCGGCCCCCATTTTGCACAGCCTGGGAGCTTCTATGCTCAAGGAAACACTAGGGCTTCTAACCAGATGTTTCTGACATAAAATAATCAGAAAGGGGAAGAAAATCCATTCTGCAATGATTCTGCTAATTCAAGAAGTGTAAAGGAAAACATTTCTAAAAGGACTTTTTCTTTTCTTCTAGATACCACCAAACAAGATGCTGGCACTGAGCAATCTAGCAGAGTTGAAGTAACAAAAAAACCAAAAAACAAACAAACAAACAAACAACTAACAAACAAACAAAAATTAAAACCTCCTTTAAAGTCTGGGTCTCCTGCAATTTAGGCCCAGCCAGCACCAACCAGGTCTCCACCCACTCACCCTCACTGTGGGGCACCCTCCACCCAAAAACTTGAGACAAGGACAGGGAGGTTTTCATTCCCCAGTTACAGTCACAGACAAACCTAGACTCAACTAGGGAAGGAAAAAAACTAATCTAATCTACTACAAGAAAGAGAACACATGACCACATCTTCATACCTTCCGCCACCTCACCCCTCCCTTCTTCCCGGGCCCGGATCCCTTCACTGCTGCCTCCCCCTCAGGGCACAGGGGACGGGCAGGGGGGGTTCAGGGTCAGTTCCCCACACGGTGTTTCTGCCGCTCCTTCCTCCTCAGAGGGAGGACTCCTCACAGCCCCTACGAGAGTCCTTCACGAAACCCTCCAACATGAGGGCTGGAGTCCCTCCCATGAGGTGCAGTCCCTCAGGCACAGACTGCTCCAGCCTGGGCTGCACACAGAGTCACGGCTGCTTCAGGAGCAGTCACCTCCTCTGGGATGGGGTCCTCCCTGGCTGCAGATCCACATCTGCCCCTGTTCACGATCGTGCACAGAATGAATCTCCACGTCTGCCCACCGGGGTCCTTCAGGGGCCATAAATCCACCGTGGTCCTTCAGGGACTGCTCCACTTCTCGATTGGCTCCAGAGGGACAGCTGCCATCCCACCACGGGCTGCGGGGAAAAAACTGCTCGGCACCTCCTCCCCTTCCTTCCTCACTGACCTCAGTGTTTCTGCTCTGGCATTGCTCTCACCTCCTCTGCCCTGCAGGTGTTTTTGCAGCTTTGTTTTCCCTTTCTTGAATATGTTACTTGCAGAGACGCATCCAGCTTCCAGTATCTGCTCAGCCTTGGCCAGAGGCAGGGCTGAAGTGGAGCTCCGGGAGCTCTCAGCAGCATCTCACAGGAGCCACCCCAGTGGCAGCCATCTCCCAAACACCACTGCACTAACCCTAGATAGTCTCTGCATTTAAACTCATTTACTTCTCGTTTGTTCTCATACGATGTGCCATCTGCAGAAAAGTTTGTCACCATTTATTTCCCAGTTTCGTTATTTAGAACTCCCCCTGAACTTTAAGAACATGATTTATGAAATGGGGGCTGGGGGAGGATTCCTTTCCTACTTCATGCTCCTCTCATAGCTCATGCACCTCTGTCTTGAAAATAGATATGGTGCAAGCAGCTGAGTATTATACCAGAAGGTTTTCAGTTCCTGTGAAACTGAACATTTGACCTCAGAGCTAATTTTTCCATATTTCTGCTAATCTTACAGGTAGAAGATAATGATGCAATTAAACTGAGTCTTGTGATCTACATCATCAGTCATTTCAAGTTTTGTAAATGGTTTTTAGTTTGCCAGTTTGTATTTTAGTTTGTATTTCTCAAAGTCTGTTTTAAGTAAGCTCATTTTTTTTCTGGGAGAAAAGAGACAACATGAAAGCATTATTATTGTTCTGGAAACATTCCTATTTTTAAATTCAGTGTAAAATTATCAGGATATATCATACATGGAAATACATATATTCCTTGATAATTTCTTACAAATATATTAGGGTTAAGAAATGAATGAATGTGTGGCTAAGATTAATGGTTGTACCGTAAAAAATACTGAGCAAACCATAAACTGAATTAAAGTGCTAGTAAACCAAATGTAGCCTGCATTTTTACCTCTACAAACAGGACTTTTAATGTTCAAAGTGTTTAGACCACAAACACCACAGGCAGTAATACCTAGCTTAAATGTTTTTATGGCACATATTGGTTTCAGTGATACTTTCATTCATAAGTCCTAAGAAAGAAAACTACAGCTGTTAAGTGCTTGAAGGAATGCATGCCCTTCTTTGCATTGCCCTTCAGGTTGCCTGAGAAATCACAAAGCTCTGGAACAGCAAAACCAATTTAATGGGACAGTTGTGGCAAACATTATGGCATGACTTTGAGGAACAAGAGCTGTTTACAACCCAACACTCTTGATGAGTTTCACACTGGAAGCTAAGGTAGGACTGCTGTTGACTTCAGTGAAAGCCCAAAATGCTTGTCTGCTAAGGACTGAGGTAAAGTGTATTTGTTTAACCAGTTCAAAGAACTCTCCCAAATTCCTGGGAGCACCGGATGAGACAATATTTATACATGGTAAGCTGGAAGTCCTGATTCTCCACTCCCATCCACTTTATATTTGTAAAAACTTGAGTGCAGCTTCTGTTTTGTCACGTCCTTTACTTCAGCCAAGCTTTTGTCCTCTCAAGGTTTCCACACTTGTGGGGCAACTGGATACCTTCTGAGGTTGCTTGGATCACCTTCCCTCTGAAATTCAGAGATCAACAGATTCGGTGGGAATATAAGTGAACCTATTAGGCTGACTTGTTAAACTTCTTTTAAATAGATGTCTGTCAGTTAGTAGATTACAATATTAAATTAGGACTGTTTATGCTAATATGGTTTTTAAGTCATGGATCCATAGTGCCTTCAGGAGTACTGCAGTGAGAGTGATGAAAAGAAAATTGTCCAATTATAGCTTAATTTATTACCTCCCTTCAAGGAGTCACATCTTTAGTGGAAACTTAGAACAAGAAGCTGAGATCCAGATTTGTCTCTATCAAAAAAGTTTATTTTTATTTCTAAAACAAATCAAAATTAAATTAGATGTTTACAGATCTATTCAATGATGCTCCTCCTGTCTCTTGATTATTTGGCATACCAACATAAGAAATAAATTTTAGAACGTGAGTGAATATACTGATATCAGACATTATGGTCTAACTTATATCTGCTGGCCATATTCTGATTTACAGTTCAAAGTTCAACTAGTTTAACTGAAGAGGACCAAGTTAAAACATCATTACATTCTCTCTTTTATGAACTATTCTATATAGAGTTGATTCTTGACTGTTTTTTGGAACAGCTACTCATTATATAGCCTGCAAAAATACCAACAGGCCACTGGAGTTTGGTGAGGTGGTGTTACCTCCCCTGGCAAATTCTGTAATCTCATCGCTGTTTTCCAGCCCAGTCACAGTAGTCATAATTTTCCAATGGAAAAGGTTTTTCAGGCTTTAAGAAAATAGTATACTATTCTTGGGAATGCATAAATAATATTTTGCAAGTAAGTCAGAGCCTGTGATTGCGATACTTCCCTTATGTTAATTGGAATACTTTTCCTGTTTGTAGGAGTTAACATTGTTAGTATATGACATTCATATGAAAGTGACAAAATTACTTTAAAAACATTCCTATAAACATGAACAAGAAAAGGTGTCTCTCAGAAAGTAATTCTGGTTCTTCTTTTTTCTGGTTGGCACACAGTTTCTCAGGAAAGCTGTTTGACTCAGCAAAAATCTATTAATGTAAGAGCACTGTGGAGAAAGATGCACAGTTTCTTTCAACATGCATTTCAATTCCTCGCTTTCATTCTTCCAAATTCCACTACTGAAATACATAAACAGCAACTCTGTTTTGACTTAATTATCATGTCAAGTAAAGATGAGTGGTAATATACAGTTTATATTCACCTATTCATTTACCTTTTCATATAAATATGTAAAAAAGTTTTGCTTATCTCACATCTAAACACTTTCCTCTCCATTATCCAAGAGTAAAATTGCTTGTATTAGCATATTTCCCACAACTTCTCTTCAGTCAAGATTCACAGTTTTTGTCTTAGTTTTACCAGTTCAAGAATTTTTCATCATCAAGGTACATTCCTAGCTACTATATGGATAAACAGACAAAAAAAAATTGCAAAAGGTCCTGTGAAAAAGTAAGAGGCAGGGAAAATGCTCTTATTAATAAATGCTTACCATAAGCCTGGAAGACTATATGGTTATGGAAAACAGATTATAAGGGAGCAGAAATGAGGAAAAAAAAAAGCTACCAGGGCTTCTGCTGGGTTTTGTTCCAACACTGCCTTGATTTGAATCATGATATTAAGTCCTTCCTAGCTAAATTCTAGGCTACCAAGCATGGCAATACTTGGCTTTTAGACATAGACTGCTTAATGGAGAATTATGTGGGTTCCATGAGCTGAGTTTCATTATTTCTGCATGATCCACCAAAAAATGAGATCAACAGATACAAGTACATTGATGTGGGGAGTCACATGTAACTGCTTGCTATTGACACAGCTGGATCATCTGGGTGGTAATAATTCTGAATCAATTCTGGATCTTAATAAAACAGAGGAGGGGGAGTTAGAAGAGAAAGGGAGAAAGAGACATAAAGGAGTTTGGGGTTTTTTGGTTCTTTGTTTTTTTGTTTGTTTCTGTTGTTTTTTAATGCATATGTTCTTTTGGTATAAAAGAGAAACAGAAAGAGAAGAATGTGTAAAAACAGATGTGGAACTACAAAGCCTCACCACAGACGCCTCAAGAAGAAAGATGTACATGAAGAGCAGTCTGTGTGGCCATTAAAGTACAAACTGGTTCAGAAAAGGGATCTGAAAAAATGTTACAGTCAGCACATAATTCATTGCAAAAGTTGAGTTGTATATAACTATCCCAGAGTCACAGGGAATTAGTCTTTCTAGCATGATTAAATACAGCTAGTGTTTACAAATATGAGGAAGTGACAGCACGGCTGATCAAGAGCTTGCAAAATTTGTCAGGAAAAGTAGCACATTTCTTAGGCAAATCTGATATAGCTGTAGCAGGGGCAGACAAGCTCATGGGCTTACTTATAGCCTCAGTCCATAGCAGCTGCATCTACACTATTATGACATTGCTGATATAAATAAGATTCCCCTTTCATCTGCGAATCTCATTCAGTCCTTTAGCCCAGAATGATGTCTTATTCTTAATATTGTCCAAGGCAAATTCCAGTGACAGCTCATCCTCATCTCTGCAACAGCCGTAGCCTCTCTAAATGACAAGGGCAACTCCCTACCACAGTTCTGAGTAACCTTAAGGAAAGTGTCTCCCTATTTCTTCTATAAAGTTTTCAAGGGTCATAAATTTTTTTCTGTTGAATTCACAGTCTGAACTGTTTGGGGTTTTTCTGTAGTCCTATTTGCATTTTCACATTTGCAACCTAAAAAAAAAAAAAAAGAGCCCGAGCCTTACATGTCCAATGCTTTTACCATTGTTTAATTGTCTAGTGGAGCTTTGATTAGTCACTGTTTCTCTTGCAGTGCTCCTGCTGCAATTTCGTGTTCCTTTTTTTTTTTTTCCCCCATTTTCTCATGTTTACCAACACTGAAGGATATAGGCTTTTATGGCCTTTATTAGTGAGAGACACTTAAAAGGTACATATGAATTGTACAGTAAGTGGAAAGTGTGATTTATGCTTTTGTTTTGTATTTTTCCTTTATTAACCATGTGCTCTCTATCATTGGTTTTAATAAAGTGAAGTTTTTTGTAAAGAAGTTCTATTCTTTACCTTGTGTTGCTGTGATCTCCTCAGTCCCTATTATCTTTATCAGTTTCTGTTCATCCCAGCCTGTTTCAGTGTATGGTCCCAAAAGTTTTGAGTATTTTCTGGATTTCAGAGGCTGACATTTCAGACTTACCTCTTCTTAACAGTGTTAATTGTTGAAAGTGGCTTCCCAATCACCCGTACCATCTACTGCTCACACATTTCATGTTAAACTGTTTCACCAGTTTTTTTTTAAATCTGCCTATATTATGAAATACTGACTTGGGTGGTTGCTGCTGCTTTGTGGTAGAGGCAAAAGCAAAACATCATGTGTGATTTCAACACTACTAAATTCACTATTGATAATCCTGAAGTCATGTGGCATAATCAGCATTATCTCCACTGTAAGAGGTTTCTGGTGTTAACTCTTCTGCTGCCTATCACCATGCACATATCACAGAGCAATTCCCTGTCCTGTCATCTCTTCTAATTTGAAATGCCCACAAGTCTATAGCAGCTTTGTATCAAGAATTGCAGCAGTATTTGTCTCTCACAGAACACTTATTTTTGCTTTTCCTCTGAGACTTCAATCATACATGATAAAAATGCAATAGAAGCTATTAAATATGATAGTATCTTTGACTCAGACTGTCTTTATTTTTCAGACTTATTATACTACAGAGCTTCAATCTCCTACTCAAACTGCTTCAGAGCTTCTCCAGCTGGGTATGTTCCTCATGCACAGCATCAGATGATGTTACTGTCTCCAAATCCGTTTGTACTATCATTCAAATAGCAGCATCCTAATTCAAACATAAACCAGAGCACTTTCATTTTTATAGTAACAATTTGGAGGAGATTGCTGTTGCACAGTAAGCATTACACATGAACTAAAAATCAACAAAACACAGTTGTGTTTGGAGTTAGGTATTAACAGAAGGCTGTTCATGTGCAGCTATTTCCTAAACAAATGGCTAAACTCTTTTCTGCTTTACATAACAGAATTGTATATTATTTAAGCCGGAGCTAAACTTACCCAGAATTCCACCCAAGTATGTGAACTGTTTGCAGCAAAAACTCAAAGCTAATTTTTATATACTTATTCCCATATAGCTCTGCTGAAGTTAATAGAGCTGCATGGGTGTCATCATTGTCTGATGACAATTTGGCTCCAGTTTTCTAAGCACATTCGTCCATTTCATGACAGACATTTCCTTTTGGGTTATGTTAGAACAGAGCCAGATGCTGGTCCCATTCTCAAAGCAACTTTGAGTGATCCCACTGATCCAATCACCTTGTTTTCACTAAAGAACTCCCAGCCTATGAGTGACAGTGATATACCATAGGAAAATGACCTGTTACCTTCTCTTTACCTCTTCTTTTCTCCTTAGTCATCAAAACCCCTGTTGGGTACAAACATTGTCACTTGGTACCAGTCCAGTGTTATTAAATTCTGAGGGAAGGTAGGACATAGTTTACCTCTATGTAGACTAAAACCTGTTTAAATTGCTAGATGCTCTTCAGTTAAATATTGGCAAGGCAAGCTTCACCACCTGCCAGGGTTTTATAGGAGACCTGGCAGAAATGGATGAAGGTATTCCTCATCAATATACCCTTTTATTTCTTCTTGTCTGTCTGTCCATCCTGTCCTCCCTCCCTAGACTGGCCTCCTGGCCACTAAGCCAGCACCATCCACCTGGACCAGTGACTGCAGGCCTGGCTCATAAGGAGACCCAGATGCCTCAAATCACTAAGCAACTACCCCTGGTATATTTTTTATATGTTGAGGGCTCCATGCCTATGCACCTGGTTTGGGATAATGCATTTTCATTCAGCTGTTGATGACTTTGAATCCAGTTGAGAAAACAGCTCATTTGAATTCTCTACAGCTTGTTTATTTCTGCATCTAATTCATTACCTTATCACTTCTAATTAGAACAATTGCAATGGAAAAGTTGTTTTTTTATGTGCAGTTAACAATTATTTCCTTCCAGTCAGGACACGGGACCTTTCTTAGTGGGGTGATCTGCAAGAGAATATTGAAAAATTTAGGTTTGTTTGCAGATCAGAAGTAAAAGGCTAATGTTAAAAAACAACATTCAGGCTTTCTTCCACATAAGTTATCATGGCAGTAAAAATATTTTAGTTTTAGATGTTTTTTCTGTTGTTTTCAACAGTTTCCATTCCCAGTATTTGTTTTTCAAAATAACAGTTTTGCTGTAATGACAATATAATGATAATATTTTTTTCTGATCTTCTTCTATAACCATAGCCAAATTCCAGATTCATGGATCTAGAGATTCATGGGCTTTGGACTGCCAAAATTTGTCAGTGAGAAACTATTACTTTTTGCCTTACAACAAGATTATAGGGAAAAATGTGCTATTATTTTGTTTGAGAAAAAAAATTATGTGACAAACAAATGCAGCATTTGGGGCATTTTCACATCTCATAAAGCTGTCTGTTTTTCTATGATATGGACCATTGCTGTTGTCATGGGCAGCATAAAGAATAGTATAAAGGAAAGTGCTGCTGCTTGAGAAATGATTTTTTGATTGTGGACACAAGCAGATGAAGTACTATTTTTGGTTAAAATATAAAAAATATTAGAGTAGCAGGTGTTTGAGTTCCGCTAAGTAATATTAATTCCATTCAAAGCTCCTCTGTAGACCACCAGCTTTGAATTGCACAAAAAGAAAAGTAATGACTGACAAGTGTTTGTGAGTGTTCTCTTTATAATGGCCATAACAGATAGCTCAGTTTGATACTAATTAAGGACTTATTATCTCTCTTTTATCTGTGTCCAGTTGTACACTAAAATTATACATTTTTACATACTTTTTCTGCTACTTGTATTCTTGAGCGTAATAAGTGAATGTCACAGTACGTCAGCAATTTGGGTATGATTACACAATTAGCTGAAGTGCTTGCTTGAATAATTGTAAATTAACTGTATGGTTTTAAGTTGCACGTTGCACTTGTAACTGATTTGTAATGTAGGCAAGATGAGAGATGGTGTCAGTTCTCTGCTCTTCTATTAGCTCTGAAACAAAATTAGACTTATAAGAAACAGTAGAATGTCATTAGCAGCTTAATTAATCAAATTTACTTATAATATCTGAGCCATTATTCATCTAGCAGATGTACTGTGTGGATTAAAATGAATCTAACATTATAACTTTTAGCTTGTAACTCATACCTTTCTATTAGCCTGTCTCAGCTTTGAACGGGAAGATTTTAATTTAATGCAAAGATTTAACTCAGCATTTTCTCTAGATCTGCTGTCTTCTGGCTGTCTCTAAGCAAGAAGATTCTCTTTTTATGATCACGCTACCAAAAGACTCCTTCAACTATGTTTCATCTACCCTTGGAAGTTTAGTCTTTGCTCCAATGACCCGCCTATCATAACTCTTTCAATCAGTTGGTTTACTCTTCAGGATTTAAAACATAACTCACAATTTATAAACCCACAGAGCTCCGTTGAAGTTAATGGAGCAACACAGACATGCATCAGCTGATCAGTCCTCTGTAAATAAGAAAGCTGATTCTTAGCAATTGTGATCTCTGTGTTGTACCCAGTGTCTCTCCCATGCCATCGTGTCCCCACAGTCAGCTCATGGAGGCCCAAGGATCAGCTCTTAGCCCCTTGCTTCAGACATAAGCCAAATCCTGAGAGAAAGATCAGCCACATTTCTCCTGTTGCCAGTGAACCTCACACTCATACGTTAGTGATAAACCTCTGCCACAGGCAGGTGTATATAACCTTACTGTATATAATACATGTGATGTTGTTCTCTAGAATAGATGTGAGTAGATCCAGATATTTTTTTTGATCTGCTAGGACCCATGAAAGACCATGGTTCTGTATTCAATGCATCAACAGTGTTAGAAGCTGTCTCAGACTCAAAAAAAAAAAAAAAAAAGAGAAAGTGTGAGAATGTCTTGTTCCAACACATCTCCCTCACCATTCCAAACTAAATGTGCCAAATCCTGAGAGTAGAGCAGGCAGTTGGTTGCACCAAGTGTAGATGATCGTACAAGTGGAGTACTCATTCATGTCTGCTGACATGAGTTTTGCAGAGTAGCTGGCTAGCCTGCACTGCATATCCCTTCTGCCTCTGCTTTTCTTGAAAGAAAACTCTTGTCTATAAATTGTTCTAGCTACCATACCCTTTTAGTTTATATTAGGTGATTTGTGAACTAGCCAAGCAAGACACAGAGCTAGACTGTAGAGAGAACCACAAGTCCTCAGGTGTCGCCGATAACGAACTGGGAGCTTAGGCCCAGCTGTGCCCAATAATTAGGGCCTGCCCCAGCCGGAAATGGGCGGGGCTGAAGGGCAAAATAAAAGGCATGCTCCCAGAAGCAGAGGAAAGACAAGAGATGAAGATGCCTGAGGAGAGGGATGGCAAGAAAGCTCCGGAGAAGAGCTGTGTCCCCGAGAGAGGGTTCGCTGCAACACTAGACCCCTCTCAGTGTACTGCATGGTAAGCACTGTTTGGCAGGAAACTTCCACTTACATTGAGGCATGGAGTGCTCAGGCTTCGAAGATCCAGTCTTGAACCAAAAGCAACAACAGTTAGCAACAAGAACTAAAAATAACAAAAACAAAACCAACAAAAACAGAGACAAACAAAAACAAACCCCACACCTGTATATTTTTAGCATATTCATGTTTATATTCCATGTAGTCATAATACCTGACAATAGGCCACTACTGTTGCTTGATGTGTCAGATAAGTATATGGGATTTATTTTATTTCCTTCTACCTATTTTTTCTTTGATACTACCCACTCCTCTGTTTCTTTATGTAGTGGCAAGGACAAATACTGCCACATGGTAGTTCATGGAGGATAGTCTCCAGACTGGTGAATTGCATATATGGTGCCTCTTTTATTTTCACAAGCTTCAAGAGAATTTACTCTCTACAAGCTTAGTATAGAGGGGCTTAAAGGTGATTTTCTTCCTCCTCTTCTTTTAAATTCATACAAAATTAGTTACACTTCTCCATTATATAAACCTAGGAAATTTCTGCTAAATTTGTGCTAGTTCTCCTGAACATGGTCTGGTTCAATTATCCCTTTTGAGATCCTTCTTCCTGTCTTTTCTTTATCTTTTCAGAATATCCTATTTAGAGTTTTTGATTTCTAAATAATGAAGCAATCCATTTCTGTTTCAGAAAATATGGTTACTTTGGGAGGAAAATAAGTTGTTCTCTTGAATTTGGAGTAACGTGGGTGGCCCTGGATTCTCTCCAAGACCTGCTGAAGATGAGATAAAACAGCCTGACCACCGTGAGAGGAAGAAAGTGGGTGAAACAAAAATGGAAAAAAAATATATAGATTTTCAGATGTAATTTTATAAGAAAACCAGAACTAAACTTTACCATTGATCTTTGAGTTCAGTAGCTCAAGATACTAGGTATTCCCGGTTCAATATTTCTTTGCTACTGTAAGTCGTGTATTAAATAAAAACTTGAAAATGATAAAGCATTTCTCCTATTATTCATCATTTTTAACTTTCTTCACACAATTAGACAGACTTCTTTAAGATTATTTACTGTAATTTTGTTCCCAGTATGGAACAAGGATGGGTTCAACTGCAAATGTTTGGTGCTTCATATTTAGATATTACAAAATTAAAGTCAATTGTAACTTAAGTCAAGCTCTGTTTTTATTTATCCTTTCTGCTTTCCACAGTGTGCCCAAAATCAATGACGGATGAAAATGTCCAGATACATAGCTTTCACTTTGATGCTTTGATGTTCTTCTGATGCTCTTAGAGACAGAATAGTTTTAAAATGAAAAATAGAACTTTTTCTATGCTGGCAGAATTTCTAGGTAGACAGGTCCTTAAATGCATCTAAAGGCCACACTTATGCTAAAAATGAAATACAAGAAAAAGTGAAATCTGGCCTGCCAACAGAAACATTAGTACTAATTTTAATGAAGCCAGTGTTTCTTTCAAAGATTAAAATTTAGAATATGTGCTTTCATTATCATGACTCTCAAAATATATTCCAGAGTCACATACTGCTACAGCTATCCAGAATTTCAAACTGAGCAAAACTGGGGTGTGTATAAGTTCAAACAAGCACCTCATAATATTCAGGTACTACAATAGCTGATCTACTAATTCAAGATACTACTCAGCATTCTGAATAATCGCTGAAGCAAAATTTCCCATTATGGGACAATATCTATAATGGGACATGCATCTGATGTCCTGAGTATTTGTAATTTTAAGACACCCAGAGAGTGTCACACTATTTATTGTTTCTACATTCATCACATCCTTCTGCAGAGAGGCTGATTGACACAGAGACCTCATAGTGTCACTTCTTACAAGCCCATGGCCACCAGGCTATACTTCTCAGAGCCTATATGTAATTTTGAGAGAGGGCCTTCACATTTACTAACCCTACAGCTCCAGTAAACTGGCTGCCTCATCCATCTCATCAACAGATAAATGAGCACTGGGGAAGCGGATGTGGGGGCAGAGAAGGAATATGAAGACTTGAAAGCCAACTGGAACTTCACAGAAAACTCAACCCCAGGAAGAGCTGGAAATGCAAACTAGTTCATGGTTCCTTACAACACAGCTACTGTAAGCATGATTAAAAGAATAAGCCTAAAAGTATTCTCACTGCTGAATATACCAGAATAACTCATTACTTACCACTGGACTCCAAATCCTGCAGAAATTATGGGCTCACAGGCAAACCTGGAGCCTTTGAGGAATGTTTAAGGATGTCTGAACCAGATAAAATATGTTTAAAGTCTCATGTGGGCAGACCTGTCCCCACTGAACACCTTTAGAAGTCTAGTAATAAATTATTCCAACAAATGTCAGCTGTTGGAGACCACAGAGGATTTTTTTTCCCTTGCAGTATTTTTATTAAATATTGTCACTAAGTGTAACTCCTTGATCTTGATTGTTTAACTGACATCAAGGGATTAACTTTTGTTCAGGGATACTCTCTGGGACTGAGAAAATGTAAGCCAATGGACTGTAGTGTTGCACAATACCAGGTTTAAGTTGGAAAGGTGAACTAACAGGGCTCAGTGTCATTTGAACAGATTCAGCCTCATTCTGCCTTGTGGGCTGGTAGCCAGTGAGTGAGGAAGACATTAATTTACCTGAATAGGCTGACTAGAGGATCATAATACAATGGTATATGTAACAATTATAGAACATTTTGTCTTTTACCCTCTGGGTGTTTGAACAGAAAAATAAAGGGGTAATCACTGCATAGATGAGAATCTCTGGTTCTGTGATTTACAGAAGAAATGGTGAACATAGCATAAAATACTCCTAGATGACTTTGACTCACTTCCTAAAAGCTGACCAATTTCCTGACAGACAAAACCATAGAGAATGACATGTTTATAATTTTGGCTACAAATATTTTCTGTACTATTTTAAGTAAAGGGTAGTTGTGGTTAAAGTCTCTTAGAAAATCTGGATGTCTTCTTTCAAGTAAAAGAAGCCTTGGAGAGGACGTTGTAAATCCCTTGGAGAGGACGTTGTAAATCCAGCACACCTGAACACTCTGGGAGAACATATACAGGAACTATTGTGGAGCCCACAATCAGGTGAGAAGTGAAATGTTGCATACAGGAAGCCTGTGTCCTGTGTTACTGCCTGCTCAAGAGACCCTACATAGCACAGGAGTGTAATACTTGAGGAACACATGAGCATCTAGACAGTGCTGTGGCATGAACAAAAATGCTTTTAATGTTTTATTAACCACCCCTATCTTTACGTTAATTCATCCCACAGAATCATGGAATCATTTAGGTTGGAAAAGACCCTTAAGATCCTCAAATCCAACTGTTAACACAGTTAACAAGCACAACTTGAGGTTATTTTCTCTTGTTCTATTACTTGCAGCTTGGGATAAGAGTCCTACATCCACCTTGTTACAACCTCCTTTCAGGCAGTTGTAGGGAGCAATAAGGTCTTTAGATCCTCCTTTTCTGCAGACTAAACAACCGCAGTTTCCTCAGACTTGTGCTCTAGACCCTTCAGTGCCTTTGTTGTCCTTCTTTGGACCTGCTTCAGCACCTCAATATCTTTCTTCTACTGATGGGCCCAAAACTGAACACAGTACTTAAGGTGCAGCCTCACTAGTGCCAAGTATTGGGGGACAAACACTTCTCTAATCTTGATGGCCACACTATTTCTGATTCAAACCAGGGTGCTGTTGGCCTTCTTGGCCACCTTGACACTCTGCTGGCTCATGTTCAGCTGGCTCTTGACCAACACACCCAGGTCCTTTTCCACCAGTCAGCTTTCCAGCCACCCATCCCCAGGCCTGTAGCATTGCATGGGGTTGCTGTGACCAAGTGCCCAACCCAGTACTTGGCCTTGTTGAAACTCATCCAATTGATCCAGCCTGTCCAGATCCCTCTGCAGAGCCTTCCTACCCTCAAGCAGATCAACTCAGACATATATCTGCCCCAAAAGCTTCCCCAGAAATGAGGTCAGACTGACCGTAAGGGAATGCTTTGCGATAGGGGCAACTCCCCTAGCAGAATGCATTTGTGTATGTTTTCAAGTTGGATGTTAAATTACTAAAACATGTAAAAGAAGCATTCATTCCCAATAGCTAATGTTTTTTCCTACTTTGATTTTGTAAGAATGTAGGGAATTACTATAAGAAAAAGTTTTCTCAAAGTTACCTCTTGTCAAGAAATGTATTTAGCGAGTTGGATCACAGAGGACCTTGACTGGCTGTAAAGTTCATGTGCAGGTTTAATTCATATCTAATATTTCCTAAAGCCTCCTAAAGTATTTTATTTACCTCATGCTGAGGTGGTTGCCTTGTGAAAATTTTTATTGCTGATGTATTATTACCCAGCATGCTGGTGACAGAACTCAGTAAGTGCTGTTTGTAATAGGGACTTTATTTTTCCTATTGCTCTCTTAACAGAGTGTTGTACACCACAGCTATACTTTACATCCTTATAATACATAATACTGTTTTATTGAATAATTTCAACAAATACTCCATTTCATCTTCATGCCATACTCCAAACATATCTTAGAGTGCAGCATCACTGATAGATCACTGTATCCACACTCTTGCATAACTCCACTGTTAACTAAAAAAACAATACTTAGGGGAAAGGATTTTGGATGTAAAAATGTTATCAGAAATCGATATACTTTTTCTATAACTTAACTCAAATACTTTTTAATTGATTTTTAAAATTCATAACTGTGGTTAAGTTTGTATTATGTGCAGGTCAGAAGGCAGTTTGATAAATATAGAATTAGTACATTTTGTACTCTTCCACTGCAACCAGGCAAAAATGTTATCAGGCAATTAATTTTTTCATTAAGGAGGCCCTAGGTATTCTTCCATTTTCCACTATCAAGATATTATATTCCTTTAGTAAGAGAAAGTAATTTCTTATTGGTTGTGCAAAAGCAGACTTGCTTATTTCTATTTTTTTTTCCTTTAAAATTTTATTTTTCATAATGAAAAAATACTTTTACCCTATTAAGGAAATAAGGATCACCTACCTAGTGTTGCATGGCAGGAAACACACATATGAGCTGAATCCAAAGCACTGGGAACCAAATCAGGCTCTGAGAGCTCAGAGCACATCTGCCCCACAAACATATCCATCCTTTATCATATTGGTCACTACCCTCTGGAGAGGTTATGGAAAAGACGAGTTGTTGGGAAGATCAGCCCTCTCCCACTGGGATGGCAGCAAGATTCAGTGGAAAAAAAGGAGTTTTACGAAGAACTTTGCCCCTGTACCAAGCTAATGGCAAAATATCACAGCTTTAATTCTGCTCTGACCTTTCTGTTGCACACTTCACAACTGGCTGGCCACTTCTTAGGAAAGGTTGCTATGCATTTATGTAGCAGGTGTCAGAGGTGCTATTATCTCTGATAAAACAGCATTTTTAGAAAAATGATGAAAGCATTAATGAGTAAGAGAAAGGATCTCTTAAGGGTCACATCTTTCTCCAGTCCAAGATGGAAGACTTTACACACTGAATTCGCATTTTGTCCTTTGAGAATGTTTGGCTATCCCAGATACAATAATTTGTAAATCAATTAAAAATACAATGGGGAGAAAAAGTATCGAGTAAACAAACAAACAACCTCCCTCCCAAAAAAACCTACAAAAAACCCTACACTTCAAGATTTTTATTCATTAATCTTATCACCTGCATATCTGCATGCATTTTGCCATGGCTCTGCAACATAACTAAATTCAGCTGGCCAGTCTTCCCTCCCTGCAGAGTATGTACAATGAATATAAAATAGCCATAGGCCACCCAATCATTTTCTATTTCATCCTTCTTTCCCTGTTAGCATTATGACACAGGTATGGATTTAATTAATGAAGTAAAACATTATCATTATAAAAGAAATTAAGTGATTAAAAATGCTAAAACTCATATTTACTCATGTGTCTTTCTGTATAGATCAGTGAACAACATCCTCATTTTTTTATAGTGGGAGATAATCTCTTTTACAACATAGTTTCTCCTATACTGGAACATTATATTGTATCTTGTTTGTTCTGAGCTAATATGCATTTCAACACCTTTCTTTTTGTAAATTATTATTATTTCACAAAGGAAGAACAGTGTTCAAGTTGGTCCTGAATTTGCAATCTAATTTACACTTGGGTCACAGAAAATCTTCCATTTGTCCTGAATCTAATGCATTGGTCAGAGTATACTTCAGGGCTTTTTTTTTTAGCCATATTTTTTCCTAAACACATACCTCAAATTCATCATAATTCCTAATTAGATGGAATTTAATAAGACCTATAATTACTCTCTTTGCATCTGTTCATAAATACAGATCTCCTCAGCAGTAGAGTTGCTATTACTTGGCCTTTAAATATGGAAGTTTTTTTAATTAGCAGCGAAATGCTCTTTTTACTTCACTTACTTTTTAGTTTCTTTTGCATATTCCACTGTGCCTTCAGTTTTTCATACCCATGCCCTTTCCTTTGGTTTTTGTGGCCTGTGATTTTCTGTGGTGGTTTCTAAGATAAACATTCCCTCAGGCGAAGATCGTAAATGTAGAGGAATGGCACAGAAAATGTCAAAAATTGCAGGCATTTCTCTGTGCCTGAAATGAACTGCTGAGTTTCCTGCTTACACTAAATAAGGAGACCACGTGTTCCACTACAGTACTCAGCATGAAACTGGGCAGATCCCAGAGCACATTTCTTTATGTTTAACCAAAACCTGACATAAAAAAAAAAAAAAAAAAAAGTGATTTCGTAAAGGTTTTATGTATTAGATATGAGGTACTTCACATTATTCCCCCTTACTGACAACTTTTTTATCTTCCCTTGAGACACCAAATTCAAGTAGGAAATTATCAATAAAGTTTGTGCATTTTATTCATCTCAAATTCATTTGTGTACAGTCACATTAAAAGTTGGAAGAAACAGGAAAATAAATGGTGTCCATGACTTCTGTATCCTTTGTGAGAACTGTGAGATCTATATCAAGCTAGATGTTTTTAAAAGCAAACAGATGCTCTTTCTTTTTATTCCTTCTATGTTCCTCACAGTGTCCTCTGTTAAGGGATGAAACTGATTTTTCAGTTTCTTAACTAATCAAAAATTTAAAAAATAACACTGGATTATGCAAAAATTGCAACATTTTAAACTGAAAATTAAAAAAAAATCTACAGAATAAGAAAACAACTTAATTTAACTTTCTGTATTTAAGTATGTTTTTAGACTAAAAATAAGTTTAATTAACAGAAAAACTGTTAACTGTTAATTTCAAACAAGAAATCTAGATATATAGATTTTTAAATACAAAAATCTTAGCTTGAAATAATTTTATATGTAAAAAAAAGGCAATGCTTTCATCAAGCATTTTAAAGTTGACCAGCTTGTTATTTATTTGGACTTCGTTCCACCTTAGGTTTTGTGATCAAACATGTGACAAAGGCATCATTGCCTATTAGCATATTGTTGTTCTCCAGCTGCTTTCTTGCAAAATAAAATGGGTAACAATGTCACAGTTCAACCCATTTCTCCATCTCAACTCTTAAATGAAAGTGTAACTGAAAGAAGCATTGTACTAAAAAGTGCTGATCACTGCAAGGCACATACTCAGTTCCTCAGAAATGGTGCAAATATTTCTGAACAGGAAGGGCAAAGATTAATTTTGTTTGCCCCAGTGATGAGGGCTTGGCTACCACTGGGACCCTTTTATGCTGGAAGTTGAGAAGGGAGAAGAAGCAGCTGACAGAGACTGGTAAAAATAGTAGAAGAGCCCAGCTCCTGACTGCAGCAGCTGGTGCTGGTGAGCTTAAACCATGTTGCTCCCTAGAAAGGTTTGACCAGATGATCCTTAAGGTCCCTTCCAACCTGAAATTCCCTGATTCTATGGTTCCTTATAGAAGCAATGGTTTCTGCCATCATCTCCAAAGTGTCTAAAGAAGGGTACCATGCCACACCACTGCCTGCCTCAGAGGCATCAGCATCCAGATGGTCTTTGTAGGACACTGATGCAGACCACAGTCATTTTGTTGCTGTCAGACCTTTCCCTTCAGAGGAGACCTTTCTTTAGAGTTGGCTCATTTATACTCCCTCTGCTTAGGAAGTGTAAATGTGCTACTGAGGGGCAGATAGACAGATAGAAAACATCAATTTCTTAATATAAAGCAGCTGTTTGCTTCCAAGCATAGGGCTCAGTCACCTTATAAACTCAATGCTGTTTATAATTCCATGAAAAATGATGCCTGCCTGTGCAGCTGAAGCTGATGACTCTGTCTCCTGTATTTCAGTTCTCCATTCCCCAGAATATGTGTTTGGCTACATATTTCCAGTGTACATTTATATTTGTTCCCACCTGTGATGGCACTAGCTTTCATTGTGAGGGGCAGTGGCTTCCAATAAAGTGGAAATAGTTCTCTACTTGATTAATTATATGTTCACTTGCAGGCCTTTCCAGATGGCCTCCAATCTGTGACATCATGAACAACTTTGTCTTGCAACGTTAAGTATAGTATAGCTAAGTAGTCTTCTCTCTGGCAATATCAGACCCAGATGCCTTATTTTCTGGTACATTTCCTCACTTGTTACATAGTGGAACCTGCTCGTACTAATGATGTATGTCAGGCATGTGAATCTGTGAGCTTTAGGGCATTTATCACAGCAATTCAGAAATATTTTGCCAGCCTCTTAGAATTAGATCATGACAATCACATTTACGTAAAGATTAAAGCACATCTTCAGTCTTTACCATTTTATTATTAACCATTCTCTGTTTTCTTCCTGTTACATGATTGTTCTATTTTCCTGATGTAGGAACATTCTATCTGTTTTACAGGTTGTTATGCTCAGACATATGGATATGGATCACTGCTGTGATCCATATAAGTTGAGAAACCTAGTAAATTATAACAATGATGTATTTTGTTTTTTTCAAAGATGGGATAAAGGAGCAGATTATGTAATCTAACTAATCAGGGTCATTTCCATGTAATTATACCCTCAGACCCAACAATGGCAGCCAAATACATCCACCCTTGTATATGGTTTTCTAGTGCTGTCTGAACACTGGGAAGTATCAGAAATAATAAAAGTATGCATTGGGCACAAATCCACAGGAACCACTGTAGGGCATGTAGAAAACTGAAACTGACTCCTTTTGTCTACCAGTAAAACAAAGGGTCTTTTATTAAGAAATATGTCCCGTGTAACATTTATTATTCAGTGCACATTCTTAAGTACTTAGGTACACATGCAAAAATTTATACTATATAAAGGGTTTAAAACAAAGAGAAAACCAAAACACCTTTCTTCTACTACACATAAACCAGCTGCCTCTCCATCTGGTGCATTCTGTCCACTTCTTCATAGCTCCAACTGCAATTTACCTGAGAGCTGACTTTAATGAGCTTCCTGAACACATCTGTCTCTTATTGAGGATTTTATGCATGAACTTATCCCTTTATCTGCCTAATGTATACAATTTCTCATTTAAAAGATGACTTGAATATATATGTTTGTTAGCTTAAGAGTATGTTACTCTACATCTTTCCTATATATCTCAAACACCAGTAACATGGTAAAAAACCACAAATACCTCCCCCAAGCCCCTTAGAAATAGGTGATGGAAGTTAGTTTGTCATTTTTATATAGTTTTATGTGGTTTATACCTCCATATAAAAATGTAAATAATCCAGTTTCTTGTAAAAATGAATTACATCAACTTGAAATATTTTAATTCTTCCAAAACATTTAGTTGGATGTGCTCTTGCATTGTATCTGGGAACAGCAGTTTGGTTGCCTCAGTAGCCACCCTCTTCTCTAGGCCATGTTCCAAATTGCTGTAACACACTATTATTATAAATTCCCATGCCACATCACCTCTTTTCATCAAAAAGGGCACACTTATGTCAGGGGATGTGTGGTCAACCCAACCTCATCAAGAGTAAGAAGGTTTCACTGCAATGTTTTCTTTTAAACATTTTAGAGAAGCCTAAGGATTGTCACCTCAGCACTCATGAATACTTGGCCTGACTTTCTGAAGGAGTATACAAAGTCAATCAGAACAGTGAACATTCAGTAGATTAGAAAAATTGTAAGTTTTTTAAAGTGAATACCTTTAGAAAAAATATGACTTACCATTTAACCACACTCATCTCCACTGCAATACACACTAAAATAACTAAAAACATCTTGCAGTGGTTTCAGCAGTCTGACCTCTAATTGTTGGCTGTATGTAGGCAGGCATAAATATATCTGGACATTTGAATTCTTGGGTTTTAAATAATAAACACAAGTCCAAACCAGTCTGTTATATCTCTGATGAAACTAAGAGTTTATTTTCCTATATATGTTTGGCTTGGATTTACTGAAAGAAGGCAGACAGGACATGCTATAATAATATTAAGTCTACCCTTCATAGCTGCAGCTTAAGAGCTCCACAAAGAAGTACATGAAATCCAACTAAGGTTGAAGAGAATACTCAAAAGGAAAATTTGAAAGACAGAACAGTCAGAAGCCTCTGCAGCTAATTGTGCAGATTCTGCACCAGAAAAAAAAAGGTTATCCTGTAGAAATATATATTGGTAGGTTTTCTGTGGCAAAAGAATCCCTCAGTGAATGGTTGGGATTACTTTAGGAGAGCAGCATTTAACACTGAGCATAGGTGTAGGTTTGTGTTTCAGTCTTTATTACACTTGGATATCTATAGGTATGTAATGAAGTCGAGATTAAGACTATATAGACACACTATGAAAGTGCTTAAATTCTACAGTACATATTTACTGTTGGAATTTTCCGATTTTCGTTTCACTTCCAGTATTCTTCAATTTTCTTCATCCTTTTAATGCACATTATATAGCATTTAATTTTCTCATGTAAGGTGTTTGCTAGGAATATACATATACTTACCCATACCAGCAGGCTGGTTTGTATCAAATGTCCAAGGAAAACACACAGGAGCTAAGAGACATTTAGAACTTACGTTTTGTGGAATTTGCTGCTCTTCTTCTATAAAAAACAAACTTCACATTATTTCTCTTATGATCCCCTCTGGATAGCTGGTAAAAACAATTAAACATCACTTCTTTTAGCTGTTTCACTAATGTGACTTCTTTGACTTCCCACACAAAGAGAGCACGGACTCTCAGCAATGAGGAAGGGAAGCAAACTGTCTCTGAATTTGTCTCAACTTTTGAATTAATCTAGGAAAAGAGAAGCCATGTGAGCAGGATCATAAAAGAGAAAATTAAAACATCAAGGTGAGGGTGAATATGATATATATTTATTTCTTAGGAACCCACTAGACATATTTATAACACTGAATTCCCAAATATTCTCAGAAAGTTAACATAGGAAATATATCTCAAAAATCCACCCAGAAGTTATTTCCTTCCCACGTACCAATGTAAATTATTTTTGCATCCCAGCTAGATTCTTTCTAGTCCAATTACCTTTGTCTTCTGCAGGCTTATGCTTATCTCATTCTGTAT
This sequence comes from Heliangelus exortis, assembly GCF_036169615.1. Lineage (NCBI taxonomy): Eukaryota > Metazoa > Chordata > Aves > Apodiformes > Trochilidae > Heliangelus > Heliangelus exortis. The sequence continues at coordinate 22,864,163 of NC_092425.1, read as the reverse complement.
GCCTAGTTTTATAATCATACTTCCTTTTTCAAACTCCACATTATTGACCAAGACTTGTTACAGTATTTTGAGATATAAGGAAGCACCAAGATTAAAATAAATATTTGTTCTTGACTATAGTATGATTCTAAAATTCTAGTACCTGAAGGACAATAAGCTGGTTAATGGGAAATCTGTTCTAAAAAGAAGTATACTTTATACTTTTACTTTATAATTAGTAAAAAGTATATGAGATACGTGTAATAAGCAAACTGTCATGTTTGTGTTCCCATTAAACTGCAGGACAGTATAGAGATGGGAGCAGCCAGAACACCAGGATTCTCTCCCTCTGCTTGGGAACTTGCCTTCTCCACTTGGGTGCTGCTGATGTCCTCAAAATTATAGCCTTGAAACCCAATGTGCAGAGGTGCAATCAGTGAGGCACAGTGAGGGAGATTGATAGCTCATAGTCCTTGGTTGCATCAAGGGTGACTACTGCAAATTCTTACCCTGGAGGGCAAGGAAAATGGAAAGTTACTGTGTATCATAAACAGTACAAGAGGTGAGCAATAAAATCTAATAGAGGTTACTTGTTCTGTTTCTGATCTTCTCTTAACTGGAGAACTCTTAACTCTTAATTAGATTTTTTTCATTGTCTTGGACAGTACCAGCACTGGGCCCTGCAGTCTCTAAATACACCTTCTGTAAAATATTTACCTTAATCTCTTTATCAGTTCTGAAATAAATATCAGATCAGATCTGAACATTTCACCTCAGTAATCTCAGTGATTTTATTCAGCTCTGCTACTGCACTAAAAAAGATAAATTATTTATCTATGCTATCAATCTAAAACTTGACTTGCTCTAGGTCACAAACAGTGAAGGTGGAAAAGCACCTTATCATGCAAATACATTTGACATTTTTAGGCCCATACACCAATGGAGACTACATATCATGGATTCTTTTTATAATTTTATGTAGTTAAGCTTGAAATCATCAGAACAGTTTTAATAATTGAAATGTGCATGTGTAAAGAATATTCACAAGATTAAAAAAAAAAAAAAAAAACAAAACACAAAAACCAACCAACCAGAACACATCAAATAACACATGTACATGTAAATTCACCCACTGAAGGATTAAATCTCCAGCATAATACTTGTTCTACTGATTGAAAAACTGCATATCCAAAAGTAAAAATCTATCAGAGACTCCTTGTAAAATGGCTGTTTTGGGCATAAACCTGATGCAAAACACATTCCATAATCTAGCTTCCATTAGCAGATTTTCTAAACACTAGCTGTAAGCATATTTATGAGGTTATTTATTCACTGCTATTTCTACCAAAAAAAAAAAAAAAAAAAAAAAAAAAGAAAAAGAAAAAAAGAAAAAAAAGAAATAAATTTATTACTGTATTCCGCGACTGAACAATTTTTTAAAGTGTATGAAATGTGTTCAAAAGGAAATGTGAGTATTGCAAAAGCTTTCCTTAAGTTAAGCAATAACCCTTTTTACACTGTTTCTTTTACTTAAAGCCAGGACCAAAATGATTGTGATCTCAACAATTGCTTTCAACCTTTCACGCTTAGCAAAATGGGGTGAGAATGTAAACAACCATATCTAAATTACTGTCCCGAGCTTATGAGCTTGTATATTTTGCAAGATTGTTTGAATTTGTTGCTTTGAACTAGAATGGCCTGATTTATGTTCAAGAAACCTCTCAAAAATATTCTTTCTGAAGTGATTCCAATATAGGAAAAAATATTCCCCTCCCGCTCACTCTTGTCTTAGATCCTTTACAACAAAATGTACTTGCTCTTCAGTTTCCAGCTGATTTCTAAGTCCAAGGGGACTGCATTTCAGAAAAGCTAAAAGAAACACCCATACATCCCCCATAGATCACAAAGTTCACATTGAATATACATTAAATGATTAATTTCTTGCACTAGGAGTGCAAACTTCCTTATCATCCTGTTCCACCTTCTCCATTCCCATTTGTTCTCCCAGTGAGATGCCTGCATGAGGTTAAAGAGACAAGGGCGAAAACAACTAATCCACAGCCAATCCTCTACTAAACAGTTACAAAATAATCAGTCTTATCCCAAATAAATCCTGAAACGTGGGCAGGTGGTTAGTCCTGTAAAGTCCCTGATCTGTATCTAGTGCCAAATCAGTGTCACTTGCTTGAATATAATTAGACTAACTTCACACCATCTAAGAATATGCTTTAGGATTTAGTTTTGCTAATGCCAACGCCAACAAAAAAGCAATCCTTGATTCTTAAACCTGAGGTCAACTTAGGCGAGCAGTAAGTTATTGCTTGCTTCTGTTTTGTTTATCATTGGGAGTGTTGTTTTACCTTTTCTAAAGAAAGAAAAAATGAAGTGCATTGAGGTGCATCTTTCAAACCTTAAAACATTCTATAGGTCTGTGTAGACAACTGATGCTATCTTCAAAGAAAATAATAAGAAAATGTACTCTGTAAATTGTTTTTTATTCTCAGAGTTAAATGTTTTTAGTATTTTTTTTATAATAGCTGCAGGGATTCATAATGCAGGTATATGAAAATTAGAATTTCTTCACATTGTGCAAACTTTTTATTATGCATGCTATAACCAAGCTGGAAAAGATAGTTATGTCAGTGATTGGGAAGGGATATGTTATTGCTACATTATAATACACAAACAGGTTTTATGTTCTTCTGCATAATATTAGCAGCTCAAATTTATTGAGTCACAGCATCTTATGACTCAGCTTTTAAATTAAGGCAGAAATCATTGATCTATATCAGGCATAAAGAAGTTCCCTTGTCACAGTACTTACTGATACAGGGGGTATAATTCTGGTAAAGTATGAGAGTATGGGATACAGTCATTAAGAATTATATTCATGCATGTATAAAAAAAAGAGCAAAATATATTAATTTTTCCTCTTAACCTCTTTAAAGTGACATCCCCTTATTATTGACTATTATCTGCTAAAAAAGCATAAACATTCAACAAAGTTGCCTGAATGATTTTTCACTTTATGGAGATTTAAGATAATAAGGAAATGCAATATACCTAAAAGTCAGAAATAGATCTATGATAAAGACATGCAATTATATCTTGCATTGTTAAATATCACAGGATAAAAGAGATTACTGTAGAGAATACCTTGATAACTAAAAATTCATTGGGTTGTCTAGTTAGTAGTAACTAGACACTTTATTATCTCTGCTATTTTTTCTTACCTCAGTTGCCTACAATTTTCAGACAGGAATTATCAACTCTATCTGCACTGGAATTCTATAAGTATGAATGTGAATAGTTTACTGAATATGCTGGTGCTCACTGGATCTTAATGTTGAAACTGAAGTATTAATTGAATCAATAGAATTACAAATTTGAAAATTGAAGAAATTGCTTGACAGTTACAGTACTAAGCTCTTGTAAGTTACATTTTTGTCTTTTAAAACATTTTTATGCTATATCAATTAATGAAATTTTTAATGTACACTTTCATTAAATAATATTAATGTGTCTGTTACTCAGGTTGAAAAATGGCTGGAGTCCTATAAATTATAGTAAAACTTGAATAGAAGAAAACCAAGACATTAGAAATGTTCCATCTGTAACAATTTTATTTGGTCTTCTTTTTCTTATCCAAGTCAGTTCTATTAGTTTTTCTACATGGGAACAGTATTCAAACTAACTCAGATAGCTTTGCATGGAAGATAATGTGAGATGATTATGTGAGCTTTTCAGCTTTGCAGCAGACTGGCAATAACAAAGAGAAGCACCACTGGTAATATCCTAAAATGGCATAACAATTTCTGTAATTGATATCTGATCATTGCTTCTTTCCCAAAGAGCCCTTTTTCTTAGGATTTCTTAGAGATGAGTGTTGAAGGAGAGTGAGAAAGATACTACCTCAGAATCTGGGTATTTCGGGTAAAATTGTATTGCCATGATGTACTGTCCTGAGTCATGAATAAATACACAGGAAATCTTTCATACAGCATCTTTTTAAAAAAGATATCTGTATGACACAGTTGCTGGACCAGAGTCCAGCTGGGTTCTGTTGTCTTTCCTCCTATAATATGGGACAATTTCAAAGAATCTAATAATAAATAAGATTCTAAGGCTTGGACCAAATCAGTTACTGGCAAATGCCATGTTGATTTTGCCTGACATTAAGATGAATATATGCAAAAAGACACTGAGAGAAAGAAAGAAAAAAAATTACATTTTCATCACAAAGAGCAGCTCAGTGTACTTGGGGATCACCAAAACTGGGGAAAGCTCAGGGGAGCAGAGGGATGTGTGCCTTGGTGTGGCTTCTCCAGCCACCTCACTTGCCTTGCAGGGAGAAAGTTGGTATCCAGAGACAGGAGCCACAGAATGTTTTCCACTGGCACCAGGATATGGTTTGCATTTCACTTGACTGACAGATTTGTAGGACTGAGATCCCCCCTCCAGTGAAGGGAATCCAAAAGAAGAGGGAAAAGGAGTTGTGTGTCTGCCCAAGGGCTTGAAGTCTTTAATTGCAAGAAGTCAGATCATCTGGCCCACAGAGCTTTTGTACCTCTCTACCTAAGTCAGGGACATCCAGCTACAGCCCCCGTTTTCATTTCAGTTATGGTTTTGGAGGGTCTCTGCCTGCTTTGTCAGGAGAGTCCTTGGGAGCTCATTCCTGCCAGTGGATTTGTGCTCAGTCTGATGCCCAGGACCCACTGAACCAGGCATTGAAGACAAGATTGGATCATCTCCGAGGATGCTCAGAGGGCTGGAGCACCTCTCCTATGAGGACAGACTGAGAGTTGGGGTTATTCAGTCTGGAGAGGAGAAGGCTCTGAGGAGACCTGGTTGTAGCTTCCAGTATCTGAAGAGGGCCCACAAGAAAGCTGGTGAGGGACTTTTTAGGATGTCAGGTACTGATAGGACTGGGGGGAATTGATTCAAACTAGAGAGGGGTAGATTTAGGTTTGATGTTAGGAAGAAGTTCTTCATCATGAGGGTGGTGAGACACTGGAACAGGTTGCCCAGAGAGGTGGTGGAAGCCCCATCCCTGGAAGTTTTTAAGGCCAGGCTGGACAGGGCTCTGAGCAACCTGATCTTGTGGGAGGTGCCCCTGCCCATGGCAGGGGGTTGGAACTAGGTGATCTTACAGGTCCATTCCAACCCTGAAAATTCTATGATTCCTTGATTCCATGGAACAGGGTGCGGCTTGTCATCTGAGTGATGTTGCTCCGGTGACCTCGACGTCTCCAGGGACAGGTCACAATGGGAGGTGTCCTCAGAACATCACCAGGTAGCCCCATCAAATCAAATACATCTATGATAAAAGAATGCAATCATGTCTTGCATGAAGAAAGTTTGCAGATGACGACTGCTCTGCTTGTATTCATTCTTGCTTATATTTCATATTTACTGGGATCATCTTACTCATGAATAAGAAGTGACCATTTCCAGTGGTCCTGTAGTACATAGTACCCACAGAAAAAGCACCATAGTCTGGTCCTGTATTTGTAATCCCCTTTAAAGCCCCACAAACCCCAAACCAACAACAAGGCAATATAATTGTTCAATGGAAGCTGTTCCACTTCAATGTAGACTTCTTTAAAAATTTTAATCAAGATTCCTGAAAGGGAAATTAATTGCTAGCTATTTCTATTCAAGAATCTTATTAAACTAAATCCTCAGTTCTGCAAACTATTATTGATTAGGGGAGTTGAATTTAAAAACTGATCATTACCATATTTCTCTGCTTCATTGGGAAGTATACGGAGAAAGCACATACTTGAAATGATGATAAATCAGAGACCAGTGACAATATAGAAAAAAGCATCATATAGGGTGACACATTAGGATTTGCTACAGCAGTAGTTTTTGTAAATTACATCCCACCAGTGCTATTTCCATGTCATAAATAAATGAGTCTTAGAGACAGCCCACTTAATGCACATACTCTAGTTTTGAGTAAAACAAACCAGAGTGTTTTGATGTTGCATTTGTAAACCTTTGATTTGAGGCTGACTACTCCTGTTTGAAATAATTTGGCTACCATGTAGTTGTGACTGTTGTACAAAATGGACGTAATTTAACAGCTGGGAGTGGCCTAAATATCCTCTGTGGGACAAAAGCTGGGGCTTGGCAGCTGAGTGAGCTGCTCCATGGCCTTGATGTCTCAGGGGACAGGTGGGGAGAGGGAGTGGGAGATGGAGAGGAGAGGAGAGGAAACAGCTTATATGTTCCAGTACAGTTTATTATAAATAAAAAAAGAGGAAAAGAAAAAGAAAATAGAAGGAAGATGAAACACCTTAGTATATTGTTCTATAACTTTATTATTAAAATATAAAAAAAAAGAAAAGAACAAAAAAGGAAAAGAAGATAATAAATATGTTCTATTACATTATTATTAAAATTTTAAAAAAAGATAGAAGAAATTAAAAATAGAAAAGACAAAATGGCTTAATATATTGTTCTATAACATTATTATTAAAATTAAAAAAGGAGGAAGAAAAGAAGAGATAGCTTAAGGTATTGCTCTATTGCATTAGTGATATAAAATTAAATATAAAAGAAAAGATTTTTAAAAAGAAACACAAGAGAAGAATAGAAAAATTTTAAATTAAAGAATTAAAAGACAAGAAAGAAATGCAAAAGGAGAAAAAAAGGAAAAAATACAGAAAAGAAGAAGAACACGGGGAGAAGAATAGGAAGAAGAAAGATGAAGAAGAAGAAACATCTTAATATATTGTTCTATTATTTAAAATTATAGAATTGTCTCAAGTAAATCCTAATACTGAAGTGAAAATTGTTGTCTTCTTCTAGTTTTTTCATTGACTTCCTGAAGAAACAAAATCAGAAACACTGAATAAATGACAAAGTTCTGGGAACACCCTTGTTTCTGATATTCATCAAGTGGTTCTACTTTGCAGCAGTCATATAATTTTTCTGCCACTTTGACTAGGATGAAAAAATGTAGTGTGCCTTGCACTGTATTCTACATGTACACCCCCCCCCACAGAAGTCTGACTACATATATAATCTTGATTAGATGTTAATAAGCTTTAAAGAGAAAGAAGTTGGTACAAGAAGTTTAATCTCTTCTTATGTCTTAAGAAGGACAATCAGGGCTAAATTTCAAAAATACATTTTAAAAAGCCATGTAATACAGCAAGATATGGCAGAAACAGTAATTTTTACCAACAAATTGAACAGGTATACAACTAAATGCAATTTTGTATATTACGACTAATAGCCATATATTTAAACACTGTATGAGCAAATCCAAGCATTTTTTAAGACCAGTTATAATTGCATTTGATCTTGCATAAAAGTAAAAATCACGCATAAGCCAATCAGTCTTCCTTCACCTACAATAATACAGTAGTTTGTGACCAGGCACTAAGAAATGAATGACTAAAAAAATTTGATTGAAAACCAGAGAACCTTTTTAACAAAGCATCCAACTGATTTTTAACCACGTTTTAATGACTCTTAACCAGGGAGGAAAGGTCTACAACTGTAGATTGCATCTACACTTATCTAATACCATCTTGCTTAGAGATCCCTACTCAGTGCCAAATGCATTAGCTCCAAACCTGGAAGCAGTGTAGCTCCATTGGTGTGATGCTGCATCTGAGATAACTCTCACGTCACCACCGAGGCTGCAGGGCAGCCCTGGGACCGTCCAGGCTGGAATCCTGGAGTCAGCAGCAGTCTGAAGCTGGAGGCAGGAACACACAGATTCAGGCTGGCACAGATCAGGACCACAGGCAGAGGAACGGATGGAATCCTCCCAGGATGCCGAAGCAAACAGGGACAAGAGAAGAAGGGGAAGCAGGAAGAAAAGGAAAAGGGGTTTGACCCTTGTGATCCCTCAAATTTATACTGAGTATGATGTGTATGGGATGGAATACTCTGTTTGGTCAATTCTGGCTTCTATCTTGTCCGTTCCTCCCCAAAGGAGGGCTTCAGGTGGGACCTCTTTATTCCTTCTGGAAGGTAAAATGTTCCTCAGAGCTGAGCAGTGGCCTTGGTTCTGCACACCAGTCTCTGGCTGTAACTATAAACATCGAGTGTTATCAGTCCCAGAAGCAGACACTGACTGAGAAAGTTACTGTTAATTTCAGCAAGTGCAGCTACTTACAAGAGACTTAACTGAAAGCAAAAGTACAAGACAGAAAATCACCTTTATCCTGGCCCAAACCAGGGCATTCCTGTAAACAGGTGAAGACAAGGAGGCCAAATATGGAGCTGCATTCTCTCAAATTCCCTTTCTGGTAACTTGGAGCAAACCTATAGGGGTCCCTGGGGTAGCATCTCAATCTGGCTATGCACAATGCTGTTTGCATGGAGCTAACTGAGACATCTTTGATACAGCATGGCACAATGTGTTGTTTTGCTTCTGTGTTGCTCAATAATCAGTCCAAACTGCTGCAATTGTACTCCTTATTCTTAGGTACCTGGCATGGATCTGTAGCCTGAAAACCACCAACATAAGCAGTATGCTTTTTGCAAGCCTGCTTGGTCAGTGTCCTCATATTACTCACAGTAGTCACTTAGGTCACATGGTGGTTTTTTTGTTGTCTTGCTGGATGGCTCAGATTTTTTTTAACAGGAGGATAATAAAAGTGACTGGCAGTAAGTAAAAGCAAATGCTGTTTAATCTATTAGCTATTTTGGGAGTGAAAATCAGGTACATTTGAACTAATTTACATTTTGAAGACTTAGTAAGTTACATGGATTTCAATTTCACCTTTCTGCCTGAAGACAAAGAACACTGTCTAGTCTTTGGAAAATATTTATTTCTATTTAAGATAAACCTATAGATAGAAAGTCTGCAGAATTTACTATTTGTCAACAGAAGCATGACTAACATTCGTTTTTCCCCTAAGAAATCCTATACTTGGTAGACTCATGTTCTCAAGATACTGCAAAGCCTGTCCTGTTCAGTGACACTCTTCACCCTTAAATATCTTCCTTTTAATTAAACTTTATATTAACAACTGAATGCAGACAGGTTTTGCTGCATTCAATTATATGATGTTAGTAATTCAACTGCTGTATGCACATTAATTTACCTTAAACATAATGGAATTTGCCTACCCAGTTTCGATTGATATATTCACAGAGCTATGTTGAAACTCCATACACATTCCATATATTCTTGCCTGGTGAAAAAATAGTTGCACATGCATGTGATTGCCTCTTTGGATCCCTTTCAAAGCCTTCTTTAGGAATCTGAATACGCCCTTCTGTGGGAAAAGCTGCAGAAACAAAAAAAAAAAAAGTAATGAAAACCTCTTTAAGACTATCCTTCCTCCCCAAAGTTTCTCAGAACTTGATTAAGGGCTTCAGATACATGGGATCCTAAAAGAACAGGAAGGATCAAAGCCCCCAGCCTCAGAACATTTTGGTTTCACCTTTCTCTGCACCTCCTTGCTGCCGTTGTTGCAGAAACAGTAAAGCACAGAGAGGGGGGGATATGCAGATCTGTGAAAGCTGTTAAAATGGGAATTCCACAATGGAGGTAGCCTGGCAGAAGGGTTATTTAAGTTGTACTATTTTTCTGCTTTGATCTCTGTTGGGGAAATACACACCTTTCACTTTCTCAATGTCTGGCATCCCAGAGAAGTTTCAAAGTATCTGGAGCTACAAAAGATTTGAGTGATCTATATGTACATGCACATAAACACACTCAAGCATACTGAGGCCATAAATCAGCAGACACAGTGATTCATTCACTGTGGAATCACACTATGCCAAATCAATGAGTTACTGCTCTGCCACTGAAGGTAAATCTCACTCATCATGGACGATTCATGCCTATTGTGCTTGGCAGGATTCTGTCTGCAAGCAATTGAAAAAAAATGATTGTATATTATGCGTGAATAGTATTGCAAACATAACAGAGTAAAATGTGAAAGATATTTTTAAAATTTTGGTTTTGAGACACAGCATTTTAGGCACAGTGAAAGAAGTCAAAGCATTTGGTAGTTAAATGAAAATTTTCATTAGAAAAGCAGTTTATTTTATGCTTTCTTTTATACCTAGATCAAAGAAGCTTGTGATGTGCCTCATAATTCTATATAATATTGCAACTGTCCCCAAGGTCTTCACAGATCCCAAGGGACTTGACAGGATACATCAATTGCTGCATAGGTGTAAAGTATAACAAATGGATCTTGGTGTACCACTTATTACAAATTTTAGCTCCTCGTGGTTTTTTCTGATTGGTATGAGAGAATCTGTATTGACTAAAAATGATGCTCAGGGAAGTTCATACATGTTCTACCTGCTTATGAGCTGAATTGCTGAAAAGCCCTTGGAAGATGAGTGTTTCTCAGACCCTGAATAGCATAAATAACTATGAAGAGGTAGGATATAGGTCTTTCCTGATGCTTGAAACATAGGTGTCTGTGCTTTTGTATTTGGAATGAACGAAGGAAAAACAAACAATTGTTCATGCGCTCTTATTAATTGTTTACAGTGAAGTAATTATCCCACATTTGTATAAGCTAAATCTATCCAATGTGCAATTAATTAGATGTAAGGATCAAAGCTGCTTGTTCCTTTTGATCTATTATTTTTATAATATATTTTAAATGTTTTCTCTTTTCTTTATATGCCAGCAAAGAATAATAGAATGGCATGTGACATGTGAACACTGATTTTCACACTGAGTTAATTCAACACATGCAGAGGTTGAAGCTAAACAAGAAATTTTGCACTAATTGATTCCTTATGTAATTTACAGAAAATTATGGTAAAGACAACATTCAGAAGGACATAGACAAACCCGCCTGGACACGTTCCTAGGGGATGTACTCTAGGGGGCCCTGCTCTGGCAGGGGGGGTTGGACTAGATGATCTTTCGAGGTCCCTTCCAACCCCTAGGATTCTATGATTCTATGATTCTGTGGGCTTAGTGCATGGGTGAAGATCATAAAGGCCATTTAAAGGACAAACGTGCTCAACAAGAAAACAATAAATGGATATTAATCTAATCTCTGGGTTGTTTTGTGGGTTTTATTGGTTTTTTTTGTTTGTTTGCTTGTTTGTTTGTTTTGGGGCTTTTTATTTGTTTGGCTTGGTTTTTTTCTTTCTATAGAATTTAAAGCTCTATTGTTATCCCATCTTTTTAATATCAAGGAAAGGGCACATTAGTCCAAGTGGTTCTCATTACTCGCTTGGAATTTGATTACAGAAAATCCCTTCATGGCAGTTCTTGATTTGCAGGCCTGGGGATGTGTTTGGAAGGCCAGATGGTTCTGGGACTATCTGATTTAAGAACATTATCTTTCTACCTTAGTTACTAACTTAGTTAGAAGAATATAAGAATGGTCATAATGGGTCCATCTACCCCAGTATCCTATACTCCAGCAGTGGGCAATAGAGATGCTGAGGGAAGGGTATTATTTAAAAAGCAAACAGCTGGGCACAGAGGATTGTGATCAGCAGCATGAAGTCCAACAAGGTGAGGCACTGTGTACCCCAGGGGCTGATACTGGAGCCAATGGTGTTTAACATGTTCATTAATGACCTGGCCACTCCTCAGGTGATGAGAGGCTGAAAGATGGAACTCTTCTGCCTGGAGAAGAGATCTTACTGATTTGTATAAATATCATCTGAGAAGGAAAGATGATGAGGGAGCCTGACTCTTTTCAGTGGTGCCCAGTGACAAAAGGCAACAGGCACTAATTAAAACACTGAAATTCCCTCTGAACATAAGAAATACTTTTTTACTATGAGGATCATCAAACACTGGCACGGGGTGTCCTGAGAGATTATGGAGTCTTCACTCTTGGAGGTATTCAAAACACCAATAGACACAGTCCTGGGCAGTCTGGTCTGACCTTGCCTCATCAGAGGGGTTAGAGTAGCTGATCACACTTCAGCCATGGAGTAACTCTGTGATTCTGGAATAGCAGGAATCCCTAGGGAAGAATGCTAATATAAGAAGCAAGCATGTAGAGATATTTCTTCTGAACACCCATCAAACACTTTGTCTTGGAAATTTCTTTTCAGCCAGAAGTGGGGTTTGATATTTAACAGAGCAATCATAAATTTCAGACTTTCTTATAAAATGATTCTGTCTTCTTTTTTTCTCTCCTAACATTCAGTCAATGATTAAATTATAGTTAACACTCTGGGATTAATTTCAGCCTGTCTGCAGACTCAACAAGAACCACTGAGTTATTTCAGACTAATATTTTTAATATTATCCCTGCAATCTGTAAATGTGTTTAGGACTTAACATCATTTACAGAAGTGGATATATGAGTTCAGTGGCAACTCACCATTTGCATTAACTTTTTGAATGAGGTAAGTGCTTTACTGTGGCACTTCTGAAAGCACCTATAAGCATTTAAATGCATATTCTGTCACACAAATTACTTTTGGACACCCAATTCCTAATATCTTAGTATGCTAGAAGGTCACGCTAGGCAACTGCACTTGTTTGCTGAGGCAGCCCTGTTCAGTTGCTACTTTTGCATATTTACTTTTAGAGTTATATCATACATATATCGTAAGTGGTACTTAATATTTCACTAAGTTGGTGTCAATAGCACCCAATTTACTAAGCTTCTTCAGGATCTTGTAAAGTATAGCTAAACTTATCAGCTTGTAAGCTTGCAAGCTTTTTTTCATGCAAATGTTCTTATTTAAAGAAAGTTATCATGAAATATAAAAAATGCCATGGGGATTAATACAGAATAAGAGTAGCCATATCTTGAGATGCCGGTCTTCAGGTGGCTGATGAGAGCTGCTTTTTGCTCTCTATATTTTGTTGTTTTTTTAATGATGTCACCCTTTAAATTCTCAGCCCCCAAATCATAAACTGACAGTAAATTTTTATGGTATGATAGCACATTAAATTCCTAAATAATGCTCATACTCTTTTCAAGGCCTGAGAGTAAAAAAATTGATTTGGAGACATACACCAGGTTCACTTTTACATAGAAGCCTAAGGAGTAGATGCGATCAGCAGAGTTTCTACCCTTCAGGATCATGCATAGCACCAGCAGGAACAGCTCAAGAAAGTACAACATGCAGTTTATTCTGACGTTGCCTCATATAAAATGAAAATTATTGTTCAGAATTTACTGACCTATTTTTGATGTCTCAGTATTTTACAACTAATAATTTAAAACATGACGTCTGGGTGCTCGAGTATAACAGTACTCAGTGAGATTTTGACATTAAAATAATTTTAAAATGGGACTTGGGTATGTTAATAAAAGCTCTCCTTTGTGTTGTTCTTGCTCAGGTATGAAATGAATATACTAAAAGCTTTTTAAACACAAAGGGTTATTATGAAAAGACACACACCAAAGTAATTAAGTAAACAATGCTTTTATGGTTATATAAAGTAAGATGATAGTTACATAGACTCTTAGCACTGGATTTTGAAATAGATCAATGGTATATGGCAGTTCCACACTAAAAAGAAATTATACTAGAAGGACAGATTTGCTACACTTTTTACTTTTCTTCTGCAAGGTTAAGAAAGGTAAAATGCCAACAGCATCCAATGGGATGCTGCTGAACTGCATTTATTTTATCTGATTAGCCAATTAATTTAGAATTTCAGCTCTTAAAACTTGCTCTTTATGGTCAGATAAAGAGAATACCCAAAATGTGAGCTTTTCTTGTCCAGGTAACATTCTTCTGTCCTACATGGTTCTCAAAAAAGATTCAGAAGCCTTGTAACATGATGATTCATCTCAATTCTGAGAGCAACAAAGAAGTGTGTTTCATAGCCATGGATGTAAAATGATAAAAGGCATGAGAGAGTTTGAAATAACCCAGCTGGAAATGGGCTTCTCATTAAAGTGAGGGTCTTGCTGTTCGTATCAGCCAGATGCAAAAAAGTATTTTGTCAAAGCAGATAGAATATATCAATGCAAAGTCAATTAAAAGAATCAAATAGAACTATTTACACTGAGTAAAAGGCAGTAGATGTATCCAGTCTGATCAGTTAATCTTTACCAGTACCTGCTTTTCTTACATGGCCACTGTCACAGGGATGGCAAGGAATCATTGTCCTTATTTCCTCCATGGCCCGTAGCATAAACAAAACATCTGTGTTCTGAAATCAGTTGCAAAGCTTTCCTCACAAGCACTCTGGTGTTGTCTTCCTCTTAGTTCATCTCTCCTAAGTCATTTCTACACCCCGATGACAGAAACGTGTAGGAAATAACAGAGGGATCCTTTTTTAGCACTTTAGGTTAGCGGATCAATTGCGAATTCTATCTAACATGTTACTTTTATAAACATTCTCATATTGCCATCTGGAAACACACAATGCAGCACAAAATATTGAAAATTATTTCAAAGGACTGCCATCCCTTGAGATTCTTCAAGTATGTAGGTTAAGAATGTAAATTGCTCAACTATTCAAATATCTAATAAGCATCTTGATTTATTTGGACTCACTGCCCAAAATGTCAGCCTCTCCTGTAAATGTTTTCAAAATAACTAATTAAAATCCTTCTGAAAATAACCCAAAAGTTTCCTTTGTTTACAGAAATCTTGACACAGTTTACTGGCAGTGATACATAGCCCTCTCCAGATGACCAGCACAGTCTCACTGCTTCTGAGTAAGTACAACTTGTCACCAGTTTGTCTATTTGGCTAATACATACACATATTATGAAATCTTTGAAGCAGGGATTTTTTATTATGTACACAGATTCCAGTAGCAATTGCCCCTGAAAGCATTAACAAAGAATCTAGGCTCTATTAATAGAATTATTAATATTAATATTAGCAACAACAATACACTTTAAAGAGTTATTTGTCATTGAGTAGAAATCATAAAATGCTATTGAATGGGAAAGGCAATAGTAACATATGTTGTGAACTTGACCCAGAAATCCAAAGCATTTCAATAAAGGGTGAAGAAATCAAATTACTATTTTTCTGTAGTTTCTGTGGAAAAAAATAAAGAAAACAAGGGCTTTTTTGAAAAACCAAACCAAACCAAACCAAAAAACAACCTCCCCCCAAAAATAAAAGAACCCACAACATTCCTGATACTTCCAATGTAAGGAGGAACATACTTATGTGTGTCTTTCTACTATCAAACCTGTTTCAGAATATATACTGACTGGCAAAAATGGTATTAAGAAGCTAAAAAACATTTATTTAATACAAAAAGTAAATGCAGATATAAATAAATTAAGGAGGTATCACTTAGACTAGACCATATTACACAGATCAGCTTGAAGAGATATTTCAAGACCTTAAACAAAGGGAAAAAGCAGTTAAACATGATCATTATCTAACTATGCTCCTTTTTAATAATGGCCTAATTCACAACTGGAAATCTGAAAGGTGTCTCAACCTATAAATCATGAGAAATTTTTCTGGGGGTGTGTGCGATATTTTTCCTGAATTTATTTTAATCAGAAATCAGTATGGATTTTTCTACAGTTTAGGATTACGGTAAGCATTTTTTTTATCTTGTATTTTGTTTAGGGTCCAAGTCTGTGACAGTTCCTTATACTGAATTTTGCTTATGGAAGCTGTTTTGTTCAGTGCAGTTACAAAATTTACCCTTATGTTTAGCCAAGTATCTTTTAAAAAGAGTAATTACTGTCTTTAGTAATGTGTAAATAGTATGAGAAACTAAGTCTTTGATGCACAGAGCAAATATGGAGGTATGGCAGAACAGGCTTCACTATCCTGCTATTACCCACTTATCTGAATTTTCAGCTAAAATATTCATCTTTATACAGCACCAGATAAATTCGCAGATTTCATACAGGCAGTGAGGAGGTATGGGAAGGTAACAATATTCATTCTCCAGTGAAATGGGCCAGCTTTGAGCCAGTGACCTGGCAGTGAAAAATCCATTCTCACTCCCCTGAGCATCCATCATCTCAGATAGTCTTTTTACTCTGTAATTACTTATTTCCACAATACTCAAAAGTACCCTATGATGCTTAGTAAGTTACAGACAATTTAACTTTTATATTTGATATATCATCAAAATGCAGAAAGCCCTTTCATGGTCAGAGCTTTTATTCTTCTGTGCAGTGATCTTTGCAATTAGAACACAATTGGAAAAATACAACAGAAAAATACAGCCCACTGTGTGTGAAGATACTCTGGGAAAATATTTCAATTCACTGAATGCAGAAGTCATTGTTGCCAAATACTAAACAAGGACAAAATCTTCATAACTCATTTTACAAATACTGCTAGTGTAATATAACCAAGTAGTGCTCTGTTATAGCCACAGTAATTTCATTATGTAGAATCTTTTTTTTTATGAACCTACCTGATTGAAAACACACATTTTCATCACAAATATGAGACTAATCAGAAGAACTAAACAGAATCATTTTAATAGGTACTTTATTTGCACAATTAGATAGTTGCACAGGCCTTATCACTTCACAGACTATGTTTTTTATTTAACAACATATTTTGACTGTTTTGATCAAGGAGGATGAGAAGGTATATACAACAATATACAATTTCACATTATAGTTTCTGCCCCCTGCTTGGTAGTGGGATAAGGAGATAGAAGAATATTTCAAGAAGCTGACTAAAAAACTTATCTTCTGCCAGCTCAAGCAGTCACTTATTGAATGCATAAACTTACTCCATTCCTGTGAAATCAGTCAGGCTTTTTTAGCCTGCATTTTACTTCCATTTTGCAATGGATTATGAAAGAGTTATGGCGGTGTCTTTGAGAGATAGAATCAATTAATTGCTTTTGATTCCCTGACATGTCTCTGTCCTGGCAGGAAAGTACAGGTGATAAATTCTTGCAATTATTTTATCTGGTTTTCTTCGGATGATAAATAAAAAATGCTAGTGTAAAAATATTTCTAGCTCAATACATACTTTCTTCAGAATCTTTTCATTTGAATGGTGTCTTGATGATATCAAATATAAAAAAAGGGACTCATGGTCTTTTAAGTAGAGAAAAAAAGTAGTTTAAAAATAATCTGTACTGACTAAATTTGTGGGAAGAAAGTTTCAAAACCAGGACCTCCTGAAACAGAAAGGCCTCTTATTTATACTGAGGAAGGACTGGATAAAATAATCTGCTAATCTTGGAAGATTTTCAGCAGGAGTTCAAATGAATGTTTAAATAGAGTGCCCCATTCCTGAACACTTATTGTAGAAACATTAATAGAAGAGAAAACTGAGCAGAGAGAAAAGTCAATAACTTGAGAGCAGAGAAGGAGTTATGACCAAACCAGCCTTTCATCATGTACTCAGATCATGATTCCTATTACAATCATGTAGGTAGTAGGTACTCAGAAGAGTTGTGAGACAAACAGTATTAGCAGCAATGTCCTTAAAACCTGTTAAAAAGGGAAAGAAACGGAAAATAAAAATTAAATATCAACCAATGACATGCAAGGTTAGGTAGGATTTTTCTTCAAAATTATTTCATTTGATACAGTGCCTTGGAGATGCCAAATGTAAATTTTAAAGCAACCTTTTGCCTTATTTTTCTCCCTTAATAGGCTGCTCTTGGCTAATTGAAATAAAATTTCAATGGGTATTAACCCATCAGTTTGTGTTGGATAAAATACATGTTGAAGTATTCTTTGTTCCAGTTTTTGGACAGAACTGTGATTTATTCAGAATATTGGAATGGGCCTAGTAGGGTTTTTAACACAAGAGCCTTGAAAAATGTATCTAAAATTCCATCCATAGGTCTGAAAAATTCTATCTGTACAAGACATGCAAAAATGAATGAATCACCACAAACATTTATTACATCTGTTTTCAAGGTGCAGATAGATCTAACCACATTGGGTAATTGAAAAAAGTGCATGAAACAGGCAAAAACTGCCTGGTACAATGTTAAGTTTGAACATCTTACTTGAATGTCACCTCTGTAGCTCGCATAGTACCCTTTCTAAAAGTGAAAATATTTCTTTCTTTCTTTCTTTCTCTCTCATGCACTATATGTTGAACTCTATCCAGTCCACCTCACCAATCTACTTTCTTCTTTCCACTCCCTGTATAAGACCTTCTTGGCAGATATGCCTTTCTATTTGCTGAGCTGAAGCAAGTTTTTCTGAAGTTAAAGAAACTGGTTAGGAGTTGAGCATAGGTGGCATGCAGTCTTTACTACACAGCTTCAGCTTCTGAGACAAAAACTTGATAAGGATTGTCAATATAAAATAATAATACAGTAGAATTTTATTTTAAGGTTAATTCATGCCTGGAGGCATGCTCTATAACTTACTGTAGGTAAGCAATGATGTTGCAATTACAAACAGAAAAAGACACAATATATTTCTTGTGACTAACACATTTATAGATTGTAATGATGTGAAAATGGGATATATTGATATTGATTCTTACCTAGGTAAGAATATGATATTTGATATATGATTTTATTTTACAGACATTGACCTTTATGTGATCCCATTTATATGAGGGATTTTTTCCACACATTCAGAGTGATAAAATATTGGTCTGAATTAACATTTCCATAGTGTTCATTATTTGTCTAATTTACATAGTAATAACCCTATCTGATATGCCATAACAGTACTAATGAAGGTATAGAGTACTCGAGATAGTATAGAGACTAGAGCTTAAATATGACATACCTTTGTTATGGAGGATGGCAGGTTATATTGATGTTAGACATTCTCTGAGGCTTTTAATGATTTAGCTTTTTAAAGCACACAATTTTGGAAAAAGAAAAAAAAGACACGGTAAAGAAGGCAGCAGCCATTTTCTCTGTGTTTATAATGAAAGAGAAACTAGGGTGTATTAAATTTTGAAAGAGGAAGATAAAAACCAGATTGTCAAATCCTACTTGGTAATACAGATTATGTGGGAGAATGAGAACAAATAGATAAGTTTTATGCTGAACATATACATTAATCCTTTTATTTGGAAACTTTGTTTTGGTAACAGAACTCCACTGCACATATCAAAACAGAAATGCTACAGCTCTATTTGAGGGATTGCAATGGAAACCCAGATGAGGTAGAGTGGAAAGAAAGACCTTTTCTCACACTGAGCTTCCAAATGTGATAGTAAAGTACTTTCCAATACAGGAAAAGTAGACTTTATTAACTTTCAAAGTAGAAATGGGAAAAAATCACAGTGAATAGGTAAGACAGAAAAAAAATAGAGTTCATAAAAAATTCTTTCCCTTCCCACTGTGTCCTTGCAGGAAACTTTGTTGTTTCACATCCTGGATTCACACCAGCTAGATGAGTAACATTTTGAGAACTACAGAACTGTCTCCTAGTACTCATGAAGCCACTTTTCTTTCCATCATTCCTGTTTACAGCTGTATATTGGCTCTCTGCTCCACCCAGCAGACTCTCCTTAAACCATAGACTCTCATTTCCTTGCTATGACACTGTGCTGGAACTTGGCAACTGAAAGGAAAGAGGACTTCTTGTCATGTTGAACACCTTCTGGTTTTTCTTCAGATATTGAGGCACTTGCAAGACCTAGAAGGCAGTCACTGAATTGAGATTCTTTTCATTGATTTAAACTGGATTTAGCCTAATAGTATAGAGAAGAACACCACTGATTACAGGGCCTTTTCACATATGCATTCCTGGATCAGGCAATTCAATATACAGTAGCTAATACATCATGTGGGATCTGAATGTCTATTCATGAGAGTCCTCTTTCCCATTGGATGAAATAATTGCCAAATACACAAAGCTGAATCAAAAATCCTTCCTAATACTAGTAAATTGGGATAAAGCCATCAGCAAAGACCAGGAATCTTCATCTTGATGAAATCTAAAGGCTCTGAGCCCACAGTAAAAGTGGATGCAATACTTGATACACACAGGAGACTAAACCTGAATGACTTCCACAGCATACAGGCAAGCACTGAATTCTCAGTTCTTTATCCTTAAAAACCCTCAACTTAGCTGCAAGTCTAGATTAATTGCAGCAGAAGGATATGGTATTCCATAGAATTGAATGAAAGATTGAGCCTTAGTGATGATGGAAAAAATCTTCCTTTCTATCAGATTTTCAAAATTCCAAAGTCATCCAAGTTTTTAACTATTTGGATTTGCAAATCCTAAACCAAGCCATAACCTAAGATTAATTAAAGCTGGAGGAGTAAGTGATACCTCTTAAAGAAACATGAGGCTTGTGACTTTGTAGATGTCAGCTCAATTAAAATCTCTTTGAGTCCTACAGTACACTGAAGTCAATTGGGTTCTAGACTTTTATGCTATGTATTATTATAAGATTTATAAGCTGTAAGGCTAAGCCTCGTCTTAATAAAAAGACTGATGACCACAATAAAAGGTGGATAATGACAATAAATACCTATGTCTTTTCTTCTTTATGACCTGAAGAATTTTGAAGACATTCAGAGTATTAAATTCCTACCTTAATCATTCTAGACTAAATTAAAACTGGGTTACCAACCCATGAACACTAGGCAAACCAGTGGTTTATGCAAATATCAGCCTTATTCTTTATGTTTATGGCTCTCTACTTTTCTCTACAGTTCTTCAAACCCTAATTCTAGCTTTAGGACAAATTTTAGAACCAGATGCACATTTAGAACCAGATGTACATTAGTGTAAAATAGAACATACTACTTTACTCCGTCCCTTCTTTTCCTTCATTCAGCTCTACATAAAATTGATGTCACCTGAGCTTTTAAAAGTTTAATTTTGTGAACTCACACCAGCTCAAGGATGAACTGAATTTGGATGACTAATTCTAACTACTCAAAACCAAGGAAGTTTGGTTCCCGATTTACAGAATTATAGAATCACAGAATAATTTGGTTTGGAAGGGAACTCTGAAAGTCATTTAGTCCAACCCCCCTGCAGAAAGCAGGGACATCCTCAACTAGATCACGTTGCTCAGAGTCTTGTTAAGCCTCACCTTGAGTATCTCTAGGGATGAGGCCTCAATTACCTCCCTGGGCAACCTGTTCCATTTTTCCACTACTCTCATGGTAAAGAATTTTTTATGAACATCCAATCTAGACCTACTTTTCTCTAATACAAAACCATAGCCCTTTGTCACATCACTACAGGCCCATATTTTAGCACTAATGTACATTAACATTATTAGGACTCCAACTTTTTGAGTTTTGAAAAGCCCTAAGCTTCAAATTGATAAATTTAAAGCTAAAGAAACAGCTAAAGAAAACAGGAGGTTTAAGACCCAGCAGAGAGCAGATTTCTTTCACCTTTTTATGCTACACAGTGCCTAAGCCATGTTGGCTCTGGACTGGTGAGCCTGGGAATTCTGTTGCTAACTGTGTTCAACCTGTGCTTCAACAAAAACAAAATACCAGCCTACTCAGATTAGCTCAAAACAAACAAAAAAAAAAAGAAAACAAAGGAAAAAAAAGCTTAACCCCCCTTATAGCCTAGCTCTTTCCTGATCTTTTCAACCACTTTAATTGTCCTTTAATTATTTAAACCTAAATTCAAGAGTTCCTCATGTCATGAGCATGAGACTGTGAAATTATGCCTTTCTGCCTTCAGCCCTGTGGATCTGAACTAAATAGTGCAGTCCAAAGCACCACTCAGTAGGAAGATAACAGCTAATGGAAGAACAGACTTTCCCTGCCTTACTGAGCCAGACAAGGCAAAAATCCCTGCAGAACTCCATACTGCCATCATTCCATTGTAGGAAAAACTGAAGATAACTGGAATGTTTCCTTTTTGTTTGGGATGCACTAGCACAAACCATTACCTTAATAATAATCCAAACCTTTAATCAAAATACCAGTACTGTCCATAACAGTGCAGCTGATTCTATTCCAATTTGCCAGTATGGCATATAATAGGACAAAAACCAAACTTACCTAATGTGATGGGGTTTTATTATTTACTATGCAAATTTAAACTAATCTATTTGACCAGCCCTTAACCTGTTATTGTTTGGTGAAGAAAAATTTGATGTGGAAAACTGCCTAGTTTCAGAAGTGAAGCTAAAATGCTTCTCAAAAGTTGGTGTACACAGAGGTAATCTGTAAGATCAAAATGTAAAAATGAGGCTGTCTAGCTCATGTCTATTTAAAAAACGTATTTCTCAATCCTGCTGCTTGAAAAAAAAAACCCAAAACAACCCTTTTCCTGATAAACTGTTTCTCACAAATTAAAGGCTCAAAAAATAGCAATTCAAATATCTGGGTGTCCTCTCCCCATTAGTACCTGAAGAAATACTTGCACTTAGAAAAATCTAGTATCTTTTCTTTTTTTCTTCTTCTCCTATGGAATTACCCCAGGTTTTCTTTACTTTTGCATACGTGTTTATTTAACACATATCCACAAATAGCTGCAGCTCATAAGACTAATGATTGAGTCACCCCAGTAAACTCCTCTCGAGGTTCACAGGGCACAAAATGGGTTGTCAAGTAGCTGAAATTGTTCAGCACTTCATTATACTTATGCTGATATATGACAATTATTTTGACATTGCTGCCATGAAAAGCCCTGTGAAATGGTACCTAATCAAATAGCCAGTGATATTTTACACAAAAAGAATTCTCTAGGGTAAAAGAAAGTCAATAAAAATAATTAAACCGCAAGAAGTTAAATATTCTTGGTCAAATTATGTCAGATAAAGACATGCATGCAAAAACAATCCTAAGGATTTTCAGGAGTTTAGCAAAAGTTTGATTTAGGAAGAAAAATGCCAGCAATCTCTAAATGTCTATCTCATGCAAGTTGCCTCCTTTTCCCCTCTCAGTAGTGATCAGAGGGGCAGAAGTGGACAGTTGTGGCTCAACCCAGGTTTGCAGAGAGTAGGCAAGAACAGCCAGAAAGGCAGAATTGTTTTTTATTCCTCAAGTCTACATTTAAAAGAAAGAAAATGAAATAGAGTGGTAAAGGAGTATACATCCTTAACAGCAGGCCAGGGAGAGAAGTATTACCAAATATTTGGGAATTGTCTTGTTTTGTTTTGCTTTCCAAAAGCTACAATTTAGATGCTGAGGAATTCTTCCTGAAGTGTTGTCCTGAGACACTGAGGCCAGATAAGGAACAGAAGAATGGACAGAGCAGAATTTCTGCTACTCAGCTTCCTTCTCTCTGTGTAAAAGCAATTCAGATAGGGTCAGCTTTTGTGCTAATTTTTGTACGGAAGAGAATTTTATTCTTTCTGTAAAGCCAAAGTGAGCTCAATCCATATTTAACTGACAGAGAATTTTCTTGAAACTACACCTGACCCCATTATTGAGAAGATGCATTTGCCCTCTGCCACAGAGACTCAATGTTTACGGGCCCTTGATTGCCCCTGAGTCACAGCCTGCTATTGTGTTCAGAAGTGCTTTTTTTGAAGCTGCACTTGGTGTAGCAGTAGCAACTGGTTTGCCTTGTAGAGACCAAGCCATAATTATTCTCACCTTTGCCATCTCTGAGCCAGTGTAATTCAAAGTGCTGATTTTGATTTTTCAATCTTCATGCAGCTGAAGTCCCAACAATTTGAAATTCTCTTTTGGAAAATGGAAGCTGAGAGATCAATCCAAAGGAATTTAGATATTATTCTCCATGTGAATACCTGGGGCTGGTAGCAAGAAAATTTATCTGGAGGACACTTGACTTTGGTATTTACTTCAAATTTATTGACTTACCCAGTTGATCTATCAGCTCATGTTTGTTAAATATGTAGCAAACAAGAGCAGAGATCTGAAAGGCTAGATTTTGAGGCAGACTAGAGAGACGAGTATTAGTACTATAATGCCAGGGAGATGATGATAATCACGTGAGAATGTAATTTCTGATTGTCTTATTATTTTGTTACAAGAGTACTCTGACATAATTATTGCTTGCTGGCAGTCTGACAACAGATTTCTATTTCAGTTTTGGGGAAATAATTCCAAAGTTGAATCTTTCATGTTTCTTAAAAGAAAACAGCCTAACCTGAAGATATATATATATATATATATAATATATATAAAAAGATATGTATTTTACACCTGAGCTAAAACTTGTTTCAGTTTGGGTAGCTTTATGAGGACAATGATAACTTAGCAGATGACAGGGAGCACTGAACATACTTTCCTACCATGGTTATAAGACTGGAAAGTTTTCAGAGAAGTGTATGATGCCCAAGATACTGAAGTGTGATTTCAAATATTCTCTTCTGCACCTTTCCTATGGGTTAGCAAAAAGTAAGAGAACAGAATAATTTTCTTTAGGATAACATATCAAAAAGATACTCTGGTTAGATTAATCTTTAAATGTAACAGTCAACAGTAATTATAACAGCTTTATTGACACTATTTCCAAGAACAAAAGTCAAAGAGCAGATAAAACATGAAATAAAATTGAATATTCAGTAACTATCAGAGTGACTTTGTCAATATTATTCATGATGTTAGAAACCTGGTTTAGAAGGTAAAATGATATATATATCAAGAAGACTTATGAATACACTTGCCTGGACATCTTGGCTCCAACACTTTATCTGAAGCGCCAAGCACCATTACCCACCACTGGAGAGTGATGGCACAGCCCTTTATTCTTCATCTAAAAGTACTTACTGTCAGCACAGCATGTGTATTGAAGGAAATACAAATCAGAAGCCCCTATTTTTTAATTAGCTTTACCACCTATTTTTGAAAGATGCTACTGTCCCACTTACAGGAGGTTATGGCAACTAACCACCACTGTAGTTCTCCAGGCACTAGGAATTAAAGTTTAGACAAAAGTTTGAGCAATCTGCTGCTATGGCCTTTCATTACTTAACTCAAAAATCAACCACAATATGGCCGTGAATCAGTAAGGCAGCAAATTTCATACTCCAAAACTATGAAATATTTGTAACTACAGAGTGGAAATGTGATCTGCATTTGTCTCGAGCTATCAGCCTTTAAAATGTTCCCCTTTTAGCTCTTTTCTGGAATACTGTTTCCAGTGCAGTTTATTTTATGAAGACCACTTTGAAGTGTTTTTCACAGAAGGAAAGATCATTTGGCCAGTAGCATTTGGATAAGGACTTACTATAATTCCATTTAGGGTCTTCAAAAAGCAGCTCGGAGATGCTCAATAAATCAATCAGCTGTGTCTGTTCTGGAAATCTACAAGGCCAGAGAATTTTGACATTAAACTTTCCAGACAAGTTCATTCAAAGAGAACATTCCCAGGCTGAATGTACTATTTGGAAATGTACTTAGTATTTATATACTGCAGTTTGTATCTGCTCATCTTAACACAAAATGTACTGCACTCTCACTTACCTGATAGATTTTAGTGGTGCATCTTACAGGAAATAATAATCCAATGCCTTTAAAATTTGACTTCTGGAGGAAGGCCACAACTTCAAGGTCCTTTATGCTAAATGGTTTCATAAAAGAATATTTTAGCTTCTAACAAGCTCAGAGTGCTTTGCAAGACTAGTGTTACACTATCTCTCTCATGCAGATAAATTTTCAAGCACTTTCTGTAGTTTTCCCAAAATTTTATAAACCCCACCATCCAGGCCCTCCTCGGGACCCTGCTCTCAAACTGATCCTTTTCACGTAGCAGTGCCACCTCTCCTGAACTTTGTCAAGGAGCAGTAATTGGTTAGGGCTTACTTTGAACGAGGGAGACCCCCAGTATTAATACGCCTTGCTTGGTTATGATTTATTATTTTAGCAAAGGAGCTGTCATTTTACTTTTTCAATTTTTGGGGGGTAATGGGAACTCTTTGCTGTGCCTTGAGTAATAGAACTCTTCTGAAGAAAAGAAAAATGGAAAGAAGAAAAAAAAAAAAAAAGAGGGCGATTAAAAAGAAAAAAGGGAAAAAAGGAAGAAGAAAAATTAGAAGAAAAAAAAATTAAAAGGAGAGACAAGACCCACTCTAGTCCTACAGTGGGTGAGGGAGACTGTGTGATTACCGTGCTCAGCCCACTTGGAGCCACCCGGTTATTTGGGAGGCTGTGCCCCGCCGCGGAGGAGCCGTGCGGCGCCCGCAGCCGTGCGCGCGGGTAGCGGCGTCCCGCCAAGCCGAGCGGCGCGGCTGCAGAGCCGGCGGGGCCCTTCCGCGGCGACAGCCGTGGAGAGTGGCTGCGGAAGGGGGCCGGTGGGCAGCAGGGGGGTGTGCGGGGCCCCTCGCCCCTGCTCGCCTCACCTGCGGGAAGGCAGCCGTGGCCCAGGTGCGCGGCAGCGGCCCCGCGCGGAGCGTTGGGCACTGGTGCTGCCGCGCTCCGCTGTAGCGGTGGAGAGAGGGAAGGGGTGGTACTACAGGGAGCAGGGGCTGAGAGGGACGGAGTGCGAAAGACGACTTAGAGAGTAAGAGAGAGAGAGTGGAGAGAAAGGGAGGGAGGAGGAGGGAGGCGGGAGAAGGAAGGAGGAAGGGAGGGAGGGAAGAAGGGAGGGAGGGAAGCGGTGATCAGGCGCAGCCTCCCCACTCTCACTCCGCTGCTGCAACTCCTCAACTCTGCCCGTTCTTTGCCTGGACATGTCTTAAAAAGTTGGATCTGTCCCTCCCTTTCGTCTATTTTTTTTTCTTCTTCTTTTTTTTTTTTTTTTCTTTTTTTTTTTTTTTTTCTTTTCTTCTTCCCCCCCCACCCCTTTTGTCTTCTCCCCTTTACCCGTCTTTTTTTCGTTCCCACCCTCGTTCAAGTTTAAAGCAGCGGATGGGTCGGAGCCGACATGCCGTGCTGTGGCGATGGGGACGGGGACCGCGCTGATCTCCGGAGCCGCGGCGGAGTTCACGCTCTAGAGGTGTGTGGGCACCGGGGAATCGCTTCCTTCTCCTCAAAAGGACAAAAAAGAAAGGAGGGGAGGAAGCGTGCAGAGATGAACTGAGCTGGAGTGGACTTTGGGAGAAGAGCTCTGAGTCCAGCTGGTCTGGTGAGTTCTTTGCTTTATTAGTTTATTGTCAGCAAGGTGCCTAGATAGGTGATTCCCGTGGGAGTTTTTGTGCTCAGGTTTGTTGTGTTATTGAAAAATACTCTGTTTTTCGCTTCAACCCGTAGTTTATAACTGTGATATACGTATGTTTCAGTATATATCTCTGTATATCTAAATCTGCACGCCTACTTTACCTAAACCTGTGTGCACGGGGGACTGAGGGCACCCCCAGGTATATCGCCACCATCACAGACAAGAACAGAGCGCCGGTTTCCCGACTCAACACTCTGTAAACCGGGGCCGGGTTAGGCGCCGCTGGCTACCGGCCCCGCTCTGCCCTGCTCGGCCGAAGGCGGCCGGGGTGGATGGCTGCGGGTTGCTGCCGGACCGCCGTGCGCTGTGGCGCGGCGCCCCCTGCCCGCTCGCTGCGGCACTGCGTTCCCGCCGCCGCTGCGGGGCGAACGGTGTCCGGGCCGGGGGCTGCCGGGGTGGCCCCTGGAGAGGCGCGGGCTCTGATCGGCGGAGCTTTGCGGGCTGGAGCGGGCAGCCGGAGCTGTCTGAAGGGGTCGGGTTCTTCTGATCTGTCGCCCCGGGCGCGCGAGGCTTTGGTTACAGGAGGGCCCCCTGCGCAGCTGGCTTTATTTATTTATGTGGCTAATAAAAGATGTGGTGGGGCTAATGCGTGGTAAATGCGCCCCCGCCGGCTTCTCTCGCCCGCAGCCCGGCTTCGCCGTGAGCCCGCTGGGTCGGGATTCCCCAGGCAAACGTCTGATCGTTATTAAACGTAATTACTTATTAATGAGCGGGGAATCCTCGGAGGACTATTTCGGAGAATTCATCTTTAACGTTGGGCTGGCTAGCAGACATTCCTTCAGCATGACGCCTGCAGGGTGCTTCCCCTCCTGTGGTCGGGTCCGGGGACCCACCTTCTCGGGCCGGGGGTTGGGTGGGTCGTCATCGCTGCCGCGCTCCCACAGCTGTCCCCGGTCCCGCACACGCTCCCCCGCCACTGCTTTTCCCGGCGCCGAGGCACGGCGCTGACTCCTTAAAACGGTGGCGAGGGGCCGCAGCAGCCGTCAGTTGCTTTTGGCCTCTGCTTGGGAACCTCCATCCGTGCAGTAGTTACAGCAGCTGCTCGCCCAGCACCAAGCCCGCCCGCACGGCCCGGGGGCGGCTGTCCGGCGCTCCTTCCCTTCCCCTTAGCCCCCCTCCCCGCCCCACGGGCTGCCTGGGGAAAAAGGGAGCGGCCGCCGAGGCGCTGTGATCGCCGCAGGGCGATTCTCACCGCCACCGGCGTGAGTGGGGACCGTAGATGTAGTCGCGGCTACACGGTGCTCCCCGTGTAGCAGAGCTCCGCCATCGAGGACCCCCTATCCCCCTGGGTTCTGCCGGTCTCCCTCGCCATCCCCGTAAGCAGCTTTCTAAAGTTTTCTGAGTAGCCTCTCCAAGGGACGACTTCGCCACACGCGAAGCCGGCTGCGTCCCCAGCCAGGCACCCGGTTCCCTGCCGCCCCGGAGCAGGGCAGGCGCAGCGGAGGTGAGGGGTTCCTCCCCACCGGCCGCGCTGGCGTCTCTGTGCGGCGCCGGGCCACCGGGAGGAGTAGCTCATGCTGGTATTCGCCCTTCCCCCTCTCCCCCCTCTGCGCATTTCGCCCGTCCCCGGCGAGGCAGGGCCCTCTGAGCGGGGAGGCGGGCCGGGGTGCGGGGACCGCCGCCTCCTCTCCCGCGGCCGCGGAGCGCCGCAGAAACGAGTTCCGGAGGGGCGGCTGTCCGGCGCCGCGGAGGAATACAGAGACAGGGGGCGCTACGGCCCAGAGGGGCACCCGCGAGGAGTGCTGACGGTCCGGGAAGAAAGGGGGAGCGGCGCGGCAGGCGGGCAGCATGCGGGGCTGGTCCCGGTCCGCGCCCCTGCCCCGCAGGCATTGAGCCGCCGAGAGGTGAGGTGTGGCTGGGCCGGGACGGAGAGTTGGAAGAAGTTTTTGAGGTAGAGGGGAGGGGGCAGGCGGCGGGGTCCCCCTCGGGAAGTTGCGGCTCTCAGGCGAGGCCGCCCCGAGGCGCCGGGCGAGCGGCTGCCTCGTGTTGCCGGTGCCTGGCGCAGGGGCTGCGAAGCGGCGCCGGTCCCCTCCCCCCTGTCCCCCGCCGGGCCGGGCGTCGCGGTCCCTCCCGGTCTGCGGCTCCCCCCCTCCCCTGCTGGGGGAGGCGGCGGTGGTGCTGGAGCCGCGGTCGCGGTCCCCGGAGAGCCGGCAGCGGTCTGGCGGCAGGTTGCCTGGTAAGTTGCGTCGAGGACAAGGGGTGGCGGTGATACTTCCCCTGCGGGCAAGGTGTCTTCGGATGCCTCTGATGGGCCATTGCGAACTTAATTCCCTGGTAAGCCGGCAGGGGCGATTCGCGGCGAGCACGTACTTCGGTGTGACTTACTTTCTTTGTTTGCACTATTAACACCGCGTCCCTCCTTGCGTTCCTCGCCGCATTCCTCCGAAAGATGAAGAGCCGGGTCCGCAAAGACGAGGCTCTCAGGGAGATCCCGGGTTCAGGCGGCTTCAGCTGCTTTTTTCTTTCCGCTTTACGGTAGTTGAAAGAAAGCAAAGCTTTGTTTGAAAGGTGAGCTTTCGAATGTCGTGGTGTCAGTGAGTGAGGCTAATATACCCACCGTGTAAAAATTTTTTTTTTTCTTCGAAACGTGCCAATAAATTAAAAAATTCTGCCTTCTAACAAAGTTTTCCTATGCCTTAAACTACTTGAATGCAGGTTGTTCCTAGGCAGTTGCATGGGAACTTTTACCTACTTTCTTTCACTACTTCTACCATCTTTCTGTAAAATAAAAGAATTCTGTGTGATAGATGTGTATTTCGTATTTATTTTTCTAAATACGTGGAAATACTTAGTTATTTAGTAAAATTATTTACCGCTGAGAAATAATAAATTTTTAAGGTTTAGTTTTGTTCTTCTTGAAATCCTAAAATCTTACTGTTGGTAGACTGGAAGGTGAGCTTTAGTAGTTGCCCCAGTAGTAGGATTGTCTTCTGGGTTTTATAACTTAGCATGGGAAAGAACTCTATGGCTAAATTACCACTGCTATCGCTGTAAGTAAGCAAACAAAACTCCTTTAAACCCTCAAAGGTTTTTTATTTTTCAAGTTTCAAAAAACTGGATTAAAGATCACTAAAACTGGTGTCACAAAGTTAAAGGTGCCATGTTGAATTTTGGACAGACTTTCATTCTCAGAGACTGGAGGTCTGCTTTTCCTTGCACAACTGGGGAGCTAAGTCTTAGATACAGTAGTAACTGATTTACAAACAGTCAGAATTGTGTTGAAACTTTGTTCCACTCAGAATCTTTGCATGGTGTTAGAGTACAGCAGCTGCATTGTCTTTTTATCAGCAAAGACCTTGAAAACATATATCCAAGTATCTCATCAGACTAACAGTTTGGAGAATACAAGCATAAAACTTACTGGACTTGAGTCACAAGTTGAAACAATTATGTTAATCTCTGTGAGAGTGAACATTTTTTGAATAATTTACCAGCTTTACTAAAGAAATATTACCATACACTTTCATGTGTTAATGTTCTGAGTACCTAAACAGACAGATATCCTCTCTACCAGAAAAGCAAAAGAGACTGGGTTTTTTTTTATCGGAAACTTAATCATAAATCTGTTTTTTTTTTTTTCAAACAGGCTACATAAATAGTCTCTTTTAAACGATTGAAAGACTAGATGTAACTACAGTTAGTACAGCCCACAAAGCCACATGATTTCTCATAGGTTTCTACAATAGGAACTCTGTCATGACAGTTTAGTTACTGCAGTAATAACTTTTCACTGTGCATTTGTGTCAAAAGACATCATTTGCATACACTGATCAAAACTGACCTTTAAGTAAATGGGTGATAGATTGATTGATTGATTGAGACATTTTACTGTTAATAACTTAATGTTACAAGCAGGTGCATGTGTCAGTGGTAAGGACTCCCACTACATCTGTTAAAAATTAATGAAAGATTTCTGTAGAGAAGCATTGTAGAAACAGCCCTGAAGAAGCTCGTTCAGTCCTCAAAATGCTCTGTGGTGTGTCCCTAGAGCCATGTAACAGGCCATGCTCCATGAGTCTCCTCCTGCTGATGTAAACGGTGTAGTTCAGTCTTACAGGGAGGTCCTTCTGGACTAACTGGCAGATCTTGCCTGTAAAAAAGGGAGAGCAACAGGGGTAGGATGCATCATGACTTGGGCTATATGGCCTGAATTATTTGGTTTTTTTTCCACCTGTGACTTTTGTTTGGCTTCTGGGTGAGTAAATCTCATTGTATGCTCCCCATTAATACATTATGTAGAAGATAAGCTGGTTGTTTTATTTTGCTTTTTTATGTTTATTGGTGTTGGTTTGCTTGGCATTTATATTGCCCTTTACTGAATTCTGTATTTTATGCTTAAAATTTTCAGATCTCAAAGTATAGACTTCGAAGTCTAGATACTTTAAACATACTAGTTAGGAAGTAGTCTTTTATGTAACTGCTATATTATAAAAATAATTTTCGTGTATAAGTTATCAATTGGAAGTCTGCTGTCCCCAAAAGCTTTGTTCGCTTGTGCTTTTTATGTGAAGATAGTTCATCTTTTTAAGTTGTGTTAATGGTTCGTCCCTTCCCCCCCCCCCCATGCGAATTATGTTAACAGTGTTGATGTGTTCATAATTTAGTCAACATTGTAACTAAGTAGTACTGCTATGTTATGTATCCAAGTGTTGAGTATACATATAAATAAAAATTATTTTTTGAAAGTAGTTTTCTGGAATAAATAGAGGATGCACTTCATAAAGCTAGGGCTATGAGGCTTTGCTAAGCAAACGGTTGCCATATGTGTTGAAAACAGTTGCAGAAAATCCTAAACTGGTCGTATTCCAAAGATAATAAAAAATTTAGGAGTTCAAAGTGTAGCCTTTGGCTAAAACGTTTCTGAAATTCAGTCTTTCTGGCTCACTGTAATGTGCCATCTGAGTTTATATCTAACACATTATCACGTTATCATAGCACTTTCATACTTTCCCTTAGAGTTTACTGTCTTTACAACTGGCATTGTTTAATGCTTTAGATATTTATCAAGATTATGTTATGTTGACTTTTGGCTAATCCTGGATCAACATTCTTTAGTTTCCAGTAGCTTTGTAAATTATGACAAGATGGGAAAGTGTCATATAACAGAAATTATTAACTTTTTTTTATATAATGTGGTTAACTGTTCAGTTGAGAGATGGTCTTAAGCTCTCAATTGTGACTCAGCAAACCTTAAAAGTTTCTGCTAAGGAATGGATTTGCTTAATGGTGGCTGTGTCATAATGTGTAATAGGCTGCCTCTTACCAATCCTGAGCAAACTCCACTTGAAGTTACTACAGGGAAGCAGCAAAAAGTGCTTAAGGTCTTATGGCACAGAGAAGTGTTCAACTTTGAATTTAATGAAGAGCTGCATATCTTAAAGCAGTCTAATGGATCCTAGTGTGGTGCACATTGTATCAAGTGTTCCTGAGATAAGAGGAACAAATGATAAAATATAGAGACAGGTACAAGGTTTTATACAATAAACACACCACTTCCAACAACTTGTTGCTAAACATTCATTAAGTGTAGACAGTGAGTTGCAGAATGCCATAGCATTGAGGTGAAGTTGGATTTTGGACTGGTTTTTGTTTGTTTGGTTTTTAATAAAAAAATAACCATCCTAGTGATCAGCATAAGATCTGATAATAGCTTTTATAATAGACATCTTCCAAAATTCCAGCAAGATGGCATAAAAGAATCTGTATTGGTTGATTAAAATGATACTTTCATAACATGTATTTTTGGACAGTCTGATGGAATCTTAAACTACTTGGAGTTCTGGAAGGTATCTATCAGTTATTTATTGCAGTGTTTAGAGGTTTGTTTGTGGGGTCTTCTTTGTTGTTTTGGTTTTGTTTTGTGTTGGAAATGTTTGCTTATTTGAGAGTATATTAGGAGGATGAAGCCTTGGGGACCCAAGTGTCTGTTTATTCCCAGGAAAAATCATTGCAGTAGACAGAGGAATAATACTGTTAATCCATCGAACTGCTGGCTGTTCCAACCTTAGGCTCATTTGCCCTCCCAAGCTTTCCTTCATCCAGTGTTAAGACCTTGTAAAATGGGTTCAGCTAGTGACATACTTTTAGAAGCCCATATACTTTTTATTGTTTGCTATGGTTGTGTCTATAGTCATGTAACTTAACAGTTGGATTCGGAAGACAAACTTACCTTTTCTTTTTCTCAATAGGATATTAGCTAAGTTTTCAATTGCTTGTCTCCAGTATTCCCTGTAGTTTATGTGCTGGGTCTTCCCAACATCATTGAGTTACTAATGGCTCTGACTGAGTTAGCTTCTTCTGAGGTTTTAGAGTGAACTCTTGACACAAGTAGATTAATTTGCTCTAGTGCTTTCTAGTGGCAGAGTCAGTCCATGGAATTTGAGCCAACACAGACTTTCATCTACCTGAGCAGGTAGGAATTAGGGAAGAGAGAAATAACTCTAAGAGAGAATCTGAGTGGAGGGAAGGAGGCAACCATAGTGTGATACCTTTTGAGCTGAGGTGAACAGAATTAGTTTCAGGAAAGGTACTGAGGAGAGACTGACAGAGATAGTGAAGACAGACGAAGGCTAAACCGTGGGAGAAACTTCAAGGAGAATGAAAGAAAGGTGCCATTAAGAATTAGTGTGGATTGTACAACAGACTGGTCAGGGAAGAAGATGCTAAAGGAGAGGTAAGGGAAAAATATTTAGGATGGCTATGGAAAGGTGAAAGATAAGACTGTTCTACTTAATCAAAGAAGTGAAGTCAAAGCTAGATTGCTTTCTTCTTGCTGGAAATAATTTTCCCCCCAATATTTTCTTGAAATCTTGGGAGTTGTTGAGGAGCATTTTGAAGCTTTGTTATCTTATGAGAGTCTGGGGAGTGAAGAACACTGTTTATAAACCCAGGTGAAGAAGCTGTTCCTGAGGTTTTTACATTTCTTCCTACTGCAGTCTTGCCTGGATTTAGACACTGGAAATGATACACTGTCTTCTTTCAAAGGGATATCTAGTGAGGATGTGTTTCTATGTATGTCTTACTGCTTCAGGCTCTTTCACTGTCATTTCTGGAGTGTGTTTGAGAAAAGTGTCTTAATAGTTCTTCCAGTTATTTTGATAGATTCCCATTCACATAGCTCTTGATACTAATTTGTTTCAGATGTGCTCTGAGAGGGTAATAAAGGAATATGTCTCATTCTTTATTGATTTTACAACTTAGTGGTGATGCTAAAAATGTTTTTTATGATACGGCCTGCTATCCACTATTCTTACAAGGGTACTGAGAGCTGCAGAGTATGTAATACATAGAAAAGTACTCTCTGCTTACACTCTTTGTAGTTCTTAAAACAGGAGCTCATAGGATAGTTTGAAAATTTCATGGTAATTTCAAGCCAACAATTTGCTTCCACATTATTGGACATCAGCCATTTTACAATCTAAGTTAAATGAGGGTGAAGAATTTTCTGTCAGAAGACAGTGTAACGTATGAAGTAGTGGAGTTAATTTTCACTACTTCAGATTAGTTTAGATCTGGTTTGCTCACTTACTGCAGACAGCACTGTCATATTTCTTCTGACATGTTGCTTCATTGACTTGATAATTTGAAGTTAACTCTGTGTGTTCCCCTTGTGTCATGGTAGAAATTCACAGACTTTTGGTGTTGTGGATTCTTGGCACTTTTTAGGAGTTTTAATTTATCTGCTTTTTCTAGTACTGTAAATAATGTTGAAACCTTTTACAGAAAAGGGCATAACCTAGATGTGTAACTTCTGGTTTTCTCTGAAGCATGGATTCTAAACTAAGCATCAAGGTTATTTTAATAGTATTTGAACAGTTATAAGTCTTAACACATCTCTCTCTTATTTCAGGGTTTCTTTGTAATTGCTGCCATGGGAAGATACTTGACTATGCTGTTGCTGCTGATGCTGCTGGTGCAGCATTTTGGAAACTGTGAAGGAAATGAAAGGCCACATCATGCTCCACCAATGCAGTTTACACAAGTACAGTATAATGCCACTGTGTATGAGAATTCTGCAGCCAAGACATACGTTGGGCATCCAGTGAAAATGGGCATTTATATTACAAATCCGTTATGGGACCTAAGATACAAAATTATTTCTGGCGACAATGAGAACTTATTCAAAGCTGAAGAATATGTTCTTGGAAATTTTTGCTTTTTGAGAATACGGACCAAAGGGGGAAACACAGCTATCCTTAACAGAGAGGTAAAAGATCATTATATGCTGACTGTTAAAGCCGTTGAAAAAAACACAAATGCGGAAACACGCACGAAGGTCAGGATACAGGTACTGGATACGAATGACTTGCGGCCTTTGTTTTCTCCAACATCTTACAGTGTTTCTTTGCCTGAAAACACAGCAATAAGGACCAGCATTGCTAAAGTCAGTGCAACAGATGCAGATATAGGAACAAATGGAGAGTTCTACTATAGCTTTAAGGAGAGAACGGATATGTTTGCTATACATCCGACTAGTGGCGTGGTAGTTCTAACTGGTAGGCTTGACTACTCGGACACAAAGCGTTATGAGATGGAAATTCTTGCCGTGGACCGTGGGCTGAAGCTGTATGGTAGCAGTGGCATAAGCAGTATGGCAAAACTAACTGTTTATGTAGAGCAAGCAAATGAACATGCCCCTGTTATTACAGCTGTTACATTGACTCCATCAGAATTGGACAAAGATCCAACTTATGCGATTGTAACTGTAGAGGATAACGATCAGGGTTCAAATGGGGAAATAGCATCATTAAATATTGTTGCAGGTGATCCACTTCAGCAATTCAAAACAGTGAGGTCTGTTCCTGGTGGTAAAGAATACAGAATAAAAGCTGTTGGTCACATCGACTGGGAGAGCCATCCTTTTGGATATAACCTTACCCTTCAAGCTAAAGATAAAGGAGACCCCCCACAGTTTTCTGCTGTAAAAGTTGTTTATGTGACATCTCCACAGTTTAAGTCTGGTCCTGTCAGATTTGAAAAAGAGATATACAGAGCTGAAGTAAGCGAATTTGCCCCTCCAAATACACCTGTGGTAATGGTTAAAGCTCTGCCTAGTTACCCACATTTAAAATATGTATTTAAAAATACACCGGGAAAAGTAAAATTCAATTTGAACACTCACACTGGTCTTATTACCACTTCTGAACCTATAAAAGCACAATATGCATCCCATTTTGAACTTGAAGTTGTGACAAGTGACAGAAGAGCTTCTGCAAAAGTATTAATTAAAGTACTAGGTATGAACAGCAATCCTCCCGAATTTACTCAGACATCCTATAAGGCCTCCTTTGATGAGAATGTGCCAGTAGGTACCAGTGTTATGAGAGTAAGTGCAAAAGACCCTGATGAAGGGGAGAATGGTTATGTGACCTATAGTATTGCAAACCTAAATCCTTTGCCATTTGTGATTAATCATTTCAGTGGGATTATTAGTACCTCCGAAGACTTGGATTATGAATTAATGCCAAGGGTTTACAATTTAAGGATTCGAGCTTCTGATTGGGGTATACCATATCGTCGAGAAGTTGAAGTTCCTGTTACTATTATTTTAAATAACCTGAATGACAATATACCTCTGTTTGAGAAAATAAATTGTGAGGGAACAATCCCCAGGGATCTTGGTGTTGGAGAACAAATAACAACTGTATCTGCTATTGATGCTGATGAGCTCCAGTTGGTGAGGTACCGAATTGAATCTGGGAATGAACTGGATTTGTTTAGCCTAAATCCAAACTCTGGAGTACTTTCACTCAAACAGTCACTGGTAGATAGCCTAGGTGCTAAAATATCTTTTCACAGTTTGAAAATTACAGCTACAGATGGAGAAAACTTTGCAAAACCATTGTATATCAACATAACTGTAGCTACCAGTCGCAAACCGGTCAGCTTGCAATGTGAAGAAACTGGTGTGGCCAAAATGCTTGCAGAGAAACTCTTACAAGCAAATAAATTGCACAGTCGTGGAGAACTTGAGGATGTTTTCTTTGACACTCACTCTGTGAATCTGCATTCACCTCAATTTAGAAGTACTCTCCCCAGTAGCATTGAGATAAGAGAAGACCAACCTGTGGGCTCAAGCATAATATTTTTGAATGCTACTGATCTTGATACTGGCTTCAATGGAAAGTTAGTATATGTAATTTCTGGAGGTAATGAAGACAGTAGTTTCATTGTTGATATGGAAAGAGGAGTGCTGAAAGTGTTATCTCCTCTTGATAGAGAAGTAAAAGATAAATATACTCTAAACATTACCGTGTATGATCTTGGAATACCGCAGAAGTCTGCCTGGCACCTTTTAGATATAAAAATCCTGGATGCTAATGACAACCCACCAGAGTTCCTCCAAGACAGCTATTTTGTTGAAGTGAGTGAAAACAAAGAGCCAAACAATGACATAATTCAAATTGAAGCTATTGATAAAGATTCGGGGCCTAATGGAGAAGTGAGATATTCTCTTCTTACAGATACAGACAAGTTTACTATTAATGCTGTGACAGGAGTTGTGAAAGTTGTAGGCATTCTGGATCATGAAGAACAGCATGTCTATTTCTTGAAAATAGAGGCTAGGGACCAGCCTACTGAAGAACCTCAATTATTTTCAACAGTTACTTTGAAAGTGTCTGTAGAAGATGTTAATGACAATGTTCCTAAGTTCATTCCTTCAAATTACCACGTGAAAATTCGAGAAGATCTTCCTGAGGGAACTATTATTACATGGCTGGAAGCCTATGATCCTGATGTAGGCCAGTCAAGTCAAGTACGATACAGTCTTTTGGACAGTGGAGATGGCATGTTTGATGTTGACAAACTAAGTGGAGCAATACGTCTAATACAAAGACTGGATTATGAAAAGAAACAACTTTACAACTTGACTGTGCGGGCCAAGGACAAAGGAAAACCCATTTCATTGTCCTCTACCTGTTATGTTGAGGTTGAGATAGTTGATGTGAATGAAAACTTGCACCCTCCACGGTTCTCTGTATTTGCAGATAAAGGCTTTATAAAAGAAGATGCCACTGTTGGCTCCTCAGTAATGACAGTATCTGCTTATGATGAAGATGCAGGACGAGATGGGGAGGTTAGATATTCCATCAGAGATGGATCTGGTTTAGGAGTTTTTCGAATAGATGAAGAAAAAGGTAAGGTGACTTTCTGTTATTTTTATTTTCTAAATAAAATCATATGCCAGAAAGAGATAAGAGCAGCAACATTGTTACAGTTGGCATAAGTGCTCTCCTTAGGACAAAAAGATGTCACCATGTATAGTTCTGCCTCCCACTTGAGTGAAATTACATGTATACACTTGATAAGTAGTTTTTCTCTATTGACCTGTCTCTTGTTAGTAAGCAGTGCCTTCCTCTTGGAAAGCATACTTGCAGCCTTAAAAAACGTTTGTATAAATGAAGCAGACTGAATTGCTAACTTGTTTCATTAATAATGCATAAATTGACAGGCAACTGAGAATTATTTCAGTAGTAGTATTTTAGTATTCAACAGAAACATAATTATGGTTTCAATAAAATTGTAGAGCTGACTTCTAAAATTTTGATAGCAAGATCTGGCAAATATGTGGATACCCATTCAGTTATATCTCTGATACTGCATTGATACTGTGTTATTACTTAAGCACCTTAAAATAAATGGAGGAATTCTGTGCAAAATTTGGCTGTGGGTTACATGTAGGTGAGTAATGACGTGACTGATGTCTTACACAAAAGAACTTGTGATTAAGAATGAAAAATGTCAAACCATATCTGATACGTCCCATAGCCGTTCTGTATACTTCCCAAAATTGTAACTGTGGGTAGTACGGATTCACAAAGGCAGTTCAGTATTCAAGGTTCAGGTGAACAAACTGCTACTGGCAATAGTTTTAGTTCTTTAGAAAGTTATTAAATTATGTGGTTTGTGGTTAAAGAACAAACTCCAGAGCTTGAAACATAGCATTGTTTCTCTTAGCTTTGATTATAACAGAGAAAATATTTAACAGATTTTTTAAAAATGGAGAATTGAGTACTCTCCAGGACTTAGTAGTTTTGTTCTTAGGTTCTTGATAAGTGTGCAGACTATTCATTTGTGTATCACTATGCCTTGCTTTTGACATAAGTGTATTCAAGTTTACTGTGCATTACAGTATCTTAAAGAGGTGTCTTACAAAATGAATGCAATTTGGCCGATTTATTGTCCAAGTGATAGACAACAGTAATGAGAGTCAAAGAGTGAAGAAATGCTTTCATTTTTACACCAATATGTACATGTAAATCTCTGTATTTGCATGTGGACAGGTACCTGTATTTTCGGGACACTACTACTCTGGCAGGATTAGTTGCCTAAAAGTGTTGTCTCTTCAGTCTTGACAAAAAGCTAGCTTGCTCTAGTGACAAGTTGGTTGTGAGGTTAAGTATGTTCCTTTTTATCTGCCAGGTTGATGAAGTTGGCAGAACCAGGGGCAAAACCAGCTTCCATTCAGTAATCTTGTGTCTAGGACAGTGGCTCTGTATTTTCAAGGTGGGGGAGAGGCATTGTCTCTATTCATATGTGATATCTAGTATTTGGAATTTTTCAGGGATGAAAGTAGAGGCACTGAGTGGGAAGGGGGTGGTGGTGAAAAGAGAGGTTGCTAGTTTTTAATCTTAGTGAACAAATTCCGCTAAAGACACTGGCATGGGGAAGAATGTGTGTATTTGCTGCTGATTGGTGTGTTTTTTCCATCAAATGTTGATCTAATGGAATTGGAGAAAGAATGTGGCATATCTACAAACTTGACAATGTAGCTTAAATGTTGTTCTGACACTTTTCTTTTGTCTAAGAAGCCATTGGAATTGTTACAGAAGGCATTCCTTAGTGCAGTGTCTGAATATTTGTCGTGTTTTGCAAAATGAACTGGCCTTGGTACAGGGAGCAGACTGATAATTAGTCAAGAAAGCACAGTAAAGAAATTGTGGAAGGGGAGATCTGGCGAGCAACTTGGCAACTTTTTCAGCTTGCTAAAGGACTCTTTTGACTTCATCCTGGAGATACATGACTCTACCTGCTCTCTTTGAAAGCATCATTCTCCACTTTTGGATGAACTGGATATAGGAAGTTATTTGGAGTCAACACAACTATTTGGTGGCTAAGAGAAATACTTTTCTAGTTTGTGGCTTAGGAATTACATCCTAGGATTTAGGACATCCTAGGACTTAGGACAACAATCACATTTGCAGAAACATTAGATGATTGGTGCTGGTAGAAGCTTCAAATAGCTAGTTCCCCGCATGGAATTTTTTATGGCTTTCAATTTATCTTTTCCATGCTAGTGAGTTTTTAAATTTTACATTTCAGAAGGTAGAAAACTGTGTTATTGTTCGATATTTCTAACTAATTCTAGAATTTTCAAAAAAGTATTTGTCTTTGCCATTAAGTCTTGAGAATTTTTTTTTTTAAACTTACCTTTCTTTTAAGTCAGCTGGTTTTCATAGGCTTTGTTTTATGCTTTCCAAACTACTAGAAGTAAATCTCTTAAACAGGGAGCCCTAATGCATCCATAATCCCAAACTCAGGAGTGGCTTTGATTACTTTCCTGCCTAATTGCTCTGATACTTTTCAAGAAGACTCAGAAAATACATGAAGGGTGAATTTGAAGAATTCTTTTGCCTGGAAAGACAGTAGTAGTCAAGAAAGGAGAGCAAGATTACAGAAGTCTATAGAATTGCAGTAGTTTCTGTACCACTATTCTTGTATCACTGTCTTTCTTTTTTTTGAATTACAATAAATGGAGCACACACAGTTAACAGGTAGCCAACCTAAAAGGAAGTATTTTTCACATGAAGTGTAATAAAGTCATGAAACTCATTTCCTCAGGAAACTATAGAGATCGGAAGTATGACTGAAGAAAATAAATGATACTAATGAGATTATTTTGAGGTTTGGCCTCACACTATCTCCAGCTCGTAAATTGTTCACTGGAAGCCAAATGGGTAAGGGAAGGAGATCAGAGATAATCGTGCAATATATAATGATTCAGCAGTATAATAGAGCATTGTCACTCTACTGTACAGACATAAAACTAAAATTATAAGAATTGAGACTCTGGGTGTATTATGACATTAGGAGGGGAAAAATGTTAAAACATTTCTGTGCAGTGAATGTATGTAATAAAGCAATTTCTTTATCCTTTAGGTATCTGTGGTCAGGCAGAGTTGGAATCTAATATAGCTTTTTATGTGTGAGCTAGACTGAAGTCTGCAAATTGAGATGGTCAGCTGGCTATATAAATTGCCTGCTCAAGCAGCTGTAAAATATTTTCCCAAATAATTTGATAAGGGTTTGAGCAGATTAGAATGTATTAATAATAGAATGCATTGTGTTGATACAGATCCCAGTGTTGCACAGAAACCCCCCACGTGCAGCACCTAAATACCATTAGCACTGAGCAGTGAAAGTGAGATAAATCATTTCAATACCATGCTGCTGTATAGAAGAGCTCTTAGGAATGATGGAAGCAGTTGCTGGAGAAGAACATAAAGCAGAGGCTATGTGGGACCAAGGCAATATGGAAACCTCTTTCTTCCTTGCCGCAGTTGTCATCACAGCAGGCAAACAGGGAAGAGAGGAATGTCTTCCTGTTTACTTTTTAATTGTCAGGTAAAGGGATGGAGCATTTCCATTAAGTATTTACACCTCTCAAATGTGGAGTGAAAGACAGAAGCTCTAGTATGCAAAAATAGTATTACAAAGAACTCCCAGTACTTCCAATTGAATAGGTGAACGAGGTCCTTCAGTGTTGCCCAGAGGGCTGGATGTGACATTATGATGAACACCAGCTCATGGGGAGAAAGTTTCCACACTAATTTTCAGCTGTAAAAATGAAAACTATTAGTAGTTTTGCTCAGTATCTCAATTTCTCCAAAGAATTTGGCCAAGCAGACTGCTTCTTTCCTTGAGATATCAGAGCTTCAAGTTTATTACTGGGAACTGGTGTTTTATCTTGTTTCAAGGTTGTCTTTTGGTTTTGATTTACTTTCTAGTGCTCAAAATCTAGATAGCTGAGGGAGCCAGCAAACTTTGGGAGTGTAGATGTCCTGGGTCATTTATCCTAAGAAAGGTCCCATTGAAATGCTTACAGAAGATAGCAGTTTATCTGGAAGCTGATGTTCAGAAATGAGGGAAGTTTCAAGAGTCATAAATTCCCTGGTGTCTAGTTGAGCACAAGAGTGGTTGGAATTGTAACCCTGAGTACACACCCAGATGGCAGCATGTTATGTGTAGACACATAACCCTACACACTAAGGTTTCCCCTGATGACAGTTTGTTTAAATATTTTAATAAACCATGATGAATTTTACAAACATACAGTTAGCAAAAACTTCCCAGCTAGTACAACTTGCAAAGCTACCAGCAGGTGTTTTCTAAACTTGTGCAATTGAGGGTTTTTCCCAACAAGTAGTGTACATCCAGAATGGTGTTGAGGGAGATATGGCAGTCTGAACTTCATGCATGATAACCTTATTGTTGGTGTTTTATCCAGTAATACAGTTGTTACCAGAAATTTTACTGTTCTTTCAGTAACCTGAGTCTAAGTTAATAGGCTGTGAGTGTTACAGAGTTAACGGTAATTCTGTTCTAACAATAAAAAGAAAGTTTAGGGTGATTAAACTGATCCGCTGACTTCCAAGGATGGAAGTATGGCTGTGCTTTTTTATAGGAAAAAAGATCTCTCCAGCTTGATATGCTGTCTCCAGTAGCTTAAGGAAGAATAAGAGCAATGATACTTCCTTCTAATACTTTCACAGTTTCTAGTCATTTTCTATTGCGGATTTTTTGAGTGAAGGGTGGTTTGTAACCTTTAGTGGATTTATCTTTCTTGCATAGCTTTCCGTTGGAACCATGTAATTTCCAAGTGTAATTTTGCTACTATGATAAGGGAAGATGATTTGTTTTGGGAAAGGATGTTTTAAAGGAACTAGTGAAAAAATGTTAACAGGGGCATGTGGAAGAAAATTAAATTTAGTGCGCTACGTTGATGTGCATAAAAT
Organism: Heliangelus exortis; assembly: GCF_036169615.1. NCBI lineage: Eukaryota > Metazoa > Chordata > Aves > Apodiformes > Trochilidae > Heliangelus > Heliangelus exortis. Next base: position 22,821,304 of record NC_092425.1, on the reverse strand, counting down.
ATCATCAATAAAGATTGATGGCTACGAGACACTATTTTTAATATTACCAGAAACATTTCCAGCTAGGAAGACAGTAATTCATTAAGGAGAATGAATAGGATTTTAACTATGCAAAGCAAAGTACTGAATTATATTCTCAGAAGGTACAGAGCATTGCTAATATGTAATAACCATGTTAACATTTTTTCATAGTGTTCTCATAATTGCATTAATTAAAGTACATGTATACACAAGGGGTAACTTCAGGTTCTGTTTATTCATTGATCTTGGCTTTTGAGCTTTTCAAGTCATTCCAGCAGTTGTTGTTGAGTTTTAATATAAAGACAGGCATTAGAAAATTAAATCCTATGATCATCAGTGGAGCAGAACACTTAATTACCTATTGGATAGCTACTAATCCAGCAGTGTTGTCTGGAGCAGAGGCCAACTGGCCTGCATCTATCCTAACAACTCTTGTACTTACAGGCAGGGTGGCTGCAGCCAGATTGCTGAACTGCTTTTGGCCTGTGCCAGCCACCACTCTTCCACAGAGCATCAGGGCACAATTAGGAGTCGAAATGCATCAGACAGCAGTCCCAAAAAATAATGTAGAAAATCAAGTTTCAGTGCTTGGGAATGTTTTCTGTTTGTTTTACTGATACAGCCATAAATCTGTTGAAGGTAGGAGAAAAACATTTAATCAAAACTGAGACCAGTGTGATTTGGTTTTAAGTAAATTGTAGCTAAGCAGCCTTACAGAAATATTTTACTTTCAGTAAAAGCTTTGTGTTGAAGTTGCTCTATAAAGTTTATTGTTACCCCTTTTGTGTAACTTGTGGGTATAAACAGGAGGATATAGAAGAAGGTAGTTTCCTTCAGTTTGATTTAAAAAAAAAAACAACAAGCAAAGAAGAAGCCAAAAAGTTTGTAATAATTTGTATTTTTCTACTATGCATATTCCAAGCATGCTGCTGTCTAAGCCATATGGTGACTGTGCTGTGCTTATTCCAAGTTCTTGCAGATCTGTTATATAGGTCATATATATGGGTCACTGAAAACTGTTAACAGGAAAAATATTGAGCAAATCTTTTTGCAATAAAACTGTTAAACATTAAAAATTGTAATTGATTAGGTGATTTTGATAGTCAGGAAAATAATATTCCTGGTGGGTTTGGTATGATAGGTTATGAGGAGGTGATGCTGTAAGATTTAGTAAAAGTTTGTTTGCAGATGTTTGCAGATAATATTTCCTGCTTGGCTTCTGTCCACAGATACATTGTCATTGACATACAGGTTTTGAGATTAAAACTTACTATCTGAGTATTTTGACCACTTAGGGGTAAATGGGAGGAAGGCTCTCTCCCTGTGAAGGTCTTACAGTGTTTTCTTCTCTCAAAACACAGTAGTTCTTCCCACTAGTTTTGAAGAGAGACCTGGATTAGGAGTATGCTCTATTTCTCTGGAATACTGTGTGGTTGCAGCTTTTTGCATGGCATTTTTACCCTAGCTAGTTCAGGGGAAGACATGAATGAAGCTCAGAGAACAGGCTAATCTCCCAGATATCTAACTAGCTTTTCAGACAGGTTCTGTTCACCCTGTGTTGAATTCTGTACTGTCACATTACATTGTGCTGAAGTTAGTGATTTCCCTGTGTATCTATAGCACCTAACTTAGTGTCTGAGGTATAAATGTGCTAGGGTAAGAATTTCTAAGGTTACTGTGATGTGGTTTTGGTTCTTTTCTAAATTTTTGAAAAACACCTGAACTAACAACAACAACAAAAAAAAACCCCAAGTAAAAACAACAAAAAAACCTCTTGCAGAACCTTTATGTAGGTTCTGTAAATTCCAAGTTCAAGTTAAATATTTAGGCCTATGGATGTTAATTTGGGAGGCTAATCTTTTAAATTAGAGGTGGCATCAGCACTTCAGTTAGCAGTTAAGTGAGCTAAACCAGATTCTAAGACACACGCTGGAGATTTGAATGAAATTCTAATTATCAGAGAGGAGTTTTTTCTTAATCCAAAGACTTACACAAGAGTATTCTTGGATTCAGGAATTGGCTTGTCAGTTGTCACACTGACATCTGGAACACAATTCCAGGTCAAAGCCTGGAATTCAGGAACAAAATGTTCAACTAAGTATTTCTTTGGAAAATAATCCAAGGCAAATATCTTCTCTTTGTTTGAGTAGTGCTAGACAAAGCTCTGAAAAGAATTCAAGTGACACATTCTGAGTTTGAGATGCTTTTCTCTTGTGTTTATCAGGATAAAAGTGTGCATAGGAGTTGGTTGGGTTTGTTTGATTTTTTTTTTGAGAAATGTTAGGAATATATATGTTCAAGCAATATTATTTTATCTCTGCTAAATAAGAATAATCAAAAATACAGTAATTCTGGAAACAGGAAATAGTTTAGATCAGAGGTACAGAAATAGTAATTTCCTTGGCTTTCTCTGAGAAGACTTTCGTAAAATGATAAAGTAATTTTTTTTTTTTTTTTTTTTTAAAGAAGGGGACAAGTGAAGATTAATTTGGTATTAAACTGCCCGGAAAGATACTTCCATGCTGATATATGTTCAGTGTTTACTCTAGTGGCATATTGATTTTGCACTGTGCCTGGGCATTCCCTCCTTTTGGTACTCAATTGAAAAAGCCTAGCAGCATGAAAACAACTTGTATCCCAGTCACATCAATATCTTCCCATTTCAAGTTTCTCACCATCAGCCCTGTGAATCCTTTGCAGGAGAGTGCTTATCATACTTCTCCAAAGCCCTCCAGAGGGAACATTTTGTTGTGACAATAAATAATGAAGCTGCTTACAGTATCATGCCCACCCAAACACAATAACCTGTTTTTAAAGCATTTATCCCATGTTTGGATGACTTCTTTTCCTGACCAGAATTTTCAGTTATATTCAAGCATGCAGTACCTATGGTGTAGAGTTGAAAATCCTATCTTAGCCTTGGAAGGTATGAAATACAATCGTGCTATGTAGGAAATACACACACTTCCATTGAAGAGGCATATTTATGATTGTTGGTTACCAATATTTTTGAAAACTTGTTGTGTAGACTGTTTTTAAAATGGTGTATTATAGTCTGATTTCAGGTTTATGATACCCAGTTGGTTTGAGTGTGTTCGGTATGATGTTGAAAACAAGAGTGAGGTTGACAGAGGAAGATCTATGTGATTTCCTTCTGTTTCACAGCATTTTTCTCCAGTGGCATTAAGCCAAAATTGGGCCATCATGCAAGAAAAAAATTAGTTACATAAAAATAAAATTAACTGTGCCTAAATTGAGTAATAATTTGAGTTTAAAAAACATTTGCTTAAAATTTCATGCAACTAAGATGTATTTTCCACTAATTTGTTACAGTTTTAAAAATGAGGCATTTGGCACACAGATTCTCTTTTATGAGACAGTACAAATAGCTGCTGCAGCAGCTTTCTAAGAATAGCTTTTGTAACTTTAGATCCCTTCTAGTATTAGTAGAAATTTAAAAATGTTTTTTGAAGCATATACCCAGTTCAGCACAATTTGTGTCTGTTAAAAGAAATAAATATAAGAGCCAGACACCGACTATGAATAGATTGAGGACAGGTTGTAAATCTGCTGCTATCTGAAAAACCAATTCAGAAAGCTTTTTTGTATTAGATAACTGACTTTCGGGGTTGCATTGGTTTGCTTTATTGCTTACAGCTTGGCTGCCTGAATTTAGTGTTAAGCACGGATGTCAGGGACCACCTGGTCTTGACCGCAGTTTGCAGCTTTGCACTACAGTACTCAAGGTGCGCTCAAGCGAAATTTTGGTGCTGCTGAGTTAATCCGTGGAATGATGCTGTTGTGTTCATGTTTCTTTTCAGATGTATCAAACGTGCTAGAGCTAAGCCTGACCTTTAGAATGGCTGCTGAATTTCAGTTTGGCAGGAGGCCCAGGTTTATACCAAGGTCCTGAGCAGCCCGGAGCTAGCTGATTACCTTTCTGTCTTAGGCTAGAAGGAAACTATAAAATTTGCATTTGTGATGGGGCAACTCACAAAATTCTATTAGGTTGTTAATGTAGCTTTTAGAATGTGTCTTTGGAAGAAGCTGAATTAGACAAACATATTCATCTCCTGTTTTGCTGTTGGCAAAGGGATCTTCCAAAGCAGTTTGAGAGTTTTCATAGGCGTCCTGCTGAGTAAAACATCACCTTAGCTGCCCAACAGAGATCCCATACAAAAGCTAGGGCTCCCCTCCTCTTCTGCATGGACGCTCAAACTAAGGGATTGTTTTGTTGTGAAAGGTGTTGATTTGGTTACAACTTGGTCTGATGAAAACAGCTGCCTGGAGGCTGTATCTCTGTAGGAGATGAAGGGAGGCTAAGCCACATGCGGTCCCAAAGATTACCTTATAACAGCAATCAATTCGGGCAGCAGAGTACATATTAAGGGGCTATTAACTTGCTTAGGCCTCTCTTTGACGTGAAAAGTACTTGAGAGCAGAGGAATCATAAAAGGAAGGGTTGCCAGAAGCTATGGAAGGTGCATCTTGAGGTATCACTGTTGGTACATCTGTTGAATTGAGTATTTTTTTCCTACTGAGCATCTGCTTAGCTTTTGAAGTACATATTAAGGTCAAAGGAGGGGATTTGAGGTGATTGTGTAATGTTTATTCTTTTCTTTGAAGATTTTGAAGTTAAATCATAAAACATTTGGACATATTTTTAAAAGAACAAAAACTACATGAGTATTTGGCAAACTTCTGTAGCACGTAGCATGCAGTAGTTGCAGTTTTAGAACTTGGGTTTAAAAATATATCAGGCCTTGCTGAAATTATGGTTTGCAGGTCTACGTAGTAATCTCTGTCTAATCATTGCATTTGTGACTTGATTACACTGGTCATCTGAATGAACGTGACCAAAAATAAATTTTCAATTCATCAGCCTCCATGTGGCTCAACAAAAAATATCTCTAGCATTCCAGTGCTATCAGAAAAGGATTTCGGGGGAAACAGAAGTGTCTGAAGAATCTATAAATGAGACTGCAATATATAATTCTCTTATTCAGATATGAGGTTTCCTGAAACTCCTTGTGTTCTATTCATGGTTCTCTTAATGGCTTCTATTTGATTGAAAATTATTTTTGAACAAGGGTAAATTACGGTTCTTGTAAAGAGTTGTGTAATTTTGATAGGCATTAGGGTTAAAGAGCAAACTGCTGAGCGAGTTGATATAAATTACCTTGACCTACCAGCAGTGGGGATCATTTATAGCTCTTTCACCTCAGAGTTCTGCAACTGTGCAGCCTTGTCAGTATGGCATCACTGATACCAGAACTGACTTATCTGCCTGTATGACAGGGAAGGTTACATGCAGTTGCATTGTTTTATTGCCCAATCTAATGTTAAGGATTATCCTTAGTGTCACAGATGGCATCCAAATCTGTTTGTTTAAATCGATTGCTCTGGGTACGTATACAAAGGGCCATTTTATTTTGCTGATGCCAGAAGCATGAAACTGCCTCAATACACTAACAAATGAAAAATCTTGAGTTTTGTGTTCTTATCCATATTTTGTAAAGCATTCAAGGATTAAAATACTATTATTAACAATATTATTATTTTCAAAATGTAAGAAGTATAGTTACAGAATAGCTGTTTTACTTTACTGGTACTGTTAAATGTTTGTAAGTATTACAGAACTGTTCCAGTCATGTGGGTAAAGAAATGAAGTTTTGAGTAACATGATGTGCTAAAATAAATACAGATATTTATGCACAAAGGTAGTTTGGTAGTTCAACTTGAAAGACTTGCAATACAAAGAAGCTTATGATGGAATGTAGGAATGTAATTATGTAGGTGATCTCTAATGCTAGTAGCTTGTTCCCTCTATTCCTCCAAAGCTGTGGGGGTGACATGCATAGCTCTTTCATGGGGAATACATCTTAATTCTACAGATTTTACTAATTTTTTTTTAACCCCTCCTACCCCCTCATCCTCCACCTTTGCCTGTAGATTTACCATGACAGGGTATATCCTGTCTCTATGAAAATTAGAGATTGCTGTCTAATGATAAGGATTTAATCTGCAGCAAATCAGACATGTGGAAACTTCTGTCTGTGGAATTTTCTGTTTGATCTGAGAGGAATGCCCTTGCTGTGCCCTTCCTGTAATGAAAGCAAGGTAGAATGAATCAAAGTGATTCTAGATAAGATTGGAATGTGTGCATTGGTTATGCCTCTATTATATTTGGTCTCGCAGTTCTGGTCCTATGTATTATTTTACTATTCAAGAGAAAAATAACATGGTTCATCTTTTTAAAGATACCTCTCTTTCTGTTTTGGTTAAGAGTGCTGTTATTTTATTAATTAAATCCCTGAGTTAATTACTTAGGTTTGAATGTGGAAGTCTTGCTCACCAAAACAAATACTGTCAGCAAAATATGGGATATGCTATGATAATTCAGCAGGTTTGTCTTTACTGTAAATACTTTTACATTAAAAATACTCTTTTGGTTTATGATGGTGAGGAATGACTAGCAGTTTCTGTCTTTATTACCCAAGCAGTTAATGATTAACAAATGTCCGGCTGCCTGTGCAAGGAATGTTAATTACTTTGGGGAGGGAAGGAGGGAGGGAAAGATGACTACTGCGCCTTTGCATAAGGAGTCTGGTATCATAGTTCACTTTGAAGGTAGTTTGAATATTACACTTAGTTTAGCAGATTAATCAGGAATGGGAGAATGACCTATGCATCTCTCTTTGATGTGTGGTTATATGGATATGCTTCCAAATCTGCACTGCTAGGTAGTCCTGTAATAATTTGGGTTGCCTGAGTTTGTCCAAACCTTTTTAAAGTAAAAAGTGTGTAAGAAGAGAGGACATCTTGTTGAAAAGTGGATTACTTTCTGTATGGATATACAGTAAATGTGGTTCCAAAAGATAAAAGGTGATACAATAGAAAAGAAGCAGTTCATAGCCCCCACCATTTCACAGCATTACAAATCAGTTTTCTGAATGGGGATTTGAGTTTTAAGTACCAAAGCCTACAGATAAAGAATGGTGCTTGCAAGTATTAGATAACATAAAATCTTAGAACTTGCTCATTAAATTAGCTTTTTGCTTGCATAAAAATGTTCATGCAAACCAGTGGAAATTTGTCAGAAATTTTGTAGTTACTTGAATCCTTACAGATATAAGGTAGGGGAAGGGACTATAAGAAGGTTCAAAAACTGATAGTGAAAGATGGATTGTCAAGTTGTCATTGACTCAAGTGAAACATCAGTTTTGATGTGCATTGTTTAATAAATTAAGGAGGCGATGATTACAGTCAGGACAATATTACTACAGATTATGTGGATTAAATTTTGAGTGAATATTGATCCAGCATGTAATGATAGGAGGAAGTGGAGTAAGAAATACATGCCATGCTGTGGTATATCTTTAATTCTAGGGATGACTGAAAAATCCTTTGGAATTTAAGGTGGTCAGTCTGATCAGAAACATGGCCAGCATTTGAGAATATATTGAGAGGAGTCATATACACATACAGAGATTTGATAACACCTGTTGCAACTCCATCTCTAGCCACTGCAAATTCTTCTTCAACATGCATGTAAGAATTTGATTACAGAGGATTTCTTGTTAACAGTAATCTTAACCAAAGAAAATAATGTATTTTTTAATCCCAAAGTTCTTAGTCTTTATGTCTCTCCTGTCCTAAAGTTTTTACTCAGAAACAAGTTGAGAGACATTTCTTTGTTTGGCTTTTTTTTTTATTTTGATTTGTATACAAAGGTAAATAATAATAAAAAAATCGGTATAATAACTATAGCTCTGTGTGGAATTCTCTCTGGATACATGAGTAGAAATAAAGTAGTCTGAATAAATAAATGGATACATCATAGGTTGATAAACCTGACTTTCTCAGAACAAGGATGAAAATGTCTTTTGATGTCACTGGATCCCAGATGACTAATTGATTTGCTTTGTTCTTATGGCACTCGTGTGCCCACAGGTACAGCAGCTCTTCTTTGTTCACACAAATCTCCTTGGGAGCAGTATTTCTTTTGACAGTAGTAAAGTGTCACTGTGTATATGACTACCTGTATATGGTTCCTATGGTGTGTATGGTGCAGTAACATGAACAGCAGTAGTGCCCTGATTTCCAGTATTGCTCAACATGCGACTTGCCTTTTGGTAGGTGTCAGTATCTTTTTGTGCACCAAGTTAATCTGGGAATGGATGTTTACCACCAGCAGTTTCAGTTACTGAAAAAAAGTCTGGAGTCAGAAGGCTTGAAGCAAAATTGCAGCAGTCCAAAACACAAATCATTGTAAATTCTAAGTGACTTTTTTTTTTTTTTTTTTTTTGCACTTGGGTTAGTCATGAGGCAGTGTTGCTGTGGAGCGCAGCTGTAACTACTTCTTGCTAAAGACTGCTCTGTTGAACTTGCTGGGATTTCAGAGTTACTTTTGGAAGTAATATGAGGTAGGGTGCAATTGTTGAAAATTGCAACCAGAAAGGGAATCTGAGAGAAATCCTGTGTATGCTGAAAAAAAAAAGAGACTTGGGATAGAACAATTTTCGTTATTTAAGTTCATCATTAAACTTTGAGAATTACAGAAAAAAAGCAAGTATACTTGTTGCAGAACTCCTCAGGTATTTTAGTAGTTTGCAGAGGTTTAAACATCTAGATCCTTGAGGATCAACAAACCAGTTTCTTTACAATTAAATGTGTTGCTCTTGTGCATAATTGGCTTCCCACGCATCTCATTATTTTCCTTGTAGCCTCGTCTTCTGCCTAAGGGGGACCTCAGTTAATCTGTCAATTCCAGTTAGATTTGAAATTCCTGGGGCTATTTGCAGAGGAATTTCCCCTTCAGAGACTCCCCATTTCTCAGTTAAATTATTAGAGTGGTAATACAACTGCTCACATTGTCAGCAATTCCAATAAGACTGGCAGTGAAGTTAGAAGGATTTTTCAGGGTGAAGGAAGAGCTCTGGATAACAGAGATAAATGTGCTCATTTGTGTGTATGTAAGAAATTCTTAAAATGTTAACAAAGAACATAGAAACTCATCCTTTGCATTTCTTATGCACTTGCAAATGCACATACATTCTGCAAATTTTATTAAATACATTTCCTTGTTTACCTTTAATGTTCACAAGTAAATGAACAGTAGACGTGGAGAACCCTTCAGTTGTTTTTGAGCTACCTACAGTTCAATAGAAATTTCCTGTTGGTCATGAAGCTGTAGGAAAAGAGCAGGATTTAAAGGCAACTGAATAGTGTAACTGTGTTATCCCAAACCATTTTTGTTTAAACATAGTTACTTATTCTAATTTTATTAGACTGCATGATTGTATTTCTTCAGACACAGAAACGAGTTGTGTCTATACCTAATGGCAAAAGTTGTCCTGAAAAAGGTGATTCATGGCTGGAGCAATGATTTACATCAGATCCTGATGCTCATGTAGCACAGTGAGAGAAGCTGCTTTTTTTGGGTGCTTTGAGTTCACGTGCTTCGCCCAGAATCTGGTGATAGTTTCTTACATTTTCACTAATATTTTATAAACCTCTGTAAAGCTGATGTAGTGGTGCAGTCATGGTTTTTTCAGCATACTTTCCCTCACATTGTGAATGACTGCTTATGTTAACAGTAAAGCTTGTTTTACTTTAAAGTAACATAAAGTAACATTTCTCTTTAAAGAAACATAGGTTATATGGGGTTGTATTGGAATAATTTTTCTTACAGGCCTAGAAATTAACATTTCGTTTCCCTCATGTGTTCTCATCATGGGGGGGTTATGTGTCTCCATGTTGAGGTTTAGCAACATGGTATTGTTCTTCTGTATAGCAATTATATTGCCTGTCCAAAAGCCTGACATACAAGCAGCCTAGCTGACAGAAATAAGCTGGAGCTATTAAAATAACCATAAATGAGGCTGACAATAGGAGCTGTCTGCCATTGTCCCAAAAGATTTTCTGAACTGGAAGTAATCAGTTGAGTTCTAAGGCAACCCCATCACAAATCTTCTAATTGCAAAAATTCCCCCTCACCACCCCCTGACTTCCTGAAAGCAAGTTCAGAATCTTTGTGGTCTTAGCAGATTTATCACGTTTAGCCCAGACTACTTAGTACTGAATCATAATTTCAGGCCATAATATTTTCTATAGACAATTTTAAGAAAATGTTTTCAGAACTTTTTTCTTTTATAAATGGTCCAAGCACTGTGTTTTACATTCATTGGACTTGTTTTTGTAGAAATGTGCAGAAAGCAATGTGGGAGGAACTGGAAATAAAAATATGATTGAGTCTATTTACAGTTCTGTCTTTTGCCCCGTGTTTTCTTCTACTCTATGCATTTAATTAAGTTGCATAAAACCTTTTTTCTCAATTTTTAAAAATACAGCCTGTTTGGTGCAGAGCTTTAACTTTGCACCTCTTTGCTTCTAGGTTCTTGTACTGTCTCTAGAAGTTTAAGTGACAGATACTCATAACTGTTGAACATTTTGTATTTCTTTAAATCCCTCTTTAAATCCCCCCCACCATTTTTAAAAGCTGAATGTAGCAGAGATCAATAGTGACTGCCTCCCTTCTCTTGAACACAATTCAAATTACTGCCATCTGTTTATAGCACAGAAGTGATGCATAAATTGTTTTCTGTTTTATGTCATGGTCTGGATTTGACCCTGTGCTGGAGCTCTTTAGATACTAAGTTTTTCCCCCCTCAAAGGTGTTTCACTATGAATGCATTGGTAATTTGTGCGTTTACAGGAGTGAGTCTGGCAAGTTTGACTCAACACTGATAGTGCCTGATTGTTTCACCAGCTACTTTCTCTGTTGTTCCATTAGTGTCACATGCAGAAATTGTTCCATTTCAAATACAGTATGTTATTTAATGAAAGTCAGAATTTTTTTTAAAACTCCAAATCCTGTCAGCTTTACCAAGGGTATTGGTACAAAGCTGGGTCTGGCTATGCATTTCATTACATCTAGGCAGTTCGGTGAAGTTAGATTGGAGATAGAAAATACATCAACATTTTACTATGATTGAGTCGTCATTTTACTATGATTTTCAGTTTGGTTTTGTTCAGTTAAAATTTCACTTCTGTTCTGCAAATGGTGGTTTCTCTAATGGTGCTGTGTGCTATAGAGACCAGGTATGCTGTGCAGTGATATTCTTCCCCTTCTACCTCCCAGAAGTTGCAGTAACAAGCCCCTGGAAAGAGAGCAAGCAGGGGTGGGCTTGATGTGTTTAAAGGTCTTGCAGCTGCACAGGAAAATGGCATTTACCAGTTTACCAGAACTTGTGCATATTCACTACCATCCCAACAGCTTGTTGGCAGCAAGTTTCTGGAAACTTTCTAAGCCTTGGTTTGTTAGAAAATGAGTTGTTTGTCCTTCAAACGGTAACAAGAGTTGCTTTCCATTTAACAGTCCTGTCTAAGCGTGATTTCTCAGCTGGTAGTACACATGACAACTTGAAATGTATACAGTTTACCATTTCAAAGAGCTATAAATAAAGTGGCATTCAATTTTTCTGGTAATCTGCCTTTATAAATGCTGACACAAGACTTGTAATTTCAATATATTACTTTCGGCGGTTTTTTTCGTAGCTTGTCCTGAGAGAATTTTTTCTGAGTGCTCTCTGAAGCAGAACTTGTGAAGTTGATTTTTTTTCATTGCTTTTCTTCTGTACTTACAAAGAAAAAATGTTCTATATATAAAGAAGTGGATGAAGACCACTGAAAAGAAGCTTACTGAATATGTAAAGAAATAAATGTGTAAAACCTAAAATATGTGACAACCCATAACTACCTGAAGGAATGTTTATATTGCTGACAGATGTTAGATAATCTTATGTCACTTCTGAGGTGCATGTGAAAATCTTTACTCTGTTGCCTGTAAACAGAATTTCTGCAGAATTTTTCAAGGGAGGTTGTGGTTTTTTGGGGTGTGGTTTTGTTTGGGATTCTTAAGCATTAAAATAAACCAGGATACATCTAAAAGTTAAAGCCACCAAATTTTAAAAATAAATCAATGTGTTAATTTAAGATTCAGCTTTACTCAGGAATAGCAGAAGAATCACTGAGTAGTCAAAAATATACAATGAAGCTGCTTCAAACTAGGTTGTATGATTAGTTATGCAAATTCATATTCCTCAGACATATTTGCAAACAAGTAATCCAAATTCTTCATGAGTTATGCAAAACACTGTATCGATGGTTTGTTGCTAGGTTACAGTCTTTCTAGCTATGCCTAATTAATGCTCCTGGAGAAGAGTGAAGAGCAATGAACACTTCTTGTTCATGTGTGCTTCAAAGGCAAGCAGTAGTTGCTAAAACTTTCTGCTCTCCTTCAGGGCTGCAGCCAAGGATTATTTATGTTCTGCAACTGTACAGTTTAGTCTGTGTGAATCTTTGCAATAAGTCTGATAGGAGAGTAGTGTGTGTTGTCAGTGATAAGCTTTACATTGCTGTGGAGTTAAAGAGCAAATCCTGTTTCTCTGTGTTGCACTTTGTTCCATAGAGGCATAAACACTTAATGCTTCCTGAAGTGTGTATGTGATATAAATAAGGAAGGCTAGCACTTTTCTACCTCAGTTTATTTATCAAAAGTATGACTTCTCTTAAAAGAGAGATTGTATATACTTTTTAGAAGTTGACACTGCCTGCCACAGGTCTTTAGTATTTCAAGAGCATGAGTACAGTGCCTCTCTTGGCATTCTGCCCTGTTTGTAGAGTGGACAAGCTGACATTTCACTTCTGCAAAAAGAATCTCATTCCATTCCTTCTTTAGAAGGAGATTGTTTCAGGGAGTTCACAGGATGGAGATTTTGGTCTTTTCAACTGACATTTTAAGTGCTGAATAGTTCCTTGTTTCTGTGGCAGGACATACTTGAAATCTTCAGTGCTTAATGATAGTTGGTTTGTGTAGTGAAAAGACTGGTTTGATACTCTTCTACCTGTGTTTTGGTTTTTCAAGTGCTTATGATCTGAGTGATCAAATAATATTGCATACTGTTGACATTAGCATTGGATGCTATATTAGAACTCTAGGCTTAAGGTTCAGTTGACCCTTACATAGTCATGCTTAGTAGAGGCCTGAGTTAGAGTAGCACAGCTGCCTCAGGGAAAGAAATAATTTTTTCTTGAGAGCTCAATAGGTTACTTGTTTCTGAACCTTCATTTCACAGAACACTTCGTGGCATGTGGGCTTGCAACTGTCCTTGGCTGCTGCTTCAAGGAATTTCCCATTGTCATACTACAGCGGTGGCCAGAAATTTATCAGAAATAAGTTAGGAAGTTAAGAGAAATACAGATAAATTGGTCAGAAAATTATTGGGTTTTTTTAAATTTCTCTGAAAGTGGAAAGAATCTGAGCTATGATGTGATTCACAGTTACTAATAGAATCAGTTTATCTGTAATACTACAAATGAGTGTAGTATTTGTAAATAATGCACTCCCATCTGATGTAGTTTGTTTTGTCTTATGTGGGTGGATGCCATAACTAGTAATAAATTTGCTTTTTTTTCCTAGTTTCCTAGTTTCCTGGTTTCTCTCACTGTATTTGACAGGGAGCATAAAGTGGAGCAGAAAACCCACAAAAAAAAATGCATGTGCAATACACAGGGTTGCAGTTGTCAAATGTCCTGATTTGCTTGTGCCAGAATTTATTCAAGGGGAAAAGGAGGATGGAAGAGTCTGGATGTGTTCCTCTTTGAGGCCTCTAGGGACTGCTGAGAAGCTGACAAGGCACTGCATCTTCTCCTGTGCCAGATGCTCTTTTCTGTTATGTTTTTGGATTTTTTTTATCCTGTCAGTGCTACTGTAGCCTCTGTATTTCTACAGCTCAGGAAAATGCTTATCATGACTTGGCTGGTTATCTAAGAAAGAGAGGTGTATTGCCAGAAAGGCAAAAATTGAACATGTAAGAAGAGAAGAATAGGAACAAAAAGTCTGCCAAGGAAGTAATCTCCATTAATCTGCATTCAATCTGGATAGTGTTGAAAAACAACATTGGAACTAATTTTCACCAAAAGGCAAAGTATGGATTAGAACAGATGCTGTTTCAAATAAGATGACCTAGGCAGAAATCAAAAGTGGAAAATACTAGCTTTGTAAAATGTTTTTCTGGCCTATTCTGGTTGTCCAGGTGTGGAAATTTCAGTAATGACCCAAAAACTGTCCACTCTGGATTGCTTGATGATATGATAGTAGGTATACTTAGTAAGATTTTCACTTTAAAAAACCCAAAATAACAAAATCAGTAATCATTGAGACTGATAGGATTCTTTGTTTGTTTAAACAGCAACTAAGCGAAGTCCCACAAAATGTAAACTAGAAATTTGACCAAAAAAATGTACACTTCTAGGAGCTGGGGTTCTTTTGACCTTTGCCCACATAAACAGTTAATTTCATATATGCTAATAGATTTCTGGAAAACACAGGCCTATCTAGAGGTGGCTGAGATTCAAGCAGTAAACTGTAGATGTGCTGAACATTTCCCCCAGTTTTATTTATAATTCAAAAGATCTTCTGGACCTTGGCTTACTGCAGTAGCTTTACCGATAGTTAAGAATTAAAGACAAAGTTGCAGTCTGCGGTGATGTGTTGGCAGACTTGTGCCTTCGAGGGACAGTATGCCTCTGTTTTTATCTGGCTTAATCCACTCATTTTCAAAACTTTGGTTTGGATTGATTGTTCATTGAAGGTCATATTTGACCAAAACCTTTGTTCATGCAGATCCTAAAATATTGCTGTTTTCCCTGCAGAGATGGCTTTTAAAGCAGCTAAAGAAGCTTTTTTATTTACCCAGCTTATTAGAATTTAGATTAATTAAGTCTGTAATCAGATTTCAAGCATCGTGACTCAGGCCAGGGATTTCTGAGTTTTTTTTCAAACATCACTCTCAGGGCAAATTCTGCTAAACTGCCTTTTCATGCCTTGCTGAGAAGTTACTGCAAGTTTTGATTTCCATTACCGAAACATTAATATTATTAATGGGAGTTCTCATGGATAAGCACACTTAAGGAGGATCATCTCTGGGAATTGGAGGTATTATCGTTTGAGCATTTGTTAATTAGATAGAATTGGCTTATATAGGACTGTCAGATTTGAAGTGGATTTTTATCTTTATTTTTGTTGTAAGAGTGACTTTGGTTGTAGTGAGTTGTAGGATTTAAATTAGAAGAAAAGCTCATTCTTGTTGAGAGTGGTGTTAATATTCTGATTTTTCTCCATTCTGATTTTTCACCATTCATAAACCAGCCTCCATACTGAATTCTGTCCAGATTCTATTGTATAGTATTCACTTAGAACTTTTCACTCATTTTAATGAAACTGATAGAAAAAGTTGTATTGCAACAAGACGACCCTCAACAAGACAAGAGGACACAGTCTTAAGTTGTGCCAGGGGAGGTTTAGGTTAGATATTAGAAAGAATTTCTTCACGGAGAGGGTGATTAGGCTATGGAATGGACTGCCCGGTGAGGTGGTAGGTTCTCCGTCCCTGGAGACATTTAAAAAAAGACTGGATGTGGCACTCAGTGCCATGGTCTAGCAACTGCTCCGGTGGGTCAAGGGTTGGACTAGATGATCTCTGAGGTCCCTTCCAACCCGGCTAATTCTATGATTCTATGATTCTATGATAAGTAGGAACAGTATCTAAGTCTATTCCTTAGACTTAGGAATATTGTAAAATAAGATCTGATGTCCTCTGATGAATGAGAAACTTTTTATCAGAGCTCTTTTCTACTCCCCTCTGGTGGTTAGTGACTGAATATGAATTTATTTTTATCCTGACCACCTGAAAGGCTTCAAGACTCCATATGCAGGGTAGTGAAAAAATGTTTTTGGAATCCTCATTTCACCATGTTTTCAAGCAATAATATTTACAAGTCTTTGGGATTACCATACATGATAGGGATTCTTTAGTTCTGCTCTGTGGAAGATTTGCTACATAAAAAGCAAGTGGTTTGTAAAAGTTGAAATTACCAGACTACCTCAGTGTAAATAATGGATGAGAAATTTGCTGATTAAAGGTTTTTCTGTGAATGGGAGAAGTTACAGCAGAGATGGAGCTTTTAGAGTATTGAAGATATAGTAGAAGCGCTTAGGCTGTATTCTTTAAATGTGCTTTACACCACTTAAGAAAAAAGTGAAAATACTTTCTAGGAGCCAAAATACACTGTTTAAACTGATGATGCTGATCAGTATCTTACTGATGCTTAATGGATGTAACCAATAGCAAAATAAAACAAATTCTTTTTTATTATTTTATTACTTCTCTTTGACATATGAGTTCCCATAGTTTTTCTCCCTGCTGTCTTGAGAACCACTAGAAGACAACAAATTTATGAACTCCGCAGGTGTTGGTTCTCAGCATAAAGTACTGTGCTGCCCTAATATTTAAAATAGGCCACTGTAGTCAACATTTGCAAAATCAGAAACGTCACTCCAACCAATGATACTTTAAGGGCTGGTTCTAGACCTGTGAATTGGTAGGTGAAATATTGTTATCTTTGTTTTTAAAGTAAGTTTCCTTAGTTAAATTCTTGTGCTTTGAGAAGGTACACTACTGAAGTTTATGTGCATTTGTATTCATTATTGTTGCATAGAAATTAAAGATTAAGCTATTAGTGTTCTCATAGGCAAAATCAGGAAGGATTTAGTGTTAAACTTGCAGAAGCAGGAGCAATTTCAACTAGAGTAATGAGAAAAGTATGGTAGTTTGTAATTACTTATACATGGTCAGACTGTACAGTAATATTAAAAGGGCAAAAAGCCCAAGTACTCTGTGTAGTTGTGTGTATTCAGTGTTGATTGTGTTTTGTGACAAAAGTGCTGATGCAGAAGCAGAAGAAACTTGGGTTTTGGTAGTCAGAGATTCCCACCCCTCTAAGGCATGTGTACTGAGTCAGTATCTGTTCTCTTTTATTGCTGGGTGGAATGAACAAGAGGAAAGCTGAGTCACGTTAATAGATAAGTGATCCCTTCCCTCACTGTGTCTGCAGCTTTGACTGATGGAGGAGAAATAGGTGTGGTGGCCTTTCCTCCACCCTTCCCACTGTGCAAGGTGTGAGGGAAAGTTTCTGCTCCTAATCATTCTGTCCCCTTTTGTGTGGCTTTCTTACTGGAGGGATGTTACTTTGAGTGTTCATTTATAATATTGTGGAAAGGAATCTTATTAGAGTTTATTGTATTCTAATAAAATGTTCTACCTTGCATACATACCTCTCTGTTCCATCTGTTTTGCCTCTAGGAAATTTCCATTCAGGAAATTATCTGTTGATCAGTGTTAAACAGTTAATGTAGGCATTTTTGCATATCTGACTGATCATAAGATTATTTTCTTAGATGCTTTCTGTTTCAGATCGGAATTAGAAACAGCATGTACAGAAAAAATGTTCACCCAGCAATTTAGGGTCTGCTGTGTGAGAAACATGAGAAAAATGGTAAAATAGTTATAGTGAATGAGATTTCATGTTACTTTGACTAATGAATGCTTAGGATGTGGATGACCTTGCAGAAAATCACGGACATTCTGAAAAGCACAGCTACCCTGTTGGGCAAACTACTCTGTTAAATGATGTGTTCAGTGGTCAGATGATCAGAGAGATTGTAAGCCTTTCATTGAGCATTTTTGCAAAAGTCAGTATAAAATATACAGAAACAATGTCATATATGCAGACCTAATTTGAAATTAAAAATGAACCAGAAAAAAAAGTTGCTCAACTTTGCTGTGTTGTACTGCTAGACACTATCCCTGCTTATCTCCATTATCTTTTTACGTACTTCTTTTTTAAATACCACTGTTGGTTTCATTGATGTGGTACTTTTTTCCCATTTTTCTCTTGTGAATTATGCAACTTAATAGAATGGACACTTGGGATAGGCCACAAAAGCAAAGCAAGTTTAGTAATCTTTTTTCTTCTTGGTAGGTTTTGAAAAAACTAAGGTGGTAGAATTTGTAAATGCCAGGTGGGCAGGCTGCAGGAGGAGATCTCCATTACCACAAGGGTCTCCTTTTGTTTCTTTAAAATCAGGCAAGGCTATCTTAAAATTAATCTGCCACTTCTGTTAAGAAAGCAGGACAAGTGTAAAATTATAATGGTCGCTCAATTCATCATGGGACCCTGCCCACTGAGTTCTGTGTGGGTCAAGCTAACAGAGCAGCATTACTGGAAGTTTTGCTAAATTGGAATTGCTTGTCCGTTTTTGAAAGCAGATTTGTGTACATTTAAAATCAGAAACTCAGCACAAATCCAGTGACTACATAGGGTTATTAGTTTTTAAATAAAACTGCCATCAAACAAAATGTAAATATCGAGGTGGAGAGTCTGGAAATATAAAAGCCTTAGAACTAACAACTTGGTTCAGTTTTTGATAATGATCCCTTGAAAAAAAAAATTCTAAAAAAAATTCTAAAGTCGCTTTCAAGAAAACTGTTACAGGCTGTGTATAATGCGTGTGTATTTTCAAATCACAGTGCTCCTCCTCTTTCTCCCAGTTGTGAAGCCTTTGACACTTTGTAAAGCCAGTTTCCACACTGACATCTGGTGGTGGTTCGAAAAGGCTGTCTTGCCCTGCTCTTTATGGGCATCTTGCAGGTCTAAGCGTTAGATGCTATCTCCTCTGGCCCTTCTAAAGTGATCTTATTGACATCTTAAAATTTCAAATGGTCCTCATAAAACCTTTATGCAGCTTCCCATGAAGCAAAGAAAGTAATGAATGAGTAATTCCTCAATATTTATCTAATTTTGTTCAGCTGGTATAATGGATTTTAAAAGCTGTCTAAAGTGTGTGAAGGACATGATACTTAATTAGTTTCCTGTAGAACTCTTATAAAAGCAGAGTAGCATAGTTTATTGTGGTCCTTTTTTACTGATGGTATGTAAATGAGCTGAGGACAAGGGCACAGATAGTCACAGGATGTGGCTGTATCCAGAGTCCGAATGGGGCTGCCGTGGTGATAGTTTGATTCATCTCTGTTCCCCTCCCAGTTAGGCCTGGTGTGTCTCACCATAGTGAGTAGTAAGAACCATGACAAAGCCCTTCAAGATTTCTACATGTTCCTCCCTCTGTCATGTGCCAGGAAAG
This sequence comes from Heliangelus exortis, assembly GCF_036169615.1. Taxonomy (NCBI): domain Eukaryota; kingdom Metazoa; phylum Chordata; class Aves; order Apodiformes; family Trochilidae; genus Heliangelus; species Heliangelus exortis. The sequence continues at coordinate 22,802,238 of NC_092425.1, read as the reverse complement.
CGCAAAATTTTATTGTGCCAGAGCTCTGTGAATCTGTTTGATGTTCTTACCCCCATCAAATGGGTTATACCACATCACATGCCCTTCTGACATGTGCATTTTATGACTGTACCTGTAAAGTAAACTGCTTATGAAAAAGGATCTGTATTTCCTTCTCAGTGGATAAAAGCTTGAGTCCCTTATTTAGTTCTGGCTCAGAACAGCAAGCTCCCTGCAGACTCAGCAGACAGATTTTTATTAAGTTTGTGAATTGTGTAGCTGTTCCTTAAATGGTAATTCACTGTGTGTGTGTGAAGTTGAGCTAAGTGATGCTTTTCATTGCCAGAGTAATGGCAACCACTGGTTGGTTGTAATGCTACAAAGATTAGCTTCAGTATAATTTTTGTTTTCTGTGAAATTTCTTTGTGAAATTCTTTCTTTGAACCCAAATAAACAAATAAAGAGAACTCAGCTAAATAATTCATTTGGGCACATAGATAAGAATGCTTCATGTTTAAGTAGATGCTCATTATATGAATAATGGTAATAGCTTTTGCATTTAAATGGCAAAGAATTTGGCATCTAAATCTGATAGTTCAATATGATATAAAATTCACTATAATCAGTGAAGAGTAAAGAGGGTCATTCAAGTCCCAGAAGGCTGCTAACTACTCATTATATTTAATCCTTTAGGCGAAATACCTTTTATGAATAGTCCTAATTGATCTGATAAATCTCAAAGGTTGTTGGAAAGGAAATACGGTAATATAATGTTTCAATATCTGTAATGAGTAATTGCTAAAAATTGTTGTAGTCATTTTATTTTTTGTGGCTTCAGGTTAGCCTCAGTATGCTTGTCTGTGTAGCTTGTAGAATCAGTGTCAGTTATTTTGAACTTGTATTCATTTATTTAAGCTTGCTGCGGACTCTGTTTTTACACAGTTCTGCATAATTATTGACAATCTTCTGTTTATCTTTCTTCCTGTTAAACAGGTATTATTGAGACTGCAGATCGCCTGGATCGTGAAACTACTTCACATTACTGGTTAACTGTTTATGCAACAGACCAAGGTGTTGTGCCTCTATCCTCTTTCATTGAAATCTACATAGAAGTTGGGGATGTTAATGATAATGCTCCTCAGACCACAGAACCAGTTTATTACCCAGAAGTCATGGAAAACTCACCTAAAGATGTATCCGTCGTTCAGATTGAGGCATTTGATCCAGATTCTAGCTCAAGTGAAAAATTAACTTACAAGATTACAAGTGGCAATCCACAGGGATTCTTTTCAATAAACCCCAAAACTGGTAAGTACAATACAGTGTTTTATTTTTGCTTATGAATGAATATTTGTGTGAATACAGAAAGGAAGTAAAAATCAAGATCTTTGGTTAACATTGTAACCATGCTTGCACAATAGTTAAGAGTTAACCTGGTGTCTTGGGTTATGTCAATATTATCAAGTTGTGCAAACAAGTAGAAAAGGACTTGAGGACAAAGCACTAGAAATCAGTGAAATGCACATTTTGGGAAGGTTTACTTCAGTATCGCTCAACTTGAGCATGATCAGTGCCCCTTTGCCTTTGCAGTGCTGTAAATATAGTCTTGGAAGAAATATTTCAATATAATTTAATCCAGACTGTTTTTAGCAGTCTCAGTTTTTCAGTTTTCTCACTTTTTTTTTTTTTTGGTCACAGCTTGATTAGCATTTTTTTCTTTCTTCTAGTTTTCTTTCTCCCAGTCACTTCCTGCTAGTGTTAGTCTAGTGCGAGCTATTACTACTGCAAGCTCCCTTGTCCCCCAGTCAGAAGGGACTGTCTTTGTAAGTAACTGCTGCTGTTGTAAGAGTTACAAAATCTGGAAAATAATTTGCAGGTGTGGCTGTTAGGGAATGACAAAAAAGAGTCCGAGTTCAATGGCTGTTTTGAAAGCTTCACAAAAACATCCTGAGGTTTTAACAGGAAGTACAAATACAAGTTACCAGCTGTGAATTACAAATACTGAAATGTGTGTAGGGCAGAGGGTCAAATAAAATTACCCATTTAACTATTTTAAAAAGTTATTTTAAAAGTAATGTAAAGGTTGCCTACCATCCCTTGCTTTCAAACTGTGGTAGAGAAAATTTTATACATCTTTCTTAATGGTAAAGAAGGGTTTGGTTTAAGTTAAGTAATACTTTGTTAGGTTTGCAGTTCAGCTTATCATGCGTTGCAATTAGGTACTGTTTCACTGTGCAGATTATAGGAGATGCTTCTGATTCACTTACCTAAAAATTTCTTCTCAGAATCCAGAGATCCAGGCACTGTAGAGGTGTAGAGGTTTACTTTAATCTGTAACAAACCTACCAAGTGGAAGGGAGCAATAGAAGCATTTTTCATTTAGCTCTTGCTCATTTGTGGAGGGAATTTCAGGGGATTTAAAGGAGCAAAAATAGAGTGAAAACTATGTTTTGAAGACTGGGTTGACACTACAACCTTCATTATGTTTCATAGTTATTTCAGCTCAGGGTCTGAAAGACTTGTGTGCTTTATCAGCTGTAACTGCTGTGTCAGCAAACATAGGTATGTTTGTTGGGTTATTTCTGAAAGTAACTTCTCCAACAGCACATGCTGCATTTGCTTGTGAAGACATTGCCAGGAGGGACATATAAAACAGATAATAGCAACAGAAGATCTCAAGCATAGTTAAAGCCTATATCTAAATAATGTATTATAAACATGTTGGGTTTAAAACAAAAGCAACCTAAGAAGTAAACCAAGATAGATTCAACCCCAGAGTGTTCTAAAGTGAATGCAGAAACTCTCATGTGTGTTTTTCCTCTGCTTACAAATGGTGCAAAAGGAAAAAAGTTCCACTTGTCTGTCTTCTTCCTTGTCCTGTTTTTGTAAAGTACTATTTGCCAGCTAGCTTTATATTTCTTGTAGTCGCAACCAGTGATACTGATAAAAATGGGTGTAAAATTGCCTGTGAGTTGGGTGGTGCTAAAATTTCAAATGACCATAAACTCTACCTATGTTCATTTACTTCTTACTGCATAATTGGTCAGATATTTTTGGTTGCTGTTTCCTTTTTTTCTGTATCTCATTTTGTTTTTCTCTTTCTTTTGGTCCTTCCCTACTCTCCTCTACCTTCTGTATCATTATGAAGCATTTTCCAAACTTTATTTTAAAAAGCTACACTGGCATGCTTCCCTCAAGTAAATTTTGAGATGAAGAAACATATTTATTTTTATTTATTGGATAGAAAAATTAAGGCAGCAGGAAAGCATGACCTGGTTTCAGACAGAGCTTGTGGTTTTCCACATCAGTAGCTTACTACCTTTTTCATTTATGTTAGAAGGGGAGCTTGAGGGAGCTCAACACACTAGTTGCTAAAGTGATAAGGAACACTTAATAGAAAGCTAATAAAGATTTTCTGTCAAGAGAGTTTCTTCCTTCCTGCCTTTATTGTAGCATGCATATTGTAGAAGCAAGCAGTGCAATCCAGAGTCCTTCTCATGTCTTTGTTACAGGAAAAAAAAATTCAAAAAATATCTTTCAGAATACAAACACCAAGAAAAGAATGTCCCTCTGACTTATCTTCATAGGGATCATTTTAAAAAAAATACAGTTACATTCATAAGGATAGGTAAATTCATTGGTGTCTATTCCTCTTACAATTATGAAAGGCAGAGGACAGAGAAACCTGTTCTGCTGGTTTCTGCTGTGTTCCTAGAGTGCATTCAAGTAAGTTCAATGAATATTAAATATCTGGCTCATGTATACTGTGTTCCTGTTGAAGGACACTGGATTTCATGCTATCCAACTGGCTGTCTTGTTTTTCTCACCTGTGTTATGTCCGAAACTGTCAATCTGCAGTGGGCACTAACACGGTGATCACGGTGAGTTTTGACTGAGGTTATCAGGATCGTAACTTGCCAAGTCTGTTTTCTGTCTACTAGAAGTCAAATACATTTAACTTGAATAGGTCTTATTTGTCTTGAAAGCTCTTCCTCTAGGATTGTGATGTTAAGGAGTTGAAAAATCAGTTTAAAATACACTAGCTATTGTTGTAGTTATAACACTGTGTATTTTATCTCCTTCAATTAATTAAAGTAGATCTCAGCTGCAAAGTACATTTGACCAGAATAAATGAAATCAAATCCTGTCTTGTTGCTTATGCAGGTATGTTACCCTTGTTGGACCTTGTGAGGCTTATCTGTAAGGTATTTGTTAAAGAGAAACCTTCACAGGGCCTGATATTTCCCTTCCTGCCAAAGAGGAGATAGGGCTGGAATATGAATCAAGTCTTTAAATGTATCCTGTTAAAACACTGAAATTGTCAAAATAGGAAAGTTAAGCAGGTGTGGTGTTGTTACTTTGAGACATGGTGCAGCCAGCCCAAAAAGCAAATTGAGGATTGTTATGGCCTTCAGTGGGAGTCAAGAAAAGGCTAGTGTTAAGAGTCTTAAAATACATCTTGAGTGCTACAAACATATTCCAGCTGATACTGTGTCATTGTCTCCTCTCCAGGTCAAGGATCCCTCTTTTTCTGTCTTTTTATATAATTTAACACAGTGGCGTTGTCATCCATGGCTGGAACTCCCACACATAGCAGTAACACAGATTATACCTAGCAATAACCTGTATGTAACCTATGTCAAGTAAAACACTTGACTTTTTTCTATTCTTTGTGTAGATTCCGCATTAAGATGTCTGTGTCTCTGTGCAATAGTCCTGTATTTTAAGATGGTGAAAATGACTGACATGGACCTGTGTAGCACATGGTGCATCTTTCACAGAAAGAAGAAATTTCTTTTAATGAACTATTGATTGATCAGCTTCTCAGAAATATGACTAGCTGAAGTAGTATCTGTATACTTCTTACAGTGATCTGTTTCTGAGTATCCCCAACAGTAACTTTTCATTAGCACTTTAAAACATCTTTTGTATTTTAAGTAATTATATAATATAATAGCTTTGTTAAAGAAATGTTAATAAGTTTTTCTCTGCATGCAGAAATGCTGTTTCACTTTTTGGAGCAGGATATGTAACAGTAATCACAGGATATTTTGTAACCTGTTTTTTCACTAAAGCAAATGAAAACTGGAATTGTTGGAATCCTAACCAGGTGTCCTGATAGGGTGAGGGAAGACCCTTTTTACTTTTGGATTGCCATGCCCATGTATTCAAAATAATTTCTGATTCTTTGCCAAATCTGTATGTTTATTTCCACTCCCCCAGGACTTACATTACATTTGTTGTACTGACTAGATTTGGCTTGGGGAGAGAAGCAGATTTGGGTGTCAACAGTTTCTAGAGAAGATTAAAACAGTCATAGCAAATAAGGCAGGGAGTTAGTTACTTGACATTGTTCCATATAGGAGGCGGAGCAGATTTGAGTCAAATTTGCAGAAATGCTGAGTGCAGAAGGATAGCTTTCTGTGCCTTTAATGTAACTTGATAGGAAAATTATGCATACCTCCAAAAACCAGACTTGGTTTTATAACCTGGATGGCAAAATTAATTTTGAGTGCTAATTTCCAATTCTTCAGTTTTGCACGTATTGAAACAGGAATAATTACGTGACCTAATTGCTTGGGAGTGTTGTGAAGTTACATTAATTCATATTTATGAAGCACTTGGGTATTATCATGAGAATCCCACATTCCTTTCAGGAAATTAGTAATCTTGTGGTGTAGGAGGTAAGCCATTTAGATAAGGCCTTTCTTACAGAGGGAATACCAGCAGAAGCTGGAATTGAGTAATTGCCCATTTCAGAACATACCCTGTCCTGTGCTCCCAGTGAGGCCTGAGTCTGTGCATCGTAATGTGCACCTGCAGGGCAGCCAAGTTAAGATGATGCAGCAGTCTTGACTCTGGAATTTCCTTGTTTGAGTGGCTAATTCTAAACATAAGTGCTTATCTATAATTCAATATTGTTTGATGTAATTTTTGAGCTTATTTTTTTTTCCTGCACTCTTTTTTACTGTCTCAAGTTTTTTAAAGGACTTGCACTAACTGTCCTGTGGCAATTTAAGCTTGTGGCAGGCTTTGTTTCCTAAATTATCCCACAGCTCTAAACATACATTGCAAAGTTAACATCATCTTTCAAATTAAATGCTGATTTGAAGACATTTTTATATATGCTATCCCTGAAGAAAATGATACTATAATAGAAAAAGTTTGTTCTGTTGAACAGCAGGGTTTGAATTTTGGTAACTGAGTCTGTGACTCTCATTCTATTTGTTGGTCTCTAGGAATGAGAGCTTTTGAAGTTATGAAATCCTAGTAGCTCATGGGCAAACCTCACATGATTTTATCATTTTACACAGTTTGTAACCTTTGAAGCAGTATCTTTGTGTGTGTGCCTGATTTGGAGACTGAGTAAAGTGAAATAGGAAATGGATACAGCTGCAAACAACTTCCATGGGTTTCCGGTAATACTGGAGAATTACCTGCTGAGGAAACCAAGGGCCAGTGACTGCACAGTAGTATTGGCTTCCTTTTAACAAAGGAAATCTTTGTTGTTTAACTGCTTGTGGGCTTTAATCCCAGTAGACCTAATATTTTAGAACTTGAATAAAACCAGTATTACTTACATTGCATACTAATGTGATTTAAATTTAAATAAAAATCCAAACACTGATATTGTTTTTGTTACCTCTGTAGCTGGCAGACAACACCAGGGTCGATTATTGCTCTTTCATGTCCCACAGCTTGAAGTGTATGTAACAGCCTCCATGGGCCTGACTGTATTCCTGTCACACGCCAAGAAAATAAAGTATTTGATTGCACTATCTCTGGAACAGATACTTTTTCTTCACTAAAAATGTGACCAGACTTTACCTAAATGTTTATTGAATTCCTGCAACCAACATGAGTAGACAAAAGTTTGTGTAGACATACATTTGAGAGATTAATTCTGCAAAAAGCTACTTTTATTTTCTTTTAAAAATACTGTTTAAAGCTCTTGAAGTGTTATTAGGCTGGTGCTTTTCAGCCTGGTCGGTTTTGGAACCAGGAATGTGCTCTAATGTGAAATTTCTAATAACATCTTCACATCTACTTAGTCTCCAATACTGAGGGGTTTTATACTTGAAATGACAGAAAAATTGCTGTACTATAGGCAGCTATTTTAAAAATTACTTGCAAGCATTTATATAGGGACCACTTCTCAGATGCTGAGTGGTGGTGCTGGGGCTTTTTAAAAAAATAGTTCTCTTACATCTCTTTGGAAAAAAATTGCTAGGAGCTAGAAAAATCAACGAGGGAAACACTGCAGTCCTTCCCTTATCCTGTTTCTGGAACTACATAAAAACTTCAGATCATACTCTGCATGATCCATATTGTAAAGCAAGAGCTTAAAAGAAAGTGAGGTTTTCTTTCAGTTTTTTCATGTTCCGATGCAGAAATGGTGATGGAATCAGACTCTCTCTATATTGCATGTTCTTTTCATGATGGAATATGTAGTGTCAGAAATTACGATTCTAGCCAGGGAAGAGATAGTGATCAGATACTGTTACGAGCTACTTGCATTGGACCACCTTCACACAATATAATGGTTTTCAGAGGTATCAGTCTTTTCTTAATAAGCTCTCTGAGTAGTGAAACTTGGTGGACTTTATGTCTATAATGATGTTATAACATTAGTATTGATTTATTTCCTATTAAGAGAAGATGACTCGGTGAGAATTGGTGCCCTTATTCACATCCAGCTTGGCTTGATATTTGGGTGATGAAAATAAAAGATCAGTCACACCAAAAATGCAGTTCTGCATGAAGCAATACATTTTTTGATATGAAAAATTCACAGTGGAGTCACAGTCAAAGGCTAACTAGGAGCTGGCCATAAAACTCTTCTTCAGCTTTTCAGAGAGCTGAAGCAAGACCTTTGGCACCAAGGTGATCTTCTCTGTCACGAGTGTTTCATGTAGGTCTTTATATAGGCTTGAATTAGAAATGCTGATCCCTTTAAATGAGGAGGTGGAAGACAGCAGTGCATTCTATCTTGTGAAAGCAGGAAAATTGCAATTAAAAAACCCAAACAAACAGCAGCATTGTCTAAATCTTCAGATTCTCACATTTCTAGGTGAGACTATTTTGGTGTTTACATATATAGAGATTTACAGGGCCTTAAAAGAAAGCCTGTGATAGTATTGGAAATACACTAATATTCTTTTTTTCTTTTGTATTTTTGTAATACATATTTCATCCAGAAACCATTCTTTACATTAAAGGGGAGAAGATAATGTTGACAATTGTATCTAACAGAGTTGTTATGCTGTCTTACATTGTTAGATCTTATGATGCTTTTTTCTGGCATGCTACTTCTAGTTCCTCCCTCTGTTCCTTCAAGATAAGAACTGCACTAAGTGTCAGTGCTGTGATAAATAGTGAAAAAGCATCTGCCAAATTGCATTTGTAATTATTGTTAAGTATTTCAAAAAACATCTCTATTTCTACAACAGAAATACAGTATTGTTTGTTGGCTTTATAAGGAGACAATATTCTTGAACTTGTCTACATTTTCAAATTTAGAAAACTGTATTTTCAAATGAGATGGCCCATTCTAAAGTTGACAAAGCAAGACCAACCATCTCTTGCAACTGGTGCACTTTCTTAAGGTAATCTTTATGGTTTGAATTAATAGGAAACAAACTAATGAAATAAGCCATGTAGATACACACACACAAAATGCAGTGATGAACATTTGGAAGGTGAATTTCCCCTTTCTTTAAGATGTATCTTCAAAATTTGGAGGGACTGAATTTTGTCCATACAGTCACATAGCTATTTTCATATCCATTCTCTTAGACTTTCTTAGATGAGTTTGTATTTAAGGAATTCATAATTTTATCTAGATTAAAATGAACATTTTTTTACACTTATGTGTCTGCTTAGTTTTCTGGTGGGTTTGGTGGCATCAATAGCACAGTGTTGTAATGGAATTATGAACTACATCTGTGTATGATAGAGTTCTGTTTTGTGCTGTTGATATTTTTTGATCTGTATGTACTTAGGTACAGTGGGTGATCTCATTTGGCTTTGAGTAGATGGAGTCTTAGAGCTGAGATAACTGAGTTCAAAGCCCTTCCCATTACAGTTTTGTTTCCAAGGTTGTTATAAGAGTCACCAAAGTTGTATTTAGCATATTGTAAGGAACTAACAAACTTTAACCAGACTTTTAATTTCTTATTTCACATATAATTTATCACTGTAGTTTATCAAAAAGTTTTAAACAGCTGTTCTCATATTTTGAAAGAAATAATAAATCTACTAGTATCAGACTTTCTGTTCATCCTATAGAACTTGTTTTCTATTTGTGGAGTTTTATTAAATGGCAAATGAGATCAATAAGCTATTGTGTTGCTTGTAATTGTTCTCAAGCAGTTCTATCATTTGTTATATGCTGTAATTGCAACCAAAACAGTCTTTTGTGACTCAAAAGCAGTTGTAGTAAAACCAGATGAATTGTCCAAGAGTAATTTTGACATTGAGGCAATAGCCAACATGGAAACCTGCTCTGATATTTCTCTTTGAAATCGTGTATTCTTAACTTGCTGTAATAACTACATAAATCTCTCTTTTTTAAATTTAGGTTGTTTGTATAGTGAGGTGCAGTTACCATGCATGCAGACTCTCGCTTTCTGGTTGTTGTTATTTAACTACAAATCTACTTGTTGATGAATACTTCCAGTTAACTCATTGCAAAAAGTTCAAAATTAAATTTTCTTTAGCTACCTTGCATTTCACAGACAATATTAACCAAATGCAAGTTGCTTTACTAGAAGACTACATTCCCAAGACTATGTATGTACTTTGCAAATTTGTCTAATCTTCCTTAATACACGTGTGTTGCAACATTTTTATGGCAGAGCAATAAAGTTGTAAAAGCTGTAAAACTTCTGTAGCAGAGGAACTGATCTCAAATCTAACCTCAATCCTTTAATATTTGGTCTTAAATACTTCTCTCAACTGACCGTTATATTTTAAAAAACATATTAATAACTCAGTGCTGGCTACAGTAAGCTGAGACATGCAGTTTCTTTGTTCAGGGGAAAAAAAAAAGGCTGGAAAGGAGTGTGAGTTTTCTTTGTTCAAGCACTACAAATGCAGTTAAGACTATGTCAGTTTTTAAAAGATCTTTCAAGATTATTCGAGATTTTATGGCAATAATGCTTTACTTAATTATTGTAGCTGGTATGTCTCAATATAGGATAATAAAGCTGAATGATGAAGGTCAGGTTACTTTAACAATCGATTACTGAAGGCATTTGAGCTTTGAATTGGTGTGGCTTTAGTATACCAGATGGTGCTGAAGGCAAGAGTATTTTTGCAAGGTAAGCAAAGAGAGAACAAAAATTTATAGTGTTCTGTTGATAGTAAGATCAAAGTTTATTCTCCAGGAAATTTATCACCACTTAGTAGTTTCCTTTCAGTAACCATACTTGGGGCTTGTTGTCTTGCTTTTAAAATTATTTTAGCTGTTGTTTTAAGTACTTTTTTGTGTGTGTGATTTCATCTTACGTTGTTTAGGATTTGCAGTTCTGTTTTTTATCTTATGCATTAGAGAAACAAACTACCAGAAGAATATGATTAACAATGAAACACATGGATTAACAATGGACACATGAATGCTTTCAAGCACTTAGAACGCAGGATCTTAGACTCAGGTTTATTTTTCTAATATATCTATTTTGGGGTGTGTTACTATTTATGTATGTATTTTTATTATTCCCCAAATAGTGTTACTAGCAAAAAAATGAGAACTAAATGGTTTACTTTGTAGGATACATTCGTGCAGTTCCTTGTGATTATGTGATCGCTAGACACAATTTTGTACCTCATTTGAAATGTAGTTGAAATTGAAGCTCTGCAGTGTTTACTGGATTGGATAATTTAATTGTTTATGTAAATTGTTTTTTTCCTCCATATATATTACTAGTCTATGGAGGCTCAGCTTCTCTTTGTTCCCTGTTTGCAATTACAAAAATGATTTCCGAGTGCTCTGATCAACAAATGTTGGTTCTTTGTATTATCTGAGTGCTGTTAAATAATTCGGGGAAGTGACTCAACTTCAGATGTGCACCTTGCGCTTAAACTTCATAGCAGTAGACTTAAGTAGTTAAATTGCCTGGTTACTTCTAGATGTAGTGACTGATGGTGTAAAATATCAGCCACAGGATTAAATAACTTACTTTTTGACCCCAAAGCTTTCAGTTGGTCTTGGCAACAAGTAAAAAACTCATAAACACTGGTATTAATATGCTTCAATAAATGTCTAATATGCTGATACAAGCACGCCCACATGGCCTAGGCTAGGCCACTTATCCCATAATTGATGCAATTCTGACGTGGGTAGGACTGAGATCTCAGTTACTACTTTACTTTTCACAGAGTACCATTTGAAAGACAAAATATTCAGAGGAGATAAATGTGCCAAAATGTTTTTTTTTTGTAGATGAAATCAAGAGCAGTATATGCATCAGCATCTGGAACAACAATAAGGAAGTACCTAAATAAAAAGGTGATCTGAAGAGCAAATAAAGTATGAACACATCAAGTGTGCACACGTAGAGTGTGTAGAGAGTTCTACAAAGCATTTTAGACCTTTCTACCTGAAGTTTACATACATGCCTTATGCATTGTGGCTTTTGCCTCAGCTGCTGCAGGTGGGAATTGAAGATCGAAAGGCACCAAAGCTGTGAAAGGCTCTAGTAGCTGAGTGCAATCATGCTATATTTAACAGAAAAGGTACACCAGTTTCATCACAGTGTACTGCAGTAGGTCTCTCAGTTTTTCTAAAGCTCTTTATTTGTAGGATAGTAAAATACCCTGATCATACATTAAGCATAAAACTACACCTGTAGCCCCAAAAATCGAATCAGTCTAGAAAAATCTGTTAAAACACCAAGCTGTAAGCTGTGCTATGCAGAAGTGATCGTTATTGTGCATAAACACTGTATAGCAAAAAAGGGGTAAGATTCAAGAGGCCAGAGAGAACAATCAAACAACAATTGATGGTTGCTAATGGATAGAATACTTAAGAGAGTGGAAAGAGGAACCTGGGCTTTCAATTTCTCTTGAAAAGTGGTTATTATTTTTACACTCTTTATTGAAAGAAGAGAAATTACTGCTTTAAATGCTTTACTTGAGCAGAAGAAGCATTTGTAGCCATTTCATGCATTTGTAGATGATATTGCTGGTTTCTTCTGGGACTATATGTTTAAAATTGTATTTTCAGCACTAGAAAATTAGTGGTGACAATTCCATTGCTGATTTTATTGGGAGCTACTGAGGTGCTTAGGTCAAAGAATAGTTTAGGAATAAAAAGCTAGTCTGATTGCTGAAGAATTGGTTTTAGGTGTGTAAACCAAAGCTGCTCTGTTTCTTCATGGTATGTTTGCTTTAGTATAATAGCTGGTAAGGCTTTTGCCTTTGGTTGGTCTTTGATTCTGCAGCCTGCCTTCATGCTCACATATATATTACAGTGGCACACTATCTAGTTTATAATCATCATCTATGCATAGCTGGTAAGACATGAAGCTTATATTTTGTCAGCTGCAAAGCTTAAATCTGTTCTTAAATCCCTCCGCTATTACTTTCCTTGACGTATTTTTATTATCTGTTTATTTACTTTGGTTTTGAAGCCTTGTATTGGCATATATAGAAGACAGGGTCTTCTACAGTCTTGCCAGAAGCAAATATATTCATATTTGGAAAGAAAATATGGGCCTTTCCAAGTGGACAGTGATTGTAAAGTAACTTAGGTGTAAATTCTAGTAAACTTGAAGTCATCTGAAAGAGAGAATACTGGAAAAAATATAGCTGTCTTTCTGTGGCAGTGATGAAACAATCATGGATTATTGTTCTCATCAGTCATTTTGTCCATTCTTTCGGAAAGCGTTGAGATACTGGAAGCAGTTTAAAATGTCCTAAGAGATCCTGACAGTGAGACTTGATGCGCACTGTGCTATCAGAGAAGTGAGAGACATGACTGAAACTGCTGATTCCAATGGACTTCTTTGTGTATCAGAAAAAAGAAAGATATATTTCTCTGTCTAGAAGAGAAGGCTTCCTTGAATGTTCACTGTTTACTAAATGTGGATGGCTAGTAGGAAATTTGCCCTCAGGTGCAACAGCATCTTTATCACTTGAAGAGGTGTAACTGGTGTTCAACATACACAATGCATGCTGTAGTTTGCCCAGTGCTTAAGGGTTGTTACACAGTAGTCAAAATTATCATTATAGCCATGTGAATTAACTACCCATACTTACAACTCTTAATTAATACATATATTAACAACCTGTAAAGAAAATCCCAATATAATTTTTTTTTTAACATTTGTTAGTAATTGGTCACTTTGAGGTTGAAGTGGAGGAGCAAGAGCTTAAATTTAAAGTAATATTATAAGTAAATTGGTCTAAAGCTTTAAATTATTGAGTTGCACTATGCAGTCCAGAGGAACCATATCTGCTCCCTGGTTATGGTTTGCTTTCAACACAGAAGACAAAAATCTCATCAACAAAATGTGACCTCCTTTATAATATTTAATTCTAGTATCTTGTATCTGTTGAACTTGGTAATAAAAATGCTCTATATCCTTCCTGTAGTTCCATATATATATGTGTGTGTGTATATACATATATGTACACACGCACACATACCCTCATTACCAGTGCATTAAAATACCAGAGAAACTATTTCTATTCATACAGTACAATTCAGATAGTGTTATGCTATATTCAAATCAAGCCTATTGCTTCAGACTCATTGGAGGCATCTTGCAGACTTGGCACCTGCTTTAGTCTTTCAGATCATGGTGGATAAACCCTGGCTAACAGCCAGACGCCCACCCAGTTCCAAAAACTTCATCATCTCAAGCTGAATGTGAGGTTGGAAAATCTGTGCATATTTGTGAAAGCACAAATGCATGCATTTGTAAATATGCCTGTAATAGGGAATGCATGATGTATACACAGTAAGACAAAAAATCTGAGCCTTCCTTCTGTCCTTGCAAAAACCACTTTTTCTGATGCTACTTCTTTCAGCACTGAGATCAGCCATGCTCTAAAGTTAGCTAATAGCATGCCAGTAGAATAAGAAGATTTCAGTAGGAAGAGACCTATTACAGTCAGCCAGTCCAACTGCCTGATCACTTCAGGGCTGACCAAATGTTAAATCATGTTATTAAATGTACTGACCAGATGTCTTTTAAATACTTGACAGGCATCTGAATATTAATTCTTAACTCAGTGCCTGCCTTACATTGTTTGATTTTTTTTTTTTTAAGAGATTGCCATTTCAGTATTGAATGGAAGTCATTGTTGATGTGCTGTGTATCAGATACAGAGGTAACATGATGTAACTGAGTTAAAAGCTTACATGAGATACAACAAATCCCCGCTAATGTCAGCTCCCTTGTGCTATTTTCTGTTCTAAATGTAGCTTTATTTAAATGTTCATGTGGTTGAATGGTATAGTTGCATTGTTGTCTGTTTGTTTTGATACTACTTAAAATAGAAATCTGAAGTAAATTTTAATAGCTGTATCTATTTTGGGGTTTTTTCAGTAGATCTTGTAGACAGCAGCTGCCCCCAGAATATAAACTTGAGGAAGGAAGGGAGAATACAATAGTGTTTGATACCTGGTGTGGGGTTTTTGTTTTGTTATGGATGTTTACAGTTAGTGTCAGTTAGTACCTCTCCAGCTAGTGAGGCAGAGCACCTGTGGTCTGTCCAAAGACACTCTAAATTATTAAGCTGTTATGAAAATGTTTCTGATGAGGTGAATTTTGAAACATTCCTGAATAGAGAAATTGTACCAATTCACTGGAGATGCCATTTGCTCATCATTAGCTTGGACATAATTATTTTAAACTTGTGTTTTTCCAAGGATGCTTGATTTGACTTCCCATTGTGCATTGACTCCCAAGTGAAATATGAGTTGGTGATATGAATTACTGGAGCTCATTATTATTATTTATTATTATTTAATTATATAATATATAACATAATTTTATAATAATTATTACTGTGGTGTTTTGAAGGGCCAGGGGAGGGTAGTGAGTAATACGAGGAGACTGAAGGAAAACAGGGAACTATGACTGTAAAACAATGCTGTGTGGGTCAGTTTTGCTTTGATAATGAATGCTTTGTCACAGTGATCTGTTTATCACATAGGTTCTTATTTCTCTCATTCAGGAGTGAACAGATTCTTCCTGTCTCATAATGAGGATTTAAAACCTGATTATGTTACACACTTCTTCAGAAATTAATTGAAATAATCTTTTACTTGTCACTTCTGTGAGGATGTGATGCATGTAAAGGTGTGGTTATTCATTTATTTGTGTAGAGGGGAACGGCAAAGAGATCTCCAAACTACTACAGAGAAGAGAGGGATTCCAGTCTAAAAGGTTGGAAAACACCTGTTATCAGTAGAAATGGCAGAGTGGTGGCTTCTTTTTCAGGGAGCTGACTTGTATTAGGTGCAGAGATTCTCCCCAGCCCTCTTATATAGGGCAGCCTTTAACTGAATAGGAACACTCGAACTTATTATCATGCCCTTAATTCAGAAAAGCTCTTCAACAACTGATGAAATCTATTATTGCACCATTAAGCATTTTATAATATACAAAACTTGGAACAAGTTGAAACGTAGTAATTGTGATAATCAAAACTTTCACAGTCTTCATGTGTAGTGAAACATATCACAGAAGCTAAACTTTCACTTAAGAAAGTAGCAAGCAGTAAAGAGTTAAATAAAAAGAATGTCATGCATGTGTATGTGATTCTAAATCCAGAAGTGTTACATTTCCTTTGTTGGCATTGGTTTCTGCTGAATATACAGGTTATATATGGTGAAGACTAGACCCTTCTGTTATTGGTCTGAAGTGTTTTAACAGAAGAGTGGCATGCTTGGTTGAAAAGGCTGGAAGTTTTAACAGATCAAAGCATACATATATATATATTGTTCTTAGTAGATAATTCTCTGCTTACGCATTTGAGTTATATTTTCTAGCTTCATGAACAGAAATTATATCTACAATTAGACTTTATTAAAGAAAGGTGTTGTATGTAGAGTAGTTGTATATGGGTTATTTGGTTTGTTGGGGATTTTTGGTTTTGTTTTCATAGGCATTCATTAGTAGTGGCTCTAGTCTTAATGGTTCCTGATGGGGAAAAAGTAGATAAGAAACTCCTGAGAAGTGCCATCTGCCTGCTTTTATGTGTTAGCAATTCTCTGCTTGCTGCTGTGAGAGATGGAATCTAATATTGTAAAAGGGTGTAGACTGTATATTGAGTATGTAGAGGAAGGCAAGCATAATAAGGTATTTCTGCTGGAATTACTTTATTCCCGTGCTGTTTGAGATCCTCCATGTGTACAACACAGTTTTCAATAGCCAGTTCCTTTAGTGGCTATGCTGAGCTTTACCCTTTTCCCTTCTAACTGTGGTGAATCTCAAGGGATTCGTGCTTGTGCTGGCTTTCTGCAGAGGTACTGGCATAGAGGAGAGCTTGTGCTTCTTAAAGTCAGCTGCAACATCCCTTTGACTACGGCGATCAGATGAGGCATCTGCTCTGCTGTTTGCTCATTTCTAAGCAATAGTTCTGTGTTGGTCCCCATAGAGCCTGTGAAAAGAAAATGTGTGGCTTGACCAGCCCCAGCCCGGAAATTAGGAGAAAGCTTTCTTTAGAGTATGTGGCAATAAATACTTTGAGTTTTTACAATTCACAGCTCTGTAATCTCTATGGGATGGTAGTACCTCAAGGAGGTAATATCTCCTCCCTCCCCCCACAGCGCACAGTACTAATGCAACATGTCTTCCTTGTTTGTTTTCCTTGTTCTTTTAAGAAAAAACTTTCATTCCCACTTTCTTAGTAATCAAGGGCAATTACTTCATAATACAAAAAGGATGTATCCTAATAATAACATACATGTCTTCTATGTGTTGTAAAAGCATAAAAAGGTAAAGCAGGAGAAGATGATAGAGCTTTATGTCTAGAATACTAGGTAGATAATGGATTTGATACAATGGCAAGCGAAATTGGTGGGAAAACAAGGGCAGATTTGACCATAATTGAAACAGCTATTATTCACACTATTTCTTGAAGGATGGTTGTTTGAACATTTGATAGCTGTAATAGTGTCTTATATAAGTTTGTTCATACTATTTTGTGCAGAATAGCTATTTCACTGGTATATATAGCCTGCAACTCTATTTTGACAGGAGCATTGAGTAGCTATGCACTGGTAGTATAAAATTCTGTTTCTGTTGACTCTTTAAAGTGAAATGGAACTCTATTGCTTTCTTTAATTAGCCACTGTGGCTTTTTTTTAATCTGTGACATTGAGGACTTTTTTGCTGTAGCAGATCAGCCTTGAAAACTTTATAAATGGGTTTTAATTTTGCTTATGAGAGGTCTTACTACTAAAAATCTTATAGTATAGCTAGAAAAAGAAACATAAGAGTATGTGGCTTGTCCTATGATCTCTGTTTTCTCCTTAACTGGGTAACTGCTTCCCTACTTTTCTGTTTGACAATTAAGGATCAAGGTGGCAGTGCTTTCCTGTCCCAGTAAAAAGCTGGAGTAGTTGGGTAAAAGGTCTCCTGACATTGCAGTGCCTTCTGTGCTTATCATATGCTGGATTCCTGCTGCAAAGAATATGGGATGCTTTGGCCAGTAGTGACTTAAGTCAACCAAATCTAGGTTATGGTGTTTGCTTTAAGGAAAGCCAAGGTGGATCTAGCAGGATTTACTAGCACAGGCTCGGTGCCATGCCAGCACAGCAGTGGTGTTTGTGGGGCCAGCTTGTACCTGCAAATAGGTTAATGGCTTTTGTGCAGCAAAGAAACTGAGTTATGTCTTGTGTCTGCATCTGTGGCATGGTTAACACACACATTAGCAAGTCATTACTGAGAGTCGACTAAGTTCATGAAACACCACTGTTAAAATTTCCCTAGAATTAGGAAGAATGAATTCAAATGAGATCTGTTTGTATTTGGATTTCACTGTCTTTTTGTCACCTCTTACTCTGATTTTGTTTACTTGAACCAAAACTCATTTTGCCTTCCTAATGTTGTATCAAAGGTGTATCAAATGCTTACACCCAAATATAACATCATGCATCAGAAACTTATCCTCATTTTTTGGCTAATGCCAACAGCAAGTGTGTGACTCTGTCACTGCCAAATCAGGACAGCACACACAAATTGCACTTGTTTCCACCATTAATGCATGGGGGGTTGTGGTTTAACCCCCAATGAAGACTAAGCACCATGCTTAGTAGAACGGAGAGAAAATCAAAAGTGTAAAAGTAAGAAAACTCATGGGTTGAGATAAAGACAGTTTAAAGCAAAAGTCATACATGCAAGCAAAGCAAAACAGGGAATGAGTTCACCACTTCCCATTGGCAGATGGGTGTTCAACCATCTCTGGAAAAGTAGGTCTCCATCACATGGAAAGGCTGCTTGGGAAGACAAACACCATCACTCTGAGCATCTCCCCCTTCCTTCTTTCCTCAGTTTTGTTTACTGAGCACAATGTCATATGGTCTGGAATATCCCTTTGGTCAGGTGGTGTCAGCTGTCCTGGATGTGTCTCCTCCCAGCTTCTTGTGCACCCCCAGTCTGTTTGCTGGTGGGGTGGTGTGAGAAGCAGAAAAGGCTGTGACTCACATAAGCAGTGCTCAGCAATAACTAAAACATTCCTGTATGAAGAAAACTGTTTTCAGCACAAATCCAAAAAATAGCCCCATACTGGCTAGTAATACAACATTAACTCCATCCCAGACAAAACCAGAATAATTTATCTCTTCAGGTAATTCTTTTTCTGTTATTATCACTAGAAACATAAAAACAGGTTTCTCCTGAAGAGATTGGCCATTATTCAGATAATGCCTTTGAAACAAGGCATATGAACACTGAAAACAAGACTGTGAGAGAATTACATACACTACCATCAGAAGCATGACATGCATGGGGTGTTGGAGTATTGAACTGTGGCTGTCTTAAAGGCTACAACAGCTCAGCTTTCAGATTGCAAAGAATGTTTTCACGGCCCTTAAGGACTGGAAACCCTTTACCCCTTGTCTTAATGAAAGCCTAGGTTCTGCAAAAATATAGACTGCCTAAGACAAAACTGACATTTGGCCTATCAGTACCTACTGGTTTAATTAATTCAGATTATTTTCTTGAAGGATCTTACTAATTACTCTTTATATTTACAGGTCTAATTACAACCACATCAAGAAAACTAGATCGAGAGCAGCAGGGAGAGCATATTCTGGAGGTAAATAAATTCTTTAGTTCTCTGAAAAACAGTTCGTTGTTCTTTTTACAAACTTAAGTCTGTAAAAAGTTTACCATACTTGATTACTATACAAATTATTTAGAGAACTAGATTTCAGAAGTAAGTTGCTTCTGTGTTCATTATATTGCAATGTGGAAAGCTACCTATCTTATAAAAACAGTATCTTGGGAGGGTGGGAGTTGTTTCTTAAGAGAGGGCTTACAGATGGGATGCAACTTTTTGGTTTTATATCTGTAAACCAAGATTTGCTTTCAAACACTACAAAGACTCGTTAAAAGGAGTGGTGTGATTCCTTTTTTTTTTTGTTGTTGTTGTTTTCTTTCTTTTCTTACTGTGTAATAATTGGAATAGCTATTTCAGTCTTTCTTTTAATATTGAGAACACAACTATATGCTGAGTAGACTCTTTTTCCGCATGTTTATCGATCATATGAGCAGATGAGTTTCAAAATATGCATTATAAATTCAGAGGCTGAGAGCATGAAATTTGTAACAAAATTAATTTACTTATCTGCATTTAATCATAACCTGTAATTTATGTAATACCTATTCTCAATCTCTGTCAAACAACATGGAAGAAAAACACATGAAAAACTGTGAGTCTTCCAGTTTCACAATGTTGCCATGCGTGTGAGCACTGTACTTCACTTGTAATGAAGACTTAATGTTCAAAGTGATATTTACATACTAAGATTCATCTGGAACCCTTATTGTGCCTCTCCTCCTGAGTGGTAGATAAAGGGCTTCAGTTTGAGTGGGCAAAATGAACATTAAGCTAGAGAAGCAAATAGAAACTTGTGAAATTTGTGAAAAGGTTTTCTTACAGGAATGGAAGGATTGTGCAGACTTGGAGGTAAATGTATTACTTGGCAGCACAAACTATCTTTTTGCAGAACTCCAGTGTACATGAAGTCTTCCTGGCCTTTCTGTTGTATTGGAAGATTGCAATCTGAATTAATGCAGCTTTGGACCAAATTTTTATCATGATTTGCAGTTTCTGTGTCAACTTCAGAAACAACTCTTTACAACTCTTTACACATAAGTAGTTATAGGGTAGAATTTTCTCTGTTGTGTGACTCTAGTTGTAGTAATAGCAGTTAATTAACTGGCAAACCTGGTTTAGTATTAGACATGTTATTCCTGTACATTGAATATTCTTACCTTTAAATCTGTGTGAGTTTCCCAAAGCACTTCAGGTATATCTTATTTCTTGACCACTGCTATGTATATTGGTTATAAATTTGGTACATCATGATTTTTACTCCTATGTGTATTGTGCTGGCTTTTCTATTGCATGTATACAGCAAATAAAATGAGCTGTGGATCATTCTCTGACCCTGAAGCCAGCTGGTGTAGTATGGCTTTGGTTGCTTATACCTTACCCCTCCTACAAGGTTGCATGTCCAGGTTGCATGTTGAGAATGGTGCCAGAATTGTGTGAATTCTCAGGCTACAGGAGGCATTGTGTGGGAATGTGCTGCTTGCTCTGGGCTAAAACTTCCACCAGAGATCACATCAAAAGTGCAGTGTTACAGGCTGCTGTCTGCTAGCAGTCATGCCTCTTAATTTAACCAAAGTTAACACAAAATAACATGTACAGAAGTCAGACATGGTCTTTCAAGGTTACAGTACCACACAACAGTTAATAAATCCTCCTGGTTTTGGCATTTTCTCTATCATAGAATCATAGCATTGGCTGGGTTGGAAGGGACCTCAGAGATCATCAAGTCCAACCCTTGACCCATTGCTGCGGTTGCTAGACCATGGCACTAAGTGCCACATCCAGTCTCTTTTTAAATATCTCCAGGGACGGAGAGTCCACTACCTCACTGGGCAGCCCATTCCAATGTCTGATCACCCTCTCTGTAAAGAAATTCTTTCTAATATCTAACCTAAACTTCCCCTGGCACAACTTAAGACCATGCCCTCTTGTCTTGTTGAAAGTCATCTGGGAGAAGGCACCAACCCCCACTTGGCTACAACCTCCTTTCAGGGAGTTGTAGAGAGTGATGAGGTCTCCCCTGAGCCGCCTCTTCTTCAGGCTGAACAGCCCCAGCTCCCTCAGCCTCTCTTCATAGGGTCTGTGCTTGAGCCCTTTCATCAGCCTGGTTGCCCTCCTTTGGACCTGCTCTAGGACCTCGATATCCTTCCTGAACTGAGGGGCCCAGAACTGGACACAGTACTCGAGGTGTGGCCTCACCGACGCTGAGTACAGGGGCAGAATCACTTCCTTGGACCTGCTGGCCACACTGTTCCTGATACAGGCCAGGATGCCATTGGCCTTCTTGGCCACCTGGGCACACTGCTGGCTCATGTTCAGCTTCCTGTCAATCCAGACTCCCAGGTCCCTTTCTGCCTGGCTGCTCTCAGCCACTCTGTGCCCAGCCTGGAGCTCCCCATGGGGTTGTTGTGGCCAAAGTGCAGGACCCGGCACTTGGCCTTGTTGAACCTCATCCCATTGGACTCAGCCCAGCTCTCCAGTCTGCCCAGGTCCCTCTGCAGAGCCCTCCTGCCTTCCAGCTGATCCACACTCCCCCCCAGCTTAGTGTCATCTGCGAATTTGCTGATGGTGGACTCAATCCCTTCATCTAAATCATCAATGAAGATATTAAACAGAACCGGGCCCAACACTGATCCCTGGGGGACACCACTAGTGACCGGCCACCAACTGGATGCAGCCCTGTTCACCACCGCTCTCTGGGCCTGGCCCTCCAGCCAGTTCTTAACCCAGCACAGGGTGCTCCTGTCCAAGCTGCGGGCTGACAGCTTTTTCAGGAGAATGCTGTGGGAGGCGGTGTCGAAGGCTTTGCTGAAGTTCAGGTAGACCACATCCACAGCCCTCCCCTCATCCACAAGGCGGGTCACCCGATCATAAAAGGAGATCAGGTTGGTCAGACAGGACCTGCCCTTTCTAAACCCGTGCTGGCTGCGTCTGATCCCTTGCCCATCCTGCAGGTGCTGTGTGATTACACTGAGGATGATTTGTTCCATAACCCTGCCAGGCACTGAGGTCAGGCTGACAGGCCTGGAGTTTCCTGGGTCCTCCTTCCCGCCCTTTTTGTGGATTGGCGTGACATTTGCCAACTTCCAATCATCTGGGACCTCCCCAGTGAGCCAGGACTGTTGGTAGATGATAGAGAGAGGCTTGGCGAGCTCTTCTGCCAGCTCTCTCATCACCCTTGGGTGGATCCCATCCGGTCCCATAGACTTGTGGGGATCCAAGCAGCTCAGTAGGTCACTGACTGTGTCCTTCAGGATTACAGGGGGGCTGTTTAGATTCTTGTCACCTTCTGTAAGCTCCAGAAGCCATCTGTCCTCAGGATAACATGTCTTTCTGTTGAAAACTGAGGTAAAGAAGGTGTTAAATACCTCAGTCTTTTCTTCATCTTTGACAACTGTATTCCCACCTGTGTCCAGTAAAGAATGGATGTTTTCCTTGCCCCTTCTTTTGCTGTTGATGTATCAATAGAAGGACTTTTTGTTATCCTTCACAGAGGTGGCGAGATTCAGTTCACGTTGTGCCTTTGTCTCTCTAATTTTCTTTCTACATGACCTAACTATGTTCCTAAGTTCCTCCTTAGTAGTTAGCCCTTTTTTCCATAATTGGTAGGCCCTCTTCTTAACCCTAATTTCTTTCAGAGTCTCCCAGTTCAACCAGACCCGTCATCTTCCCCGCCGGCTCACCTTTCGGCACGCTGGGACAGCCTGCTCCTGTGCTTTCAAAATCTGCTTCTTGAAGTAGGTCCATCCCTCCTGGACCCCTTTGTTTTCAAGGGCTGTTTCCTAGGGTATACTCTGAACTAGTCTTCTGAATAGGCCAAAATCTGCCCTCCGGAAGTCCAACATAGAGGTTTTATTGACGACCCTCCTTGTATCCCTGAATATTGAAAACTCTATTATTTCATGATCGCTAAGTCCCAGGTGTCCACCGACCACCACATCGCCCACCAGCCCCTCTCTGTTTGTGAAAAGAAGGTCAAGCGGGGCTCCATCCCTGGTGGGCTCATTTACTAGTTGGAGCAGGAAATTATCCTCTATACACTCTAGGAATCTCCTAGACTGCCTCCTCTCTGCGGTGTGGAGTTCCCAGCAGATGTCTGGTAGGTTAAAGTCACCCACGAGAACAAGGGATGACGATTTTGAAACATCCGCCAGCTGCCTGTAGAATAATTCATCATCCTCATCATCCTGATTGGGTGGTCTGTAACAGACTCCCATCACGGTATCAGCCTTGTTGGCCTTCCCTCTGATTCTAATCCACAGGCACTCCACCTTATTATTGCTGACCTCAACTTCTACAGTGTCAAGAGACTCTCTAACATACAGGGCTACCCCTCTGCCTCTCCTACCCTGCCTGTCCCTTCTGAAGAGCCTGTTAGCCACCCATGGCAGCACTCCAGTCATGGGAGTCATCCCACCACGTTTCCGTGATAGCGACTACATCACAGCTTTCCTGCTGCACGATGGCTTCCAGCTCCTCTTGTTTGTTGCCCATGCTGCGTGCATTGGTGTACATGCACTTCAGCTGGGCTGCTGGTTTGTCTCCTATCTTGGGTAGTCCACCCTTAGGCTCCTTTCTGGAGAGCCCAGTTTCAACCCCATCCCCCTTCAAACCTTGTTTAAAGCCCTCCTTATCTAGACACAGCAGATGAAGCTGATTGCTCTCTAGGTTAGAGAATTGGATGTTCCTGTTGGTATCCTTTATAATTCTTTGTTCCTCCTTCATTTTGAATCTCATTATCAAAGTTTTGAATAAAAGTCTGCAAAGTATTATGAGCCAAGTGCTGAGCATCTGACTAATTAAATGAGCACTGAAATTTTGACCAGATGGGTTGGTGGGTTTATTCCTTGTTTGCTATTAAATTTGATCCTTGATTGCACTCCTGCTTACATAATAGTAATTAATGTGCTTTCCCAACTTGAAACTGTTTTCTGCGTGCCAGTTGGAACTTTTAAAATACAATTCTTTTAGGTCAGTTTCATGTTACTCTGTTGTATCTTAGTACTGTGTTACATCTTTCGTGTCTTCGAAATTGATGACGCATTCAAAGCAAACTAGATTTTCCTAAAAATCACCACTTTTCCACTTGGCTCAGGGTGATGCTGATTTTATAGAATCATAGAATTTTCAGGGTTGGAAGGGACCTTTAAGATCATCTAGTTCCAACCCCCCTGCCATGAGCAGAGACACCTCCCACTAGATCAGGTTGCTCAGAGCCCTGTCCAGCCTGGTCTTAAGAGCTTCCTAATTTAAAAACTTGGGGTATCCACCACCTCTCTGGGCAACCTGTTCCAGTGTCTCACCACCCTCAAGTTATTCCCCTGGAATTTCCTCTTTTGGGAGGTTTGGGTTTCTTTGTGAACTGAAAGATCTATGATGGTGTTCCATTAGGAGAACTAGAGAGAGCAATTTTTGTATATGTGGAAATCCCACCATCTTTAGTAGATTTTAGTAGAAATTTTTACTACTGCTGGAAGGACAGACTTAATTTAATTTCCCGTTTCTTTTAGTCCATGGAGAAGAGGTAGTTGTATGTCTTAAAAGGCAATTTTTAAAGCTACTTCAAAGAAGATAGTGATTTCATGTCAAAATGTAGGGAATTTTTAGTGCATAGGCCTGTAAAATTCTGAATATTAAATTCTTACGAATTGCTTCTTTTGAGATGTAAAATCAAATTACTAAATGGAAAAGTTGCAAGGAAGCACTAGGCTGAAAGTACATTAAGATACCATTACAGCAAAGTTATCAGTGATACTAGTGTGCTGTTTCTGAATTCAAATTAATGTTTCAGTTACAATGCTGCAAAATGTGGAATGGAGTTAATATATATTTGTCTACTCCTACATACCATACATCAATCATCAAAAATGTTAAAATAACAGCTGAATAAACATTTGCAGTGCCTTTTCTAATTATTCACCAACCAGCTTTATCCAGTGGTCTCTAACTAACTGAAGTTAAGGAATTACTTGGCAACTGGAGTAAGTAGTTGTAGTGAAAAGCGCTTTTAAAAGAGTATTTTTTGAAAGATGCTGTTTGAATTGAGCACTAAACATATATTTTCTCTAACAAATACAGGTAACAGTAACAGACAATGGTGTTCCTGCAAAATCAACAGTTGCACGGGTGATAGTGAAGGTTTTAGATGAGAATGACAATAAGCCTCAGTTCTTGCAAAAGTTCTACAAAATCCGTCTTCCAGAGCGTGGTAAGCCAGAACGAGAGAGAACTGCAAGGAGAGAACCAATCTATCGAGTTATTGCTGCAGATAAAGATGAAGGCCCCAATGCAGAGATCTCTTACAGTATTGAAGATGGTGATGAACATGGCAAATTCTTTATTGAACCAAAAACTGGAGTGGTTTCATCAAAGAAATATTCTGCAGCAAGGGACTATGATATTCTTTCAGTGAGTCAAAATCTTGTACATCATGAATATGTGAAGTGTTCTTTTGTCTGTATTCTCATCACTCAGTAGCTCACAGATGGGTGACTGCAGTGTCTGAAGGAAGAAAGCTTCAACAAATACAGAAGTACTGTTTTGTGAGTTTGTTTACTTTGGGTTTGTTTATAGAGGATAATTTCAGGTGTTTGTATTGAGAAAGAGAATCAACAAACTGCTGTTCTTTTCCAGAACTTGACAGATAATGAACATATGCAATCAGTTTGACTCTCTTTCAGGAAGACAGCAAAATAAAAGTCAATTTATGGCAACAGTTTGTGCTACTATCAGGTGCTGCGTGCTTTTTCTCCATTTGTTGCCCAGATAATGAAGGGCAAGTGGCACTTTGAGAGACACTTAACCTTTTTGGATATATCTCACACAAGCAAACATGCTTGGAGTTTACTGTTACTTTTCCATTTATGTGACAGCGTGATTTAGGTGATCTTGTAGCCTAAAAGATGTTTTTGTTTCACAGATTAAAGCTGTAGATAACGGTCGTCCACAAAAATCATCAACTACCCGGCTTCACATAGAATGGATTCCAAAGCCTGTCCCACCCACAGAGCCCATTTATTTTGAGGAAGCTTTTTTTTCTTTTACGGTGATGGAAAGTGACCCAGTGGCTCACATGATTGGCGTAATAGCTGTTGAACCTCTTGGAACACCACTTTGGTTTGACATAACGGGTAAGGATGCCTTAAGAGCTTTTATTATTAGAAACAAATGCATGGAGTCAGAGATACGGGAGGGCTCAGTGTAGCTTGAATTCTTAATTGCTCCTCTAAATAATGCAGTGTTTGAGCATTCTTTAGCTGTAGATACATGTTTCTTCCCATATTTAATTATAAATCAAAATGACTTCATTTTTTATCAATGCCACTATATATTCAAGATTAAAATTACATTGCAAAATACCTGTAGTGCTGCAGTTTTGGAAATGACTTATTGAATATTGTGTCAGCGAAATTAAAATGAATCAAATCAGTCTCATAGACTGTAGGACAGGGCAAGAAATTAAATGCTAGTTTTCCACAACTTGCAATAGGACACCCAAAGAGATGTGCTGTACTGTTCACACGGGCTTCTTGTTCTCTGGGCTGCTTCATAGTTTGCTGTCCCTTGATTCACTACTAAAAGGAAAGCATGCACTGTTCCTAACCCTAGCAAACTTCTTCCTGTACATATTCTTATTACTGTGTTATACATTATCCTCTATCTTTGAAAGGGGAATCCTAGTCAGTAATATGACTATACATTGATATCTTGTGTCAAAACAAATAGTGCTTTTTAATTTTAGACTTACTAGGCCTATGAGCACCAGGAATACACAGAGTTCATTGTATAGCTGAGAATGAAACCAAGTTCAGTCCTGTGTTACATGCTTCGAAATCATGGAGAATATTACAGCCTTGTTTCTGGAGAGATACCTTGTAGTGAAATTTTTCTGGTCTTAAAATAGCCCTGTCAGATTGGAAATTTTTTCCACAACATGCACAAGAGAGAGAAGGATCGTTTTCACCTTGGCTACTGCTGAAAGTTTTAGCCATTATAATGGTGTTAAGTTGTTGGGGAGAACATTTTTTTTTTTAATAATTTTTTTTAAAGTAATGACTTTTAAGTAAGGACTTGTTTGATGGTCTCTATTTCCTAACAGGTAACAGCATTTATAAAACTGATATTACATGTAGCAAGACTATGTAAATGCCAAATACTTGAGGGTGTTCTCAGAAAGCTTTCAAGCACATGAGAAAGACACATCTTTTTCTTAAATACATCTTCATGCTTCAAGCATGAACAACTTGAGATGATATTGAATCACTTTTAATGTCCTAAATACATAATTACATAATAAATATATGTTTTATTTAAATCATTCTCCGTAATTTATTCGAGGGGGGGGAAGAGAGTTCTTGTCAAAATAGATCATAGTTGAATATAAAATGTTTACACTTAGACAAATTAAGGTGTTAGAGATGTGTACAACTATGTAGAGGGAGTAAAGAGTTCAAGATGCCTTCTTCCATTTTTATACAGGTGCAGCTCTCTGCATTAACGTTATTTTGGAACTGAGGCTGTTGTTTTGCTTTTCTCCCAAACATATACACACATAGACATGGGAGTAGAAAAGCAGAAAATATAAAAATCACTTAGTGAGCAGGAGAGAGTTTAAGGTTCCATGTGCTCCAGTTCAAAGAGGGTTATCCAGTCAACAACAAACAGAAGCATTTGTATACACAAAAGAGTGCATTAATGGAAGGGTTAAGAAAGGGATATTGTCAGAAAAATGTGACTAGTTTGAGGAGATAAAACACCTCAGAAGTCTTCCATAGAGTACAGAAATGGTGTTTCATTTTATTGAGGAAAAATTGTTAATGAGATTGGGGATAGGCTTTTCTATTGGTTTTTTATTTAGTTTGCTTCAACTTTGTGCACTCTGAGCACTGTGTACATCTGAATAGAATTCTCATGGTATTATTTTCATTTGCTCCTTCTAAGCATGTAGCACAGTTTGGACACTAACAGAATTTTTATTGTATGCTTAACACAGAAAACAAGTGAAGTTTTTGTGCTGTTTGTAGAAAGACACATAGAAACTCCAAGGGGAAAGAGCAGAACCTGTCCATACACTGTAGAATAAACCTTTTGATTATGATTGTTTTCTTAGTAAAAGTGTATTGGAAAGTTTGATATGTGATGATGTTGTGAATTTACTGGCTACTCTTATAGGTGGTCACTTTACTGCCCTTTTTTACTGTTTCTAATAGCATGAATTAATTTGATTGACAGCTTTCCTTTGTGTTCTGTGCTTGCTTTCCATGCTTTCTTTCTTTTTGGCTGAGCCAGGAGACAAGCTTGCTAGTGAAGTATTTTACATCTTTCAGATGGCTTGTGACCTGAACTGTACAGCAGAAGGTATCTGCTGAGATCACATAATTTATTACCAGATTATGAGATCTGAAATGAAAGCGTACATTTATAAAATATTTATTTTATTAACCCTTCGGAAATCAAAGTGCTCACAGTTGCATTTGTGACAGGTTCGTTTTTGTTTTGTTTTGTCATCATTACATTTATACAGCATCAATTCAGAGCATGCAGTTTTTACTTTGACCGAAATTGTTGCTGTTACACTGTAAGTGTAACAGATGCAGAAGTTTGGGTTGAGTTCTGCTTCAGTGGATTACCAGATCTCTCCACTACTACAAAAATTAAGCAAGACATCTGTGATTTCCTTGATAAGGAAGAAAATTGGTTAGAGAGCTTGTTCTTTTATCAGGGAAACGAATGAACAGATTCATACCTGTTCACTCTACTCTTCCCTTAAAATGGAGATGACTTCATTGAGACATTTGAGCCATCTGTGAAAACAGTATTGAATGCCAGCTTAAAAAAAGGTAGAGACTCGCTTTCTGAAGCTGACATCTTGTACAAAAGTTCTTTTAACAAATGTCATGTATGTATGCTTATTTAAAACAAAAAGGGTGCTACGTTTATTTATGTCCAGTTTATATCCATTGCTTGTGATTCAGTAACTCCTGGAACAGTAAGAGGCGTTGGCTTTCAGTGAAACTAGAAAAGCTACCTTATCTCTGTCAGTATCAAATATCTTAAATCCAGTGAAGCAGAATTCGGCCCATCTTCCCTCAACTGATATGTCTGTCATGCAATGGAACCTTCTAAGGATGAAATTCTTCTAAAAATATGAATGGGGACCCATTTCAGTATTTACTGTTCTTTTTTGGATTAAGTATAAATTTGAAAAAAAAAAAAACAAAAAAAAACCCCAAAGAACTCCCACTCAGGTTACATTTGAATGCTAACCTTGTAATATATAATTATAAAAATGCATGCACATAATTAGAAGAAATTGATTTGCAATACTT
Source organism: Heliangelus exortis (assembly GCF_036169615.1). Lineage (NCBI taxonomy): Eukaryota > Metazoa > Chordata > Aves > Apodiformes > Trochilidae > Heliangelus > Heliangelus exortis. The sequence continues at coordinate 22,772,635 of NC_092425.1, read as the reverse complement.
AGCACTGGTTTGACCAGAATAATCTGCCTAAAATGGAGGAATCAATTTTTATTGAGCGGTCCGAAGGAATTGTAGTTAAATGGCAGTATTTGTCACTGCTAACAATATTTGGACTTAATGGACATTGTATTCTCATGACAGTCTGCTCAGGGTCGCATGATGATGATCAATTAAATGTTTAAATGCCCAAGTGTAGATATTGATCTGCATAGTTATTTTACTATATTTCAAAGAGTAATTTGAAAGTTTCACAAGGGAAGTTAATATAATTCCCTTCAGAAAAGGAGGTTGGCTATTTTTAAACATTGGGCATTTAAACATTTAGCACTCATCTGAGCTAGTGAGCTTATCTCAGTTGGAGTTAGTTCTTCAGATGCTCAGCATTGAGATGAGAATCCTTTGGAGGTACTGTAGCTTTTTCAACCTTATCTCTAGTCATATATGAGTACAGTAATTTGTACCCTAATCTGAAAAACAAATTTGACAGTACATCTGATTTTGGATTTTCATTTATTTTGATACAAAGTATGGTTTTTTTCACCAATTAGTCTGACTACACAAAATAAACTATCACATTTCAAGTAGTAATTTGCGGTTTCCTGCTGTTTGGAATCTTTAAATTCTTGTTTTAAAGACAGAATCTTTCTAGGAGTCTAGCTGCTAACTTTCCATGAGCCAGACAAATCAGCTTTGTCCTGAAGAAAACAAAGGGCTTAAAATAAGTGTGCATATATAAGTATATGTGTATATAGATCCACCTTCATTAAGCATCTGAAGATGAACATCATCATAAACAAAACCAACGCAACTGTGCTCTGTTTTATGAACTTCTCCCTCTCCCGGTTTCCTGAACAAGGTGGCAACTATGACAGTCGATTTGATGTGGACAAGGGCACTGGAACAATCATTGTCGCTAGACCTCTTGATGCAGAACAGAAATCAAATTACAACTTGACTGTTGAAGCAACAGATGGAACCAGATCTATCAGCACTCAGGTAATGGACTTTCTAATGAAGTGCTTAGAGAAGAAGGAATTTGTACCTGGGAGGTGGGGAGGGTGTTGTATTTTCTTCTTACTATTTTTTTTTTTTATTCTGGACAGTGAGCATGGGACTCACTAAAATATAATTGGATTCTGATACTCATAAAACCATGTTTGGTGGTCCAGCTGGAAGGTTGTGTGTTGCTGTGCTCTCTAGTCTAAAACAGCAAGCTTTTATGTTATATCATGTTTCTGTACTACTGAGTAAAAGAAAATAGAAACTAAGCCCCTCCACACGATTTACTCACAAGAAGAGGATTAATACTTATCTGAATTACTTCTCTTTATCCAGCTCTCCCCAAATTGCTAAATAATATGATTATTTCACTTCCAATTTAAAAGACGACTTATTGTAAGGTTGCTTAGTTTGTTTCTACCCTACCAAGATCTGTGAATGACAAATTGTACAATGTCCAGTTATCATTTGATGAAATGGAGCTGCTCCTTCTTCATGGTGTGCCTATACTAACAAGGTTTAGGTGATGGCATCTCACTGTATCTTCCTGAGTATTTTCTTCTAGCTTCAGTGGAAGATAGAAATTGGCAAACACTCCCCAAAAATCAGCAAGCTCTGACAAACCAAATTTTTTCAAATTACTGTTTTACTCACTCTCCATGGTAATGGCAGTTCTTTGCAGTTCAACTAGTAAGTTCACTTTAAGGCAGAAGTCTTCTGAGACACTGTTGGAAATAAATCACAGTAAAGTAGGTTATGATATATGTACCTCCTGTTTTTCCCATCTAGTTTCTTTCCCCAGCCCTACATATATATATGGAAGTAAGGCTTAGCTGAGGTTGGTGTGAATGGGGCCATGAGTATAGAAAAGCTCCACATCTCTTCCAAATAGAAAGGAATTATTTACTGATTAAAGACTATTGGATTGGGACAGTAATGTGTCTGTGTTACTTACCCTTATAATTGACCTTTCTCTCAGGACCTCAAAGTGCAGTAAGTGGGTTGCTGTTTTCTTTTCTGAACATGGGAATCTGTTATGAATGCAGTTCTCGTTGTTCACCTTCTCTGAAGAATGTGTATTTTTCTGTTGTCTTTTCTAATGTCTTATATATTGTCTTCTTCATTTTAGCCAGAGGGAAGGATGTTTCTTGTCAATGTTAGCATTTAAAGCAGAATCTTTATTGAGTTATCTGAATATCTGTAGGCTTGATAAGTCAAATAGACTGAATTCAATATTAGAAGGTTGCAAGGTTAACAGTTTCCTTTGAGAGATGTCTTTTCCTTTAATGGTGACAATTGTGGATGATACTCTAGACTGTGAATTTCCAAGCATGACAACACATCATGCAGTCAGAACTTGCTACTGTCATAGCCATGGTACCCCTGCTGCTGGTGCTGAGAACCACCATAAAGGTTTCAGTAGGCCTGCTGTAAATTCACTGCCTAGTTGTAGTAAAACTGTTGAGCAGATTCATTTCTAGTGATTGCAGAGTGCAGGGTAGAATTCACTTGTTAGTTTGAAAAGAATTAAAAGAAACCCAAATCCAACTAAAAGAGAATTCCCTTTGCTGGGAATGTTAGATAGCATGTGGCTTTCCACACACACTTTACCTAACCCCTCCCAAGTTTGCAGTCAAAAATGCCTCCATGGAAAGTATGTTGGGGTAGCCTGGGGACTCATAGAGGCTGAATTGTGGTTTCAATGACTGCAGATCGATCCAGTTCTGCTGCTTCTCATATAGCTGAATGCATGCAGGCGTCCTGAGCTGTCACAGCTAAACCACAATTTGCTTTGTTTTCTGATACAACCAAGAATTGGAAGGTCACAAAACCAGTTTAACCCTTACCCCTTCTCTTCTGCAGGGTTACACGATTCATTTAGTTCTTCTGAGAAGTGCACAGTGTAGCTTTTGTCCAGTTCTTTAAGTGAATTTGTTAGTTTAGAATTTTGTAAAGCCGGGTGAACATTATAAACATCTACCACAGCAGTCTTCTGCAGAATAGTTGGGAGCAGTAGTCTCAAATTTATCATCTCTTATTTCTGTGATTGCTTTTTATATTCTTTTCTTTTGTATCTTTCCTTTCTCAGTCAGAGTTGGTAGGAGCAGAGGTGGTGGTTTCTGTTACAAGCAAACACAAAGACTTCCTTTGCTTTGTCTTCCTTTTTCCCCTGCTTGTGGGATCAGCACAAGTAATGCTGTTGCTGTTCCGAGGCTCAGGTTACTGTGGTATATAGATTGAGGAGTATGGATTAGTTCAAACCCTGCAACTGTTGGGGCATGAACAGACTCCTGGTTTTAACTGATTCTTTTATCTCCCCTGTTACCTCCTGGCCCACCCAAATGGTCTGATCTGTTTAAGATAGCCCTTGGGACTATCATTAAGAACATACATTTCAGATGAGGCTTAATTTCAGGGGAATTAAAAATGTTGATGTGAAATCAAAGTTGAAGGCATGATTTATGGCTTCCAGTGAATGAATACTGTTACTTTCTGCTGAAATAATGATGATTAAAGTTTGAGTGTTGATACTGTGTTGGATTCTTCTGAGTCCTGATAAACAGCTAAAACGGAGTGACAGGGAAAAAAAATCTGAATACTGAGTGCATACATGGGAAAAACAATATGCTGTACTCAGCTTTTAGTTTACAAATACAGTAGACAATTTATCAGGCCTTGATTAACAGCAGAGTAAGTAATTTTGTGTTTAATTTGAAAAGGAAATTACATTTTTCAAGACACTGGGGAGGAGTGCAAGGAATTAAATCTTATTGTGTAAAAACAGTGTGTTGAATCTGACTTTGAACTAGAAGGCATTGGCTGGCCTCAGGCCATTAACATCTGTAGAGCATTTGACTCTTTCAGGACTTTAGTTAAATAGCTTTTTTGAAAAATAGAGCAGCAGTAGGCGTGGAGGCTGCTAGAATTTTTCATGCATCTAAATGCCAAATGCATGATGCAAAACAAGGACAAAAAAATTCCAGGCCTACACTACTGACCTACCAGTAGTGATGCTTTACACCAGATGATGTTAGAGATGACTGGTGTTGTACTGGAAAGGAATATCATGGAAAGAAAAAAAACAAAACAAAAAATTGCTAGTGCTTTTGGATTCTCATGTTTTGGCCTTAAATAGAAAAGGTTATTTACAGGATATAAGTAGTAATATATGAACTATTTCATATATTGGTTGTTTGAGGGAGGGAGAATAAAAGAATTCTGTTTGTAAGCCACTTCCAGTCATTGCTACATCCATTACATTTGTTTTTACTGAATGTAATATTTAAGATTATTTAAAGCTAATTGCAGCATTTTGCCTATTGCTTTGCTATGGCCAGCATTTAATCTTGCTTATGCAAAATTCATATAGATATTACGCTTTGAGGGTGCACTGCACTGCTCTGGAGGGACATTTTAGAACCGGAATACAACTATATTATCTCTGGATAATATAACTTTTTGTTTATGAAAATTCTGGTGTAAAAATGTAAGTCTACTGTATTTATGAATGGAGAGAGTAGGAAGCTTTACACACCACATAGAATCAGCAATTGAAAAATTTGGCTAAAACAATCCAAAGATACACCATGCTTAAATGTTATGCACTGAGTATATTTTGTCAGTGGCACACATCTCCTCTGTAACTTACTTATAATCAATGCATCTTGATACAAATTTAGGTTTCCCCTGTCAGATAACTAATAGTCCTTCCACTAAATAATTCTGGACTGCTTTGTTCTGTGTGTGAACCAAGTTACATCATTCTCAGTAAAGTCAGTGAGTAGAGGGCAATTGTGCAACACAGTAATTGCATAGCCTTGCAATATATGTCACATTTCTCTAGTTCCAGACCATTTTGAGAGCACATTATGGTCTGTTAATGTCAAACTTTTCTAGAGTGGGCCTCCCAATTATGCAGCTTCTCTCTAGTGAGATAATATTAATATATTTCATTTGAATTTAGTATTATAATTCCATAGAGAATTTATGTAGTTGTTTTTATAGTATTATAATACTATTACTTAGAATAATATTACTTTAGAATAACACAAGCTTTTCATATATTTTTTTTTCAGGCAGACCAGTCTGTATTTTTCTATGCAGGTCTTTAAAATTGCATTCACAGTTGTTACTTCAGGTACCTTTCATTTAATTTTAAGGTCTTAACAGTTTACAGAAAAATTTGGTTCCCTTATGTTTTAAAGGACATCTCATATCTAGCACCTGTCAGCATTGGTAAGAATCCTTGTCTTGAAAGAAGGGTTTCCTTAAAACATTTATTTAATAGTTTGGATTGGAAGAAGCCCCTGGAGTTCATCTGGTTTAAACTCCTGCTCAAAGCAGAACAGTCAGGGATGTGTCAAGTTCTAAGGGGTGCCACCTCATGGAGCATACTTTTATGTTAGTGTTTAGCAACTCTCCTTGTCAATACTTTTTTTTCTAATGTTTAATTGTAGTTTTCCTTATAGCTTGTGAGTGTTGCCTCTTGTCATTTCACTGTGCAACCTGAAGAAGTGTCTCTCTCTCTCTTTCCTGCAGCCCCCTTTACACACTGGATCGAGAGCTTTTAGATCCCCATTGATTTTAATGACCCTCTACTGGGTTTGTTTCAGTTTGTCAAAATTTCTCTTGGACTGCAGGGCCCAAAAATGTGGATCTACAGTCCCACTAGTGGATGCCAAATAGAGAGGAATAATTCCTTCCCCCCTCTCTGTTGCTTCCTTTATTAAAGCAGCCCAGTGTGCAGTTAGCCAGGTAAACAAACGGGTGCCCATCGATTCACGTTACACTTACCTGCCAGAATCTGCAGGGAGCCATAAAGTAACAGTAAGTGAGAAATGAATCTTAAGGCATGGAGATTAAAAAAACCTTTCACTTGAATCTAAGATAAACTTTGGATTTTAAGTGCATTTAAAATGATTGCACTAGTAGATCAAATTGTGTATTTGTAGTTGTGTTTACCACTGTAGAGAAAAACTGAGTGCCTTGAGCAGGTAATTTGACAGGTAATGGAATACCTGAGCCAGGCACTCATAGTGACTGAGTCATTATGTATTTTTGTTCATAATTCATATGTAATAGTGCTATACGTTTTGATGAGCTATCTTTTTACCTGCTCGTCCCAACAGTACTTTTTGGAGGCTGTTTCTTTCTGTGTTTGATGGTAAGGCTGTTCTAACTGCTTCACTAGCTAATGCCAGGGGAGGTTGATGCTAAGTCCTCCTGATGATGCTACCAACAGGTCACTTCTCAGCTAAGCAGGCTATGTGGTTAGTCTTGCAGGTACCAACGTTAGTTTACCAGTCAGTACATTCCTGGCATCTAACCTAATACTTTGCACACTTTTTCGTAGTGCTCTATTCTGTTTTCCTGTATTAATTTTGTGTAGTACCAGCAGTACAGCTGGCCATGTCTTCTGCTCCAAAGTCTCATCTATGAATTAAGAGTTGTAGTTGTATATGATCTTTTAATCTTTTGGTTATAAAAATACATTTAAATAGTTTGGTTTCTGTTGGCAGCTGATTTTTTTCTCCATTTTAAAAAAATTCTTTGACCATCTTCATTTGGTTTCAATTTCCTGAAGACCAGTGTTCAGTGAGCAGGTGTCTTTGATGAAATGCTATGTAAGTGACTGTATTGGCATCTTCAGTATTTCTTCTTCCAAGAGGGATTTAAAAGTAGTTTATTGATACAGAATTAAAAGAAAAAAAACAAAAAAACAACAAAACACCACAACTGTGCTTTTGTTGCTTTGTTACATCATCTCTAGTCATGGGAATCTAAAAGAATTACGTATTTAAGGTCATATTCTTTACAGTCCTGTTGTTTGTTTTCCAGTTGTATTCGTTAGTGAATATATTTTACAAGTTGATCTACTATGTATCTTGGATCACCTACCATTAATTTTTCTTCCCACTGTAAATCAATATGTATTTCAGCTCTTTGTTTCCTATCTTTAATCAGTTTCTAATCCATGACAAAAACATCAAAAAAACTCTCCTTAGTTTCCATAGCAACAGCTTGCCACAGATTTTATCAATGTGCCAAATGATTAATTTATTTGTCATTTCTTCTATTTTCTGAGAAATCTGATAAATCATGGGATGCAGCATTTCCTATAAAAAGCAGTGATAGTTATTTTGTATTTTTTCTAGCCAACTGTTTGAAACCCTGGGTAACTACCAATGTTTATGAGTAATACATTAAATGTACTATATATTGGGTTATGACTCACTGGCTTGCAATGCCTAGGACTACAAATACTGAAAATGTTAAGGATTTGTGTGTATGGCTGCTGCAGGTACCAATGCCATGTACACATGCTTGCCTCCCTGCCTATCTCACTCCCTGGAGGTGGAGCTCAGTAGTATTAACAGTGTCTGTAACAACAGGAGGGTTGCCACATTTCCTGTATTTTTTTCTTTGTTTTTTAAAAAAAAACATGCAGTTTGGCAGGACCTGGGGGTTTCTCCTATCTCATCTTGGAGATTTGTTTCTGTTCACCAGCTTATTGAAGCACCTGATCATCTTGCTTACCAATCATGTTATTTCACAGTTTCAAATAAGCTTAAAATAATTTTTATTTCTTGTGTGGCTTTTTATTCTGTGTCTGGCTTTTGACTCTTTAGATTCCATCTTCACCTCTGTTCCTATGTTCCCCTTTATATGCTTCTCTGTTCTTCTTTATTATCCAGATGGAATCCTCAGTGAAAATACTCTTTCTGGTGACAGTTATTTCAGCTGGCAGAGCAAGCAATATCCCAGTTTTTGGCCAGACTTTCTTATATTATAATGCAAAGTTATCCAGAGTTCCATGCTTGGGTCTTCCCAGATTCTCACTTCCATTAATCATTCTTCCCTGTGGTGCCTCTAGGGTTGATGCAAGACTTCATTACTTAGATGCAAAAGTCCTTCTGTTGTTACATAGAACAAAATCCTACCAACACAGTCCCTAACCTCTTGGCAGCATTTGTAAAGTATATCCGAAGACTGACCATGTCTGTTGGGAATTTTTCAGCCTGTATTAACATTGGTCATTAGGAAGAACTCAATGTATATATTACATAGCAATATAGCTTACATAGTAATAGCTTACATAGTAGTTGCAACCTGGGGTAACATACTTGCAATTGAAATAAGTATTTTAGGAATTTACATGTTTGATTTACTCCTGTGATACACTTTACACGTGTTTTTCTTGGTACAAGTTTTAACCTAAGATGCTGGTTTGCAAGGTTATAGTTGAGGAAGTTTTATCTTCCTGTAGCAAGGTGTAGTTTCTTTAACACCATTTGGATTCATCTCATTTAGTTTCTACTGCATGCAGTTTGGTACTTTGTCTAAATTACATCTCTAGACTCCACCAGACATCAATAGAAAGCAAACAAGATTCAAAGAGCAATGTAATAAGTGTGTATTTTAAACACCTGTTGGTGGCACTTTAGTAATTTATACAAAGCAGCTAATCTTTGTGTGACTAAAAGCAGAGCTGTATGTGCAGGACTTAAAGAACTTGAATTTAGCTATGTGTTCTTGGAGCTTTGCTGTCTACCTGCCAGCTCCTCTGATTGACTGTAACTTGTCTGATGTTGCTGATGTTGAAGGAACAGGACGGTGGCTGAGTGTCTTACCCCTTTTATGTAAAAGTTCTATGCTGTCAGCCTGGGTGTGCAGGGATCTTGTGTGGTTCCAGTGGATACTGTTATTCAGACAAAAAGCATTGCCTGTAGAGCACAGAGGTGAACCCAGCAGAATGTGTGTGGGAAAATACAATTTGAAGCATCAAAGTTAATTTAACATCAGAGAAACAGCGTTGGTGCCCAGTTACCTATGTTGAGATTGTGCTACATGGCTTAAGAAGAGCAAAAAATACCAGTAGTTCTTACAAATAATATGCTTCTGTGGGAATTCCACCACTTTTACATTCTTCTGGGCTTGAAAATGTAAGAGGCTATAAAAGTATTATTTCGTGTGAGGATAAGGTGTAGTACAGTGCATCCTCTGCCTTGGAAAAAGTTGCTTAAAATTCCAAATCTGCACAAATAAAAAGGATTTTAACCCACCCGGGGATATGTATTGAGATTTATTTTTTGTTGTTGTTGTTACTCCAGAATTACTAAGAGATTCTTTTTCACTTTGCTATAGACAGAAGTCATTCCCTTTAATCTTTACCTAATGCATTTTTGATTGTGTAGATTTCTGGTTCAGCTTTGGGTAAGGTGAGGCAGATTTGCGTTTAGTGAAGTTCTTCTATGCCTCTTATGCCTCTCTCCTTCCCTGGGGAAAAAAAAATAAAAAATCTTGCATTGGAATTATTTCAATATTATGGGTTGATTTTTAATGAATTATCCTCTTTCCATCTTGTTTCCCAAATATCCTCAATGCTTTCACATTTTATCATTTCAGGTGTACATCAAAGTTATAGACACAAATAATCACAGGCCTCAGTTTTCTGCTTCAAAATACGAAGTTGTTATACCTGAAGACACCATACCAGAGACAGAAATTCTGCAAGTCAGTGCCACAGACAGAGATGAGAAGAATAAACTGATATACACTATGCAGGGCAGCACTGATCCCATCAGTCTTAAAAAATTTCGTCTGGACCCTGCAACTGGCTCTCTTTATACTTCAGAAAAACTGGATCATGAGACCATGAAACAGCATATTCTCACAGTAATGGTAAATAAGCACAGAATTTCTTCTGTAAATTACAGATGGGTCTTTTTTAATGACTTCTTAATTCATCCCCTTAATTCAAGCATTTATGTGTTTTATTTGTATGTGGTCTTTGTGACTGGTACCGAGATTGAACCATTACTAATTGAACCATTACTAATATTTGAAGAACTTGTGAAATAAGAGTGTGAATTATTGGTACTATGCTGATCGTTTCAGGTTCGAGATCAAGATGTTCCTGTAAAGCGCAACTATGCCAGAGTCCTCATCAATGTCAGTGACACCAATGACCATGCCCCATGGTTTACCAGCTCTTCCTATGAAGGACGAGTGTACGAGTCATCAGCTGTTGGATCAGCCGTACTCCAGGTTACAGCATTAGATAAGGACAAAGGAAAAAATGCAGAAATTGTGTACTCCATTGATTCAGGTATATTGACTTTCTCATATCTCCAGTTTATTTTGGCATGATACTTGCTAATATTTTGTTTCAGCTGTAGATACGTTAAAAAATAGCTGTGACACGGAGGGCAGGACTGGTGCATGTGTCGTATTCTGTGTCTTTAAGATACAGCCTAGGGACATTGAAAAAAAAATAACAATGGCCAATATTCATCTGCCTCCCTAATCTATATTTATGTTATCCTTTAGGATACATTTGGATCATTTTAGTAGCAGTAAAAGAAAAAGCTACCTTTAAAAGAGGTATTTTCTTTAGAAATCACAGAAGCCTTAAGTAGAGTCTAAATCTTAAAAAAGCAATCTTTTTTATAATGTATTGATATTTTGTGACATAGGCAAAGCAAGGATTTGATGAAAAGAGTAAGAACCTGAGACGGCTGCTTTTGTGTCCAGCAGAATATGAAACAAAGGAGATCAGAAATAATTTACAAATACTTCACAAATAATTTACAAATACCACTAAGGACCCCTACTTTTAAAGTTAAACTTTCTGCTAGATTTAGCAAGGAAGGGGTTGCTTTCCGTGGTTCTCTCTGGATGACTGTAAATAATGAGAGTGCTGTTCTAGCTCAACAAAAATATATAAGATTATCTTCAGTAGCTGTCCAATTTGGTATTAAGGCTTCTTTCAGATTGCAGACCAGATGAGAGCATTAGATGCTGGTCCTTATTTTTACTGTCAGTATCTCTTTGAACTTTCTTATAACAATGCAATTCAAATTATGGCAATTTTGAGTATTACAAAACCAGGATGGCATAGTGATCAGTTAGCAGGTGGAAGTGAGTTTTTGGTTCAGTCCATTAAGTAATTTTAAAAAGATTCCCAATCACAAGCAGAAGCAGTGTATTAAAGAAAACAGTAGGTAAAAAATTATGCAGTTGCTGTTGCATACAAGGTGATATGCACAAATGTTTTTTACTTGACATGATTTGCTATGTAAAGCCTAGTAATTGCTACTGTAAATATTTTCCTGTTCTTCCTGAAAGTGTTTATTTTGACATGACAAGATACTTCCACACTATCAAAATGAAGGTGTGATAATGATGCTTTAAAGAGGAAGGCAGTATTTAAATGTCTCACAAGTTGCTTAAAATATATATTTGTGTTCTGTTATTTATATAAATAGGACTTTTTTACTAAGCAGGACAATAATGTCCATGAAACTTGCCTTTCCCATTTCAGTAGTGCTTATTTTACAAATGCCAAAACATGGCAAGAAAAACATGCATATATGTACTGTCTAGAATGAAGTTACACCCTGTTTTCTTCATTTTTTTCTAGCTTTTTCTAATGCAAGGCTTTCTTTGGTTTATTATACAGAGCTGTGATCTGCTGGGAGGTTGAAGTGTTATAATTAATGTTCTAGGGATATGGAAGGAACATTCTTTAAATGTTTGTAATGGCTGCTTAGATTTGTAATGGGATATCATAAGAATGCCATTGTTTTTAGATTTTCTTTGAAACCAACCAACAAAAAAAACCCAAAACACAACACCAGATGCCCCCCCCTTGCCTACTTGTATGCATAACTCAGAAGTTCTTAATGAATTTTTTCCATGCTGAGAATATAGCTTTAGTAATATATTTTTTTTCAAGGAAGTAAAATGTTAAATCTTAACTGTATTTCATACATGACCTGAATATTGTGTGCAGTGTAGTTTAGCTATATAAGGAAAATATAAGGAAAACAGATGTTTATCAAACGGTAGTTTTTTAATCTTCAGCAGGTAGGGGTTTTTTTTTAATTCTATCACAGGAAATAACTTCCTTTATATTCATGTGAGCTTAGGAGAGAAATAACTTTTGGTTCAACTCAGTTTAATTTTGAAGCAGCTATTTAAACAATACTTGCATAAGCAGTTAAAATTCATAAGTGTGCATTAATTAAAACACTACTGTTTTTAAAAGCAGTGTAGTTTTTTGAGATCATAAAATGTAGCTTATATTTCACTAATGCTAACTTAATATAATTTTCTGTCAGCTTCAGTTGATATTTAAGTTTTCTTAAACATGAACTCAATGACAAAGATAATTTTAATAAAATGCATAATTTATAATGTTGAAACTTGCAAAATACTTGTTATCTTTTTAAAGTTTTTAATGGAAATGAAGCAATCCTTCTGTGTTTGTTTTTAAGGCTTGGATGGCCCTGCTGACTGTTTTATGCAAAGTTTTCAGAAGTTAACTTAGAATTCGTGTTAACTGTTGAATACAGCAAGCTTTCCATAGAAGCTAAAAAACATCTTTTAAACAAAATTCTCTGTATTAATATTTGCTATGTGATCTCTTTTCATATATAGCTGAATAAGAAATTATCCTTTACGGTTTTTATGCGTCTCTTAATTATTTGCCTTTTTTCTTTACAGGGAATGTTGGAAATTCCTTTTTTATAGATCCCATTTTGGGTATGATAAAAACTGCAAAGGAATTAGATCGTAGTAACCAGGAAGAGTACAACCTGATGGTAAAAGCTACAGACAAAGGAGATCATCCAATGAGTGAAGTGGCCTCTGTGCATATATTTGTTACGGTTTCTGATAATGCCTCACCAAGATTCACAGCAAAAGAATATTCTACAGAAATCAGTGAAAGTGCCAGCATTGGCAGTTTTGTTGGAATGGTTACAGCATACAGTCAGTCTTCTGTAGTTTATGAAATAAAGGATGGTAATATAGGTGATGCCTTTGCTATCAACCCAAACTCAGGTGTTATTGTTTCTCAGAGGGTACTTGATTTTGAGACTTTGCCTATTTATACTCTAACAGTGCAAGGAACAAACATGGCTGGCTTATCCACTAATGCAACAGTTCTGATACATCTTCAGGATGAGAATGACAATTCACCAGTTTTTACGCAGGCTGAATATACAGGACTCATCAGTGAATCAGCTTCAATTAATAGTGTGGTTCTGACTGACAAGAATATCCCATTAGTAATTCGAGCTACAGATGCTGATAAGGAATCTAATGCTTTGCTTGTTTATCAGATTGTTGAACCATCTGTCCGCAGGTATTTTGCTATTGATTCTAGCACTGGTGCAATTCGAACAGTTATGAGTCTGGACTACGAAGAGACAAATATTTTCCACTTTTCAGTGCAAGTGTATGACATGGGGATACCACGGTTATATGCAGAATATGCAGCCAATGTTACTATTTATGTCATTGACATCAATGATTGCCCTCCTGTGTTTTCAAGGGAGTTGTATGAGACATCCATTTTGGTTCCAACCTATAAAGGCGTGAAAGTCATCAGCGTAAACGCCACTGATGCGGATTCAGGCACTTTTTCACAATTAATTTATTCCATTATTGATGGCAACATCGGAGAAAAATTTTCAGTAAATCCTAAGACTGGAGACATAACAGTACATAATACAACTCAGTTAAGAAGCAGATACGAACTAACAGTGAGAGCATCTGATGGCAGATTTGCAAGCACTGCATCTGTAAAAATTAATGTGAAAGAAAGCAAAGCAAGCCAGCTGAAGTTCACACAGAGTTCTTACTCTGCAACAGTGCAGGAGAATTCTACAGAGGCAAAAACAATAGCTGTTGTTACTGCTATAGGGAATCAAATAAATGAGCCATTATTTTACCATATTCTAAATCCAGACAGCAGATTTAAAATAAGCCCAACTTCAGGAGTTCTTTCTACAACAGGAATACCATTTGACCGTGAGCAGCAAGAATCTTTTGATGTGGTTATAGAAGTGACAGAGGAATATAAATTATCAGTTGTTGCACACATTGTGGTTAAAGTCACGGTGGAAGATGTTAATGATAATGCTCCATTTTTTGTCAATCTTCCATATTATGCTGTTGTTAAAGTAGACTCTGAAGTAGGCTATGTTATCCAGCGTGTCACTGCAGTAGATAAAGATACAGGCAGAAATGGAGAGGTGCATTACTACCTCAAAGAACATCATGAACATTTCCAAATTGATCCCACTGGTGAAATCTCACTGAAGAAGAAGTTTGAACCAGACACATTAAATAAGGAGTACCTGGTCACAGTAGTGGCAAAAGATGGAGGAGACCCTGCTTTTTCTGCTGAAGTTACAGTCCTAATTACAGTTATGAGTAAAGCTATGCCAGTTTTTGAAAAACCTTTCTACAGTGCAGAGATACCAGAAAACATTCAGCTTCATAGTCCCGTGGTACATGTTCAAGCAAACAGCCCAGAAGGACTTAAGGTGTTTTACAGTATTACAGATGGAGATCCTTTCAATCAGTTCACTATTAACTTCAACACTGGAGTTATAAATGTTGTTTCCCCTCTTGATTTTGAGTCTCATCCAGCCTACAAGCTGAGTATTCGAGCAACAGACTCTTTAACTGGGGCACATGCTCATGTGTTTGTAGACATAATAGTGGAAGACATCAATGATAATCCTCCTGTGTTTACAGAGCAGTCTTACACTGCAACCCTCTCTGAGGCATCTGTCATTGGAACATCTGTTGTACAAGTGAGTGCTACAGACACCGACTCTGGAACAAACAGAGGGATTTCCTATCACTTGGTTGAGGACAATAGTAAAAGCCATGACTACTTCCACATAGATAGCAACACTGGACTCATTCTTACAGCAAGAACTTTGGACTATGAACTAATTAAGCAACACAAATTATTAATAAGAGCCATAGATGGTGGCATGTTGCCCTTAAGCAGTGATACTGTTGTCACTGTTGATGTAACTGATCTCAATGATAACCCTCCTCTTTTTAGCCAATTGCTTTATGAAGCTAAAATTAGTGAACTGGCTCCCCGAGGGCATTTTGTGACATGTGTGCAAGCCTCTGATGCAGATATTTCAGATGTTGACAATCTGGAGTACTCCATTCTGACAGGCAATGACCAGAAGAATTTTGTAATTAATAGTAAAACTGGTATTATCACCATCTCAAACCTACGCAGACAGACACTGAAGTCACATTATAATCTTAATGTGTCTGTTTCTGATGGGGTCTTCAGAAGCTCAGCCCAAGTCCATATAACTGTAACCAGTGCCAATATGCACAGTCCTGTTTTCAGCCAGAATGAATATGAGGTTGAACTAGCTGAAAATGCTCCATTGCATACTTTGGTGACTGAAGTTAAAGCAACAGATGAAGATTCTGGAACATACGGCCACGTCACTTACCACATTGTGAATGACTTTGCAAAAGAGAGATTTTACACAAATGGGAGAGGGCAGATATTTACCTCTGCAAAGCTTGACCGTGAAACACAAGCAGAAAAAGTAATTGCCATTAGTTTAATGGCCAAAGATTCAGGAGGAAAAGTTGCTTTCTGTACTGTTAATGTAATACTTACAGATGACAATGATAATGCTCCTCAGTTCCGAGCAACAGAGTATGAAGTAAATATTGGATCTGATGTTCCACGAGGCACTTCTGTCGTTAAAGTCTGGGCATCTGATGCTGATGAGGGTACAAATGCAGACATCACATATGCTATTGAAGCAGAGTCTGAAAATGTTAAAGAAAATTTGGAAATCGATACATTGTCTGGTATAATTACTACAAAAGAAAGCTTAATTGGTTTAGAAAATGAGTTTCTGACCTTTTTTGTTAGAGCAGTCGATGGTGGAACCCCCAAAAAAGAGTCCGTTGTTCCTGTCTATGCTAGAATACTCCCACCAGAAGTGCCTCTTCCAAAATTTTCAGAGCCATTTTATTCTTACACAGTTTCTGAGAGCATTCCAGTTGGGACGGAGATAGACATTATCAAGGCAGAACATAATCAGACACTAGTATATAGTCTGATTAAAGGCAACACTCCTGAAAGTAATAGAGATGATATTTTTGTGATGGACCGACGGACTGGAGAGTTGAAACTTGAGAAGAGCCTTGATCATGAAACAACTAAATGGTACCAGTTCTCAGTTCAAGCCCAGTATGTAAATGAAGGTTATAATGTTGTTTCCTCAGTGGAGGTGAGCATCCAGGTAAAAGATGCAAATGATAACAAACCAGTTTTGGAGTCCAATCCATATGAGGCATTCATTGTAGAAAATGTGCCAGCTGGAACAAGAGTCATCCAGGTTAAAGGAACTGACTTAGATTCAGGACCCAATGGGCAGGTTACTTACAGCTTGGATCCTTCTCAAGAATTAGATATTATAGAGTGTTTTGCCATAAACATGGAAACTGGCTGGGTCACCACTCTCAAAGAACTTGATCATGAGAAACGAGGCAAATACAAAATCACAGTGATTGCATCTGATCGAGGTGAAAAAAATCAACTGTCTTCTCTGGCAGTGGTTGAAGTGACTGTTACAGATGTGAATGACAATCCTCCACGCTTTACTGCAGAGATATATAAAGGAACAGTCAGTGAGGATGACCCTCCTGGTGGAGTAATTGCCATCCTGAGTACAACTGATGCAGATACAGAAGAAGCCAACCGACAGGTCTCTTACTACATTACAGGTAAATCTTTCTGAGTTGTTTCAGAATAATCATTTAAGGGGACCTGGAACGATGGGAAATATAACTTAATCTTCCAAGTTATTAAAAAATAATATAAATATCTAGAGCTGCAAAGAAATAACGTGTATTTCTTAATATGAATATTAAAAACTTTAAGGGAAAAAAAGAATTTTAGGAAATGGGTCTTTTGCTTTCCATTTCACATTTGCCTGGATTAATTTGCTTTCCTACATTTGTTGTTTATTTATAAATCAAATTTTATTTAAAAATACACTGAAATTAGTGATGTAGTTAGAAAACAAATTAAGGAAATTTCACAAAATAATAGACTAATTTCCAGTGGAATATTTTATTGGCATTTGTTATTTAGCGTATGTCTTGGTATGATGTTATATATAATGCTACATTAATTTCTAATTGATTTTTATTGACTTTTGTTTGCAGTTAAACTTGTCATATGAGCATCTACTGACAATTTCTAGCTGGAAAATTAAGCTGTTTCCCTATAAAGTCACAGAGAGTGGCTGCTTATTTGCATTTGGGTTTTTTTTTCTTAAGCTATAACTTAATTTTGATAGAGCAATAGTGTGAATCTCTGATCTTTAACTAAATGTATCTTTTCATATTTCAGGAGGTGATCCCTTGGGACAGTTTGCTATTGAAAATATACAGAATGAGTGGAAGGTCTATGTCAAAAAGCCTCTGGACAGGGAAGAAAAGGATAATTACCTTCTAAATATTACATCTACTGATGGGACCTTTGCAACTAAAGCTGTGGTGGAGGTTAAAGTCCTTGATGCTAATGATAACAGCCCTATCTGTGAAAAGGTAGGCACAGTCTTGTATCTTTAGTGTTCAGCTGCTTCAATACATAAAATATAAACTTCCTCTGAAATTGCACTTCAGGAAACAGATGAACAGGAATTCCTTTTACTTTACTAACAGAAATTTGAACTATTAAAATAGAATGCTATCAAAGAAAAGTAATTACATGGACAGATTTCTTAAATAATAAAAGTCCAGATTCAGTCATGTAATTTGAACACTGAGTATTTGAAGAGTATGAGGATAATTCTGGTACATTTCTCCTATGTTACTGCATACTTTTCCAAAAGGAATTGTTTTAAGCTGCAGCCATGATCTTCTAAATGCTTTGTTTTCTGGAGGTAGGAAAGTCTCAAAGAAGGTTGCATACCATCACTCAGTTGATATATTTGTGCATTTCCCATGTTAAGAGTTGAAAAGACTGGAATATTATCCTAAAGTTCTTGATCCAACAGCATTAACGATCTGTAATCCAGAAATGTTTCTTGTTACAAAGCCATCTGCCTCATTGCAAAAATGGACATGAAAAATAAAGAATGGAAAAAATAATAGAAAGATGGACCCCGCAAGCTGGGGTTTTTTTGTTTTTTTTTCCCTTGGTATGGGAAGGATCATGTGTAAAATGACCATTTGTCTTTTTCTTAGTCAATGTTAGTTTGTGTTGCTTACTTGCACCTATATGATTGCAGTTATATACAGACTGGTACATCTGTGTATTTTATTTTGTTGTAAGGCTTAATCCTTCTAATTTAATGCACATCCCTGATATGGATGAGCTGTAAGAGTGCTTAGTACCTTTAAATCCTGTGTGTTTTTACCAAAACTGAAAGCTTTTATTTTATGCGATTACAAAAAAGGCAGGTATGAATTTCTTCAAGACTGAACCAGACCTAGAAAAGATAATTTACCAAAGGTGGGAAAAATGCAATTACCAAAAATTTAGAACTTCTATTTTTGGAATGAGTTTATTTATCAGTTACAAGTTTTTATAGTTCTCAGTTACGCGGTGGTACTTAACAGTCCCTATGGTTACAGTATTAATCACCCTTCTGAGTAATCTAATAAATGTGAGGTAATTCATTAGAAAATCATAAATTCTTTTATTGTCAGGTATCTCACCTTCTGGTTCACTTTGTATGTTACAAACCATCCAAACAGGATATTCTCTCATCTGTTATTCCTTTTCTCTCCTCTTTCCAAGCTCTTCTGACTTCACATGGTTAGTCTTTCAATGTAACTTTAAAATCTTGCAGGCTTTGTACACTGATTCTGTTCCTGAGGATGCCCTTCCTGGCAAACTGATAATGCAGGTGTCTGCTTCGGATGCAGATATTCGTTCCAATGCAGAAATTACTTACACACTGCATGGCACAGGAGCAGAAAAATTCAGGCTCACTCCTGACACAGGTAATAATACTTTATACAAAATACCAATCATTACATCAACCTACTAAATTAGTGTCACTAATTTAAGCTTTTCAGTAAGAGTTAGTGTTTTAAATAACTGTTTAAAATGTGAGTTTCTACTGCACAAGTACTAACAATTATGTGGAATAAAAGTCAGAGGAAAAGCAAGTGTTGTTATATGTGAGGAACTAAAGAACAAAGAGGGTAAGCCAGAAACTTCCAAGCTGAAGTGATTGGAGTGAAAGTATGGCATAAATTTTGTACTTCTTATATTGATTGCAGTAGTAGCAGTAATAGTTAGAAACTAAAAATGTCTTCATTCACATTCTCTTTGCCATCATTTGGTTTGCCATATTAATTGGGATGAGGTTAGATTGAGCAACAAATTTCCTTTCTTTTCCATAGAAAACACCAAAATGCTGTTCCTGGCAGCATTGTATAAATGAGATGAACTTTTAACTTGCTTGGCTTTGGTTTTCATGGCATTCATGTTTTCCAAATTATAATAGGTGAAGACTAATGCCAAAATCCTGTGCTGTGCAGGCTGAGGCAGAGAAGCAGTAGGAAGGCAGTAGTATCCAATATAGAAAAATTAAATAAGATAAATACAAAGATACAGTGAAAATACGGAGAAGGAGATCAGAATGCTTCAGTAGCAAAATAAATGAGAAGAATCTTACTTCATAGGGTTTTCTGACTTTTAGAGTCACCTGTGTGCTGTGCTACCATGTCATTACATGAATTCAGAACTGGTAATGCTAGAATACTCATAAACAGTATCTCAAAATATGTTTCTGTAGTGGTTAAAAGGAGACAATTGGTATACATTGTGCCTATCATACTGTTTTATGTCATGCTGGAAAGAGTGTGTTAGACTTCTAGAGGCTTGTCTGTAGAAGCAAGTTGATAGTGTGAATATTTCTATCTACTCATTGAATGCTAGGAGAGTCAGCTCAGTAGTTGTGGGAAGAACATAATTAAATAGCCCAGCAAAACCATATGTGGATTTCACTTAGCATGTTGTTAAGAGCCAGAGTTCTAGTATTTTAAACTTCTTTACACTGAATTGCATGAATTCGTCCATGTATACACATTTTTTCTCTCTGTGCACAGTCACATAGTTATTAGCTAATTTCTCTTTCAAAGGCATTTGAAAAAAAGGCCAAGGACTTTAGTATTTATCATTCTTAAACTGAAAATGCAGGACACTGACACGCTTTGCCCAAAGTGGAGCTCATTAGTGCAGTACAGCAGTTGACTTAGCAACTGATTAAATTAATCCTCAAAAAGAACATTGTTCAGATTTTTAGTATAGATACTTTAGAGGAAAATGGGTTAGAAATACTTGAGTCTTGCAGCTTTCATTGACTTACATATGTTACTCTTTTTATAGGTGAACTGAAAACATTAATGCCCCTTGACCGTGAGCAGCAAGCAGTTTATTATCTTCTAGTGAAAGCCACAGATGGAGGAGGAAGATTCTGCCAAGCTAATATTATTTTGACTCTGGAAGATGTGAATGATAATGCCCCTGAGTTTACAGCTGATCCTTACTCCATTACAGTATTTGAAAACACTGAGCCTAAAACCCTTTTGACAAGAGTGCAGGCAACAGATGCAGATGCAGGTATGCATTCTTTGACTGATACTTTTTTCATGGTCTCAAAGTTGCAGTAATGTTTGTTTAGTCTTACCCTGAGAGGTGTTAAGTCTTCTCCTGGAACTGACAGATGTTCAATACTTCTCAGGATTAAACTCTTCAAAGATATGTTTAGGTCTACTAAATCATGTAACACCTGACTGCCATGTGTGAGTAGCTTGGAAAACATCCATTTTATGTCTGCTAAAAGAGGGGGGGGAGAGGGATAAAATGTAGGATGTTTCTAGTGTGATAAGCTATTAATGTTATGACAGGTTACATTCATCCTTCTGCTCCTGGTGTAAGTAAAAGAAATACCAAGCCATATCTGTGCATTCATGTGCATTCATGGATTATTTGAATATATGTTTCTCAGGCTAGCTATTGATGATCATATGATAAAAAGAGACCTGTTCAATTGTAGCTTTCTATATATGCTACCCTGTTAAGATTTTTTGCTGCCTCTATATTCACTGTTTAGTTACAGGTATTTAAGTGAACATGAACTGAAAATGCCACTAGATTTTCTCTTATGCTTTGTAGGAAGTACAACAGCATAAGCTCTTTCTTAAGATGTGTGATTTCCATATATCATTAGTTTATTAGTCACATAATATTAATTAATAGTTGCCTCAGTTCTGTGAAATGAGCAACCTGCTTTGTGCTGTGGTAAAGCTTGGTTCTGAATTTTAAGGTAAGAGACATGTATCTTCACACTTCACTAGTCTTTGAGGGTCAGTAGGAGCAGAATTCTTGGCCCAAAAACCTGTGCAGTTTTTGCTGGTTTTGTTTTGGTTTTTTTGTGTGGTTGGATGGGTTGTTTGGGTTGGGTTGGGGTTTTTTTGTTGTTGTTGTTTGTTTGTTAGTTCGTTTTTTATTCAGAAATGTTGCCAGAAATTATGTTCCTATTAATTGTGGGACATGGTTCTTAAATAAGATTACTGGAATTGAGTCCAGTTATTTGATGCAACATTACTCTTCCCTATCCTCCTGTGTTATTTTTAAGCCTGCTACACAGATGCTCTTGTTCTAAAGTTATAATTAGATTTTTATTACTAATCGTTTCCTATTAGCTGGTACTCTGACTGAAGCAGAACAAAGCTACGTGGTTTTTGTATGGCAGAAAATTGGTGCAATAACATGTTAGCTTAATTTTTAAAATCAGATTACATCTTTCTGGAAACCATTCTGCCTTTCAGAAGAGCCTTAAAGTCTTGCTGAAATGTACTTTAGCATGAATGATAATAGTTAGCATGCATGTGTTATTTTGATAGCTGTCAGATCTGTTACTATCTTGGTGCATTTTAAAAGCTGCTTCATACTCTGCAATTGTTTTCAAAATGCAGGGACAAACCGTAAAATCCATTATTCACTGGTGAACTCTGCAGAGGGCCAGTTCTCTATTGATGAATTCTCTGGAATCGTTCAGTTGGAGAAGCCTTTGGATCGGGAATTACAAGCAGTGTACACTCTAACTGTGAAAGCTACAGATGAAGGTTTACCTAGAAGACTGTCTTCAACAAGTAGTCTTGTAGTTTCTGTTTTGGATATAAATGATAATCCACCTGTATTTGAGCATAGGGAGTATAGTGCAAGTGTATCAGAGGACATTTTGGTAGGAACTGAAGTTCTCCAGATCTATGCTGCAAGCAGGGACATTGAAGCCAATGCTGAAATCACATACTCAATACTCAGTGGGAATGAACATGGAAAATTCAGCATCGATTCAACAACAGGTAACAGATTACAACTGTGAGTATACATCAGGCTAACAAAGCACAGTGTCATACTGTGTTCTACAGAACCAAATTCAACCAAATAGGTTATGTATAATCTACATGCATCATCCTGGCTGTAAAGCCAGTGCTACTGTCTATTCACCCATTTTGCCAGAATGCCTACTAGAGGAATGCAGCAGAATGTAGAATTAGGTACTTATTTGTCACTGTTTTTTATTGTTACTTGGGCTAGGTTCATTTAGTTGGCAAGAGTTTCCTAGCTGGCATATTCCTTACCCTGAGGACAGAGTGGGTGGAATGACATGGTTCTGTAATCATAGAAGCATAATAGTTTTTTCACAAAAGATGTGTAATCATGAGTGGCCAGATTTGGTAAAAGAATGATCAGAAATTAAATTAATTGGGAAAACTTGTCACTGGTCCACAAAGACAGTGATTCTAGAGGAGTTTGATATGGCATTAAAGTTGAAATATTCTATTCATGTATCCAGCATGACAGTGAAGAGTTTAGACTTACATGTTGGTCAGATTTAGTCTCGTGAAGCATGTAGGCTTGGTGGAGAATTTTTTACTACTAAGGACAACTCCTTGTTAAAAATCAATATACCACTCAATTCTAGTTTATTTTCTTATATAATTCTTTTCCTAAAATTAATTTCTGATAAAGTTTGGGTTTCTAAAATAATGTTTCTACCCAGAAGTTAATAGTAGTTAATTATTTCAGTCTGAATGAAATTATAATTCTTCCAGCTGCTTTTTCCAGTATGCACAGTGGTACTGTGGTATAGAATTTCTCTGCCTGTTTAGCTTACTCACATATTTGAAAGGAGGAAAAAGGTTCCAGGAAAACACTCTTCCAGCAGCATATCAGTGTGTATGATAGAGACTGCACTATCTTAACTATCTGGTTAAAAAGTCAGACTTTAACAGAACTTGAATATTCCTGTCAATCAAAACTCATGCTCAGAGAGTTCTGCTACTACCTCTGTATACTTGATGCCTGACGTTAATGCTGGTTGCAAAGAAAGTAATGTCAAAGGTAATTTAAAATTTTTGGTTAATTTCAATTTAAAATCAAGGACATTTTCTAAACACAATTTCTATTTTACTTTTTAAATTAAAAAATGTGAGCCAGGTGGCTGTAAAGTGTGGGTCTTTTGTGGTAATGGCAGAAACTTGCTACATTTTTACTTTTATGCATAAACCCTGATCATTTCACTGTGTAGCTCCAGCTTTACCATGACAAATCAAGCCCTGAAGAAGCTGAGTATTTGTCAGACCCAAGCCAAAAGTTGCAATAGATGATACTACAGTAATACTAGAGTTTAAGGTTTTTTATATGTTTTTTTCCTTCCCTAGGAGCCATTTTTATCATTGAGAGTTTGGATTATGAAAGTTCTCATGAGTACTACTTGACAGTGGAAGCCACAGATGGAGGGACCCCTTCATTAAGTGATGTGGTAACAGTGAATATTAATGTAACAGATATCAATGACAACAATCCAGTGTTCAGCCAAGACACTTACACTGCAGTAATCAGTGAAGATGCTGTGCTTGAACAGTCGGTCATTACAGTACGTATTGTTGGGTTTTTCCTTTGCAATGCTCTGTCATGTCAGTCATGCTTTTAGTCTTGAAGGAAAAAATATTGATTTGACGATGGACATGTGCTAGTAGATAAGTTTGTCACTGAGTGAATATAAAATATATTTTGAAAAAGTTTCAGAGCCAGGGACTTAAATCCATGGGAAAATAGGTGACGTTGTGTGATGTAATTGGGTTCTCCTTCTCAGAACATGACTTAATCTTCAGAAGAAATTCAATAAATGAAGGAATGTTGGTTTGTTCTGTTTGGGTGACAGTTCTATTGAGAACAAAGAATGTGTTAGATCAAACCAGCTGTGCTCATCTTCAGGGTGAATTTATCTGAAAGGTGATAAGAGTCTATTCTGACCTGTTTTAAATGAGAGTGTACTGTCCCTTAGGTAATGGCAGATGATGCTGATGGACCTTCAAACAACCGCATTCACTATGCAATTGTAGATGGCAATCAGGGAAATCCTTTTACAATTGACCCTACCAGGGGTGAAATAAAAGTGACTAAACTTTTAGACAGAGAAAAGGTAAGTTTTTTATGGTTTTGGCCAGTTGGTATTAATTTAGCTATACTTAATTGAAGAATACATTTATTTTGTTAAATTATATTTGTAAATTACCATTTCAAGTGTTCCAAAATCATACAGCTGTATCAACCTGAAAGTGTCTATTTATGTCCATGCTTTTTGGGGTGGGGGGCATCAGTGGTGGGAAAAGAAAGGATTAAGTTTATGAAGGCAATGCCTATTGAGGGCAGGCACAAAAATGTTTCATCCTCAAAAAGCAAGCTGAGCTTGTAACTCTTTTGCTCTTTTGTGAATGTTTTTTATTTTTTAGATTTCAGGATATACCTTGACAGTTCAAGCTTCAGATAATGGAAACCCATCGAGACATAATACAACCACAGTTAATATTGATGTTTCTGATGTAAATGACAATCCTCCAGTATTCTCAAAAGGAAACTATAGTGTTATTATCCAGGTAACTACAGATAATGAAGTAGTCAAATCAGTAATGTTATTAGTGTTAATTTGTGACTTGAAAATTTCTGCAAGATATGATAAACGTAATGCTTCAGGGGTTTTTTCTGTGTTTTAAATTATTTAAGGTTGTCAGTGAGACTGCTTACCTGAGTAAGTGTTAAAGCTTACAGAATTCATGTTGTGCACTCCATTTAGAAACTTAGGTTGGAAGTTGAGTGTGGTTTTTTTCAGCTACTTCGTATGTATATATGTTAGGCATTCCATTTATTTTTATAACACTTTTAGCATCAGACAGGTTAAAAGACCAAAAAAAATATTTTTTTTTAAATCTTTGAATTACTGCTTAAAAGAAGATTACTTTAGGTACATATTATTCTGAAGTTAGTATTATGCACTGTGGCACATAGTTCAAGACTTAATTCCCACTGGCCTCATTTTGGATCAGAAGCAGTTGAAACAGGAATAGTATTTCATATTGCTACCTTCCAATCCTTTTACTGATTTTCTGCCTTACTTTGGTAGTACTGGTCCAGATTCTCAAGTGACTGGCAGGTACTTGCCTTAGAAAACTCTCTTGTAAAGCAAAGATAGCAAAGGCTGCATCTGTACTCCTTGTCTTCCTGAATCAAATAGAGATAAATGGAAGGGAACAAAGGAATTGCATTAAGACCTTTTGTACTGATCACAATCCCATGAGTCCTTTTCCTATTGCTGGTGCCTGGCCTTTTACAAAAGATAAGTGAGGATAAGCCAATGTTATCTGGTGCACTGTGCCATCCTAAAGTACCTCCTCTGCTTGAGACCATGTACATGATGTGTAAATCATAGAATCATAAAGGTAGTTTTCTGAAAAAGACAAAGTGATTCATCTCTACCTAGCATATACAGAGCAGGCATGCAAGATATCCTGCATCTTTGGTGCTTCTAAAGTAACAAATCTGAATGTTTGTGTTGTCTCAACAGTATTTTACTTTCCCCAATTATAATCTTTCTGGAAATGAAGTTAATTAACACATCACCTAAAACTGTAGACTATATAGCCAGTGTCTGTAAGGTTTCCCTTAATGAAAAAGCAAGACCTTTTTTTTTATAGTTAATTAATCATCCTGTTGAGGATAGCAGAGAAAAGCTTGGAGGAGTTGCCTAAGAATGCTGGTGTTTATTTCCTGATATATTGGAGATGGATATATTTGGACAAATGGACTTAGCTATTATGAAAATCAAATCGCTTTAGATGTCCATATGTAAATATTTGTATTTTAAAACTATGGTCCTTATGTGTTTTGCTGAAGGGGAAAAAAAGAGCTTCAGCTGCAGTATCTGTAATTGACTTACTCTTGCAAGGACAATGAGTATACTTGTTAGGAGTTTTTGCAACTGTGCATTTAAATATAATTTAAAAATATAATAAAAACCTGGTCAATACAGTAGAGTAAATATTCTGGGAGAGGTGTTACTAGTGTTAGGTAGGGTGATGTGTGTATATCAAATACATGATAAAACAAAGAGTGCAAACTGGCTGTGAAACCTCTAGCATCGATGTGATGCAAACTTGAAGAGGGTTTATGATGCAAATTTTAAAACCTGGTTTTTGTATTTTAAGCAGACTATGGCTGTAGAAGCCACAATTTTAGTCAGAATACTAATCTGAGACACCAGGGGTCAGATGGAGGAGTGTGTTTTTCTAGTCCTCCCAGCAAAGACATTGGATTATTCTTAACAGATGTTTTAGCTAAATTTGAAGTCTTTGATGACTTGGCAATTAATCTACAATAATCTTATTTCAGACTCAAAGTGCAAAATTTAAAGTTTCAAGACTAAGCTAATTTTAAAAATATAGGACCAAGTTAAATAAAAAGCAAAACAAAGTTTGAAAATGTTCTGCCTTTCTCCTTTTAGTATTTTCATCATTGTTCTCAGAGTGTAGTATTTTTCCTTAATATTGTTATTCTGATTTATCTTATACTGATTAACAAATTTGACAGTAATTTGATATTATTTTTATTCTGTTGTGAAAAAGAAATGAATATATTTCTACTGATAACAAAACCAATGTAATTTTATTCTGCATTTATAGGAAAACAAGCCTGTTGGATTTAGTGTGCTACAGCTAGTGGTGACAGACAAGGATTCTTCTCATAATGGGCCTCCTTTTCTCTTCACCATCCTGAGTGGAAATGAAGAGAACACTTTTCAGATTAACCAGCAGGGAGTACTGACAACAACTGCTGCACTGAATCGCAAAGTGAGAGATCACTACTTACTTCATGTTAAGGTAGGATATGCAACCTCTTGCTGTCTTGCATTATTACTCCAAGTATTTAGTTAACTTTTCCCACCCAGACCACTGTTTTCCTTCCTACCTGTTATGTTGCTGTCACAAGATCCTGACATGCCAAGCAGTGATTTAGGCACGTCCCTTGTGGAAACATCTTCAGTGTGTTGGTTTACATGGCAATCTATACAGGTGTAACAGTAAGCTTAAATAAACTCACAGTAAGGGTAAAGTGTAAGTCAGTGTTAACTGGATGAGTGGTCTTGACAAGCCCTTTGCCTTTCATGTGGGATGCTGGAAATGCCAGCAGGGGACAGGTCCCTTGAGCCTACTACAGTCTGCAGACTTCCTCTCACCACTGTCACTTTGACTGAAGTCACTGGAACTGGAACAGTCACTGAAGCTGTGAATTTGACTACACTGATGTGATGGAAACAGGGATACTCAGAGTTGCACATCTTGGCAGTACTGGAATAGTTTTCTGTAGTTGCCGCGTTCTTTTTTGCAATTGCAATTGAAAACACCATTTTTAAGTTTGTAAAACCAGGTCAGTGGGTCTTTGTTGTAGCATTGAATCTTGCACTGCAGTACTTGGAGATCTCAGAATCTTGCAGTGGAAAATACTGCGTAAAATTGAAAAATGACCCTGTGTTTTCTATAGTGCAAAAAGCCCAAAGTCCAAAAATTCGTATTACATTATTTCAAACCATTTTTTAAAAAATGGTCCTTTCTAGTCCAGTCCTTTTTAATTCAGTTATAAAATAAGCAGCTGTGAGCAGGGGGCTCAAAATTAGTAAGCTAAGAATAGATGGTCTTAGTTCTTAAATTCCATTTCCAAATCTATGTTTTAAGAAAAATTCTTACCTTTATTTTTACATGAGATTTTTCAATCTGCAAATTATTCTCCTGCATAATATTGCCATTTCTAAGTAAATGTGCGTTTGCAGAATTTTAGAATCATACTCAGCTTCAGTGTATTCTGAATTCTGCCCATGGTGGGATAATAATCATATCATATTTACACAAAGTCTCTCTCTTTTCTTTGGAAAAGAAAAAAAAAATCCTACAGATGATGTCTGAGTCACTAAAATGTGTCATCAGGAGCGAGTAGTGTAAAAACCAGCATAGATAAAGGATCCATTTAAATGTAGTTTAGTTTGGGGCTTAAGAATTGAGATTAAAAAGGGGGCAGGAAGGTACATACATCATTCCTCTGTTACCCCATTTTTCTCAGTAGTCATTTGCTAATAATTAATGGTGAGACACTTAGCCCCCAAGGTACCCAAGTGGTGTCTCTGGCCTCCTTAGGCTGTGTGAGGCCAGACCAGCAGTGGTGCTGCCCTTAGTTGCACTTCACTGAATAGATTTTCAAGTTCTATACCAGTGTCCCAAACTCACCGTTTTGTTTAGGGAAAAAAATCACAGTAATGTGTTCACTGTATGTGCAGACAGTGTAGTACAAGATCCACATGTTTCACTTAGATTTTCTCTAAGAGGTACCTAATTTCTATTTTGTTTCTAAAACATGCTCATATGAATGCAAGCAGAGACAGTTGTGTCTGTTCTGTGCCAACTATTACATTGTTATTGTCACATTTCATGATTTACCTAAACCTTTGGCCATTCCTAATCTGTCTACCTTTCCTTAAAAGATGAATGAGAGCCCTGTCTTAACACCCTCCTCTGGTTGGAATCATGGAATTTTTCCATTTCCAAGCTACTTCCTAGCCTGTAGGATGCTGGTAAACTATCTGTCAGTACTTGAGCTATCTTCTTTTTAGCACAGCACTTGAAAAGTGCCTTTTTTTCTAGGGAATGAATCAGTGCTATTTTAGTGGCATCCAGTAGTAAAACAAATGTAGTTACTTGCAGCAAAGACTTCTCAGAGTTTTTAAATTAATAAAGCAGACTGTACTAATGTACATTTTCTGTGCTCTTCTACCCAGTCTCACTATTTTGGACCTGTCTAATCATTTGATTCACAGATTCTCTGCCTAAATTCTGGAAATATGTCTCTGTCTTTTAATTGCCATTTGTCATTGTACACTATGATAGCTTTTTAAAAATAGATACAGTGATATAAATTGCTGTTATATTCTCCATAGAGGGTCACTATACATAGTGTGAAGGCATCTAAGACTAAAACTAGTGTTGCCATATCACAAGACTTTGGTTCCAGTGGTAGACACAAAAATACACATGGCTGTTGAGGAAAAATATTCGTCCCTTGCTCATTTAGGAGAGATTTTTCAGAGGCAGTAGGGAAGGAATCTTCTCAAGCTTACGCTGTCTTTAATTTCTGCACTTTCATCTTGCAGCTCACAAATTGATGGCTGTGTATGATGTCTTGATACTTGCTTTTGTTTTTTAACTGACCTTCACTGGCATACTTTTCAGTATTGACAGCTTTCACCTTAGTTGCTTTTTGAACGGATTGCTGAGCAAAGGTTGTCTATGTTACAGGCATACCTCATTTGAAAAACAAAATAAAAAATCCAAACAAAAAACCCAGCATCCTCCCCACAAACAACTCCTCTCAAGCACACCCCACACACCCACTACCACAAAAAAATTTTACTCAAAAGAGCCTTTCTTTTTACTTTTGCGGTTTTAAGAGAAATAAGGATTTTTTTTCCAACTGCCACCTACATGTGCATGCCACTCACATTTGCTTTCCCTCTCTCCAAAGGAAATAGATTATCCATTAACAAATGTCTCGCAGCATTAGTGTGTGAAATCTTCAGCTATGAGTCATAGCTATGTGGCTTTGTGCCACACTGAAGTCTTTAGTTTAAAACCACAGCAGATTTTTAAGTTTCTGCACTATTGGAAAATCATTTCTCCTGAGGCTTTTCTTTCCTACTTGCTGTCCATTTGTTACAATTTCCCTCACCTGTTTGTTTCAAGCCCTTTCTTGTTTCCCTTGGGCATTTCTTCTGTAGCTAAACTGTCTGCCTTGTCTTGTTTCCAGGCAGAAATCTAGGCAAAACAAAACTTTGCCAACTTTAGCTTGGTCTCTCTTTCCCTCTTGTTATTTATGTTCGGGTAACTAGAGGGCAAGCTTCTAGCTATGCCTGTCTTTTGGAGTTAACAGATGAAGATGTGTAGTTCTACGTCATGCAATATCTTTTAAAAATGCTGTAATTGTCTGCACATCCACAGATCACCTTCTGCCTGGAGTACTTTTTGCTTAAATTTGTTTTCATACAAGACAAAATCAAAGTCCTACAAACACAAACATAATAAGTCAAAAACAGTTTCTTGCATAGATCTTCAAAATGTACCAACTACCTGTAGTCATTGTAAAATTATTTTAAAATCTTTTGAACAATGCAGGGTATCTTCTTCCTTCTGAGTTCTCTGTGTCCCATCCGTCTCTTCACATCTCTCCAAGTTGTCTTTGCCCATTTCTTTAATCTCACTTCCAGTAATAGGGAAAGAGCTCTGGGGAAAAGATAGATCCAAAACAAGAACTGAGAAACAGAAAGAAGAAAATGAACCCAAGGGAATTCTCTTTTCTCAATTTTCTATTTTTTTTTTTTTTTTACCACAACAGTGTATGCTTTTGTGAGAAAGGATGGGAGGGTAGGGAACATGATGTTTAAAAAGGCTCTGAAATTTAATTAGGCTGATTCTGTTGAAGAGAATTACTTTAATTGTCTGAAACAAATAGCTCTACAGGTGGGTTTCTTTTCAATAATAACAAATCATGAAAGATAGCATAATTAATTGCAACATTCTTCATATGTTGTTTCCCTTTTCTAGTACAGTTTGTCATATTGCATTTAGATTGCCTACAAGACCACCTCCTAATAACTGAGGCATGTTGTAGATGTCTGGCTCATGAGTCATTTCAAGTTTGTGTCACCATGCTTGAAATAAAAAGTCTTCAAGCGCCATCTGGTGTCTGAAGTCAGCTACTGGGCATTTCCTCTGTATTTGCTAGAAGTGTTCCTAGCATTTCCAGATACTGATTTAATCTTGGAAGAAGTAAAATATGTTTGTGTTTGCCTGCTTATATAAGCTTTGTAAATTTTCATTGTTAACTTTTATGTCAGGACATGTGTTAGGAAATTTTTGTCAAGCTTTTTCGTGTAGGAACTTTTGTTGTTGCTGTTGTGGTTTTTTTTTTGTTTTTTTGTAAATGAACACAAAGTACAAAAATCTACAGCAGAATTTGAGATAAAACAAAAATCTAACTCTATCCTCATCTTTCTTTAGGTGGCAGATAATGGAAAACCCCCATTGTCATCGTTGACTTACATTGATCTTAGAGTTATTGAGGAAAGCATTTATTCTCCAGCAATTTTGCCTCTAGAAATCTTTGTCACAGCCTTTGGGAAAGAATATTCAGGTGGTGTCATTGGAAAGATTCATGCTACTGATCAAGATGTTTATGATACTTTGACATACAGTCTGGACTCCAAAATGGAATCCCTGTTCTCCGTTTCCAGTACCGGTGGCAAACTAATAGCACACAAAAAGTTAGATGTAGGACAATACCTCTTAAATGTCTCTGTTACAGATGGAAAATTTACAACTGCAGCTGATATTACTGTACATATCAGACAAATCACCCAAGATTTACTAAATCACAGTATTGCAATACGCTTTGCAAACCTGGCCCCTGAAGAATTCATTGGTGATTACTGGCGCAATTTCCAGAGAGCTTTAAGAAACATTTTGGGCGTGAGGAGAAATGACATCCAGATTGTTAGTTTGCAGCCCTCTGATCCTCCTTCAAATCTTGATGTCCTTCTGAATATTGAAAGGTCTGGTAGCTCTCAGCACCCAATGAGAATTTGGCTGCACAAGATAAACTCTTCTGTGCCTGACCTTGAAGAGATTTTAGGTGTCCGGATAATTGATGTTTTCCACAAGCTTTGTGCAGGCCTAGATTGTCCTTTGAAATTTTGTGAAGAAAAAGTAACAGTGGATGAGAACATTATGTCAACCCACAGCACAGCCAGATTGAGCTTTGTCACTCCCCGTCATCACAGAACAGCAGTTTGTCTTTGTAAAGGTAAGAAAAGCTGTAAGGAAAACACTGTCCTTGAAAAGACTGTTGAACAGCATAATCCACAGGGGAAAGTTGTGCTGCAGGACAAGACTTTTAAGAGTATTCTGTAACTTTCACTGCAGCATTTAGCTGATTTTATTCAGAGCAAGGAGTGATTCTTTCTTATCTCATTATCTCATTTTAAGAGTTTATATAATACAAGCTTATGGGAGAGGATTTTTTATGTAGTTACACCTTCATTTTCCATTTTAAGAAAAAAGTTCCTGTTTCTGATCTTGTCTAACTGAACTTGCCAGCCATTTTCTATCTTGTATGCAGGAAGGTAAGTTACTGCAAAGCACCTGAATACTTCCTGGGTTTTGCTTAGTGGAATAGCCCACACAGCTTCCAAACTTGGCTGGGAATTACAGGGTTGAACTGGGAAATGAGTATTCATTAAGGTACACATAAGTATACAGATATACAACAGAAGATTGTTTGCCTTTATCTCTGAAGAAAACAACAGTGCTCTTCAAAATCACAACTTAACATTGCTGTGTGAACTTGCCACATCTTAAGTAAGAACTTGAAGACCATTCCACTTCTGTCTCAAATACGGACACACTCTTCTCCTGCTCTTCCCAACCCATTCTATTGTGTTTTATGTCTACATGTTGGGTTTTATGGTGTGTGATAGTAGTGGTAAAACTTAAGGCACAACACCATTTTCCATATTTTACCAATTGAATTGGTTGAATAATCAAAATAATTATGAACGCCAGCCACTACCTACACCGTTTTTCTAGTCTGTGTTTGTGTCAGTCACTTCTGATAGTTACTAATATCATTTGGGTTGCTTTTAGCTACTGTACGTAAGTTTCTCTGTTCACAAAATACCATAACCATCAACAGAAGAGAAATAATGTATTTTGTTTTACAGAAGGGAAATGTCCCCTGGTGAGTAGTGTGTGTGAAGAAAGCCTGTGCCCTGAAGGTACTGAATGTTTAGGAGATCCAAAGGAAGGAAAATACACCTGTGTTTGCCAAGACAGCAAAGTTGGACAGTGTCCTGGTAAGAAATTAACTTTGCTTAACTTCTCTCTGAAATTGTCTCTGCCTAAAACCATACTACTTTCCAAATATAAATTTGATTCCAGTCCTGTGTTAACACAATTCATACTTTTCTGTATTCCTAAGCATCAGCTGGTTCTGCTGTGACGTTTACTGGGAGCAGCTATGTGAAGTATCGCCTCATGGAAAATGAGAACAAAGAGGAAATGAAGCTGACAATGAGACTGAGAACTTACTCTGCTCATGCAGTTGTTATGTATGCTCGAGGAACAGACTACAGTATCTTAGAGGTATATTAAAATCTCCTAGTGCCTGTCTCTTCCTTTTATGATTTTCTTACTATTTTTTATTCCATATTAAAAGATTGAATCATACCATGGGGTTGGTCTAGATGACCTTTAGAGGTCCCTTCTAATTCAAATTATTCTGTCATTGCTGTAGAACTGTTACAACTGAGAATTACCTTCAAAGTAGTGTGTTATGTACATCCAGGCAACAAACCTTCATGGATTTTTTTTAATGTGTAAAAGGAATTATTTTTCTTTAATGTTTTTAAAATAAGGTTTAAAAAAAAAATAAAAACAAAACTAATTCCCTGAATCAACCAATTTTAATTAAAAACTTGATTTTTTGGAAATACTCTTAAGTTCCTCCTGAAAAAAGTCATGTAAAACACCACATGAAAGCTCTTCAAATGTTACAATATCTTGATGATAATTTGTGACTTCTTTACAAGAGGAAAAGGTGTACAAGGTATATGCTTTAATTGGAAACAGTCATACAGAGTAAATCACAGTTGCTGTGACTGGAATACATTGGTATTAAACTGGCTTTTAAGAACACCACCATCATTCTGTCTTTCCAGCAAACGTGAACTTTTATACGTATCAGTACTTTTTAAATGTGCAAAGCATTTGATGAATATTTGGCTTTCCTCCATAGATTCACCATGGAAGGCTGCAGTATAAATTTGATTGTGGCAGTGGGCCTGGGATTGTCTCTGTTCAGAGCACTCAGATTAATGATGGTCACTGGCATTCTGTATCCCTTGAAGTGGATGGAAATTATGCACGTCTTGTTCTGGATAGGGTGCATACTGCATCTGGTACTGCACCTGGGACTCTAAGGACACTAAACCTAGATAATCACGTGTTTTTTGGTGGTCATATTCGGCAACAAGGCACAAGACATGGTAGAAGTCCTCAAGTTAGCAATGGTTTCAGAGGCTGTATGGATTCTATTGTACTTAATGGACAAGAGCTGCCCCTAAACAGTAAGCCACGGAACTATGCACACATAGAAGAATCTGTAGATGTGACACCTGGATGCTTACTGACTACCACAGAAGGTTGTTCAAGCAGCCCATGTCAGAATGGAGGCATCTGCAATGCACTGTCAAATGGAGGTAAGCTGTGCTATGCTCTTCTGCTGTTAGTTTTCAAAACTGCTTTGCCACTTCCAGACCTTGAAGTACAAAACAACTTTGTGAACTTGATTTCCCCAAGAGCTGTAGAAGACTGGTTGTTAGGCAGGCAGGAAGGCTGGATCTGCTTATATTCTGGACTCAATTCCTTAAGTAGACAAAGCCCATCAGACAACGTGGGGATTTAATCTTAGGTGTCAACACCTGAGGTCTGTCATCTTAAATGCCTACCTTAATGTCTTACTGTTGCGGCGAGCCTTCTCTCTCGGGGACACAGCTCTTCTTTGGGAGCTCTCTTGCCGTCCGTCTCCTCAGGTGTCCTCTTCTCTTCTGACCGACTCTGCTTCTGGGAGCATGCCTTTTATCTTGCCCTTCAGCCCCGCCCATTTCTGGCTGGGGCAGGCCCTAATTAGTGGGCACACCTGGGCTTAAGCTCCCAGTTCATTATCGGCGACACCTGAGGACTTGTGGTTCTCTCTACATCTTACTTTTAAAATTCTGAAATCATAGTGACAAGATCGAGTTTTGTGAGAGAAATTGTCCCTCAGTCATATTCAAGAAGAACCTTACTTGTTAAACTTTGCTTCACCTTTCAATAAACATTTTGCTCCCCATTCTCCCTCTCTCAGAATAGGTAGGTGGCTAAGGAGGACTTACCTTAAATCAGTAAAGACATGTGTGTCTTCAAAAAAACTGTATTTGATTTCAGGTTACTATTGCAAGTGTGCACCCTTGTTTATGGGAACTCACTGTGAAGTAAGTGTCAACCCCTGTGCTTCCAACCCCTGCCTTTATGGTGGTACTTGCATCCCTGTCAGTGATGATTTTATCTGCCAGTGCCGAGGACAATACACAGGCCAAAGGTATGTTTCTATAGTTTATTGTACTAATGAATCCATTAGAGAATAGACTATACAAGTAACACTTTTTCTGCTTTATGTTTCCCACTTAAAGCTTAGATTTGAAACCCACTACAGTTTGTTAAAGTTAATGCCATCCTCTCTGTTAGAGCCCTGAATCCCTGTACTTACTTGCAGTAAGACAATGGATTAATTCATGCTGCTTTTTTTTTTTTTTTCCCCCTCCTCTTTTTGTTTTTTGGCCTTTGCAGGTGCCAGCTGGGTCCATATTGCAAAGACAACCCTTGTAAAAACAGTGGCAAGTGTATTGACAGTTTGGATGGACCTGTTTGTGAGTGTGAAGCAGGCTTTCGTGGAGAAAGGTACATAGTGTTCTACATCTTTGATTGTGAAATTTTGAATTCTTTACTTAAGAGTTAACAGTTCAAACTAGTTGAAATTTGTAACATTTGAAAAACAGCAAATTGCCTGGTAGTGTACAGTACTGTAACATTATTTCTCTGTTTGGTTTCTGGTAGGTGCCTGACTGATGTCGATGAATGCATAGAAAACCCGTGTCTTAATGGTGCCCTTTGTGAGAATACTTATGGTTCATATCACTGCAATTGTAGCCGTGGATTTGGAGGAAAACACTGCACAGACATTGTTCTTAACAAATATGTTTCAACATCTTGGAATATTAGCTTAGCTGAAGTGATTGGGATTATTGTTTTCATCGCAGGAATATTCTTGTTAGTTGTGGTTTTTGTCGTTTGCCGCAAAGTGATGAACAGAAAGAAGAAACACCAGCCAGAACCTGAAGACAAGCAACTGGGAGCTACAACAGCTTTCTTGCAAAGACCTTATTTTGATGCAAAACTGAATAAGAACATCTATTCTGACATCCCACCACAGGTCCCTGTTCGTCCCATTTCATACACTCCAAGCATTCCAAGTGACTCCAGGAACAATCTTGACAGGAATTCTTTTGAGGGGTCTGCTATCCCTGAGCACCCAGAGTTTAGTACTTTTAACCCAGATTCTGTGCATGGTCACCGAAAAGCTGTAGCTGTTTGCAGTGTAGCACCAAATTTGCCACCTCCACCTCCTTCCAATTCTCCTTCGGACAGCGATTCAATACAGAAACCCAGCTGGGATTTTGACTATGACAGTAAGAAATGGTTCACATTTTATTACTATTCTGTTTAAGGTGTGTGCTGGTACAATTTTAGTATGAGTGCAAAATCTCGGTCTATGCCTGTTGGGTTCAAAAGCCATTATGACTTTACTGGGTTTGGAGCATGTTCAGGTTTTATGGTCTACTTAGTTTTGTAAAAATTTATAGATCTCAGCCTGAAATTTTATCATCTTTTTAATCTCAAATGTATTAATCATCTCACTCGAAACTTTTTTTTCCAGCTAAAGTAGTAGATCTTGACCCCTGCCTTTCGAAAAAGCCTCTGGATGAAAAGAATTCCCATCCTTACAGTGCCAGAGAAAGCATGTCTGAGGTCCAGTCACTCAGCTCCTTCCAGTCTGAATCATGTGATGACAATGGTATGTAAAATACAATCATTTTCAAATTCCCTTTACATTCATTTGTTCTGTCTTTGCATCTATATCACTATCAATAGGACTTAAATATATCGAATTTACTTACGTTAATACCCAGATGTGTTAATTTTTTAAGGTATTTTGCTTATCTTACACATCATGTTAATTACCTTAAGATTATTCATTCTGCTCTTGGAATATTAACAGTGAAAATGCAGCACAAGGTGTTCAGAGCCTTGCGTTCAAAAGATGTTAAAAGAGTGTTCAAATTTGAGATACTGTTTTAGGAAATCATTAGTTATCACCTCATCTGAGGAAACAGTTAATTTAAGAAATGGCTTCTGCACAAATATAACTTTCACTTTGACATTCAGCTTTCAATGAAGCTTTCTGGTGTTACAGTTTCATTTCTTTCCTTCTCTTTTTCTTGCTGCGACCTCAGCTCCCATATGGATCAGATCAGTTCTGAGTGAGAGCAGAGTTTAAGTGACTGCTTGTAAGTTTGATTACTTTAGTAATGAAGGAAGCTGCACAAGAAAGGAATTTTGGTTTAGTACAACAGTATATTTGGCTTTCACCATGATTAAAATTAATCAATAAAAAAATTACATACATTGAAAAAAAGCCAATATAAAAAGAAAAATACTTTGATCACAACTCCAGTCCATCAAAATATAATCAGCATTTGTGGGTTTTATTATTACTCACTGGAAGCCTTTTACTTTTCCATTGTGATGACAGATGCTTTTACTGTTGATATGAATGCATCTATGTATGCAGAAACATTTCAGACTGATTGGACAAAGCCACAGTTGTCACATACCCTAATTCACTAAGTCAAGGTATTTTGACTCTTTACTCCAGTTTCTGCTTTTGTCTCTGAATGGTAAAAAAGAATTGGAAATTTCTTCAGCTTAGGGATAAAGAATATTCTGCTTCTCAGTGAAGTAGAGTACTTTGTTCTGAACATCATGAAAAGAAACAGTGTTAATGATTGGTGAAAGTAAAATGATATGCTTACAGTACTCATCATTTTATCAGTGAACTTGATACCAACTTATAGCTTTTTTCCCTGTGGTATTAAGTATTGTGCAGTACATGTTGTTCTCCCCTCCTCTCCATCCCATGTACTTCATACGTTCTTACTCGTATGTCTCGTCATGTATTGATTACTCATTAATACATCATTTAAAAAAGAAATAGCTATAGCATCATAGATACTGTTCCTTCAATCCTTTTTTGGTAGATTCTGAATTTATTAGTTTGAAATTTAATCCTGAGCCATGCAAACAAATTGCATGTGCTTACTTGCCTCAGTCCTCCCTTCCAAAAGTATCTTGGGAAGTCTATAAAAATACAGTGAAAATTTCTTCCTTTGGTCTTCCACGGGAGGGTTGATAAATGTAGTTTACAGTCTAAACAGAAAAGCCTATTGCCATACTTCTAAATTCATGCAACACAAGCCTTTAGAGCAGCCTAATTTATTGCTATCTAGATGAAGTATTATGCAAGTGTTGTGTTTAGGCCGTATTTCAGAAATTATAACACAGCTAAAGCAGTTTTGTGCTTGTGTAGAATAGAAACAGTAGCAAATACTTTTCCATGTTTATCAAGAATAAAATTCAGGTTGAGAGATGTATTTAACATATTACATGCAGCCGCTTTCTGGGTAGAGTAAATGTATATATACAGCAATGATCTTTCTTTATAAATTAGTAAAGAACTGCTATTTTACAGTGTTTTTTGTATATGTGTATGCTTTTTAAAGTGATATTAACTATAGGTTTGTTTTAATATGCTCCTTTTGTACCTTTTACAAGCTTCCATAGTGACTGTAATACACCTTGTCAATGCTGTTGTTGACTCGGTGGAAAAAGAAGGTATATACACATTTTACTATTTATTTACTGCTTTGGCAGAATAATGCACGTTTGTCTTCTAGTAATTTAGTCCTAGCTGTTATGACTTAAAAATACTATTTATCTGGACTTTCTGATAAGCTGTAGCAAAGAATATAAATTGTACATCTGTTCATATTTTCGTGTGTATCCTGTAGCTACCCTGTGCACAGGTTTCAGTGTGTGATTTCTTGGGGGGAAAAAAAGGATTGGTATAAAAAAGAAAGATGTAGGTGCTTGTTCTCTTCTGAAAATATTCACATTAAAGGTCTCAGAATTGAGACAGCATCAAAGGAAATAATACACACTACTGCAGATGAAAAAGCAGCAGTCCCAGCTTCCTTTTTTTCTCCCACCCACACCTTGTCCAGCTGAGCAGAATGGGAGTACCCTGATATAAGTGCTCACTGCCCCGGTCTTCGTATCAATCTGTTTCTTTAGCAGAAAAAAAAAAAATATATATATGTATATATATTTCTAGCATGCAGTTGGGGTCTATAGGCATACACATTCCTAACAGTTTAAGTAGTTACTCACTACGCAGCCTTACACCAGTATCTTAAAGATATGTTTGGGTGTATATATACACAAACACATTTGTGAGTGTGTGTAGTCTGTATTGAAACAAGAAAGAGGTAAAATAGACATTTTCAATAGATTTTTTTTTTTTTTACTGATATTTAAGAACTGACTACTCTAGAAAACATAAATTCTTTACAAAATTATGGTAGTAATTAAGGTGCCAGTGACTGTACAAATGACTGTGGTTTTAATTTACTTTGAAAACCTTAAAGTTCCAGTGTTATGCAAGTAATTCATTTCATGGCCATGAGTTTACAGAGGTAATTTCTGAAATAACATACACAGTGTATGTTTCTTATTTCTTAATGAAAAAGTAAGGTTTCCTAGTCCATATTAAGTCTTAATTAAAACAAAGCCATTTTAATAACATAAAACCGATTAAGAGTAGCTAAAGATTCTCTTAGGTTTGATATTTGAAGTACATCTTGTCTAATGTATGCAGACACACAGAAAGGTAAATGCAAAGACTAAATTACATTAGAGTATTCCATTAATGTGCACCTATAGACACACCTTTTAGTCAGTGCTAAAAACTTGTCATAAGCAATACTTATGAAAGGGAAAATCGTAAGATGAGAAGAGGCAAAATCTTTCATGGGAAATATTTAGTAATATTTTCAGATACTCTCTTGAGATGTAATCAGTAGAAAGTAAAAATGGGGAATGTAGTTCTCAAGCAAAAATTGAGAAAGTATTGCTTGGTGGTTCCAGTGTCACTGTAAGACAAAAACAATGATTTTATGCATTGCAGAATTACTTCTAGAGACACTAAAATTGTCCTCATCTACTTCTTAACACTTGAAAGTTTCTACTTGTAAAAAGCATTCCTTCTTTCAAAGCATCCTAGGTAAAGGGTTCTGCTTTGGAGCACCCTCAGGAGGGTCCCAATTCAAGCAGCAGAGTTCCTTGCTCAAGTCTTTCGCAAGGTCAAGTTCTGGGACAGATGGACTTTTCCTAAAGTCTTATTAAGTGGTTCTGTCCAATAGGTACCATGGAATCATGAACTCTAGGTAGTCTCATTCTAGGACAGGTGTAGGCCCCCAGGCTCTGCACTGCTCTGCAAAGGTTGTAGCTATATGCAAACTGACAGTGCTGAGTGCAAGAAGAAATACAGCTCCAGTCCAGCTGATTGTCACCTATAAAGATGGACACATCAACTTCTAATTTACGTTTCTGTGTCTTATGTTAAAGGCTCTTTGCTTCAGAAGCAGAGGACAGGAACAAGATCTCCCCATTCCCAGTGCTTTAAATCTTAAGGCCTGACTCTGCCTATTGGTTTTAGTTTTGCACCCTGTTCCCCTAGAAAAATGAGGAACGTTGTCATCTAAGTAGAGCAGTGGTCAGAACCTTTTCCTGGAGATGAGGCCAGAGATGTTTTAGTAGTCTAGGATCATACCTCACTTAGTGTGGATAGTATTTTTCTTGACTGGGCTAGGCGAGCTAAAAAAGAAAATAAAAATGGAAACCCCTTTCAAGAGTGACCTTCTGTCCCTCCAGTCTTCCAAGAACAGATAAACCATCAATAAATTATAAAGGTTTCAGGACAGTTCTGCTCAGCATGAGTAGTTGGGATTGCTGTGCAAAGGGAGGCAGCTCCCCCAGTGTGGTGTGTATGGAAGCCAGATACTGAAGCAAGAGTTCCCATCTTTGCATGAGATGCTTAAAAGCTTAAGTCCTAATAGATGCAGCCCTGGATTGAAAATGAAGGGGAAACAAGGCAAGGAAAAAATCAGACCAAGTCTTGTTGGCCTTTTTAGCAGAAGTCCTAAATCTAAATGATACAAGGATTTCTTCAGACTACAGATTCTGCTCTCTGCAGCCATGCCCTAGGTGGGCTGTACATTAGGTCAGCAGATTCTCTACAGTTCAAGTCTAAGAAAGGAGGAGCCCAGGGAAAAATTAAACAAAAAACAAAAACCGCAACAACAGCAAAACACACCAATTCTAGTACTGCCAAGTGGCATATTTTTCCTAGTAAAAAGAGGCAAAAGCAGCATGAACATCATAGTGACAGTTATTGTTTATCTTCAGATCAGTCTAGTATTTGATTCCTAACTGTGTATGTTTTTACCTTTTTCTTCTCATTCTGCCACCTAAAGAAACTTTTGCTGTTCCTGACCTCAGCAATTCAAGAGGTGACTTCTGCATGCAGTTCATTGATGTTCACCAAAATATTTCTGTTAATACTTGTTTTTAACCCAGACTTACTATCAGTTGCTTGTTGTGCATTTATTTGTCTGCAGTGATTACTCCTTACTATATGTGCACCATATTACAGTTCTCTATTATCCTTTTTGGTATTTAGAAGAGAAAAACTTTTTCTTTTTTTTAAATGAGTTTAGGCTTACATCTAATTTCAAGCAGAACAATACACAGTTATCCAAGGAGAGTTTACAAAAGGGACTCAAGCTCGGTCACTTATGCATGATTAAGCTTGTTTTTTCCTGTTTTGTTCTTGTATTTGAATGTGGAATGTCTTTACTAATAGTCAAAAATTTTTGCCATAGTTGTGGCAGTTAGTGTAGACCTAACAGCATCTTGTGGAATTAACTTTACAACTCAGTTAAGAGGTAAAGTCTCTTTAAATGGTCTGGATACTTTACCAAGTAGAAATTACTTCTTTTAAAAAAGAAAAAGTATGGTTTTTGTATGCTAAATATATCCTCCCTGCTGAGGCTGGGGGTTCGAGCCTCACCCTAATGGTGATGAGCTCTAGTGGCACACCCAAGTTAGTGCAGTGCTGAGACAGAGCTCCAGGGGCGCAGTCAGGTTAGCGCGGTGCTCATAGAAGCAGTAAAAGCCAAGCACGCCGAGATTGTGAGATCAGGAGTGAGCTGAGCTTGTGCTCCAGGCCTCACCTTTTATTGGCCCCCTAATCCTGCTCATGCGCAGTAGGGGCCCACCCTAATCAGGCACAGGTGGGCTTAACACAAGCTCATGCCCACTGCCTGGCAATTAGTGCCACCTGGCTGCCTCATTTCACTACACCTCACAAAAAAATAGGCAGCTGTTATCACCTTAACTGTAATTACTCAACAACAGTTGATTAAGAATTTAGATGCACCAGAGAGGCTGTTGGTGCTTTGCTATCATGTGAACAGTTCTATACCATTATGTATTGTGTCAGCACATGCCATAGGTGACCTACAGCTCTTCCCATGTTAGGTGAGATGTCTAAGAAAATGTAAAAATTGAAGTGTGAATGATGGAATATCTAATGCATGGCATAATGTAAAGTTTTGTTGTGTTGAGTGTCTTCTGTGGAACCAGGGCAAACTTTTCCTTAATTAACAAGTAGTGTCCTAATCACGGTGACTGCTTTGTCTTAATACATGTGTTGACTTCTCAGTTCAAACTGAGTTGAAGACAAAGACACTAATACTATTTTTTTTTTTTTTGTAATTAACTTTTCAGGTTATCACTGGGATACATCAGACTGGATGCCAAGCGTTCAGTTACCAGGTATCCAAGAGTATCCAAATTATGAAGTGGTTGAGGAGTCAGCTCCCCTTTTCACGGATCCAAATGCCATTGATACAGACTATTACCCTGGTGGTTATGACATAGAAAGTGATTTTCCACCTCCACCTGAGGATTTTCCTGCACCTGATGAGCTTCCACCATTACCACCAGAATACAGTGACCAGTTTGAGTCAATACAGCCACCCAGAGACATGCCAGCCGTAGGTAGCTTGGGTTCTTCTACAAGAAGCAGGCAGAGATTTAACTTGAATCAGTACCTTCCCCATCACTATCCTGCAGACATGTCAGAACCTCAGACCACAACCAGTGGTGTCAACAACAGTTACAGAGAACCTTATGCTCCTTACACACTAGGGTACAATAGAGACTTTGAAGCACCCACTGTAGACAACATCTCCATGTCTGTGTATGCTTCCACAGCTTCATGCTCTGATGTGTCAGCGTGCTGTGAAATGGAGTCTGAAGTCATGATGAGTGACTATGAAAGTGGAGATGATGGTCATTTTGAAGATGTGAAAATTCCTCCACTTGATTCCCAGCAACATACAGAAGTCTGACACATTCAACAAAAGTGCCTGGACTCTAACAAACTTTGTCAATTCTAGAACGACTTTCAAGAGCTTTATAATTTTTTTTTTCCTTCTTCCCCAGCCACGGTGAATGCTTTTGTTTCAGTGAGCTAAACTGGCATGGCAGCATTGGATCATGCAGTTCATTTCACTAAATCAGCCTATTTCCATTTCCTGACCTCCTGTAATTGGGTAGTTCCCGGATTTCCATTGGCTGTGCCATTTCTGAGTATCCTTTTTGTACTTACATTGTCTATGTTAAAGAAAAATCACATACCACTTCTCCATGTTAGCATGCTGCATATATTTATATAGCTCTAATGCAATTCATTTTCTTCTACTTTTTGTAAATTTTATGTACAGTTTTGATTTTAATAGTTTTAACTAGATTTTGTAGATATTTTGTGAATTTGTTTTCCACTGAAACTAGTGGTGTTAGTGTGCCATTGAAATCTAGCACCCTGACTTCTTATAATCAGGGCATCACTTTATGTATTCCCCTGAAAACTAATGTTTGACATTTCATTATTAAAAAAAAAACAAACAAAAAAACCAAACAAAAAAAACCCCATATTCACACAATTCCAGTTGTACATAGGTTAGGTCTGATATTTTTCTGGGTCAGCTACATGGAAATGTCTTAAATGGGTTGCTGTATTTTAGAACTGTAAACATCTTTTCCCATCTTGGAAAGTGTGTTGGGGACCCTCTACATACCAGTTTAGAACCAAAACCACCATGACACAGTTTTTATAGTGTCTGTATATTTGTGATCCAATGGTCTTGTAAAGGTTTTTACTGAAAATTACCATTAGCCAGTCTTTCTTACTGACAATAAATTATTAATAAAATACTTTAGCTTTGCTCTGTGTATCTCTATTATATATTATACAATTGACAAAGCATTCAGTGCAGCATTTTTTAAGTCTGTATATGTTTTGTACTGTAGTAAGTTACTTGCTCCAAGCATCACGTTTTCCTCTCCTCAGCAATCAACCTGCAGCTATGTTAGAGATGCTCACAAGGTGGCAGTGTGTGTCTACTTCATGGTGTTTTTATTAAAAAGCAATCGGGCCAGTATGAATAAAGATTGAT
Source organism: Heliangelus exortis (assembly GCF_036169615.1). NCBI lineage: Eukaryota > Metazoa > Chordata > Aves > Apodiformes > Trochilidae > Heliangelus > Heliangelus exortis. Next base: position 22,728,083 of record NC_092425.1, on the reverse strand, counting down.
GGGTATCAAACTTCAGTAGCCTTCTCGGTAGTTTGCATTTTTCTTTAAACATATAATATCAGCTATGTAAATTACTGAGTATTTTTATCTGAAGTCCCAAAAATACAGAAAAAAACCTGAAGCTCCCTAAAGCAACTTCTTTCTTTATTAAGCACCTGAATAGTTATTTTCAGTAATGGTTATACACTTACATGCTGAAATTTCTGTGCCAGTTTCTGATTCTGTGATAAATACATTGGGTTTTTATGCAGTTATATTTCACTTGCAGTTTCTTGCGTGAGCTCACAGCTGAAATTTACCTTGAAAAAGACAAGACAGGATACAGTTCACCTGTATATTTTATCTAGCAGGTTTTCTGACTAGAAAAGAACAAAACCTCTGAAATGTTGTGTAGCATAAATTTGCCCTGATGGAGCTGGAGGGATGAGATAACTGTCCTCTACCTCTTGCATGAGGGACACTTTCAAAGTTAAGAACAGATTTTCTAGCATATTAGTGAATTTTTGATGTAGCCTGGAAGCTTTTGAGCTCCACATCCATTTTTTTCTACTGTCTCATAAAATTCTGTACCTGTAAAGGTACAACATCTGATTCTCTCAGGTATGGGAGTTAAGCCTGGGCTGTCCACCAGTTGGGAACACAGGGTACTGGATTTGTATTTGAGATGTTATTTATGCACAAAATGGACCACCCAGCCTGGGAGCTGTATAATGGAAATGAACTGATTACAGGACAGAGCCCAGAGCCAGACACAGACATTCCTCAGTGTTAAAATGCCCATATACAGGTAAGAATCTCATGATGAATGTAAAAAGGCTGCAATCAATGGGTTTAAACCATATTATTGCTGTAAGCTGTAATATTCACCCTGATAATTAAGAGCTTTTTGTACACTGGGAACAGTGATAGCATTTTCTTATTTAAGGAGCTTTAAAAGAATCTTGCAGACCTGCATGTAAAGAGTATCATGTGCTCCATGGTAGTCAGGGTCACTGGTTAAGGTCCATCCTGAGCTATGAAGGTTAAGTTTAGTGGCATTTCCACTCAAGGTTTCTTACTTTCTGCTTCTCAGTAGGAATTGCCCTCAGTCAGCAAGAAGACAACACTACATTATGTGCATCGTTTTGCAGCTGACACAGACTCCCTATAAAAATAAAAGCCTGCTCTACAAATACATTGTCTGAAGTTAACACTTTTAGAGCAGAAAGGTCTGAAAACAGATTTTTTAAAATGAGAAATGTGAAGGACAAGAATACCAACACTAAGTATACTTTTATTCATGGTACTGTGAACTGAACATTAAAGTAGAACATCATACTGAAAAGGAATATTATCTCATTACTCTGCAAAGACTCATGTTGAAAGGATCAGAATGTCCTTTTTTTTTTCCTCTTCACAAGAGCTGTGCTGCTAGGCAACATGCAACACCCAGGTTATACTGCACAGCAGAAGAGGGCATCACAGCAGTCACTTACAGAACTAGCAGGCAGTTTCAACTCTACAGCTTTGCAGTTGATGAGTAAAGCAAAACCATGTTAAACGCTCCCTTTGTAGAAGTACCAGGATTCAGGTCCAGTAAGTGCAATTAAAAACTCTTTTACCCACACAATGCTACAATACACAAGATGAAGCTGGTGACATTTTTAACCCAATGAAAACTGACACAGCAGAGCGTTCCTGTCCAAGTCAATAGTAGCCCAATACATTCAAAAGCATTGGATAGACAATTTTATTTTTAAATCCTTAATTTAAGTGAAGTCATACATTCAAGTCCTCACAGTTACTAAGTTTCACCTGACTCCTACATAATTTAACTGGTTAAATAAAATTATCTATCTCTCAGCTTCTGAGTAGTTGGCATATAACCATTAAAAGCTCTCAAAGCAATATCCTCAGTCACAGGACAGTTGAGGCTGGAGGGCATCTCTTGACTATATCCAAGAATGGCCACTAAATCCTCTCTGGGCAACCTATCCCCATCTTTATCCTGCTCCCCAGCACAAGTTTTTTCAGAAGCAGTTTTCTGTGTTTCTGTTCCCATTGCTTTATGTCCTGCCATGGGACACCACTAAGAAGAGCCAAGCTCTGACATCTTTACATTTTCACATCAGGTATTCATAAATATTAATAAATTCCCTACTGAGCCTTCTTTTTTCCAAACAGAACAATCCCCGTGCTCTCAGCCCCTCCTCATATTGAAGAGGCCTCAGACCCTAATCATGTGCAAGTTATTTTTTTCACTTTTAAATTATTTCTGAGCTAGTAGAATTCCAAGTTTTATTGAACAGATGTGAGTCATACTAATTGCTGTTCGGTCCAATCTAAATTTTATTTGGAGTATATTAAATAATCATAATTTTGCCTTGGAGCAGAGGAGGAACTACAATTCTGATTTGAAATACTTGAAATAGGAACAAAACTGACAGTCCTGCAAAAAACTCCTCACGGCCAATATTTAACACACAGCTAGCCTTAGAATTCCAGGACAGAGGCAAACACTTACTCAAAGGAACACAAGCAAACACTGGCAGGCCTCTACTCCATTTAGTCAGGTTGTATTTTGGTGTAAAATACACCTGACTGTTGGTCCTCCAATCCCTGCTCTACCCATCGTCTCTGTCAAGCAAGCACTGACCCAAGCAACCAGGTATAAGGAGAGTTCCTGCATGGCCCAAGGTACCTGAATCCATGCAAGCCAAAGGAGGTATAAATCAGTCTCTAACTTTGAAACACAGGAGGGAGGGAACAGGGCTGCATCACCTCTGTCTTGAATCTCTAAAGCCCTTGGAGCCAGTTGGAGGGAGTAGTCCATGCTCTGTTGGGGGTCACGACTGACACCTGTCTGCAGAGCCCACTGCTGAGGACGTGCAGTTCACTTAGGTGCCTAGGACAACTCCAGACTTCGTGTTCACAAGGCTGTGAATAGTAAACATATTCACAATGTTTGCAACAGGACACAGCAGCCAAATGCCTCACCCAAGTACCCAAAGCCTCCCCACAAGGAGTCCACACGCTTCACAGCAAAGCTTTGTGCCCGCTCCACGCACAAAAGTCAGACAGCCAAGAGGTGGGTGCCTCAGTTTCTTTCCATAGCTCTTGCCAACTTTTAGTGCTGGAAGGCTTTCAAGCCCACACAAGCCTTCATTAAAAAATATTAAAAATATGAAGTCCCCATTAAACCAAGCACATTGAAGCAGACCTAGTTTCTGCCAGCATTACTCATTCTTTCACAGCTGGGACTGGGGGAGAAAAATCAGAGAATACCCAGTACAGTGGCAAAGCAGGAAAATTAAGTCTCTGCTTTGATCTTAGAGACAAAAGTTTAAGGGAACTCTTATTAGAATTATTTTCCCACATTCTGATCCTAACACAAATTTAATAAAACTTCACATGCAAAAGTTGGGCATTTGCAGCAGTCAGGCAGGAGCCAAGGCTATCAGTAAGCACATGACATTATGACCATTAGCAGTTTCATTTAAAGAATTATCAAAGCTGAGCCACAGGCTCCTCCAAACTTTTTGCTGCAGATGATGATTTCTCAGTTTCTTATTTTCTTATGTTTGGAGTAGAAACCTTCAGTGTGAGGAAAAGCACCGAGAAGCCCAATTAATGACTGTATGACTCATTCACATAATCCCTGTGGTACCAATTGGAAAACATGCTAAGCAGGATGAATTGCTTTCAGAACTTGCATTTATCTTTGAAGAAATACATAGGGAAAGATTGTGCTGTGCATCAAAAACTTTCCATTCTCTAATTTCGTATCTTTTTCTAGACAATTTGAAGCACTAACAGCAATTTATAGCACAAGAGTTCAAATGTCTCCCATTTAAACAATGAATAGCTTGTAACAGTCATATTGTCAAAAATTCTGCTTTGAGTTTTACTGAGGGGGGGGAAAGGACCTCACCTCAGAGAGAAAAAGGCTAAAAATATAATTAGCCTGAAAACTGAAGCTTCATTGTATGTATTGAGGCTTTTAATTTTGAAGCCACTGTTCTTTCCCACTAAAATTTCACTTGCCTCCAGAAACTCAATGTAACTGTCAGAAACACTTAGAAAGCAGAACAACAAAGCTTTCTTTTCATGAGTTAAAGACTTGAAGTGTTTAAACCCACATCCTCCACTGATTACCCACCTTGAGAGCTCCTGCTGAGGAATTCAGAAAGCCATCTAGCCTGGGCAACAGAAAAGATAAAGATAAAAGATACATCTTGTGTCCCAAGACAAAAATCACAACAACACAATAGTTAAAGAAACACAAAAAACACCATCCCACTCATGCCAAAACCCACAGCAAAAAATCACCATCTCAGAAGAGAGCTACTGAAGGTAGAGAGCAGCTGAGGCAGAGGTTTTGCTGCAAGTCCAATAAATATATTCTAAAAACATTGTCATAGTCTTTTAGTAGGATATGGCTTAGGTATTTTAGACACTTAACTTTGTTGACTAGAGGGTTCCTCTGAAGTGTGGCTAATTCTTGCTCAGTGTGCAAGGTTTTCTGAGAGGTAGATGTGTAGCAGTGTTCCTCAAGCTGAAGTCCCAACTTATTTTGGAGACTTATGGGTTGGAGACTAAACTACACAAGTTTAATGAAACAGTAATAATAAATGGGGAAAATTGCTAAATATATATATATACACAAGAAAATGGATACCACATTCCTCCCCCCTTTCCCCCAATAGCTCTCACATCAACCGAGGCTGCAGGGCAGCCCTGGGAAAGTCCAGGCTGGACTCCAGGCTGGAGTTGGCAGCAATCGGGAACTGGAGGCAGGAACACAGGCAAGCAAACAGACGGGATCTTTCCAGGATGCCAGGTGGAGGAAGGGAAGCAGGAAAGGCAGGAAGGGCAGGCCATCAGAAGCTTCTGCTGGTGGCCTTTTATAGCATTACAGGTAAGACCAATCAGCTGATAAGGGGGTGGTACCCAGCACTTCTGCTGGTGATCTCAGGTGAGGCCAATCAGCTGGTAAGGGGGTGGCTCGGCCCTCCTGATCCCTCAAATTATACTGAGGATGATGGATATGGGATGGAATACTCTGTTTGAGAAACTTGCTGTTAATTTCAGCAAGTGCAACTACCTACAAGAGACTTAGCAAAAAGCAAGTACAAGACAGAAAATCACCTTTATCCTGGCCCAAACCAGGACAATTGCCTTCCACTTCCTCAGTTAAAGTTGAGGTTAATAAATCCTGTTCCCAAGACCCTGCTAAACAGTCCACAGCCACTTTGCAGATTAGCAGAATTCCTCCCCTCTTAACCCAGCAGCACAAGCAGGCAGGAGGCAGGCCTGAATTCATATTCCCAAAAGGCAGTGGTACTCAAACTTACTGTTAAAACAAGAGGAGAAAAGATTCCACATTAAGGAGCTGAAGTTCAGCTCAGACTCTGCCTGGATTTGAATATTACTGAGTCACACCTCAAACTATAAAATTGTCCACTTATGCTGTACTTTAAATGCCAGGGATTATTTCCAGATATCTGGAGTGAAGGATGTTATTTTAAGCACCCCTGATCTTTAGGTGTTTGTTTTTTCCTTTTGGCTGAAACCAGCCATTTTCCCATTTTCCAGTCTCAGGTCCTGCACTTTGGCTACAACCCCCAGCAGCGCTACAGGCTTGGGGAGGAGTGGCTGGAGAGCTGCCCAGCAGAGAGGGACCTGGGGGTATTGATTGACAGCCAGCCAAAAGTCAACAGTGTGCCCAGGTAGCCAAGAAGGCAAACAGCATCCTGGCCTGTATCAGGAACAGTGTGACTAGAAGGGGTAGGGAGGTGATCTTACCCTTGTATTCAGCCTTGGTGAGGCCACACCTCGAGTGCTGTGTGCAGTTTTGGGCACCACAGTATAGAAGGGACATCAAGGTGCTGGAGAAGGTGCAGAGAAGGGTAACCAGGCTGACTGGGGGTCTGGACAACAGTTCTTATGAGGAGAGGCTGAAGGAGCTGGGGATGTTCAGCCTGGAGAAGAGGAGGTTGAGAGGAGACCTTATTGCCCACTACAACCACCTGAAAGGAAGCTGCAGTGAGGTGGGTGTTGGCCCCTTCTCCCAACAACTGGTGACAGGACAAGAGGTAATGGGTTCAAGTTGCACCAGGGGAGGTTCAGATTACATATTAGGAACAATTCTTCACTGAAGGAGTGGTGAGGCACTGGAACTCATTGGTTCAGGGAGGTGATGGAGTTGCCATCACTGGAGGTATTAAAAAAATGGGTAGATGTGGCACTATGATTCTGTGATTCTGAGCCCAGTTCTAATTGAATTTGATATTGCACAAAGCAGAAATCATGCATAAGCAGAACTTCTAAAAAGCACTCTCCTAAGGCAAAATTCTGATTCTGCTTTTTAGAATTACTCAAGTATCTCTGAAGACTTATCTGAAGGTATAGGATTTCTATTGAGGAGGTTATATTTTTAAAAGTTCCTAAGTTAACTGTCCCGCTCTCACCAAAGTTATTAGCACTCAGTGTTGACTCCATACAAGGGACTCAATCTTAGGCAATTTTGCATGGCAGATTTTCATTCTCAGATGCAGGGTTGTCTTTTGGAATCCAGAGCTCTGAGCTAGGAGGGTAAGTTTCTCGTGAAATGGCAGCTTGCCCAAAAAAGACTGAACATCTCCAGAGATGTAGCAGTGAAATACATCTATATATCTCCAGAAATATGACCTGAACCATGCAGCTTTCCACAGGTCTCAGTGTTGGAAGATGTGACACTTTAAGATCTCTACAGCTTTTTAAGCAACTGAGATGCTGAAAAACATGAAGTAGAATTAATACATACTTCTCTCTCTCTCTCTTTTTTTTTTTTTTTTTTTTTTTTTTTTACATTTCCATGTGTTTTTTGATCTCCACGGTCACCATTTCTGTATATGTAGAAGCATGTTCTAAGTCAGACTCATAGCACAAAGACACTGCTCCTGAAGTACTGCTATCACACACTGATCCTTTGCTTACTTGCTGAACATGATGTATATCGCTGTGGCAAATGTGGGGGGGGGCACTGGAAGGAATGTAAATAAAAAGAATAGAAGATGGACCCAGATGATATACATACTTTACAAAATTCCTGTTAATTTTTTTTTTTTTAATAAACACTCATGTAAAGGCAGATTGTCCCACAGAATTTAGATATGTGAACCTGTAGGCAGCAGGTGGCAGGACCTGCTGAGTAATGAGCTCAGTCGGTGCTCAGCTTCACCTGTGCCCAGTTAGGGCTGGCCCAAGTGAAGCTGAGCACCGACTGAGCTCATTACTCAGCAGGTCCTGCCACCTGCTGCCTACATGAACCTAATGAAAAAGTAGAGAAATGGCATCTGAAATGAGCTGAAACTAGGAAAAAATACCCCAAACAAAGCACAGCCAACCAAACAAACAAGCAAACAAAAAAAATCATTGTCTAGTAACCGCGACAGTAGTGGATCATGGCCTGGACTTGATGATCTCAGAGATCCCTTCCAACCCAGCCAATTCTATGATTCTATGATTCTGATTCTATGATTCTATGATTGTATGATTCTATGATTTTGATTCTATGATTCTACAATTCTATGATTCTATGATTCTGATTCTATGATTCTACGATTCTATGATTCTTATTCTATGATTCTATGATTCTGATTCTATGATTCTAATTCTATGATTCTACGATTCTACGATTCTATGATTCTACGATTCTACAATTCTATGACTGATTCTATGATTCTATGATTCTGATTCTATGATTCTATGATCCAACCTTATGTAAACAAGATTGGATTGAGAGGCTGTAAACTTTTTATAACTGAGCTACAAAGCAGGAATAAAATTACTGGTATGTAACTCCTCTTGAATACTCATTTTATTCACCAGCTTGGTATAACAAAATATTTGCCTTTCAGACACCAGTGGAAGGGAATGGGAGTTCCTTGCCTTTTTTCCCCCCTTCAGTGACTCGTCTTCAGTAACAGACAGGAATTTTCCCTCTGGTTCCAGTTTGTGTAACATTATACTGTGGTTAAATAACCTAATCAGGTACGTTTGAACTAATTTACATTTTGAAGACTTAGTAAGTTATGTGGATTTCAATTTCACCTTTCTGCCTAAGAGAAAGAACACTGTCTAGTCTTTGGAAAACATTTATTTCTACTTAGGATTAGCCTATAGATAGAAAGTCTGTAGATTTTACTATTTGTACAACAGATGCATGACTAACATTTGTTTTTCCCCTAAGAAGTCCTATGCCTGGTAGACTCGTTCTCGACATACTGCAAAGTCTGTGCTGCTCTGTGACTTAATCAGCTCCTGGCAAATGCCATGTTGATGTTACCTGACATTAAGATGGACATACGCAAAAAGACACTTGAGAAAAAGAAAGTAAAAAAACGTATTATATTTTCATCACAAAGAGCAGCTCAGTGCACTCAGGGGTCACCTAAACTGGGGAAAGCTCAGGGGAGCAGAGGGATGTGTGCCTTGGTGTGGCTTCTCCAGCCACCTCACTTGCCTTGCAGGGAGAAAGTTGGTATCCAGAGACAGGAGCCACAGAATGTTTGCCACTCGCACCAGGACATGGTTTGCATTTCACTTGACTGACAGATTTGCAGGACTGAGATTCCTGCCAGTGGATTTGTGCTCAGTCTGATGCCCAGAACCCACTGAGCCAGGCATTGGAGACAAGATCGGATCATCTCCGAGGATGCTCAGAGGGCTGGAGCAGCTCTCCTATGAGGACCCGCTGAGAGAGTTTGGGTTATTCAGTCTGGAGAGGAGAAGGCTCTGAGGAGACCTGGTTGTAGCTTCCAGTATCTGGAGGGGGCCTATAAGAAAGCTGGTGAGGGACTTTTTAGGATGTCAGATAGTGGCAGGACTGGGGGGAATGGATTCAAACTAGAGGAGGGTAGATTTAGGTTTGATGTTAGGAAGAAGTTCTTCACCATGAAGGTGGTGGGAAACTGGAACAAGTCGCCCAGAGAGGTGGTGGAAGCCCCATGCCTTGAAGTTTTTAAGGCCAGGCTGGACAGGGCTCTGAGCAACCTGATCTAGTGGGAGGTGTCCCTGCCCATGGCAGGGGGTTGGAACTAGGTGATCTTACAGGTCCCTTCCAACCCTGAAAATTCTATGATTCCTTGATTCCATGGAACAGGGCGGGGCTTGTCGTCTGGGTGATGTTGCCCCGGTGACCTCCAGGTCACAATGGGAGGTGTCATCAGAACACCAGCACCACCAGGCAGCCCCAGGTCAGTTGGACTTCGGCGGTCGGTGAGTGCAGAAGTGGGGCAGAGCTGGGCTGGATGGGGCAGGGGGAGTTTGACCCTGATGGAGAATTGAGCTCCTCGGGGCAGGGCAGTGGTCTCTGGGCTACAGGCAGAGATGGTGGTGGGAGCCCAGAGAAGCTTTGGGGGTGTGTTGGTGCCCGGGGAGGAGAAAGAAGAGGAGAGGAGAAGGGAGAAGAGTTAGAAAAAGCTCTGAGATAAAATAATAGAATTATATCTTGCATTCTTAAATATCAGGTTTAGGGAGGTGTAATATCATACTGTGGTTAAATAACCTACCTGGTGAAATTCAACTGAATGTAGCTTCAGTTCTTCAGGGACTACTTTGATAAAAAATAATTTTCTAGCTATTAATAACTAGACATCTTACTTTATAAAACTGAGAAAATGCCTTGATAGTAAGTTAAATGGGTGAAAGTGCCCAGTTTTGAGGCTGCAGATTTCACATGTGGGCAGTCTTGTGGGCTTTAATTAATTGTGAAGCCCAACTGTGAATTTCTTCCATGAAGAAAGTTTGCAGATGATGACTGCTCAGTTTATGTTCATTCTAGTTTATATTTCATATTTTATATATTTTATATATAAAATATATATATTACTAAAAGTATGTAATATATAATAAATAATATATAGTATTCATATAAAATATATAGATATATATAATGTATTATAAAAATATGTATTATATTTTATAATATATAATATATAATATATAATATATAATATATAATATATAATATATAATATATAATATATAATATATAATATATAATATATAATATATAATATATAATATATATTTTATATATTTTATATATTTATATTTTTATATTTTTATATTTACTGGGATCCTCTTATGCATGAATAAGAAGTGACCATTTCCAGTGGTCCTGTAGTACATAGTACCCACAGAAAAAGCACCATAGTCTGGTCCTGTATTTGTAATCCCCTTTAAAGCCCCACAAACCCCAAACCAACAACAAGGCAAAATAATTGTTCATTGGAAGCTGTTCTGCTTCAATGTACACTTCTTTAAAAATTTTAATCAAGATTCTTGAAAGGGAAATTAATTGCTAGCTATTTCTATTCAAGAATTATATTATACTAAATCCTCAGTTCTGCAAAATATTATTGATTAGAGGAGTTGAATTTAAAAACTGATCATTACCATATTTCTCTGCTTCATTGGGAAGTATACGGAGAAAGCACATACTTGAAATGATGATAAATCAGAGACAAGTGACAATATAGAAAAAAGCATCATATAGGGTGACACATTAGGATTGGCTACAGCAGTAGTTTTTGTAAAAAAGAAGGAGAAGGAGAAGGAGAAGGGGAAGAAGGGGAAGGGAAAGGCAAAAGGCAAGGGAAAAGGGAAGGAAAAGAGGAAGAAAAAGGGAAGGGAAAGGAGAAGGAAAAGGGAAGGGGAAGGAGAAGGCGAAGGGGAAGGGAAAAGGGAAGGGAAAAGGGAAAGGGAAAAGGGAAAGGGAAAAGAGAAAGGGAAAAGAGAAAGGGAAAAGGGAAAGGAGAAAGGGGAAAGGGAAAAGGGGAAAGGGAAAAGGGAAAGGGAAAAGGGAAAGGGAAAAGGGAAAGGAGAAAGGGGAAAGGGAAAAGGGAGAAAGGAGGACGAAGAGGAAGAAAGAAAAAACGAGAGAAGCAGAGAAGAGAAGAGAAGAGAAGAGAAGAGAAGAGAAGAGAAGAGAAGAGAAGAGAAGAGAAGAGAAGAGAAGAGAAGCTGAAAACAATTTTTAAAAGTTTAAAAAGATTTTTAAAAACAAAGAAAAATTAAGATAAAAGAAGAGAGAAGAAAATAGAAAATAATAAAATTAAAAACAAGAAAAAGAAAATCTAAAATAAAAAAATACTTAAAAAGGGAAATGAAAAAGAAAGAAAAGAAGAAAAGAAGAAGAAATAAAATAAAGAAGATATAAAATAAAGAAGATATAAAAACAAAACGGGAAGAAAATAACGTAAATAAAATTAAAGAAGAAGAAAGTAAATATTAAAAAATGAAAATAAAAGAAAAAAGGAAAGAAGAGATGAGAAAGAAGGAAGAAGAAAGAAGAAAGGAGAAGAGAAAGAAGAAAGAAGAAGAGAAAGAAGAAGGAAGAAAGAAGAAAGAAAGAAGAAATGAGAAAGGAGAAAGGAGAAGAAAAAAGAATCAATATATTGTTCTATTACATTATTGTTAAAATACACTGGTCTATTACAATATTAAGAGTAAAATTTAAAAAAAAAGAAACAAGAAAAAAGAAAAAACAAAACGTAAAAAGGAAAATGGAAGAATCAGGAAAGAAGAAGAAGGAAAAAAAAAAGAAAAGGAAAAAGAATCAATATATTCTATTACATCATTATGAAAAGACATCAGTCTATTAAATTAAGGTTAAAATTAATAAGAAAAAAAGAAACAAAAAAAAAAACAACAGAAAAAAAACAAAAGAGAAAAAGGAAAAATAAAAGAAGAAGAAAGAAGAATGAAGAAAGAAAAAAGAAAGAAGAAATATATTGTTCTATTGCATTATTATCGAAATATATAGGTCTATTACATTATTAAGATTAAAATTAAAAGAAAAAAAAGAAAATGATAAAAAAAGGAACAAGAAAAAAGAAAAAAAGAGAAAAAGGAAAAAAGAAGAAAGAAGAAAGAAGAAAGAAGAAAGAAGAAAGAAGAAAGAAGAAAGAAGAAAGGAGAAAGAAAAAAGAAAGAAAAAACAAAAAAGGAAAAAGAAGAAAAAAGAATCCATACATTGTTCTATTACGTTGTTATAAAGACATTTGTCTATTCCATTAAGATTAAAATAGAAAAAAAAAGAAACAAGAAAAAAGAAAAAAAAACAGAAAAAGGAAAAAAGAAGAAAAAAGAAGAAAGAAGAAAGAAGAAGGAAGAAAGAAAACAGAAAAAAAAAACCCAGAAAAAAGATAAAAAAGGAATCAAAATATTGTTCTATTACATTATTATTAAAAGACATTGGTCAATTACATTAAGAATAAAATTAAAAAGGAAAAAAAAAAAAAGAAAAAAACCAAAAAGAAAAAGGAAAAAAGAAAGAAAAAAAAGAAAGAAAAACTGCATAAAAAAAAAGAAGAAAAAAGAATGAATACATTGTTCTATTGCATTTTAATTAAAAGACATTGGTCTATTACATTATTAAGATTAAAATTAAGAAGAAAAAAAAGAAAAAAAGAAAGAAAAAAAACCAAAACAGAAAAAGGAAAAAAGAAGAAAGACGGAAGGAAGAAATAAAACAGAAAAAAGAAAAAGAAAAAAGAAAAAAAGAAGAAAAAAGAATCAACACATTTTTCTATGACAGTGTTATTAACAAACATTGGTCTATTACAGTATTAAGATTAATATAAATAAGAAAAAAAAAAAAGAAAAAAACAAGAAAAAAATAAAAAGAAAACCAAACAGAAAAAGGAAAAAAGAAGAAAGAAGAAAAGAAGAAAGAAAACAGAAAAAAGAAGAAAAAAGAATCAACACATTTTTCTATTACAGTGTTATTAAGACATTGGTCTATTACAGTATTAAGATTAAAATTAAAAAGAAAAAAAATAAGAAAAAACAGAAAAAGGGAAAAAAGAAGAAAGAAGAAGGAAGACGTAAGAAGGAAAACAGAAAAAAAAGAAAAAGAAAAAAAAGAAGAAAAAATAATCAGTACATTGTTCTATTACATTATTATTAAAAGACACTGGTCTATTTTACAATAAGATAAAAACTAATATAAAAAAAGAAAAAGAAAGAATAAAAAAGAAAAAATCAAAAGAGAAAAGGGAAAAAAGAAGAAAAGAAGAAGAAAGAAGAAAAAAAAGAAAAAGAAAAAAGAAGAAAAAAGAATCAACACATTTTTCTATTACATTGTTATTAACAGACATTGGTCTATTACAGTATTAAGATAAAAATTAATACGGATAAAAAGAAAAAAACACAAGAAGAATGAAAAAGAAAAAAACAAAATAGAAAAAGGAAAAAAGAAAGAAGAAAAGAAGAAAAACGAAGAAAAAAGAAGATAAAAAAAAGAAGAAAAAATGAATATATTGTCCTATTACACTGTTATTAAAAGACATTGGTCTATTACATTGTAAAGATTAAAAATAATAAGAAACGAAAAGAAAAAGAAAAAAGAAAAAAGAAAAAAAGGAAGAAAATAGAAAAGAAAAAGGAAAAAGAAAAAAAGGGAAAAGGAAAAAAGAAAATAGAAAAGAAGAAAGAAGAAGAAAAAAAGAAAAAAGAAAAATGAAACAATACATTGTTCATTACACTTTTATTAAGAGACATTGGTCTAATACATTATTAAGATTAAAATTAACAAAAAAAAAACAAAAAAAAGAAAAAGAACAACACAGAAAAAGGAAAAAAAAGAACAAAAGAAGAAAGAAGAAGAAAGAAAACAAAAAGAAAAAAGAATCAATATATTGTGCTATTATATTATTATTATTAAAAGACATTGGTCGATTACATTATTAAGATTAAAAATAATAAAAAAAAAGCAAAAAAAAGAAGAAAAAAGAAAAGAAGAAAAAAGAAAAGAAAAAGGAAAAAAAAAGGGATAAAAAAACCAGAGAAAAATTAAAAAATAAAGAAGAAAGGAAGAAAGAAGACAGAAGAAAAAAGAAAAAAGAATTAATACACTGTTCTATTACAGTGTTATTAAAACACATTGGTCTTTTACATTATTAAGATTGAAATTAAAAAAAAAAGAAAAAAACCCCAAAAATTTTAAAAAGAAAGAAGAAAGAAGAAAGAAGAATTAAGACAGAAGAAAGAAGGAAGAAGAAAGAAGAAGAGAGAAGAAAGAAGAAAAAAGAAAAGAGAAAAAAGAATTAATACATTGTTCTATTACAGTGTTATTAAAAGACATTGGTCTTTTACATTATTAAGATTTAAATTAAAAAAAAAAGAAAATCCAGAAAAATTAAAAAATAAAGAAGACAAGAAGAAAGAAGAAAGAAGAAAGAAGAAAAAAGAATTAATACATTGTTCTATTACATTGTTATTAAAAGACATTGGTCTTTTACATTATTAAGATTTAAATTAAAAAAAAAAACAAAAAAACCCCAGAAACATTTAAAAATAAGAAAAGAAGAAAGAACGAAAAAAGAAAAAACAAAGAAGAAAGAAGAAAGAAGAAGGAAGGAGGAAGAAGGAAGAAGGAAGAAGGAAGAAAAAAGAATTAATACATTGTTCTCTTACATTGCTTTTAAAAGACATTGGTCTTTTACACTATTAAGATTTAAATTAAAAAAAAACAAAAATTAAAAAATAAAGAAGAAAAGAAGAAAGAAGAAAGAAGAATGAAGAAAGAAGAAAAAAGAAAAAAGAATTAATACATTGTTCTATTACACTGTTATTAAAAGACATTGGTCTTTTACATTATTAAGACTTAAATTAAAAAAAAAAAAAAGAAAAAACCCCACAAAAAATTAAAAAATAAAGAAGAAAAGAAGAAAGAAGACAGAAGAAAAAAGAAAGAAGAAGGAAGAAGAAAGAAGAGAGAAGAAAGAAGAAAAGAGAATCAATACATTGTTCTATTACACTGTTATTAAAAGACATTGGTCTTTTACATTATTAAGACTTAAATTAAAAAAAAAAAAATAAACTCCCAAAAAATTAAAAAATAAAGAAGAAGAAAGAAGAAAGAAGAAAAAAAAGAAAAAAGAATACATTGCTCTATTATACTGTTATTAAAAGACATTGGTCTTTTACATTATTAAGACTTAAATTAAAAAAAAAAAAAACAAAAAAAAAACTCCCAAAAAATTAAAAAATAAAGAAAAGAAGAAAGAAGAAAGAAGAAAGAAGAATCAATACATTGTTCTATTACATTGTTATTAAAAGACATTGGTCTTTTACATTATTAAGATTTAAATTAAAAAAAAAAAAACAACAGAAAAATTAAAAAATAAAGAAGAAAAGAAGAAAGAAGAAAGAAGAAAAAAAAAAGAAAAAAAGAATACATTGCTCTATTACACTGTTATTAAAAGACATTGGTCTTTTACATTATTAAGACTTAAATTAAAAAAAAAAAAAACAACTCCCAAAAAATTAAAAAATAAAGAAGACAAGAAGAAAGAAGGAAGAAGAAAGAAGAAAGAAGAAAGAAGAAAGAAGAATCAATACATTGTTCTATTACATTGTTATTAAAAGACATTGGTCTTTTACATTATTAAGATTTAAATTAAAAAAAAAAAAAACAACAGAAAAATTAAAAAATAAAGAAGAAAAGAAGAAAGAAGAAAGAAGAAAAAAAAAAAGAAAAAAAGAATACATTGCTCTATTACACTGTTATTAAAAGACATTGGTCTTTTACATTATTAAGGCTTAAATTAAAAAAAAAAAAAAAAAAAACACTCCCAAAAAATTAAAAAATAAAGAAGACAAGAAGAAAGAAGAAAGAAGAAAGAAGAATCAATACATTGTTCTATTACATCGTTATTAAAAGACATTGGTCTTTTACATTATTAAGATTTAAATTAAAAAAAAAAAAAAAAAAGAAAAAAATAAAGAAGAAAAGAAGAAAGAAGAAAGAAGAAAGAAGAAAGAAGAAAGAAGAAAAAAAAAGAAAAAAGAATACATTGCTCTATTACACTGTTATTAAAAGACATTGGTCTTTTACATTATTAAGGCTTAAATTAAAAAAAAAAAAAAAAAAAACACTCCCAAAAAATGTTAAAAATAAAGAAGATAAGAAGAAAGAAGAAAGAAGAAAGAAGAATCAATACATTGTTCTATTACATTGTTATTAAAAGACATTGGTCTTTTACATTATTAAGATTTAAATTAAAAAAAAAAAAAAAATTAAAAAATAAAGAAGAAAAGAAGAAAGAAGAAAGAAGAAAGAAGAAAAAAAAGAAAAAAGAATACATTGCTCTATTACACTGTTATTAAAAGACATTGGTCTTTTACATTAAGACTTAAATTAAAAAAAAAAAAACAAAAAAAAACACTCCCAAAAAATGTTAAAAATAAAGAAGACAAGAAGAAAGAAGAAAGAAGAAAGAAGAATCAGTACATTGTTCTATTACATTGTTATTAAAAGACATTGGTCTTTTACATTATTAAGATTTAAATTAAAAAAAAAAAACCAACAGAAAAATTAAAAAATAAAGAAGAAAAGAAGAAAGAAGAAAAAAAAAAGAAAAAAGAATACATTGCTCTATTACACTGTTATTAAAAGACATTGGTCTTTTACATTATTAAGACTTAAATTAAAAAAAAAAACAAAAAACTCCCAAAAAATTAAAAAATAAAGAAGACAAGAAGAAAGAAGAAAGAAGAAAGAAGAATCAATACATTGTTCTATTACATCATTATTAAAAGACATTGGTCTTTTACATTATTAAGATTTAAATTAAAAAAAAAAAAAAAAGAAAAATTAAAAAATAAAGAAGAAAAGAAGAAGAAAGAAGAAAGAAGAAAAAAAAGAAAAAAGAATACATTGCTCTATTACACTGTTATTAAAAGACATTGGTCTTTTACATTATTAAGACTTAAATTAAAAAAAAAAAAAAAAAAAACCACTCCCAAAAAATTAAAAAATAAAGAAGACAAGAAGAAAGAAGAAAGAAGAAAGAAGAATCAATACATTGTTCTATTACATTGTTATTAAAAGACATTGGTCTTTTACATTATTAAGATTTAAATTAAAAAAAAAAAAAAAAAAATTAAAAAATAAAGAAGAAAAGAAGAAAAGAAGAAAAAAGAAGAAAGAAGACAGAAGAAAGAAGAAAAAAGAAAAGAAGAAGAAAAAAAAAGAAAAAAGAAAAAAGAATCAATACATTGCTCTATTACATTGTTATTAAAAGACATTGGTCTTTTACATTATTAAGACTTAAATTAAAAAAAAAAAAAAAGAAAAAAACCAAAAAAATGTTAAAAATAAAGAAGAAGAAGAAAGAAGAAGGAAGAAAGAAGAAAGAAGACAAAAAAAAAAAGAATTAGTACATTGTTCTATTACATTGTTATTAAAAGACATTGGTCTTTTACATATTAAGACTTAAATTTAAAAAAAAAACAGAAAAATTAAAAAATAAAGAAGAAAAGAAGAAAAGAAAAGAAGAAAAAAGAAGAAAGAAGACAGAAGAAAGAAGAAAAAAGAAAAGAAGAAAAAAGAAAAAAAAAGAAAAAAGAAAAGAAAAAAGAGAAAAGAAAAAGGAAAAAAGAAAAAAGAAAAAAGAAAAAAGAAAAAAGAAAAAAGAAAAAAGAAAAAAGAAAAAAGAAAAAAGAAAAAAGAAAAAACAAAAAAGAAAAAAGAAAAAAGAAAAAAGAAAAAGAAAAAAGGAAAAAGAAGAAGAAAAAAGAAAAAAGAATTAATACATTGTTCTATTACAGTGTTATTAAAAGACATTGGTCTTTTACATTATTAAGATTTAAATTAAAAAAAAAAAAAGAAAAAAACCCAGAAAAATTAAAAAATAAAGAAGAAGAAAAGAAGAAAGAAGAAAGAAAAAAGAAGACAGAAGAAAAAAGAAAAAAGAATCAATGTATTTTTCTATTACACTGTTATTAAAAGACATTGGTCTATTACGTTAATAAGATTAAAATTAGTAAGAAAAAAAAGAAAAAGAAAAAAGAAAAAAAAAGTTTTGAAAAAAGAAAAAAAGGAAAAAGAAAAAAACAAAAGAGAAAGGAAAAAAGGAAGAAAAGAAGAGAGAAGAAAAGAAGGAATTGGAAAGAAGAAAAGAAAAAAAAAGAAGAAAAAAGAATCCATATATTTTATTACACTGTTATTAAAAGACATTGGTCTATTACATTATTAACATTAAAAAAAAAAGAAAAAAAAAAGGAAAAAAAGAAGAAAATAGAAAATAAAAAGAAAAAAAACAAAAGGGAAAAAAAAGAAAAAGGAAAAAAGAAGAAAAGAAGAAAGTAGAAAGAAGAAAAAAAAAGAAAAAAGAATCAATACATTATTCTATTACATCTTTATGAAGAGACATTGGTATATTACATTATTAAGATTAAAATTAATAAGAAAAAAAAAACCAAGAAAAAAGAAAAAGAACAAAAAAAGGAAAAAAAGAAGAAAAGATGAAGAAGAAAGAAAACAAGAAAGAAAAGGAAAAAAGAAAAAAATCAATATATTGTTCTATTAGATTATTATTAAAAGACATTGGTCTATCACCTTGTTAAGATTAAAAATAATAAGAAAAAAAAATAAGAAAAAAGACAAAAGAAACGAAAAAGGGAAAAAGAAAAAAAAAAGGAAAAAAAAAACCAAAAGAAAAAAGAAGAAAGAAGAAGAAAGAAGAAAAGAACAAAGAAAAGTAGAAAGAAGAAAGAAAACCGAAAAAAAAAGAAAAAAGAAAAAGAAAAAAAGAATAAAATAATAAGAAAAAAAGGAAAAAATAAAAAAACAGAAAATGGAAAAAAGAAGAAAGAAGAAAAGAAGAAAGAAAACAGAAAAAGAAAAAAAGAAGAAAAAAGAAAGAAGAAAAAAGTAAGAAAAAAGAAGAAAAAAGAAGAAAAAATCAATATATTCTATTACATTGTTATTAAAAGACATTGGTCTTTTAAGATTAAAATTAATAAGAAAAAAAAGAAAAAGAAAAAACAAAACAAAAAACAAAGAAAGAAGAAAAGAAGAAAGAAGAAAGAAAACAAAAAAAAGAAAGAAGAAAGAAGAAAGAAAACAGAAAAAGAAAAAAAAAAAGAAAAGAAGAAAGAAGAAAGAAGAAGGAAGAAAAAAGAAGAAAAGAAAGAAGAAAGAAGAAAGAAGAAAGGAAAAAGAAGAAAGAAGAAAGAAGGAAGAAGGAAGAAAAAATCAATATATTCTATTACATTGTTATTAAAAGACATTGGTCTTTTAAGATTAAAATTAATAAGAAAAAAAAGAAAAAGAAAAAACAAAACAAAAAACGAAGAAAGAAGAAAAGAAGAAAGAAAACAAAAAAAAGAAAGAAGAAGAAAGAAGAAAGAAAACAGAAAAAGAAAAAAGAAAAGAAGAAAGAAGAAAGAAGAAAGAAGAAAGGAAAGAAGAAAGAGGAAAGAAGAAAGAAGAAAGAACAAAAAAGAAGAAAAAATCAATATATTCTATTACATTGTTATTAAAAGACATTGGTCTTTTAAGATTAAAATTAAGAAAAAAGAAAAAGAAAAAACAAAACAAAAAAGAAAAAAGAAAAGAAGAAAGAAAACAGAAAAAAGAAGAAAAAAATCAATATATTGTTCTATTACATTGTTATTAAAAGACATTGGTCTTTTACATTATTAAGATTAAAATTTATAAGAAAAAAGAAAAAGAAAAAGAAAAAATAAAAAACAAGAAAAGAAAAAAGAAGAAGAAAAGAAGAAAGAAAACAAAGAAAAAGAAGAAAGAAAACAGAAAAAAAAAAAAAATCAATATATTGTTCTATTACATTGTTATTAAAAGACATTGGTCTATTATATTTTAGAGATTAAAAATAAGAAAAAAGAAACAAGAAAAAAGAAAACAGAAAAAAGAAAAAAGAAAAAAAACAAAATAGAAAAAGGAAGGAAGAAGAAAGAAGAAGGAGGAAAGAAGAAAGAAAACAGAGAAAAAGAAGAAAAAACAATCAATATATTGTTCAATTAGATTATTATTAAAAGACATTGGTCTTTTATATTAAGATTAAAATTAATAAGAAAAAAAGAAACAAAAAAGAAGAAAATAGAAAAAAGAAAATAAAAAAGAAAGAAGGAAAGAAGGAAGAAGGAAGAAAGAAGAGAAGAAAGAAACAAGAAAGAAGGAACGAAGGAACGAAGGAAAGAAGGAAAGAAGGAAAGAAGGAAAGAAGGAAAGAAGGAAAGAAGGAAAGAAAGAAAGAAAGAAGGAAGGAAAGAAGGAAAGAAGGAAAGAAGGAAGCAGAAAGAAGGAAGAAGAAGAAGGAAGAAGAAGAAGGAAGAAGAAGAAGGAAGAAGAAGGAAGAAGAAGAAAGAAGAGGGAAGAAGGAAGAGGGAAGAGGGAAGAGGGAAGAAGGAAGAAGGAAGAAGGAAGAAGGAAGAAGGAAGAAGGAAAATGGAAGAAGGAAGAAGGAAGAAGGAAGAAGGAAGAAGGAAGAAGGAAGAAGGAAGAAGAAGAAGAAGAAGAAGGAAGAAAAAGAAGAAGGAAGAAGGAAGAAGGAATAAAGAGGAAAGAAGAAAGAAGAGGAAAGAAGAAAGAAGAGGAAAGAAGAAGAGAAAGAAAAAAGAAAAAAAAAGAAAAAAGAAGGAAAGAAGAAAGGAAATAAGAAAGAAAAAAGAAGGAAAAAGTATCAATATATCCTTCTATTACATTATTAAGATTAATAAGAAAAAAAAAAAAGAAAAAAACAGAAAATGGAAAAAAGAAGACAGAAGAAAAGAAAAGAAGAGAAAAAAAAAGAAGAAAGAAGCCTATATGGAAAGAAGAGATGAAACAGCTTAATATATTGTTCTATTATTTAAAGTTATAGAATAATTGTCTCAAGTAAATATTTTGGTGAAAACTGATTCATTGTCTTCCTGAAAAAAAAAAAAAATAAATCAGAAACACTGAATAAATGACAGAGTCCTAGGATGACCCTTCTTTCTGGTATTCATGAAATGGTTTTACTTTGCAGCAGTCATATAATCTTTCCTCCACTTTGACTTGGATGAAAAAATATGGTACACTTGACACTGTATTCTACATGTACACACTCCCCCAAAGTCTGACCACATATCTTTTTCTTTAAAGAGAAAGAATGTGAAACAAAAAGTTTGAATTTTTCTTATATCTTAAGGACAATCAGGGCTAAATTTCAAAAATCCTTTTTAAAAGCCATGTAATAGAGTAAGATGTGGTATAAACAGTCATTTTTACCAACAAAATGAATACGTATACTAATAAATGCAATTTTGCAAATTATGAACAATAGCCATACATTTAAATAGTTTATTGTCCTGGTTTGGACCATACAGAACTAACTTTGTGTGGATTTGGTGGCCTGGCACGTTAGAACCACAAACGTATAAAGCCTTGGTGGACAGTGTACCCTAACACCTTCGAATCAGAAAGGGACAGGCAGGGGGATCTCAAAACCCGAGTGTCCTGAAGGCTGATTTGAGTATCTCTGGGATAAGGTGTCATACACCCCCAGTAGTGACTGGCTCAGCTGCTCCCTGCATCCTTGCCATAGAAAACCTCAAGGGAGGTGACTTCAAGGACCCAAAGGGGGAACATTTGGTATAGCAGCTGTAGAGACTGAGAGCACAGTACAGCTCCATACTTTGCCTGGCCTTTCAGATGATCCTTCTGCAGTGGGGTTGCTGAAAGTTGAAACCCAGTAGGTGCCAATTGCTACTTCAGTAGTGCATTGACAACAGTATTGCACCAACAGAGATGCTGTGATCCCCATTCACAAGCTGGTGCAGTAACTAGAGAGCCAAGGAGTGATCAGCAGGACTCACTCACCCTTCAATGGTTTAATATGGCCAGTGGGAGAAGCAGAGGGCCAACAGTGGATTGTCATGGCCTAAATGAGGTTACACCACCACTGAGTGCTGCTGTGCTGGACATGGTAGAACTTCAGTACAAACTGGAGTCAAAGGCAGCCAGGTGGTAGGCTCCTATTGACATTGGTAATTGCCTTATGGGGGTGGTTAAATCAGTGGAAGCAAAACAACTGGGAGTGTAAAGGTAAACCTGAACCTTGCTGAACTGTGGCACAGCACATTGCTGCTCAGGTAGAGAAGCTGGATGCAAAGGTGTGTTGTGTAGATGCCCACGTACCTTTCTGTCAAGCTGCTGAGGAACATCAAAACAACCAACAAGCAGACGAGGCTGCTCAAAGGTGTGGAACAAAATAGTGAACTATTTTTAGCTAGGTGTGCCCATGACACTTCAAGTCATCAAGGAAGGGATGGAACATACTGATGGGCTTTTGACTAAGGGGTGGACTTAACTCTGGATGCTATTGTGCAGCTTATTGATGGTTGTGAAACGTGTCCCACAGTTAAGCAAGTTAAATAGCTGAAACTTTTGTGTTATGGAGGGAAACTGTTGAAATACAGGCATGGGGAGGCCTGGCAAACTGGCTGTATCACATTCCCTCAAACCCACCAGGTACAGGATGGCTGGAAACATATCCTGTGCCTCACGCCACAGCCCAGAACATCATCCTAGCTTCTTGCTGCCATGATCAAAAACATCCAAACAACACACAAGTTAGAAAGATTTTTTAAAGAACTAAGAGAGGCAATTCTTAGCATGGAGCACAGACTGTACAAAGATGTCATATTGGCAAGACTGTACTATTTATCTCAGCAAGACTTGACAGGCAAAAAAGAGACTGGCATGGTACAACAGCAAAGCAAGGAAGGCTATGAACTCAAGCAGGTTGAAGTTGTACAAAAATAAGAAACAACCTTTGGCAAATACTGCACAGAGTAAGATCATCCAGAAATGTTTGAGGAACAGTTTCCAGAAACCAAAAATTAAAGTTTATTTTACAAACGTTAAAAGCAGAAAGTTTTGAAGGAGAATCTGTAAATATAAAACTCATGGAAGATCAAAATGCTACAGTAAACGTGAGAGAATTTAAGTTGAGCAGATGCTCTCCCCACTGCATCTGTTTCCACTCTGGGAAAATTTGAGAAGTTTCACTGCTTTCTGATGTCTTACATCACACAGTAAAAGTGTATTAATGAATGAGAATAAATGGTATCAAAGACAATATGGCATTGACTCAACACTGAAGGATCAGAGGTCCGTGTTATCTGGGGCACAGGCAGCTAAAACTACCTCAGGACCAACAAAGACAGGATACAGAGCAAGAGGAACCAAATACCAGGTTCCCATGGATGCAGCAAGAAAGAATGCAAATACTAACAGCAGAATCAACAGTGAACAGGTAAATTGAGACTGTCAAACAAGACAATCTGGTCTGTTGCTTGTAAAATGAGAACTGAATCAAATCACATAGTGCCAGTCTGGGCATTTGTGGATTTTCTGTACAGTCCTCTCATGTTTTCTTTGTTCCAACACATAGGAGACAAAAGAGCACCTGCCAACATGGCCTTTATAAAAAATGCTCATTCAAACAGCTTGTTATTTTCTAATGTAAAAGCAGATCTCACGTGGGCATTATGACGTTAGGAAACAAAAGCTGCACTTTTTTGCTTTCATTCAGACAATTATGGTAAAAGGACAGAAATTCAGGTTCCGGTAAAAAAATATGAGGCTAGAATTACTAACTATAGATAACAAGAGTAGTATTTCTTGAAAAACAGTTTTACATAGCAGCCACGTCTGACTTCACAAATGAAAAATGGGAAAAAAAAACCAAACAGTCCCTTCTGTAAAGCAAATTTTTTGCTGTGGTTTCACACAAAAGTGACAACTGCTTCAGTAGTTTGGAGCACTGAATCAAGATGTAGAAGATAATTGTATTAGTGCCTTCTCCTGTTTTCTGTGAATTATTTCAGTCCTGTTCCTTCACTGTTTTGTTAAATAATAATAAAAATTTTTTTTTAAAAAATGCTTCATCTTCAAAATGAACTAAAAGTTCACTTGAGCCAGGCATGGTTTGGGGTGGGTTTTTTTTAGTGTTCATTTCAGCAAGGTATAGAAACTTTCATGCAGCTGTACTGAATTAAGTTTTCAGCTTGGTGTCTGAACCAGGGAGAACTTCTCTACTGCCCTGTTTCTGAAATTGCTTTTCTTCTCTGTTACTATATGGCAATACTGCCAGCTATGTCCTACAATGAAAGTCCTTCTATGCTTTTGTAAGGCAACACAATACTGTAGAAATGTTATTTCCTCTACTAGCAACAGAACTTTTCAGAAACCACTGATACAGAAACACACTTACATGGTTCAGTCAATATCTTAATTTGCCATTTCAAATCTTGTGTGTGTCCAGAAAAGAGCCACAAAAATGGTCAGAGGGCTGAAGTACCTTCTCTATGAAGACACACTGAAGAAGATGGGGTTGTTCAGTCTGGAGAAGAGGAGGCTCCCAGGTGACCTTAGAGCAGCTTCCCAATACCTGAAGGTAGCCAACAGGAAAACTGGGGTAAGATTTTTTTAATAGGTTTGTAGCAAGAGGACAAAGGGCAATGGTTTTAACTTTGAATAGGGGAGATTTAGATTAGATAGTAGGAGGAAATCCTTAACTATGAGGATGGTAAGACACTGCAACAGGTTGTCCAGGGAAGCTGTAGATGCCCCCTCCCTGGAAGTGTTCAAGGCCAGGTTGGCTGGGGCTTTGAGCAACATGGTTGAGGTTTTGCCTTTTTTTAATTGTTCAGGATTTGGATTACTGCTACTGTTAGCAGGGAACAAGAATCAGTAAACCACTGCTACGATGCTTATTAAGAAACCAGATATACAAGTAACACTTGAACTCACCTTTAGACAGTACAGATGGCATGCCAGTCTGAATTAGTGAAACTGGAGGTTGTGCAGCAAGAGGTGTGTGGTTGCCTGGTACACAAATTAACAAAGAACAATCTTTCTTGGGGAAAACAAACACTTAAAACAAAATTAATGTGCATGAGAGATGCAGTCATAGCCAAAACATTGGATCTGACATTGAATGACACTGGACAGATGACAGACAACCAAGAGTCAGCTGTGTTTTACATCTCAGGATGCCATCAGACTGCACAGATGGGAGCTCATCACCCAGCACTGCATACATCTGGTCTGATGTACCTAAAGCAATACTAACTTTATGATTATTTATATTACCAAAGCAGCAGGACAGTAAGGGAACTGCACTCTGAAGTGCATTCATAAATACTCTATGAAGTATCTAAAAAGTATTTGCTCCTAGCTACAATTTAAAAATAAATTAAAAGTAAACTGACTGCAATTTCTCCATCTTCTTGTGATCACACCACCAGATTTTAAGCACCTTGTGCTTTAAGTATCAGTTAAAGGAACTGGCCCAGCTGAATTGCAAATGAAGGCTGCCAGCATTTCCCCACCCAGTTTTCAAAGCTTTAGCCCTACCCAACCTTCAGGTGCAGCCCAGGGCACTGATGACACCCACTTTTATTAATTAACCTCTTCACAAGAACAATGCAACATTTGATGCAAAGCTTAGAAGAAGCAGTTTTCAAGCAAGGATCTGAAGAAAGATCCTGTGGTAAAGTGAATGAGGGTGGTGGGGAGAAAGCAAACAGGACATCAGGGTTTTGTGGATTCAATCCCGAAGGTTTTAAAGGGAAGAAGCAACTTTTACCATTAGGATTGTGCACAAGCAGCTCAGAAGCAACTGTAAGGTGAAAGGTTCTTCTTTATTAGTCATCTAAACAACTTGATGTCAGATGGGACAGATTCATTCCCTTCCAAACAAATGTGCTGCATTTTGCCTAAAGCCTCTATATATTTCCTTCAACCAGGATTCCACTATTTGAATTCTGAGGTTAATGTCCAGGCTGAACAGATCCTTCGTGTCACTGTGTATTTGCAGTCTTCACAAAACAGTAAGCAACCCCACTTTACCCTTGAAGAGTTATCCTTTTGCCCACCTCCCTCATAAATCCCCTTGTGATGTTCATCTGGATTGTTAAATAGATTCTCTTGCTTTATTTACTTCAGATTAATTTAAGTCATAATATTTTTCAATTTCCACATTTTTGTTGTATAGAGTCCTTTTCTTAACTTTTCACCTTTGTCCTTGTTTATTCATCACCATCTATATTGACTTTTAGAATCAGGTTGAAAGTTCACTGTTTTCCAGTTCTGTCAGCCAGCAAATAAACCTCAGAAATCTTAACATCAACAGTCTTGTGACTGATTCAGCTTCTAAAACATACAGTTCATTGGTTTTAACACTACATTTTCCTTCACACCAGATAAGTTGATCGGTTCCACATAATACCAAATGCAGAACAGTTTTCCTGAAACAGTAATCTAATAGCTGTAAACAGCAGAATACTTGTACAGTGTGAACTCTGAAGTGGTTGCCTCATTTAAAGACATGAAATGTTTCTGGGGCTTTTTTCCTTCCCATAGGTATACATTGTTTTGTGTATGATGCCACTTCCTTGATCTGTAATAGTTTATTTACCCATTTGGTTTTCTAAACATGCTGCACTGCTCAGCCAGAAAAGCCAGGTTTCTCAGGGTTTAGCTGGTCCCTTGCTGTAATTGCTAATACTTTGTACCATCACGAAGGATACCTGTTTACTGTCCTGTAATAGCACCCACAAGACTGCACAGCAAATACATTTCAAGTAGGGAAAAAATGCTATGCTAGGAGGGCATCTTGAGACAGTCTTGCAAGATACATGGATGCTATTTTTTCCAGGATGCCTCAAAGTCACTACGAAAATCCATTAACAGACAAAAAAAAAAACAAAAAAACAAAAAAACCCAAACAAATAAAACCCCAACCCAAACCAAAACACAAAAACACCAACCAACCAACCAAAACAATTAAAGCCAAAAAAAACAAACATAAAAAAAAATAGTGCTCTGGATGTGGCCAGAAGGTACAAACAAGACCACATGGGACCTCCCACCACCAATGTACATATATGCTCATATAAGACAGCATTTGATCTCGCCAACAGAAAGCCAGTACTGTGCTTCCCAAAGCAGTTTGCTGCTTACCTGCAGAGGGATAGAAAAGGCTAAAAAAAACAGGGGGTCTGGAGGGCAAAAAATGAATTCCCATTTTTCCTCATAAAGAACATCATTGTCTTTGTGCTACTCTCTATATCAGTGAAGCATTGCTATCATCCTTTAACACACCAAGATTTTGAAAGTTTTCGTGGTTTAGGCCCAACCATTACCAACCAGGCCAGTGCTCACGCCTCCCACCCCTACTGTGGGACAGAGAGGAGAAAATCCACTCAAAAGCTTCTTAATTGATACAAGAACAGAGAGGTTTCACTCCCCAGTTACAGTCAGTCAAAACCAGACAGACTTAACTTGAGAAGAAAAAAAAATCATCAGGAGAAAGAGAATACATGACCAAATATTCATACCTTCACACCACCTCTCTGTTCTTCCCAGGCCCAGATCCCTTCACTGCTGCCTCCCCCCCAGGGCACAGGGGACGGGCAGGGGGGCTTCAGGGTCAGTTCCCCACACGGTGTTTCTGCCGCTCCTTCCTCCTCACGGGGAGGACTCCTCACATTCTTCTGCCACTCTAACATGGGGTCCCTGTCACGAAAGAAAGTCTTTCCGGAACCCCTCTGAGCTGAGTCCCTCCCACAGGAGCAGTCCCTCAGGAACTGCTCCAGGCTGGGCTGCACACAGAGTCACGGCTGTTTCAGGAGCAGTCACCTCCTCTGGCACGGGGTCCTCCCAAGGCTGCAGCTCCAGATCTGCCCACCTGTGGCACTTCAAGGACTATAAATGCACGTCTGCCCCACCATGGTCCTTCAGGGACTGCTCCACTGTGCTCCTCCATGGGGACAGCTGCTATCTGACCATGGGCTGAAGGGAAACCTCTGCTTGAGCACCTCCTCTTCCTCCTTCCTCACTGACCTTGTTGTCATTCCTCTGGCATTGCTCTCACCTCCTCCTCTCCTCTGCAGGTGTTTTTTGGTTGGTCGTTTTTGATTTTACTTTTGCAGTTTCATTTTCCCTTTCTTGAGTATGTTACTCACAGAGGTACATTCAGCCTCCCATATCTGCTCCGTCTTGGCCAGAACTGGGGCCACAATAGGAATGAGGGGACCTTCCAGCAGCTTCTTAGAGGAACCACCCCTGTGGGTTCCCCACTTCCAAAACACTCCTGTGTTAACCCAAGACAAAAGCGTTTTGCACCTTTCATAGGAGTCTGATCAGAAAACCATTCTCTCTCCTCTACACGTAAGCTATTTCAAGCACTCCTTCCTCCTTCAAACTTCTAACTAATGAGAGATCTTTGTTACATTCTTCTACTGTGGAAGAAGATACTCTCTTCCTCCTTGAACATGAACATCTGCAAATCATCAGTGGTGTTCACCTCTGATTCTACCTGCTCTCTCTTCACAGCCTAATAGAACCCTGTCCTGCAACAGGACTGTCAATCAATGCAGAAACTTAACTATAGTAAGAAATTAGGGCACTCTAGACAAATGGCCTGGATATCTCCCAGTGGCTTCACCCCTTCTAGCACTCAGGCAGTGTCTCTCTACACGTCTTCCTTCCTCACAAGGCTCCTTGCCTGCTTAGCCTTTCTTTTTGGACATGCAGATCCTCCACCCGGGCAGCAGTTACAATAACAACATCAACCCCACAGGATTTAGGTGTGTATTTACTGCATTTGACACTTCCTACAGAGGAGCCCCTGACCTGCAACCCTTCCCTCCCGAGTCTGCTACCTAGACATTAACACCTCTTGTGGTGAATTCACATTGGCTTGTCTGCTTTGCAGAGAGCTACAAATTCTGGAAGGCATTGGAAGGAACTCTGTGTTTTACAAGATAAATTAAATGGTACAACGTTTTATAAATATTTATGACTTTTTTTTCTGAGAGCTAATTATTATGTGGCAAGTGTATTCAACAGAGGACAAAACCTTATTTCTGTGATAACAGGGTTGAAAAAATAAGGTGATACATGTTATTTGTCTTTATGGACTCATAACCCTAAGCTGCCAACCATAAATGTTAACATTGCATTTGTTCTGCAAGCAGACCAGAATATATTCTGGTATACTGGTTCAGTATATTTAATAATATACCAAGGACTTCAAAGTACTTATATTAACAGGTAATCTAAAACAGCATACACCATATTCCAGAAACAGCAATTTAAGAGGAACAAACAAGCAATCTTTCCAAAAGAAATAGTACATTCTTCTAGTACATGTGACAATAAGGTTAAGTTTAAAGATTTTTCTTAAGCATTCTCTTGTGCATATTGATCTAATCTTTAAGGTTCATCTGGTGTACTTTAAAATTTCCTCCAGAGCCCTGGAGGAAAATACAAGGCTAATAACATGCAGTGTAATAAGAGATGGAAAATGTCTGTCTTATTGACTGAATATGTATTTATAATAGGTTCATCTCTCTGATTTTGCTTTTTACTTGAATTTAAGCAACCAAGTCTTATTCCTTGATCCATTGACTTATTTTGCTCCATCCCCCCCTCCCCACCCCTAGGCTTAAGAAATGTCTAAATATAACAGCAGTCCAATTAGATGCATAAATGTTTCTGGTATTTAAGCTATCTCTCATACAGCATAGGATTTAGTTTTCCAACTCAGCTATCTACCTCTTTTTTTTTTTTTCTTCCTTTCCCAGGGTGCAAGAGAGGCTTTAGAGGAGAGGACTGCAAGATGCATGTTCCCAGTGTGTCCCTATGCCATACATCTAAATTCTATTTCAAAAATCCTTCATTTTAGTGAAAACCAGTACATAACTCGGCCACTGAGGAAGAACCATGACAAGGTTCCCAGGCTGGTCACAAGTGTGCTTTATTGCTACTAAAGCCATGAATCTTCACACAGAAGATTAACTATTAACTGTCATTATTTCATTTGTTACTATAAAATGCAAGAGGATAGGTGTTAGCAATAATACAACAGAAAAGGTGGAAAGATCAAAGAGAACATGACACCTAATCAGGGCTTATCCCTCCTCTCCTATCTCACTGTATTACTTCCCTTGCAATATTGACATCAGTACAAGTGACTTCCTGATGCATCTGTGCTAGGGTCTCCAAGACCTCTTCCATCCAAGCAAATCCTACCCCTTCTAGCATGACAGGACTGCACATTTGAGAGCAGATCTGCCTCCTTTCCCTTTAGAGTAGGTCCTTCCAATAGTAGTGTCCACAGAAAAGTCACTTTAAAGTCAAGTTACCTAAACCATCTTACTTTTGGGGTTTTTTTGTAGCTGCTTTTATTGAGTATATTTTATGCAGGTATGTAGAGCCCATATTTGAAAAGACAGCAGGAACATACACTGCAGCTGGCAAGTCTGAAGATGCTGCAGTAAAAAGAACTGAGTAAAAGAGAAAAGGAATAAAGGCTGGATCCATGACAGTGACATCAGCCAATGACAAAGAAAGGAAGTCATTCAGAACTGTCTTTTCCATACTCATTTGAAAACAGTAATTGTCTCTCAAAAGAAAATTACTATATGTCATGGTGATTTCAAATGGGAACAGAAGACACATGATGAAAAGACAGGGTACACATGGGAAGAAAGCTTTTCCAGGTTTTTCAACCTGCCACTCCAGATTCCAGACAAGCAGAAATTAATTTTAAGAGAACTTCCTCACTTGGGCTACTTCTGTCCATCAGTTCCATACAGGGAATTGAGAAGGCTTGATCAAAACTGCCAGGCTCTAGCAGATGAATGTTCCACAGGAACAGACCTTACCCAGAGGCACAACAGGCAAAATGTTTCAAAATACAGGTTCTCTGCTTTCACCCATGATTTCACTTGTCTCTAAAGAGCAAAACAGGCACTGCTCTTGAAGTCTTGACTCTGAACTTGGATGCCCTGAGTTACCAAGAATGAAGACACTAAATTTCATCTTCACTGTGGGTCTCTGAGCCACCTGTCATAGTGAGAATATGGTTGTGGAAGTCAGTAGTTCAGAGAGTCCCAATGCAATCCCACAGGTCCCCTCTGCAGCCCCATAAACACAAATTTTCCCCATTACCAAGGGAATGAGCAAGGCTTCACACTGACCTGGCAGCGCAGGGTGTCATGACTGCCTATGCCTGAGCTGGATTTAGCTTGTTTTAACAGATGTGTCAACTGTGTTAACAGTTTTAACAGTTGTGCAGTGGTCAGTACCTGCTGCTTGAACTGTTTTGGTCTGAGCACCAGGAACGCCTGGTGTACTAAAGGCCCACAGCCCTAGCAGGCACAAATATTGAGAAGGACACAATTCCCCACATCCCATGTCAAACTTTTCTTCAAGACAATGAACTAGAGACAAAAGATTATATGCTTTGACAGCCCCAATCTCTCTACTTCTCTTACTGGTGCCATCAACTGCAGATCAAAGAAGGTCATCAAAAGGATGAACACCACAACCAGAAAAAGGAGCTAATATCAGTAAGTTTTTGAGCATAACAGTTATCAAAAATTAGACCTCTCTGACTTAATGCAGTCTGAGTTTACCATTATTCTGGTAACACTGTTATTACAGGATTAATAATATTGTTGTATTTTGAGTAGATTGGTAAGATTTTGATCAGGAGAGCAATAAACTTCTGGCTTCATGTATATGCAAAGCTGCCTTAGAGTCTAATATCCAAAATGTGTTTTCAAATCTCATTTACTATCCTCTGTAGACTATATTACCCCCACTATACTGTACTCACTTCTCAGTGTCATGTCACAGTCAAAGAAGATACTGGGCATTTGTGTTATTTGGTCTCCAAAAGGACAGTTTTGAAGCCTTAGTACCACTTGAGAATTATACAGAAAAAACCCAAAACCAAAACTCTCTCTTGAAAAGTGTCTCCATAAAAATATTCTCATGGAGCTGGGAAGGGGAGGAAGGATGAATAGTTTCCAGTTTGGGAAGTAAAGAGCAATACAGTAGTAAATAAGTGGGTAAATTCACCTGTTCTAGAGGAGAAAGGGGTAAATCCTGAAATAAAGAGATATGGCTAAGAAAAAAGAGAAGATTATATCAGTCATTTCAAACCAAATTAAATTATCATGAGAGCATCAAGGACAAAAAGTGCATGAGGACAGGATGAGAAAAAATTTAGGAAAAAACCCTAGAAGTGAAACAGAGTACATGTAGCAGGAAGAAGAGCAGAACAGAAGACAGTGGCAAAACACAAGGTTGGGACTTCGGCTGCAAAGCAGACAGGAACAGCAGGATTATTCAGAACAAGATGTGGAGCCTGGTGTTTGTTGGAGACCTAGCTAAGAGGAGTTATAGTGGGACAGGAAATGAGAAGAGATCGTTCAGGCTGAGCTTCTTACTCTGTGCACTAGAAATGTATTAACAACTATGTGAACTAGTTTTTCAAAGCAAGAGATGGCTCCTACTGCTATTTTTCCCGTGCTGTGTTACATTACATTTCATCTCACATGTCCAGAACTTGGCTGTGCTCTGCATTCTTTTTGCTCAAATTCTTTCACTTCAGGGTGGAATCTGGAGACAACAAACATACACAAAAATTAAAATCCCTTCCTCCCCCCACCCTGCTGCATTACCCATTGTTGACAGTATGCTCTGTGCTCCTTTTTTTTTTTTTTCCCCCAACAGACTGGAAATATGTATTATCATCTCCATTGTAAGTTTTGATTCCGCTACATTGAAGTTCACCTTGTGCTTCAGTGACAACACATTTTCTGGGCTGCTTCCTCCAACTTGTCTCTGAAATAAGGCAATTGTGCAACTAAAGCAAACAAAGTGTGCTAATTAAAGGCAATGACACATATACACCTGGCATGGTCATGCAAATACAGGTTAACCTGAACAAAGTCACACAGAAAAGAGACATTACACAGCTGGTGACTCTGAAAAGCTGATGGTTTTTCAAGTGTGATATTTTATCAACAAGCATTAGAACATGCCTAACAACACTGGGAAAACATGCTCGTGACATCCCCAGGTAGTCATCTCAATCTAGGTTTTCTCTCCTACTCACAGATAAAAAAAAGTCAAATACTCTTTGGACTCATCAGAAATGGGTATGTGTATGAGGAAGATACAGCAATTTTGTCCCGACTGTTTTCTCCACAGTTTTCCATTTGCTCTTTCTGTGCTGCACAGTAGGAGCACACCTTGCATTTAGTAATTGCCACTGCTGTAAAAAATGTGAGGAAGAAGGTGGTGAAGGAAAAAGTCACTGCTCTCTCCCTTCAAAGAAGCCACCCGTGGTTTAGTCCCAGTTCTGTGATGTAGCGATCAATTCAGTCAGTCAGATTTATTGGTATTTGGCATGCAAGCTTCACTAGAATGGAAACAGAGATTATATTTAGCCCAGCTTTCCAGATCCAAGAACACTTAAATAAGAAAGATGTTTCCTTTCTTGTGCTACTGCCCACAATTTTCTCTGCCTTTAAGTAAAAGCATTACAATAGGAGAGCCACATCTGAAAATTATTCTGGTATTTACTGAAAGGGTGACAGCAAAATTTGAGAAGGAATTTTAATTTTAACAAATAACACTGTAGATGAAAAAAACCACCAAAATAATAATAAACATTTTGATGTAAACTACTCTTTATTTTACTGCTCCCCTCAATATACCTCTAATCATCCTAAAGGCATGAATCTACTAAATAACAGTATCCATAACTGTGCCAAGGGCTTTATGAGTCACTCATTCAAACTACAACCTACGTTTCAATGTTTCTTTGCTTTCCTCCTTAAAAAAAATCTAAATATTGCAAGATCTGACAGTTCCTACACATAGTGAAATTTCTTAGTGATTCCTGAGGCATTAGTGGCACTGACAAAAAGATTACTAACAGTGCATAAGACGAATGCACGGTGAACTAAGACTGACACTTGTTTTATTGGATGCCACAGAGCTATACCAAATTAAGGTATATTAATAAATAGTAGAAAAATCTCATTGCCCTGATTTAGTGAATGTTGATGTATCTTAGCAAGAATATGCACAGAAAAAAATGGGTACCTTAATTTGGTAGTAATTGCATTAAGTTAAATCAATAAGAAAAAGCCCAGCATTTTATTATTAACTATGGGTATTCTCTCTATACTAACAGTTAATTTTCTCTATACGGACAGTTACAGGTAATTATAACAGATTAAAATTTTATTGTTAATTTCCTTATCCGGGTTACTATGTGACAGCCAAACAAAGCTCACCATAAAGCACATGCTGAACCTAGTACCACTGAGACCAGGGCCTGAAAAGGCAAGTCTGAAAAGAATCAAAGCAAAAGATACAAATAGCTCATCTTGTATGCTAGGAGAGCAGGTTCTTCATCAATAAGAAACCTGTATGTCACACACAAAAACAGATATATTTCTGTATGGTAGGGTCAACTTGTAAATCCATTTTCTCACATAAGAAAAAAACCCACCTGAAAACTGCCAGAGAAAACCAGAAGGGCTGGTTAATAGCACTGACAGAAGTTCAAAGACTTTTATTTACAAGTATGGATGGATTTATAATGAAAGACTATAAAATGTGAGTCAAGCAAAAATAACCTTTCTCACACTGCTGCAAGAAAAAAAAAATCCAACCAAATACCAAAGTAAAAACACACATATCTCCAGACCTTGTACTGGCAAGTTTTGTAACATTCATTTTATTTGTTTTGCTTTATTCAGCTACCAGCTTTTTACCTTCTGTATTTTAGGTAGTTTCATCTGGGTACCACATCAAAAAAGGTAATCTGATTGACACAAACTAGCCAATTATACTAAGTAAATCTTGCCAAAAACAAAAAAACCAAACCAAACCAAAAAAAAAGATAATGTGCTCGGATTATTCCACATCATTTGAAGAGTGAAAAACTTTGGGTTTTACTTTCAGATAACAACTTCTCTCACAAAATCACAAGAGTCCTTCAGTTATAATGAAATAGCTACAAACTAAATTATCACCATTAAAACATTTTAAGTAATATTAAGTTTGACTTCTTTATTAGTTAGATAGTTCAACAAAGATTATTTAAAGTGAATTCAGTCCACAAGTAAATTGCTAGGTCACTAGATACATAGAAGAAAATCTCTCTACAGACCAGCTAGGAATAGTAATAACTCTATCACTCACACATGCTGGCAGTTGCCCTGAGCTGCATTCAAAGATGAAAGGGCAAACCATTCTCCACCTCCATTATTTTCTTACTGTGTCAGCTGAATTTGCACCAGAATGTGAATGGTTGGGTTTTTTGTTTGAATATTGCTTTGATTCTTTATATAGATGAAAAGTGCTGATTTATGTCATACAATATACTGAATAGTGAACACTTACCAACTAATGCACATGGAAAAAACATAAGGAAAGTAAGTCTTTTTAGGGGATGATAATTTATACAATGTTAACAGCCAGTGGATAATCATATAAAATCATAGAATAAAGAATAATAAATAATGAATTATAGATAATGAATAATAAATACAATTTCCAGTAGTATTTAACTCTTACTATGTAGTGCTACAGACCAGCTCCTCACCTATAAAAAAAGGGAATATCACAGGAATCAGAATCAAATGTTGGTCACTCATTTTCACCAATGAAATTGCAAATTTACTCAAAACCTAAATCCAACATGTGTGTCCGTCTAAGAAATCAAACTGATATAAATACAGATGAACCCTGCTGTGAAATTATAAAGCAAAAGAGCGTCTCTTGAAGCAACTTGATTATAAAGTCAAGTAAGTCCCTTAAAGCCCATAGGTACAGAACAAAGAGCCTTAAAAATACTTTTAGGCTTGACCTAGGTTGCAACAGCTGTACATTTTCCAGGCTTTATTTCTAAACAATGAAGTACCAAGTAGAACAAACATATCTGGGCTTTTTGTTTTTTTTTTAAATCTCATAATATAAGGCACTCTGCACCTTCATCAGTTATGAGGCTACAAGTAGAAGGAAAAATAAAGATTTTTTGCATCTCAGCTAAACATTTGACTCAAATACATGTGCTGCAATTTCATCATTTCACAATGGATGCATATGCAATGCAGATTAACTATGTTTTTTTGTGAAAGTGGACCTGTCAAAAGCTTCTGCATATAACAATCTCTCTCTCACACAACATTCTGGACTTTCATCCTGAACATGGGGCTCTGTCCATGCAGCTAAGTTATGAGACACTGAATTAGTTCCATGGGCAGAGCTGCCTCAGCCTTTGACTAAATGTATCATGATACCTCAGCCTGTCAGTGCCACTGTTTCACACCTCCAGCAGATGAAAGACAGATCACACTTTACCCATTTTACATTGGCACACAATACTTTTTCCATTTCAGACATGACCATGAACCACAGCAGTTAATTGCAGGTTAGCTGGGCATTTTTATGAGAACAGAGTCAAGCCCATCATCTTTAATCACATCATAGTCCCCGTTCTGCCTGCAGTCTCTTTGATTTTGATAAATTCAAACCCATACCAGGCAGCAATTTAAGATATACTGAATCGATATTATGTCAAAATCAAACGTTAGTAGTCACAATCATTCAGTCCACTTGAGAAACAGCTCTTTAGAGGAATATGACCTTGGAAGATATGTAGGTCTGATTTGTGTAGACAAAAAGAAAAGGGTGAATGTGGAAAGCTATTGCCCTCTCTTTTGTGAAATGACCCTAAACAAAGCCCATAGCATCCCCTAAGCAATTTAGGTCCTTGTGTTTTGGCTGCCAGCACAGACTTCAGCCTGTGTTAGCACATCTTTACATCACTATAAGTAATGCTAATTGCACAAAGCCTGCACTCGAATTCATTTGCTGATTAGTTATTCTTAGCACAATGCTTTAAAATCTGTCTTTAATATTTTCCAAAAGGATCTTTTTTCTCTTATTTGCCTTTGCCTTGTCTTCATCACTAACCCAACATTAAAATAGCTCATAACCTTTTACTGCTAGACAGGTGCACATATTTGAGCGCGGTATTAAAACAAACAAACTAACTAACTAAAGAAATTATGCACAGACTCTTGAGACCAGAGATGGGAGAGGAAAATATACAAGGCAACTGAGTTTCCATTAGTGCCAGCTGAGATTACTTAGGGCTGTTCGTATTGCAAGCTAAAACCACATCCCATCTAAAGAAGAAGTTTGTCCTCATTTTCATAGAATCATATAATTTAGGTTGGAAATGACTGCTAAGGTCATCTAGTCCAACTGTTAACCTAGCACTGCCAAGTCCACAACTAAATCAAGTCCCTAAGCACATCAATACTCAACCACTTCCCTGGGGAGCCTGACTCAGAAAAAAAAAATCTTCCTACTATCCAACCTAAACCTCCCCTGGCACAACTTGAGTCCATTTCTTCTCCTCCTGTCACTTGTAACTTGGCAGAAGAGACAAACTCTCACCTCACTCCAACATCCTCTCAGGGAGGTCTCCCCTCAGCCTCCTTTTCTCCAGACTAAATAATCTCAATTCCCTCAGCTGCTTCTCACAAAATTTGTGCTCCAGACCCTTCACCAGTTTTGCTGCTATTTTGTTTTGGGGATTATTTTTTTTACTTTTTTTTTAAAGTCATGCTTCATGTCCTTGGAGAAAGCATGGCCTTTCTCCTCAGGTAGGAAGGTCAAGCTGGAACTCAGTGAGGGGAAAAGTGCCTCACAGGATGTAGATACAATTGTGAAGCTGTCTTACTCTTGACCAAGCACAGGTACAATTCTGAAATTTTTACTAGTCATTACTGAGGCTAAAATGTCATTGAATCAAAGGATCATTTGGGTTTGGGGTTTGCTTCTTTTTTGCCTTTTTTTGGGGGGGGGAGGAGGGATGGGAGGGGTTGGGGTGGGAGGGTTTGTGTTCATTGTCTGGTTGGTTTGGAGGTTTTAAAGGAAGATTAAGGTATAGCAAAAAACTCATCTAAGTGTCCTGATTTGACCTTGCTTTTGTCATAGTCAAATACACATTAGTAGCTGGTTATATTTAAGTATTGCCTAGAGGATCCAGCCAGATAGAATTCCAGTTTAAGTACAGTGCAAACATTTTGTAAGAGATTGTGTCTGTCCTAAGAAGCTGGCATCCAAAATAGGTAATGTAAACAAGAATGTATATCTCTGTTTTACAGATGGAAAGCTCAGGTATGCAGAGACCAGATGACTTTACCTTGGCACGAAGACATGAGCTAAAGGGGCTTTTGTATCCCAATAGGATGCTGTAATTAAAAAGCTGATCTTCCACAGAATTTTTAGTTTTATTTCCTTACAAAATAAGGTTGATGCAATGTTGTACTATATCTCTTTCAAACACTACCTCCCTTACTTAATTCACCAATTTCAACTAAAATGGCACTTTCTGTAAGTAACACAGAAGCAACAAGTTACAAAGATTTGTAACTTTCATGTTACTTATGCAGATAAGATTGTTTGCTCTCCACTATTTGTGGCACAATGTGCACACTGAATAGCATGGAGATTAACATTTTCCGAAGGCCTTTTTTTTCTGACGCTAGTGGCTTCTACAGGAACACAATCAACCTGGCACTATGACCTTGAAATTTAGAAGAAAATCCAAATTTTCTGTTTTGCACATAACCAAAAAAAAAAAAAAAAAAAAAAAAAAAAAAAAAAAAAAAAAATATCATTTGGGCAATAAATACTCACCCACCCAAAAAAAAAAAAAAAGAGAGAGAGAAAATTATTTGTGCTTCACGCAGTTAGTAAGACTTCTCTTATGGTGTCTCCAGTTTTTAATTAAGTGCATCAGAGATTAAAGAATATCAGAGGTTAGAGAATATGAGGAAAATATCTGTTAAAAGTTTGTCTTTGCATTACTTGAATTGAGATTTTCCTTCTTCACTTGAGGCTGAAGGAACTACTGTTCATATATACTTTCAAAAGCTCTGAAACAATTTTACAGCTGTAAAAAGAACCATTCCACCATAACAGATTATTAAGTATTGTATCACAGATTTGAGTTACAAATATTATAAATTCTCATGCTAAATAAAATAGCTTATAAGCACTTAGCCTGGAAGACTTATGCATATAAGTAAGCATACTCATGTGAACAGACTCTGGCATTTTCATGATTAGAAAGTAACTGGGTACTTTTTTTTTAATCAACTATTGGAAATACATAAACTTTATGGAACTATGATAATTCTTGAGGGGAAAAGATTTTCAGATTAGTTTTGACACTCATTGCCATGCGTGTTGTCTTTGCAGGCAGTTTTGACTTGCATATTGTAACTGTTTTCTTTTTGGTTTTGAATGCAAAACAACTTCAGCTAAACCAGAAATATTTTTTCATGGATTAATAATGCTTTTGTGAAGTCAAGTTTTTAAGGCAATACATCTATATGGTACACCCTTAGTGACTGTGTGTATTCCAAGTGGCATTTGTTGACTGACTAATCACCAGGATGATTTTTTTTCTCTTTTACTGTTTTCTCATTTTATTTCATTTGTTCTACACAGACCTTAAAGGTTGTTTGTTGAGAGAGGGAAGTAATTCCCATGCAACAGCATCCTCTGAAGAAGGAGAGATCACAAGTTAATAAATACCTCTCTTTTATCATCCCAGAGCTGAAGATTTAAGGATGGAAGTGAAATGAAAAACTGCAAGTGCAGAAATTACAGGGTGAGTCTGATTTTAAAATTAAGAGAAATTCTGTGGGTAAACTTGAAAATTGAGAAAAGTTGGGCAAACAAACCGGATTTCAAGAGGATGGGGATGTGTGGAGGGAGATAATACAAATACTAAATAAAGCTGCAAGATGCTACCTGTTAGATAAGCACACACCCACACTCATATCTTGCCATGGGGATGAATAAAACAGCAGAACCAAGGAACACAATGAGCCCTGAACAGGATGCATGAGGAATCACAAGATGCAGCTCACACTACCTGGAGGAGGCTGGGGCAAGTGTGGGAGAGGAATGTTTTGCTGACCACTGACATGAGTGAGTTCTAAGGGCCTCTCATCATCTCTCTAGCTTTTTTCTGCACACACACAGGAAATGAGACAATCTCTTCTCACATGTCCAGAATCACTCTAACTAGCTCCATAGAGCCATCATCATGCTGGGTACCCTGGCAGTCTCAGAGCAGATGTCAGGCTCTTGCTGTGAAGGCAGCACTGCCCTCTCAGGCAGCACTAGCTCTGAAGAATGCATTCAGGTACAATAGTAGCAGAGACAGCATCACCATTCACTGAGTGTATGGCATCTTTTCCATGTCCTAGAAACATTCCTCAGAGCTGTTGTCTCTTTGAAGAGCACTGCATTCACTTCAGAAAGAAGGGTGGGTTTTTTTGATTACTGAACATCACTAAATGTGTTGAATCTTTTCTAAAGGACCTCTGATGTGTTACTTGTTTAGTCATTCAAGGACTCATTCACATCACACTTGTTGACTTTCAGGTCCCTGGAAAGACTGAGAAACCTTTGCTGACCTTGTGGTTTATTTTGTGGCTACATTTTAAATCAACACAGGGCTCACCAGTCTGAGAAGTTACTCATACTAATCAGGATGAAGGCCGGTGAATCATACTGAGGGGAGAATTAACAGATTACATAAGAAATGGTCAGTAAATCCATTTTTTGTTTATTAGTGAAACAGAAAGTGTAGGAAAAGAAAATAAATTTGATAAAGTGTGAAACAAGCTGTTGAAGACATTGAGAAAAAATAATATAGAGAAAAGCTGAGCAAACACAATTGCAAGCTCAAACCAAATTAGTTATCTGGCCTTTCTAGCCTCCATTTTCTCTCACACATCTTTTCCTTAGAAACTACTCACAGTGGTGTGTCATCTGGTTGTTTTAGTGGAACTATTGTCATTTTCAGAGATGAAGGGGGAAAGGTAAATCAATGCCACGAGCCTTATTCTCATCTACAAACTATATCTGAGCCTGTCGGTTCATGGGGGTGGGGGAGGAGAGAGGGAACAGGAACAAACAAACAAAAAACCCCAAACTCAATAACTTATTTGTAGACTCAAGACTGAGAAGGCTTTTGGAAACACTATAGATACATACAAAAATCTCTCCCTTGCTTTACTGATAATACTCTAAGAAAATGGTTCAGCCCATATTTGCTGAATAAGCTTTGAAAGCAACTGTTCCTTATTCCTTTTTGGTGAGGTCCTATATTACCAAACCCCACTCAATACTAGGTACAGCTTCTGATGATTTCAAATCAGATCAAGTCTTATTGGTTTTCCATCAGTTCTAATTGCACACGTTTATACATTTCTTAAAGGACACATTACCAAGCATTCCATGGGATTACATCATGGAATTGTGTCACCACTGATTCAGTCCAGTTATATTCCACTGATCTCGGTATATTAACATGTTAAAATTAAAATTTTGACTATGTTCAACAATCGTATAAATGTCCATTGTAAAGATTTTACCTTCTTCCATTTCCCCACACTCAGCACCATACCCCACCAAAAGCCCATTCTCATTCAGCTTCATGCCACAGACTATCAGTGTCAATTTTTTTTATTCATTTCAACCATTTCCATGTTAACTTTCTTTATGCATTCATTGAACTTGTATGTATTCTCTGCCCTTCTATGCTTGGTAAGAATCATACTGGCTGGATTTTATTACATAAAGATTTACTGCAGTCAGTTCTTTTTCTAGTCCCTTTCCAGTTCAGTGATTTCAGTTCAAAACATGTCCCCTTTCTTTCCCATACTTAAACAAAAGGAAAGCAAAAGAAAAAATTCACTCAGCCTGAGAAAACAGTCACACAAGAGAGTACAAGGGAATACTGAAAGGTGTTAAAATTGCTGTGAGAAGGGAAGAAAAAACAGCAAACAACACAATAGCAGAATATTCAGTGGTGAGTATAAAAAATATACAACCAGAAACAGAATTTTCTTTCTGTTTTTAACCATTTTGCATGCTCCATTAATGGGATATGCTATTTTGCTCATTGTCATAGGAAGTATGACTCCTATATAGAAAAAAAAATTTCAGTATTAAGTAGACAGCCTGTATTTGGTCAGCACAGTGAGAACAGTAGGGAAACACTAGGGAAAAGAGTGGACTGAAAGCAGAATGAATTTCAGAGGCTGCTAAATAACAGAGGCTGCTCTGTAACAGCATATATAAACAGGCAACAGCCTTGCAAGAAAGGAATACCAGTTGGAAATTTGAATGTGCAGGTATGTTCTGGCTTTTGGCAGAACTTTAATTTTATTGCAGCAGTATCTCAACTTCTACAGTTAATGCAAATACATGTAGCTGGCAGTATCTAGAACTGTGTCTGGAAGGCAGGGCAGCTGAGCAACACATTATAATTACACTATAAAGTGCTAGCACAATGGAAATCCCTGTTCCTAAAATTTGAAATGTATATGTGGATGAAGCAGAAGGCAGTCACAATAATAGAACGATACTGTCCCCTCAGTGCAAATGTATGCAGTAATATACCATGCCTCATCTAGCAGCTTTGCCAGCTACTCACTGGGCTGCTAACATTTTGGGACAATCTCCATCCATCAGCTCTCAAGAACAGTTGTTAGGCACCAATAAATTACAGGCCTGTTAGTTTGTCTTTGGTACCAAAAAAGATGATGGAGCAGATCATCCTGAGTACCACTATGGGGTACATGCAGGACAACCAGGGGAAGCTCACATGGGATTTTAGGAAAAATTTCATCACTGAAAAGGTGATGAAGCCTTGGAACAGGCTGCCCAGAGAGGTAGTAGAGTTGCTGTCCCTGAGGATGTTCAAAATATGGGTAGAAGTGGCACCCCAGGAGATGGTTTAGTGGTTGTGATGGTGTAGGACTGATGGTTGGACCTCATAATCTTGAAGGTCTTTTCCAACACTGATGATTCCATGATTCTATGAATATCCTGAAGAATCTCAGGACAAAGAGAAGGACAGGGCAAAGAAACAGATCATGTATTAAGAGATAAAGTTGGAGGTGACCTCATTCCATGCTTACATGTAATAAGCTAGGCCCCTCAGTGTGATCTACCACTAGAAGCACTGATTTAATACAGCGTTGAAGCTGCTAATGACAAAGATGAGTATTAACTCACTTATCTCAGCAATGTTGATATCAGACTACAGACTTCAGAAAGTATCAGGTTCCAACCAGGAGCTACAGCCCTGAACCTTACCTACTCCCAATTTCAAAGCAGTTCTCAATTAATCTTTAAAATAAAAAGTAGGAGGTAGCAGGTTTAAAACAGCCAGATACAATATGCAACACTGCACATTCCTATCCTAAAACACAGGTTAGTCAAGGCTAATCCACTTTACTGCTTTCAAAGTTTCATATTTTCTAATCAACTTGGAGAATGCTTTAACAATTTGATAACATACTATTCCGCAGTGAGAAGCTTTCCAGGCCATTTCATATTGCTGGAGAGTATTAATACAGAGAAGAGCCCTAGGACATAGTTCCATTCTACATAGCATTACTTCCCATCCTAGCAATGAATAGTATCTCATCTTAGAAACTCCAAAGCCAGAAGCAACCCACGCTGCATGAGAACTGTTACAACAGCTCTCCCTGAAAGCATAAAATGTCCACCAAGGCAGTGCCGAATCAAGAATTAAAGAGCTGGCACATTTCCCACCAATGTCTTATATTAACTGCCCCAAAATGGTGCTTCTAGACAGGATGCAATTCACACAGTTATTTTAGGACTTATAACATGTAGGTAGAAGTTGCCACAGATTGCAAGTGAGACAAGGCACTGAAATACAGGACTTGTCACAGTTGCAGCAGGGGGAGGGAGCTTCAGATCACAAAACATGATGAAATCCCAACACTTATCTAAAAGCCAGAAGGAACAACAGCCAGGTTCATTTGTAGTGCAGAATGACAACAGATGGTCTGATGTAATGAAAAGCAGGGATGTGTCCCACCACAGGATGAGATGCAACTTACTGTCACACAGATTTAACTGTTGAGGAAGTGGAATTGTCCCAGATGTTGAGCCATAGGCATGTCAGCAAGAGCTGTGTACTGAACATAGGCTGTCAAGGCAAGTTTTTTGGGAGAACTAAAGAACTGTGCCAGTGGCCTAGGAGAGCAGCCCAAGAGGCTGGGAAATACAATGGCAAAAGTGGCTCAGAGCAACACAGTGAAGGGAAGCTATGAGTTTCCTTTTTTCCTAGAGTGCCCAAGAACCACAACCATCACAACGTGTTTTCAGGACAGTGGGGGAACTCTTAAGGTCTCCAATTAATAAGCTTTTCTATAGAAAGCTGCACAGGCAGAATCTGCACCCATGTAATTTAATGCTGAAAATTCAAATGAGCAGTTGCTCCAACACTCCATTCTACCACCTGCCACACAAACACACTGCCACACAATTTACCTCATCCCTTTCCCCCTCAACTCTAAGAAACTTTCCATATGTCACTACTGAAATGCTACTGGGACTGAGTGGGACAAAGTCTGCATTTATTTCATGCAGCTCCTGGGCTCCCCTGCAGAAGCAAAAAGTACCAGAACATAAAGGATATCAGAAGCTGCTGCTTCACTGCCAGAGGCACCACAGCTTACCTACTTTCTTATCCCAGTAGAGCTCTCCAATGGCTTCCTCGTGGATTTGTGTCTAAATCAGCCCCTTCCCAGGTACACTATCTGTCATCAGCCTCCCCAGCTATTCCCTCTGATGAGGAACAGAAAAGGAAAGCATGCAGTACTCTGGTGAAGACTTCTCCATATGGAGAAAAACATTATGCTTTTTGCCTTCCCACACAGTTCCCTGCCAGGCACTTGTACCAGCACTCTCTCAGTACTTGGTCCTGTTACTGCCCATCACACATTCTAGTCCTGCATGTGAGGTGGCCTCCATTCTCTTACTCAGAGAACCAGCTGAATTGCTGATTTCTTTTCATGCTTTCTACATATCCATCTATCTTTTCAGTAGGATGGTGTGGATACAGTACCCCCCACACACACCCACCTGGTGTCCCTTGCTGAGTAACAATGAGAGCTTCTCCCCAAGGGAAGGTGTCATGATTTATACCCAGCTGGTAGAAACCAGACTTATGCTCACTCACCTCCCACCCCTACTGTGGGACAGAGAGGAGAAAATCCACCCAAAAGCTTCTTAATTGATACAAGGACAGGGAGGTTTTCACTCCCCAGTTACAGTCACAGGCAAAACCAGACAGACTTAACTTGAGAAGAAAAAAAAATCATCTATCAGGAGAAAGAGACCACATGACCACATCTTCATACCTTCCCTTCTTTCTGGGCCCTGATCCCTTCACTGCTGCCTCCCCCTCAGGGCACAGGGG
The DNA here is from genome assembly GCF_036169615.1 of Heliangelus exortis. NCBI lineage: Eukaryota > Metazoa > Chordata > Aves > Apodiformes > Trochilidae > Heliangelus > Heliangelus exortis. The sequence continues at coordinate 22,683,117 of NC_092425.1, read as the reverse complement.
ACGGGCAGGGAAGGTTTAGGGTCACCGCTCCTTCCTCCTCACGGGGAGGGTTCCTCACATTCTTCTGCCATTCTAACATGGGGTCCCTCTCATGGCAGAGAGTCCTTCATGAACCCCTCTGACATGAGTCCCTCTCACAGGTGCAGTCCCTCAGGCACAGACTGCTCCAGCCTGGGCTGCACACAGAGTCACAGCTGCTTTGGGAACAGTCACCTCCTCTGGCACGGGGTCCTCCATGGCTGCAGATCCACATCTGCCCCTCTGCATGATCCTGCACAGCTGCAGATCCATGTCTGCCCACTGTGGTCCTTCAGGGGCTGCAGATCAACATTTGCCCCAATGTGTTTCTCCACGGGTTGCAGGGGGACAGCCTGCTTGCTATCCCACCACAGGCTTCAGGGAAATCTCTGCTTGGGCACCTCCTCCTCCAGCTTCTCATATCTACTCAGCCTTGGTCAGAGGCTGGGCTAGAGTTGGAGCTGGGGAAGCTTCCAGCAGCTTCTCAAAGGAGCCACCCCTGTGACCTTCCTGTTTCCCAAACACCACTGCATAAACCCAAGACAGAAGGCAAGTTGGGAGCCAAGGGATAACACAGAACAGGCAGTGCCCTCCCAAACCAGAGCACAATCTCCAGGATGTAAGAGTAGCAGGCAGAGCCAAATGCTGACAGCAGGTTCAATTGATAGGCTAGACAGAAAAAAGAGATGAGTCAGGTTCAGCACCCATCCAAAGAGCCAAGGTAGGATATACAGGATCAAAATCAAGACTACAGAATTGATCAGGAAAGAACAGCCAGGAAACAAGGCCAGAGACAGGACTGGCAACAGGAGCACTTGCAATGTAACTCAAGCAAAGACAAATCAGGGATCTTCTAAAATGCACCAGTCAAGTTCTGTGTTTCTTCATGTAATAAAGTAAATTGACCAAAATCTGATCTTTATCTGTGATGATTTTGCTGATTACAGTGAAGGCAATCCTGATTTAAATTGTAATAGGGGTGACTGGCCCTTGTGATTTGCTTGTTCTCATATTTGATCACTTCTATACTGCTTTATGTAAAGCATAATTTAAGATCACTTACTTCTAATTTAAAAATGCATATGTAGGAAAAAAAAGTAGAAAATGTGAGGAAAGAGAGACCAGCCTCAGAGGATGTAAGAGACACTAGCACATAATCTGCCTCTAAGACCGACTGCCTCTGCATGCTGATCAGTGTGAACAAGCCCGATCTTGTTAGGTTTGCTCCTCTGCAGATTTCACAGCCTGCTTATTTGAGTGGCATGTTACAGTCTCTGACTCTCCAGAGTATGAGTCAACACCTGTAAAACCTTAGAGCAGCTTGTTTTCTAGGATAAGGTGTCTGTCAAGGTGAGAGGGTAGATTGAGAAGGAAGCCCAGACCCTGGAGCCTGACCCATGTACTGATGTTCCCACTCTCTAGGGAACAAAGTTGGCACAAGGAGCAATAGCACAAAGCATCTCAATACAGCTGGGCCCCTGTTGGTGCTTGGGGTCTTCCTTAGCACTGATAGATAGGGCTTTCTGGTAGGATGTCTACTCATGCCTTTTCAGAAAGCATTCCCTCCCATAAGCATTGCTTTCAGCAGCTTGTGTCCAATGTATGCTCTTGTCACAAGATTCAAGTGGGACAGAGGGATGTCTCCATTCCTCTCTGGGTCTAAATTACAAACTAAATCCCACCATGGAGACACATGACAGCAGCTCTTGCATGGACCAGATTCCCTCTCTTTGAAGAAAAATCCTGGGCTGGATATCATCTCCACTTCGTCTTCTGGTTAAAAATACCTGACCCTGTGAAATTTCACAGCTCTCTCTGGGCATCCCCTCCCCGTCCAGTGAAACACCCGACGAGGTCTACTGAGGACCGGGCAGTCTTCCTGTCTCCACGTGAGCCTGCCCTTCATCTGATGGCTCCCTAGCACTGCCTCTCCCTAATTTTAATCTTTCGCAGCTTGATTTGCAATGCGCCTACAAGGACACACAGGCTCGATTTTCTCTCTCTGCAATATCACCTCCGGGGGCGTGGGACGGGGGAGGGGGGGAACACGGGCAGGGTGTGCTCAACAACATCCACCCCCTCACTCTGTCCATGGGCTGCGGCGCCGCGGTGAGGGGGAACCTCCTGCAACCTCCCTTCCGCTGCGGGCTGCTGCTCTGCATCTCCCGTGATGGGCTTTGCTCTCCTCGGGGCAGCATCTGGAGGGACTGCTTTGTTGTTCCGACATACCTCCCCCGCTCTGCTGTTTATCGGGGCGGGAGAGGAAGAACACGCTGCTGGAATATTGAGCATTTTCTAAGTTAGTAAGTGATCAAATAAATCAGTGCTCCCTCATCTCACGCACCAGCGGAAGGCTGAGCTGCCGCGCTCCCTCCTCCGCTGCCTGCGGTCGTGCAAGAAAACCTTGGGTGCATGGAGAGCTCGGGGGGGGGGGGGGGGCTGTGTGGGGTTCCCCGACACCCACCGCCTTTGCAGCTTCGTTCTGCGGACTGGTGCTGCGGGGCTGGCCGGGGCGGGGGGCTGAGCCGCCGCCCTGCCCCTCTGCAGCAGCACTGGCAGCGGCGGCGGCCAGGCTGCCCCCGGCGGGGCATTCAGACCTGGGGGAGAGGGAAACGCGGCCGTCGATTGTGCCTTGAGGTACGGTTGCGAGTTTTCTTATGATACTCGCCGCCGTTACATAACGCGGCCAGCGGCGGGGTCACCCCCTTGGCCATGGTGGCGTTAGTGACCCATAACCAGGGACCGCTGGTACAAGCCCAGAACTGCCAGCGCCAGGGGGGCGAGTGCTGTTGGAGGTGCGTGACTCGGCGGCGGCAGCGAGAGCCTCCCCAAGCCCCGGGCAGAGCCGCTGCCTGCGGGAGCTTCCGCCGTCCCACCAGGGGCCCCGCGCTCTTACTGGGACTCCCCTACACCCCCGACCCCGCTGTCAAAGTGTCGGGTACTTCCTAGTCATAGCACCCAAATGTGGTTCGCAGGGGATGGCGGTGCTTGGGCTCGCCCGAGGCCCCGCTCACAGCCCCGTGCTCAGCGGAGTAGGGAGGGAATTGCCATCCACGCTCACCGCCAGTTATCCTGAATGAGAGAGTAATTCCTATGCCCAGTTTGCTTACATGTTTTAAACAGGTTTATGCCACGCAAACGAGGAGATTCAGTGCCGCTGTCACAGCCAGGAGAAAGTGCCTTTCTTTTTTACCGGAACAGACACGGTACGAGGGGGTGACCAGGTGGCCTATTCATGTAACCGGTTCCTCCACACGGCTGGGCAATGGCTCCGCGTTCCCTCCGCATTGCTTTTGGGGAACAGCGGAGCCAGACCCCACCGGGCTCGTAACTGCGGCGTTCGGCTCGGCTGCGCTGCCGCGGGGGTGGGTAAGGAAGGGGGGAAATGAGGGGGTTGCCGGGGCGGCGTGTCTCCCCCCCCCCGCCCCCCCTCCCCAGAGCAGCAGCGACACGTGGTGCTCCGGGGACGCAGGTCCTCGGACACCCCCCAGCCCCCGTACCGCCGCCACAAGCGCGGCTTCGCGAGGAGCTTTTTATAGCAGCACCGACCCGCTCCCCCGTGGAGGGTTTCTCGCTGCGCTCACGTTACTGTGCGAGTGCGGTGTTAAATAAGGACGGGGGAGGAGGGGAGGGGGTGCTCAGCCCGCGCGCCTAATTAAGAGACAGCGCTAACCACAGGAGCTAAAAATAACTCCTCGCGCTGCTGCAACCCGCATCGCCGCAGACGGAGAAACCCTCTCGCGCCTCCGCCGGTGAATGGAGCGCCCGGCGCTGAATGGAGCGGAGCGGCCGCCGGCATGAATGGAGGACGCGGGGGCCTCGCTGTGAATGGGGCCGCCGGGCCCGGGCCCCGCCCCGCCCCTGGCCGCGGGGGGGCGCTGTGTCCCCGTGTCGCCGCCAGCACCGCGCGGCAGCTGGAAGCCCCGGCCGTGCACGTGCCGGCGCGGGGCGGGGGCGGGGGCGGCCGCGGTGTCACCTGGCGGCGGCGGCGGCGGCGGCGGCAGCGAGGGGAGGGGCGGGGAGGGGCGGGGAGGGGAGGGGGCGGTATAAAAGTGTCCCGGAGCCACACACGCACACTTCGGGGAAACTTCCTTGCTGGAGCGGTGGTGGTGGCGGCGGCCATGGGAGGAGCCCCCAGCCCCCCTCTTCTCTAGGACGGGAAGCCCCAGGGCGCAGTAGGGCGGCTGCAGCCGGGACACCCCCTCCATCCCGACTTGTCGCCTCTCCGCTCTCAGCCGGCTCTGTCCTGGGGAGGCGGCGGCAGGATGAGAGTGAACGGGAGTGACTTGAACAGCTCCGTCCTCCCGCGGGACTCGCCGTCGGAGGGCACCCCCCGCCGCCCGCCCTGGGTGACCTCCACCTTAGCCGTCGTCCTCATCTTCACCATCGTGGTGGACCTGCTGGGCAACCTCCTGGTCATCCTCTCCGTCTACCGCAACAAGAAGCTGCGGAACGCGGGTAAGGGGCGGCTGAGAGGGGAGGTTGGTAGAGGGGAAATGTCTCGGGGGGCCACCCGGAGTCGGGGGGTGGCGGTCCCACGGGGGTGGCGGCTGCGGGGCGCAGCGCTGTGGCCTCTTTGTCTGCCGGTAGAACTTTGCCCGGTCGCGGAACTCCGGGGCTGGGCGCTCTCTGCCTTCATCCCCAGCTGGCGGGTACGGGCTGTGACAGGTGCCAAGGGCTTCATCTCCCGAACCGAGTCGGTGGTAGAGCGGGTAAGGGTATTTTTAGCGCCTGCCGCCGAATCGTGGTGCTATTTTTAGCTCTCGACAGTTCCCACCTAGTAAAAAAAAAAAAAGGAAAAAAAAAAGGAGGGTTCGTGAGGGTTGGGGGAGTGATCTTTGTTTAAGGATGAAACGCAGACCTGGTGCTGGGGATGATGCTGTGGCACAGGGTGTGTGTCTGTGCATGCTGGGTGCTGCCCTTCTGATCGATTTTCTTTGAGTTACAGAAATGTCTCCAGTAACAAATACTATGGTTGGAGCTCCAAATCAAGCAAATGCTAAATTACAGACATTTCAGGAAAATAAAGAAAACCAATAAACAAACCCAAGACAGTAATTTTGTTTTCTTTTTTTCACCTCTTTGCAGTCTAGCTCTTTGGGGAATGGGGAACATCTGACAGAAAACAGATTTAGACACGTTCTTAAAAATAAATCTAATTTTGACAGGATAGATTCTGATCGTCAGTTGAGTAAATCCCTCTTAGTTCATGGGTTATTGGTCAGACAGACTGGAACTTCCTCAGATTCATTCTGCTTTATCGTGTCAGACCAGCTGCTGTGCACGTGTACCAAATCTGTGCACTCCAAACCCTTATGCATCTTTCATTGAAAAAAAAAAATATGGGAGCATGTGAATAGAGCTGCACTGTTAATGAAAGCAGAATTTCACTCTGGGATGGTTGAGATGCTGCTTTTATTTTTTTTTTTTCACAGCTGTCAGTCAGGTTCTTTATTAAAACTCTGCTAAGTTCATTAGCTAGTGGCTTAAAATTTATCTGAGGGTGAAATTGAGCCTGAGCGTTGCTATAAGCTAGTTTAATAAAGGTAGCTTATATTGGACTCAGGCAAACAGTGGTATTATTTAACTTTCTGAGGTTAAGCCAGGTAACTCAAATGGATTTTATGTTTCAGTTTTATTCAGCCATAGTGGAATGCCAGCTCACAGGATCAAAACAAAGACCAGGAGATTTCATTGTTCATTCCCTACAGTTGTCACTGTTGTGAATTCTTAAAGCTGTATTCTCTTCTTGCTTTCATTGACAGAAATTTCATTCAGTGAAGTTGGCAGGGTTGCATACTGCAATACTATATATATGTTTGAGAGGATAATCAGGCTTCGGAAGTCTAAGTCAGTGCTTGGCTACTCTTGTTCCCTGGGAGGTTTTCAGATGGTGGGAGAAAGGGTTGAGATAGGCATATTACTGGTGTTACTCCAGAAGGAAGAGTGATATTATTCTCCCCCTTTAAATACATTTCGTGACTTTGCTGGGTAGTTAGCAATAGAGAAATGTCTGGTAATATATCTGAAATAATAAATGTGGTGCCTGTTTCTGGAAACAGAGCTGAATGATTGGGCTCCATGCATGCACATATTCTCTACTGTAAATCTCGTGTAACCCCTCTTGAATGTTCTTGCATTTCTCATTCTTGCCTTGTGTGTCATAGTGGCTGCTGAGAACTGCAGCAAACTGGCAACAGTTATCTCCTACAACTAGGAGAACAAAGCATTATTTTGAACATAAATTATACTAGACTAGAATGTGAACTAAATACTGCTTTATTCTCCGAAATTAAGGATTAATTAAAGCAAGTAGATACTTGGTACAAGATGGGAAATAGCTTATATTCAGTCTTAGGATAAATAAGTAGTAAAAAGTTAAAAACTTTCAAGTATTTTTTCTTCAAAGTGAAGAATTTTTTCAGTACGTGCATTAACAGAAACTTTGGGAATAATATAATTAATACACTACAAAAAAGTGTGTGAAGTGGTTTGGACTTATCCTGCAAAAGCCTATACCTGGGCATAACTTTACTTACATGAGTGCACCATTAAATTCATTAGCACTGAATTAAGAAGGGGTTACTCATGTGAGTAAATTTATGATAAGACAAGTATTTTGAAAACTGTGGCCCAATATTTCTAAGTATCAAGAAGGGTTTCCTAAGTCTTATTTACACAAATAAGAGTATTGAGGAAGGTATTACATTGACAATAATATGGTTTATACATGCAACTAATTTGTAACTTGCTAATTATAAAGCCAGTAACAACTTTTTACAGAGCTCTAATGAGAAAAACTGACTTTACAACAACCTATATTAAGTCTCTTGCTGGCACATTTATTGAGGATGCAGTATGCAAATTCCACTGGAAAAAGGTCAGGGAGGAACAGAAGATACCTCCTGAAGAAAATGTATTTCACTGAAGACTTTCTTCCTTCTTTGCAAGAAGAGAGGACTAACAGAAAGAAGGAGTATTTAACACTTTTTTCCAGAAAGGTGGATTTGGTGGGGGAAAACATCTTGCATCTCTGTTCCACTCTGATATATAGCTATTTTTGGAAGATAACTACAAATTGAACCTATGGACTTACAGTTTATAAAGTGCGTTGAGGAATAGTAGGAAGGCCTAGAGAAACCTTCTCAACAAGTGATATAACCTTCCTGACAGTCAGAAGGTTAGTAAAAGACACTGATCAAAGCAGAGAAGTCAGTATCTCAAAGAAGTTTGTCTCAGCAAGCCAGGAGTGTCTGATACTACAGGCTCCTTCATAGTCACAAGCATGGCTTCAGTAGATGCTCTTCTAGACACAGAAGCTGATGATGCAACTGGTAGGATCCTCTTTTATTTAATGTATTTGACTTGTAATAAGTTTTTTTGTGACTTGTAGTCTAACAGGCACCTGACACCAATTCAGTCCTGATGGGAACAACTACAATTCAATGCTGTCCTACACAAAGGCTGAATATGGTTTATGATGTCTGTGATCTTTTAACTTTGAAACAAAGTTCAAGGGAAACATTCAAGGCATAAGGATTTTAATGCCCATATCTCGATAGAACACTCATGCAGCTTGAAATTTAAACTGATGTATTTTCTTTAATTAGTTTTAGAAAGCATGAAAATAACTCATTTTAAGAAGATTTTTGGTGTAATCATCCTAATGCATCTCATTTTCCTTCATTAGTCATAAATCAGAAAGAATGTCATTCATCAGTTCCAACCTGAAAAGATGAAATAACTAGCTTTAGGGAAGTTGGATTAAAGAACTGCTAGTACTCTTTGCAACAAGTGGTATATTACTTGAAGTGGTCAACATTGGATTAGAGCATCTCAGAAAACTGAAGAGATTATCTTAAGTTATTTACGTAATATTAAACACAAATTCAGTGATTGCTAGTATCCTTATGCCTTTGTTGTTACCCACACCAAGAAAAACAATGCATCAAGAACAAGGTTAGGGGACAGTTTTAAGTCTTTGACTATGGAGATTAGTTTACTGCTTGTTGAATTAAAATGTCAGTTTACCTATACCTGTCATTTTAGTGACAGGGGGATTTGGGTACTGAGTGACTGCAGGACTGGACCATTCTTAAGGTCAATAAAGAAAGCTCTCTCAGGTTCTACTACACCTCTTGTTCTTTCTCTTGCTTTTGAGACTGTTCTCTTGGCTGGGTGACTTGCTTTTTCCTGGATGCTGTTTGTGTGAAGGGCAAGAGATGCCCTGACTTACCCCTGCAAGAGATCCCCCGTGTTGGAAGGGTGCCTAAATTGGGCAAGAAGAGAGCCCCAGCAGCCTCGCTCTTCTGTGCCTCTCTTGTTTGCTAATACTTGACATGATACTTGGGGTAACACAGGGACTGATGCCAAGGGGGTAACTAGCACCTAGTTACCTGCCACAGCAGGGCAGAAAGCTGCATGCACACACACACTCCCCACCCCTTCTCTCCCATCTGTTCTGTGCTAGATGCATTTGGGGTTTTTGCACTTTTTCCCAGTTTCCCATATCCTTGTCCCAATTGTTTTGTTGCTAAAACATGGTTTTGTTGCTAGTGAAGAAGGCAGAGGGGAAGTTTGACATTGCTGAGGCCCTGTGGCTCTACAGAGCAGCAAGATACAGATAACTTCACTAGGACTGCACACGTGCTTAAACTTCAGTATGTGTTGCTACTATTCTGAATGAGACAGCAATGAAGAAGGGGACAAAAAATGAGACAGCAGTGAAGAAGGGGACAAAACAATGTTTGTGTGCTAAATCTCCCTCAGCTGCATGAGATCCAAACAGCCCTGTAAAGACAGCTCTGAGTGCTCAGAAGAGTAATGAACTCAAAGAGTAATCCTTGACCAAAATCTGTAGGATCAGTGAAGTCGCTTATGGAACAGCTAAGGAACACAGCTACTTAAGAGGTTGTTGTTTTTTTTTTTTTTTTTGTAAATCCAGTATTTGTTAAATAGTACAGCTGCTGTAAAATTGGAGGATGAGATCTACCAGTAAGCATTTTATTTTGGAGGCTTTTCAAACTGGCCCTGAGGTTTTTTTGAACATTGTAAGAATCTAGTTGAAGTGTGTTTCTCTCTTAGTGCACTTCCTAGAATATAAATTTAAATATAAAAAATGGAACTATCTTTTGATTATCAGATAGACAATACCATCACCCTTTTCAGAATGATTGTTCTTGATGATGTTTTGGTTATTTAGTGTTAAAATTATAATATTAAATACTCTATTAAAGATTGTTTTATCTAATAAAGGAAGCTCTTGTTATGAATTCAGACTAATGGAATCATTGTTTTTGTCACAGGTGATCCTCGGACATCTTTTGGGAGATGAAGAGAAAATGTTTAGCCTGACAAATATTTGACTCAAGGGAGAAAACTTGAAGATCAAGTTATAGCACAAATTCAGAATTCTGAGGAAAACTGAGATATTGATGGCAATGAACATTATTTCAGACATGAATAACTTCCAGTATTAAAAATGGTAAGCTGTTTGGGAGAAGGGAAAATGTCTAGTGAAGATGGCTAGATGAACTTTGCCAATTGTTGAACAGAACTGAGCATTAAAAGTACAGACCAAATAAAGCTGTTCCTCAGACTGGTTTTAATTCAATAATTTACTGAAGCAAAGATTTACTTCAGAAACATTTCTAAATGGCACTGTGCTGTCAGTGACCAAAGGTAGACATACTCTTCTTACTAATATGTCTGTCAAACTCAGCTATTTAATCTTTCTGCAAGATTCTGCATTCTGAAGTTTTTACAGGCACCACTCTTTTTTTTTGCTGCTGCCAGCAGACCATGGTACTGAGACCCTATACTACATTTTTTTGAGGCTTTTTCCCTTTTCTCAATATTTTTTTCATCTTTCCATTAGCAATTTCTAATTTAATTCTCTTTTTTTTCTGTTTCTTTTTTACATTACCCACTTTTCTGTTTTGTTATAATGTAAGTGCTTCATTGTCTTGCACTGGAAATACATTGTCAGCAAGTCTAGTTTAGTGACAGAAAATGCTAACAACAGTAGGCATCCAGTGCTGTTATGACAATGTCCCTTTTGTTTGTACAACGAGGCTTATTTTCCTGAGGCAATAAAAATGTTAAAGTGGCAATTCAAAGCTATGCATCACAGTTTAATTTTGCAACCTCATATAAGAACCTTGTCAACCTTGGGAGTTTGTCTTCTATTTGCATTGGTGAGCTACCTCAAATTCCACCTTTGCCATTCCTGAGAAACTATTACCAACCTCTGTTTCAGCAGGACAAGTGTTACTAAGAAATCTTCAGGATGACAGAATACAATTGGTTAACATTTTAGTATTTAGCTTATTTAATAAACAAATAAATGTGTGTTTAAATATGTAGTCACGTGGGACTATAATAAAGATGCTGCTACTAAAAAAGTGTTCTTTCAAAATCTAGCTCTCCTGGAATCTCAGAGATGAATAGTATTATCATTTGGTGGTATAACCAAGGTTTCCACCTCACATGACAAAATAGAGTTCGATTATCTTTTTATTTAGTTTTAAAAATGGATAAAATATTAAAAAAAAAGAAAACCTTGCCAATAACCTGAAGTTCAGATAAGCCTGCTGCAAACCACTTAATCTTTTCCTTTTCAAGTGGAGCAAAAACTAAGGTGTAATCAGTAAGTCTTTTTACAGCTTAAATGATGACTTCTGTAGCTTTTAAATAGTATTGGTGTAATAACTGACCATGAAGTGTGCAAAGTTTTGGGTCCTGTAATTCTTTTTCAGATGAGGTTTTTATCCATTAAGAAAAGGCAAACTTATACCCCTTTCTTGAAGAAACACCATGCACCAGAAGTAAAAACTCTCAGCTCTTTTTGTTTGGTTGGTTTTTTTGTTTTATAAGGCATCTAATACAGTACCAGGTCATAAAGGTAGGTCAGCTTTTTGAAGAATAGTTATTACTGTACTGATCATCATAAAAGTGCAGTTCTTGATTATTTCTGAGTCTTATACTTCAGTTAGAGACTTGAATTGGGTAATTAGGTATTCTGAGGTTGGGGAAGGGGCTGGGGTTTTTTATTATTATTATTATTGTGAGGATTCCTCATCTTTTCCATTGCCAGAGTTCTAAGAAGGTCCTTCAAGGCTTCACCCAACCTGTCTCATCTCCCTAAGGTCCCCTGTTCTCTTAAAATGAACAAGGGAATAGAAGAAGCTGATTTCTAACCCTGCTGTGTGTGACCAAGCACTGGGGTTTTCTACTCCAATACACACCAGGCAGCTGGAAGGGTTTATGGGTGGTTTCAGTTATCTTTTATTTTTCTGTTCATTCCCTTAAACAGACTATTTATCTACTTTTGTTAAGTTTGGTGATAAATGTAATTTTTTCACTTAGGACTACAGAAACATCACTCTACATGGTCTGAAGAATAATTCTACATAAAATGCTGAAATATAAGGTCTATTTATATTGTCTCACCTTGACTACCTTGACTTTTCTTTTGGGGTACAAGGTTAGCAAAAGGAACTGGTCTTCAGGGAGAGGTCACCAAGTAGAGATCTCTGCCCCAGTGCTGGAAGAGGTCAGCTTCTTTCTTGGTATTGTATAAGCTCAATTGGTAACAAAAATGTTATTTGGCCACATCAGCTGCACCCAAGTGCTAGCCCAGTGTGGTTACAGTGCAGCAGCCAGTCCTGTGTTATTTAGGCAGAGAATCTGGCCAGCTCTATAGCCACTGGCCAAAGGGAAGAATGGGCATGAGCACAGGAATCAGCCTTGAAAACTGGAGTCCAGTCACACCCTAAAGAAGTATCAGCAAATACCTTTCCACACCTTCTTGTGTGTTTTGGGGAAAAACAATGGATGTAGTTTCCCCCTACCAGTTTCCCCCAGTGGTAGATCTGGGTTTCATTTGATGTTCCTGTTTGAGAGGTGACACAAGTATTCTTAGTCCAATACATTTCATTTTTTTACTTAAGTAACAGCATTCACAGACTTTTTTTGAGACTGGGTATTGTTGAAAATACAGGACTTACATATTATGAGAAATCTAAGGTTGCATAAATATGAATGAATCAGTTACTTCAATTGCATTTTTGTTTCAATTTGGATGAGTAATTAATGGCCTATAAATAACTCCCCCCACACACACACTTGTTTTTATTAACAGTTTATGTGTACTTTGCATTACTATATTCTGTCTTTTATAATTATTTACATTTAAGGTATGTTTCCATATTATCTCTGACTCTGCAATTCTGGGGTTTGCCCTCTCTGCCTTGAGTGCTATAATGCCTGCACCTAACGTGCAGGCTCACATCATTGCAACTTGACAAAACCCACACTTCCATTATGCCACATTGCATCTCCCAGCCTTCCCTGCATTTGTGTTACTGATTTAGTTTTTGCTTATAACAAAGGATTGGAAGGCACCTTCTTGATCATAAAGTCTAATATCCAAGGTAGTCAACAAATCCTTTTAGAGTCACCCTTCACCTTAGGTTACAGCTTATTCTCCTCATTCCAGCTCAAGAAGGGTTTTCTCACTACCTAAATGTATTTTCTGTCAGTTTATTGGCTTCTGCTATTGTACCAGTGTTACCTAATGTTAATGAACACCTCTCTATTCTTATAACAAGAACAAAAATGTCATCTCTTGTTTGTCTTTTTGCTGCTCCAGAAGAGGCAGATAGCAAATTCTATTATTCTACTTACAAATTAACCTTTCCTCTTTTGTGAGAGAGCACTAAACCCAGAAGTGTCCCATACCTCTGGAAATACCTTTCCTAAAAATGAAATCCTGGTTTTACTGAAATCAGTAGCAAACCACCAAGTTACCAAGGTCAGTGCCAGTTTCCTTTCAATTTTTTGGCTGCAGTGCTCAATTTTGCCCATTGAGTAAGAAGTCTTCTATACTGCCTTAAACCCAACAGCCTTAAGTGCCACATGTGGTAAGCAGCTAAGTCTTTACCATGGCTTTGTAGTCAAAACAAGATTTTTGTTGGATCACTGATGTCCTTGAAATAAAGCTCATTCAGATCAGGAGCATTGCACTTGTAAGTGCCTGATCTGTGTACCCTGAAGCAGGAAGCCACTTAAAATTTAATGTGAAGTAGGTACATAAATTGTTAAGTCTGAGAATTGGTACTTCAAGCACACCCTTGGCAATAAGGAACATGAAAGACCATCTACCACTGTGATGCTATTATTTCCAGGGTTTGGTTTGGTTTGTTTTAACCAGATGGCTATTCTGTTTCTTAGGTCAAGGTCAGTTTGCTTGTACTAGTTGTCTAGTCGGATCATGTCAGTTTATCCTTGATATTATCTTTGTCCTCTTTTGCTTTCTAGAAATTCCTAGTTCTTTAATATGTTCATTAAGCGGAATAAATTTCAGAATTAGGATTTTGCTGCTATAGCATCAATGTAGAGATTGTCTTGTGTTTCTGTTTCCACATGTATCATCATCGTCATCATCATATGTATATATGTATGCTGTTCCTTTGGAAATTTCTTTAACCAATCTGCCTCTGATCACTATCTTTTCACCTCTTGCCTTGTTTTTTTGTTTATTGCTTAAGGAAATATACTGTTGAGATTCTCTGCAGTGCTTCATAAGCCCATCTTATTCTTCCTTCCTGATAATGTAATGCCTGTTGCTAAGGATTTTCTCAGTATTTGACTATTTCATATTTTTTGGGATATACAGAAACGCATTTGTATCAAAACATATGGAAGTCCTACTGGTTTTTATCATGCTTCAGAAGGTACTTTTACCAAAGGTTGTTCTATTTTGTGATACACATTTTTTTAATGAATCTAAATATATAAAGGCATTTATTGCCTCTAATTATTTGGATATTTGTACAGAGAGTACCTTTTCATTTTCCTTTTTTCTTTCCCTAGTGCAACATCCACTGGTACATTATAAGATGTTTTTATATAATTCTTGTGGAGATAAACACTCCCTCCAGAAAACAGGTTCTCTCATACATAAGAAAATAACATTACTTGTCTGACAGCAGCAAAAGACAGTAATGTTTCCTTATCTTTCCTCCACCTAAACACAGGTGGTAGGCTTAGTTCATGGTATAAATTAGAACAGCTTCAATGTTTCTGTAATTCATGCATACTGAAACAGCTCTCACAGGGCCCTTACGATCCATGAGTGCCAGATAAATGTGGCTTTCACTGGCCAAGCTTGTTTCATCTGTCCTGCATGTAAGCATCCAGGACTACAGGGTTGACACAGTATTCTCCATTAGACTGGGTAAAACAACTTTCCATCTTTTCTGTATACAGGTAAGTACAGAGAAGACAGAACCAAGTTTGTGTCTTAGCATATATTAAATACTTAATGTAGAGTTCAAAATGCAATGAGATTTTCTTGCACTTTCTTGCAGCAAAGATTTTCAAGCATTTTTTTTTAAAGCAAATAATTGGCCATTTCTTTTGCAGCTTCTCCTTCAGCTCTCTTCAGCTCTTCTGCTGATTGCTTCTTCTCTTGCTTATTCAGTGTATCCCTCTACTGGGGATCTCTGCAGTGCCTCTTAAGATTGTCAGCTGTGAACATTTGTTGACTGCTGGATACCTGCCTTTTTTTTTTCATAGCTTGTATGGGAAAATCCTTCTGCACATAGGCACTCTCTTCCAGCAGTATTTTGTATCTACCTAACATATCCACTTTTGTTTAATTATTTTTGAACATTCCTAGGAATTTGTCCTGCTTTTGCTCATCATACATTTGCACATACATTCTTTGGACAATCCATGGCCACTGGGTAACATGCCAAGGATGGCATGAAGATGACTACTCCTATATTGAAGAATAACTTTGTACTATCACACTATCCTTGTTAAATTTTTTGTTTCTGAAGTTTGTTTTTTTTTTTACTTCCCCATTGCCCTTTGGGTTTTCCATTGAGGGTGGAACTGTCAGGTTTTGACTGAAAAGCTCTTGTTTTAGAGTTCTTACTGACTTGGGTCTCTCCCTTGTGGGATCAATTACACATTCTGTGAAATCTGTTTTTTGTACACTGTAGTACACTGAGGTGCTGCACTGTTCTTATGGGCATTATAAATGCTAGCTTTTTAAAAGGAGGTTGAGTGCTGCTTTTGTAATTATTCCTTCCTGGTAAGAATGATTTGTGACAATCTAAAGGAGACAGTTATGCAAAGCTTACATTTGCACCTTGTTAATACTACTTGCAGTAATTATCTAAAAGGTGTCCTAGAGATATGGATGAATCCTAAAAACATAAATGCAGAAGTATGAGCAATAAAAAAAAAAAAGCAAATAAGCTAAGCTGAAGCAATGCAGTGGACACATAATTTGCAATCTGCTTGTTGTGGGTCCTTGTTTTTTACTGAGGTATCACATTTGTCATGATGGTGATGCATCCCTTCCTGGTAAGCTTTTCAATTGGATCCCTTACTTTTCTCAGGGTATTGCAGTCACAGGGCTTTGCTGCCAGGATGCCTACTGGAGTCTGGCTACCCTGGAGTCTGGCAGAGATATCTTCATAGACTACTGGTGAGGCAGTGAATTGACTTCCAAGGTATTTTGCTTATATGTAGATATTTATATTATCTTCTGCCCCCATATTTACTTAGCAAACTCAGATTCAGATTTCATAGAGATTTCACCTGGTTCCATCTTTTGAATTGCTGGATAGAATGTCTGCTTGTTTTACACAAAAACATGAAACTTGCTTGTTTTGCAAATAAATCTCCAAATCATGAATTTGCTTGTGTTGTGTTTTTTGTGTGTCTACTTTCTTATACAGGTATTCCAATGAAATAAGTGGGATTTCTAGCAGTAACACTGGCATATTTATTTATTTCTTTATTTAAATTATTTTGAGATTTTTTTAGGAGCATTTCTACATATTCATGTGATAAGTACAAATGTAGTATATGACAAACTATTTTTTCTGGAAACACTAACAAATGGGAATTTTTAGTATCTTGGAATGTTACTGGAAATAAAGGACTGACTGATGATAATCTGTAAATTAAGGTAATATTATGCCTTCTGTATTCAAAACTGAACCTTTGTGGGGGTAAGAAAAAAGTCAGAGGAGCTGACAAGTTAGGAATAAAATATAACGGAAAAAATTAGATTAATAGGTCAGCTATAGCAGGGCACTAATTAAGCAGTAATCCTAAACCCAACCTTCCTCTCAGAGGTTTAAGTGTGAAGGTAGTTATTGGAACTAAGCTACTACTCTTTTTTTCATGTGTACCTGCACAGACTGTGCTACTGGAGATCGTTCTCCAGACTTGAAGTCCCACAGCCCACCCAGTGGTGGGAGCTGCAGACATCACTCACTCGTGGTGAACAGTGAGGGTTTCAATGCAAACTTTCAGTCATTCAAGGTGATTTTAGTCCACAGGGTGTCGTTCAGCTAACAGCCTCAAATAAGTGCTGTTCTCTGTCATGCTTTCTTGCTTTCTGTTATTTCTCTTGCTTCTGGAAAAGAAACTGGACTCCTCAGAGCCCTGAACATTCTGGTTTGAGGGGGGGGGGGGGGGGGGGAGTTGAGGTTAGAGTAATTTGAGAAATATCCTGGTGTATGGTAAGTTGCCCAACTTATTTGTCCTGAAATTAATTGAAATTAGTTTACAGGTTATAATAATAATTCAACTTAGTTTTTAGCTCCAACTTGGAATTCTCAGCCACCACTGAGAACAGTACATCTACTTCAAGGATACTTCTGTACCACCTGTGAGAGATGGGTGTTCATGATACTAGACCCTACCATAAACCTTGCCATAAGAAGGCTTTATGGAAGGACCTGGTTTTTTTGTGCGGGAAATCTCTATTTCACCAGACTTTGGACCATTTTAGATAGCAGTATTAAGAGGGAATCAATTTGATTCAATTTTCCTACCTGTTCATTATCAGAAAAGGATAAGGGAGCATTTTGCTGCACATAACTAAAATAGAACTGCATGTTATCCAGCTTGTTCTAAAATACTGAATAATAAACGTAAGTGGGCATAGTTCATTTTGTCATTTTTCTCTTGCCCTTTATTTCTCTAGAGTTTTCAAGCAGTTTTAGCTTGTTTTTCCAGCTCTTCAACAACAAATGGCAGCAAGCTCTCCAATGTTGTTATTTGTGCTCCTTCAAAAGAACAGACTTGAAAAAATCTTCTATTGAAGTTCTAACAAAAGGGCATCAGTTGCCCTTTCCCTTATTGTCTTCCAGAACCATCTTCCCTGTCCTCTGTAGATTTCATTGCTCTATATCCATACTCAAAGTTTGGAAGTGACCTTTTTCTTTCAATCTGCATCAATATATTGAATACTATATTTCTAACTACTTGTGTACATGCGACCTCTATTTTTTGTTCTCCCTTGAACCTTTGCTTTTAGTACCATTTTCTTTTTTTTAATTCTTCTATCTGTCATATCTTTCCTCCCATATTTGTTGTACAAAGCTTGTAATTCATTGCATTTCATTAGATCCCCTCATAGATCTTGCTTTATGTCATGATTTTCAAGCTCTCCATTTAAAAATAGCCAAATCCATTGGCTTCTATTGCTTTTTGCAGTCCCTAGGTAATTTTTTTCTACACATTTTCTACATCAAGCCCTATGTCATTTTAAAGTGCAACTACACTTAGGAAATGACGACTTTAAAAGTGACACTTTAGCATTTCATATTTTTTCTGCCTTTGCATCAAATCCTTTCAGTTTACAAGTCATTGTGAAATACCAGGAATGTTCAGCTGTGAAGGTAAGTCTTTTCTATTACATAGGTAAGCTAAGCTTTATAACATTCCAGGAAATAACTCCTACTAATAGGATCTCAAAGAAAGTGCAGCAATAACATAATTTTGGTCAAACAAGTTTGAAAAGATAAGAATTTTATATGAAGTAGAGAAAAAATAAATTTGAACCATCTGAAATGCAGTATTGCTCTGCAAGTGTCTTAGAAAGATTACTGACAAATGTTCCTTGCTTCTCAGTTTTTTGTTTTGGTTTTTTTTTTTCATTTTGGGCACTGGAAAAAGTCTGCTTGAAGTTAAGCAGTTTAAACAAGTACCTAAAGCACTGATAAGTGTCCAGGCAGATTACTAATCTTAATGACTCAGCATTGCCTTCAGAATGTCATGGTGTACTGGCACTGTCCTGAGAGGAGGGGCTGTGGAAATTAATAATATGAGTCTTGGGAACAGTCTCAGTTAATTGGAGCAAATGGTAGAATAATTTTGAAGCTGAAACTTGTAGGCACCTGAAATTCCCATTTCCTACTTTTGTGAATCCAGAAAAAAAATCACTGCAAGTTTCCTCTGCCACCAAAGACTTACTCAGCAGTTTGGGTCTAAACTGTTTTTGTTGATAGACTGCAAAGCTCTTTGAGTAGTGATAGTGTGTATGTTATGTGAACTATTGACACCAAAACAATAGGCAACAGAAGTACATAAAGAAATACTAATACATTTCTAATGATGGAACAAAAAATTCTAACAATATGGGATTTTTTTTCAAAGTTCTAGTATTAGAAATATTTTGACTCAGCTGTATTTAAAAGTAGCTACTCCATTTTAAGGGCCAGCGTATTCCCTGGAATGATTCTGTCCAAGCCTAGTTAGACATGAAGCCTTTGGCTTTGGAAGTGAAGATGCCACAAGTGCCAAAAGGTCTTAAATATGTATTCAGTTTTCAGAGCTTGTAAAGTTCTGTAAGAGTAAACACTTTGTAAATGAGACTTGAACAATATAAAAAATCAGTCCAGGACAAAAAGCATATTAGATGACATGCTGATTTAAGATAGAGATGTAATAAGCAGTATAGGAAGCTGATCGTATATTTGAAGAAGAAAATGGACCAAGGTGACATCTTTGATTCCCTCTTACACAAATTGAAATTGGAATATGACGTTAAGATCAATTTTTTACTGAAGTAATGCTCAGCATAACCTTTAAAGTATTTTCCAAGAAAATTAAATATCTGGAATTGACTGCAGCCTGTTTTATTTTGTCCCGTAGTGTTTATCTATTTGTTGATATTTGTTTTAAGGCATATATAGCAATGATAAGTAATTTCTTCTCAGCTGATATTTTTTTTTCTTGTTTTACAACTGTCTGTCTCCTGTCACAAGTACTGTTGCAGCATTGTAAAAGCCTATTTCCTAAGCCATTGTTGGAGTTCACTGAGTGATACTGGCTTGTGTGTAGGATTCCAGTTCTGCTGTTGAATTTATTTGTTCCAATACTTATGTTCCCGTGAACATTTCTCAGCTTCACTCTGGAACAGTCTGTTGTCTCAGCAGGACAGTCAGTGATTTTTTTATCTGAAATAACTGTGCAGGAAATATAATCTTTCACAGCACCTCTGTGCCATATAGAAGCCTTGCACCAGACTATGACTGCATCTTTTCTGTCAATTGACTTGGTTTTCCATGGAGAGAACATAAAGCTGATGTATTTGGTTTCTTTCTCTACATCCCTAAGGTTATATAATCCAACTTGCTCTTTTCTGTCACTGCTTTCTTCAGTGCCTCCTTATATTATTTTTGCATTTGTATCATGTCCTTAGCTCTTACATGGGTGCCTGTAATGTACCTAATTTAGTCTCTTAGTTCCTTTGTCAGCCTGTTCCACTATTCCACAGGTGAATGTAGGAAAAAAAATATGTCATTTAGAGGGTATTTAGTGTGCCCTGTTTAGTGGATTCTTCATCTTTTTCTGTCAGTATCCACTTTCCTTATCCAGAATCCCAGTTTGTTTTCACCACCTATTTAATTATTTAATCTTAAATGTTTGTGGTTAAGTGAATAGACTCTTTTTATTTCTTAATAGCTATGTTAGGATCTTCAAGATTAATACAAATTGTAGTTCAGAGCATGCCTTAGGGCTGTGCTATTAACATTTGTCATGACAAATTCATCCTACTTAATGTTTTTTTCCTTTCTAGGTGTATTTCTGAGTCTATTGACCGAAATCAAACTTTTTTTTAACTTGTGTGTTTTAAAGGAGTATATGAATCACCACAAATTTACAATGCTCAGGGATGCCCCCAGCCCCACAAATAATTTCAGACATTGTACAATTAGATTTTTTTCCAGTCATGGATGCATTTTTTCAGAGCATGCCTAGTTTATTATATTGAGGCTTAGGGAAAAAGGAAGCCTTTCAGCTTCAGTGTCACTGTGGAACTTTTCAAGGAAAAGTGTTAAGAACTGTCTTTATCCTGGACTGCGGTTTCCACTAAGGTCATCTCACCTGAGGCTTTTTGGATCCTTTCACGTCTTAAAAGCACAATGTCAGACTAAAGGAGACCTATTACTCCTAGTAAATGAGTACTATGCAATGCCTTGGCTTCAGTCCCTCTATAAAGCCTGAGAGATAGATATTCTAAATACATTGATGGATACGAAGCTGCCCTGAATTCCACTTGTTATGTGTGATTTATTCTGTAGTACTTTAGAGGGGGGCAGAAATTTGTCAATGTATCTTTTGGGTAAGTAATCTATTCTAAATATGGCAGATTGTGGTTTTATTTTCCACATTTATGACCTATTACTTCAAAATTGTGTCTGTATTGAGACCCAGTTGTGTACACAGTTGTACATGTTCTATATGTACAATTACACATATTCGTTTCTGACTTTGAAGTTTGGTACCCTTCCTGCTCTTTTGTGAGTAGTCTGTGAGTCTTTCAGTATGCAGCTCAGTCTTAATCTTCCCATGTGTTTTAAAAACAATCGTGCTGCTTGTGAAAATCTCAGTGTACCTAGTGTGTTGCAAGAATGAAAACTTTGAAAGCAAGCACTTGAGTTTGGCTCCAAATATTCTTCCTTATCCATGCCATTTGTTCAAAAAAGTGTTTTAATTAGAGACTGTAGGTCCAATGCACCTTCAAAAAATGACCTTGAAATGAACTATGTAATTAGATGCTCTTTCATTAGGTATTGAGGCCATTTACTAGTTAGCTTTGCACAGCTGTCTTTGAAAGGATGGGTGCAAGGTCGATGCAGCCAGACCCTCCTCAGAAGTTCCCAGTGACAGGATGAGTGACAATGGGCACAAGCTGGAACATAGGAAGTTCCATCTAAACATAAGAAAAAACTTTACTATGAAGGTGACAAGGCACTGGAATGGGCTGCCCAGGGAGGTTGTGGAATTCCCTTCTCTGGAGATATTCAAAACCTGCCTGGATTCAGTCCTGTGTAATGTGATATAGGGGATCCTGCTTTAGGGGGAGAGTTGGACTGGATGATCTCTAGAGGTTGCTTCCAACTCTGACAGTTCTGTGATTCTGTGATAAAATTAAGATAAAAACTAGAAGGTGTTGGGCTTCTTTTTTTCTGAAATTGTTCCAATACATACATACCATTTTGACAGTTATCTGTTAGATGGCAAAGCTAATGGAATTCCTGAGACTCTAATTCATCTATCTGCTGGGTTCCACTATAACATGGTCTTTTTAGTATACCTGTAACTGAACATTTGTTATTGGATTACAGGTGTGGGATATTATCAGAAAGATTAAGTGGTATCCTTTAAAAAAGTTTTTTATTTCCAGCATTTCCATATGCTGCCATTTAAAACTGTCATCTCCATTCACCTGTCTTTCGATTTAGGTACATAATGGAGACCTTTGAATTAAGCATATGAACTGGTCACTAGTAATACAAAGTTCAAAAGTTCATGTGAATTCTTCTAGCTTTCTTTTAGCCCCTTCAGCCATGCTGTTTAGTTGAGTTTTGTGCCTCAAATTGTCTAGCTTCAGTAAAACTACAGCTTTTGGATATTTCCTCTATTTGTATCTCAAATGGCAGTTCAAATTGTATCTAATATGCCCCATTATGCATCTTCTCTCATTTCTGGCACCAGTGCCTAAAGTTCATGATGGTTTCTCACAGATCTGGCCCTAAAATCTCTGTTTTACCAGGTGAAGTGTTGTCATCTCTTCCACAACATTTCCAATGCTTTCCATGTTGTTGAAACCTAAAAACTCCATGGAAGATACTGTACTCTGCTGGAAGCAGGAGATCGGCTTCAGCTGAATTTTTCTCCTTTCTGAGATTGGTGACAACAATGAAGTTAACATTGTCTTGAAGTGTACATCTGTGAAATCAGTGATCAGCCCTTCAGTTTGGCCAAAAAGCACTGCTGTACTTGCTTGGAGGGACTGCAGTGTTTCATATTTACGGGCAGCTTTTTCTATTTTCTCCTAAGACCAACATGTCTGATGAACATGTTCAGAAGACTGCAGATCATTGGTAAACAGATTTATAGTAAGAAATTCAGCTCTTCTCTAGCTTGTGAATCTTTAAACTCCTAATAAAGTTGTTTATGTCCTTGTAAGCAACTTGGAATACCAGTTGACAGTGGCTATGTATATATGAAAATTCTACTGACAGCTATAAAGGAGTGATGAAATACAGGCTAAGAAAATCTAGTGATGCTTGCTACTAGAGTTATGGCCTTTGCCACATAAACTGCAGACATCAAAACTTTCTAGAAAGCTTCTGTTCTACAGACTCTTATGTTTATTACATTGATGTTCATTTTAAAAGAATCATAGAATGCCAGGTTGGAAGGGACCTCAAGGATCATGTGGTCCAACATTTCTAGGTAAAAATATAGTTTAAATGAGATGGCCCAGCATCCTGTTGGCAAGCTGAGTCTTAAAACTGTCCAGTGTAAGGGAACCCACCACTTCCCTTGGGAGATTATTCCAATGGCTACCTGTACTCATGCTCTAATTTTTTTTTCTGGAGTCCAATCAGCATTTCCCCAGGAGTAACTTGTACCCATTTTCCCTTGTCTTTTCCATGTGACTCCTTATAAAAAGGGAGTCTCCATCTTCTTATTACCCAGCCTTTTAAGTACTGTTACATGGTACTAAAGGCTCCCCTAAGCCTTCTCTTCTCGAGGCTGAATAAATCCAGTTCTCTCAGCCTTTCTTCATATGGAAGGTCTACCAGTCCTCTGATCAGCTTTGTGAAGAGGAGACAACGAGTAACTGACTTAAACGTATTCATCATAGAATTAGCATGATTTTAAAATTAAAATACTGGTCTGGGACTAACAGCCAAATATTCTTTCATAAAAACAACAGCAAATCAGAGAGACTCCTAAAAAAGTATTGTTTCTGAAGAAATAGCACATAGAGGTCCTGAGGTCACATAGAGTATACCATGAATCAAGCTGTTTGCATGACTCAGACATTTATTACTGCAGTTGTGAAATCCAAACAGAGTTTTTCTAAAAAGCATTGGAGTGGTCCCTCGGTTGATATACAGTAGTTTAAATACTGAAACTATCATGACCAGGATAAGGGGAAAGCACAACTTGTCTTTTCATTTCCATGGGCCTCATCTACTGATTTGAAAATCTTTTCTAAACCATAGGAAAAGGTTAAAGAGACTTATGTTTATGGCAACAGAAAAGAAACTACACATTAATAGGAATAATAATTACCACTTCCATGCTTATTTATACTGCCACTGTCATGGACTAAGCTTCTGTGCAGTGGAAGCATCAACAGATGTTCCTATTAAAAGGATTGTAATCATGTAAGTAGGAATCAGGTTCCTTCAATTACCTATTATTTGAGGTATGATCACAGCACTGTTCTGGAATTCTCTCCTGATTATTCATTCCAGATTTGTGTCACAGCTCTAAGTTGTATTGGAGAGAGGTAAGAGATGTGGCCTGTTCGGTGTATATTTGTATATATATATACTACGCATATCACATACCATGGCAAATATATATCCCTGTTACAAGACATCTTTTTTATTGCCCAGAGCAGCACTCCTTACAGTAATAACTTCATTTGTAATTATCACCCTCATACCTTTCCTAGAATCATAGAATGGTTTGGGTTGGAAAGGACCAACCACCATCTAGTTCCAACCACCCTGCATAGGCAGGGACAACTCACACCAGACCAGGCTGTTCAAAGCCCCATCCAACCTGGCCTTGAACACTTCCAAGCAGAGGGCATCCACACCTTCCCTGGGCAACCTGTGCCACTGTCTCACCAACCCCTAGTGACAATTACAAGAAGGCTGGGGAGGGACTTTTTTACAAGGGCCTCTGATCATCTGTGTGGCTTTCCTCTGGACTTGGCACAACAGCTTCAGTTGGAGGTTCCAGAGCTGGATGCAGTACTCCAGGTGGGCTGTCACAAGAGTGGAGTAGAGGGAAAGAATCACCTCACTCAACCTGCTGGCAACACATATTTTGGTGGAGATATTCAGATTTTCTGTCCTCTCTGTATGTTAAAGTGCATCTACTGATACCTTTGTCTTCAGATCTAATTTCAAATGGACAGAGTACCTTGAACTGTTCTTCCCAGTTTTGTGTCATCTTTCATCTATTGGATGAAAATTCAGGAACATCTGCCCTGCTGAATTCAGTCATGCTAATTTGTTTACAATTAATTGAGGGTTTCACAGTAGATTTTAATAGTGGTGGCATTGCCCACATTTTCTTGTCTGGAAGTGGGATATCTGTGCAGCTGTGGAGCTCACTAGTTTCCTTGTTAATCTGCTTTAAATCAAATAATCAGATCCTTAATTGATATAAATGTTCTCATCTCCCACGTCTGAGACACTCAGCTGCAGCTGATGTTACACCACCCTCACCTCCCTTACCCCCTGCTCCCATAATGATCTCTTCTTTACATTGATTTTCAAGACATAAAAAGCTGCGCTGCTTTCTTATACAATATGTCACCTGCCCAATCAAGCCCAAAGAGAACTTGATTGGATACTACCCTGTAATTAAGTGGCTTCCCTTTATAAAGTCGTCAAGTCCAGAATTTCTACAAAATGCCATTTAGAACTCCTTACACACTTTCAGTGTGCTTTGCATCATTACAGAGGCTTCAGAGAGGACACCAGGATTGGCCAAGCCATTCTCTAGACATACTTGTTGAAGCTGCAAGTAGTGCAGTGTGATAGCAATCACCCGTAGTAAGATATGCACACAACAAAGTGCTAGCAGTAAAAGACAAGAGTTAGCAAAGTTAGCACACTAAGAACTGGAGCTTTGCAGTGTTTGTTTTCCATTGCATACTCTATATCCCCTTTTACTTTCCTCATCCCCTTACCAAAGTCCCTGACCAACAAGGGCTCTGCAGTTCAGAAGAACTGCGAGGTGGAAAGCAAATACCACTTCTCTCCTTCACAAGGCAGAGTAAGGAGAACAGCAGAACAGTTGAGCTTAGCAGAAGTATTGTTGAGTTAACATTTCCAGCTGAATGGTGTATATGGTGCACTTGTGCTGCAATTATTAGTGACTATCCTCTTTTTCTGTCCCTGAGATGGAGGAATTTTGTGCTGTGGGAACTACAACAGAACAGGAACAACTGGGGAACAGTCCATGCTTCAGGAAAGCCTGGGCAGGTTAGCAAAGCTTTAAAATTTGCTAAGAACATTTTTAGAAACTTGGTTCTTGCTGTTTTTCAAATACAGTAGCTTCACAGGGGACTCAGACAAAGTTTTTTTAATGAACATTTTGTACAAGTGAAGAAGGGGGAAGGTAGTCACTGCTTTTGGTCTACTTTTGTTTTGTTGTTTGTTTTGTTTTGGTTTTCTTTGTATTGTTGTTTCTCCAGACATTGTTCTTTTTTTGTGCAATTCCATTTCAAGATAAACATCTTAAAATTGTGAATGTCCAAGTCAAAAAATGCTTGTCCCTGAAGCGGACTTGTGTTTAAATGCTTTGCAGGTCTGGGGCTCGTGTGTATGGGAACTAAAAGCCATTATAAAGTTTTTTTTTTTCTTCTGTTTTCTTTTTTCTTGTGTCAACCAAAGTTAGGAATCAAATTCTTTTGAGAGCAGAAAATATTCAGGACACAAAAAATGATGCCACTGAATTTGCAACAAGCCCCAAGAATACTTCTGTTAATTCAGAGTATTCTGTCTTCATCTTATTACAGCACCTCTACAAAAGCAGAACATGATTGATGTATCAAACAATTAGGGAAAAAGCCAAAACCAACACCACATCTGTCTTTGGTGCCGCTTACACTTGAGAAGAAGAGACAAATGCATTTTGTTTTATACCCAGATACTCAAGGCGCTTTCTGCTCAAATGAATCAACTCTTCTGGTGAATGAAGTATTTAAAATGAAGTTCCTAAGACAGGTTTTTAGCAATGGTAACTGGAAGTTTTCTTATGCCACTGTATCTACATGGCTACTATTTCCATGTTCCAGTCACACAAATCCATGGATTTATCTAAAAATCTAAATCAGTTCCAACTCACTGCATTTCCCTTTGGCTTATCCTCAGCTGCTTGAATTGTCACAAAAGTCGTATTAATCGAGGGAGCTTCTTTTCATCAAAATAAAGTTTGCAATACTGAGTACTGACAGGCCAAAGCTGTGCACATCAATTGCAATTCAAAGTTTAGAAGGACCTTTGTCTACCAAATTTTCTGCAGTTTATATGTCTTTGAAAGCTTTTACTGATGTTATTATGCAGGTAAGTTTTTTTCTGCTTTCTAAAGACAAGAGGATGACTTGCAAAGGACAAATTTGACCATTTCCAGCAAGCAAACAACTTCACTCTTCTGTGCCAATGATTCCTTTGACTATCATGTCTTTTAAACTGACATTTTTAGCAGATTTTCCTTCCAAAATTTCAAGCACCATACTTGTCATCTCTTTACAGAAGAGAGATGAGATTACTACCTGTTGGACTGTCAAACCAAATCTGCCTGACATGTATGCTTTGCCAATGGTATAATAAACATTTGCATGAAGCAGAAAGTCTTTTTAGACTTCATCTATATTTCAGTTATCCAGAATAGAGAAATGTCTCACATAATTTTCAGCAGATTGGAAACTATATAGCCAGGGTGATTGCTGTCTGATTTCTACCTGGCAGATGCAGTGGCTGAAAAATTATCTGTGACATTAGGTTGACACTTCAGTTCTGAATGGGACATAGAAGCATGACCTGGAAACAAATAAATCAAGGTGCATAACAACTACAATATATATTTACATTTTTTTCTAATTGGAAATTTTGATCTGTTCCCCTTTATCTCCCTTCAACCCTGTAGTCTTTTGTGCCCCCAGAATGAAATATTAGTAGCTCTCAGCATACTAAATATGTCAAATTCTAGAGAGATGAGAGCAAATAGCTGTTGTAGAAATTCCAAGGAGTCATTCAGTCTGCTTCTTACACTACCTAAAACAGGATCAGGCCTTGGAAAAGTATCTCCTAAGTCAATTCATTATTGTACTTCAGAATCTGCTTGCTTATTTCTGTGTAGTAAGGTTATGGAGTAAAGACTGACTTTGCATGAAGTAACTACATTCTCATTCTCTTCAGAAAGTGTGAATTCTCTTCCTGTTTCTCATGGCTTGTAGAACTGATGAAGAGAGTTTAAAAGTACTGTCATCAATATCTAAGGGCCCTATCTTTGTCACATATTTGTGTCATACAAATACTAAAGACACATAGTAATTTTCCAATAACACATAATCATTTTTCCAATAAAATGAGAAATTTTCACTTGATTTTTATCCTTGATCTAGGACCTTGTGAAGAAAAATTTGCCCAATTAGAAACTTGTTTCAGGTTACCTGAATAATTATTGAGGTTTATGACAAAAATTATCTGCATGTTTTGGAGCATTTACAGTTTTGGAGGGCAAAATCTTTAATGTCAAAGTATATTGTATTTTTATGCTTCAAGACAGATCAGCATTTTGTTAGAGAAAAAATCAGCTTTTCAATATTACTACATATTTTTGAGAAGAATAAGAGTTTTTTATCTAAAGTCTGAGATCTTAAAGTAAGATACTGCTTTTGACTATTAACTGTGAAGGTTCTATATTTGTCCATGGAAGGCAGTCTCTGTCTTCTTGTTTGAAGTTTTGTTGCTCTTTTTTTTTCCATAGCTATCAAAATTTTCAGAACCTCATTATGGAAGTTTGGTAAGTTTGATATCTTGCTAAATTCACCTTCAGATTCGGATTCTGTTTCTTTTTTTCTATTTAGGTTTCTGGATTAATTTAGAAAAGTACATTGTTGATACTTTAGTCATAATAGAGTCCAGCCTTCGTTGATAACAAAAGTCAAGTACAGTCCAGTCTGCTTTTTGCAGATGACATCTAAAAAAAAAAAAAAACCAAACAGAAAAAAATGGAAACAAAATAAGTATCTTCTTAATTGCTTTTCATTCTGCTGCTGATGAAAAGGGTAAATGTTCTTTCTTCTGTTACTGGTTTCTAAGAGATTTAATTAATTTGTTTTGTGCATAAGCTAAACAACTGAATATCCCTAGAAGCAAAGCTTTCTTTTTCACATAACAAGCCTTACATATTTTTTACTGGTTCTAGGTCTGATAAAAGTCATCCTGCCTTTTCATATATGTCTTGTCACCTTTCTTACATGAAGTCTTAATTTCATCAGCTATGATTCTAAAGACACAAAATGATACTTCTGGAAGAAAATCTGTGTAACTGTTATTGGTAACTCTTACTATTATTTACTATGCCTTCATCTCCTGAAACCTGATATGAACTACTCTGTTCTGAAAATCTTTTCCAACAAATTATGCAATACTAACTCTTTATATCTAAATGAATCTGAGATTATTTCAAAATGGTATTAATATGATTAACTGAATTTTTTGTTGCCCTTATATTTGGCAAGAAGTATTGAATGGCAATATTAGAACAATCATGAATTATGTAGCAAGTCATGATACCAGTGTAAAACTTCAGGTGCTTGAATTGGACTACCACATCAGTCTCTAGTAAAGAAACTGAACTCCTGAAGTCCAACCTCTATATCAAATAAATTGTTCATTTTGATCCAGTTTCGTTGTGGTGTTTTCCTTAAGTCTTAACCTTAATAAGCTTCTGCTTTACAGTCAGTGGACAGCTCAGCCCATTATCTTTGCACCATTCAACCCGTCAGAATTCATTAGTTTGCCATCAACAGAGAACTCCCTCTGCAGCCAATTGCTTGTTAATTCATCTACAACCAGCTCTGGGATTTTGTTAAAGAGTCATTTTAGGCAAAGTATTTGATTTATACTTCCTTTGGCACTATTTAGCCAAAGGTTTAACAAATGTCAGATTTTTACAGCTCACCCAAGCTTAGTAAGATTTTTTGCTTCTCAAGATTTTGAAAGCAATCTGCTAGCAGTGATTTTGGCAGTGGGTAAATGCCACAACAAAAATCTTGTGTGTTACTGCATCAAACTGCTTAGAACTTTTTTCCCTGTAGGGCAATTATCTTCATTAAAGGACACTGGAAATAATAAGTTGTAGCATCTTTAATCTTTAAGTTCTGTAAAAGACATTAATTACTTGCTATACATAAAGCATATTTTTCTGAGATTCCTATAGCACACTGAAATTTCTTTTCTCTTGGAATACAATTTCTTCATTTTTGTTGAGCCTGAGATACGTTTATAAGAATGTCTCCACTAGGATGACCAACATCCTCTTTAACTGAACACTAGCTATTTGATTTCATCCTTATACCAGAATGGTAAATATTTTAAATTATAATGGGCTTCAGTATTGTATTTAAGTTTACAAAATGTCTCTAAAAATGGTGCATTTTTTGTGTTGCCTTCCTAGGAGAATCATAATAAAACAACCTGTTACATGTAGGAGTCCTTTCTAGGCCACAAAAACCAGGGAAAATATGGTGTTGTCTCAAAGGACTAGGCACCAAAAGTTTTTCAGACCTTTGGCAACTATAAACTTTTGAAACATGAATAATATGTTTGAGAGATTAGACAGCAGTATAGAAATTTTATCTCTCCTCCCTAGTTTTGTTTGTTCGTACATTATTACTTTCAAACTCCCTGCTTCTTAAACCAGCATGGGTAGTATTTAGCATTCTTAATTTCTTGTTTCTATGATTTATATCAAAGTTGCTCTCTTTTGGGGTGTCATTTAAGTCTTCTGCTGTAGACTACCAAGCAAAGTACCCCATTTGGGAGTACAGCCTTTTATAAAATCAATGCTAGTACCTCGAAAAAGCTTGTCAGCTGAGACAGAATTCTCCATCATGCTTCTCACAATGTCTCAGAGCTTTGTAAGAGTGTCATGTAGATGGCTGAAAATAATGAGCAGTATTCTGAGAGCCATCTTTTTCTCATTAATCAAACATCTATCTATATTTGCTCTATTCCACTTGTAAGCAGCTTTTGGTTTTTTTACTGGGATAACTACTCAGTCCTCTATATGTACAACATCCCTGAATCACTGAGAGGAAGGCCTATTAATTATAACTGAGAAAGAGCAAGACGAGAGATTTCATTGAAAAATTGCAAAGTTTCCCTTTTCCCTAAGGGAAACTAACTAAGTATTTGGCAATATGGGACACCCTTATGAAGATATCAGAAGCCAGAACAGTCAATGTTGAACATACAAGTGGGAGCAGAGGTACAGAGGGACAAAGGAGAGAAAGACAACAGTCATTAGTGTAGAAGTATGGATAATATATGGCAAAGGATTAAGCCACCTGTGAGCTCCTCTTAGGCAAGAAAGAGGTAAGAACTAGAAAATTCTAAAACAATAGAATCATGAAAAAAGGGAATCCCCTAAAGACAACTTCACTGGAATAGGAGAGGAATAAATTACAGTCACATATCTATGTCAGAATAGTCACAGAAACACTGAAAATGTAGAGACATCTTTGATTTCATCTGCACTTTCTCTTCAACAGGTAAGAACCAACTGAAAAGTTTGGGAGGTAGAAAGTAGACTTCAAAGAAAACAAGTTAAGGAAGACAAAACTAGAGGGGGGGAAAAGAAAACAAGAAAACTCTAGGAGATCCCATGATAAATTTTTTTTCTTAAAGAAATAATAAAGCCTTTTGCCTTTCCTGATAAAGGTCAGTAGTTTGGGTATGCAAAAATGAGCACATCTTTAGCAAAAAACAACAACAACAAAAAAACCCCAAACACCAACTAAGCTCCAAAAAAAAAAAAACCCAAGAGGAGGAACAATGTTCAAAAGTTGCCATGTACACAAATTTGAAAAGTTACATAAATTTAGTCAATGGGGGTAAGATTTGTGCAAAGAATAGTACATTTCACTGGAATAAAGACTGGAGAAAACAGACTTGCGATGGAGACCCTTCTCATGAGGTCTTACAAGAAGCATCAAAATCCAGTCTAAGCCCCATTTACACAAAAAGCTTTTAGTTTAATGTAATTATATAATAGATTGTAAATTCTGTGAGAACGTATGCTCCATGCAGAAGATTAGCAACATTCCAGTGGTTAGTCTGATTTCTTTTTAATAATATTTAGCACTTACTGGGTGTATTCAGAGAGCTTATTCTCAAGGCCTATGAGAAAATCTGGTTACTATGGTGGCATTAAAGCAGCAATTAATGATTCTGATGATCTGTTCTCCAAAGCTCCCTTCACTGTCAGGGAAATGCCATATGAAAAACATCCACTGTAATAATACACACCTGCTTTTCTCAATGGACTCTGTAGGACACAGTTATGACAGATACAGATAGCAGTCACTTTAAATTGCTCTTCTCAATGTCTTGTATTTAGCTGCTCTAGTTAGTGCCAGTATCAAGCTGTGGCTCCACTATATTCAGTTTATAGAACCTAGAGAAACAAGCTTGGATGGGGCAAATCAGGCTCTGACTGCAAGCTAACAGATGTTGGCTATTCCTAGAAAGCATTTCCATGTAGTACAGATACTGACAGATTTTAAGGTGTAGAACTTTTCTAAAGTTAAACATCTAAATTTTCAGCATGAGTTCCAATCTACATTTCCTATATTTTCTTCTAAATAGTGTGGTGTTACTTGAACCCACCTCAAATGTATGAAGATAACTCTGTTTCCCAGTTTCTTATTTTAATAAAGAATTTAAACCCATTGATATCAACAATAAAACTCCTTGATTTCAATGTGAGAGTTATCTGATAGGAAATAATTTCAAAACAACCTGTTGGGTCCAATTAAGAGTAAAACATGCTCAAATTTTTAAGAAAATCTTTATAAATTAAGTAAAATATTGTGATTGTTGAAAATCACATTCAACTACTTGTAATTTCCACTACCAGACACTAGAGGGGAAAATGTTCTGTGGTTTTAGATTATTAAGATGCAAACCAAACTGTAATGTGTTCCATTTCATGCTTCACTTCTTTGAATAGGAATGGAATTGCTTATAGTAACATTTTTTTTAAGATTTTCTGGTTGTAGCAGGAACTGATTAATTGTACTGTTGTCACTGAGTCATTAAATTAGTACTCAGGTCTGTAAGAACATGGGATTCATAACTGTGTTCTTTACTAAGCAGTCAGCTGGTATTAATATATGAAACAGTGTTTTTTTAAACCTTACAGAAGCTGAAAATCCATTAAAATATAGCTACAGTTTTGTTCAGGTAATGGTACCTAGTTCATTTCATGTATATCTGCAGGTGAACATTTCATAAGTGCATGTACGTTCACAGAAACTGGTTGATCTTTGCTAGGAAACATATCTTAATTTTCATGAGCACAAAGAATTCTTTTTTGTTTGTGATTGCCTTTCTCCAAGCAAGTCACCCAGCTTTTTTCTTGAACTCCATACTCCCTATGTTCTGCTTTACCACAAACAAAAACCCAAGATCAAAAACCAACCAACCAAAAAACACCTAGAAAAGAAAAGGAAATTTGGAATACTTAGACTTTTGCAGAATCCAAATATTTTGGATATACCCAAATACATATCCAAATAAATTTTATTTGAAATAATCTAGAGATTTTAGAAAATTCAGTGGTGTTTTCTCACAGACAGGCACACAAAGCAGAAGTGTGTAAATGTAATGGTTAACAGGGAGCACGAAAGTAAATGTACTCTGGATATTAAGCCAAAGATTATTTTAATCCACATGTCAGAATGTCTCGAGTACTAAAAGGCATCTGACATTATGGGAGAGTGTTAAAAGCGATTCGATGTCATCTGCTGTATTTCTCCCTGTATCATAAGTTAAAGTTCAGTTTTCAGAACCATAATTTTCTAATCACAGTTTCCAGTCGTTCCTTTGCTCATTCCTTATAATTGCTACAGTGTTGTGAACTGTCCTTCTGGCTGGTTTTATTACAATTGCTAAAGAAATCCTGCTGTTCGTACTGCTGAAAAATGTAATTGAGATTCTCCAAAAAAAGCCCAAAATGACTAGATTAGATTCCCACTGCACTTCAGTGGGATTTGGGCATCCACATCCATAAGGCCCAGTTTAGAACCTCAGCTCAAGGTTCTCCTATGAAGACAACTGCTTAAATTACTTAAATTTCTTTGCTGACATTGACTAAATCTCAGTGGGTTTGTTTAAGGAAAAGGTATAGGAATACTCTATGTAGGAAAGAGATTCATATTACTCTGTTTTTCATACTGGTAGATGCAAGCAAGAGAGTAAAAGAGAGGAAGGACAAATAGAATTGTCAGCCAGCATACTTACTCAACATAATTAGTTACCCCTCATCTGAGTGCTAGAGTACATAGAGAAATGATGCTGTTCTAGTTCTAAGAGGTGACAAAAGATGAATTGGTAAGTAAAGAATAATAGGAACTTTTATTTAATACTCATTTGGTGGGCGAGAAGACAAGGATGCTACTACCTTTGGGGGCAGTGGAAAAGAAAATATATTCGTAACAAACAGAACTGACACCTTTCGCCAGAATGACTTGTGTTTGTTTTTTAAGAAGAAATATAAAAATTATGATTCAACAGCTTGGCTATCCTGTGAGTTATGGCCAAATAAATGGACATAAAAAAAATTAACAGGGTTCAGCTTGGTTTGTGATAAAGTAAGGCTTCTGCCATAAGCATGAATCAGACTTGGAACTTCTCTGATACTCATAGGGGTCCCTATCACAGCTGCCTGTATTTTATTTTTTGTGCTATATTTATACCAGAGATAATTTGGCATTATTTGCCTATATATAATACTATATATGTCCATGTAAGCATGATTATGTGTATGTGCATGTGTATATGTACAGACCTAATTTTTTCTCTTGCATAATTACACATATATGTTGTAAAATTAACCTAGCAAAGAGAGGTCCCCATTGAAAAGACTATATATATCCAGGAAAACCTTCATTTTGTTTTGTTACTACTGATTATTTGTGACTTCCTGTTTCCTAGAGAGTCTGTCAATATCAAATACAGTGTTTTTCCAGTGCTGAAATCACAACTAATAAAGCTTTTTTTAATTAAACTCTAAGCTATGTAAATTTTTAATCTCTGTAATCTAGAAGAAACAGGAAAATATATTTTGGTAATCTACTAACAAAGATTAAGTGCAATACAAGATGGATTAATGTACATTCTACAAAACTGAACTCTGCTCTACACAGGGTAAGGCCTCCTGTTTCATAGTGCTGCTGATAATCCTTAATGACACAAAATGTTACCGAGAAAACTCATAGTATAGTAGCTGAGAATCAGTACAGAAGTGTAAATGGAAAACCTTGTACAGTCTGAGTTTCTTCATGTTGATACTAAAATGTTCCCTTTTCTGATGCAGCAATATGAAATCCATACTTCATATAGAAATATCAATGTCTATTTAAAATTTTTGTCTATTTAAATTTTTACAAAGAAGTACTTCTCCAAAGAAGGCTGTTTCTTGATATTTTAGGAAAGTTTATTTTGAGTATAGTCCCAGTTATTTTTCCAATAATGTCTCACCTTTGAGTAGATATGGCACAAACCCACTTGGCTGCCAAGATCCTGGAAATTTATGGTTATCTTTTCATTCTTTTTTGGGCATACTTCTTTAAGTCATCTTGGACAAGGCATGACACTATTTTTCTTACAATTAAGAAAACAAAAAAGACTGAGACAAAGAAGGCACTGTGCACTTCAGCCTTTGGCATTCCATTTGCCACCAGTTTCGCTGTCCCAGCCTTCTCTTTTCTGTTAATGCACTTGTAGAATCTTTTCTTGTTGCCCTTCAAATTTCTTTCAAGGTTCAACTCATTGCAAGACTGGAAAGAAGCTTTATACCCCAGCTGTGTGACCTGCTCCTGCTTCCACTTCCTGTACTCTTCTTCTTTATATCCGAGTTCAATAGGTCTAGCTCCATGCTAGACCTATCCATGCAAGTCTCTGCCACTATTGATTGATTTCCTAATTGTTTGGGACAGATGTTTCTTGAGGTTGGAGGAGATGATCATTGAATCTCAGACAACTCTCCTGGACCATTCTTCTCTCCAGGGTCATATCCTCCAAAAATACTGTAATCTAAGGACTGTGATCCTGCTTTTTGCCCAAATCCTTATCTTAGGATCCTGAAATCCACCATCTCATGGTCATTGCAGTCAAGGCTGCCTCTGACTTTCAAGACTGCAACATGTGCTCCTTTGTTCACTAAGAAACCCAACTTTGCTGGGTCCTAGATTGCCTATTCCAAGAAGCTGTTGACAAAGCACTCAAGAAATCTAGACTGCTTGAGCCCTGCTGCATTTTCTTTCTGGCAGAAATGTGTTGTTGAAGGCATCCCTGTGAATGTGAGACTTCTTCCATTTTTTTAGACTTCATCTGTTTTGAAGAAAACCTTATTTACTCCTTCCTGATCAAAAGAAACGTAGTAACTACTGGCTGCAACAGGAGACCATGTTGGTCTGCTCACTAATCTTCAATCCACATAATCTATCCACGGACTCATGACCCGTCCCAAGACAGGGCTCTGTTCATTCCAGCTGCAATCCTTTATGTAAAGGGAAGATCCTCCTCCTTGTCTTCCCATTCTGCCCTTACTAAAGACCCCATGTACCTCTTCACTGCAGCACTGCAGCCATATGAGCCATCCCACCATGTCTCCATCATCCCAATGAGGTGATAGCCCAAGAGCTTCACAGACTTCCAGCTCTTTCTGTTTGTTCTCCACACTGTGTGCATCAGCACAGAGGCCTTTCAGAGAGGCACTCAAATGTGCTCATTCCCCAGTACAGGCTTGAGAGCTTTCCACACAAGGCTGTTCTGCAGGCACTTACATGTCTAAGCTCAAAGGGATTCCACTTCAATGCTGTTGCTTTGTTGTTTTCTGTGTCCCTTCTGTTTGCATCCTTGGCTTGCCTACCTTTAGCCAGCTACAATTTTTCACACAACTTGTAGAAACTTTGCTGCAGTGTCTCAGAGACTCTTTCATATTTGGTTGAAAAGTTTCAAACAATTGAAAAGAAGGACATACAGACAGGAGTATTTTAAAATAATTTTTCTTGTTGTCTGTTTTCTTTTTATGATGTCTAAAGATGCTATCTCCAAAAGAATTTCTTAATATTTAGAATCCAAGTTTGATCCTTCTGCTAGAATAAGAATTTGTCAATAAATTTTACCTCTTCTTGTTTTCATCATAGTCTGCACGGTGAAATGCTATCAGTATTATAAATATGAAAAGATGAATAAATAAACAGATATGAGACAATTCTAGACATTTTCTATTTTGCTTTCTTCATACAGATGGAAAAAGGTTTTTCCTTTACTCTTCCTTATACTGACATTTTGATTCTAAACCAACAACTTTGGGATAGTGTCTAATATGACAGGTAGGGCAGTTTAACACATGCTGCTGGTAAAGTAAAACAGTAATTGGTGTCTGAATCAAAACATTAAATGCAGCTCTCAAAATCTAAACTGAATTTATAAAAAAGGGCTATGATTTAATCTTCTGAAACTTCTACTGCCTCTACTGTCAAATCATTACTAAACCCACTCCACAAATGTTTTATACTTATTTTTGTAGCCAGCCTACATAACTGGTTCTGCATGTAAAAAATTAAAGCCCAAATTGTGAATATTTCTAGCACAGCTGGATGGTCCTTTCTGAGGTCAATACCATAGGTTAGGGCTATTTAAAATATAGCAAAATTGCATGCAGATTATTTCAGCCAGTTCCCCGCACTGTAGTGAGAATCTTTATGTGGTGATGTCTGTGTCTTGGCTAACAAGTAGGTTGGAGAGTACTTCTTTTATAGAAGATGTATAGCCATCTACAGCTCACAGTGCAGGAACTATGAATGATTTCTCCTTAGAACAGCACACTGAGCACTGAAAAATATTACACGAAGCTTTCTTAGTACCCTAGTTAAAATGTCAACCAAAGTTCTGGTGCTGCCATACAATTGTGGTGCTGCTATTTGGTCAGTTTTGGAATACTTATTTTTAAAAGGTATTTTTAGATAAGTTCTTTGATTTGAGAAGGAGGACTAGTGACTACTTGATCAACTGGTATCCAGTATATAATTTCTTTTCTCAGAAATCAAAATAAGAAACATCCGGTTACTTATTTATGTGTAGTCACAAGTCATCACTCCTGATTGCAACTTTTTGAAGATGGAATACATTTAAACTAAAGATGCAAAAATTATGAGAGCTGTACTGTGTTGAAGTCATTAAAAGACCACTTTATTAAAATATTTTTGGTGGAGTTATTCCTGGATGCACATTTAAAATGCTAAATTTTCAGAATATTGGCTCAGAAAAGACTTGTGACTTCAACTTGGACACATATCTGGTTTTGCAACAAAGTTTTTTTAGAGATGTTATCACTGCTTCTTACTTGACTTTTCTTTTGAGCATTGAATTTTGAGAGCAAGCTGGTTATTAGTCTCACTTGAAATGAGTGAAGCTTAGCAGGTATGTAGATATTATGTGTAATTTATCGTATGAGAAAAGAAGTGCCTAAAATAAGGTCTTCCCATCCACACTTGACAGCTATCTAGGATTTTTCAAAAAAATATTGCAAATATAAATTTAAACTTCATGAAGCAACAGAAGTCTTTATGGCAAATTATTCACTGAATTAATGGCATACTTGAATTAAAAAATTTCTAGTGATAGCTCTGGCTAGCTGTTTGCAGAGTTTTTCATGAGTAGTATGCTACTAGCTCTCAAAAAGTCAGTGGGCAGAATTCTGCTGTCAAATATGCAAATTCACTGTTTTGATCATTTTGTCTCAGAAAAAATTAAAACTAATTGAGTATCCTGAAGAGTCAGTCTCCCTTGGATGTAACTAATTCCAGAGACAGTTTTGCAAATAAGGATGATCTGGACATGAACCAAAGCCTTTATCTGTGCACTTTCTAGCTTAGTGGAGAAGGAAAGGGTTTAGAAGCTTATGTAAAACTCCTCCAACCTTGATCCCTGTCTATATCAACTATTTAGGCATATTGTGGATAATAGGCATGCTTAAGGACGCTGAGCAACTTACCTCTACTGGGTATCTCTTCCCTCCATGCAGATCTTCTTACAATGGGTCATTCTGATTTAGCTAACTACAAGGACTATTACTTTCAGTGTGTAACTCTTGTTCCACTTAACAGTCATCTCCCATAAAATTACTATGGATTAGTAATAATGGCTAAGGAAAGCACGATTTCTCCTAAAATATAAGCTACCTCTCCAATTAAAAATTATTTTAATTTAATCATACAGAGTAAAATTGAAGCCAAAAATTAAAATGTTACTAACAAAGAGAATTCCAACTATTAACATAATTACAATATCGTCTGAAATACTGAAGTATTATAACTTGCTTGGCAAATAAAACAAATAAATTAAAAGTACTCCACAGACATGTAGCTCAGCAACTGGCCAGGAATTTCATATCTGTTGAACTACTGCAATAAATTCTCAATAACATGGGATTTGTGAGTACCGGAAAAAAGCTCAGTGATTCATAAAATGAACATCTGTTCAGAAGGGAAAGTTTCTGCTGTGATGACACACCATAACATGTGAAGTTATACTTATTACACTAGGTAGCATATGCTATTATGAATTGGGAATTACATGTGCTTCATTTTTGTGTTCTTTTTTGTTTGTATATATTGTTCTTAAATGGCCAAGGACCAAGAAATTTAAAGATAATTTAAAGAACATTCTTATTCAGAACATTCTTACCCAGTGTCTGCACATATGAAGAACAACACAGCTGAGAAACACGCCATAGAACCAGTGGATTATTTGTATCTCTTGATTTTCTGAAAGTGCAACATGCATGGGCCTAAAAATGCTATTTATTGATATTTAAACCGATTTTGTTTGATAAATTACAGTAAAAAGTTAAACCTGTAAAGGATATGAAAATCATTGTTAGTAGGAGTTTCTATGTTCACCTAGGAATAATGCTGGTGCAATAATAGGATAGATTTTAATATATTAATAAGATTATAGCACATTGGTGTAGTGACATGAGGCAACCAGGTGGCACTAATTCCCAGGTAGTGGGCTTGACCTCATGTTAAGCCCACCTGTGCTTAATTAGGGCAGGCCCCTACTGCGCATGAGCAGGATTAGGGGGCCAATAAAAAGCTCACACCTGGGGAAATGGTTTTAAACTGAAGGAGAAGAGGTTTAGACTGGGTATTAAAAAGCAGAACTTTAGTACCAGGGTGTCGCAAGAGGAACCTCTTCTATGGATGAGGTGCTCCAAGGTCCACCCAGGTGTCCCAGTAGAATCTCACAAATGGTGCTCTGACCAGCCTGGATCGGTGCTACTGCTCCAAAGGTGCTAACCAGCAACTGACTAACCCAGGTGTGAGCCTTTTATTGGCCTCCTAATCCTGCTCATGCGCAGTAGGGGCCTGCCCTAATTAGGCACAGGTGGGCTTCACACGAGGTCAAGCCCACTACCTGGCAATTAGTGCCACCTGGTTGCCTCATGTCACTACACATTGGTCAATTTTTTTTTTTTTTTTTTTCCCAAGTCAATGGTTAAGGGCCTGATAAGGACATATTGTCAACTGTATGTGACTTTAAATTTGAGAAACTGCAGAATAACTTTATTCTCAGTGCCTGCACACCTGTTTGGTTTCCTCAGAGTTACTGTGATTATGTTGATTGACTCAAGCAAACCCAATTGGACCGGAATGTTTTCCTTCAATGCATTCATAAGAAAAAACACACATATGGCATGCAACAAAATCCCCTCTATTTGTCTGGTAGATACCAGACAGTGAACACATGTTCAGTATTTTCCCTGCAATGGTCATCACAATTACAATTCCTCTCGTGCATGGAGCCCGTTCTAGAGATGGTTATGTGAAAGCATAATAGCCCATACACAGTCTCTTTCATGTTTTGTTTGCTTTTATGCCTCATCTGTGCCATAAGAATACAGGGCTGTAATTGGAAGATGCACTCAGACTCCTGAATCTACTGTGTTACTTGTGTTATTTTTAAACACAACTGAGACTAAGTCAGTTCTACTCACAGAACAGGTGACTTTACAAGAGACATCAGGCTTGACAGATTTCTTATCTTCAGTGACTGCACCAGCATTTAATAGCATACAAAGTATCTGCCAAGTAGAATAAAAAAATTATCTGAAAGATTGGAAGTAGGCTTAATGGTAAACCTCAGCTAGAGAACAGGATTGTTCTACACTTTCAAATATTTAAGAACTATAGTAATTTTTAGTAATTCTAGTACAACCTCCATGAGACACGGTTGTGTTTAGAATGTCAAGATCATCAGTATAGGGTATTTAATCATAGTTTCTGAAGATTTCCAGAAGTTATATAAGAAATACAATCAAATTCACCTGAGTTTGACACATGCTATTGACAAAGGCACCTAATTTTTCTTGACTGCTAATTTTAAAACTTCAGGACAAAAGGCTGTTCTTCACTCAGTAATGGGCTGTGTTATGCTTTTGCACGTTTAGTAGACTAGGGAGTATGAAACATTTATTTTCAGTGGATAACTTTCCCCTATAACATCCACCAGCAATTTATCAGTAAGAGAAAAAAAGGAAGCAAAAGATTTCGTCCTAGTGTGATTAAGGTGTCTCCAAATGCCTCATTCCTTTTGTTTTTGTAGCATCTACGCTTTGGAAGCAGGGCTCATCTTTTAGAGGTGACATTTTCCACTACTTGTGCCTCAACCTGAGAGAAGAAGAAGGGGAGAAGAAATTAAATCGTAGAAGGAAGCAAAAGAATGAAAAAACCCATAATCATTTTGGAAGCAATACATTAATTTACTGTTTCTAGAAGTGATATATCTTCAGTAACTACTGGTTCAGGACAGGCTGGACATGACTGCTGCAGGTCTCTTAAGATTACTAGGAACCCAGAATTTATTACAGCAATGTCCTTATGAATGCCACCATTCTTTTAAAAATAGAAGTTTAGCTTTTCTGACCTTTTAGCAAAATCTGTAAGACAAAAAGTTGGCTTTTAAATTAGGGTTAGGATTTTTAAATTAACCTCTTAAAGAAGAGTAGTAATTATGAGATTTTTATAAATAATCCCTTTGCTCAGAATATGACCTATGAAAACTGATGTCCTACAAGCACTGACCTCAAAATATAGAAAGGCAAAGCACCAGCCATCAGCAAACAGTATATAGTTTC
Source organism: Heliangelus exortis (assembly GCF_036169615.1). NCBI lineage: Eukaryota > Metazoa > Chordata > Aves > Apodiformes > Trochilidae > Heliangelus > Heliangelus exortis. Next base: position 22,641,798 of record NC_092425.1, on the reverse strand, counting down.
AAAAGACACTTCAAAGAAGCCCTTAACCAGCATTTTTTTCTGAAACGTGTTTTCCAGATTGAGAAATGGGTCACTGTTATCCCTTTCTCTAGTATTCTGTGTGAATTTTTCCATGTGGAATTTCAATTTATTTCTGCATACAAAGTTCAACTTAGAAAGGGTCATACTGTTGATTTTTGTGAAAAGCACTATTTTATTTTCTTTAATATTTGCTGGGAAAAGCAAACTGTTGAGATATCTGTTTTTTCACTCTTTAATTTGCTTCTCAGGTTTGTACATGAGTGACTCTTTTGGGGTACTTGTATTCAGTCTTAACACACTTGAGTACAAATAACTTAATTCCATTTGCAGAAGAGTTAACTTTAAGTGGGGAGAGGTTATACCTGATTTGTTAATTTTGGAAACTGCATCATAATGAATTATAATATTGAAACTTAAAAAGATACTGAAATCCAAAAAATAGAGCTATTCAAGTCCTATTGAAGTTTTTTTGTATTCATGCTAATTTTTCTGTATTTGACTTTAAAAAAATCTGAAGCAGTTGACTATAGTGAGATTTTAAATAACCAGCAACTAATATTTTAATTCTATTGTTTCTGGTAATTTGCTTTCCTTTAAGGGTAACAGAATGTTGTAATTCTTGGGTGGTTAGCATCCTGTACATTTTAAATAATTTTTGCTCCCTCAAATATAGGTAGAATCAGGAGTGTTTTACTGTAAAAAAAATGTTAATTTCTGTCTTAAGACAGGAATGGAAATATAGTAATACATTAAAAAGTGGTGTTTTTTCTTAAGTGTATACTGTTAGATACAATAGATACAATACATTAGATTTGAAGGGCGAGGGGATTGAAACCAGGCTCTCTAGAGAATAGCCTAAGGGTGAAAAGCTTGAATTAAGAGTGAAATCAGCAGCCTAGCTCAAGTACATGTGCACCAATGCACACAGTAATAAATCAGTCAGTGATGAGCAGTGGAAGTGCTTGTTGGGACCTGAGAAACTCCAAGTAGGGGGTAGACCCCTCCCATGCAGAAAGATACAACAGAAAAATTGCATTTACGGTAATGCATGAAGTATGGGCAATAACCAGGAAGAGCTTGAAGCTCTGATCCAACAAGAGAACTATGATATAATTGCCATCACAGAAACATGGTGGGATGCATCCCATGACTGGAGTGCTGGGTTACATGGCTAGAGGATGATCAGAGGAGATAGGTGTGGAAGGAGAGGAGGGGGTGTGTTAGGGTGTGTCCCTCTGTGTTAGGGAAGGTCTTGACTGTCTTGAGCATTTTAATGATGGTGATGATAGGGTTGAATGCTTAAGGGTAAGAACCAGGGGGAAAGCCAACAAGGCAGTTATCATAGCAGGGGTCTGTTATAGACCACCCAGCCAGGGAGAGGAGGTTGATGAAGTTTTCTATAAGCAGCTCAGTAAGGTTTCGGATTGGCTTCCTCTTGTTCTTGTGGGAGACTTCAATTTATCAGATGCCTGCTGGAAATATAATGCTGCAGACAGGAAGCAGTTCTGGAGATTCTTGGAGTGTGTGGAAGATAACTTCCTAACACAGCTGGTGACTGAGCCAACTAGGGAAAGCTCACTGCTAGATCTACTCTTTGTGAGCAGGGAAGGACTAGTGGGAGATGTAAAGGTAGGTGGCTGTCTTGGACAAAGTGACCATGAGATGGTTGAGTTTTCAGTTCTTGGGGAAGTAAGGAGGGAGGTCAATAGAACTTCATCCCTGGACTTCTGGAGGGCTTCTGAAAATTATATTTAGAACAATTTGTCAGATTTATGTGCAGGTGCATTCTCCGTTTTTGTTTTTTTTTTTTTTTTCTCCTTTCTGTCTAATACTAATAGAGGAAACTAAGAGCTTGATATGGAACACAGAGCTACAGCATTAATTCCATGAAAATTTATGTGCTAGAACAGATTAAAGACACCAAGCAAAACACTGCAAATTGGCACAAAATACTGGATTCTGGTGTGCCCTTTATCTGTGGAACACAATTTCTCCTTTTGGTAGAGGAAAATCATAAGAAGCTAACATCTGATTCCTGTCTTCAAATTAGGTGTTTGATTAATAAGAGCTGAACCTCATTTATGCCTGCCTAAGGATACCAAACACAGAGCTTGTCAAGAGCTTTCTTATTTTTCTTCCAAATAAATCTTGGAGCAAAAGAGTACTGTGTACTATAGAATAGGATTTACTAAAAGGGAAAAGTAACTAAGGAACAACACCATATTATTTTCCTCTTTAACACAATTAATTTACATTTAATAAGTTTAGTCCAGAATAACATATCCCTCTGTGGCAAAATCTTTTCTCTCTACACTAGGGCTCTTGCTCTCTTCTAGTGTTTTTTGTTTTTTGTTTTTTTCGTTTGTCTCAGTATCCAGTCTTATGAAGGAATTTTACCATTTTGTCACATTTACCATCTGTTTTACCCCCTATTCTTCCCATGTTGAGAAGCTGTTCAGCAATGTGGAACAAGTTCTTATTTTGAGCAATACTTGCCAGTACTGCTGTCTCCAACCTGTCCTGATGTTCACACAATGAATCATCAGGGGAAAGGTTTGGTAACCAAGCTGAGGTAGATTCTTCACCAGCACTGCTGAACCTGCTCCTGCTCTGTTTGTCTGCTGACTTTCATACATCTACTGAAAATCTCCTGTAACTAAGTTTGTTATCCTGAAAGAAAAATGTTGGATGTGTTTGTTCATTTGTTTGCCTTGGCACTTCAGCATAGGTTTTTAATTCCCTGCAGACTTAAAAGAGACCTTTTCAGGAACTGTCTTGAAGATGAAAAGTGTAGCTACTGTTCTTCACTCCTGTAAGTCTGACTAAAGGCACGTGTTTCCTTTTTTCTCACTCTGTGTGCTACATTTTGTTAGTAAAGGCATGTCTGAGTGAGATTGATCCCTCAGAAGAAAGTGGAGATAACTCTCTCAGAAGTAGCTGAGAGGGTCAATAAAAGCAAGCTCTGGCCAAGAGGAAGACCAGGCATAGAAAGGCATCAAGAAGAAGACAGCTTGCAGCTACAGCAGGGACTGAGATGGATGAGAAGAAAATAAAACAGATCAGGCCTAAGAAATAAGGAAAAGAGGAACACAGGAGACCATCAAAGTCCTTGAAATCACTGAAATCAATCCTGGAAGAAATGATCTGACTTGAAAGTACAAAAAAAGACAGAGAAATTGGTTTATTTTTATTCTTCTCTGTCTTAAATGGTTTTCTTCATCGAGCTCACTGTAAGAAGATGGATAATTGATCTGTTTTAAAGCTTTGACCAGCTCAACATCCTGCCACACCAAATTTACAGTTAGGTTGACCTTGTTAATAAAATGTACCTAAAAATGTTGTAAATAACCAACACAGCCCCATTCCAGATACTGGAATTTATATTTAAAAAATCCCCTTGGACTTTCCCAAGATATGAATTCAATTCTATCAGAAAATTAATATAATAACAGCAAATACTTCTGTTACCCATGACTGGTTGCAGCTGACACATACAATTTCAATAAAAGTTGGAAGAGGCTTTTTTGTATGTTACTAAAATAGTTCATTCTGCATCATAGACTGATCAGTTCACACAAATGAAGCCTGTTAGTTTAGGTTTACATATTTTTTTGAAGAGTGAACAATTTTTAGATCTGCTGCTGCTACTTTAGAAAAAATACATTATTTGCTAAAGCAGACCTGTTTGTGCTTGTACAAGGAAATAGCTGAAGTGGCTCTCTGGGGAGCTCAAGCCTTCTTTCACTTTCAAAATTGTTGAAGGAATCTTTTCACCTACAAAGCTAAATACAGATGTTTCTGAAATTAAAGTAATAAAACAGAGGAGGCTGAGATATAGAAGAAACTTCCCCCCTCCCTTTTTTCCAGCATTCTGTCAGTCTCTTGCAGAATATTTCACAAGGACAATATTTAAAAATGGAGAGATTATTCCCTAATAGACAAAAGCAAAAAAACCCAAAGGGGTCTGTTCAGTGTTGTCTGAAGCTAAGGCTGCCTTACACTTTATTCTTTTCATAATAAACTTCATGTCATGTTTTGCAACACAGATAAATTCACTATATCTTTTACATACACTGATTGTACAGAATCTCTTATTTCTGGCATCCTTTCAGCATAGATTTATATATATATATATATTTTTTTTTTTTTTAAATTATCATTCATTGAGACAATTACCCCAACTTTCTTTGGGTGCCTTCTTTATTTTTAGCTTCCTAAGTACAGGTGTTGATTTCTGGTTTGTGAAGCTCTGTTAAATAATGAAATATGTTGGCACACTAAAAACCTGTGCCTAAAAGAAAGATGAAAACTCAGAAGTAAGGTTCAGAGAGAGAACAGGTGAAGTTTTTCCTGAATATTTAAAAAGATACTATCTTTAGCTGCCTATATTTAGCTTTTCATCTTGCTTAAAAGCTTTTTTTTTTAAGACTCTAACATTTAAATTAGTAGACAAAGCAGTACAAGACAAAAAATAGGCATTAAGAAGGGAAAGGAGGTCCAACAGCCAAGATGGCATATATGTAATATGAGACTGAGATTATATTTGTGGTATAGTATTCTAAATTTATTTATTTTCTCATAGAGAAAAGTTCACATTTTTTTACATTTGAGATATTGAACTTGATTTTACAAATTGTGTTTGGACTCTCAAGATCAGCAGTTAGGATATTTCTGAGACAACAAAAATCAATGGGTACAAATACTCCAGATGACATAGCATAACACAACTTTTAAACAATATCATACTGAAATGATGGCAATACAAAATCCAATACTTTTGACAGCAAGCATTTGGTTCAGCAATTTATTTCATTGTAGTGGACAAATTTTTGTGGTGCTACATGTCAAGTAAAAGTCCTGAGTGTTTTGAAGTACCATAAGTTCTGAAGACATATGTAGTCTTCAGACTATATATTGTACTGGTACTATATATAGTATAGTATACTGTATATATATATATGGTATATATAGTACTACCATTACTATCAGCATATAGTACTGCTGATAGTCTACAGAATTTATGTGTTTCGTTCCTATTATCTAGTGCCGTAGCCTCATTGTCCTTCAACTGCATTCCCTGATAAAGAGCCAGTCTAGATTTGCATGACAGAAAAATAAATACTTTCTGAAAAATTCCATACTACTGTTCATGAAAGAAAACCCAGGAGAAGAGGCAAGTAACTAAAGCAAGCTGGAGTGGGATAGTAATTAAATAATAAAAATATGAAATATAATCCATACCCACATTAGCTCACCCTGTACTTCAACATGTCTGAAGTCAGTGGAGTTAGCTAAATCATTATTCAGGCAATTGCTTCTAGTAAAAAGTCTTCTACTAAGGCTTGGTAACTTTGTTAAGAATGAAGAAATGGAATGGCAGTCAGGAAGAACTGAAGTCAGGTGGGTCTTTGATAATGACACAATGGGGGACTGGAACAAGATGATCTTTAAGGTCCCTTCCAAACACAATCATTCTGATTCCTTCTATGAATACAGCTAAAAATCATCAAACTGCTAAGGGGGGAGGGTAATACAGTAATTTTTGGTGTCTTCTCAACTTTTTTAAGGAACTTGGGGAAAAAAAAGTGGGGGAAGGGAGGAAAAAGGCTACTGTTAGAAATAGAAGATTTTGGGTTTTAGGTCATAAAGAAAGATGTGATGGAATACATAAGGAAGAAAAAGAACAGAGAAATAGAGGACAGGAGAGTAAGTACCCATATGTTTAATTGTATACAGGTGATATTTTCTATAGTGCTGTTTCCAGTTTCCTAGCTTATATCCTACTCCTGCTGCTTATAGGAGAAAGGACTAGAAAGACTGTTTTAAGCACAAATGTCATCAGCTTTGATGTATACTGTGGACTCTGTGGTTAAATGTGGGATTGGATTAACAACTATACGGTTATTCATCATAATAGGAAGAAAATTGATTCTTTGGTATTCTTAACAGTTTTTTTAAACATCTTTTTTCTACCCATGATTATTTCTGTGGACAGTTCAGCCAGAAAATGCTGTTACATAAAACTGTGCGTCTCAAAGAGATTCAGGAAAGGGATTTCATGTTCAATATTATATACAGTATAGAATTCTGCTGTCAGTTATGTGGTTTCAATTTAAGTCTCCTGTTTTATCCTAGTTGTTTTCTAAAAATACACTTTAGAAAATGGAACAGAATAGGCTGTATGTTCCCATTTTCTAGTATGGAACCTTAATGATCTATGAGATTTTGTAAAACTACAAAACATATTTCACAAGCATCGCTCTCTGGTTTTTCCTGTCGTGTTTTTTTTTCCTTTTCAGTTGTTTTAGACTCTGAATTGTATTATTAGTTTTATTTATCTGAGCTGTGATATTACTGTGATAGTTCCATTTTGGTCCTTCCATTTATTTCAAGTGTCTACTGCAAACACAGTTGAAGGGGGGAAAAGTGCTCTTAACGCTGATTCTGCTGTGATGCAGTTTAGCAGCGTGATCCTCTGACATCAGTAGCATTGTTATTCTAATCAGTTCCATACAGCTTGCTGAACTGTGATGACAACCTTAGTGTTCTGTAAAATCTAGGCAATACCTTCTTGGAAAACAGGCTGCTCTGCAGGACTTTTTTCCTCCCAAATGAATCATAGAAATTAGAGATAGAAAAGATCAAATCAAAAGTTGTAATATAATTCCCTTCTGTAAAAGTGGATAAGTTATTCGGGCAAATCTATTTGGTTTCTGAAATATTGTCATCACAGCAGAAGGGGATGGTGTTCAAAGGGAATAGATGTCCTCAGCTTGAAAAGACACCAGCCCAGTGACCTGTAGAAAGTACAGTCCAGGCAGATACCAGCGCCAAAAACATGGCTGCTGAATTCAAGACATCCACCCCTACATCTGCCTGCTCTGGTTTCTAGCTTCCACCTGCAATATAGGAGGGTTTGCTGATTCACTTCAATGTCATTAGAAGCCTTCTTGATATTTTATATTACATTTTAGGTCACCCTTGGCTGGGTGGACAAGGAAAACTTAAGTTAAGAACAATCTAATCAGAGCTACACCTGACTGGATCTGTCATCATGACTCCTCATTTTGGTGAAAACCACCCATAGAACTGAAAGAAACCATATATTTAGACACTGAATGGGGCACATAACTACAGCCATATTTGTTCTGAATATCAGGAAATGTGTACAGCACCTTTTGTCAAAGAGCAATTAAGCTGTTTATCAGCATCTACTGGAGACTTGTCAACAAAGTGTTTAGAAAATGGAATTGTTCAGTTTCAGGACTAATTATTTAACTAAAGTCACTTTCATCTATTATCTATATATTATAAAACTACAAATCTGTATGACAGTGCCAGTTTAATACAACCTTGTTATGAAAGGTAATATATATAAGCTATATATTACTCTGATATAGAAGTTTCCATTAAAAAAAAAAATAAAAAAAAATTCTTGCTGATGCTTCCAAAGGAAATATCTTGGACATGAATCTACTATTTAGATTCTTAAAGCAAAATATATAATAATGCTGCATAATATAACAGAATGACGAGTGTATCCTGAGGTTCACTTTTGGTTCCAACTTGCTACTTAAAGTCCATTTCAAAACTGCACTTTTAAAAAATCTTAAAATAGACACAAACCACAACCACCTCTAAATTTTTAAGTTTAGTTCTACAAATGATGTTCAAACAAGTCCTATCTACTCCTACATAAGGTGCCTAAATGTGCAATGGTAGTCTAGGCATTTTTCTTACTGCTGTTTTTCTCAGGTGCTCTGTATTTTACATCACATGCATTCATACAGTGGATGGCAGACCCAGAATTACCTCAGTCTTGCCAGTATTGAGATATTCAGTATCTCACGCACCTAATAAATCTGCTGCCTAGTGCACACTAACTACTCCTATCATGTGAGAGGTCCAATACAAGAGACATTTTCAAAGCAGCCCTGACATGTCATACAGAACTGCCAGAGGCAAGGTACATCCCCAGGTCTGTAGCACTCATCCAGCATATGGATTCAATTCAATTCTCTGCCTGACAGTAAAACTCACATCACTTTCCTCTCATGACTGAACCACCCAGAATAGCACTGACAAATATTTTTAGAATGTAAGGATAGCAGTAGTTGTCTCACTCATAGACTGTGCCATGGGACTGCAGAAAAATATTGTAGGCAACAAATTCACAGAAAACTGCATGCCATTTGGCATATCTGCACATCTACTTGATCACATCTGCATACTGTTCAGCTACAGCCAACTTGAACCTGACACCAAATAATTTATTCCTTTATGCTGACTCTCATTCCTCATTGCCATTTTCTGCCAAGTACTTTTTCATGCATCTAATTTTCTCGGCCAGAAGATGGCACAGGCATTTCAAATTAAAATGTTGCCGAAGGTTCACTGGAAGTTTCTGTGTGATAATTATTATAATCTAAATACAGTATAACATTTTATTTTCAGAGTGCATCAGTATGATCTTTCATTCGTGCTGTGCTGATCATGTCAAATTTTCTTCAACTTGCAGCACACTGGAATAAAGTATTACAATATGGACTATTCTGATAACATGGTCTTTAGCAAATCTGTTCTTCCATATCTCTCAAATATGCTGTTATGTGTTCTCCAAATGTCCAGACCTCTAAGATTCAGCGCCCAAAATTTCTATCAACTGCAGTTAAAAGCTGAGGCTACTTAGGTCATCACAGTATCTGATCTTGTCTATGACATACAGAATCTCTTCCTTCATACAATGATAAATGATTTTGAAATCATAAATATTTAATAATCTCTCCTCAGTGCTAACAAGATACCTGCCTGACATCATTACAGCTGTAGGCAGTTGCCATGTCTGCAATTACACAGCTGGTTTCATTAGTGTCCCTACTAGATGATGAAGGATACAAAAATCCTTTCTATTATGTATAATGACAGATCTGTACTTTTGAATCTGGTTTTAAGAAAACCACTACATAACACAACAACTACATAACATAACATTTTTTCAGCTTAAAAGGAACAAGAAAGGTTTTCCTACATACGCTTAAAACTGAAATGTTCATTGTGGCCTTTAAGCCATTCAGCTTTCCTTGCACCACCACCTGCAGCATCAGAGTTTATTTGCTGATGAGAAGCAAAGCCCACAGGCCCATCACGCAATTCAAATTTAATGTGCACGTGGACTTCTTGATTCAGGCCAGGTTTATAAATAGTGCCTTTAGTTTAAAAATAGGCTTTTCAGATCTGAGGGAGCTGATATTATGATCTGTAAAGTGAATGAAGCTCCCAGGAGTAACAGGACCTTATGTAATATTTATTCCTGCATTTTTACTCAGCTGTTTCGTGCCATTTTGATGCTGAGCTGCATGGACTGTTAGTTTCTTAAACTTTTCAACTCTTTCTTCACTGAAGCTGGGACTGTCTGCACAGTTGCTTTTCCAGGTAACCTTACTTGGCTTTGGGATTTTGCCTAAGAAACCGTGGTCATTGAGCAGTCAGTCTTGCCTAAAAGCAAAAGCATTTCCAGTTAGAATGAAGACTTTAAATTCCTTTTAGCTGAATTTGGTACAACCTGAAGCACTAGTGCATAAATAGGAAACTTAATGTTATTTACTTCCAAATGTAGCACCATGATGAAAACATGAGTGTGCCTGAAAAGCTTTTGTTGTTAGAAGCCAATACATTATTTATACAGGAAATAATTTAAAATAGGTAAACAGAAATTGTGACCTAGCAACCGGCATTGAAAGGTACAGAAATATTTTGGAAAAATAAATAAAAAAAAAAAAAAAAGGAAGAGAAATAGGAGCCTTATCGATGTTGCCAGAAAAATGAGATCTCTCAATTCAGATTTTTTAAGTACTAAAATCTCCTAGCTGGAGTTCTATATGCTTGAAAAAATTGTTATTTTTTTTCTGTAGATAAGCTAGGTCCCTTCTTTATTGCCTATTTTTTGCTCAGGCTAAAAGTTTTGGAAGAGTTAAAATACCTCACAGATTCAGCACTTGAGGAAAGAGCTCTGTACACCATATGTCTCTCAGTTCTCCTAAAATTGCAGAATGGATTTGTCCTTTTTGATCTGCTGGCAAAGTGTTAGACGCTTAGACTCCCCAGAGTCTAAGTCTTTGGGAGGCATTCAGCACCACATAGACTTAATAGGTGGTTTTTTTTTTTTTTCTGTTAATATTCTTCACCTATTTAAGTTGCTAGAAATTTCTGGAAATCTTCTAATTCCCATTAACTTCAGGACATGCTAAGCACTACAGTTAGGAAATAACCCACGTAATGACTTGTATGTCTTATGCAGGTACAAGTTGCTATCAACACATTTACATCATGGAGTTCATATTGACATAATGACAATCCCATAAGCATTTTTGTAATAATCTGTCAGGGTCGCAGCATTTATATTCAGTTTATGTTGTAATTTACTCTTGGAAATGTTAAACTGTCCATGAGAGCACTTTGTTCTCTGTTGCTTTAATGCATTTTTTTTTTTTATTCAGCAGATAGGCCTGATGTTGTTACATGTTTGCTGAGCAGAAAGTTGTCTTTTTCAGTACGGGTGGTGAATATACTTAATGGAACATTGCTTTAGACTGTATCAAGAAGCAGACAAGGAACTACTGGAGAGAGTCCAGTGGAGGGCTACGAAGATGATTACAAAGACTGGAGCATCTGTCTTGCAAGGAAAGGCTGAAAGACCTGGGTCTGTTTAGCCTGGAGAAGACTGAGAGGGGATCTTATCAATGCTTATAAATATCTAAAGGGCAGGTGTCAAGACACCAAACTCTTCTCAGTGGAATCTAGTAAAGGGTAACAGGAACAAGTAGGACACAGGAAGTTCCATCTGAGGAATAGCTGCTTTGCTTTGAGGCTGAGAGAGCACTGGATCAGGAAGCTGAGAGGTTGTGGAGTCACCTTCTCTGGAGATATTCAGTATTTGCATGGGTTCAATCCTGTGCTCTAGGTGCACCTGCTTTATCAGGGAGACTGGACAAGATAATCTCCAGAAGTTTCTTCCAATTCCTACTATTCCATGATCTATGATAAACCACATTTTTTTTTCTGCATCAATATAATATCACTCTCTAAAGAGAATTACTAATTTTTGTTCAAAGGAAAGTTATAAAAACTTTTTATTTTGTAGCTTTTTAAAGGGTTCAGTATGGAGTTTAGGCATTGCTTTAAACCACTGTGTTCAAATCAAACTATGAAGATATTTTCCCATTATTTTTTTTTAATAGTACTCACCTCTACAGTACCAAGTGTTTGGAAAATATAAGAATTTAATTTCACAATATGCCATTATATATATGGGAACTTCATAAAATACCAGTATTTCCCAATAATGGTGGGTGCCTGTATGTAGCACCATATTTTAAAATAGAATATTATATAACATATGAAAGTTCAGCACCACTTCAGATTTGGATTCAGAGGCTGAAACAATGAACCTCAAAATATTGAACAAGCATACCAATCCCAAATAAAATTTTACTTGAATTTTCTATCTTAACAACAAAGTTTCTGGGCTCATAAGGAAGTTGTATCTGAACTCAAATTTAAAGATTGACTAGAGTTGGAAGGGACCTTAAAGACCTTAGTTCCAACCCATCTGCATGGGCAGGGACACCTCCCACTAGATCAGGTCCGTCAAGGCCCCATCCAACCTGGCCTTGAACACTGTGAGGGAGGGGGCAGCCACAGCTTCCTTGGGTAACCTGTGCCAGTGTCTCACCACTCTCACAGGAAAGAATTTCTTCCTGATGTCTAACCTAAATCTCCCCTCTTCAAGTTTGAAACCATTTCCCCTTGTCCTCTCACTACACGCTCATATAAAAAGCCCTACCCCAGCTTTCCTGTAGGGCCCCTTCTGATGTTGGAAAGTTGCTATAAGGTCACCTCGGAGCCTCCTTTTCTCCAGGCTGAACAACCCCAACTCTCTCAGCCTGTCTTCATAGGGGAGGTGCTGATCATTTTAGTGGCTCTCCTCTGGACACGTTCAAGGAGCTCTAAATCCTTCTTATGTTAGGTACTCCAGAACTGGATGCAGTACTCCATGTGGGGTCTCACAAGAACAGAGTGGAGGGAGAATCACCTCCCTCAACAGGCTGTCTGTGCTTCTTTTGATGCAGCCCAGGACCTGCTTGGCTTTCTGGGCTGCAAGCACACACTGATGGCTCATGTTGAGCTTCTGGTCTACCATCACCCCAAAGTCCTTCTCAGGCCTGCCCGCAGTCCTTTCTCCTCCCAGCCTGTGTTTGTGCATGGGATTGTCTTAACCCAAGTGCAGAACCTTGCACTTGGCCTTGTTGAACTTCATGCAGTTTTCATGGATCCACTTCTCAAGGCCTGTCAAGGTCCCTCTGGATGGCCTTCCCTCCTTCCAGCATGTTGACTTCACCATACAATTTGGTGTCACCAGTGAACTTGCTGAGGGTGCCTTTGATTCCACTGTCCATGTTGCCAACAAAGATGTTAAATAACATTGTTCTAAGTACTGACCCTTGAGGAACACCACTCATCACACATCTCCTTTTGGGCACTGAGCCACTGATCACAACTCTACGTGCAGCCATCCAGCCAGTTCCTTATCCAATTGGTGGTCCATCCATGAAATTCATATTGTTCCACTTTAGAGACCAGAATGTCGTGCAGGACAGTGTCAAATGGTTTGCATAGGTCAAAGTAGCTGACATCTGTTGCTCTGCCTTTGTTTGCCAAGGTTGTGACCCCATCATAAAAGGCTACCATGTCAGTCAGGCAGGCTTTGCCCTTGGTGAAGCCATGTTGGCTGTCACCAACCACCCCTTTGCTATCAGTGTGCCTGAGCTGAGCCTTCAGGAGGATTACGCTTCCTGAAAGGCAGCTTAAAAGTCCTCTCTGCAAGCGTGTATCTGGTTTAGAGGCAGTTTCTAGCCCAATGCTTTGGTTATCCAGCACACGTTAACTGGGAAGTGGCAGCCTGGGACTTGATATCCAAGTTCATGCTTTTTTTTTTTTTTTAAGACAAAATCATGGGATATTCTGTTAGCCGTCAGTTTCCATAGGAAACAGCTTGTATTTCCAAGACTTTCAGTTTGTTGCTCTACAGCAGCTGACTGAGAAGATAAGCTGGGACAAACACTGCTCACTAGTTGATGGAATCCTAAATTGGGCTGATTTAGACAGAGCACCTACTCTTCCTAGATTTAGTTGCTCCCAAAGCAGAGGGTTACTATAGCTATTCAAAGAAAAGAGTACCACCTGTCTTGTTAAGAGGAAAACCACATACACTTAGCTTTTTCTTATAGTTGAATCTTTTGGCTCAAGTGAGTACATAATGATAACATGAGCAATATTCATAGAGAGTGCCAGCAGAAATTTCAGTGGATGACACACAGAGAAAAGCTTGGGATAGCCAGTCTCCAGCTATGCCAGAAATATTTAAGCAAATATAAATAGGATACTTGTATGTATTGCATTGCTTTAAGTATTTTCATTCACTTTCCACTTTTTCATTCATAAGAGAAACACAGTCCTCTGAGTTTTCTGTAGCCTCTTTATCCATTCTTGTATCATGTTTCCACTATGTCAAGGGCACATTCTGAAAGCAATGGTGTTTTTTTTTTTTTTTTCCTTGTCTTCTTCTGCTTAAAGGAGCTCTACTGTTTGTCCTGAAATGATCTGGAGTTCTGCCAAAGCCTTCAGGATAAGCATATTTTAGTCTGGCAGTGAATTCCTGAGTAAAAGAGGAAACAGCTACAGACACCATCAAGAGAAAGTTATTTATAAATTCAGATACAAGATCTATGAAAACTAGTGTAGCAAATCATTTGCTCCAGCTGTCCTTAGTGTAAATATCAAGTGTGGTACTTCATGCGTGTATCAAAATTTAAACAAAGGAGAATGAGTAGAATCCTGAGTCAGAGAATTTATATTTAAAAAAAAAACCAAAAAAACAGATTTTAGAATCATAGCAGCTAAAATGCCCTGTTGCTATAGATATGATTATCTTTTCTTTTAATTTATTCTTATGTATTTGTATTTTTTCTGGTCAAAATAAGTGTATATAACAGTTCACCATGCTCACTTTCGACTAATAATGAAGTTCCACCTCACCTAAATCTAGCAATATGTTTTCTTACACATAGAAATGTGTATACATTATCATTTAAGCAACTAAGAAAATAATGTATAACCTGTGCTCAAAAATTAATTCATAAGAAGTAGTTACGATGAGTTCCATTGTCTTAGAAGAAGAGAGAGGGATTCCATCATGAACTAACACAGTCTAAATAATCTCCCCTTGTATTAATTAAAAAAAATGAATGAAGGGAATGGATCATTGCTTAATTTCCCACTTTGGAGACAGAGAAGAGTGTGGCATCAATAGTGTCTGGGAGCTGTCTAGGTCACTGCCCAGAGCCACTTTTATTGAAGACTAATTATGTCTCTCAATTTAGGAAAGAAATAAGTTTGTATTTAGCTAGATTCTTAGAAGTTAGATTTAGTTAAGTGCTAGGCAGGAGATGCAGTAAGAGTCACTTTAAAAGTCACATAAGTTTGAAATACAAATGAGTAAAAAAAAGACTACCATTTCAGGACTGGAAAAGTTAAGAGATAACATAAGTCAAGGGAATTAAATAATGGTGATAAAAACTTTAGCTCATGGTAATCAAACTCAAAGAGTATTATCTTTTTAGAAGTGCATCTTTAAGTTAAGCTACTTCCTTTCTAGATTAAAAATAAGTGTCTTATTTCTGATATACAAATGAGCTTTGATCTAGAAAATAGAAACTATATATATTTAAAGTGTTCAACTAAAGCTGTTCATTAATATATTACCAGAAGAAGTAACAGAAAAGAGGAAAAGAAAAACTAATACTTGGTTTTTTATATTTATTTTGCAGGAAATGTGTTTGTTGTAAGCCTGGCTGTTGCAGACTTGGTCGTAGCAATCTACCCATATCCACTGGTCCTCACATCTGTATTTCACAACGGATGGAATCTGGGATACCTTCACTGCCAGATTAGTGGCTTCTTGATGGGCCTCAGTGTCATTGGATCCATCTTCAATATTACAGGCATTGCAATCAATCGGTACTGCTATATCTGCCACAGTCTCAAATATGATAAGTTGTACAGCAACAAGAATTCATTGTGCTATGTTGTTCTTATCTGGGTCCTAACATTTGTTGCTATTGTGCCCAACCTGTTTGTGGGATCACTCCAGTATGACCCCAGGATTTACTCATGTACATTTGCACAATCTGTGAGCTCAGCATATACAATAGCAGTTGTGTTTTTCCATTTCCTGTTTCCCATGGCCATAGTTACTTTCTGTTACTTGAGAATATGGATCCTGGTTATTCAGGTAAGGAGAAGAGTTAAACCAGATAACAACCCCAGACTGAAACCACATGACTTCAGAAACTTCGTAACTATGTTTGTGGTGTTTGTACTGTTTGCAGTCTGCTGGGCTCCTTTGAACATTATAGGCCTTGCTGTGGCTGTCAATCCAGCAACTATAATCCCTAGGATTCCAGAGTGGTTGTTTGTATCTAGCTATTACATGGCGTATTTCAACAGCTGCCTTAATGCTATCATATATGGACTGCTGAACCAGAACTTCAGAAGAGAATACAAGAGAATCGTTGTGACTTGCTGCACAGCAAAATTCTTTTTCCAGGACAGTTCTAATGATGCAGGAGACAGGATGAAAAGTAAACCTTCTCCATTGATTACAAACAACAATCAAGTGAAGGTGGACTCTGTCTGACAGTAGGAATCCTATTATTGTCACTCAAGAGCATCCAAATAAAATGTCTGTTTTATTAGACCTACTGTTAAATATTATAGTGAAATATCTCTTCCACACCGAAAAACACTTTGATCAAGTTCCTTGCATGGTTACAGAACCTTGGCATACAGATCACATTATACAACAGTATGTTTCTGATATAACAATGCAATGATATCCTTGAGGGAAGTATAAAATTATGCATGGGTACATTTTTTTCCTTAAGTGGAGATAAAAAACTAGAAAGAGGTTGAAACCCAAGTATCCACATTGCCTGGCTCAATAAAACAAAACACAAAGTTATTCCTACCACTTTCTGCCTGCTTCTTCTGGCCAGGTTATGGTTCTAATTCTAAAATCTCTGTGAACCTCTCTTAAAAGATTCAATAAGACTACTACGAAATATATTAGGAAATCTGATGTGATAAATCAAGGTACATGAAAATTGGCTAGGATTTTTGATAAATACCTCTAACTATATTGCTTTGCTCCTAACACAGATACAACAATTTTTTTTTTTTTTTTTTTTTTTTTGAGATTAAACTTTACCAGCACTCATAGGAATGACATTCTCAATTGACTCCTCAATTTTAAAAAACCTTTTAGGAGAAATATACCTGACTGACTATCTTCAAAGCTACAAGGGCAGGAGAATAAACAGCAAGGAAAGAAGAGTCATGATTCATCAGCTCAAGATGTTTGGGCATGAAAAAAAGGCGTAGGAGGGTTGGGAAGAGAACTATAAGCCACTATTCTTTCTGAAGAGAAAGTAACTCACGAAACCAAGTACCCCAGAGAAGTTTCTGGGGAAACACCTCCCAGAAACGTAAGTGAGGGAGGACCATTCTCACTTGTGTACAGTAAAGAAGTTCTAAACACATGCAAACAATTTTAATGCATTTGAGAGGAAGAGTGGGTGAGGATGAAAGTTTTGTCCAGTTAGCGGAATCTTAACCTCCTGAAACACCGGGAAGTGACATGTATTTAGAGGATTAGCATTTAATATCCTTTTCAGCTTTATCTCCTGAGAATAGCCGTAGACCACAGACTCCTGTGTAATCTGGCTCAGATACATTTTTCAAAACAATAATTAGGTGTTTGCCACAGTGATGAATAACCTAGAATAATCAGACACCTTTAAAAAACAGACAAGAGATGGTGCTAGTTATGACCCTAGTAGAAGGAGAAATATGTTTCTCGTGACAGGATCTCCTATGGAGACTTTCCACAGACAGCAGGCACCTCTTCAGTGAAGGGAAGCACACTGTGAAGTGAGGAAGAATAGCTAGACAGGCTGTCTCCTGCAACAATGAATCTCTCTTTACAATGAAGCCTTCTGATGGAGAAAACCAATTCACAACAGGAATCACCTTCAAATTGACCTTAAAAAGAAGTTCTGGAAAGACACTCCAACTGTCATACCTTTTAATGCTCCAGTGTTCCTATCTACACTGATGATCAAGAACACTTTAGCTTTTCCAAGCCAGTTACAACCATTTCAGAATAATTTCAACTGGACTAAGAGTTTCTGAATATCCATCAAACTTCTGGTACTCTATATTAAAATGTGGATTTTACCTAAACTTGCTGTACTGGAGGTTTTCTTAGCTCATATATTTTAGAAAACAAGTCACTCTATGCCATATAATTCCTTAAACTGCCTACATATCTAACAGCATTTCATCTGTCTTGGATCCTAGATTAGTGTACCCTTGACTTAATAATGGAAAAAAAAAGGGAACAGATTCATACTTACTTGAAAACCCCACTGACACTTCATCAACTGATCAGTTTCTTACCTTAAAAATAGGTGCCTCATGTCAAGTTGACAATGGAACTAACAAACAACATCGTAAACCCTTGGAGATGACCTAGCAAGCCAATGCATTGCTGAGGTGCTTGACTCATCTTTGTTTACATTTGCCAGTCTGAACCACTGTGTAAATAACCACCTCTCTTCTATTGTGGTATCATCATACAATGTGATCTGATACAACATGATTAACAGCATAAAGTATATCACAGCTTTCATCACTGTGATTTCATCCTTGGAGGATGCTTAGCTCTGTAATTTTATTGCTTTGTGTGTCGTGATTTCAAGATAGCAAAGGAGGCATGACCATGTTATAAGTAAAGAAGTTTTTCATGTGAGAAATAATGTTATATAAATGCTTACAAAACTTGCCTTATTTAAAGCATATTTTCAATGAAAATAATGTCTTATGATGCATCTAAAAAGTAGCATAAAGGTAGTTTAAGTAGCTTCATCACTAGAAATTTAGAATTCTCAAATTTATCATATCTACATCTTTATGAGCCAGTTCAAGATCCTGTATCCAATATTGTGGGTTATGTGAGGAATTAAAGTTCCCTATAATTCACAAATGCTAAAATGTATTTTTGATGACAATGAAAATGGTTTGCCATATGCAATAAAACATATTATACCAAAGGTATATATTTTATTGAATAGGCCTGTAATAAAAATGGAGAGCGTTTTTCAGATCTGGTATTTTGAAATATTTGTATTAAATCTAAATCAGACAAATGTGCATGTTGGTGATGTTATGAGCTGATATATATAGCAATAATTTTAAGAAATTAAACTTTTGTTCTCCTTGGGGTGGAGGGTGGGGGGAGGGAAGATTGTGAGTCTTTAGAACTTAGTTTAAATTAATATGGATGAGAGATACAGGAAATACTTGCTGCTCTCTTCAAATTAATTTTGTATTTACTACCATTCTGAATTATGTTTTAGGTAAGTTTTACAAAACTGCTCATTGCAAAAATGAAGAAATAATGATGTTTAACTCTGTACTAACAATTTCTTTTAATCAGATTCTATTGCTTCAAAGGTGTCAAAGTGATTCATGTAAGACAATCAGCAGCCTCATCAGCTGCTCAGTCACAATTACCATGACAGTATAAGTCAGGACTTCACAAGATCAGGCTCTTTGTGGTCAACATAAAAATGACTGATGAAAATAATTGATAAAAGATAATGATTTTGGTCCATTCTAAGGAAATGGAGTTAGAAACTTACCCCAGATTAGTTGTTTCTGTGCAAGTGATCCTTGGGGTTCCTTCCAACCTGACATTCTATGATTCCATTATTCTATGAAGTGAATGAGCCATGAAATGTGTTTTATTTTCCAAGTAATTAAATTTTCCTCTATATGAAAGAATGCACAAATGCATTATTTAGAGTTCTGTCTCTAACTCTTTAGATAGTGCATTTGTCTTATATCAGCCATCATCTCTGGATGGATTTAAGGAGTCTTGGCAGTCAACCAAACTTTCAGGGACCCATTGTTGACAATTTTAATATGACCTTATATCAACACATATCGAACCCTCCCAGATAGTTTCAAATGGTGATCATCTTCACTGCAAACTGCACATTAACAAAGACGATAGTAATTAATATCTTAATATCAATTAACAGGGTATTTATTGTAGTTAAACTGTAACTGTATGCAACAATGTAATTTCATTTGGAATAGGTCACTTAGGAGTGCTTTGCACATCTTCTTCCACTGCACTAGTGGAATTGCATAGATACGAAGCAAATAGATGTTATTTCAATAGGCATAATATATAGCAATGATTTTACTATTTTTCTTTTTCTTCTTGTTTGTTTTAGAAGGTAAGTCTTTGAATCATCCACAATAAACATACTATTGTAACCAATCTGTATTGCAGTGTATAGCATAACCTTCTACTCTCAGTTAATGTTGCATCTTTTTCTCCTTTTGAACCACTTCTGAAATGTTATCTTGCTAAATCTGACAGACTGAAGGGAATTGCTGTTTCCCTTAAAGTACACATACAAAAACCAATCATAAAAAAAAGCTCCTTAGACTATAATACATTAGTATCTAAGTGCATGCGGTCACCAATTTAAAATAACATCTCAGAAACTGCTCTGTTTGAACATCTTGTACACGAACTGTAGTAACACAGATGGACTGTTCAATTGTCTTCTAATAACAGCACTTTTCCAAGTCTTATTCATACAGTTTACAAATAATTGTCATCCTGTCACTGAGGTTTGGGAAACCACATGTGCTAAAGCTGAAATTCTTGGAAGAAAAAATATTCAATATGGCCTGGCTTATAGACCATGTACTGTATCTCAATTTTTTTTTTGCCTGTGTTAAGTGAAAATTCTATAATGTGGTTTTATGAAATGGTTCATTAAAAATATTATTCCTACCTCAAATATGTGTCTGAGAGATTGCAATAAAAAATAGGGTGGAAAAGACTTACAGTATAAGTCAGTGGCCTTTATAATATGTAATGAAAAGAAAAATAAATTCATCTATGGAGTAGTTACATTAGTAATGGTCTCAGAAAACATTTTCCCAATCCAGTAAAATACTTCCCGCTCAAACAATTATCAAACACTTTCAAAGTAACTATATTTCAAGAAATATTATTCATAATGTATATATTGATTATTCCAAAAGTTAAAAACAAACATTTCATTTTCAGCTCACAGATACCACCACAGCTTCTCCATTCCATGTCAGCTGAAGATTTTGGCACACTAGATTTCATAAATCTAAAAATTAACTATTTTACATTATCACACAAGGAATGTATGTTTCATTTTTAAGGAATCCATCAATTTTCAGCTCTCCAGGTTATTGGAGGATGTGATTTTGCCTACTAAATGTCTGCCGAATTAACCTCATGCAGAGAAACTCTTTCTGTGGTTTCTCCTTTTTATATGTAAATATATAAAGTCAGAAGTCTTTTATTTGGCTTAATTCTTAAATGTAAAACTAGTATCTATCCAGGGATAGAATTTTACTTACTGCTATTCTTTCTGCCTATATTGCATGTGTGCACAAGGTTTTCATTGAATTCCAATTCAAATTTTACTTTGCATGTTTGTTTCCTGATTCTAAAAGTGTTTATACTCAAATACCTACTCTTCACTCTTCAATATTTACAAATATTCAGTTGTATAAATGCATGTAAAGGTAGGGGCAATACAATGAGATTTTCAGGTGTGTGGTTCAGACCAAAATATTTTTCCACACAATTTAAACTGTAGAATTTTTTTCCACAGTGAGCAAAACCAAACCCTAATGAAGGTATACAAAAAGCAATTGCACTGACTCACAGCAAGAAGTTTTCCTAAGGCTAACAAGCACAAAAATACAACATCAACATCAGAAAATCCCTATGCCAAGAATTACTGGAATGAGACTTGGAGGAAGTGTCATTATGTTCTTGCCCTGTTCTTATCCTCTTCCTCAACATAGATACTGGCCAAAGGATCCTGGAGTAGAAGGACTTTTATGTTTTAAATATATACCACTGTCAAATTCTAGGAAAGTAGGGCAGGTTATGACAGGACAGAGCAGGACAGGCACTCAAATCACAAATTACTAAGAAGGTTTAGAAACAGAAAAACTGTGAGAAATAATGGCATAAAAATAAAAATTAACTTCTACTAAGAGTAAATTATTACAATGCATTTCCTCACTTTTTAGTGATACAGTATCAGATACCTAAAAATTCACTTGGAGAAACTTCATTAAGCCCTTTGCAATTATTTTACAAGTATTATATATGGATACTTTGCAGCTTTCAAGTCATATAAAAAGGCACGTCCCACAAATAGCATGTTCAAGCAGATGTTTACATTCAACATAAGGAAATAGAGCTACTGCAGGCACATTAAACAAACTACAAAGCCCTTATATCCCCAAACTTCTGTTTCAGATTAGCTGAACGGCTAATATGTCAATAATTTTTTTTCCACTATTTTACAGTCTATCCTGACAGTACAATAACATTCATTTTTTCTCTAACCTAACATAAATTTTGCCCAGCTTGAAAGAATAAATATTAGCTGCTTCATTAATATTTATGTTCATACAGATTTTTGTTTATGTTCATACTATTTTGATGCTAATGCAATTTTCCAGGTCAGCTCCTAGAAATATATCTCCTTCCCATATTAATCCTTCCTTCTTTCCAATCTCAGATGATGTGATTTCATTCCTGAGTTCTGAGCATGCTATCAGTTTGATTATCCCTATTGCATCTGTAAATGTAATAGTGAATGTATGTCATGATGTTCTTGACTCTAAAAAGTCCCTGTCCTTCTGAGATTTACTACAATCAGTTTTTTTTTAAAGTAGTTTGGTATCAGTAAAACACTGTTCTGCAATCAAAGTAAATACAATAGCTTCAGTATTAGTCAGCCTCAAGAGTCTATGATTTAATACAAACATTAAAAAATTATATCATGAATAAAAATCCATGGGGTTCTAATCTTTATATATAAGCCATGGTTTATTTTCTTAAAAATAATTTTATTTTTTTAAATGCTCATAAATCCTATTATTGACCCAATCTTTTTCTCCACGTCAAGAACCAAATTATGTACTGAGAAATAGTAAGGAATCATTCCTGATGCTACCATCAAATGGCTATTATGGGGAAAAGGGAGCCCATCTTATATATAAAATACAGGAAATATAAAATATAGGAAACCAGGATTTTATTGCTAGTCTAAATAATGTTTTAGCGGTCTAACAAAAAAAGTTATTCTTCATTCTGTTACAATTAAACTAACAGTACAAGTCAAATGTTCTACTTATTACAGAAAATCCTTATTGGTTATATGATTCAAGCTATGTATATGACTACACGTTAAGTATAGTTTTACATGATATGACAGTCCCATCATGTAGCTCTTCCAGTTTTTTGTTCTCACACTTCCACAACACTTTTGGGCCATATTTATGCTCAAATCTGTTGAGATGAAAAAGAGTCTTTGAAATTTTTTGCATCTCTTAAAGCCACTGAAACCTCAAAGCCTGAAGAAAATTACCTGTGCATTTTCTGTGCATGTAGCTTTGTTTGTAACACACTTGTTTTGATTCTTAACAGCACAGCTGATAATGGTTGAACAGTCACTACCTGCCCCTACAGGGGACAGCATTTGAAACAAAACAGTGACAAGTCTTAATAGTGAAAAGTCTTAAGCTTTTTTTTGGAAATTTTTGTCATGGGAATCCCAGGAAACATAAATATACAGGGCAGGCATTTTGTCATTGCAGACAGACTTAAACATCTATTACACAGATGTCTGATATTAGCTGGGAATTTAAAGGCCAAGCAATCACTCTGGTCCTAAATAGGATTCTCCTGTATCTTTTATTGTTTCCGGTTTATTTCTTCAAGACAAATCTTGTATTTCATTCACATATTGTTAGAAAACTGTATTTTGGGAAAATAGTGAACAAAGACAGAATCCATCTTATGCAATTACTTCACTGCTGTTAGAAATTGTTTTGCAAGCAATTAGGACAGTATCCTGAAAGAATTAGCTAATCGGTGTATTTCCTTATCCACAGAGAAAAGCAGCAGTTTTTTCTATGTCTTTCACTTAATTTGTCTTCTCATAAAATTTCCTTGATTCCTAAGAAGTGTTTTCATAATACAGATGCTACTATCTAATGAATTGTTTTCTAGCAAGTAGAAAAATTCCAAAGAAAAAATCTAGCTGGTTGCCAAAGAAACAGTTGAGTAATATTTGTACCGAAATTTGAAAAAAATATGATCAAATCTCACAATTTTCTCAAGAAAATATTTTTAAATACTTTTCCTATTTAGGACATAGCTTGTATATAAATACCAACATACTCAAAAACCAAAAAAAAAGTGTCATGCTTTTTCACTGATGAGTATGAATGTTCAGGATGGCAAGCCAAGAAACTGTTGAACAATTGCATAAATAACTCTTCAGAATGTTGTTGGGTCACATCTAAAGATAAGTATCAGTGATTATAAATTAACAATGTAATCATAGTTAAGGACAGAGTGATGATGGTGTAGGCAGATGGAATGAAAAAATTCAATTCATAGTTGAAATGCACCAATAAGGAAATTCAGAGCAGTGTCTCTAGTGACATTAAAGCATCCATAAACAAGAATTCAGTTTCAGCCTCATCAGTTACTCTATTTTTTTAGGTTTTTTTTCAGCATTACACCTTTTACACCTTTAAGGGAGTGTTCCACAGTAGTTAAGCATCTCTCTGGGACATTCATGGTCTCAGTTCTTCTGTTTTGGAAGAAGAAAATGTTCAGGGAGAACCCTGATAATCCAAACAAGTATGTTTGGATGTCTCTAGGTATATATAATTGTAGGCAGCTATGAAAATTAAGCTTGCATTCAGTAAAGAGTAAGTAACACCCACAGAGAATGACTAAGGCATTTGAAAATCATATGTATTACATTTGTTTTACCAACACCAGGTATAAAACTGAGCTGTACTGAACTACTGGACTTGCACTTCCCTTGTTATCCTATCTTTCGTTTAATTTCATTTCATTTTGCTTCATTTCATTCAACTGTAACACTTTGTAGCTGGTGGAGATGTCAGCATAAAGTTTTGGAGTCAGCTCTACTCTATGCCGTTCTTCCATCTCTCATTCTCCATGTCACTTCTCCCACCAGCACAACAAGGAGCTTCAGTAAACTTTAGTGTTCCTTTGTCACTTGAATGCAAAATAACTTGTGAATAGTTGGGTAAATAAATCACCTGACTAACTATTAACACCTCCACTCTGTCATTCTTTTCATCTGCTATTTGTGAATAGTTCTAGGAAGATGAGGCAGTTTGAATAAGCTACAGTGAATTAAATATTCACTGCATATATCATCTTTAGTGATAATTTTATTGCTATTGCTAGGGATAATTTGTATGTTACAATAAAATTCATTAATAATAGAATAAATTTCAGTATTACAGAATCGCAGAATCACAGAATCACAGAATCAGCCAGGTTTGAAAGGACCTCTGATATCAGGTCCAACCCTTAATCACTACCACTGTGGTTACCAGACCATGGCACTGAGTGCCACATGCATTCTCTTCTTAAAAATGTCCAGAGACAGAGAATCCACCACCTCCCTGGGCAGCCCATTCCAATGCCTGATCACCCTCTCTGTAAAGAATTTCTTCCTAATATCCAACCTAAACCTCCCCTGGCAAAGCTTAAGTCCATGCCCTCTTGTCTTACTGATATTTGCCTGGGAGAAGAGCCCGACCCCCCCTGGCTCCAACCTCCTTTCAGGGAGTTGCAGAGAGTGATGAGGTCTCCCCTGAGCCTCCTCTTCTCCAGACTGAACACCCCCAGCTCCCTCAGCCCTTCCTCACAGGACTTGTGCTGGATCCCTTCACAGCCTCCTTGCTCTTCTCTGGACCTGCTCCAGAACCTCAGTCTCCTTCCTGGACTTACTGGCCTTAAGCAACCCTCAGATAATTTCCCTAGCCTATTTTTTCTTTAAGAAAAACATGCGCCACTCTTAACACCCACTCAAATTCCTAAGGATAATTGTGTCCTGTGCATATTGTAGAAAAGTCTCCAAGCTCATGCTTGGAGCTCATGCACAGGACTTTCCCAAAAATAACAAGAGAGTGAGCCATGTGCTAAGTAAATTGTTCTGGCATGCAGCCCATAACTGTAGACTATCCAGTATGGAACTGCAGATGAAATTCTTATATGACCCATGTGTAGTCATTCTTTCACCTGGAAAATACATGCATACTCACACAATGCAGTAACATTGAAGTCAGTAAGACTCTTGCATTATAAGTCAACTTAATCAAGGTTGGAGACATCCAAGGCATAGGAGCAAACTTGCTGTTTATTTGGAAGTTCAAATTCTTCTAAAATAACCCAACATCTAGAAGAGGTTCTTAGACCCATTGATATTAAATGAAAGGCTCCTTATTACTTTCTCTTTTTGCAAATATATCCACGCATTCCACAGAACACTTAAATGAAAATGATTTCATACATTCTTCACTCTTTTTCACAAAAACATTAGTCAAAATATATCTATTCAACTGTAAGTATCCACAAGACTCTAGCATAGAAGCTATCCAACATTGATTCAAAACTTTATAAAATTAGAACAAATTTAAAACTTCCTCATTATTAACCTAATATTGTAATTGTTACAGGTTTAGGTTTTCCTTATACATTATAAACAACCTGTCTTCATGTCACACTGTAATATGTCATAAAACCAGGCTGATTTTTTATTTATTTTTTGGGTTCTTAGGAAACTCCAATAATATGCAGGAATCTAAAGCTACTCCATGTGAAAAACTGTTTAAGATTTTTAAGTTATAGCAAAAAAATCTGTGATGATTTTTATGTTTAATTTAAAGTACCAGGTTATAGATTTCCTGGCTTAGAGTGCTAAAGAAAATTAGCTAAATTCAAATAATGAACATTGGAATGATTTTAGAGAAGAAAATATAAAAAAATGTGAAAAAAGTGAAAATAAGTCAGTTTTCATTTCCTACAAATGCATATGTAGCATGAGAATGAAAAGTGCTGCTCCAAAATAATAATGCAACTCCATTTCAGTCCAGGGATGAGTTATTTTGATTACAGAATGAACTTTTATCTAATGGATAACAATTACATTGTATATTGTTTTTTTAATTCCAGCCAGTGATTTTCAAAAGAGCCATGGAAAGATCCCAGCCATCTAAATTGTTAAAGAGCAGTTTTCAGAAGCCACACAAATATTGCCATTGTCAGTCTGCATGTAACTGTGTACATTTGCTTCAGAATCTGAGATACGCATGACAATAATAAGGTTTTATGAGCTTGCCCCTCTGAAGGAAACCAAATTTTGACAAGATCTCATGGAAACTTATTGCTGTACTTTCAGTCACAAGGTGAAGTGTATGAAGTGAAACTCAGGAAGGACTGTAATAAAATGCAGCGGGAAGGAATGCTCTGTAATTGTTGCATTTTGAGTTGTCCCCTGCTTTTACATCAAAGCAACGTCAAAGTAGCAGAATGATGAATCAGACCCGAGGGCCAAATTCATTCACCGTGTGGGTGATAACAGCTTTCTACCCCAGCAGAGAAATTAAATCTCGGGCTTTATCTAACTAAACTTTCCCACCATTGGCTAGGACTCTCTTCTTTTGTGCAGTGAACCACAAGATAAATATAATTACATACACCACTATATATACACCCTGCAAATATAAGTACATATATCACTGCATGTGTGGAGCATGGGAATCAACAGTCGTGTTTGGGATTTTAAAGGCTGGGCTGGAGCTTTTACAACCCCACAGAAGATGGCTGGCTCTGAGGGTGTGTTAATCCTGTATGCCCTGAGCAAGCACACAGGGTGCACACTTCCACCCCTGGAAATCTGTCACTGACTCTCTGGATGGTTTTTGGTGCCTGGCCATGTGGCTCCAGCTCCTACCACGATGTGATCCCAAAGCACACGGTGAGCAGAGGCTCTTGGAGCAGTGTCAGGCCTTCAGGGCAGCAGCGGGCAGGCACAGCCTTGCCTAGGTAGAGGCCCACAAAAGCCTCACATTGATAGCAAATAATTGTCTTCCTGCACTCATCTCTGCTTACACTCTCTCAGGTTAGCTGAGGCATCTCTGAAAGCTTGAGAGTATTTAGGAACACCAGATTTACCAGAGCTGGAGGTAAGGGCTCACCCAGTGCCACCATGTCAGGCCACCTGCTGCTAGGGCCCGTGTTGCAACCAGTAGCCCAGGAGAGCGGCTGCCCTCAGGGGGATTGGACCTGGGATTTCTTTGACATCCAGCTGTGGGGTAGACATTCTTTAACAGTAACTAACAGCCCCATGTTCAGACATCTGGTTCCCCTGTCCACCCCAACACTCAGGATTCAGCTAGCAATGACATTACTCTGCACAAAGGTCTTTGCCTTTTGCCTTAACCAAGATGGCTACAAACTGTTCCCCTGCAGTGCCCTGTACAGCTGCTGTCTGCATGAAGAACAGCGTAAGGATATTGAGAACTAAGACCAAGGTTGTTTCGCAGAGTGCTGGAGCAGATGTATACTACCCAATTCTGGGCTCCCCAGTTCAAGAGAGGCAAGAAACTTCTGGAGAGAACCCAGTGGAGGGCAATAAAGATGATCTGGGGATTGGAGCAGCTCTTGTACTGGGAAAGGTTGAGACAGCTGGGGATCTTTAGGCTGGAGAGGAGAGGACTGAGGGGGGAGACCTTATTAATGCCTATAAATATCTTAAGGATGTGTGTAATGAAGATGGAGCCAGATTCCTTTTGGTAGTGCTCAGTAATAGGACAAGGGGCAATGGGCACAACAAACTGGAACACAGGACGTTCTATCTAAGCATGAGAAAAAACTTCTTTACTGTGACAGTGACAAAGCACTGAACAGGCTGCCCAAGCAGGTTGTGGAGTCTTCTTCTCTGGAGACATCCCAAACCCAGATGGATGCAGTCCTGTGCACTGTGCTCTAGGGGATCCTGCTGTAGTGGGAGAGTTGGACTACATGATCTCTAGAGGTCCATTCCCATTCCGATGATTCTGTGACTCTGTGAAAAGCTGAAGTGTGGTCTGCATCCACAAGCATTAGCTGACAAGAAGCAGAAAGTAACAAGTGCAGCCCATGGAGAAGTGGGTTTCATCTTGATCCAGCCAGGTAACGGCATATTTATAATTATTTCCTATGGGGTTTGGGGTGTGTATGGGTGCTTGATGAGGATGTGGGTAACAGAAAATTGTGGAAGGTCAGTCTGTTATGGTAAGACAAACAAGAAGAAAATTTTCAGTTAAAGTCCATCATATTCTTTCAGGCAAAACATGGCAGGCCAAGCAGAGAACCTGTGTCTGTTGCAGCCCAGAGTCACTCTGCTGAGCCAGGTGTGTCCAACATTACCTCCAATATATCAGGAACTGAGGCTAGTTTAGAAAAAATGTTATTGCTGGGAGCTAGGCACAGATTTCTGAGTACTGGTGAGTGGTATCACAGGCAGCCCTCACGTCACTGATATGTGTCTGCTAGTGTCAGCACCAAGGTGAGAGTATCAGTGTTTGTGCAATTAGGAGAGCTTCCCTGCCAGGGTGGAAGTTTTACTTCCAAACCACAAGATGAATTTAGCCAGAGTAATTACACATAAAAGGTGCCTGGACATGGACTAGAGAGCTGTTGTGGCAGAGTCCTCATCCTGGATGGGACAGTGAATTTGGATTATAACGGACTTTTAAGCCTTTACATTTTTTCATCTCAATTTAGCTATTAAGTTAGTGTGATGCAAAAATGGGTGAGTTTGTAGGAACTGCAGTGTAGGACACAGTTGCTCAAACATAAAGCAGATGGTTACTTTACCTGTGGTTAACCTGGATTATTTCTTCAGAAAAACATGCACTCAGCAAAATTGGGGTGAAAAATTTTTGAGGGAAGCAACCCCCAAATTTACAGATAACTTATAACACCCTTAGTTGCTCCCACAAATCCTAGTCCATGCTTCACTGTGTGTGCTATTACCATTATGATTTGCATAAAGCTGTCACTGTATTTTTGCAATACCAGAATTACTAAAACTAATAAAATGGACCATCTGTAGAAATCACATAAGGATATACCTCTACATTTAAGATGATCCTAGGAGGTTCATGTGCACATGTATTTGCAAAAATTCATTTATTCTCATTTCCTATGAGAAAAAAATAATTCCTGTTATATTAGGGAAGACTATTGCTATTCAAAACAGATAGTTGTGCTGTGCATTACTCTAAAAAGATTATTTATAACATGCTGTGGAATGCAGTATGGATGAGGGGCAAATAATTCAAACCAAGTATCACATTTATTTCAAAGCAAACGGACTTATTCTATAACAGGTATGTCCAGCTTTGGGGCTGCATGCCAATTAAAAGGGATTTTTAGAGTCCTTCGTTTTTCTTTCTGGCATAATGATGAAGGGGACACATACAAATCAGTGTCACTTTACTGATTACTGATATCCTAATCTACACAAATACTTTTTGGAGGCCATAGAATCCCTTACTGCATTTGTTATAATTACATAGTCATGGATTGTAATTTTGAATAAGTTGTATGAGAGAGTGACTTCAGTGCCTCAAAGATATGTCTCTGATTTCTGTAAATCTTTCCCTATTGTGTTTTCTCGACATTTATGTCACTTGGATTTCTGAAACAGCAGAACATTTCTGAAAATGAGGGGTATTAAAATGAAGTGACAGCTACCTTTTTGGCACGGTTGGTGTATCTGCAAAGAATCTTAACTGAGAATTTAACTTTTCTTTTGGAACATTTGAAGAGAGAACAGGATTTCCCCTGGTGTTTTTTTTAAACCTTCTTTTACTGATTTTTCTACTGCTTACGGAAACAGTACAGCATCTCAAATCAAATATTTAAAATGCCAAGTGCTACAAAATATTTGCTTCTGGTTGACACATGAAATTGATCTTATTAGTCATATCGTGGTTTCGCTGGTCCTGGATTGTGAATGCAAGTAACTCTAACAGAAAAATTCTCCTTGTACTTTAAGAACATGTTATATTCAGGGGGTTCAGCTGAGTGTTTTTTCTATGAGCTTCTTGTAAACACTCCCACTAGTAGACACTGGTCAGAGGGTAATTGAAGAAAATAAACAAAAATTGAGTATGTCAACATCTGAACAGAATTCACTTAAACATTCAAGAAACTATTATTACAAGTGATGCTAAAATCTGTCCATACATCTGTATGACTTGGGTAAAAGAAAAAAAAATACTAAATCTTACTTTGAAATAAAACTCATTACAGTTACCACAGTATTCTGGGACCTTGTGTCAATTATTCCAGAAATCCATTTTATTGCAATATATTGGAGGTTGACAGATGAGGTAAACAGTTGCTATGGTGAAAAACACTATGGGAGTAACTAGGTAGAGGAGAGAAAAGTTATTTGTTCATTTATTTGCTTTAGGTTATTAATTTCATGCCCAAATTAAAAACAAGCAATGGTATTTGCATCAGCTGTGCTTTAGTGCAAAAACAAATCACTTTGTTATTATGAGTTAGCAGTTTTTCTTCTTAGAGGAAATAATGAAAAGCCCTGTTTCTTGGACATATAAGCAGATGAGCCATCACCATAGCAACCAAAGGACGTATCCATCGCGTCATTCTGTCAAACGGCCTCTGCATGTGACTCCAGGCTCACATTCCTTACTTCCATCTGAAAGTAGGTTTTAGTCCTGTCATCCAATAAAATCAATACCCAGTAAGATGTTTTCTGCCTGCTATAGTTTAGAAATAGGAAGATACTTAAAGTAGCTTTGTCTTAAAGGAACAAAGGTTGCTCATTTGTTAATATACTGAAAGTTAATGAAAGCGAGAATTAATAGAAAACAGATAATTTTTTTGCAGGAATATTAAGGCTCCCTTTGCTCCTTGCTGTGTTTAGTGATTCAGTCATGCCTTACACAGTATTATCACAAGTTCTTTGAACAGCCTCTACACCATGTTTCTCTCCTAGATTTAAAAAAGAGGCTTTGATTTCTCCACCAAAAGGAGGAGCATCAACATGCAAACATTTTTTATAAATCAATGGTATGAACCAAATACAAATTGTGTGGTGTAAAATGATTGTCCATTTCCCTTGCAAACTCTAAAGTAGGATTTTATTTGCCTGTTTTCCCCATCTTCAAAAGTGTTACAAGTTTGCTTCCCTCTCAGACACTAAATGGTCATTTTCACCTTGCCTTTTCTTTCCTCTTAATTGCCTTCAGATTCTCTACCTTCTCTATACTTGCCCTGTAACAAGAACTGAGATATTTAGCCTCTGCATTCCTGGTCTCACTCCCAAAACAGCCAGCCTGAGCTTTCCCAGAAACAACAAACAATTGGGCTTTTGTGGGTTCTACATTTTACCTCAACAAAGTCAGGCCAGGTTCATTTTCTGCAAGTCAAATGACTACTGCAACACTCTCTGGGAGGAAGTAAAAAAAATTTTGCCCCATCAGGTAGATGTGGAGGTCTCCTGGTTACATTCCTTTTGAGCAGATGTTCTTTGTTTGCTGAGTGGTTTGTGTTGACTGGCAGTGCTGCCTAAGAATAACACAAATCTTCACTGCAATTTAAAGACTGACTACAGATTGATCAGACTTCAGGGTCATCAGTATAACAGTTATCAAAGATATGGAGCATAGGAGATGGAAAATGTTACTATGGAGAGTAAGCACCATCTCTGTGTACAACTACTTTGAAGTAATGGAATGCTAAACCCTCCATCAGGACATATGGCTCCACAATCTGAAACTTTTTTCCCCAGTAATGTTTTCTTCAGTCTTTCCTGACTATGTTTGAGGGAGGTATACAAAAACTGTGCTTTGTCTTTCTCTCTCTGAAATACACTGTACATTTTAGGTTTATAAAATGAAAAAAGTATTAAAATGTACATAAAGTGTAGCAAGATGCTACACTCCAGTGAATTAACAGCTATATGCACAAATGCTTTGCAAAATGTCAATTTGTCACACTAGAATTATGCTCTCAAAATCCTATCTAAACAACTTCTGTCAGTTTCAGTTATTCTAGATGGAGTGGTAGTTTTCCAAAGTAGATTATGCAGAATCACACCAGTGAAACTGTTTCCTATAAATATGGCAAGTGAGTCTGGCAACCTCCTGTAAAAGGAAATCAGGCAAACCAAGAGGCATATCCTTTTTTTGTTAGGTGCCATCAGCAAAACCAAGAAACAATTCAAGTTTTGGAAGGGACCTCTGGAGATTATGAAGTCCAAACCCCCTGCCAAAGCAGGATCACCTAGGGCAGGTCACACAGAAATGCATTCAGAAAGGTCTTGAACGTGTCTTGAGAAGGAGCCTCCATAACCTCTCTGGGCATTCTGTTCCAGTGCTCCATCATCTTTACAGTAAAAACCTTGTCTCTCATATTGAGGTGGGACTTCCTGTGTTCAAGTCTATATTGTTTACCCCTCATTCTATCACAGGACACCACTGAAAAGAGACTGGTCCCTTCTTCTTGACACCCACCACCCAGATATTTATAGACATTAATAAGTTCCCCCCTCAGTCTTCTGTTCTCCAGGGTAAATAGCCCTAAGACTCGGACTTTCCACATGAGAGAGCCCCCTGATCATCCTCTTAGCCCTCTGTTGGACTCTCTCTGGTATATCCCAGAATCACAGAACTGTCACAGCTAGGAAAGACCTCTAAGATCACCAAGTCCAGCTGACAACACCCACAACCCTTCCCCCCATAAAAATATGTATTTATCAATATCTGTATCACCTTGTGTCACCTACTAGAGAATGATGTCACACAGTGCCTCATCTACATGGTTCTTAAATACTTCCAGGGATGATTATTCCACCACTCCCCTGGGCAGCTCATTCCAACACCCAACTATACTCTCAGTAAAGAAATTTTTCCTCAAATCTAGTCTAAACCTCCCTAGAGCAACTTCAGGCCATTTCCTTTAGTCTTATCATTGTTCACTCCTGTCCTTCTTGAACAGGGGAGCCCAGAACTGGACACAATACTCCAGATGTGGTCTCATGAGGGCAGAGGAGAGGGGCAGGAGAGCCTCCCTTGACCAGCTGGACACAGTGTTCTTAATGCACCCCAGGGTACCATTGGCCTTTTGTCCTCAAGGCCACATTGCTGTCCCATGGATAACTTTGACTACCACTACATCAAGGTCCTTCTCCATGGAGCTATTTTCATGCAGGTCAACTCTAAATCTGTACTGATGTATGGTATTATTCCTCCCCAGGTGCGGGACTCTACATTTATTCTTGTTGAACCTCACTGGGCTCCCCTTTGCCCGGCTCTCCGGTCTGTACAGGTCTTGCTGAATGGCCACACAGCCATCCCATTTATCAGCCACTCCTCCCAGTTTAGTATCACCAGCAAACTTGCTGAGGATACATTCTTTTGCCTCATCCAGGTCATTGATGAAGATGTTGAATAAGACTGGACCCAGTACTGGCCCATGGGGAACACCAGTAGTCATAGGTCTCCAACTGGACTCTGCACCACTTATCATGATCCTCTAAGCTCTATTGTTTAACTACTTCTCAATCCATCTCTCCATCCTCTCTTTTAGCCCATACTTTCTGAGCCTGCCCACGAGTATAGTATGGGAGACAGTATCAAAAGCCTTTCTAAAGTCAAGGTAGACAACAGTGAATGTTCTCCCTGCATCTACCCATTCAGTCACACCATCAGAGGAGCCTATCAGATTAGTCAAACAGGGTTTCATCTTGGTGAATTAATGCTGGCTACTCCTGATTAGAGATGAATAATAAAATAAAACAAAAGATTTGGGTTTTGATACTGAGTCAGACACTTTGAGGTGCTAGGTACTTCAAGTCAAAGAACAAGTGCTTTCTTCTCATTTTCAATCTAATAAGTAGTTCCTGAGAAGGTTAACACCTCACTATGAATTGGGAGGTAAATAATTGTTCTTACAAAAAGAAGTCAGCAAGGTGAAAAGGATAACATCCTGCACAGTTTGTGATTGCTCAGTTACTTCACAGTAATGTTCAAACACAGTATTCACTCACACCAGGCTCTCTTATGAATTTGTCAAACTGCTTCTACACTGAATCTGATTTTCCCAAGCTGTCATCAGTCCAGGTCTGTCTACTTCAAGGTTTGTGCCAATAAATATGTAGTATTTATACCAGTCTTAAAAAGACTCAGTTCCCTTATTTTTGCTCTTGCCTTGTCACCTGACATTAAGAGGACACTAGACTTTCATCAGAGACATCAGCTCTATATCTTGTCCCATCTTACAAATGCTGCTTCCACATGCTGACCTAGTGAAGTTTTTTCCACCTGAATTCTCTTCTGCTAAGACTGGTCCAGCAGAGCCATCTTGCCTCATTGTATGAACTTCTGGTTTGCTTCTGTGAAGTTTCTCAAAGTCCAGATGCAAGTGGAAGTCTGGTCTGGCGCTAGATCTTAATTGAGAAAAATCATTTATTCAGCACTTCTCAGTCTGAGTTCATGCACAGAGAACAGAGTAGCCGTTCCCTATAAGTTCAGCAGGTTCCACCTTATCTATACTTTAAAAGTGTTTATCTTGTGTAAAACAGAAACAAAAATGTAAATGTCATCCCTTGAAGAAAGGTTTGCCAACTCTTTGTGTTTAGAAAAAAGAAACCCCAAACGGTAGAAAGAATTAATTTGCATTTTGAGGGTCAAACAGTATTTTGCTGAAATGACAGCAACAAATACTAATTTTAAATGCAAGTGTCATGTCTTTAGATTATTTAATACTAAGAAGATAGATCTGTGTCTGTGTTCAGAAAAATCAATATTGTAATTTAATTCAGATATATTGTAATTTTCCTTTTTTTCATAGATCTGTGGACATTAAATCATGTAAATTTCCATTTGTAAAAAGATTGCAGACGTGTATACCCAGATTTAATCTGTAATTTGTTATTGGTTTGTATTTAAACTTTGGTAGCTTTCAGTGCTCCTCCTCAAATCTGTGGCTTTACAGTATAGCAAGGCCAAAATCACAAAAGGTAAATTTAGTCCATGTACCAGTGCATGGTACAGCACTACATGTACATGGTACAGTACTACAGCACAACTCAAAGGTTGTGCTGTAGTACACGGTATGCCATAACAATGGTAGAAAAATGGCAGCACCCTGTGTGCTCTGCCATTTCCTTTTAGCATCTAATCTTAAGAGCCTGATTTAAATGAGCACTGCTAGAGATGACCATGCTGGTCAAGCTTGGGGCAGTTTGAGAAGATCTCTTTGTATTGATAATTTTAATCTAAACAGCACTTCATTGTCTTCGGTGCTATAAGATGTCACTTAAAGAATTTCTTCTATAATTTTTCTTTTTGTAAAGAGGTTTTAGCTTATACAAGTCTGACAGGTAAACTGCAGCTTTGTTGGTTTACATTACGTGGCTTCTATTCCTCTCTGCATATGTCTTTTTTAAGAGAACCAAAGTATTTCCTTGCCTTGATTACAAGTCTTTGGCCTAAAAGAGAAAATAGGATAATAAAAAAAATTCTTTATAGTTTCTCCAACTTGTCCTGTATGTCAGAAAATAATGGCACTGTTAGTGCTTTTTTTTTTTTTCTTCCCCTGGACTCCTGTAGTTCTTCTCTCTACATGCAAGAACTTCAATATTTCATTTGAGCAGATTTAGTGTTAAAGCCTCTATAAATCCACAAGAGAACACTGGAATTCCCAGTGCCTTTATGTGCTATATTTCATGTAATTTTCACCTATTTTTGAACTTTCTATTTGATCTGATAACTTTTTTCAGGTTATTAAAAAAATCTGGCCAATACAAGAAATCAGTGCCTAATAGCAGAAAACCTCAACAAGTAGTGATGCTCAGAGAATGAGACTTGTTCAAGAATACATAGGATTTCAGGAAATTGAGCAGTGACTACTAAAGCTAAGTTGCTGTTTTGCTGTATCATAGAGAAGCAAAGATTTGCTTTGGTCTCAGCACAGGTATACAATAAATACCTGCACCACATGCCCCTCCCAATCAAATTGCATTACATGTACTTTAGGAATGGCTTTAGGAATGTATATATATTATTGGAAAAGAAGGCATGCAGCAACATAATGGAAGAAGGAATAGTTCCAATTCAGATACTTGCTGTGGAAATAAAAAAAAAGAAATTTCTTTACTCTTTGGGTCTTTCTATTACCTAGATAGGTAAGGCACAGAGGTTGTAACATTTTTGTTATGACTTGGGATATTTTCCCATATTGAAGCTTTTTTGTATATAATCCAAAGGGATTTACAAGAGCAAAGTGATTTTGGTATTTGTAGGCAGGAAATTATGTCACAAAATGCAGAGTATATGCCCTAGTAGGCACTCAGTAGAGGTTGTTTTCATTCCTCTGGATGGGATGTTGCTACTTTGTCCCTTTG
Source organism: Heliangelus exortis (assembly GCF_036169615.1). Lineage (NCBI taxonomy): Eukaryota > Metazoa > Chordata > Aves > Apodiformes > Trochilidae > Heliangelus > Heliangelus exortis. The sequence goes on along the minus strand of NC_092425.1, from coordinate 22,605,256 downwards.
TCTGGTCTGTGGCTGGGTCATAAGCCTGTTGCTCAGTTTCAGCACAAGAAAACAACACAGGCTGTCAGTGCATATAAAATGAAGTAGTCCTTAAATCCTCTGGGTTCTTCATACACACTTTGAAAATACACCCTTTGAAAAAAGCTAACAGTAAGTAGTGTGAACTACACAACATAAATTACTATGCATTAGCCTTCTTTGTTGAGGGTGGGAAAGTAGGCTGGCTGAAAGAAGTAGGTTTTTCCTCTCCTCGCATCTTGTTTCAGAAATTTTAATGTTTAGTCGTCATAATTAAACTTCACATGAAACTTCAGATTCCCCCTTTTGTAAAAGAAGCCAAAGGCTTTGCAATGCTCCCTACCTATCTGTTCAACTTTTAGGACTGTCTTACAGGACTGGGGATGACTATTACTAAAAATAAATTTTACCAGCATAAATGTGTTCCACATTGCAGCTGTAAATGCTTTATATAATTTTCTACGTACTTTTAGCTAATTTTCTGTTTTCTGATTTTTACCAGTATTTTCAGCACCAGTGCTTATGTGATTTGCAAATATGCTTTTTGAGCCTTCTAGTAAACAGCACTTCAGATATGGTTTCCCCATGTTTATGGTAAAGTGTAATCAACTACAGTTCCTTCCTTATTCATCATGACCTGAAAATATATTATCAGAATTATTTCTAGTTGTCAAAGAGATCTGGAAATGTGAAACAGCTGAAAATGTGAACATCTGGAAATGTGAACAGCTGCCAAATTATAGTCCCTTTGAGGACTTTGGAAAAAGGCCATCTGAGTTCAACACAGTAGGCACCTAAATGTGTACCTATATCCCCATACATGCCCTGCGAAATGAGATTGTCCCACAACAAGGTATGGTATCTGTATGGAATTACACAACGTCCAGAGTTTCCCAAAGGGCTTGTGCCAGCATATTCTGCAAACCAATTTTCATGTCTTCACATTTTCAGAGAAAGAATTCATTTTATTTACAACACAAAGCACCTCTTTTCAGCCAGCAATGGTACCGGCTTCCAGAGGCGTCATGCTCCATTGATACTTCAGAACACATCTACATTACAAAGCCAATGCTAGCACAGCCACCCTGGCATAGCTTCTGCTGGAGATGCAGCATAGGCTGACAGGAGAACCTTTTCAGCTGTCATAGCAACACTACTTACCTTGCAAAGCTTAACCTAAAATGGCAAAAGCACTTTTGTATCAGCATAGCTATGACAGTCACGAGGGGGATGTCCATACACTGTGTTTGCTAAATGCCACGCAATGCACAATATGCTAGTTTCAAATATAATGACAGGTGTTTCTTTAACTGATACATTTTTGTGTGGTGCTGCTTTGAAATTATCATCCAGAATGTTCTGAATTAGTGCTGCAAAACATAGTCCTTATCACAGAATCACAGCATGCTTGAGGTTGGAAGGGACCTCTGGAGGTTATCCACTATGCCAGACATTAGCCTCAGCCAGAGAAGGGACAGGTTCCAGTCTGGATCACAAACTTGGAATCAGACCTTTGAAGCTCTGAGATAAATAGTATTATGGTAAAAATATCAACTAAAGCAGTGAAATAGAGACACTGTTCAGATGCAGGATTCCCTGTACAAAAAGCATATATAAACAGAACTTGTTATGATCCTACATGACAGCTTGTCATGATCCAGCATGGAGATAGCTTTCAAGGACACAGGTTTAGTGCCATATGAAAGGAAGAGACTGCAGTCTGCCCTGCATACCCGCACAACCAGGAGTTAGGACATGCTGAGATTTTGCACACACTTGAGAGATGGAAATTTTTTTACACTGCCTCTACAATTAAAAGGATATGATTTGTTTTCTGAGGCTTTTAGGAGGCTGCAAACAACAAGTGAACAAGAAAAAAAGTAGTCTGGCAAGCCTCAAAACATACTGCTTGGACAAATAAACTGAAACATATTTCAAAAGTAACAAAACTTTCAGCTGTCCTATAGCAAATATATTGAGTTGGTAGATGTTTAGTTTTCCAAATATAATACTGAGTTTAAGTATATCCTTGTAAATTGTATTCAAATTTGCTCAAGCCTTATGAAAAAACGGCTAAATGGCAAGAGAGTTTTCCTGACTCTTTACAAGTATTTTTTATTGAAGGAAAGTTCTGAAATCAGTGCTGAAGTAAAAACTGCTACTGTAAACTTTTTAATTTGTAAAATGTAGATATATTTGCAACCACACTACTTGATATATTGCTTGCATTCACAGAGACATAAAACCACAGCCCTCACAAGCCTGCCTTCTTGCTAGCCCTAGGATAGTGTAAACCTGAACATTTCTGAAGGTACAGGAAGTTACTTATGTGGACTATTTCAAGTAAAGAAACAGTTCTTTCTTTCACAAAAAGAGACTTAATAAAGATGTCTTTCTAACAATGGAGGGAGATATTAGCCATGCACAGATAACTTTGGCCAGACAAAAGACTGTGAGGGAGGGGAGGGCACAGATTACTTCTACCCTAAAGAGTTGAAGAAGGCCAATGCCAATCAAGATCGGGTTTGATTAATTGGCGTAGCTACTAAAAAAAAAAAAAAGGAAAGATTACTAATAAAACATTGCTATGGACCTTAAATTACACAGGTTAGGTAGAAACATCTTACATTTGTGATATTTAGATAAGCTCTTTTGAGGATGAATGGTGTATGCTTTTGGATATTTTAAGTGGTTTGTTGGTTGTTTCCTTGACTTCATTATTTGTTAGTCTGCTCAGCAGTGACTATGCTAGCAGCTGGATTTTGAAAAGAACGAGAAGGTTCTCTTCATGAAGAGAAAAAGAGATATTTTAATGTGTCTTTTGATCTCTATAGTTATGAGGAATGTATCTGGGTCTAAACTAAGCAGACCAGCAGACCAGCAGACCAGTAAAGAGAAGCCTGTCCATAAAGGACATTATTTCTGTCATTGCAGAAGCAAGTTCACCATATGTTGATGTGCCTTTGTTTTGGATAGTAAAAGAGGATTGAGCTGATCTTGCTAACAGGGCAGCAATGCTCCTAGCAAATTATCCAACCTGCTGAGGAGTATTTTGGAAGCAGTCTTACTTGTAGCTGTGTTCTCAACACTTGTCATCATATAGCTATGTTCGAAATGTCTTGTTCTTTTTTTTTGCTCCACCACATTCAGTTCTCTGGCACTCAGAGTCCATATTGAGATCATCCAGAAACTTGTAGTATCAGGAATCATTTGATGTAGCCCTTAGCCCCCTTCAGCTTAGATGATGAACCAGGGAGGGCTTCATCAGAGTCTATAGGTGAGACGTCACTTTCTGAAACTGCAGGTTCAGCAGTTTGTCTTTCAGTTGGATGCTACATTCAAGGTAATATAATTCTGTATTGTAATCTAAATGCTTCTCTGTTTTTTGAAGAATTAGTGGCACATGGCACTTTTGCATTGCTGAAGCACCCTTAGTGATTAATGCTACATGAAATTTAAAGAACTATTTTACAGAACAAAGATATAGTAGTTTTCTCCATTATCACTGTTTCTGTTGGATATAAAGCAGGGACTAAATCTACAAATTTATTTTTTGTTTCTTTTCTGTTGTACAAGAAACCATTACACCACAGTACAAAACCATAGTATCTATTGCCTTCATGATTATGAATAGAAACGAAATAAAAGTGATCTTTTTCTATCTAAATCTATTGGAAAATTGTCTTGAAGCTGTTATTTTTAAGCACACTGTAGTTGTTACAAAATTATCACAGACAATATCTTTTAAATCAGGTATATTTCAAAAGTGAATGTTTCATTTCTGCTAGTTAAATCTACAGTCTCATGGTTTCTTTTAGTACAGTGTCATGCATAAATTAATTTTGTAGACTTAGGAGGACATATTTAGTCCCTGCAGCCTTCAGGACCAAGCTGTCCTGTTCTCATAGCTGACAGGACATTGAACACATCTGTAAGTAACAGTTTAAAAACAAAAAGGAAAGGAAGGGCAAATTGGGACAGACAAGCCACCTTTAAAATGTCATGCCTTACATATCAATACAGAAATACTCGTTCATTCATTTGCATCATGAAATTGCCTCAATTCTTTTGGGATTGTATTTCAGGAAAGCGTATTCCTTTATTTAAGAATGGTGAAGTAATCCGATGTCAAATTCACATACATAGGTAGAATCTTTACTGAGCTCAGTGAAAGGTTACTGCTGATGAAAATGCAAGTGGCCTAATTTATATTTGTATGATTTCTAGGACTTTTCATTGAAGTAAACCAGTTTTCCAAGGTATGTCTGATCCTATATGCATCTTGACATGGATCCTATATTGCTTACAGTTATATTCATGACAACTTGGTTAAATTACTTCTAAGTAACTGCAAGGCCTCAGAGTGCATTACCCAGTATATTCTGCAGTCATGTGAACTGTGACATGGTTTACATATTTTCATTCTCTTGAGCATTATGTGACAATGGTACATCCCAGCATAGCATGGAGTCTAACTTTGCAGAACAGAGAAAAAGACTGGATGCATAGTTACAAAATTCTGATCTATATACTGAGTGATTTTCAGGGATTGTTGAACAAATCTACATCTATATGCTCACAAAAGATTAGTTGCTAATCTACCTGTAAAGTTTTTCCAGCTTACTTTAATACATTAATAAGGCAATATGGCTGGGATTGGGTTAGAAATCACAGGCAGATTTTTGGACCATGCCAGTACAGCTGATGAGAGTAGGGCTGGCCATGCTAAGTCACCTTCCTTGATCTGAGCCCAGCCAGTTCCCTGTCACATCTCCTCTAAGTGTCCCCAGAGAATGATTGACACACTGACACACAAGGTATCAGTGGGGGCTGCCTCTGAACTCGGATCTGTCCACTGTGAACAAACCATGTTTAAAAGGGCAGAAACAGTAACGAACAAAATCAAGTTGCCAGTGTTTTTCTGGGATTTATTATGACCAAAACAACTTTCTGTGACACAATTTGCTTAGTTTTGATCACTGATGTGTAGTTATATAGGCATCGATTTCTATGCAGTTACTGTATTTTTATAAAAGTATATCCAGTGCAGACACTGTTAAGACTGGTGCCAAAAAAACCCCCACCACCCTTACCTAATATTTGTATTGGTACAAACCTCATGATTTTAAAATTAGTGCCCCCCCCAAAAAACCCAGATCCTTTTAACAGAAAAAACTAAGCCAAGGTAATTTGAATTAATGAGAAATGGTGTATATTTATGATGTATTTTTAACAGACAACTACTCACCCAAAGATTAATTGGGAAAAAGTATTCTGAATAAGAAACAAGCATGTGAAAAGGGCAATCTGTTCCCGGACAAATCTCAGGCAGAAAGAAGCAAGCAAGTTAGCTAATTAAATAGCTTTTTATGAATTATTCATTCAGCTCAAGAGATTGTATTTTTTACATATAATTTTTGGGTAGTAGATATTAGTTTGTTTTTCTGTGGTTGTTTAAATAATATGATTACAAATAATACCTCTTGTTTCAGTGGACCTTCAATCCCATTTACAATCAGGGCTAGTTACAGTTAGTTAGGCAACAATGATTTTTTTTCCCCGTTTTATACAAATTCACTTCCATTAATATGTTTCACTGGATGAAAAGATCCTAGGACAGTTTTCAGTTTGTCCATGCCGACATAGGGTTAGATATTATCCCTAAAATATATACCCTTTCCCTCAAAATTCTGCATATTGACTTTAATTTTTGCACTGAAAAAAAGGCTTTTTCATCTAGTGGGGAAAGAAATGAGGTTTATCTTGCCACATCTTTCAGACTTTGAAACTGGAGTGAAATGGAAGATGTTTACTTCTTTAATTGTATACTTTACTTGCATTAAAACAGCTTATAAAACAGATAAAGACTACTACTGAATTCTTAAGGTTTCTTTCTCTTCCCAAAAGATTTCCCCCCCTACCCACCCCCCCCACCCCCCCTCAAGAGCAGAAAAGGAAATGTGAGGATTTAAAGATGCAAAAGTTGTTATGGTCATAAAATTAAATTTTTAATTTCAACACTTTCGATGATGCTTAGTTCTCAAAGATGGCAGAAGTGCTGCCAGGTCTCCAGCATTTTTCCAGAATGTGGATCCTATTCTAGATGAGTATTTACACTTAGGGAAACTGTAGTTCTTTGGCTTTCTGTATTTATTATCCAGTGTACTTTGAAATTAAACCTCTGCTTATAAAGAGCAAATTGTTTGGACCATCTCTCTTAAGAAGAAAAGCTGAGAGACCTGGGCCTGAGAGGGGATCTTACCAATTCTTATAAATATCTAAAAGATGGGTCTCAAGAGGATGAGGCCAGACTCTTTTCAGTGGTGCCAAGCAACAAGATGAGGTCCAATGGGCACAAACTGGGGCACAGAAAGTTCCATGTGAACATGAATAAAAATGTCTTTGCTGTGAAGGTGACAAAGCAGCGGAACAGGCTGCCCAGGGAGGTTATGAAATCTCCTTCCCTGACGATATTCAATGCTCGCCTGATAGTGATCCTGTGCCACCCACTCCAAGTGAGCCTGTTTTAGCAGGCTGGTTGGACTGGATGATCTCCAGAGGTCTCCCCCCACCCCTACCATTCCATAATTCTGTGATTTCTGTTTATTTTGATCAGAAAATAAAAAATTCAAAAAGGTTCACGGGATTTTATCAACTGTTGCTGCACTGGCTTTCAGTTGAATACCAGTTAAAAATCAAGGTCCCATTCCTCTTCAAAATTCTCTGATTTAGTGATGTAAATTATTTTCCTGCCTAGCTGACTCATCTAAGTGACCACAAAGTCCTGCAATATTTACTTCCAGACACAATAAAGGGACTGCAGTGTTCCAAGTGCCATACACCTGTTCAGGACATAATTCTTCCAGCAACCATTCCACAAATTGGGCACTGAAGAAATCGAACTGGCCATGAGCCCTAGTTTTGGCAAAACAAAACTTTAGGACTACTTGAGCAGAAAACCTTCCATAAATAAGTTTAAGTGGCATTCCAGGAATCACTGCCGATTTGGGATAGGAAGGGAATCAAAGGACTTTTAAAATTTTCTAAAATAAGCAGCTATTTCAGATAAGCGTTGAGCATTTGAGGTTAATGCAATTTTTTGAAACATCTGAATTTACTAACATCTTATTTATTTGATTACTTACCACTGTGTTTTTTTCCATTCTTTCCAATGTCTTGCTCAAATCTTCGGAAGTTACTAATTTTTGCATACATGTTGGCATACAGCAGCATTTCTAGTTGCTGTAGATCCTTCTTTTTTCACTTCTAACTTTGACTAATTTTATTGGTTATATATTTTCACTTTTTGAATTAAGATAATTATTTTGGCTTGAACTTCTTGCCATATATTCACACCTTGTATTAAAATTTATGTTAAAATTTCCATCTAGCTTCCTTCCCTTTGGCTCTCTTTCTCATATCTTTCTATGGTAAAAAAAATTAGAGGCTTTGTTGCTTTTATTATGGTGACTTGCAGTGCTTCATTCTTCTTGCTTGTGCTTCTGCTCAGAAGATCTGCCTATCTGAGTTTTTATTTCAGAGACCAAAAAAACATCCATTCAATTTTGCCACCATTTGGATACACACATTCTAAAAATAATCTAAATCACATAAATACTTGATACTGATAAACTTATCAGGTATGTAGAAGATTTAATGGAGCATTGTTGACATGATACAGGTTTGTTCAAACACCTGAAAATGTAGATAAGTAGAACAGTCTTGACTTAATATGAATAGACATGAAGAGTATGTTCATCTTGCAAGATGTATCTGGACGTAAAATGTCCAGGAAGGAGACTTACCAATCCTTGTGGAAAGTTGGAAAATAATATAATATTATAGCTTCAGAAGGATGAGTTGACATCCAGAACCTTGAAGCACAGGTCGAATGATACAGGCATCTTGAATCTAGTATTGCAAATGAAGCTGCAAATGTAGACTTTCCCCAGGGATTTTGGTGGTGTTTGCTTGCCGTCCAGATTCAGATGTGTGATTGCTCTTCAAGCTCAATATTAATTGACCAGTGACATTAAATGCCCCAAAATAAGTTCATATTGGAGATCAAGGCTGCAACTTATGTGGAGGCTAAATGACTTTCAAATGACTTTTTAAGATGAGATATGATCTTTTGACAACTAAGAAACTCTTAGAGTTGTGATCAATGGCTTGATGTCTAAATGGAGACCAGTGACAAATGGCATTCCTCAAGGGTCAGTACTGGAACTGATGTTTTTTAACATCTTTCTCAGTGACACAGAGAGTAGAACTGAGTACTTATAGAAATTTCTGTGACATTTACTTTATGCCTTTTGGAGGCTAGTATAAACTTTCCTTAGTGCAAGATACTAAAACTCCCATAGACTGCAGCAGAGTATCGTCAATAGAATCCCCCAAATTTTTAACTGGCTGAACATCAGTACAGATTTCATCTGCTTTTGTTGGGGGATGACTACAATAAAGTTTGTAACAAGTTCTATATGGCACATAGAAATATGTGCATATGCACATAACTGACAATGTGCATGACTTCATTCAGATCCATACTTTAAGCTGTGCTGTGCTATGAAAGAAATCAGAAAGGTTATTAATAATAAAAAAAATTTCATTACCATTTGGTAATGACCATCAAGCAACTCTTGCCTTGAAAAATGCAGAAAGACCACTTTTTGTGTGTGTGCTTCAGGTTCTTAAAAATTTAGTGCCAAAAGTTAGGATGTAGACACAGATCACAGCCTAAAATGAAAATTAAATCAAATTTTTGAGGGTTATAATATATCTTAAATATAAATGCTTCAAGAATTTTTGCCCTTCAAGAAGGGCAAAAGAAACCAATAAATAAAATTCAAAGACAATCAGTTTGGTATCTGAAAATAATATTAATCTCATTTTGAATTATCATAGATGTTCAAGTTCTCTTTAAAAAGAGCTATGACAGGCTTCATATTTGATTTGATAAAAATTGGAAAACGTTTATTTTCCTTTTCTAATGCCCTTTTACACAAAACTCAGTTCAAAGTTTACATGAAACTAGACTACAGTTCTAAAATTTGAAGGAGGAAAAATGTTTTTTGAGTGTTTTTACTGAATTAGCTGAAGTATAATTTTATATTTTTCTTTTTTTTTCTGTTTCCTGTTGTTGATAGCTATTAGAATTATTCACCAACAGTATGTTATTTTACTGGAAATTCAAGTTAAAAACACTGAATCCATATGGGAAGACTTTATAACTACATTTCATATTTATTAATGTGTTACAGTTGCCCTTAATACATTAATTCCTTATGCTTTTCTGGAATTTAAATTAATATCCCTGTTTTCTCGAAGTACAAGCTTAAGTAAAGTACTGTCTCTGAAACAAGCACAGTTCTCAGACAATTTGTGGATAGATAGAGCCATCCATACCAGTGTATAGAGCCATATGAACACGTTGCTGTCAGGAATGTTTACAATTTGAACAGAGAAGCAAACATGGACAAATAAGAGAAAACTTGTTATATTTATAGTTACCGAACCAAAAGAGAATTGCAAAGAGAATTGCCAGAAGAAATTGCCAGTAGGAAGCCTGGAGGAAAGCCTGATCTCCTGGATACCATTGTGCTTAAGCTTCTTCCTTTCAGCTGGTACAATAATTCACTCTGTGAGCCAACACAGACTCAGAATTATTTTACAATACACAGTAATGTCTGCTGCTCTGCATGACTATGTAAATTCATAATTATTACCAGATTGTTCTGTCGCAAAGGCAGAGCCCAATGGAATGATTTCTTATAAATGAAAGTGTCACGTGGATTTTTGTTGATTTAAATGAATACATGAAAACACTACCATTTTTAGCTCCAAATAGTACCCACAAAGTCTATATTTGCTTGACAAGGAGAGCATTTCTCAATAGTAAATCTTCTAAAAGGAATGTGAAGGTGATAATTTTAACTACCATAAAGTTGGCTATGTATGAGGGTAAAATGTCCACCAAATTTGCTGATAGAGTTCCCCTGAACCACTGTGTATTTTTTTTTTTTTTGTGTGTGTTATAGTACTGTGTTTGTATTGATAGATTAGAAGTGAATGCTTCTCTCTAATAAATTTCAGTAAATCTTCGATTTGATTCAGCTTGTTTTGAAAGGCAGTGTTTTTGACATTGGGGGTTAGGTGGGATGGGGAAATAGGTCACAGCTCATCTAAATTCTAAAATTCAGTTAACTGCTATTCAAAGCCTCTAGCAACAACTTTGGAGATGAACTATTAAAAGGACAATGATTTTAACATCATACAAATATGATAAGACAGTCACAAACAAATGAGATTTAAAATATATGTAATTCTTGTAGTGGCTAAAAATTACTCAATTATATGTCAGTTTTCCTTTAAATGTTACTGCCAACATATGTGAAAAAGATAGTCTAAAGCAGAACTGAAAGACAGAAACATTCACTTTTTGTCCAGTCTGAGGTAGGAAATACTAATTTAAAGTTCTGTCAAATTCACTAGTTTGGATGTAACTGAAGCAGTTTCCTTGCCCTTTTGTCAGAGATCACCATCCCAGTAGCTACAGCAGAATAAGATGCTTGTCAGCCACTGCACTTTGACATATTGATAAAATGTTCCCTTTATTAGGAGTTGGAGGCTCACAGCCAGACTGTGAACCTAAGAACATGCAGTCTGTTCTTTGCTGTCTCTACAGAGCAAAAACCATTGGCAGAATGATGGTTCAGATAGGTTAGAGTAGTAATGTCTTAAAACACTTTACAGGAGATAAATCCATCGGAGATTGTGTCCCAGCCTGAAAGGACCAGGATAAAAATTGCCTGTGGTTATTCTGACCTGAGAATGCCAGGGACCCCATCAGCAGCTGCTGGCATCTTAGGGCAGCTACAGCGGGGGAGCAGCTGTGCCTATGGGGACAAGAGGGTGGGCCAGGTGACCAGAATGGATCAATCACAGTGTTCCTGCTGCCCACTATCAAATGCTTCTCAAGAGAGCACTCTCCTGGTCTCTCTCTTGTTGATGTATTGGCTGGACTAGGGGCTGTTTGTTGCAGCTCCTGCTTCCCTTTTCCTCATCAGAGAAAGAGCAATATTTATCAAGATAGGATATCACCTTCTGCCTCCCCAGGCAGGACCATCTTAGCTGCTCCAAGGCTGATGTCGACTGCCACTGGGACCCTGTACTTGGGCAACCTCACCTGCTGCCAAGCCCAGTGTGGGACTTTTCTGGCTGGGAAGTAATTACCAACTGAGGAGTGCAGGTTGAACATTTACACATTTGTATTTGTTTGTAGTTCAACATCATTATTATCACTTCATTAACCCTATCCTGTTTTGGTTTTGTTTTTTTTTTTTTTCCCAAGCTTAATGTCTCTCTCCATTATGCCCCTCTTTATCTTCCCCTGTGAGGGTAGCGGAGAAGTAAAAGAGAGCATCTGTTAGCTTGTTATTGGCTGAAACCATGAAAGGTTGTCAAGTTATAAATTTTCTTTTCTCACTTGTGGATTCAGCTCTAGCTTTCCCAGACTCAAGTCTACCTAAAGTGTCATCTAATCTGCTAACATTAGGAAGTTATATGTGTTGCTTTGTAAAAATTTACATCCTTCTAAATCCTGTGATTTGGTAACATGACTTTATTTGATCACAGTATATATTCCTTTTCCCCCCTATTTTACTTTCCAGTAAATGGAATCAGCAAAATTAACTTGGATTTGAAGGCATGTTCCTTTGACTACACTGATAAAACTTTGGTTCCCACTTGTACCCTCTGCCCCCCAAATGTTCTTCTTATGATGATTAATTTTATTGGCAATTTTAACAATGCTTCATGACATTTATAGAAGATTTTGCAGGCACATGTGAAGTTTATATAGATCATTGGATATACAAGAATATTTATAGCCGCCTTTCATGTCATGGCAATTTTTAAGTCTAGTGCTTCAAATCTTGGTGATGCTTCTGCATCTCACATTGGTAGCCTGTCCCCTGTTCTGTCTTCCGTACAGCAATTTGTTTTTCAGTTCAGTCAGCAATGTCTTGTTCAACCAGTTTGGTCACCTGCCAGGCCTTTTCACCTTCTTGTACATCGGGATGGATGATTAGAGAGGGATTTGTGAAGGCTGTGCTCCTAGAAGATCAGCTAGGTGTCCTGGACCCCTTTCTACCTGCCTGACAGCATCCCATGGCTTCCTGCCTATTAGTTCCCTGATGATGCCAGAGTCTAATACGCTGAAGTCTCCTGCCTTTCTTCCCCAAGGATGTTAAAGCTCTACTGTCTCATGATCACTTCAGCAAAGGGTTTCATCAACTGTCATACACTCAACAAGTTCACCCTTGATTGTGAGTGCCAGATCCAACAAAGCACCTTCCAGATTGTTGTGTCCAGCCTGAATCAAAATATGATACATATATGATTGGCTTTCTGGCTCAGAGTAGATTGCAGACAGCCCTGAGGAGCAGGACTTGGAGGTATTGGTTGATGAGATCCTCAAAATGAGCTGGCAATGATTGCTTGCAGCCCAGAAAGCCAACTGTATCCTGTGCTGCAGCAAAAGAAGCATTGACAGCATGAAAAGAAACATGGCCAGCAAGTCAAGGGAGGTGATTCTCCTCCTCTACTCAAATCTCATTGTCATGGTTTAATGCTGAAGTACTGTGTCCAGTTCCGGAGCATCCAACACAGGAAAGAGATGGAGCTCTTGGAGCGAGCCCAGAGGAGGACTATAAAGCTGATCACAGGGCTGCAGGACCTCTCCTATCAAGACAGGATGAGAGAGTTGGGGTTGCTCAGCCTGGAAAAGAAAAAGCTTTGGGGGAGACCTTAGTGTGGCTTTCCAGTACCTGAGCAGGGCCTACAGAAAAGCTGGGGAGGGGCTTTTTACAAGAGCATGTAGAGATAGGACAAGGGGTAATAGGTTTAAACTGGAAGAGGGCATATTTAGATAAAATATTAAGAAGAAATTCTTTAGTTTGAGGGTGGTGAGACACTGGAACAGGTTACCCAGGGAGGTCCCCTCCCTGTAAGTGTTCAAGGCAAGCCTGGATGAGACTTTGAGCAATCTGGTCTAGTGCGAGGTGTGTCTGCTCATGGCAGATGTATGGACCAGATGATCTTTAAGGCTATTTTCAACCAAGACAGTTTTATGACACGATGAGGTATTTTCTAAAAGTAATGTTAAATAAATGCAATTTGAAAACATCAAAACAGGATTTTTAAATGTGATGGTAAAGAAATATGATTTTAAAATATGCAAAGAACACTTCTAAAAGTAATTTTAAGAAAATGCACTTTTTAAAAAAAAGTGAGTAAGGCAAGTATAATTTAAAAATATCAAAACAATTTTTAAAAGTGATGTTCAGAACTTAAACAAGCTGCTCTTCATATATTTGATTGATTTGCCTTTAGGCAATGTTAATCTGTTATTTCTCACATTTGTCTGGATTGCTTTTATCTCATCCTTATTTTGTTGTGTTACAAATTGTGTGACTCACACAACTGAACTCTCCTAAGTATACACAGTTTCCTTGCAAAAAATCAGAGTACCACGAGCAGAGCTGCCTGCTCTCTGATGTTCTGTTCTACTGCTCTGTTTTACTTTTCAGTTTATTGTTCTGTTATCTTCTACAGCTGGAGGTGTGACAGTGACTGGAGGAGAGCTGTCTGGTAGAGGTGGCTGTGCACACAGCTGGCAGTGTACAGCCAGTGCTTGTTGTCCTGCAACCCTGTGGGCTGCAGGTAGCTATTTCCTCAGCAATGGAGCTCCATAGTCTGCAGGTGGATATCTGCTCCAGCTTGGAGCTCTATGAACTGCAGGTTCATAGATATCCCCACAACCATAGAGATGGGCTGAGGACATGGAGATGACACAGAGATCAGCTGTGACACACAGCACAAGAGCTGGCAGGCTGAGGCATCCCCATCCCTGTAGATGTCTGCTGGTTCTGGAAACGTGCACCCCTGGGAACCACAGGTCCCCGAAGTACAGATGCCCACCTGTGGACACACACCCACAACAGACACAGACACCTGGCCAGGGGACACGGCACCTGGGAAACGCAGCCAGCACACAGGGACAAGGGGGGCCTGCACAGGCTTTGTCTGATTTTTGCTGCTTTATTGGAGCTCACTCAGCATCGTTTCCTTGCAAAAACCAAAGCAGAGAGAACAGAGCTGCTGGCTCCCTGAAGTTCTGTTCACTGTGCTGAACGAGTCTGGTAGAGATTGGTGTCAGTGTTTTTGGTGTGGTGGATGCTTGGTAGTGGTCAGTTGTCTTAGACCACTCTCCATTTTCCTGCCTTTATGTGATGAACAGTTTCTCAGCAAGAGTTGTCTTTAAATTTTTACAAATGTTGTTACAAAGCAGTCTATATGCTACACTCCTGCTGAAAGAAAATTTGATCCACCCTTTTCCTTGTATCAGCATGCAGGCACAAAATAGCACAAGCTGTTTTCTTCATAAAAATCTCCAAGCTGCTAAAATGTTACTACAATGTTTTTGTTTTGGTTTGTTTTTTTCTTTTTTTTTCTGCTAATCAATCTTATTGATCTTATTGATCTTACTGATCTTTTCCTGATCAATCTCCATCTCAAGTAATTCCAACGAACTAGTTCAAACATTCTGTCAAGCATATCCATGGCTTCCCATGACAGGTTTTCCATCTTAATAGAAATGTTAGTAACAGAAACAATTCAACAAAAGCTGAAAGAACATTTGCTGGAGATTTGTTCCTTTACAGATTCGAGATGCATATTTGTCAACACGTTACTCAGGAGCATCTGACTAGGAACCCACCACACTATGAAACTTCATGGTCCTTTGCAGAAAGGAGAGAGAAACTTGCAGCCTTATTTTCTACCAAAGTATTAATAAGAGAAGCTTAGGGTTTTATGGTTGATTACATCAACAGTGTGGCAAGACCAGTGATAACTGATGGCTCTGCAAACTTCAAAATCAGGAAGTAAACTTTCTCTGCCCTGTAATTTTTGGGGCAAAGGTGTCTTGGATTTTTTAAAGGTTATTTTTATATATCCTAGTGCTTTCACTGACTAGAAGCTGTGAAAATGGATAGAGCTACCTACATGACAAATAAAATTTTACTAAACATTTCTGCAGGAATAAAATTATGATATTAACAAATATAGAACAACTACTTTTTAGGGTATACTAAAAAAGTAAATAATTCAGAAAGGGACTAATCAGTGGTTTTACTGGATAACAAACTATATCACTCTGTAGGCTGTTCTCAGTATGACTGGCAAAGTTGGAAAGAAAGTTAAACTGTATTAAATGTGTAACCTGTTCCTGGGTACTTGATTTGAAATTTGAGATCTATTTAGGGAGAGAGATACTTCAAATCCTACACATAAGCACTGTTTCCAAGCTTCCTTTGAGAAAACTCAAAACTCAAAGTATTCCATTTGGAGCTGAGCAGCTCATCTTGTATTAGTTTACACAGTGTACTGATACACCATCTGCTATCAGCAGAGTAATAAAAAAGCTTTCTGTTGTGGTTTTTTTCAATTGATAGCATGAGATTATAGAAAATTGCTGAGTATCTTCACATTATGAATTAATACTTAAAACTATTCTCAGATTTGTAGGGTCATGTTTGCAAGGACTTTTAAGTGACTTTTAACTTATGAAAATTCATTGCTGAAGATTTTGCTAACTAAAACAAGGTGATCTCAGATATAAAAAAGCAAGTAAATGGACAAAAAATTATAAGGAAAAATTAATATTTTAAAGATAATTATTTGTTAGCAAACTTTCTTTAAACTTTCCTATAAACTTTACTGTATATATTGTCATTCTAGATATTATATACTGTGTCTTTATAGTGTAATATTTAAACTATATGTAACCAGTCTCAAAACTTACTCAAATCACCAAAGAAACTACTATGAGAAGTGACACCTTTTTATTCAGATTGCATTCTTGCTTTGGGGGGAATTTCTGCACTCTGTCCCTGAGTAAGTGAATCATTTGATAGATAGATTCACTGGCCTTGGGGGAAAGTCTCTCTCTCAGGCTATTAATAAGAAAAAAACACCACAGTAATTGTTGCCATGTGGGAATGCCATGAGCCCAACAGTCAGCTGTGCTTCCCCATAATGAATAACTGCTAAGGAGCAGCTAATTTTTTTTTTTTATATATATTTTTTTTATAATGGCTTCATATCACCCTTAGATACTTTACATGGTATAAAATTAAAAAAAGCCATGTGGTTCTGTCTTCTTGTCTGCTAAGGTTTTGAACCATTATATGTAATAAATTAACAAATTTCTGCAGCAAAGAATAAGGAAATTTGAAGTCACAAGAAATGTCTGAAAGAGTTTTTAAGTAGTCATCACAACTGCTCTATTTTGTTTTTGGTTTTTTTTTTTAATGCAAAACTAGATTCAGCTTTTCCACATTCTGCCAAAAATCAGTGGATTTCTATGATTCTTTTGAAATCAGTTTAAACTAGTGAATGATTTGCTCTGTCTGAAAAGACATACATTCTGAGAATGTATTTGATAATGTGTTTGGGTTTTTTTCTTAATTTTAAGAAGGTGAGGTAGGTTTTCTTTAGAGATCTGAGGATTGTGAGAAGCAGCTTTAAATGTTGCTATGAGCAGTCCAGATGAAACAAAACCTGTTCAGTGAGTGGAATAGGTCCTACATTGTAATAATTTTCCCTCCATGATTTTTAGCAGCAGTTCAGATGTACATGCTCCAACCTTTGAGTGCATAATTGTGATGGGAAAAATGCATATTGTGTCTTTGACCAATTCGTTTTTCTTTACTCTTCACCAAGTATAAAATGGTGCTATTATCAATTATTAAAAAGTGTTAACAATATTATCACAAGAATAATAAAGACACTAAGCTATTAAGATGCTAAAGGGAATCTGTAGCATAAAAACTTCCTGTAGGATTCCTCTGATAATGCATGTGTGGTTCCACTACTATGTCATCCTCTCAAGTGTTTCAGCTTTTTAATTGGTCTCTTTTGCTTTCAAACATAGGCATTCACACCTATCATTGTTCTGTGTTATTGTTGCACCTATTGAGATGGGATCTTTTAGCCCCAAGCTGTTGCTGTAACATTAAAAGAGTGGTTTTTTGGCACATAAATTAAGCCTCAGGAAACAATATACTGCAGGAAATCATCAGTGCTGAGGGCATTGTGTTGCTGTGGTAGTGAGTGTTTAAAATACTTCTGAGTGGGTGGCATGTTGGCATGTCACTTTTTACAACCTAGGACCTTTTGATTAAAAAAAAAAATAGAGTAAAAATAAATCCAAGCAATTTTTTGTTTACAGTTTGAGTTTTCACTTTTTAAAAATCAAGTACTTAAAATCAATGTAAAGTGTATTAATCTCCTCTCATGCAATCAATTTAAAGATTGTTTGCTCATCAGAATAAAGTTAAGATATAAGGTGCTGCAGCAAAACTAAATGGTTCTATTTTCATTTTGATATCTTTGAATGTGTAGACTACAAGTAACTGCCAAGGGCAAACCTTCTAACAAGTTGTAAAAAAGATTTTATGTCTCTTGAAAAGCATGTTTTTAGACATTTATATCTATATCTGTGTTTGTGTCTGTGCCTGTTTAATAGAAACCTATTTCAAGCACGTTATTCCTCTACAGCCCTCTTCCCTCCAAATGGAATGATCTGTTGCCATGACCACTGTTGCAGTGAGTCAACACCTATGTAAATCCAGTAGGTTAGCAACATGCAGTCAATTACTGGATTTCATTTGCTGAATATTCCCAAGGGTTTTCTAATTAGTAGAGTAGGCCTCTCTACTTAAAATGCCACATAATTTTTCAAGGCACATACTTAGAGCATTTTCTGTCTCTGTTGTTCTTTCTGTTTTCCAAAAGCATAATTTCCTCCTCCAGCGTCACGGATGTTGTTAAATAAAGAGCCCATATGAATATATGAGTATGTGGAATAGAAGTACTGAATTATATTTTTAAGACACACATGCTCCCAACAAAACAAAGTGCAGATCAGCTTCAAAAACTTTATCCCATCCTCAGAGAAACGAGACTGGAATAGACATGATGCAATTGCAGCCAAACTGACGTCCAGTCAGCTTCCTCAATTAGCATTTGAGGACACTTGGCATTGTTTAACTGACACTCTAGCAACACAGGACAGGAAATTTAATGTTCTTTTCTTTAAATAAAGTGCTTACGAATAGTATAGACAAGGAAATGGTGTTCTCACAGATGCTAAGAGATCTCTCCTCTCAGTCACCATGGGTTGCTTATCAACCTGTTGCACACTTAAACACCCACCATGAACAGTTAGATGCAAAAAGAATCCCTGCCAGCATTTTATCAGACACAGCTGGAGGAGAGGAGGTCCCCACAAAATTACTTCTAAGTTCAGATACGTACTGAGGCACCATCAAACAGATGGAGTAACTGAGTGGTGAAGTGGCCCCTTGTAAGGACATATGAGCTATATTTAGAGTACATGCTCTAAGAGATGCACAGCATGATGCAGCCTGAGTTTGTAGACCAGGAACTGCCTTGTGCTGGGCACCTCTTGCATGGGCTGAGAATGTCTTGAACAGATCTTAGCGTAAAGATTCCTAACCTATTTGTTCTGTCAGTAGGTAAGATTCTAGGTTTTAGGTTGCTCATTTGTATCCAGCTTTGAAAATGCAGTAATCTGCTTCCCAGAAACCAAATCCCTTTAATGAGGCTGCTGCAATGTCAATAAAATCAGAATGTGGTCTCACTTTAAAATGTAGATCACAGTCCTTGTCTCTCTGTTTTCCAAGTGTTCTTGAATCTTTCTTTTTATTATCCCAAACTTCTGATTTCCATTTTTCTTATTTGTGTGTTCCATTGAAGTCTTCCATTGTAATTCCATATAACATATAATTGTAATTCCATATATTGCCATATAAACTATTATTCTAGGGAATATTAATAACAATTTTCTGTGACATCCAAACATGTAAAAATAAGTATTATAAATAAAAAATTGTCATAAATTGTGCATCATAAGTCTGAGCTGTGATTTGCAGCCAAGTACAAGGCACCTGCCCAAAGGCATGACTTGTTGTGGCCTTATCACCATTAGTTAGTTTTTATAAAACACAGTCAATGAAAGTCCTGTCATAACTCTGTTTTGCAAGAGACTGTAATTGAATCAGGAAATATGTATTTCATATTCAAAACTTATTAATAGGAGGCCCACATAATGAACCAAATTTAGAAATCCAAAAGACAAGAATTCAACCAAGCTACATTCAGTGAGACACTAATTATTTCTGATGATACTAACAACATTAAAAACTCAATTTAAAAGGGCAACTGCAGTAATCAAACTCAATAAGACAGGGCAGGTGCACAGAGAAGTAACACTTCTCTGCCAAAGGAAAGCAGATGCATATGAGTTGGACATTCAGAATGATAGAAAGGGAACTTTACATCGTCATCAACAAACAAAGTTTGACTTCAGCCAGTGACAGTGTTCATGTGATTTATTCACAAAGGTTCTCTGTACACAGAAAATTTTTGCTAGCACTTTTCACTTCTCCTTCCACTTGACCTTGCTGGGCAAAGAAGGAAGACTCCAATGGAATGACAAAGCATCTTGACTTCCAGCTGAGAAAAAAGCTGGTCTTTGGAGTTGGAGAAAAATAACTGAGAAAACATTTCAGTGAAAGGTGTTCCTCCAGGTCCAGCAAAGTGATAATCACATAAATGTAACTGTTACATTGAGGGTGGAAAAGAGCAGAGTAAACTGCCCAAATACTGTATTCCACACTAATAATATATAAGCTCATGGATCGGACTGATTCATTAGCACTTTTTAGTTTCACCTACTTTATTGCCCATGTACACTGAAATTTAAAATGCTCATACTCCTTCTTTTCTGTTTCCCCTCTGCAATTCTGAATTCCACACTTGAATGCATGGTTCTACTTGTATAAGTTTTAACAACTGTTTAACTGCTTTAATAGTATGTATTCTAACATCTTGGTTGAAAGGTTAAAGAAAAAAGTCTTCTAGCATTATGAGTCATTATAGAACATAAACATCTTTGTTAATATAAGTTATGTAGTTTAGGCTTTTTAAAATATTTGAAAGAATTAAATATTATTTGCTTTTTTTTTTGCAGATAGACTTTAAGACTGTAAACTGAGAAAAACAGTAAACTTTATAGAAAGGTTCTTAAAAGCTGAATTTCCCAAAGTATTTGCAAACTTATATGTCTTTATTTGTCTTTATTTGTCATGCATGCAATGATTAAAACCAGATTAAATTCTTTAACCAAAGACAATTAAATTTAAAGGCTTTTTCCAAAGCATCTTATATTCAATGGTGTTTGTACACTCAACACAGCATGTAGCTGCAAATAAGAAACTTTTTCTTGGGTCTACTTATTTGTATCATGTTCTAACTATTTGCATTTTAAAAATGAAGGGAAATGGCTATTGCAGTAGTAATTTGCAGCTGCCTGCAAACTGGAACCTAGGCTCCTATAGCTACATAATTACTAGAAAAAAACCTGAATTAACATTAAAAGATCCCAAAAAAACCCCAACCCACAAAATCCAAAAAAGACAACAAATACAGAAGATTATATTTTCTACTGAAACTAGCAGTTGGAAAATGCTACTTTAGTTCTAAACTCTGCCATGGGCGAAGTAAGCTATCTACCCCCTTACAGCCCCAGTTTTTCTGTCTATAAAAATGTAGAAAATCTTATTTATATACTCTTAAACAGTATTTTTCAGATCCAAAACAGGAAAGAAATATGAAGGCTGCATGAAGTATGTTTTTTAGAACACAAAAACTGCCAAAACACACAGAATCTGAATTTCTAGTCCATTACAATGGTTCCTAAATGCTACAGTCATCATCTCTTAATACACACCCCAGTAACCTGTTTCTAAAAAGTGTATAGTACTAGATGAGTTCAAAGATTTTAAAAACCAGAGGTAACAAAAGAAAAAAAAACAACAAGCTATGAATAATATTTCTTTCTCATCTACAGCCTACCCTGTTCTTTTTTTAGGGGATTTTTTTTTTTTTTTTTTTGCTAGGGCTTGAATTATGTTCTGCTTAAGTCTCTTTATACAATCTCATGGTTGTCTTTATGTTAACACATGAGCATTTCAGAGGAAAGGAAAGTTAAAGAAAAAAAATTAGTATTTCGTCTACATGTTTCTCTTCCTCTATTAGCCTTCTCCAGAGGGATCTTCCTCAACTTTTCATGTTAGATGAAAAGCCATATTTAAGAGATGTCTCTCAACATTTTGTGAGACTTCAAACCTAAAAAACATCAGTCACAAACAGCCCTCCATAACCCGTAGGAGTTTCCCATGTTGTAACATGAATCTGTAAATCTGAGTTGCAGATCTTTTTAGTGTAGTCTTCTTGACATTTTGGTCTTGTTTTGTTGACCTTATAACCATGTAATTACCAGCAACAGAACTTGACACTCACTTACCACACACATGGTCTTTTGTCAAGTCATGACATCAGTAAAGAGACTAAAAATTGTGTAAGTAACATCATCTTTCACAGATAATTCTGAGTACTCTTTGAAGACCATCTACTTCCAAACCAGGGAGGCAGGCAATTTGAATTCACAGCTCCCCGGGGAAAGAGGAAAACTGAACTCAGGTCTTGTGGTCTTGAGTGACAGCTGTAGTCACTGAGATGCCAGTAGTTTAAAATATATCCTTGATATGTACAAACTATGGTCTACCCTTCAGTTGGAAAGAGTTGGATGTGAATTGAAATATCTCCATTTATTAATCAGGTTATAATTGTTTAATTTCAAACCATTTAATAATAAACAGTGCTCTCTTCTTATAGCAAAGTGTCTCATGACTACTGTGGCATGAGCCATTTTTTCTTATGAGCTTTCTGGGACTACTTTTTCTTCTGAATTGCAGTATATAATTTTTTTCTGATAAAGCAGGATAGTGAGTCTTGAAATGTATAATTCAGGTAAGGACCGAACACATCAAAGAACAGAATGCTTGTTCCCTAAATGGGAATTTTCAGAGATTATAAGAAAGGCCAGTGTAATCTTGAGTTCATGCAAAGTGAAATATATTTTTTTTTTGCCTATATAAATTTATTGTCATGATTTCTGAATTTCCCAGTACTCTTCAGTTGTGTGAATGTTTCCGTATTTTATTTTAGGTTCCATCTAGCCCAAAACCAAATGCTACTTACATGGTTTCCCACAGGATGGAAACGTATTTAAAGAGGATTTGTTGAATTTATTAGTAACTTTTTTAGGCTTATAATTGGTTTAAAAATAACATGTTTAATCGTAATCTTCAAAGTGCAATTGTCAATGCAATTAAAAAAAGTTTGAAGGTGAAGGATCAGCAATTAGTAATGCCACTACCATCTAGTGGGGATCTCTGTTGCTGCACTGTGTCCACATTGATGCTCTGGAGCAGCAAAGTGAGGTAGGTGCCTGATGGTAGATGCTCAAATGACTTCAAGCACATTGGGTTGTTAAAGGAGTAAAGACATGAATGTTCATATCAGTTTTTCATTTAGAATGTTTTGTAACATGTCTCTCTATTATATTTAATAATTGCTAATATAATAATTTCTGTTGCCCAAAACATTTTTCACAAATAAGCAAATACCTCCTCTTCTTGACATTCCTTTTTTCTCCTTGATATTCATTCTGATTCAACCTGTTGAGGTCAATATGCAGTTTGGTTTTTTTTTTCTTTCAGAGTCTGTTGTTTTGGAAATGTTTCTGACCAGGAGGAAAAGAAAAAAAGATGTAAAAAGTATAACTTAGGATCATACAGGTTAAATTTACTTGGTGGTCTTTATAAATAGCCCAAACAGTGTTTTTATAAATAGCTGAAAACTTTTTCTCGACATGTGGAATAAAAGATAAGGAAAAAATCATTCAATAGTTCTTTTGAACGGAGCATATAACCTTTCTGACAGTTTTTCAACATGAGTTTGGTGCAGTGTAGAAAAGCAACCTTTGCCAATCAGCTGTCAAAAACTATGAATAGAAATATGTGTATCTCCCAGCTCCACTACTGGACAGGAACCATAAAGAGCTGGCTTCGTTTGTTCCTGACATAAAAATCCTACCAAAAAATAGCTTCAAATGAGAAACAGACTCAGCATAGGAACAGCATGGCCTCATAAGGTTCACTTACTGTACAGCATAGTCAATTCACATTTTTAGAAAAGCAATGCACTCAGGAACTGCAAGGGCTCTTTTAAAAAGAACCCAGAGGGATCTTGAATATCATTGTTCTGAGCTTATTTTTCTGGTAGCTAACTACTATGCTCTGCCTAAAAGCACTTACTGAACCTCTGGGCTTATAATAAAATAGAACATACTGGAATAAAATAAAGAAAGTAAATTTTTTCATTCTAATTGGGTGTTCAGAAAAATGCATTTTTGTAGTATTTTCAAAGACAAAAGTAAATCTTCTAAACACAGAGTATTAGATTTAAAAAATCTAGCAGCATTTAGAGAAAGAAAAATGTTTAAATAGATTTTCATAATTTTCCTTTTAAAAGGGAGTAAGTTCGGAGTAAGTTTAAGGTAAAGCTGAGGTTCCTATTCTATAGGTTGGCAAATTCCCCATTTAATTCAATGTTGAGAGAAAGAGTTCTATTCAAATTATTGCCATAGTAATTCTTTGATTACTGTATTGGACTTCCAGCAGTGACAGTAAAGATGTTAACAGTGGTGTGACTGCCTTCTCTAACAGTTGTAACACAGGATGATGAATGTCTACAAACAAATGTTGCACTTCAAGCCTAAAATAAAGTACTTCTCTTCAGAGGCTTAGGAGGACAGAAAAGGAAAATATTTAAGACAAAGAAGAAACTGTCAAAGGGCTAGTGAAAGCCTCTAGAAGCACATTAAGAACAGAAGATTTTTTTCCCTAGCTGAAAGAAAATTCTTAGTTGCGAGGTCAGCTGAAGGTGAGAGGAACTTTCTGTAGAGGTCAGAGAAGAGGCTGTATTATCTGCATGACTTACCTAAGTAAGGAATTAATATAAGGTTCAGGACAGAAGATTATAAAAGGACCCTGTTCCATCTCTAAAACACCCAAGAGCACTGAGGACAGCAAAGTAAGTAGTTGTACACCTAGGTTTTCAGAAATTCAGCAGTGTCCTCTGGTATGGGCATCCCAATTAAAAGCAGGGACTGTATGCTGCTAGGGGATGTCACAGCTCACTGTGGGCACAGCCCTGTACACATAGTGTAGTGGGCAGGCAGGACAGGGTTTCCCAGTGGCACACACAGAGTGCTAACACAGCCACACAGACCAATGCAGAGAGAAAAGAGTGATTTTAAGTGCACCTGCATTATCATACACTCACACAAATATGAGCAGCAAGGACAACTTCATGTGTTCTGAAAGCCATTGGTGAGTGATAAAAAGAGAAAACCTTAGCACTGTGCAAGCACTGTTCATCAGTAGCCAAAATACCTGTGTGTTATTAGTGCTATTTCAGTCAGGAATCAGAACAGCCCAGTCTGACCTGCAGTGGAGGAAGTTAACTCCAGACCAGCCACACCCAGTACAGCATCCCATAATGAGTCTTGCTTATTCCCACAATCCCTTTAAACCAGATCAAAATGCTCTGCATCCCGCATCCACAGTAAGCCCTATGATGTCGCTCTCCTCCAACTAGGACAAGCCTAAGAGTCAGGCTGTCATCCCTGATGGCCTGGATATCATTATCAAGAGAGGACCTTTAGATGTCTCATTCTGATGGATTTCCCACAGAGGTTAATGGCCTAATTAGTCTCCTCTGATGGTCTATGGAGAAGCAGGTTCTGTGAGATCATTTCCCTATTCTTGCTGGGCAGCTGTATTCCTGTGATTAGCTTTTAATAACATAACCTGGTACATTTAAGGGTAATTGTTATAAGTACTAGTAAAATATTTAATTTCAATTAAATTATAATAATTACAATTTGTGTTTTGATTAGTGATAGTTATCTTTAATTTGTTTAGGGTAACATCTGACACGTTATTCTTAATAATATATAAAATGGTATATCCGAAAACAGGGGAATGAAATATTTCATCTCTGAATCAAAATGTGTTTCTATTTTTAACTGTGAAATTAAGAAAAAAAAAGTTTCCAAATCAAAATATTAGGATCATTTTAGTAACTCTGAGAAGGCTTTTATATTATTTAAGTTTTGCAAATGCTAGGAAACACATTGGAAATTTAATAGTTTAGTCTCATTGTAGAATATATACTGTTATTTAGATACCAGCAAAAATTGCAAGTTCCACATTACATCTTTTAAGAAAATTTTTTAAATTTAATGTGATTGCAAATCCAGACCATCAGGAATTTTCCAAAAGTGGTTCAGTCAGATAAAAAACTAAAATGAAATCTGATAAAGAGGTGCATTTTGTGACATAACTGTAAGGTAACCACGTCGAATTTCTCCCTTAAATCTCTGAAGAAAACCATAGTACTATTTGCAGATATTTACTTCAGTTCCTTTTGTTCACATACACAAGTCTTCTAAAATTACATTTCATATTTATCTACATGACTTCTGACATTGGCTTATCCTTCTACAATATCACACTGCTTACAGAGGAGTTTGAGTATTTGTCATCCAGGAAATGACTGTGGTACAAAGTCAAATTTCATTAAAGCTTTGGCGTTGGATCTCCTTCTACCACCAGAAGCTCTGAAAGCATTTCTGAATTGCTGACTTGGCTTTTCTGTTTCTCTTTAGATTTCACAGATCTACCTCATGCTAAATATACTCACAGCTGAGCAGCATGCTGAACTTCATTTTTGCCCCCTACTTCCAGATCAATCAGATAATTTAATGCTGTAATTGGGTCATAGTAGCACATAGCCTACAATGCCAGAGATGCATTTGGATGTAGTACCATAGTATATCACAATTTCATTTTTTGGGTTGTCTTCTGCAGTCATCAAACAGGTCAATCAAACGATGGTATGCGTAGAGTCTGATGTTTCATGTTTTACCCTCTGTTATTGAAAAATCCTGCTTTTTTCAATTATTTTCTGCAGATTGTAATCAATTTCACAGTGTGTGCAAATGAAAGAGAATTAGCAGATCATAATAGAATTGTTTCTCTTGCAGACTTTCTTCAATCTCTGTTTTCTATTTGTAGTGTCAAGTTTATCATCTAACTAACGTATTGTTTCTGTTTCTTAATTAAATGAACAGAGGAAAAATCAATAGTTTAGAAAATTATGCACTTTACTAAGCATGCTCTGACAAGCTCTCATTTATACTAGAACTAGACAGGTGAGTGACATCTTGGAAATAAGCAGACGTTTTCAGGTGCAGGTCAATGACCATATGAATATTAATAATTAATAATCAATAGTATAGTTCTGAGAAACACTGAAAAATCTTGAAAATCTCTGCAAATCACTTCTTGTACTGTTCAGACAAATTTGTTTTGTGTAGCTGTTCCAGTACTGTGCTGTTCATGTCACAAGTGTAGAATTGCTTTGTCCTGTGTTTAATTACATTTACACCAGTGTGAGATGCCTCTGTCAGTTGGACACCATTTCTGTAGTACTTGTTTATGCATTTGTATTTTTTGACAGATGAAACAATATTTCATGATATATAAATCTGCATACATGCAAAGTTGTTCCATGAATCTACAATAACTTCTGAATTAATTCCTGTGAAATCTATTATATTTATAACAGTTGGCATTAAAATTCTGATCCCTTCAGGACTCTATGGTCAACATTAATTTATAATCTTCTGCAGTTTATTAATAATATTCCACATCCTAAATATAATCAGAACAGCCATAATTATGGGAAACTTTATAATCAGAAAACCCACAGAACCAGAGCAGTGCATATAAAATACTTATCAGGCTCCTAACAATATAACTTTCGCATGACATAAAATAGAAGCACAAATTACATTTCAGACCCTTTCTTCCCTATTATTAACCAGACCAACCACCATTATGCATTTTGTTCTGGTGGACTTCCACTGGACCAGTATCCTTTGCATGGAAGTGTTCAGTGCCTATTTCTTTTTTTGGCCATGCTGATAAACCAAGTACAGTCTCAAAATTATGGTCATAATTTCCCCAGAGATTAAGAAGATTTCTGAATCCAAATTGCTGATTTTCTCAACTTGTCAGGATCTTCAAGTTACTTACACTATTTTACAAGGTATATTAAATACATAGCAGATAAAACTTTCATAGTCACAAACTATTGTCACACAAAAAAAAGTTTTATAAAGCTGTAAAAATAAATATTGCAAGATGCAAAAAATAAAATTTACTTGGTGGCTGTGCAAAATTGCAGTCCACATAGCTCCCATTGTCTGATGATGAAAGATACTTTAGTGTTTCATATATGAATTTGCTCAGCCCAACCACTGCATGTGCTCAAACCACAGAGCTACTCAATATTGGGAGTCCTGCCTGGCAGTGTCCGATTATTTGAATCTCTAGTCTGGTTACTTTGCTCTTCTCTCTGCTGAGATGGATGAGCCACTTGAGAGTAATTCATGCAAATTATTTGCCTACTTTGTTCCTGTGCATTTGCAGAGGTTTCTTCCTTTTCCTATTTTCTGTCATTAGTAAATATTACTGCCTCTGAACTCTGTTTTTCATCAAAACATTTACACCTTAAGTGAAAAATTGAGGTGCAAAGTTGATGTTTGCCAAGCCTTTCAGGTACTCATCTCCACCATTCCCTTTCACATTTTAATTATATAACCTCAAATATTGAAATGTCAGGTATATAGAGTTTGTGCATTTTAGCATATATGAGCAACCAGCTCTTCAGTCTTTACAACGGTTATGAAAAATCAGTGTAATAAGCCCATGTAATGAACATTCTTCAGTTTTTATTCTGAATTGCAGAAAAAGAAAAATGCTCCCCTGGAACAGAGAAGGGAAGAGAAGGCTCTATGGAGACCTTATTGTAGCTTTTCTGTACTTGAAAACGGGGCCAACAGGAAAGCTGGGGAGAAATTTTTACAAGGGCATGTAGTAATTGGACAAGGGGTAATGAGTTTAAGCCAAAAGAGGGCAGATATAGGTTAGGCATCAGGCAGAAACTCTTCACTATGAGGGTGGTGAGACACTGGAACAGATTGCCCTGTGAACTCTGGCTGCTTCCACTCCCTGGAAGTGTTCAAGGCCAGGCTGGATGGGGCTTTGAGCAACCTGGTCTAGTGGGAAGCATCTCCGCTCATGCAGGGGTGTCATAACTAGATGATCTTTAAGGTCCCTTCCAACCCAGACCATTCTATGGTTCTATGCTAATTCCTCACACTTTAAAACTCAATAATGGAATGAGAATACTCAACATGTCATGATTTAAGTTGCTGTTGGTTTCATTTACTTTCATAAAATTCATAGAATTCTATACTTGTTTTTTTTGGTCTAGAAGTATGACAATGCCCTGCAGCAGAGTTTTTTCCACCACCCTTCCATATGCATACACATTAATGGTATTTTGTTCTTATTCAGAATATACAGGGGAAAAAATCATATGAGATTCACATATTTCCATCTGACAGGCAGAAGTGACATGTTCTCTATCTAAACCACACACAGAAAATCCCTGTGTGAGCTGAACTTTTCCAATCAGTCAGGCAGATGGAGAGCCCACTGAAGACATGAGGCTTCCAATACATTCTAGTTGGCTATTTATTATCAATTTTAATACCTTGCAATGGCTTTCAAAGCTGTTATTAGGATTTATATTATTTTCAGAAGTTTTATCCATCCATAGTACTTTCTCCAGAAGTTGTTTCATACTTTGTTTACCCTACCTATATTAAATGGTTTTCTTTAACCAGGCTTGCTTTCCAGACTTCTCTTCTTAGTCTCTCCAGATTGTTCTGACTGATGTATACTTTGCAAATGCTGCCTAATATTTTTTACTGTTTACCATTTTTTTGTTGTGGAACTGCCCATCCACAGATCTATCTATTAGTGCCTTTTAGATTACTGTTTGACAGGGGATCATCCACATCTCTTAATTTATTCTTACTTTTCACAGACCTATACAGACAGACATATAGATCCATTTAAAGATATTGGATACTTCAGTACTGATTCAACAACTTGGGTTTCTTCCATGAAGTAGTGGCTGACTTCTGAATAGCTTTATATTAAAAATAACCATGATGTGTACAAGTTTCCACAGCAGTGAACATAACTAAATTTAAGCATTATTAAAACATGGTATATTAATTTACTTTACCAATATTATGCCTACCGATGCTTAATTCATTAAACAGCTGAGTTTTTACTATGGATGGGTTTATAGTTCTTCAGGGAAAAAAGACATTTATCCTTGATTAAAGCTTCTCTACATGACCATAACAGAGATAATGGAAACTGGCGTACTGCTGAGTTTGGAATAGGAGAATATTTTCTGAATCACATTTATACTGATTTGCAAAAAAAAATATTGAGATATTTTCTTCTCTTCTTTACACTTCTTTCAGTCAGGTGTATGGATTCATTCTGAAAGCATTACTTCACCAGTATGCTTATGACTATCAACAGGAAGTATTTAAAAAGCTTCTGTTGTATTAAATTTTACTTTTTCCCCCCATTCCTGTCAGGCAGAATTTGTCTTTCAAGTTTTTGAGAAAGCCACAGAAATAGTGCTTAGTCTGATCTAGGTTCTTGGAGCTTGTTTTCTTCAATCAATAATGAAGGTATTTTAATATACTTACATAGTTGAAATCCATTCCACTCTTTGGATTTTCTAGACTTTTTTCAAAACATTAGCTTCATGGTGTTTGTGGGTGAACAGTGTGGATTTTCCATGAGAGATCTAGGCTGCAGTACAGGCACCATATATTAAAAGGACATGCTTTTTAACCCCCTACCATAGAGCTTCCACCCTGTGCTGCTGAATCACAAAGAGGGATTACTCCTTCCTCTGATATTTTTGTTTATCTGTGCTTTTTCACAGATCATGTCAGTCCCACTTTCCATGATTTATTGGTTCCATTGGCATGAAACTTACGTACCTGTATATACATAGGTGGGTATGTTAGCAAGGCTTTGGGGGGATCTACAGAAGATTATCAGTGATGATTCCCTACATTTCTAACTATATTTTGAGAAGATTTATTTTAATGAAAGATTTTACTTTGGTTTAATTTGGAGAAGACTTATCTTGAGGGGGAGAGAAAGGAGTAAATACTGTGACATGCAAAGTGTAAGGTATGGATAAGGTAAATGGTAAGGGGATTTGGTGGAAGAAGGAGAAATGTCTCACTAGGAATGAAGAAGGATCACGGAAGAGGCTTGAGTTTACTTGGAAATAGGAATGGGGAATTTTATTGCTACAGCAGGGAATGAAAAAATTGTGATGAAAGATGA
Organism: Heliangelus exortis; assembly: GCF_036169615.1. NCBI lineage: Eukaryota > Metazoa > Chordata > Aves > Apodiformes > Trochilidae > Heliangelus > Heliangelus exortis. The sequence goes on along the minus strand of NC_092425.1, from coordinate 22,574,879 downwards.
GAGTGGTGTCAGATTCTCAGCAAAATGTGACAGGATGAGGCATCTCTGGGAAGCGTAGCATCACTCAATGAAGCAAACAAAAGGCAACAAAATATAGGAGAGAGATGCCTGTCATTCTTAAGGAAAATGGGTTGGTATCTACAAATGAACTGAGATGGGGAAGTTATTAATAGCTGGGGTATTTGAACCTGGAGTTATCAAACTGGTCCAGTTGTGTCCCTAGGAATGTGATCAGTTTCTCAAATAGATAGTGTCTATCTGTTTTCCTTATCATTTTTTCTTACCTATAACATAGACTGTGGGGACCCAGCTCACAGGTAATAAAGGGGATAAGTTCTACTGGATACTGATCCCAGCTAAAGCTCTGTAACTCCTTTAGTGACTAAAGGTTTCCTGGGATACTGCTTTTCTAACTTAAGAATTTGGGTTGAAATCGGAGACAAACACAAGTCCATAGTCTTTCCTCAGGGTTTTTCAATGAAGGTTAAACCAAATAACTACACCGGTACTCTAATGGATTTGTTGGTAAAAGAGCAAAAGGCTCATATTTTTATTAAGTATTCATTCCTCTGAATTGTAGACTCTGACAGTTAAATAGAAAAGGCTATATTTTGAGAACTCTAAGATTCAATAGCTGATATCTAGTTGCTCTGTTCCATTTTTTATTCTAGTGCATGCAGTCTTATCTACTATCACTTTACTAGTTTTGCAGTACATGAAAAAGGAATAGTGACTTTCTGGAATTATGCTTATCAGCTGAAGAAAGTTAAGACTGTCTTTGATTAGGGTAAGAAATAGCTTCTTATCTGCCTGTTCTTAATTATGGTATTAAATTATTGCTGTTGGAATGAGTTCCTTTAGGAGCCCATATACTTTTACATCAAAAAGCAGGAAAAATTCAGGCCAAATAGGAAAGAGGTTTTAAATTCTTATCTCTAATACTCAGATGAAACAAGGCAGTACTGAATGTTCAGTTGCCATGAAAATCTTTTAATAAATACCTTTTAAATTAAAATATACAGATTTTTGTCTGTTCTAAAGATCTATGGAATTAGAGGCATAAATCTCATCTGATTGGTGGCAACTCTGTCAAAAGAAGACAACCATATATAGGAGAAAATTGCACCTTGTGTGTAGCATTAACATTTCCCTTTCAAGCTTTATTCCAACCACAGACTGCACCTGAAAATAGAATTAATTTAACTCAGTCCTTATTAAGTAGTCAGATGCAAGAGCAGAAATTAGGAAATGCAGCTTGACATAACCATCATTGTGTATTTAGACTACAAGCAGCAGACAGACTCAGTGTGGAGACAGAAGTGCAAGCAATTATCTAGTCTGTAGGTAATTTCTTACCCATAAGCATATAATTGAGATATTGTGGGGGTGGGAATCACATAACTGTAAGGAAAACATATTTTATATATTTAAGGAGTAAGGCATGAGCACTTTTTAAAATGCTGTAATTCTACAAGATTGTAAAGATGATCTGCTTTGCAGTATGGCTGTTAAAAACACAAGTTGTGACCTTCACTCTGTCGTTTATTTTAGCAAGTAATAATTTTATAAACTATGTGTAAAACATTGTACCATTTGTTGGTCTTGCAAAAAAACAGATAACATTTACCACAATGGTATGATGTCAGATGTGTTTAAATTTAGGATTATAGTATTCAGCAATGAGCATATTAGTAGAATTTGACAGATTCTGCCACTGAGATTATAAACAAGATCTGTTATAGCAACTAGGTTTCTTGCATTAGTGACCCATTTATTGTTCTGAAAGTGAAATACATTGATTATTCTGTGCTCTGGTAGAATACCTACTAAAGCCATTTCTGCCTGATGCAACCACAAGTTTATCCAAAGCTGTCTCATTTGCAGATATTTGATGTAACAGAGAGACTTGATTTGTGTGTGTCTTACAGATTCAACAAATATTCCTACTGTTGCCTGTGTAAATTTTAGGTTTTGTCATCACTGCAACCAACTGGAGTACATGGAGCATCCACTGGGGTGTGGATGAGAATCTGACTGAGACCTTATGGATCCGAAGTAAAGGGAGGGCAGGAACACAGGACATTATAGTGGGGGTCTTCTACAGGCCACCCAACCAGAAAGAGCAAATGGATGTGGACCTCTATCAATATATAGGATTAGCTTAGTGTTCGCAAGCCCTGGTCCTCATGGGGGACTTCATTCACTTCAGTGTGTTGGAAGGACAACACAGCAGGGCATAAGCAATCCTGGAGGATCCTGGAATGGGCTGATGACAACTTCCTTCTCTGATTCACTCCCAGAAGTGCCATGTTGGACCTTGTTCTCACCAGCAAAGAGGGACTCAGGGGAAATCATACAGTCATAGAACCATTAAGGTCAGAAAAGGTTCCTAAGATGATCAAGTCCAACCGCCAACCCAACACCACCATGCCAACTAAACCATGTCCTAAAATGCTACATCCACAGGTTTTTTGAACGCCTCCAGGGATTGTGACTCCACCACTTCCCTGGGCAGCATTATTCCATGCCTTCCAGTAATGAAATGTTTCCTAATATCCAATCTGAAACCTCTCTGGAGGAATTTGAGGTCATTTTCTGATGTTCTAGCACCACTTAATAGGAAGCACAGAGTGACCCTCACCTCACTATAACCTCCTTTCAGGTAATTTTTGCTCTTTCAGGCACAGAGCAATAAGATTTCTCTTCAGCCTCCTGTTCGGACTGAACAATCCAAGTTCCCTCAGCTGCTCCTCGTAAGACATTCTCCATAGTCTTCACCATCTTTGTTGCCCTTCTCTGGACACATTCTACAAACTCAGTGTCTTTCTTGTAGTGAGGGGCCCAGAACTGTACACAGCTCTTGAGTTTTGGTCTCACCAGTGTCAGGAACAGGGGGATGATCACTTCCCTTCTCTTGCTGGCCATCCTATTTCTGATACAAGCCTGTTGGCCTTCTTAGTCCTCTGGGCACACTGCTAGCTCATGTTGAGTCACCTGTTGATCAACACCTCCAGGTCCTTTTCCTCTGGGAAAAGGCTTCCCAGCCTCCCTTCCCCAAGCCCATTGCACTGGGGTGCATGGGCACCAAGTGCAATGGGCCCAATACTTGTCATTATTGAACCATATGCACCTGGCCTTGGCCCGATCCATCCAGCTTGTCCAAGTTCCTCTGCAGAGCTGTAGTATCAACATAGTATCATCTGCAAATTTACTGAGGGTGCACTCAATCATCTCATCCACATATCTGATGAGGATATTAAACAAGACTGGTCCCAATGGATCCCTGGGGACACCACTTGTGAACAGCCACCAACTGGATTTAACTCCTTTCTGAACAACTCTCTGGGCTCAGCCATCCAGTCAGTTCTTTACCCAGCAAAGATACATATATATATGCATATATATACATATATATATATATATTTATATATATAATTACCTAACCCATGAGCCACCAGCTTCTCTAGGAGAATACTGTCAGAGACAGTGTTAAAGGGTTTACTAAAGTCCAGGAAGATAAAATCCACCGAGTTTCCCTCCTCTACTACATGAGTCACCTGGTAATAGAAGGAGATCAGATTTATCAAGCAGGACCTGCTTTTCATGAACCCATTATGAAGCTCAAGCGTAGCCTTGGCTGCTATGACCGTATGCTTGGCTACTATGAATGTTGGAGTTCAAGATCCTTAAGACAGTGAAGAAGGTGTACAGCAAACTCCCTACCCTGGACTTCATGAGAACAGACTTTGGACTCTTCAGGGATCTGCTTGGTAGAGTACCATGGGATAAGGCCCTGGAAGAAAAAGGTTCACAAGAAAGCTTGTTACTATTCAAGGATCACCTCTTCCAGGCTCAGAAAAATTCACATCAAAAAAGAAGTCATGCAAAAATGCCAGGTGACCTGCACAGATGAAGGAATATAACAAATTTTTTTAATTATTAAAATTATTGATTTGCAAGCATAAGAGGATGAAAATGAAAACGATAAAGATGGTCTATGAAAACTCTTATGTTGATAATAATTTTGAGAAAAAAGTATTTCTATTTCAAATTTTGTCTGGTGTTATATCTGGTTTTACTGCTAATATACTGAAAGAACAATGTATAGTTGAGATGTATATTTGAAAGGGTATAGTCTACTCATTAATTATGCAGCATGAAGAAATCTTTGGACTAAGTGTAAAAATAAACATCATTAGAAAGAGCTCACCCAATATAAGTATTATATTCTCAATTGCAGAAATTGACATGAAAAATCTTCTTTTAAAATAATGAAATACCTTATTTCTGAGAAAGCAACTTTGTGCATACTGTTCCCAGATACCAAAACCATTCTTTTAGTAATGATGACTACAATCTGCATTTATTATACTTCTTAAAGCAAATCTTAAAGCAAAAAAATCTGTGCCCCAGACTAGAAATCAGAACAGATTAGGGTTTTAGGATTAGAAGTTTAAGGGGTATAGCTTAGATCATCCCCTGTGTCTTAACTTTCTTCAACATCAACTGATGTGTAAAGATCTACTCTGAAAGGAAATACTTTTATATTTGCTATTCTGTAATCTAGTTCCACCTCTGCTAACAGACAATGAAAGTTTCCTTAAAATAGCACTAAGAAACGCCAACTAATTTTTTTTATGGAAAATTTGTGTGGACAGCCTTTCTAAATCCAGTATAAGTAGTGACAGAACATTCTGTTTGTTCCAAAAGTATATCAGGAATCTGTTCTTCAGTATGTTTCTCTTTCTTCTTTGTCTACAGTGAAGGAATAGAAAATAGTTCTACATTTTTAAAATCACCTTTTCATTTTTTAATGCCTGTATATTTTACTGCATTACTTGACAGTCAATCTCAGATTAGTATTTCAGTGGGTTTATTGTTTGGGTAGAAAGACCGCCGGACATTAGACACTCGTTCTCTGCAATTTTGGTTGGTTTTTTTTTGGTCTTTTTTTTTATCATTATCACCTGAAGATTAAGAACCTAATTTGAATCCTCTGCATTATAGCATATTACAGTTGTACAGTCAGATTGACCTATGCTGCAACAAGTTTTTCTCAATAAAGCCAACAGACAGGATATTTGATACCCATTTTTACCACCACTTTTCAAGTTTCTAAATTGCAAAAAAAGCAGTTAATTGCTTTGTGTAATTGCTGCAGCTGTAAAATATTTACAAATGGTAAAAAATATACCTTCTTCAGTGGTGAATAAAGGTTGAAGATGGGGAAACTTTAAGAGATTAGGTTCCCATTGAGGTGTGCTAATTACTACACTCACATTCCTGCTTTACTTGAGGCATACTTCAGATTTAGCTGTAGATTTCTTATTAGACTTTCAAACTTAGGTCTTGTGATTGCTATTTCATATAGTTCAGTTTATGTAGAGCAAATTAAGGAAGCAGTGATTTTTATTGACAAAGAAGAAATCCATAATTTGAGCGCTTCAAAGAAAACAGGAAATAAAAGCAGACAGATCAAAATGGAAGTACTACTACTGTCAGTCTTTTGCAATGAACTTAACTGTTAAAAACGAGACCATACTACTAAAGATTTGGTGCAAATATTGTTAATCAGAAATAGTGACCAAAGAAATACCCTGATGTCAAGGAAAAAACAAATGTGGTTGAAGATTTTAAACCAAGGACTGAGTCTTGTACTATCTTCTCTGTCAAAACTATCTCCTTTACATTGTTTGGGGAGTGTAGGCTAAAAGGAACTGCAGGATCTGACTCAAGGCAATGTTTTCATAAGTGACAGGTGACTGATAGAGAGAAACATAAAATTAGATGCTCCACCAGAGAATGACTTGCAAAACTGCTAGAAGCACAAGGGGAAGCCTGGAAGGAAAATTTAAAAGACAATTACTACAAATTGTGATTTCTGCTTTGTATTAATAGATTTTCCCTCCTAGGGGAAACCTGCATTCTTCAGAGCCCAGACTACAAACTAGACAGTGATTGTGTAAGTGAGCTCATGCTCACATTCCCATACTCTATTTCTGAAGCAGTCCTTTTTTTTGGCTTCCACTCACTTCTGATTACCTTTGATCATCTCTCCTCTTCTCCATACTCCAGAAGCTCGTGACTAAGCCAGTAAGGAAGACACTGTGTACTGAAAACACATGAACAGCTGGAATGTCTCAGGGCCCTGTTGCCTAGACAAAAATAAGGACATTTCTATAAACTGCTCTACTTGAAGCCCAAGCATTTCTACCAAGGGGTGGAAATCCTGGACTGTGCTTCTGGCAGCAAGACAGGCTTAGTTTCACTGAAAACTGAACATGAAGGATAATATCATAATTTAAAAATAAACCTCACACTTTTATAGCAATTGTAGTGCTTTATTTCTCAAGTGTTAAGGGAAATAGGCAAGAAGTTCGAGGCAACTATTCCTTCTGCAAAGCAAGAAGACAACACAAAATCAGAAATATTTGCTTAAACTCAACATGAATTCATATAGTATGCTGACATGCTTCCTACTGGTACAATAGTTTTTGCAATCCAGTAGCAATAAAAAGATAGTGTTGGAGGCAAAAAAAGTGGTAAGTTGGTATACACCAGTGAGGCTCCATCATGGACAATTTGCTTGCTCTGAATTTTATCAATAGAAGGTCAAATTTACAGTAAGTTAAAGGCCAGACTGGAGACATAGAATGATAAAGGTATTCCTCTTTTAGCACAGTGATTCCAGAAACTTGCAACCTCCCCATTAGAATCAGCGAGGTTTGATGTCGGAGACACTCAGCATGAAAACTGAAATGTGAAATGCTTTGTAGTCTATATGTTGAATTACTCATTTCAGTGTTACAGAGACCAAATATGGCTGTTAAAATTTATTAGGATTAATAACTTGCTTAGCATTAGTAGCTAGATTTGCTAAAGACTTCGTCTGCAAGCTGTGTCCAAGCTTTCATCTTGGACAGAGCTAATTTTCTTCCTAGTAGCTGTTACAGTGCCTTGTTTTGGATTTAGTATAAGAACAATGTTGATTGCACACAGTGGTGTTTTAGTTGTTGCCAAGTAAACTTTATTTTAGGTCGAGGACTTCTCACTTTCCCCTGCTTTGCCAGCGAGCATGTATACTCGGAGGAGGTGCAAAGCAGAAGGAGGATGCAGCTGCCAGCAGAGGCTGGAACCCAACAAGATAAGAACAGTTAATGGCTCACCTGGAGACAGAAAGAATCCAGTGAGGTGTTATAAGACTCTAGACCAGGAATCACCATTGGACTAAAGAGGTACGTGAAGAACATGCAAAGAGCATGTGAGGTGAGGGTGTATAAATCATAGGGATATAATTGCTCAGGGATTTCTTTGTTTAGGGTCCCACTACAGATGAACTCAGCCTCAGGTGTTTTTTCCACTGTACCAACTGAGTATATTATTGTTTTATACAAGATTTGATGCCTGAGACTCTGAACCAGGGAACCTCGGGTCGAGCCTGAGGGAAGAGACTGAGGGTGAGTGTGTGTGTGTGTGTGTGCTGTGTTTGAGGAGTTGAAAGGGGCACCTGCTGGCTCCCTGGATTTTCAGGCTGTTAAAAAATGAAAAACTTTGGGTAATGAGTATATGGATGCAAAACAAATGCATCCATAAAGGTAGCAACTGAAATTAAAATGGAAATTATCCACTTGGACAGGCAAAAATGCTTTCACAATGTTTCTTCCTTTTTTTTTTTTTTTTCCTCAAAACACAGTGCTAGAACTCCCTAAACAATTGCTTCACCAAATAAAGAATAAGATTGGTCATCTAATCTGCTGCATCATTTTGTCAACAAAACTCAATAACTACCTTAGCTGGGATATAATAGCAGATCTGTTTAAAGTGATTTGAGGGCTGCTCAACAGTGTGCCATAAAAATTTCCCTCCTCATTAAAATTCCATGCATTGACAGTTCTCTTTGACCCCAACAATTTTTTTTCCTTTCTTCAAAAGCAACTATTGCAGTGTATTACGCCAATTATTATAGAACATATAATCTATGAACTCTCAGATATTCTAAATCTCTGTCTACTAAAAGCCACATGACATTTTTGTCAGCAGTGATTATCATCTATGAATGAGACTCACTTTCCTAAATGACATCAGCAAATTTAACCCATATCCAAATTATCCACGGAATTCCACTGGAGATCTGGACATGTCTTCACATGTACATCTATTTCACACTTTGTTGGAGTTACTGTCATACAACACTAATGATGTGAAATGTTATGAGTGGTGTGTAACAAGTGCAGTTTATTCACCTGTGTTTGTTTCTATTTATGCTATTGGTTTCCCACAAGAACAAACAAATCAATTGATAGATTTAGAACTGCAAATGTTTTCTTCTGAGGAACATCTTCTGCAGACCACTCAGCAACCAAAGCCCCATGAAACACATTTTGTTCAAAGAACATCAGAGACAGTTTAGTGCACAAGAATACTGAAACATACCAAATAAAAAGAAGGACTGCATTTTTACCCTTCATTCCTTCCACAGTCTTTTCCAAGTTTTCCAATAGTTTTAATTTAGGGAAGCTTTCTCATTTCTTCTAGAAATCTGTTTCCTAAATTTCAACCTAAACCTCTGCTTGTCAATATTAATACAACCTGAGAAGATCTTGCAAACAAAAATATTCTATTAGCATCTATATTGACAAAAGTTAGTGCACAAGAACTGTTAATTATCTAATTGCTGCAAAGGGAGAAATTGATATTATAAAATTCCAATATGCATTTTACAACTGTTCAGATACCGTTCTATGTGTAAATAGAAAAAGATTTGAAAATATTCGAGTGGGGAATATGCAGGGGAGATTATTACTAACATAGAATGATAAAACAAACTGTAAGCCCACTTTGCAAATTTCAGTCTAGTTCAAAAGAAAAATAAAGGGAAAAGGAAGGGAATTAAATAAAACAGAAGTTTGTTACAACTGATAGCAGGAAAAAACTATTTGTACAACAAATGGAAGAATTTCATAGGTCTGATTTCAGTCCAAGGGAACATCTACTGAGATAACTGAGGGTGCTTAAATTGCAGTAAAATGACTCATCTGGAATAAAAGCAAATATAACAATACAGGAGCTCAGGAACAGTTTTAGCTGGATTATAAAAATTACTGGGTTGTAATCTTTGTTTAATATCTTCACAGAGTAGCTCTCTTATTGCACTAAACTTTAACTCTGTTCAGTAGAATTATTTTTTTTTTCAGAGTCCTACATATTGCGTTGCATGGATTAAGCATATAAAAGGATCAGGAGAGCAGAAAAATCAGGGAAGATTTTTTTCTTTTGGACCAGCTGGTACACGTCCACAAGCTAATTACCTGGAAATCTGGTGTGGCAATTGTTGTTTTTCATAATCAGAAACATTCCACTCAGATAGAGAATGTCTTCTTCATTAACATTAAATTAAACATTAAATTAAATTTTTTAAAATCAAAATGTAAATAATCTGTGTGGTCCTGTATAACAGGACATATTGTTTAAGAATACAAATGGCATGCCCCCAGAAAAGGAATTTTTATTCTTGTTAAGCTTTTGTTATGATCCAAGGTAACATTAAAATTTATTTTTGTTTTGGATCCACAAAACAAATTCCAACCATAAAAAGGGTTGGGTGCAAGCAGACTTTATTTGACAATTGACACAGGCAAAATTATAGAGCCAGGCAAAAGAGGGAAAGAGGAAAAGTGGTAAGAAAGTGGTAAAAAAGAATGAGAGAGAGAAGTGGAGAAAAAAGGTAAGAAAGTGGGAAGAATGAGAAAGAGAGAGAGAGAGAGTCACCACCAGGGGTCCAGCTGTCCAGCGAGGTTCTTCAGGATGTTGCTGATCCTGGACAGGGACCGGTGCAGAGATGGCAGTGGGTCAGGAGACAACCAAACAGTCAGAGCATGGACAGCCATATATCCCCCTGAGTTCCTTTTGTTCCGAAGGAGCAGGTGTCAGTCAGCCAGGGTCGTTAGCAGGCAGGCTGCCTGGAGGGGAGCAGAAGGGGGTAGTCCCACACACAGTCACCAATTCTCATCTTCTTCCAGGTGCCACCCCTCCTCTCTTCCAGCCACTTTAGCCAGGTACATAATCGTGCCTCCAGGGGCATCCCCGCACTGAAGGTTGGCCCTCAGAAAAGGGGAGCAGTCTCCATCCATTCATCAGTTCTTATCTTCTTCCAGGTGCCACCCCTACTTTGTTCCAGCCCCCTTAGCCAGGTACTTCACAAGTACAATCAAGGTGTCTTAGTCGTGCCTGGAGGGACCACCCAGCATTGCAGGCTGGCCCTCAGAAAAGGGGAGCAGTCTCCACCAAGTAGGTCTTATCACATCCCCAGGTGTCACCCCCTGCTCAGCTCTGGCCAGCCAGGCCCTCCACCCTGTCCAGGGCTCTTCCTTTAAAATTGCTCCTTTGAGACAATTGCAAATCAGTGAGGTCAGACTCACACAGCTTTAAAACACAAATTTAACCAGGCAATTACAGTGAAGTCTGTGTTTGTACAATGATTTGCTGGTTGACAGGAGAGACTGAAGGCTACAAAATCAGTCGATAGGAAATTGAAGACATATTGTATTAAAATACATTTTGTCCAAATCTAGCCAGGGATGCGTGGTATTGGCTTTGCCAAAGCACAGCCAAGAGGGGCAGCTGACATTTGAGTTAACTAAACATTTTCAATATGCAGAAAATTATTATAATTGGTTAATTCAAGGGTTGCCTCATCAATTCTGCTTCTAGATGCAATATTTCAAAAGAGCACTTGTGTTTGGTCTTTTTTGTCTTGGTCATAATAAAATAGCCATCTACTTACTGGTGTACCAAGTATTAAACCTAAATATTTTAGTAATTATTGAATAAATATAAGAAACCTAGCAAATTAACACCTTTTCATTAAATTATTTCAAATTATATTATGTTATACTGCTGGAAATCTGACATAGTGCATCTCGATATGGCTGTAAATATCCAAAGCTCTTAGCATTTGCTATAAAAAATATTATCAGACATACGTCGATTTGTCAACAGAAATGAAATATTTACTTTAGAAACCATTTTTTGGTCATAGTTTTCAGTGTAATCCCTGACTCTACTGAAACAGCAGTAACTGATTCATCCTGTCATTCAGGGTTAACAAGTGCTCACGTCAGAGTTTATATAGCTATGGTGATTCTGTGTGCTGTACATCGTACATGTAGCAAAGAGTAACAGCATCTCCACCAGCAGTAATTGATACAGGGCCTAACCTAGATATTTTTATTACCTTTTCATTAAAGGCAGCAAAACAAATTGTATAAGTGGTCCTCCTACCCCACTGCAGAATTAGCCCTGTTAACTGAAAACTGAGATAAAAGATGGAGTTTGTTCTAACCATTCAGGGTGATTACTTGGGGTGGAAAGGGTTGTCATGGATATGACTGCTGAAGAGTAAAATCATTCAGAGCTTCATCACAAGAATATATCATATGTATCTTGGAGAAATAATAAAAATAAAAAAATTTAGTTTCCATGGAGAGTCTTTCAAACACTTTCATATCAGTACCACTTACCCAGTCGACCAACTAACATGTATCTTTACAAAAGCAACCCACAGTCAAACTACAGTACTAGCTCGCCACCATTTTTGGGACAAGAAAGCCATGTTTCCATCAATTACTTGTAGTAGAATAAAGTCATTTTAATACAGTTATAACAGAATCAAAACCTCTTGCTTTAAAATGAATGTTTAGACATTCTTTATATTTAATCTTACCCTGAAACTTATTTTGTGACAACATCCTTTCTTATTTCATATTGTCTCTGAAATATTGCAGTTTATACTGCATTTTCATAGAATCATGGAATGGTTTGGGCCAAAAGAGACCTTAAAGATCATCTAGTTCCAACCTCTCTGCATGGTGAGCCCAACCTGGCTTTGAACAATTCCAGGCAAGGGGCATCCAGAACTTCCCTGGGCTACTAGTTCCAGTCTCACCACCCTCATAGAGAAGAATTTCTCCATAATGTCTAATGAAAATCAACTCTCTTCCTGTTCAAAAACATCACCCTTTGTATTAGCACTACATGCCTTTGTAAAAAGTTCCTTCCCAGCTTTCCCCTAGACTCCCTTCAGATACTGGAAGACTATACTATAAGATCTCCCCAGAGCCTTCTCTTCTCCAGGACGAACAACCCTAACTCCCTCATCTAGTCCTCATAGTACTCTTGGAGACTAGCTACTTATGGCCTCGATTACGTATAATGCACATAGTAAAAAACTGGCTGGATGGCCAGGTTCAGAGTTTTGTGGTAAACAGAGTTAAATTCAGCAAGCAGCCAGTCACAAGTCTTGTTCCCTACGGCTCAGTGTTGGGACTCTATAGAATATATTTATCAAAGATCTTGACAAGAGAACGTAGTGAACCCCCAATAAATATGCAGATGGTACTAAGTTGGGAGTGTCTGGTGTCATCAGCAAACTTGCTGAGGGTACACTCAATCCTGCTGTCAATGTCACACACAAAGATGTTAAACAGCACAGGGCCCAGTACTGAGCCTTATGGAATGCCACTTGTCACTGGTCTCCATTTGGACATTAAGACATCGATCACAACACTTTGAATACAACCATCCAGCCAATTCCTTATCCACCGAATGGTTCATCAATTGAACCCATATCTTTCCAATTTAGAGTCCAGAATTACATCAGTTGCCATTGTAAAAGTCCCCACTGTAAAAGGCTACCAAATTGTTAAGGCACAATTTATCTTTGGTGAAACCATTCTGGTTGCCACCAACCACCTCCAAATTTTCCAAGTGCCCTAGCAGAGCCTTCAGGAGGATCTGCTCTATTATCTTGCCAAGTACAGAGATGAGACTGACTGGCTTGTAGCTCCCTGGGTTTTCCATTTTTCCTTTTTTGAAAATTAGGATGATGTTTCCCCTTTTCCAGCCAGGGAGAACTTTATCAGATTGTCATGACTTTTCAAATAGGATGAAAAGTGGCTTTGCAACTTCATCCGCCAGATCCCCTCAGGAGACACAGATGGATCTCATCAAGTTCCATGTGCACGTGGACAGTCTCTCTCTTTGGACTATCTCAAACCTACTGTTCTCCTACAGAGGGTGGATTTTCCTTGTCCCAGTCCCTGTCTTTGCCTTCAGTTGCCTTCATTAACTACATAATGCAGTTGAAAACACTTACCTAAATTTTTAGAGCACTCAGTGGTGACTGTAAAATAGCAGCTGTGTAATCCACATTTCCATGCTCAAAACTCTGCTTCGCAGCTGGTATGGTGACTCTATTTAATTTCCCAATGCACAAAAACCAGAAAGGTGTAAGTAATTGTTTAGGATAGTTTAAGGCAGTAGTCTTGAGGGAGGTCAGTTGCGGGAGTTCAGTACTCATAAAGTTTGTACTTTATGAATACAAAGAATTACTCAAATTGCGGTTTTGTCAAGGAGTTAGGGGTTTAAACAATATAGGATCTTATATGAGCATCCATCCTTCTGTATTTTCATTTTGCCTTGCACTTGTTGATTTAATATACCTTCATCCCACTCTGCCAGGAAATTGTTTGTCTACTCATGTGCATCATGGTCAAGCGCAAGTGAACCTAGCACCATCTACTCTATGTTCACAAACACTCCACCTCATTTAAATTATTTTTCTAGTACAAAAGTGCCCATGCTTTATTGGTTGTTCCACTTCTTGTTTCAAAAGAAACTCAACAGCTTTTCTCTTTTGATTATTAGGAATGAAGTAGTCTCCAAAGAAAGGGTATTAGAAGATGTATTAAAATAGATAGGAGAACAGTAGCAGGCTCTTTCCATAGCCCAAGAACAACAAGTACATTGAGAAATAATCATATCTCCTAACTAATCAGGTGGCTTCAAGAACAACAAACAACAGATTTTAGAGCAGTTGATTCAGAAACTTATCAACTGGATGCCACTATACAAGCAGTTACTGTCCTTTACTATTGCTGCGCTCAGATCCCTTTGCCAAGCAACCTTTCTAACAAAGGAATAAACAACAGATAGAACACCAAATGAATCAGTATTGCAGACTGCAGAGATTGGAAAGTCTCCCCTATGAGTATGAAGTAACTATCCTTCCTATTCTTTTATTTTTTTTTTTTTTTTTTTTTTTGCATTTATTTTGTAGAGGGACTGAATGTACTTTATCCTTATTTGTATTGTGATTTAAAGTCTTCTAGGGAACAGCAGGGAAGTATATAATACAGGTAGAGCTGTCAATGGCCAGCTAGACAATAACTAGAAGAAAGATATTTTGGCTACTGTCATTCAGGTATGCCTGCTTCTGGGAAGGCACAAGAAGTCTTACATCATGGTCTTTCTGTGGACTCTTTTGTCTTGAAGTTACTGTCTGAATAGTTCTATCTCAGATAATGTGGGTCCTCCAGCTGTGAACTCTTAGATCAGGAGCACTGTCTTTTATTCCTTAATCCTTGGAGGCTGCATACATCTTACGGAGCAATAAGCTCTACAGACACTAGAGGGATTAAAACTGACAGCAGTGAAAGACACCAAGAGGGGGATCAGAGATGAGACTGCAATGTCACATGATTTCTAAGCATTGCCATATAAATGCCAATGTAGCTCTTACTTTGGAGAAAAAGAACTTGAAGTTGTTAGGACACAGGCACTGGAAAAGAGCAATTGTAGGGACAATGATTTTATCATAGAAAACATGAAATGAAAAAATACCTTTCAATTACCATGACCGTGTCAGATTTTCCAATATCTGAAAGGGGGCAACAAGAAAGCAGGGGTAGGGCTTTTTACATGGGTGTATAGTGAGAGGAAAAGGGATAATGGTTTAGAACTTGAAGAGGGGAGATTTAGTTTAGACATTAGGAAGAAATTCTTTCCTGTGAGGGTGGTGAGACACTGGCACAGGTTGCCCAAGGAAGTTGTGGCTTCCTCCTCCTGGAAGTGTTCAAGGCCAGGCTGGATGGGGCCTTGATGGACCTGATCTAGTGGGAGGTGTCCCTGCCCATTCAGGAGGGTTGGAACTAGATGATCTTTAAGGTCCCTTACAAGCCTAGCCTTTCTATAATATGATGATTCTAGATATTTAAACACAGAATCAATCCGTATTACATCATACAGCAGAATTCCATTGGCTCATTAAGAGTATCTCCCCTTCTACAGAACTGGACCCATCAGCAGATTATTTCTTCATCACGGCCAGGAAAGATGTGCAATCATAAAAGTCAGAACACACCCACCTCAGGATATCAATAGTTCCTCCCTCCTTAACAGTACTTTCAAACTCTTACAATTTGCCTCTTTTGATCTTTTTCTGGAAGGATATATTTGATCTGATCATTGTGATCACACTGTTTCTGACACTGGTCTCTTGCAAGCCCCTGGCATCAGCATATGACCATATATACCACAAGCGGCCCAAAGTTAAGGATGTCTAGAAACACTGCTGTGAGAGGAAATGTGATCCTTAGCTAGTGTGACTGTTAAAAGTTGTAACTGATATTTTTCACAGTTTAAAATAGTTATGGCCTGGTTTGGTCCAAATTATATCCTTTATTGCAGTTGAGATAACTATGACTGAAGATAAACCTAATATAAAAAAAATGTGAGGGAGATCAGCAATATGCTATCAGCAAACTTAATCTTTCACTGAAGCAGAATAGCTGAATGTTGTTTAAAACAAAGGTCTTTCTTTCTTTCTTTCTTTCTTTCTTCTTTCTTTCTTTCTTTCTTTCTTTCTTTCTTTCTTTCTTTCTTTCTTTCTTTCTTTCTTTCTTTCTTTCTTTCTTTCTTTCTTTCTTTCTTTCTTTCTTTCTTTCTTTCTTTCTTTCTTTCTTTCTTTCTTTCTTTCTTTCTTTCTTTCTTCCTTCCTTCCTTCCTTCCTTCCTTCCTTCCTTCCTTCCTTCCTTCCTTCCTTCCTTCCTTCCTTCCTTCCTTCCTTCCTTCCTTCCTTCCTTCCTTCCTTCCTTCCTTCCTTCCTTCCTTCCTTCCTTCCTTCCTTCCTTCCTTCCTTCCTTCCTTCCTTCCTTCCTTCCTTCCTTCCTTCCTTCCTTCCTTCCTTCCTTCCTTCCTTCCTTCCTTCCTTCCTTCCTTCCTTCCTTCCTTCCTTCCTTCCTTCCTTCCTTCCTTCCTTCCTTCCTTCCTTCCTTCCTTCCTTCCTTCCTTCCTTCCTTCCTTCCTTCCTTCCTTCCTTCCTTCCTTCCTTCCTTCCTTCCTTCCTTCCTTCCTTCCTTCCTTCCTTCCTTCCTTCCTTCCTTCCTTCCTTCCTTCCTTCCTTCCTTCCTTTCTTCCTTTCTTCCTTTCTTTTCCTTCCTTGCTTCCTTGCTTCCTTGCTTCCTTGCTTCCTTCCTTCCTTCCTTCCTTCCTTCCTTCCTTCCTTCCTTCCTTCCTTCCTTCCTTCCTTCCTTCCTTCCTTCCTTTCTTCCTTTCTTCCTTTCTTCCTTCCTTTCTTCCTTTCTTTTCCTTCCTTGCTTCCTTGCTTCCTTGCTTCCTTGCTTCCTTGCTTCCTTGCTTCCTTGCTTCCTTCCTTCCTTCCTTCCTTCCTTCCTTCCTTCCTTCCTTCCTTCCTTCCTTCCTTCCTTCCTTCCTTCCTTCCTTCCTTCCTTCCTTCCTTCCTTCCTTCCTTCCTTCCTTCCTTCCTTCCTTCCTTCCTTCCTTCCTTCCTTCCTTCCTTCCTTCCTTCCTTCCTTCCTTCCTCTATGTCACAAAATTTTTTTTACAGTATTTATCACACAGCTTGGGCAAAGTAAAAGAAAACAACCTGCTGTTGTTACCGATCAAGATTCAGATAGAATGTAAGTATCTGTAAGTATTGGCAGGAAGCCCTGCCAATCAGTAGTGAAGCAATGCATGGTAATATGTTTCTAAATTATTATGTACTACATTTGATGGGATTCAAGGGGAATTTTCTAAAACTCTCGGTGTAAATTCAATAAAGGATCTGTGACAGTCCAGAAGAGTAATATCTTTTGGAACTTAAAGAAAAAAAAAAATTTGCAGATTTCATAATTTAGTAGTAGTAGCTTAAGCCATTTTACACTCCAGGTTAACATAGGAACTACCTAGTGGCACATACATATTGAGATGGCCATACCTGAAATTGTATTTGTCTTTCAGTAACATGCCCATGGTTGTCATCTTCTCTTTTTGAGGCAGACAACCTAGCAAGATTTTTAAAGCTCAGAGATGCAGATCTAAGGTCATAAATAGGTAATATGTTAAATGTAATAGTAGTGGACTGGTTAATATCTTTCATAACATTTTGTTATGGTTTGGGTTTTTTTCTTGAACTGGATAGTGTACATAGAAGATAGACTACTCATGTGTCTTTCTTTTCTCCTTTCTGCCACAACAGAGATTTGGTCCAGTTCAGAATCTCCAATGCACAAAAATACAAATTTCATTATGCTGCCAAGTCTTGAGCTCACTCTGGAGCTGCGTGTTCAGGTGAGGTTAAGTAAATTGAAATAGTTGGTGATCCTCCTGTGAGGTCAATCCCAAATCTCCATGCTTTCTGGTATGGCCTTCCTCAAAGTTTTGTAGCTACCATTTTTATTATATATAAACAGTCATTGATACAAGGCTCAAGGCTTCAGTGCTGTATTTGGCAGCAAGTAATTTAATCACAAGACAATTGATGTATTTTGAATCTGTCTGTAATAAATATTAGGCAGTTTTTACAAGTGCTTGGAAAGGCATTGCTTGGTGGTTTGTGAGGTTTCTGGTCTTGGTTTTTAAATCTTCCTTTTGTTTCAAACAACCTTGCTAAATCCATTATTTTTTTTCAACTACTGATTCCTGGTCTCTGGAATAGGGAGAGTGGGCAAAAGACCCTTAATCTTAGCAAGGACAGTAAGCAAGCCTTGTGTCAGAATGCTTATAACCATATTACAATGTCCCACACATCAATTAAAACTTCTACATATCCATCATCCAGAAAAGGCTCTGACTTAGAATAAAAATGTCTCTGCCCTATATGCATTGATTCAAACCTTTTTACGCCCAACACAATGGTCAGGAACGTTGTATATAAATTAAAAATGCAGAAAAAACCCCACCCCAAACCAAGCAAACCAAAACCAAAGCCAAACCAAAACAAACCAACCAACCAACCATAAAAAACCACCAAAAAACCCCAAGAGCTGTGCGGCCAAGATTCAAGTGTTTTCCTAGTTTATGTTGTTATTAATATCAGAAACTATTTTATCTTGGTGTCATTTGTGGATATGAATTATAATTATAATTTTTGTAAAACAGACTAGCAGTAATAAAAATAGAGTGGTAACTGACATAGGAGTCTGAAATATGTGTCTAGCACAACTGTGTAATCTCATTGCTGTCAGCATTTGTTTCTTCTGACTGCATTGTTTTCAGTACTAGTGTCATTATACAGAAATGTATAATTTATTGTTTCCTTTCATTGATATTTAGTTGTTGAGAGTAAGTTTCCTATAACAACACAATAGTCTGGAATTTCATTGCACCTAAGTAAGTTCTAGGTTAGATATTTAGAGCAGATAAAACAATCTCAATAATTGTCTATCTGTGTGAATTTTACATTTAATTAAGACCTCATCTTTTTTTTTTCAGTTTGAAGTTTGTTGACAAACTTAATTGACAAATGATAATTTATATGGGCTAGCAATCTGTTTCACTAGGTCCTTTTTTAAAAAAACAGAATAATGAATAGATCATTCAAGTGATAAATTTTATCCAGTGTGAATTTCTAGAAATCTCATCAGTCAATGTCATGATATAAAAAAGGAACTAACTCAATTCTTTCATTAAATGAAATGATGAATAACCTTACAGAAAACTTAAGATTCAGTTCTTATCTAAAAATACAAGCTAGGAAAGCAGACAATTAAAACATAAATCTAAGACCCATCATATTTCTGTTATTAGGTCTTCTAAATATCATGTAACATTTGTCTTGGTTTGCTTATGCTGACATACTCATGGAGTTTTTTTATTTGTACTCTGTCACAGCCAATATACCTTTTTTCAGGGGAAGTGGTTTATAATAACCGGAGACAAACATACACAAGCACTTCTTTTTTTTGTTGTTTGTTTTTAAATGTGATTGGTCTTTTTAAGTTGCAGCTAATCACATTTCTATTATTGCACAAGGTGGTTGACAGACAAGCAAAAAAAAAATATACAAGACCCCTTCATCATCAGTAGTCCACCACTAAAGTATTCTGAAATGAAGACATCTATTTTGTTAGACTTTTTAACTGTAAGGGGAGTGCTAGACAAGCTAATTTCCAGTGCATTTAACAGTTTATTAATGAGGTCCAATGGTATTAAAGTTTTCAAATAATGAGTATTAATGCAAATAGAGGGTTGTAAATAGAGACAACATTTTTGTTAGACCAAGTAAAACTGGAAAAAAATAGACAGTCTTTGGGCTGACACATCATCTTCATATTCTAGTTTTAGCCTATGCAGATATTTACATATTAAAGAAAAGAGCATTCTGCACTTGAATACAAACATTAGTTTTCCAGAAACTGGCTAAATGTGCTAGATATTTTCAATCCATAAGGTAGTGATATATTACACTGTGATATTTAAAATTAGACTTTCTGGTTATGTAGCTGAACTGGAAAACCAGAAAAAATATATTCTGAGTCAGCCTGTAATTTATATTTGTTTTGGAAATATAATAAGGAATGTGAGGTTGGAAAAAAATTTATTCTTTTGGTTTACTTATTTATTTTATTTTATTTTATTTTATTTATTTTATTTTATTTTATTTTATTTTATTTTATTTTATTTTATTTTATTTTATTTTATTTTATTTGTTAACTCATTTTCCCTTCATTTTCCCTGTTGAGATTATACTTGGAGTTGTAGTGAGAATTGTGCCGTGTTTTTTGGCTCCCATTATGGCACCTGTTCTGGGTTGATGGGGTACCAGATCCAGTACCAGGGAAGGGGTCCCCTCCCACAAGGATGGCTCATGAAAGTAGCTGGAATAGCTCTCCCTGCTGCAAGATGCCTGGCCCCGCAGTGAACAAAAAGATTTTCGCCTCTGCGATTAACATAGTCAAGAAGAGGAGATACATGGTAGTTACAAGCAGGGCAGAGAAGGGGGAGGTGTGAGGAATCAACACATGGTGAGAAAAAGCAACACCAGAGGAGAGCAATGCTGGAGCAGAGAGACCAAGGCTGGTGAGGAAGGAGAGGGAGAAGGTGCCTGAAGAGATTTTTCCCAACATCCCATGGTAAGATGTCAGTCTGTCCCCTGCACCCATGAGGCATCACAGTGGAGTAGACCCTGAAGGACAACAGGGATGAAGGTGTTGTGGACCTGCCACCCATGAGGAATCCTGGAGGAGCAGCTGTGGACCTGAAGCATGGGGAAGATCACGGAGCAGATGTGTCTGCGGCAGGGACTCATATTGGAGGGGTTCTTGAAGGACTTTCTCCTGTGGAAGGGACCCTATGTTGGGGTAGGAAAGCATTGTGAGGAATCCTTCTCCCTAAAGAGGAAGGAATGGCAGAGAACAAACCTGTGATGTCTGGACTGTAACCCCACTCCCTGTTCCCCTGTGCCGCCTGGGGGGAAGCAGGATAGAGATATTGGGAACAACATACTTTGGGCTCGGGAAGAAGGGAGGGGTGGGGAGAAAGTAATTAGGATCTGATTTGTGTTTTCTCTTTGCCCTGTTTTCATTTGATTAATGATAAATTAAATTGATTTTTCCCCAAGCTGAAATCTGTTTTGCCCATGACGGTAATTGGTGAGTGGAACCCTCCCAGCCCTTGTCTTGACCCACACGGTTCCAGGTGTATTTCCTTCTTGCCATCCCGTAACAGGGGGCAGGGAGTGAGAGGCCACCTGGTCCCTTGCCATCATCCAGGCTCAAACTACGACAGGACCATAGACAATGCTGATCTTTTTATGGAGGAATAAAGAAAGCCAGATGTTTCTATGAATTTCCATAAGGTTCTATGACTCTAATACAGTTATTTGCCTTGGCCTAGGTTTACTTACATGACACTTCACTCCTGTGTTGTGTAGGCTGACAGAAAGAATGACACAGGGGTCCTTCTGAGAATGAAAAGACAATAAATTTGTCATGTCTCAACATTCTAAAAGCAGTGGATTTCCTGTCAGTAGCATAAACAGCTGTACAGTTGTACACTTCTCACAAAAAATCAGTTTTAGTAATAGAAGTGTTACAACAGATCCTCAAAAAGGGAAAATGCAAAGTTATTTTTCACTCTGTGCAGTTTACATAGCACATAGAGCAGATATTCTTGATCCAAGGAGATAATAATGATTTGAGACTGTTACTGTGTTATTGAGTTAGCAAATTCCATTCATTTTTCTGTCACAGTCAGTGCAGAGCATATCTAGACTTCATGCACAGGGAAATCCTATGCATCTCATTTATTTGGTGTTGGACTGAGTTCAACAGAATCATTTCATTTTATCTCCTGTGTTGTCAATTTTACTGCAGGCATAAACAAATGAATTCTGAGAGATTTAATTAATTTGCTCTGATGTTACAGAATAAGCATTAATGAATCTGCTTTTCATTACATATTTCAGTTCACAAGAACATCTAGAAGACGAGATCAACAGATATATGTGAATGCTTTGTATTAAACTGAGAAGTTTAAAACTTCTCAGTTCCTTGACCAAAGGTGCAATGACTCAAGAAAGACAAGCGGTTTGAATTTTTCTAGCTATGTATCATGCACTTAACACCTAGATGAATGAGTTCACAGCACTAGAATGTGAATTCATATCTGCCAGGTGTCTGGACCAATGGATGACAGGACACATTCATCAGATTGGTTTATTTCTTGGTGACAGATGTCAGTAAGTGGCCAGTTTAGATGTGTAGCCTGTAAAAATACTTTAAATCTCCTCCTTCTACACAAATGCCTTAGAGTTGAATGTCACCATTCACTAAATCACATCCTTTGAACCTACTTGCCACAGAAAGAAAATACATTCAGAAGCAGATACTAGAAATGTGAGCTATCGGTAACCTCAAACATATTGAAGGTTAAGAAACCAAAGACCCTCAAGTAGATTATAAACACAAATTGGACAGTCATCTCTGTGCAGCCTATAGTGTCATAGGGGCTAAAAGAATTGCAGAGAAATTACTTTGTTGTAATACAATTGAAGTATATAACATTGCCATGATTACCAGGCACCACTGAGACATATTTGGTTTTTTATGGTGTCTGTAGTTGGGCACCTTGCCCAGCAAAAAGTGACCCCAGGTAGACATAGCTGTAAAGAATGGTGCCTCATGAGCATAGGTATAGGCACCTAGAATCTGTTGTTATGGTTAAGAAAAATAAAAACTGTGGGATTATGACTCGTCTCTAAAAATGCCGCAGAAGAACAAGAATTATCTAAATTGTGATAGAACACTAGTGCAAGAAGAAATAGGACTGTGAATTCATCTGGAAATTAGGAGAATTCCTAAGCATCAGAGCAAAGAATTTCTGAAAATTTTCCAATACTAGAAGTGCCAAAATTACCTGTCTCCTTTTACAATTCTCTTTTATGTATTTATGGAAAGATTTACATGAAATGCAATGTCATAGGAGGAGACTTACATGATAGAAGAGCAGATTATTCTAGATTTTTGTAGTGCTATGTATGTTTAAGTTGGGAATGTTCATACTTAAAAATACTACAGTATAGAATTAAAAAAAAATTGCCTGCCATGTTTTTTTTTAAGATTGTGTGATTGAAATCTAAGACAATTTATTTTATTTTTTAACTATTAGCTCTAAGAAGACATAAATTCAACCTACTTATCATCTATCTTGTACTATTTCAGTTTTGATGCACACAGTTTTTATCCTGTGCTGTTGTTTCTGCACAGCAATAAATAATAACAGTGCATTGCCCTTCATCAAATGCCTTAGAAGGTCTCTACTACAAAAATTTAGAAAGGCTTCACTAATTGATATTCTGCTGCAGCTACTGCCTTCTATACTGAATATGTGCACTTCTTGGTTATCTTGTTCTTTCGCTTCTTGAAATGTGCTTGAAGGATCTATCTGTTCTCTAAGGTAACAGCTTGAATTTCTAAACACATGTGGTGTCTATTGGCTTCCTAACAGGTTTATTTAAAAACCTCTTCTCTAAAAATAAAATTTGCGTGTCACTTCTTTTGTGTAAAGACAGAAAGAAATAAAAAGAAGGTAAGACTATTTTATTTTTAAATTTCTTCTCTTCCATTCAATAACTACAAAAAATAAAACTGAAAACAGGGAGCAATAGCACCTAAAGACCTATTCTGCCTACAATCACAAAGAAAACCTCAGAAACTTTTAGATTTTTAGCATCTTTTCAGAATATCATTACACCAGAAATTTGACATCCTGAAATTATTTTTAAAATGAAACTGGCATCTGTAAAGGCAATTTCCTCCAAGACCAGTGTCAGATCTGGTTAAGAACTTTTAACATACCTTCTATTTAATTTTAGGGTGTTCATCCTCCCATGTCTTTGATCTATGTGTTTTAAGTGCTTGTGCTGGTAACATGCAAATATGTGAAAAGGAAAGGAAGGTTCCTTTTTAAATAGTTAAAAGTAGGGAATCTTTCCAAGGTGGCTGCCCATTCACATAAAGGCTAAGGAACAGAAAGGAATATGTCTTTATGAGCTTATGTGGTCTTTAACACAATACTTCTATTCTAATTCTTCTGTGGAATGATGTCTCCTACAGAGTAAATTTAACTACTTTTACATTGAAAAATATTCATTTAGGTTTTATAAACCTTTGACTTTTTACTCAATGTACAATTTAAAAACTTTTCAAGTTGCAACATAGAATATGTGAGGTGCAATTAAAATGTTTCAGACAGCTTCAGACAGCTCACTTGCTCTAGTATTTCTAGTCTGAGAAGCAGCTGAGTACTGGTTTTTATTATTTCCACTACTGCATCATAGGCCTTGCCAGTCTGATGACTCAAACTGCCAGATTGGATTTAGTGGTAGACTGTGTGGGAAGTAAAGTTACTTTACAAGATTTGTGCCTTATTGTCATAGTGATTTCATAAGCTTGAACCCACATAGCACACTCACTATGAATGGGATAGAGAGCACTCTGCATATGCACAGAACATAAGCATGCTTTTAAATGATGTATAGGACTTCAGAATTCTCAAGACAGGGTGAAAACATAGTAAAAGCTGCTGCTTAGGGAACAAAGTTGACTTAAAACATGTTATTTTTTTCTGAAGGCAAAATTTTCTGGTTTGCATGAATTGGAATCACTGAGTTTTATTTTTAAGCTAAGTGCAAATCATACTATCAGCCTCTTATTTATTGAATGTTTTAATTTCCTGTCTTAAAAGTATAATCAAATTTTTCAGGACAAATTTCATCAGCAGTCAAGCCCTTGAGTTTCTTTTTTTGAGAACTATTTTTATTTCCCATTAAAGCTTGCATTCAGAAGCACAGATTTTTTTTTACTGCTTTTAGTCCTATTTTGATCTGCTTGGTAACCTGTTTGGCTTAGATATTAAATGATTTCTCTGAAAAGTTAGCTTTGGCTTTTAAGAAAGGGTTTGTTTTTTTTTTTCTTTCACAAGAAGAGGCCATGTGGACACACAATTGTCATCCATAAATGTTGTTTATTTCGATGAATAAATATTTCAGGACAGAGAAGCAAAGTACCTGGCTGAGCCCACTTAATAAGACAGAGACCTTATACTGACAGCTATATATGTGGTAAGGAGGGCCACAAATAGGAAGCAGGATTTTCCAAAACAACACTAAGCTACAGCAGGAAACTGGAGCACAGTTCAGTTATCAGTTACACATCAGCCTCTCCTTCCGTGCCTACACTGTGTGTTACAGGCCTGGGGGTGTTGCAGTGTGGCACACAGACATACACTTATTCCTGTGTTTGTACTTCTAACAGTTCTAATGAGGAAAAAGTTTTTAATGGTCCTATTATAGTTTGGTGGTGCAGTTACCTCTC
Source organism: Heliangelus exortis (assembly GCF_036169615.1). NCBI lineage: Eukaryota > Metazoa > Chordata > Aves > Apodiformes > Trochilidae > Heliangelus > Heliangelus exortis. The sequence continues at coordinate 22,549,944 of NC_092425.1, read as the reverse complement.
TCTGAATATTTACTCTCATAGATAAAGTTAGATTCTATCTTGCTCTTCCCAACTTAGCATATTATTCCTGTTTCCTAAGTGTATGTTTTGCACACTGATGTGTGCTCTCCTCCTCTGTTCTCATCATTGAGGACTAACAATACTTGATTATGAACGAAAAATATAGTGTCCCTCACAAGCAGGTTTTAATATTGGCAGAATAGGAAATAAACCTACACACACATTCTTATTTACGCCAGTCTACCAAAGCCCCCTTGCCAATTTACATAAGCCCTCTGAGAGTGACAAAAAGGATGAAGCTGGACCAGAAAAGTTTGATAGTCAGATAGGGAAAGACCAATAATCAAAAGAGTAACAATCTAATTGCCTGATCTCAGCACCAAAAAGCTTATTCCATCTTTACACAAACATAAACACAAAAAAACAAACAAAAAAACCCCCAGTATTAAAAAATCTATTTGAGGCAGGGACTGATGGGATAATATGCATTGCTGAATATGATCACTTTTTTCTTTTTAATAGACATTATACAGATTTATATTACACTGCTAGGATCCTGCAAACTTCAGAATAAAGCTTTTTGAAGGAAAAACAATTTAAGATGGAAAACAGAAATGAAATATGGGAAAAACCAGTTATGAAAGTCTTACAGTAATGCTGGCACCAAAATTAACAATGATACTTTGAAACCTTGGAAAGGCTTTTTGTTATGATAGTAAGACATCTACAGAACAACTTTTCAAGTATATAGAAGGAGAAGGCTTTCAAGAGTTGGAATCAAAATATTAATGTGGCCAAAAATAAACACATCATACATACCAAGAATTTACTATTAGTCCAGATAGTGTTCTAATGGATTAGTAGCCCAAACGGTCTAATAGGCTCATCAAGATTACAATTAAAACTCTTTTCCAAAGATATTTTCCTTCTTGGTACCATTGCTTCTTCTCTGATATTGTAGTCACCATATTAATGTTCCTCTGGGTCCTAATACTGAAAATTTCTTTCTTTCTCAGAAGAGTAAGGACAAGTTAAGATTTGCTGTTCACATTCTGAGACCCCAGCAGGAGAGTTATGATGTTCATCTTGGGAGCTTTTTATTCCTCAGTCTTGTTCTAACTGTGTTACTTTTTATATTTGCTAAATACAATCTCCTTCCTTGAAAGCCTCCCTCAGTCCCTAACATCCCAAGGCACCATTCTTTGCAGCACCGTGGTTCCCATCTCAACTGTTCCCAGAGATGAAGCTGAAACTGACCACTGCACAACTCTTGAAGCAAGATAAAAGCAGCTCAGGCCAAGGTGAGTGAAGACAAGTGCCTGACACCTTCTCCTGGTAATGGCAAAATTCATGTTTACTGGGTTATGGAAGAGACAGCTTGAGTGTCTACAATTTATTTTCCTGTAATTTCAATAGATTGGACTCCTTGACCCATAAGTGACCTTGCTGTCATATTCTTAAGTATTTAAATTGTGTGCATGGTAGTGGGCTACCTGTAGCTACAGGTGAAGTATCAGAAGCATTATAAGTGTCAGAATGACAGACAAGGGTCTTGATTAACAACAGGTCATTGAATGAAATCTAATAATTAAATTAATAATTAATCTGGCAAAATTTTAATTCTAATTTTAATTTTTTTAAAATGTCTCAGATACCAAATATTTTTAATAATGTTAAATAACCACTTTCAAAAAAAAAAAAAAAAATTGCCATTAGGACTTTTCTTATTAAAATAACAAAAGTTTTGCCAGAGGAAGGGTTCCTAGGTTTTGGTTTTCTTTTCTTTTTTTTTTGTTAATGTTTGTTTTCATAATTTGTTTTTCTAGGGTTATCTGGGCTGAAGTCTCAGGAGTGATTACACATTTATGTCATAATTTGGGGAAAGTATAAATATTCAACATGGAAATCTTAAGAAGAAATTAATTCACAGAACTGAGACACACTACTGAGTCCACTGAAGATTGGATTCCTTAAATCAATTAGTGCTTGGTAACCACTCCCCAGAGCAATGCAAAAGCTACCCAAGTATTGGATAAAAATTAATTCTTTTTTTTTTTTTTTTTTTTTTTTTTTTTTTCTCCTGTACAATTTTGATTACAGGGCCCTTCTAGAGACAATACAGCAGCTGATGTATCTTGAGGTTTGGGGTGCCATTTTATAATCAAGGCCTGCTTCCTCCCTATTGCTCCCTCCTGGACAAAGTTAATGGAAATAGCCAAAAAGTCAGAGAACTGTCACATGGACACCAGGTGTATCTGATTCCTGTGGTGAAAGAGCTTTCTATTTAAATTTTACATCAAAAAATAAATGAGAATGGTAGAAAGGAGAAGGTGGGGTCATTCTGAAAACCAGCACCAAATAGTCTGATAATCACCTTGTTTCCCAAGACTTCCACTCTAACAGCATTAGATATGGAAAGAGGAAGGAAGGGAGGGAGAGAAGAAGGAAGGAAGGAATTAGCATCCTGATTAGCATCCTGCTTTTATTAGGTTTTACAAACCTATTCATCTTACGATATATTAATCCTGAAAAATCCCTTAAGTGGCTGTTTATCTATTTTTCATTCACTGCCCTCAGCTTATTCCTGAAGGCATTGTCTAATACAGTAGTTTACGTGTCTGCTGTGGTACATGCTGTCCACCTCTCATGGAACAATTTACCCAAATTGTCTCTTTACTGGTACACCAGCTCAGTTTCAGTCCATTATGTTTGTTTAGCAAATTAGTTCCCGTCTCAGAGAGCTGTTTGTTTTTCCATTTTGAGGGTCAGCTAGCTCCCTTCAGTCATATCTCAGAGGTGGAAAAGACTTTCAGGGATGGTACTAGCTATTTTTGATATGACAAAATCAAAGGCAAAAAAAGGGATGAAGTGGCAGAAAATGAAACTCACTATCTAGATGCCTTTTTTTTGGTTAAGATTATATATATATACACACATTCCACTTATAGATGCTGATGGCTTACCTTCTCTCCATAATTTTTTTGCAATGATCTGGATTGTGTGATAGCCTACGTTATAGTTTTTTACTGTAACCAATGTCCTTCATGCGCAGTCAAAAATGACAAGGTACTCCTAATGTAATTTTTCATCCACTTATCAGTTTTTATACTTGTAAGCCAATAATTTGTGCCAATGCCTTTACTGTATTTTCCACATCTTTCCTTCAGTCTGTTAGTAGTATTTTACTTAATTTTAAAAAATTCTTCTATTCATTGTTTTGATAATTCAAGATATACTGTCATCATAATTATTTCTACAGCTTAAAACTGAAAAAGATTACTTCCACCAAAGATACATGTTTTTAAAGCAGAAAAGCAAACACTGTTTCCAGAAGTAATTTCAGCAAATTGTAATGACTGTGAGGCAAAAGATGAGGTTTTTACTTTTGATAATGGCTTTAAAGAGCAGAATGCTCAAAGGGGAAATCACAGACAACATATAACACTTGATTACTTTATGATCATTTAGGCATCTTTGATGTCTGCTATAGAAATAAGATAGGACATAATGACAGAAAAACTATGCAGATGCGTATGACTAAACAGGTAAGCTGCAGTTGTCCTTCCCTTTCTGTTTTCTAAGGGAAAACATTCCTTAAAGCCTTTTTGGCCTTTTTTCTTCTTTTTGTTTTTTTTGGTTTTTTTTTTCAAAATCTTCTGTGGTTGTGTTTACTTTTAAGCTTTTGAAATAAGCATAGAAGCATTCCTTTTGTTTGTTTGTTTGTTTGTTTGTTTCCTGTTTCCTCTGGAAACCACTGCCAGTTTATTGGTTTAAAGAGATCTGCTCCTTACACTTTGTTCTCAGTTCTTAGGCCTTCACTGATAAGTGAACTTCAGCAATCTTATGCCCAGACCTTTGGGCAAAGCAGTGACTCAGTTCCTATAAAAGGGACACAAGAGCCAGCTTTTGATACAACTTATGTTTCAAAACAAATCAACTTTTCCTTCTTTTCTCCCTTCTCCTCTCCCCCCTGAATTCTGGGAAAAAAAAAATCTTCCTGCTCATATTTCTAGTCATCACTATACTCTGATGTTTCAGAGAAAGGAGGAAAAAACAACTGTAATCAAGAACACATCTGATCAGTTGTGCCTCTAAGAATACTGTTCTCCCTAGCCACAGCAGGTGAGCAGTTGTAGCCCCAGGACAATTTTCTTTTGTTAAAGTTCAGCAAAGAGTTTATCCTTAGACAATTATCTATACTTACATTAAAGTCCTCTGTGTGTCTCCCTCAGGAAAGTGATTCTTTAATTTCACTGGTTTTAATCTGCCTTCTTTCTTCCTTGTCTCTTGTATTCTTGACTAGTATACAGACATGTGAGTGGTTGTTTAACCAAGAAATTCACATCACTCCGTGACTGTAATATAGCTATTATGTACCATAATTCCTGGCCTGTATTCCATCTGCAGATTTTTCCAGGTAGTATTTGACATCACCATCCCAACCAATGGTGAAGAATATGGTGAGCCAAATAGACAACTGGTCTCTAAAAGATCCTACTTGAATAATTTTATCCATTTGGGCATCATCCATTCAGAAATTTGTCAGTGAGCCTGTTTCTAGTCCAGTGAGCTTGTGAATTCCACCTGTGTATGTCTTTTAATGAAAATGATTGTCAAAAGCTTTGAAGAAATCCCTCTATCTTTAATTATAACTATTACCATTTTCAGGTAGTCACTGAAAACCACCATGAAGTTTAAGGAGATCAGCTTCCTAAGAAATTCCAATGATTAATACAAATAAGAATCTTTCTTTTTTGAGTCATCAATTTAAGAACTCATTAGATATTTAGCTTTGAGGTCAGACTAAAGGATTTATAACTTCCTAGTTGTTTCCTCTTACTCTTTAAAAATACTGGATTTGTGTAAACACCCTATGACTTTTTTTTTTCAATATTATCAACACTTTTTCTGAGATGCTCACCTCATTTCCTATAGGCTGTAGATTATATTAAACCAATCAACCAACCAACCAATAAAACCAAACAGGAAACTGCTGTTTTTCTGGTGGTACCCCTTGTCTTACACGAGCTTGAAAATTCTGCTCTGTGACTGTGTGACTGAAGAGAAATGCAAACTGTAAAGGTGCCTCAGATGGGGACCTGGTGTGTCCAACTCCCAGTAGACAGATGTAAAGAAGATGCAAAATCAGCATAGTTTACTGTTCAAAATCATCTGGGATGTAGTATTATGTGACAAACCAGCCAGAAAACAGTTTCATTAGAACACTGCAAAAAAAAAAAAAGGTGTCAAAGTGAGATATATTGCTATACACAGTGAAAAATTCTTAACTCCTGGTGTGCCGAAATTCAAGGAAAAAAACGGTAGCATAATTTTAATTTTTGTACCTAGTAAAAATGTTATATGTGCTTATCTAAAAGTGGCATTAAGTGTTTAGTTCACTTGTCAAAACACAGGTATTTAGTGCATTTGGCACATCCAGCCTACAGCTGGCCTTCAGAGGGGTATGATTATTCCATAACCCTGTGGTCATGTCTACCAGCAGCACATAGCACATCCCTTTGTTACCATCTCATTGTAATTTCACAACGCTTGGTCTCTAATTTGATACCACTGCATTTGTATTTCACCACAGGATTAATGAAAAGAAAGGCACTCTGCTCCTGATCATCCTGCCTATGTCTTTCACTTTTATCACTTTGAGAATGATCAGCATTTAATGAGTTAAGATTAGTATAAAGTTCACACTGAAATCCTGAAATTTCCATTTAGTGACATGAGGCAACCAGGTGCCAATAATTGCCAGATTGTGGGCTTGACCTCGTGTGAAGCCCACCTGTGCCTAATTAGGGCAGGCCCCTACTGCGCATGAGCTGGATTAGGGGGCCAATAAAAGGCTCACACCTGGCATAGCCACTGGGTGTTTGACCAGTTGGAGCAGTAGCAGTTGGGTGTTGGAGCAGTAGCACCGATCCAGGCTGGTCAGAGCACCATTTGTGAGTTTCTTCTGGGACACCTGGTTGGACCTTGGAGCACCGCATCCATAGAAGAGGTTTGTCTTGCTACATTTCCATGTGTTATGCCTTAGGCAGGGATGAGCTGGCATTGCTTAGGTTCTCCTAATTTCAATTTTTCCTTCATTCCTTACCATGCTATTCCCTCTAACCCTCACTTCCTTTCCCTTCTCTTTTTTAACTTGTCTCAGTTATTTTTCCATAACCCTCCATTCCTTTCTCCTTTGTATGTTAAAAACTCATTCAATGTACCTGGGCAGAACCAGAGTTGGCAAGGTACATTCTCACATATCAGAAAGCAATGTAAATATATTTAAGGTATATCCTCAGTGTAAAACTGTTGTGTGACCACTTCATTTGGTGAGCCTTGTGATAACTATGTATGTTACACACAGCAAAAACAAGCATAGCCTTAGTCAAGACATGCTCTGCTCCCCAAAACAAGTAGCTTAATGAGAAGAAAGCTCTGAAGAAGTGTTTCACCTTCTGTCATAAAAGCCTGTTAATGAAAGGGAGTCACCTTAACTCAGAGGACAGCACGTACTTGTGAAATGGGCAGCATTCACAATATGTCATCTATGTATTTGAAAAGCTTTGCATTTGAGTGTGTGCCAGTAAGTTTCCAGCTTTTAGTTGAAAATTGTTGAGCCACTGTGTTTCTTGAGTCTTTTCACCTCTAGTAAAGCACCCCTTCCCAGAAGCAATACGTATCTCTTCACAAACATATATAGAATGCTAATTTATTGTTTTTGCAAGAACCAAGATCCAAAACAAAATCAACAAAGGATAAAAAAGGTTTTGTTGTGTTTCCTTGACAAAGACTATACATGTAAATAACTTCTAAAAATACTGGGTTAACAACATCAATGCAGACTTCCTGATTCTGTCAGGTAAACAGGGTGATGACAGAACCAATGGAAAAACTAATTGCTACAAAACAGAAAAGTGGAAGAGCTTTGGGATACATGCTGAATGTAAGAAGTAATCCTGCTGTTGGGGGCCAGAGCAGCAGATGAGTCCCTGTTACCTTTACAGCCTTTAGCTATGTTAACCAGAGAGCCCAGAGGCAGTTCCAAAAATTCACTAATAAATCACTGACCTGGTAATTCATTCTTACTAAGATTTTTGCTGCTTTAGGATGTAATTTACCTTACACTCTATATTCCAGAAATTAACTCAGGAGGTTGCATTTTATACAAACTGACTGAATTTACCCTTTAGCTGACTAGTTCAGATACACTGCAATGAATTTTTCTATTGGATTAATTTCTGCTTCTAAGCTCTCTGAAAGTTAGGCATAGAATGGAAAGTGTTCTCTTAGGTCCCTTCCTTTCATCAGAGGAAGTTGTGAGAAATATAGTTTCTTCATAAGCTTTGCCCCTAGAAAAATATCATGTCTTGTGCCCTGGAAATATCTCTATCTGTCCTAATTTTTGAGGTTGCCTAAGCTTGGAACAAATTTTAACTTTCATATTATTAGGTTGGGTAATAGTCCCATTCATTAATCACTGTACTTATTTGAACTAATTAAAACCAAGAGCCAGTTGCCCAAGACCGTGTCCAAATGGCTTTTGTTGCACAACTTTGGGGCAACTTGTGGGTGTAATTGACCACACTCACACCAGAAACGTTTTTTCCTTGTTTAGGCAGAAAATTCTGTGTTCAAGTTTGTGTCCATTGCCTCTGGTGTTGTCATTGGACACCACTGTAGAGAGCCTTCCTCCAACTTCTTTATACCCTCATCCTAGATTTTTGTATACAATGATAAGGTCTCCACTGAGTCTTCTCTTCTCCAGGTCAAACAGTCCCAGCCTTCTCAGACTGTTCTTGCAGGACAGGTGCTTCAGTCTCTTAATTATCTTCATGGCTCCCTGCTGGAGTCTCTTCAGTATGTCCCTATCTCTCTAGCACTGGGCAGTCCAGAGTTGGACGATGCTCCAAAAGTAGCCCAAGATCCAATTAACCTTCATTGCTGAGAGGGCAATTTACTGTCTCATGTTCAACATGGCGTCCACCCAGACCCCCAAGTCCTTTTCTGCAAAACTGACTTCCAGTTAATCACTCTCCAGCATGCACTCCCCAAGTCCAGGACTTTATAATTCTCCTTGTTGAACTTCACAAGGTTCCCATCAGATTGTTTATCCAGCCTGTCAAGGTCTCTCTAGATAGCATTATGACCATTTGGCATATGAGTTTTGTGTCATCAGCAGAGTTGCTAAGGGTACACTCTGATCTGTCATCTAGATCATTAAGGAAGATGCTGGAGAGGACTGAACCCAGTACTGACTCCTAGGGTACACAACTAGCTACTGGCCTTCAGCTAGACTCCTTACCACTTGTTACAGACCTCATTCAGCCCATATTTCATCACCTTCTCTGCAAGGGGATAAAGAGGGCAATTGTGGAAAGCCTTACTGCAGTTCAGGTTGATAATATCCATTGCCCTACCCTCATTACCTAACAGTCATTTCATTGAAGAAGAGTACCAGGTTTGTCAAGCATTACTTCCTCTTCATGAATACATGCTGACTTCTCATAATGACTTTCTTGTCCTTCATGTGCCTGGAAATGGTTTTCAGAATTAGTGCTCCCTCACCTTCCTGGGAATCAAAGTGAGGTTGATCCATCTGTAGTTTTCTGCATCCTTCTCCTTGCCCTTTTCAATGATGGGAGTGGCCTGTTCTTTCCTCCAGTACTCAGTCACCCCTTCCAATTGCCATGATCAGTTAAAGATAAGCAAGAGTGGATTCACACTGACATCTGCCAGCATGCTCAGAACTCAGGGGACATACCATCAGGCCCCATGGACCTATGTATGTCCAGTTTGTTTAAGGATTTTCTGACCTGATTGTCTTCCACCAAAGAGGATTGTGTTTCTATACATGATAAAATGCAGTCTACAGGCAGATCAGGTGCTTGGCAATGCTGTGGGACTTTCCAATTACTTGTATAGTCGTATTTTTAAATGAATAGTACAAGAATAATTTATATGGCCTGATACATTTTATTATGTTAAAAATTTTCTTAAGTTGTGTACTGTCCAGCGCTAAAAAAATTGGTTGGCCCAGAAGGTTCCACTGATCAAGAAAGGAACTTGCTGAAATATCTTGAAACCAAAGTTATGTCAGCTTTTCACTTTGAGGTCTCAGAGTGTGTTTTCTTGATTACATACATCTTTGGCATTTGTGAACTTATGACCTCAAATGTTAAACAAGGTGTCAGTTCTCTTCTCATACATAGATATAAAACCAGGAAATGAGAAATACTTAAGGCAGTCTTATAATCACATCATTTGTGATACTGTGGTGGACTGGGCATTTCAAAATGGAGAATTTTTTGAAGGAGAGAAAAAGAAAAGAAACACTGCAGACAGTGGATTATTAGAACAATTTACTAAAATTATCCCTGCAGTATGAGTAGTATGAAAGAATATAAATAATTTACAAGAATTATAGGAATTACCATTATAACTCAACACTTTGTGGATATGTAAAGCCATATGCGGATATCTTTAGTCAAATATCCATGTTTCTACTTGGATAAAATTAGATATAGATTTACTGGCATTTATGGAAATATGAATGCTTCCTTAGCTTTGGCTTGACAGTTTTAGAAGGAAACTACTTAGTTTACTTTACTTATGAATGTGTATTTTTCCTTTCCTCCTGGCAGTAGCCTTGCCCAGTCTGCAAGTACACTGCTGCACAGTCAGTCTGTATGCAGAGGGAGACCACTCACAAGTCTTGTACAATGACAGTAATTCAAATGAGAAAAGAATGCCTCCCTCTAATCTGGGAGAATGAAAGACATCAAAGTGTTTATAATAAATTTAGAGATTAGCCAAGAAGTTTTGCTTGCTTGTCCATGAGAATTCCCTTTGTAATTTGCAGTTGGATATTGGAAAGAGGTAGAGACTGACAGCTGTGAGTAGCAGAGACAGAAGCACTTGGATGCACTTTGCAGCTTTTCCAGATACTTAGAAGTAGAACACTTATCTGACCTTTCTATCTCAAGTGTCATAAATAGCCTTAAGACTATGTTTTTGCATGGTGAGAAAATCCAGGAATTTGTCACATACAATGGTTGGCAGTTTTCTGGGAGACAATTCATGTCATTTATACACAAATATTACTTTACCCTCTAGCTATGCTAGACCAAAGACAACTGGCTGGCACAGAAAAAATCTATTGCTAGCTTTATCGAACCATAAAAAGCTATAATAAATAATAGTGGAGTAATTTTAATCTAAAGATATCTGATAATAAAGACATAGGCAAAGAGGCTGATTCTTGTTCTAGGAAATATGTCGCATCTTAAGTGGTGAATATTTGCCAAAAAGAGATTAATGGATTATCAAAAAAGACGTGGACACATCCATTAAAAAAAATTAATACTTCAAGGGCAGTACATAAGCTGCTTTCCTGAAGTTAAAATAGACTGGTGAAAGAGGTTGACCAGTATCTATTTTTGTGTAGAACAAAGGTATGGTTTCAAGCCAAGCAGGTGCTTTTAGGACAAACCGAGACAGTTGCTGCTTATTCCAAGGTCAAGATATGACTCAGTAAACCATTTATTAGACTGTTGAGCTGGGCTCTAGTTCTCTTCTAAGGAGGAGTTGGATGTCTGCCTGATAAAGAGCTATTATGAAGCCATCAAGATATCAATAATACATCTGAAAGTTTCAGTTCCAAATTTAGCCCCACAAATATCTAGAGATGAATTCAGCATGACTTAGAAGAATTATCTTCATATTTTTTGTATTTTTATTTTCCCTAATGTGAGTAATTGGTAATGTATTTAGAGCTGGAGCCTCAAACCTGGCTGACTTCAATCCTTCCCTCCTGAAGCAGTATTGGCCCTAAATCAGACACACAGATTTGCAATAAGATTCAGACAGCATCTGACACTTAAGACAGGAATCTCCAAAAAGAAGTTGAGTGAGGAATTGTATAAATTAGCAGAGAGACAAAAAGGGAAAGAATCAGATTAGGGTACTAAATCAAGGCAGCATGAATAATTCCTGATTTTCTCCTGCCATTAACTTGCGCAATCTTCAGCACTTGTATATATCTCAGCCTCCTTCTGTTTCTCCCTATATGTCTGTGTACACACAAACACACATATATGAACACACACACACACACATATTGTTGCTTATGTATTTTGTAAAGTTCAATAAGCATAATTTTTCTTTGGCTGACTTTGTTCTGTTTCCTAGTGTAGCCTTCCATATTCTCTAACCAACAGAAAATTAACAATAATTACCTCTTTGGCTTGGAAGCTAATTTTTAAATCTGTTTTGGTTTGGTTTGGTTTTGGTCATTGATCCTGTCATTTCTTTGTAACATCACCAGTCTTCAAGAAATTTCTGCAGGTTTTGGAATAGATCAATTTACTGACCTGAAGTCTTTCATATTACAACTAGGATTCTCTGCCAGTGAGCTATTTACATTTAACACCAATCTTTTGGGTGTTAGTGTGATTCCAGATTAATGCCAGTCCTAGTGTCGCTGGAATGATGAGCAGAAAGCAGATTGGAGTTTATGAAACACTGCCCTCTTGTGCCTCAGTAAAAGTAAGAGACTGGAAGGAGAGGACTGGAATGTGCAATTTGGACTGATTTTTTTTTTTTGTAGCTACAAGTAAATGATATGATATGAACACATTCATCTCATTTTGCTTTACTAGAACAGATTGCTTCTTCCTTTGACCTTCTCAACTTCAGGTTTTTGTAGACAAAAAATGAAGGGATGTTTGCTGACAATTTTTGTTACTAGTGCATGGGTAAGAGAAGAAAAATAAACCTTCTGAAAAGAAATGGCAAGATGAAAAATTTTGTAGCTGTGAGAAGTGCATGGAACTAGAAATAAATTTAAAACATACGAATATAATAAAATAAAGAGAAGAGTGAAAAGAACTTGATGATTTCTCAGAAAAAAAATCTCCTGATATTTTATAAAGTAGTAAGAATTGTTCCATTACTGTATTATAGTTTATAAAACTACATCTGCCTAGTAACTAAATCAAGAAATAATTAAATTAAGAAGAAAATAAAAACTAACACTTTAAGTTATATCTCTGAGCACAGCAAGAAGGCATCTAGAAAACTGAAAAAGAGAAAGACACCTTTGCTTCATACCTTGGAGGAAGAAAGGACTTCTCTCATCTTTCTGTGGATCTGCCCTTTCCAGATGTGCTTCCAACACTCCTTCAGTTCAGATCTTCCCAAGATCTATAGCTGAAGTGAGAGCACTGTTCTTCAAGACCAAAAACTTTCAACAAGGCCTTTTGAGGTCATCTTTGAGCTGGGTTAGGCATGTATTTAACATACTCCAGGATGTCTATACAACTCTTTTATAATCATTCTACTTTTGGCAAAACCACTTGTAAGCTATATGAGGACAGTAACCATAAATGCTGATGCATCAGTATTGCTAACTCTTGGGAAAAACCTTCAAGCAAATAAACCTCTGAAATCAAAACTCCTAAGGCTGCTGCAGTCTTCAAGGTGACTCATAACAGCCAGACTTGAAGACAAGAAAGAATATGAAACAGAAAGGGAATCAATACCACATTTCTGGTCATGGAAAGCTGATATGACCACTTTGTAGCCATAGCTGTTTTTCACAGGCTGGTTTGACATATATGGACAGTGAAATTAAAAAGTGAAGAAAAAATTGTCAGCAATTGCAAGACATTGGAAATCCAGCAGTGTGAGCAGTGCGGTGTTTTTTTGTTGCATTTGTGAACTTCTGTCTCTGTTCTGAAAAAAAATTAAAATTTTAAACCTCTCCAGAAGCAATTTGTCTGAAACTCATCCCATATTTTATGTAATCTCTGAACTCTGACATGAGCTTTCTGTACAACAAAGTGCACAATTCCCTTCCTTGAGTTATCTTTGACCATTACTACAAGCACAGATAGTGCTTTGCACATCTGAAATTCTACCTGCTCAAATCTCTAGAGAGACAGAGGGGAAGGCTGGACTGGAGCATATGTCCAACCTTTATCACTATTAAAAAGAGGAAGGGAAAAGCTAATATTTTTCTGCTAGTATTTTCTCTAAGTCAAGGGAAGAGGTGCAGTCTTAGTACAAAATACATCAAAAGATGACAGCAACCCTAAGTGTCAGACAGAGGAATTTCCTGGGAGTAAAAATGCAACAAAATGTCATGAGTATTTGAAGCTGTCAAAAACTTCTTCAAATGTAATCTGTAAAATTAACATGAGCCAGTAAATTGAAGCCATTTACTTAAAAATATTATCACAATGCCAATCATGAAAAACTTACAGCAATGAATGATGATATATCTTAGGGACTTTTGATTACTGAAAGTCAAAATTTTTCCTAACAACTACGCACAAAGAAGTTCCAAGACTACATCAGATTGTAGAAACTTTATAAAACATCTTCAGATTTATCAAGGTAAAAGCCTCACAACATTTCTAATCCAAGATTCACAGCACAAAGGTACAAATAATATTTTTTAACAAATAGAAATGTAGTTCTGGTGGAGCAAGTCAGGCTCTGGCTTGAACTGATGATCTGCAAATCTGGATGAAATGGATGTGTCTAGTTACAGAGTAACCAATTCTTCACGTTGCAGCCTACAGTTACACTTTCCTGATGAGCGTATTGGAAGGAAGCTAAGGCTTTCTCTCCTCCTATTTGCTTAGAAACACAAGTTAGTAAAGTTCAGATGGAGAAGAGGCATGAAGACAAATGCTGTGAATGCAACCAATTATCTGCACCTTCTTCCCAGAAGCCAAGGAAATCCTTGGCATAGTTATAATTAGGCTGGACTGAACAGCAATGTTCATACTTAACAACAAATTTGTCCTGGTCTGTGCAAGTAGGTGTCAAGGAAGAAGGAAAAGAACCAAAAAGTCTGTGCTTCTATCAGATCTCTTAGTCAAACTATGTGGAAGTTAACAGAACTGTGGATGGAATCTTCCAAAAGAAAGAGATACGTAGGTCACAATACTGAAAGCTGTACTTCCTCCAAAAGCATTTAGGCTATTTGAGAAAATGTTCATGGCATGGAATTACAGTAGAGGGTGATGTGAACTTCAGTCACTACCAGGAATGACTGAAGGGAATGGGGACTTCCCACCCACAGCAGCAAACTACAGGGGCCCTGCTCTTGTCACAGATTCTGACTTAGGGATCTGTCCCTATCACAGACAACGCTGTGTCAGGACACTCAGGTAGTCCTCCATCATAATGGTGCCCCTCTGCCCTTAAAGTTAAACACTTGGCATGGCATATATGCTGCATTACACCAGAACTATTAATCAGTTCAAGCATGCTCAACTCCATGAGACAGAAATACTGGAAAAATATAATACCTAACTTAGAAGAAAACTAGAAAGACTCTTCATATATTTTATGTAACGAGCATGTTTCAATTTCACTCACCAAAAATCTCTCTTTTTACTAATGAATGCTGTTTTATCATGCATCCTCAAATCAATTTGTTTCAAGAGGTCTCCATACACTTGTATGGAAAATTAATGCTTTATTAACCAATCCTTGCCTAGCCAAACTAGTTAATCTCCTGGCTGCCACTCTTGAGTGACTGAGTAGCAAATCTTCCCAAGTATATCACTGGTTCCAGACCCACACTATGTGGCAGCCATGAGGAAAATAGGCAAGAGGAAGAGAGAGGTTATGGGAACAGAGACACTCCTGTTGATTTCTTTTTTCATTCATTGGTAAGGGAGAATCTCAATTTCATGCTGAGTGTCTGTGTTACCCGTACCTGTGGTGTGACCCAATAAATTATGTGTGTGACTCTACCTTTGTAGTTTCCAGTTAACCATGTATATCTGATACCTTATATGTAGTAAGACTCTAAAGGCTTTGCTTCTAAGCCAGGAGCATTTTGATACTCTTCAGAGTAGAAAAAAAAAAAAAAATATAATTTAAATATTAGAATCGCCCCTTGAACTTTGTGTGGCAGATGAAGCATCTCCTCAGGTACAAAGCTACTTGCTATTAGAGATCCAGGAATTTTATTTTTAATGAGTAGGGATGCTACTAGAGTAATTTCTTTTTCTGGAGAAACTTACTGCACTATTACGCACACTGGTACACTAGCCTGGTTCAGCTTTTTCCAGATCAGACACATTGTCTCATTAGAGTATTCAGTGTCTTAGATCTTTCCTATCTGAACTGAGACATCCATATTTAATGAACTATTCCTTCTCTTGTTCATGGTCTGGAAGGAAATTACTAAGCTTTAGAAAATCTCTGCAAATATTCAGAAAACATTGAGCTTCTGCAATTTCCTACTTCAAAATTAGCATATCTGAAGAAGGCTTCTAAATAGGCTAGCCCAATTATAAATGTGTAGGATTTTGTTTTGAGAGCTCTGGGATATTCATTTCTTGCTTAATAGCCCTTTTGTGAGAAACTATGGGTAATGCAAGCTAGGTCTTATTGTAATGTTTTTCCTGACATCTGGAGGAAACACTTCTTTCAAAGAAAAATGTCACTTCTCCTCCTAAGACTATTAAGAAACCTGGGAAATGCAAGGATTAACTACTGATACCCTCCAGACACATTCAGTACAAAGTTACAGGATATTATCCTAGATCGTTGTATAATCACTGATGGTATATTATTCCTATTTTGTGTCACATAGAAATAAGACAAAAAGAATTCTTATTTTCATAGCCAGCAAAAAGTTCATCTTTGTTGAGGAAAATCAACAAAAAGTATGTTAATTGGATATGGTCACTTCAACACTTGGAGCACAGATTTAATTACATCTTTTCAGTGAAAGGTCAGTGGGCAAGGAGTTAGTAAGAAATGCATTCACTTGCAGGAGAAATACAGAGTTTTTTTCTGAAATGTACCAGAAGGATCAAGTGCTGAGTCCCTGTGGAGCAGTGAAGGTAATCCCTCACGTTACAGCTCCGTTGAACAAGTACAGCATTGCTGTGAGAGCCAGTGACTGTCCACAAGCTTTGTATGAAGTTTTCAAGGTCCCAGAACAGGGGCATGTCAGGCTTGTCATGAGTCTGAAATTGCTGTGAGAACATGTTCTGCATGGATACCAAGTGTATCTTGTTGCAGTGTTGAGCACAAGCATGGAATAACAGCAGAAAAAAAAAAAAAACCCATGAAAATATAAGTGCATATTTTGTTTTATTTAACACAACCTTTTTTAGAGACCACTTGTCAGATCATCTGACTTACTACTGGTTGAGGCCTAATATTGTTACAACCCTAACCTATGTTGGCAAGAATTAACAAGTGCACAAAGATTAACCATTAAAATGATTCTCAGAACACCTTGGCTTTAGATACACTTTTTCTTGTATCCTTTACTGCAGATTGTTCAGCTGTAAAAGATAGGAACCTGGGTTTGAAGAACTATTTTTTTATTATAAATGTGAAGTTGACTGTCAGATTTCCAACTATGCAATGGAATATTGTATGCTCAACACACTACAGTTGGGGAGGAAAAATAAATCTATGCAAATGTAATTGATCAGTAAGAAAAGTATAAAAGGAAATTGAAGCAATAAGAAAGGAATTAAGTTATTCACAACTGAGAAAAAACAGTAGTGTTTTCTGAATTAAAAGCTAATAGCCTTGAAACAACACAGAGAGAAATGTCATGCAGGATATTTGCATGAAGTGATTAGTCTTGAGATGTATAAAAAAAATACAACACAAGGTTTAATCAAGGTTTCCCTCTTTCTTCTTTTTTTGTGTGTGTCATGCCCTTTAAGAAACAATTTCTGAAGAAGTATTTCAAGAAAGACATCAAACACATAAGCAATCAGACCTGCCAGGAAAGGGAATGAAGATGAGACAGGGACAAGTTTGAATCTCATTAGGATTCCTGCCTGGGAGGTTATTGTTAACCTATTTTCCCTCTTCTTTCAGAAGCCATTATTTGTGTCAGTTAGAAGAAAGAAAAGAAATGAAAGAGGGAAACACAATGGAGGTCATCTTAACCTTTAAATGGTGCCTAACCCGTATAACTAGTTTGATAAGTAGAAGATACTCATACTACTGATGCCATAATCATCTTTATCTGGGGATAAAAGTGCAAAATTAACAAGACAGGAAAATTAGGTGAAATGAGACATATTTTTATTGTATCTAAAACTGTTAAGCCTTATGAGAAGCATATAAATAGAGCTGCTTCAACAAAGGCTTTTAGACACTCTCATCTCTCCCACAGACTGGGGTTTTGCCTTTCACTTTGTGATAACTGAAATAATATGTCATTGAAAGAGTAGGTCATGGAAAATGTGCTCAGTGCAGTTATTGCTAAAGATTGCAAATCTTATGCCCCACATGTAACCTTATAACTTCTTGTGTTTTAGCACTACTTATGGAATTATTATGTCAACTGAGTAAAGAGGACATGATAATAGGTTGTGGTTCTGCTTTTTCCAGTACTTTCTGCACTTATGTTTGCTTCCTTGACATCTATTCCCATATGAGAAATGCCAAAATAAAACCTGTAGAGCAATAAGTTTTATGTAGTGTGTGATATTTTCATCTTGATAAAGAGCATAGGAAAAGACATGAATTATATTTTCATTCCACTGTTGCCCAGGACAGATATAGTAAAATGATGTCTCTCCACTAGCATAAATAGTACTTCTTCAGCCACATATGTGTGCTTTATACAAGCAAGATTCCTGATTTATTTGGAGGAGAGGAAAATACATAGAAAAGAATGTGGACTGACTCCTCAGGAAACCTACAGAACCATAAGGATTTAAAAGGACTACGCTAGCTTTCTCAGTATTCATTTTATGCTCTATTATACACATCTGTTACTCCCATGAGTTGGTGCACTCTTGGCAAATTACTGCTGTAGCAGGCAAGACAGCAAGAGAAAAGATTCTAGGTAGAAAGCCAGGGTAGAACCTTCTTTGTACAAATAGACTTAAGTTTATAGGAGTGAGGAGAATTTGTTGATTCAGGAGGACAACCTTCTGACCTCCGTGAACCACTTCTCACCATCTTAGTGAAAGAAATGTCAAGGTAAAATATGTATTAAAATTTAGCATCTTAGCAGTTTTAAGTATTATCCATCTAACATTTGCATTGGCTACTGTCAGGATTCAATGTCTAATAAGCACAGTTTAAATTACATCAGTCAGAATGCCATCTTCATTGACAGCAACTATCATTACTCTTTTCTCTTACAGAAAAAAGCAAGTTAGGGAAACCAAGCACCTGAAATTGAAGGAAATAGTAACAGTTTTCTATTCTAAGGCTGCTGAGCCTGCAGCCTGCACACACTCTCTCTGCAGCTTTGTTTTCTCTTTGCCTTGTTTGTGCCTGTATTTTTCCCATCTTAAGTTTTCTTTCTGAAACAGTATGTTTCTGAAGAAACATTTTTCTGCTATCATGGCTCTCAGATACAAGACCTTTATCTGGAGTAGCGACAAAAAATATTCTCTGCCTTGGGAGCTTCAAGAAAAAGGGTAGGATGTCAACAGTTGGGTCATGGGACTATTCCAGTCAATACTCTTCTTCAGTCTGATAGTTCTTCACTTTTAGAAGCAAAATTAGTTACCTCTTGGTTGGTGCTGAACATAATTGAATCTGGAAAAAGTAGAACACATCTGCTGTGTTCCTGATATGCAACAAAGCTGAAGATAGTGCTCAAAAAGAACTAATAAAATTTAAAAATTGCTGAATTTTCAGCTATCATGATGGATTTCAATCTGTTATTTTTTCCCTTCACTTAGTTCACATAAGGTGATATTAGGAAGAAGACAGAGACTTTTAGCCTCTCATTGAACATCATGACCAGAAAATATACTAGGAGACTTGACAAAGGTTACTGTAGCCAGAGCAGTCGTGTCATGCTGACAAAATCACAGAATCACAGAATTACTTTGGCTGGAAAAGTCATCCAAGATCACCAAGTCCTACTATTAACCTAACACTGATAAATCCTTAACTAAACCATATCCCTAAGTACTATTTCTATACGGCTTTTAATTACCTCCAGGGATGGGGACTCTAAAACTGGTCCGGGCTGCCCGTTCCCTGATAACCCTTTCAGTGAAGAAATTCTTCCTAAAATTCAATCTAAACTTCCCTTGGTGCAACTTGAGGCCATTAAGTCTTGTCCTATCACATGTATCTTCATTCAATAAAACAATCCCCATCTCTTTACAGCCTCCTTTCAGACACTTGTAGAGAGCAGTAAGGTTCCTCCCCAGAGTCCTTTCCTCTAGGCTAGGCAAACCCAGCTCCCTCAGATGGTCCTCAAAAGTCTTATGCTCCTAAACTTCCATCAGCTTTGTTGCCCTTCTTTGGCCAGAGACGAGTAGCTCAGTGTCCTTTCTGGAGTGAGGAGCCATAAACCAAACTCAGTACTCGAGGTGCAGCCTCACCAGTGCCAAAGGCAGGGCTAAGATCTCCTCCTTGGTCCTGCTGAGTCTGCAGACAGAGTCTGTGGTGTTTGTCTGCTCTGTAACTGAGACTGCATCACAGTGAACACAGTGTAAACACGAATGCTGGCACAAAGTGCGTCAGGTCATATACTGGTGATACTGCAATTATGGTACCACGAGTAATAATAAAACCAAACTGCGTGAATAGTTAACTCAGCTTCACAGGAGGTGATGGCAGCTACTAGATATAGAATGAATACAGCTACACCATGACCACTGGGGTCTTGACTACTCTTTTTTGTCACTTGTTTTGGAATCCAAGTACATCACTGCTATACATGCTAAATTATTATTTCCATGTCAGTTGTCAATGAGGAATACTGATGTATCTCCAAATGATCACCTTCAAGATTGGTGAGTTCTCCCAGGTTAAGCTGTCAGCTCCTAGATGAGCTAATGTGAGCACCTGCATGAAGCTTTTGAAAGTCAGAAGCAGTTCATAGATCATGTACAGTGGCATCTGGTTTTCTCCTTTACTGTACTTCATCTTTGACAACAGCTTAGTCAAAATAGGACCAAGAAGATATAGGCTGCTGGTTTGCAGGGTCCATGCCAAATAAAATCAATTTTCTGAGTTAAAACATTCAGCATGTGCTCTTCTTTCCACTGATTGGAAATAAATATATCTACTAATGGCTTCACCAAGGGTGAGCCTGGGCTTGCCAGACCAACCAAATGTCATTCTATGTTGGAGTGTCTACATCAGTGGACAAGGGGAGAGTTATGGATGTCATATATATGGACTTCTGTAAGACCTTTGACATGGTCCCCCACAAAAGCCTTCTCTAAACTGGAGGGATAAGGATTTGATGGATAGACAATTTTGTGGATAAGGAATTGGCTGGACTGTCACATCCAGAGAGTAGTAGTCCACGGCTCAGTGTTCAGATGGAGATCAGAGACAATTGCTGTCCTTCAGGGACCTGTGCTGGGATCAGTACGGTTTGATGTCTTCCTCAGTGACACAGACAGTCAGACTGAATGAATCCTCAGTAGGCTGGCTGGTGACACCAAGCTGAGTGATACAGCTGATATACCTGAGGGGCAAGGTGCCAACAAGAGACACCTGGACAAGCTTGCGAAATTGGCCCATGTGAACCTCAGGAGGTTCAATAAGACGAAGTGCAAGGTCCTGCATGTGGGTCAGGGTAACCTTCAGCATCAATTCAGGCTGGGGGATTAAAGTACTGAGAACACCCCTGCAGAGGTGGACTTGGGAGTATTGGTGGATGAAAAACTCAACATGAGACTACAGTGTGGGCTTGCAACCCTGAAAGACAACGGTACCCTGGGCTGCTTTAAAAGCAGCATGGCCAGCATGTCAAGGGAGGTGATTCCCTTTACTCTACTCCTCTCTGGTTAAACCCTACTTGGAATATTGTGTACAGCTCTGGAGTCCTCAGCACAAGAAGGACATGGAGCTGTAAGAGTGGATCCAGAGGAGGGCCACAAAAATGATCACCTCTGCTATGAGGAAAGGCTGAGAGAGTTGGGGTTGCTCAGCCTGGAGATAAGAAGAGTGGGAGGAAGCCTTTTGATACTTAAAAGGGGGATTATAAGAAAGATCAGGACAAACTTTTTTGCAGGACCTGCTGCTATAAGACAAGGTGCAATGATTTTAAACTAAAAGAGGGGAAATTTAGTCTGCCCATAAAGAAGAAATATTTTAGAATGAATGTCATGGTTTAATGCTGGGTCAGCTCCTTGATAAAGAAAGGAGAGAAAATAAGGGAGAGGGATTTATGTGTTGGAAACTAAACTACACAGCTTTAATGAAACAGTAATGATAAAAAAGGAAAAGTTATTAAATATATACAAGCATACACAAAAAAAATATCCTGTTCCTCTCCCTTCCCCACCTCATGTCACCACTGAGGCTTCAGGGCAGCCCTGGGACAGTCCAGGCTGGACTCCTGGAGTCGGCAGCAGCCAGGAGCTGGAGGCAGGAACACACAGATTCAGGAGGGCAAGGATCAGAACCACAGGCAAACGAATGGACAGAATCTTCCCAGGATGCTGGCCATGGATAAAGGTGCAGAAGAAGGGTTTTTACCCTTGTGATACCTCAAATTTATAGCTAATATGACCTGTATGGGATGGAATACACTGGTCAATTTTGGTCATTTTTCTTGTTCTCTCCTCCCTAAAGGGGAGTTGAAGGTGTGACCTCTTTACTCCCTTTCTCTTTCCAGAGCATAAAATGTTCCTCAGAGTGGCCTTGGTGCTGTGTACCAGTCTCTAGCTGTAACTATAAACATTGAGCATTATCAGTCCTAGAAGCAGACAATGACTGAGACTTGCTGTTAATTTCAGTAAGTGCAGCTACTTAGAAGAGACTTAGCTGAAAGCAAAATTACAGGATAGAAAACTAGCTCTATCCAGTCCCAAACCAAGGCAATGAGGGTGGTGAAACACTGGAACAGGTTGCCCAGAGAGGTTGTAAATGCCTTATTCCTGGAAACATTTATAGTCAGGTTGGATGGGGCTTTGAGTAACATTTCCTAGTTGAAGATGTCCCTGCTGACAACAGGGTGTTTGGACTAGATGAGCTTTAAAGTTTGCTTCCAACACAAACTGTTCTGTGATTCTGGGAATAATCAACATGGAGATTCAACAAGATTCACCAAATGTAAGAGAATGCCCTACCATGGATGCTGAGTTTTGCTGAAGCTGAGGTGATTCCTAACAAGAGGCTTGTAATTTCTAATGAAACTATGCCTCACAGGAAATTTCTGGATTTAGCTGTGTTGTCAATTCATTGTTCTCTCCCTCTTTTCTAATTTTGAAAGTTATCCATGCAGATCTAACTTCCCTCAGGAAAAAATAGCAAAAAAGAGAGTAGAAAGAAACATTGGAAATTACCAAGGGAATCCTATTTATAAAACACAGTTCAAAGATAGTGAAAGAAGCACCATTTCTAACAATTCCACAATGTCCTGGTTTGGGCCAGGACATTTTTTTTAAAAAGGGGAAACCTAGTTGAAACAATTTAGTTCAGTTTCTAAAGGGTTTGCTTATTTACTTGTTTCATTCATATTCAAGATGGATCCATTCCATGCTACTTGATAAATAAAGAAAAATTACACATTTCCTCAATAACTAGAGAGGTTTCTAACAAAGGCAACACTTGAAACTACCATGGCACAATAAGCTGAAAGAAAGTGTAATTGGATTTTTTTCATTTGCATCACTGAAGAATAACATTCCATGCATAAGTTTAATAGTTACTGGCAGGAGGAAAAATGGAAAATGTGAAGAACATCAGTAAAGGCTTTGATACTTAAAAAAAGAGCTATGATTCAAGAGGTTTTTGTTTGGTTGGTTTTTTTATTGTTTATTAATGGTCATAGAAATTTGTAGAAATTCCAGTATATGTTTCTTAATTGATGTGGAAGTCACACAGTGTGTCTGGGTGTTGCCTATACACAGTTAAAACGCTAAAGCAATTTGAGCATATTAGGCTAATTTTGCTAGACAGATACTGTTCACACTTCAGCTGTCTGAACAGCTGTTGCCTTCCTGCTCTTACTGATTTTGGCATTCCTTTGAGCAAGAGGAATATCACGAATTCAAGGTAGGCAAGTCTATGGTGGTCCTTTATTCTGAACGATTTTAAAATGTGAGGTTTCAAATATCAGGTGTGATAGCCAACATGACTTCACTGAGAGCAAATCTTGCCTGTCAAATCTGGTGGCTTTCTATGCAAGGTTACAGAGTTGGTGGATAAAGGAAGAACACCTGGACTACCTGGACTTGTGCAAAGTATTTCAGACTGTCCCATATAAAGTCCTTTTCTCTAAATTGGATAAACATGGGCATGATGGGGGGGCCACTCAGCAGTCAAGGAATTAGGATAGTCATACTCAAAGAGTTGCTCTCAATTGCTAAATGTCCAAGTGAAGATCAGTGACGAGTGGCATTCCTCAGGAGCTGGTACTGGGACCAGCTGCCAACATCTTCGTTGGCAAAATGGACAGTGGAATTGAGTAGCAACCTCAGCTGTGTGGTGTGGTTGACACACTGGAGGAAAGGGAATACATCCACAGGGACCTTGACAAGCTTGAGAGGTGGGCTTGTGCAAACTGCATGAAGTTTAACAAGGGAAGTGCAAGGGCCTGTATATGGGTCAGTGCAATCCCCAGAAGGCCAAGGGAGGTGCTTTTCCCCCTCTACTTGCTCTCATGAGACCCCACCTGGACTTCTGTGTTCAGCTCTGGGCACCCAAACATAGACATGGAGCTCTTGGATTGAATCCAGATGAGAACCACAAAGATGGTCAGAGGGCTGGAGCACCTCTACTAGGAAGGCAGAGTGAGAGAGTGGGGATTGTTCAGCCTGGACAAAAGAAGGCTCAGGGAGACCTTGTATCAGCCCTCCAGTACCTGAAGGATGCCTACAGCAAAGCTGGGGAGGACTTTTTTACACGAGTGTGTAGTGATAAGACAAGGAGTAATGGTTTTAAGCTGAAAGAAGGTAGGTTTAGGTTAAGAAGAAATTCTTTAGTGTGAAGGAGGTGAGACACAGGTTTTCCAGAGAGGTGGGGCTGCCCCCTCCCTGAAATTGTTCAAGGTCAGGCTGGCTGGGGCTTTGAGCAACCTGGTCTAGTAGAATACAATTTATCTTTCCTAAGTTCTCTACCTCATCCAACAAAAAGGAATGGGTCTGCTATGGAACCCATATTGCTAAGAAAACCTGCTTTGTAGGAGTCACAGTTAGTCTATGGCAGAATTTTAAAGCTGTATAATGCATGAGACAAATCATATGACAGCAATTTTTCAAACCCTTGTCCCAGCATATTAACCCTGCTCTTATGACAATGCTGAAATCACCTTTTCTTTTTTATTCATCCTCATAGTTTTCTTTAAAATATATCACTGACCTTCAAAGGTTTTGCTCTGTCACTGATGTTCACCCATTCTTAACCTTAATTTGAATGTAACTGCTGTAGTTACACTACTATAATTTGCCTGGAAAACTGCTATCATTTTAGACACAATTTCCTCAGATGAAGAATGCATATGTACCTATATGGGGACGTATGAATTTAGACTTTAAATGTGCTCTGCAGTAGTCTGCATCTTGGCATGTAAGTCTACGTTTGTGTTAAATAATAATTGGTTTTAGAAAGAGAAATAAGTATTTGTTTAGTTTGGTCTTCAATAATCAAGGTGTTAGCCAAAACAGTATTAGAAAAAATTCCTGAGTTCACTGGTCAGTTCATGTAACACATGGAACTGCCAGTAAGCACTCTGCTGGGTTAACTTCTATGAGTTTTTCTCTGCAAGAAGTGAGTTGGGCTTTGGTGGAGAAGAACAATCTTTTTCTTCTGCCAGTGAACCAAATTATAAAACTTACCTGTTTTTATTCCGAATGCTTTCAAATCTGAGTCCTGACTGGTGTCAGTACAGAATGTCCAAATCACACAACTAGTATTATCTTCACTGCACCTACCAGTCTCTGATGTCTTCATTGCCTTTAGGCAAGAGGTTTTTTTGCACTCTGTCTTTATATGACTATATAATGAAATGGAAAGCCTTTTAGATGATGAAACCTTATTTTTTGACATATGCCTATCAGCAAGAGCAAGCATAGCTTTGTACATACATGGAAAAAAAAAGACCTTTGTTGACTTTCTTTACCTTTCCTACAAGAATTTCAAGGAGTAAGCACTAACATCAAGGCTAGTTTCTAAAAAAATAATATCCAGTTCAGCTATTCTGCAGAAAATATCCCATGACAAAAGCCATTATCAAATAATCACTCTTCAGGCAAAAAATATTTTTTTATTATTTTTTAAGATGTAAATTTGAATAATATGCCAAAGAGTTTCCATATACTAGAATTTATTAAAGTGAGACTGTTCAGTTTGATTTATTTTTATGAAACACTTAAGCAAAAAAGGAGAAATGGAACAAATTTCAAATTCCTGTTCTCAAAGTCAAACATCCTAGTATAAGTGAGGAGCTTTGAAACACTAGATCCATTCAAGTTTTTACAAACACTGAATAAGCCTCCTACCAGGTTTGAAGTAATGAACAAAATGTCCTTTCTCCAGGTCAAAGGGGGGACTTTTTAGGTATTTTTTCCATCCATTTGTAACCCAATTCATACCTGACATGAGATAGACACTTAGTGATGCACATTCCCTTACACAAAGAGGCCTGAAACATCGAGTATGTCCTTGTCCCCACTTTCTTGTTTCCTGTCACACATCCTTCTTTTCAGTGTTATTTCCTCCATCATATTACTATCTATTTTTCATTAAATCATATTAGCAAGTGGTGTAGCAGCTTGTGCTTTATAGTGGATGAGGTGGGATGGGCCATGGCTGGTGGGGTAGCTTTCTTTGCCTGTGCCTACCTGTTTCCCAAGGAGAAGCCATCCTCATAGCATCCTGAAAGTGGGCTTGATAAGCCAAGCTGTTTGTCATATTAATCTGTTGAATAATTACATATACACCATTGCAAACAAGTATTTCCAGATCTATAGATTAGTTACACAATTGCATACTGCTGTGATGGGAGAGTGTTTGCAGAACTGACAAAAAAAAAATCAGTTTCAAACTTCAAAACATCTCAACTGGATTTGATATTCATTAACAAAAAACATCTTGCCAAGTTCTTAGTTCTTAATCACTTTCAGTCTTTATCTGCACACCTACAAATTAATTAGAACTCAACACTTAAGTCCTGAGCTAGGTGTAAGTTATTTCCACAGAGCTGGTGCCAAAGATGGCTACAGTCCTGCATGCTTTTTAGTCTATGAGGTCCAAGTAATCCCTCAGAAGAGACCATGGTCTGTCTTCTTTCATACGTGTCCTTCCTCTCTCATCACTGATGTTTTATCCAGGTTTGCCTCCTTCCAGAAGGAAAACAGAGATATCACTAGCTTTTTACCACTTCATTTTTGGGCTAGGACTTACCCTGACCCTTCTTTCAATTACTCTGTAGCATTTTCCTGGTCCTAGCAGACATCTGTTTTACCTGCTCTTCAGGATTATTTTTAACAGACATCTTTACTGCCTGCTTTACATCCTTAGTTCTTCTCTTGAAGACATTACTATCAGCATATATCTTCCTACACCCTCTTTGGGAAACTGCCACAAGTCTCTGTGACCCTTTGCAGTGTGGCTATTACAAGGCCAGCTAGGTTGAAAAAAGCTATGGGTGGTTACACAGTGTTTATATACTCCCATCAGTTATTCTGGTTTATGGTACTTATATCTAAATTCAATAAAAAAAAATAGTAATTTTATTTTGCTTAAAGTGTCTCTACTTTTGTGATTCAACAGGTCCCCATGGTGACTACAGCACATATATATCCATAAATATTTTTATGGACATACATCCACTAAAGACATACAAAATAAAGCCATAGTTTTCCAGCATAGTCACATAATGGTTCAGAAGAAATCCCTAGTGAAATCTTTTCATGCAGTCATTGATTAAAGCTACATGGAAGGACAAGAATTTTCTGTTTTGGAAGATCCCACCTAGGACTTCCTCTGTAAGCCATTAAGGATATCCAAACTGTGGTAATAAGAATAGTTTAGACTGCGTGCAGTATTTCATCCATCTCTCTAAAAGATATCCATCTATATATAAATATATAGATATATAAATATAGAGAGTCTATCTTAGTTTCAAATAATAAATTAATGATCTAATCTATAAATATGATTAGTTTTCTAAACTCACTAAGGGCTACAACTTGCTTTCTGGAAAGAATTAAAAAAAACCCAAGCCCTTATGTTTTGTTTATGCCTTATAGGATACCCTCATGAGTGAAGATACAACAACAGAACTGCTAACTTCCAACACCTGGCTCAGAGTCTGTGTCTGGAGAGTAACTGAGAACTGTGCCTTCAAGTGAGAATAATAAGCAACCCATACTTCTGTTATCTTGTGTTCAGTTGCCTTCATTTTAATCAACAAAGCCAAAGGTAGTGGGTTTTTTCTTTAATCCTGTTTATTTCCTCGTTTGCAGATTAATCCTCTTCCATGAGTCATTTGAGAGTGTTGTCTCTGAGGCAATGAACCTTTTACCTCTGTATCTGTCATTAATTTAATTCACCTTTGGTCAGGTGAGTTCCTTCAGTGACTTCGAGCCCTTTCAAATGTCTTCAAATGCAACTGCCAGCAGATTCACCCTTTCCTGCTTTGAGTATCCGTTTATGAGAAGTCTCAAAGACTTATTTTTCCAGAAATCACAGTTAAATTCCTAGCTTAGGCTTGGTAGTACTGGAAAAGCTGAAGAGATTCCTAATGAAGGAGATCTTACACCATAAATTAAAAAAATTCAGCCTTGGAAGCCAACAAGACTTCTGTAGATGAGGTAATTTTAGACTTAAATAAAACTGACATTCATCAAGCCAGAAGTTTAGATAATACATGTGGAAATTCCTTGTGGCTTATTGTGTGAAGAGTCTGATTTTTATTAAATCTTGTCTAAATGAAGAAGATGAAATGAACAAGGAAATAAACTTCATTTAAAATAATATCATCTAAATGATATTTTTCCTCATAGGTGAATTATGTTGCATTATTGCCTGTGTGTGTCAAAAAAAATCTATATAGAATGAATATCTACTATGCAGTTCAAATGATAAAATATATCCATTTCAAGTCTTCTTAGGTCTGTCTTTATTTAGCATTGTTTATTTTCTAAATACCAGATGTATTCCTTCATTTTGGCATTTGATTTCCTTTGTTGCTCATACTTGATAAAAATATGAAGCAATATCATTCAGTCAAAGGATGAATTATGTTACCATTCCAAATAACTGTCAAAACATCTGAAATGCACACAGAACTTCTATGACAATTAGTCTATACTAATAAATTTTTGTCTCTTGTAATCATTTTAGAAATTAATGTTAGACCAGTAGATTTCTGTTGCATTATAGGAAAAACATGGCATTGTTCAAAGCAAAGAACACCTTCCATACAGCTACTAAAGTAAAAATTTATGATGCATCCAAAGGAGCAGCTCTTTTGTATCTCAAAAGTATGCTATGAAATTAAGCCTTGAAAATATATCTATTTATCCTTCTTCATAGGTAGAATAAAGTGTTGTTTCATTGTTACCTCTCTTCAAAAGCTGCAAAAGTATCTAGACTACCAAAGAAAAAGTCTTTGCATGAGCTTGGCTAAATCCAGAGTTTCTTGGAAGCAAAATGGTATTTCCAAGTATAACATAGTATTTCTTTGTAAAACTAGGAAAAAGCAGGAGAATTAGGGTCACCCTAACTTGGAACAGGGTATAAAAGTTTGAGTCATGAGAAATGGCTCTCTGGGAACCCTTCAGTTCTACTGCAGAAACTTTTGCATTTCACTTTCCTTTATTGCGCTCCACCTATCCTAAAGAGATTTCATAAAGATGGGACACTTTCTCAAGTATTGCCAATCATAATGAAAACAGCCTCCTAGGAAGACAGATTGTACTTCTGAAATGCCAGAACTTCAATTTGTGTAATAGAAATACCTGCACTAGACATGCTGAGGTCAATTTGACAACTGCTAATAATGCAATTGTGAAAGGACAGATTTTGGTTGGTGACTAAACTGACAAACAATTTAAATGTCTCTAAGGGAGACTTTTTTCCAAAGGAGTTACATAGCTGTCTTATTTCATCCTTGAAGCATAAATGGGTCTGAGCCACCAAGGTGGCTGGGGAAGGTCCTCCTGTTGAGTTGTGAGGTTCAGACTGGACCCCCCTGCTCTTTAACCTCCTTCACAGAGAGGATTCTCACTGTGGCTGTGACTTAGTCCCAGCCTTGATCAATGGTTTCTGTCTAAATAATTAAGTGGGTACAGCCACCTATTTGACTCAATGTTGCCTGTTTTAGGGTCAAGCAAAGACTTGCACTGACACAATTTCACAAAGTTGAAAAGAAACCTTGCACCATTTCATAGCCCCACCAAGGATTTGCACCAGGAGTTTCACAAACTGGACAAGATATACAGCTTTGCCTGTTTCAGAGCCCCTCTGAGAGCTTGCACTGAAACACAGGCACAAAGCTGTAAAGAAAAATAATTTATTGAGGCAAGTTCAAAATCAGAAGTTTTTACTGCAAAAATTCAAGCTCAGGTTAGTATTCCCAAGTAAACAATTGGCAGAGTTGGAGATATGTGTATGGAAAAATAGTAACCAGGTTACAAATTAGGACATTTTGAAAAACAGATAAACATTACTATGAAATCTTGCTCTCTTGAAATGCTTGCTCTCTTCACTTGTGGATAGTTAAAAAAGCGACAGAAATTGCATTTTGAGCTAGTAAAAATCTTCCCCAGGATGTGTGACACTCAGAATACTTGAGGAGATAGGGTTGCATACATGAGAGATTACAAAATATATGAAAGTTTCTCTCTGTGTAAATAGCTGGGGATATCTAATTTAATTTTTGTATAACATGGTCTAGGATTTGTAGGTGTTCAAAAGGCACTCTGAAGAGGTAATAACCCACCGACAAAATATTGAGAGAAAATATATTGACAAAATATTGAGAAAATATTGGCAAACAGCATGAGAACACTTAACCATTTTGAATACTTGCCCATGCACATGCAATAGCTGAAAACAAAGGTTATGAAGGATCAGGGCTGGGAAGTTTTATATGCCAGCTGTTCACAAATGCTACTTTGATAGATGCTTTTGCTGCAGAACTAAAAGATAAGTTCGCTCCTTATCAGTCTTACAAGTAAGCATCAACGTTCTGTCTTCTTGAGAAGCTGTACTTGTTCTTTCTTTAAAGAAAATGATTTTGATTGACATTATAACTAATGAGCACATGGAGAAAACAGCATATGTCAAAACCAAAATAAACTGACATTCACACTGCAAGCTGTAGAAATTTACTATTTTTGTCATAATTATAAAGCAACTGGGAGACAGATTATTTCATCTACCTTCCACTATCATCTTCAAGTAGGAAACTATTATTTTATTTGGTGTGACTATTTCCTAATTTAAAGACCTACAGTTCTGTAGCTCATACAAAAAGTTGTTTTGAAACTCTTTTTTTCTTTTCTCCTATAATCAATAGCCTCATAGAATCAATCAACACCATGAGGAGAACCTATATCAGAGGGAAAGAACAAATATAAATGACTTATGAGAAGAAACATTAAAGCTCCTAGGGGGCCCTAAAAGTTCAGGTTTCTGTGCTTGTACAAAGCAGCACAGGATATTCCTTCCTACCTATCTTCTGAGCTGGATGGGGGATTTTTTTTTTTTCTTAGATTCAAAGAAATTCTCAATAGCAAGGACCCCAGTGTCCTGGTTTGGGCCAGGATAAAGGTGATTTTCTGTCTTGTACTTGCTTTTTGCTAAGTCTCTTGTAGGTAGTTGCACTTGCTGAAATTAACAGCGAGTTTCTCAAGCAGAGTATTCCATCCCATATCCATCATCCTCAGTATAATTTGAGGGATCAGGAGGGCCGAGCCACACCCTTACCAGCTGATTGGCCTCACCTGAGATCACCAGCAGAAGTGCTGGGCACCACCCCCTTATCAGCTGATTGGTCTTACCTGTAATGCTATAAAAGGCCACCAGCAGAAGTTTCTCTGGGCCTGCCCTTCCTGCCTTTCCTGCTTTCCTCCCTCCACCTGGCATCCTGGAAGGATTGGTGCAGCATAAGGGGGTAAGGGTGTGGTGATTTTTCCATACCTAAACTGCTTAACAGGTGTATTCCATACCATAAACGTCATGCTCATTATAAAGGAGAAGGCTTGGTGATGGTTGAGGTTTCTTTTTCTTGGGGCTCCTTCTCCTGGGCTGAGTATAACCCTGTATGATTTATGTTATCTGTTTATGTTTACCTGTTATCATTTCAATCCACAAGTCTTCTCTCTTTTTCCTGGTTCCCCTCCTTAGCTGAGGAGGGTTATTGGGTGATAGAGCAGCTGCTACAGTTCAGCTCTGCCTATGGGCTAAGCACAGATACAGTGATATTACGATTATGTGGGAATAACCTTTGCTTACAGGTTTTAAGCACTTTAATTACAGGAAATGCAGCTTATTAAAATACAATATAATATTATCCTTATTACTTAATTCAACTACTGAAGCCATTGTACTCCCAGGAAACTCTCAATAACTTCAATGAAGTTTAGAGCAGTCCCTGCGAATTGCAGATATTGCAAAATCATCAATAAGCTGCAGAAAACTGAGATTCCTTTAAAGAAAGATCTTCCTGCTTCTCAATCCTTGATTTCTACAGTACTTACTGTATC
This sequence comes from Heliangelus exortis, assembly GCF_036169615.1. Classification (NCBI taxonomy): domain Eukaryota; kingdom Metazoa; phylum Chordata; class Aves; order Apodiformes; family Trochilidae; genus Heliangelus; species Heliangelus exortis. The sequence goes on along the minus strand of NC_092425.1, from coordinate 22,518,295 downwards.
TGAGACCTTTTTCCAGAAAGGGGTGAAGAAAATATATCTTTATGTATATGTTTGTCAGATTACTTTAGAATGTGATCTACATGAAAAAAATTACTATGATTTAAGTCCTTGCTTTACCATGAATGACTTGGATGACTTAGGACACCTTTTCCCCTATTTATTTGCAAATATTAACAGCATTAGCAAGTTTCCAGCAGTATTATTCATTCTCTGCTAAGGATGCTGAAATTAAATAGAAAAGTGAGTGTTTATATATCCTTGAAAGCCCTGATACTACAAAGCTATGTTTTAACAACTGGGTGCATGAAACTCAGACACAAACTATTGACAATTATCAATATTGTGTAGTCTTTCTAATTCCACTTCTAGCAATGAGACCTACATCAATATCAAGTCAGTCAATATCATAATTTTTGCTGATGCTTGAGTGCCTGTGTTTTTTGCAGCCTACTTCAGTCTACTTAGACAGGCATGGAAGGATTTTACAGGGTGACAAAGAGCTACTCTGATTTATTTCTTATACTGCTGAAGCACTTCCAGAGGAGAAATTTAGGACATGTAGGAGATGAGAAGATTGCTGTGCTATGTGTCCACAGTCTTTCCTGAACTCATTACAGTAGTTGGTACACTGTACCAATGGCATTTACCATTTTCCTCTGGTTAATTACAGCTCTCAAGGAAGAAAAGATAAGCAAGTGATCATAGATTGCTTTTCCATGACAAGTAGGGGTTCTGTAGATATTTGAGTGTGTATGATGACTTGTGTGTGGATGACCATGACAACAACATGATTTGGGGAATGTACTGTTTCTGGTTTATTTTATAACATTCTTATTCACTTTGATCTCAAATACTTTGCAGTTTGTTTGTGTGTTTTTCCCTGTGTCTTCTGTGAAAATTTAATCAAAGATCTGAATTAGTCAGCAAGATTCAACCTTGGATGGCTCAGTATTTGGAAAGCAGAATGCATTTTTTCAGCAAGGAATGTACACACCTATTAACTGAGAGGCAAGCACATGATATTTTTAAATGCAAATGAACTTTGTGAAAACTGTTTTACAGACATAAAGCTTTGATATCCATCACATTACCTGGCTATGAAAGCTCCAGATCTGAGCAGTTTGCTTCTAAATTATGATGCTTCTTACACTGCAGTAATGTTTTTGGATGATCTGGTGGCTGTTTCAAAGTGAGGATTATTGTCTCTAGAGAGTGGTGGCTACCTCATTTGACCTGGAAGACAGAGGAAGACAAACTTCATTTCCCAGCACAGCTTTTTATAGATTTCAGTTTGGAAAGAAAGATAGTTAACATGCTGTACAGGTCTAACCTGGAAGAACAGATAAACATACTGCATGCAACTAAAAACCCTATAAGGAAAAAAACGAAAAATGTTTCCTGTCATTCACGTAGCCATATGCACTACTGGAGAACAGATGCTTTTCTAAGTATAGCAGTTATTAAATTGAATCCTTATTTACTGGGCTGACCTTTCTTTGAATTTATTTTTAAGATAGTTTACATGTTTGGCATAAGTTTTAATTTACTCTAGACAGTGCAGTAGATGATGACATTTATATTTGTAGTAAAACCTGAACTTATCATTGAGCTTTTTGATTTTTTTATGAGTTGCTAAGTTATTTACGTGATATTAAAATAAACCTCATGTTTATTCTTGAGTTGGTATATGATTTTTATAACTGAATGTCTAGTCTCCTACATTGATAGTCTCCTTAGAGTTAAGATTATGGGAAGTGTGAGGCTGGAGAGCAGCCCTGTGGAAAGGGATCTGGGAGTTCTGGTCGACAGCAAGTTGAACATGAGCCAGCAGTGTGCCCTGGCAGCCAGGAGGGACAACTGAGTCCTGGGGTGCATCAAGCACGGCATTGCCAGCTGGTCGAGGGAGGGGATTGTCCCACTTTGAGTACTGTGTGCAGCTTTGGGTGACACTGTACAAAAAGGACATAGAGCTACTGGAGAGTGTCCAGAGAAGGGCTGCGAGGTTGGTGAAGGGTTTAGAGGGAAAGACATATGAGGAGTGGCTAAAGGCACTTGGTCTGTTTATCCTGGAGAAGAGAAGGCTGAAGGGAGACCTCATGGCAGCTCACTGCTTCCTCACGAGGGCAGGAGAGGAGCAGGCACTGACCTAATCTCTCTGGCGACTGATGATAGGACCCAAGGGAATGGCAGGAAGATGTGCTGGGGAAAGTTTAGGTTAGATATAAGGAGAAAGTTTTTCACCCAGAGGGTGCTTGAGCAGTGGAACAGGCTCCCCAGGGAAGTAGTTATGGCATCAAGGCTGCCTGAGTTCAAGAAGCATTTGGCTGATGCTCTCAGGCACATGGTGTGATTCCTGGGGTGCCCTACACAGGAGTTGGACTTGGTGATCCTGATGGGTCCCTTCCAACTTGGCAGATTCTATGATTAATATTCTTTCCATTTTCATTCATAATGAAGAAATCAGCCATTTGGAAAGAACAGCAAATATTTTTTCAAACATATTGTAAAATAATTGTCACATCCTCATGGATTATAAATATGATTAAAGATGAAAACTATTTTTATAATAGTGCACTCTGACAATGAAGAATGCCAATATTTCATCTCCACCTTTACAGGAAAATCATACCTTTTACCACAGATATGTTTCTTGGCATAGATTAATACCTGGTTTTGTCTTTACATTTGAAGAAATAATCAGTGCTTGTTCCATCTTCTCTGTCTACTGTGAAGTGCATAAAAAATACTATCTATTGCAGTGCAGGCCTGCAGTATACAAAAGTCCTGTCACATACAATTTGGTAAAAAAATATAATAAGGGGCAGGAGAGGAGTCCTTGTGTTATCTCTTTGCTGTATGAACTTTTACAAATTTTCAGAACAGAACTAGTAAAGAAAAGTGTAGTCTAATATTTTATAGCAGGATAGCAGGCATGGATCTGCTAAGTATATGTGAGCAAGTTTTTTCATTGCTGCAGTGAGTTTTGTGCATTTTTAGCAATGGCTCAAAGACCAGTCGTTTTTTACTAAGAGATGGTTATAAACTCCAATATTTTTGCAAAATTAAAGTGTCTGAGAGAACATGTTCTATTCCAGCTAAAATTACAAGAATGAAACAGGTTATTCAGTAGGGGACAAAAATATGACTAATCATGAATAGAAAATTATCACTTGCTGTATTTACTGTCAATAACAGCAGGAAATGAGAAAGAAGCAAGAGAAAACCAAAATGCAAAAGCAGCAAAAGTTTCACCATAAACCAAATTTGGTTATGGTCAGGAATCATATTTATCTGACTGATGTAGGCAAAAGAAGTAACTTTAAATGTTGTTGCAGATGAATATCAGGTTCCTAACAGATTCCCCTGCTCTTTGGTCTGACATCAAATGTGCTCTCCACCCACAAAGGCCTTCTGACAAACTACCTTTGACAGTGTACTCCGCAAAAATACGTGATACAGAAGTTTCTGGTCCAAAATCAGGAGGGCTGCTCTCAGGAATAATGCTGAGATAGCTTTGCATTGTTTCTTTCACAGCTGTAAATTGTCATTGTATCACAGGTAACAAGAAAACTATCCTGAACTTTTCCTTTTCAGTTCAGTTCTCTTTTGATTGAGTAATTCATTTCCAACAGGGTATAAGTACTGCTAATAGCTTGAGAGAGATCTTCAGGGAGGTGACAGAGTGGTACTAATGATCTGGATTTTTACCTCACATTCCATTGGTTTTCCAGCAGGTTTTGGATGTTCTTGATGCAGAAGGATGTAACCACAAGAAAGGCAAGATAAAGCCCCATATGATTCATCATATTTGTCTCCAGTGTAGATAAAATAGTTTGGCTGTTGATCATAACCAAGACACCTGATCTTCTCTTATCTGAAAATGTGTAGAAAAATTCTGAGTTTAAGATTTCTACTGCTCAGCTGTCCTGAACTTATTACTAAAGCTGGACTACGAAAAGATGGCATGGGCAATTCTTCTTGTGATATACCTACAGATACTTTAAGTAATCTTCAATCCAAATGAGCCTTATGTTGGGTTTCTTTTTGACAAGGGGAAGAATGTGGTATGGAAGGATGGTGTTTTGGAAGGGTTGCTTTTCATTCCTTGAGTTCCAGTGTTTGAACACTGCTGTACACCATTCAGACATAGCTCACTTTAATCCCAGAATGATGGTTCCTGCAAGTTTCTTGCTAGCCAGTGAAACAAGGATCAGTCTTGGAGTGAATGACATGAATTACAGAAGTGATCTCATCCTTAGCTCCAGGGTCAGCATAGCTTCCTAAGTCCAAAATCAGCTTTTGGGAATACCTCAGGATGAATGCCTCAAGCATTGACCTAAGAGGGTACAAGGAGTATCACTACCTGTAGTAACTCATTTCTCCTTTCATAATATTTCCTATGGATAATGTCTGCTTTTCTGTTTGGTGTAATGAAGTCACTGAGTAACAAACACATAAAACACCAGTTACTGGTTTGATTTGTATTGAGCAAACCTCTAATATCATAAAATAAGAATATCTGAGGTGAATTCCTCTATTATCATCCATATGCACTCTAATTTAATAAAGCTGAAAGGGAAAAAGGGAGTACATTTGAAATAAATTTTTCTGTAATATTTTGTGTAGCACATTACTCAACAAAATGTTCTTGGGAATATCATGACACAATGCTCCATAAGGGACAGCCTTTACTTCTATAGAGCACTATATCTAGGAAAACACACTGCAAGAAACAGCAGCAATAGTCCAGTAGCCAAAGATTGCTGCAGAGGGAGGAAAATGAAAGCACATAGTGACAGCATACATCAGAAACAGTACTGAATTAATGTATTGGGTGTTAACTAGTTCTTTAATATGTATCAAATTGAACAATACCAGACTTTTCAGTTTTATTTCTTTTATTGTGAAATATAAAAAAAATTTCCTCAGAAGGATTCAGATTAATTTTGACCCTTAAAACAAAAGAAAAAGAGAAGATTAGATGTATTGCACAAGTTCAGTTTTAAATATTGTGGTTCTTTCTGAAGCCTTACTGTTCCAGACTGATTTTTATGGTACAATAGTCTCCATCTTCTTTTGCTCTCAATTGCCTCTTAATTTCATTCTGTTCTACAGAAAGACTTAAATTAGCGATGTTGCAAAGTACTTTTGCTGTCATTTACTGTGAAAAATATTAAACTCTGAATGATTACCCTCCACATCCAACTTTAAGGATTTGTTGCTTCTGTTCTGGAGAGGGCCCTGTACTGGAGAAACCCTGCTGAGTTTTTCCATCTCTGTTATTTTTTGCATCTTGTGCACAGGCACCCTACGTGTCAGTATCAGTCTTCATTTAAAAAATTATTACCCACCTATTTAAAGTTTAAGCATCTGCTGAATGTTTTACTTAATCAGGAAATGACTATATGATGTTTATTCAATAAAAAAATGCAATCCTGCTTGACATTTACCCAAAGAACAATCTCTGATTTGATTTTGCAGAGCAGTTTTTGCTCTGGTTGTACCAAAGTAACAGTGAGAATTTTAAAAGATGATTCTGAATATGTTATCTTGACAATTCTAATGTAACTTTTATAAAAAATAGTCTATACCTTAAATTCACTGTAAATCTGAAAGTTCTCAAGTAGTTCATAACCCTTGAAGTGGGACTGTCTAGTAATGTTACCAGGCTTACTTTGCCCACTCATAGAATGGGAATTAAAATATAAAGTTACATTATTTTATTCTTTAATGATACTGAATAACTGTGTATTTCAAGTTGAAAGCACATTTAAAATAAATATATTTCAGTTTGTATAGTCTAATTACCAAACAGAAAAGAACTCATTCTTCAATTTCATACATAATAATACAGTTTTTTAGACAATCCCTTTCAAATTACCTCTGTTTTCTGCAATTATGGATGAAAAAATATACAGTGAATAATTTACTTTAAAGGAAAGAAAGTAACAGGTTTTCATCTAAAAATAACATGCTGGAAGCTGAGATGAAGCAATTTCATGATTTAAACATAAGCTAACAACAGTTCACAGAAAAAAATTCTCAGACTCCCTATTTCTTGGTGAAGAAAGTAACAATATCTATTTCATGAGAATAATCTGTGAAAGAACCGATGAATTCTGATATTTTTAGGTAGCACACAGATCATTTTCAGAACTTGACAGTTATTACAGACTTGCTGGCAATGTAATTTGCCTGTGGGTTAAGCTGCTGACAGATATTCCTCAGTAGCTAAGCTTTAACAGTAGGAAACTGATGCTTGATTACAAACAAAATGTAAATAGGGGGTTTCAGTCACTGGCTTTGTGAAGACTTTTATTATTTAGATGTTATTTGTTAGTGCAGCATGTCAAGGCACTGCATCTCTAACTATTAAGAGAGGTTAATATGATGCTTTTAACAAGTTTGCCATTGGCAGATAAACATTTTTTTTAGATGCTGTAAGAATACCTAGAATGCTAGAGATAATGTAAGCTCGTTGAAACAGAAGCAGATTTCATACAATTTTTTATAAGTTGTCCTACTTAACATATTCCTGGTTTTAGAGGATATTACTTTTTTTTTTTTTTTTTTTTTTTTTGGTAGGTTAAACATTTATGTCTATAAATATTAGCATTTACATCCTCAAAAAGTAATTAATTTTAAAGTTTAAAATAATTCTCATGTTTGCATTCCTTAACTTAAGCAACTTGGTAAACTTTAGCCCACGCATATGTCACAGTGAGTTTAAAGTATCCTTTTGACATATAAATGAGTTAGCAACATACCATGTTTTAATGCACAGATTTGAGATGATAACAAATATTCTGTCTTCATCTAACAACTCCTTTTGGAAAAAAAAATTGCAGCTGGTATTCTGCATTTCCAAAAGAAATTCCCCCTTTGCTTATGTGTAGTATCAAAATAGACAGAGTATTCTTGTCCCCTGACAACATAACACTGACAGCTGATGCTAAAATCACAATGAAGTGGGATGACAGAAGTGAAACATAAGCAAAAAAAAAATCTATGAGTGGATGTCTATACATGTAGACATGTACAACAGTCCCTTCTCCATTTTGCATCACCTTGCCACATAACTATGTGGCCCAGATCCTGCCAGGAGACCATTCCCATTTGCAGATGCAGACGCAGTCTGCTAAACTCTGGTAAGATGCACCTATGGGACAGGTGGAAGAATGCAGAGGCCATCTGAGCAGTTCTCAAGAAGGTAAAATGAAATCTTAGATTGAACACTATCATATCATAAGATAAAGTCAAACTTTTTATCATAAGTAAAGGCAAACTATAAGCAGGCTTCCCTGCAACTCGTATGTGGAGCTCGTTGTGAAAGCTGCCATTGCTTCTGTCTCCCAGCAGTCTGTGTTCTAAGTCCTTTTAGTTGGGTAAAACTTTGGTGATCAGTGTAGAGCACAGCCAGTGAGGGACTGGCTCTGTCTTATATTGTCTGAAGTTAGATGAGCTAGAAGAGTTTGAATTATGTGTGCACTATGGTTACTATAAACAACACACTCATATTTATGCACTATTACTGGTGGCAGCAGCTTCAGCATGGCAAAAGCTCAAGAATAAATATGATGATGTAGATGAGGCCAGAACTTGATTCTTCCATGAACCTGAATTACTGCTTTCCTTGTCAATGAAGCACCCCAGCATGAATCAATGGATTTGAAATTGTAACCTTAGAAATTTTTCCAGATTCCTGCTTCAAAATCTTTGTCTAATCTCTTTGTTTTTCAGCTTTTCTTCAGCACAAAGCTTTAGAAATCTATAATTCCTGTTAAATATATATATATAGGATGCATTATAAAATACTTATCTTTTAAAATACCATCAGAAACAGTGAGTATAACTTTCCTGTGGAAGAGGAAATTGCACATACAGTTATTTGTGTGTTTTGAAGACCTGTTCAATAGATCCCTGCTGGATCAAAGGCAGTTCAAAACAAGAACTGGTTGCAGCAAATCTGGAACTGATAATTTAGAATGCCAAGGTAAAGAAATTTTCTCAAGGAAAGGTGGCTTAACATAAATAATGAGAAAATTTTCATTATCACTATTGAAGAAGAATGGCACTGTTGGCAAACTCTGGGCCTTTATGTTACAAACATGGAAGCAAAGTCAGTGTTTTTTTTAGGAACTAGCTGTTATGTGTGGATTACAGAACATTCTCAAATAAGTAATAGCCAATTGGCTAAAAAAATGGATTGTCAATGGCTTTCTGTCAAGCTGGTGAGATACTTAAATGGAATTTTAAAAAGCTCTGTCTGGAGCCTTTTTCTGTCCAATATTTTCATCAATACATGGATGGAATAAAGGAAATGCATGCAGGGGAAAGAAAGCTGAGAGGAACTACTAAATTTTTGGCAAACAGAATCTGATGAAGATATAATAACTTAAATGAACTTTGGCCCACAAAATTGCTTTTGATAAAAATAATTATGAAGTGCTACAAGTTGTATGGCAAATCAAATGCAAAAATACTTAAAACTACTTGTCTAGACAGCAACAGTACAGAAAAAAAGGTCTGGAGGTTTGAGTGGACTAAAGTCCTTGAATATGAGTCAACAAAGTGATGCTGCAGTGAAAACAAGAAAGAAAAAAAACAAACAAAAAACCCCAAACAAACAAAACCAAAAAGCAAACAAAGCAATAAACAAAACAAAACCCATACCAAACCAAAATAAAAAAAATAACCTCAGATCAATAAATAAAATTCCTTATATGACAAAAGGCAGGGAGCTGAACAGCTCAATTCAGTTTGTCTCCACTGAACCATGGGACTCTGTGTTCATTTTCCAGTGAATAAAAAAGCAGAGAAACTTGAGACACTCCATGGGAAGGCAGTAAGACATAAGAAAATCAAAAAACATGAGGAGTTTGCAAGGCCAAAAAAGCAGGAGACTGAGATGACATCTGACAGCTGTTCCCTGTAACTTGGGCTAGAACAGATGAGCTAATACCTGTTTTCTAGGCACTTGTACACAATCATATCACTTTACAAGTATAGAATTCTTCCATGGCTGTTGATAGGATTCTGCTGAAACCAGTGCAATTATTTATGGACTAAGCTAAACAGACTTAATGAGACTGATACAGTACATTTTCATTCACTGCCTGTTACCTTGCTCTTTCAGATGTGTGTAAAACACTTCCCTCTCTTAAGGAAAGAACAGGAAAAATTAAAAAGACACAGCTTCTTAAGGTATCTTGTTTTCAGATGAAAATTCAGTAGAAGTTTGGGTTTTCTGACTGTGTTAATGATTTTATGTCAGAAAGCAAAGCATTCATAGTCCATACACAACAGGTAATTGTCACATTTATACAGAAACCATTTTGCAGCATTTTTGACAGTGCTGTCATGGTTTAACATTGGCCCAGCAATTAAACTAAATAACAGATGCTCTCTATTAATGCCCGTCCCTGATAAAGAAAGGAGAGAGAATAAGAGAGAGAGATTTATGGATTGGAAACTAAACTACACAGCTTTAATGAAACAGGAATGATAAATATATCATTCCTAAATATATACAAATGCATTTGTATATATTTACTAAATATATACAATATATACAAGAAAATTGATACCACATTCCTTGCCCCTTCCCCCCAGTAACTCTCACATCACCACCGAGGCTGCAGGGCAGCCCTGGGACCGTCCAGGCTGGAATCCTGGAGTCAGCAGCAGTCTGAAGCTGGAGGCAGGAACACACAGATTCAGGCTGGCACAGATCAGGACCACAGGCAGATGAATGGATGGAATCCTCCCAGGATGCCAAAGCAAACAGGGACAGGAGAAGAAGGGGAAGCAGGAAGAAAAGGAAAAGGGGTTTGACCCTTGTGATCCCTCAAATTTATACTGAGTATGACATGTATGGGATGGAATACTCTGGTCAATTTTGGTCATTTATCTTGTCCGTTCCTCTTCTTTTCTCCTTTTGGAGGGCAAAATGTTCCTCAGAGCTGAGCAGTATCCTTGGTTCTGCACACCAGTCTCTAGCTGTAGCTATAAACGTCCAGTGTTTTCAGTCCCAGAAGGAGACACTGACTGGGAATCTTACTGTTAATCTCAGCAAGTTCAGCTACTTACAAGAAACTTAACTGAAAGCAAAAGTACAAGACAGAAAATTACCTTTATCCTGGCCCAAACCAGAACACCACCTGAACACCAACTTGTTCTGACTTTTCCATTAGATTTGAATGACTATTCTAGGCAGAGCAGCTGTCATGGAATGCTATGATCATACTCTGCCATACCACAACAACATTTAGGCTTCCCTTCCCTGCATCCCAGCTCTCTTCTTTAACCAGAGCAACTAGAATTACCTTTTTCTAGGTTGTCCTTGAATTGTCACCAACCACTGCATGGAAATGTTTGAAACTTTTTTACAGATATCATCCAGGTTCATGCTAACTAAACCTGCTGAGGATGAGGAGGGTGAAGACTAGTTCCATGAAGTTCATGTGGGAGCTGTGCTCCTTCTAGAATGGGAAGTGAGAAGGCAAGGAAAGGAAAGAGTTGGAAAAGTAATAGAAGAGGCAGAAAAGTAAGGAACAGATTAAAGTTGTTAAGAAGTACTTGTTTGCTGCAATAAGTTTTACTTTTTTTCTTCTTTGAGGTGTTTGCTAATCTCAGCCACCTTGACTCCCCCTTTTCCCTTCTTTCTTTCCCCCCTCCCTTTCCTCTTCCTGTTCCTCTCCAAAGCAGAAGGAAATTGGTCTTTATCAGGAGGCAAACTTTAGCAATGTAATTCTCATAACCCAATAAACTTTTGCATATCAGCAGTGGGGACCAAGTCACAGAAACTGTTCAGCTCCACCACTCAAAAAATATCAAAAACCAGAATCAATTCTCAGAAGGCAGAGCCATGGGTTGGTTAGGTTTGGTAGATGTTAGGAGAGCAATGCTTCTATTTACTGGTAAATCTGTGAAAAGAGAAATTGCTATTACAAAGTAGAAAAATAAAGCAAAGAGAAACAAAGTCAGAGACTGTGGTTGTTACTTCAGCAGCCTCTTCTCCTGTTGAGAAAATTACTATGTGTTCAAGAAATGTGCTCACATTATGTAACACTGCAGAATATAGTACTGGCCTGATAACTTCTGGACAGGTTTCTCACAGCCTTCCCTTTCATTCTCACAGGTTTTGTAGCTTCTGTTGGCTCTGCCAATGGCAAGAAAAGGAAATAATTACTACAGTGTTGAGAATCCTCTTTTTTCCTTTTAAGTTCCACAGCAATTAAAGGTGCAAAGCCTCTTTTCAGAATAAGTCCATAGTGGTTCTGGTCAATCAACTGCTGAGTACTTACTTTAGTCTTGCTTCTACAGATTGAAAAGACATCAGCATGAAAGATAAAAACAATTATATTGTGAAAAATCACACTATTACTGCTTATAGAGATTTAGATAAAAAAAAAGAATTTTCTTTTATAGAGTATCTTTGCATTTCATTAGTTCAAAGTGTCTTGGTTTGAAGCTCAGCTGTGAAGATCCCCCAGTCGTAATATGTTCATTATTCTGCATCCTAAGTAATTTTGACATTGAAATATTCTGTTGATCTTTACAAAGTCTTGTCTGAAAGCACAAAAACCCATTGTGGTGTGTCACAGTTTAACACTGGCCCAGCAATTAAACCGAGTAACAGGCGCTCTCTATTAATCTCTCTCTCCTCCCTGATAATAAAGGAGAGAGAATAAGGGAGAGAGACTTATGAGTTGGAAACTAAACTACACAACTTTAATGAAACAGTAATGATAAATAGGAAAAATTACTAAATATATACAAATATACAAGAAAATGGATACCACATTCCTCCCCCCTTTCCCCCAATAGCTCTCACATCACCACCGAGGCTGCAGGGCAGCCCTGGGAAAGTCCAGGCTGGACTCCTGGAGTTGGCAGCAGTTGGGAACTGGAGGCAGGAACACACAGATAAGGGCTGGCACGGATCAGGACCACAGGCAGACGAACGGACGGGATCCTTCCAGGATGCCGGGTGAAGGAAGGAAAGCAGGAAAGGCAGGAAGGGCAGGCAGCCAGAAGCTGGAAGCAGGAAATCTGTCTTGGCCCTTGTGATCCTTCAAATTTATACTGAGGATGACGCATATGGGATGGAATACTCTGTTGGGTCAATTCTGGCATCTATCTTGTCCGTTCCTCCCCAAAGGAGGGATGCAGGTGGGACCTCTTTATCCTCTTGGAGGGTAAAATGTTTTCCTCAGAGCTGAGCAGTGTCCTTGGCTCTGCACACCAGTCTCTGGCTGTAACTATAAACATCGAGTGTTATCAGTCCTAGAAGCAGACACTGAGAAACTTGCTGTTAATTTCAGCAAGTGCAACTACTTACAAGAGACTTAGCTAAAAGCAAAAGTACAATACAGAAAATCACCTTTATCCTGGACCAAACCAGGACATGGTGTTATTAAAACTAACATGGTTCAACTTTTTAGATTTTTGAATGAAATTTTGTCCCAATAAAAATTTTGGAAGCAGTTTTGATATTTGCAGAAAAGGGGAAAATAGGAAGAAGGAAGAAAGGCAGTGAAATCATTGCTAATTTCAGTTGTTAATTTTTACAGTTGCCATAATAACAGCACTGAGATACACGCTCAAAGAAGACTTGATATTAACCTTTAAATGCCTGCAGTTTGTCTGTATATGACAAATGAACTCTTGGTAAATCATATGTGTTTTATACAAAGATTTTGATCATAGAATTGTAAAATTCCATCCTTTTTTAAAGATTGAAATTTAGATCTTTTGGAAATTCATGTACATGTAATGCTTACTTTTTTCTTTTCTTTTTTTTTTTTTTTTAATTGAAAACATCAAAAGAAAATGGTGTCAGCACTTTGTAGACACCAATATTCTGTTAATATTTATTAAAATAATTTTACAGCATTATTTTAATATGATTGTTTTCATACCATTTTCTTCATGGTTCTTGATTTTGTTCCACCTCTGAATAAAGCAGGGCCCTGCTTCAGGTGTGAATGCAAGAATATAACAATTGCAAAACAGAATTATGCTGCTTCTCTCATCATTCTTGGGTGTTCTCCAGTCCTGATCTCAGCATTACCTCAAAGCAAAAAATCATAAAGAGGTTTCCTTCCCCCCCTCGTCCAGCTTTTTATCTTGACCATATTAGTTTCTTCATGAGACAAAATTCCTGTTCGTCTGTTCTGATCCCCATAAATTCTCATTCAACCCCACCAGTGGTATCATATCTAAGCTGCTGGGTTAGGGCAAGCAAATTGTACTGTGGTCTATGAAATTTATCCTGTTATCCAGCACAGTTAAAGTAACCTTTCAGTTAGTTAATAAGAAAAATAAAAATGTTATTTTGCTGCTATGTTGCTAAAATTGTCATGCCTGGGATGCTTGCTAGTCAAAGACAGATAAGTTACAATGTCTGAATAGAATGTTATGTATTACATATTTTATGCTGTATAATCCTTTCCCAGGGACTAATTCATTGTTTGACTAAAGTGAGTTATGGAGCTAATAAACTTCTTACACTGGCTGGTATACTGTGTTATCTTTATTCATCTGATACATTAAAAAAAATTAATCTTGTGTTTCTGAAGGAAATTAAATGAAGACAGAGGGCCAGACATGCCAGGAGATCAGCATGACAGAACAGTCTGCAGGACCATGAAAGGTGCCTTGGGCTGGTGACAACTGACACTGGTATATTTTCATTATATTACCTTTTTGTCGAAGATACATCTTTTTTTCAGTTACCCCTATTTTTTTTTTAAAAGGTTGCAGGACAACTGCCTTAAGAAAAAAAAAAAAAAAATAGAATGGCTAAGCTCTTTTATTGCTTGTTCAAACCGATTCCTCATAAAATACACTATTTAAAGTGGCATTGACTCCCCCCTAAGGAGCAATGACTTGACTGTTCCCAATCAGATTGAAGAGAAGAAGCATGTAGCAATTGAGTCAGAGCAGCTCTTTGACCCACCTGCCTTCTTTAGTGATGCTTCTGTTCCCCTGCACATGCCAATCTGACTGACAGATATTTTTTTTTTTTAACTCTCTACCTCCTGGGCTACAAAGCTTCCAGCATCTCCAATCACATGCACATTAGACCTTTGAAATTTTCTTTCTCCTTTGTACAGGATTGGACCAGCAAATTCTCTTCCATAAACAGAAGTATTGTTTTGAAAGGATTTCAGAAAGGGAAATGCTTGTGCCTGTTTCATAACTGTTTTTTCATTTGTCAATTTGTGTGATCCCCACGCAAGGATTTGCATCCCTTCCTGAAGAATATCTTTACAGTAACACTTAAATAAATTAATTTCTCAGACCTGCGTTTTGGAGGGAGGGGAGATGAGGAGTGGTCACATGTGTATCAAGAATTCTTACTGTAGTAGCTGTTTCTGTAACTGAGAAACACAGAGCAAAGAAGCCCTTTGTACATTTTTTTTCAGAAGGAAGTACAAATTCACCAGATCATAGGGACAGGTGTAGAAAAGCATGGAAGTAATAAATGTAATTCTCAATAATCTTGAATCACTCAAATTTCTATTTTGCATAAGATGGGTAAAATACCAGACGTACTGACTCGTCTCTCTTCAGAGCCTAAGCTTACCTTAGGTGAAAATTGTAGTATCAGTCTGTGTTGCACAAAAAACAAGTACATATCTCTCAAATCAAACTTAGGGCTGCTGATAGAGTTCTTCTATGAGGAACACTAATTTTCTTCATGGACCAGTGTCCTTTCACTGGCTCAGACTAGAGATGAACGTCCAGATATACAGCATAAGTCTGAAAAGAAATAGGAATAGGTAAAAGCCAAATTTTCTGGAGAATGTTTTTTCACTCAGTTGAAGGGCTACCTTGTCTTAGGCACTGCCTAAGTTCAGGGATGGGAGAGCTTCAGCTGGAGCAGGGCTGCATAAGGACCAGCAAATCTTACATGCAAATTTAATTAGGGGCAAAAGGAAACACAGGATGCATATGGAACTGGGTATCCATTTTTAGTTTAAATAAACTATTAACAGCCTAGTAGTTCACATTATCTAGTTATTACAGAAAATCCTCATTAATAATAAGGTAATTCTAATAACTGCCTCTCTTCCCTGTTGATTAAGCCATCCATCCGCTGTCCCTCTGGCTCTTAAGGCTGACAGTTTCAATTTTCCCCTAGAAGACTTGGGGACAGAGCATTAGCAACAATTTTCCACTTGTACTTTTGCATTGCAGCAATCACAAATTGTATTCAAAATTAAGGCTGCTGTCTTCCATTTTCCCTAGGGTAAAAAAAAAAAAAAAATAGACATTTTTTTAATATGGTAAGCTTCCCACTACACTAATCTAACTTGCCAAAATGTGTAGACATATTTAAATATTTTGTTGGGATCCTCTCATCTTTACCACTTAGATTATCTCTTCAATATCTACTGTAATGATCACTCAATACACATGTGCACCATAAATAAAGGACCAGCTTTCAAACTTATCACAGGGGAGAGAGATTCAACTTCACTTTTGAAAGAAGGTTGTTTCTGAGAGTATGTGTATGCAAAATTACCCCTCAGGAAAGCAACAATTAGAAGCTCAACTGCATGAGCTTCCAGTATATTCACATATTTTCTCATTTCCTATCTTCACTGCAAGAGTTGCTATATAACAGATCATGTGGGAAGAAAGTTTTGAGAAACAACATCCTGCTGTGGTAAGTGGAGCCCTTTGACTGATGCAGAGCAGTCTTTAGTGAACTTTAGGGACTCTCCTGCAGCTTGTGGTAAAGACCATGGTGAGGTTTGCTATCCCCCTGCAGCCCATAGAAAACCCCATGCTGGATGTGACCTGAAGGAAACGGTGACCTCATGGACAGCCTGCACTGGAGCAGGCTCCTGGCAGGAACTGAAGAGACCATGATGGGAGAGGCCTTCTGGCAGGACCCGTCCCCACAGAAGAGCAGTCTGTTCCTGAAAGGCTGTATCCCGTGGAAAGCATCCATGCTGGAGCAGCTCATGAAGAACTGTATCCTCTGGCAAGAACTCACTCCAGAGAGGTTCAGGAAGGACTGTTGCCTGTGGGTGGGGGCCCATGGTGGAGCAGGAAAATAGCATGAGGAGGGAGTGTCAGAGACTACACATTATAAACTGACCACAACTTCCATTCTCCATAAGGATCCTCAATAAATGGATTTGTAGAGGATTTCTCTTTCTGTGTGCCAGGTTATATGATGGCTTTCTCACAAAGGATTTGAGCAACTCAGATATTTCCAGCTGTGTATGCTGGACATAAAGTACTCTTTTCCTAAATTAACTGTATTTAATAAAAGGCTTTGGTGGGGCTTTTTTGTTTTGGCTTGGTTTTTTTTTGTTTGTTTGTTTTTTGGTTTTTGGGTTTTTTTCCCTTTGGGAGAACACTCTCCCAGCAGAACTGGGCATGTTTCGTCTATTCTCTGAGAGTAGGAAGCAATCACCTCTCTACAGCACATACTTGCCATGGGCTTACAAATGTGCCTTTTGACCGAAAACACATTTACTTGCTCAGAAGATACATTTGTTAATAGAAATCAGACAAGTGCTGCATGAAGTCATTCCCCCCTCCACCTTTCTGCAAATCAGCATTATGGCAGCCCTGTTCAGGACTGTGATTGCTGCCTTTAAAGGCTTCAGGGAGCAGCAAAAATACTGTCTCTGTCTTCAACCTGTCCTCTGTGCTATTTATTTTACAGAAATGTGTTGGATTTTTTTTTCACATGGTTAAAATCCTTCCATATGAATTCTCAGGGACCCACTTGCACAACCTTTGCAGGGGAAAGAATCAGCACTCACTTGGCAGCATGTGTAGGTAGGCAGCTGAGGATTTGCAGCAAATGGAGACAAGTTACCTGATACTCATACTTTGGGGCCATGGGCTGGCTGATGAGAGAGCTGGTGACCAAACCTCAAGCTGATCTCCTGTCAGGAATTCAAACATGGGACCTGTGCTACTTTTCCAATCCCTGATATGAATCATCTGCTACAGAGATGTGCTGTCAGATACAATTCTTGTCTCCAGTGACTTGGGACAGTCAGACTTAGCAGCCTCTTTTGTTCCCTTCACTTCATTCACTAACAGACTTGTACAGTTATTCATCTGCTTCTTGTAATGAATCAAGGTGGTAAACATTTATAAAGACATCTGTTTAGTCAATTTGGGGCTAAATTTTTACTTTAAAAAAAGATAGGGTTCAAGTTTCTACATTCTTCAGAAGTCTGAGAAACAGAGCACTTGCTTCAGGTGATCTTCTGGATTTATCCAGAATTATGACTAGAAACCTTATATTTGTGACCTATTAGTAGAGTGGAAAAGATGGAGGAGCTGCAAGTACATAGTGTCTAGGAACTGGCTGATTTTCTCATTTTAGATGCCAAGGAAGTTCGTTAAAAAGCACGAAGGATATTAGGAGTTCAAACTTTGCCTGAAAACCAGCAAATGCTAAATAAGGAGCACTGTGAGATCTGATGCAATGCTTGGAATGCCAGCAGATATACACCCTCCCAGCTTGAAGAGAATGGGCTGTAATTAAACTGTATTTGAGTTTAATATAAATTAAAATAGGTAGCCTTCCAGAGAGAACAGATAGCAATTAGTTGTGATCCTCTACCTCTCCCTTACACAGTGTCATATAGATACATTATTTCCATCAGAGGTATAGAATCAATTTACAGGCTGTATTAATTATGGAGGCTGAGCATTTATTCTAATCTGTGCTATTTTTTTCACAAAGTAATTTGTGTAACTTTCCACAGCCAACCTGAATAAAAAATTATTTGCAAGGAACACTATTCTGAAGGGTCACCTGCCTAAAGCTAATTATAGTAAACACTCTGAAAGCAAAGCCTCACCTGTCCCTCACTTATACTTGCATTCTGCAAGATACAAGCTTATCCTCTGAGACAAATATTTTTTTTCTTCCAAATTTAAATCAATTTGCAAGTGTATATCCCCAAAAAAAGAGGACACATTACTGATGGAAAAAAATGAGACCAATTTAGCTTGTTATTTTTGAGAGGTAGCCTTTATAGATCTGATTATCATCAAATCCTTAAATCTTCCTGTAAAAAACACAAAAGGACCCCTCACCACAACTGAGTATTATTAGTAGCATCCACTAAAATAAAGTATTAATTAATTCAGAAAAGTGGTAAATTTTTATGTAAAACAACACTGGGGAGGGAGGATTGAAGTGTTCATTACATTAGGAATTTAAAATTAAGACCATGAATGCAGAAACTCAGCCTGTGAGGCAATGGCAGGCCGAGCTGACAACACCAGTAGCAGAATTCCAGCAGAAAATACTTCTTATCAATCAAGTTTTTCTGGAGTATGTATTAGTGACTTTGGTGCTATCCTAGGTATTCATACAACTGTGGTGAAGCTGAGATGCAGAGGTGTCATAGAAATTAGCATGAAACCCCAGAAACCTAAATGTGGAGAAGTGAATTACATTGTACCTTGCCTACAGTGAAACAGGTTGGCATATTCTCTCCTTGCTTACTGAGTCAAGTTCAATTGTTAGCTTACATTTCAAGTTAAAAGGAGTTTTTCTGTCTCAGCCACTCTTTACCTCAATACTTTGCTTTAGATACACTTTTGAGTGAGATAGTTGAAAACAGCACTGTAGAAAGTCTAAATAGGATTAAAAATAGATTGAATTGTATGATATGCCAATATTCAGAGTAGAGTTTGGCAACGTGGCTTTGTTTTCCACATATATAATTTCTATTTAGAAAGATGAGGATATATGAGTAGTAAAAGTTCTGCTTTTACAGATACTAATTTCCATTCTCCTTAACATGTGGACATACATCAGTCATAATCTGAGGAGGTTAATGTGTCATTGCTTAGGTATCAGTTGTCCAGAGAAATCTGATAAAATGAGAATTCTTTGATGTTTTCAAGTCCTTGAAAACCCAGAAAGACTATATCTGCAGCATAACTACAGGATAGTGTTTATGGTACTTGGATAATGGTTACATCTTGTAAGAAACCTGTACTTGTAATGTGGATCACAACCCTGTAGAATCCACAAAAATCCTGGTCTTTGAAAATATAGTTTTAGAGTCAGTGTAGAGTGGACAGTAGTTTTCAGTGGAAATGGAGATGTAAAAAGTAAGGAGTCTTGTCACGCTGCAGTCAAATACCATTAAAGAACAGGGATAGTTCTTGGAATGGAGTTGGGAGGTCAGGTATTTCCTCTCCCACATCAGCATCCCACCACTAGACTAGCCAGGTTTTCATGTTAGTTACATTTCTAGTTCACTGCTGTAAGAAGAGAAAGCCCTTCCAGCCAGTATGCAGAAAAAGCCAGACTGACTTTGAGAGGAAGTCAAACCCAAGGCTCCCATTACCTCTTATCGTTTTTCCCAAGAAGAGGAAAACCTGTTTAACATTACATCATATAATTTATTTTCAGAAGCTCCCAGGTACATATTGGTGCTGCGTTCACACTGACCTCCACAACTGACAGCATATTATTCCCAGCAGTGAACAAGGATTTATCTGCATCTCAGTTTATTTATCTTCTGCATGCAGGCTTTGCTGATGCAGATATCTCACTCTGTGCAGAGATTCAGATTTTCTCTTGAAACACAGTAACGACCACAAATTTATCACATTATTTGCCCAGTAAAAATGCTCTTATTAAATGAAGGCTTATGTTACAGACATATATTGCTGAAACTACATTAGCAGTTGGAAAGAAAGGAGGATGTGGAAGGCATGGACTTTCTTTGCATTCTGAAAGGTGATTTCTCCCATGTAGAACAAATAATAGAATGAAGAGGGGAAGTTTACTCTGCCACTGTCAAGCTAGGGCATTACTTAATCTGTTATTCTGTCTCAATTCAACACATTTCCCAAGCACTTAAATCACTCTCAGAAATTCAGAAATTATCAGGTAAAAAAACAAAGCAAAAAACCTACCCTACTCCACCACTGTTTTGTTGCTGACTGGTCAGTGGTTTATTATGTGACAAAATAGACACTAACTCAACATGTGACAAATACTTGTTTAAGTCTCCAAAACTAATGAAAAGCAAGCCAAATAAATAATCCTGAATAGTCACTACAGTTGTATAGAATCAACCTGTCTACAGCTGTCAGAGATTCAAGGTGGATTTGGTATTCACACAGAGGCAACAAACTCAGTCTCAACTCTCATGTCTTTTAGACACAAAATATAACTTTGAAGCTAAAGAACAATTTCTTATCAAAATTATATCTGAATGTCAGCTTACGGAGTAGCTATATGAGCTTCAAATAGTCAAAAAGACAAAGTGAGTTACTTATAACTCTAATATGTTCTACTTACTCTCTGTCCCCCTCATCAATGCTGCCTCAAAAGCCAGAGTGCTCTTCCCATTTCTCTATAGAGACAAAAAAAGTGGAATTTCTAAATGAGAAGAGTCTTAAAAAGCACCTTTCTGAGTTTTTAGGCTCTGCTCTGAGTACTCTCACACAGACCACTCTGAGTGGAAAGGAGACACTGTTTTTTTTTAATGTTACTCTTTTCTGTAACAGCTGAAGAGAACTTGGAACCAAGTTCCTGCTGTGTCTCTTTAATCTGCTTTTGGTTGTGCCTTCCTTCCAGTTAATTACTTTGGCAGCAGCATATTATCTGAGCATGTTTTTGCTACTGGTTAATTACAAACTTACAATTAAATAACTGTTCAAAATGGCTTAGTTTCTTTGGCATTCCATCAATTGTACTTTAATACACAGCACTGCACTAAGTCATTTGCCACAGGCCTCAGAGTCAATGGAAGAAAGAGTTTGTGCATTTGAAGTTAGAAACAACATTAAGAAAACATCTCCATGGGCTTATTTCTCTGCTGGCTTCTGGTCTTTCTGGATCCTATCAGTGCTGCTACTGGTGGCTTTGTCTGTGCTTAGTTTTGCCAGATAGCGACTGTGTCAGTAAAATTCTTTCAAGCAGCTAAACATTCTGAGGATTAAGCTATTCATCAAAGAGACTGGTGAAATGTCAAAATCATTCTTCCTTCTCATCAGTAAGCCTTAAACAATTGCATTATTCTGTCATCTATCAACAGTACAATCTGATGGTGTCTGATCAGCCTGAGCTCTGTCTTGAAAAGCAGTCACCCATCTGCCACAGAAGATGCCATTATTTAAATGAAGAAGAAACCAATATTTAGAATAATTTTCAATCACAGCATAACAAGAGGCTTCTCAGTCACAGGAGCTACCATGAGCTGTGTCTCCTAAATCTATCCAAGGGAAAACAACAATCAGGACATCTTGAATGTCAGAGCCTCTTACATATTAAGGCCCTTAATTCATACCTGGTAGGTGGAAAAAAGTAAAGATTTTGTATATTATGTGTTAAAGAGAATTATATTCTTCTGTCCATTGAGTGCTCCAATTTCAGAAGAGAATTAGAGTTGCAAATACGGAGTCAAGTGTGGGGGACTGCAACATCGATTGAAGAACCCAAATTGTACGTGAGAAAACAGCCCTAACATTTCTCCACTCAGGATTTACCACTGAGAGCTGGGTGTCTTCTTAAGGCAACACAACTCCACTCTCCCCTTTGCCTCAGATTCTGGGCTCTGCCCTGTCATTCTATTCATCACCATGGGTTCCGCTAAGCAGCAGGAGTACCCATGAGCAGCACCAAATTCTGCAGTATTCGGGTTGTGTCTAATTGCTCAGAACCTTTTAGGAAGCTGTAGCTTTTACCTGCTCCACCTTTCCTTGCTTGGGTGACTGAAGAAACCAAAGAGCTGGCACTTGCTCTGTTTTCAACCAAAACAGATCAAGGATACAAAACTCCTCCCAGTTTACTGAGCTTTACGGTAGAGAGTATGGAGATAACCCCAGGCAGTCTGGGAAATCTGGCCTTGTCCAGCAATCACTTGGCATGGTGCTTAGACTGGCCCCTGGGAAGGCTTTTCTTCAGGGGTGGAGTGGGAGACAGAAGGGTAAGAAGGAAGATTGATCTACACAGAGAGAGTTTGAAAATGGTGAAGTCTAAAAGGGCTATACTAATTGCTGCTTTTATCTGAAAAGAACTGTCAAAATACCACCCCTGACAAGAAAGGAAAGATTAATCACTAGCCTTACCACCTGAGAAGCATCTGGGGAATGACATCTTTTCACATGTCACTTGGTTTTGCTTTGTTTCTGCAAACAAGAAGCATAGATCCCCAGATCTATCCCAGGACTCTACTTCCCCTGAAACTGAAACTGTGTTCTAAGAAGTATTTTTATGCTAGGAAGGTCGCTTCGTGCCAGATGTCTAACTTACCAACAGGGAAATCTGGGAGAAGAAAAATTTAGCATGAATATCATCTTCATTTACTTTCCTTATTTGAGGTCCAGGACATTTTAATTAATCAATTATTTTTTTCTTTTTTAAGGTCACCTTACTTCATCTACCTTGGGAACACTCATCAAGATGAACAGCGAAAAAAAAGTGATTTCTCTATCTGCCTGCTCTACTGTATTTTAAACAATGCAGAAAACATCTTTCACAATGCCTAAAAAATACCTAATACAGATCATATTCAGTAGTTGTGAGAAGCAAAAATGATCTTGAAGCTTCAGTATTTTCTTTTATACTGGAGGCTGAAATAGGTTTTCAGGCAAAGGACAGCATTTCCCATAGTTGAATGCTATGAAAATTGGCTCTGAATAGTCCTTTCTGCTTCTGGCAGTAAAGATTGAGTACCTCAGGTTATTTAAGCAGACCTTCATCTACATTATCTTGCTTTCAGCCCTTCTAAATGGAAAAGATTGTTTAACAGTGTGTATGAGTTTTTCCATATAAAAACCATTAGATAATGATCTCAGCAGTTATTAATCATTCAAACTGTGGTGTTTCAATGCTGATTTACATTAGCTGAGGATATGCTTCATTCTGTTCCATACTCTATTTATGCATACATCCCTGTGCATGAGTGTTATCTATTCACTGAGCATATCAAAGTGTCAGTGACTTCCAGTGACGCAGAAAAAAAACTTCAGAGAAGGTAACAGTTTGCTGAACTTCTGCAAAATAGTTTCAGACAGCAGAAGAGTGTATTCAGAAAGAGAAGAAAAAGCTGAATGCTAAGAATACCAAATTTAACTTTGATCTGTTTTATATCAAAGAGCACAAAATTTTAATTAGATCTGAGGTTCAAAAATATTACTGCCCTGCCAGACAGAATTAGAAGCATCTAGTGTTATGGGAGAGAAACTTAAGGATTTCCATACTGGCAGAAGCATGCTGATTACAGTAAGTAGTGCTCCATAGCTAAATGTGTTTTTGAAAATTTCTAATGTATTTAGTCTTCATGCCTTTCATCAGACTGAGAGCACTGCAGAATGAATTCATATTTACTGACAAAACAAATCATGGCATGAACATTAACTATGTAGGTTTTCTTATACTCCCAACTACAGAGTAAACATATATTTATATAACTAGGTTTTGCAATCATTGAATTTTGGTAGGAGGGGAAAAGTTTTTATAGAGATATGATATCATATCAGATTAGTTCAGACAGCTGGGAAAAAAGACACACTCAGGGGACTGAGTCCATCAGTCTCTCTACTGAGACACCATGTACTCCATGCTAGTCATAAACTTCAATCTACATACAGGTTAAGACTAGGCAAGCTGAAGTTAACAGATTCATGCAGTCAACATATTAGAGAAGGAATAGTGAAAGGCCATCTGGGGAAGCATTTATCCACCCTTCATAGCATACCATACTTCTAATAGCGCCCAAGTTGTAGTAAAATCATCATTATGTTTGTCAAGAATAGCCTGTTGGAAAGCTGCATCACAACTTTATTTATAATTTTTCAATTGTTCTATTGACCATGGGCAGTCTGTATCAATTTGGTCCTGTGTTGTAATTGTTTTTTTTTTTTTTTTTTAATTAAATAGCTCCCCCTCCTCCCTTGTATGTACACAATGAGTAGATAACTTCTACCTTCATTCTCTTGAACTAAGCAAGCCAAACTCTTGTTCGCATTTGGATGAAACAGTCTCTGTCACCATGATAACCTTGAAAGGTCTTCAGGTGAGGACCTGCTTTGAGCTTGTCTGTCTTGAATTCAGCTGAGCAGTGTTAGTTAGACAATTTCATAATGTTTTCATTATGGTGCCTACAGGAGTATTAATTCCCTGTTTCTGCAAGCATATTGGATCCCAGTCCCTGAAGTTCATTAGTAATTCTGTCCAGAACAATAACACTTGTACATGTCCCACTGTTGCTTCAACTTTGCCCATTCCCTTATCTTTCTTTATTATTTCTTGAATAAAACTATCCCATACTTATCAACAGTTTCCCTGGGTAATGCATAAAAAATGCTTATGTTTTTTTCAGAAAAATCAATTATTTATGGTGGTACAATTTGCATTCTGTAATCCCAGTTTTTGCATTGAATCCCATCCTAATATTTTGGTTTCTACGCAGCTCAAATTTTAATTATTGTCATTGTATAATTTAAACCCTTGCAAAAGTTCAAAACAAAAGCAATGGAACTTTAGTTGCTTGTTTGATTTGTGGGGTTTTTTCTTCAATATCAGTCATACATTTCCTATTCTGATGGCTCCCATAGCCCTCAGTTACCTCCCTCCTTGTTTTTCTATATTAATGCTACCAAAACAACTTATATCACAGGTGCACCTAAAAAATTCTTAGTTTCAACGAGATTTATAACTGGTTTCATCTACCAGAGTCCTGAGGGAATTGGCTGATCTAGTTGCCAAGCCACTCTTCATGGTACTTGAAAAGTCATGGTAGTTGGGTTAAGTCCCTAATGACTGGAAAAATGGAAACATTGCACCCCTTTTTAAAAAGGGTAGAAAGAATGATCCTGGGAACTGTGGGCTGCCAGCCTCACCTCTGTACACAGTAAGAACACAGAACAGATCCTTCTAGAAACTATTCTAAGTAACGTGGAAAACAAGAAGATGATTCAAGACTGTCAGCATGGCTTCACCAAGGGCAAGTCCTGCCTGACAAACCTATTGAATTCTATCATAGAGTGACTGCATTAGGGGACAAGTGAAGAACTATGGGTGTCATAAATTTGGACTTCTGTCAGATGTGGTCCCCCACAGTGTCCTTCTCTCTAAATTAGAGATATAGGGATTTGATGGACAAAAGGACTGTTTGTTGGGTAAGGAATTTGATAGGTGGTTGCAACCCCCAGTATCAGCCCAGGTAGGAGTATGAAAGGTTTGAGAGTGGCCTGCAGAGAAGGACTCAGGGATATTGGTGGATAAAAAACACAATATGGGCCAGCAATGTGGGCTTGCAACCAAAAAGCCAACGGTATCCTGGGCTGCACCAAATGAATCGTGGCCAGCAGGTCAAGGGAGGTGACTCTCCCCCTCTACTCTGCTCTCGTGAGGCCCCACCTGCAGCGTCCAGTTCCGGAGTCCTCAGCACAAGGAGCTGGAGCTGTTGAAGCAGGTCCAGAGGAGGGCTACAAAAACGATCAGAGGGCTGAAGCACCTCTCCTCTAGGAACAGGCTAAGAGAGCTGGAGTTATTCAGTCTGGAGAAGAGAAGGGTGTGGGGAGACCTGATTGTGGACTTTCAGGGGCTTATAAGAAAGACGGGGACAAACTTTTTAGCAGGGCCTGTTGTGACAGAACAAGAAGTAGTGGTTTTAAATTAAAAGAAGGTAGATTCATGAGTTGTTAGTCCCTACCAACAGTATGTATTTTGCAGCACTCAATGTACCAAACATGAGAAGGTACTCAGAACATACAGATTCTATACAGGAAGAGAGGTACCTAAAAGCCAGTCAGAAGACCTAGATGATTTCCTAAATCACCAGTGAATTCTGGACCATAGCAGTCTTGAATTTTGTAATAATTTCATGTCTATAAGTTACAGAGGTTTTCAGATATTTTTTACTTATATAAGATGGGCTAAATAACTATGATGATGCCATCTTTCTGCAGTTTCTTTAAGTGAAAAAATTTATCTAAAAGCTGTTCATGAGACTGCATGTGAAGAGAAACCTCTTAAGTTACTCATAACAAGCAAAAAATGTTGTTAGCACAGAGGATCCAATGCATGAAGAAATATCTAAATTAGTTGTTTTGAGGTAGACACATTTTTCTCATTTATCCATCAGTTTTTGTGTACAGTAAAAGAGAATCTGAGTACTGAAAGTGGCAGCTGGACTACAACAGTTTTATGATACCTCCATTTAAAATATTAAGTCTGATTAGATAAATTATTGCTATTATCTACAGCTCAGACATCTATCAGGCTGTCAGTTCTTGCATTCTGTCATAGATAGTTCATGCATTAAATTCTCAGTGGGATGCAACTGCTGACTGACAGGTAAAAAGATTAATATCTATACATTATTCTGTGAATGAATACACAGCATTTGAGGTGATTCAGGTAATCAGTAAGTTACACTGATTTTGTGCATGCTTTCATTTTCATCTTGGATCTATATTGGGTATACTTCATTTGAAATAAAAAATGTTTCCTCATTAGGAGAATAATTAAGGACCACAAGTAGGTTTCTGTTTATGCCTGAGATGATGTTTTGATTATGTATCCCAAAATAGAGTGAAAGCATCTGTCTGGGAATCTTAGTACTGCTGAAGTAAAAAACAACAGCATTATTTTAAATGGATGGTTAAATAGAAGTTACTTAAACTGCAAAGCTGAATTACTTTAAAATTACAGGATTATTCTTGTGTTACACTGTTACCTGATTACTTGTCTCCTATATCAAATACTCCTTAGAAAGCACACTCAGTCAGAAGAAGATAAAGGGTCCCTCTTCAAAAGGAAGTTGTAAAAGGAGCTTAAAATAACAAATTTCAGAATAGTTTTGTTTGTTGGTTTGTTTTTTTTTTTTTTTAACAGAAAGAACCCTCAGATATATTCTGGTCTATTCTTCCCCCATGTTACCTCTCCTAGCCATGAAGAAAGGGTTATGTGCAAACCTCATGAAGTTCAATAACACTAAGTGCAGGGTCCCACACATGGTTCAGGGCTATCCCAACCACTATTGTAGGTCAGGCAGAGAATGGATTGAGAACAGTTCTGAGAAGGAGGCTTTGGGGGTGTTGGTTGATGATGAACCCTCAAAGTTCACTGGTAGCCCAGAAAGCCAGTTGTATCCTGGGCTGCATCAAAAGAAGGGTGGTGGCCAGCAGGTCGAGGTAGGGGGTTCTCCCAATCTATTCCACTCTCCTGAAATTCCACCTGAAGTAATGTGGCCAGTTCTGGCATCCACAACACAGAAGAACACAAAGCTGTTGGAGCAAGTCCAGATGAAGACCACAAAACTGATCAGGGGACGGGAGCACCTCTCATATGAGGACAGGCTGAGAGAGTTTGGATTGTTCAGCCTGGAGAAGAGAAAGCTCCAAGCAGACCTCATAGTAGCCTTCCACTATCTTTTTACTATAAAGTTTGCAGAGCTCTGGAACGGGCTCCCAAGAGAGGTTGTGGAATCTCCTTCTCTAGAGACGTTCAAGACCTGTCTGGGTGCATTTCTGAGTGACCTGCCCTTGTTTTGGTCCTGCTTTGGCAGGGGGGGTTGGACTTGATGATCTTCAGAGGCCCATTCCAACCACTGACATCCTGTGATTCTGTGATCTGAGGGGGCCTACAGGAAAGCCAGAGAGGGACTTTTTACAAGGGCTTGTAGTGAGAGAACAAGGTAGAATGATTTCAAGCTGAAAGAGGGTAGATTTAGGTTAGACATGAGGAAGATTTTTTTTTCCTCTGAGGCTCATAAGCCACTGGAAAAGGTTGCCCAAGGAAGTTGTGGATGCCCCCTCCCTGGAAGTGTTCAATGCCAGGCTGGTTGGGGCTTTAAGCAACCTGGTCTAGTGGGAGGTGTCCCTACTCATGGAGGGGAATTGGAACTAGGTGATCTTTAAGGTCCTTTCTAACCCTAGTCTTTCTATAATGTGATGATTCTAGATCTTTAAACACAAAATCAATTCTCATTATATCATACAGCAGAATTCCATTAGCTCATTAAGAGTATCTCCCTTCCAATCCAATCCCTTCCAAATCCAATGCTCTGAAGAGCCAGAAAAATAAACAAGCTTATACTGTATATGAAATCCATCCAAAAGTCAACTGGTCATGTCGAATGTGATTCTGACCATCAATCAGGATTTTTTCGTGCCAACTGCTTGTGCCTGTTGTACCACTGCTGTCCCCTTTCAGTGCCATGAAGTACAAGTGTGTTCAAACCAGCTTCCAGGAGTTCAAGCAATAATTTTCTTTAGCACTTGAAAGTCTGAAGAGCTAAGCAAGCTACTAATCCATAAGGACAATGATATTTTTCATAAAAAGAGAAGTTTTTTGCTTCTTTCCCATAGTGGTTAATGGATCATTACATGAGCTAAAGCCAATGCAGTACTATGCAGTTTAACTAACAAAGGGAAGAAAGATTTAACACTCCTAATATGTCTTAGAAAGTAAAACTTGTTTGATATACCTGGAGTGAAATTTAATACCTATGTTTATTTTTTGTTCTCTTACCCTTTCTGCTTAGATATATGCAGAGATTGTAACTGCTTTAAAAAAGAATATTCCTATGGCTTTTTGTTTGCATCCCTAAGTGCTATTTTTAAATAGAAGAATTTATGCTTTCTGTCTCAGCTTTACAAACCAGACATTATATACAAACTGAAATAGAGCTTCAACCTATCAGAGAAAAAAATCAACTATAAACAATATAACCTTCCAGTGATTTTTAATGGTTTGGATACTGGAGACAAACACAGTATTCTATCCCCTGAAACTCAAGCAAAGAAAATTGTCAGCAACAATAGCATTCTCTTCCCTTATAAACCAAAGTGTGTAAAGTACACCCAAAGTTAAGGATTCTCAAAGGATTTAATGATTTATAACTTAAAAAGGGAAATATTTTTAAAAGGCTTCTCTCATTTGCACTATGTGTTCTTGTCTTTGCCATGTACCTCAGCTACATTTCTCAAGTTGCAGATATTTGTTCTTGTTTTCTTTCTGTTAACACTGAGAAAGATCATCACTGTTCCCTTCACAATTCAGGGTGTAAGGACAAAGCAGCTGCCAGCAGTATCCCTGGGAGATGTAACATGGAAGCTTGAGCCTAATTTCCAAACAATCCTTTAGTTTGAGTCAGAGTAGAACTGTTCCCTCCAGGTGCCTGAAAACTGGATTTACAGGTTCCTCTCTGAATAATGCACCAAAATACTTACCCTGCTGCCTGGCAGCAAGAGGGTGGGCAGATGGATTTAGCTGGAAGATACTAAAATAGAAGCTGTGTTTTGAAACAGTCCTCCGCTTTTATTCAGCATAGGATATTGCAGTGGAAACAAGGCTGCTGTACTGAGAAATCAAAGACAGAAAACTACCATCCCTTAAAGAACTGTCAACACTCAAGATATTTCAAGTTTTACACTATTTGCTGTGGATTTTTTAAAGTAAATTTATTTTTAAAACTAAGCAAAATAAATCATTCTTATTCTTTTGCTTTTTGGAGAAAAGCTTAATCTCTCATAGCTCAAAATCATAAAGCAAAGAAAATTTACCCATTGAAGTTTCTCGCATTTTTTGAAGACCTGATTTTTCAGGTCTTCGTTCAAAAAATGACAAATTCAAAACTTGATTTTCAAATGCTTAAAGTTGACTGTGATTCATTTAGTTCAGCATAGGCACAAGGAGTAGTAGAATAAATAAATTAAAAATGAGTTGTATCACATATACTTCTAAACATATAATATGTGACACATAGTCTTTCATTCTCTGCCTTTTCACATCAAAGACTCTTTTCTCTCAGAAACAAATCAAAACTCTTAGGCAAATTCCAGACTGAAGAAGCAGGGGTACACAGTTGTTTGCATTTTCTAACCTGTATACCAAACACAGGTGCTGTAGTCTCACTTAATACTGGGATATCATTGTGGCTTTGGACAAGGCTGAGTACTTTGAGTATCATTTATGATACTAGAATATGGTTGCAAAACACCTGAAAGCTGCAGCAAACATATTTAAAAGCATGTAGTTTAAAACCAGTTCAAAGTCCACCTAGGTAACCTCAAAAACTTTTTCTAACCAGGATGGGATTATGGCTAAAAATGAACCTGAAAAAGGCCATGACCATTTTGTTCAGGTGAGAATAACAAGATACCCACACCCACACAAAAATGAAAAATGGTGGCAGTGGTTTCTTATCAAACTGGGGCTTTTTATGCAAACAACTTAGTTTTAATGATGTATAAATACTGCAAAAATGCTTCTACTTTATTCTCCTGAATACTAGAATGTTTCTGGGGTTCTGAAGAAAAGCCATAAAGTTTTTGGGGAAAAATGCTCCCATTTTCACACACACACAGCAACATATGATTGGAAATTGGGACAATTCATGTATCCTTTCAGAAAATTAAGAAAGTCAAAACATACAGGAATTGCAGTGTTGGGTATTTTTCCCCTAAAATGCATCTTCACCAGTATCCTCCAAAATCAGCTCATAATCAAGATAATCTTGAGCCGCAGCCTGTAACCTGCCACAAATGCATCTCCACAGGCATTTCAGGTCCTGTCAGGCATATCCCGCAAAAAACAAACCTCCCAGTTGTTGCTGTTTACTATATTTTGGTTCTCACTGCAGAGTAGGCATATGACAAGAACCTGATTCTTTCCAGATGAAATGAAACTGGAGGGTGCACTTCAGGAGCCAACCTGATGCGCTCCAACTACTAAGGGGCATTCAGTTCACGGGGAAAGAACTAGTCTGAAGCCCATCTGTAAAACATATTTTTTGATGATTGAGTTATCAGCACAATGTCTCTCTGAAAATATACATTTCTTGTTGTATCATCTACTAATGTGAAACTAAGTCTACGAACTACACAGCTGCAGTGGCCATCCTCCTGGCTGATTCCCAGCTGGAGAACTGCTCTAGTGATAAAATCAGACATGATTATTGTGAAACAGAAACACATCCTTTGTTTAAAGAGCAGGGAAAAGAAGTTATGCATGTACTACATGGTATTCTAGACATTAAATATTAAAAAAAAAAATAAATCCAAATTCTAACAAAAAGAAGCAGAAACAATATGAATATCACCTTCTGAGTAGAAAAGTAGGATTCCCATGATTATTTTCCATTGCAAATCAAATAGAAGCTAACTGGAAGGAGATGTAACAGGCAAGCTTTCTTTTGTATCACATATGGACAATCAATTCTAGGAGCTGAAATTTTACAAAATAGAAGCAAATAAGTACTGTTTGGGAGCCTCATTATACAGTCAGAAAGAGTGGTTACACTCTGCAGCAGCCCAGAGTATCTGGGCAGATATACCTACAGAATATCTACAACAGGAGGTGGATGTGTTGGCTCTTACACACACCTTTCAACACCCACTCATTTCATTCTGAAATGAAATTATATTAGAAATTTATACAATTCATTTGTTATCAGAACATACTCTAAAAAGGGAGCAGACTCATGGGTATCAAAAACTAGAATACTGAATGCCAACTGGATGGGATTTTGCATTTACATATAGAAAAACATAAATGTACATAACTGTTCTACCAATTTTGTGAATAATTTTACTAAAGGTATGCAAAAGTAAATAATCAGCTAATGATTACGTTAATGTCTCACAGTATGGAAATAGGGAGTCGAGATTAGCATTTGACATCTTTATGCAGTAGAAAATCTAAAGGCAGCCATATCATTTTCATATTTTGCAAAGAGCAGGCACCAATGTTAAAAGCTAAAATTAAGTGTAATAACCCATCCATGGTTTTACTTGAAATGACCTCGTTCCAGAAATTGGCACTTGATCTAATGCATATTGCAAGATTGCAATATTCCCATAATTGGAATTCGTGCACTCTGTTTAACAGTTTTTCACCATTACAGCAAGCAATCTGCTTCAAGGCATAGATATTTAGAGTGGCAAGAACCTATAAAGTTGGAAGAGTGTTAGTAACAGCATGTTGCTGGTCTTTTAATGAGAAGCACACTTTAGTTTAAGAGGGACTTGCTTTTTTACCAGTTTCAACATGGGCATAACAAAGAGTTCAGCTACAGCTCTACTGGTATGGTCAAAATATCAGTACCTCCATTATCATAGAATGGTTTGGGTTGGAAGGGACCTTAAAGACTACCTAGTTCCAACCTCCCTGAATGAGCAGGGACACCTCCCACTAGACGAGGTTGCTCAATGCCCCATCCAACCTGACCCTGAACACTGTGAGGGAGGGGGCAGCCACAACTTTCTTGGTTAACCTGTTCCAGTGTCTCACCATCCTCAAATTAAAGACTTAATGAATTTCTTCCTAATATCTAACTTAAATCTCTGCTCTTCAGGTTTTAAACTATTTACCCTTGTCTTCTCACTACACATTCATGTAAAAAGCCCTACCTCCACTTTCTTGTAGGCCCCCTTTACATGTTGGAAGGCTGCTATAAGGTCACCTCAGAGCCTCCTTTTCTCCAGGCTGAACAACCCCAACTCTCTCAGCCTGTCTTCATAGGAAAGGTGCTCCAGCCCTCTGGTCATTTTAGTGGCTCTCCTCTGGACACGTTCAAGAAGCATTATGTCCTTCTTATTTTGGGGACTCCAGAACTGTACACAGTACTCCAGGTAGGGTCTCACAAGAGCAGAGTAGAGAGGGAGAATCACCTTCCTTGATCTGCTGGCCATGCTTCTTTAGATGCAGCCCAGGACATGGTTGTCTTTCTGGGCTACAAGTGCACATTGATGGCTCATGTTAAGCTTCTGGTTCACCACCCCTCCAAGTCCTTCTCCTCAGGGCCGCCTGCAATCCTTTCTCCTCCCAACCTGTATTCATGCATGGGATTGCCTTAACCAAAGTGCAGAACCTTGCACTTGGCCTCATTGAACCTCATGCAGTTTGCACGAGTCCACTTCTCAAGCCTGCCATGGTCCCTCTGGATGGCATCCCTTCCCTCCAGCATGTTGACTTCACCACACAGTTTGGTGTCATCAGTAATGTTGCTGAGGATGCATTTGATTTCACTGTCCATGTCACTGACAAAGATGTTAAACAGCACTGGTCTGAGTACCAGCCCTTGAGGACCGCTCATGACATCTCCATTGGGACACATTACCACTGATCACTACTCTTTGGGTGGGGCCATCCAGCCAGTTCCTTGTCCAACGAATGGATATCCATCCTTTGAATCCGTATCATTCCAGTTTAGAGATCAGGATGTCACGCTGGACCTGCTTTGCACAGGTCCAGGTAGATGTCATCCATTGTTCTGTCTTTGTCCACTGAGGTTGTGACCGCATCATAAAAGGCCACCAAAATAGTCAGGCAGGATTTGCCCTTAGTGAAGCCATATTGGCTGTCATCAATCACCCCTTTGTTATCTGCTTGCCTTAGCAGAGCCTTCAGGAGGATCTGCTCATGACCTTGCCAGTCACAGAGGTGAGACTGACTGGCCTGGGGTTCCCTGGGTCTTCTTTTTTTCCATTTTTGAAAATGAGGGTTATGCTTCCCCTTTTCCAGTCAGCAGGAACTTCACAAGACTGCCATGACTTTTCAAATATGACAGACAGTGGCTTTGCAATTTCATCCACCAATTCTTTCAGGAGCCATGGGGGAATCATTACCATAGACTCAAGCTGGTATTAAGAGACCTTTAAACCCTGCATCCAGGCTCTTCATTTTCAGGACACAATGCCAAATATCACTTAGGCCATGACATAGCAATGTGCTGCATTGGGGTCAGTGGAAAAATCAGAGTGCTCACACCCAGATTAAACAGATCTGCTTAGCACAATTGCAGGCTCTTGCGTGTGACTGTGACCACTTCAATACAACTATGCAGGAGGATGTGACCCTGAACTGGGCTCCGTAATAGCTCTTTTTCAAAAAATACAGATTTCCCCAAAAGAAAAAAGGCTCCATGGAAACTGGGTGTCTGGAAATTCTGAATGTGCATCCTAAATACCAACACACACTCTTTTTAACTCACAATATTTGATTCACAAACAGAAGACACTACTGCTTCCTACTATCACATCCAGCCATCAAGTCTTATTTTTATCACGCCTCAAAGGTAGTTTGGAAAAGAGACCTATAATTTGAAAAACAACAGTTTGGAAGAGACATTAAAAATGGTAAGTCCATGTCACCACTCTAAAGCAAAAGTAGCACTGCAACTAACAGAAAAAAAAGTTTAGAGGAAAATACTGACATATTACTTTGGTTCAGATACTTCAGAGCTACCAAAGTGTCAAAACTCAAGCTACCAAAGTGTCAAAAATTTCAGAAGTGTCTCTGAAATTCTTCAGAACACATCATCTGCACTTAAAAAGAAAAGGATTTCTTTGAGAAAATATGAGAAAGAAAATATTTTGTGGCCTTGGATGTCAACCTATACTCCATATAACAGAAGTTTCCATTCTTAAAAGGGCATAAAGGATATTCTGGCAACATCTTGAGGAAGAAAAAAGTAGTTTTGGTAAACATGTTGAGTGATTATTCAATGGCCATGTGGTTATCCAAAGAGGAGGACCAGATACAAGTTCTAAAAAATCATGTTCAGCTGTAACAGTAAAGTTGCTGTATGTGAATGCTGAATTTGTACTACCAGACTTACTAACATACTTTACTTTCAAGAAAACATGTAATTACTGACTTTGAAACTGGCAAGATAGAGTGGCCCATTCTGCCTCTCTTTTGCCATTTTTTCAGAATTAGTGATGTGTGATGCAGAATTACAGCTGTTCTAATAGCAAACTTTAAGATTAGTAGAAAAGTCAGTTAAAACTATCAATTAAAATAATAAATTGAAATACATTATAATGTGGCTAAATATTATGAAAAGCCATGATAAAAGCATTCATACACAACTTATCAATGACAAGGACTGCAGCTTGCTCTGAACCATTCCATCAGAAATACCAATGGATAACCTGTTTTCTAGATATGTGTTGCTTGAAGTGTTGAGTACTTGAATTTGTGATTTGAAAGAATCATACAAAGTCCAGGGCGCTTTTACATTATATTGGAGGCTCAAGATTATTTTGCTGCTCTGAGCTGGAAAAAGCAGATGTATCTGGACTTCATAATATAGGCATATGCCCCTAGCCATGAGTGATGAAAGTTATCTGGCTATTTAATCAAAGCTGTATGCTCTCCTCAAAGAAATCAACAGCAACAAATGCCTGCCTCTGAACACATTTTGAGATGTGGGACACCTACACTCAAGATCCTATTTCAAATCTTACAAAGCCTTCCTACCTCAACCAGTCTTTCTTCTAATAACAAGTTGTCCCAGTCATTTTTATTTCCTTATTTAACGAGCTTAACTTCATAAGGATCTTCTCAGGTAGGGTAGGAAATTAATTAAACATGTAAAGGAGAGCCTTAGGTATTTGATCCCCACTATATTGCATATTTGCCCATAAATTCCATTCCCTACCCACAGGGTAAACTGTGACAGATGTATTTAGAAATTGTCAGATTCAGGAAAGTATAACAGAAATCTTTGTAAGAAATTAAGAACCAGGAAAACTCTGGCTTCTTGTTGGAACCTGCATGTCTTTTGGAAAGCTGACACCTGTTCATATACATTATCAGCATGACATTGAAGAGGCACACATGACAGTACTGTCATCTTTAAGCATTTTAAAGCATATGTTTGAAGTTCTTTTAAAAGTATGCACAAATTTCAGATGACAGGATCTGATATCTATTGTCATCAGATGCCAACTAGATATGTATAAATGGTGTCAAGCTTTTTATTACTAAATTAGGATGGGGGAGAGGAATTGGCGTTCAGGCAAGTACCTGAAAGTTAAGTAACTGATGCAAAATTAATATCATGGGTTTTTTTAGTTCGTCCAGTAAATGATATATAATGAAAACAGTAAACCTACCAAAACTGAATAAACATGTGAAGGAAAGAAGAATAAGCATTTTTATTTCATAACAAACCATTTACCCGTCATTTCTAGCCAGTTTTCTCTCTTAGTATTTGAAAATTCTTTCTGCAAGAGTTTTTTAATTCAATGCAGGCTGCAGTTTGCAGTGATTTTTGTAAACTGGCCACTTGAGAGAGTCACTGGGAGTTTTAAAGAGACTGAAGAGAAAATACAGTGTCCTGGCGAGTAGCCCTGGGTTTAATTAAAACTATCTTTACATCTTTGTCAGAAGCTAAAAAACTCGAATAACTTTTTAACTAGCTATTTTTTTTATTTTTTTTTTTTTTTGAGTTTATACAGCAGTTATTCATCTGTTCCAAAACAGAGAAATTTCTTCTTCTTAAACCCACCATAACAACACTGCACTCGATATACAGCAGGAGCAATATATCAACCATTTGCCAAGGTCTGTTAGCCCTCTGAAAAGCCTGGGTTTAGACCCTATGACTAAATATATAATTATGGGATCAGAGTCATCTTTTCCTGAAGCATTTAATTTTCAAATTCAACTACTTGGGACATGCCTTGGAAAGCAAAATGTGCTACTGGGCATCTTTGTACAATATAAACAAATACAATATTTCTGATCATTCTTTGTAACCACTTCCAAAGTAACATCTGAGGGGAGTGGAGTGGCAAGAGTGTGGAGATGTGGAGCACAGGAACCCACCTGCTCATCAACCCTGCAAGCTGGTTGCATTCCCAAAGCAAAACAGTTCACCTCTCCAATACTAATTGGCCTGTTTCCTTATCATGCAGAAGTCAGAAAGTGAATTATGAGTTTAAGAGCAGTATTGCTGTAGCTGTGGCGATTTAAGATTGTAAAACTGAAGATGTTTGTCAGGAGAGATAGTATCTTCCATAGATCTGTCAGAGACCAGCTTCTCTCTGGGCTTTAGGTTTTTGGAACCACATATTTTAAACCTTTCTCTGCAGTTGTGAGAGAAATAGTTGTTTGCTTGTTTTTAAGTTTCTTTTGTTTGTTCTCAAGTAACTCATATCTAAGAAAGACACATGACATTTCAGCTAAAAATTGCTTAGCATAACTTTCACTCTACGCATTTATTTCCCATGTCTGTCAATCTGCCACATACCAAAATCTAATAAATTTAAGCATAAATAATAAATTTCTATGGGTTTTGTCTTTCTTTTTTACTCTATTTCTTGAAGTACAAAACTGCACCATCTTGAAGTTTCCTCTCTCATTCCATCATATGATCATACCTGCTTTATCTGCAGCAAGGACTAAGCTTGAAATTAGAGCCAAGCTTATTTTCCCAATTCAGTTCCTTGGAGATGACCAGGTATAGTTGGTTAATATAAATTAACTTCTCTACTCTTCATCTACTACTGCTGGTATTCTGACAGCTTCTCATAGGTGAAAATTAGTTTGTGTACTTCAGAGAATGCATGGCACTGGGTATATAAGTCTTCTTTCTCTCAGGGTTGGTAGTCAATGAAAAGATAATTAGTTCCAATCTAAACAGCAGCATTCAACTGTCTACCACACATGCCCACTTCAAGCTTTCTAGGTTTCCAGTGAAGCTTTAAGATGGATTTTTTTTTTTATGTACAATGAAAAGAAGTGAAAAAATATGTTACAGTAACACAGCTGATACTGAAATCGGTCTCGCTACATGAGAGAAGGGAAGCAAAGAAGCACAAGAGCCCTTGTTGGTGTCAGATATCTCTTGAAGCAGAGGTGGTGCACAGCCAAGCATTAACACTTCATGGGTCATGGGGAGAAGTGTTGGGGATACAGAACTCAGTGATGGAACAAACTGAGATACAAATCCAGAGCATTGTTCCTAAAAATGTAAACATATTTTGCTTGGAAAAAAATGTTCATGTATAAGATACATGGGTAATTCTGGGAGTAAAAGCTACAATCCACAAGTATGTATTTACGGTGAAGTAACTGTTGGATTTCTGAGCTTCACCATAATTTTAATAATTATTCTACTCTGCATGTGCAGCAATAGATTCCCAACATGCCTTCCTATACTCAAGCATGTCTTTCTGCTTCCCCAGAAAATGCTTTTATTACTAAGTAGTAAAAAACAAGTCAGACAAACCCAGAGTACCCAGTTTGCAAAAGAAGAGTTCCCTGTTGCAGCAGAGTAACTACTAAGATTCAGCTGCAAGGTCTGGGTTTGGATACCACTCTCATGGTGTCCAGTACATCATTAAGGCCTGACCTCCCTGCCTTTTTTTTTCAGCATCATTGATGGGCTCAGTCTGCTTGAGCAGACAT
This sequence comes from Heliangelus exortis, assembly GCF_036169615.1. Classification (NCBI taxonomy): domain Eukaryota; kingdom Metazoa; phylum Chordata; class Aves; order Apodiformes; family Trochilidae; genus Heliangelus; species Heliangelus exortis. Next base: position 22,480,122 of record NC_092425.1, on the reverse strand, counting down.
CTGATGACACTTGAAATGCACAAAGATATTCCATGGGGATTTCAGCTGCCAGTACAGGACAATCAGGGACTGAAAACTTTGGACATTCAGTAGCTAAATAGGAACACTTACAACATGTTTCTGTAAATTCAGAATTTCAGACTTGCCTTTGACTTAGGAAAAACACATTTTTTCCTATGCAACAGTATAATACTAGGGAGGTGATCAGGGCTAGCCAGTAGGGCTAGCTACAGTACAAAAAGCAGAATTCTCATCCAAAATTACAGTGTAAACATAAGACAAAAGACTAAAGGCAAAGACAAAAGGGGCAATGATAGAATATTGGTCACTATGGCAGTTTGTGTTCCTAGAACACCAGCTGTCTAACTTTGACCTAGCTTCTAGCTTTCCTTCTGTATTATCACAGTCATGCTATGACTACTTTCTCTTATGAATAATATGAGCCTCACTTTAAAATTCTTTCTATTTTAAAATAAAATTCTGTAGATCAGTTGGAAGAAAAATGGTCTTCTAGTCTTATAAGGCTGTACTGCACTTATTTTTTAATAAATGCCCTTATCTTTCTTTTGATTTTGTCTGGTGTTGCATTCTGATCATAGTAAAAAATTAAGAACTTTATTTCCCATATAAATAGGAAAGACCAGTTTTAGCACTGATTCTGAAATGTCTGAATCCAACATTGCCTTTACAAGAGATAACTGACAGAGACAAAAATCTCAACCCATATACAATTTGCTGTGATTTCTAGTATATAGAAAAAAAAAAAAAAAAGTCACAAGTTAAATTCCTGTGTTTAAATTAACTGACAGCCCTGATTAGGATTGCAGTGTCCTAGGAGAGAAGTTTTCTTTAAAGTAACACAGTTCAATTCATGACAGTAAATGTATTGAAATACTGGTCAACCAAAAAGCCCTCAGGTCAAAAGTATTTAAAAATGAAACTTAAATTACAAGAATTTTCTTTTTTTTCCTAACCAAATAAACTTGCACCATTTGCAAGGAGAGCATTTTAAACTAATAGGTTACATAGGATTTATAGAATATTTTGAGTATACCATCTCAAGAAATCACCATCATTGGTATTGATTTCAGTCTGGTGGCTTGTATTTTTTTTTCTCTCACTTAAAATACACTGATACAGAGATGGAAAGAACAAAACTGAATAAATGAGCTCTGTGTATGAAACCTTGTACTATGAAGGGATTTCTATCACTCTGCACTATACTGTCTTGACAGTGTCTGCACTGAAATTTGGGGTTTAGCCCCTCCATGGATTCTTGAACTCGTTATTTTAATCAGAGGCCAAGAAGCCTTCCATAGACCTCCTGACTCAGTATCTGACCAGTCGAGGGGTATGCAAAATCTGTGTCAGGATCTGAATCTACATTTCCCAAAGACGTTTTCTTTTTCCAGGAGAAAGATCATATTTCCATGTTAGTGGGAAGTTTTCATTATCTACCAAATTAAATAGCCCATCTATACTACCTTTTCTCCCCCTTTCCTAACCAATTTGTTCTTTTATGGCCATCAGACTTCCTTGACTCTTCAAGACCCTCTGCAAAACTCAGCTGCTTTCTTCCCTCCCTCACACCAGTAAAATTTCCTGGTCTCTGACTTTATCAGCCATCTACCTTACAAAAATTTATGTGAAGAGTGTGACCAAACTTTGAAAAAAAGCTGATGTGAAATGAACTCACCCATATGACAGGCAGTAAGCATCTTAATATGTGGTAAGCAGCTATGAAAATAATGCTGATGATCTACCTTGATTTCTCATTATATTAATCTCATAAGGTTTCATGAAATTACCTGGCTCTTTTAGTGAAAGGTTCATATTTGAATGATAATTCCAAAGGCAAAAAGCCAGGTGTATGTCTAAACATCATTAATTTTATGACTGTGTGTATTTTCATGAAAAACTAGAGGGTTTTTACAACTTTTGTATGAGTACTGAAGATTTTCTACTTTTTTTTGTAAACACAGTGTATTACACATTGCCTGTACAGGCAGACAAGGTCACAGGTGCTTGGATCTCTGTGAACTGCAACAGTAAACGAGATGTAAATTTCTGTAACAACTTACAATTTTTGCACTAAATAAGGCAAGTAGAAATAGTAATAACAAATGTACTCAGTGGAACCTTTCTCAAGCTGCATTGAAGAACTTAAAACTCAGATTTACATATTTAGGGGTATTTTGGCTACAGTTCTGACATTGCAGTTCCAGGCATCTGCTGCTCTACATAAAGATCTCTGCACATGACCTGATGCAGACTGAAATGCCAGCTCCACAACTATAATAGGTTGGCCAGGGAGGTGGTAGATGTCCCATCCCTGGAAACACTGAAGATCAGGCTGGATGGGGCCCTGAATAACCTAATCTAGTTGAAAATGTCCCTGCTTACTGCAAGGGGGTTGGACTAGAAGGTCCTTCAAAAAAATCTCTCCCAACCCAAGCTATTTTATGATTCTAGGAGTTTTTTGAGGAGCTGAAAAGTTTGATTTGTCGTCCATGGCTCAATTTCTGATTGAGCAAGCTCTGCATCTGCTCAGGAAGCTTCATTGAGGGTGCCCTCCAGAGAATCCTACAGTTGCATCTCTTCTAACATCTCCTGCTGCCTTGCACAGCCTGTATGCCTTGCTACCATCTCTTTTGCTAAAGTATATAAAAAATAATTATCCCTGAAAATCACCAAAATTCTTTGCAGTCATAAAAGTGCGTTTAGTAAAAGCCACAGTTACTCTCCATTGCAGACCCTCTCTAATCCTTGGACTGTCCTAATGCTCTACTCTAATCCACTCATCTCCAGGAGCAGGAAATAGAATGGAGCCCCTAGTATTTTCTTAGATACAGAAGAGGAAACGAAAACACAAAAAAATAAATTCTTAATCATAGACACTAATTTTTTATTTTCTAATCAGTTATTACATCTACACTGAACACTTAGAGTATTCCTTAACCACACCTTTCGTTCATGCTGCTTAGGAAAATGACTTAACCTCAAATGTATAGAAACCCATAGGAAGGCAGGCAATGTGGGCTTGTTTAAACGTTTCCTGTCAAGAAAAGAAAGAAAAAATCCTTAGACACTCCAAAACTCATTGGACTCTCAATTCTACTGCACATCGTATTTAAGGATTAAGGTTTTTTTCTCAGCTCCTTATCAAATTTTGTTTAGTTGGCTTCCTTTCAAAAAATTTTCTTTGAATCTAATTTCAGCCAGACCAAGTTTCGGCCACAAGGAATATCTTACAGCCTATAAGAGTTGCTGTAATTAAAATGTGGTACTTCATATTAATACAATAATTTAAAATTACTTTGCCTCTTAGCTTTCAAATTCAGTCACAGCATTTCCAAGTTGCAGTCACAGCTCATGTTTTGTGGATTACATTTTGACAGTGATATTGACATATATTTCATCCTTAAATAACATCAGCTCAAAAGTGCAGAGCAAAGCAGACATCACAGTAACCCTTAATAATTAAACATAAGGAATAAAACCAACACCCTCCCTTCCCCAAACCAAACATCAATGAATCCTAATTCCACAAATTATGAGGGGTCACTTATCTCTCAGTGGTTTGTTTTTCAGCCAATTGCTCAGGACAGCAATATTTGGAAAGGTGTTTCCAGCAGCAAATCCAGCTAAAACTTCCAAACAATACAAACAATGGTACCTGCGATGTCCCTTCCAAGAAATACCTTAAAAATAGCAAGGTCTACTGAACCTGTGTGGTCATTCAGCAGATGTAACAAAATCATAATTTCACTGCTGGCCCAGGGATGTACATACCCATGTGTCATGAGCCTTGGAATACACTCCCCTCTCTTGGACAGCGTGCTTTTTGGGGTGTCACAGCTTTAGACATTAACTGGACAGTGACAGATGATCTGTTATTCCCCACTACCCTCCCTGGGGAAAGTGGAGAAGGGAATAACAGAGAGAAGCATTAAGATTGGAAAGAAACAACCTCAGGTAGGTAGAAGGTTACCTGTCCAAGTGAATAATGTCCTTCCCCAGCAAGGAAGTGAAGAGCAGCAGGGAGGAGTCAGGGCCTTACCCCATGTAGCACACCAGTCAGAGAAGCCTCTGTAGGGCCTTATTGGGACCCATTTTATGCTGAGCACCATGGGAGGGAATACTGGGATTGGTCCATTTGGGTGACCTGACCCATCCTCTCCCCACCAGGCTCAGCTGCTCCCCATTATCACTGCCACATCACCAGGCTGCCAGCTGCTGCTGGGGTCCTAGGTAGGGTTTTTCTATCCTGGTCCTCTCAAACAAGGATATGGGGTTATGCTTAGGCTTAACCTAACATATATAGAATCTTACCCTCAAAACTTTGACTGAAATTTCACAGGAAGGGTTGGGGTCATCTATAGATAATCTCATTTTTCAAATTTGTACCAAATGATTTACATGCATGACCACAAAATAGTTGGTCCCTAATAAGTCTTCCAGTATTCTAAGGTGTAGCATATTTACTCATTTGTTCAAATAAACAAATTCCTATCTTCAAAACAAGTTTTGGATTTTTTTGTTTAAAGAACCTATTTTTATTCATTTAATTATTTTTTAGAAAAATCTCTATCAGCATTGGTTTATCCAACATATCAGATCCTGCAAACAGAGAACAGACCAATTGGAACATATGGCAAATTGATGGTTGGGAAATTTTCTTTCTGGCAATAGTAGCTGATATTTTTCCTGCTGTATGACCACCCTGAAAAGAAGAGGAAACATCACTATTTTTGTTGTACTCTGTTAACCTTTACTACCTTGAGGACTATGATTATATATTTTCAAATGTAAGCTGATTGGTTAGGCTGGGCTAAGCACTTGCATAAATTTTTTCCTGATTTTTCAATTATATTTATAAAAGATGTCATGTCTAAAAAAATAAAAAAGAAGGAGGTGTCAATCTGCAAAATATAATAAGCTCAATCTCACACTCCACCAGACTCAAATTCTAAAAGAAGACTGAGAGAAAATTTTCTGTTCCAATAATCATTTAGTGCCTTATTCTTTGAAGATCTGTAAAAAAGGAACCTTGCAGTATACTAAGAGCATCAGTTATTTTTATCTACTGCAATTAATTCACAGATGAAGATGTAGGGTTGAGAATACCCTCTCAGGTACAGCTGGAACATCACTAGGTCAAGGGGAATCCCCTCCTGCAACACAGGGTCAGGAAGCAGTCTCTTGAGTTTGGTGGCTTAAACTATTAACTCGTCAATTTGTCAGAAATTCTCTGCCTGCCCCATTCTATCAAGGAATGTTTAGGCAGTAGGGAGCAACCCTAGAACTTAAGGAAGCAGTAATTATTTGGACAAAAATTACACTGATTTTTTTACCCAACCTCAGTTTCCAGATCAGAGATGTAAACTTTTGAACAAAATAGGAATTAAGTTAAATGAATGAGTACATATTATCCCAATATGTATTGCTTCTGTCTGGTTTTAGCTCAGCACCTTTCAACTATGCTATCCCAAACTGGGGTCTGGAGAAAATTGTTTTTGCAGAGTCAATAGAGCACTTATCATTTTCTCAGACTGAAAAAAAATCTTCCAAATCAGGGAAAATACTTCAAGCAATTGATTTTTTAAATTTTTTTTTAACCAGATCACATGCTTGGTAGACTAGAAAATAGACTTCATAAATCAGACTTAAAAGTAAGATTATGCTCTCTTGAATGGAATATGGTTTATATCTACAAGCACATAAGCTAATACAGGCATCTCAGTGGTAGGTTGAAAAGTAAGACAGTTTTGGAGGGTAATTATACTTATTTCTCTCTTTAGAAAGTAATCAAGAATGTAGAGATCATACTTGTAAAGCTATTGCATACCAGGCTAGCTACATTAAAGAGGCTTCTAGTGGCAGCCTATTTGAGCTAAATATTGATTGCAGAATGACTGCTTGTATTTTAATTCTGTTTTATAACCAAGTCTTAAGTGAAAAACTACGTACACTGAATTACAAAATATTACATGCAAAAGCAAAGCCCAAGGAGGCAATTACTATGTAGCATAAAGTTATGCTTAGCTTAAATGTTAAGTGGAGGTTACCTAATACTTACCCAAATAACTCCATTACCTCAAATCAGGATGCCTGATTGAACTCCTACCATGGGTATACTGAAGAGATTCCAGGAAAATAAATATAGTTTATGCAGTTTTGGACTTCCGCTTAGTACAAGGTTTAACTCCTAACTGAGGCTCCCGTATCTTGCAATAATGTAAATATTAACTATAATAGGACACCAGGGTAAGAAATAAATCCAAGTAGTTACCTCCAATTTGCTCTTAATTATATGAACAGCTTTGCTTCTCACCTTTCCTTTAGCAGAAATTCCAAGATGGTCTCTTGAAGGATATTTGGAAATATATGTCCTCATCTACTACAGCTAGTAGTTAAGCTACTCTGTCAGATTCCATAAAGTCAATGAGTCTTAAAATACAACTATGGACATTATCAGAACAATAGTAACTTCAGGCTATTTTAAAGAAAACCTTGTGGTGAGTCACAAGTATGCTAGTGCTTACATGGCCAGTTCCATGAAAACAGAAGCCAAACTCACATATAGAATGGTTTGGACTGGAAGAGACCCCAGAGATCATCACCTAATTCCACCACCCTCTGCAATGGTCAGGGAGACCAAAGGAAAAAAGTTGGATGAGGGGCAGTGGGCACAAGCTGGAAAGAAGTTCCATTTAAACATAAGAAAAAACTTCTTTTGAAGTTGACAAGGGAGTGGAACAGGCTGCCCATGGAGGTTGTGGAGTCCCTTTCTCTGGAGTTATTCAAAACTCACCTGAATTCAGTCCTGTGCAATGTGCTTTAGGGGATCCTGCTTTAGTGGGAGAGTTGGACTAGATGATTTCTAGAGGTCTGTTCCAACTCTGATAATTGTGTGATTCTGTGATTTGGCTTCTGCTGCATCTGTAAAAGGATTTATTACTAGTTTTCATACTTCTCTTAAGCAAATTCTCGAACTTATTTTGGCATACCTTATTATATATTTACACTTGACCTTTCATGGTTCATGATATATTTTGCTCCTTCATGTGAACTTAACTGTAGCTTTTTGAAGGGTTCCTGATAGTTGATTGCTTAGCCAGGCTCTCTCATTTTGGTCCCTCTAAAGGCCTCAATTTCCCACCAATTATATTAGTATGACTGGAAGAGATATTTGTGAAATAAACGCTAGTGAATACTGTTAATGTTAATACACTGTGTTATACAGTCACCATAAATATGTTCTGTTTCCTTCAAGTCATGCGTTGAAACACTTGAGATTAATTTCTAACAAGTAATGTTTCACTGTCAAAGAGTCAGTCAGACTCCAGCAGAAATATGCTCAACAGGAAATTTGCCTATGAGACATAAGTCTCTATATATCTAAACCCAGGAATTTCATCTAAATAATGCAATGGAGTTAGAGAGATTATTTTTCAGCATATATTTTTCTTCACAACATGGGGAGACAAAGCAGGTGTGGTCTAAAAGACAGCCAGGATGTAAACATTGTAAAAGCCTGAAGAGAGGGAGATACAGATCGACAGGCAGATGGATATGACCTGGATACCAGGACAAGACTCCTGATTCCATGGGTTATAAAATCTCAGGTCTATCACCCTAGGTGGTTGTAACCACACCAGGTCAAATCATTCTCACTGCTCCAATATTGACCAGCAAGGGAGCAAAGAGCCTGCCTGGCAAAATCCCTTGCAGCTACTATAATAGCAAAGCAATTATTGTCTTTCTTCTTGAGAGCAGTTTTTTTCAAACAAATGCAGCAAGTCATTGCACTGTCATTTATTCTGGCAATATCTAGTCATCAATCAATGTCAGAATTTCTCTTTTCCTCTAAATATCCCAGCTATATCCAAGTATTAGCCCAATCCTACTTTATACTGTAATAAGAGACAAGGATTATATATGTGTGGATCATTGTGAAAAGCAAGTTTTGTTTATAAGCATACTTAATGCTCTACAAGTTATCAGAACATTTATTGAAAGGAGGTGTTTTTGTACTACCCACCAGACAGACCACAGAGGCACAGGTCTGGATACTATGGCTTTTGTCATGAAAAAACCTCAAAAAATAAAAATAATAATAATTAAAAAAGACTATCACATTTGTTTTATGTAAGCAGGCAGAAGTCAGGAATTTAATTTTTTCCTACAGACTAGAAAATAATACAAAAGCAGAAAAGTTTAATCTCGAGTAATAGACAATAAAATTAAATTTAAAGTCAAGTTACAGTGACGGGAAAAGAAAAGTGATTCTATTGGCAAAGTCACGGTTTTAAATTGCCTTCAGTACCTGCTACCACTTCGCAGTACTGGGGATTTTTTGTTGTTTTTTTTTTTTTTCATAAGATCAGGACTGAAGAAATTATGCCTGGATTTTAAAAATAACTGGTTTAAACATGTCATCTAACATTGTACAAACAGTTTCAGTTTGAACTCTTCTGCTTCAGCGTTGTTTACCTGTCTGATTTAGTATCACTTGGTTTGTCTTAGACGTGCAAAATATGTTGGTCTGTTTGGGCTTTTACTCTAGGAAAGACCCTTGGTGATAGCATTGCTTCACTGCACCTCTTGGCTCTCCAGCTGAGTAGAAATCTTCCCTGTTGCTGTAGTGGTTTACTTTCCTCAGTCTTCCTTCCTAGGGAGTAGGATACAGTGTCAAAAATGAAATCAGGAAGCAGGTCCAAATAGCTGAAAGATTCTAGGTAGCATTTAGTTTCTGAGGGTTTTCCCCACCCTTTCTCAGAAACGTGTCGCTGTTACGAAAGCAACATGTGGGGACCTGGAAAAGTGTTAATGTTGGCCATTCACAGCAAAGGTAAAAGTCCCTATGACATAATTCTTTCTTCTTAGTATGCTAATTCTTTCCTTTTGTGTTTCAGTTAATGATAGAAAGATACTTGTGAGAATGTGAAGCGCAAAAGGATAGGAAAAATACAGACACAGAAACAACAGGCAGGATGCTGGTTTTCACTACCTACCTTATGGAATTTTTTTATGAACTCTAACATCAGCCTGTAGAGAGAAGGTATATGAAATCTGCACATGCTAAGACCAGGACCCATCCTTTCCCATGATTCCATATATCCCTGTGCTTCTGTGGAACATTGCATTTCCCCCATGTGAGAGAGCAAAGACTGATGGCTATGCCCAAAGCACACAGCAAATTTGCAGAGAGACCATCCCATCCTGCCAGGTTTGGCAGCAGCTGCTTCTTCTTCCTAGTGTTTCTGTATCCCATGATTATACCAAAAACACCCACACCAAAGCTTTCCTAAAATAATGAGACAATGAAAATGTTTCCAGTATAAATTCCTTGGATGTCTTATTTACACTGTTTGGAAAGGAAAAAATGTTTCAGGCCTATTGAATGTTGATTTTTTTAATGTTTTCTTATCAAAAGAACTGCTGTATCAGTTATTTCTGTGACTTCACTTGTTAGATATCATCTACTTTACACCACACATGATTTGGGAGTTACATAAAGAATTCTACTTCCTATTCAGTATGCTCCATTCAACATGAGTTTGATCATATGAAGTCATGCAATACAAGCACATTTAGTAGAGAAATATTTAAGAGACTTCTGTTGTTTCTGCCCCTTTAACATTACTTTAATTTGTGTAATTTTATGAAAATGAACAGGGTAAAATTAAGTTCATCAAGTGGCTTCATGCTGACACATATATTAGGCAAAAATAGTCAGACCTTTTAAATGCTCAGCTGCTTCAAAAGATTACACAGAGCTACTCAGCTGATGCTGGGCAATTTTGGGATAATCTCCTAGTTGCTCATAGCTAACCATTAAATTAAACCCTAGAAGCTAAAAAGAAAAATGAAAAACTAACGTAGGTTATTACTGTATTCCATCTCAGGCTTTTTTAAGAGCTTCACCTAATGAGTTTTTAATGTGTGATGATGGCCCAAAGGCAGTGATGAACTTATTGTGAAGGGACTCCTGTCATGTGAGGAGCAGACTCTGTATCTTTCATATGTAATAAGATGTGTATTTCTCTTAGTGCCCTGGAGATATACTACCTAAAGCAGTCTTGATGTCTCTCTGTATCAGTGCCTGAGGACTTTAGCTTTTCAAGTGCATTCTTCAAGACTGTTGCTGAAGCAAAAATTCATATTTCATAGGCATATTTGTGGGTAAGCAAACCTTTTCACTGATAGAGAGCTCTGCAGTTTTGGATAGTCAAAACAATACTTTTCTCTATCCTTTTTCCTCCCCAGGCACATTGAAAAAAAAATACCAATATACTAAAAGCTCAGAACACCTTTCAGGTGTAAATATAGCTACTTTTAAATTTCATTATAAACAGAAAGATAGGCACGTGGCCTACTTCTTATAAAATGGCTTAATTTTATGGAAACCATCTTCTGGATTTTCAAAGCTGTCAGGAGGTAGTCACAGAAACATTCACACCATCTCATGTGTGACCACTTAAATTGGCAGTTGTTTATATCCTTGTTCTTTACTACATACCTCTAAACATTTCAAGTAACTGTTTAAAAACAGTTTGGCCTTAAGACATTACTCAGGTTGATGATTAGCTCCTCATTTTGATACATCAGGTATCCCTAAACCAAGGTACCCCAAAATGGATGCATTCTGGATTAAATGTATTTTGTTTTAAATCTGAGTGCTTGGTTGTACCTCTGGCAAGCAACAGAATGTGAGCTACAATGAAGGTGCAAAGAAGTACAATTCTCAGTTCCTACAGAGTGTATAAAATTTTTCCCTTTTCCCTTTAATTTCATTACTCAGAAGTCCAACATGACAAAATTTAGAGTTACTCCTATGTTTGATAAAGGCTGTTTATCACTTTGATAGGTGCATACGTATGCACACAGTTTATAAAACTGACACTTTGAAAAAGAGTAAACTAAGTTATAATGCTTGTTCCAATATCATTAACAAACATACCAGAAATTCAACAACACCGGCAACTTACAGTGTTAATAACAGACATTACTTACACAGAAATGCTATTGTGCTTCTAGAAATCAGCGAATTGTTACCTGCACATTATCTCCATACCTCTTATATTGCAAGGGAAGGAGCACCTGAAAGACTCAAGGATTGCAGATTCTCCTTCCTGTGAGAGCCACAGAAGTAAGAGACCACTGTGGCTACAGGCAAAACTTCCTTTAATAATGTAAGACAGGTGGGAGATGTCAGCCTACATTTATTTCCATAGATAGGCTACTTGTCACCAGCTGATGATCCACTGCTTGGAGAGCAGATTATTAACCTACTTCTACTTATCAATGTCTTTCCCCTCTTAGAAACCTAAGTTAAACTAATCTTAATTTAATGCTATCTCCTGGTTAACTGTGGTCTTAATTTATTCACAGCCGAATGATTATTTTAAGCACATTGATAATTCCTAATTTTTAAGAACTTAACTGACAGAAATATCCAATTTTATCAATTTTTTTATTAATAATAACATTTATTAATTTTTTCAGAGGCCCTTCCCACCGTATTCTTGGTTGTCAAAAATGGGAACGGAGGAACTGTCATTACTGCTTTAATTGTGATATTATTATGCTACCCATCACTTAAATAATGCAAATGGTATATGTCAACACGGCCTCCAGGATCTTTGGCTCGGGCATCACTGTGTCTTGTTAATAGTGCCTTTAAGGCATGCAGAAAATCTTAGTTAAGTGTAAATTTGTCTCGTTTTTTTCAGTTTCAGCTTGGGTAACACCATAGCAGACCTTTTTATTTGTAGCTCTGCTCTTCAGGAAAGAAATATTTTGGCTCTGATAAACTTGAAAAGCAAGCGTAACTTCAAATTGTTGTAATTAAGATGTTTGAGCTACATTTACATACTGGAAAAATGGTGAGCAGTCAGAAGAACCTAGGATATTTAATAGGCATGTCAGTAGTTCTAGTCCAAAATGAATGATGCTTTTGATAAAAATAACTATTGCTCATTGCATCTCTGTTTTAGCAATATTCCTATTGAGTCCTGTGCCACTTTGGTAAATACAAATGCATGCATAAGGCAAGCCCTTTGATACTTTGATTCTCCTCACAGTGGAAAACAAACTGATGGTTGACTAAGATAAATCCTTTACCCCATAAGCCTTCACAAACTCGTAAGCAAAATCCTTTGCTGCCTGTAACTCTATCTTGCAAACTTTGTCAGACAAATTTTTAATGTATTCCAGTTGGAGATTCATAATACCTAAATAGGACACAGAAATCATTAAGCAAAGATTCTGGGAATGGACCTGTCAGAAAGACCATGGAGTCTGTCCATAAAGTTGTGCTGTAAGATGAAAGCTGAATGAAGCTCATGATTTAGAATTTCACCATTTCAATGTTCAGACTGCAGCAGACAAAAGACTTAATTAGTTGCTAAATTGCACTTTATCGGCTTTTAAAATTTGAACAACCAAACACTTGGGGAAATGCCAACTCTTGAACTTCAAGTTAGTGATAAATAACATTTTGAAGTCTTGCAAGCTATATTTATGGATGTTTTGGGTATCTTTTTGTTCTGTTTACTGCCCTCTGTCATAATGTATTTGCTTTTTCATTAAGGCACTGACAAAAGACCAGATCTATGAAGCCTGTGTAATTCTTTGTCCTTCTTTGAACTCCTGAAATCCAGACTTGGAACCACCATTTGCACAATGGAATTATTAGTGTTCATGGAAATGTGCCTTTCAACCATTTCCAGCTGAAGTCAAAAGAAAACTTCTTTACTATCCATTTCCTCCCTAAACCTAAATAAAATTTTTTCTTCTTCAATTTAGGGTTGTAATAAAGTACACATAAGAAATATTCAACAACAGATTAGTGTTTAGGCTTCCTAAGAGATGCCATAAACTCAATGAAAAACAAAAGTCAACATTTTTTTTTTACCTTTATTTTATATTATTATGCACAGGAAAATGTACTCTGCTAATTTTGTCATCAAGGTCTATTCTGGTTTTCTGTTATCTGTGTGAATGGAAATAAATATTTCCCTGCATGATGAAAACTTATTGTTATGAAATCTGACTTTTCCAAACAAACCTCAAGGAAAAAAATTCCAAATAATTTGATAATAGCATTTAATTCTCTCTCCTGAAAACATATCTTGCTGAAGAACTACAGGAAAAGTTAACTTGTAAGACTGGCAACCAAAAAACGTATTTTCACAATGATCTTGCTGAAATAATAAACTATATAAAGAGTGAAAATGCCAGTAAGTATATAATTTTACTTCTGTTATTGAAAAAAAAAAGTTTAGAAAATTATTATATGTGCTATGTAGAAGGAAAATTTCAAAATATTTGAAAAAAGTTTTTCTGCAAGTTAGAAGCACAAGTGAGCTCCCTCCCTCCACATCTTGGCTGTTTTATACACTTTGTCTCAGAAGCCAGAAAGACTTCTGTTTCTGCTAAAATCAGTAGGATATTTCAGGAATGGTCATTGATTTCACTGACTACTCTACAAATTTAAAAAGAAGCCTTGCTGCCCTTTCTGTAAAAGACAATGAACCATCTTTCCAGTCTCTCCCCAAGTCAGTTGTCAAGCACTGACTACAGAAACAAAGGTACAGAATAATTAATCAGGGTGTGGACAAATAAAGGAACTTCATGCATCATACACCATAGATGTGTCCACAAATTATAAACATAGCACTGAGAAAAACATCAGGTTCACCTTTAGAGCACAGCATTTTCTTAAAATAGCTAATAAGATCTCTATGTCAAAATAGCAACATAAAAGTTTTGCCGTAGGCTGGATCTATCGTTCCAAGAGGAACATATCCCATGCTTAATGAAACAAGTGATGCACAGGGGAAATAAAAGCTGAATATCAGAACAGTTATTACACATAGTCTCAGGCCACTAGTAGAAATTTCCTTTTTCCTTTTCGTTTCATGGGACAAAAAACTAAAAAAGCAAACAAAAAAAACCCCAAAAAACGAAAAAACAAACAGAAAACCCCAAACAAACAAACAAAACAAAAAACAAAAAACAAAAAACAAAAAACAAAAAAAAAACAAAACAAAACAAAACAAAAAAAAAAAAAAAAAAGAGAGAAAATTGTCATAGTTACATTGTTATAGGTAATTCATTCAAAGAATACCCCTCCCTGTAACTGTGAATGAACAGCTGCATCTGAGCAGTAGTACCACTTGTAACTTCAGGTGTTACTTCAAGACAATGTGAATAACCCTGAAAAGTCACTACATGTTTTGAAAAATGCCACTGTGTCTCACTGACCTTTATATCAGTACCTTCCCAGAAGGTATGACTTCAGGGGCAACGTAACTGGAAATACTCAGAATCTGCCACTTTTCATCAAAATCTCCAAAGAAAAGATAGCGTTGTAGTAGAAAAAAAATAGAAATATTCACCATTGCTGCATATTCCTGTCTAAATAATTTTCCTCTCCTATATGCTTAACCTGTTCATTTTAGCACCAGCTGTTAAAAATGACAGTAAAACCAGGCTTGGTGACTGAATGCTTTAACACAGTACACAAAGCACCTACTTACACAAGCAAGTAACAAATCAAATTACACCAAGCAATAATGCAGCCAAATATCTCAAAATAAATCAATTTTACTCTATTTTTTTTGCACACTGTAAAATAAATTATAATCATACATGGGGGGAAAAAATAAAGTAAACAGAGTTGGATTTGTCACAGTTTAGGTCCAGCTGGTACCAACCAGGCCACTCCTCACTCACCCCCCACCACCACTGTGGGACAGGGAGGAAACAATCCAACCAAAGGCTCCTTCATCGAGCCAAGGACAGGGGGATTTTCCATCCCGAAACACAGCAGAGGGCAAAATCAGACAGCTTCAATTTGGAAAGAAATAATAATAATTTAGTCTACTGGGAGAAAGAGAAAGCATGACCAGATCTTATGACCTTCTTCCCATCTTTTCATTCTTCCTGTATCCCTTCACTGCTGCCTCCCCAGAAGCCATTGAGAATAAAGAGAATCATTAAATGTACTTAATATTCACCTGTAATTTAAACAAAGGCAAGAAAAAATTGAAAGTTTAGATGGAAAGGTGGCAGACGGAGTATAAGGCGGAGTATAAAGGACTAGTGGTTACATATAAGGCAGCAAGGTCAACCAGGGAAAAGGCATCAAGTGCAAGTTAGATCATTTAATCTTAGAACAGGTTTCTGGAAAAAGTCTGTATAGGAATCTGATAAAAAATCTGAAAAAAAATATTTGCTGCTAACTATATGCCTCTTGCATATCATTTTACTGCTCAGAAACAATTAATACAGATATTGTGATATCCAGGATTAGTAAAAAAAAAAACAACCCTATATCTATCCTAAGTACACAGCTTTCATAATAAAGAGGAAAAATGTCTGAAATCCAAAGTAATTACATGTAGGCAGAATTTCCAGGGTGAAAAACACTCATTCTTAATAATTTATCCTTGCAGTTTGTTGGCAACATAGGTCACTACTCAACATACCCTGGAGTCCTTTCTCAATACAAATAGATAATAGCTGGACAGAGTCTTATTTTCCTGCAGCTGTTGCCCAGGTACATTCATTGGCAGTATAGAAAAAACACAACAATTCAGTTTTTAACCCCTGACAAAATAGGCAGAAAAATTAAAGTTATGTGTATTTTAACTGTAAAAAGAGTGGATATGGAACTTTCAGTATCTGCTGTTGACACTAATTGCAGGTGAAAGTTTTGGAGCACGGCCACTGAGAATGTCTTTGAATTAATTACTTCCATTAATCAGTTGTAAAAATTGGTATGTGAATTACTATGGAAACTTAATAACCTTCCCTAGTTTCAGTATTTTCCAAAACACCTTTAAGAATATCTATCATCTTCTGGTTTATACATCAAATAGAGAAATTCCTTTTTTTAATATATGATTTGGCATAAAAGTTTTAAGGCTAACATGTCAAGAGTGTCCATAGCAATACTCAGCTAAGTGACAGTAAGGACAGTATGTAAGTGGTGGAATGTGAGTCTTTAAGGAAGCAGCATGTTCTGACCCAGTATAACTTTGATGAGCACTCTTTGACTTATTCCTTCTTTCATTTATGATAGAAATCCTTATTTCCAGAGGTGTTCTGTGTAATTGAGCTTTTAGAAAAGTGAGATGAGTCAGTGACACAGGCAGCAGATATTCCAATCTATTTTGATATGAAAGAATACACTGCTATTAGCCAGAGTTTTTTTACTCACTCTCTTGCTGTTAGTCATTCTACACTGAAGTATTTTATGCACTTATAGTAGCAATATTTGAGCAAATATTTAGCCAGAATGAGCTGCACAATCATGTTTCCAGGGATGAAGGTGAGACTGAAGGGTCTATAGTTGCCTGAGTGTTCCAATTTGCCCTTCAGCAAGACTGGAGTGACACCGGCTTTCTTCCTGACCTAAGCACATCTCCTGTACTCCAGTTTATCAAAAATGATGGAGAGCTTTCTGGACAGTCCCTGCACAGCTTGAGATTTCGCTCTTAGGGTCCACAGCTGCTCTGCAATGTACCTGCCTGGCTTGGGATTTCAGTTTCCAGGACTGCAGCCCCTCTCGACTGTCGCTGCCCAGCTCAGGATTTAATCTTTCAGGGATGCAGTCCCTCTGGACTGTCCATGCCCGTCTTGGGATTTCAGTTTTCAGCACGGAAACCGAAAGCTCAGAATCCCCCTGCCTTGATTTTCCCTGCCCTGCGTGGGCACTTTCAGCTTGTGGCAACTGCTCCCCCAGTCTGTCCCTGCTTGGTATCAGAACTGAACTCTTAGCGCCGCAATCCTTCCACCGCCTCCGGGTCCCTGCATGGCAAGGGAATCGTATGCTTAGGATCATGTTCTTCCCAGACTATCCCTGCCCTGCTCAGATATCACATGCTCCCAATCCCCAGGGCCTGTCCCTCCCTGGGACGGGAATTGCATCCTCAGGTTCGCAGTTCCCTCTGGGACCGTCCCCTCAATAAACTGCAAACTGATGGCAGCCACCCCCTGGCTGTCCCTGCCCAGCACTGCAGTCAGAGCTGCCGGCCCGGACACGAATCCAAAGCTCAGGGCTGCCCCCGGGCTGTCCCTGCTCGCCACGGGAGCCGAACGAATGGAACTGAATGTCTATTTGCAAAAAGGTGAATAACAGCTGCAGAAATCATGGAATGTTAGGGCTTGTAATGGACCTCAAAAGATCGAGTCCATTCCTGCCTGCCAGAGCAGGGTCGCCTACAGCAGGTCACACAGGAACACATCCAGGCAGGTTTTGAATGTTACCAGAGAAGGAGACTCCACGAGCCCCCTGGCAGCCCGTTCCAGTGATTCGTCACCCTCACAGTGAAAAGGTTTTTTCCTAGATTTCTGTGGAACCTCCTCTGCTCAAAATTGTACCTGTTGCCCAAACTGACAAGAGCCTGGTTCCGCTTTTATTAAAATATACTCGTTTTAATATATTAGTTTTAAAAATATATTAGTTTTATTAAAATATACTGTGCTTCATAAGAAATGCACTTAATAGTTATACTTCCAAGTTTCAGAAGAGTAGACATTTAAGAGATTCCTATTAATGCTTGCACAGGTTAAGCTGGAAAAAAATGTTACGTGAGACGAATCTCGCCGTGGGCGCAAGCTCGGTTCGTGAACAGAGTCGATCGAGCTAGTGTTGGTTCGGGTTAGTATCAGAGAACTAACTTCGATCCGCCTGGCTCTGGAGCCTGCTCCGGAAACCACACCCTGCCGAACCCGGGCATGCGCACCTGGGCCAGCCCCAACTGGGCACAGGCGGGGCGAGCACCGTCCGGGCCCATCGCCCGACAAGTCTTGGCACCTGCTGCCTACAAAAAAACACGGCAAAGACAATTTTGTGGCTCTTAGCATTTTTATTTTTTACTACTTTGAAATGCAAGGTTTCAGTGTCACCACTGGATAATGAAGCAAACCAACACAATTCTGGTAAATTTCAAGAATTTTCCAAGTTTGTTTTAAATGAGGCATAGGACGAGTATGCCCATCTTAATAATTTTCTTCAGACTCATTAATCCATTTCTGAATTAGTGGCAACACATCAGCTAGTTCATTAATGTGGAAGCAGCTTGTATAGCTTATATAGCACATCATTCTTCTAAATTTAGAGAATGCTTGAACAAAGAACTTTTTTTGTCACTTAGCTAGTCCAAGCTCTGTGAAGAGTAGTTTCATACTACCAAGGAAATGGAAGTGGATGGTCTGATATAAAAGCAGGCAATACTCTGCAGGAGAGGAGACAAACTTAATCTGCCTTTATCCCATGCTCTGTCAGTCTTTGTTGTCACCCACACATATCCACACCCATTCCTACTGAGCACAATCACTTTGGCTTTCAAACAAGAGGAGTCTTCTCCGCACAGGCAAAAATGGGTAACTCGTAGGCACTGAGACCAGATTCTACTTTCAGCAGCTTGGAAACAATTTCAGTTCACTCAGATAACTACTAATTAGAAGAACAGTTAAGGAATTAATACACATCCAGCTTATGGCCTACAATAAAATCAAATAAAAATGAAGGCACACCTGATAACTGTATTATGGTTGCGAGACATTCTGCTCAAGACACTTGCTGAGCACAATAATGACCTATATTCCCTAGAAATATTCCTACCTCAAAGGGAAACACAAAGCTTAGAACATAATGTTATTTCTGAGTTAGAGAAAGATTATGGCCACGCTTTTTATTAATATTTCTTCATCATGCTTTACCACCCAATGTTTGGTTGAAGGGTTACATGACATTTGGTATGTTCATAGGATGTACAGGGACTAAAAAAAATAATGCTATCACTGTTTTCTTACAACCTATTATGAAAATGAAATGTCCTGATTTTTGCTGGGATAGAGCTAATTTTTGTCTTAGCAGCTAGAAAAGCACTGTGGTTTGGATTTGGCATAGTAAGAGTGCCAATGATATTTTGATATCTTCAGTTGTTGCTAAGTAATCAAGGACTTCTTGACTTCTCATGCTTTGCAGGTGCACAAGAAGCTGGGAGGAAGCTGTCCATAGCCAGGAGCTGACTGCAACTGACCAAAAAGATATTCCATATCAGGTGATGTCACACTTAGTATGTAAATCTGGAGGAAGAAGAAGGAAGGAGGGGTCATTGGGAGTGATGGTGTTTGTCTTCCCAAGTAAATGTTACACGTGATGGAGCCCTGCTCTCCTGGAGATGGCTGAACCTCTGCCTGCCAGTGGGAAGCAGTGAATTAATTCCTTGGTTTGCTTTGCTTGCATGTGTGGCTTTTGCTTTATATATCAAAGTGTCTTCTTCTCAGCCCACAAGTTTCTCTCTTTTACATTTCCGATTCTCTCCCTCATCACACTAGAGGGCGAGTGAGTGAGTGGCTGTGTGGGACTTAGTTGCTGGCTGGGGTTAAATAATTAAAACCAGAAAAAAATACACAAGCTATTCAACTCAAGAGAGAAAATCACAGAATTTCAGCTGTAGCTTATATGGGGGGGTGGAACTGTATGCAGGGCTGATATTTTTTTTCTCACATTTTTAATATTCTCTGAAGTTATTTCCAGAATGTTTTGTGCTATTCTGCAATTGAATGGAGGCCATTCCTTCAGGGAAAGTCTCTGGAGTATAGATTACAGTTTCTTGATATAGTAAAATAAAATTAAAAAAATAAAATAAAAAAGAAGAACCAAACCACTAGTACTATAGCCAAAGGGGGTTCTCCAGCTTTTATTTGACCATTTTACAACTTCTTCTTTCACCTAAAACTATGTTATTGCTGGACTAACTTGAAGACATCCCCCTCTTTCTTATTCTACTTCACCTAATATAAGCACTAATGCCAATAAGCAAGATGAGTCAAAGCTTGCTTGCTGCAGGAGTGATTTTTCTGTGGGAGTGTGGATTTATGAATGAGAAAGAGAGGAATGACCCCTGAAATGTAGGTGGAGGATAAAAGGAAGTAAGCTGAATTAAAATGGCATCACAAAATATCAACTGTAAGATTTTGCTAAAGAAAGTGAAACGTGGGGTGATGCTATTCAGGCTTATTTATAAATAACAAAGACTATAAATAGGCAGTTCAAATCTTGTATTTACTTAACAAAACGTGGAACTTCCATGTGAATCAAAGGAGAAAGAGGCCAAGCCCACCAAAGGAGGGAGACACACAACTTTTATTTCTCTAGCAAACTCTAACAAAAACAACAAAAGAAACCAGAGCAAAACATAATAGTGCCTACCAGCTTTCATGGTTCTGCATGATGAGGCACTGAAGACAATCAGTACTCCACACAGTGGAGCTTGGGACAAAGTTCCTCAAGCACATAGAGCTGTGGTAGCTGGAACTGGAAGCATACAGACAGGGAAAAGCAACACAACAAAGCCCAGTAAAAGGCTGAATTTATTAATTAGCCCTCCAAGGAGTGCAGTTGTTTGTTGCACACTTCAGCATGATACTTTGTTTTGGTTTTGTTTTGTTTTTTGGTTTTCTATTTTTTTAAATCCTACTCAGCTGTTTAAGACTTATAATTACTTTCTCACATTAAGCTCAAAGCACAGGGATAAAAAAAACTTACCTTTTATTTTAGCAAGAAGGTACAAACAGGCCAGGCAAGTTAGTACACTGGAAAAGGAGGCCTCTTTTTAACTATGTGACCTAATTTTGCCAAAGATAGCAGGGAGAGAAGAAAGGGTAGGGATTCACAACAGGTGGCAGAGGTAGGAATATCATAAGAATACAGTTGGACACACAACATCCTAAAAAAGAGAGAGACCAAATCACAGAGGCTGTCTTACTGGTTTAGAATAAAATTTCAGTTAAACGTATAAGCACACCCAAGCACTTCAAAGCACTTGTGAATAATTGTTCTTAGCCTTTTCCTCAGAGACTTTTGAATGTTTCAGAACATTAAGTCTGTTTTTCTGGTATGATGTACTGTGATACGTTTGTACCATGTATCATGCTGCTTTGCAGTGTGGTACGTTTGCTTCTAATTTTCAGTACTGAATTTGGTTTATAGAAGCTCTGATCTACTACCGATTGTTTAAACTTAATTGGATCCTCTGTGAGTTCTCTTTTGTTTTGTTCTTTCTGTAATTTTATATATTTGCTCTTTCGGCTTCATAGAATTTGAATTTCTCTTTCTACTGTATTTGAGAGGGCCGTGCCTACAGGACCGTATCAATCTGTTTTGCTTTCATTTTTTCTTTTCCAGTAAATATCCAAAATGGTTCAAATGCAATATTTGAACTGCATAAATATATATATATAGGCTTTGTTATCTATAAATAAGCCTGCATAACATCATCCCATATTTCATATATGCATGAAACTCAAAAGATTTAAATAATTGCTGCCTATTTTGCCACTGAAAATAGTGTCTTGTATATGATTCGTAGAGAATTAAGAAATATTGTCAGCTCCTTAAAATACAAAGCTCACGACATTTTGAAATAGTATCACCATATTTTGTTGTCCTCTTGTGATGTAAGGACAACTATTGGATGGCATAAAATGAGGTGAGGTGAAGTTAGATGAAGTGATGTAGGGAAAAAAAGGTGATACCTTCTTTATTCTGGATGCAAAAAATGGAGTGTTTCAGTGTGTGCTCACTGAAGGCTTTATCACTTTTCAGAAGCACTGGCTAAACTCTGAGCAAGAACTACTGTTCTGGGAAAGATGAGCAGAAGTTATCTCACATTGCAGTTCAAGAGGGAATCATGAGAATTCATCATGAGAATTAGATGTTCGAATTATGTGTTTTTAATAACATCCCATGACATCTTCTAGAACTAAGCACAGATGATTCATATTTCACATTTGGCAGATAATGTAATTTGATGTATAAGGTGTAAAATACTCCAAGGTAGAAAAGGTTTATCTAGAATTCTGCCTGACTGTATAATATGTTAGTATTTATACTTATGTTTACTCACTTATGTCACTTGAGTGTTTAAATATTGACTCATTTCTGGTGTCCAAACTGATGGAGCAATATTCCTCATACTTCCTTTCCTTCAAATGAAAATATTTGGTATTTCACAATCTGCTTTTTATATAGAGAAATCTAGAAGTGAGAGAAATAATATAAAATCTATGACATAGGTATATGATATATATGCATACATATGCATATGCAAAACTTAGATGACATCTTCCTGATTGGATGTGTATTATTGGACACGGGAAAGTTTATGAACGGGATGAATTATGAAAAGCTGCAATTCTAAACTGCGGAGGAAACAAGAACTATTTTAGCTACAGGAAATATTTGACATTCATTATCTTTGGCATATCCCCAGTTCTTGTCCTTTTCAAACAGCTCAGAAGAATTTATGTTCATAATGATAGTCTGAATGACCCTACATGAAAAAATAAAATCATAGAAGGAACAAGAAAGCAAATATCTTGCTTTTTATGCACGAGACTGCTCCATTACAGGAGACGAAAAAAAAAGTCAACATGATGCAAGAAATGTTCTATGATAAGAGGGAACACAAAAAAAAGGTCTTGCTTCCACTTTTTAGTGGTCATTAAGCAGTATATCAGTATACAGTCAGCTGCTTCAGTTGCTTTTTTAATTTAGCAATCATTAAAAGTTGCATTTTTCTAGGACAATCTCTTAAAAAATGTCTCTTTTTTTGGTGGGAGGGGTAGAAACTGTCTTTTAATAACAAAATAGTCAAGATTTTCTGATTCAACCTTAAAAAAAGCTTCCTAGTGCAGTATATTTCTGTAGAGTTAGGTTTGTACTCATTCATATCATAAAATATCTCCTATTTTGTTATTTTCTGTGTACTAGATGTTGCAATTTATTAATTTCATATATTAGGAAGTGTATGAATTACACTTCCATTTATTTTAGAATTCCATTTTAAACAGGGTTTCCAGCCCTCTAACTAGGTTAGGAAAGGAGTGACTTTATTCCCCTTTAGGGTCTGAAACTTAAAAGCAGACTTCAAATACAAAAGAAAGAAGGCTCAGAAACACAGACTTCAGTGAAACAAAACTACTCTTCTAAGCAGCATAGTATTTTGACACATTACGTGAACTGAGGCTGATCCTTCTACCTCAGTCATTTAAAGAACCCAAATCTTACATCAAGATGCATGTATCCCTTTATTTTACTCGTGTTTCTTGTCCATTTCAATTACTATCTCATCAAAGTAGGAGCTGCATACCTCACTGCATTAACATCACCTCGGCTATGTAACAGACCCTATCATGTCCTGATAAACTAACATTATATGCACTTTCCAAACGAAAGTCTTATTACTTACAGAAGCTACAAATCAGACTTGGATCATGACTCCATGACTTACTTTGTAAGCAAAACCTTCCCCAGCTAAAATGTTTTCCACTGGTGTTGATATATGAACGATTTCTTCCCAAGAAATGCTACACGCTAAGCTGGTTAATGCAGTGTTCAGCAAATATGCCAGCACTCACAAGGAGACTGCTCCTCTCTCCCTAGGATATTCCTTCTGTCTTCTGCAGAATAACAGCTCTATGGTCTGCAGGATCTCTGGAAGATGAGATTTCCTGCTGGAGAGGGATCTGCAGCAGACAGTTTCTGCAGAAAAGAACATTGGATAGTTTTCCCAGCCATCCTTCTCATCCAGTAACATGCCCAGCTGGTGACAGTGCTGCCACTCCAGTGGTAAAGCTCAGCACAGTGCTCAGGGGGGCTCTACTGAGGGTGTCCAGTCCCAGGTTTTGACCAAGGTCTAACTCCATGGTGACATATGCTTCTTCCAGATCTGGGGAGGGCTTTTCACGGTTTTTTGTTTGTTTGTTTCCTGTTGCACACAGTGCCAGACAATTCCTTTAGCTTTGGAAAGCAGGTGTCAGGCTCTAATTTTTGCAGAACTCCCCTCTGATTGCAAGCATCTTCCTCAAAGCTTTTTTAGCCTCATGTTCAATTCACACATCTTCAAAGTTCTCAGCAGTGCTGGGCAGCTAGAGAATAATACTGAAATATTAGTGAAGGTATGAGACTGCCTTTAACCAGCTTATTGTTTTGGGGATTTAGTTCATTTGTTTATTATTGCTGTTTGTTCTGTTTTTTATTTTCCAGGTAGCAATTTCTTATCAATAACAGCAAAAGAAACAGATGCCATGCTACCCAGAACTAAAACTGAAACCACTTTCCATCAAAAAGTCCTAGTTTCATTTCCTATATATTGAAAAATTGGTTAGCCCTGCAAAATACCAGTGTCTTAGAAGAAAGAACAGAGATTCATTTCCATTGGCTTTGTTGATTTGTTTTAGAGGCATTTTTAAATTACCTTAGTTCTGCTTCTACTTCTTATCCCTCTCATTGATTGAAACTGTCTCTTTGTAGCAATAAAAATAAGTAGTTGCTTACCTACAAACTCCATAGAAATTTGTGGAAAATATGTAATTTAGAAGAAATTATTTCTTATTAAGGAATGGTTTTAATTCATTATTTTGCATTTGTTTGGACACCAGCCCCACTGCCACTGCTGTCACTGGGTATGCTTATTTCAGTGGGGGCAGCAGTGGTTGTTATTTATCTGCAGATACATTTTCTCCCAGTGCTCGGCACAGAGCAGCAAAGACAATTCTGTGCTTGCCAAAGGTGTACTCCCAGCACTCAGCATCCTTTCCACAGTTCTGCCTACTCCAATGAATCACATCACTAGCATTTCTCTTGCCAAACAATGAAAATGCTAAACTTATTGTAATTGTACTGCTCCCTTTAGTAACATGTTTTCTGCCTTATCACTCCTTTTAAAATTTGTCAGGTGACATGAAGTTTTAGAGACCCATATAAACACTGGAGTAAACTCCCATTACTTTAGAGAAGGTGGTCTTTGGTTATGGGTGTTTGCACACAGAAACACAGGTACTCAGATAGAGCTAGCAATTTTTTCCCTGTTCTGTTTAAGTTAAAAAGGCCTTGTTATAGTCAATATAGCTGTTAATTATTCTCTCCTTCTTTTGTTGTTCTTAATCCATGCACTGTGCTCACAAAGTACCAAGACTGGTATTTTACACGTGCAAATGAACACTCACAATGTTTCATGACACACATGATTCTTAACAGCTGAAATAACAAAACCCTCAAAAACTGTCATTAAATAACAAAAATCTGTGACTCATTAGCACTGAGACCAGTACAGGTAATGCAGACACAGAAGGACAGAAAACATTTTTTAAATTACTCCACTGATATTTTCCATTTACCAAAGCGTAAACAGAACAGATAAAGAGACAGAAGATCAGTTCAGAGAATACTCAGTCAACAGCATATGAAATTCAAGTCCATTTATATATATATATATTACTACTTGTAATTGCAGAAATTTTATGCGCAGTTCTTTCAGCAACGGTATCAAGACTGCTACAAATGTTTTCTGCTCTTTTTAGATAGGCAGTAATTTTTAAACAGCAGAAAAACGAAAACTCAAACAAAAAAAGCTCAAAAAATTCAATAAAACAAAAAAATCAGATGTGTTTTCTCATGGCACAAATTCTTTAGAATGATATGATTACATATTTTGCCAGAGGATCTCATAGCACTCAGTGGACAAACATAAAAGCAGAATTAAAGTTAAAAGCATAATTTTAAAAATAGGTTTAAATTTTCAAGTACTCAGCTTCACAACCCCAATGTTCCCCAAACACAGTTTCCTGGGATGGAATAGACATGCACAACCTGAGAATTACAAATTAGAGGGCGTGACACTTAAAATTCTACTAATTTTAAATATGTGGACAGTGGTACTTCAGGTAATTGCTAAAGCAGAAGCTCTCTCCCATTTTCTATTGTCTGTAGCTGTTCAGTCTCCAGCAGAGTTTAAGTTCAGTATTCATAAAGTATGGTCCAGCAGTATGTTTGGTACTTTTCTCTTGCTGTGTCATATTATGTTGAGCTCCTTCTCCCATTAGTACTTAGAGGTTTTACACCACGAGAACTATTACATGTCTACACGAGAACAATCACATTTTTTTCACTAGCATGACCTTTTGATATTTTGTCAGATCAGGTTTGTTGAAGGTGAAATGTCTTGACCACAGTAAATATGCAACTAAGAGATGCAGTTGAAGGGAAGATTAGGAAAAAATACTTGTATACTGACACATACACAAAGCCAAGAGATAATCATTTTAGAAGCACATTTTTCTTCGTAAAATGAAATTATAATAATTAAAAAAAAACTTAATATATATCATTTAAATTACTTATGAGGACATAAAATTCCCTATGTGATCTTTTAAAAGGATTTAATCTCAGATTGGTTGTGTATTAACTTCTCCATATTGTGTCTTCAATTTAAAATGTCCTTGGGACAAAGGTCTGACGGATTAATGGAAGTCAAGCCAGAACACATGTGTAACTTATGTAGGTTGTCATTTTATTTTTTAGTATTTAGTAAATGATAGGAAGAAAGAATGCTCTAAAAGAGAAAACTTATCTTGACCAGTGTTTTAAAACTGGACAGAGCATGCCTGAGTAACTTGATTTACACAAACTAGGTGCATTACAAGGGGCAACTTAATGAACAAGCAATTGGTAATATTAGATGCTGTGACCCAACAAACTGTTCTGAAAAGTTTTGTCAATCAGACACATTAATTCCTGCATTACCATGGGGAATACTAATGACAACTTTCAATGGATAAAACTCTGACCAAAATATTTTCATCAAGTCTCCCAAATCTATCTAAGATTATTAGTTAAACAGCTTATACATGAAAGGCAATTCCTTTAACTTCTTTATCACAGAGGCACAGACCATCCCACAGTGCAGTTAATTCTCTGGCAGTCATGAGTTCATAATGGCTGAGCTCCTAGTGTGGCTGCCAGGTCTATCTAAGTGTTGCTATATTTTAGGTAATCCTGAAAGCTGTGAAAAAAAATCCAGTTCATTATGAAACACCTTGGCTGGATGGTCTGTGGAAGGCTGCTCATCACATGAAGAGATTTCAATGGACCTATTGATAAAATATCCCTCCTCTATTTAAATCACTTGCATTTACAAAATGTATCACAAAGCAACATTGTATGTGTGCAGTCAAAACCATTTCTTTTCTGTATGATCATAATGATTGATGAGGCATAGTCAGAGCTGAAAATCAAAGCTCATTGTAGACCAAGAAGAATTTGGATCATGAACACATGAACCATGATACGACCAACACAGTGCAATACTGCAGGAAAATGAGAGCCTTGGCACCAGTAACCTTGTGTTTCATTTATCATCACAGAATCATAGAATGGTTTAGGTTGGAAGGGACCTTAGGGATCATCTACTCCAACATTCCTGCCATGAGCAGGGAACCCTCTCATCTAGACAAGGTTGCACAAGACATGTTTTGCTGCAAAAACTGCTAAGTCAATGGCCTTGTAATACCTATAAAGGATGATGGCAACTGGTTTGTGTTGCATTGCTGGTCAAAATACAAGCTATCTCATTTAACTTCACTACAGTAGATCAAGGCTGAGGTCATACATCCACTCATGGAAAATATGTGAAACAAACAGATTTATTACAATAAAAACCAACAGGCATCCCAGAGTAATGGAAGGATTGCAAAACAGCTTCTACATGTGGCAACTGAACTAAGTTGCTGAGGTGTTTTATTTTGTTTCTTCTATAATTACCGTGCTAAGTCAGGAGGCTGATTTTCCAGTTCCCATTTGCAGGCTCAGTTTATCCAGTGCTTCTAGATACCTCTCAGGATACCTGTGGCATTAAAAATTCATCAGACTCAGTGAGCAAACAAAGAAAAACTCATTGCTTCCAAGTCTGAATGCAATCTGACCCATGATCATTTTGGCAATAAGTCAATGAGGATTTCCAAGGAGTATAAGTTTGTTAGAGCCTGAATTTAGATTCTACAAACACACAAAACTCTCCAATCATAGACAATTTTTACAGAATCTACCTGTGTGAATATTTGCAAGATCACCAGGCAATTTTAGTGAGATATTTCTTTTCATAGAAAAATATCAGCTCCATCTCTGATGGGAAGGAATTCTGTACCTCCCTCAAGGCTGAGAGCTACATGGACATGTGCAGCTACCTACTCATTGAAAGCATAGGGGACTGGTGAAAAATACAGGATTTCCTGCACAAATGCCAGAAATTTCTTACCTCCAGGATACTGGCAATACTCCGTCAAAACCTGCTTCTAGTTCATACCTGGATTCTACTAGTCTTTGGATGAGGGGCTGTACTGGAGTGAAATTACATCAGCACAAAGTTTTCATGTTTTAAAGATCTTAACATTTAACCAGATACATACTGGACAGTGCTTTAATTGCCCTTTAGATATACAAACCAGTACTACCAAACAGTATTAGAATAGTTTCAGCTTTTTCTCTGTGATCCTCATTTTTGCCCTTGCAATTTCTTTCTGAACTGTGGTACCTGCTCCAGTCAGACCTCCTGTGTCCAGGCATGATATGCTATTTTAGCAAATGTTATAGCTCTGATGAGGTCTTGTCCTCTTTAATGTTAGCACTCCACTGCTTCTTTAATGTTCAGAAGGCACACATACATTCTTAAATGCTTTGAAATCTTCTGCTCATTTAATGAAATATTTTGTGTTTTTGTTAAAAAAACAAACAAAAGCAAACAGCCTGCAGCCTTTTTTTTTTTCTTAATTTTTTTACTTTGCCCTTCTGCCTGATGCTTTTTATCCAGCGTGATGAAATCTGCCCTTTAAAAGTTCACTACAAGTCACTGCTGGAGGAGGCATGGGCAGCTGTTACTAGGATACTAAACTTAATTGTGCAGCAGGTACTATGAGATGAAAACATGCATATGTTCACTTCATCTGGAGATGGCTATCCTTTGATATTCACGTGGGCTGAAGATATGAGTACACCACTGTAATTCTGGCTTTCTAACTTACGACAGGATGTGCCTCAGATATTTTGGTGCAGTTTTTGCTTCCTTTCTGTTATCATCATCCTTGACAATAGTCTACAATGCAAAAGAAATGTTTGTAGAAAGTGTTACAGAAGCACTCAAAATGCAGAAGGAGAGGATAAAACACCACAGGAATAATTTAGAAAACGATACTTATCAAGAAACTATTGCCAGAGATAATATGGTTTATGGTATTATCATGTGAGGCAGCACAAGCTGTAGCATTCCTACAAAACATTACCCAACCCCAGCTCATCTCCTGGAGCCATTTCTATTTGTGCTAAATCCCTGAAAAGCCCTAATGGAAATAGGGAAAATGTTGTCAACTACGTGGTACATAGATATAATATGGCAAAATCAGATTTTATTAGCAACCCAAGCAGTATTTCCAGAAGATTGTGATTCTGTGACACGTGTCACGGTGTCTTTGCAAGATGGGAGATGAACTTCTATTGCTCACTCCTCTGTCTGGGAAACAGGCAAAATGGAGAGATTAGATGCTTTACTTTTGAGAATATTTATAACAAGGCCAGGAAATTTCAAAATCATAGTTTCAGGCTTCATCACCAAATAATTATTTCTTCATTTCAGTCTATTCAGTCTATTTGCATGGTGAGGCTGATATTTGCAATGTTACTCAACCTCATACTCCCATTCCTTAACAAACAATCCAATGCTCAAGCCAGCTGCAGAGACTCTGTCAGCCTGTATATTTCAATTACTCCTAAAGATGGCAATAAGTGCAAGCTACATAACCAGGGATTATTCTGCTTCTTTCTGTTTTCTGTATCTGTGTATCCCACAGATAGACATATTAATTAAATCTCCCTACTTTCTCTCTGACCATAAATATTTCAGCATAACTCACTGTAACAAATATGTTAGAGGTTAGGTCAGTCTTGCTGAAGAATCTTATATGACTGCAGACACAACCCTAAGCTTCGTGAAAGCCACATTTACTATCAAAACCCATATATGTGTTTCACTGTCTACAATAAATATTTACACCTAAACTATTTTCAGTTTTGTAGTCAGCTATTTAGTTACTGCAATGTGCAATGCTTTGTCCTTAAGATACTGGGGTTATAGGCTATATTTTTTTTTTTTTGTTGTCCTCTTTTAGTTGGCCAATTTTAAGTTGTGATAGTATAGGGGGAAGGAACTTTGAACATGCATTCATCTTTTTTTGCAGGGGTACTTCTGATCTGTAAAACAGTAAGTAAATTTTTCTAAATAACTGTCGAACAGCTCACCTACTGAACACCGTAGAAGGTGTAAATTAATGTATACTGAGGAAATGCACAGGGTGAACTGAAGTTTCAGTTTTCATGGGTGACTGGAAAAAAATCATTAGGACATAACATCCAAAGTTTAAAAAGTAGTAGTTAGAATTTTCCTACTGTAGGCAATTTTCTGGAGTTCTCATGGAGTGTTTTGTTATGATCCCAAAGATTAGACCAAGGGTCCCTAGCATGCAGCTCTCTGGTGTTTAGTAGAATCTGCTCTGTCCCTTCCAGCAGAGCATGCTAAAGGGTCACCCATTACTTTCATCCCATAAGAACTTGTGACATCCAAGGGCAATACATTTGCCTAATGCCTTATGTGCATTAGGGTCATATCTCCCTGAGTTGCTACAGGTCTGTTTGAGAAGTGAAAACCCCTTGACAGCTCCTGTCTGTACATGTCTATCAAAGAGTGTGCCTGGCAGAAAACAAAACAAAACAAAAATCAGCATTAGATTTGAAGTACTTTGTAATGTTGAAAATGCTTTTACTAGTTAGATAGAGACCATATAATCTTGTAAAATGCCGAAGTTATGCCCACATATATGTACACTAAAACCTTCTGTGAAGATATTTGGTCAGTAGGAATATCAGTAAGGTTTTAGTTTCACCTCCTAATTCTTTGTTTTATACCTGTACTAAAGGCAGTTGTTTCAGAATTTCCTTTGCCACACCAGGGTCTATGACACTGACCTTTCCTGCACAATTAGAGCAAAGCGATACTGTGTTTGGTTTTGGGCCCCTCACTAAAGGAAAGATATAGAGGTCCTGGAGCCTGTCCAAAGAAGGGCAACAAGACTGCTGAAGCCTCTACAGCACAAGTGTTACTCAGAGCATCTGAGGAAAGTGGGGCTGTTTAGCTCAGAGAAAAGGAGGGTCAAGGGAGAACTCAGCACTCTCTAAAAATACCTGAAAGGCAGTTGCACGAAGCTGGGTGTTGGTCTCTTTTCCCAACTAGCAAGCAACAGGACAAAAGGAAATGTCATCAAGTTGCATCAGAGGAGGTTTACATTGGATATTAGGAAAAAATTCCTCACCGAAGGGGTTGTTATGCAGTGGAAGATGCTGCCCAGGGAAGGGAAGCAATGGAGCCACCATTCCTGGAGTTATTTAAAAGACTATGACTTTATGATTCTGTTATGTCACTGGCTCATGGACAGATGGGCAAAATGTCAGTATTGTTTTTGTGCATCTTGATTATACAAAACTTTACAAATACATAGTCCCTCTCAAGAAGACAATAATAGCATTAATATAAGGGAGTGGTTCAGCGAGAACTGGCTTATGCCCTGCAGGCTGGGTGCTACAAAAAGGCTGGCAAATGAGCATGTAGACATGCTAATTGAAGTTACTAATGCCAGAGCAGTTCACACAGACAGTGATGGATGCCACATAAATATGTGAGTATTAAAAAAAGGAAATATTACCATTTAAGCACACTACTTTTGCTTTTCCTGGCAATAGGGGAACACAAATGGGACAGTTCTGCAGGGACAGACAAATAGGTATTCAGTAAACATTTCATGAAGGGTGAAGAAAAAAGTTGCTCTTCCAGAATGACAGAGGATAGGAGTGTGTATCAACATGGTGTGGCATGTCAAATCGAAACTAGAAATAGTCTACAAGAACCTGAAGTGAGAATCTCAAATCTATTTTAGATGGGTTAAACAGCTAGAATGACATGCTGAAAGTGTAAGACTTGCAAGTCCCCACACTTAAGGTCTATTGAACATTAAGAAGACAGCTTTGAAATTGCTGTTCAATTTTCTACTTGAGAATGCCAGTGAGACGAAGGACCATGTTAGGAATGGTATGAAAGGTTAATAGCAGGGCATTAATGGCACCAAATGTGCTATTAAGCACAAGTGCAGCAGAGCAGCTTCACATGGTATAGTTCAAAGTTTCTAATTTGCAAAAGCTCTTAAAGCCATTTCAGTTCTCTCCTAACCTGATTACCATCCATTATCCCATCTCATGAAAGCCTACAATTCATGCCCTAAATATAATGTTAAGTTGCAAGTGTAATTTGGGTCTGTATTCTCGTTGCAATTAGACAGCAATGGCAAAACTGCCAACTGGAGCCTGCTTGCTATTTATGAATTCAGAGTTATCAGTTCTCATTATATTACAGTGATGCCAGGAAGATCAAGTATTATGTTTGCTATTTGAGTGAGTGGGAAGAAATAAAAAGAGACGCAAGGCTTAAGAGCCTGCTGGTCAACAAGTGACAGGTATTTCACAAAAAGTAGTCATAGCAATGGCACAAATTCAAAAAAGAACTATAGAAGACCATATGTTACGAGTAACATTGCATTTGGAAACTTCCAAGTGGCTCTAGGTGTAAAAATAAGGCCTGGTACTGCGGGCGCTGTGAAATTGTCAGTACAGACCATAGCTCAAAACAATTCTTTGTGAATTAACAATGTCACCTTCCTCAGAATTTCCAAGAGAGGTGTGGGTGGACATTCAGTCACTTGGAAAGTGAGAACAGTGAGCTGCATGGAGTGCAGCATTTGATCTATTTCTAAACTGTTAAAAATACTCTTTTTTCCATGGCCATTACGAAATTTCTAAGTAGGACTTTTCCTCAAAAGAACTGTGATGAGAACTAGGATAGCACAATCCCTTCTAGAAATTCTGCAGTATTGGCTATACACTTAGGCACGAAGTGAATAAATTCAACATTGAAATGTCATTTTGAAAGAGAAAATACAAATTAACGCCACCTCTGTGCTTGCATCTCAATTTTGGTGCACTGCAGGGGTGGTAACTCTCTTCCCAACATGTTTTTATGCCAGTTGATCTATTTTGTTGAATTCAGTTTATATTTCAGCAGACCATTAATCCTTCACACATGGAATAAGAACTTAAAATTACAAGTCTGTTAAGACTTATTTAAGCACCTTTGTTCTATTTGGAAAGAAATGATTGAAAACTAATTATGGTATACACATTCAGAGTTCTAAAAGAATCTAGTATCAATCTAGGCAGATGTCTTTCACTCAATAATTTAAGAACCACTACACAGATGAAAGACTCATTTCTTTACAAAGTATTAGTGGAAGATTCTAGTATGAAAATTAGAGGGTTTTTTTTAAACCAATGTTTTTAGCTTAAAACATTAAAATCTGTCAGTGATTTTTCCAGTGCTTGAAGTCCTTGAATCAAAAAGTAAGGTCATCCTAAGCAGTGTGTTCTAATACAGACAACAATAAATGAATGAGGTGCTTGGGTTTTTTGCCCTGAATTTCTGTAGGAAAAAGATAGAAATGTCCATAATCTAGTTTCTGCTTATGTGGTTTATTCTAAATTCATAATCACTCTTAAATTAAAAGTTTGATACTGCAGTTTCCCCTATATTTCTATTTTATAATAGAAGCGGTACTCAAGACTTCACCTGACTGATGCTGCAAGACCCTGATGAGAGTATCAGGAGCACAGCTGGCAGCACTTGGTAACTTCAGTGAGGTAGCCTTGCCCCAGGGATGTTAAACTAACAGCAGCACTAGATAAATGTAAGAAATAACCAGTTTCTGCTATAAACTATGGAAAGAAGCACATGAAAGTAACAACTAATGAATAAATAAATTAGCAAGATTTAGCCAAGTAAAGTGGCAAGGCAGCATTTAGATGAATCTAAAGGAAAACTCATGTTTAACTATTCAGAAACTGAACAGAAATAATAGAAGAGCTAGAAAAAGCTTGCTAATATTACTGAACTAGAAAACTAATAACTGCTGCCTTAATTATAGGTGCTAGATTTGCTTCTCCATAGATGGTTTGTCTCAAAACCAGCTCCAGATTAAGACCTGAAATCTCACTGACTCCAACGTATAATACAGGCCAAGTAACTGATTTCTGGAACAATAGATCTCCTGCAGCACCATCTTAGACTGAGTTTACACCTGGTCTGTTTGCCTGCATGTGAGAGTAGTCTAGTAAATGGCCTCTGCTCAGGTCAGAAGGTGTGCAAACATTGAAGGGACAAGTTTATTCTTTTCCAGGCTCCATCATGATCACGGAGCAACTAGAGCCCAAAGTAACAGCCCCAGTTTGTCTTACTAGCATTGCTTTTCTTATTTCCCTTTTGAAACTGAGACAACAATTTAAAAAAAAGCCTGGACAAGTCAGAAAACCTTAGGTTTTGATAACAATGCATTCAAGTCAGACCAAGCACTTTGGAAAATATTCTTATATATTTAACTGGTGCCCAATTGTCCTCTTTATAAATAAAATCCCAATACTGCTTAAAGTATCTGTGAAAAGAAGTACACACAAGTTTATTATTATGAAATCTGGTCACATCAAAAACATGGGTTTGGCAGGTGTATTTTGATAGCTGGTAAAATTATTTTTCCCTCCCCCTGACATCTTTATTATTTATAAATAAATAAAAATATCATCTTCTGAAATAAATTTTCCTATAAAGCATTCTTTGAGGTCGGGCACTCTTACTATTATTCCAAATTTTGATCACCCAAAACACCATTAGTGTGTTGCAGCATATTATTTGGACTTTGATAGCATCATTATAAACAGATCACAAAATTAAATTATGCTAAGAATTTTAAGTGAATTTTCACAAGATAGACTTGTCAAGTTTAAATTCTTCCCTATGTGTTTATTCTAACTGCTCATATCAGTTCCTTTTTTTTTTTTTTTTTTTTTTTTTTTTTTGCCTTTCCACTTTCAGGAATTACATCCTCATTTTAGTCAATTTATTTTGCAGTCTTATGTCAACAGTTTAGCTTTTTAACAATATCAACGAGTCACATCAAGAAGAGTGAAAATCTGAATAAATGCCATGCTTTGACGTGCTCTACTTCCAAAGAATATTGTATGCCCTTTAATTCTTCAGCTAAACAGCATAGTTACTGCCAAAAAAGATAAATTTTGTCAGGAGGAATTCTCTGTGCTTTTATATGCTTCACATTTCCAACACCGAAAAGAGGAAAAATAAAATTAAAAATGTTTGCATACAGGAACCTTTTAAATAGTTCACATTCATATGAAGTTATTTTTGCAAAAATTTATTCTTTACATTCCCTTTTTTTCCCCTCTCAACATTCTGCAGCTCAACAATAGACCTTCAAAATTGTGAGCTGCCTTTTGAATAATTTAT
Organism: Heliangelus exortis; assembly: GCF_036169615.1. Taxonomy (NCBI): domain Eukaryota; kingdom Metazoa; phylum Chordata; class Aves; order Apodiformes; family Trochilidae; genus Heliangelus; species Heliangelus exortis. Next base: position 22,444,813 of record NC_092425.1, on the reverse strand, counting down.
AGATGTTGTGATAAGAATCATGAAGACATTCAGAGCTTGCTTAATTCTCTGCATAGTACATTTACTACAACATCACATCTGCAGTTACAGAATTTAAAAAAAAAAAATCTTAAATAAAAGTCTTTTCTTATTTAAGTCCTTTTTAACTGAATTAAATAAAAAAATAATCCCCACACACATATATTTCTTAGCTGCAGATACAGTAATGTATTGACACGGGAGGGTTCCTCTGTTTTCCAAGAGAAGATTTCCACTCCACCTAGCTTGGAATACACATTCATTTGGCATTACACTCATGAGAAGGCATCACAGGTACAGACTCACTATGAAAGGGAACTACACTGTTTCCACACATTAACTCTCCAGGACTGTTTACTAAAAACCCTTCTACAGCAGCCTACAAAACTTTACTTTCCCTCCCTGAGAACTGCACTTGATCCTTAAGCTAACACTTCACTTAATAATGGAATTCCAGTTATACTTTTCCTGTATGTGCGAAGAGCTCCCAGTTCATACCAGAGCTCCCAGTTCATACCATTAAATCCAAAAGGTCACCATGTTCAAAAGCTCCAATTTGTCATTTGACTGACATATTCATGGAATTCGTTCACTTTCCAGTCCTGGGATGTCTTGTTGTATCTAAGGATTAAGAGTGATGGAGCACTCTCCCTCCTCATTTTGGCCAAAGATATTTTAAGAAATCATAAAAATCAAAGGGGAACATGAAAGATAAAATATTTAAATGTCTGGTATCTGTGCATGTAGACTGGATATGTGCTAAATTTAAGAACACAGATGAATTAGTCATTTACCCAGGATCATGGAGGGGTTGTCATCAAGAGTGGTTGTTATCCTGGCATGGTATCGTATAGAACAACCTTTACGTGGTATAATAAAATAGTCCCAAGATCAAAGAGCTTCAGTTTTGATTGAGAGATGCCTATTCCCTGTCTGCATTTGTTTTGCAGTAATCCAACAAGTAGATTCCACAAACTGAGCTCAAATTAAAAAAAACACACACCAAAAAACCCAATTACATTTAAAATTAAAAACAATTTTAAAACAATTCAGTGTGAAAACTGTTCAGTTTGAGCTTCTGTAATCTCAATGTAATTTGAGAGAATACAAAAAAACATTAACTTTTTAAAAAATTCTATTTCCATTGAGTCATTATGGATTTGGAAGAATATGGGGCCAAATACTGCAGAACCCCTGTGGACCAGTTTTGCATATTCAGTTCCTAAAGTGGACGGAAATATTTACAGGTACAGTGATTTGGGAAGCTGTGCCCACAGTCTAGATAATTTACTGAAAAAATGTAACCACACACACGATTTCATTCACAAAATTCACCATAAACTTTTGGCTGAGCATGAAGAAAGCTGTATAACTGGCAAGCTACCTAGGCATAATTCATGGGTACTGCATACACAGATGGATTTTAAAACAAAACAAAACAAACAAAGAACCCAAAACCAATACTTTATGGATTTCATAACACTTATGTGTGCTAAATACCCTTCTCCTTTCCTTTTTCTCCTGGTTTTTGTGTTTTTTCAAGGATAAGGTTAGATCATTCTTCAACAGTGAGAGCAGTTGATGGCAATTTAGAGGAGCTGTGTAAAAATCACCATACCTGTCCCCCAGTAAAACCCTGCTCACTGGACAATGTGAGGTGTAGCAGAACCCATCTCCCATCCTTGAGGCCACAGTATGTTTAGTTTTAAGACAAAGAAGTGTGTGTCTAAACATCAGAAGTATTTATACTTATTTTACAGTGTGGAGTTGAAGTTTCCTGAGGAAACTTCAGGAAAAGAGATTTGGAGATCCTCAATGGCTTGTCTATATAAAAAGCATTGGTCTGAGTCCCCAGCGTAAACCCCAGCCTGCATCAGCAGAGACTTCAGGAAAACAGTATTAGAAACAGGGGATGTACTGGCATTCTTGTCCCCTGTATTTCTCCCCCTCCTCAAGTTCTGGCAGTCACAGCTTAAGTGCTTTCTAAGCCATCATCCTTGCTGACACATCTATTTATTCATTCTTTTATAATTTTGATCTTTATAAACTGAGAAATTACCTAGCAGAAAACATTAATTTCTGCACTGTGTGAAAAAGTGCTGCTTTTCCTTCTAAACCTTCTGCTTTCTGCCAATTCCAAGCTCCTGTGTTACACTCAAGAATAAATTAACAATTTCTTACTGATTTTCTTCACATTGTACAAAATTATATAAACCTGTATAATGATCATTCTGTATTCATCCTCTTTAAATACTGTCTTACTCAGACCAGCTTACCTTATGCAGAATATTTTCTACATTTCTGACCACCTCTCTTAAAATTCTCTGTACCTCACCTACTCCTACTGCCCCTTTCTTTAAGAAAGGATGCCTATAAATTCATTCAGCATTTAAGTTAAGGAAGGTTTGGGGTTTTTTTGGTTTGGGTTTTGTTTTTGGTTTTTGCATTCTATTATTTCCAGGTAATTCATACATGTTTTTTTGGACTGCTGCTACACACCAGGTTGATGTCCTCAGTTATCTGCAGCAGCTCCAAGATCTTTTTTCCCCGATTGTTTACTTCTTTCAAAAAAGCTCTTGGCCTTTTGTCACCTCTAAATTCCAAGTGAAAATTTCCCATTCACTTTGTTGATCTTTTCAAGACTGTTTTGCAACTGCTTGTACTCTGAACAATTTGCAGTTTATCAAGTAATTATATAACCTTACCTGAAATTATTTAACTTCCTATGTTAATATCATTACATGATAGAAACCCCAGATCAGATCCTTGCTGCATTCCACTGGTAAAATCCTCTCCTGTGAAAACCAACCATTCAGTCCTTGACTTTGTTTCTAACCAATTGATAGCCAGAGAGGAACACAACCCCATTACTTCTTGACTGGTTTAATGTCTCTTAACGTTTCTGGCAGTCTTTTCCAAAGATTTTTGTAAAGGACTTATCACGTGGATCAACCTTAATCCCATGCTGATGTGCTTAGTGATTCCTTGCATTTCTGTTTTCAGTATTCTAACAGCTCAGGTTTGGACTGTTAATGGCACTTTAGCCATGACAAAATGAGTCCTTAGTAGCCTGTACAAGCAGTTTTTGCAGTTGGTCAAATTCATACACTCTCAAACTATACCTGTACTTATATTTGGTAGAAAAAGAAGCACTGCAGCCACTGATATTTTAATCTCACATTCAGACCTCTCTGTTACTTGTACCCAAACATCATCTAAAGATCAGCCAATCAGCCACAGAAGTTTTAGTTCATTACTGAACTTACCAAACTTAGTATTTACACATGCAAACTTATACTTCCTTGTACTTCTCTGTCTCTTTTCACTTTTATAAAAAAAGGAGTGTCCAAAAGCCTGATTTTCTCTCATGGTACTTGGTCAAACGTGGAAGAAACCAACATCCCCTGGTTCACTGTTCAGAAATACTTCTAATAAGGGGCCCAGTTTAGCTTTAGATTATCCTAAGCAAGGTTCAGATAAGGCCCAACCCCCCTTGTCTTTTAGGGAAAAAAACATATCTGGCATATTATGTCTACAGAAAAATAACAATAGAGAACTTAAAAATTAAATATTTCAGTATTTTTTTATATGCAGACTATAATTACTCAATACATCTATTGAATTAAATTGTGTTAATCAAACAAAAAATGTTATTCCAGACTTCAAATAACACTGCTGCTGACGTGGTGAGGCACTTCACAGTATTATTACCACAGAAGGAACAGAGATATAAGAATGGCAAACACATTGTAAGAGAGGATGCACTGACTGCTTTTAAGTTTATTTAACTGCTTTGAAGTTTTTTTAAATTCACCCCAAGCTGGTGAAAGAAAACAATCCTTTGAATGTCTGTGCCAACTAACCTTTACATTCACAGACCATATTGTAGTTGGGTTCAGCAGAGATTTGAGGCCACTGTTTAGCAGTGGCCTGTTTCCTTCCCACAGTTAACACAAAGAAAATGAAAGAACTATTTACTCTTCCCTTTCCATCCTTCTTGTAAGTGATTGTTCAGGTCTTGCACTCTACATTTGAGCAGGTATATGGTACTGTGGGTTCAATAAGAGTGTGTGTCAGATACAGCAATAATAACAGAAAATGCAAAAGCTGATCAAGATTCAATTTGAGACCCTTTGCACCAGAGGATAAAGTTTGTGATATAATATGAAAAATGTTGATCAAATATGCAGAGCTGTAAGCACCATTAGGTTGTCATGTTTGTTTAACCTCCTGGGTTTCTCACTACAGATGCCAGTTGCATTTTGATAGTTTCATGACAGATCACTTCAAATGATCTGCTTGTGTTACAATAAATAACAGTCTTAAATTCAATGCAGAATTTACATCTCCAAATTGAGAAGCACTATATTTGAAATAAGGACTGTGGCTTAGTGTAACAGGGTTTAGTTTGCTGTCTTTATTATCTTCAAAGTCTATAAAGTGGTAAGTGTGAGACATACAGCAGTTTATTTGATATAACAGCTACCATTCTCCAGTGCACTCTGAGCTGCCTCAGAAAGACTAAGTGGAGGATCCTTGTTTAAAAAAAAAATAAAATGCCTTGAGCTTGCTTAAGGAATTCTTTAGAAGCATTAAAAGAACAAAATGAGATTTTGTACTTATTTTCAGACCAATTGTAGAGGCTTATGAAGTTTGAAATTGGCTCTTACATTAGAATAAGAAGAGTTACCTTTCCAAAAGATTCGGCCTGAAAACTAGAAAAATATTGATAGAGATGAACCAGTCCTTGAGACTTGGTGAAAAAAGAAAAAAAAAAAAACCAACAAAAAGCCCCAAACAAAACAAAAACTGTTTTTTTCTTTTCCTATACATTAATTGTGCCCTCTTAGCCATAGAACCTGGCCACAAAAAGCAGAAGCTTTACCTCTGAAACCTAAAGAGATTGAGGAGGGCTTTTTGACTTGACTGTTCAGTAAAAAATAAACAATTATATTAGACTAATCTTTAAATAACACCTCACTATATGTCCTGTAAAGGTCAAATTTATTGCATTATTGTTATGCTCCAAAGTTACAGAGGAACTGGAAGGGCAGTTCAGACCAATGAGTTAAAAAATGCAGGCTGAAAAACCTTTGCTTAAAATTCACAAAACATCTCTACAATTGTGAATTTAGGTTGCTTTGAATTGCCAATAACAAACATCAGTTGCATGAATTCTACTCAGGCATGAACTAAGAAATTATTCTGACTCACCCTTTCACGATGTTGTATAGTGAAGATATAACACATCACATCGCATTGCATCTCTGTTTGGCCCCAGGGCACTGTACTGGGCTCAGGAGAGCCAGACTGAATGGCTGGCTTAGACATAGCCTTATTGTGGGAGCTTGGTTGAATCTCCTGGTCAGTTTTTTGAGAATTAAGAACTTATGTGCTTTTCAAGATCTGATCTCTGTAAAATAAGAAGTAGAGAAATTCATATTCTCACAGAACCTGAAAATTTAAGAATCTGTCAACATTTATGAGGTCCTATAAGATATTAACCTCAAAAACCCCCAAACCAAACAAAAAACTCAAACCTAAAAACCAAACAGACAAAAATAAATTTTTTGTTAGAAAGAGTTGGGGAAATGGTCAGATTCAGCTGCCATACAATAAGCCTAAAACTCTTCATTTGCCAACTGAGTGTGCTTTGGAAGTCATTTCACTGGACTGTGCCTCAGCTATCCCATCTGAAAGATGGTATCAATTCTTTTAAAAAACATTTTGAGATCTATTAAGGAAACAGGGTAATAAAAGCTGCTGTTCTGATTTAGTTGCTGTTTTCACTGGCCCCAAATCCAAGGAGGACATATAAGTTGCTTGGCAAAAACAACATTGTTTTTTGCTATGAGTTGCCAGTAAGTACAATGTGTAGGGGTTTTTTTTTCCTATTGCAGTATCATGGATGAATCCACAGATCCCAAACATTATCATCAGCCAAATGCTATGATTAAAAAGACATGCCTCTGTACAGCTCACAGAAGGAAAACTTTTAATTTTCACTTCTTCTGATACAGTGGATTTTACAGGATGTTTTCCCAAAGTACAGGTTGATGGGGGACACCCATGGCAGCCTTGCTGACATATGACTTATTTTCAAGACTGGAAAATACATAAAAAATAACCTGTCTTTCTAAATAGACATATATTCTAGCTTTCCCTTATTCTAAATTATGATCTCCATCTCCCAGCAAATATATCTGAGCTGAAAGCCTGGCCCTAGGGAAGCCAATGTCAGATTTCTATCGACAATAGAGCATCATGAGCCACTGTAAATAACCAAAATATGCCAGTCAATCTCTTTCACCTGTGTTTATAACTTCTTAAGGTTCAGACTTCAAAATTGACTGAAATTTTTCTCTTTCAGTGCTATGTTTTTTATAATGTCCTCCAAATTTTGGGGGGGGCTGTTTGTTTTGGTATGGTTTAGGGTTTTTTGTTTGGTTTTTGTTTGGTTTTTGTTTGGTTTTTTCTTTGTACAGGTTTCACATTTTCAAAGACTCTTTTTAGTTGATATTCTGTGAATAGCTTAATAAAAATTTTTTGCTATTTAATGCATGTCAGAAACACCACAGGCTGAAGCAGATACACTTTTAAGTAGAGAATAGGTTCTCATTCATACTGAATACTGAATGCTAGAATCAATTTTTTTTTTTTTTTTTTTTTTTTTTTTTTTTTAACTATAAGGAATTACTAAATTTTCACTACATGGTCAAGGAACCAGCACCATGTTTTTATTTAGCTTCAGAGCTTGTATTTCTAATGAACTTATATGCAACATAAATGTTTCAGAGAAGCAGTTCAACAGGCAGCAGGGAATCTGGTAATTTGGAAGTAGGGAACTTCTGAATCCAGCACATCCACCTGGATGAATGTCTGCAGGAGCTTTGTATCACACTGATTTGAGTGACTTCAGCCCAAAGCTTCTTAGAACCAGTTCCTTTTCAGAACTTTACTCCCTACATGGTGTCTAGAGCAGGAAAAAAGAAAAAAAGAATGACCACAAATGTCAAATAGTCCATTATTAAAAACCAAACTTAAATCTATTCATCTTATATAAAATAGTTTGTCTCACTAATTCAAGACTAGAGAAACTGAAGCCTGATTATTTCATAAAGATAACAAAAGTACCAAAAATAGAGGAAGTTATTTTACAATTTATCAGCATGAGAAAAAGTATTTTCCTTTTAAATAGCAGTTCTGGAGAGGCGAACACAATAAAGCATCCAAAGGAACAAGGTTATGAAACTGTGCGGTAGAAGTGAAGCTGTGCTCAGGACAGTAAGATGTGGCTGAACCTGGTGACTGAAGAATACTGAAAGAAACAAATATTCTCATTTTGAGTTCAATATGATGGTATAAACAGGCCTGATGTTGTGGTGGTGAGGTGTGGACGAGAAGACCAGGTGAAGAATCAGCTTTTGTCTCACAGTTCAGAGGACCAAGCCCAGTTGTTTCCCAGATCTCTATTCTTGGCTCAGTTATTACTTGTACAGAAATAAATTTGGCTACTTTCAGATAGAGTAAGAAAAAATAATTTCACTGAGGACAAAAAAATGAAGCCAGATAATATCACGTTCTTGACATTTCTAGATGAGCATAGCTACTCCTGCAGCCACCTGCACTTCCCCATGAGACTGCTCACTGTTGTCATCCCAAGTAAAACTTTTTCCCAACATCTCCTAGTTTTGTTTTACTGCTCTTTTAAAAGTTGAAAATAAATTCTCACAAATCTGGATATTACCACATTATATTGCCTGTAACAAGTACAAAACAAATTTTATATGAGAGAAACACAGAAAATGAAACAAGGTCCATTCAGGTGTCTCTTGGGGATCCCAAGGTAGTGTACAGGGAAACCAAGCTACCAATCCATGGAAAAGCCATTGACACTTTCTTTCCTCTTGATGGAGAGACATGTTACACACCATGGAAACAGGTCTGTCTTGCTGCTATGCCAAATGATGAAATCAGGTTAAAAAAAACTGTCTGAGATGAGGATCCCAAAGCTTTCTATTGGAGCCTGGTGCTTTTGTCAGCCATATTGCAATATATCACATCTTGTAAGAAGAGAATAGGGTGAGCAGGTAATGGTATATAGAAAAGAAACACAACAAAGAAACACAGCAGGGGGAACAGAGAGAAAAAAATGATAGACAGACCTGAATAAGAATGATCTAAGGAAAAAATGGATCACAATGAATGATAGGGACTTTTATTTGTTCTTTTTTAGCTCTTACTTTGGGAGGGAAAAAAAAAAAATCTTTCTTCTTGCTTCTCCATCTAAATAGTAGCACAAGTTCCCGTAGTCTCCAAACACCTGATATTCATTTGCCTTCAGCACAGACCAGAAGCACTCATGTAACTCTTACCCTAGAATTAAATTCAGTAACAAAAAGCTATCAAAATTTCAGATGCAATTTTCACAGATGAGCAGGATTTTCACAGATCTGCACTTTTCAAAGAAAAGCACACAAGATAGACCATCTGCAAAAAAAAAAAAAGCATGGGAAGTATACATAAAAGGTATCAATGAAAAGCATTTACAAGGAAATTTTCAATATCATGACCTTATCTTTGTAATTGTCAGTTTCCCAGACAAAAAGATTTTTAAAGGAAAATTCTAATATTCATTAACCTTTCATTAAATCTCTTGGTTCCAGTAAGGAACTTCTGCTGTTCTCTAAAGGAAAGGTTATTTACTTCTTTGTAACAGCCTTGGTCTGGGTAGTTTATGTGCACATTCCTTTCTAGTCTCACTTGATATGGAATTGAATTAAAGTTTTTCTGCACAAAACAATGCATTCTCTCTTAGAAAAAGACACAGTAGTATGCCTGGAGACTGAAGACAGAGAACATCCTGTCAGCAAATAGATTCAGTCCTCATCTTAACTGTTAATTACATGTAAGTGTAACCCTAGACTTAGCAATTCACTTGAAACTGACCTGGTGAGCTCTATGCAAACAAATACATCTTCACAGAACAAAAGCAAGATGTAAAGTTGAGTGAAAAAGCCATACAGCCAAGTGACAGTGTACTGTTTCCAGTAACAAATTTGGCACATGGAATACCCTCCAACTGCCTTGAGTGAGCATCCCCTGTATTTATTTTGTCGTTGGGCTTCCAAGGTACTTAAAAGGAAGTAAGAGAAAAACTACTACTTTTTTTTTTTTTTTAAAAAAACCTAATTACTAGAGAATTCTGACATACCAAAAAGGTGAATCTGGGTATGGGTAATATTTCTATTTCAGATTTGCCTGGAAAACATATAAGTAATTCTAGTTAAATCATTTATTTATATCCTTGTTTCATGCTAAATCTAGTAAAGGAGATGGTAAGATCTCCACAGTAATTACTAATTCTATCAGAAAACATCAGACATTCTAAAGCCCAGCAACCTTTTAGCCACTGAGGCTCTATTTTTATGTAAAATATTTGTGCAGTTTTAAAATTCAGACCCATTAAACACATGCCAAAGCAGTAGAAAACTCTTTAGTTTAAAATATATTTGTTAAAGATCTTGTTCAAGTCAAAACTATATGGTACTACTGGAGGTGACATTTCTGCCTAGTTAAGAAAATGGGAATAAAACTCCTAACAGGTCAAACAGTGAATGAGAGCAGCTAAATAATGACACTTCTCATTTCTATCTGTAGTGGTGTGTCATGATTTGTTTTTACAGCTTCTGATAACTTTTAAAGGAGATAGAACACGCATGTTCATATTTATATAGCTGTACATCTTTTCTTAGAAATCCTGTAATTCTACATGAAGTAGGCATATTCTGACCCAAGCAGTGAAAAAGGCAGATCAATTTACACTGTAACTACTGAAAAAGCTCAGAATTGTCACACAGGGAAGAAGAAATACCACAAAATCCACCTCAGAATCCTGAATGAACTGACATGTACAAATGTGGAAAAGAAGGGCTACTTAGCTCAGGCATGACATCATGCTAAACCATCAGAAAACAGTATTGTAAAGGAGCTCCAACATAACTGAGCCTGTCCTCCTTCCAGCCTGTCCGATATATAATGGAGGATACCATTATATATCAAATATAACAGTGATAATTATAGAAAAATGATGCGCCGTTTATCACAGAACCATAGAATGATTTGGGTTGGAAGGGATCTCTAAAGATTATCTAGTCCAACCCCCAGACAGTAGGCAGGGACACCCTCAACTAGATCAGGTTGCTCAGAGTCTCATTAAGCCTCACCTTGAATACCTCCAGGGATGGGACCTGAACTACCTCCCCAGGCAAACTGTTGCATTTTACCACTACCATCATGGTAAAGAATTTTGTCCAAACATCCAGTCTAAATCTCCTCTAATTTAAAACCATCTCCCCTCATTCTATCACTACAGGCCCCTGCAAACAGTCCCTCTCCAGCCTTCCTGTAGGTCGCCTTCAGACACTGGAAGGTCACTGTTAGGTCTCCCCAGAGCCTTCTCCAAGCTGAACAACCCCAGCTCCCTCAAGCTGTCTTCATAGGAGAGGTGTTCCAGCCCCCTCATCATTTTCATAGCCCTCCTCTGGACCTGGTCCATCAGGTCCATGTCATTGCTGTATTGAAGGCTCAAGCTCTGAATGAAGTACTCCAGGTGAGGTCTTACCAGAGCAAAGTGGCAGAACTTGGTTGCCGATTACAGTTTCTAGGCACAGCTCAAACTGAGACATTTTTAACAGATGTATAGGAAATCCAATGCATAGAACCCCTTAACTCATCAACTGAATTTTTAGAGTGATGCTCTAGAGCATCTTAAAAACATCTCACAACAACGTTTTTTAAAAATAATTATAGATTTAATTAGAAAAAGCATCTATCTGATTTTTCTTTTAATTTCGTGAGCAAGCCTGTTAAGAGAAAACTGGAAGAGGCTAGTAAAGAATGCAAACCCATTGGTTTAATAGTTCAGAGTTGTTATACTGAAATCCTATACCTAAACACCCATTCTATGTAGCTCAGGCTTTTTTCAGGTTTTTGTGGAATACAGGTGAGAGGTACTTCCTAAGAGATCCAATGGAGGGGGAAGGAGGACTATCCTAAAGATGCAGCACAAATTACAGCCATGCATTAAGTGGGATATTAAGCAACACTCTGGTGCTTGCTCATAGACTGAAGAATCAGCAAGGCTACCCTGCATCTCTGTCCTCACATTTCAAGTTTGCAGAGTTAAATATGATACAACTACACCTCTAAAACTTCTTTTGGTCATTCCTCTGTGAATTTGCTGATAAGAGCAGTGATACATGCTTCCTAGGAACATTCTTAAACAAGCAGCAAATATATGGGAGCCCAGAGAGAGGTGATCTGAGGACTCCCAAATATGTGACAACTCTGCCTCCCAGGTTATTTAATCAGTTAATATACAGCAACATGGCTGGAATCCAGATCCCCCACTGAATATAAGAACTTTACCTTCTAATGAACTTACAGTAGTCTCCATTTAAACAATCTGCATTTAGAAGAACCTGAGTTGTAAAAATCTACTTTTCTTCATATTTTTACAGCAGTCCCCAGGCAGTGTGGCAAATGCTATTAATTAAAGTTTAGACAAAAGGTAATATGGCCTATTTATTCAATTAATTATCTTGTGGAAGGTAAGGGGAAACCTACTAATTGTTTAAGCAAAGGTTGTAAGGCATTAGGATCACAGCTAAGGGTGTTAGCCTCAGTGGTTTCACCTCCATGACACAGTCTTGACATGAGTAAAGAGAAGTCCACCCCAGGACAAATGAGACTTCCTTTCCTGCTTTTCCAGCTCTTCAAACTCTGTTCCTCAGGCACTGTTTCATCATCAAGGGCAGCAGAGCAGATGGGAGGAACGAAAAAGCATTACTACATTTTCCCTCTATATTTTCATGAAAAATCAGGTCAAAAGAGACTTAGGTCGCTGCAGAATAGCGAATGATGTGTTTGGAACAAGGGATGTCTTATGCAAGTCCTTCACTAACACATCAGAGTAATCCCACTGACTTTAGCCAAGGTGCAGCAATTGAAGCAAAATTATTGTTCAAGTCATTCAGTAGTCACACAGCATGTGTTGGTATTTATGCTCATCTCCAGGAGGAATATTTTCCCTTGTTAACACAGCTGCACAGCATGAAATAAGCTTTCCTTGCACTTCTCTGCAGAGATGCAGCGTTTTCAGCTTACATAAACCAGGACTTCTTGTACTCTTGACTGTGTGGTCCCTAACAGCATTTCATGTCTAAGGTGCAAGTACTATAACAGAAAGGCAGGTATTGGATTAAAAATTGAAGGATGATCAGTTAAGAAAAACCCTGCAGTTCTGTTTAAAAAAAAAAAAATAAATTGAAGGCACTTCTGTTTGAAGTAATGGAAAAACCCCTGAAGATTTATTCTGAAAACTCCCTCTGTTTTCCCTTATCCATATACATGCAGATGCACTTGCAAGCACTCTTTTTCTTTTTCTCTTCCTATTGAAAAATAAAACACATGGCAGAGGGTGCAAGACAAAGAACACTGAACCAACTATTTTGTTTCCATATTCATAAAAGTGGTCTTTTTAAAAGAAATACACTTTCAGGTCAACCTAAGAATTGCTACAGCTCTAGTTGCTACCCAGAATTTACAACGTCACACTTTTTTTAAAGTGACATTTGAGTGTCCTCACAGATGAGATCTTCACTTTGGGATTCCACTTTTTAGGTAAGGTTAAAGTCTAGCATATTACACAATTATTCCACGGTAATAAAAATAAGCAAATTGTTCAGACATTTCTTGACTCTTAAAGACAAAGTGGTTTTATCCACATTGAATTTATAAGTTTTGTGTCAGCTACCACTTTTTAACACAGTTAAAGTAGATGCTCTTTCAGACCATCAAAATTGCTACAGAATCAGCTGGGCAAATAAATAATCTCTTCCTATTAACTTAAGTCTTCTTTTGTTAATTTTTATTTTATAAAATGTTAAAAATGTTTAAATAACCCAAAATCATAGCGTTAATACCTGAAGCAGCAATCTGAAAACCTGTAGTGATTATGATAGGGGATTATGATACCAGAAAAAGTATTCCGTACCTTGTTTTGTCTCATACTCAAGATATTATACAATCCCCAACATGAAAGATTTATGAAGCTGCCCCAGGCTATGTGTAAATCTATTGACATTCATAAATATCTACAACATTCTGTCCTTATTCGCTGTTTATTTGAATTTAAACAAGTCTATTAGATCCACCAGATATGACATTTGTATCTTTTTGTTATCTTAGTCTATCATTAATTAAATAGGAAAAAAAAGGCTTGTAACATACAAGGAATAAGCAAAATCATCAGATAAGATTATCTTTTATACAAGACGATTACTTGAGGTTTTCCAACATTTTACTTTTCCAGTAAAATGATGAAATATTGATCCTGATAACAAAAGTATTCCATTATATAGGGAGCAGCATATGGTAAGTATTTACACAAGATATTCAGTCAGATGCACACCAACATTCTCTAATAAAAGCTAAATTAATACAGTATCTGATGAGAACTTAGTGTCTAATTTGCCAGGCTTATGACAGACAGAATCTGAGACAGGGCTGAAGCATCTGCCATTCACCTATTTGTTCCAGCTTTCAAAAGAAAAATAAGGTGAAGTTGTGCATTCCACCAAGGATCAGGGAGCAGCTTAAAAGCCTCTGTGGTCTGATATAACAGGCAAGAGAAATAGTCTAGACCCACACCTGCACTATCAAAGCAGCTGAAAACAGGGTAAGATATAGCTCATTACTGTTCAAAATGGTTTTTTTCCTCCCATAAATGGAGAGAATGTTGATAATTAATCTTTGACTAAGTATTGAAAAATTTCTACCAGAAAAATGTCAGCTAAAATGTAAAAATGTCAAAAGAGGTCTGATGAGGAATATATTTTCTTTTAATGAAGACAAGAAGAATGAGATTTTGAAAGTGACAACCCCAGGTGAAATCAATAACTTCAAGGTAGCAGACATAGTGCTTACAGGCCAGAAGGCATCTCAAGAGGTCTGTAGTTCAACAACTTGTTCAAGGCAGGGCCAGCTGTGAGGTAAAGTTAGGATGCTGGGCACTCTGCTCCAAAGCCTAACTATTCTCTTTGTGAAATATTTTCCTCTCCTGTTACACTTTAGTTCTGGTACCTCTCATCCTCCTGCAGTGAAGATACTGACTCCAGCTTCTTGATAACCTCTCCGTGGGTACAAGGGAAGCTGCTATTAGGCATCCCCAAAGCCATGTCTTCTCAGAGCTGAGCATGTTCCCATCCCTCAGTTTCTTGTCATATGGCAATTGCTTCAATCCCAAACCCTCCTGGTGATCCCTGCTGAACCCACTCCCATTTTACATGTCTCTCATGTTGGAGTGCCCAAAACAGGATGCAGTATGCTAGACATCGGCTTCTGATGAGCACCATGTAAAAGGGGATAAACCCTACCCTCCCAGTTACTGTCCATGCTCCTGCTTATACAGCCTTGGAGATTGCTGGCTTTCTCTTCAGCCAGTGCATGCTGCACGTTCAGTGCACTGCTCACAGGAAACCCAGTGCCTTTTGCACACAGCAACTCTTCAGCATGGTAGCCTCTAAGCTGTCCCACTGCAAGGGGATCTTCCTTTCCTTCTTATTTTTAATCTGCCTTTGTTGAATTTCATGAGATTACTGTAGTGCTATTCTTCTAGATTGTCTAGGTCCTTCGGCATGATAGCCCTAACCATTAACCATATCAACTGATGGTCCCAGTTCAGTACTGTCTGCAAACTTCATGAACGTGCACCCCAACACCCCCTCTTCATTGATACAGATGTTAAAAAGAACAGATAATAGCATTGATCCATTCAGGACTCCAACACCAGGTAGAGTGCAACCCATTAACCACCACATTCTGAGTCAAATCATTCAGGTTTTCATCCGTCTGGTTGGCCGTCCATCCAGACCATAATATCCTAGTGTACATACATATTGCAGAACTCAGTATCAGAAGCCTTGCTGAAGTCAAGATAAATTACATTCATTGCTTCCCTATCAATCATGAAGCCAGTCATTTCATCCTAGAAGGCAACCAGGCTAATCATCTACCCTTGGCTTTCCTAGCATCAGCCCTTGCATCCCTCCATAGGCAAGGTTTATAAACCCCTCCTCTGAAGCGTCTCCCCTCCTCCTTTATGTTGCTGTGTAGCCACATGAGTTTCCTGAGAAATCTAACTTGCTTGTGAACTGCTGAATACCCAACTGCAGGACGCAGATGTGCTGCTTCAGGTCATGGCAGTCACCAGGCCTAGGTGAAGACTAAACAGGAAGCAAGCATAGGATGGATTCTTTCGCACAAGCTTACTCCCCTGCCTGAAAACTTTCCAAGCATGAGTCACTTAGCTCAGGAACACCATCCACACCATCAGGAACACCCTCACAGAAAAAGCACTTTGTTGAAATACATAAGGAGGCTGTACCACCACGTCAGTGAAAAGGGCTATGAGGTTTGACATTCTTAGCAGATGTCACAGCTGGCATCCCAGAGTCACTGCTTTAAGCACTGCATATAGATTATCTCAACACCTTAAAACTGAATCCTGGTGAAATGAAACATAAAGGAGCACTGAGTATTACTGTTCAGGAGGGGATAAAGGAAAACCCTGTAAAAAACCCATTTACAGTCCTATCTAATTAGCTATCCAAGTTCATAACAACAGGCACTGCTTGCACCTCTCTACCTTCTCCAAATTCAGCTAAATAATAAAAATAATTCATTTAAGACTGCTACCATGATCTTGAGTAACTTGTAGTGGGGGCTTCCCCCACTGCCTCACACTTCTGTGTCATGTTGACTTTCAAAAACCACTTCCTTAGGGAGGCACCTTTATGGGCTATGGCTTGGAAGGGGTATCCAATTTTTGTTACCATTGAATAACTACACTCATTTCCTAAAACATGCACATTCCTCACTCTTCCAAACACTTCTCCTCTATTCTGAATGTTGATCCTCTGTGTTTTCTCTCAATGAAAGCAATCACAAACACACCACAAAAGTCCCAGTTTGCACACTGATTTTGCAGATACCAGTGATGGAGCTGGGTTCAGCACAGATTTTTTTTTTTTTAACTTCCAACTACCTCTATTATTGTCCACAAATTAAAGAAATCAGATATATGGTGCTCAGAGTCTCTTCAGGGGTCAGAAAAAAGGACATGATTTCCTTTAGAGAAGTAAAGAATACTTGGTGCTAAAAGGGTAGTCTCAGGAAAAAAAAAAAAAAAAAAAGCTTTGTGCTAGAAAATCACGTAGTGGCAAGGGAAAATGCTTGGAGAAGGCAAGATATGCAATTTGAACTTCAATTTCTAACTTATCTGAAATTTACAACAGTAGTAAACAGTAGATCAAACTCCCACTGATCAATTCAATGCTTTGTTGTATTTTAAATAATAGAGATATGATCTAGATTACAATAAATCAGTTAATTCAACAAACATTCTAGTATCTAGTCAATTAAACAACAATAATCCTGAAGTATCCTAGCAAACTGTTGGTCTTGTAAAAGTTGGATTCTGCTGCAGATAAAAATACACAAAACTCTCCCTTGTGCATGAAGTGAAAGCAGGATAGTGTTTTGAATCAACAAAAGAAATAATAAATTGAAAAAAACCCTCCCAATATCTGAAAGGAACTATCTAGTGAGTGATCCCCAGAGCAGAAAAAAATCCATTGTTGACAGTGCTTGCTGTAAATAAAGCTCTTTCAACTCCACAAAATGCCTGAGGACTTTTTCACAAGGAAGCATCCAGGCTTCCACAATCTCTCTGTGGTTCTGATGGTGAAGGATGTGTTCAAGGGAAGGGGATGTTAAACATCAGGGCAGTAGAGAGGCAGAGGAGCAAAAAGAAACGGAGACAATGAGCATCTGGCCATTAATAGCTACAAAACCCTCAGAGAGGTAAATCCCTAAGATTTGTTCAGAAGATTTCTGCAGTCCCTGGGGACCTTTCTGCCAGTAAAAGAACGCTTTTATTGTATTCTGAAGCAAAGGATTTCAGTCACTCCTGAGAGACTCGTTTGTTTAGGGGAAGCAAGTGAATGATTTCTGGCTTTTTTGCTAAGGAAAGGAAAAACTTACGTCCTGAAGACTCAACAAATACCTTAAACTACTAAACTTTATACTAGTCTTTCTTGCAAGTCCAAAACTAAAGATAATCACAGCCTGAACAACATAAGTTATTTTTTTCTATTAACCTTTCAGTTATTTTAATTTCATGAGCACCAGCTTTCAGACAAAAGTTTTCTGGCTAAGGGTGACTTTACTCTGTGCTCCAGCGTCACTGCAAACTACTTACATACGTGACCTTTAATGCAGTACTTGCTTACATTGGTGAAAAACAAAAAAGAAATCCTTTGAATGTTCTAAAAACAATTAATAATCTTTACTTTGTATTGCAAACACATATTAAATAAATCTGACTGCATTCATACAGTAACTACAGGTGCAGACAAGTAATGTAATTTCATCAAAAGCTGCACTGTATGATATGCTATCCAGATTATAATAAGAATGCTATAATATTTCTTTACTGTGGTTATTGCCATGTTAGAAGAAACAAAAAGTTGACAAAAATGTATGTGGAATACTATTTGTTTTAGAAAAGTAATAAATTTCTGACCACAATATTCTTGATGATTATTTCTATATATTTAGGGTTTATTTTCTAAGTTCCCACAGAAGTTTGCCAAGTCACTGACTTGGAAGAACTTATTTTCCAATCAGCTCTAAAGTGTAACATTTCCTGGGCTCATGTCTGTTTCTAGAACTGTGAAAGCAGAAGGACCAGATTTTTTCCATGGACTGTCTAACATATCTGGAATTAAATCTTGTCTCTTTCCTGACAAGGCACCATTCCATTTGACATTATACTTCCACTTTAATTTCTAGTTTGCATTGAATTGCCTTAAAGCTGGTACGCACAACAGGATTTCTAGATGACAATCACAGAAGAAGCTGAGATGGGTTAGGGCCTCCATCCCTTTATTTATAACAAATTCCTTGTTGAAAATTTCTGATGTGAAATGAGACAGTAGAACAAACCAGACACATGGTCTTCATCCCTTTTCAGGATGAGGTTAGCCAGTCTACAGCCCTTGAAGCAAGCTGGTTGACACCGAATGGTCACAAGTCAGAACTTGTGTATATATCTCCTTCATTTTAGTCATGATGGAGCCTTCTCCCAGAATTTTCAGTTCAGTATCATACTGTCACAAATAAAGAAGCAATGTAACGTCTTGGGAACATTTGTATGGGACAAAAACAAAGCAAGGAAACAGACTAAATATTGAAGAAGCTTAGTTCCACAAATACAGCTTCTTAATTCCAGAAAAAAATTTCTTCTATTGTGTTCAAAAGTACCCTGAGGATTTTGCCTCACAGTAATAATAATTAAACAATACACGGCACTGGGTTTGGCATCAAGACCACAACAGAATTTTAGCCTCGGCCCCAAAATTTCCCCTACCTTTAGGGTTAGGGTAAGACTTGAGAGAACCACAAAGCCTATAGCTCCAGGGACACTGGGGCTGGAAAAGGCATGCCAAGGGGGTCATGACACTGCACTAACATTGCTCCTTCGAGAACCTTCTCACATGGGCCACCCATTGTGCTGGGGAACCCGGCCCAAAAAATTCCCATACCTTTAGAATTAGGGTCGGGGTTAGGGTTAGAGTTAGGGTTAGGGTTGAGAGAATCACAAAGCTGTTGCTGAACAGTGCTTGTATCCATTGTATATATACTAAATTCTTTTTTCTCTATCAGAGGCCTTTAACCTTTGTCCCCATTATCTCTTGGAATCTACCAAGACAACTATCTTACTCTAGTTAATACCCATTATATCTGTTAAGTTTATTCCCCTTCAGACACATCCAGACATCATTCAAATAACATGCTGGTTCTATTTCTTGTTAATTTCTCAGATGGCAAAATGATACTGACCTTCCTTTCATCAGAGGAGAAGTGAGGAAGAAGAAAATCTACACAGATTGCATAATAATTTTAGGTTTGTCTTTCTCCAAAGGAGCAAAGATAATCAACTTATTCTTCCTTCATTTCTATTCTCATATATAATTATGAAATCTTTGTAATTGTTATCCACGCATAACAGCAAGAGGATGTAGTAATTGCTTGGGTAGTTTTAAACTTTGAAAGTTTATGAAGTGATTATGTATCTCTCCCAAATTTATGCTATGTCAAATGTCTCTTTTCAAGTTGTTTGAAACATCATAGCTTTGCAGAAACAAGAAATTTACTTCTCTCCTCTTAAGATAACTTCATTAAGAACATTATTTTTGAGGAGGTCCATATTGTCTGACCTGATGAATTAATAAATTCAACTAACAGGATAAATTACATGCAAAGCAGAACTTCAGAAGTTTATAAATAAAATTTCAATTCCCATAAGAAAATGTTTCTTTTGAATTTAGCTAAGAACTGCTGCCTCGCTTCCTCCCACCCAATTCAATTAAATCTGTGCTTTGTAATGCATTATCATTTCTTTTCTTTCACTGAATGTTTCAGAACCTTTGCCATTTCTACCATCTATCCCATACAATTGATCATACCACGCTTTTGAAGTGTCCATTTTCTGGGCTGTTTGGGGAATGAAACAGAATAGGAGAAGCAACTTGTGTCATCTGAAATACAAGTACCCAAGTAATCCTCTTGGCAGCCACATTAAGAAAATTTTCAAGGAAAAAAATGGGTTTATAACATTCATCTGTGTCACACTGAGTGATATAACTATTGAAAAGTAGTATGGATTAAATTAAGCATCAGACTTCATTTCTATGCCTAAGCATTCAGCAATGATTTAAGTGAATAAAAAGTAAAGAGCAAGAATTGATTACAAGATACATTATCACTCACATCTGCATTTCTTATTTCTCATGTACTCACACTAACAAGTACTTAATTACAAATCCACGGCTTATGCATCCATGGGAGTTACTATCAGGGAAATTATGTTCCTATTCCGGGTTTTGTATGGGCTCCAACAATTAGAGGCAATGGTGTATTTCATTTTCTGCAGTATTTGCTAGCTCATATTACAGCAATGAGAATGGAGAGAACATGACACGACATAAGAAGATGGCACAACCAAAGTTTGTGTCATCCTGAAGGAAATAAGTTTAATTAAATTGTGTTTTTCAGACTTGGATATATCACATGTAAAAATCAAAAGACCTGGATAAAATAAAACATTCCTCTGCTAGATACACTTAAAGCAATGATTTTGGGAACTTTTGCACAATTAGATTGGCCAGCAGCTCTAACATCCACCTCCTCTCATGAGGTTTGGCTTCCTTTCAGGGAAACATTTTGTAGTATTGCTTAAGAGAAACATTTTATAATTCAATCTTCTGTCCCTTATGCTCACTGTAATTTCATTTGGTTTGATTCATTTCATATATTCAGATTTAAAAAGTTGGTGGGTGGTTTTTTGGGTTTTTTTGTTTTAAGTATCAGCACCTTTTTATTCTTAAATTTGAGCATTCTATATTTTTGCTTAATACACAACTTCCAAAAATTACATGCATCTATCTTCTCTGCATACCATACAGGAACTCCTTGAATGATGGGTTATACTTCATATAGCTCAAAGAAAAGTAAAGGAGGTGATTTTAAATACAGCCCAGAAAGGCTCTGTCATTTGGCTGGGTATCTGGACATCTGCTAGGTGTTGTAAGGGCTCACAATGGATCTGAGTAAGGTTTTACAGGATAAAATCTTGTGATTCTTACAGTAGAGATGGTCAGATTAGAGAATCAGGAAGTTCAGTGCCTAATGTCTTTACTTTGGACACTTTCATCTGCACCTGCTGAAAAGAGTGGATTGGATGCAAGAGGATAAAGAATATCTCTTCTTGTGTCAGGAGGGTACTGCCAGAAGAGCAGTGAAGTAATTCTTAAGCACTAATAAAATCAATTAATTTGATATAACAATATTAGGAGACACAGTTGCAAGACTGAAGAATAATCACATCTAAACAAAAGCTCACCTCTGCCATGCTTTTTTCCTCTTCTAATTCCTAAGAAAAAGACTCTGTTATATATATATGGGCCAAAATATTTATAAATACAATATGTTCCTGAAATGTCTAGAACTCAAAGCAGCTCTGGGATGAAGGGGTGTCTGTGAAATATTAAACCATATTGTTAGGGAATGTGGTCCTACCCAGAATGTTTCTGCAGAACACAGGCTTCCAGTTTTATCTAAAACCTCAAAAATATTGCAATACTTCAAACTTTTCTTGTTGGGTAGCAGCTACGGTTATGACAAATTTTTATTCATAAATGCAACACAGCATACTAGACATGAGATTTAGTTCATATTTTATATGGTTATTTCTATCTTAGTTAACCCCACTCAACTCAATTTTCTGCCAAAAATGAATGCAAAGTGTTCACTTAACTAATTTGCCTACAGTTCAGCTTTTATTCAAAGGAAAGGGAGGAGAAAGAGAATGGAGGTGATGGTAGAGAGAGCCAGTATTGTCAAGTGCAAGGTTCAAAAAGCCATCTATTTCAGCCTCAGTTAATGTCTCCAGCCTTCTAGAAAAACTCAGCTCCTTCAAACAAATTGTGGTCATCTAATTAATGACCATCAGTTTCATCAAATATAAGGAGCAACAATAAGGATCCTTAAGAAGCCATCACTTGGTATGACAATTCCACATTCTCAGAGAAATCACAGTAATAAAGAGTTTTCCATTCAAATACTTCCAGGACTAATTAATTAAAAAACAGCTATAATATCTACCTGCTTTACCAGTCACTCTAATATGATCAGTTTGTATCCAGGTTATTTTTTTTTTCCTGAGGAAATATTAAACTGCTTTGATTTATCTATATGAAGCAGAGGAACTTTAATAATGGATTTTAATTTCTTTATATATAATCTTCATAAGTCTTCCCTGTCTGCTTTGATCTACAGAGAGCAGTTCCAAAGTTAGCAACAAAAGACATGAATAACAGTGAATACAATAATGAAGCCATTTAACTTAAAGTTTAAACAATACCAAACCAACAAGTATAACAAAATGTCCTTTTATAACTTTAAATAGATACTGAGATCTTAAATAAATACCAAACTAGGCCTGAAATGACTCTGTGAACCAGCCTGAGGACTACTGTTCCGAAAACAGAAATATTAATGTTTTTATTTAGCAAATCTTCCATGATACTACTTTTCTTAGACACAATAAATTACCATGCAAAGCTTGATGCAAATTGATTTCTGTTTCAGTTAAAACACAAACTTTGTAATATAAAATGCATAGCTTTGTATGTATTTTACAGGAGGATATTGATTACTAAAGTCTTTGATTCTAAAATACTTCTGGTTTTCATATTAATATGCTTTCAATTATCATCATAGACATCAGCCTAATAAAACAAAAACCTCAATTGCCTCATCAGTGGAGAATTCATCAAATTATTATATACATGTCCTAGAAGTATCTCTTAGCAATGTACTTGAACAAAAATATAATTTGTCACTAAAAAAAGTACAGCTGCTAAATGTGTCCACCCACAAATTCCTATAAAAACCTATTACAGTATCAGACAAAAAGAAGTAAGTATAAAGCCATAAGGTAGGACTTTCAGAATGTTTTTGACTGACAACTTATTTGTAGAGCTACAAAATGCAGAATACTGAATGGTGATTTGGGATCAGTGGTTTGGGTTTTTTTTTTCTCCATTAACAAATGTGGAGCACTTACTCTTCCTGTATAGTTTCTCCTAAAATTAATATTAGCTACTGTGTTTGCAAAAAGGTACCTGCATTCATTTTACTACGAGAAAAACTAAACTAAACAAAATAAAATACATGAAGAGGAAGACACAAGTAGAATAACTAAAGAAGCTGGTTCCTTGTGGCTTGGATGTGCATATGTTCTGCTCAATTGAAAACTGGCTGGATGGCCGGATCCAAAGATTTGTGCTGAATGGAGGTAAATCCAGTTGGTGGAGGGTCACAAGTGGTGTCCCCCAGGGCTCAGCACTGGGGACACTCCTGTTTAACATCTTTATTGATGATTTGGATGAGGGGATAGAACTCACCCTCAGTAAATTTGCGAATCAACACTAAGTTGGGTGGGAGTGTTGATCTGCCTGAGGGTAGGGAGGCTCTACAGAGGGATCTAGACAGGCTTGATTGATGGGTCAAGGCCAGCTACATGAGCTTCAATAATGCCAAATGTTGGGTCCTGCACTTCAGCCACAACAACCTCTAGCAGAGCTACAGGGGTGGTTAGGAGTAGCTGTAGAGCTGCCCAGCAGAGAGGTACCTGGGGGTGTTGACTGACAGCTGGCTGAACACAAGCCAACTAAATAATGAAATATGCACAAGCACATACAAAACCAATAAAGCACTCCTCCAACCTCCCCGTAACTCACATCATCACCAAGACTGCAGAGCAGGCCCTGAAAAAATCTTGGACTAGGATTCTGGACTCAGCAGCAGAGAGGAACTAGATTCAGGAATGTGCAGACTAGGGTCAAAGGCAGAGCAGATGGAGTCCTCCCAGCATGATGGCTGCAGACAGCCTGACCCTTATGATCCCTCAGTTTTATAATGAGTTTTATGTGCACAGGATGGAATATTTCATTTGGTCAGTTTTGGGTCACTAGTCTGGTCCACTCCTTTTTCCCCCTTTCATTTCTGGTGCATAAGAAGTTCAGCAGAACCAGGAAATGACCTTGGTTTCTACAGGAATAAGTATAAGCAAGAGACTTTCTGCATAACACTCGTATTGTTAACTCCACAATAACTATAAATATTGAGTGCTACCGCTCCTTGGAGCAGGAACTACCTGAAAAACATGCTGTTAATTTCAGAAATCCCAGTCATTTAGAAGAGTCAACTGAAAGTAAAATTACTAAAAAAAAAAAAATAGGTTCAGTCCTGGCTCAAACCAGGCCAGGGCAGGCCAATATGTTTTGGACTCTGCACATCAAAGCAGAGATCTAAAGTACTGGCATTACTCTTGTCTGAATTCTGATAGGGAGTGAGTCTGAGTAAAAAAATGTCTACGTGTATGATATATTTAGAGAGAGAAAAAAAGTGAATTTCCATCCCTTTGTTGTGGTAACACGGGATTTGTTACACAGTTCAGCAAGGAAAAATAGGCACCTCTAGGGTTAGGAGAGATAAATTAGAACCAGAATACTTTAACTTTTTTGGGTTTTGTCCTCCTTAACTGGAGGCATTTTGTTGACTCAAGTCCCAGAGGCCAGGAGCAACTTCAAACGTTACTTACATAATTAAAGAAGGTCTGATGTTGAAGACATTTGGAAAACATAAAGGCATGTATAGAAGTGAACTTTATGAAGTGCTTTGACTACTGAGCAATAATATAGTAAAAAATAATGAGTAGAATTATTGAATGTTTGTTGATGTGCAATTACTTTTTCAAAACCATGGTGTAACATAAGCATGTTCAGTTGAGATTGAAATACTGTGTCCAGGGCACTTTATTTACAGCATTAATGCTAATTTTTCTTCTGATATTTGTTTAGTCATATGATTCACCCTATTAGTCACTTACATTATTTTGAAGTACAGCTGTGTTCCCATTTTTTTACATTTGCTTCCTGTGATATTCACATTAAAATTAATGGAATGACAGGAATGTTGACTTCAAAGAAAATTTGGGAGGGATTGTGAAACAAATTTTCACATTCAAAATAATCAGCTTTGGAAATAAAACTTTGTCAGTGACTATTTCTATTATGGTATTTCAAACATGGTATTTCATTTACACCAGTTAAAAATGGGGAGGGGGTTAACAGTTGGGAAAAAAAAAAATCAATGTATGTATTGTGAACTTCAACTGACACTCGTATCAGTAGAATAACAAGAACATACCTACTGGCACATAGGTGCCAGATTCATGAAGAATCATCTGTATCACCCCCAAAAATGTATCTGTGTGCTATGGCTGAAGAAATAAACTTTAAAAATCAGCTGTCTTACTGACTTTTATAAAATATCACCATTTGAAGTATGAATAAGATTAAAAACTGTAATCTGGGATGATCTTTGCAACCGAATGGCAAACCCATGGTGTCCTTTACCATGTAGGTATGTTTAACTGTAAAGACTGGACATGAGTGGTCCCCAGAAACATCGACTAGCCCAGGTCTTGCTGCTCTTTGAAATATTCATGCTTGTCAGCTTTGCTATAAGCCTCCTGCGAGGTATACTCCACTTTGTTCTCTCCATAGTCTTCTCCATGATGAGTTTGTAAAACTGCGGGTGAGAGAGACTGTTTTGATGAAAATTTTGCTTGAGGTGGCAAAATTCAAATAATTCTTAAAATGAAGAGAGGAAGTTACTCACAAATGGACAGGTACCAGTTATTTTATCCTTAAAAGGGGTTTTATTTAAGATCATCACATTTTATTATGCCTATTGTAGGCCTGACTGCCATCCCTGGAGTCAGACTTGCTGTTGATGAACATGCTGGCCTTACAAAAAATGTAAGACCCTGTTCAAGCAGGAAATAACACCAAATCTAAAGGAGTCTGATTTATGGCAGCTGGAAGGGAAAAAGTAAAGAGAAAATGAGGTTGAAAGAACAGTTGGCAGCTTCTAGCCATGATACCAATAGCTGTTCCAAATCTCTCCTGGCTTGCCTCCACCCAACTGAAGGACACAGATGAAAACACAAGAGAACTTCACAGCTACAATTATTTCACATATTTCTGGCATATCTGTCTCATTCCCCGGCTGCTCACATGGCTGCCTCCTAATTTAAGCATTTTCTTGCTTGAAGCCAGATTTCCTTCCTCCCCAGGGTTCATCTCAGTCAGAAATACGCTTCTTTCATCCAGACTCAGTTGCCCTAGGCCTACAACTTGGTCTTCTACCTCAAACTGAAGCAAAATCTTCCCAGACCCCATCTGTGATACATTTCTCCAGCCATTCCCAGCCTCCCCTTTATTACTGTTCCTAATTCTTAACTCTAGTCAGGAGTTGTTTTGGGTTAGCATCTCCTTAAACTCTCATGTACACAGCCATACCACATCATTCTACCCCATACAAGCAATACCAGACTACAGAATCAGTTTCTCCCTTTTTCCAACGTTTTCCACTGACAAGTTGCTTTCCCTTGTCTCTCTCACAGACCTTCACACCAGTGTTATTTTCATCTCCTCTAAACTTGAGTCAGGCAGTTTCTCTCTGCTTTCTCTGGGCCCCAGTTTTCTGTCCTAGTATGTGATACCACTGCAGTGCAGCCCTTGGGGCTAAAGCACCTTTTGGAACGGTCACCGTTTGAAGCCAGCCCATGTTTGATGTTCAAGAGGCACTCAGGATGGTAAGGAACCCAAACAGACAGAGGAATGACTGTTTAAGAGATATTGATTACTAAAACCACTGCAGACCGTGTACAAACCATGGCTATTTGAAAGACAATTTTTGAAATGTTTGCACAGGAAGAGGTAAATACTTATCCCAGGCACAAAAAGTTGACTGTGTGGAGAAATTCAGCCCATGCAGTTGAAGTTTGACAGAAAAATAGGGCTATAAAATGGGAAATTTCAGATGTTCTTATTTACAAAAGAGGACGCAGTGAAAAGGCAGAAAGGAAAGGGGCAGTGTCAGCTCTGCCTGTGGTAGCTTTAACTTCAGTGCCTATTAACTGTGACCTTACAATGAAATATCATTGTCTGGAATACAATGGCAATCTGTGAAGCAGGCATGAGGTTTCAGGCTTCCCTACTGCTTTGAACTAGGCTTACTCTGACTCTCTTCTGAGCCCACTGAAGTCTTTGTAGTCTGTGTCTGTTTCAGCAGGGAAGGCACTAAGTTACTCTGGTTGCTCCAGTTTCAAATAGCATTGGATGTTCTGCAGAAAGAAGCAGTGGTTTCAGTCTCCTCAGGTGGAGAAAGCTGAGCCCAGACCTCACACTTTTAGAGGGAGTGTCTCAATGACAAAGCTGGAGGAGATGTGCCATTAAAGGTAAGTATGCCTCCTGCTCTTCCACACACTGAAAGTAATTTATATCATATATTCCAGATGTTCTTCAATCTCACCAAATACCATACTCACCAGCAAAACTACAACTGAATCAGACTTGCTTAGCCATTGCCTGAAGATTGTATTCCTCTAACCTATATTACATGCATGCCTGTGCCAAAAGGAAGGCTCCAAGTATCATGCATACTTATCCATTAAGTGACACTGGCCTCAAAGACTTAGCAGAAATTATGTAAACCTGAGTTTCAGTACATTTGCTCAAGAAGAGACTAGAATAATCAATATACTTTTATAAGAAAAGTTGTATTTTAAAGACATACTGTAATTTCAATGAAATTTAACTACTATTTAAGCAACAAATATTTTCTGTTGCTTGAAAACTGTTCCACCTTCAGCCTGGCTGTATTCCCTTTGGAAATTAAAAGAAGTATTTCTTATCCTACCTTGTAGATCATCTAAACTTTTTAGCTATTTAGCTGACCTTCTTTTCTTAGACCAGCCTTGAAGTTACATTTCCCTTTTTTTCCCTGCACATTAATATGCAGTGAAAATCAACTCATCCAACACTGCAGTAATGTATTCCTGTATCAGACCAATACAGTCCCTTTGGATTAATTAAAAGAGAAATATGAACTTTCCATTGTATAGGAATTCTCCACAACCCTGGCTATATAAAAGAGAAAACTGATGAAATCATTGATCCATTAACTTTACAATTCTTTCGTAAAGATAAATACAACTGTGGCAAGTTGGGATTGCTTTTTTAGAAACCTATATTAAGATACAGCCTGAAAGGAAACAATAAAATAAACACCAGGGATTTTGCCAGACTGAAATCCCACTGGTCAATTGTGCTTAAGAAATAAAATTGTTAAGACTTCATCTGAAAGCAAATGTGATTTGATGAGAAGTATGTGAACCAGAGTGTAACTATATCTGAAGGCTGAATATACTAATGAACACTGAAATTCAGGTGACTTGTTCTTCTCTCCTACGGTTCACTGTGATTACATTTTTTGTCAGCTCACACGATGCATCATAAAAGATGAAGTCCAAACTAAACAAAGATTTTGTTTCCTTAAGACAAAGAAAACTGCAAGGGGTTTTATGGGTTCTCTGCTGCATGTAACTGAGTAATTTCACATTTCAAGAAGTAAAATATCTAAGATACAAACATGCATAAATGCATATATTCATTAATAACTCATGGCACAATGAAACCATATGGCGATTTTTGTAGTTGGAGACTAATAAAAGGCCATAGACACCGAAGTCGTCAAAAGCTTTTCCTGAATGAAGTATTTTCCAAGCAAACCAGACCTTGTGTTAGAAGAACGACAGAAGCATCACTAAAAGTATGAAACAACTAAATTCCACATGCAATCTCCCATTACAGAAGATGTTTAGAACAGGATCAAAGAGATGCTGGATGTGATAAATTCCATTTTTATAAATGGAATACCACTAAAAGAGCAGAAACTTCTTTAAGTTTCCCTGTTCAGTTACCAGATTATTGAGAGCTCTAGTCATGATATCTTTCCCCAATTATTTTTTCCACAGAAAAAATGTTATACTATTTGAATATAAACAAAAAAGCAAATATAAATTATCTAGATACAGCTATTTTGGGGGAAGGGGACAAAGTATAAAATATCTTTTTTCTTTTTCAATTTACGACATACATTTCATAGAAGTTTTGAAAGAAAGCAGAACTATTTTTTACACGTGCAATTGGTAGCACAACTTGTATTGCTTATATACATGGTCCCATTACAAGGTAATAAGCAGCAGCACACAGATAATTCCAAAATGCAGTATAAGATACTGAATAATACATTTTTGTTCAGTTAATTTCTAATCCACACCTAGGCTTTTATTTACAACACAAATGAGAAGTTCCATTCTTCATTTTGTATTCAACGTCATGAAATTTATTCTTGACCTACTGCACTCATATCATAAATAAATTTTTAGCAAATTGAAGTGTGTTCCAAAAAATTTTTGACTGTGTTGCTCATGTCTCCTTGACAATATTAAACTGAGCAATAAAAGACTGAATCTTAATGTATACTGTGTAACAGGATTGAGATGCAGTTTACATGCCAAGACAGATCCTGGTTTTCTTGATCTTATTGGTTATGAGTACAATCTCAGCATCACATTATATAATCATATAACTGTAATTGCATTACACATAGATACTAAAATTTGAAGGTTGCAAATTCAAACATTAAAATCCTGGAAAAATAAAAATAGCACTACCTGGGTAATAAAGTACCTTATGGAATTATGCAACAGTTTTTAAAAATATATCCATATCTGCTATGGATCATTTAAATGAAAAAAAAAAATTAAAATAATAATAATTTTTAAAATTCCATAAAATGAAGTTTAGAGTTCCACTGATATTTCACAGTTGTCATCTGAACATGATCATGACTGTGACTGAGTAAATCTGCATTAAAATGTAGAAGCCAGGGGTCCAACTGAGGGTAGACATTCTAATTGACTACAGTACAGGAGGAAGAAGCAATTAAGAGTTACCTGTTCCCAGGTGTTAGGAGGTTTACATGAGGTTCAAAATGGGCTTCTGCCTTTCATACAACTGTCAGGGACAACCACTGATTCCTGTGCACAGGGGAATGCAGAAACCGCACAGTTCAATTAATCAGTTGTCTGAAGAGCAGAGGCCCAGAAATTATTACAAAATCTGATGTTGATACCAGAGTTCAGTAACCTGAGAAATTCTGAGATACAAGAATGTGATAAAGCAACAGACTGAAAGAATAATAGTTGCTAAACTTCAAATTAGTCCCAGGGAGAACCTAGCTGTTCATGCAAAAGATGGATATTTAGATTTATGGATCTGTGTCAGAAATGTATTAGCTAATAAAGGGGAAGGGGATGGAGCCAAGGAAAAGAAGGAAGACATCAGGAAGATTGTTTGGTGGAAGAGGATTAATTGAAAATGTGAAGGAAAAGAAACCTGGAGAAAGTTTGCAGAGGAGAAAAGACTTTTCACAATGAAGACTCTAGAACCCATTCTGGTACCACTTCTTGAATCCAACAGATCTCTGCCCTAATTGCATGAGATTTTGATGGGCTCAGCTACAAAAGGTGGTGGGGGGGGGGGGATGTTTCTGCTAAAGAGGTTCAATGCACTCTGTTGTCTCTTGGGAATCCACCACTTCTGGAATGTGCCCATGAGCTCCTGCAGCCCTACACAAGGCAGAAAATTCCCAGGAAGATTTAAAGTTCTGATTTCAACAGAGAGGCTCTGTGACTGTTTTTCAGTGTAAGTGTTCTAATGACATTGAGAAAAGTTTAGAGATTACAGCTTGCATAAGTCTGTTCACCAAGAGGAAAGAAGCCTAAGTCAGAAAAACAGGCAAACAAAAATTCAGATACTGAATTCACGTTCTTGTCTTATGTGACTAGATACATACATTACATAAATCAACTGAGCATGCTTTTGAGGATGTGGGACAAGGATTAAAGACAAAACTACATACATGTCCAGTACAAGCCATCAAGAAAATTAAAACTTGCTAAAATACTTGATTCCCAAGATTTTAGTAGTTTTTAGATGAAAAACTCTGTGACGAGACTGAAAGGCAGATAGAGAGAGATATAGAATTTGCACATTCAGAAAGAAAGATCATGCCACCTTCCACAACTTCAACATCAGGCTACCCAGGAAATCTTTCTGTCAACACTGACTCAAGGATAAAGACCCATTTAGACAGAATAGATAAAGTAGGTGCTGCCTTCAGTTTCCAGTCCTAGCCCTTTTCTGAAGGTTCCCCCCACTCCCAAAGCAGACATGACTAAAAGAGCAAGGTGTCCATTCCTTAACTGCCACAGACAATATCCAAACGTTTTCAGTTAACCTGAGATAAGTAATCCAAACAATTTCAGTTTGGCTGTGGAAAGTAAGTATAAGATTAATCAGAATTTAGATCTCATTGATAACAGATCACCAGTCCTCAGATTCCAACCATCCTGTGCCACACAAGATGCATTCATTCCACTGCTGGAATGCAAATATGAGTACACAGCACTGAAAGCTCTTCCTGTAGATCCTGTCTCCTTCTTTAGCTTCTCATCTAGACACAGTCAGAGGCAGCAGCACATGAAATTCTCACTGCCACAATTGCATTGCTGGATGTAAGATGCACAGGCATTGGCTGGGAGCCTGCACTATGGTGATTAAATCCTTACTGGAGCCTTTCTCAGAGTACACTGTGACCCAGTTTTCCTTTCCACAAAGACCAGGACATGTAGCATGACTGGTGTGTGATAGGTTTTCATCTTGATGCAGGATTGAGATGCAGCCAATGCATGCACACAGGTCCTGGCACCCACGGTCCAGGTATAACCATAAGCCTTTCAGTGAAACATAAAGAAAAATGCAAAACTTGACTTAAACTCCAGTGTGGGAGTATAATAATTTATTTTTCGTGGTACATCACCAGAGCTCCCATTGGATGTGGATTAAGGGTATAAAATAAGGTATTTTTCATTTCCTCGTATTTCACTGTTAAAACTGTGGGAAAAAGCAAGGTGGAAGTATTTATTATTTTTCACTTTTAAAAAGTAAAAAAAATTTAAATATTAAAAAAGTTAATTTTAATTGAAGTAAATGTTGATTTTTCTTATCTTAGTACAGCAAAGATAAGAAATTTCAGTCTTATTTCTTTAATGAGCTTTATTGGTCATGCCAGCAAATATTACTTAACCAAGAAATTGATTTTCTACAGTGGAATTAGGACACAGTCAAACATTCCCAGAGTATTTTATTTTTCTCCCCATATTGATATTCTGCTATGGACTTTTTAAAAATGCACATGCTATATGATTATACACTGTGTAAGCAATACAGATAAAATTAATATTGGTCCTTTCCCATTTTTTCTGTTGTCTGGTAAAGACAACAAATGGTAAAGACTTTTTTTGGTCTGTTTTTATGGGGTAGACTTACTATATTCTTCATGGTCTTAGCAAGTAGCTCTCCCAAATGAAGGTCATGTACATGGGTGTCCAGAACTATAAACAGTCAGTGTAGCTCTACTGCTATCCTATACACTGGCACTGGTAATTGCCAGTGCAGGCTAAAGTACTGCTGTATGAGCAAGGAAAATAGAAAGCCTGAGTGAATCCCCTGTCCGTCAGAAGCGATGTGGTATTTCAGAGTGTGACTACTAAGTATCTAAATAATAGATTAATGAGGTGGGTGTCTAGTCCATAAAAGGACTAATAAAGTCTCAGGAGAACCCCTGTGTACTCAGTGTTAAGAATGTGCAGATCAATTAGTATCAGACAGTCTCAGAGGATTCATAACATGACCTGAACACAGAGATGTTAATGACTGCAGCTTGCATGTATGTTTAATGTACAGATAGAGGAACAAGCACAAATGTTTTTCAAAATGTGATTTTCAGAGTCAACACAACACAACACAGAATAAAGAAATGTTATAAATATATATAAAGGGGAGTAATGGTTCAATCTCATGATGCTGGACACATCTGTGTGACATCTGATCATCGCTACATTATGCTCACCAAAATAAGCAATATTCATAATAAATATAGTATTGAGCTGCTATGCTGGTAGGGAAACAGGAAAAAACACCAGTGAGGTGTTGTAATTACTACTGGCTGACAAGCAAGCCAAACATGATAGCAGCTTGGGTCCCTGCAGCCCCACTGCAGACCTCTGGAGAAAAAAGTGACACCTATTCCTACTAGAAACATCTTACCTCATGTATCTAGGCTCATATTTGCCTTCACAGAGCTTCATTATACTCAGTAATAATAATATAGAAATTTGTGCTATATTTCTCTTTCTTGTTTTATTGACCTTGGGGCAGTGACTGTCTTTTATAGTTGGACTCCAAGTCAACAGAAAGTTACCAAAAGGCCAAAAAAAGAAAATAACTCATCACTATCTGACTAGAAATGGGAAGGAAGGTAAAAAGGTTAAGCTTTCAAAAACACAGTGGTTTGGATTATGAATGGTCTTCTGAAGCCTTAGCTATTGCATTGATGACTAATAAAATTGTCTCAAAACAACTTTTTAAGTACTTAGTCACATATCCACATTAAGGAAAAAGTCTAAAAAAACCCTACAAGTTAAACACTGTTGATAGACATGTAAGCTCATGAAGCTTATCAACTTGAATTCAAGAGGCTACCTCTGAAAATGAAGTTAAAACACATTGTCCCAAGCCAGATTTGAATCATCTATTCAAATGCAAATATAATTTGTAT
This sequence comes from Heliangelus exortis, assembly GCF_036169615.1. Taxonomy (NCBI): domain Eukaryota; kingdom Metazoa; phylum Chordata; class Aves; order Apodiformes; family Trochilidae; genus Heliangelus; species Heliangelus exortis. Next base: position 22,411,507 of record NC_092425.1, on the reverse strand, counting down.
TCCACTACATCACGGTGTGAATAATTTCCAATAAGGAAGAAGCTTCAGAAATTTATTTTTGATGCTAAATTTTAATGACCAGTTCTGCAAAGCACAAGAACTACAGAACACAACTCACTAATTCTGCCTGGAATTCCCTCTGCTTTGCTGTTTTCTCCTTCCAAACACTGAGAACAGCAAGACTCTGCAGAGCAGTTCAATTCCTGGGGCTAAAAGATGCATTTCCCACCACCTCCAAGCCCACGCAGGCCCATTCACTTGCACAGACTCAGAACAGATTAAAAAAGTATCTTTCTCAAAAAGTATCTATCTTTCTCAAAACTACAATCTAAAAGTCATTGGAACACATTTTCACACTGAAAAATTAAGAATAATATGGTGGAGAATGACATCATTCACTTTGACATTTTATTAATGTTTCAGTAATTAATTTTAAGATCGAAGTAAGAAATGAGCTAATATTGATAAAAATATTGATTATGGTGTTCAGACAAAAGCTGTCTAACTGTCAAGTCTTTTACTGAACCAGCAGTGTCATCTTTACTCTCTTTTTAAGCGATGTTTTTTTTAATTATATGAATAGCTCAGAGGTCAAAAGTATAAAATGACTCATAAGGAGAATTATTAATGCTAGCAAATTGGATAATACTCCATAGAATATGGCAACAATAATTACTTTCTCAAGAACTCTCCTCTCATCTCAATATGCACTGATAATATGCTCTCTACTTTCATTTGGAAGTCTATGCTTTAACAGACAGATGCTTCAGATTTTATTTCTTGAATGTGGGTACCATCCTGTAGAAATATTTCATTTACCTTCCCATGTAGAAATGTGCTTTCTTTTTCTTTCTGCACGCACTTCAAAGATTTATAAATAAATAAGCTTGTGAAACAACATTTACAAATGAGCATGGAGATCTCTCCTCTGCACAAACATGAGATTAGACTTTTCTCTGAGAGAAGTGGACTATCACACAGAATCACAGAATCACTGCAGTTGGAAGGGATCTCTAGAAATCTCATCTAGTCCAACCCCCCTGCTATAGCAGGATTGCCTAGAGCACATTACACAGCACTGAATCCAGGCAGGTTTTGAATGTCTCCAGAGAAGGAGACTTCACAACCGCTCTGGGCAGCCTGTTCCAGTGCTTTGTCACCCTCACAGTAAAGTTTTTCCTCCCGTTTAGATGGAACTTCCTTTGTTCCAGTTTGTTGTGGCCGTTACCTCTTGTCCTGTCACTGCATGCTACTGAAAAGAGTCTGGCTCTATCCTTACACTCACCCTCTAGGTATTTACAGAGATTGATAAGCTGTCCTCTTAGTCCTCTTCTCTCCAGGCTAAACAGTCCCAGCTCTCAAACTTTCCTCACGAGAGAGATGATCCAATCCCCCAGTCATCCTCACCACTTGATAAACTCTCTCCAGCAGTTCCCTGTCTCTCTTGGAGGGCCCAGTATTGAACACAGCACTCCAGATGTGGCCTCACTAAGGCAGAATAAAGGAGGACTTCCCTTGACCTACTGGCCACACACTTTTGTATGTATCCCAGGATAAGATGCACTGGGCAATTCTTGGGCACAATGCTGGCTTATGTTTAACCTACTGTCTACTAGGACTCCAAGATCCTTCTCCTCAGGGCTGCTTTCTAGCAGGCCAACCCCTAACCTATACTGATGAATTGGTTGTTCCACCCCAAGTGCAGGACCTTACATTTGCCCTTGTTAAACCTCATTAGGTTCCTCTCTGCCCAGCTCTCCAGGTCACCATGGATGGCAGCACAGCCCTCTGGTGTGTCAGCAACCCCCCCCAGCTTTGTGTCACCAGTGACCTTGCTGAGGGTACACTGTCCCTCATCCAGGTCATTGAGGAACATGTTGAACAGGACTTGGACACAGTTGTGACCCCGGAGAACACCACTAGCTACAGGCCTCCAACCCAGCCCTGCACCAGTGATCATGGCCCTTTAAGCTCTGTCATTCAACCAGCTTTCAATCCACCATCATTTGACATTTCGTTGCCAAAGGATGAAAACAGTGGAGATCTGAGGCAAGTCAACAGATGCACTGGCTGTAAACACTGATGGCTAATCCATTGCATACTCTTTGTTTACCTCTTCAGCTTTATTGTTTATTAATATTTTTAATTGTATTGTCTTTCTAATTGTATCTATTTTCTCCTTCAGGTCTGGTCCTCACCTTAAGTATCTGTAAAATGACCTTAAAGGTTTACCAAGCTGTATGTTCTGTGGTTCACATTTTACTGACAAAAAGTGCACCTGATAGACTCAGAATTTCCTAGGTCCTACTAATATATACCCTCATGATGTGCTATAATTCTGAATTAAACTGCAGATGAACAAAATCCTCTATTTGATGAGCAGAAAGGTCATTTATGCAGTGTTTTTTTACAGATAGATGACACAACTTCTGCATCTGTTTCACAGGACCATAAAAAAAGATCCAGGGTTTATTATGATAAAAGTCCATGGCTATACAAAGAAAGAAACTAGTTCTGAAATTCATGCTAGTGTGAATACAATTTCTTCTTACCCTGTCTCATCCATCTCCTTTCCTTCTCTACAATAACCTTTACATTACAAGGAATGCTGAACTTAAAACATGAACTTAAAAAAATGCAACAGCATTTTTGATTGTTAGAATTTTTGAGGGTAGATTAGATGCACAGAAGCAACAAGATGGAAAACAAGTGAGAAAAAATGTACTGGTTTGGAGGCTGATCATACTCAAGTGCTTAATACATGCAAGGTGTTTCAAACCCAGAAGATTAATGAAATGGTGAAACTGTTAAAAATCAGTGAAAGGGACACTAGGGATCATGCATTGCAAAGAAGAAATGTTTGTTGTAGAAGGCAAAAACTCTCAAAAAGTATGAACAATAAGATTGATTTCCTACGATAAAATATTAATTTAGAATATTTTCTGCAAATCTTGGATACATATGCAAACAGCAGATGTTTTTCCCAGATTTTAAACACAGAGGAATTGAGGCACAGAAAACATCTGCCTTAGCTCACCTATTGCTTCAGCAGAAAATCCAGGAGCTGTACTTAAAGAAATCAGAGCTCTGATGCAGACACCAGAGAGACACTGTTTTAGGGACATAGAGTATATTGTCACTGAAGAGGAATGCATTTTGAATTTAGCATTTAAAACTTCTGGTTTAGAGAACAAACAGGTCTCTAATGCTTTCAGATATGTTTCTTAAGAAAAGGAAAATGAGATGGTATACAAGATATGGCATTTTTTATAGGCTAACCTGTAATTCAAGGAAAAAATATTAATTGGTCCCTAAAGGATGCACATGTGGCCTCAAAAGACCAGAAATACCAACACAGAAATATCAGAAGATAAAGGGTAAGCAGAATTTTACATAAAATTTTAAAAAATACAAAAAAGCCCCCTAAACAAACAAACAAACAAAAAACCCAAAACCCTAAAATTTAGCCAAGTAAGAATAAGGTCAACAGCAAGCTGCTATTTAGAGGGGTGAATATGGCCATTTAGTAAAAGCATCAGGCAGTTAGAAAAAAAAAAACAAATTAAGTATCTGAAGGTGCAGCCATGAAATGCATCACCTCAAAAATGTCTTAAGATCCCTATGCAAGAGAATTTCTATTATATTTAAGAAACAGAAAGCCAGAAGAAAGGGTAATAAAATATCCTCATATATTCTAAATCTGACATATAAAATAGACACAGCTCTTTAGGCACAAGTTGCGAAGTGGTCTGAACAGGAGAAGGAGCCCTCTGATGCTTTAAGAAGTAGAGGTGAAACTGAAATCCTAACATACAGGCAAACTGTCAGCTAGAGATGACTCCTAATAACTACTGAGATACAAAAAAAAGCAGCAGGAGAAGAGGTTGGAATTGAGCCAATCTGAAGGAAAAGTGCTGGCCCTTAGCAACATAGTAATGCTCCAGTAGAGCAGTAATGGCTTAGTATGGCAGAAAGAGTAACTAAAAAGAGAAATGTTTAATTTAAAGCATTTTCAAGTGGAAGTTTATATTTTTTTTTCTCACTTAGTTTTTTGTTATAAAGTGAGATTATTCTCCCCGTAGCCCCCAATTTTTAAAACTTCCTCTCTTCTCAGTTTTTTTTTTTTCCTAATCTCCCTTCACACCAGACACACTTCATGTAACAAACTAGTGGACAGGAAAGGAGAAAAGGAAAGGGGAAAAAAATCACGATTGCAATCAGAAAGATTGTGACAAATTCTGACTTTTAAAAATACTTTTCATTTGTAATGTAAACCAGAGAAAATCAACACTCATTTAAAAATTACAATGAGTGAAAGATTTTCATTAACTATTTCTTATTTTTCAGTCCTTAATTTGGAAAAAAACTAAATCTTCAGGCAAACAGATGGAGTAGCCTTTTGGGTAAGGACAAAAGAATGCATGGGATACTTGTTGGTATGAGCTACGTTTTGAAACAGCTCAGGATTACAGTTTCTTAAATATCTTGGAAAATACAATGAACAAAAAGCATCATAGGGTATGTGCACAAATGAACAAAAATTGCAGAAACAGTTAAACATGACATACTACCAGAGTGGGTTAGGCTTTTCAAAGCGAGTCTTAATGTCTATCCTGGTTTGAATCTAATCAGTATTTTTCTTAGAGATTTGAATGATGGAATAGCATAAGCCTTGCAAGTACTTTGTCAACAATTTCAAGAATAAAAGGAAGGAGACATGACAGCAGCTAATCAAAACCAAGCAACAGTTGCAGAAGTTTCTAAAGATCGCAGCAAATTATTTTAGCAACGACATTAATTCTCAGTTTTAATAGACCATAATAGTACATTTAAAAAAGGAGTTCTCTGAAAATTCCAAATTTGAAGAATTCCTAAACCATGAGAAACGCAACATCATGAAAAGTGTCTGCAGCATTTACTGCTGTGGATTTCAGCAGATGGTAAGTGCAACAGGAGCACAGGAGGAGAAGTGCTCCCCAATTCCCATCCCTGCAGGCACTGGTTGGAACCCAAAGCCACAGCTGCCACAGAACTTGGCCTCAGTATAAAACTGCTTAACAGTGAAAAAGTTTGGAGCATGCCCGCAGGGAAGCTCTAGAGGCTGTTCTTGACAGAAGAGCAGGTCAGGGAGGATTTTTATCAGAGCAGTTAATTTTTTTAATAACAGAAAATGAGAGTGGTATTTAAGAGGGTAAGCTTAACTGGAAAACCAAATCTTGACACACAGCCTGTGTTATACTATGTGACACAAACAGTTCTTCCCCCCTAGGGAGGACACACACACCTACACACATGCTGAGAGAAGCAGCAGACAGGGGAGGTAACGACAGGAACACCAGAGGATGGATTCTGTGTTACGTTAAGGAAACAAAATATCTCTACTATTTCAGTACTGAGAATAAAAAAAGGAATTTGGGTCTGCACCACTCAAATGGAACATGCACAGATTACAAGGGCAGAATTTAAGAGAGGTCATAATAGCATATAGATGTGTTATTTACACTGCTTCTCTAATCCCATATTGTTTTTAAATGTGAAAGGCCAGACTTGCTCCAAATTCTACACAGGGTCATTGGCCAACCTGCAGTCATCTGGGACCTCCCTATTAGCCAGGACTGGTGATAAATGATGGAGAGCAGCTTAGCCAGTTCTGCCAGCTCCCACTAACTGACTTCTGCTGATGTTTAAGACCCACCAAGTAGAGCCTTCAAATGCCTTCCTCTCTGGAGTAACTTCATTAGTTAGTCCAGAGCCCTTAGGTAGCAACAAAAATATTTTCTGGCAAAGAGTCTTTAACGATGCATAATTCACTAGATACACTTCACGGGTTCTAGTAGCCTTTTGCAGGACTTGTCCCTGAATACACCCACCACTTCAACTCTTGGCTAAAATAGGCAGAGAGGAACTGGGTTAATGAAGATAGCTACAGAATCTGTTGTTCTTGTACTCTCACTTATGTCATTAAAAACTTAAATTCAAAACTCACAGCAAATAGTAATGAGGTCATTTACGTGTACAGAGAGTCATCATCACTGTAGCTGTTGACAGGTTTTAGCACTATTTTCTTTACAGAAAGTAAAGTGCTGTTGGAAGGGTTCTGATTTTTTACTAACTTGCAAGAAAAACCTTTTTTTTTAAGCTGAAAAAAACCCTAGCTTTTGAGTTTTTCCTGGTTGGACTCCAGTTCTAAAACCTAAATATGTTTTGTTTCAGCAATATGTATATTGTTTCAGCATTGTGAAAGAAGTCACATACACACAGTGTAATTGGTAAGCTATCTGAAATCCAAATTCTCCGTGACTTACTTTTGTGCTAAGTATGTTCTCATTACTCTCATAGCTCCTACCCCTCCTCCTCAGTGGCCCTCCCAGCAGGATGAACACAGTTTAGCTATAGCCCAGTATTGCTCCCATCAAACAGGAGTTTCTGCAGGCTGAAGACACATGCTCCCTGTGTGAGTCTGCAGAGCTATGTGTGTAGGGAAATGTCCTGCCCCGCTTACAGGAAGATGATGGAAGGCAGATGGAGGGGTGCAGACAGAACAACACAGGAAAACCAGGAGTCAGAGAAGTAGTCAAGCAAAAGGAGGAGAACAAAAGGAAGGAGCAGACTACTTTTCATAACCACTTCACTAAAGGCTACTCAGGAAATTCACTTAGGACCAGGACATTGAAGATTCCACATTCCTCCTTAGCAAAATAAAAATCTGATGCTTGGGTCTGAAGCACATGCTGCCTATGTCAGAATGAAAGCACAAGAGTAGACCAAACAAGAACAGAAATATCCATTTTATACAGAGAAAACTGTAATGCAACACCCAGTCTAAATGGTTCTGCTGGACCAGAAAATCTAAGTCCAGAAAAGTCAAAATGGATAAAAAACACAAAAAGAAAGCCAAGGAGAAAAGAATTTCAAACTCCAGTCTGAGTTTGAGTGCTTCCCAGAAGACCCTAAACAGATAGTGCTAGCAGTTGAGATAAATTCTTTAAATAACCTGGCAACAAGGGAAGTGAAGTAGGCTGCCAGTCTCATCCCGTGCCACTTGAGTTCAAGTTGCTGGCATTGCTACTGGAAAACTTGGTAAGAAACATCACCTTTGTGAAACCAAATTAGGCTTAGAGTAGACAAGCTACCAAGCTCACTTGATGTGTGGTTTCACCTACTACAGTACTATATATACAGTTTTATATTCCACTGTCACCTGTCCTCTCCCATGTGCCAACGCATTTCCCTTAAACTCTTGCCACCAGCTCTAGCAGTACCAGCCAGATTTAATTCTTTAGGGGAGGCACCTACTCAGCAGAAGCCAGTGGTGTGTATGTCACAACATGAAGATGCCAGTATTGTATTTAAAAGCCTTTCTGATCAGCACATCAAACCTCATTCTAAATAATCTCTTATTCAGTATACAGCTCTACTGAATTCCTTTCATGGAATCACAATCAGCCAGGTTGGAAGGGACCTCTTGAGATCATCAAGTCCAACCCTTGATCCACTTCTGCTGTGGCTACCAGACCATGGCACTAAGTGCCACACCAGTCTCTTCTTAAAAACCTCCAGGGATGGAGAATCCACCACCTCCCTGGGCAGCCCATTCCAATGCCTGATCACCCTATCTGTAAAGAATATCTTCCTAATATCCCACTTAAACCTTCCCTGGCAGAGCTTAAGTCCATGCCCTCATCTTACTGGTAGCTACCTGGGAGAAGAGCCTGACCCCCCCCGGCTCCAACCTCCTTTCAGGGAGTTGTAGAAAGTGATGAGGTCTCCCCTGAGCCTCCTCTTCTCCAGACTGAACACCCCCAGCTCCCTCAGCCCTTCCTCACAGGACTTGTGCTGGATCCCTTCACAGCCTCCTTGCTCTTCTCTGGACCTGCTCTAGCTCCTCAATCTTCTTCCTGAACTGAGGGGCCCAGAACTGGACACAGGACTCGAGGTGTGGCCTCACCAGCGCTGAGTACAGGGGCAGAATCCCTTCCCTGGACCTGTTGGCCACGCTGTTCCTGATACAGGCCAGGATGCCATTGGCCTTCTTGGCCACCTGGGCACACTGCTGGCTCATGTTCAGCTCCCTGTCAATCCAGACTCCCAGGTCCCTTTCTGCCTGGCTGCTCTCTACTCTGTGCCCAGCCTGTAGTGCTGTTTACTTTTAGAGTAAACATACAGTTACTGTGCATAACCAGACTAACTAGATAGATTCACCACTGTTTCTGAAAGGTAAGGATGGTTACTAACTCAATTTCAGCTAAAGAGAGGCCTATGAATTATTGCATCCACAACACAGAAGTAAAACCCAGTATCTCCAGAGAAGCTCAGGATGCAGCCCTGTAGTTCTCCTAAGAGGTAACAGATCAGCTTCAACACCAACTTTTCTTTCATTATCACAACTCTCCATGTTTCTGCACAGGAGTGTGAGGCCAGAGGACAGCTTTCTAGATGTCTTCAATATCTGAGGGAACAGAATTGGTACATCCCTGACTGGCTGCAAACTGTCCCTAGAAATTAATCCTCTTTCAGAAACTAAGAATCAAGAAGCAGCAAGTTAAGCTGTAAAGATGAGGTGGGATCTTACTAAAGAGATCCTAAAAGCTTATGTGAGCAATGTCTGAAAGCCAGTAATGAAAAGTTTGTCTATAATTTTACTTTTTGTATGGTGATGTAGAGAGAGCATACATGGAACATACAAACAAAAATTAAAATCTACAACTTTGCACTTCAGAATTGTCAATACAATTAGGTATTTGGCTCCAGTGGATAGTATACATTAAACAAATGTTTTTAAGTTTCTCTTTTTCTCCTTAGTAAATTTCTGCACACACACGTGTGTGTGATCTAAATAATGCTAAATTCAGAAATGCATACTGATAATAAAATTTACCCAAACTACATTTTTCATTTATAAGAGATTCCAGTGAAAAAAAAGTTTGTTCGATAGATACAAAACTATGGATTGGCAAGAGCAGGTGCCATACTTTCCTCAAGGAACTGGTACCAGAATAGTATTTCTAATGATAAAATATACTCCTCTTGTCCAAATTAGCACAGAATTATTACTTTCCCTTCACATTACAAGTGGAAGGGAAAGCAGTCCTCATTATGGTTGCCTACCTCCATCTAGTGACTAGAAAAGGTATATAAATTAACACTGCAACAATCCAATAACTAATTGTTTGCCATTGGTAAATAAAACATACAAATCACAAAACTCTGTTCCTATGATAGGAACCTCCATAGGAGGTTTATCTTCTCCAAAAAAACCAGAACAGATTGTCTCTAGCATGCTCAAGTGGTGTAATTGTGCAATGCATGTAGGATATGCATCTCTTCCAAAGACATGGAGAGGCTAGAAAGGTGAGCAAGCAAGAACAGCATGATGTTGAACAAAGAAAAGTGCAAAGTCATGCATCTGGGACAAAATAACCAAAGAGCCTGGTAACAGGCTGGGGAGCAGCATTACTGAAAGGCACCCTGGGGTCCTGGTGGACAAGGATGATTTAGCAGTGTGTCACAGTAGCAGCGAAGGCAAACTGGATCCCGGGCTGCATCCATGGGGCCATTACTAGCAGCGACAGACACCATCATCTCACTCTATGCAGCACTTATCAGGCCACACCTGGAATACTATGCCCAGTTTTGGTTCCCACAATTAAAAAGAAAAAGACACTGACAGACTAGAGAAGGTCTGCAGAAGGGTCATGAGGATAATAAAAAGTGTGAAGAACCTGTCCTATGAGCAAAGACTAAAGGAGTTAAACCTTTTCTCCCCAGAGAAGAGTAGGTTTAGCAGTGGATATTGTCACAATATTCCAGTATTTAAAGGGTGGTTACAAAGAGGATGCAGCTACATGGAGAGGTGCACTAGGTGCAAATTGTCTCAGGAAACATTTCATCTTGATGTTAGAAAGACAGTGAGAAATACTGATCACTGGTATAACCTCCCCAGGGATGTGGTGGAGTCCCTGTCTGCGAAGGTTTTCAAGACATGACTGGACCGGGTGCTGGACAATCTCAACTAAGCTCCTTTTTCCTCTAAAGGTTGAAACAGATCTCTGTCTAAGGAAAGCAGAGACACTGTGTCATGAAAGCACAGACACAATTCAGCCTCCTGCAGCTCTGCAGGCAGTAAGAAGGAGTTGTGGTAGCCTGAGAGAAAAAGAAGGTAGGAGAAGCTGGTTTGGGTTAATAAGAGGAATTCTACCTAAAAGAGAAACAACCACTGCTTTCGAGTCAGGAATAGTATTCCAAAAATAGGCAATCATTTCAGTACCTAAAACGTTACAGGGAACTTCTTATTTTAGGCAGACTGCACAGAGTAGTCACAAATGCCATCAGGGGTAAGCAACCAGCCCTAATGAAAAGAAATATCCTTCTCTTGTTGGATGCATAGACAATAAAAATATGCAGGGCAGCACCTGCAATACAACTTTGATTCTATCCATAAATACAAATATTACTTACGACGCAAACCCTCTAAATAGTGGGCTTCTATGGCCACTATTTCTCCAAAAGTGTTGGAGTTTTTCTACAACCCATAACACCAAAGGACTTTTGATCCCCAGCATGACATGCTCAGAACTCCACTGTAGTGCTTTTTTGTACAGAAAAACTTGTCTGCAAAAGTCTTAATTTAGTTCTCTATAGATAGTAGAGATTTCTGCAAAAGTTCTACTTTTCCCACACCTTCCTCTTTAAATCTACCATCTGGAAATACTGGTCTGGCACAGAGAAGACTGTAAGAGAAGGGTTTTTTCTTTGAAAGAAAAATGGAAGTAGGAAAAGAAATACATCGTCAGCTCTTATTTTGCCATCTTGTTCTGTAACATTAAGGTAAAATCACCTCTTAAACTGGTGCTGCCTAAGTACCTTCAGTGGGTATGCAGGAAGTCTTTGAGAGAGAAAATTTACTTCATTTGCACAGCATGGACAGGCAGCAGACCCATTTCACTACTGCAGCATCATCCAAGTGGTTACAGTAGTTTCCTCTACAAGAACGAAAAAGACATTCCCCTGCAGAATACGCATCAAAGCTTGTCTAGCACACAGCAAGCAAGGAAAGCCCCAGAAAAGTTGCAAACGCAGCAAGGCTAATAGCTGTGTTCTATATTTAGCCCTGTGTTCCTGTGCTTTGCATAAGCTGTTATCCTACAAAAAACATGGGAAGCCCTGTGACTCAGATAGAGCTGAATGATAAAGCTCCTTGTCATTCATTATTCCTTGCTTTTAGAAGCATACTGTTTATTGTATAGCAGCTATATCTACACAGGCTCAAATGAATAGAGCAAAAACTATAGGTTTTCCCCTTTCTCCCTTCTCCATGGCACTCACAGGATGCTTTCAAAGCAGCATCCCTGCAATAAGAACTAAGTAATTAAATTAAGCTTTTTAAAAAGCGCATTCGGAAATAATTTTCTGTTGTCCCCATGCAGTCACATAAACCTCCACTCAGACCCGGCACCTACCTAAAATCTGTGCCTGAAGGTCTTGACTGATCCCCTTGCAAGCAGATTTGATTCATCACTGGATTAAGATTTATTTATTTATTTACTTATTACTGTGAAGGAAGTAAGAACACACCTTCCTCTCTGCTTTCCCTACAGGAACACAGATAAATGTCCTTCTCCATAGATTTCATTCATTTAAGATACAAAAAGGTATGCTCCTTATACATCTGTGTGCCAGTTACCCTGTACAGCTTGTAGCTCTGGGTTATTTATAGAAAGCTACTGGAATCAGCTGCTTCTGCAAGATTTACTATCAAGGTGAATTCCTGGCCTACTCGATGCAATGTAAGTCCTAACCCTCACTTAACCAATGTAAAACCAGGTCAAGGAAAGAGGCAGATGTATTTTTCCTTCACTGTGCAGTGTTCTCTGTGAAGTCTCAAAATACAGTTGAACGAGACAGACACCAAATAGCAGAACCCCATCTCTTCACAGGAAGAGCCTCTTTAAAAGTGTCTATTCAGAGGGATTGTGCTGACAGATCAAGCCTACCCATGCTACAAAAAAAATACATCAAGAAGCATCTACCCTCCCTTAACTACAGTGCTTTTCATTTTACTTTAGAACAATCAGATATTTCATTCAAGGTACGTGACTGGTATTTTGTCAACGGAAAGTCCTTTTTAATCAACTTTCTCAAAAGAATTGACTCATTTGCTGCTTATTTATGCAACACAAACAACTTATCCGTTTAATCCCACATTAGGCTGATCCTTCTTCTACACACCCTGAAATAAGGGAGTGGTTGAACTAATGTCCTGGAATAACTTTCTGCCACACAGACTTCTCCAGCTAGTTCTACAAAACTCTGGGTTGCTGCTTATCTGTCTAGAGGAGACAGGACTATTATCCAGCCCCTAAATCCTCACAGCCAAGCTCCAGCTTTGGGTACTATCCATAGCTAGTTGTCCTTCTTCCTCTCACATAGCCCACCACTCTCTTCACACATACTTCTGGAACCCTAACCATGTTCATGTTACCTTAGCCTACTGAACTTGGGGATTTCCAGAATTCTGGCACCTTTTTTGGAAGCATAGGACTTCAGACCCAGATGCCCGTCTCTGGAATCATACTATAGATTTCATGTTGAGATATCTGAAGAAGAATGAAGTTGCACATTAGCACTACAAATCAAGGTTCTGAAAAGAGAGGAACAGCCATAGAAGAGACTGAGCAGATTCAATACCATGGCTCTCTGGTGGCCTAAGTTAAACATTGAAAGTCCCTGTGTTACCTTCAATTTATTGTGGCACAGGGCTAGCTGTAATTCTTATCAAAAGAGGTGAGGCAGAGTGTCTTCAATAGAATGCATGCTGTAAATGCAAACATTACTCGTACATGGTTACATGTCTATACATTTCAAAAGTACAGCAGTGCTCAAGAAATGCTGCTATTTGACCCAAAGTATTGCAGTATCTCAGAGCTGCTGGTTTTGCAATAAATTTCAGATTATCCTATGATTAATGATGAATTTTAACACTTAAGCATTTACTACTTCTAATGGACCCTGGTGAATTAATTACAGCTACATTGATCTCCTCAGTCACAGCATGATGACAGTAAGGATAATCCTTACTTGATTATTCTCTGTTACTGGAACAGGATTGTGTTTCTATCATTTATGACTCATGTGGAGGAAGTCTTTAAGAACAGATTTCTAATTTTCCACCTTATTTTCATTATTTTTTCTTCAAAAATTACTGTACATAAATAATTTCCCCACTATTTCTGCTGATTTATCTTTTGTGCTATTTAAAATAAAGATAATTTTAAATGGAAGCAAAATGACATTTTCCTCCTACTGTTCTTACCAAGTGATTTTTAAATTAGATTGCCTTGTTATGCAAAAATCACAGGCCACTTAGACAAAAATAGCTGGGGAAAAAAATGTAAGAGTGAAACTATTTTAATAGTTAAAAAAATGTCAGCAATAAAAATTGATTTACTCTACTCTTACCTACACATTATTTCTCATATGCACCTTAACTATGATATAGGTGTCCTCATTGAATTTAACCACAGAATCATAAAAATTAGTCCATTTGCACAGAAATCCTAAAAATTAATCAAGGTTTATGTTCCAACCTGGAGATAAACATGGCTTTAATGACTGACAAACATATCCTTTTTTATTCTTGAATTTTTTTTATCTTTAAATGTTCTTTGATGAAGGAAGCAGTTCAGCCTATGTTTGCAACCAAATTTTAGATAGAAAATGTGCACTTCTTAACACTTGGTTGTGCTAATGAAGACATACAAACACCCCAAGCTGACAGGGCTCTTGAAGACTCTTGCCTTTTAGCCACAAACCAGCAAGTTATGTTAGAGATCTGCTGAACAAACCAAACTTAAAATCCAGGGAGAGAGATCAAGATCTGGAGGCCCATAACATCTACCACAGCTACATCTTTAATACTCCAGGCCAACGAGTCACATTGAACTCTTTGATAGAAGGCACTAAAGATATTTTATCATCCAGTCACAAACACCTCTCATTAAACTTTCTTGTCAAATTACATAATCCATCTCACATTTTTCTACCAGCTGCATCTCCAATGACCACATGCTACTCCAGGCAGGTTACTAAGTTTCTTCCTGTTCTCCACTTGTTGCCAGGGCCCTGCTTTTCAGCTGCTATTTATAAGCTCATCTGTAACTTCTCTTGTCTCTTAAGGAAGCTTCAAGTTCTTACACAGTTAATGAAAATCAATCAGAATGTTATCTTGTTCGTGGACACAGAAAACTTTAATTAGGAAAATGAACTGCCAGCTCCTAAAACACATTTCCTAGAAAAATCAACTTCTCTGATTTAATTTCCTTCGGAGGTAAAGTTGCTGCTTTAACACACCAATCCATTACTAAAGAGTTTCTACTATTAAAATGGTGCCTGGAAAGAATTGAGTTCTTTCTCTCAATGTTCAATGCAAGGCAGAAAGAGTCCTGTGCTGAAGCTGATTATGGCACTTGCTAATATCAGTTCTCATTCTGCGTAATTCCCTAGGAGGAACATAGGAAGCACTTGCATTCTTCCTTTGAGCTTTTGAACTTTAACTCTTCCTTTTCCCAAGATCTGTCTGCCCTCCAAGGAACAACTCTTTCAGGATCCCACATTCAATCTGAAATGGTAAACAGGGCAGCCAGAGAAAATGGTTACAAGTCTGAAAGTGAGCTAGCCAGGAACACTAACCAAACATATTAATTGCAAAGATGGTCTCATCCTGTGTATCTATGTCACCCAAATCAAGGCAGTGAATTGACTGACCATGGTAAACTCTTTTTAAAAAAGATACAATTGAGTTGACTAAATAAAAGCTTTCCATATTTTCCCATGCAACTGATGTCTGGGGAATTCTCTATTCAGGCACAGTTACCTAAAATGACTGAGCCTCTCTAGTTTTAGCATAATTTTCTGCCCCGTGGTATAATTTAGGGAAGGGCAAACAGGCAAAAGGATGTGTGATTAGAATCAAAATACTTTTCTCCTTAAAAAGATTGCCATTTCTTTCCTTTAATGGCTCAGTTTAAAGGAAAGGAAAAAAACAAGTGTGTGCCTGCTGTTACACTGCCTTTGTTAACACCACAGTCACTGTCATAATTGCACCTTCGATGTCTGTGTCTGCCTCCACTACTGGCACTATTACAAGAACAATTAGAGCAGCATTGACTCTACTACTCTTTTTTCCAGCCTTGTCTGTGATGTGCTTTTAAAGTGTTTTATTCTACCCGTTTCCAGGCAAAGCCAAGCACTTCCCTGTAGGGGAAATAAGAGGCCCAGGATACTTCTTGCTTTCTTCATAGCATGGCTAGCTGAGTCAGGAGTGAGGCAAGCCACAGGCATTACCAATCAGCTTGTCTTCCTCTCTGCTTATGGACCAGGCAGGGCACAGCTAAGCCAACACATTCCACCACCAGTTACTACTGCTTATACTGGAGAAACCCCTCCCCCCTTTTTTTTTTCTCTTGTGTATTACCATTTCTTCTTGTGTGTTACAACCTAAACAATCATCTATTTCTCAAGGTACATATTTCTAGAAACAGTCTGTACCTTCTCATAGCATTCCAAGCACGTCTTCCATGAGAAAATATCTCAACAGCATACAAAAATTCTACCCACTGCAGGAGCAGTACATCTGTAAAGGTCATTATACAGAGTCATCATCTGCTAAGAAACAATACTCTTTGTACTTAATGTTACTTGAGAGACCATTTATTCTATTTTTCATAAGAGAAGGTAGTAGTAAAGAGGGGCAGACAGTTCAGAAACATGTGCCTGTGCCTTCTGCTCTTTCACTTATTCTTTGCTCCAATTCCTAAGGTACCCACTATTTTACTAACTTGCTCCTACAGGGACTGTGTATTTGGGGGATGTGTGAGTCACAGTGTGTTCAGCCTCACTACGAGTTCATAGAGTAACATTTGAAATACATGAACATTTATAGTAAAAAACGTAAACCGTAGTGAGAAATTACATCTTCTTCCACACTTTTCTGTGTATTTTACTTCTTTTCTATCTGCCTGTTTTTTTCCCCAGACATTAGAAGTGCCTATTAAGTATCTGACATACCATGTTGCTCTTAGCACTACCCAGAATTTTTAGATCATCTCATTACTCATCGATTTCTGGGACATGCACACTCTCCTGATCGATGTCAAATAACAAAGGTTGCCATAGTTCTCTCTCAGCTGACATGAATATAACTAATGATTCAATTAATAAGATAGATTAAAGGTAGTGATAATCAGTGACAGCTTATTCTGTAGTGGCATTTGTATTGATGCATCTCTGACACCTGACACACTTGACGATTTTATTTTATTAAATTAAGTTAAGAGATTGGCAATATCCTGCTTCCTTGGGTATGTTCCAGAGAGCTCCTTCTAACACTGTAAGTAGCATGTCCAACCCAATACTGTTTACCTAAATCAAATGTTCTTAACAGTTAAGTGTTTCAGTGAGAGAGTACCACAGGATGTCTGAAAGGCTGTACTGTCTATTTTAGGTTCAATTTCATTTGCCATTTATAATAATAATATAAAGCATACCCAGAAGCTTTTCTGCATCTTAAAGCTGATTACATCATTTGTGTCTTCCAAGCACAGAATCATTCATTTTCACTTCTGAGTGAGCAGCAAGTGTTAGTTATAAAGCTTTGGCTTGTTGCTAAGAGCCACAAGTACACTCAGATAGAGCACAAGAATGAAATGAATCTGGGGAAATTAGTTCAAATGGTGCCTAAACATTTTGGATCTCTAAGGTTGAGAGTAGCAAGCACACAGGCTAAGATTTCAGCTTTCCATAACACACACACACAGATCACAATATTTTTGAATTCTGAGTTTAATCCCTTGCAGCACTGGATCTGACCTTCTGCTTTAGCCATCATGGCTATGAGTCAGTGGATTGCCTGAGTACACACCAGGAGCTCTGCCTTACAATGCTCTAAACTTGAAACAGACTTCCCTTGGTTTCTCTTTATAAATAAATGCATCTTAGAGATACATAGCTTAAAAATTTAGTATTTAGTAATGCTAAAGACAGTTCCCTTATGGTAACTGAGTGTGAGGCTGAAAAAGAAAATGGTCCTCTTGCAGTCAAATTTTAGACTAATTTTACCATTTAAAAGGCTTTGGTATCCACAACAGCCCTTACAAATGTAATTAAATTTCTAGAAGTTATACACTGAGAAATACAATAATATAAGCCAGTCCATGGCACTTTTACTAATTCAGGGTCACGTAATTAGTTATGGATGTGGATACACGTTATTATAGTGATGTCCACTGAGCCCTTAACATCTTAAATTATCGTGTGTTGTTTGTTAGAACATTATTTGTCAAGAAGGGTTTGTTTTCTGCTGAAATGGTACTTAATATTCACTATATCAAAAATGATCCAATACAGTAAATAAATTGTTGCTAATGTTATATCAGACTTTGGTAGATATGTTTTTATGAATTGTTAGTAAAGGCCAGCTAAAAGCATTAAAAAATATATAAAACTTTAACACTTACTTTTCAACTTCCAGCAAAACTTGCCACTGCAGCAGATCTATCCAATAAAGGTGGGAAACGCAGAAGAGCAGCTATGGGTAACCCACAATACCCGAGAACATTTTCCAGTCTCTGATCAGAGCTGAAAGCAGAGCTCTGCATCAGGACCAAGTAGCACAGTAAACATGATTTTTGCCAGTATCAGAGAAAGTACCAACAGTGGTCAACGACTGCTGCCAGACCTGTATGTGGCAAAGGCAATAAAGCCCCAGGGTAGCAGTGTATGACAAATGACAGCCCCCTGGGCTACCAGTACCGGGGGAGGCTCAGGAACATCTTTCAAACTTCAGCTGGGAAGCAATGAGAAAGAAACAGACTATGTTAAGAAAATATAACCCCAGGCAAACCATAGAGCCAGGAGGAAGAATTTCCATCCTCCATGACTTTCATACCCCCAAAGAAAGCCCTGGTGACATCACCTGGTGATGATCACTCTTTGTTTTGCTGAAAGAAAATCTAGGTACAATTCAGATGTGGCTTGTCTTTCTCCAAAGAAGTAAGAAGTGGTAAGGATGAGACATTCAGAGCACTGGAACCTCAGGATGTAGGACTGTGCACATAAAGAGACATCTAGAAAGAGCCAGACCAGCTGAAAGAAGGAATTCATTCCACATAAAGCTTCACCTTTGCTAATTAGACAGCCTGTTTGGAAAGGAATTCCCTGCTTATTAAATTGAAAGAGTCAGGCAGGTAAGTCTGACTCTGTGGTCTTCTATGCAACACACATTGCCCAGCGTCATGAACTGAGCCCACCTCTTTCAAGTTCCATATAACCACATATCATTTAACAAACATAACATTGGTGACAGCACAGTTCATCTTTCACTGATGCTGTAACTGCTGCTCAGAGCTGTCAGCTATCATCTTGTGGAAGTTTCCCACTTTGTTTCCTTCCTTTAGCTGAATACTGCCAAGTCAGTAAAACTCAGCTAGGTAAAGCTATTAAACCCCTTGTCTCTAAACAGACTAGAGGATAGTCAAATGAACAGAAGCCTGCAGCTACACAATCTTTCATTCTAAAACTGCTGAAAACTCTTTTCAGTTTTATCTTACTTGTGAAAAATCATCGTACATAGGTTAGTTTTCTTAACATCTCTGCATATGCATGGTACAGCAGATTTGAGAGGCTGGACCTATGTGATTTAATGGGGACTGTTTTCTCCTCATGGAGCTAAAATAAAGTAGCTTTGCTTCAGGGTTGTGCTGAAAGCCCCGAGGTCAGCCATATCTCCGTTCTAGATTTGTCTAAGAGACAGGCACACAGCTACCAAAAAGCAGCTAAATTCTCCCTGGCCTGAGGCTAAACTAAGACTAGCAGGGCTGAAATTCTTCCTTCAGACTGTAGGACTGCAATGAAAGCTCCTCTCTAGAAGCTAGGCTGCAGTTCTGGGCTGAGCTAAGACACTGAGAAAGCTCTACAAAAGAGGTAATTGTTTGGAGGAGACAAAGAAAGTTTTATGAGGTGGTAGGATGTTCCTAGAAGGACAAACACAAAACAGTTTTTAGACATTTACAATGAGCCTCAGTGACACAGCTATTTGTACCATGCTATACTTTTGCAAACTGCAGCTTAAAATGTTTTTGCTTTTACTCCCTATGCATGCATCGTTTTGTGAATCTGAAAGGCAGGAATCATGCTCATTTCAAAAAGTGACAGAGGATACAGCTTTAAGGATACTGAGGTAAAACATGGATCCTGTCACAGAGGAGAACTCAGCAGATTTTACAAACCAGGATGGGCTATAAGGTCTTCCAAACAATTTGGGCTAACATTCTTTACAATCAAAACATCATTTTCTTACCTTTCTGGCAATGGCAATTTCTTCACTACCAGCCAACTTTCAAGGAAACATGGCTGAACAACACAAGTTTCTGCAATATTCTGCAAAAGTGATAAACTAATTTTCCTTTCTCAGAAGTGGATGTAAAAAAATTCAAGCCCTCCTAGAATTCACTGTCACCAGTATGTAAAACACTGTATAAAGACTCCAAAGTTTGATTATCAGCATTAATTTATAAAATTGGGCATACAGTGAGAATGTGTCTGTATACCAAAAACTGTTAAGTCTTTATTTCACTGTCTGCTATAGCCAGAGCTACAGGAGGCCATAGCAACAACAAACCTAATATAGGAGGAGAAGCTGAGGAGTTTCTACGATATCTCAGAGCCAGTATGCTATATACATGAAACAAAGATTCAACAAGAAATGGAAATAATTGAGAATATTAATACTGAAATTAAATGTGTATGAAAAGTCCTTTCAGCTGAGTACATATCATGACAAGGGGAATCTGAACATGGCCAGGGTATTGTATCATACACACTCTTTCGAGTGAAGAAAAAAAATCAGATGTAGCTACCTAGATACTTTTTGCAGCTTCTCAAATAGCAAGTTTCACATATTGTCTCTACCACATGTATAACCCCACTCAGCATCAAGATTCAAAATAAAAAGTGAAAAGAATTAAATGAGAACATTGTGTCAAAAGGGGACTGCAGTAGAAGTAAGTCATTTCCTTTGGAATTCACACCTACTTAAATGTGTAATTTCACAAAGATGGAAATTTGCTTGAGTTTAATAAGGAACAGTTCCATAACAGTGATCTCATGAGGAACAAAAGAAAGCCAGTGTAGTTTACATGTACATAAGTTAAATCACTAAAATACCAAGCAATACAAATTTGCATAAGCAGTGGGCTAGAATAGTTATTTTACCATTCCTTAGGCTCTTGCATGCTATTTCAAGTCTTCTAATCTTCCTCATTTAGGCAGGCTCACATGGACAGGACACGTGAGCTTGTGGCATAAAGCATTACTGACACCAATAAGAACACTTGTACAGAAAAGCAGAGGATTGGCATTTAAGTTCTCTTTCTTTGGCCCTCACTCATGAAGTGATGTCCCCATATTCTCAGGTTCATCTCTATTCTGAACAACATTTAAGAAGACATTTAGCTTTAAGTATATGCTTGATTAAAACTGAATTTCAAAATTTAATTTGCATGGTCCTAAACAGAGATGATTTTCTGACTCTAGTCTGAAGTCTGTAAAATAACAAACATCTCACAGAGACCTGCCCATGGCCAAGCAATCAGGAATTCTACCTTTTGGTGTTGCATGTTCAACTTAGAAAATCAGGAGATGAATGAGGAAAAGAATAGCATTAAAAATTTCTAATTCCAATTATGAAGTCAACTTAGAGGGCACTTACAAAGATAAAAAAAAAAAAAAGTTATATTTTTCCAGAAATACTTCCTGGAAATCCAAAATTCCTTTTTTGTTGATGCACAAAAGAAGACTTTCCTTCCACATTTTTACATATATGGTTTAGATTATTCAGTCACAAACTCATGTTCATTTATGTTGCTATGTTACCAGTGCAATGCATATGGTTTCTAAGGAAACAGGTGATAGCATTCCTTTTATTCATAACATGTTAATAATGTCAACACCGAGAACAGCACTGGAATATGAACTATTAATTTATCTGGAAAAATTCTATTTTTTTTAAATGTTACTCACATTTTCAAATGATCAAGTGTTTTGGTAATCCCTTGACAATGAATTATTTAACTATACAAATTCTTAATTGCAGATTGCCAGTACCATTTTTTTGGGCTACCTAAGTGCATGTTTCAGTATATTCTGCTCTGAAAACTTGGAAAAACAAGTGATCAGTTCACAGCACAAAATAATCTTGCAAGTTAAGCTGTGGAAGAGCTGAGTTAGGAGCTCTTTATGAGAATAACTATATACTTACAATGTCACCAGAAGAATTGCTAATCCCAGCAATCCACATTTTGAAGAGAAGAAAAGGCATCAGTGAGACCTGTTAATTCTACCATAACACCTTTTTGCAATTAAAGTATTCTGAACAAAATTTTGTGCTAAAAGAAATTTCAAACAAAAAAAAATTACATTTGCTCATGATGCAAAATGTTCTCTTTCAAGTTTTTGATAGTTATAAGGATACGTTTCTCAAAAGTGGATGCTTAATTTCAGACTATGGGAGGCAGAGCTAATTCAGTCTCATACACAGCCTCTGTTTTGCCTAATTCTATATGCAGATTTAAAAAAAATAATAGTAAAGATATACCAGTTATAGTACAGGACTTGGTTCTGCATATCAGCCAAGAAATTCTTTTATGGAACTAATTTTTAAAAAAATGCAAATATGAAGTTGATCAATTTGTCTCTTGAAACTGCAAAGATAATGACAAATAGTGCTATCACTATAGATTGTGTTAATAAAAAAAAAAAAAATCACAAATAATGGCAGAACACACATGAAATGCAGGAACTTTAAAAATGTCCTGCATTTATATTAAAAAAAAAAAATAAATTAAGCTAGAAATCAATCTTAGAATAGGCTTAAATTATTTTTCCCTTCACCTGATTTTCCTGATCACATGAAATGTGTTATTTTCAACTGATATCTAAAGTTAATGCAGAATATCATCCAATGCACACCAATGGACCCGTTTCCCCATAGCAATACTTTGGGAAATACTTTCACCTTTCAGAAATAGAAGATGTTTAATTTAGCACTTTCTCCCTAGGGATAAACCAGCCTGGTTCATTTTCATCAGCATGTTGAGCCTTTGCCAGGGGTAAGAAAAGACACTGATGTTCCAGTTTAATAGTAGTTGTTGCCAGCTTATATAGCTACGAAGTAATGGAAGCAGGACTGTATTCTGGATATGGAAGGGATTTTCAAAAGATTTAAAAAACACGGATAACATTTTTCCAGGTATGAAAATATGTCATGTACAGTAAAAATCAGCTCTTGTACAACTTTGCATTGCTTTCCTGGAAATAAACAGCTCAAAACAATAACAAAGTTCAGAGCTTTGTACAAGTAGAAATAGACATAGAAATAGACATAACATTGTGGCCATGTGCATCTGAACATGCATTCTTATCACCTGTGAAATAATGGTTGCCCTGGCTTACAAGGAATTGCCAACTTTGTTCAGATGCAAAATAAATGCCAGAGGCCCTGGGGAGACTCTACAGATGAAGGACAAACAGGGATGAGAGACCAGGGTGAAAGCTCCTTCCTTCTCATGGGTCCCAAGGCAGACCCACAAGAAGAGACCTGTGGGAGCCCAAACATTCAGCAGCGTCTCAGTAGATGAAGTTTTAAGGTGACTGGGGAACTGCAAGCAGATCTTCCAAAACTGCAGAATGAAATATAAGGGGAGAAAGAACATGATGACCATATGGAAAATCAAATCTATAAATGTTCTGAGCCAGACTTTTGTCCATTTGCAGGACTGGCAAACGCCCCTTCCCTCAGTCAAAGTGTAGTTATTATAGCAGGCCTCTTTGGTCGTTTATTTTTTTTTAAGAGGAAAAGTATCCGACTTGGCCACAGTTGCATCCAAGAAATTACTCTAACTTGTCATCACACACTTGTATTACTTACACAATTCATTACATACTGAAAAATAAGGAGTACACTCCAAGAACAGAGTTACAGAAGGAATTACTTGGGAAACCAGCAAATTCCAGGGGGAACCATGAATCTTTGGGATATCTAAGAATGATGAACTGATTCTTAATTATTCTGAATGATGTGCAAAAGCTCATCTCACCTGTATCTATAAAATTCAGGATAGCTTTACAAAATTTGTTCAAGCTCCAAAATATTTATTTTGGAAAAGGTAGGAAAAAAGTAAGCATCCATAAATTGGTTCTTGATCCGTCTGCTCCAGGAACATTTTTCCATATAGTGGCACATTCTGGTCATGGACAATCCATGCACTCCTATTTTGGAGACCTATTTTCACACACCTGAGAAACATGCAGATATCTAAAGGCTGGCAAAAGTAGCAGATTAACAGAAAAAAGGCCATTGTCAGCTCTGCTGGCAGAAATTGCTCCAAATTTTGGAGATCTGAGGCTCTGTGCCTGGCAGAAGCCTACAAGAGTAGTGTTTCACTCATTAGCTCTACATTCATTTGATACTTTAAATGACACTGGTGGTCTTGGTGCTTTCCAGTGAATATATGAAAAAAAAAAATATGAAAAATCAGTAAGTCTTCACAGAAACACTGGACAGTGTCATTTTATTCTCTTGATCAATTTGTGGATATATCTATAAATAGAGAGGAAGCTGCAATGATGCTGCAAAGATTATTATAATCAACGTAGCCAACTGATGTGACATTTACAAGAAGAATACCTTAGAGAGTTTGTTTACTCATTTAAATAAATTCACTTTTGCTTTAAATTAACCAAGTGACAGTCTTGTAGCTGTGCTTCAGACTCAGACATCATAGAGCTCGCATCAAAAATAAGGTCAGGTTTCAGGTCAAAATTTTGCCTTTGCATCCTGTTTCAGAGAATTATTTCAGCATGAATTAGTAGTGCCTACACTTCTAATTTAGTTAAAATAGTAAATTACCAAGAGGAAAGTGTTTTAAAAACTTTATGCAGATTAACATTCACCACTAAATTTCTGAAACAAACAAATTTCTGCAATTTTAATTTTGTTTCTTAATCTGCTACTGCATGGCCTTCTGGCCCTTAGAAACCCGCCTTCTAAAATAGTACATTATGATTTATTCTTTCTACAGCAGCTCAAACACAAGTAAAGAGCCCCAAAATTCTTTATCTTGTGATGAAAGAGTATCATGAGATCAATGACTGAACACACATATGGCTATAATTATGTTACAAATTCAATGAATTTATGGGATGAAAGACATGGAAATGAACTTATGTCCTAAGCCTTCCACAGTTTAACTGATTTAAAAGCGAACATCAGATGTAGAACCACGAGGTCCAGTTTTGCATTAATGTAGGTGCAACACATTTTAAACTTCCCTTGCCCTCAGGAAGTTTTAGAAACTTCTCCTAACAAAATAAATGTTCTTCCAGTTCTTCCATGGTGGGACTTGTCTACTCTCCACCTCAAAGCATCTCACTTGAAAATATTTTTCAGATTGCCTAGATGCTGTGTTGTTTTTTAACAAAAGACATCACATCATTCCTGTGATGGTCTTCATGATATAAAATACAACAGAAGCAATGAAATACTTGTAAAGAAGTACAGACCCTCAGTCACACTCATACTAATACCTCTGTATTATTATATGAAACAGCATCAAACACTGGACCATAATTACTCATACTAATCATTAACATATACTTTGTCATGTTACTGGCCCATGACAATGCTCACAGACCATGCTTGGATGCTGAACCTTGTTCCCAGCAGGCAATCTGGACTTTGTTATTCACAATTTGAAGCACAGAGAGAAAAAGTGCCACTTACCCTAAGGGCTAAGGAACAGTGTATCAGTTAGTTACAAAAATAAACATTGTTAGAGCTAAAACCCCAGTCTTTCCTACAGCACAAATCCCAAGGGACTGATTGGTATTGTTTGGCAGGAGACAATCAGGTGACCTGCACAGCTTGCAGCATACTGGAGAAGTCTTTAATTCATTCAAAACCATTAAATACAAAATTAAATTCCTAAAATACAATGACTGGAGAGCCCACTTGGGGCACCCATAGCACCCTGGAAAAGCAGCCAAGGGATCCTATTGTTCAGGCAAGGGAGAGGACCAGTGTGGGCACAGATGGCCACCCAGTCTTGGGCAGGAACCTTGATCCCCCTCAAGCCAGCAAGCAGCCACCTCAGAAAAATGAGCAAACCCCTACAGATTAGTCGAGTAAAGGAAGTTATTTCTCTCATTAAGGCCATTGTACCAGATCAAAAGAACCTAAAAAGGTTCTTTGGAAAAGAAAATGTGAATCTGACCCAGCATTCTAGTTTTAGGATGCACAGCTGGGAGAAGGCAATACTAAAATTCAGGCTCAGGAGAGCCTGGACAGCTGATCGGTTATATTCAAGCTCCTGACTGATGAGGAACACTGGAGCAGCCCCTGCCACAGGTACAGATTTCTGTCACATGTTCTCCAGGATTCTTGCATGTTCCCTTGTCTGGATGACTCACAAGGGTACAGTCATGCATGGCTTCTTTCACCTCTCCAGCTCTTCAAATGGGAACGTTCAAAATATCATTTCTGAGAAGCAAGACAGTAGATGTCAGTTCTCTAAAGCAAAGAAAGAATTAGGGATGAGGCTCATGTCTCTGAGAATGTGATCCTACCAGCATGCCTTGGTGCTGGTTACAAAGGAAAGATCACAACACCAAACCTCATGAGAGCTCTCTGGTTTGCAAACCCAGCTTTCCCTTCCCTATCCCAACAGCCTAAGCTCCTGTAAGAGATGTACAAGTGAACAAAAGACCTGATTTTTTTCATTTTGTAGCTCTTAGTGACACCTGGCTCTGCCTTGATTTGCCCACTTGGAGAAGTCTGGAGCTGCCTGCCATACTGGTGCAGCAGTTCGTCTGCTGCAGGGGGCTGCCTGCCACCAGAAGCACCAGAGCCACACCAGCAGCAAAATCCAGACTCATTTCAGAGCCATCCCTTTCCTGACAGCCTTCACTCTCCTGCTCTGCAGGGATTTACAGCCTTTTCATGTGATGAAGGCATGGAATCAGAATGGTCAGGGCTGGAAGGGACCTTAAAGATCACCTGGTTCCAACCCCCCTGCATGGGCAGGGACACCTCCCACTACACCAGGTTGCTCAAAGCCCCATCCAACATGGACTGAGGCATCCAGAACTTCCCTGAGCAACCTGTTCCAGTGTCTTACCTCCTCACACTAAATAATTTCTTTCAGGGCTTTTGCCCCTTTTGGTAACTTTTGCACTTTGTGAACAGTTTGTTTAAGGAAAGGCTGGGTGTGTCACTTAGTGGCATGGTCTAGCTGATGTGGCAGTGTCAGGTCATAGGCTGGACTTGATGATCTCAGAGATCTTTTTCAGCCTCAATAATTCTGGGAAGCCGTCTTGCTTTTTTACAGCAGTCTTCCAAAGTTGTAGGAAATCACACTATTCCCATGAGGGAGTAGGGAGGAATGATATGACAGTTGGCAGGTGAGACTCCTTAGGGGGTGAAACTGGGACGAAACCACTTGGTATGGTCAGGGCCCAAACTGTGCCCTCAAACTGCTAAAACTCTCTGCTGTTTGGGTGTCCCTCCTCCCATTCATGTTCTGGAATAAGAACAACATCAGCAGTAAGTGGTACATGACCTTGCTTGAAGTGCGAACCAGGGAGAGAGAAGCTCAGACACCTCCAGGTTTTCACCTCTGGAATGGTCTGTTGAGACAGACACAAAAGCTCCCTGGAGGAGGAAAAAAGTGTTTCAGCACAAAACTGTATTTTCAAGGTCAGTCATGAAGCTTCAGAATCCTATTTTATGAAAACAAAGTGGAAAAGAAAGATGTAGCAATAAGCAAAATTCACTCTGTGTCAACAAGGACAAAATCGTTATTGAAATCTACCACAAGGGGGTCAGTAAGCCCTACCAATTCATAGAATAATCATACAATCACAGAATGGTTTGGGTTGGATGCAAAGCACCTTTGTATTGAATGCACAATTTGAAACATTCAGGGTGCAAGAGCGTCCTGGAAGATGAGCCTGAAAAAATACCAACAGCAAAAAGCAAATAATAAATTCTCTGATCAGTTCTCATATGGCTCGAATAGCTGTAACCACCCTGTCTCATTAAGGGTTACCCAAGGAACAGTCAAGCACCACACAAGTCTGGGTGCTCATCATTGCAATTGTATGGGGCACCTGGACCAAACCTTATTTTGGATCCAAGCACAGGAAAAAATTGCAATAAGCCATTTCCAGTGTTCTATAGATGTGCTTACATCAATCTGTCTGCAGGCAACCAGCACAAATGGTGTATTACAAGGATTTTAATTATAAACTAGGCAAATTATGCATGTATACAGCATGATGCACGAAGTGTTGGTTTAGTTATTTTTTACTTAGAGAATTTTTAAGTATCCCAGCTACAATATTTAAGAGTACAGGATTTCTTTTTCTTAGTTATTTTTTGGTCTTGTTCAAAAGATAATAATCATAGATTAAACAAGCACTCAGAGATATTACAGAAATCCTTCCACCTCCAGAACTGCATCATTTTCTCTTCAAGATACTCTGGTCAGATTTCTGAGATCACTTCATATGAAATAAGGACAGGAAAACAAATACCATAACTATCAGCTTTGCTGTAAAAGGTTGTAAGGTTGAATGAGACATTGTAAGAGACAATGAAGAACAGAAAGAAAATATTGTGTTCTTCAAAAAAAAAAAAAAACAAAAACTCCAAGAATGGTCACGGAGCAATAAGTGATAGAAAAAGCAACATGTCAAAAGGAGGACAGAAAAAGAAATGCCAACAGAAGCACACTTATACTAAATGTCCCCTCAGCTGAACT
Source organism: Heliangelus exortis (assembly GCF_036169615.1). NCBI lineage: Eukaryota > Metazoa > Chordata > Aves > Apodiformes > Trochilidae > Heliangelus > Heliangelus exortis. The sequence goes on along the minus strand of NC_092425.1, from coordinate 22,383,635 downwards.
TGACAAGACTGAAAATAAATTTGACAGTTTTAGACAAGAAATGTAGGATGACCTCAGCTACACTGATTTGAGTAAGCAGCTGTAGACAGATGGCCAAAAGAAAAAATCTGGGTACTTTCAAGTATAAAATATTCCTGGGACTGTAGAGATGGCATTGCTGATTATGAATATGATTTGAAGAGTCAAACTTGATGCTGCAATGTAAAAAGTGACTAACACTATCTTCAGAAAACATTCTGAAATGTGTTATCATAGTCTGAACACAAAAATGTCTGTCACTGACTGAAAGATATCCAGCTGCAATAACTGAAATTCAGACAAAACAAAAGTAGTAAGTCATTGCAATTAAAATCCTTAGTCCCCTTTGGTGCAACAGTAAAAAGGATAGATTTGAATGACAGTGGAAATTTTGTCATACATTATATCCCTTTCTGCAATTTAACTAATGCAGAAAAATCACACAATAGTATTGGAAGTCATTATATATTTTCATTTTTAATAAAAAAGTATTGATTCTCAATAAAATAGATTAATTGCTGGCAATGGAGCAAAAGAGTGCAACTACTGAAGCACTGTTCCACGTGTCCTCAGGTATGAGGTACAAGAACTTTTTTCTCCCCATAAAATATCCTTATGCCTTTCAATGATTTCACTGGGCAGTTTTCTTAACCCACACCATGTTTTCTTTGGAAACTGCAGGCTTACTCAAGTGTTTCTTCTGTGTGTATCCCACTGCTACACCAGTAACAAACTCATCACCAAGTCTGTTTAGATTTTTAAGTCCTTTGGTGACAGGGGCTTTCATGTTCCTCACGTTGTCAGCAGATACACAGATCAGCTTCAAGATAGGTGGGGGCAGCAATGCTATTATCACATTGCCCAGAGGTGTGCAGACTTCAAACAAATTTGAAGTCATGACTTCTGTTTTTCTCCTGTCTACCAAGAACTGCAAAGGGCATTTTGTGCTGGAGGAATATTTGGCTTACATTTTTCACTGATTAATTAGAAATTTGCAAAAGCAAGAGAACCACTAAGGCCATTTTTAACATTCAGTTTGTTGAATTTTCCTCCATAGTAGTGAGCCCTCATATTTAATCATTCATTATACTCTGCTCATTTAAAGTCGGTGGATGATGCGCCATTACAGTTAAGTTTTTTTCCCCAAAAGTGACTTGCATTACTAAAAACGTAGAAAATGAAAAAAATCAATTAATATTTCATCTTGTATGTGGTGCTTTATTTCTGGGGAAAAAAAAAGTAAAAAAAAAAAAAGTACTGCAGAAGTTGCATACTGTGCAAGTATTTTAAACTTAATGCAAGCTCAACAGCATTTCAGAAATAATTCTGCTTTTCCTTTGATAAAAACACATGAGAATTAGGTTTGGGTACCTATAAAAAAACTGAAGTACTTTTCAGCAGTAGACAACTGATTTTTTTAGGTCAAGCACCCTTAAATTTACTTTGTATCATTCACGTCTCAAATACATCATCTGTTTAAGCTCCTGGCTGATCTGCCAGAGTGGTCTTACTTTTTTGTTTAGTTCTGAATTAAAACTATACTCAGTATGTTACCCTTTAAAGAAAAAAAAAAATCCGTACTCTGCAGATGACTAAAAGAAAATAATGTCTTCAGATGTCAAACTGCTGAAGGGTCCTGGACAACCTTCTCCACAGCCCTACCAGATGGTATGTTTCAGTTTCTATTAAAAGAGGACTCCATCAAGCACACTAAAACACCTGGATAAGGATTATCAGAACATAACGATGGTCAATGACCCCTACTTTTCCCACAGCTGATAAGGCTATGGAAAAGGAACTGTGGAGGTACAGGCACAGTAAACTGTGGAGGAAAGGGCTAGTGCTAGTTTGAACAAGAATAGGAATAAGAAGCATGGCTAAATACCAATCACTGAGCCTATTCCAATTAACAGAAAATACTACAGTTTGCTGTGGGTTTGACATTAATTCTGGTAGTAAGATAGAAGGTCATATCATACAACCTTTCTAGCTGAAATGACCCAAAGCAAGGGTTCTTCCTCCTTTTTCTTTCAAGGGGTATGAAGAGGATAGGAAAATGGAGGAAGGGAGGGGAAAGGGACAGCCACAATTTCAGCTTCATGTCTGGAGTCAAACTTATTTTAAGAGGAAAAGTATCAGTGATAAAATTCAGAAACTGATTGCCACACATCTGTAAGTCATATCAGATTTTGCTGCTATTAATTATGAATAAGTATCTTGTATGCATGTTTTACTGTTCTCAAGCTTCTTAGAACAAAGGTTGTAGGGTCTGGCAGAGGGGTGTCCCTATAATGCCTAACAGAAAATAAATATCCACATTTCTTAGGCCCAAGAGTCCTCTCCAAAACACTATTTACTATGCACTTTACATATTGATAAACATATCTGTACTACAAATGAAATATTCTTGTAATTATTTCAGTGTTTCTTTTTATTTGTACCACCCGGGGCCAGAATTTCCAAGTAAACATACTTGTGCTTTGAATTCACAGATTAGAGTCTCAGTACTGCTCATTTTTAATCTCTGTTGCTGTAATGTATTTGAAATTGCTTCTGCTCCAGAGAGAGGCTTTTCTACAGATCAAAAGCCTGGAGAAATTTTCAAGTATGTTATTTCAGCTGTAACAATCTCCTACTCAGCTGTCATTCTCACTCTCCCATATTTTTGTTAGCAAACCAAGACCAATATACATCCAACATCAGCAATTTCTCCAAACATATTCCTGTTTCATAACAGCAACTGAACATAAAAGTTGAATGCTGTAAGCAATGGCATGATAGTACAGTGAAACATCCAACCTGTCAATGGCACTTCTGATGGCTGGGCCAATTCCCATATGTCAAGAGCAATGTCCAGTTTCTGTCTGTTACATATTTTCATTTAAGAGAAAAACAATCTTTTCCTTGTATCCCATAAAATAGATTTTCGAAGCATAAAACTTAATTTCATCACACTTTATTTTAACATCTGCTGTCAGACTTGGATTTATTGGATGCTTTTGTCTGAAGAGAAGTTTCTAAAAGAAAAAAAAAAAAAAGAAAAAGAATGATCTGTTGAAACCAATTACCATTATCTAGAAACTTAAGAAGCCGTAAGAATTTACTTGTTCTTGGAAATCAATCAATACATTTTCTAAAATCAGGGTAAATATGTAAATGGTGTATACTTTAAAACTACCTCCAGCAGGAATATTCAGAATTTTGAGTGCTAATCATGTGTGAAGAAATGAACTGCTTCATACACACACATAGTTTTTACCTGTGTTTGCTGCTCTCCATAAGTTTCCACTAAGGAAACTGAGCTACTGAAAAAGATCCATTTTGCAGTGGAGATTTCCAACTGAAAATGGGATGTTTGTTTTAAGAATCTGTTTTACTCCATTGACACCACTAGAGGCTTTACAGTCTCAGGATTGTTTTGCCTTCATTTACTTTGCAAATCTCTGAATCAGAACAGAACATTTACTTGAAACCTCTAAGTACTCTTCAATAAGTCATTATGCAAGTGACTTTTTTCCTCTAGCCTCTCTAGGATAATCCATCCCCGTGTTCCAGAAGGGAAATACAGGGGAATAACTTCCTGTCACTATGCCTTTCCTGTCATTATGATGTTGACTTTCATTGTATTTTCATACAGAGGTCTCACTCAGTGATTACAGGTTTGTTTTACTGAGCACTTACCCAATGTAATACACTCAAATGTAATTCCTCCAATATTTCTCATAGAAACTGGTCCTTTTTTCCATTACATAGTGCTTCAGTATTCAGTTGCTTTTTAACATTTAATGAAAAACAAAAGGGAAAACAAACAACAGTGCTACGAAGGACTGAAGTATCTTCATCTACTCAGAAAACACAGAGGATGTACTCTGTTGCCATACTTTGCCTTGCAAGACAGAACCTCACTAATTCTTTGCACCAGGATTAAATGCTATTAATACATTTATTATTATTATCTGTATCTTACTGCATAAAAATATTTCCCTGGAAATAGAATTTTAGTTATATCTAACATCAAAATTCTTAGTCATGCTCAGTTCTAATTTCCCAGAAAACAAGATAAATATCTGTAGCATTATGATATTGTCCCTCTTTAGAAAAATAAAATGCCATTGATTACATCCATTAAAGCACTGACTGCAAATTTTAGCAAGCTTCATCTTAAAAAAAGACCAACATCAAAACAGTTTAAAGAAATAGTATTTTATCTTGGAATCTTTTACAAAGATCTCTCTATTTTGGAACTAACCATTGACAAAACCCACTCCACCCCCCCTATTTCCCTATTCTTTTCACTGCTTTTATATTTGTCTCCTCCTCTTCCCTGTCCTATCTCTCTCTCTCTCTCTTTTTTTTTTTTTTTTTTTTTTTTTTTTTTTTTTTTTTTTTTTTGGCATTTACTCTTTTGGAATAATTTTCATCAATTTAAACTGGGTGGCCTTGCCACTTTTTAATCGGGATACAGAACACGAGCATCACAATTCCATAAAGCCTGCAGGGAATAGCCTGCACTACCAAGCCCATATAATAAGCACTGAACAAAATGGAGCTGCTTGGATGGAAAAAATCACTCCTCGTCTTCTCCCTGCATCAAAGGTTACTTTCTTAGCTTCTATATTGAAGTTCAGCACCAAATATCTCCTCATGTCCTTCAGTCTGGATGCAGTAAACATTTAAATACCTGCTTAACCTTAAGAACACAGTTATTCAGCAGAGTGCTTCACTTCAATTGATTTCTCACTGTCCTGCTCTTGAATAAATATTCTTAATTACATGAGATGAATCGAAAGTGCATGTTATCAGTACTGGCTGAGATTCCATGTACTCACCTTTTTGGGAATTATAATTTCTTACCACAATTAACTTAATAGGAAATTGCAAACTGAAACAACTTGCCAGTTTATATTGCAGCTTAGGAATTACTGAACTTTAATTGCGGTTACTTTAGGTTTTTTTAATCATTTAAGTAAACTCTTAAAGTTTTAAGTCTCACACACACATTTTGAATATTTCATCTACTGATGGTTCAAGTTAGCACTAAGCCAGTCTTCCCTGGCACATTATGAATTTCAGAGCACTCATACCAAAAATGACCTAGCAGGCTAAATTTGTCATTTTTAAATCCTTCATGCTTTGTGCCTGTATCTGAGAAATCAGCGTGATGCTCCGTCATGGAGGAGGTTTCAAACAACTCTCATGTAGCAATAAGAGGCAATATAAAGAAATTTTCCATTATAGTTCTCTCTGATGCAGGGACAGAAAAAGTCCTGGCTAGAAAGTAATGCACTCTGCCAGCTTTTGTCAGAGTTTCATTGTATACTGAATATGCTCTGATCTTCACAGAAAAATGTCACCTTTCCTTTCCCCCCTAATATTCAGCAAGTAGCACTCCAGACCACCTCAAGATCAAACCAAGAAACTTCCTTTTCCAGGGGAGTCAAATAAAGCTGCATTTAGACCATCATCTGACCATTAGTCAGATGAAACAAGAATTTTAAAACCTCAGGTTTAAGGTTCCTCTTTATCTGCCAGACCCTGTCCATCTTTGTTGCAAACCCTTCGGTTTCCTTTGATCCTCACTTCTCTCTACCCAGCTGGAAGCCAGAGCACCACTTGACCTGATGTAAAGAGAACAAGCTGCAACAGAGAACTCTTTCCTCAGGTAATGTCCTGAGTCAAAATCCTGGCTCCAAGACAGGGTAGGATCTTCTCCTTTGTCACAGGAGAAGTTCTGTAAATGATAATGAATCAGTATCTTTGAGTTAATAACCCCCACAGCTCAGGCACTTCCTAATACTTAAATCTTTGAACACACCCACCTCCTTTGTCAAAAGAAAGGCAAGCAAGCTGGTGAAGGGTCCAGGACACAGGTCTTATGAAGAGCAGATGTGGGAACTGAGATTGTTTAGTCCAAAGAAGGGAGAGCTGACAGGAGACCTTATCCCTCTCTACAACTACCTGAAAGGAGCTTATAGTGAGATGGGAGTTGGTCTCTTCTCCCAGGTAACTGAGAAAATGGCCACAAGTTATGCCAGGGGAGGTTTAGATCGGATATTAGGAAAAGCTTTTTTACTGAGAGTGGTCAGGCATTGGAACAGGCTGTCCAGGGAATGATGGAGTTACCATCTCTGGAAATGTTAAAAAACCTCATAGATGTGGCACTTCAGGGCACGGTTTAGCTGGTATGCTGCTGTTTGATGGACAGTTACTGGACTTGGTGATCTTACAAGGTCTTTTCCAACTGGTGTCATGAAAATGATGCATTTTAAGGTGACTGTATCTGTAACAACTACATGCTTGTGAAAAATACTGTGTTTCTTTCCCTTCAGGAAAACATTGAAACAGAGTATTTGAGACTATATGAACAGAATTTCTACCATTTCACTAGGATAAATCATTAATTCTACAGATTTAAGAGCTTAAATGACTGTAGAAATGCTTAAAGGTTCTTTAAAACTGAACTAAAAAGCAAGGAGGAACATCTTAAGCCAGAAACACCAGGAGACAGAAAGAATTCTTCCCCTAAACTCCTCCCCTGCTTATATTAGATATCTCAGTAAGCTTCATTCACTAGAATAGGGCACAAGCCAATTGGGGATAACAATGTAACACAGGATGCAGTGTTGTTACCTATTCATACGCAAGAGATCAGAACACAAAACAGGTCAGGCCAGTAAAAAACCTTCATCAGGTTTTCTAGCTCCTCCCTGCAATGCCCTTATTTATATCAGGTAGCATATGCATAAGTGACAGACCTACTCTGACAATACAGGAGCCCTTACAAGAAGGTCAGGTCTCTGCTTCTCCCTGTTCTGTGAAGGATTAGCAGCTTCCCTCAGTAACTTATCCTTTTGGATCCAACTGGTTTGTTTCCATATGTAATTAAAAACAGACAGGATGGAAATGAAACATTTTATTTACCAAAGAAACTTCCTAAATTTGGACTGAAGTTTGCCCTGAATTTTATTTTAAGTTCATCTGCCAAGGGATAAAACCAATTATTCATGCAGCTTTACTCAAAGTACTTCTGTTGTCAATATAATGTATGATTAACTTTCAAAAAATAAAAAACAAGTATATTTTCCCCAAGTTTCTAAGACATGACATAATCCCCACATTCCATGAGAAATGCATGTCTTTGATTCTGGATGATTCCCAGAATAAGATATACCAGTTTTACAGTGACTGAGTCCTACAAATTGCAAAATTTTTCAGCTTAGTGAAGCAACCAAATAGCCAGTTAGAATAACAATCCTCAGACAGTAATTACCCCACCTCTGAGATCTTTGTACCACATTTACATATCCCCCAGCCCTCTCAGACACCTCTGCTTTTTTTTTTCCCCACCTTTGTCTTCCTCTTTCATGAGTCTTTCATCTCATCACTGTTCCTTGGGACTGCACACTCAGAGCAAAAGCTTGAACTAGAGTCTGAGAACTGGACCTCCATAAATGGTTACCAGAACACTTTTAAGAAAAATCTAGGAGCAAAAAATTCTAACTTAACAGCACGAACTAGAAGAAAAACTATGTTTCATGTCATCACAATTTCTTTCACTTCTACTAACCCACTCCAATCTTTCTCAATCTCAAGTTCCTCCCCCTACCTTAAATTCTATATATGTATTTAACATTTTGGTTATAACAAGCACACTTGGTCCTACTTGGTATTGGGTCTCTCTGTGCCAGATTTAACAAAGGTTTTATGCCTCAGGAAGTCTGTCCAAATATTTCAGGTAACTCATCCAACAACATCTATCAGAACACCCTACAAACCTCACGTTTTACATTACCCTGTCATTGTGTACAACATGTAAACAAAAGGCAGGGGCCCCTTCACACTCTTTGCTTCATAATAACCAGCAGCAATGAGCAAAAGAGACCATTCTCCCTGTAACATGTTTAGGGTGTATCTCCCAGAAACAAGACACATGATTTTGTATGTCTTTTGACCAGGAGGACATTGATTCTGTTACCCATTTTCCAGATGGATGCCCTGATCACAGGTTGTTACCCATCACTGCCACAACAAGAAACATCAGCAAGAACTGTTTTGTGACCAGGGAATATCTAATGGGAATTTGTCTCCAGAGGCAGGCCCTTGAAGTGTGAATTTTTCACAGTTCTTTGGTAGAAGTTCCTTGTGCACATATAAGTCTTGTCACATATGCTTATACTTGCTCTTAAAAGTAAGCCTTGTCAGCTTCAGTCAGGACAGAGGGGCTTGAAATGCATTCCATTTTTGTTTTATCAACTCATAAGTAACAGGAAATCAGTTCCATCCATTCCTGTGTATGTGTCTGTGCATTTGGACAATGTTCCTGCATGTGCAAAGTTTCACATTCTGAGTTTCTCAATGCAACTTTTGTTTTCCTGCAAAGTATTTTACTGGATACTCATAATTTTAATTAATCACCAACTGTCTTTGCAACTCAACAACCTCTTTCTCAACCACTCCAGTGACCTTTTGATTGTGCTAAATAGTAAAAAAGTTTTATTTCTCAGTGAACAACTGCAAAAGAATGTATCTGTCATGGTTTAACACTGGCTGCTTCTGGAGGGTAAAAGTTTTCATCAGAGCTGAGCAGTGTCCTGGGCTCTGCACACCAGTCTCTAGCAGTAACTATAAACATCGAGTGTTATCAGTCCTAGAAGCAGACACTGTCTGAGAAACTTGCTGTTAAATTCAGCAAGTGCAACTACTTACAAGAGACTTAGCTAAAAGCAAAAGTACAAGACGGAAAATCACCTTTATCCTGGCCCAAACCAGGACAGTATCTTCCCTGTGCCTGTTACACTCTGAAGAAACGATTTACCCATCAAGGCAATCCAGGTGGATTGATTAAGGGGTTTAGTTTACTAACACCTAGCTGAAGCATTCAATTCTAAACACAGAAATGAAATCAAACTGAATTTGGGACTGCAGACTCAGACTCAAAAGATTGTTTATCTAAATTTTAATCTTAATTACAGCCAAAAAGTTTTATATTAGTAAATGCACAGGATGCAACCCACTGCAAGCGTGACCTAGTACAGGTCATCCTCACAGACTAAATTCTATTTATCTCAGTATTTGGAGTTCTTCTGAAAGCTGGAGTTCTGGTGGGAGAACTGCTTCCATAAAAACAATGCACAGGAATGGAAAAGCACTTAGAGTTACCAGGTACACATGTAAACACAAACATAAAAAGAAAATTATGACGAATCAACCAGATTTAAGATGAAGAGAACAGCAGTATTTGATTTTAAAGCCAACCTCAGTATTTTGTGTTACTTTTCCCTTGTGCTGAGAAATGAAAGAACCACTTGCCACTTGTCCTATTTTCAGCCTGCTCTAATCTGCCATTCCATAGGATTATTAAAAAAGAACATCATTTTAAGCGGTAGCCTTGAAAATCATGATTATCCAAGCTTAAATTTTCTACCCCAGGTTCTAATAGTGAAGGACTTCCTACCTCCCCACGAGTATTTTCAGGAAACTAGGCACTTCCAAGCTAAAACAGACTCCAGAAACATTAAAGAAATAAAGAAAGGCTGAAAAAAGGCAGCTATTTGTATATTGGATCACTATCTTTGTCAATTAAGATTTTTTTTTAAAAGGAACAAACAACTCCAACGTTTTAAATTTGTGCCTGTTTCTTCCACTACCAAGGAAACAAACATAGGAATCTAACGAATGAGAGAGAGTAAAGAGATATTTATTCAGATCTTTATTCAGATATGTTCACACATTTGGTAAATAAAAGGTAAATTCATTAGTGGAAGGACAGCTTCTTGTACTGTGTAGCTGAGGAAGATTCAACTAAACTAATTGCACAACCTCTAATTCCCAGGGATTTGTAAGGGAAAAAAATATCTGAGTACTGAGAATTAAATTATGGCACGAAGAACTGCCATCTGGGTTCCACTCTCATGTGATCAGAGAGACTTCAGAAAAAAGCAGGCTGCTTCACTCATGGTTGGCAGATTCAAGACCTCTGGCTTCATTTAGAAAAACAACTACTCACATGAGAAAACACAAAACCAAAAACCCAGGACCCACCTAGGACCTCTTTTTTAGTGCTTTTTATAGCAGCTGTTTGTCCACAGGTGTCATGTGACAGGAAGACAAACCAGTACATATATAATCCATTGCATGTACTGAAAAACACTGAGTTTGGATTTTATGTAACTTCTGTTACATGTAGATTCATCTTAAGACAAAAAAAGTCACTTTGGTTTCCAGTCCTGGCAGCCAATATTTTTTGTATTATTTGTCATGGTGACACTAGAAAAGGGAAGGTAACTCCATGCTTACACTGCTGGTGCCTGTAGGAATGTCACCAGGATGTCAGATCTGATGCAAACCACAGGATCGTGCAAAGGAGGGGAGATCAGGATAGAGGTGCCAATCTTTTTTCCAGCGTTCATGTGATTGCCTCTCCAATGCTTCTGGCAGAGAAGTCACGGAAAAGGATTTTCTTTTTTAACACTACAGGAGCTTTCTTAAAAAATAAAACTCTCTTCAGATTACTTAGAATAGGTGTGGACTTTTTGACAAGAAGCACAATTTTAGTTTAAAATTCTGAAGCAATTGCCAAAGCTGACATGTGCACAGAACTGGTTGGCTTGTGGCTAGAATCAGGGATAAACGAGGCACAGATGGGGATAGGTTGTAGTAGAAGTATGATCTTGGCCCCTTCCCTTCCCCCCAAAAAAGCTGGAGAAGTGTAAGATGTAGCATACCTTGAAGTTACAACTGGCATCACACATCACATCATTGTTGATACACAAAGTTGATTCATAAAGTAAGTAAATAAGATTTCAAAAAGTAAAAAAAAGTAAGACATCCAAAATTGGTACATATTTAAAATTCAGTATGCTATTAATGTACGTGTTTAAGAAAGAGAAAGATGTCTAGATTCAAAGAGTTTAAAGACCAGTAATTTATACTTCAGTTCTTTTTACTGAGGTGGTTATTTCCATGGCATCTATCAAAGGAAATAATGTTTTAAGCAAGCCATGACAGAAGTGCTAAAAAAAACTATTCAAAATAAAATATTTAAAACTACAGAACACCCGTGAGGATTCTTACCAGATTAGGTTGTTGTTGCCATGAAGTTTAGAAAACAATCACCTGATTGTAGCAAGACGAACCTCTTTTAGGGCACGGCACTCCAAGGTCCAACCAGGTGTTCCAGGAGAAACTCAGGAATAGTGCTCTGAGTCTAATGCTCTCAGGGCTGAGCAGCCTGAATCGGTGCTACTGCTCCAAAAGTGACCTCCCCTCTGGCTTCCTCAGGTGTGAGCTTTATTGGCCCCCTAATCCTGCTCATGCACAGTAGGGGCCTGCCCTAATTAGGCACAGGTGGGTTTAACACAAGGTCATGCCCACTACCTGGCAATTAGTGCCACCTGGTTGCCTCATTTCACTACACCTGATAATTCTCATAATGTTGTAACCAAATAAATCTTTAGGATCTCTTTCTAATACTATCATAAAGGTTACATTTCTAAATTTTTTTATTAATGCTTTTTAAGCATGCTTAGTGAAATGAATTCACCAAAAAGCTTTCAAGAACATCCATGTTTAACAATCTTATGTTCTAAAACTGATTTCAGTGCTCCTTTATCTGATGAAGTTATCACAAGTCTCATAATTGTTTTGGTTTTTTTTATATATATTCTCAGTGCACAAATATATTCAGGCATAAGAATAGGTAAAGCATAAAAATGCAAAGTAACTATTATGTCAGAGATGAGGGACCCACAAGCACATCCAAGCCCCACATTCAGAAAACACATCCCAGGTTCAGCCTGTGTCCGGGTGAGACCTGAGTAAGGGTTATTCCCTTCTCACCCACTCAGGACCTGGTCCTAGTCTCAAGTCCAATGCTTTATTCAATGTTTCTTCATGCTTTTGAAGATGAGGCAGTCTTGACACATGCCTCATTACTTTTAATGCTGGATTAAACCTCAGAGAAGTTAACAATCACCCACCCACTAACTCTGAAGTTAGGTTTATAGAGAAGATGGCTGCTCTAGTTCAGAAAAATAAAATACCCTGGAGAGATACAGAGGCTTTGAGCTAATAATACCATTAGAAAAAAGTTATACCATATCAAGTGAAGTGTTTACTCTAGCACAGATTACAAAGCTTAGTTTAGAGTACTATTACTCTATCCTGGTGAAACAGAGCTAGTACCTCTGCAGTCAGGTACATGGCTATTGGTATAAATTCCTTGATTTCCCAAGGCGAGTTGGGCTATGAAGAACAGAAGATATAAAAAAAAATTATCTGAGGACATATGCTATATCATCCAGTAACAGAATTAATTAATGCCACCCTAAATTCCTCAGAATGTTTCTTGTGCATAAATGTCCTGTAACAGCTCATTCAGCTAAATGAACATCCAATGTCCTCTGCCAACACAGATAATGTCAATGAAAGACAGAAGCTCTGCTGAATAAGTAATGATGAAAGTTCAAGTGCTGAGAAAGAGAACTGATAAAGCCACTGAGGGATGAAGAGAGACACTTACCAAGCACAGCTCCTGGATACTTGTGTAGGTGGTAGGGAAGGTTCTGCTTTGTCAGTGTGCCCATATGGCAATTTAACACCATGAATAAGCACCCAGGCTGTGCATAAGCACCAAAACAAAAAAGAAAGAGCAATTAACTCTGTTGCATTAGGACTATGCTGAATCCAGCCTAATTAGCCATATTATTTAGCAGAGCTAATGTACTCTGGAAGAGCACTAAATTGCTACTGGAGGCCATGTGGGGCCTTTGCAGCAGACTGGCGATGCCCATAGCATCACCCAGACATGCCAGCTCACAGAGACCTGGCTCAGGGACCACTTGAAGGAACACAGCCCACAGTCCTCTTCTGTGATACAAATCGTTCTGTTAACACTACTCTGCAGTGCTGAAGGTACAGCATGGAGATGATACCCTAAAGGAAGAAGCTCTGGCATCACCCGCTAACTTGAAGAGGGACAGAATTTCCTTTTCCTTGTAGTGAACCCTAAGCTGTTTGACCCAGCATCAGCTACTTTTATACTGATAAGACTTTACCTCTGAGATCACTGCAGCTGGGCTTTTTTATTTAATGTGTGTGGATCATCTCAGTCTGGTCTGAAAAACTGTGACCCTCAGGGCTGAGAGTCCATGACACCGATTTAATTCTTGCAACATCTCCAAGTTGTTTTTTAGACAGGAAAGTAAAGCAGAATTCTTCAGAACAAGCTGGACGTAAAAGGTCGATGAGAAAAATGTAAATGTTGCCCTGGTTGAAATATAGCTGGGACAGCTCAAGTTGGCATCTGTATACTTAAAAAAAGTGCCAAAGTAACCACAAATGGTGGTGCTCCTGACTGGGCTTCCTTGAACTTTGAATATCCATCAGCAAATTATAATTTTTATCGCCACTCTTTCATTTTCTCTCTGTGTTATACCTTTATATATTACCTTATAGTGCAGATGGACAGAATCAGGCCTTTGTATTTCCTGTCTTTTTAAAGAATTGCTTTTTCTCATGCTTATGGAATAGTTAAAAGCCCAAAAGTCAGCAGTACTTCATTTTCTCCTCTTGCTTGCCTTATTGTATGTTTGCATGCTTTGACTGCCAAAGTATATTTAGCTGTCCCAGTCTATCCTTGTTCTTTTTTCTCAGCTATAATTTTTTTGTGTAAGCGCTTTCATCAATCTTCCCTTGAGCCATAAATGTTAATCCTTTCTACAGTTTAAAATTGCACTGGAAGGAAGGACCAGTCTTTCTACGTGCACTGCTTAGCACTAGCACATCTTCCAGCTTCTTTTAGCTTCTTCCCTGGTGTCAAGGATGCAACCTCCCTTTTACGACTTTAATGCATAATTATTCCAGGAGGTACTTATTTAATCCTCTCACACAAAGATTTCTGCAATGCTGTTTACCTTCTCTGTAAAATCACATGGTAGGGAGGGAAACAACTTAGCCTTTCTGGAATAAAGAACATTTCTGATATCACTAAAATGGTCTTTGAGCTGAGGGTGCTGGTACCAGAAGACCAAGTGATGATAAATAAAAGAGAGGTTATTTAATATGACTCCCTGCAATACAGAGTGAAGGAGGAGTTTATCAGGGACCACAATGGCTTAAGAATCCTATTTACCAAATAAAAACTGTGAACTCAAAGTTTAGACCTTTTAGATATCAGATAATCAGACTTTCTACATAATCTTCACCTATATGTGGAGATTTTTTTCCTTTTTACCAGAAGTCAGGTGTCAATAGAACCAGTGCCTATGCATTCCATGCCTCAGCTGAGAGCTGTTCTCAAGCAGGCTGTGGGATAACCCACAAGTTATGTGGGTAGCTTCTGTGTGGTAGGGCATTTAGAAATCTTTGGTATTTATAATGCTGTATTATGACTGAAAATCTAGGGTTTCTTGCTACCCCTTAGAGGGCTCACTTTGTATGCCACTTGTGCTCACTGGAGACTTATGGATATAACCAGAAAAATGAATATTCAAGTAAAAATGGAAATTTGCCAAAGTGGATTTAAAACAAGATTTTGAGGGCATTTCCAAAATATCTCCTACACTAGAAAGTACACAATCAGATGCTCCTTTTTTTTTTTTTTTATTGTTGTTTTAGAGTGGAAGGGTCAAATCAATCCAATTGCTTCAACCAAAAATCTAGCATAATTTTTTATATTTATATCTAGCTTTTTTTTAAAAAAAATCATATTTATGTATCAAAATAGTCGAAATTCTTTTTAATCAGAATATTTGTACAATTGAATTTGCATTTAATAATGAGAAATTACTGAATGTTATAAAAAATTTCAAATAATTAATTTAAAAAAAAATACATTTACATTTTTTTAATGGTTTGATTAGTTCAGTGGTCTGAAAAAGAAAAAAACAAAATTTGCTAAAACTAAGCCCAAATGTTAGGAAAATCAAAGTAATCTCAAATGAATTCTTTCTAATTTAGTACTTTTTTAAAGCTGTCTGGGCTATGAATTCATTCTATGAGTTGCCATAACCCCTTTTACTGTCTCTACAATGCTTAAAAAAACCTTTGGTTCGTGGGGAATGTTTCATGCACTAACTGTAAATGAAATGGACATCAGAATGATCCTAATCAGATTTAAAAAATCTATTGTTTGTACATTACAAAAAAGATGCATAATCAACACTGAGCAAAACAGAAGATCTTTTACTTACAAAACTGATCATAGGATCTGAAACACAGTCACTATCTATCTCAGCGTTATACCGCAGGAAAGTTCCAGCAGCTGACTTCATTATTAATAGTTTATCTATATTCTTATCCTATATCTTAAAAAAAAATCAATAAAAATACATACGTGGACTAGTCATATCATATTATGCAAAAGTTAAAGACACATCCATATGAAAACCTTGTTCATTTATCCTCTACATTTATCCATCACTGCCCTCTCAGCTATAAAGAAATAATTTGTTTCACTATAGAATTGTCTATTTTACGAAGGTCTAGAAAATGTAGTTCTTTCTTTTGTTTCTGCAATCTACCTTAAAGAAATAGAACTGCAGCTGTATTTGAAACATCATTTTTACCTCATCAAAAGCCCTTCACTGCCCACCCATCTGGCCTTAAAACATTTTGCAGTGCTGCAACTAGAGATGAGCAAAACCAAAATCAAACTGATGAGAGTGAAGAGAGCTCTGCCCATGAAGTACTCAAGTCAGATCCATATCTGTATTTCTTAATATAAGGGGGAATGTTCCCCATGTGAGGTCAAGTCCAGCAGTTAAGCTTAGTCTGTTCTCAGTGACTGGTTATCCTGTAACACTTAGTACTACCAAAAAATTGGGGTCTTAAAGACATTTCCATTAGTTTTGTAGCATATAATCTAGATTTTTGATTGAATAAATCAAATGGCATGTGCTAGATATGCTATAAAGTAACCTTTTAAACTGCATCAAAACATTAAAAAAATAAGCTGCATTAATGCCACATACAACTGCTAGAAGTAAGGTTCTGAAATTAACTCATTGAAAAATCAGTATCTCACTACCCAGGCAGGCATGAGTCATTTCATCTTGGGTATCCCTTTTTTTCAGACAATGCAGTTAAGAAACATGAGTTACCTCTCTATAATCATGCCTGTCCTAAAGTATTGTAGATATGGTCATCACAGTGCCTGTGAAATGTGACAATTATGAGTCTCTCCATCAATCAAAGCACAGAAATGTCAGCTGGAAACATTGCTATAATTTCCTAATGATATAACAGTAGCATTATTATTATTTACTTTGGAGATTTCCTCTGGTCAGGCCAGAGCAAAGTATTGTAAAGAAGCATCATAACTGATAGTCTTGAAGCAAAGAAAGAATAAAGGCCATGCTCCAAATAATCAACTCTTTCAAATCCTAGTTTTAACTGCAAGATTACCCTACCTATCTCTTTTCCAAGGGTGCTTCTCCTTGGGTAATGATACCTGTATCTGTAGATCTGGTTAGTGTTGATGGAGATAGTTCACTTCTTGAATGGAGAAGTAACACCAGTCCTGACTTATCATCTGTGCCCTATAAACCAAGGGAACATTCAGTTTGGAGTATTTCAGCAGAGAGCATTGATCATTGAGGAAGCAATATCAATGACTTACATAATTTCCAAAAGTCCATATTATAGATAAAAGAAAATACAAGACATTCAGGTCAGATATTGCTGAATTTAGATTCTGGTGGAATATTTGGCCTATATTTTTAGTTCAGGAGATTTACCCTTCATCTTGTCTGAAGGTTTACACAGTATTGTCAGTGCCACAAGTGACAACTGTGAGTCAGATCTCTGAAAATATTGAAAAAGCTTTAGTATCAGGAGGATTTTTGTTCAAAATAACAGCTTGCTAATACTAATGGTAGCTTCTAAGCCTCCAGAATGGCCATAGTTCATGTTTTTCAGCTTTTTTCCTTCTAACCACAAGAGACAGAAATGTACTTTCTATGTAAAAAGGTGACCTTCTTACCCATTCTTATGCATTTATATCTGCAGTCTTAAAAAAACATCAAACACCGAACATTCTGTAGAAAATTTAAAAATAATCAGTATCAACTGAGTGCCAAATCTTTATATATTGATATCAACTGTATTTATGAGGACACTACAAGCTATTTATTTTACCAATTCTTCTCATTATGTAGTGCCTGGAGGCTATCTGAGATGAGTTCCCATTGTATTATGCAGAGCAATATGAGGTTGGAAGCAAAAGGAGTTGTAAATAACTGGTTTTCCCATTTTTTAATCAGTGGCTGAGAATACTCCAAACTGAAGTTCTGCTACCACTTTGGCATGGTTCTCTATTTTTTCCTTGCATGAGTCCATAACTCAAGGTACATCTCCATTTACCTCATGTCACACTAAAAAATCTTGTGGGCAAAAGGGAATGCACTACATGCTCACATTCAAAATGTATTGATAATCCAACTGATCTACATTACCTAATTAACACATGAAAGCTTAATTAAGTGATTCCCTGTAATTAATACAGGGAAAATTGTTATAGAAAGAAAATAGCCCTACCTACTTACCCTGTCTCTGGTGTGTGTTTCTTCTTTCCATGTCCCCTTGGGTCCTTTAGGATTCGTTGACCTTAGTCAATGATTTCAGGCTTCCTGGAGGGGAACCCATCACATGGTACATAGAAGATGACCAGGTGATCAGGCCCAGTCAGCCTGGGTTTATGAAAGGCAGGTCCTGTCTGACTAACCTGATCTCCTTCTACAACCAGATGACTCGCCTAGTGTAGTGGATGAAGGAAGAGCTGTGGACATTGTCTATCTGCATTTTAGTAAAGCTTTTGACACTGTCTCTCACATCATGCTTCAGAAACTTATGGCACTTGGCTTGGATAAATACACCCTGCATTGAATAAAAAATTGGCTGGATGGTCGGGCTGAAAGAGTTGTAGTGAATGGAACTAAATCTGGCTGGTGACCGGTCATGGGTGGTGTCCCCCAGGGTTCAGTGCTGGGGTCTCTTCTCTTTAATATCTTCATTAATTATTTGGATGACGAGAATGAGTGTACGCTCAGTAAATTTGGAGATGACACCAAACTAGGTGGCTCTGTCAATCTGCTGGAGGGTAGGGAAGCCTTACAGCAGGACATGGAGAGGTTCAACCAATGGGCCAAGATTAATTGTATGAAGTTTAACAAGGCCAAATGCCAGATCTTGCACCTAGGTCATAGCAACCCCATGGTAAGCTACAGACCTGGGAAAGTGTGGTTAGAGAGCTGTAAGTTGGAAAGGGACTGGGGGTATTGGTTGATAGTTGACTTAATATGAGTCAGCAGTGTGCACATGTGGCCAAGAAGGCTAATGGCATCCTGGTTTGTATTAGGAACTCGGTGGCCAGCAGGAACAGGGAGGTGATCATCCCTCTGTACCCTGGTGAGGCTGCACTTTGAATGTTGCATTCAATTCCGGGCACCTCACTATAAGAAGGACATAGAAGTGCTGGAGCATGTCCAGAGAAGGGAAACAAAACTCCTTAAGGGTCTGGAGCACAAGTCCTGTGAGGAGAGGCTGAGGGAGCTGGGGGTGTTTAGTCTGGAGAAGAGGAAGCCGAGAGGAGACCTTAGGGCTCTCTTCAACTACTCAAGGGAGGTTGGAGCAAGGAGGGAAACAGCCTCTGCTCCTTAGTGAACTGTGACAGGACCAGAGGAAATGGATATGAGAAGTCATCTGTTTATCCACTTCTTATCGCAGTCTACTTCTTTCTTGTTGCTTCCCAGCTCAAGTTTGGAAAATGTTTCCCCAGCCCTGTGTCACTCACTGGGTACAAGGAACTCAAGAAGAATGGTCTTCAGACTCTGAGAGAAGCAGAACTCGGAGGGGTCCACTTGCTCCCGTTTCCTGCCCATAAGGTCAGGCAGACCAGAAGCCCCACTCTCTTTTGCCCACTTCTCGCTTCGCTGATGTCCCCCTGCGCTCCTTTACCCCCAGCTCACCACCTGCTCTTCAGAATCTACATCCATCAGGTGCTGGGGAAGAGCCATGGAGCCCTCTCCTGAGTTGGCCCTGCCACAAGGGGCCCTCAGGCACCTATGTCTGCTGCTATCAAGATCAGGTTGTATATATATTTGTATATCTTTGTATGCTTGTTTCTTATGTGTTACTGCCTTTCCCCTGTTCTAGTAAACCTGTTTCAGTTTCCAACTTCTTTAAAGTTTCTAACTTTAAATCTCTCGTCCTTGATCCACTCCACAGGAGTTGCCTGAGTAGAGATTTCCCCACAGGCCACGGTGAGATGGCAGCTGTCCCCCTGCAACCTATGGAGGAGCACTGTGGAGCAGTCCCTGAAGGATCACGGTGGACATACAATGGAGCTGCCGCTGAGGAGTGTCACAGGTGGGCACCCAGGCTGGAGCAGTCTGTGCCTGAGGGACTGCACCTCCTCCTGGGAGGGACTGATGTCAGAGCGGTTTGTGGAGGTCTCTCTCATGTGAGAGGGTCCCCATGTTGGAGCAGGGAAACAATTTGAGGAGTCCTCCCCCTGAGGAGGAAGGAGCAGCAGAAACACCAAGTGGCGAAATGACCCTAAACCCCCCCCTGCCCGTCCCCTGTGCCCTGAGGGGGAGGCAGCAGTGAAGGGATCCAGGCCTGGGAAGAACGGGGCGGGCGGGCCCATGACCATAATTGAGAAATACAAACTTACCTGTCTTTGGGTGGATTTTCTCCTACCTGTCCCGTAGTGGGGATGGGAAGTGAGTGAGTGGAGGCCTGGTTGATGCTGACTGGACCTAAACCATGACATCACTTTATTATGATTTTAAATGGATTTAAGCTTTTAGGCAAATGTTTAAAAAAACAAAACTGCAGGGAAGAAGTGCCATAATAAAGAATTCTGCTGTTTGCAAGAGGAGAGGATGTAGGCAGCAGGTGCCCGGACGGTGCCAGCCCCGCCTGTGCCCAGCTGGGGCTAGCCCAGACGCGCATGCCCGGGTTCGGTAGGGTGTGGTTCCTGAGAGAATTCCAGAGCCGGATGGATCGAAGTTAGCTCCTGATACTAATCCCAACCAGCACTAGCTCGACTGACTCTGTTCGTGAACCGAGCTCGCGTCCGCAGCGAGATTCTTCTCACGCAACAATAGGACTGAACCATTTAAAAAATGGGTAAGAAATAATATTTCAAGTTCAAAAAACCATATGTATTATTGTGTCCAGAGCAAATGATGGAGACTAAAAATTGAGATTTTGATCTGTGCCCGGCCCTGAGAAACTTCTCCATTTCAGACAATCTCACTAGAGAATTTTCCAGACAAGAAAATCTGACTGAGAAATTCTTAACAGCTAGTCATGTTTGGGGTGGTAAGAACCAGTCATATATTATTGAAGCACATCCTAAAGTTGCTTTAAGAGTATAATGTGCAATGGCCAGGCTCCCTCATAGCTCTCCAAGCTGAGTTTTACCCCAGCTCTCTGATTCAGGACCAGACAATACTGCAGAAGGTGGCTTCAAGCCAAGCCCACCAGTGTGAGAGGATAATCTTGAACCCTTGGCAGTGGCTTTCAGTCATTTTGGTGCGTATTTATTAATTTGTGAAATACCGTAGGGCTCCATAGCTGCAGGCATATGGCACTTGCTTATCTTGTTTTTTGTCAGCCTTCATGTCCTACTGTCTCTTAACTTCCCTGGTACCACGCAGAGCAATGGAGCTAAACATACCTGTTGACTTTGAACAATCTGAGCTCTAAAAGTTAGATGCTGCTATAATTATTTACTATTCTTTATCAGCTATAGGAATGAAAATGCCCTTTTGAGATTTACTAATAATACTTTCTCTTATCAGAGCTATAGAACAAATTCTTTTTCTCACTATAGCTATCAAGCAAAAGTCAAATTAGAACAAAAGTGCCACCTAGTGGCAAAAGTCACTGAAAGTTATTTTAAAATAAAAATGAAAACACTTTTTTCCCCTGAAATTTCAGCTGAACATGCAGTGAATATTAAAGAAACCAGAGGCTTACTGAGAGGCCTAAAAACCTTTCTGCAGCTTAGCTAAATACCTTTACTGGAAAGAAATAGACAGCCTCTTTGTTCCATTTCTTTTTCATCTGTATAGTTATTTCAGTGCTTCCATCAGCTCATTCTGCCCACCTTAAAGTCTTGGACTCTCTGAAGTCCAAAGTTTTAGATTATATGGACTCATCCCATATGAAATATGTAAATTTTGAATCAACTGTTTATTAACTCTTCACTAAAGTTCTTCTAACAAAAGAGTTCAGAAAAGTAGCTGTACTCAGTGATTCTCTGCAAGCTTGTGGCTTCAAGACATCTGCCAAAACAGCCAAATCCCAGGAAGCCCAAAGGAGAGAAACAGCTCTAAGGCTGACATGCCTTTGGTTTTCCCCTTCTACACCTTCATCCTGTCCCCCATGGCATGTCACTGCTCCTCCCTCCTCCTGCTGTCCCATCTGTTGACCGTGTCTTGTTCCCTGTTCAATGTGTTGGGCACAAGTTCAAAACTAAAAAACTCATGCTTAACATTCTTAAATGATGAGCCTTGCATAAGGCAAGGGAGACACAGTTCAGAAACACAAAAGCCTCAAGCATGCTACACGTGATGTTTCCATAAGAAACACCTTTCCATAAGCAGCACTCAGACAACAGGAATGATTGAAAAAGTGATGCTGTACTGGGATACGCAGTGCAATAAACCTTAGGGAAGGCACATCATCCATCAACACCCCAGAATAGTGATTTCTCTAAGTGTCCTATAACAATTAAAATCGGACCATTTTCACTTCCCAGAATGAGGCCTTTGGGAGCAAAAATGAGTAAAGAGAGAACCAGGAGGCAAAACCTATCAGATGGGAAGATCAGTGGAGAAAGGTATAGAAGTATGGACACAATTTGAGCCATTACACATATGCATTGCCTGGGTACAGCACAGTCATGTTAGGGCAGCACTGCACTTCAGCTGACTCTGCAACTTTCTAGCACACCAAGAGCTGATCAGCCCATTGCTGCACTGTATGTTCTGCACTGTTCATTAATCTTCAGGTTCCAGAGTACAGTTTCACGGACCTGGAAGGAATGCCTGGGTGGTCCATTGTGTTTTCAGTTCCAGGTGCCTAGATGAGCACTTACCATCTGGACTGGTCTTTCTTCATCTTGCACTCCTTGTTTTGTTTGTTCCAGCTCTTCATAATAACTCCAATTCAAGTTTAGTTCCTATCAGCTCATCTTAATGTCCTCCCACATGCCCTGTGCACATAGCCCTCTTCCTCCAGTGTTGTTACCCCCCATTTCTGGTCTTTACAGACAAACCAGCTACAAAAATGTAGGAAATGACTCAACATTTGCTAACATCACACTGTGTGATATGAAGAGAGTATCAAATATACTATAGGAAATTAAAAAACGCAACAACAAACCCCTAACCTCTCTATTTTCCATTTCCTTGGCACGTAGCAGAAGTAGTGGCAGAATTTAACTGCAGAAAAGGTTATTTAAGTCAGTGAAAAGGAAAAGCTTAGTGGTAAAGATCACTGAGTGCTGGAATAGCTTGTCCAAGGTGACTGTAGAACCTCTGTTGCTGGAGGCTAGAGAAACTCCAGTCATGAATGATATGGGGGTTCTTGGTTGTGTGTGAGAGCAGGATGGTGTACTACTTGATCTCTAAAGACTTTCTCCAGATCGCTTTTCTAATATCCTGTGAAAGTGAAGAAAAAATAAGAAGATGCAAGCCAGCAGTTTTATATCTCTGCTGCATAACTCTCATGAAAAAATAATCTTGTAACATACATATATTCCACAGTAACTCTAATACATCTATATGTATCTATAACTTGATTAACAGCACAAAAACTACAGAAAAAAACCAATTCATATACTATTCCAGAAAATGCTTGACTATAAATATGTAAAATTTCATATCTGCTATTATTTTTCAAAGAGAAAAATTAATTTTGCCCCCTATTTGAAGTGGAAACACATTTCTAATATATTATAATGCAGATATTTCATAAACACAATGAACTAGCAGTAATTTCCCAAAGAATCCTCCCTACATTCTGGAAATTAGGAAGGGAATAAGAATCCACAGTTTAATTTAACCGAGTGAGTTCTCCTACTATAAAGATCACACCCATTAATTATTTTCATTCTGTCCAGTTCCTTGTTTTTCAGCATCAGATGCATTTTTCATCATAGCAGAAAAAATAATTTTTCAGAGTACAAGTAAAACATACTGAAAACTCACACCAAATTGTTCTCTCACCCTGTGCTGGGAAAGCAGAGGAAATGGGCAGCCTTGATGGTATCTGTACATCTTCACTGTAAGAATTTTTAATTCTCCCAGACTGAAGAAATAAGAGGCTTCATGTTTTCTTGTTCCCAGCTCAGGTCACTTCCAAGAAGACATAATTTAGCTTCAGGCATGAGGCAAAGCATCAGCAGTGGTAGGAAACACACTGCATCATCAGTTTAATAGGGAGCTGGTTTTGTTTGGTTTACAATTCTATTAAAATAACTACAGAGAATGGTATTACAAGTTAAAGAGTCCATTTGAGAAGCATCGCAGCATGCCTGACTTTATGAGGAACTAATTGCTCTCAAGGCTTTCACTGCAGATAGAGTGTTTCATCTGTGTCTGAATAGGACTGTAAATTTCTGTGATCAGGAGCCTTATTTGTACAAAAACTCAGTTCAGACTAATGCTGCCATTTAATACATCAACTGTGGTGCTTGCTCCTTGCGAGATTTCTGAATATATATACTGTTAGAAAGTTTATAAGCTTTAGTGATTTTCAGTGTAACTAAAGAGCTGAATATACAACAACACCAGAGACACTGCCATTAATCAAAATAACAACTGCAGCACTGATGTTTGAGCTCTGTACCTTCATAAACAGAGGCAGATTCAAAGTTTAAGGCCAGGCCTTTCTTTAACAAGATGGAGATAGGATTTGTGGTTATTGAGTTCTAAAAATTATTTTGCTCCAAGGAGGCAGTGAAGAAGGGAGAATAAATAAAGGTCATAAACTGCTTCTCATTTAGTGCAAGATACCTATTAATACCAGAAAGTCTATGCAACATAATTCTTAGTTTCTATCTATAGGTCCAGAAGTTTCAATGAAGTACATGTTATGCTGGTGTATATAGCCACAGAAAGGGCAGACAATCCCTCACATTCATTATTCTTAAATGAAGTTATAAATAATTTGTAACACTACTAGGAACTCCTACATTCTTCACATAATATTTATTCCTGTTATTTGCCTTTAGCTATCAGGAATTTGTTATGTATGCACAGACAAGGGAAAATATATTGGAGTAAGATATTTTATCAGGTCAACAGCTGCTCATGAAGGATTTATTCAGTCACTGAGATACCTTATCCTTTCCACAGGATCAGCTAAGTTTCCTTTGGCATACTGGTCACACCTCAAGAATCAAAACATGTAGGTTTTGATTCAAAACCTGAGGTCTACAGAGCACTCCTGAGGTGCCATTCCCCATTCTTCTTCATTACTCTAGTAGCCACAACCTGGAGAGCTGTATCAGAAAACAAAACAAAACACAACACAACACAACAACAACAACAACAACAACAACAACAACAACAACAACAACAAAAAAAAAAAAAAAAAAAAAAAAAAAAAAAAAAAAAAACCAAAGAAAAAAGTAATAAAAGGCAATGCCACAAAACAAAAAGCATATGCATTTTGCTTGCATTTAGGAAAGAAGCTGATGACAGCAGTTATAAGAAAGCATTAAAAGGTTATCAGTTTGACATTGTGTATGCTCTTTAGCAAATACACAGCTGGTGTATAGACAGAGAGTTATTTTGGGTGGTCTCAAGATGATCCTTCTTTAGAGAGTTCCAGTCTCTGTTTTCATGCTGAAGCAATTCCTTTGTTTCTTCAGCAGCTCTTTTCCAGCTGTCTTCAT
The DNA here is from genome assembly GCF_036169615.1 of Heliangelus exortis. NCBI lineage: Eukaryota > Metazoa > Chordata > Aves > Apodiformes > Trochilidae > Heliangelus > Heliangelus exortis. The sequence goes on along the minus strand of NC_092425.1, from coordinate 22,358,704 downwards.
TCTTTCCCCATGAGGACATGAACCACATTTGAATGCCAGGAAACTTTTTGGTTTTTTTCATTTTCTATTTTTTCCTACTCTTTCTCAGTCCCTTACTTAAGTCTCTCGGTTCTTGACACCATGTCTGAGATGTGCTGATATTTAGAGCGTTTGTAGAGCAGAGCATGAAAAAGACATCAGCCCCCACCTTTATCTCCTATTCTCTTCTGCAGTGTTGGCAAAAAATCCCAGTAGAGTGATATTCATTCCCAGTACAGTGATGTGCTTTCCCTCTCCTCCTTGATCCAACCCCCTCACCACATGCCAGATGTCACCTGGTGGCTCCCTGAGGAGCCTGCGTGGGGGACTCCCAAAGCAGGAGACTGCACTGTGCACCACCAGTGTTGACAAATCACATTCCTGGGAGCCCACTGTGGAAGGCAGCACACTTCTTTCCTAAGATGTGCCTGCAGCAGCACCATTCCCACTCTCCTCCTGCTACATTTGAACCATTTTCATATCTGCTTTGCATTTTGATTCTTTAAAAACAGACAAAACCAAACTACTCTGCCTTTGAATACAGATTTGGAATTTCAGGTGTGTTGGCTACAGTCATTTAACGCTGCACACCTTGAAAAGCTCTTTGGACACTTACCCAGAGATACAACTGTCTGTAAGCTTTTAGTTGTGGAACTTTATTTTTCCACTGTGTTATTTACAAATAAAGCATAAAAAAACTTAATGCAGAAGTAATTTTTAGCAGCTTGATTGTTTTCTCCCAGAATTTGGCATTTCATTTCTAACACTATGACCTTATTTACTTGTAAAGCCAGTCCTGCTGTTCACCTCCACAACATACAATGTGTGTGTGGCAGTTTTGAGTAGCCCTCCAGAACACATTCCAGCAATTAAGGTAACTTTGATGATTGGAAAAAAACTGATGAAGTTTGGCAAAGACAATGCTAAGTCCTGCACCTTTCTTTCTCAGTCAGTGTGAAATGCTCCCTCTTACTATGGGAAAGCAATAAAGCTTTTAGTTCTGCTTCTCACATTACTGTTAATTTTGGCCATGAAGTGCATTTGCTACCTGACACAAAATAAGGAGGAAAGAAAAAAAGGAGGTAAAGGAAAAGAAGAAAGCGGTTCCCTTAATCAAGAGGGTTAGGGATCTGGAAAATAAAAATATATTGTATTAAAAATCAATGACATAAATTTATCTAAAGGGATTAATCTTTTATTGACTTTTTGGATAGTCAGCTTCAAGGGAATTAGACCCACATTATCAGTCCCTCACAAAACTTTCCACTAAAATTAGAATAATGTCAGTGAAAGACAGCGCTGTTACCATACTTGGAAAATTGTTACCAAAAAACCTGCTGAGGCCTCTGGTTTTGTTCTTTAGTTCAGTACCAATACTTTTTCAGCTAATTCCCTGAGGAAACAAGCTTTATACAACTGTCTAGGCTTCTCCCTTCCTAAGCTTCCCTTACCCAAGCCCCTCAGTAAGTTTCTAACTGGTTGGCCCATTTCAACCAAATGGGGACAAGGGAAAGAACTCTTCATTGCTGTGCCCAAACCTCAGAAGTCAGAATAAGTTCCCAACTCCCAGGTCCACACACACCCTCCAGCATCATCCATTTGCATTTTATGCTAGCAAGAACAGAAGAAGTCAATGGTTCAGACATTTTTTTTTTCTCTGCCAAATCAGTGACCACGGGATTTATTTGTGTTATGGCTTTTTATTTAGTAATAGCAAATGTCACTCATTCCTGCTTTTCTACTGTTTTTTTTTTTAATCAAGTCTTTTTGCATCTCAGGCTAACAGAAACAGCATTTAAAAAGTGCTACTACACTTCATCCCATTGCTCCTAGGGTTATTATTTCACGACGTCACTTTGAGACAGCAGGTTACTCTCATGCTAGGTAGTTTTTTCTAGAATCCAGTCTGAGTATTCAGCAACTTTTGTGTAGACACCTGGCTGCCCAGGGCGAGCGCACCCTTCACCCCAGCTGGTGATGCCCACCAGGTACCACACCTCCTCGTGCTTGCATGACAGCGGCCCTCCTGAATCTCCCTGGGTCACAGGAGAAAAAAGACAGAGCATGCAATGAAGAGCCCACATCAGTAAAAAAAGTGCCTGGATTAAACCCAGCATTATTCAGCATTAATGCCAGCATAACTCCCTAGACTTAAATAACTTTCACCTAAGGGTAATTAAGAGAGTAGTGAAGAAAATTTTCTGGATTTCAAGGAAATTGACTTGTAAATATTTTACAGTCATTGAAAATGATTTCCACTTATCATGAAAGCTCAGAACTACTGTTTTGGGGAGTTTTTTTCAATTGGTCTACATTCACTGGTTTAAAACTCAGTGAAGGCTACATGTGCAAGTGAGAAAAACAGTAAATTTGCCAATTTTTTCTCTGATGATCTTGCTTTTAGCATGCAAACCTCAATTATCAACGTGGCCTATCATGTTTCAGTGACCCCATCACCCTCAGGATAAAACACCTTTCTGTTTTATTTTCCTGTTCCTAAATGATCTTTCTGAACATAAGATTCCTTACTGTATCTGTTATGAGTAGCTGAGACAACAGTAAATGTGTTATTTTTTATAAAATGGCATCTTTATGTTCTGGTACACTGTATCAGATAAAGAAAGCTTAATTTGCATAGAGGAAAAATTACTTCCCAGCTCCAAGTATTTTTCTTCCTTATTACTCAATAGTGATCATAGTAACAGAAATTTTTTTAACATAAAAATTGTAACTGGTAAGTGCTTAAAGTGAAAATACTGTATGTTATAGAAAATTCAATCTTATTAATCATAGTATTTTCTTCTTGCATAAATTAACTTCAAATATGTAAATTAATGAAAGTGTATGAGTTTACACAAAAACAGATAATTTGTCTCACTGTTGTGACATTTTCAGCTCTTAACAATGAACAACCCAGTCTGCTCACCTGTTTGCCTTCCATTCCCCTTGCATTTTATTAGTATTGTTAGCAGTGCCCCTTCTGGTTTGTACCCAGTGTATACTCTAAAATAAGCTTACACATACTGTATTTCATGTCAAGAAATAAAATCATCACATAGAATATATGGGTTTTTTTGAGAAATACTTTGAGATGCTATACTTGCTGTCTTTGGATTTCTGATACTCTGAAGGAATACTGATTTATTCCCAAAATATATGCTATGTTTATATACACACACACTCTGAGTTTCTTATCCAGGGAGCCTATCCCTAAAGATTTCAGTGTCACATAATAAGAAATACTTTGTATATACCTTGGTTTACAGTGCTTTTGACACACAAAAGTGACAAGTTAATCAACTGTTCTATTAATAACCATATTTTTCTAACTTCAATTTAGAAATACAGAATTCAGTTACACGTTTGAATGAATGTTTGGAGCATATGGCTATCTCCTAGTTCTTTTCATTACCTTACAAGCATCCCTTCCACCTTCATCGTATCCAGCACAGATCACTTTGTCACCTATTCTGTGCTTCCGGTACCTTGCCTGGCATTCTTCCTTTGACATGAGGGGAACAGTAGCCTTCTGAAGAATGTCTTCTACACGACCTATGTAATAGGTGGTATGAACAGAGAAATGTTTGCTTATAGGTAAATAAAAGTTTAAATTAGTTTCTAGAAATGCCCATACAGTAATATGACAATGAGGCCACTGCTTTTGGAGTGATTTTAAATGTTCATGACACTGCTTTTTCTTTTTTTGTATTAGTAAGCAATCTGAATTGTCTGCTATTTTGAATGTTTTTATGATGCCATTCTAGGTCTCATGACTGGTCCAGCTTCAAAACTCCCTTGTAATTTGCAATGAATACTTGTAGTACAGCTGTTAGTACAATGACCTGTGGAACATGAATGCCCATTAAGAATGTTGCTTTGGGTTATTAACAAGTATTTCTCAGTCATGTGTTACAATAGATTTGGAACCTCCCAGCTGCCAAATCTGTGCTGCTTCATGCCCTAGAAGTTTACAGGGTGGAGAGATTTGCACATAAGGTAAATAAGAGTATTTGAGAGCATCCTTTTAGTGGAAATCAACAGAAGAAATCAGTCCAATATGCCTAAATTTTTTAGATTTCACATTGAACTCTAACCTGAAAATTGAAGGTGTATGAAGGAAAAAAATGCTGTTTATATTAGGTGCGTGTGTATGTATATATATATATATATGCACACACAAAAAAATACTACACATAAAAATATAAATAAATAAATGCATGTAAAAACAGACTTTGATAATTTACAAGTATTTGGTCTACATCCATGCAAATCAGAGGAGTTTAAATCCCACCTGCTATCAAAACACAAAAGCCAGTGGCATTTTTTATGATCAGTCTTCAGAATCATAAAAGCAACATACTTCAGTCTCCAGTTTCTAAAGTCATATGAATACAACCACATAAAAAAACCCCAAAACCTGGGTTCTGTGCATACTATAATTCAAAACTTCACAGCTGAGTGTTAGGCCAGTTGTCTTTTTTCAGCTGAGAGCATGAAAAGGAGGATATGTACTGTTTTTTGCAAACAGACTAAGCTAGAATCTGTCCAGAAATACTTTAAGAAAAAAATTTGATTGCTGTACAGGATATTTTTAAGATTGCATTCTTACAGATTTCAAATTATTGTATCAAGCAATTTAGAATATCTAAATTTTGTCTCAGAGCATGGGGTTATTACATCTTCCTTATATGTTTTATGATGTCTTACTAGAAGTTAGGGATTACATTACATTACAGTGCTGACCAGATAGCAATATTGTAGACAAAAGCATAGTGGAATTTTCTTTTAAAAAGAAAAGGGGGGTCTTTTTTTTCTTTATTTTATTTTATGTTTTATTTTATTTATTATTTTATTTTGGGATAATGTTGGGAGATATTGGGATATTTTAACTACATGAATTTTGCAAATTCAAGAACTCTCTGTTTGAATATTTTAGTGTACCTTTTTCTTTTCTGTAACCCCATCCAGTTATCCAGCAGTCATTATAAAGTACATTAGTGTCTTCTTTTGATGGCAGGCAAATAGGTAGTTGAAGATCTAAAATATGATTAAAATATTAGTCTGACCAGCAGAGACAATTGCAACATTGAGGTTTTGTGGGCACATATGTGACCCCCTCATGATAGCCTCCATGTTATTCTGTGTTCCTTGCACTATATATCACTCCAGTCACATTAAAGCCACCCAGTTTCTTTTCAAAGATTCTCCTCTAAATAAGATTTACCTCAAAATAAGATCCACCTCAAACCCCAGTAACTGCACATTAAAGGAAGCCAGCCCAGGTGTCATGCACTGCTATACTGATGCCACCCCTGTGTCACCCTGAACATTCTCAGATTTCCTCTGAAATACACCACATACCAGTGAAATTCATAGGCTTATCAAGTTTCAATAAAGCAATGTCATATCCAGTCTGTGCATATTTATACTGAGGGTGAACAATAATCTCTTCCACCTTGAAGAAGGGCGTATCCTCATTTATTTCTGATTGTTTTAAAATACCAGCATAAACACGCCAAATGTTGGGATTCTCAAGGCTGAGGGAAAAAGAAAAACAATAAATCTGTGGCAAAAGATATGCACTGATTTAGAAGTTGTGTAAAGACTGAGTGCACAGTGAACAGCACTAACATCCTTCTTTCAATTTTTTTCAGTTTTACACTCTCAAAACTAAAAAAAAAAAGGTTCGATTTGTCTGTTTCCTTCATGTCTTCTTCTACCTATTCCTCTCCCTATTCATATTTTCATCCCTATGTCAGTTTTCTCTTTCCTAAACTTCAGATCAGACTTTCTACCTTCTTCATCCTCCTCTACCTTCTGCCCTCTTACCCTTTCTCTCTCTCTTTTATTTTTTTTTTCCATCCATTTCTTTCCATCCATTCCAACACAACATCTTTTCTACTAATTAAAATAGGGTTGGGAATATAAGCTCAAGTAGAGCCTATTCTGACACTTATTTGCTAGGGAAATGACACTAGCCATGTGTCATACTGATTAGAGCACGTAATATCATGGGCCTATATGAAAAATTCCAGTTAACCTTTGTTATTTCAACTTCACCTTGAGTAAGCTTACAGAATATTTCACTGTGATATTCTACCATGATCACAACATAGAAGTTTTGGCACATGCAATAGAGAAGATACAAAGCTTGTCTTAATTAAACTTTGCAAATATATTTGAATAATTTCTATATTAATTAATAAATACCAACTAGTCTTATTAAATTCAAGTTTGACAGAAAAACCTCTGAGATACATTCTTTGAAGTTTTTTTGAAACAGATTTTCCTTGATAGAAGGTGCAGTATTACAGTAAGAAAAAGCTTATATTGCCTGAGAATGTCATGTATCTTGGTATCTGCTTTATAATTCAGTCTTCTAGATGTATGTAGTACATCAGTAGTACAATCCTGTGTTACTGTGTACGGAGTTCCAGTTACATTAAGGATATGAGAAGTCTACCTTAGAAGTTTACCTTTGGTTACATAAAAGAGCTTCTTTTGTTCTAGTCCTCATTTTTATTTTTTTGAAAGGTGAATCTCGACTTCCCTCACACACTGGATAAAATTTTGGTTTTATTTGTACCCGTACATTCAGGCCTCACCTGATGACACAGTGAGCAGCTGTAAGAATCCAGAGGCTGCTGATGATAGAGCCCCCGCAGAGGTGTCTCCGGCGAGACAGCTTCACATGCAAGCTGACCTGCCAGGGCCATTCCCCAGGGGAGGAATCTGTCCCTCCAATAATTCTAATAGTTCCTGCAGAACGCTGCATGCACACTGCAGAAATAATTTAAAACTGTACTTAAACATAATTTGCACTCACCAGTGAAAAATGAAGATGACACTACTGCTGAGCACTGAATAGGGACTTACCTATTTCAAAGAAGGTGATACCAGATACATTACAAACCTTTTATGGTATATGATAATGAAGTTTATGCTATTGTTGGTGTTTACAACTTGCAGACCTGGCTGCCTTCACTTTGTCAGAACATTCTTTAACTTCACAAGGTGACCCATTGTGACAGGGCAACCAATGCAATACGACCAAATAATAATAAAGAAAAACTGTACTGAAGTCACTTAAGCACTTTTTTACATGAAAGAGGTTTTACTTACCAGTACTGGCTTTTTTTTTACATAGTCTTAGTGAGTATCCAGAGATTCTTCCTGGACCGTGTACTATTTTCACTGGAGATCCATTTGAAGACATTCTTAGGTGGCACTCACACTTTCTGGCAATAAATTTATACAAATTTTGTTTGTACTTTTTTTTTTTTTTTTTTTTTTTTAATGCAGAACACAAAGTACTCCTTCACCAAGGCAGTAATTTGAACATTTTAGAAAATATGTCTCACCTTTCCTCATTGCATGAATCCTGGAGTGGAAAGTAGGTAAAAAATTGGCAGCGGATCATGTCTGTGCAAAGCTGCTGACAGGCCCTATGTCCTTTAGTGTAAGTGGCATTGAGTTCGTGTCCCAAAAAATCCATATGCACATAAATGCGAGAATTGCAGGCTGTAAAAACGAGTGCATTCCAAGGGTCAGGAAGTCTATTAATTTGATTTATTCAAAATTAGCATTTTAATTGTAATTATTGTTTACCCGGAAAGGATCTTCTGCAGTTTAGGAGACCAAAGCCTGATACAGCATTTTCTTGTGATACAAGTGCCTCTGGTATCCCACTTGTTGATGTCTTCAAAAGGCAAAGATTTCTAAAATTAAATTTTTTTTTTACAATAACTATATCTGTTCTCACATCCTAAAATAGATTGTTTAGGTAGTGGTAAGGAAAGGTTCTTCCTTAAATGTGTTTTCTCTCCCAGGTCTCAACCTGTTAAAGTATTTCATGTGAAAACACGTTCACTAAGTTCATTAGTTCACACTGAATTCACTAGTAAATTTGTAGTTTTGTGAAATGACATGTGGCTATACTACTAAAGGTTGTACACTATTTAGGTATATTTAGAAGTGGTTACTTCAGATAATACAGATCATCTCATCTTTGCTTCTCCCTGAAATTCTCTTGAAACTTTATTCTTCTGTTCTGTGTGGAATGCAGATTTTTAATGATTCTCTTACTACCAAGTCTGAAGGAAAGAAACTCAATAGAAACATTTTTAAACCTGTTAACTTAATGGAAAATCTTTTCAAGTAAATAACTTAATACTGCTAGGAAAACCAATTACACTTAATAACATAATGAAATTCAGCTTTAGGTCTTTAAAGCAATCTGGAGGCTCACTCACTCTTTGATGTCTACAATTCTTTTCAGCTTGACAGCAGATATACAGCTGCAAGACAAAATGCCTGATTTCACTGGAGAACAGATGAAATGCTCACAGGAAATTCTAGACTTAGGCATTCAAACCATAAAAAGTTCTGCTTTACTGAAAATAGCCTTTTAACAAAAATAGACATAGTGTAAGAAAATAGTGGTTAAAAAAAAACTGTGGTCTTTAGAAATAAAAAAGACTACGTAAAGAATTAGTGTCATAGTTACCTTTGGGATTCTATTTGCCATTCCTTGGTAAAGAATGTAAAGAACAAGCACTTTGGAAAATATGTACAAATAGTTTGGCAGGCAGAGATATCGGGAGTGAAAAAACTTGTAATATTTGTTCCTGAAAATTCTTGATCTTCAAAAATGTCCATTTGACAATCTGTATAAAATAAGAAAAAAATATAAACATTCTGAAGATTTTATTATTTCATCATAATGTTAAAGTTTAAAGGCGAATAATTTTTATTCTTATTCCTATTTTTCTTCTTTGTGACAGATAGGCTGGAAATATTACAACACATATAAATAAAAAAATATGTTGCAAGAACATTTCTAAGTGTGCTAGTTCATGGAGGGGATTAAAGAGCAGGTAGAATTTTGTATAAAGAAGTGACATGTTAGAACACAGACTTGCTAATCCAGAATGGAAGGCTTTAAATTAGTAACAGTGGAGATCAGTGTACAAATTCAATGTTAGGAATAAATAATATTAATCTAGGCAAAAGGCAGGAATACAGACATATTGGTATGGATATGTAATAGCACGTGTGCATAAAGTCAAACTCAGAAAGGCAAAGCACAAAATAAAAGGCCAAATAGGAAGGGACAAATTATTGAAAGAAAAATATGCAATAGCATTCAATTGGTATTAAGAAAGGAGTTCAGGTTTTCCTAATGGGACAAAGAAAGTTAATGGCAAAGGACACAAGAAAGGCTAACATGCTATCTTTCTTTTTCCCCTCTTCTTCTTGAAAAAGGCCTGCAGTTAGATGCTCAACAGTATTAGCATTACTAAGCAGAGGGGAGAGGAACAGGAGTAGAACAGGAAATGGAAAAGTCTGTTAATATTGGTGTTTTCAGTGGTCTTAGACTCTAACTGAAGTAATCTCAGTTTCTTGGTTCAGTCTTGCTTTTGGTGTCCACAGAGGGTTGCAGTGATTTCAAAAACTTTGACAGGGAATGCCTCTATTTTTTAAAGTATTACACTGGAACATATACAATGTAGGATTACACTGTATCTAAATACAGTCATAGAAAACCTAGAACAAATACTCCAATAAACACATTTCATATGTTCACAACACAACAAGGCAGAAGGGGGTACTGACTTTTAATGACTACATTTGGCAAATCTCTGTCTGGACAGGTATAATTGATCTGTCTTGGATTAGGACAGATAACCCTCTCAGATGACCTCTTGATCCAATAGTACTGTCTAGGCTTTTCTGATCCCATGATTTATTTCTTTTCTCTCCTCTTCCCTTTCTCACAAGACACAGAAAGCAAGGCAAGACAGGGAACAAGGGTGACATCCAAGTTGTTTCAGAAATTCTGGTTTGATTTGTGATGGGTCTGTACTGCCATGTGTGTCATCATGTCATAAAGTGTAAATGTCTGATAAAATCTCAAATGGCTTTTTACAATTTTTTTTAATTAAAAGATGTATAGTTTATACATATGGTACAGTGCCCTGATTCTTCTCAAGATGTGGAAGCAAGGACCCTTCTGAATACTGTGATTTCATTTTGACCACGAATATCTGTCTGTCTAGTAAATCTTAGTGCAGGGGATTGGAAAAAAATAATCCTCCCTCCATTCTTTTTCATACACATTGTGAGGGAACAGCTAAATTGGTTTATTCTCTGTAGAAAATTTTTCTTCCTTTTCCTATTTTTATTTACACTTCATTATTCTTTAAGTGACTTTATCGTTAAGATCTGAACAAAAGTCCTTTTTCAATAGCTTCCAAAGCTTATTCCTTCAGTAGGACTACCAGAGGCTGAAGAAAACATATTGATACAGAAAAAAAAAAAAATGCAGAATCTCTACAGAATGTGATATCAATGGGGATACTAGAGTATCTGTGAGCTAAAATAGGGCTATATGGAAGCACAAGAACACCACCACTACTAAGAAGGGAAAACACTGAATGAGTGTGGTAGATTTAAAAAAGGAAAAAAAATCCTACAGAGAAAAGAAAACGAATCAAAGATGTTTCAATTGGGAATAAGAAGGTATAATACAAAGTGTTTGATCTTGCACTCTTGAGAGGTTTGCCTGAGTAATGACTGCAAAAAGAAGCACAAACACTGCTTTCAACACAAATCATCCACAAAACAGAATACATCCCTTCCTCTTAGCTAGTTGTATTAGAAGGCTGCAGGTCTTCATTAAAAATTTCTAAGTGCTTATACAGTATACAAACAGAAGTTAGAAAGCTTTATATTCCTCCTGATCTTTGACTTTGATCAGCTTTTATCTTTAATTTTTGTATCCACACTATAAAGATAGAATTCAATTTCATCAAGCTAACCTTATGAAAGAATTCTTTAGATCTTCAAAGAGGGCAAATCTTTTTGTGAGACAAAAGATAAAATGGAAAAATTAAAAATATCTGAACCTCCTTTGTGCCTGAGAGTACTAACAATATTTTCAAGGATAAGTTTATGTTAGAATTATTTTACATAATGAAACTTTTATATGTCATGGATAGACTGCACCTCATCATCCATAACTCTTAAAACTAAGCTGAATCAGAGATTTTAAATAGTTACCTATTTCAGAAAGCTGGCATGGCTTTAAAGAGAATCCAGACACAACCCCATCAAGGACCCTTATGCTGGTTGGAGTTCCTACACTGGTATGTTTCAAGAAGCATTTTTTACTGAGTGACAGAGAATAAAGAAAGTGGTAAGACAACAGGCCATCTTCTTTGGTCTACACCATCCTGGCCCAATAATTCCTACCATGGTGCATGTTCTGGCCATGAGCCAGAGCAATCTCCAATCTCCAGAAAAATCTTTAAATGAGGAATAGAACTGTCAGGACGTTGCTTAACTTGTAAAATTGAGCAGATTAATGGCTCAAAAATAGGCCTGATAAAAATGAAAGAATTTCTCTAACTGCTCTGATGGTGCTACTTTAGGAGCAATAAGCAGAGCAAGATTCAACAAAACAGTAATGTTGCCCACCTGCCAGTATAATTTGCATTTCAATATCTTCAGAGTATTTTAATCTTTTTCAGTGCTATGATAATCAAGTTTATCTTTCTCACTGATGGAAAAATGAAAACTAATTTACTAAAGACATTTTTCTATCTCTAAGTTTGAATAAACATTGAAAGGATGACAAGTCAGGGAAAAATTATTTCACTGAGTAAGTTCTCACACCTTAGACTGCTCTGAGATTTACTCTACTAAAGCACAGTCTCCACTCTCCATGGAAAGATATCAAACATGTATTTACCAAAAGCTTGCATTGTGAAATGTTTCTGAGGCATATGTAAAAAAATGGCAATGCTTGTCATTAGTACACCTTTTCTGGCACTGTTGATAGCTGTCAGCCACAGTAACATCATAAATTTCCCCTTCCATATCCAGTCCTATGTGAACATCGGGGCTGCAAGCTGTGAAAAAAAGAGATCAAGTTCTGAAACCATGCTTGGATTCTTTTCCCCACCTCACACCCCAAGTTGCCCAAAAGAGAAGACATTGTATGACACAGCCCTTGTAATCCAGATTCCACATTCAGTTAAATCATACTGCACATATACTTCCAGTAACAAAACCAGAAATACCTTTGACAGTACCTGTGCCTACATGAGGGAGGAGCTCTGACCTCTACAGCCGAGACCATGATATTCATCAAAGCAAGAACTCATGATTCATACTAAAACATCCTCACAGAGTGGCTTGAAAGGCAAAATCTGTCCTCATAAGCAAAAGACACCTCCCATTCAAGTCAGAAGATTTAATTTACATTTCACAGAGGGAGAATGGTGACTGTGGGGTTTGAGCAAGCTATCCCCCATGAGGGATGCAGGTTTTGCCTCATGGTCAGTGGGGTCTCTTCACAGAACATGAGTCAGTCATTGGTGGGATTTTTAAATGTATATGGTTAGGTTTTCATTTCAGTGATGTTAGTCTAATTCTAGAGTAGTTCCAGTACCAGGCAGTGCCATATAGCATGAAAAGTAACATCTCCCTGAAATGTTTTCCTGGGACAAAGCTACTCAGAAATATAAATGTAAAAGGATGTTGGCAGGGAAGAGCATTTAAAAGTCCTGCTCCGACTGCTCTGAAAGCCAAGTGGCAATCAAAAGCAAACACAAGTTATTTGTCAATATCTGCAATGGAGAACTTGCATATAGTAAGACCCATTTAGCTCTGGCTAATTGAGGTGCTGTATCAATAAAATTAATGAATTAGCCAGAAATCCACAAAAGACACAATTTGGCCTCAAAGTCAGGAAGTGAATGAATGTATTTTGCCTTATTCTATTTTCCTGCAGTACCATGTGATGCTTCAAGCTGATCTCTTGATGACATCAGACGATATGAGTTTAAAACATTTAAAAAAACCCATTTAATAGGATTTTAAATAGGTCTGCTGATAACTCACACTTCTTTTTCAATAGCCATGCTGACACAAAGACTCACTGCACAGCAAACATACACTAAAAACGGAGCTGCTGATAAACTCTTACAGAGAATCATGATGGTAGCAACATGACATAGCAATCATGTTGTGACAGTGCCCTTCTGCTTTGCTGGGCATCTGCTCCACAAAGTTGTAAAGCAGGGTCACCACATACCATGTGAGCTGGGAGTGGAACTGTAGCAGTAAATTAATTAATCTTTAGAACTGGAGCTACCAGTTAAGGCATGTGCTCCTATCTGCCTGTAGCCACCAAAATAGTGACTGCAGGAGTGTCCTTTCCCTGTTGCCTCCTCTGGGAACACCAGTGATGGCTGGTGGATAGTTGGGTGTGAAGGGTGAAACCAGTGGGAAGTCTTGTAAGATGTGTTTGAAAAACAAACAAACCACTGCTTGGTTGCTTCCCTGATTCTGTTCCTGTTTTCGAAATGCTAATTCTCCAACATCTGCTACATGATACAAAGCATTAAATGCATACATGTGAAAAAAACGTGTCTTACCACTAATTTGGATGTCACACTGTTTTAAAGAATGTCCGGAAATAGCTCCTTCCATACCCACTTTCGGCAGCATTTCTGTATCACTGTCTTTTAAGTAGCAGGAAAACCTGTGTTTTAAAATGCAGCAAGTCACAGCTTTTGCAGTGCAACACAGACTTTTGTAATTGTTTCTGGGGTGAAATGCAGGCTGGCCAATATCCCAAAACATTAAAATTTAGACAACAAGTGCAACATGGAGAAAGGCTGGGTAAAGCTGTGTCTGCTTCATTGGCACTGGGGGCAGATGAGCTCACTCAGTGTATATAGGAGCCCCAAGAAGTCTCACTAAAGGAAGAAGCAGAGCCCAAGGTTTGGAGGACGGAAATACACCGTGCATAGAGAGGGACAAGAACCTCAAACTCTCAGGCTCCTGAAGCTCTTATATAGAAGAAAAATATGGCAAAGAGAGATGATGGGGGACAGTGGAGGGGACCATTGGAGATGTGAAACTGTTTGCATTGCTCATCAACAACAAATATGGGGCACAGTCAGTTCCATCTCCTTGAAAGGGCTGGTATGTGGGTGTGAAAGATTGAGCATTACCACATTAATCTTTAAAATTTAAACAAATACTCTCTTAGATCACCAGTTTTAAAGATACTTGACATTGTTTTCCATGGAAAACCTATAGTTTTCCTAAAATTAGCACAAGAGACCAGCAAAAGCCACAGAAACATGAACATTTTACCTTTTTGCAGGATCTTTAGTCCACCCCACTGGCAAATAGGTGAAAAGCAGACAGGTAGGATGGTAAGTACACACCACCTGGCAATAATTGGCATTTGGTGTAAAAACCGTGGTGAGGTCTCCTCCTTGGAAGTATGTATTTTCATAGATCTGAGTCACACATTCTGACACAGAGTAACAAAATAGGTAAATTATTAGGGATGGGAGCGCACACTGTTCACTAGGAGAGGGTGAAGTCACTGCACCTCTCTGTCACTGCCCTTGCCTCTCAGACGGTCCTTTGTCAGGAGAAGGGGGTCAGGGAGGTAAGTAACACAGTTCCACTGAGAGTCTCTCTTTTACTCTCCACCTGAAACAAATCTCTCTGGCATGTCTCCCCCTGATCCCTGCCTTGTGCCCGATGCTGGCGCTGGGAAGCTTGAGCCGAAGCAGAAGCTTGAGCAGAAGGATGGGCCACAGGGCCGACTTGCATGGCAGAGAAAGGAGAGACCCTCTCATGACAGGCCTCAGGAGCACTAGAAGCATCTTCTGAGAGAACCCACCCATGCTGCAGGGCCCTGCAGTGAACATCCCTAGACAGCAGCGTCTTCCCATCTTTCAAAACAAAGGTGCTAATAAGATCTCCTGGTAAAACACACAAGAGGCCTGACTCTACAGACAGGCCCACTCTTGAAGGTGACCTCTCAAGGGGTAGCAAATTAGCAAATATTATCTGATAAAGTGCTTTTTCTTAGCTAAAAGATAAAGAGGAAATACTGTTTTTACAGGGTAGGAGAAAGCCCAACTGGACACATTTTTTTTAGCTGCTTAACTTGTTACTCTAGAACTACTGTACTGTACCAAAAGCTGTTTACAATAAAAACAAATGGAACTATCATATTGGATTTTACAGCTTTAAAATACCGCAAGTCAATTTTTTAAATTAATGTGTTTATAAGAGATACTTAGGTAATTCTGTTTCCTGCACAGGGGTAAAACATAGAATGTATCCTGAAGAAAGCAAACAGGAAGAAATTATTAGACATGTGCAAGATATGCTAATACCTTTCAAAAATTTGTTTCTTGTAAATACAAAATTTGTAGGCTATGAACAACCACATTTATATATACATATATACATTCAAGATCTTTCTTTAAAAATTGGTATTTTCTTTCTTTGCATAACTGTCATTAAGAGAAAAGCATTTTCTTTTACTTAGAATACTAAGTAAATTCTAAAGTCAAAAGAATACTGCAATAATTTGCTGTATCAGATACTTACTATTTTATTTACCTTCTTTTAGTATAAATTAACACCAAAGAAACCTTCATTTATGCTGTAAAACTATGTCCATAAAAATATGTCAGTTCTGAATACTGTTGTTTAACAAAAGCATGTTTTCTAGGCCTCAAAATGTGCAACGATTCTAGTTTTGCTGAGATTTCAATCCATGTAAACAATTTCCTTAAATAATACCTCATTAATCAAACAGATTTTGCTAAAAAGCTGAGTTATCTAATTGCCCTCTGAGAAAATAGTTAATACATCACTGAACATAAACCAATGTCAGGTCTTAGCTATCAGCACAGGGAACTTCAGGGAAATGCAATGCAATTTTTGACTTGCTAACTGCACAAGGTAAATCATTAACACAGACTGACATTGAAAAATGTACACAATCACCAGTTTTCCAGAATGTCAAGAGCATTCTAAAAAATAATTTACAATGAAACAATTGGTTCTGGAATTATTCATGCTTATGGTAATGCTCTTTAAAGCATGAGGGTAAGCAGGTTGTACACAGATACTTTAAATATCAGTAAAGACAATGGGTGAGTAAGACTGAAGGTTGGTGGGGTTTTTGTATTCAAAAAAATGAAAATAAAAAGGGGTGTTGGCTCTGAAGCTCAGCTGCTGTCCTCCTGTGAGGCTGCCTGGGGAAAGGGCCGAGGCTCCAGCAGGCAGCACACACTGCTGCAAACTTCAGAGAGCTCTGACCTGTGCTGGGAGGGATCCAGGCGAGAGGAAAGTCAGAGGAGAAGCACAGCACATCTCCCCGCTTCCTGGACCCACCGTCAACTGCAAAATTCTCCTTTTGTGAGCTGCTGCTAAAGCTGCTAACCTTGCTGTTGGGTGCAGGGCACTGAGCATCACTGAGCATTTCCCAGTTATCAGCTGAATGCAGCCTCAGACAGGGAGAACTCCCTCAGCGTGGTTGTGGCCGTGGCAACAGCACTGGGGAGGTGGCAGGGGCAGCATCAGTGAAGCCCCATTGGAAAGACCCTGGTCACAGGCAGCAGGGCCATCTGAGATACCCAGACTTAACTTGGAGTGCAACACAGCAGAACCATGACAGCTCTTGTGACCAGGCTGCAGTTACTCCCCTTCTAGAAGAGCTGTACTGCTCTGTGTATCTATCTTAAGAATTATGTATTTACTTACCACTGTCAACAGAAGCAAGTAAGAAAATGAAAGAAAAAGTCTGATAAATCCAAATCATCCTAAAAAACATAAAATCGTTCTTCAGGATACATTTAATAAAGGGCATATAATTAGCTTTATAAAGTAATGCAAGGCTTATCACTGATTTACACTTTTACTGTTATATCACTAATTCAATGACATTGAGAATTACAAATGGCAGCTTTGATGGCATATATTAAGTAGCATAGAAGAGCAACAAAGGTTTTTCATTTACTTTCAGTTGCAGGAAGCAATAAATTTTATACAAACAGTTGGAGAATTTCAGCTTCATTTCACAGCAGAATATTTATTCTTGCTTAAACTGGGAGCAATATTCCATCAAAATGTCATTATCAAGCCTGACTCTGTCCTGGTAGTTGAGTTGATACTATTATCATAATAGCAAACTAATTACTTGCACTCATTGCTTCTGGTATATTAGAATTTTTAAACATTTTTCTTTTTTTTTCCAAACATTACAACTTAAGCTGTGAAAGACTCAGATAAATTAACCCTAACTCAGATAAATTAACCCTACAGCATAATCCATAAATAGATAAGTATACACTGTCTTGTTGCTATAAAAACTTTTAACTGAATATTAGTTGAAATAATAATTACATACCTGAACATACAGTAGTTCTGGATGAATGGATAAGATTTATGCTCTAAGAAAAAACAAAAAACAACAAAACAACAACAAAAGATCAAATAAGAAACAACAATCCAAACCAACAGGTTTTGTTAAACATTACTGTGCCTTCAATGTTAACTTATCTTTAATATTTACTTTGAATGGGTACTCTTTGTGTCAATGTTGTTACTCACCTTTGCCCACAGTTTCAGAGAATACATCATCCAGACTGCACTGAAATCAGTGTCCAGGTTTTACACCACATCTGCCTCTCAATGACATTTTAAAATAAGAGGCAAATCCCTGATTCAGAACAGCCAGAGTATTTGCTACAAGCACAAGAACCGACATCGATGGGAATTGAGATTCATCTCAAGCAAATCCTGAGCCAGGTTGGATGGGGAAATCCACATGAAATAACTAAGATAGTGACTCAGCCCCAAGTAAATGATAACTCTTCCTACTCTTTTTCCTCTTTTCTTTTAGATTGAATATGCTGGAAAGACAGATACATATGCTCTACTCAAACAAAAGATCAAGATCAAAACATTTCACCCATGACCCTTTTGAGCATCCTGACGATTAAAATTACTTCCCCATGTTTTATGGGCCAGCAAGGTCCCCAGCTCCTTCTTACAGAGGAAGAACTGTCTCAGAGATGGTCTTCATACCCTCCTGTGTATCAATTAGTTTTGCCCTGGTGTGCTTGTAGGAGAGGACTCTAATGTTTTCAGTAGAGCAGCTTTCATTTTTATGTACTCTCTTCTGTTGTAAATGTGCAACAGCAACGAGGGTGAGTGCTAGAAGGCTTTGCTGCAAAGCACATTCCTGGTTTATTACTGTAGCATGAAGTGTTTTGAGACTAAAATGCCTGTATAGTTCTGACCTTCAGCACAGAAGAGGAGATTTTCCATCAGCCGTTGTGTGGTACCATGGGAGCAGAGCTCTGGGAAACCACACCAGCCCCAGTAAACAGCATGGAAGCCTTCTGTATAACCACACGTGTCTCTTATTCTCTCTTTTCTCATCTATAAAATTATTATAATCCTTTATACCTCTGGAAAAATATCACATTTACTTGAAATTACAGAATTTTCATAATCCTGAAGGTAATCACAAAACCTACCATGTATCTGACTATTTATAAAAAAAAAAAAACAAGCTAAAATTATAAGGTTTTGTGTTGCTAAACCCACTCTACTTTTTAATTTTATTTTATTTTGTGTGTGTGCCTGTGCATTTCATTTGGTGGTACAAAGGGACTAGAACTCTCCAAGGGCTTTTAATATCTTCTCTTTTAAGTTTTCATCTGGGCTTTCCAGCTCAAATACTGTGAAGTGTTATTCCAGTTCATTACTGCCTTATTAAAAAAAACACAAAAAAACCACAATAACTAATAATAATAATAATTTAAAAAATCTCCAGCACCACACTTCTGGAAAAATGTTGGAAAAAAGGTTACTGCTCAAATTGTCAAAAAAAGCCAAGGTAGATTCATAGTAAAGTGCACCAAGATCGTGTGTCTCATAATAAAATATGAAGTCATAGCCATTAATCAGAAGTTTCTGTAAGATTCATTTTATGTAACCCATTATCTCTGTTTCAGACGTTTTTGTCAGGAAATGGAATTTTTTGGTTATAGCTGTTTGTTTCATAAGCAAGCTAATATGGGGAAGGAAAAAAAAAAAAAGGAACAAAAAAAATACTTTCTTAAAGCTGCAGTTCTCAAATTTAGATACCACACTCCTTTCAAAAGCATGCATGAGTTTCACTACATCTGTATGGGATATCAGTAAATTCACAGACAAAACCAAGTTGGGCAGGAGTGTTGATCTGCATGAGGAAAGGGAGGCTCTACAGGAGACTTGGAGAGCCTGGATCAATGGGTAAACCTCAACACTATGAGCTTCAACAAGGCCATGGGTCAGGTCCTGCACTTGGGCCACAACAACACCATGGAACACCACAGACTTGGGGAAGCGTGGCTGGAAAGCTGCCAGGCAGAAAAGGACCTGGGGGCTCTAATTAACAAGCGGCTGAATATGAGCCAGCAGTGTGCCTGGGTAGCTAAGAAAGCCAATGGCATCCTGGCCTGTATTAGAAATAGGATGGCCAGCAAAAGCAGGGAGGTGACTGTCCCCCTGTCCTCAGCACTGGTGAGGCTGCACCTTGAGAACTGTGTCCAATTTTGGTCACCCCAATCAGAGATATTGAGGTGCTGGAGTGAGTGCAGAGGAGGGCAATGAAGCTGGGCCTGGAGGATAAATGTTATGAAGAACAATTGAAGGAGACGTGAGTGTTCAGTCTGAGAAAGAAGAGGCTGAGGGGAGACCTCATTGCTCCCTCTAACTACCAAAAAGACACTGTAGAGAGGTTGGTGCTGGTTTCTGAGGCAATTAGTGATACAACAAGCAGCAATGGCTTCAAGCTGCAACAGTGTAGGTTAAGACTGGACAGTAGGAAAAAAATTTTCACAGAAAGCGGTCAGACACTGGAATAGGCTGCCTAGGGAGGGGTTGAATCACCACCCCTGGAGGTGGTGGACTTGATGATCCCAAGGGTCCTTTCCAACCTGAAAGATTCTATGATTAATTGGATTTGACAGTAAAACTAAGAAATAGGGCAGCAATGCTGGTCAAAAGAATCATAATGAGCTCACTCACTTTGGAAAATAAATGCATTTTCTCTCAGTGAGTCTGCTACTCAGATGGCAAATCTTCCCTTGTTTACACCACTGCACTGTTGCTCCAATCTGCATAGCTGTGCCTTCTGTACAGAGACACGAATGCGTTATGAACTCTGTTCCTTAATTATTGTTTATTATATATTTGCATATATTTATTACGGGACAAATGACACAATATGCTGATACACAGCTATTATCACTGTTTACTGAGTTGCACTGGAATCCAAAGAGTGTACATGATTTAAACTAGAAGAGCTGGAAGTTTAAAATGCATAGAATATGAAAACCATCTGGCACCCCTTAGGCTCATGAAGTCTCTACATGTAAAGCTTTGGTTATCTGAAACCCCTTTTTGCATTTATTTAGCTATCAATAATACTTTGGCAACTAAATCAGGATATTGAAATTAAGATTAATTATTCAGATGGTAGAGTTAAAACAAGAGCTCATCAAGTACATAATTTGGGATTAATTCTATGAAACAAAATGGGGTTCTTGTTTCTGTTTTGATGATTTCATTTTAACTTGGTATTTAAAATAAACAAAAACCTGCTTAAATCCAAACTGCCAGCAAATTATGCAAGATGAAATCTCCCTGGCAGTGCAATTGCCTAGGAGCTTGATGCTGCTTTCTGCTGATTTGCACTGTAATTTATGCAAAAATCTCACTCATCCATATAGGTGGCAGGAATTACCAAGTTGTTTCACCTCAGGAAATGACTACAGTCTGATTTAGGTCTAATTCTGCCTGACAAAACAAAATCCCCCATTTCTTAAGGCAATCCTATTGGACAAGTAGCATCAACATGGGAGAAGATTGGACCCATGACATGGAACAAGGGGAAGAGCAACGCAGAGGGAATATCAGGAGGAAGGCACCAGGAAGACGGGAACAACAGAAGTTCTCATTTTGATTTAGCATTGTGAACATCCTTCCAGCTGAATAAGGATGCTATAGACATATCATGAACCTAGTTCTGAATGCTCCAGCAGAAAAAAAGCCCAAATATTCTAAAGGATTCTCTGTGTATCTTTAATCCTGCATGCTTATTATTAAGCGTAAGAGAAAGGACAGAATGCTAAATACTGACAAGTGCTGCTAAAACAAATTCTGAAAATTACATCTTGACCTTTCCTTCTTACAATGAACAAGCTGGAGCTTTTTCAGATGACATCATCTGAGTGAAAAATTCACTTTCTCACTAGGCCAAAGTCTTCCAATGCTTGACTTCACCCAAAACAGCTGCAAAAAGATGGCTAGGATAAATTATTCGCTGATTTGTGGAAAGTGCTGGATTGCATACTGTATTGAAATAAAAGCAGTATAGTAGTTCCATACCCTGCAGTCACATGTCACCAACAGGTTTCCTAGAAACATAGCCCAGAAATAATTGCACATCAGAAGTCAAGTAAGAAATAAATGCAGACCAAATTCAGTTTCATATTAAAAATTAGAAGACAACTGCAAATCTTAAACAGCAACTTCTTTTTTTTCTACAAGGCCTTTTAAACCACTTTTTTCTTATATGTAGATACATTTTTTTTTTCTTACAAAACGAGAATAACTTAATTGCCCATGGCCTTGCTCCCTGCAGCTAAAACACCTGATGCTGGTTATTGTTGGACACCAGAGAAAACAAAATCTTTTAACATACTAAAGCATTCCAATGCCCTCTCAGTTGCCAAACATCAACTCTTGAACAAGTTATGTGTGTTCCTGAACTACTAGCCTGGAGCCAGGTCAGGAGGTTTGGCCATAAAGGTTTTTTGATAAATTCCTGTCTTCCTTTATGCAAAATAATTTGCCTTTTCAATGAGCACTTTGTCTCTACAAGCTACAGTCCAGGCAAGCATCAGAAATGTCTGCTGGTGAGCAAAAGATGGAATTACACTTAGCAGAGAACTAATATTTTTACGAAGTATCTCAGTACTCTTTATTTTTTTTTCAGGAAAAGAGTTAATTTATTTTTTAATCCATGGAAATTATGAAGATCATCTTCTAAATATGACCTGTGAACTGTGGTAGTACTATCCTGGGAGGTCTGCCAATGAGTAACACCAATACAGACATCTACCTTGCAGGCAGAAAGTTCCTGTTCTTTCAGTATCAATTTCTTCAATATTTATTTCCTTAGTAGGTTGCTTTGAAACTAGTTTTCACAACAACAGGTGAGGGGTCACTGCCTTTTCAGAAATGCTCTAAACACAGAGACTAAAACACCAGTCATCTTGGAAAAGATGCTATGTGCATCATTAAATAAGGATTTTCCACTTCGGTAACTCTGTGCCAGCATTTGAACTTGTGGACTTTAGAAAATATTTTTTTTTCATTAAAGTTTTGTGCAGTTTTTGTCTCAATTATTTTTCTTGTTCCCATTAGGCATTATAAAAATTTACAATTTACTTGGGAACCCACTACATAAGAAGTTATCATACAAAAAAAAGCACAAGCAAAAATAATAGTTGTTGAGATGTCACATAAAATTACCTCTTTGTGGAGATAATTGTTTTTTCCAAAAAACAGATGGAACAGAAAAAAAAAAAAGAAACAAAAACATGTAATTTGTTTTATCTGAATTCATGTAAGGAGGTAATCTTGAAAGTTTTACCTTATCATAAATTACCTTATCATAAAATTTTACCTTATCATAAATTACCTTATCATAAAGAAAATAATTTTTACAACTAGCCCTATAAACCTAAACTCTTGCTATTAACTATCAAGGAAACCTCTTTGAAAGGAATATTTGATTTATGTAGACTAAGCAGTTCAATCCTCTCTTTAAAAGATCATCAGAAAATGGTAAAACCTAGGTTTATCAAAATTTAAAGAATTTGGCATGTTCAAGGAAACCTCTAGTTTACTTGGAAAGCATAGGAATTATTGTCTCACTATTCACATGTCCTACGAACCACAACAGTATCCCAAGTATTAAAACACTGAGTGTTGTTAAAAGGGCTCAAGGAAACAAAAAAAGTAAAGAATTTGTAAAGATCAACAAACTGAGTAATGACATTACTCCTTTCTTACTTTACAGAGCACATCAATCACTAGAGGAGAACCAGCCCACAGTCGTATCAGCTCTGACCTCCAGCTTTTTAACCCATCATTCCTCTCTGCAGGTCACCCACAGCCCCAGAACAACCTTAAAGGTTATAGCACACCTAAAAACCCCACCAGCAGCCATGGTGACAAGGGAAACTGTTGCTTCAGCACATAAGCCAAATTGTGGCTATCGGAGTGCACCCTTCTTGGTGAGGACCAGGGGTCACATTGGGGCAGTGCACAGAAGCCAAAAATAGTGCCAGAGCATTGGGTAGAAGTAAAGGGCAGCTAGAGGACCTCAGCTTAGTCTTGCATCATCAGCTTCTTCAGTGCTTACAGTGCTGTGTGGCTTGTTGGAAGATTTTGATCTGTCCTGAAGGTAAAACCATAAACTTTCACAAGAGCTTCATTCCATCACTGTAATTCCTCTTTAATGTCAATTAGTAATTTATTCTCTTCAGCGCCCTAGAAGGCAAAAGCAGACTGGCTCATTGTTTCAGCTTCAACTAACTGTAAAATCTGGTTGACTGATCACCCCAGAGGAACTGACAATAAGAATTTATTATCCATCAGTAATTTACCTGAATCCAGGCATGCAATTTTTGCAGACATAATTACATTCCATATTGAGGCATGGTAGAAGTTCATTCTCAATATTTGTAACAATACAGTATTTCTGCCATTATGAAATCCTGTGTGTAATTTGCACACCTGGTATGATTACATAGGCTAATGCATATGGTACACTTTGCTAAAAAATAATTCAGAGCACTCATGACTAAAGAACTACTGTAAATGGCTACAAAGAAGGAGTGACACTATCAGAAGATTTCTGCTTTGTCTTCACAGATGCAGCTATTGCCAAAACAGAAAAAAACGTGCCAAGTGGAAGAATTGATCACTTGTACCTTCCAGAACTAAAGTATCCTGAAAACTATACAAAGATTGAGACCATCTGTTACTTCACAAATGCTATGGGACATAACCAGATCACTCCATCACTACCATAATTTAAAGGGGTTTTGTACTGTTGCAAGAGAATAGTTTCATCAGAGTAGATAAGGCACCAAGATTTGATATTTAAAGACTTGCACTTCAGAGACAACATGAAGTTCACATGTACTAGAAAAGTAGAGCAATTTAGGGCTATTACAACATCTTTAATGAAATGATCAGTAACAACCTTACTTTCAACACAATGCTGGACTGCAATCAAAATCTGATTTTAAAACATATCTCAGTCTCATATATTGGGTGTTTTTTGAAGAATGAAATCTTGAATTTCCTTTCATTCTGATCCAGTGTTTGGCCTTCTCTTCAGCTTAACCCAGATGCCCTTATTTGGACGAAGAATCAGTTCTCCAGTTATACGAAGCTCTTCTGGCTCGTGACATGAGTCCACCCAAAAGCGCCGCAGGATGAGGGCTAGAAGAGTTTTCTCCTCCATTAGTGCAAAGCGCTGACCTGAGAGTTACAGGGCAGCAAAAGAAAAAAAAGATGGAACATGTTCTTGTCAGGTAGCATCAACAGTTGCTGCATTTGCATGCTCACAGTTATACCTCACAGGAACACAGGACAGCAAGGACTGTGCATCTGTCTTGGAAACAGAACTGGTCAAAATAGGTCACAGAGATACTACTGAAACTAGCACTTCTCTCTGCATGACAACTCTGGCCTTCCTGGGACAATCCACAGCACACCCTCCTTCCCACAGTACACAAAACTCAAAGACCAAAGAGAAAACAGCCAACACTATACATGGAACTCAAATGCAGACTTGTCACATCTCTCAAATGGCCTAGGCAGGGGGGAATGGATGACAAGAGCAGCACAAGAGAAAGTGCAGCACAGCAACTGTGAGGAGAGGCAAATCCCACTGTTCTATATATGTAGAAGTAAGCAAAGGAGATACAACTGGAGAGAATTACAGAAAGACCTTTATTCAGTGAACACGAAGCATCACACACCCACTGATTGATGATTTGGTAGCAGAGAAGGCAAAGTTCAATTAACATTTCAAAGAAAGGTGGAGGAGGAAAGGAGAGAACAGAGAAATAGAGGTAAACAAAACCAAGTCAAAATGCAAGCAGTTCACTCAAACTAAACTGAAAAGGGAAAAAGACATAGAACTCAGTGCCCAAAATTTTTTCTGCAGTCTCTGTGTAATAGGCACAGGTGGATGTCTGTACACATGTGCACAGTGATGATGAACATGATGTACACAGGATTAACAAACCACCTCTCCTGCACATGTCCTGTCCTGGTCCAAGAACCAGCTAGAAATGTAATATTAAATTAGATTCCTTTTTGGAAAATGGGAATATCTGTTCTGCTGTTCTCATGGAAAAGGCACTTGTATCCAATGAGGCAAATTAAAAAAAAAAAAAAAAAAAAAAAGAGAGAGGGAAAAAAGAAAGAAAGAACAACAAAAGAAAACAAACAGAACCAAAATCCCCAAAGATGTTTTATTTCCTATTATTGTGAATGGCTTGGCAACTGCTGAATGTTCCTTATTTTCACTTAAGATCAGTGCAGGGACAGCCCTTCCATGTGTTCTGCAATGTGAAAAATAATGCCTCTTCTCTAAGCACAGATAAATGTCAGGTGAATCAGTGACACTTGAAAAGCTAACAAGTGCTGGGATGACAGGGAAAACACCAGAGCAGTAATGGTCTCAGAAAGAGGGAAAGAATTTTTCAGTTGCAGAATACGTATTTGGGAACATGCATTCCAGCCAAGATCATGAGATTGGCAGACAAGATGTTTCCAGAGCAAAACAAGTGCAGGACATTCGCTTTCTCTCATGCTGCCTTGCCAGCACCAAGGATGACAAATTTTAAGTATTCCTGTCCTAACATAGGAGCCCATTAAAATGCTGCCTGGCTGCACCGACAGTGAGGAGGGAACACCAGTCTGATCAACATTGGCTCCTGAGAAGAAAAGAAACCCTTGGGAAGAATCAAACCATGGCAGCCCAAGCACCTCGCTTGCAGGGGAGACTGTGCCCAGAATCTGAGTGGAGGGCATGAGACAAGGAGCCAGCAGGTTAAAGCTTCTGATACACTCACAGCTGCCACACATTTACCACACCAAAAGCAGCACTGTCACATTTGAAGGGCTTCCTCTTCAGCCACCTACCAATACAGTTCCTGGGACCAGCTGAGAAGGGCACATATGCATACGGGTGCCTTCCTTTACAATTTTCAGGGAAGAATCTCTCGGGTCTGAACTCATCTGGGTCAGGGAAGATTTCAGGGTCTCTGTGCAGGGCATAAGTTAGGACAAGAGCAGTTGTGCCTTTTGGTACTTGAAATCCTCCTGAAGAGAAAAGGGAAAGGGAGAAGGGTCAAAACAAGAGCAAGTGACCTTTTATACACAAGAGCACAGTCAAAAATAAGGCAGTGCTGCCCTCTGCTTGGTAAAGCCCTCCACTGAGGTGATGCTATCAGCACAAAAAGTGGCAAACACAGGACACTTCTTACTAATACAGCAATCCTCTCTTAAGGCACGGGCAAACATTGGAACTGAAGGGAAGAGTCGAAGGGCTTCTTTCACAACACACTCAAGGTATCGAAGGTTCTTCAAATCATCCGTTGTAACAGGACGTTCAGTATTGCCTGTGGAAAAATAGGAGGATTAGCAAAGCCAAACTACCTATTTTTTGGTTAAACAAACTCATCCCAGCTCCCTCCAGGAACTCTCATCACATACCAAGATCACAGAGGAGAGGGTTCTACACATACATCAGACTTGCATACTTGACTCAGAGACATAAGGTTGTCTGTACTCTCCTACAGACCTTTCAAGCACCCACCCCGTGCACCTCTAGCTGTTGAAAGCTCCAGAAGGGCCAACAAAGCATGATCCTACCTCCCTTTCTACATCTCAGCTTATCATGTACCACATTCCCATGTGCAAATGTGATCAACACCACAACCCCAATGAAGAAGGGAATTGTAACATACCAAACACCTCATCCAGTTCTCTGTGGACCTGCTTCTGGGCTTCAGGATTACGTCCAAGTAAGTACAGGGCCCAGTTCATAGCAGCTGCTGTTGTATCATGGCCCTGAAAGTCCAGATTTAAAAAGACATTTGTTTTAAGACTATCCTTGTGCAGTTAGGTTTCATAAATACTTAGGAGTGCAGATAGTATGGAAGGTGAGATTACTAGTTTCACAAACACAAGAAAGAAAAAAAATAAAATCAAGGGTAAAGAACTCCATCCAACTCATTAATTATCAGGATGTAAGATGACCCATCATTCTGTTAGGTGCCTGAAAACTGACCAAAGGGAAAAATGTTGAGATAATCCAAGGAACAATTCATCTCCTCTGTCTCCCACAAGATGCATGAACTATCAGTACCTAGGCAGTGAATCCGATGCCTACTCATTGGTTTTGTACTGTCCAGTCTAGGGGACCAACAACTACTGCAGCAGAGAGACAACAGACACAATCTGTAACCTTTATAAAACTTCCTAAAAAAGGGTGTATGAAGACACAGTACAGGGGCCATAGGAAGGAATACTCCTTGGTTTCCTACAAGAAGGGAATCAGCTGCTACAGTTCTCAGTGCCACATAAAATTTAGAAAGGAAAAAATATAAAAAAACAAAAACAAAAACAAAAACAAAAAAAAACAAAAAAAAAAAAAAAAAAAAAAAAAAACCAAAAAACCCACCAAAACAAAACAAAAAAAACAAAACACCAAATAACCAAAACACACAAAAAAAGAGGGAAACAGAAAAGGGAACAGTTGACCAAGAAAGGATCACAGTACTAAAAAAGCACACCTGTTGTATAGTTCAGAATGTTGCATCTCTTCAAAATCCAGCATGGAAGAGTTTGTCTAGACTACAACAGCAATAATATAGCTCTGATTTATGCTTTTTTGAGAAAGAGTTGAGGTCTACCTAATGGAATTGTGCGAAAAAAATTGTATTAGTCTTGTGTAGACCCTTCACTGGACAGGGAACCAGACATGACAAGACAGTATACAGTTGATGACAGAACTAAGAAGTTACAGCCAACATGACAAAGGACAAATTGTGAGGAGAGCTGACAAAATGAAAATCAAAACAATGAACAATGAAACCATTTAGAGCTCCCTTTAGCATTAATGAGGTTTACAGCAGGAGCTGACAGTCCATGGCCCACATCAGCCATTAAGCTCTTATTAGAGCTTGCATTAGAACCTGCTTGCATGGCAGGGCCTGCCACCTGTAATGCCCAACACTTTGCCAAGGCACACAATTCTGGATCGAATGCTTCTATCCTACAGAAATTTCCTCTTGGCTTACAGGGCTAAAATTATGTTAAAAGCAACCTCCTTAGTTAAGAAAAGGAGGAGTCACCACCTGCAAATGGTGAATCTTGAGTTCTGGGAAAACAACAGAAAAAAAAAAAAACAAACCAACAAATCAAACCAAACAAAAAAAGCAACAAACCAACATGTTCCTTAGGTACCTCAAACATGAAAGTATCCACTTCCTCACGGATGTCCCTGTAGCTCAATTTATTCCCTTCATCATCTGTTGCACACAGCAGCATGTCTAGGAAAACTTTTCTCTTTCTGAAGCCATTTTCTTCACAGTTGCCATCAGTATCACATTTCATTTGCTTGGTGTTTTTGAGTTCTGCAGCTTTTTCAGCAATGACCTGAAATTAGAACTATTGCATTAGATATGATGCATGCAGCACATGTGGACAGTTTAAAACACAAACGTTTCTCCAGCTTATTAAAACAAACATCCACCTGTAGCAGTCCACATGATTGAGTTAGGATAGCTGTTACCATTAACTCATGAACTTTAACTGACTTTTTGTGTTAGTTTGTGAAATACAACCAACTGCTCTTGTTGCGAGCAACAAACTGAACCTTGAATAGCCTTTATGTGACCAAAAAGACAGTCAGACTATGTAAATATATGTAGAATACCTAGAATAAGCCAATAATGAATGCCAACACTAGCAATAGTGAATTTAAAAATATCACCACAACTTGAAAACACTGATCACAAATAAGATATTCTGTAAACTACGCAATAACTAAGGAAAGGATCACATCCCCAGCCTCTGGGGAATCCAGGAGATTGAAGAGAAGCAATGGCACCCCAAAACCCTGCCTCAGGACTACACCTAACACATCTAGAACCACTATGCTAAAGATTTCCAAATTTTCTTCAGTATGAGAGCAATGGTTGAACTTCCCTTTTCTAGGTCAAACCACAGCCCTCGTGACAGACAGATTTTGTGCTGTCACCACCACTGTAACAGCAAAACAAAACTCTGCAATGAACTGGTATGGCTCCCAGCAAGAAAATAAAGGCTCTAGAGTACGCAATCCTGTTCAGAGGAAGCTCTGAACAGGAAAAAAATGTGTATTGCTCATGAAATGAGTTTCCCTCACTGGACTTACACATAGAGAGTCCCACATTGAGCCACCTTCTGTTCCAGTGCTTTCTCTCAGCACTACATGAGGTGATATTACTATTTACTGTTCCTTTGTCACATATTCAGTACAGCAACCAAGCATGGGAAGACAGCAAGTGTTACTGTAGGTCCCTTTAAGAGCCTCTCTCAATCCCAATAAAAAGAAGCAAAACATCAACTACTTAAAAACAATGCAGAGTAATTGCGGGCTATTATATGTAGTGAAAATTCAGAGATTATTTCCTTTGTTGTGGGCATTGACACAATGACATCACAGTGTACATACCTGTATTTCAGGGAAAGCAGCCTCTCTAGTAATATCCTAACAGTAGCTTTGGAAGGGCGGCCACTGGCATAGGAACCATTTGGTGAGAGAAAGGGGTGTTACTTGCACAGTCTGACACAGCACAAAATGTGTCAACACTTAAATATGACAGAGCTCCTGACACAGAAGTCAGCTGTTTTCATCTTTTCAGGGAATTCCTTGGCATCCCAAAAGAGAGATAATTTTCCTCTTAGTAGATATGTACAAGGGGAGGCTGAACCTCACCCTCATTTGGAAGCTCTCTACTGAGTGTGTAACTTTGCTCCAACAACTACAATGTACCATTAAAAAAAAAAAGAAAGTAAGAATCTATACTGTATCTGTAAAACTGTGAAGGATCTTGAGGCTCCTCTCATGCTCTCTTCCTTCCTTTAACCGCATATATACAAGATCAGGCCAGAGCCAAGGGCTCATCTGTCGCCGTTGGATTAGATCGCTCATCCTAGGGGCACAACAATTACATTGTGTAATGCAGAAACCAAATTTATAGCAGCACACTTTCAAGAACTATAGAAAGAGTTATACATGCCCCAGTGGAGCTGAACTTAACAATTGTGTAAGTTTAAAACAAGACATCTCAAGGAAAGTATGTTCATATTTGTTTTCTGATCTAAACCATCTCAAAATTTGTCACCTGCCCCAACTTCACAATTCCTATCTTTAAGTATCGATCTCTGAGATGGAGAGCATGATTTCATTTAGTCAGAATCCTCTTGAAACAGACATTAAGTCAACCAGTCCAATCCCACTCCATTAACCATGCTGAAAAGACATTTACATGCTAAAAAGACTACTCATGCCAAGGCTCCAAAATACCTGCCCTGAGACTTCCAACACCTACTTGACTGTCCAGGTAACATGTATGCTAGACGGCACACAAAAAGCATTTAAAGGAAAAAACATGAGATTTCAGGTTTGTTCAAACACAAGTAGGTTGCATTTGGAAGTGCTGACTGCCATTGATATGCAGTTCTTGCACATGCTTTTTGTTGCAGAAAGACTGAGGAGTAATTATTACAACTCACTTGCAGGACAATCTGGGAAAGGTCAAGGAGCAGATCACAATTAAATCCTCAAATTCCATCCCTTTTTTTGTAATACATCTGTCTCAGAGAACCCCAAGGGCTAGGGGTGAGATGCCACAAGCAGCTACATCTCATCTAGGCTGACACACCAGCCTAGTGTCCTGTATCAATGGATTAACTGACACCTCATCAAAACCTCAACCTCCCATTGCATATGCTCGTATGAGAAAATATATCAAAATCTGCAGGATTTTTTCCTGCTTTCTTGGCTTTCTTTCTACCTCCATCTGTGAGCTTCCAGCTCTCCTTCCTGACACGAGCAATCCTGAACTACAAAGTGGCCAAGGAAAATTTCTGTTTACCTGTAGACAGCACGGACATACTCAGAATCCTTGTTCTGCTGAGCACCCACGTTCTTGCCCATTGCCGTTTCTAGAAGGAAGAAATGATCAATGATTCACAAGTGCAAAGTGAAATGCAGTGTGCCTATACACAATGAATTACTACTGCTCCTAGTTTCTGACTGTCACCACACCATCCCTTTGATGGGTGAATATACCCTTTCCAGGTTATGACCTCATTAGTATTTCCATTTTCAAGAACCCTGCTCCTCAACATGACCTCACTTCAGACTACTACCTCTGCCCTGGCCATCCCCCAAACTCACCTGCCCAAAAGCTCACAAGATACACTAAGGAAAAGGGTGGCCTTGGAAGGATGGAAATGCATTCACTCAATACACAGGGACATTCCTCTTCAACTGGCTCCGCAGTCATGGAGGCATGATACAGCTGTACTCATGAGCCTCTGCATCATTCATAGCCCCACCACAATAACTGAAGAGTAGAAGAGTACATACCACAAATGATATCAAGGGCACACAGAGTGATGTCCAGAAAGATATCAAATGGTTCCTTGTCAACATGCTTCTCAAGTTTCTCCAACAAAATACCTCCTTGTTCATTCATAACCTCTAGGAAGTCAGTTAAGATTGCAAAGTGGAATGTGGGAGTTATCATCTTCCTACGTGACCGCCACTTGTCCCCAGTGCTGTGAAATTAACATGGAGAAGGGAGGGTTAAAAACTCCAAGTGAGAAATAAAACCCTCACCATCACAAGAAGCACGCAGTAAAAACTGCAGACTGGAACACCTTCACAGGTAGACATATTGTACATGATCCTTCAAACATTCCACAAAATTCCTCAAGAAGAGTAAAATGGAAATATTTCTTGCTCCCGCACCTCTGAAGCACAAGCCACCATTTCTACAGCTGCTCTCAACAAAAGGAGGTGTCAACAAGCCTTTAGGCAACACAGCTTCTTGGCTGCCCAATGCATAGGGATAGAGCAGAAGCCATCTATAGGACAAACTGGCTATACAACAGCAAGGCCTCAACTCCTCACTGTTTCTGTGAATCACACAGGGGTGCCAGCCTTCACCCACTGACCAGGCAAAAAGGATTGCAGAGAAGTAGGGTCCACAGATACTACACACACGCCTGCCCTACTCTGCACTTTCATGTTGATTACTGTCTTAAGGGCCATGAATGAAACTCGGCATAAAAACCGTTTCTAATCCCCTCACATAAATTTGCACATGCCACACCACATGATCACACCTAGCTTTCACAATACTGTGATTCCATCATGAAGCATCAGTTCACCTCTGAGGTTCCCAAACAAGCAACAAAGCTCCACTGCTAACATGGGGACCACCTTCTTGCAGAAAACACAGGAGAGGCACAAAGGTGCTGGAGCCACCCTACACTCAGCTTGCTCTGACTCTTGAATATCTGCAGCCTCCAGACCAAAGATTCTTTGACAGACCCGGGACTGGAGAACATCAGACCATTAAATTACTGCTCCTCCCTTTGTCCACTCCTGACTTGTGCTCTTACCCAGGCTCATACCTGATGAACCTCCACTTCATGAGGGAAAAGAAGGACAAGGTGCAGATACTCTCCCATCCTACCCCAAAGCATCACCAGCCTTAGGCCCATTCTACTGATCTGCAGCATCACCAGCTAAGACAAGTGATACACACAGTCACAATTCTGCCACATTCAAACCACTCGACACACACATCAATGTTAAAAATATCCAGTGTGCAGCACTGCAGACTAAATGACACCACTTGCCAGAGGATACAACTTCCCCAAACTCACATTCATTTGAAGGCTCTGGACCAAAAAGTAAAAATATAGCCAAATTTGCCAAGAAACAGATAATGCCAAAGGAAAGGTGGGCCCATGCCAACCTCATGAAGTTCAGTAAGGCCAAGTGCAAGGTCCTGCATGCAGGCTGGGGCAATCCCAAACACAAATACAGGTCGGGCAGAAAACGTATTTGGAAAAGCCCTGAGGAAAAGAACCTGAGGGTGTTCGCTGATGAGAAGCTCAACGTGGTCCAACAAGGTGCACTCGAAGCCCAAAAAGCCAGCCTATAGCCAGGGCTGCATCACCAGCAGCATTGCCAGCAGGTCAAGGGAGGTGATTCACCCTCTCTACTCCACTCTTGTGAGACCCCATCTGAAGTACTGTGCCCAATTATTGAGCCCCAAGGCAAGAAGGACATGGAGCTGCTGGAGTGAGCCCAGGAGGGTCACAAAGATAATCAGAGGGCTGCAGCACATCTCCTGGGAGGACAGGCTGAGAGAGTTGGGGTTGTTCAGCCTGGAGAAGAAAAGGCTCTGGAGAGACCTTATAGGAGTGTTTCGGTATACAAAGGGAGCTTACAAGAAAGATGGGGACAGACTTTTTAATAGGGCTTCTAGCAACAGGACAAGGGATAATGGTTTTAAAGTGGGAGAGGGTAGATCTATATTAGATATAAAGAAAAAATTCTTCACTGTGAGGGTGGTGATACACTGGAAGTATATATGGAAGTATATACTGGAAGGCTGCCCAGAGAAGTTGTGAATGTACTCTGGAAGTGCTCAAGGCCAGGATGGACAGGACATCAAGATACCTGGCCTAGTGGGAGATGTTCCTTCCCAAGCAGAGGGAGTTGGAACTAGATGATTTTTAAAGTCCCTTCCAACCTAAACCATTCAATGATTCTATGACTTTTATTGGATATTAGCTGTTAAAGAGGAACTAAGACCATTACAAGGAATAAGACTTCTAAATCTCCATCCAGAGACACTCACAGCATCTTGACCAACAAGCTCTCTTCCTATTATATAGCCTATGAATTTCAGAAAGATGGCAATGCATCTACATTTCACTATACCTTGTCAGGAGTCCAGTGCCCAGCCATGGATGCATGAATGTATATAGGTAAGATTTTTCTATATGTTTTGAACTATTCAGAATAACCTGTCCAAAAAAAAAAAAAAAAAAAAAGTCACTAGTTAGGTGGAGAGAGATTTCTTCAGCTGAGATTACTTCACAAAACCTCAAGTTCCTTCACAAAAACACTGTAGTAAAATGCACAATATTTCCATAAAACCTGGTACATAGGGGTGTGTTGGGTTAGTGCAGCGGTGTTTGGGAAGTGGGGGGGGGCACTGAGGTGGCTCCTGCAAGATGCTGCTGAGAGCAGATACAGGAAGCTGGATGTGCTTTTGCAAGTAACATATTCAAGAAAAGGAAAACAAAAGTGTAAAAATAAAGAAATAAAGACCTGCAGAGCAGAAGAAAGGAGGAGGTGAAAGAAATGTCAGAGCAAAGAGAACAAGGTCAGTGAGGAAGGAGGGGGAGGAGCTGCCTAAGCAGAGATTTCTGCCTGTGGCAAGATGGCAGCTGCCCCAACATAGCCCATGGAGGACCACAGTGGAGCAGTCCCTGAAGTACCATGGTGGGAAACGTGGATTTGCAGCCCCCAAAGGATCACAGTGGGCATATGCAGAGCTGCAGTCTGTGCAGGATCATGCAGAGGGGCAGATATGGATCTGCAGCCATGGAGGACCTGGTCCCAGAGGAGGTGACTGCTCCTGAGGCAGCCATGACTGTGTGCAGCCTGGGCTGGAGCAGTTCCTGAGGGACTGCACCTGTGGGAGGGACTCATGTCAGAGGGGTTCATGAAGGACTCTCCCATGAGAGGGACCCCGCGAGAGCGGAGAAACAATGTGAGGAGTCCTCCCCCTGAGGAGGAAGGAGCAGCAGAAACACCGTGTGGGGAACTGACCCTAAACCCCCCTGCCCGTCCCCTGTGCCCTGAGGGAGAGGCAGCAGTGAAGGGATCGGGCCCAGGAAGAACAGAGAGGTGGGGTGAAGGTATTAAATCTAGTCATGTTTTCTCTTTCTCCTGATAGATTAAATTATGTTTTTTCTTCCTAAATTGTGTCCATCTGGTTTTGCCCAGTGCTGTAACTGGGGAATGCAAACCCCCCCAGTCCTTGTCTCACTGAAGGAGTCTTTGGGTGGATTTTCTCCTCCTGTCCCACAGTGGGGATGGGCAGTGAGGAGAGGCCTGGTTGGTACCGGCTGGGCCTAAACTGCAGCAAGGGGGGGAACACTGAGTTCACACACTCAAGTCTTTCATCAAATATCCTAGCCCTGAGAAACAATTAAATACTAAAAAACTATCACTCCCACTCTCCACACCTTTCCAAAAAAAATAATTCTGTATTACAAAGTCTGAGGCATAGCTCAGAGAAAACATAATGGTTTCCAGTCTTAACCAAACTCACAATTAGTATCATCCCTTCATCAAAACCATCAACAGAGAAACAGCTCTCTTTTTCCAGTTCCCAGTTTCACTGTCAGCAGCAAAACTAAAGATTACATTTTATAGTATCAAGACAGATCCATTAAGTTCTCATGCAGAATTCAGTCAGACACAAGCACTGAACCTGAATTTCATAATGTTCTACCCTTATTTCAGTGGTGTCATCTTCTCCTTTCTGGCCTTGGGAGAAACAGCTTTCACTCATGTAAAAATAAAACTAACAAAGTTGTTTCTTTGCATAAAGCACACAAACCCATTGCTTTCATTTGTTGGCAATCTTCAGTATTTATTTTTTTCCAAGACTGGGCTTTTTATATTCTTCTACTTTCAGTCTCTCTTTAGCATCGGGCCAGAGGAAAATCTCAAGTAAAATCAGTCCAGATCCTTTTTTGCAAAAATTACATTGAGAGAATCAAAACTAGCAGATTGGACACTGCTTTGCCTGCCAGTAGACAAACATACTTACCTCCACACTGTCAGGGTGATACAAAACCATGACAGGCAATGGTCCTAACCAAAGTTTGAACAATGGCCTACTTCTGAACTCTTCAACGTAAGTCTGTATTTGTTTAAAAAAACCTGGAATAAAAAAAGCAGATGACAATTTTTTTAAAGGAGCTATTACTACGTAAGCAAGACTTCTCTAATGAACTGCTTTCCACCGTTTCTATTGTATTTTTTTCTTGCTACTATGACCAGCATATTTTGCACCTACCTATTAGCTGTACTGTAGGAGCATTTCTTCATGGCTACGCTCTTGAAGATGCTCTATTCTAGAGAAATCCCTCTGTAAGGCAGTTTGATTCAAGCTGTTTCAAAGCACTGCATCATGAGCCTTCTGTGTTGCAATGGTCACCAGTAGAGCCAAATCAAACTTTATTAGGGCTATGGTTACATTTTGGCATGCCTGACACAAGCCAAAATGCTGTAAGCAAGATGTTTCCTTCCTTTCCAAGTACAGCACCAAGCCTTTACCATCTAAGACATCAGTGACAGGTACTACATTTGTGGTGCACACACACGTGCTGTCATGCACAGCAATAGCAGAGCATTGTGCAAGAATCAGTATCATTAGAAATGGCTGCTTGCTGATAGCTGCACCTCTGAAGAAGTCTTTTGACCTCTTATACTACTACTGTTTCTCTGCAAACAAATTAATTCTTATTCCAACATGCTTAAATCATCTCAGTCTCTCGTAGCCCTAATGATCAGTGATGGTATGCAAGTATAGACAGCTGGCTGCTCTAGAATTAAACTTCATTCTTCTCCCTTTAGAACCCTTGCTGAAGGGTAAGTCACCACTTGCAGAGTCACTCTGGATCTGGCAGCTCATGTCCCCATCTCTAGTTGCACAAAGACTCCTAGGATTATTTATATCATGAGTTACCTTGGAGATACCACTATTGTCCAGCAGCCAGCTGGACTTCATACCAGTGAGCTCAGCAATCCAGTGAGTTCTCCAATCAGACAGGAAAGCTGGAGAGGGACTTTTTACAAGTGGATGTAGTGATAGAACAAGGGGGAACAGTCTCAAGCTGAAAAAGGGTAGATTTAGATTACGTATTAGGGAGAAATTCTTTACTTTGAGGGTGGGGGGACACTGGCAGAGGTTGCCCAAGGAGGTTGTGGATACCCCCACCCTGGAAGTGTTCAAGGCCTGGTTGGAAATGGTTTCGAGCCACCTGGTCTAATGGGAGATGCCCCTGCTCATGGCAGGGGGTTCAACTATGTGATCTTTAAGGTCCCTTCTAACCAAAACCATTCTATGATCCCATGATTATCTAATTTCCCAGTCCACACGTTGTCAGTTTAGCTATGCATAAGCATGGGAGATGGTATCAAAGACCTCACTGAGTCAAATTAAACACCATCGACTGCTCTTCCCTTGACCACATATCCAGTTACCTCATCACAGAGGGTAATCAGGTTCATTCTGCAATTCTACAGGAGGTGGCTGCTATCAGGATGTTCAATGCCTTTGCCCTTTCAGAAACCAGATAACACAATAAATTACTTCAAGGGAGGCAATAATTGAATTTTCAACTCTGCAGATTTGAAAACTCAAAGGTCCCCAAATCAAAGGGAAAGAAAAAAAAAAAAATGAGAAGGAAAAGAACAAGATAGTTTCCTAATAGATACCCAAACACAGCATTTCCTAGACTTAGGGGAAGTTACAATGGTACCACCCAAAAGTCATGAGTGTCAACTATTTTGGTGCTTTTAAAATATTTTTTTCCAAACTTTGCTGTGATTAAAATATCACAATTTTCAAGCACTTGCCTACTATTATCAATAAATAAAATCACCAGATGCAACAAAACCTTATCCTTTTTTCTGAAACCTATTTTTAGGGGTCACATTTTCTCCTATCTCTATTGAGAACAGGGATGGATCCAGAGGAAACAGGTAAGTGTATACCCCTGTGAACAGACCATGTGTGTGTGTCAGCACTGGGCAATAAGCACACTGGTGCTGCAGTTGTCCCTGGCTGCACCATATTCCCATGGCCCAGTTGCTCTCTTCCAGTGGCACACCTGGCAGCAGAGCCAGGAACAGGCATGCACAGGGCAGCCCACTGTACACGGCCATCACAAATACACACAGAAGAGTCTGGAGTCTGACAGCACAGCCAGAGTTGCTTTCATACCACAGATTCCTAAAGAAATGTACTCCTGTGCAAAACCAACTACCTAGCAGAAAGGGAATATGTAGCACCCTTGTGCTTTCTCAAGCACCTGGCAAAAAGGTACCACTGATGAATGTAAGCACAGAAACGTTTGCTTTTGAGGGATGTACTGTAAATGTGCTGCAAATTCTTTTGTAGCTAATGCATAAATCTAAGGCACAGCTAATTCCAAAAATAACTCAACCTGATGAAGTTCTTTGCACATGCTCACTTGGGGAAGATCATTGTTTACAAAAGTTTTATTTCTTCCCAATCTAAAAGCCTTCTTCACATGCAGCTAGTAGACAGAGGGACTCAGTATTTGTCTTGTGAAACAGCACTTCCTGCAAGATCACCCAGCTTGCCCCCTTGTCCCACAGCTTTCCACAGTGTCCATGCTCTATCTCACCAACAATTGGAAACAGGTCCAAGTCCAGGAAGAGCATCTGGAAGCCACTACCAGACTGATCCTCCAGCTAATCTTTGATAATAACCCTGCACTTTCGCAGTTCCTTTCCCCTCTGCTGCCCATTTCTCTCACAGTTCCTCTCTGTAGATAGCCCACAGCCCGAGAGACCTAGAGCCCATGGCAAAACCCCTCCCCAGCTCAACCACCCAAGCAACTCACCAGCTCTTCCAGCAAAGCCCCATGCAGCGCAGGGACCTCTCCAGCTGCCCTTACCTTCTCCATCCCGCTCTAAGAGTAGAGCATTTCCCAGCACAGGATAGCAGGGACTGACACCGGGAATCGGCTTTATCATCCTCCATTGCCTCCAGTAAGCCATCAGGGAGGGCAGGGCACACGCAGCCACAATCACCAACAGCAAAGCGGCAACACTGGACCCCAAGTGCAGCAGTTGGGGTGCCGCAGCGGATCCCTGCAGGACCTCCATCGCCGCCTTCCCGCCTCCTGCTCCGAGCCTTGATCCCTCAGCTGCCTGCTCCGGGCTCTGCCTGCCCCGGCAGAGTGCACCCGCAAAGCAGCAGCTCCCCCAGCAGAGTGCGCCGCGACCCGGGCAACAGGAGCGGGAGGCGGAGCTGTCACAAGGCCCCGGGACACAGCTTACTGCCAGGAAAATAAACAAAGATATAAAACACAGACACGCAGAGAGGCTGCCTGCAAGTACTTGATGGCAGCAGAGCGGCCGCAGGGAACAGTGCCGTTTCCTTACCCCCACTTGGCTACCCTGACTCAAGGGAAGAGCGAGGAATTTCTCCACAGGCCTGTGCAATACCTCAGAAAGAAAAGACACAAACCACTGTCAAGAGAAAAAACACCTTTCTCCTGATTTGGGGAGGATGGGTTTTCGCAACACTGCCTTTTTCCATCTGTTTTCAGATGTTTAGGGAAAACCACCACATTACCATACAAAACTGCTTCAGTGCTCTCTAACATGATGCATGAAGGGTTTCAAATGCTTTGGATGGAGAGCACCTTCCTTAAGTTGGGGTGATGATTCAAACGGGTTACACAAACCACAGCCCATAGGGACCCACGATCAAGAGCAGCACTGCAAAGCAGACTGATGCTTCTCTGCTCAGCTCTCCTTTGCTGATCTCACTGTTAAACTCTCAGTCACAGCCCAACAGGTGCCAGCAACACAACTGGCAGCACCAGGACGTGTCACAACTTGCAAAGTGTTTGGGTAAAAGTGGTGCTACCTGCCACAAACCCTGCTGCCCTTCCTGCCTCAGGACGTACACCAGGGATTCTTCTCGGTGGTGCAGGGCTGCTTAGCACCCGCTTCTCAAAGCATTCAGTGATTAGAAACCTTGTGGTCAAACACAGACCTCTCTTCAGTGGTCAAAATGAATAGTGAAGACAGAAAGACGCAAACCCAATTTACAAAATTTCATCCCCTAAATATACCATAGAAGCTTCTTATAGCAATGGTAATTTTTTTCCCCTATTTAGTACCAAAATTGACTACACCAGCATTTTTAGTAAACAAACAGCATAAATAAAGAAACTAAGACAGAGCACTGGAACATGCTGCCCAGGCAGGTTGTGGAGTCTCCTTCTCTGAAGACATTCAAAATCCACCTGGGCGTGCTCTTATATGGCCTGCTGTAGGTGACCCTGCTCTGGCAGGGTGGCATTTGAATTAGATGATCTTTCGAGGTCTCTTCCAACCCTTAACTTTCTA
Organism: Heliangelus exortis; assembly: GCF_036169615.1. Taxonomy (NCBI): domain Eukaryota; kingdom Metazoa; phylum Chordata; class Aves; order Apodiformes; family Trochilidae; genus Heliangelus; species Heliangelus exortis. The sequence continues at coordinate 22,318,443 of NC_092425.1, read as the reverse complement.
TGATTCTATGATAAGAAACACAAATAGAGAAAGTTCAGAACATCAGAAGCTAAGGAAGGGCTGATGACCCTTGGCAGCAGAGGGGAGTAAATTTTGGCATTTCATTTCTGTAGTCTCCCAGCAACCACTTTATCACGAACACTGACTGTTGCATTTTTCTGGATAGTAAACAGCTACAATTGAACTTTGCTACTCCTGCTGTTATTTGTAATGGTTTATGACAGAAATTAGCAGATACATACTCTGTCTTGTAAACACATGAGGCAAGCTATGTTGCAATCCATCTCTTTTGTTCAGGTGACATCCTGGAAAGGAAGCAAGCATAAAGGACTAAGAAACTTTACTTCCGCCTTCACAACATGAAAATAAGCTGGGAAACTATGTGCTCTTCTTTATAAAAACCTTGCAGTATTTTGCCTCATGGAGTTGATAATTACATGAAGAGGAAAATTTTGATTTAAGTCAAAATCTGTGTTTCTGACTGCTGATAATTTCTTCAGCAGGAAGAACTGTAAAAAACAGTGAAACAGCAGCAACAAGGAGAAAAGCCACAGGGAAAGCAATAAGGAACACAGCAGAACAAGCACTACAAAATCCTGCCAGCAGCTGGCAATGGTGAAGCTGCTCCTAACAAAAAGCAGCAACTATGCTGGAATAAGATGTAAAAGATATATCCCAGAAAGAAGAAATGAGAGGTCTGGCATCTCTTAAGGCTTAATTATGTCACCAAGACTCACTAACATTATAAAACTTGGAGGACATTCTGTAGGAAAGGAGTCTTCTACCAGTTGTGATTAGCATTCCTTTTTCACACAAAAAGCTATTTGGTTGGTATTGGGTTTCAGCAGGCATCCCCTTCCTCATGAATCTTTGCTTCTGTGAATGTGTGTAACAGTGCAAATCTACAGTCACCTAACTGGAAGCCTATCTGCCACGCTGACAGAAGGCACGTACCTTGTCAGGTGGCAACATCAGCCCACATGCATAGGCTTGTGCTGCTCTCGAGAGTACAGGTCTGGATGCTTTGAAGCCAATAAAATCATTATTATTGCAAGGAAAAAAAAAACCAAACAACAGCAAAGCAAGGCTAAAATGGGTCTGATATGACAGAAGGACAAAAGAGAAAATACAGAACTGAAAAAACGTGGTGTACTCTTTACATTAGTCCTTCACCTCAGCAAAGACATACTTCAAAAAACACACAGCATCCAGACTAAGAAAGACTAACCAGTGGCTACCTTAGCAATGACTACAATTAATTTGCCATTAGGGAGGGTTTTTCTTCAGAAGACTTTCCCTCTTTCTCAACATACACAATTACTACGTGATTAAACTTTCTATAGAAAGCTTGGACTGAAAAAAATAAGTCAATTTGCAGTCCACAACAGTGATTACCTGCACAAAGAAAATATACCACAGCATGTCTCCATTTGAAAAGACAGCACCAGCAGTCACCAGCCCAGAGATCTACCCCATCCTCAGTGGAATGTTAGGGCCCGATGCTGAACTTCACACGACTGCAGCCCAAAAATTTAGGCTTCTAAGCCCAAAGCTTGTGGAAGACTCCATTTTCTATGGATTCTCTTTCCTCATACAGGTAAAAAAGATTAACTGCACTGGGGAGACAAAGACCACAGATACGTTTGTTTTTCAGATAGCTGCAATGCTCTGTCAAGTTCACCTCAGCCTTGCAATGGTTTCTGCAGCCTGGTCTTAGTGACTATCATTTGAGACACTTTCACATCAAATTTTATGCAAATGAATTATCAACAGAATACAAAAGTTTTGCTGTCCCTTTAAGAAATCAAAATCTTCCATTCCAGGAAGATGCATGCCAGGATAGTAACATGCTTTGTAACACAGCAGGTTGCAACTTGGGCCACCACCTGTTCCCCAAACAAAGCCTCTTGTTGTAAAGCTATTTTGATAACTCCCCAGGAATGCTGTCATTAATACTAAGCAGCTAACAAGGGATCACATCTGTGCTTATCATTTGTGTGTCAGGGGAAATGCATACTCCCAAGTTAGATGGCTGCAACCCATTGCACAGTCACAGGTGGAGATTCTGTCCATTGCTCAGTGGTTTGGCTAGATTCTACAGGGTTCCTCCTTGCTTAACTCCACCATGTTTGAAGAAAACATTTAGCAGCATGCTATGCACCACGAGGCAAGCCAGAGGTCATGGAGCATGAATAAAGGGTCAGCTTAAGATATGAAGATATGAAGAACTCCTCCGCCTGGGTTTTGGAGGGGTTGCCCTTAAATCATTTTCACAGAGACACAACCAGCCTGGTTTTTAGGCTCAGTTATGTCCTGCAGAAGGTCTGTGATGGAGCCTGGAACTGGCAGCATTTCTCACAGAGGCAACCTGAGCAGCAACCCTGCTGCCAACACTTTGCCGCCTACACCCAGCTGAAAAGCTTAATGCAAAACCACTGCAAGACTGACAGAGAAAATGGAGGTGAAATTTTCTTCACATCACTCCTTAGTGAAACCAGAGACATCAGCTACAAAAGGATGGCTACAAAGAAACTATCAACAATGTTAATCATCTGGAAAGTATACCTTTCCTTACAATTTTTCAGGGAAGAGTTGCTCAGGCCTGAACTCCTCTTCAGCAGGAAACATCTTGGAGTCTCTGAGCAGGACATACCTTACAACAAGAACATCTGTGCCTTTTGGTACCAGACCTCGTACTGCGCAGAAAAGGGAAAAGTGAGGAGAAGCCTAAAAACAGCAGCAAGTGACTTTCTGTAAATTGCTACCCAGACAAAAAGAGAAAATCCCTGCCCTTTACTTGGGAAACCTTCTCAGTTATCTTCCCTGCAGACCCTTCAGTACACATCCCAAATACCTCTCGCTATTTAAAGTGCTAGACTGGCCACTAGACAAGTTCCTACCTCCAGTTCTTCAGCCTTGATAAAGGAGGAATGGAGTACGTACCAAACACCTCATTCAGCTCTCACTGAACCTTCTTCTATGCTTTAAGATTATATCCAAGTGAGTACACAGGCCAGTTCATAGCAGCTGCTGTTTTATCATCATCCTAGAGGTCCAGATTTACAAAGTCATTCACTTCAACACTCTTCTGGTGCACAGGCAGGCTTCATGAATACTTGGGTGTGCAGGCAAAGTGAGATAATTAGTTCCACAATCACAAGAAAAAATAAAATAATGAGTGAAGACCTCTATCCAGCTCATCAGGATGTCAGATCATCCATGACTGTCAGGTGCCCAAAAACTGATCAAAAGAAGTGTTAAAATACTTTTGGCAGTCAGCAAACGTTCCTCTTCCCTCTCTGCTGCCACCTGGGGGCACCCTTTTGCAGCTCTACTGATGAGTGAATCCTTCCTTTCCTTCTAAGTTTCAGAAGCAGATGTTTGTTGCTCTGCTCTTCTCTCCATTCAGAAGCCCAGTGACAGAATTCCATGGCTCTGCAGTGCCTGGCAATCTGTTCTTTCACAAAGTGCTAGATGATGAACCGCTCTCCAGTGTGTGGTTCCCACTTCAGCTGTTACAGAATCAAACTGTCACATATTCATCTTTTCATTTAGTCCACAATTTAAGACCTGGGTTGCCATGAAATGCCACAAGATGGTGAGGGACACATTTTGCCATCATTTCTCTGTATTCATGTCAGTGTCCATGTAGTGGAGGAGGGAGCATTTCTGAGATAGAAATTACATTTTGGACATATCTCTGAAGAAGATTTAAATGTGAATTTTGAATATTTTGTCATCTTTGACCCAAGATTTCTGAAGAAACTGCATCAAACTGACCTGCAACTACATGAAGTCAACCTGCAACTCCAGAGCAAAAGTATTCTGGTTTCTCAGATAATATATCACAATACCATTAGTGAATGAACGCAGTATATGCAAAGGAGAAAAATACTAAGCAAGTAATTAAAAAATGCTTTCATTTACTCAAAAGAATGAAGCATTTGATGACCATTTACACAAAGCAAAAATGTGATAAACCATATACATACAAAATATATGTTACAAATGTTTTGCCTTGGATTATCAGTCCCTGAACATTCATAGAAAGAATTGAGGAGAACTGGGTAACTGCACAATTTGAGCAAATAATTCAAGTTTTTCTCCTCCTCCCCCCTTTTCCCCTTCAAAAGCTCTTCAAGTACATCTACTTAAACTGCTGGCTATCTGGTGCAGAGAGGAACCCCTGACTGCAAATGCACACAAATACCACTCGCTAGGGACCTGATCTGGGCTGAGTTCTCTGGGCAGAACGCGATTCCAATCTCCTCTTTGATCTTCTCATTTGGGTCTGCACAAAAAGGTATTGTACACTGCTTTCACCAGTTAAGTACATATTTTCACTTTAAAACTTCAAAGGCTTGGATACTAAAAATTATGATTAATTTGTACATAAATACACAGTTTGTTATAAAAAACTCAAGGAGTAGGAATGGTCTTACTGACTGGTCAGCATGCGGATTCAGTTGTTGAGAATCTAGAAAACCCATTTGTCCTGACATGGAAAACATTGCTTCCTGTATAAAGTATATCCCAGCAGTTCCCATAATAACTGATGAAAAGAACATAAGCAAAAGTAGTGAATTAATTCCATCTCACAATAATTAAAGAAAGAAAAAGATAGGGCAGATAATATTTAAGAGAATGACTGCAATAATTAGAGAGACTGAAAAAAGCAATATACATTCAAACAGGAGTTAAATACCACAAACTCCTGCTTAAAAACATAGATTTTATATAGTATGGATATTTGGATCAACTAGAACATCTTTAATGCTGAGGAAACACAAAAAAGTAGGAACTTCACAGCCTAAACATAACTTATTTGCTTCTGCAGGCAGAATAACAATTCCCTAAGAAAAGACAGAAAAAGGAGGAATGCCTGAGAAGAAAGTACAGTTCAGAAGCAGCATTTTGACTCTGTAAGCAGAAGTGATGCCCAAAACTCTGGGATCTCAACCAGTTGATTTTAACTTTTAATCCAGTCAGGTAACTTCAAAATAAGGCAATGTGGGCATCATGAGGATTGCAAGGCCCAGCAGAAACCAGCATACTGCAGATATTCTTTGCTACACAAGATACTAGCTTGCAAATTCAGTGCTTCAGTCTCCCAGTAAGTGCAGAGGGGTGTCTGTTTCTTCATCAGCTGGGTTAAGAAGCAATTGGAAATCTCTTCCTTGAGGTTGGAGGATTTCTCTGAAGTGATCTGTAGTAATGGTGTGAGCCTAGAAAAGATAAAACATTGTTTGTTAATTGTGGTAGTATCACAAAGATAAGGGGAACCCTTTTGTAGGCAGCAGGTGCCAGGACCAGGTGCCCGGATGGTGCCCGCCCCGCCTGTGCCCAGCTGGGGCTAGCCCAGATGTGCATGCCCGGGTTCGGTTGGGTGTGGTTCCAGCAGGTCCCAGAGCCAGGCGGATCGAAGTTAGCTCTCTCTGATACTAATCCGAACCAGCACTAGCTTGATTGACTCTGCTCGCGAACTGAGCTCGCGCCCACGGCGAGATTCGTCTCACGCAACATCTGGTGGAGAATGCGGGCAGCAATTTCGGTCTAAACCATCTCCCCGAGCGTTTCATCCGAAAGTGACCCTTCTCCACAGACCATTCGATACCCCGAAAGATTCAGGTAAGAGAAACCCTTTTCTTCTCTTCGACATCGTCATCAGTAAACCCGATGATGGGATCCTATGCAAGCAAACCTACCAGCACCGCCGTTGCCGAGCAGATTATAGCCCAGGCGGAAAGGCAGGAACCCCTCGGCTACCCGAGTCCTGAGACCGCCTGGGACCTCTGGGGGGAGGTGTATAATCTGCTGGCAAGTCTCCACTATAAGGAGACCAACGGCGACATTATTGGTGCGGACAACACCTGGCAAGTCGTTTGCAATCTATTAGCTCTTATGAAAGCCGAAATAGAAGTGGCAATTGTCACCGCCGCGGCTCCATTACGAAAGAGCGAGGCATTTCCCCCGAAGGAAATGCCTGCTGCGACCCCCTCGGCACCCCCCTTCGAGGGGGAGGAGCCCGAGAGAGCGCCAACTGTGACCCCCTCGGCACCCCCCTTCAAGGGGGAGGAGCCCGAGAGAGCGCCAACCGTGACCCCCTCGGCACCACCCTCCGAGGGGGGGGAGCCCGAGAGAATGCCGGCCGTGACCCCGTCGGCGCCACCCTTGGAGGAAGGGAAAAACGAGCAAGTATGTCTGGGGCTGACCAAGGGCAAGCCTGCCATAAAGGGCATGTCCGGAAAGCCCCACCAAACTCCTATCGGATATCGGCCCGGAAATCAAAACACCGGAAAATGATAGGGCGGAAACCACGGCTTGCAGCACCTCTGGCTGCCGCGGAGAGTTACCCCCGCCGCCGCCCCCGGCCCCACGAAAGGCTGCAGAGAAAAAAGCAGCCCCTCAACCAGTGGCAGTATCTGCGCTGGAAAACAAGATATCGGCCCTGCAAGACCAGGTCACTTGGGCCGTGCAACTAATAGAGAAGCGGGACGTCGAACATCGCCCAGCTTTTCAGCAGTACAGGAACCCACCCACCCTGACAGACGACAAGGACGATGTCCCGTCGGCAACTTCAAAACGCCCGGGGCGCTACTACCGGTCGCCCAGGGCGCTGGTCTGGCATCATCCGGGATGCCATTCTGGAGGGCAAGTGGCAGCCCACCACTGTGGCGTGCCCCGTGCTGCAGGGTGCTAATGGACAGCCGGTGTTTGAACAACACTCATGGAAAACCCTGCAGCAGGCGAGGCAGATAATCAAAGAACAGGGGCTGAGGTCGGAGAGCGGCCGGGCCATCCTGGAGTGGCTGTTCACCTCCGATGTAAACAGCCCATATGACTGTCGCAGTCTAAGTCAGTACCTACTAACCCCCTCCCAACAAATCATCTGGTTAAAGGAGTGGGAACGCCTCGCCGCAGCGGAAGTTAACCGCGCTAGGGCACCCGGAGATCCGCTAGTGGGCATCACAGCGGAGATGCTCACCGGCTCCGGGCGCTTTGCAGAGATCGATCTTCAGCTGCAATGCCAGCGCGAGCTCCACCACGCCGCGGCAAGACTGGCACGTCAGGCATTTTACGCAGTACCAGAACCGCACCCAGTACCATCATTTACCGATGTAAAGCAAGGGTTGAACAAACCCTACCAAAATTTTGTCGATCGACTGTGGCAATCTGTCACGGCTCAATCAGACCTGACGATAGAGCAGCGTGAATCTATGTTTAAACTACTGGCATTCGAGAATGCAAATCCCAGATCAAAAGCCCTCTTCTCGACACTGCCGAAAACGGCGCCAGTATCAGAAATGCTGGACGTTGCCGCCAGGGCGTCTCAGCACCAGCAGCACCAGGGAATGGCTGGTGCTTTCGCCGCCGCATTGGAGCCAACCCATCAGCTCCTCGCGGCGGTAGTACAAAAACTGGGCAATAACGGAGGATGTGGCCGTCAAAACCGGCGAAATCGCCCGAACAGACAGAGGCAGTCCAGCCCGGTCTGTTCGCGATGCCACGCAAGGGGACACACCTGGTGGAACTGCTCTGCAGTCGTCTGGTGTAATCGCTGTCAGCGAGCGACACACAACGACGCAGCCTGCTGGTACCAAAAAAACGGCAGGGACAGCGCGAGGGGCCCCCGCGCCGGGATACAAGTAGCCGGGCCAACGCTGTATGCCGGCTCCCCGCCCCAGCAACCCGGGGAAGCCTCGGCATCGATTTACAATCTGCAATAGACACCACGCTGCTGACCACGGCTGTCCACACAATACCAACAAACACGTACGGACCGGTAATCCATGAAAATTCTAACGTTGGTGCACTTTTAGTAGGACGCTCTTCCTCAGGACTGGCAGGACTAGTAGTGCTCCCAGGGGTTATAGACGCCGACTCCACGGGGGAAATAAAGATAATGTGTTTTACACTAAATCCCCCCCTAGTAATTAAGGCAGGAACCCGATTAGCACAGCTAGTCCCACTCCCAAAATTAGACCTAGGAAAGAACGTTAAAACAGAGAGAGGCGATCGGGCCTTTGGCTCATCTGGAGACACCTTGGTAACCCTGGCACAACAGATGAGAACAAGGCCGATTATAAACATACAGATGGCGATCGGCAAAGAGGTAAAAACCCTCCCTGTAATGCTAGATACGGGAGCCGACGTCACAATCATCAGTAAGAATATCTGGCCTCGAAAATGGAAGCTTATTGCAGTTTCTGATGCCGCTCAGGGGATAGGTGGCGGTTCCACCCCCCTGCAAGCGCACCAACCAGTACAAATTAAATTTCCAGAAGGGCAAGTGGTAACTGTGAGACCACATGTGTTACCCTTGCCCGGTCAGCTCAGGGAGTTGGTCGGTCGGGACGTGATGAGCCAGATAGGAGCCATCCTCACTATCCCTGAACCCACCCAACCCCCCCAAAATTTTCAATAAGGGCCACTGCTGACATGCCGCTGACCCCCAGACTCCACTGGAAGTCGGACACCCCTGTCTGGGTAGAGCAGTGGCCCCTTTCCAAGGAGCAGCTAGACATAGCAAATCGCCTGATAAAAGAACAGCTAGACGCTGGACACGTCCAGCCATCCGTGAGCCTGTGGAACACACCCATCTTCGTGGTTCCAAAAAAGTTGGGCAAGTGGAGATAGATACAAGATCTGAGAAAAATTAATGACCAGATGTGGCCAATGGGCGCCCTCCAACCTGGGCTGCCCCTGCTTACCATGCTACCTAGAGACTGGCATCTTCTGGTCATGGATTTAAAGGACTGTTTTTTCAATATCCCCTTAAATCGTGAAGATATTGCTCGCTTCGCGTTCACGGTCCCATCAGTTAACAAAAGTGAACCAGCGAAGCGATATGAGTGGGTGGTACTGCCACAGGGAATGAGAAATTCCCCGACCATATGCCAATCGTATGTGGCACGGGCGCTCGCGCCAATTAGAAAAGCAATGCCGGATACGATAATTTATCATTATATGGACGATATCTTATTTTGCCAGCAATCCCCGTTGCCCGAAAACATCGGCCAGGTCTTGACCGACCACCTCGAGACCGAGGGACTAATCGTAGCTCCGGAAAAAATTCAAATGAAGTCACCCTGGAGCTACCTAGGGTGGAAGGTAACTGATGCTATGGTGAGACCTCAAAAATTAGAAGTAGTTCATTCAGTTAAAACACTGAATGACGCACAAAAACTAGTGGGCGAACTACAATGGGTTAGACCCATTATAGGTCTCACCAATGCAGACATCCACCCCTTTTTGTCCTTATCACGGGGTACACATCCAGGGGCACTTGTGGACTGGACCGAGGACCACTCCAACGCCTTGAAGCAGGTCGTCCACAAGCTGACAACTGGCTATGCGGATCGGCGAGACGCCACCCACCCCATCGGAGTGTGGGTATGTAACCACCCCTCATTCCCCTTCGCTTTATTCATGCAGGACTTCACGAACAAAAGAATACCTGGGGAACGCAAACTCAATCTGACTTATAACCGAGACTCTACGAGATCAGAGTCTATAGCTATTTTAGAATGGCTATTCCCCCCCCATACGCCTCAGAAGGGCATATGGCAAAAGACCGAGGGAATAGCATTCCTCATACGGAAGGGACGCCAGCGCTGCCTGGAAGTAGACGGCCAAGAACCGGAGTGGATCAACATCCCAATCAAAACCACCGATTTTGACTGGATGCTACAACACTCCGAGCCTCTACAGCTCGCCCTACTTGGTTATCCCGGCGAGGTGCGCCATGATGGCCCAAAACATCAGCGATTACAAGCTATCAGCCAGTTCCAGTGGCTCGAGCAACCGATTGTCTCGGAGCGCCCAGTGCCCGGTATAATAGTATTCACAGACGCTGGACAAAGATCCAGAATGGCTGCCTGTGTATGGAAGGACAAAGGCCAGTGGAAACAGCATTTGATTTCAGGCACCTCCGAGGACAATCTACAAACCCTGGAACTGCTCGCGATCATCTGGGCCCTGACGCAGTGGCAGCAAGTTCCCGTTAACATCGTCTCCGACTCCCAATACGCAGTCGGAGTTGCGAACCGTATCGAGGATGCCCTCATTAAGCCAGTGCCCAACAAAAGGCTACAGGAACTCTTCCTATCATTGCAGCGTGCGCTGAGAATTCGAACACAGCCATGCTGCATTATTCATATCCATAGCCACAAGACAGCGCTAGGCCTGGGGGAAGGGAATGCCAAAGCTGACTCTCTAGTCAGCTTAGGTTTACAAAACCCAGTTACTGAATTCTCCAAAGCCCAGAACAGCCATTCTCTATTTCATCAGAGCGCTAGGGCCTTGAAGCGCACGTTCGACATCACTTGGGAGGAGGCAAAAGGCATCGTCAAAGCCTGCCCCCAGTGCGCCCAGTTCGGCCCTACCCTGGGAATGGGTGTGAATCCACGCGGGCTTCAAGCCGGAGAAATCTGGCAGATGGACGTAACACACGTCCCGGAATTCGGAAGACTGAAATATGTCCATGTTACAATTGACACCTTCTCAGGCATGCTCTGGGCAACAGCTCAGACGGGGGAGAAGGTGCTACACGTGGTCCGTCATCTGACCAGCTGTTTTGCTGTCATGGGGATCCCTCAGGTAATAAAAACAGACAACACGCCGGCCTACAGAGGCGCAAAGCTCAAGCAATTTTTCGCTACCTGGGGAGTGAAACATATTACAGGAATCCCCCATTCGTCTACAGGGCAAGCGATTGTAGAAAGAGCCAATCGCACCCTGAAGACATACCTACAGAAACAAAAAGACAGCGAAAATATGGACCCACAGACGCGGCTTAGTAAAGCGCTCTTCACTCTAAATTTTTTGAGCCTAAGCCGCGACTCCCAAGAGCCACCCGTCCTTCTACATTACTCGTCGCAGAAAGTCATCAGCATGCCTGAAGTCCAAATTTATTACAAAGAACCAACAACAGGCCAATGGATGGGGCCAAGACCATTGCTGTTCACCGGGAGAGGGTACAGCTGTGTATCCACAGACTCTGGGCCTCTCTGGGTGCCCAGCAAATGGACACGCCCTGCCCCGACCAGACCAGTACCACCGGCTCTGAACAATGAGGCACCACGCAACTAAGATCTTCGCATATTTGTCATCTTTTCCCCCATAAAAACCTAAAAAAAAAATAAAAAAAAAAAAAAAAAAAAAAAGGGGGGAAATGCAGGCAGCAGGTGCCAGGACCAGGTGCCCGGACAGTGCCCGCCCCGCCTGTGCCCAGCTGGGGCTAGCCCAGATGCACATGCCCGGGTTCGGTTGGGTGTGGTTCCAGCAGGTCCCAGAGCCAGGCGGATCGAAGTTAGATCTCTGATACTAATCAGAACCAGCACTACCTTGACTGACTCTGTTCGCGAACTGAGCTCGCGCCCACGGCGAGATTCGTCTCACGCAACACCCTTTTCCTTCCAAGACATCACAAAGCTTTGCAGGGTTCCTAATAGGGCTACCTCAGACCAATTGAAACGGTATTTCAAAACCAAACAAATAATTTTGCCAAGCACACCTACTCTTTCATGCCGAGATGGCCTTCCCTTGGCACTTCTCAGCTATACTATGGGCTAATAAGTTTTGTTGGCCTTTTCCCTTTTAAGTGGTTCTTACTTTGCCTACCTATTAATAATCCTTGACCTGTCCCTCTGTGGTTATCAAAATCCTTCGGAGTCAGTGATCTCTTCTGAGGTATGTCTGTCTGTAAAGGAAAAATGTACTGTCAGCCAGTATGGTACATGTATCTACTGAAAATGTTTGATCACAGTTTTTATGATACAGTCCTAGCAAGCTGCCAAGCTTCAAGCAGTATGAAAACTTCACACTTCTAGTGCACAGACACTCTCAAAAGAACTTTCTGATGCGTTAGACTTGAAAAAAATCCCTTTTTCATACACTAGTTGTTTTTTTAAAGGTTACCACACCCTCCCAAAAGCCTTTCAACATTGTGCTCTCTACAGGTAGCAGAAATCCATGTACACCAGAAATCAGAAGAGGCTCAGTAAATGAGACCCAACAGTGGGCATAAATGGAAGCTTCTTCACTTTCCCATGTCTCTGCTTACACTGTAACATACCCTGAATGTGTGAGTTGTGTTCGGCCTTGAAAATTGAGCAGTAACAACAGTCCTTCCCCTGAGTGGTCGTTGCTCTGTACCACCAGGCACTGCGCTTGACACTCTGCTGTGAGAATATCGTCCCCGACACTGAGAGAATTAAGAGCATTAAGAAAATGCAGCAGTTTAATTGGTTATAATAGCAATCTTTCCACTGCTATACCAAAAAATAAAAAAATAAGTATATTTTCACTAACCAAAGGCACCAATTTAAAGTAATTTACATGTACTAGTGTTTTTAAACAGCCTTGAGACTGCTCCCTAATACTAGTCTATAATCCCAAAAGACATATTAATTAAAATAATAATAGCCTTTACATGTCTCTCAAATCAAATTATTATTCAGAGGCAAAATATCAAAATGCCAGTTTGCTTTCATTTGGTGACTTATTACTTCCCTATTCTTACAAAATGTGGAAGTATCAGTAAGATTTATATCCATTTATTATTTATCCATTTAGTATTTATCCATTTATTATTATATCCAGTCAGGACAATTTTCTATTTCTTATAAACTAGCATTAGTGAATAGAACACTAAAAAGCGTTATATAAATTCAGGTGAGTGTAAGTGTAAGGTTCCTATCTGGTTGGGTGGTTGCTTTTCTCTTTTTTTTTTTTTTTTTTTTTTTCTAAACAGATTTCTCTGTTTTCAGAGGGAAGTCTTTCCATTCTGATGTGTTAGTGACCTGAAGCTTTAAACGGTGTCCTAGTGGTACCCCAATTTAACACATGAGAGCATATTAAGACCATGTATTTAATACAAACCAACACGACCTTGTATTTAATACGAACCAACACGAACTCTAAGATTGCTCATTTCAACACACAGCAATTTACCTCCAAAGAGCCTGAAGTTTTTCACCAGTACAAAAGTGAACAGTACTCACAGTGCTCTGCTGCCATCGAGGTACTGAAAGACACCGATCAACAGCCTCTGAATTTATTGGTGGTAGCTTGTTCCGGGTTGTAGGTGTGCGAGCAGAAGATAAACGATCTGAGCTGCCAACCCTACAGAATTTTAAGAGTTCCACTTTTAGGAAAATTCACATTAAAGACCTCTTCACTGCAGTAATATGAAGTTATTAAACAGTGCAATTCTTTACAGAGCTCAGCTACAGAAAGTAACAGCAACTAATATAACAATAAACCTCTAACAAACCAATGCCTCTCCTCAAAAAATATTATTTTGCTTCCATTCTTTTTCCCTCTCAATTCTAGCATGAGTAATTAACCCCTGGTTAGCTCTCATAAATTATTTTGCAAAATCCTTCACTGCTAAAATTTCAGTAAAGTTATGAGGAAAGCAAAGAATAAAATGAAAAAACTCACAATTTAGTCCCCCTAAGGATTTCATCATTGTACATATTAGGAGCTTTTGAGGAGAGTTGGTCAGAAGTGAGAGAAGGTAACCTACAATGGTTTGGTAGCTTCCTAGAAGATGCCAGCAGCACCCGAGATGATGAGAGAACGCCATTATCTGCAATTCTACCCAACCTAGTGTGCACTGAATTTGAAGCACTGGAGACAATACTGTGCTGCTTGTTTTCTTGCTCATGCCTAGGGAAAAACGAAGAAAAAAAGGATAGGGAATGAGGACAAAGACAAAAAAAGGAGGAAAGATTTTATAACAGGGTCTCATTACAGCTTCTACAATTTATTGTCATATCTCTGTTTACACACAATGCTGCCTTCTTTTTGTAATTGCAGAACACCTTTGATATATAAAAAAATATGTCGCATATTGAAAATGTCAGTACCAACACCTACTGTATTTTTTCTGCTATGGCAGCATGCCTCTTCTGGAGTGGTTTTGCTTGAACTGTCATCACACCATTCAAATCAGTACATAAATTGCTGGAGAAACGATGAACCTAGTAGAAGCAAAAAATATGCATTAACTATATGGTTTTTTGAAGAAAGACCTCAAAAAGTCCATCATTAGCAGATATTTTCATTTTTTCTTAGGAGAGTTTATGTTAAAATGATTCAGCAGAATTCTCAGCACTAGATGGAGCAAATAGATTGTTTTGCTTATTTTAAAGAGATTCCTACAAAGAGAACTTGGGCAAATCGGTTATTGAATTAGGACTCAATTTTCAATATAAGCTTTAGTTGAAGCCAGAGTTCTGATTCTCCAGAATTTCACTCTTGCCTCAGCACAGCACAGATCAGGGGCACAAAGCCTGGGCACTACTTATCTAAACATTTTACTTTTGGCTGCTGGGATCACTACAGAACCAAGCATACCAACAGAGAGCACCAAGTTTGCTGTTAACTGAATGGAGACAGGAGAAAAAACAGATGAACAAAACCCCAACAAAACAGAAGCAGTGGCTGGAAAAGAAAAAACATGCACAATGGGAGCCAGGGAAGAGAGGAAGAAGGCAGCAAGCAGGACCAAAAAGGCCATTTTAACAATACAAACATGGGCTTCCACAGTGCCAGGTAAGGCGTAGTGCCAGCAAGCTTCTAGACATACATCGATGTCCCCTTTTACAAGAGACAAAGGAAATGAAAAGGAAAGTCACAGGGTTATGAGTAAAGCCCTTCAGGTTGCAACTTTGTATCATTGCAGTTCACAGAAGAGACTGACTGGTTTTCTTAATTCTACCAAGAGGAAAAGGCTGGACCACATCAGAAGCAGAATTATGTTCTAAAGAAAAAATATAGTCTAGCAAGTGTTTACGGTAAGCCAACTTCAGTAATACCTTTACAGTTCCTTTAAGAACCACCAAAGAACAAGGGATAACAAACAAGTCACGCACACTTAATGAACCTTCTTTTTAAATGGGTTCGCAGACAAAAGAACACCATTTGAAAGAGACATATTTTTACCTGTGAAGAAACAAAAGATACAGTCCGTGTTTCAGAGCCTCTGGAAAGAGGAATGATTCCAGCATCTGCTGTAATACGAATGACTGGCAAATGGGACAGTTTTGTTGTAAGAGCTTTCAGCTTTTCCATCCCTTTGTCACCATTTACATAACATTAAAAAAAAGAGAGAATAAGAGGTATTTTGTACATTTACCAACCATTATTTGGTGGGATTCAAACAATATAACACTTCACAGTAAATGAAGACTTTCATATAGTTTAAAGTTTCCACAATATATAAAATCTACCACAAATGTTTTTCTGAAAGTATTCCCGTTTGATTATTCATTCTCTGCCACTGACAAGTTAGTCTATATATAGGTAGAGTTGGAAGATATTTAAGAAAAAAGAAGTCTATTGATCTTATCCTTGTCTGACAGCAGCTACACCCTCTTTCATTTTGGGTATATACCATCTGTATCATGAACCCTAATTTTTTTAACATTCCTAGTTGACATACTTTGGTTTTATATATATATTTTGGTTGTACGTTTATGCCCTTCATAAACGACCACAACTATCATAAAACTGCCAAGCTATCCTCCCTAAAACTATAATATGGAGTGCAACAATTCACCTGTGAAGTAAAAAAAGCTTTTATATTTCAGTAAAACCTGAAATATTAGGTTCTGATGCTGCAAGTGTTCTGAGAAATGTTGTCATTTTTTCCTTTGTTGCAGACTTACATTTGAGGATTAGTGTACCTTACATGTGCGATAATTTCCAAAACCCACACCCAGGCATTCTTCTGTCCTTTCAAAATACATTGAAAGAACTAGAATTTGTTCTCAGTTTTTAAAGACAACACAGACACACTTACTAGAAGTTCACTTCTAGTTGAGTCTTTTGCTTATCACTACAGTCCATTAGAATGCAAAAACATGAAGTAAAATTACACGCACTATCATTTACTCATTCTCTAATGAACTCCTGCACTGTCAGCAAGGCTGTATTTCTCATTTTAACAATCTGACTACCTAAGGATTCTTTTTATTAACAAAGCTCACACAACAATGACTAAGAGACTGATTCCTAGGTTCCAGGCTCAGTGGTTCAGACCATGCTGTTAGTGATTCCCTGCAAAAAGCATCAATTTGCATCCTGAGCCAGTGATTAAGAACTATTATTTTTAACATGCTCCTCTACAATGCTGCTCTTTAAATCAGTATTTTTCCTTTGCTTGTTTTCTGGGGTGGGGGAGGTTCTTTTGGTTGTTTTGACACCTCATACACAAAACTCCAGATTTCTCAACCTTTAATTAAAGGGGAGGAAATACGCAATTAAAAACAAACAAACAAAACGCTTTTCTGAGTTAAGAGTCAATAAATACCATATCTAAAAATACTGAGTACCTGGGAGGCTAGTTTCCCAATTTTTTTTAATCAGTTCCTCCAATATTCCAATTACATTGCTCCAGATATGATCAAATATTTCAGAAGCCACAGCATCTTTCATACAGGCACTGGGAGAAACAGGGGGCATGCCACGCTTACTCCTCTTCTCAGCGAGACGTATTTGCTTTTTTTCCCATCTCTTGTCACCACTAATAGAGGAAGGAAATTCAAATCAATTTCCATTGGTTTTTACTTCTTTCCCCTCCTTCTAGTACACCAAACAAATAGAAACATACATATGGAAAAAAGCCAGTCAGGTGTAGATCAAAAAAAATCCAATTGAAATGTACAGAGTACCTATGGGAAGAGAAGCTATCGAGTACACATGATTTCTTTTTAATTTTGCTAGCAGGTGAAAAATTAAAAACTCCAGTCAGGACATTACAGCAAAAATCTGTATCTGTAGAAGGAACAGCTCTCTATGTGGTATTTAGTCATTTGTGACTAAATTGTATACTTTTTACCATAAGGGAAGTACTGTCAGTTGCATTTGACAGGAGGACTGTCACATAGAACATTTTTTTTTTTTCACATCCTGTGTGCCTGCACACATCTGCAACACTCTGTCACTAATCAAAGACAAACAACTTTAAAGGATTTCTGCAGCCTGACAAGAATAGCAGAGCTCATGGTCCTACACTCAACAACTCTTCCCCTTCCTCTACTACATGGACAGTTAAGTTTTTAATTTTATTCACACACAAACCCTGCCTGCTCCCTACCTAGGGAAGCACGGTGTAGCAACATTTCCTTACTTGGTCTTCTAACACACCTCTCAGCAAGAAAGCTTTAACCTGTTTCATTTTTTTAATGCCATCATATCTCTTTCTAAAGAAATGCAATTTTTTTTTTTTTTATATTAGACAGATGTTCCCAAATTCATTCTGGTTTCTACTATCTTCCTTTCTCTACTCAGTGACTTCTTCCTCAAAACAGACTGCAGACTTCTTAACTGTAACTGGGACTTGGCTGAATGTGAGCTGGGGCTCACAAAATGATCAACCTATTTTCACATCAGGCTTTGTAACACCTAATGTTTTAGTTATGGAGAAAGGATGGAAGTTTCAGAATGGAAGGAAACACAATACAACACATCAAGGAGGTCCAAAGGAGAGAAACACACCTTCAGTCAAGTCTCTCTTTCAAATTCAGTTAGCTTACTTGGCAAAATGAAGAAAAAAAGAATCCTAAGAAGATCCAAATCCTTTCCAAAAACAGAACCACCCAGGTCCTCTTTCAAAAATAGGCTTGAGGGCATCTCAGTTTGGTACTGCAGTTTTTCTGAACTCTTTTTCCTCCAATTGCATCAAGCTTTAGCACAAAAAATAATGCTTTGCACCCCACTGATCCTACAGCACATTGTGATTGGTCTTCCATCCTACTAGCCTAGCGGCTGGAACACTCAGCTGGCTCATAGGAAACCTAGGCTGCACTGTCAGGATGACAACTGCATGACTCATGTCACTCACGAGTGTGCTCTAAATGCAGGTTGTGTCCTGCACCTCTCCTCACAAAGCTGTTATATACTGCACAGAGAAAATTTAAGATCTGTTTAGGTAGAAAATTACAGCATCCACTACAGCACCCACAGAGTAACGATCCTAAACAACCTGGTGGTCAAGACATTCACTTGGGGACAAAGGATTCCCTTCATTCGACTCCCCGTCTCAAAATTTTGTATTAATTCCACTGAATCTCCGTTCACAAAACACCTCAAAACAAGTAGTGGTTAAGACACATGCCTCTGACACAGGAGATGTGAGTTCTGAACCACTAGGAAGTCAACATACCTAATCTGCTACATGCCCAGTGAGTGCTCTGACCACTGAACTACTGAAGACAGGCAAAGAAGGCCCTGTACATTACAGAAGAGATACACAGTTTATGAACCTTGACTGGTTTCACTGATAATTTTTCACTAAATTTTTAAAAAATACATAGATCTGTTATTTACAGCTCCTTGTTGTCAAAGGCAAGATATTCTTCTATTTTTCCATCCACATCATAGATTTCTTCTTCCAGGAATAAATACTTGGATAAATCAGAGGCAGAAATCCCAGTGGAGCTTGAATCTAGGGATTTATGTGCTGGAGATACTGTTGGGATCAATTTAGAGCCTGAAATGCAGAGCCTGAAAAAATATCAACAAATGACAGTTAAATATTCAGAGAAAGAAGCGTATATTTAATTAAACTGAAATGTTTCAGTAATACAAAGTATTTGTACAAATTTCTGAAGAGGGAAGACCAAAAAGAAATCTTTAAAAAAAAATTAACATACTCTTTTGTATTACTAGTACATTCACGGAGGCCAGGTAAACACTTAGTATCCACACAGGTATCACTTCTGTTCTGAAAATGCTGAACACCTTCATCATTTGGCAATAGAAGCTGCTTTCCTAGAACTCTGAATACAAAAAGGAAACAGTGAGCGATATCTTGGATGGAAATCCACTTTATATGCAAATATCAAGAATACAAATACCTGCAAACAGCAGGCAATGAGAAAGCACACTTTACGTTTGCTTTGAGAAAGCAATTTACAGAGGAGCCATCGCCTTATGTAATACATTAACTCTGCCTGGTATTTCAGTCGTTAAATTTAAAACTGATTTATACAAGATGAGATTCTAGCTTATAATTTTGAAAACCAGCCAAACTTGTTAGATTGTTCTAAAGGCAGGTAAACACGCTTCTTTTCTTATCAAAATGCCCTAAGAATTGTTTAACAAATGGATGCACAAGACAACATCTGTTATGACTTCATTTATACAACTCCAGTATACATCAATTTGAGCAGAAGTCCTAATCCAAAACATTTACACAAACAGTTAAGGCTGGAATTAATGCTCAGAAAATGCCCCAAATCCAACATTCATAATGCACAGAAGGAGAGAAAAAAGGTAAAAGCATCTTTATTAAAATGTACACAAAATTCCTAAGTTTTCTGAGCACATCACCTTTTATTGAATTGGCTTTCACTAGAATTCACACAGGATCTCAAACAAATTTGCCAGTCGCATGTCTAGTGCAAGCAGGAATGTCCAGACTCACATTTTTTGAGACTACCATTTACAGAACAGCACTTCATGCCACAAGAAGCTGTAAGCAATGGTCTTTTCTACATTTTATTTTGTGAGCCAAGAGCAAAAAGCTTTGCTTACAGCAGATCTGTTCTTTCTCTTTTGATTACAGTACTGAAGTATATTTATTTCTACATGCTGAGCTAAGTATTCATGTATCAACATACCAGGTTTTCAAATAGTAAAAGACAGCAAGCATGGAATTTGAAGCACAACTCTCAGATATAGATCTGGCATCCAAGAAGCTGTTCTTTTGAGTAACTAGTCAACACAAACTGAGTTCTAAGGCTCAAGCTTAATAATGAAAATAACTTTCCTTTTTAATCCACAGGATTCACTATACTTTGCACCAAATGACAGAGCTTACAGACTTCTTCAGTTCACTTTCAACCTCCTGGACTTGGTTAGAACTGCCAGCATTAGATTTGAATCAGAAAATTTTAAGTACAGGAAATCACTTACTTAAAAAAAAATTCCAACTAGTGAAAATACTCTAAAAATATAGTGAAATGCCTTAGTGTTTTTATTAACTACATAGCTCAAAATCCTGTCTCCATTTTATGCATGTCCTATTATATTTCACAGTATTTTTAAAAAGGCAAAACATGACTTAATGCTAATGCAAATTACCTCAGATTTAAAAATTCTATCTTGTTCCTGACAAAGCATGACAAGCTTTGTTGATTTGTTTATATTTGCTATTAACAAGTCTACACATTACCTAAAAGCACAGAAAGCATATCAGTTATTGACAGCATTGTTTTTGATGGTATTAATAAACTATTGACTAGAACACAAGTGCTATGTTTAGACCAGCGTAGAGCCATGACATCTCACTAAGAATGACATGTCATTATTTTTGAAGGCAGGACAGTACAACACAAAGCCTCTGTCCCTGTGTTACAAGAAGCAGTCATCAAGTTGCCTAGATATTTTGCACATTTATGCAAAACAATTCTCATTAATCATGCTTGTATCTGTTGAACTAGTTATTGTTACATGAAAATCACACATTGTTTTACACTGATTTACACAGCTTAGGAAGACATTATGGCTGTGCAGTGCATATGAAGCATTCAGTTGCTTTCATTTTTCATTTATTTTTAGAAGAATCTATAACACAACACTGAATTTCTTAGAATTTCACAGCTTGTCTTCACTTACAAGATTCTTTACAAGATGTACTCTTTATTTAGAAAAACTCTTTATAAAAAATGGTGCATTATTACTTTCTCATTACATTCTTCTAAAATATCTTTGCCTGCAATCATTGTATTAAGCAAAAATAAAGCCATCAGCTGTTAGTGCAGCACCACCCAGACTTGGTGTGTAACTATGGCACAGCTACATCTCAGAGATCCAGATCTGAACATAAAAGTATTACTGATGCCATACGTTAAGAGCAATTCACGAGGGTACCCCAAAAATTCAAATTAAAGTGATAACTGATATCAGCAAGACACTTCCTTACCTTAGATGAGGAAATTGTTCAATCCAGTCTGCACATTCTGCCTGTAGGTTCTGAGTTTGGGAGGTCACTTTTCCTTCAAACAGCATTTCATCAATCTCCCAAAATAACTGATGCACTCTCTGAGTGTTGGCTTTATCAAATTCCTAAATATTAGAAAATTAATAGCTGTTAGCAAATATGTATACATATTTCTGCTAAGATCCCCAAAACATTTAAAGAACAGGACAACGCAGACCAACGTGGGGACAATTTCTATGATGCAGCAGAAAAAAAAACCAGGTAGCTGGCCTGAGCAAAGTGATTTACCAAAAAGGAACCACCTGCCTAGGACCAGCTGACAAAAAACATCAGTTATAAGGTGCATGGACTCCTGGCTCCCTCTCTGCTGCAACATGAGTGGGGCATGCACAGTGCACCTCTGCCACCCATAGCACGAAAGCTCCCTGCTCTTTTGAGCAGTGCCTTTCTTTCCCAAGTCAGAACAAGCTAAGATGGTCATTACACAGTCTGGTGGTTAGGAAACAACCCCCAGTGTGTATCATGGCCTTCCACACTGCTTCACTGAAGTCATATCTCAGCACGAGCAGAAATGGACAAGTGCAGGGGCACATGCAAGTAGCAGGGAAGAGCCTGGCTTTAACTACTTATATGAAAAAGTGCACTTGGCTGAGGGTTCAGCTGAGGCACTGTTCATAATGACATTTGACTACTTGTATTAGACACTTGGAAAAACAAAGAGGTAACACTCAGTGTTCAAATGACATCTGTTCACTTCCAGCTGAGTGCCCCAACCCAACCCCTTCAGCATACAGAAAGCATCACACTGAAATGGGAAAGTAACTCTCACCAGGTTATCATGTGAACCAGGTCAGGCTCTCTGCTGGAGGACTGCAAATGACCAATGGGGTCGGTATCTTAAAGGTTAGGGTATTATGCAAAAGGTATGGCAGAACTCCCACTACCAGCTATGGACAGCCTTCTAAAATGCAAGTGGCAGTGATCCCAATGATTTATTCAAACACTGCCAGCCTGCACCACATATGCCTCAGAGGTTAGGTCTCCATAACAGGATTAACCTCTCTCTACATCATCTACAAAACAGAACTGAGTTTAGGTAAGAGCTAATTATTTACTCTGACTTGGACATTTAGATGCATGCTCATGAGTTTACTTTGTGACTCAAAACATTGAAAATAGTTCAATTTAGATACTACCTATGCAGTATCTGAAAACATACTTTCTTGGACTCATAAACCTAAACCTACCTTCCTTAGTTTGTTTTCTCCAAATTTTATTTCATATTTTAATTCTATTTTTCCTTGTTATACATCACCTGCACTGGTACCCACTTGCAAACAGAACTATTTCTTAAAAGATTCAATTAATATACTAAATCATTAGACTACAAAGAATGAAAGTGGTTAACTTCTACAGGACACATGCTGCATGTCCATTTTCTGAAAAAAAAATATTGATCATACTGTATTTAGGTAAAGTGTACTGTAAAAATTTCTGTGACATACATCATCCCTCCAGGAGTAAACTGAACTTCTTTCAGTAGACAAACCAGTAGTATAGCTGTTTATTTCAGACCCAGAATTATTCAACTCCGTGGGTGTTGTATGACCACTGGATGAAACCGATGTACCAACTTCACTGTGAAAAGAAGACAAACTAAAATAAAGACCACTATGCTTTCCTGTATAAAAAGTTTTTAAATAATGCAACTGATCATATTAGTGGGCAAGCAATACATACTCCTGTTGGATGCAAGATTTTCAGGACATCCTGTTAGAATTTGCAAATGTATGTGTTAAGTAGAGCACAATGAGTAAATGCCCCTATTTGTAACATTTACTGCCTTAAAGGCTAGTCTTCCTAAGGCATATTGTTCATATATATATATATAGTCATAGTCATAGTAGAAGCCAGAAGCAAAGTTCAAACCCTCTAAACAATGGGTTAGGTCAATATATATTCTACATTATATCCTGCAGTAGCTCTCATCCATGAGAGCAGCTAGAAGCATGACTAGTGAAAATTATTACCAATCCTGAAATACCTATTAAAGCCAAGAGGCCCTTGATGAAGGACTATTTGAGGAGTGAATACATACCAAGTATAATTGTCAATGGCTTCCTGTACATTTCTCTCAAAAACTGCTGGAAGAGACTCTCTACTTTTTCCAGAAAGACACTGATTCGTGGAACCTCTGGAAAGTCCCTTCCTATAAAAACAGAAATACATTATTCAGTAATATTAAAATAAGGCGAACTCACACCTCTGCTGGAGGAAAAAAAAAAAAAGATAATCCAACAATTCTGTTGAATTTTTGAATTCTATCCATCACAACAAACATTTGCTTGAAACATACTACCTTGTTTTAAAATAGTTTTTAATTTACCTTATACTTACATAAGTATTTTTCAGGAAAATGTACATTTAATCTAAGACTTATTTTACTCCACAGGCATTTTCCTTCAATTTTGCACTTCTAAATTTGCATGAAATGCACACAAATGAAGCAGTACCTCATTATTGCATGAACAGAGCAAAGATACAAACCACCAACTGTCCATAAAGTAGTTATTTAACCATGGCTTTCTGTTGAATCATTAACGTATAATCTGTTTTCTCAGATATCTCTCTGCATAAAAACAAGTTACAGTTATGACACCAACCAAATAGTGGTCTTCACTAAAATGTGAACTTTAAACTTGACTGGTTTAAGTGAACTGAGATATTCCAGTACATCAGGAAACCTTTTCAAAGCATCTAGAGGCCACAAGGCATCAATTCTGCCAGTGCCAAAGGTTCCTTAACATCATCTTAAAAAACCAAGCCCCAAACCTTCTAGCATTAAGCCTTTCTAACATAAGAAATGCTAGAAATATTGTTTGTCCGTATATCTAAACACATGCTCAAATTTTCAACTGTCTCCTAATAATCACAGGAATTAATATTAAGATGCAGTAAGTCACAGGAATGTCTTTTATCATTAGCCTTAGAGGAATACCTTTTAATTAAGAGACTTTTTTTAAAAAAACTGTTTAAAATAATTCATTTTCATAATCCCCCTAAGTTGTCATAAATATGTCAAACCACCTCTAAAGAATATATATATACAGATGTGTTAAAACATTCCACAGAAACATTTTTATAGCAACAGACTACTTCATCCGTGGACTCTCCTATTTTCATCCCATAACATCTCAGGTCCTAACTTTGAATAGCTGCATGATTATATCACAGTACATTTGTGAATGAGTAACTGTAAGGCAACAGCTCACAGTCCAATAAATCTAGTGACTTCCTTAGCCAAGAACTGTAGATTGGCCTTGCAACAGTTCAGATTGCTCTCCCTTCTTCCTATCCTTTCTGATAATTATCTTGCCTTTACACAGACTACAGAGATGCCCATGTCAAAATCTAATCCTCCACTCGGGTGATAGCACACATCCTACTCCAACACCTTGGTTAATAAGGCACCAAAAACCAACACCAAGTTTAAACTTCTCACCACAGATCTTGAACTGCAAATTCTTGGAGGCTGATACAGCAGTAGGGTAAAGCATCTCTGTGTGTTTGCTCTAAATATCCTCCCTCTCCCTTAGGCATGTGCTTTTGCCCACTATCAGAACAAAGAAGGCCTGTGAAAAGAGGTACACACCAGCCCTAGGAAAACTTCATTTTTTCATACACCAGGATCTATCACCCAGACTTTGGTGAACTCAAAGCCCATCCTCTACATGGTAAACTGGTTGCTTCTGTTTAGGTACAACCCCCCCGCCATTTTGTTTGCCTTGTTACTGTCCAGGCAGCCTTTCAAGGCCCTTCTTCTTTTTTTTTTTTTTTTTTTTTTTTTCACCCCTTTACCTGGTCACCTACCTCAAACTGCCCAGGACAGACCCCTACAAAGCCCCACTAGAGAAAGAAACCCTCTGCTGCTACCCTCAGTTCCTCACTGTAGCTATTTGCCTGTGCAAGAACACTGCTTTGGTATTCCAGCTGCTTCATTTATTTGTCAGACTTCTGGCAACCCAAGCTAACTATACTGATTGGATTCCCTGTATAAGGCTTCCTGACTTCTAAAAGAGCCTTAAGTGGGGTTCTTTTGTGGCTCTGAGGAAACCTGAACCTCCGAACATGAAAAAAACAAATACCACCAATAAAATTTCACAGACTTTCTCTGTGAACCAAGGCATATGCGTTTTATTTAATGGCATAATACATGACGTGAGGATGAAGCAGTAGTACTGCCACATCATCCCACTGCAGGCTGTGAGACTACTCCTCCTGACTCTTTGGACCAAATGCCATTAGAAGATGAGCTAGGAAACGACTTCAATAAAATAAAACAACAGGAAAACTCCCTTCCAGCACACCCATACCACACTTCCCCATTGCTGGCAAGCGAGCGCCAGGGACCGCAGCAGCCGGCTCCCCGCAGCTCTCCAGCCCCAGCAATCTCAGGCATTAAATGCTGTGGGTACAAAACAGGAGCCCTGCACACCCACCCCCGCCGGGGCTCTCCGGGAGGGTTGGCCAGCCGGCCCCAGCCACCCCTGCAGGGGGATGCAGCCCCCCAGAGCCGGCTCGCAGCCCCCCGGCCGCCCACACTCACCCCACCACCAGGAGCCCTTGGCCGCCGCCGCAGCAGCCTCTCCGCCGGCCGCCGCCCCGCGCCCCACGCATGGGGGGAGCGGAGCGGAGGTTCGGGGCCCCTGGGCAGCCCCTCGCACCGCCCCCGGCGGTTTCAAGGAGGCGAAGAGGAGGAGGAGGAGGAGGAGGAGGCCTGGCCGTGCCCGCCCCGCCGCGCCTCCCAGCCCGGCCTTCGCCTCTCTGGTCGGTAGGACCGAGAAGGCTGTGCAGACGGTCCCCCGGAGGCAAGGGATGGCTCTCACTGGGGCTCCCGACACAAAAAGGCCGGAAAATTGAGTGGCCCTACGCCCTCGGTCTTTATGGAAGAAGAGCACGACTCCCCCGCCTGAAGGCGCAGCCGAAGAAGGCTAAATTTGGGGCCTTTCTGCCCGTAGAGGTTTCCTTTGCCTTTATAGATGATTTAAAAAGTGACCCAGTGCCGGACAACTGAGTAAGAGTTTTCCCTGTTAGTTACTAGAATTCCTTTGAAAACCATCCCTGCACAAATGATGGCTCTCCCGGAGCAGGGGTGACAGAGCAGAGTGCTGCAGGCTGTCAGCTGCAGATTCACACACTACACATTCATCTCTAACCACAGTATATAAATTACAGTGTCTGCATATTTTGTTGATAGCCTCTCTCAGAGAAGGAAGTACCTCTGTTCATAAGCAAGATAAAAAAGTATTCTTCCTGGGAATGAAGAAAGGCCACATTAAAAATACTGAAATTTAAAACTGAAAAATATGGTGTATAAAACCTCTGGTTACAGGGGGAAAAAAATCAGCGTTCATATGATATTTAAAGTTTCATAACCAAACAAAATACTAAGAAAGGGGTATGGAAAATAATTATGCATTTTTCCCCTTATCTTTAAAAGACTTCTTGACAAATAGCTTTTAGAAAAAAGGTTCCACATTCTTCTGACCATGTAGAATTAAGAATTTGCTTCATCGTGTGTTCTCACAGTTTTCCTTGTCCTTAGCAATTGTTCTTTGACACCAGGTTTGTCAGGAAACTCAAACACATGCAGAAGACTGACATCCACTGGCATTTTCTATGCTCCAACTGACTGCTGTGGTCACCTCAGCTTTCTCCCTTCAAAACATAAAAAAACTGCATTTCTACAGTGGAAGAACCCCATTTTTGTGTTACCTCCAGAAGTGCAACACATTCAAGCCAGCACTGGCTGTTACTTCAGCTCAACATAAGACATTAGAAAGGGAACATGCTAGCACAAACATGGCAGTGGGACAGCCTTTTCTAGCTGAAAACATGAAAACAAGCACATCTACAGTGCAGACAAATGAGAAGAAAAAGAACCCAGTGTTCTTTTCCCCAAATCCCTAAAGCTTGTGGGTCAACCACTTCCAGTAAAAGTTTATTAACGAACAGGCAGATCATATAATAATGACGTGTGTTTGGTCTTGTTCTAATACAATTAATTTGTTTATTTTAAAAACAACATTCACAGCAGAGCCAATGTACAAAAATAATCCTGTAATATGCTGGATTACCCTCAATCAAACTTTGGGTCTGCTGGCTTTTTCAGACTAAATCACCACATTTCCTTACAGAAGATAAAATAATAGACTCTGAAGCAAAATACTGTCAAAACAAAGAAAAATACAAGGCTGCTCATGAGTTTGAATGATATGAAAAAAAGGTTCTTGACTAAAAGAGAGTAAAATAAGAACACCAAAGAGTAAGACAGAAGGCCTGAACATATAAAGCAGCATGTGTCTTCAGTCATATTTTGAAGTGGTTTTGTTCATTGCAAGGGGGGGGAGAGCCTCATGGGCAGTAAAATGGTCTTAAGTTTGGTCCATCTTACATTTATTTATCATTACAGTATCATTATTTATCATTACAATAGATATTTGATTTCCCCCATCCCTTTCCTGACGCAGTACACAATATTTTTCTAGTTGCTATGGTCAAAAGGCGATAAATATAATAAGCCAGCAAAGCACAAAGCCCACAGTTGCATTTAAAGGTCAAACTCTGCTACAGAATTGTTTATACCATTACTTCACAATGCTGTACAGAGGTAAGAGAGCCCTTTGGTCTACAGTAAGAAGAGAAAAGAGCATCAGATACAAGGAAAAGTAGAGTGTACTAGAAGAAAAAGTAAATCTGTGCAAACAAAAAATCCAATTTCTTTTTTAATAAAACATTATTAGACCTTCAGGTTTCCTTTCCCATTACAAGTCAGGCAAAAAAAATCCCATTACACAAGAAGAGCTTGATATGAAGGCCTAAGAGCAATTTAAGAGAGAAATTCCAAGTTTAGGAGAACACAAAGGCAAGAGAAATAATGAGTATGGAAGGAGAAATGTTTTGAGAATAATAGAAATAAATAAATAAAGTACTTATCATAAATAAGTATTAGGATATGAAGGAGACCTGATAGAAGATGTACAAGCCATTAGCCTGCATGAGGTTTTAAAGACCAAGACCTTGAAGATGGTATGGGAGGCCAGAGTTCTGAAGGGAGACAGGGCCTATCATGTAGTAGCAGATTATTTTCACACCTACTTTAAACAGTAACCAAAGAGGAAAATACAAATTGTTAGATATAAGGGTGTCTTCCAAAGTCAGGAAAAAACTTGAAAGCCTGTGAAAGCCCTCACTTTTGTTCTCCAGAAGCAGCTCTAGAAGTCCTCCAGTGTGGCATCCTTCAAATGTTATGTGCAACTCACCTTATCTCTCCCCTCTAAAAAGAAGGGAATATAAAACATACAAAGGTTTACTTAATGTTCTATCGATTTTGGCTTTGGAACATATCTCTTAGCTCCTTCCACCACCTCTATGTACTCACATACACATACAAAGCCTTTTAGTTCAGTTCCTCCTAGCTGTAATTGTCACCAAGAAATGCTCTACTGGATCAAAGTGATACTGCTTTTACTCCAATATTTTGTGTGACAGCAACAATAGGACACACTATTTAGGGGAAGCACATAAATCTCACTTTCATCTAGAGTATATTTTCTCTTTCTCCAGCAGTGTCCACTATCATGGGTTAAATGTTAAGAAAATACATTCCTGCTCAGACCTTTCATATTCCTCTATGGCTTCTTGTCCATAATTTCCTTGCAAATCTTTCTGTACATGCTGATATTATTTGCCTCTAAAACCTCCTGCTGTAATGAATTCCAGAAGGCACTGCCACTCTGTTAAAAAAAAAAAAAATTGAGAAAATACCATTTCCCCTGAGTAGTTCAGACTACTAGTTTTTCATGCATGCCTTCTAATTCTAGTATTGCAACACCTTATTGAGTAAACAGGTTCTCAACCTGGGTGTCCAGCACACAACCTCCACACAGTTATGTGAGCCTCACATTGGCAGTAACCACATCCTGAGCTGTCTCTCCTCAAAACTGACAGGTCTGACTTCATAATCTCTCTTCTGAAAGCAGGTAGTTACTTCCCCTACAGCCCATCCCAGGTGCCTTTCTCAAGATGTGAAAACAGAACTGCATGCAGCACCCAAGATGTAGTATGCTGTGGTGAAACAGTCCTTCCTACTCTATTCCTAATGAGGAACACGACTTTACTGCTTTTCTGGATACCACCATCCTTCAATCCTACACAGAGCTCTCAAGGCCACTGCCAGGATCTCATTCCTGCGTCATAACTGCTAGTTAACTGCTAGTTAACCCTAATGTCAAAGGTAATACTGTTAGGAACTATTTTCTTGTTCCATCCATCTAGAGTAATATTGACTTCCATAGTACCTTGTAAAATTAACCTTTTCCTCTAAGGTAATTTACACTTTTTTTCAAAGAGAGAAATAGGCCATGGCAAAGTACCACACTACTACATTTACTCTATTAGACCAGTAAAACAATGGAAATGAGAAGCTAAGTAACACTGCAGTGTTTTATCTAGGTTAGTATGAATTACAGCATGAAAGAGATCTATTGCTTTTAGTAGTTAAAACAGGAGAAAAGGACTCCAAGTCTCCATCATCTTCTGCAGCTCATCAAGTTACTTCTACCCACATTTTCAAAATCAATTGTATTGAAGGCCAAAGCATGGGTTAGAAGACAGTGACATTTTTACACCATAGATAAAGCTACCCTTCTTGAACCAAGTTCACATACACTTTTTCCATGTGTTAGCAATATCCTGAAAATGGGGAGCACTGCAATTGAACTCTAAAATATTACCGACTCTCAAGCAACATAACTTAATCCTTGCCCGCTTAATCTTTAGATCAGCTGTTGTTATCTCATCTAGTTATTGTAATATATTAGGGCATCAATAATAATGTTTGTTAAAGAGGAATTACATATTTTGGTGTCACCAGCATATTGTGGGAGATGTAGCATAAGACATCTTACTGTTCTTCCAAGGAATTTCATTATCTTATAAAGCTGCATTTTTTTTTTCAAAGAATGGTAATAAAAGGGGATTTCTTTCCTCCATTTGAAGAATTTTTTTTTTCATTTCCACTCCTTCAATTTGACTAGAAGGATATAAAATCACTCCGTAAATAAACAGTAAATGTAAAATCCTACAACATACTGCTATAGTTCAGCCTTACACAGTATGTGTACAGTTGTGTGTAGTTGCAGCGCTCAGAAAATTCAGACCGAGGAAATACAGGAAAAAGATCTGTGCCAGATTTTCACTGTTTTACTCTCTCAGTGTATTTTCCTTGCTATCAATTTGTCAGCACCTGAGAAAAAAACTGTAAGACATATTGTAGATTCTTTCTGTTATTAACCAATCACTCCTAGTTATATTGCTAGTAATGAAAGTACAGTGGTTGACAATGTCTTCCAAAACATTTAAACAGCAAAAAAACTTGTCACAGAGGAATTTCATTAAAACTTGTCACAGAGGAATTTCATTTAGGTTAAGAAAAACTTCCTATGTGTATCTATCAATGATCTAATATCATATTCTGTAATTCACAAATTCAAATCTGAGCTCTAGGCAAGGAATACTTGAATGTTCAATATTTAATTAAGATGCTTCTTCTAAAAGCTTAAGTGGAACCATCTAATTAAAAAATGCTAATGTGGAGGTATAGACTTTCCTTGTCAAAGTGATGTATCTTATTCCTGCTTCTACATCTTTCTGGTTTGGTTTTGTTTTTTTGAAGACACACAATACCTTATTAGAATAAGCTTGACTGCTATGAATAAAATATTTGAAATGCCACCATGCATACAAAAGTATAACTGTTACGAGATAATAAGGGGATATCAGTTGGAAGTGTTTCAATAGCAAGCTGAAATAAGCATTTTGCCGCACATAGTTTTAATGAAATAGGGCTTACTTTTCATCCTAATACAACCAGTTAGTTTATTTTAGAAGTGAGTTTCATATATTAATTTTCCTAATTATAAAAGTCATCAGTCCTTCAACAGGAGTATCAGCTCATACAGCATTATACTCAGATTTACTTTTGGTACTACAAAGAAAAAGAAACAACTTAGTGGGAAATTACACGTAAAAGAACACAGATTTTTCTGGTATTATTTATATACAGCATCAAATGCCTTCTAAACAGAACTCTCTCATTACACCTCAAACCAGAACACCTAGTATTCTATACAGCTGCAGGAAACACTTAAGCCCAAAAGAGATCACAATTTATTCTGATGTAGGAGAAAACAGAAGTAGTATATTAGGGAGGGCTTGTGTTCATAAATCTCACAGTGTCCCATAGTTTAGTTATCAGGCAACTAGAGTATTTCAATTATTTACAAAATAAATGTACAAATATCTAGGTAAAAGTATACTTTTACAAATACCTATTGCCAATGGTTATCCAGGGAAAAATTATCTAAAAGCACCTTTACATGGTGCTGACACTGGGACTGGCAGTTATAGTTCAGACAGCAATCCTGGAGACATCATGGACAACAATGGACATGGACAACAACCTGGACAACAACCGAAGTCATCAACAAAAAATTGGTCAACAGAAGGAAAGCACAGAGACAGAAATGGTAAGCATCACTTTGCCACTATGTAAATCCTTGTGTCCACAAACTGAACACTGCAGATCTTGTGCCTGTAGCTCTAGAAAGATGCACTGGAGTAAGAGAAGGGCTACAAACACAAGAGAGACACTTTCAGAAGCCAAGCTAAAAAGGCTGGGAACTTGGATCAGGTTAAGCAATGATATGCTTACAGTTTACAGGAGGTAGATAAATGAAAATACGAATGAATAATTACTGTACCTCACAACACAACTACTAGATACATGCATTGAAATCAGCAGATCACTTTAAAAAAGCATTTTAAAAAAGACAATTTTTTTTTTTCAAACCAGAGTAAGCAGTGACTTTGACATCGCTAGTAAAACTTAAGAGGCAAACAATACCAGCAGATTAAAAACCACATCAGCCACACTGACAGACATCAACCCCATAAACTGATTCCAAAAGGACAAGACGGGTGCCTACCCTCTAGCACATCCACTCTAATGATGCTGGATGCTGGGGAATGAGCACTATTTCTCCATCAGACAAGAGCTAGAGATTGATTAAAAAACCCAGAAGACTGATTTCAATACACTACGTGGAAGCTATATGGAAAATAAACTAAAAGTAGAGGTTCTAAAGTTCATCTTAAAGTTTAACGACATAATAAAGAGATACAAGTCTTGAAGTGATAAAAACTTCCAAAAATATATTCAATCCTAGTGGTACCTGGCAAAATACTAGTGTCTTTTCTGATTATCAGTAATATCAAATAGCATTGTTTAGTATTACAGAGGCAGCGATTGTAGATGTTAAAGTAATATATATACTGGTGTTTTGGGTTTTCTGGGTTGTTTTGGTTTTTTTTTTTTGTGAGTGCAAAATACCAATACATATAGTATGGTACATATACCATATACAATAGTATACCAATACCTATTATTACCTATTATTGACTCCAACAAGTTCTCCTACTTTACATATACTAAGAAACTTTCAACTTTGCTATGTATTTGCTTTAACAAAACATCACCAATTGAATCCTACAGCGGGTATACCTAACATATAACTATGCCTTCCTTTACGTTAAGCAAAACCGAAACACTCTCAAAGTGTATCATGAAGATTACAGGCAGAAGCACCCGAAGTTTCATATCCCTTATCGATACTTGAAGTTTTTAAGAGGCAGTGACCAAATGTTTGCTTTGATGCACAGCTGTAACTTCGGGACGGACTCACACACCTGCATGCGGTACCTTTACGATTCTTACTCGAGCTCCGCACCCCTGTGCTCCCCTCTGGATCTCGGCTTCTCTCCCTACAAGCCCGGGGCGTTTTTCACCCGGGGACGGAGCAGTTTTTTCTTCCATTTTCATCTCCATTCCCCTCAGCACCGAGCCGCCCGCCTTACAAGCGGGAGCCGGAGCACAGCCCAGCTCTTTGCTTCCTCCCGGCGCCGAAAGCAGCCGCTGCGCACACCCTCACTTCTGCTCCCGAAGGTGCTCCCGTAGAGCCCCCGGGAGAGGAAATGCCCGCCTAGGAAGAGATGGTCAGAACCTCCCGGGACACGCACAGGCGGAAAAGTCTGGGTGGAGGGGAGGTACCTCACGGAGAAGGAGAAGACCCGACAGGAGAGTGCACACCCTCCCCCCGCCCCAGGTTTCAGAGGACGCGCACTCACCGGAGGCGCGGAGGGCTGCAGGGTTCCTCCTCGTCGCCGCTCTGCGCCGCAGCCGCCTCCTCCCCGATGTCGGGCAGGGTGATGAACAGGGCCTTACCGCCCGTCGGACCCCCAGGCTCCTTGTCCTCCGCAGCTGCTCCCGGGCGCGGGGAGCGGCCGCTTGCTGCCCCCGGCGACACCGCCCTGCCCGGGGCGCAGCCCACGCCAGACGTGGGGCGCTGTACGGGGGGCGGCGGGGCGCGGGGGCCGGGCGCGGCGGGGCCGCGGCGGAACTTGGCGAGGAGGGCGCCCACGTCCAGCGCAGCCACCTTCATGGCGGCAGGGAGCCCGAGGAGCCCGCTTCCCGCCCCGTAAGCCCGGCTGGGGCCCCGCCGGCGTTGCTAGGCTAAACAAACCCCGCCGAGGGCGGTGCGCGCCTCCGCGGGCGCCTGCGGGCCGCTATTAGCCCACGCTCCCGAGAGTCCTGCGGAAGAACAGGGCAGGAACCTGTTGCAGCCTGTGAATTAAGGAGCTAACGGCTGGCGTGTTTTCTTTCAATTAAAATCCCACCTAATATTAAGGGACAGAAACCAAGGCCAAGGATTAGGGTGGCACACTCACACTCCGCATCCTCCTTTGCGTGGTACACGCGTTTGTGTGCCGTAAGGGTTTGGCAGAAACCAGAAGCCAGACTGACCCAGTAAGGCCTTTTTGCACCACATCAGGTGCAGAAGGGAGCTGCGACGAGGAACAGCCCCACCTGGAGAGATGCTACCAACAATCCCAGGCAGCCTGGAGACCAGCAGAGGGTCAAAGTCCCTTTCCTACTACAACTACCAGGCAGCGGGCAGGTTGGGACACAGTCAAGAGTGTTCAAGATTGAGATCCAAAATCAAGATATCCTCAGCCTGTTTTGTTACAAAATGAAGTCAGTACATTCTGACCAAATCTCAGGGCACAGACCCACGTAAATCTAACAGCAGTATGACCTCTGTGTTTACTCCTCTTGATGCCAGAAAGCCTTGACTGAGACACGATGAAAGTAGCATAAGAAAATTTTGTATCAAGTATAATTGATGATTACCAGTGGGCCTCTGCTTATTGCTTTTGTGGCTTTAAGATTAGTCTAATTCTCATTGCTAGCCTTTATAATGTCATTTTCTGTTGTAAATTATTTTAAACATAATGTAGATACTAAGATACCTGCTTAGAAAGCATCAGCATCTTTTTATAGTTACAAAATTATTTTCACTCAGTAGCCAGTCCCTTTAGTTAGTATTCTTAACTGTTTTAGAAAACTTAGCATCCATAACACCTTTTCTCAAGATTGAGACCAATTTTGGTGGCATTTGTAGTAATTAGAAAAAATCTTTGTAAAATTTAGACACACTGCCATTTGTCAGGGCTTAAGGGCTAGAAAAAGACATTCGATCTAGCCTGACATTTTTTACCACATTTTACCTCAGCATTTTTCCATGTATTCTCTACATCTCTATGTATTTTTTAATATTCATGTGAACTTCTAGCATTTTCTAACAATTTATATTGATGTGGAGTGAGAAATTCTGCTACTACAGATTTAGGAAACCTGGGGACTGTTTCACATGTTAGTCTTTAAATAAGAGAAAGAGCAATTGACATGATGCATACCTGGCACCCCATTCTTAGTGATTTGCCTCCTCAAATTTCATGGCCTAAGCACGAAGGAAGAATTTGTCACTTCACTTGTAAAGGTCAGAAAGATGAGATGAAAGCATCACAATGGGGATAATCCTATTACTGTAATTAGGGAATCATCATCTATCACTTCAACTGCAAACAAAGCCTATTTTGTTTTCACTCAGGACTCCTGAGCAGGTGAAGACAGTCTATACACCTTTCACTCATCTGGTATATGCAAAATCTATTTCATTAATTATTTATCTCATTCACATTTTTTATCACACTGGGATGATACAGACCTATTAAAACCTAACATTTTTTATCTATGCGTACAACAAATCATGCAAAAAACTGCTTAAAATGCTAAGTATTGGACACTCTGAGAGCTGTTTTCTAAAGCAGTAAAATAGCATTTTTGGAGTAATAGTGGTACTGAAATTGATGAGGGAAATACTAGGGAAAAAAAGCTATTTAAAAATATTCCTGAGATACAGAAGGATTGCACACCTGCTAGAAATTGCCGATGTTTTATAAGGTCCTTGGAGAAGCAATTAAATATTAACAGGAACATATAAATAACAGTTTAGTGTCTAATTTACAATAAATTGTGCTCAAACACTCCATAAGATTCTACCAGTCATAAACATTACTGATTGTATGGCTGAACCTTAATGTTCTGGCACTTGTCGACTAGACTGTGTTTCTGTAAAGTGCATTAAGGAAAAAACAAACTAGGTTAGTATACAAGAAATTAAAGTACAGAATTCTGATTTCTTTAAATTTTATTTTTTTAGCTGTCAAAGGCAAAACTATATGCAGTCATAAAAAAAAAAAAAAAAGGAAACAAAAATTTCAAATCAGTCTACTTTTGAATTTTTTCTCTCACTCTACATGTAACCTTACAATCACTAACATTTCTGATATTCAGCTTTTAGAAGAACTTGTATTATCTTTTTACCTTTCTCAATGACTTCTGTTGCTGTGTTACCCCACACAATGATATTATCAATGTACTGTAGATATTCTGGAGCTCCACACCTTTCCAGGGTAGTGTGGATCAGTTCATGGCAGATAGTAGGGCAGTCAATTCCAGGTGTATTGAACACCTCTTCAGGTGGCAGCAAACTATGGCCTACATTCTGGTGCTAGAGGAATATCAAAAGATGCATTAGCAATGTCAATAGGAGCCTACCACCTGGCTGCCTTTGGCTCCAGTTTGTACTGAAGTTGTCCGTGTCCAGCACAGCAGCACTTGGTGGTAGTGTAACCTCATTTAGTCCACAACAGCTCGCTGTTGGCCTCCACTCTCTGTTAGGCTTTCACACTGGCCATGTAGGACTACTGAAGGGTGAGTGAGTCCTGCTGATCACTCCTTGGCTCTCTAGTTACTGCATCAGCTTGTGAATGGGGATCACAGCATCTCTGTTGGTGCAATACTGTTATCAATGCACTACTCAAGTAGCAATTGGCACCTGGTTTTCAACTTTTGGCAACCCCACTACAGGAGGATTATCTGAAAAGCCAAGCAAAGTATGCAGCTATTCTGTATTCTCAGTCTTTACATCTGATACATTTTCTATTCTCAGTCTTTACAGCTGCTACACCAAAGAACTAGCCTTTTGGGTCCTTGAAGTCACCTCCCTTGAGGTAGTCTACACCACGGATGCACAACAGCTGGGCCAGTCACTACAGGGTGCTTATACCACCTTATTCCAGTGAGGCTCACATCAGCCTTCAGAATACTCAGTTCTTTAGATCCCCCCATTACTCCAGATACAGTGTTGGATTCTGTCCCTTTCTGATTCAATGGCATTAGGGTGCACTGTGCACCAAGGCTTTATACTTTTGTGACTCTAAGGTTCCAGGCCATCAAATCCACACAGTCCAATAAGTTTGGTTGTCCCCCTCTCCTCACGGCTGAAGGCCGGGCACCTCTAAGCTTGAGCACATGCAGCATTGTAAACACATGCATTCCTGGGGCTTGCATCCCCATTACTCATACCTGATGTGTAGGGATCTTGAGTCACCAACATACTCATATTGGGTAACTCCATAGTGGAGACTGGAGCAGCTCTCATTCTAGAAGGACCTCCTTTTTTAGTTGCTTTACCTACTAGCTCACATACTTGTGCCTGTAGAACAACAGTAGGTTTCTTATCCTGCTTTTTCAGTTCCTCACCAAACTCAGGATTGACCATAGAATACCTCTTGCTGTATCTTGTTTCTCTCGATTCGGTCTCCTAGGAGCATTTCCTCATAATAGCTGCAATGTGTCCTCCTTCCCCGGTTTGAGAAAAATGGGGTAGGCACTTCCTTTCAGCCATTTCCTTTACAGCTGAGGCCCAGGCCCAACAAGAAGCTGTAACAGCATCTTCACATTCTTGTGCTGCTTTAATCACATCACCCACAGTTGGTTCCAGGAACCCATAACATTACTGATAGTCTATGGTTAAATGGGGATGGGGCAGTATGCACAAACCTTTGCCTCATAAGCTTAGGGCATGGCATATAAGGGTTTAGAATCTCATCCATATAAATTACATCTCATACAGCTAAATTCTTTCAGCTATCTGATAGCTTTATCAAGTGTCGCTACCTTGACCCATGGACAGTCTATTTCCTCTTTATAGGGATATCTCTCCCTTACAGCTGGCAAAAGTTGTCTCCATAGGTTGGTGGTTCCAGCCTTTTCACCAACTGCCCAATCAATATCTGCATCTTTGGCCAGGGATCCCAACTGCCTGGCTTCTCTCTGAGTTAATGTTACGGTACCAGCCCCTTCATTCCCACATCAGAGTAACCAAGTGAGGAGTGGTTCTACAAGACAGCCAAAATCCTTTCTTAGAGTACACAAGTCCCTCATGGAATAGGACTGAATGTATACTTCCAATTCTGAGTCCTCCTCAGGTAACTCTGCTTTATCTCCTTTACAAGGAGAGGTTGTGTCCTGTATCACCCGGTCATCTTGTGCAGACTTTGAAGGATTAAGGCTCAGATCTGCTTTCTTTTATTTTACTTTTCTCCTAGTCACAGGGCTGATGAGTAGCTGTGTGGATTGAGGGGGAGAGGCTGTGGTGTCTGCAGCAGTAGCAGGGCTTGCTTTCTGAGCAGCAGCAGTGTCTGTGTTAGGGGGAGGCAGCAGCTGCAGCAGATGGGCTGGCGATGCTCATCGGCCATGTCCGAGTTGTGGCTTTGCCTGTGGGGGACAAGCAGTGGCTGTGGAGGCAGAAGCAGCAGTGCTCTCTTTACAAGGGGCAGCTCTTGCTCTCTGAGCAGCAACTCTCAATCTCCAAAGAGTTCTCATAATTCTCATAATTATGGTTTTTGTCTTGCTCCTCAGCACCATCTGAATGATATTAATAGTGCCCACCAGGAGGTTCACAAACATAAAGCAACACTAATCCCAGCTACAAAGGCACATTTCACATACCCTGAATAGCAAAGGTACAGCATGACTGGTTTAATTTCCAACCCTGTAAAATTTCCAAAGAAAAAGGTCTGATTCCCACCCAGTGAAGCCATCTTGGTATCCTCCCACTGGAGCGGGAATTCAAACTATTCAGGTAAATTAGTCAAAATTTGAACTGGGCTCATGCTAATTAGCCTAAGCCATGTTTGGCACCATAAATCTGTCACAGTTTAATGCTGGACTGGCAATTAACTGAATGACAGATGCTCTCTATAAATCCCCCTCTCCTCCCTCATAATGAGAGAGAATAAAGTAGAGAGACTTATGGATTGGAAACTAAACTGTACTGCTTTAGTGAAACTAATAATAAAGAAGGAAAAATCATTAAATATATACAAATATACAGAAAAACAGTACTAGGTTCCTCCCCCCAATAACTCTCACATCACCACCAAGGCTGCAGGGCAGCCCTGGGAAAGTCCAGGCTGGACTCCTGGAGTCAGCAGCAGTCAGAAGCTGGAGACAGGAACACACAGATTCAGCCTGGCATGGATTAGGACCACAGGCAGACCAATGGACATAATCCTCCCAGGAAGTCAAAATAAACAGGAACAGGTGAAGAAGGGCGAAGGGCAAAATGGAAGGCA
The DNA here is from genome assembly GCF_036169615.1 of Heliangelus exortis. Lineage (NCBI taxonomy): Eukaryota > Metazoa > Chordata > Aves > Apodiformes > Trochilidae > Heliangelus > Heliangelus exortis. Next base: position 22,279,544 of record NC_092425.1, on the reverse strand, counting down.
AAGAGGAAAGGGCTCGACCCTTGTGATGCCTCAAATTTGTACCAAGTATGACCCATACGGGATGGAATACTCTGGTCAGTTCTGGTTATTTCTCTTTTCTGCTCCTCTCTAAAGGAGGGTTGCAGGTGTGACTGCTTCACTCCCTTTCTGTTTCCAGAGCAATGGCCTTGGTTCTGAACACCATTCTCCATCTGTAACCCTAAACATCAAAAGTTTTCAGTCCTAAAAGCAGACACTGACTGAGAAACTTGCTGTTAATTTCAGCAAGTGCAGCTACTTATGAGACTCAGCTGAAACAAAAATTACAAGACAGAAAATTAGCTCTATCCTGGCCCAAACCAGGACATGCTTTAAAACTGCTTTGGGGGGATGTTTATTATTGCTGTTTCACCAGTAACAAAATTTTCAGTAATGAAATTATAGCAGCACCACCTTCCCCACAAAGTTGTTTTTTGGTTATGCTACAAAAATTTGTGTCCTTACTCTTTTTATATGGAGGCACCAGCTGTTCCTTGACCACATTTTATATTGATTCCTAGTTCTGTTTAATGGCCTAAATACAGTTTTATGTGTATTCAAAGAATTACTGGACATCTCTCAGTAAAAATACCATTTTACAAGCTCTCTGAATTTCAGTATTGAAGAGTAAAAATTTTTTTTTTATCATGCCACATTTATTAAATCAGTTACCTCATTAATTGGAAAATGTGTTTTTGATTGTCACCTGTACTAGCCTACACAGAAGACGTGTGTTCAACTGCATGTTCTGAAAAGCCTGATCATATGGTAAAATTTCTTTCTGTGGCTTTCTCTTAAAGGTTTTCAAACTCTGCAACTCTGATGCATTTCTGGGTTTCAACTATATAAATAATTTTACATGTTACTGTGCTTCACATGGAAAGCTTTCCAACTGAGTCTCCCCTTTTGTTATGAAAGCAAGCAGTAGTGTCCACAATATCTTCTACACAGAATTCACTGTTTTATGATCATTGCATTCTCTTTTACATATCCCTTTAAAGCAGAGAGTCTATGTCTCTTCTGGACTACCTCAGATGGACATTCTTCTTAGAACATTGGTCATTCTCATTGATTTTCTGAAGTTCTGCCACATTTTCAGTACACACTGAAATTACTATCAAATCAGAATCCATTTTATCATGTCACTTCAGTGCAGGTGAATTAAAATATCAAGAAGCACATTAATATAGACAAGTAAATTTAACTTACAGTTGACGCTCATATTTTTCTAGCATGACAAACTTCTAAAAGTTTTTTCTGAAGGCTTGACAGTTTTTCAGTAGTAGAAAATATGCAACAAAGTGAGTCTGGAGTTCAAATCTCTATTTCAGTTTCAATGCACTTTACTATTAGATTTAAGTGCCATCAGTAATTGCTGATGAAATGCACCAATTCGTTCTTTCTGGACTGGCCAGTTCAAGATGCAACGAGATTTGAACATTCCTCTTCTCAGGTGAAGTGCATGATATAATTGATAATCTTGGATATCATGAAGAAAGATCAATATAATGGAGTCTCGACTTTGTTCGATAGCTTGCTGAAGAGCATGATACACCTTAAAACTGAAGCAAAAATAAGACAAAAATGCATGTTTTCTTTCATGTAAAGGGAAAAAATAACAAAGTTCTTCTGGTAATTCACATAGCATATTGCTAATTCCAGGACTGAAATTGGACCGGGGTCTTAATATTTACTCTATGCCATTAAATTGTCAAGAATAATGTTAAATTAGTTACCTTTTACCTAAAGAAAAATAATCCTCTAAAAATATAAACTGAGTCTACTGGTATTGATATAACCTTATTTAGCAAAGTTTGTCTTTTCAAGATCAGTACATACGAATGGTGAAAGGACGTGTTTAAAGACAAATAAAAGTAATATTTGGATTACAGTGATCTCACCCATTATTGCTCCTTTTCAAACCTGATTTTACGGAAAGCAATCTGCACAGGTGACAGCCCAAGTTTTTGAAAATACATTGATTGAGAGATCTCCACTGACAGAAATTTCCATCAGTGTATATGTGGAACAATTAACTATTAATTTAGGAATTATTCTGAAGTTATGATATATTAAATATATTAAAGTAGATTTTGCATGGTATTTTTAATAAATGGTATTTTTTATTAAATTACTTAGCAATAATCATTTCCTTGTTAAAAAAAAAAAAAAAAGTCTTAGAAATGTTATTCTTTACATGTAAAATTGTATATTCTACTCACTTTTTGCACCAGGGATCCTCTAAGAGGTGTTCAGTCACAACAAAAATAGTCTTTCTGCTCATTCTCATACTGTTAATTATGGCTTCAAATTCAGGGATGCCTGCTTCGAAGTCTCGTTCTTCTAAACAAAACTTAATTTGAAAGTGGTTATTTTTTTCCAGAGACATGAAATTCTTAGACACCCACTTCTTGTCCTGTTCTGCATGAATAACGTAGGCATCAAAATAAAATGTTTCCTGTTTTCGGTCAAGTCCTTTAAAACCAAGTATTCGATTTACCAAAATATTCCAGTAAAAAGTTATTCTCCACCCTTCAAAATGGATGATAAGAACAGAAAAAATTACTAGCATCACAATGGTGGTAGTGATCACAAACAGAAGTTTAAATGGAGCACTGTCTTTGCAGGCTGAGCTATCAAAATGCAACACCAGATTACTGTGATATTTAGGTGGAGTGTTGCAAATGTACTGAGACCTCAACCCAGGTATATTTGCTTGGGTCACATTAAGCCAATCAACAAACCAAGCAATGCTTTCACAGGTACAATCAAATGGATTGGAATCCATCTCCAGTATTCTCAAGCTCTTGAAAACTGGACCAAACACTTGTTCTTCAACTGAGGTTATCAGATTTTTCTGAAGGTTCAATGACTTCAGAGAGGCTTGGTCAGCAAACAGAGTTGCTGGAAGCAAATTCAAATTGTTTGAGCCTAAATCCAAGTTTTTTAATTGAAACAGACCCTTGAAAGCCTGAACTGGAATCTCATCAAGCCCATTTGATTTTAAATTAAGAATATGCAAGTTGGAAAGATGTTTTAAAAAATGAACAGGGCCACCTGGATTTGCATGTTTCCAAAGTCGGGCTAAATTATTGTGCTGCAAATCCAGAATGTAAAGTTTGTGAAGTCCATCAAACAAGTCTTCTCTTATGTTTGCTATATTGTTATTGCTGATGTCCAGGACAGTCAGATTTTGTAGAGGATGAAAAGGTGAAGGAGCAATTGCCAGGTTACTGCAACCTACTTTCCTCAGCATCAGTTTTCTAAGGCTTGGGGTAAAAATGAATGATTCACTTTGCAAAGTCAAGTTTTTATTATAGGAAAGATAAATATCTTGGATATTAGTGAGACCTTTAAACTCATGACCTGTGAGCTCTTGACTAATTTCATTGAGACCGAGATGAAGAACTTTCAAGTGTGCCAAGGAGGAAAAAGCTCCACTTTCTATCGTAGAGATTCTTGTTTTCGTGAGGTTGAGAACTTGCAAACTGGAATTAGCAAGTGATGAAAATGTTTTATTTGTTATTCTTTGTAAGTTTATGTTGCAGTTACAGAGACTCAGGTGTTTCAGTTTGTTCAGGCCTGTGAACATATTAGTGGTAATTCCTGGAAAATTGTTATTATCCATTACAAGGTACTCCAGGTGGGATAACCAACTAAATGAAAAATCTTCAATTTTCCCAGTAACTGAATTTATCAGATCCAGATGTTTGAGTCTGGTTAAGCCGTAGAACAAACGTGAAGATACATGAATGTTATTATGCTTCAGGCTTAAGTATTGCAAACTTGAAAGCCACTGAAATGAGTCATCTTCAATCAGAGACAGAGAATTTTGGGAAAGGTTTAAAACTGTAAGATTCGTTCCTTGGAGTCCCTGGAAGGTTGACTTGCCAACATATGAAAGCTTCACATGGCTCAGTGAGAGGTTCTGAATTGTTGTATTTGATAATTCCATACAAAGTTTCTTTGTGTGATTTTCACCGAGTTCAACATCATTCAGTATGAGGCCAAACAGATCTCCAATTGCATGGAAACATCCTGTGTGAAACTGAAAGGAAGAGAGTGGTGACTTAAACAAGGAGATTTTATAAGAAAGAAACTCTGTAAAGCCAACATTTGGAAAGGTTTTCAAACAAGATTTTCAGAATATAACTCCTACACATTTTTCCTACAGCCATCTTCAACCACTTCTTGGAGTTTATGCTCATTGTAATAACATTTCCAAAATTTGTTACATGATTATCATAATTATGATTATTATTCTTTTAGAAGATAGAAAATTAACTTCATGAGATGCAAGTTAATTACAATTGTATCTCCAGCTAGCAGAATTCTTTCACTAGAAGTAAAATCTCTTCAGCTTTCTTATACTGGTATCTCCTAGGGATACTAATATACTACTGCAAAACAAGGAATACTGTAAAAAAAAAGTTATTTATACCTTACGACAGAAAAGAAGATGGGTTTTTTTGTTTGGTTGGTTTTGGGGGGTTTTTTTGGATTTGTTTGTTTTTTTGTAAGGAGAAGCTACACTCATGAAATGCAATACTACACACTTGCTTCCCCATATAAATCACAAGCTTCCATCACAGTGCTGGCCCCTCATTTGATTCAGTAACCATCTGAATGCTTAAATACTCAGTTTTTCAGAATTATTCAAATGCATAAATCTTCTTTTCACCTAACAGTACTGTCAAATCAGAGCAGGTTAAACTAGCATAAAGTAGCACTGCCCAAAAAAGGAGCAGTCCCATCTACTTATTGCTACCATGCACTGTAACTTTGTGCCAGTCAGGCCATACATGCAGTCACATGTTGAACCAGGCAGGGAGCAGCCTGACTACAAGCTAACTGAGTCAAGAAGTCTGTAGAGTTTCTCCAGGGAGCAGGTGCATGGCCTTGTTACAGCTTGTACCAGAAAGAAAGAGGGATGAAAGCAGCCAAGGGTAAGAAGTATTTACAAGCTTGTACCACTGTAAAGTATTACTTCAATATAAATGTTCTTTACAGATCAGTAAGTTGGGGGTGCAGGGTGGGAGAGTGGGGGTTAGGAAGGAAAAATCCACAAAAAACAAATAAGCAAGTTTAATGCAAATTCAATCTAAGTTCTGTGTTCATATCCTGAGGCTCAACCAGTCTAGAACTCTAACACTTCCCATTACTCTTCAAGAACTATATTCTAACACTGAGAAGGGGATCAGGGAGAACAGTCTGTGAGGCAGGCAGCAGAGAAAACACCCACTTGTTTTAAATAGTGAGTATCCATTTCTGCAATTATTATTTCTCTGGGTACCCCAGAGGCACAACTCATTAGCTAGGAAGTGAGACCTAGATTGTATAACCAGCCTTGCATAAAGAATAAAATGTCAGATGTTCACCTTCAGCATCTGCAAAGAAAAGCCTGCATAGAGAATACTTTGTGAGGACTTACAGAGCTACTTGAGCTAGCTCTTGCTAGAGACTGCTGAACTGCATGGAACCAGCTCTTGCTGATTTCAGTGGAAGAAAAATAATTTTTTCTGCCCTCATTGGAGTTCAGGAGCAATGCTGTGTACAATAAAAGGGTTTTATCTTTGACCTCGGGGGAACAAAAATGTGAGGTAAATGTCATTAAATCAAAGGATAAATCAGGATAGTTCCATTTCATACTTCCAGATGTTGAATTTTTTGCCAAAATGCTTCTTACCTCTTTCAATGGATTTGATGATATATCAAGTCTATTCAATGAGGTGTTGCTAAGAAAACTGAAGTCTTCCCTTTTTAACTCAGTGATTTGATTTCTATTTAGCATGAGCTCACGAAGGTTCTTCAACTGTTGCTGCAATCCTAAGCTTGCTGACTTCAAAGAATTATGAGATAGGTCCAAAATATTCAAGTTCTGGGGAGAAGATTCAAAAAGAAAAATATAAAATTCTTTTTATTTCATGTAATACAAAACCATTTTGAAATCTTGTATTAGACTATCTTTTATTAGAAATGAGTTGCAATAGTACAATGAAAATAATGTTGTGATAGATATGGCAGCTTTCAAGCTCCTGCAGGAAAAAGCCTTCTGTATCCTCCAGAACTATAATTTTCGTTGTGTTCAGTCTTAACCTACTAAAATATCTACCGCAAACCAAAGAATTACTTTATCTAAAACTCCTTAACTCACTGAAGGCCCTGCTGATCCAGATAAGTGATAACAGCAACATCCTAGAGCTGGCTGCAGTTAAAATCACTGCAGTATTAAACCTCGTGTTCCACCCCCATGAAGGGAAGTGAGGAGGCTGCACAGCAGCAGCCTATGGACATCAGTCCCCTAAGCCTTGGAACACTCCAGCTTGTGCCCAGGTGCTCAGGTTCCTCCTGCCTCTGCAGGGAAATGCTATCCTAAAGGTGACTCCACAGAATGTGTGTGACCTGAGGTAGCCCAGACCTGGCCTTCAGCAGCAGCAGGGCAGCAGCAAAGGGAGGAAGGCCAGAACTTTAGTCCTGCTGACAGCACTGAAGGTGGCTGCACTTGTCTGGACTCAGCTGAGATTCAGCAGCCCTAAGATGCAAGCAAATACATTCTATGCAACCAAATTGGAAAACAGAAAAGTTCAAACTTGTTCAAAACAACATGGATGCTCATTAGAGCACTGTAAAACAGTTAGTAACCACACATTGTTTCTATTTTCTTTTATCCATAGGCTCTTCCCTGTGCATGAGTCTCTGCTTGGTGCAAAGACAATGCAGTAGTGTTTCCCTGCCTCCTGTGCTTCTTCCCCAACCTCATAGGTACTACAGAGAAAAATATTTCACACGTAAAGTCCCAGGAAAAAACAACGGTAGAATAAAAAGGCTTTTACTCTTTCTAAATCCCCAAAGTCCTGAGAGACACTACATTCAGCCTAAGCACTGGCCTTCGTGGCCCGAGTAATTACACCTTGACCTTGAGGAATTAGGCTAGCTACCATTTTTGGACCACAGATAACTGAGATTCCACACCATCCACTTTGCCCTATACACCATCTGCTGCTCCTATTCTCTTAGCACAAATCCTAGATGGAAAGGATGTAGGGAAAGGCTCCTCAATGGGATGCTATCGGGACGGAGAGCATTAACTTATAAGGATGGATGAGACTCCAGCATGTACTCACACAAGAGAGCACAAGGCTTTTTCTTTAGAAAAACAATGAAGGAAGGTTATATATGCTGGGTATTTTCAGATGCAAATAGCCAGCTACTCTGTACACACACTAGAAAATACTGCCAATTGCCCAATTACTTTTTATATGAAAAGGTGCATTTCTAAAGCTTACCTCCAGTGTTTTGAAAGGTTCATTTTTTATATATATTCTGTTGTATCCTAGATAGAGCTCAGTCAGGTTGGTGCAGGAAGCAAAGGCTCTTTCAGGGAGCTTATACAGTTCATTATGTTCTAACTTCAGAATCTGCAACAAGGGCACATTTTGGCACAATTCTGGTTGCATTTTAGAGATGCTGTTGTAGCCTGCATTCAAGTAAACCAGCTGGCTGTACTTGGTCAGATTTGCAGGACCTAGCTCTCTTAGCTGATTATGAGAGATGTCCAAACCCGTTATATTGTCTGTGAGATCAGAAGGAATTTGAGTCAGCTTCAGGTGACTGCAGTCAGCCATTTCATTTCGGATCTGACATTGCTTTCCAGCTGATGCACACAGCAAGCAGACAGACACCAGTCTGACAGAGAAGCTGCTCCACCAAAGAATGGCACTTCCCATTGTTTTATCTGCAAAGGCAAAAATAAAATTTGCACAAATTACAGTAATTTGTAATTTTGACGAAACTTCTATCTTAAACTGAAGGATATGCAAACCAGGCTCAGGAAAACATAGTTTTATAGTGAGCAAACACTCAGTAGTTTTCACCCATAAAGTAGTGACATTTCTGCATGTCTTGGGTTAGTTCAGTTGTGTTTTTGAAGCAGGGAGCTGGGAGGCACAGGAGTATAAAAATTTCAGTATTTCCATTAGGATATCAACCTCTGTCCACTGGTGCTCTAATCTTCAATGGTTCTGCCTGTTCAGGCATTACATTTTTGTTTAATCACAGACTTTTTCATTTACTCAGTTTTGATTTAGTATCTCTAAGATTTAAATTCACCTAGTGATCTTGTAATACAGATTTACTGGATAAGGGAGAAAATTCCTTACGAATTCTGACAAGAAAAGACCTTTAAGAGTTCAGAAAGGTTTGACTGGCCTGATGAGTCAGAATTTGTCTAATTAAAATAGCATTTCTGCTAATCAAGAGAAGATTCCAGAGTATCTTCCATATCATTCTCTACTGAATTATTCTTTAATAGAGGGAGAACAAATATTTTGTGAGTGCTTGCCAGAATATTTTCCATGTTTTAGCAAAAACACTAAGGTTAGGCTCTTCTGCTTAATTTTTTTTTTTCTTTTTGGAAAAAATATAATGCTTATACTTTCATCTTTGAAGCTTCAACCTTCATATACAGATACTTCTATGGTCTTCTGCTAACAAATTTGGAACCTACCTGCCAACCTCAATTTACCAACAAGTTAAGCCTCAGCTTCATGGGCTGCCATGTAAGAAGAATATCAGTGCCCCACTACAGAAAAGGCTATAGAAGGCAATGTAATCTTACTAGATTTCTCAGGAATCTACAAGAGATTCTCTGATGACAAACTCCTGGTTACATGACATTTCTTAGTTGTGCAGCTCCCCTTTTCCTTTGCTCATAACCTGTGTTTAATTAGAAGCATAAAATCAACATGACGTAGCTTTGAGGACATTGGGTTATTGCTCAGGAGCAAACAAAACAAAAAATTAAACCAATACATTGGTACAGAAAATACCTTTGGAACAGATGTTTTCTAAGGAGAAGTTTTCACTACCCTAACAAAACACTCTGAGGAACAGACACTGCAACCTGCAGACAAAGAGAAGTTCTGCAGGTCAAATCCCAGAGGAGTTTGGCTCCATAGGTGACTGCCTTTTCAGAAGGCACTCATTAGGACCACTCCAGTAACAAAAAGCAACATAGTAGTGGCCAGAGAGGAACACTGTGCGCCTCTGGGGGTGCAACCTGGCCATCTAAGAAGTAAAATCCATGTGAGTGGGGAAGAGGGGCCTAAAGAATTGCAGAGGCATACACAAAGGACTGCAAAAGATGATTTACAATGAATCTTTATGAAAAAACAGTTCACTGCTGGGCTCTATATGTGAACCTGTCCCATCTCCTGCAGCTTACCCAGCCTGGGTCTCCACCCACCCCCCACCAGCAGACACAGAAGGGGACGATACAGAAAAGACCTGAACCTGATATTCCTCCAGACAGCTTGACCTGCTACAACTGCTACTGACCACAGCACCCATGTCCCTGTAGCTGAGCAAAATACTTGTCCCGCCTCATTTCTCTGCACCCAGGCTGCTGGAAGAGCTAAGGAAGACAAAGTGGGAGTTTATATGTAGTGAAATTCTTACCCCTGGCATGCATCCTTCCAAAGGTTTGTTTTAGGGAGATCAGAGAGAAGCCAGGCTCCTGGGCAGCAGTTGAAGCTCATCTTTAAGTGCGCAAGACCTAAGAAACTTCCTGCAGAAATACCAACCTAGTTCTCTGTCTTACAGGGCCATCTGAAGGACTGCCTTTTCCTGTTTTTCATTGCAGGACGTCTAGAGTCACCTTCAGGTATTTTATGCTTTGCTTGGCGATCCACACACCCGTTATCTGACTTAAGGGACAGTGTTACAAAATGCTATTCCACAGACAAAAGAAAGAACACCAATTTTAGTGCTATGAGCAAGAACTTTTAAGAACTGGAGAATTTAGCAAAGGAGCCTCCAGCATCTCCAAGCTGTACTTTAACTTTGTACCCCCAGCATCAGCATTTATTACCAAGAAGCAAAGAATGGCATCCACGAACCACTGCGGGCTTTACCTGCTTCAGTTTGGGGACTTCAAGGGACTGCAAGAGTTTCTCAGGAAACCAAAACCATGAAGAGAAGTGCCTCCCAATCCTGGCAGAAGTGAAACTGAAACTGTGGCCAGGCTATCGGGAAAGCCGGGGGAGTGGCTGGGTCAGTGGGACCAGCATCCCCCAAACCCAGGCTGCCTCCTCTCCTTCCCACATGGGCTGTCCTGTACCGAATTCCCTTGCCCTGAAACGTTTCAGAGCTGCTGGGAGTGGAGATGTCTTCTAAGGTGAGGGTCCAGCTGGCACTTGTGGTTTGCTGACAGAAAAAGATTTAAGGACACAGATGTTGCACAGATGAGCAGCATCACACAAACATAACTCAATTACAATTTATTTCTAGCTAATTCTAGTGTCTCTGTGAATCCTTGGGGATGTATCCCAGAAGCAGATATGCCAAGTGACAGATTACTGACATAGGAATGCTCCTTTTTAAAATATAGAATCATGGCACCAATACGTTCCTACTGAGCTACATACAGCATCATTTTTACACAGGAATTTCTTTATGTGAGAAAGTAATGTATTACATTCCTAAGAGAGATGATAAAATATCTTCTATTGTATTAAATAAGAAATTGTTTTCAAAAGTCCAAATAAAAGTTTTAGGTACAGTTTTAATATGCATCTCCTTTTCATACACTTGTGAATTCGCATGTCCTTGCTTTCTCAGGGACCTGACCATCAGTGTCTTGGATACAACAGAAAGTCCTCCTGCTTCAGCTTGAGCACCAGTGAATGAATACTCTACAGGGCTCATCCAGCCATACTTAAGACACAATCACAGCAGTGAGTCCTGCTGAAATTTTTAAGTAGTAGTGCTCCTCTTGAGTAGAGAGTGAGTGTCTGGAAACTCACCCTGAAAGTCAAGCAACCCTGAAAGTCAAGCAACCCTGAAAGTCAAGCAACCCACATGTCCAGATAATAGATTAGGGAAAAAAAAAGCCAGCACAAAATCTAGTCAATGTTTCCACAATCAAAACTGAGAAAAGCAACTTGAGTTGGTTCTGAATGGTGACAAAAGGCAGCCAGATAAAATTCTTTACGCTTATTCAATCTGTAAGCACTGAAGTGTGGGGACATCAAGTGCAGTACCTTACAGAACACCCCCAGAGCAAACATCACAAAAACTATGGGCAAAAAGGAAATCTACTGATCTTAACTTGATCTACAGATATAATCAAGTTAATTTACTTAGCACCTGCCCAATCAGACTTTAGTATTCTTGTAAACTGCAAGTCAGATTGCAAGCATCAGGCATAAGACCCAAAATGAAAAAACCCATGCCAACAGTTCCCATGGTTTTCAGCCACTCAGACTGTGAAAGCACCATCTGTTGTGGGTGGATCCAGATGCCCCATGCAGCAATAAATGGTTCATGCAAATAGAATTGAAAGGTACCTGGAAGTGAGCCTAGCCACCAGGAAAAAGCAAGGGAGAGCAGAAAGCTGAATAGTGAAGATTTTAGGCAAGTCCTGACAAAGGGACATACTGCAACATCAAGCCAATAGAAGGGAGGACAGTGTGGCAGATGAGTAAGCTTGTATTTACCTCCTGAGACAGGAAAATAGATGCTTATTCTGTGTTGTGACCACATTAATTCATCCAAGTTTAGTTTCTCTGTTGAAGAAACCAACAAATGAGGTGCTTGTTGGGTGCAATTGTTCCTCTAAGGCTGCTTATGCATTGTTGATGGTTTAATGGTTGTACAAAACTGAATTACAACATTAGGGTTTTTGTGGGAAAAAAAGTGGAAAAAGGTATCTGAGCAGACATGCAGATCAATGGAAAGGAAGCATTCTCCCAATTGTCTGGGCACTGAAAGACAGGAGAATTTACTTCCATGCATTTCTTTTTTTGTTCGTAGACAAAAACATCAGCCTTTGCTTGTGATTAAAGCTACAGAATAACCAGCCATGAGCAGTGGCTTTGGCTAAACTGTCACCTGGAAATAACATGCAAATTGCCACTGGATTTGCATAGATTAACTCTATCACATTTGCTCACCAGCTTTCACACCATTGTGTACATTTTCCTGATGGGTTGCACTAACTGTAAAAATCAACTGCAAAGCAAGTTACGTTATCTGAAAAAAATCTGTCACAAAAGCTCATTTTGGTATGATTAGGTTGCTTCCCTTCGCCTCACCAGTACATGTTCTATGTTAATACCTTTATTTTCCCATCTATGGAAATTGCAATTTCTGCCTCTATGACTTCACCGCCAAAAGCGACAGCCTCCTGAACATCTTCTCCACCCTTCTAAATGCACAAACAATTTTTCATTTTCAGTAGTTTGTATTTCCCAGCATCTCCCTACAGTGTTTAATTGTCTGGTTTCAAAATCCCTTCCTTTTTTGCTGTTCCACCTTTGTCTGGCACATTTTTTTGTGTTTTCACAGTATATTTCCAAGAGAAAATCTCTAACCCAATACAGATCATTGCCCCCACAGTTGCCCCCATAGCAAGTGATTGCACTGTGAACATCACGAAGTTTAATAATATAGTAGAAATGCCAGCATTTTATTTACATTCATACTTGCAACACAGACAGCAAACATTAGCAGAAGTCTGCTAGTCTTAGAAATATTTGCCCACTAAAGACTATGCCTTTGAAGGCAATGTGATCTCCAGCTTCTAAAGATAAGCTGTATTTAAGAGAATCACAGCTACATTTGAACTTCCCCTTTAATAAGATCTTTATTCAGTTTTGTCCAGTATCTTTTTGTATTGCATCTTTTCTTCAGCAGGCACTGAGACTGGAAGCTCTAAATACTCAGAGCTCACAGAAGGCAAGATGCACGGAAGTGAAGAAACATGAAAACACACCTCACAGTCTACCCTTTGTTCTTCCCCACCCTCAAGTATTTTACTATGCGGAAAATTGACTTGAAATCCAAAATGACTTCTTTATGATGACCCCTGGTGCATCTCTTGTCCACACCTGTTCTCTACTCTCTCTCATGAAACTATGGAAAGAGTGGAAGTAAGTTATTCTTCAGGTTATTTCTTTTCTCACTAGAATAAATACATTTTCAACTCTACAAATGGCAGTGGTATGAAAGGAGATCCCCATTAGCCACCAGATACTAAAATTTTCTAAGATGTATCACAGTAGCCATATATACTAATTGCTCCATTTAATTTCACTAACAAGGTACCAGACAAAGCATGAACATGCTGTTAAATGCAATAAATATTCATTGCAAGCCTTCCAGAGTTATCACTGCTTATGTGGTGCCAGTACACCTCAGACAATTGACTCTGCTTCTGTATATTCTGCATAATTATGGGGGATTTTTGGCAATGTTCTGTCTTACTGTGAAGGATCCAGAGCTAGTTATGCACTGCTCACAAAAAGATTTTTTTAACATTTCATAGATTAGCTAAAGTTGTATTATGTTGCTTTGAGTAGCTATAGCTTTCAGCTTGCTTAACACTACAGTCAAAGAAATTATAACAATTTTCAGAAAACCAGTTGTTTTCAGTTGTTTTATGGGAACAACTACTAGGACAAAGCTTTTGAGTAAAAAATGCCAAATAATTTCAACTTCCTTATGTAGTTTTGAGATGCTAGAAGTAGCTTAGTTTAGTAAATATGACTCCTGTATTTCAAATGTAACGAGCATAATACAAAAATGATTAATCTAAATAAAGATATAGGATGAAGCAACAAAATTTGGCATTCTTAAAACAAAACCTCCATTCCACAGGTTTCTAATTTCTGTTTTTCATTCTGAACTGGGATGAACACTACACCCATTGGTATCCAGTCAACAGAGCCATTACGTAGCCATCGTTCTTAACAAATGAAAGGAGCAGTGAAAGTTAGGAAAACATTGACAAAGAAGAAAGCTGAGAGAGGCCAATTGTAACTGCTATAAAAAAATACCAGTATTTAATTATAATCTTGTTAAATTGATATCTGAGCACTGAATGCCAACACCAACACATTAGATAGTTACCAAGTTCATATGCAGAACTTAAACATCTGTTGTTATTAAAAGGTTAAAATTGTGAAAGCTTTTATCTATAAATAAAGTGTGGAACAGTATCTTTCAATTCCTTCTCCTAGCCAGACCAAAGGCACAAAGAAAAGAGAAGTCTATATAATTTTAACTAGCTAAAACCTCACTAACTTGATACAAATTAGATGGAATTGGAAATATGTAAGGCAAATTTTAAGTATTGGAAATATCACTATTTTGAACAGCAATTATATCTACAAAAATCTGAAATGCAAGAAAATATTTTATAAACAAAATGTAAACCACTGAGAATAATCTCATGTCTAGAAATGAGTGTATTTTAATTTTTTTCTGTATTGCACGAAATGCTTTCCCTCGGGTCAGTTTCTTTTTGCCTACAGCATAATGCTTTGAGCATACAAAATACATTGGGAAACATTTGTTTGCAAATGTAAATTGGCATTTGCCCACAAATTACATGAAGCCATGCATGGCAATAGCTGTGCTGTTCTCTATTAGGGCACTTAATTATGCCTCAGTCACTTGTCTATAATTTTGACCCAGTGGGGAATATGATAGAAATTACATTCATTTCTATCTATGACATTCAGAGTGATTTGCAGTAGGGAAAGTTAAAACTGCAGAACAATGTTAAGGAAGCCTGGGTCTCAGTTCAGCACACCTAAACCAGCATGCCTATAACGTTGGAAACTGGTTATCAGTTGGGTTTCTATATTCTCAAGTATCTCAAGTGGGTACATGAGGATAATATAAATAGGCACAGAAGACAAAAAGAAGTCTTCCAGTGTGTTGAGCATCAATGCAGCCAATGAAAGTGAGATATAGAAATTATACAATTAAAGCATCAGCCCTTTCTGCATCAAATGAGGCTTCGCCTCAGGCAGACGTAAACCCAGAAGCATAAGGACCAGGGATCAGAAATGAACATATGAAAAAAGTCCCATCTAAGACTGCCATCTTGTCCCAGAGCAGGATACATTGGGTGAATTCTGACCTAATTTACTAGAAGTAATTATTTATCATTCACTGAGTAGCACAAGGAAGACGCAAGATGACAAGGAAGGACACAGCAGGGATTTTTTAAGTGTGTCTAATGAGCTGCTTATATCCATTTGAAACTTTGTTGTATGCAATCAATTGATAATTTGAATTGTTAATTTAAAAGATACTGAGAGATAGAAAGATTCTGCAAGAGATGGTTTTACATTCTGTGGGGAATCCCACCAAGCAACACAGCCAAATAAAACTGGAAGTGATAGTCCACATCACTGAGACCTGCTTCCTGTTTTCACAACTGCTCAAAAATAGTCTAGATCTGGAGGATCTACAGAACATCTGCACATGCCACTGCCACAGAACACAAAACATGAAGTGCAATTAACTTAAAACCTGGAGTACAAATTAAAAAACAAACAAAATATTACAAAAGTATAGGAGTGAGAGCAGTGCTGGGGATAGTGTCCAGCAATCAGAAATTTGATATGGGACTATCTATAACACATACAGGGCAAAGAAGTGCAAAAAAAGCCAAACACCTTACCACAGGGCTTAGCTCACAGCAGATGGACAGTATACTCCAACCTGAGAGAGCTCTATAAACTCAAAGCAGTGTATCCTGCCTGAACACCAGGAGGGACAAACCTACAGTGCTTAAAGAGACAGGAAAATCTTCTGGATTCTGAACATGTACATATGTGAAAATGGGACTTTGGGACACTAATTGCATGCAAACTCACTGGCAGTCTAAATTTACAACATACGCCAAAGGTTTTTTCTTAGGCAGTCGGAGCACTGTAAATCTTTGGCCTCATGGAGGACTTTAATCTCCCCAACATCTGCTGGAGGAACAGGACAGCAAAGCTCCAGAATTCCAGGAAGTTCTTGGAGTGTATCAATGACAACTTTCTCCTCCAAGTGGTAGAGGAACCAACCAGAAAAGAAACTTTGCTAGACCTTGTTCTCATGAACAGCATCAGACTAATGAGTGATGTAAAAATTAATGACAGGTTAGGCTGCAGTGACAATGACACCGTAGAATTCAAGATCTCTAGGACAGTGAGAAAAGTGTGAAGTGAGCTGATGGCACTTTATTTTTAAAGGGCAGACTCTAGTCTCTTCAAAGATCTGGTTGTTGGGTAGAATCAGAATAAGCCCTGGATGGGAAGGCAGCCCAGGAAAGCTGGTCCATTGTCAAGTATCATCTCCTGCATGCCCAGGACCAATGGAGCTCAAGGAAGAGGAAGGCAGGCAGGAGTGCCAGGAGGTTGGCATGCATGAGCAAGGAACTCCTGGACACACTTAGGGGTACAAACAAAGTTGGCAGAGACAAAGTTGGCAGAGAATGGAAGCAAGGACAGATACTACTTCTCTGTACTTGCCCCAGGGTAAGACAAGCAAGCTTTCAGGTTAAGAAAGCAAAAGCACAGAGAATTGGATCTGGCAAGGAATGTTAAAGGCAGCAAGAAAAATTTCTATAGGTATCTCAATGATAAGAGGAAGACTAGGGAAAATATGGACCCATACCAGAAGGAAACAGGAGAGATTATCACCCAAAATATAGAAAAGGCCAAGGTACGCAATGACTACTTTGCCTGTGTCTTCACCAGCAAGGACTCTGGTCACACCCTCCGTGTTACAGAAGGCAAAGGCAGGGACTGGAAAAAGGAAGATACTCCCACTGTAAATGAAGAGCATGTTTGAGATCACCTAAAGAACTTGAGGGAAAACAAGGCCATGGGACCAGGTGGAATTCACCCACAGCTCCTGAAAGAACTGATGAATGGGAGTGGTGGTGTATCGAAACTTAACATGAGCCATCAGTGTGCACTTGAAGCCCAGAAAGCCAACCATGTCCTGGGCTGCATCAAAAGCAGCACAGACAGCTGGTCAAGAGGCCTTGAGCAACCTGGTCAAGTGGAAGACATCCCTGCCTATGCAGGGGAGCTGGAAATAGATGATCTTTAAGGTCCCTTCCAACCCAAACTATTCTATGATTCTGAGGTCAGTACCTTTTATCTGTCTGCCTAATATCAGTACCTATAATGAAGACTAATGCATGGGTGTACAGAATCAGCCAAAGTGTCTCAAAAGCAGTTCTTTTTATCCCCCAAAGCACACACCTAAAGTATCTACTTTAGAAGTGATTTCTCTTACTATACTTTGTAAAAAAGCACTATGTACCATGCATCTCTTCTGATCTGAATTCCCCATGTTAAACCAATTGAAAAAAAAAAAAAAAGCTTTAATTAAAAGCACTGAAACAAAAATGAAGCTTACAGTCAGAGAAACTATAGGACACAACAAAACTAGATTTGATTATGTGAGGTACTACATGGCCAAATACAGAAGTAAAAATACTCAACAGCTTTTGAGACCCTTAACTGTTAGTCAATGATTTTAGGGCTAATAGTTAAAATTAAAATATCATGATACACACCCAATGTATGCAGAGTATTAAATGCTTTTCCACTATGTTACTTATACATTGATCTAATAACAGAAATATGAGAAATATTGTATTTTAAGTACTATATATTTAAGAAGGGGGGAATATATTAAATGAATAATTTATCATTCCTACATAAGATGGTAAAATCATTTGAAAAGTATAGAATAGTTATTGGTACTATTTTTTCCACAATGATATTGATTATAATAGGAAATGTCACAATTTAGTAGATTTTTAAAAGGTAGCTTCAAAGTATTGGATCAGCAGTCACTTTTTCATCAAGTCTCCAAATTGTCAGGTTCTTTCTACATGCAGAAGCTACCACCAGATGTCAGCATTAACTTTCGGCAAAATTCAAACGAGCTCGTTAGTTTCTGTTTAGGGGTAGATGCAAACCTAAAGATTGATCCTGCAACTGGTTCAGCATCAGGGCTATGTGGTTAACGTAGCTCAGCTTGCTGAACTAAATGTCGATTTACAGACATTCCACGTTCATCTTCTTAATAACTGAACATTTAATACACAAGCCATTTTATTCAGCTGCAGCCAAGGAACCCAAGCCCACAACCTTAATGAGTCTGGTATGAGTACTGCAATCACTACTTATAAGCCTGCTACTGAGTTTACCAGAATTTTCTCTAAATAACATAAGGATTAACATATGGACCTAACCACATATTTAACACCTTTATAACAGTAATACCTGCAAAGCTCAGTTGCATCATTATGACATCAATGGGTTACCTGAAGAACAGGTCTTATTACTCTTAAGATACAAGCCTTAACCTTCCTCAATCCTGCCCACAAGCTATTATTTATCATACAAGTTCCTGATGGCTTATCCATTAAAAATAATGTAAAACCAGAAAGCATTTGAAATTTATTTGGCAGATGAAAAAAAATCTGAGAATTTCTCTCCTGATGCAGTCATCTCTTCTATCTGCTTACTTTGCTTACTGCCATGGATATAAATGGCTTACTAAAATGTCTTTGCCCTCTTTGTTTCTGAATTCTTGCTCTTATTTGGAGAAGCAGGCAGTCTGAGAACCAAGGATAAAAGTCCCCAGTAAATGAACACTGGTACTGGGGATTGGGACTTTTTCACTGTTCCTCAAAGCAAGCTACAAAGTTGTATTGAGTTTGCAGTATCCAAGTCCTTTTTTGGACTAGAAATCTAAGACAGATATTTAAGAGACCATGGATTGAAGGGAGCAGTGCTAAGTAATTCTGGGTTAACACTTCTGTCTCAAAAAATGTCACTAAGATTCATGTTGTTAGTTTGATTGCTGCTGAGGGTAAGAGCAGTGTGTTGCAAATAATCGGTATTCAATTCAGAAGGAATCCTATCCTTTTATATTCTCCTAAAGTGTTAGCATGGACAGGCTATTACAGTACCCTTTTATCACTTTCATTTTCCTATAGGTGAATGTGAATTTTGTTTTTAATTTTTAGGGAAAACTCTGGTATCTGCAAATGAAATATACTGCCTGTAAACATCTGTGTTTGTAAATGCAGTTACAAGTCAACAGCCTAGCATCTCATTACTTTTTCAGATTGGTTCTTCCTAGGACATTTTTACCACTGGTACTAAAAATGAGCTGACCATGAAATTTGTAGCCTTAATAGCTTCCCTAAGGAAACTAATGTACTGCTATTTTCTTAAGTCTCTTTTGTTCCATTGAAATGGTTGCTACAGGCAGTTGGGTATTGTGTGGAATAAGTTTTGAATATGGGCACAGATGATGCACAAGCAGCATCTGAATTTATGTAGCACTGAACAGCCTTAAACTCTGGGAATTACCGTAGTGCTAGTGCTGGTTGAAAGGTTCAAATTTGAAATTTAAAAAAAATAAATCTGCAAAAGATGAAGAGAACAAGTTCTACAGTCCTTGAGTACTAGAACATCTCAAGGTGTATAAAAGCACTGCACTGGTTTACCCAAGTTAGAACAGCTGGATGTGTCTAAGCACACAGCAAAACTGTCTGAAGCAAATGGTGCTTTTTTAAGCTACACTGTTTAGCCTCAAAATCATTTCTGCTATCAAGACTGTTAATGTAGCTCCTCAGGAAACAATAGGAAAGGGATGACAAATCCTGGTAAATTGCAAGTAAAATTACTTCTATCAAGTAGCAAGACAATTGCCAGTGGAGTTCTGTTAAATTGCACACCTTGTAGATCAAGTCAGAGGTGCATTTCACAAAATAAAAAATGAAAAAGGCAGACTAACAAAAATTTAGGGATTTAGAACTAAGGTTAGTGTCATGCCCTTAAAAAAAAACAACTTTTCAACAGGTAATTTTTACTATAAGTTAAACAAATACAAAAAGAAGGTGCTGCAGAGCAACACATTTCACCAGTATTGCCAATTGCAACCATTACACTAACATGATCTGGATTCCCAGAAAACCTCAGCTTGGCTTTAAATTTACCTTACATCCAGAATAAACCTTCAAGGTAAGAAAGCCTTATTACTTTTGCATGTTAATTAAATCAAGTTGACAAATGGAAGCTGTTACATAAATATAGCAGCTAATTACCTTCCTTCTAAACAAAGATTGCTTAAAAAAGGAAGAATACATGAAGACATAGCCTTAAAAATAGTGAGACAAGCAAGAAAGCTTGTCCGAATCAGAATCACCAAGTGCATAAAATAATTTTTCTTTTTTTAAAACTTCTCATATGTTTTTCAATTATGTCAGGCCTCCTGTTACAGAGATGCCAGTTTGTCCATTCTCAGAGTAACTATTCAAGAGCAATTTCTCTCCATCTGAAGCCATGCTTCTCACAATATTGACAAGGTCAGCAAGGTCCACAGGAAGTTATTTGCTGAGTAAGTGCTAGTCATGCAATTTACAGCTGCTTGGATGAGCAGTTTTAATTTACAGCTCTTTTTTTCAAGGTGCCAACCTGTTTTAGGGAAAAACACCTGAATTGTTCCCACTGATTTTGTTGTATCCTCTCCATGAGAACTTTTAGTGATGGATACAAGCAGGATTGTGCTTTTATGTATCCTGTGAACAAAAATGGGATGTAGGCCCACTTTATATAATTAGACACTTTTCTTTCCTGCCACATGTAATATGAGATTAAGAAATAAGAAAGAACTCAGAAAGTAGTTCAGGAACATAATTGAAGCAATGATTAATGCAGCTGCACAGAAAGGATCTTAATAATTTAGATACAGAATAGATCAAGGCTCTTTAAAAATACTTATAGTAGATGTAAGAACACTGTTCTCTGCCAGTTACCCTGCTCTGTTTCACAAAAGTTTTACATCAACAACTTTAGAAGTTGAAAAGAGGAAAAAAGAAGGTTAAAGGATATCAAAAAAGTGATTTGTTCTCCTAAGCAAATAAAACATTGTGTGCACAAATACATTCTTGTACAGTGCCTGGAAACACATCACAGAAGGGTTCTCTAATAAAGTGATCATATTATTCATTAACATTTACAAACTATTCCAGCCTAGTGCTTTGTGGTATGTTCTCAGCCTGCTTTGCTGCAGTTAAGAAAGAGGTCCAAGGTTCATAGGGGAGGGCTTGTAAGCAGCTCACAAACAATGTGCTTGAAATTCCTTCCTTTTGTGGCAGGAGTGCAAAACTACAGTTGAATAATTAAGCTATTGAACTAGGATTTATGCCGAAAAGACTAATTTGTAAGCTGTGCCCAAAGTGTCTGGGTTTGAAGTGATTTGCATATTTCTTCCTCTGGTATTCTAGGAATGCTATGGGAAACTTGCTACCCCAGGTCTCAGCAGTAGGTTTCTCATGCATACCTTTCCAAACTTGTCTCTGAAACCATGAGAGTAATGAGTGTGACAGGCATCAGTGTTATATTTGTGCAGCTTATGAATACAGGTATTCATGAAACAGGAAGATATCTTGAATTTTCTTACAATGTACAGTGAGATTCTGTTTATCTAGGTTACATTAAAAATTAATCCTAATGATTTATGCAAAGCATAAGGGCTCTGATAAACATAAGTAATGAAGTCCAGCCAAATGTTTATTTGCCAAGATAAAAAACAGACTTTATAACTGTGAAATAGGAAATAGTGATGACACTGCAAACAACACAGGGTAGCTCTGAGCATTTCCCTGCACACATTTGTTATGCAGTACTGCTCTTCTAGCTGAAACTGAGCAAAAATAGAACTTGACTCTGACACCTCAGTATTCAAATCATTTACCTTATTTCATTGCGTAGTAAATTCATTAATTTAATCATGGGAAGTCATTAAGCTATCTGCTTCAATCACGCATTCATGTGAAATTACTTTTAAATGCTGGTTTAAGGAACACATATGAACCACGACTCAAGTGTTATCTCAGATCGAGTCAAATGATATTGAATGGGAAAGCTAATGTAATGCAGTGGCTATTGAGGTTCAGTACAAGAGACAAGCAAACAAGCTAGGCACTAAAGACACTTGGATAGAAATAAGTTTTTACCACAGTATACACATCCAGATGTATCTTCTTTCAAGTTTGACATTTTTGTTTCTTCCAGGTTTTGACATTTTGTGAGGTTTTTTAATTTTGTTTTGCCTTTGACATATTTTTTTACTTATTGTGAGAAGAATTATTTTTGTATCCCTTATACAGACCGAAGCAGACTCCTTTGGAAGAAGAGTGGAAGACATGCTCCTTTTCTAAGGGGCTACTGTGCATGCCTAAGAGAAAAACTGTTCAAGCCACTGCAAGGAGCACAGCTGAAGCTCTGAAGGCATTCAGTGCTGCCAAACCTCAGGAGCAGTGAACCTTTCTAGTTTCCATGAGTGTGGTGGAGAATGCATTCAATCATCTTTGGCAGGGCCCTGAGATATGCTGAAGAGACACTTGCCATCACCTCCATCCACCATCAGCCCTGTTGTACAGTAACAAACCTGCTACAACCACAGATCACCAAGAAGGATAGAACTACATATCCTTAGCTCTGAAGCATAACACCTTTAAGTTAATTCACTTCAGAAAACAATCATAGTAAGTCTTACACTGTAAAAGATCCTATAACTAAAATAAATACAGCCTATTAGCTTGTTAAAAATGCACTTTTTTTTCTCTGCATCTAAACCACTGCTGTAACATTTCTGTTCTCTTGGTACCATTGCTCGTTTTGACTTCTCAACATCTAGAAAGATGCTTTCACAGAAGTTGAGACCACATTTGCCTGGAGATGACAGAGCTACATAACAGAATCAAGTTCTTTGCAGCTTGTATGGTGTTTTACAGATTCTTGCAGTAATTAGGGCTGCAGGTTTTTTTATTAATCATCAAGTTTTTCCATGATACTAGCTACTTAACCAGACTTTTCCTACTTTTTGTCAGTTCATAAGCCACTGAAAATAATTTAGAGCTCCAGATAGGAGCAGCCATTTCATTTCTTTACAGCAATGCAGCCGTATTTTCTCCACAGCATTCCTATACAAACCTGACACTGCATGAAATGCATATGTTGTGTCAAATGCAACCTCCTTAAATAGCTGCCTTTTAAATTCTTAACTTTCATTGTGATGCTAGAGATGCTCTTGCAATAATGCACAGCAAAGAATGCTTTTACTTATGGCTATAGTTACTTCAGATTTTTTTGATACTAGGCAAGTGGATTACTACTCTGCACCAGCCCTTTTAGTAAAAGAGGGGAAAAAAACCTACAGGTACATGTAAATGAGAACAATTTTCAGCAGGACTAAGTGCAAATACAGACAGTGAAGACAGGAGAACAGTGACATTTCAGCTAATAATTCAGAGCAAAAGCATAGCCTAACCTCGTGACCAATATGACCTGCATGAAAAAACAGGCTGATCTGGGGAAAAAAGTCTAAATACAACACACATCTTTTCACCAACAACCTGGAAGGACAACATGAATATACAGAAGCTTGATGGAATTTTTAATGAAGTGACATAATTTTATGTTACATAATGTAACACAGGAAACTAACCACTGCAGTCAATAATAACAGGAAAGAGTCCTTAGGACATACCAAAATAGTACATTTCTAATTTTTCAAAGCTTTTTCTGTTTGGAAAATCAACAGTCAAAGATCATTACTTGAATGGATTTTGTCAGGGTCAAGGCAAGAATCCAACAGTACATACCACTGCTACCACTGACAGCACTGCACAACTAAGGTTTCAGAAAATAAAATCTTGAAGAGACACTTCCTACAAAACTACCAGCCCTCGCATGAAAACTGCATTTTCTTGGAAGGAACAGGCAGAGGCATGACAAAATTAGGACAAAGTAACAGTTTATAAGTCTGTATAAACTCATTTTACATCTATACTTACTCAAGCTTTGATATAAAGTTGGGATATTTAGAGTTGACAAGCTATGATCTCTTTTTCTGTGTCTCATAGCCTTGCTCAAGTCCAAGCCATCTTGTCAATGAAGCCCAATGTAAATTCAAAGAAAAACAGAGGTTTTAGCAGACATACTTTTAAAGGCTGATCCTGACAAACCAATATATTACAAAGGAAATGCAAAAATCCTGCACCCAAAGGGGAACAAACCCATGAACCCACACACACAGGTGTCTATCTGAATGGAATGTGGCACTGCAGGGAAAACCCTGCTTGTGGAAAGCAACTTGAGCACAAACCCGAAAACAACCAGTGTAGAAAAAAGCCAACATCTTGGGTTATATTAGAAAGCAGGCTGATGGAGGCAGTTCTTTCCCCTATATTTAGCACTGCTGAGACTACATATGAACCACTGATCATAATCCTGGGCTCCCTGGGTGGAAGAGAGATATAGACATAGCAGAGCAAGACCAGTGGAAGCAATTGGGGTATTTTTCATGAGACTGAAAGCACCATGATTGCTGATCCTGGAGAAGAGAACAATCAGAGAGGATCTCTGTATGCATAAGTATCTGATTGGAGGAAGGAAACCATCTAAGTAGACTCTTCTCATTTGCACCCAGTGAAAGAACAAGGCATTGGACACAAAATGGTAGACTGAAATTGTTTAAATGAGAAAGGTTTTACAGGAGTAAAGTCACCCCAAGAAGGGTGATGAAACACTGGAACAGCTGGCTCACAGGCTGTAAAGTTTTCATCCTTGGAGATACTCAAAACCAGACTGGACATGGCCCACATCAGTGTGCTCTAGGTGATCCTCCCTTGCACAAGGCTTTCACTAGTCAGTCTCCAGAGGTCACTTCTTAACTATTTTATGATTCTACAAAGAATCAATGTGGCCTCACATCATTCATTTCAAGGAACTGAGGCCAACCCACTGCAGATCTTTACACAGTGCTAATGGGAAACTGAAACACCTTGTGTCACGAATGCATTTAAGCAGAGCTAGTGTAGGTTATGCAATACTGAAACATCCTAAAAAGAATTAGTGCAGAGATGCATGCTCTGTATATTCAAACTTTGAACTTGAAACATAGCTGCTCACATTTAGAAGGAACAAGGTAGAAGGGCTCTTTTTAAATCAGGAGTGAACATCTGCTCCAAATGAGCCTGACATTTTGCTGTAACCCATATGTATTGTACTGTTATGGTGCCTCAAAGTGGAAAAATAAATACCCCTTCCAGTACCTGTCTGTAGGTAAGAATCAGAAATATGACCTAGAATATGGTCTTCTGTTTCACAGAGCTCTGCATTGACTAGAAGAGGAAATAAGTTATGTAGTGCTGGAGTTTTATCAGCCAAAGACGTTAAGAAGTGCTGAAATAAGGGCTGCTGCTGACTGTTCTGGCAGAAGTGCTGGGTCCAAGATTACTTTGCCTAGAACAGTTTCTGCTCAGTGGACATTGCTGTGAGTACAATTGCCTGCAGTCATTAACATATTGTCTTATACTGTCCATCACCTAGAGGTCTTCAGCTCATCAAGAAGGAAATTCAATTAAATGTTTAAGAACATACAAGTTCACATCACTAAAAATAGGTACTGCTGTAATTTTCTTGCTTTAAATTATTTTGTACTTGAAAAAGGTGAGGAGGCAAGAGGGATTCCTTCACTGTCATTTGTCAAATCATTTTAGCTTTCAACTAAAATAAGGAAAATGATAGTGGATATGCTAAACCCACAAAATTATTATCTATAAATCAGTATTACAGAATTTGAAGTCTCTTGGATTTTTATTACTTTTCCAATTTTTATTTTTGGTTACACAAAGCTGGGATTTCCAATTATTTCTAACAATCCATTACCCATACCTTTAATTATCACATCCTTAATTAGGCACATATGGAAAAAGTAGAATATGATCATGTACCTTAATAAAAATATATTGATGAAGCAAAAAAAAATTCATGAACTTTATACACCTGTTGTTTCAGTAGAAGTAACCAGTTTAAGATTTTCCTTCCAAATGTTTCTTACTTCTGAAGAAATAAATTAACTCTTTCAGAGACAAGCATATGTTACCTTCTTTGTCAACAGAAAATTTTTAACCCTGACCAGTCTACCATAAAGGACTAGGTGAGCACATGAAATCCAACATTTGTTTTCTCTTCAGTCCTAGAGGCAGAACACCTGTTTCATCTTTAAGTGTATATTAGCTAATCACTGTATGCTTGACCTGGGAATAAAAATACAGGAAATAGCTTTCCTTGGGGTTCTGCTCACCTAAAGCTTCATGAATGCTCCAGCAAATGAAGAACCACATATAAAATGACTTGCAGTATTGACCAGGTTGACAATACTTACTGAGCACAGGGAAATTAAAACAATCTTTATTGAGCACCTAAAATTTGTTGCAAGCCATGGTATGACAGCCGGGAAAGAATATTTTGCTAGACTCCTTTACAACAAAACCTGCAACTGGGATGGCAACAGCTCCCTACACAACATCTTACTGTATTGTAAAGGCTCAATGGAGCAGTGTTGGAATCAATGGAGGTTATGCCTATTTGAATCAGCAAAGGATCTGGCTGCAGCTATTTAGGGATCAACAGCACTTCAAGTGTACTCTAAAGAATCAGTTTGTTTTGCAGTCTCCTGACTGTGAAAACTGTTCATTTCATGTATAAAAACTTGTATTGTTCTAGAACATGAATCTGCTTGCACAAGGTGACTCATTCTTTTGCTGGGGACAGCATTAGAAGTAGAGCAGGCTGAACTTAAGTTAGGAAGGAAATAACAAATACACTGACAGACAGGAATAAAAGGCTCAATGGTGTCACACTATTAAGTTCTAGAAAATTACTCTATCATTCTGCCATGTGAGCCTAAGATTCTTTCCTTTCTTCTTAAGCTCACTCTCTGGATATTATCCAGCTTACTTGATTCACCTC
This sequence comes from Heliangelus exortis, assembly GCF_036169615.1. Lineage (NCBI taxonomy): Eukaryota > Metazoa > Chordata > Aves > Apodiformes > Trochilidae > Heliangelus > Heliangelus exortis. The sequence goes on along the minus strand of NC_092425.1, from coordinate 22,252,890 downwards.
TCAACTTGTAGCCTCTGTTGATCTTTGGAAAAATAAGCTCTTTGGATTTTTTTTTTCCTTTCTTCTTGTTGCCAAGGCATCTGTTTAAAAAGCATGCTTGCTTGACTTTCAGGAATTTGCACCAATATAGAATAGTGATGAGTTACAGCATGTTCAAGAAATGCACACACTTCCAAGCACAGAAAGAACTGAGGACCAACAACGCAGCCATGGGGCACACCATTTACTTTTTTTTTATTTGAAAGAGTTTATAAATGTTTAGTTGTATGGGTTTAAAACCCACCAAGATCCTAATAAGCCCCACAAACGTTTCTGTGTGTGTTATCAAGTAGAATACTACAAGCCAGGTGGATATGAAAAGCATATCTGGAAAACTGTTAAATTTCTGCTTAGAAACAATACCACAGAGGATTTCAGTAGAAACAATTTTTCATGCTAATCCTCACAGCAACTGGAGATGCTGTCAAACATTAGCCCTCAAGGTTACATTTATGTATTTTATATTCTAGAACTTTTCATTAAGCAAAAAATCAGACTCTGTCTTTTTTAGGATGTTTGAGAAGAAATGGAGAGAGAAGCATCCGTCCTTCAGTTTTTGCATCACCTGGGACAGCGACCTCTGCCATCTACAAACAGGCATCTATTCACTACTCTTGGTTAGCATTTCTCCTCATGTCTTCTTCTGCAAGAATTTTTCCTTGACTAGTTACTAAATATTCCCAGAAGGAAAAACATGAGTCCAAACATCCCAGAACCCTTGGCACAGCTTGAAATTAGATTAATAGTCTCACTAGCGATTATTTCTGACTAGTGCTATCTTGGCTCTCAGAGTTTCTTCTTTGTCACTTCCTGAAAAACAAAATCTATGGTAAAAAGCCCTTTTGAATTTTAAAAAGCAGTATTTTCTGCTGAAATTCTCACAAAATACTCCACCTGCTCTGTTTATTAAATTTAGACTTTCATGCCATGAGGAAAAAGTGCTGCTAAACTTCAAATGAAGCTTGGTTTTCAGTGTGCTGTTTCTCCAGTTACTCCAATATGTGAACAATGTTGCCCAGGCTAAATGTCAGTACTACCCCTGCTGCTAAGACAACACTTCCTGTTGTCTTACTTTCAGCCTCTAGGTATGTCCAACAGCAAATGCTAGGCTCATGGGTTTAGGTGGAAGGAATTAAACACAGGATGGCTTGGGTTGAAAGAGACTGCAATGATAATTCAGTCCAACCCATCTACCATTAATACAACAGTCCCTTCTGTAGCATTTATCTTTCTGCAACACTGTTTAAAAATAATGCTTCATTTTACAGTATAATGCCAGTGTTATTTCACTGGCAGGTATGTATAAACCCTCCACCTCCACCCCCTCCCCGCCCCAAGAGTACTACATCAGTAAATTCTCTTAATGGGAATGCAGTTTTAACACGATAAAAGCATTCTTTCAGAACACACACCTTCCTGATCCATTTGCCATTTATGGAGATTGGAATAGTACAGAATCACAATTGTTTTTGTTGGAAAAGACGTTTAAGATCATCAAGTCCAACCCTTAACATAGAGTCCCAAGTCCACCACTAAACTGTGTCCCTAAGCACCACATCTAGATGTCTCCTAAGTACCTTCAGGGATGGCAACTCAACCACTTCCCTGGGCAGCCTCTTCCAGGATGAAAGTAAAGAAATTTTTCCTCATATCTATTCCAAGTCTGCCCTGGCACAACCTGAGCCCATTTCCTTGTGTTCTGTTACTTGGGAGAACAACTTCCCTCCATGTAGTGAGGGGCCAAAACTGAACACAGCACTCAAGGTCTCACCAGTGAGAAATGTGGGAACATAACACTTCCCTAGTCCTTGTGGCCACAGTACTTCTGATAGAAGCCAGGATGCTGTTGGCCTTGGCCACGTGGGCACACTTCTAGCTCACATTTACCTGGCTGATGAGCAGCACCCCCAAGTCATTTTCCTCTGGGCATCTTTGCAGTCCCTCTTCCCCAGGCTTGTAGCACTGCATTAGGTGGTGGTGACCAAAGTGCAGGACCCATCAGTTGGCCACTTTCTCCAGACTAAACAACCCCAGTTTCCTCAGGTGCTCCCTGCAACACTTGTGCTCTAGACCCTTCTCCAGTTTTGTTGCTCTTCTTGGAAGAAGCTGTAGCACATCAATGTCCTTGCAGTGAGGATCCTTAATCTGTCTCTCATCATGACACAAACTACTAGGCAAGTACAGTAGGCATAATACTTTACAGAAGCAATGCATTTACAGCACAAATCACAAAGCTCTCCTCAGCTTCCCTTTGCCAGGGGGACAAGACCAACAGTCTCTCCAAATGGTAATTGAAAATAAGCATCTTCCATCAGAATATTGATTTGGCCTGTGGCTCATTCCTTTGCTGGGCCAAGAAATTCTTGCATGGTCAAAAGCAGGGTGCAGGCCAGGTGAATTGCCTTGCAGTCTGAGACTGAGCCCACAGACTATATTTATACAAGTGTAATGTTATGCAGGGAGAGCAAGCAAACATCTGTGCATAGATAAAGCCTGGTCAAAGCTAACACCATCTTTCACTTTTTGACATACTCGGAGCTCTTGTATTTTTCCCTGACTCAGACTATTAACAATACTCTAGATCACAGAAACAGGTTGCCCATGCACAAAGATATACACAACAGGGTACCTCATCCTACTAGAACTTTGCATACTAACTCTCGGCCTATTCAACTACATCCAGAAGCAACTGGTTTTTTGTGGGTGTGAAATGCATATCAGTTCTCATTGCGCTAATGACTTGACTTTAACAAATAAAGGACAAAATGCTTTGAAAAAGTCAAAACAGCTTTGAAGTAACACACTGTGAATAACACTTAATCTGGTTTTGTTCTGTGCCAACAATCAGTCTGGAAAATATTGAGGATAATATGCCCAGCTGTGTATTAGATAAAAATTTAAGATATTTTTCTCAAATGATATTGAGTCATGCCTTAAGGGCATGCTCCATAGATCTGAAGTAGCCAACTATGGAATCCCCTCTAAAGAAAGCAAACAAAGACATTAAATTTAATCAAGATGGACAAGAGGTAAAACTATGGTGTAACTCAAACAACAACAACAACAAAATTAAGATGTCTTATTTTTCTTTAGTGGGACATTTGCAAGGCACCATTCAAGATTAATCCATCATCAATAGATAAGTTTTATTGAGACAAGCACTTACAGCACAGTCACCTTTATCTCTTATGGCAAGAAAGTCAATTGTGTTCAAGTACATCACCACCAGTCACTCATGTTATTAGTCTAAATATCCCTGGACCTTGTTTCCAAGTACCACATTTTTAAATATACCTCAGCAAAACACAGCTGGGAAGCAAATATGTCTGTTTTAGAGGTTACCCTGGCTTTCAAAGGCCATGTACAACTAAAGGACTACTAGTAAAGAAAAAGATAGCAACATAAAGGTTAAATCACTGTGTGCTCTACTCACTTTTTCCCTATTGTGTACTTTAGGTATCTCTCCTATTACTTCTCACACTAGGAGTTAATAGCAAAAGCAAAAAAGGTAATTTGGAATTTTAGGCAAAGGGTCTATTGGTTTCTAAATGCATAATGACATCCAGTCTACAGGTTTTATCTCTAGTTATAACACAACTGCATCCTTTCTGTTATGAAACATACAAAACGTGATTTAATTGCAATGTAAAAATCCTTAATCAAGCACAAACACTTGTAAGTATGAACACCAAATTTAGATTCTTGTAGATTCTACTGCTTCTGAAATCCTGTGTGTATAAGGCACTGTATCCACTGAAAGTTAAGGCTTCAATAATTTCTCTTTAGATGAATCACTAATTGTGGTACAAAAAGGTCAATCTGGAAGTGAGACATCATATATTGGAGGGCAACAATGCTTTTCATCCAAATCCTACTAAAAGTTTAAGCAGGACAGAACACAGGAGACTTTTCAGTTGAAATAGAAGTGGCTCAAATTCAGCTTTCTATGGAAGCTGTATTAATGCAGATGTAAAGAATCTCAAAGTCTACATCCAGCTCAGAAAGGATTCCTTTAATCTTACTTGGCATCAACAAAAGCAAAATGGCTTCAGAGGAAGACAAAATAAACCCTACTTTCATACAATGCAAATAGTAGCACAAGATAGGTAAGTGCGCGGCTCTGAAAAGGAAAGATACCTTCAAAAGATGGCAAAGATATCTAAATTTCCCCAAATAAGTTTCAAAGGTGCTCTCTGCACCTTATGCATCATCCTAGTCATTGTAAAAGGGTGAAAACTCCTGCAATTTTGTGCTGGGTCGGGGAGAAAGTCTGATTATTGCAAGTCATTCATTGCTACTTGACAACAAATGAAAGAGTTTAGGCATCTTCAGCACTGTTATTATTATTATTACTATTTACCTCACTTCTTAGTTGTTCTCCAACAAGACTGCTGATGGCAGCAATATCTCTCCTTTTCATAAATTCCTTTTTTACTGCGGTTCCAGTGGAGTCATTCACAGACTGTTTTCCTGACAGGCAGCAGTAGACCCTCAACAACTGGCTCATAAGTTTCTATCTGACTCAATGAGAACCTTAAAAGTATAATGAAAGCAACAGATTGTTCACTCTGCTTCTTTTCAGACATAAAACTCTTGATGAGCAAAGCAATCTCTTTCCACAAGAAAATTTCTCACTGAAAAAACCCCATTGCAGATCTTCCTACTGGTTGCTATATCATAAACAGTATCTGCAGCCACTAAAGTTGCTGAGCAGATGCATGTGTAGGTGTACTCATGAGCAAAATTACCAAGGCAATTACAGCTTCCAGAAGTACTACCTTGAAGGCAATTAAGTATAAGCCTGTTTTTTTAGTTGCTGTTGAAAATAAATTTAACAGAGCATGCCAATATCACAGCAGTCCACAGTACAAAAAGCCAGGCAGACTCAAGCTGAGCACCTCACAGGACACTTCTCTCCTTCAATAAACTGGGTCAGTATCTGCAATTTAGAATCTAGATCTATAAACCCAAAGAGCTGAGAGAAGTCTTCAAAACTGTACTGCTGAGACCAGAACACTGAAACTCATTTCTTAAAGATCAGTGGTTATGGAGTAGATATACCACACCCTTCCCTGCTGCAGCATACTTCTGTAATTACATGTAAGAGAACTCTAAACAGCCATAAAAAATAACTTCATGTGAAATAATACTATCTTTTAATGTAACCCTTACAGCAGCATACACAATACCTTTCAAAAACAGCTATCATGGTTTTAGACATTTACTGGATTGTGACAAACACTCTGTTATTTTCTAAAAGAAAAAAACCAAGTAGGTTTAATGAGGTAGTAACAACCAATTGCAATTGTAAATACAAATACACATACATGGAGCTCACTCTCTTCAGCTGGTAATTACCTCCCAACCAGAAAAGTCCCATAGTATGGAGCTGCAGATGGGGATGCCCAAATCCAGGACCTCATTAGCAGTTTGCAATAATCTCAGAGCAACAAAGGCAACCTGGCTTGGTGAATGGTGTCTTCTTGGGGGAGGAAACAAGGAAGGGCATGCAAGGGCCACCCCAGGCCAGCACTACCAGAAGGCTCTCTTGGGAGCCATTTTATAGTGAGCACCATGGGAGGGAATACTGTGGTTGGTCCATTTGGGTGACCTGACCCATCCTCTCCTCCCAGAGGCTCAGCTGCTCCCCATTATCACTGCCACATCACCAGGCTGCCAGCTGCTGCTGGGGTCCCAGGCAGTGTTTTTCTATCCTGGTCCTGTCAAACCAGCAAATAAAAACAATATGAATTACAGCTTTCAGCATATTCTTTGTAACAATTCTTCCAGTGCTATGGTTTTGGGGTTTTTTTTTTGTTTTGTTTTTTGGTTTGGTTTTTTTTTTTTTTTTTTTTTTTTGTGAGTTTTCAGGGTGAACCTATAAACTATGTCTCAAATAGAGAGGATTTAGGTACTAAAGCACCCCACTTTGTAAGATTTTCCCCCTTCTCATAATTTTAACTTTTGGCCACCACCTCTTTCCTCTAAAGCAAACAAGAATTTGGACATTAATCAGAAACCTTTGCCCTGACTGTGAATATCCCAAATGTAACAGTATGCTTGGCACGGTGGGCAGTATTCTGAATTAAAGTAGCTTCATACCAATCAAGTTAAATTATAACTCAGTGTAGCCTCAGTCCAAATTTTAAAACATCATCAGCATCAAATGGGACAAAGTCAGGGATTCCTAAACTGGGAATTATAGCCAGCCATAGCACACCCATATCGCCCTTCAGGCACCACAAGGCTACAGAGAATCGTCTTTGAAAAGCCTAACTGCTCAGGTTCATCTTCCTGGTTCTATCTGGATGTGGCATAAAGGCAACCATGAAGAGATATCCCTGCTGAGTTGAAGAGACTGGAAAGAGGTAGGTGCTGAGAAGGGATAGACAGGAAAGGGCTGCGCAATGTGGAGCTTGTGCCTCTTCTAGGCAGTATTAAAGAATGATGGGAAAGAGAAATGAAAAATCAAAGTGTAATAGTCCCCAAACCAGGTATTCTAAAGCACATAGTCAGAAAAGAGTAATCAGAGTAGATGTGATGAGGTGGCTTTGCTGTGAACTTGTTTCAAAGAGGGGCATGAGCGAGTGGAAGGCTCCAGGGAAAGCTGCTTCAGTCTAAGATGCAGCTAAAGAACAGCAGCACTGAAAGAGCCCACAGTAGGTAAGATAACGTGGGATGTTAACTGTTGCTAAGCTTGCTGCTTACTTTACTTCTCCCTGTTATTAAACCTAAAATGTGGGAAGGGCAGGTGAGTTGTTAAGTAGCCCTTACTTGGTAAGAAGGAGAAGCAGAGAAGTTACCGTTCTTGCAGATTGTGCCATCATTGCAAGCATCTGCTACTCACAGGCAAGGGTCCATTCAACACCCATCCCCGCTTGCCAGAATGGCTTTTTTTTCAAGATGACCCTTCCAGACACAAAGCACTCATTGCACTTCTGATGCCTACAAAGCCCCTGTAGCAAACGGAAGGTGCCCAAAGGCAGTGATCACTCCAGGACAAGGCTTTCTCCTTATCCCACAAAATGCCTTTTTGAATAGTTAAAGTCACACCTGGCTGTACTTTAGCAAATGTGATACCCATCTACAAGAAGGGTTGGAAGGAGAATCTGGGGAACTACAGGCCTGTCAGTCTGACCTCAGTGCTGAGGATGGTTATGAAGCAGATCAACTTGAGTGCCATCGTGCAGCATATACAGGACCATCAGGTGATCAGGCCCATGGGTTCATGAAAGGCAGGTCCTGCCTGACTAACCTGATATTGTATGACAAGATGACTCACTTGTTGGATGAGGGAAAAACTGTGGAGTTCTCTACCTACATTTTAGTGAAGCTTTTGACACCATTTCCACAGCATTCCTGTAGAGAAACTGGCTACATATGGCCTAGACCAGTGTACTCTTTGCTGTGTAAAAACCTGTCTGAATGACCAGGCTCAAAGAGTTGTAGTGAATGGAGTTCAATCCAGTTGGGGGCCCATCACAAATAGTGCTCAGTATAAGGGTCAGTTCTCTTTAATACCTTTATCAATGAAATGGACAAAGGGGATTGAGTACTCCCTCAGTAAACTTGCAGTTGACACCAAGCTGGGAGGGAGTGTTCATTGCCTGAGGGTTTCTACAGAGGCACCTGGACAGGCTGGATTGATGGGCCAAGGTCAACTGTATGAGACTGAATAAGGCCAAGTGTTGGATGGGTCCTGCACTTTGGTCACCACCACCTAATGCAGTGCTACAAGCCTGGGGAAGAGGGACTGCAAAGATGGGGGTGCTGCTCATCAGCCAGGTAAATGTGAGCTAGAAGTGTGCCCACGTGGCCAAGGCCAACAGCATCCTGGCTTCTATCAGAAGTACTGTGGCCACAAGGATAGGGAAGTGTTATGTTCCCATATTTGTCACTGGTGAGACCTTGAGTGCTGTGTTCAGTTTTGGCCCCTCACTACAAGGAGGGCATCAAGGTCTGGAGCTTGTCCAGAGAAGGGAAACAAAGGTGCTGAAGCATTTAGAGCACAAGTCTTATGTGGAGTGTGTAATGGAACTGGGGTTGTTCCATGTGACAATAAAGAGGCTGAGGGGAGACCTTGTCACTCTCTACAGCTACTTTAAAGGAGGCTGTAGCAAGGTGGATGTTGGTCTCTTCTCCCAAGTAACAGAACACAAGGAAATGGGCTCTGGTTGTGCCAGGGCAGACTTGGAATAGATATGAGGAAAAATTTCTTTATTTTCATCCTGGAAGAGGCTGCCCAGGGAAGTGGTTGAGTTGCCATCCCTGAAGGTACTTAGGAGACATCTAGATGTGGTGCTTAGGGACACAGTTTAGTGGTGGACTTGTCAGTCTGCTTGGTTAATGGTTGGACTCAGTGATTTTAAAGGTCCTTTCCAACAAAAATGATTCTATGATTCTAAGCTTGCCTAAACAGGCCTCACTTTGGTTATGATGCCATCACCACATCACGCTCTTGCCCCCTGTATCTCACCTCACAATCCCCTGCTGCCCCTAGACAAGGCTCCTCCCAACACATTTTTAGTTTCCTTGAGGAATCTAACCCCACTCACAGGCCCTTTTTATAATAGGACAAGCCTGCTCAAACAGAATATGCAACCTTATGAACACTGTTGCCACCACATCAGAGTCACAGAAAGCTCAACCTCTGCACTGGCATTAACACTTAGAGAAGGCTTTCCCTCAAAGACCTGTTCACACAACATTTCAAAATATAATTTTTCTTGTGAACAGCATCACCAGTGCATGCTCCAAGTCCCTTTTCTCCCTCAGAGATTTACTGTTCCTAGGGAAAGATTTGACCCTTGCCTGAAAATGCCCTGTTGAGAGTATGAGCACCCACAAACAACACTCCCTTTGCTCCTCAGTCCCAGCGCTGCCACACATTCCTGCCACCTATGTCATCTTCACAGAACACATACAGTCTTCTGTTTCACCTAGGTGTGGCTGCCCTCCACCTAAAGACTCCTTTCTGCAAGGTCACAAGCCTGTGAAACACGAGGGAAGCACTTAGCTCACAGGTAACATGCCTTAGAAGACAGGTCCACTGAAACATGAAGCACTCAGCTCACGAATATCATCACTGCACTCTCTTGCCACCCCCACCACCTTCACACCATATGGAAGCCACACGCATGTGTGAGTCTTACTCTGACTGCCCTCCCCCCAGCACCTCCCTTCACAAGGCTGCAGGTCTGCCTGAATGCCTCAGCCCATGAGGCTGTGCTGCTCCAGCACACTTCCCTTTGCCACCCTCAAAGGCATCTGCTCCTTCTGGGAAAACCTCCCCCTCCCCCCCCATTACAGATCCCTTTTCCAGAGACTGCAAGACCACCCAAATGTCTCTCCTGAAAGGTATTTTGCTGGTAAACACTATCACCACTGCACATTTCTGCCAGCTCTGCTGCCCCCACAGACCATGTAAGCCTCACACAGGCATCTGCTCCTCCCTGGGGAGGTTAATCTTTTCTGCAGAGGACACTTTGACAATAAAAGCCCATGCAAATACTAGTTCACAATCATCATTGCACCCTAACTCCTGCCACTTTCACAAATGGCAGCAGCACTCAGGGTTCTGCCTCCCACCCAACCTCCATCCCGTGACAGGTCCCTTCTGCTGACATGAAGCCACCTAAACATGAGATATGCAGTCTGCAAATGCAATTGCATGCTCCTGATGACCCCATCACTCTCACAGCACATGGAAGCCATGCAGGCATCTGCAATCCCTGGGCAAGGCTTTCTCCATCCTGAAAGCTTGGGAGATTAAGCTCATCCAAATACCACTCAAGCCAGAGGAGCTTCACTGGGAAAATACTATCATCTTTTCTGCTCCACTGCCCCCACCCTTACCTTCCTCAGTGGAAGGTATATCCTTTGTGTGCACCTTTTCTGTACAATGCTTTCCTGTCATCCTTCAGGGACTACTTTCTCCAGAAACCCAGAAATCTGCTCAAACAGGAGGTTGCCTCTGAACACTGCTGTGGCCATACTCCTGCCCATCCCTCAGCAATGGGAACTGCTCACAAGCACAGGTCACTCTTGGGCAAGGCTGCACTCCTTGCTAGGATCTCACCTCTCTCAAGAGTGGAAGCTTGCCCAAAAACTAGTCCCTTACATTATGACAACACCACTCTTTCCACCTGTGACACCCACACAAGCATCTGCCACTCTTTAAGAAGGATTCTCCCCAACCCCCACTGCACATACACTGTTCCTAGACTGCAGGCTCCCTTCAAAGACAAGGTTTTTAAGCTCATAAGAGTCATTGCCACCACGCACTCCTACTTTTCATGTTGTCTTCATAGCATACAGAAGCTGCACATAGGCACTGTCCCTCCTAGTGAGGCTACACTCTACACAGGAGGTCTCCTTTTAAAAAAGCCAGGAGCCCTTCATTCCCTTTTTTTGTTTCTATAACTCCACAATTTGCTTCAGCTGTAGACACCATCACACCCTCAGGCCACACTCCCAGCAAACTCAGGCCACTCAGGGTCTCCCTAGCTAAAAAACCCCTATCATACATTCTTGAACTCACCTACCACTTCTATGAAGGCTCCCCATGCCTTAAGTCCCTTTTCAGAAGGCTTTGAGCCACCTAAGTGGCTGTCATTCAGTTTGAAAAAAGCAACATAATGCACTTTCAGCTCCATGCCAAACCCTCACTCACACACTCCAACATCCTCCTTCCCCAATGAGCCTCTGCTTTAACAGACTGCAGCCCCCAGGAAACTCACCCTTAAAAGTGCTGTGCTCAGCACCCTGCTGCAGTCATACCCCCCTATTCCCACCTCCTTCCTTGCAACAAAGACCTCTCTGTGGGACTTGACTTCCCCTTTAGCTTTCTCAGAGGACTGATGGCCAAGGTACCATATCCACCACTCCCACAGCTGCCACCCACAACAGAGCAGGTGCACAAATCTTCACCTGCGCTCTTATAGCTGACCTCCCCCTCACCTGCCTCCATGGATCTCTTCTCATGAGCTTACAAAGTGGTGTAAACAGCCCTTACAAAGGGCAGGCTGGGGGTTGCTGCCCTAGGCTGCAGGTAACCATCCTGATACCCCCTCTGTCATTATGGCAACACATGCTCTCCATCCTCCCATCTCCTGGTGGACTTCCTCATGGATGCCCAAGCCTCAGAGAGCTTTTGCTGGTATGTAATTTAGTTTCAACTGTGTAGAGTATTTTATGTTTAGTATAGGATGAAGTGAAAGTTATAGGAGTCTGTGGTGGTTTTAACTAAAAATAGCTTACATTGGTTGTGGGTTTTTTTCCCTCCTCTGTTTTTTTGTTTTGTTTTTTTCATACGAAAAGGCAGGCTATTTCTGGTAAAAAAGATTCATGGTTGTTGGGGAGATGCTTCTTATAGCTACCTTAATCATACAGGCCTATGACTGAGGTTCCGGTCTGATTTAAGATAATAATTTTAAAATAAATTGTTGGCTTAAATAGACATGGACCATCATGGGTTTTTTTCCATGTTTGGTTCCTAATATTACTGCTCAAATTGTTGAAGATGTTGAGGTACTTCTTCAATGCAGAATAGTTATGTAAAGCTTTTTGTTTTTTCTTTCTATCTGTGTAGTTGTGAAATAATCATGGTTACAGAAAGCACAAGAAGTGATGCAACTGTTAATTTTCAGCTCTTCGTGGCGTGCTAATGAGTAATTCTTAATGTGCCATACCTCCCCCTTAAAAATCTTGAGTACAGGCCTGAGAACTTCAGAGTGGATGAGGTAGCTCCTTGATGACTGTTATTGAGCTGTGATTTTACTGGCTCTGACAACAACTCAAAGGAAGTAATCAGGATAGACAATAAAAGCTTGTTTTGGAGAGTACTTTATCTTACTTCATGGAAAGGTTCCAACACCACTTCATAGTTTGCTTCTTCTTGTCAGCTTTCTGACTGTTTCTTTAGCAGTCATGTGCCAAGGCTAAAACATTGGCTCTGGTTAGAAAACTTTTTTCTGACTTTTTATCCTTTTCTTAGAAGCTGGAATCCAGCAGTGATGTGAGGGCCTAAGACTATGAGAAGCTTAAATATGAGGGAAGATATACAGATATTGTTTGAGATAAGGGGCCAAACCAATTTTTATAGTCCAACTGTATCCTTTAATTTCTGAAAAGAAGGGGAAGTGAACTTGCAGTATCTTTAAAAAAAGTTGACGTATCTTTACCTCTAGCAAAATGGGATTTCTCAGTGAGGACTTAGTGGGTGTTGCTGCAGTGTTAAAATACAGTACATGTTCTATTCTACCACAAAGCAGAGCATTTAACTTGGCGATATTTGTGCCTTGTGAAAATGAGTTTAAATGTTTTCCCAATAGTGCACAAGTCCCAGGGCATGAATAGCTATTAAAGCTTGGTTTCAAACCTCAAAACTCTTAACCTTGTGACTGAAAAATAGGTATGGCTGAAAATGCAGCTTTTACTGTTGCTATAACTGAACTCTTTAGAGTGAATAAGACAAGCTTGTTTCTGCCCATTTCCTTATTTTTCAAGTTATTCGGCTGTGTAATTTTATTTTGTTGGTTTTTTTAGCCACACCTTCTTAATTATGTTGCTGATGAACTTGAATAGTCTTGCTTTTCTCAGGGGAAAAGCCCTTATGAATAAAAAGTTAAATGTATATCATAGTAAGTTTTTAATTTTCTTGCCCTGGTAATTTTACACTCAACTTTCAAATGCTTTATTGAAAGCAATCATTGAGAAATTATGTGAGCTTTCATTTCAATACTGAATTGAATTAGTGATAGAATATTTGAGCTGAACTGAGAACATAGTCAAGATGTTGAGGTTTTATTTTCTTTTTTTTAAAATTTGGTAATTTGTTTTTTGGGGTTTTTTTTTCCTTTTTTTTTTTTTTTTTTTTTTTTTAAAAAAAAAAGAGAAAAAAAACACAATAGAAAATGCCAAACAAAAACAAACCACACAAGTGTGGCTTGTATGAGAACAAGACCTGCTTCAGTATCTCTTCCAGACTTTTCCTAACCCTTTTATTGCTTTCATAATATTGAGTTAAAAACAGCAGAGTCAAATAAAAATACCACTCTTTGGATACTTACCAAAACGTAGTAATCCAAATTATTGCACAGAACAAGACTGTTTCACACTAGTAAGAATTTAGTACAGATAAAATCAGTGTAATCTGTCAAAAAACAGTCAAAGTTGTAGTAAAAACTACAGCTGACTAAAGCTTGGATGAAACATCTGTAGAAAGCAGTTTTGTTTACCAGTATGAACTGTCTGTATATTCTGTGGCAAATGTGTTTTAAAAACTAGCTGATCATTGCTAAGAAAGTGCTCTTAGTGCCTATGGCCATTATAATGCCGAACGGATGTTTTAGCATTTGTGGTACTTATAACAAAAGTGAGGGAATATTAAGAGAGCACTCTTACTGGGGCAACTTAGTGAAAATGTGAGCAATTCTTGGCTCATAAATGAAGGCAGAAGTTACCCAGGCTGAGAGGCTCAAGAGTTAGAGTGTAGCTCATTTTTTATCTAGTAGCTAAATCTTAGTGGAGAGTGAGCTGGAATTGTTTGCATGATTTTATCTGCACACAGTTAGAGAGGAGTTTGGTTTTCATGGCCACTTCAGCTTTGGCAGAGGTACAGAATTGTTTTTGGATTTCTGGAGAATGTCTGACATCTTTAATATTTCCACTTTTGTGTAGGCAATGAATTGTTTCACTGCAGATTTTTGAGTGTAGTGTATGTGCAAAAATACCAAGCCAATCAAATACCAGCTTGATGCCAAGCGAAATCACAGGAACAACTGCATCTACTACAAGAAATGTAAAAGTGACCTTTCAAAAAAACAAAAACAAAAACAAACAAACAAAAAAAACAAACAAACAAAAAAAAACAAAAAAAAAACAAAACAAAAAAAACCAAAACAAAACAAACAAACAAAAAAAAAACCACACAAAAACCAACAAAAGACCCCAACCAAAAACAAGTGAAAAGCCTCTGTAGTGGCACGCAGAGTAGGTATCTTTAGATATTTCTAGGTGCATATGGCTTAACTCAAGATCCTCCAACTCTGTTGGGAATACATTTTCAGTCATATTGCTGTAACCAATTTAGCTGCGTGCTTTTTATTTCTTGGGGGTACAGTTTTGGAGTGACAATTGTCTTGGTACAAGCCACAGTGAGGAATTGAGACAGCAAGGAGTCAAACTGCTATGGTAAAATAATTCCATACTAGATTTGATAGGATAAGCAGTTACTGTTAAGTCTTGGAATCTGCCACAGTGTCTGCTGGAGACAAAAGCAGACTTTGCAGTCCTGGTAGCTTCAGATAGTCCACTTTTGTTCAATAATGTATTTAAATATTACAACTACATCTTTCTCATTTGCTGCTTTCACTAATCCCTTTCTTGAACATCACCTGTCTCCTTAAAAACTTCCAATTTAAAACACTGAGAAGATGCTGAACAAAGTTCTTGCTCTTAAGTCAGGAAATACAGTTCCTGGCAAAAGAAATGCCAAGTGTCTTTTGTAGTAAAAAATGTTATTTCAACGCAACTGCCCATAAGCTTCAGCTGATTCACCACCAAGGTGTTCCTAACTGAGACAAAGGGCTAGAAGTAGGCGTATTTTGAAAAACATATTTCACTAGAATAATGTAAATCAGGGGTGCACAGAGATTAATATACCAGCTCTTTCTATATTGAAGGTAATGGTAGTGCCTTTATAGATAACTTGTCTTTTTGTCATGATGTTTGATCTGTATAATGAATCTGCAAATCTAACATTTTCTTCAGATTCTATGGATGTTGATCTTATCTGAGCAAAGCATTTTAATTTCACTTAATGTACTTGCTTTGCACTATGAGTGTTATCACTGGACAATATTGAACATCATATTCTGCACTGCAGCTTTGTCGGCTGAATAGAAGTGTACATATAATCTACCAAAGGCATATTTAGAAGGCTAATTCTAATCCCCCTTCTTTCTGAGAGCTGATGGAATTCAGTCTTTGTGAATTGTACTGCTGTTAGGTCTCAGTTCAGTTACTTTTAATCCTGCTGGACAGTCAGAATGTGCCCAGCTGTTGTCAGTGCCCTGCAGTTTGGTGAATGTATCCAAAGTCTGAAACAGATGCCAGCTGACCTAGCACAGCTTTCTTTTGCATAAATGTTCACGGAAGCCTTCAATTACATAGATTTGTTTAAATAATTGATTGCAACTTGTAGTTGAATAAAATTATTTGTTAAATCTTAAAAAGGCAAGCAAGTAAACAAATTGACCTCTGGTGACCTTTGTGTTTTCTAGTACAGCACATCTAGTAAAGATGTCAAAGTTATTTGTCAATTGTACATTAAAAATAGGTGTCTGTTCATTTACTTTCAAAAACTGAGATGCTGAAAGATTTTAAATTTCAAAACTGATGCTTACAAGGACAGAACTTTAGATATTGGGTGTTTCCATTGGATTAAATTGACAATTGTTTCAACTTCATGTTGGGAATCCTTGTAAATAATTTCCAAGCTGGTTGCAAAATGGGAATTATTTGAGTATAGACATCTTAATTCAGAAAAGTGATGCTGGGAGCCAGAGCTCAGCTGTTACTTGATCTTCAGTTAGCCTTGGGAACTGGGATTTGCTAGTCTGGGGATTATAGAGTGGAGCGGGGAAGGGTTAAAAAGGGCTATCATATGTCTCTTGTACTTACTGAGAAAGCGTTGTAGCTTTGGCAAATCTTAGCCCAATATCATCAATGCACACCAAAGCTCAAACAAAATCCGTAAATTGTTTCTCTGCCTGGAAGGTGGTTCCAGCATGTTTAACACTACTACCTGGGTGTGTTTCTAAACAACCTGATGTCTTCCAAAGGGGAAGGTGCATATAGATGCCTTTGCAAGATAGTCCTGTGCTAAAAATTTACCTAGTGTGTATGGGTTGAGGTTTTTTCTCCTTCTGATACGAGGAGGCTCTTAACCGTGTTCCCACTTCATTTGTGATTCCATGCTCTAACATCCTATGAGCTGTTCTGGCTACTTGCTCAAAACTTTTTTAATGATCTGAAAAATATTTCACAGGCAGGAACCAGGGTATCAGTACAGGAGTAGAAGCTTAAATTCTGGTTCCTACTCAACTTGTTGTGTACCTCAACCAACGTTGATCATAGATGCTTTTATCATAGCTCCTGTGGCCAGAAGGAGCCTTTAAAAGGTGCATTAGTAACTGTTGCAAGTATGAAGATGAGATGATTTGGGTTTCAGTTTACAAAGCTTCATACTAGTGATGTGTTGCAAGCTTTGGAGGCCTTGGACTTTTTAGGGTTTGTTTGGTTTAGTGGCACCTCTGAGAAGTCTACACGAGAATGCAAAAGTTTTATTGGCAGAATTCTTATTCTCGCTAAATAGATGCAATATGCTAATTTATAATTTGCTGGTATATGGTGCTCATCGGTGAGCATTCAGTACATACTGCAACATCAGGGGAATGATCACCTTTATTTTTAAAAGATCTGTATGAATGCCTGTTCACATGAGGAAACATTCTGGTTGTTCCTCTCAGAACCTGAGGATAATAGATACACAGTATACACATGCCATTTGTTCCATTGTGTTGGTAATTTTATTTAGTCTTAAAATCTAAAATAGATACAAGAAAGCTATTCTTGTTTAAGTGATGCAATTCATAATACCCTTCTAAGATGGATTAAGTAACCTTATTTAACTCTATCCTCTAGAGGTCTTTAATAACCTTAACATATCTGTCATTCCCATCTGTTTTAATTTAAGGCTGATTTTGCTTACATGCCTTAAAACTGGAAACCACCTGACCATTCAATATTGTTCTAAGCAGATACAGCTTACAGTATTTTCAGAATATAAACACAAAGCTTACTATTGTGACACAAATTCATTTTATTAGGCTTGTCCTTGTTTAGTCTACATGTAAGCTTGGAAAGCTATTAACCTGTTTTTGAGAGGCTTTTCTTGGTGTGGAATTTCCCTTCCCCCAAACCAGCTCTTGCCGGCCTGCTTCTGCTCTTGTAAGTTACAGTTTTCTGAATGTGTCCCCTGGGAAATAACTGAGCCCAGCTGAAGAGTAAGGTGGGAGCAGGGAGCTCAGCAGACATCCAGTCAGACTTGAAAGGAGGTAAATATTTGATGCTTCCCAACAAGTAACAGATTTGATTATGCTTCTTGGTGCATGAATGGCTGTTGTATATTCCTTACATGGTAGTAACTGCTGCCATGCAGATGCTAGAAGAAAGGGCAACACTAGTGGGGTGCAAGCTTATGCTGTATTATATAACCCTATGGATTACCTGTAGATGGACTGCAACTTTTCAATGCTGAATTGTTCTCATTTCAAGGTATTGATATTTTCATTACAACAAAGAGCTTCTTTCCAAATGGAAGGGTTGCAGGGATAGCCACAGCATTGATGCATTAGGGTAAGTGGTGTATTTCAAGGAATCACTTCTGTTAGGTAAACAATCAGTTTTCTAAATGGCTAAATTACATATATTGATAACTGTTCTCCAGTGACTGTTTTAACTTCTGAAATTTCAAATAAGGCTGGGAGAGCTGGTTAGTCACCAAGTCTCTTGGTTTTGCTGCTTTTATAATTTGTTGTTGTGTATTTCTGTGAACAAGAGGCACGCAGATGTGTAAGCAGAATGAAAAAGAAACTTCTACTATTGCAAAAAGTCATCTTTTATTGCTGATCTACATGAGCGTATTTAAGGAATGGTGAAAGGGTGACTCTAAACTCTAGTGTCATGCCTGAGTTCAATCATCATGCTTGTGCAGTGGGTCACAGTCATGCAAACGGAAGTTCTGCGGGAATGGACTCCTTTAAATATGCACAGTGGTAACAATGAGCAAGCAAATATGAGAGTGCTGAGTATTTTTGTTCTTTCCAGGACAGTTTAAAATAAAATTGAATGAGCTAAAGGCAAATGTCCACAGAAATGTATTTGACCAGGAGTGCTACAGGGTGCTTTTTCTCTTGGTGAATGTCATCTTTTGTCTTCTTGGATGCCTGTAGCATCCACCTATCAGCACAGATAAGTGTAGTGCACTTGAATACAGTACTTTTAAACTAAACCTGGTACTTCTTTTTCTGATAGTTTTGTTCCGGCATTGTACAGAAATAACAATTGTATTTAATGCAAGTGTTTATGAATAAAACATGATATATGGTGAATTGCATCGAGTCAGTCTATGTGTGCTACAGCATGGGTTGTGGGTAGTGACTTTGGGTACAATACAGAAACTGATGACATATTCAGAAATGATAGAGATAAATCAAGAGTTGTGATCTTTGCTAGCTTGCTATGATTGCATCTTCTAAGCTTGTCAAGTGTGTATCCTACAGGTCCCTCTCTAGAGGCTCTCCTCAGTGAATGGTTTATAGAACAGCTGAGCGAAGATGAGGAAAATGTTTTCTTATATGCACAGCAAAACATGCAGTACTGAGGCTGTAGAACAATAATAAGCCAGTATTCATCTAGTGTGTTTTGTAGATACATGAAGGAATAAATTGGTGAACTGCTTGCATCCATAATTCAATCTCTTCTTGCCACAGCGCTGGCATCTCTGAAGCCAACACTCTTACCACATTTTTTTGTTGCCTTGCTTTACTTTTGCTGCATAACCATTTCCTCATGTTCAAGTACTTATTACTTTCTGCATATTTTCATTTGTGGATTCTCTGCAGAGGGAAAAAACAACAAAAAAACCACAAACATACAAACAACACCCCTCCTGCAAAAAAAAAAAACAAACAAAAAAACCCCACAATAGAAACCCAAAAACAACAAAAAACAACAACAACAACAACAAAAACCCAACCAACCAACCAAAAAACAAAAAAAACCCATGGTGACTTTCTCATGTTGGTAGTAAAGGTACAAAGATTTAGAGATACATCAAATAAAAAGTATGAGACTTAGGCTATCAAACTGAGTTAGATAGTGAAATATAAGTGTTAAATTTCTTGCCTTCAAATATTTTTAATTGTAAAAAAAAAAAAAAAAGTCTTTCAGTGTTTTAACAGCTGTTCTGTAACAGTTGGACTATCTCTGTTTCCCCACAATTGAAAAAAAAATATATAGAAGACATTGAGATAGCAAAAGGGCTGAGCAAGTACTTTGGTACCTTTCTTTTATTATTATTATTCTATTTTACTGAGTTAAGTTATCAGTGATTTACAGTTAAGAAAAGCAGTGCTTGGAAGAAATTTCTTGAATTTAATAACTTTGAACTGCATAATTATGTGAAACAAAAGTATTTTCTTTAAGCAAATTCTTGATGCTTTTCTTCTCAGAGTAAAAACCTAATCTTAAACACTAAGCGAAGTTCTGCATGAGCCAGAAAGCTGATTTCCTAGGGTAGTTGTGGTAAGTATGAAGATGAGTTCTTTAGGCAGACAAAGATGAGAAAATAAAAGTACCAATACTATATAGAAAAGTTAATGTACTGAATTTTTAAATTGTATTTCTCTTGAAATGTTTTTCTTGGCAAGGAGACAAGGTTCATGAAAAGTTACTTCTGGGAAAGTTCAGAAGACTGATAGCTCATAGGTGAGCCTTGGCAAGTAAAGAATCTTGAAGCCACTGCTCTTATTAAATCTGTAAATACTAAGAGCAAAAATGTTTCTTTATGGAGCTAATGAATAGCAATACAAATATGAGATCCCTCTATGAAAAGAGGTTTTGGCTATGTCTCCATTAATAAGTAATGAAGGTAGACAAGATGGATCTATAGAATCAAATACATGATGCCAGGGACCTCTTATCTGCCCTGCACATAAAGTGAAAATACTTCACAGGATCATGTCAGAACCAGCCTGACCTGAGTGTCTCTGGAGCATTTACAGAACTTTAGTGACCCTGTGTCTGCTCCAGTGTGATGTGCTGTAGTGGGATCAAAGCCCCATGGTTATGTTTGAAAATAAAAAATGTTACATTCTGTATTTCTCTGCTTACTAATTTGTGAAACGGGTTACACTCAGACCTTAGATTTGCATTCAATAGAACCCTTGCATTTCTCTCCCCAAAAGTATTCCTTGCACTGTGGTAAGGTATCAATTTATCTTTGCATAATAAACTGAAGAAACAGTCTTTTCAGGAAAAAATAAGCCAACGCTGTTTATCTATCCAGAAAATTCTGTAATTAATGTTTTTGAGGGATAATTATCAATAGTATAGATAAAATCCAGACTTTAGAGCCTATCACAAAATAGGGAATCTGAGTTCTGGTAAAAAATAGCCTTTTTTAGAATTCTGTGTGTTTTCTTGCTCGTGTACACCCTCAATTATATTATCACTTGTATCTCTATACATATGAGCTGATACATCAGAGACTAAAGCCTGTTTATAATTGGAAATCTTTATGTAACCAAATTAAAAATAACTCACTGGTGATTTCAGTTTAGTTGTGGTAGCTATCTAGTTTGAGAAGAGATACAAATAGATGGTCCCTAGAAATGACCACAATATAGCTTCTTTTTGTGGTAGTTATTCATACTTAGTGGCTTTTAGCTGCTGTAGTAGCCAGCAGCTGTAGTGCTTTGTAAATGCCCTGCTTGAGCAATACACAGTTTTTAAGTAATTTGTACTATTAGTAGTTAAAGGATAATATCAGCTGGGGAAGATTAATCTTTAGACAGAGAACTGAAGGATCCATTGCCTTGAGGCCATCAAATTAGTACTTTACCTCAGTTAAGATGAAGCCAATTTTTTAATAAAATTTTCATTTTAATTTCTAGTGCTTAGACTTAAAATCAGAAAGTGTCATGTATATGTATATACCTGTGTATAAACAAATACAAATGGTGTGTATCCTTATTTGGATATTTAACACGTGTTAATTTCTGTAGAAATGTGGTTTCTTGCAAGTCTGACTGGTATGGCATACAAAATGTGCCAAGCTGGTTTTGTATGAAGGCAGTGATTACAGCTCAGCTTGAGAACTGCGCCCTGTGTTTCATGGCAACAGACACAGAGGAAACAGGTTTGTAGCTCTTGCCAAGAACTCTGTGAAACACACAAAATATATCGCAAAAGTATGTGAATAATATTTATATAGACCTAGTGCTCTAGTGAGTCTGGAGATCCTTTCATAAAATCCTGTTTGCATTGGACACTGGTGACTCTGTAGTGGTAGAACCATCAAAACAGCATTTAGATATCAAGGCATTAATCCTGAAGATTAGTTTATGGAGTAACTATTAGGAATAATGTACAAATCTTAATATTCAATAGCCACTGTAGCAAGGAAAACTTAGGTGAACCATGGCGATTTAGCCGTAATAATCTAGAAAAACAAATCAGCTTTAGTAGTCTATGAAAGTGCTGTGTTCTACCTGGGATAAAACCATGAGGAAGCTTGCCAGTATTGGTCAGAAAATTATCTGTGTCTAGGGATTCTCAAAATATTTCTCAATTGTTGGATCACTTTACTCTATTGGAGTGGTTGGGTAAAAGTGTATTTGGGAGGAACAGCAAATGAATGGTGTTCTTGATGAATGGTGAAGCAGTTCTTTCAGTTTTCCCAGGTGAGAGCTCATGAGTTTATCTTGAGCTTTAAGTGATGTGCAGAATGATTCAAATGTGACATGAGGTGTTGCCATAACTTGGTGGAAAAAACTGGTGCTTGTACTACATTTCAAGGATTTGGGGATGAAGGGGGAGGAGCAACAGGCAGGGGGAAGATGTATAGTGTTGTCATACACACCTTAATTCTCTGCAAAAGTGTAAGTTTAACCAGTCTCCAATGAAGTAAGGAGAGCTTTCATTTGAGTTAGCCTAATGTGTTAGCTCAGACTCTTGAAATAATTGAAATTAGTATTTTGCTGAAACTCACAATCCTTGCAGTATTGCTGAGAAAAGCTAAAACAGACCGAACTATACAACAAAATTATAACAAATGTTATGGTTAATTCGTAGTACACTGAATATAATCACATCTTGTCAAATTCATGGTCAATGCTTTTCTGCAGTATTCTAATAATCAGGTTGTTTATTGTTTAGTTTGCATTTCCCCAGAAGACCTTTTTTCCTTATGCTGTGTTCAAAAGTATATAAATTGTGCTCTGGCAGGAGCCAGCAAAAGTTACTGTAATGTGTAGCAGACTAAGCAGTAATGTATTCCTAGCCTGTTAGATACAGCAACATCAAAGTGATTCAGGCTGGTGTCCATACATACACTGAGTTTGATTATATATGTCCATATACATTTATGTAGTGTGAAGTGGCCACGTGCAGGTTGTGCACAGGCACAATAATTCCATGGTTTTGCTTTTCCCTAATGTCTCAGTGCCTTATATACTAAAAGTTTATGCTTTGCTTGTAAGTTTTCAGTGAAGTATTTTACCAAGATAGGAAATCAGAAGAAAAATTAAATAGAATGTGCCATGTACATGTATACTTGTTTATGTAGAATTTGGTAGTTTTGTTTATAAAATCTTACTAGATCATTATAAAAAAATGCATATGAATGTAAGGCTCGGTTTTTCTGTTGGAGTAAGGAATGGATGTTTAGCAGCTACCCTAAACTGCCTGGTCAAGGATCCTGTAGTTTTGATTAATTCTTTAGAATACTATAGAGCTCAGTTTCACTTCCACCACAGAACTTTGGTCCTAAAACCACTGAGGATTAAAATTGCACAAGAGGGGGGAGCCTTTTCTGAAGACCTAGTAGAAATTATTTTATCTGAAATAACTGATCCTCAGCATCCTGTCAATGTGTTGAAGTGATGTAAGCATACTGTGAACATCATGTAAAACTGATTAGAATTTTTTGACCAGAAATGCAGAAGTATACAAATGGCTGAAGGTCAAGGGTATTAGTGACTAACAGCACTGATAATTTCCATTAATGTGCACATACTGGATTGTAATGATTAGTATTTTAAACAGTTCTCAGAAGCTCAGTTTAGTGGTTTGTGATTTTTTTAAGGGTTATTACTTTAGGGCTTTGGCTTCTACAGAGCTGTTGATCTCAGATTTATTTTTTTTTATCTCCCCTAAAATTTCACACTTGTTATTTTAAATTAAGTACTTTAACTGATGTAATTTCCTACGGTTATTTCACTTTAAAATACTGGAGAGAAATAATATTTTGCAGGCTCCCATTAGATGAAAGATAGCGTTTTGGAAAGCTGAAGCTGAAAACAATTTGCTGCTTTCAACGAATTGTGAATTGTTGGATTCAGATTACTTTAAGTAGCTGTGTAATATGTTGCAAAGGTGGAGTGCTAATGAATGCACAGATTCCAGGACAGAAGATACTGTGTGCTGAAGTAAACTGATATTCTCCAGCTTCTATTAAACTATTGCCCTGAAAAGACCTGAGCTAACATCAGAAATGGTGGGAACTGGCCTATGTTCAGGGTTTTGTTCGGGTCTATTCATATTTTGTGAAAAGGGGTGGATTGAGAGAAGCTTTTGTGTGCACTGTACTGGTTTACCCACAAGGTATGAAAAATGAATAAAGATTTATTGAATTGAGATGACTAAATGAAAATACACCTGCTTTTGAGACTGGTAGCAAACATCTTCTAGCAGTCAAACTCAGAACTAACCTAGCTGACACAGGACTAGAAGCACTTAAATAGATTTTATGCTGTACTGCTGCGAGACTAAATTTTATTTTATTGACATCATCAGATTGTATCCAGTTCCTGAATGTGTCACCTCTGAGAACAAGAGGATAGGTGACGCTTTGAAAGGAGTACTGTGGAGATTCTCTCTTCAATTATTCGGTGCTTGTCTTCAAGGTGTACCATTAATCAGGTCAAAACCAGCTACTAAGACTACCCATTGGTGCTGACTCATTGTTTTAGTTTGGAGCATAAAAAAACCTTCCAGTTACTCAAGGGAGCTTTTTTGTCATTCAAAGAAAGCAATATAAATGATTGTTTTACAATATGCCTCTATGAATTCATGAAAATGTTTTAAATCAACAGCCAACTTTATACATGTGTAAAATCAAGGAAGCAGGTATAATGTTATCTTGAGTCTGCTGTCTTAAGCAGACTTCTGTATTTAAATACGATAGATTTGTTTTAATGAGTTGGATTAATTTAATGAGTTGAAGAAATCTTCAGAATTGTCCACTTAGACATTTAGGCATTTTGTTTTGGTCTCACTTTATCAACATGATTGTTTACAATTCTGACTCTAGTAACAGTGGAGCTTTTGGTAGGAAATGCTTATTAGAATGAGGATATTATTTTACTAAACCTGCATTTTCCAAGAGATTTATTAGTGTGAGTTACGTGCTAGGAGTGTTGATTATTCTGTAATCTGATATCATGCCTATCATCATCTTAGCTTAACTCCAACTATATTAAATAGTTGCACATTGTAATAGCCATGCACTTGTGTGCTTCTGAATAACATCATCAAACTAAGTGCCATACCTCACCTCAATGTCCAGATACAGTGTACCTCAATTTGTTCTGTAATGAAGTCTTAAACAGGCAGGCTTTAATGTTCAAAAAGGAAGCAGAATCTACATAGTTGTGTATCTATCATATTTGAATTTTCTTCATAAATCCTGACATTCTTAAATTAGCTAATTTAAAAAAACAAACAAAAAAGAAAAGAACAACAAAAGCCCAACAAAACAACCTGGAAATACATATAACTCATGCTGAGGGGTTTTTTCTGCAAAGGGTATAAAATCCGCATACAAATTTCTAAAGTATACTTACTGATTTTCCAGTTTTAATTATTTCTGCTTCGGGGGAATGTGTACCTTAACTGCAAAAGATGAGTACAGTAGAATCAAATTCCTAATTCTGCAGTGCTAGGTAGGGGGAATGGGTTATAAAGGATCTGGTGATCAATGGTGTCATGAGGCTTCTTTCCCCTGGATGTTCCCTCCAGAAAGGTAACTTGATCATAATGATGACAGCCCTTCAAATGCACTAACTGGAAAATGTTTCTGTTAAAGAGAGTGACTTTTGGTGTTATTAGTAATTTAATTCAAGATCAGGATTATGTTGGCTTCTGCTGCTTCTGACAATGAGAGTACAGCAGAATCTGTGAAAACAAATTGAGACTGTGGTAGACACCTGAATGGCCTTTTACTTTCTCAGTTAATTTTCATGCAATGATTTCAGCAAAAGTGGAAATTGGGCAACTTGTAATTGCCAGCGCTTTGTAATTAGTTGAAACATACTCTTTTTTTCCTAATGTGAACAAGTCCCAGAAGATAAGAGGCTGGGAGAGTTATAATCATAGTAGACTAACACAGAAATGTTGGGAATGGGAGGGAAGGGAATTTATTTGCTTACATAACTTGCACTTTTCCAACAAATTTACAATTTCCCATCTGCCTTGCATAGCACTGAGCAAGTTGGGATCCATAAATAGACATAATAGGAAGTGTGTCATCAATAGTACATTGCTTCAGGGAGTAACTAGCTGAAAGGTAGTGCTAAACAAATATCCTGCTCTTCAGTTTTCAAATTTATGCTCTGCCTCAATCACAGTGTTTCCTGTTGGTTTTAATGCTTTCATTACCCTGTCCCATCTTTGCTATCTGTTTTCTGTGACCTTGGTTATCCTTGGATGAGCTTAATGCTTATGACCTTGTCTCACATAACAGTGAAATATCTCTTTTTATGTCTATTAGTTTTCTTTGACCTCATTTTAGTATTGTCTGAAAGATTTCTCTGCTGTATTTTTGCACAACTCTTATAAAGCTGTTTCAGTTGGTTTTGTTATTGCTAACTGGTCTGTAGCTTTCCTGCTAGCATCAGTGTATGTTAGGAGAAAAATTTGTCCTACCTTTAATATATGGCCTGTATGTCCTGAAATGTAACTCCTCTGCCTGCTGCCTGATTGTCCTAAACTTAAGATTCAGTTGTCATTTGACCGAAAGACTTTGAGTACTTCCAGTCCAAACCAAAGGGCTAAATAATGTTGTTCCCTGAAAGGATGTTCTGTTAATGCTTTATATGAAGGTAGAGCCATGAGAGCAAGAGAAATCAAAACTCTTCTTTCCCCCTCCCATGGGCAGAGTGCTGCTCAGTATTGTTCTCACAGAACAGAAACACAAGAAGAAGGCCTGAACGAGGCTGTAGTGACATGAGGCAACCAGGTGCTACTAATTGTGCAGTAGAGGCCTGCCCTAATTAGGCACAGGTGGGCTTAACATGAGGTCAAGCCCACTACCTGGCAATTAGTGGCACCTGGTTGCCTCATGTCACTACACAAGGCCATGTTCCATGTCCCAGGATGCATGTCCCATGCATCAGCTGTGCATGGTTAAAAGTCTAATTGGCCATTTGGAGCTTTTTAACCAGCAGATGGGAGGAACTCAAACTTTTGGGATGGTTGGAGGGGCTGGAAACCTGTGTGCCACACAGCTGCTGGTAGGGAACTGGGCAGACTTCTACTGGAATCTCTTTTTGATCTGGGGAAGCTCATCAAGTTCAAGCTATTACTGTCAAATACCAAGGCATCTGCTTTTCTGAGTAAGAAACTAGTTATGCTGGAGAACAGGTATTTGAAGAGATTCTTGGGTGCTGATGTGTGCTATTTACTGATTGAAATTTGTACTTCGTGAGTTTTCATGTTGCTTTATGCAATATAGCTCATTCTGAGAAGTTCTCCTGCTTACTTTTGACCTGAATAACTCTTTGGTATTGCTCAAATTCATGAATTAATTCTTCTCTAGCATAAGAGTGGATTTAAACTGCGTATTTTTCTCATGTTCTATTTATTGTACAACTCTTGCAAAGGCTTAACTTTTTAGAAATTATCCAGAATTTAGTTTCATGTTGATAATCATGTTAGCTTTTTACTGGAACTCAATTTGTATTTTGTTTTACTTTCAAAAAGATCAGTTTCTGACTTGCTGATGTCATTTGACTACTTTTTCAAATGAGCATAGCAGTATCTGAAATTAAAACTCAGTTGCATTTTAACAAAAGCCTCAGTATTTTCCTTGTGTTGCTCTAAGAAATGAGGTATCTAACGATAAGGTCTTGATAGCTTTATAAGTGAAATGAAGTTTCACAGAAGTTAATACTTTCAGTACCATTCCATGAGTTTGTACAATCAAAAATTATCCATAATTAGAAATGTAATGCATAATTTTATTTGAAATTATGAAAGCTACTATACAGTTCAGATTCATAGCATTGTAAAGGCAGTCAAAAGAGTCTAAATCGTAACAATTGCTAAAGAAGAGAGATTCTGTTTAATTATTTTATCGGCTGGTTATGGTTTTTGATTTTGTTTTTTTCTTTTTCTCCCCGCAAGCCACCCCGAAATGGTGATTATATACTTTCGAAACATTCAACTAAAACTCTTGCATAGACAGAAAAGTTTGGATTTTTTTGCAGAATATTAAATAATTCTTTTATTAAACTGTGGATTTTTTTTTTTACTACATATAGAATTTAGTATTTGCAGTTAGAAAAGTTTTGACACTGAGTTTTGTAGCTCTGTTACCTCAAAATTTTGATCCAGCATGGAAAAGTAGGAGCTTTCACTAGCTTGGGTCTTGGGGCAAAATTACTTTAACCTGAAGTATGAAGCAACACTTTGCCAACTTCAGTTAAATGGTTTGCTAGATATACGTACACTGAACTTGGCAGCTGTCCTTACAATCAGTGGGTCAAAGTATGTTCTTGGCTATGTTGACCCAGCTGTGTACTGTTACAGCATGTGTGCAAACTTGAAGGAAGGAAACAATCCCATTACACACAGCTTATAGAAACACCTCACTTCAGGCAAGGGACTCGATTGCCAATGCCTGCTTCTTCACAGGGTGGATCACAGCTACCAGAGTGCGTAGAAGGAACTCTTAAGAGTGCCTTAAGAAAAGAAAACTGCTGCTGAGGGGTTACTGCTATGGTTACTGTTGCTGACCGGATGGATTTTCCTTCTGATCAGTTAGCCAGCTGTAAAGCATATAGTAAGTATTTTTATTTTCAGTATACTTGAGGAATTGTTTTGCTTAATGACTGAAAAACTAAACAAAACTAAACAAAAAACCTCCAGTTATGCTCACTTAAAAGCAGTGATTTGGATAATGAAAGTAGCTCCAAAATAAAAACATGTCAAGGAAGCAGTTACTCCAGTGTGTATGCCTGTTCACCAAGTGTTGCTGCAGGGGTGAATATATACAACGTAGAACTTTTTGGAGTTTGGGTTGAAGAAAGGTTCACTAAGGCTAATTAAAAACTAAAACGAACAAAAGAAAAAAAAAAAAAAGGCAAGGTAGGCAAGGGCTTCCATGTGGAAGAGGTAACCAGGTTGTTGGCTTAATGCATTTTCCCTTCCTGCATTTGCACACTAAATCCAGGAAGGACAGATACTCAAATAAATCAGCTCTCTGGCATGCTGGTAGGCTTACTTCATAGTACATTTATAAGGTAATAACATTAATCTTGTGAAGAAACTGTATGCTGGTGTCTGGCAGTCAAAATTCAAGTCTCCTATGTTTTCCCTTTTTGTAAACAGCAGGTTTCTTTAGGCTGACATTTCCAGCAATGAAACCAGACAGTTACTTTTGCTACGTTCTTTAAAATATGATTTCCCTCTGACTCAGGTTTATCACAGACATACTAATCCTGTGAAGGGATTCTTTGCTATAGAGACCTTTTGTTGTAGGAAATAAAGGAAGCCAGAAGCTAATATTATTCATTCTGGTGTGGTATCTTATCTTTGTGTGGGTTGTAATGACATGGGTGGTTTTGTAATGATGTATGTTGCACTGTGTTTGCAAGAGAAGATAGGAGGCAATATTAAGTAAACTTTTGTCTAAACAGATATATTTAGGCTTACCAGTAGGAGAGAATATGAAAAAAGGCTGGCAAATGGCATAGGAGAAAAAAAGAAAAATAACAAGCCAGGAATTTGAAAAATATAATTACCTTAACATTTAATAAACAGTGGCAAATACACTCAACAAAGACTTTGCTTTTGTTCCATAATCAGGCTCTTGATTTTAGTTTTTTATACTGCATATTAAGTTACACTTGGTAAAAAGTCTAGAGGCCCCTTTCATCGACCTGTATTTCAGGGATCTCTTGAATCACTCTCCTGCTTTTCCCACTATTCATTATAGTTCATCTCTTTTATTCTATATGACTCTTAAATTTGCATCTTGTCTCACCTGGATTATAAGAGCTTCTGGTAATGTCTAAGTATCAAGAATCCTCAGTGTTTATATGTGCTCTATAGGTGTATATTCCTTCTAATTCTTTAAGAAAGCTTAAATCTAGTCCTGCTTGTAATCAGGCTTCACACAAGCAAAGCTAATATGGGTACAGTACTTTGCAAACAGAGCAAAATTCTTTATGCAATTTATTTGTTTTACCATTTACTTATCCACTAGTGTCCCTTGAGAATCCTTAAAGACCCAGCTGAAGTCATGTTGAGAAGAAACTTGTCAAATATTCTTACTACTGGTATTACACAGCCCTTCAATTATCCATGCATGTTTTCCCTTTCCAAAACATGAAAATCCCACTGCCCTTATCTGTGAATGTGACCAGGCAAACTCCAGAGGTACCCTTCAGCTGGCATTTCACTGACTTGGAGTTCTTCAACTGCTGCATTGAGGGATGCAAAAACTGCTGGTGAAAAATACTCGTACTTCTGCTATATGGAAAAACTTAGCAGGGCACGAAAATACTGATCTGACAGCTTGAGCAGTACTTTCAGCTGGTTATTGCTAAGTGGATAACTTGGGGAAGCCACAGGAGCTGCCATAGATACTTCATAGATAATGAAGTAAATTAAGCTGGCACATATGGACCTATGTCCAGTGTGCAAAATGTTCAGGAACCCCTGACATAGTTCTGTGGGGTTTTACAGAAGATTCTCTTTGCGTGAGTAGCTTAAATGCTGTAGCACTTCAAGCAAAACTTACATGCTGAGTTTGCAGTGCTCCTGCTGACAAATATTTGCAGTAATTGAGCCTTGTTATTTTGTTGGTTATCCTGAAACTTTTACAGATGCATTGGAAGGCTCAAAAAAATCAAGTTTTTGTAAAGGCTTAAGAAGTTTTGCTCTCTGTCCTTATTTTGTTTAGTTTTGTGTGTGTTGGAGCCTGGTGCTTGAAAGCTAGAGGGCATGTAGAGGTTGTATCAAATACATGCCTTTTGCAGGTCAGGAAATCTACCTATGCTTAATCAAGTTTGAAAAAAAACGTATTTTTGCAAGTAGGCTTCATTAAATTGTCCAAAATTGCTATCCCACAGCAAAGTCCTACTTTGCTTTTTTCCTGCAAAATTACTCACTTGCTTCAGAAAAATATTTTAGCCACTCTGGACTCAGAACTTTTCAGTTAACTTCATGATGTAATGTGATAATTATCCGGGTCAGGCCACTGTGTTTCCTTTGCCTGACTTGGAATTAGTCCTGAAGACTTAGATAACCTTCTTTGGATGAAGAAAAGTATAAATGTAGGAAATGTGAAGCTGTAGATCCTGTTCTGGAAGTTCTGCTGCTTTTACAGAGCTGGAAGCCGTTGAGGGGAGTACTCTATACAGCAAGCACAAACACAGCAGTCACCCTGCTTTGGCAGCTGGCAGAAAGGCATTTGGGGAGATGGCAAAAAGTTACCAAGTGTTCTTTGTTAAACTTAGTGCAAACAAACAAATAAATTAAAAAATGCCTTCTTCACAACGCTTCTGCTGTTTTCATGCTGCCCTTCGCACAGGATTTTTCAACTATTTGTGGTTAGCTGAAGCAAGTAATTTGTAGGTGTTGAATTGTTTTAGGCTTTGTTCATCATGCTGGAAGGTGCACCTGCAAGCAGTGGGCTGCATATGGGTTTATTGGTTATTCTATGTTCTTCTCCTATGTACTCTTATGTTTCTGTGTTTTAACATGTGGATGATTTAAAGGCTGTTATGTAGCATACTTGATCAAACTAAATATGTGCCTGGTCTAGTATCTGGCTTCATAGTGTCACGGGCCACCAGGGTTATTATACCTTCCCACTGTCTTTTCATCCAAGTTCCTTCCATAGTCACAAGATATTTCCACCAGGCTGTGTTCACACCAGGAGCAGGAACCATCTCAGTGTGGAGCGCAGGGGTTTTCCACCTCTCGCTATTGTAGAAATCAGACTTGCTGTGCGGTTGTGAATGCCTAAAAAAATAAATGGAGTGAGTCCAAGTGCTCTTTCCTCTGTGTACTCAAACTATACTGTATTGCAGTACTGAACTCTTTGCTTAATGATTAACTATTTCAATTTTGTACCTGGTTTATTGACTATATAGGAGGGCTTACTGGCTGAAGATTTAACTAAACAGTGAACTGAGGAAAGTAACTGGAAGATGAAATGGTGAAATATTTTCGTGCTTTATTTCTTTCTTCCAACTATGGATCTCTGGCTGATTAATAACCAGTGAACTGATTCTAGCCTGGTAAAAATTCTTTTAAAAGGACACTTCACAAACAGCAATTTTGGAAGCTGTTTCTCACTTAATCCAAAATAGCTCATACATCTTGACCTTTGCAGAACACTGCTACACACACTACTCACTTCACTGAGTTTTTTGGTTAATGGGGAATCATGGGACAGTACTGGTAATGTTAATATTTATGAAATATAATTGATAAATATAACAAAGACAGGAGGAGAGTGTTAAGTGCTTCACTAACTGGAAAATGTACTGGAATGTAGAAAAATTGATTAAAGTATTAATATATTAATTCTTCAGAAATTATTGCATTAAGCATGACTCTTGCTCTTTTTATCACACCTTGTGCTTGACTACCCCAAATTTCAATTCATTGCTTTCAAGTTAGTTGTTTTAAAAGCTTTGACTTCATAGTTCATCTTAGTTTTCTTTCTAAAGAACTAATTTTTTACTTACTAATTTTTGTACTTACTAAACTTTGCAAAGTTACACTTTGTTCTTTATTATCAGTAAAATATCTGCTTCTGACACTATGTAGCTGTTTTATTTCAGCCTGAACAGCCTGTGCATTCTACTCTATGCCTCCCATAAACGGGAGAAAATTATTTTAATCTGTAGTTTCTACACTACTATAGTATTCCCTTTGGCATTTTTAATTAACTTTAGAAAGCTAATTTTTTACCCATCAGTTCTTTGGCTATCACTTCAATTTGTTCTTATTTGTCAAAAAATATCTGTGAAATATGAAGACTGGTGTTTGAATAAAATGTTTGCTCACTTTTCTTTCTTTCCTGGTGCTGATCTGAGTTTCATAAATTGTCCAATTCATTTCAAAAGCTTTTTAAAGATACGGTCAGTGGTCAGCATGGAAACTCAAGTTCCTGATAATTTCTGTGGTTATGAAGGCTTTCTGAAGTTCATTTCATGTACAATTTTATCTGTAGCCTCTGAAAAACATGTTTTAAAAACATGTGTTACTGTCCAACAAAAGACAGTAACCCTTCTGGTCTGTATACACCTGGAATAGTCTCCAAGTATAGCACGGCTGTATTAGATGGGTCTAAAAAGACCCTTTATGAGAACACAATTATGAGAGTTTAAATAGCAGAATAGTAGAATGATTCATAGCATCAAAAATAAAGACTGGTTTCTGAAAATTTAAGGAGGTGAACTTTGATCTGTAACTGTTTTAAGTGTGTGACTACATGAGCTGAGGTACTCTTATCTAATCATACTTCAGGTGATTTTCCAGTAGTCACAAACAGTTTCTCATAGTTCTTAAAATAGAGTGAACAGATTTTAGCAAAGATTCATAAACTGAAGTGGAAAAAGTTTTTTGCCTTGGATGTGTGGCCCAGCCTTGTGTGTGGTTGTTAGTGCCCAAGATGGGAGGTCAGATGCTGAACTGAGATTTATTGTGTCTTGATAAGGGCAAAGTAGACTTAAGTTTTGTGTTGAAAAGATAAGGAAATACCCTGGTCTTGAGGAAAGTCTGCATCTCTGCAGTGTCTGACCAGTTCAGATTCTGTTCTAATGACAGAAATGCATGAAGTAATGAGGAAAAATCAACAAGATATCTGAAAGATTTGCAGATCAGATTCTCTAGAATAGAATAATGTCTTTTTTGTTCAGATTGTCATTTTTTCCTTTTTATGGATCCAGCTGTAGAGTGGAGAGAGCTTCTTTTTGTTTGAAAAGTGGGAAATTTAGTATTAAAACGGGAATGTGTGTAAATGGAATCAGGAAAGTGGTGCAGTCACCAGAAAAATATGGATGTAGCACTTGAGGACACAATTTAGTCAGCACGATGGCATTGGATTGATAGTTAGACTTGATGATCTTAGAGGTCTTTCCCAACTTCTATAATTCTACGATTCTATGAATTCTGTGTATTGATTGTGGAATGCTATGCCCAGGTGAAACTAAATACAGTTAAAACCCCCCTGAGAGGTTTTTATGTACACTGCAATACTGGGAAATAAGATAAAGCTGTGTCTTTTTCAGAGACAATATCTATAGGTTCTGAGTGTGTCTGTGTGTATATACCAGCTCTGAACCTATATATACACCAAAATAATAAGAAAATACCTGACTGTTGTCTCCTCAGAAATGCAAATAGTAAGTTCCCTATCATGAGGAATGTGTTAAGTCCTGTTTAAATGTCTTTATTAGCAGCTGCAGACCAGGTGCTTAGGAAGAACCTTGTATGAGAAAGTATGTGGAAAAAAAATACAGTAAACTAAAGAAGAGACTAAATTCATAATGGCTTTATTTAAGTAGATGGAAATTATTTTCATAGCAATAATTCTTGTTTTCTATCACATGTAATAGGATATTGCACAAATTCAGTGAATTGAAGGTTAAATTCCCCTTTTTAAATATTTTGGCAGCAAGCATATTTGCTTCCTTTTTTCTGGCATAGAACTGTAAGTGAAACAATCAGCAAAACTGTGGGGTGTCTTAATCCTTCATTTGCAGTTGCTGGAAACGTAACCTTATGCATCAAACATAATGAAGGCTTAAGGCTATAATTTGCAAAAGCTTTCTTCCATTTACTTTTGTGTACAATCCAGTATTGGAGAAAACAATGCTTGTATAAGCAGCTATGAGTCTAGTTATCCTATGAATATTATCAGATAAATACTTAAGAGGCATAAATAAGCATTTATTTTGCTACTTTTTCTTTCCTGTTCTGTAGGTACAATCTACTGGGTATAATGTTATATAATTTGGAGACTTTATGTAACGGTACAGCAGTCCCTAAGGTATATTTGATGTGGGAGATAAGATGAAACTACTTATTTTTGCACTTTATATTTTAAATGTTAAATTTAAAAGTGTATGTAGTGCTAATTGTTCAGTGGCACTTTCATAAAAACATTGATATCCTCATACTGCATCTGCTAGCACAGAGCAGTTCAGAATTGTGGTCCTAAGATATTAAAATCCATGACTGTGAACTATCTTGTAACTGTGAAGGTCAGCTAATTTTATTCAAATGTAATTTTTTATGGTATTGAGGAAGGATTCCTTGATTATTTTTTTTTAATCAAAATTTTCTGCTAAATGTTTTCACACCAAACTTGATCCTGAGGGTTTTATTTGTTCTTCACGGTATTTTGCAATGCACTAATTGATGTGCACTCCAAGATTTCAGTGGCTTATGAATGCTGTCACTTCAGGAGTGCCACACTATTACAGGCACTTTTCAAATTTTTTTTTTACAACTTTTCTAGTTTGGTGTCTATTAGTCCAATAATGCTGAATACATAAGACTAAATCCTGAAGAAGGATATAAATCAAGTTTTCTCGAAGTCATGATTTGTCTAATCAATTGCTCCTTTTTTTTATACACTGCTACAAAGAATCACTTGCCAAACCTCTTGGTCAGAGAATTTTTCCATCATTCAAGCACAGCAACTCTTTATCTCTTGGATAAACTGGATTCTTATTAATGCAAGTTTTGTCTGCTTTATAGAGATGCACCTGCTTATTTACACAATGAGAATTAACCTTTCTAGTTCACTTTTTTATTCAGCAGAGCCAATAACTGAAGCATTTGCTGTGTTCTTGTCCTACCCAGGCTTCTGGAAAGGCAGCCTTCCCTAAGCCTGTCCTGTGAGTCAGGTAAATCAGCAGGGTGAGCAAATCAAGAAAGATCTTTAAGGCCAAATAAATGGCAAGACTGGAAATTATTCATTTAAATCAGTAAAGAAGTCGGTTCTACAGTATGTGCTGGAACAGCTACTTAGCAGCCAAAGACTTGGGTGTAGTTTAATTCAGAGTGGGAGTTATCCAAAGGAAAATGCTGAGGGACCAAGCTTGCTTCCCTACAGTCCTGAGCAGGGCCTGACCATACTCTTAAGCTTGTAACTTTGAAGTTTTTCTGGTAGTGGACAATTAACTAAATGCAGTTAAAAATAACTTCTCCTTCATGTGTAGCAGCATGATAAAATATCAGAAAATGAAAACACTGGATTCAGCCTCCACTTACTGCAGTGGACACATATGACCACACATGGCAGCAAGCATGCTCTCAGTACTTGGGAATCTGAACAAACTCAGGCTTTAAGAACCTTTCAGGACCTGTATGTGGACAAGCTGGTAACAGTTTGTTCAAGATGAATTTTTTAGAGCACTTGTGACGAAGAGACTAAGATGAAGTATTTGTATGCACTAATAATAAACCATTTTTAAACTGTTCATTCACTGTATATTGAGTATATACAATGCAGTATATTGGTTATGTGTGTTCCTACAGGAATCATCCTAGAGTTCTGTAAACTGAAATATATAATTTGATTTTACCCTCTGTAGAGCAAATGTGCTTAGCACAAAAACTGCACTCCTTAGGTTCTAATTTTCAAAAGTACATTTTTAAAGGTATTCACAAATATACTTGGGTATAGATTTTTGTAAGGTTTCCTTGCTTTTTGATTCTTTTTGATAAATTCTTTTCTTTGGGATGTAACAGCAAAAAACCCAGTTCTCTTAGTGAAATGCCCCCCACCTTATCCACAAAAGCATTTTTGGGGATGAAATACTGTGACCATAGCTACTCAGAGTGTGTGTGAAAGCATATTTAAGGGGGGAGTATTAGTCTAATAAAGCAAGTTACATTTGAATTTCTAATTGTCTTAAAATCAGTCTTTTAGATATATTAAATAATTAAATATGAAACTTGCTGAATTAATGTTGATCAAGACTGATTAAAAGAGAACCCAAACGATTTTGATTTAAACCATGTACCTTTTAGTATCTGAATGACTGTTTAAGTGGTGCTTCTTGAGAAACTTATTTCTCTACAGCTTTCAGAAGGGCATACACTGATTAATGTTCTGACTGATGTCTGTCTTTTTAGGCATCAAACTTCTTCCAGTTCTAGAGCTGTAACAATTTGCAGGTTAAAAGAATACTTAAGGCTTCATTTTTAAACAAACATTCCATATTCAAGAAATCTATCCTGAAAATGCAATTTATCTGTCCAAAATATCCTGAGCACAAGCATTTGAGTAGGTAAAAATACTTCAAGAACTTGAAAAACTGAACAATCATACTCAGCTGCCATCACACACTGCCAAGTACTTGGCACTCTTATGCAGCTTCCGTTTTCTACATTTCTGGGATTTTTTTAAGTATCCATGTGGATAGGTAAAATGCCATTGTATATTTTCGTAGAACCCAATATAGATGATTCTACCTTGCCCTGGCTCTGCTTCCACTTTATGATTTTGATTTGGTACATACTTAATTTGGGTTCATAAGCCTAACAACTTGTCTGACATTTGATTGTCATTTAGTTTTATTAGTTGATTCCTGATGTGAAAATATTTGTAAACTTACCACTTAGAATTGTTTTCAAATCTATTAGCTTTCCTCAAATACACTAAATCATCGGAATCTCAACCTAAAGCACCCATTTAATTAAAGAAA
Organism: Heliangelus exortis; assembly: GCF_036169615.1. Lineage (NCBI taxonomy): Eukaryota > Metazoa > Chordata > Aves > Apodiformes > Trochilidae > Heliangelus > Heliangelus exortis. The sequence continues at coordinate 22,216,045 of NC_092425.1, read as the reverse complement.
AGACTAAAATGCACAAGAGAGAGAATTCCCCATCATTAAGGGTTTTTTCCACTAAACTTGAGCTCTTAGGGCCATGGCTTCCCACTCATTTTCTAGAAAAGATAGTCTAGATTTCTCTTTTTGCCACTGAATAATTATGCAAAAGTATTTTGAAATCCTGGCTGTTTTTTCCCAAACTGTGCTTAAAAGTATAAGCATTTCTCAGTTCCCAAAAGATGAAGTGTAACAGCCTACACATAAGCAGTAATTCTTGTATGGATTCTGAGTCTTCTATAACCCCAAGGCAATAAATACTGGTACATGAAATACGGAGGGACATAAGGACCCTCATGTGTTGCAGGTTTTTTCTGTCATCAGTCTTCTCTTGGGCTGACATCTTCTAACATATGAGGTCTGATTATATTGTTTGGTTATGACAACTTTAAACCAGACACAGCTTTTATATTTTTAACTGTGATAATTCTTGCAAGACTTTTAAGAAAATTAAAATATACCACATGTCAGTTATTCCTTCTCCTAATTAAATAAAATCACAGAAATCCCTGCACTGATCATCTGAAGGAATATAGTTATAGTCTGAAAAATTCAGTAGTACAATGTGGTTTTCTTCCAGGAAAGCTCTGTCAAGTTCATAAGTCCTTTAGTGAGCATATACCGTGCTTAAATACCTAATTACCAAATGTTGCTTCTGAAATGGTTCCCAAGTGAGGCAAGTGAGGTGCCACTGAGTTTACTCGTATTCCAGTGTGAATTCCATATAGGCTATCATAGGCACTGCACAGGGGTAGAAGACAAACCTGATTGTACACACCCTACTCTTGGTAGTCTCAGAGTAGGTAGGTGCTTGCTCAGACTTGGATGGTAGTTCCCCTGAGGTGAATCTTTTATGGTTATTTGTCAGAAGTAGTAGATTGATTTCTACAGTTCAGAGAATCTTTCCTTGCTACTGATCATATGGATTGGTGTGGCTAGTTTGAATTCCTGTTAGTGACTTGAGCTTTTTTTTCAAACAAAAAAAAAAACCTGATTTTCATTTCCTCAGAAATGAAGAGAATTAAGGTTTAATAGGCATGAAAGCTGAAACAACAATGCAATTTGTCTTTCTGGAAAATACAGTCCACTTCATCTTCTGTTATTGAAATTAATTTCACTGGGTTTCTGGCGTTATCACTGATGCAATCACACATAGAAATTCATCCAGGTTTTCAGACTTGGGTGTTGTTTTCAGGATGAGGAGTAGAGAAGTGGAGCTGTTGCCACACCAGTGGCTACCTGCTGTGAAATCTGGCATTCATTTGCATTCATTCCTGGAACTGCTTCTGTAAAAGCTGTGCTTCTGAGAATGGCAGGAATGAGCTGCTCAGCCAGGAATGCTGATTTGCTCAGCATAGTGATATACTCCCTAGAAAAGCTGCCTTTGTGTTTAAGGGATGCAGATTAGCACAGATAAGATTTTTTAGTAAGCCACCTAATACCAGTTGTCAATTACACACTTAACTATATATCACATGAAAATGCAACACACTTAGCACAGTCAACATAAAGCACTGAAAAGTGAAAAGAAGCTGATGTGTCAAAAGGTCTGACATGATTTTGGAGCTACACAGTTAAATTTCAGTCCTACAAAGTTGCTGGATATCTCTCTATACATGCTGAACTTCCTCTATTCACATATGCTTAGCTAGGTATAAAGGATATTTGTCTTAATTGAGCTGCCAAATAGCCTGACATTCCACAAGGCAAAATAGACTCTGTGTCCATATGACCCATCACTTGATCATAAACACAGATTTTAGTGCACTTGCTCTTTGTGTTTGTGTTCTGAAACATGTAAATTCTTTTAAAAAATATGGATTTAATGGTATAATGTCATTGTTTGGTAGTGATTTTTGAAAGCTTTCAGGTTTGCTTAGTTTCATTTTGTAACTTAGCACTGGAGGCTTGCTGGAAGCTGAACCTCCTCTATTAATGTACCACTGGGATGAGATTAACTCAGAAATAGCAGCTTTAGTTGACTAGAAAATGGCTCATCAAAACATTCTTAAAATATTAGTGTGGAGGGGAGTGACAGATTAATCTTGACTGAGGAAATGGCTAAACACCTGCTATGTCAGTATTCTGGTTTGTGATGCTTACTCCTATGCAAAGAAGTCTTGGTCATGATTTATGATAATCACTGGTTAGAGCTGTCATAAACTACAACTTCATTAGTCCAATTACATAAGTGGTGAGAAGAATCCATGATAAGGGATGTTTCCAGCTGAGGAAAGGCTCTTACTATTTATTTAATTATAGAAAATTGTAACTAGACATCTTTGTGATGGACTGCCCAAGTGTTGCTGTATCAGTAATCATAATACTGGGAATCCTACTACCTTAATTCTGTAGAAGATGGAGTTTTCTTCCAAGGAAGTGAGAACATTATTGCTTTATTATTTCACACTGGCAATACAGAACTCCTGAGGGGGGTTCCTATTAAGAAAGGCTAACTTTAGCTACACACTTCAGGGTTTATTTAATGATGTTTTACATGTTGTTTTTTTTATTTTTCAGATTAAGTTATTTCAACTCAGAATTAGAACTAGCTAGGTTGAAATAATCACTGAGGGCTTGAGTTACCTTTATGCTGAAAGTTACTCAAAGATCAAAGACTTTTGCTCATCATTCCCATTTTCTTTTCCCTAAAGCACAGAGAAGCACAGTGCAAATAAGAGAAATCCTATAAATTAATGATGTTTGGGAAAACTGTTTGGTGTGCTAGAAATTGTTACAGTTAAAACTTTATGGCATCTTAGTTTTCTGACCCTTATCTGTTGTGCTACCTGAAAGATGGAATTATAACTCCCTGTAATTTCTTACAGCTGAATGTACTTGTCATCTGTTAAGGCTTAAATCCTACCTACCTCTTGAGAGCTGCAACAGGGAGAGTTAATTGTTGTTTTTTTAAAAAAAAGGTTTAATATTTATTTTAATCTTATTTTGAGTTTACAAGCTCTCCAAAAGAGAAGGTGGTGATTCCTTACACAGCAAGTAAGTGATGAAAAATATAAATCCAAATTCATTCCCATTTAAAGTTACTAAATTTTGCGATGTTTTCATTGTTCGGCCATGTTATCGTTGCTTTATGAAGAAATAAGGTTTTATAAATAAATAAGTTCTTACAGACAGCCTGGTGTGGCTATCTGAATAGAACACAGTGGCATCCTTTTTTTACAACAAAGACTTAGTTAGCAGTTGTTCTACAGATTAAATACTCTCCCTATTTACATTTTTTCTAGTGTTGTGAGGGAATGATTTTTAAATTTTTTCCTTCATCTTAAATCAACTGATATATTTAACAGCAGTAATTCCTAGGCCAATCCCATTGTTCTAAATTGTACCTCATTATATACTACTGAGAAAAAGAATAAATGCTCACACTGACTAAGGGCAATTACTTTGCACAGGTAGGAACTGAGATGATATTTGACCTATAGGATGTTTCCCGTGATTGTGCAAATCTGTTTGATCATAACTGTAGTTTTCAGTCTTATTACTACATAAGACCTAACATTTTGGAAAACACCTGTATTGATGACCAGTGCTGGAAGTGATCCAGAATTAAAATGGAACCTTGCTTGCAATATTACCTTTAAAAGGTAATATTTCATAACTCTCGCATTTAGAACACTAACATGAACATTGGATACCTACTGTTGTTTTTCATTGTATTAGTAATGCAAAGGTTTTGTTAATAGAGCTGTAACTGTTTCAAGTGTGTATGTGATGATATTTAAGAGAAATAAATTATTGGTTTGGAAAAATGCAAGCTTATTCTTAAGTATATTTTAGAATAGCATCAGCTTTCAGTTATGCCACAGCTTTTTATAGCTTAGCTAGTGCTGATGATCTCATTCTCTTAACTTGATGATAATAATAATGGAGCTTGATTAACTTGAATGGCAGCTCATAAGAGATATGATGGTTAAAATTAACAGCAGTGCAAAAAGTTGCCACCCTCTGCTTTGTCTCACCTTATGCAATCAAATAACTACAAAAAGAGGATATACTTTTTTGTTTGGTTTTTGGGGTTTTTTTGTTTTGTTTTAATTATAATTGCAGGGTGTCATAATAAGGCAATGTACAACTTTTTCAGAAAAAACCTGCACTCTATATTTTTCATAACAGTCAATAAGTGAGACAGATCCTTAACAGACAATGTGACCAAAAATACCACCAGTATTTTTACTTCTCACCAGACCCTATATAGTGCAGACAAGAGAAGCACTACTGCTCTCAAGAGTAGCAGAGCTCCCCTGAGAGGGAAATGAGTGGATAAATTCATTTGTAAAGGGAAGTTGGGACGGTTTGGTCTCTGTAGTTCCTTTAAAGCAGGTGAGCAGCTTTAGAGATCTTAGAAGTACTCTTTCTTTGGCTCATTACTGTTAGCTTAGTTTAAGTTGACATAGATGGAGAAAGATTAGCATGTTGTTACAAGTTCTTCAGGTTGACTGCTACTCTGAAGCCTGTCCTGTCCTCTTTCATGCTCTGCCCCAGCCAAAAGAAACCATCAGGAAAGACTTCTTAAATTGGTAAGATACCTGGTTGCATTTCTGTATTTGCAAGCTTTGAGATGTTAAAAATGCAAATGTGAGAGTATAACTTGAAAGACAATTTATCAGGATTGAACCAAATTCTAGTTAAAACAGACAAGGCACTATGAGATTTTGTTGTGTCTAAGCTTCTTTTAAAGCACTTTTCTGCACTTGAATTTACTTGAGTGTCAATTCACTATAGGAAGATGTCATTAAGGAGAACAGAGACTTAAATAGCTTCTTATAATTGGCAGAAGGGATCTAAACTATATCAACAGTTATTCAGCTGCAGTGTTGACCATACTTATAGTGATATGTAAAGTATGAAACTGTGAAAGGCAAATACGATGCCACCTTTTAAAATAATGGAAAGGTTTACAGGTGAGTGCCAAAGGAGACACTGATTTCTCTTGCTGAAATCACACTGAGAGGAATTTTGTGAGAGATAAATGGCAAGCATCAATTAACACAATTCTGAAGGGTGAAACCTGAGGGTCCGAGAACTATAGCAGGGCTTTTGCAGAAAGTCAGATTACATCCTTTAGCGTTTAGCACAGCAAACACTCACTTCTCATCATATCAGTTTCCCATATCCTGATTTAACACCTTACATAGTTAGAGCTCCTACCTACCACGTAACCAAATGCTCATGCTAATTCTGGCATCTCCTGTAGGTGGGAGCCCTAGCAGTGGAAGAGAATTTTTTTTCTGTTCTCTTTCAAAGTACGTTCCTAACAAGGCAGTCTTTGAACAGACTGTATATAAATTAAGCTGATAGGTTTCAGAAAATATAGAGCTTCAATGAATGTTAAACCATTGGCAAAGTGTGAAACTGTGACTTTCTGTCTAAGAAAACTGGATGTCTACTCATTCGTTTGGAATGTACAGTATGTAATCACGTAACTTGCTGAAAAGGTGACATCACTGATGAACAGTCAAAAATCCCCACACTTCTGACTATGATTTCTATTTGTAGCATTTCAAATATCAAAGATGACCCTATATATTTAGTTTAGTGTTTTTGTGGTAGTATTATCTACATAAACTGCATTAGTGTTTGGAATACTTCTGACTTTGTCAACAAAAGTTCTATAAAGTTTTCACACTGAGTTCTGACTGCAGAATATTTCCAAGAGGAAAAGGTAAGAAAAGCTTTCAAGAAGTAGTTATTCAATAGGATCTGAGTAATTTAGAGCAGTCTTCATTTAACTCAACTGATGTTGTTAGACTTGTTCCTCAGGATATGGCTAGTGATAAATGGAAGGTTTTTTTCAACAGTTAATTTTCTAGAATTAAATCAGTGTGGAGCAAACTACAGTAAGTGATAAGGCAATAAATTATTCAGTAAAGCTATTGCTTCAAAAGCTCAGAATTTTATTTTTCAGACTTTGGCTTCCTTGAAAATTCCTTGTGTTTATCACTAAATTTCATTCCGCTGTCACTTAACCTTCTAAACACTGCAGCCTCCAAGGATTCAGTGTTCTTTACAAGGACATATTTTATCACCCACATTTTATTCTCTCGTAGAATGCCTCTTGGTGTACTTAAGCCAAGGAACTAGCTGAGTATTTTCCATCTCTCACTGGAAGTGCTAAAAGGGCAGCTAGGTGCTGTGCTTCTTCAAGGTTCTGACTCTCAGCAGTGTTCTCAAAATATGCACATTACTGCTGTATAAATAGTCAAGTTCCCAAAGCAGATGCTTATGGGCAGACTTGGTCACCGAGGTCCTGCTGATGGAACATAGGGCACAATCATGTTATTGGTAGAATATGAAAGAATACAGATGGAATGTCTATATTCACACTCCACATATTTTGGGCAGGGTCTGATGCTAGCTGTTCCTACTCAGGAAATAAGGAGCAAACAGCTCATTAGGAAATATAGTGATTTCCTTGGCCTTCATGTGAGTGCATCTGAGACAAAAAGCTTTATCACTTCCAACAGAATTAATCTTCAATGTAATCTAGTTGCTTGGTTCATGGTCTTTCTCCTATTATTCACCTGTCTTATGTAATAGGTTATGGCTCATCCTTAAAAAACAACCCTTTTTATTGTGCCTTTATCCATAACAATACGATAGTAGTGAAAGAGACCTGATAACTGTAGTGCAATTGTCTAGAGGATCCTCTGGCAAAATGCTTGCAGCTGCTTCAGTTCCCTTATAAACATAGGTTTCCAATTACTGCATAAGAGGTAACTGCAAGTTCTCCCCATTTTGAAAAATATCTTGCATTGGGATAGAACTTTAGACTGAGGTTTATTTGGAGTTTTACTGGGCTCCTGAGGAGGAGGACTTGTGGGTGTTGATTGATTAGAAGCTCAACATAAAGCAGCAAGGTGCTCTTTGGGCCCAGAAAGCCACATGTATTGTGGAACACATCAAAAGAAGCATGGCCAGAAAGTTGAGGGACGTGATTCTCTCCCTATGCTCTTGAGAGACTTTGCCTGGAGTACTGTGTTACACAGGAAGCACATGGAAGTGTTGGATTAAGTCTAGAGGAGGGCCACAAAGATGATCACATCATCTTCTCTTATGAAAACAGAGAGAGTTGGGGTTGGTCAGCTTGGAGAAGACAAAGCTCCAGGAACTCCTCAAAGCTGTCTTACAGCACCTGAAGGGGGCCTGCAGGAAAGCTGAGGAAGAACCTCTTATAAGGGCATGAAATGATAGGACAAGGGATAGTGGTTCCAACTGGGAAGAGAGTAGATTTAGGTTAGACATTAGGAAGAAATTCTTTAGTGTGAGGGTGGTGAGACACTGGAACAGGTTGCTCAGGGAAGCTCTGGATGCCTCAGGCCAGGTTGGATGGGGCTTTGAGCAACCTGGTCTAGTGGGAGGTGTCCCTGCCCATGCAGGAGGGTTGGGACTAAATGATTTTTAAGGTCTCTTTTAAGGTCTCCCAAACTATTCTATAATTCTATATGACCATCAGTCTAACTTCTGCCTCTATCGCTTCACCTATTTCTGCTACCAGCTTTTACTAAACATATATAAAATGTAAAGCAAAATATAAAATCTGTAGAAGAATCCCAAAAGTCATGGCCTCTTCTAAATCACGTAAATTTTCTCAATCACAATTAAATCCTTATAGTTAGACGTGTATGTTCACCTATTCGCTTTACTAACTGTAGCCACTTCTTTGGAAAATAAATGTCTATGACATAATAAAAGGCTTTGTTGTTTACAATTTAGAATTGTAATTATTGAATGTTGTCCTGAGGTTTCTTGGCACTTTGAAAATTGATTTTATTATTATTCATGTGATCATATTATGGGAACTTAAGGGATTTAATGAAAAGTTTTGGAAAACAAAAAAAAAAACAAAGTAAAGAAAGTCAAGGTCAAGCCTGGCCAATTATTTTACAAGGTACATTTTCAAGCTTTGCTTCTTTAAATTTTTATTTCAGTAGGAGGACCTACTTAAATTAAGGACCTGATGGCAGTGTACAGTTTGAGATTTTATCTTTTTTTTTTCCCCCTCAAATTGCTATCTTCTTTCTAAATTCTAAATCAGAAAGATGGGATTTTTCAGCTTTATACAGTGAACATCCACCTCCCACACACTCTTGGGAAATTCTTTTCTCATAGGGAAATAACCATCACCATACTATGAATTTAAAGGATCTTTTCTCTGTGCCGTGAATCATGCTTTTAATGTTTTTTCCTTTTAATGAAAAGAAATTATTTTAATTTTAATAAAAAAATTGATTCAGCTTCACTTACTCTGGGGACTCCATGATTAAGCAAAGCAAAAACTCAACTACTTGTTAAAAATAAAGCTAGCTACTAATAGGGGTTAAGTGAACTTCTGGTGCAGAAGCACTGAAAGTAATTGGCTGTGGAATGCGTTTCTCTTTGCAGTTTACAAAAATATACTGAACAACAGATGAAACTGAAATTCTGTTTTCGTCTTTTCTCATGACTGACTCACTGCCACTTATCTTCTTGGTGCTACAGTTCTTAAAAGTAAATTGTCTTTCGCAGAGCAATGTTTAAACAGGTAACTTAGATGTGTTTAGATTTATTCAAACCCCTGAGTCATTCCATTGGCAATAAAATTTTTGTTCTTCTCAAATTTTATCTTCATATCTCTCTTCATCCCTCATTCTTCATAGAGGTAATTATCAAGTGTTGCTTTTCCAAATGTGCATCAGACTATTGTAACCTGGAAGACTAGATGTTGGGGGAAAGTTCAAATACCACCACTATCTTTTTATACTGATAAAGCTGTGCTCACTCTGTACAAGCAAGATGACAGAATGTTTTTTTTAAAAAACAGAAGAGTGTTTTAGCTTTCTGAACTGTTATAGCTTGATTTACATGGTTGTAACTAGATCTTTTAATGTGAAAATAAGTTCTGAATGAACTCAGAGAAAAATACAGTAAGCTTACAGGCCCTGTGTGTCAGCATTACCATTCTGTAAATAATACGTACTCCTGTACATAAATCAGGAGATCTAGTCTGGTTTGAAGCAATTTGATACAGCAGTGTTTAATAAATGGGAAGAGATTTACCTGGGTAGAACTTGTGCATCCTGAATTCCAGACTGCTTTCTTCAAGACTGGCTCTGGCTTTGTTCCTCAACCTTTAGGGCTTTCCTAACATAACAGTAAATGATCCAGAGCCATAAAGTCCTAAAGGTGCAATATGGCTGACTGCTGACTTACTCTTTACTTGGGAATTACTTGTGCCTTAGTGGTGAAAAGGTGCAGTGTGACTGAGTGCTGGGATGTGCTCGTTGCTGCCATTAACGGAAGGGTCAATATTTGAGTTTGTACCCTGAGGCCAAATCCAAGGTGAGCAGTGAATGTACAACACCTTCCTCCTTCCCCCTCTGGAATGCTGAGAAAGGGTGGGGAGAGTTAAGTGGTTCCTGTTTTCTGTGTGTGGGAAAAGGAGTTGTACAGGTTAGAGGTGGAAAAAAATAATATGCCCTATGTTTTCCTTCTATATCCTTGAATTTAGAGTCAGATTCTGGTAGTTTGAAGATTTACACATTGGAATAGGAATTGGGAATGCAGCCTTCAGTTAACTTTATAAATGAAACCAGCTACATGTTCATAACTGGGAAACAGAGTTCTGCTTCAGTTTGGACTGGTGTGCTGAAAATATCCCTGTCTCCTCACACGTTTTAGAAATGTTAAGTTCCTGTTTCATGTAGAAGCTTGAGCAGTTTCTCAGTTTTGACCTTAGCCAACGAAGAAAAACCTGGTACTCAAAAGTGAATGTGTATTGAGAGTTTCTTTGTTTAAAAAAAAATGCCACTAGGAGGAGGAGGAAGAAGTAAGTCATCAAGCTTTCTCATAACTCAGAAAATAATTAAATGGGAGGAAAATATTTTGAATTCTCCTCCAGACTAAAATGTAATAAAATGTCTCCCATCTCTTGCATACTTACTTCAGTCATGTTGACTACAATGTTCTGTTTATTACTGTACATCAGAGTTTTCAAATGGGAAATTAAAATGCAAAGGGTGTGGCTGGAAGCAATGATGATTTTAGAAGTAAGCAGCTGGGACTATTGATTAAGGCCTTGGCCAGGATGGAGGTGTCTGCTGACTGTATGAGCTAATAGTGCAAGTTATGTATCTCATAATGTAGGCTAAAAGAGAAGGCTGAGGTCAGCACTAGTATAACATCAGATTGCAGAAATTATCTGGGGAGGTGGAAAGAAAAATGGTGAAAGATACAGGAATCTGAGGTTTCTCAATATGGCAATTCTTGGCCCATAAGACTATTTTGGGTACAGTGCTTGTTCATGCTTGCTTGTCACAAGTGGCAGTATTTGTTGTCTTTGAAGTGTGTCTCCATTGTGCTATTATAATGGCAGGACTAGAGGAGGTGTCCTGAAGTTGCTCTAAGGGAGGCTTAAACTACATATTGGAAAGATTTCTTTACTGAGGGAATAAGCTAGGTGTTGGGGCAGAGATTGCCCAGGGAGGTGGTGGAATCCCTGGAGGAATTTAAAAACCATGCAAATAAGGCATGCTTAGGACATGCTCTAGTGAGTGCGGTGATACAGATTCTGATAAATATATTTTATCTCTTTTATTGGGGCAGGCATGTTGATAGTTGGACTCCATTGGATGAATATCTTAGAGGTCATTTGTAACCATTACAGTGCTGTGATTCTGTGTTAAAGATGCTGAACACCCAAGGTGAAAATATTGTGCAAAATTTTTAGCTTCCAGTATTTTGAAGTTACTCAAAATCTCTGTCTCTAGAAATCTTGAGTTGTATTAATAGTAACTACCTACAAAAACAGGCTGAATGCATGTTAAAATTGAGCTGCACACACTGAGAGCTAGTCTGAAAACTATATCTTAACATATATGTTCTAGGAGTATCATTTTGCAAACTGCTTCTTACCAACTTCTGCAAAACCAGTGTGCTCTGTGAAGCTAGAACAGCACAATTCCACAGTGCACTTGGGCAAGAAAGGAAAGGAAGCTGACAACTCTAATGTACCAGGACTACTGGTCCCCATAATTATTTTTCTTCCCGCTTTACTAGGTTAAAGTCTTACTGAACGAAACTCTCTGCATCAGCTGGAGGAACTAATTTTTTTTTCATTTTTCCCTAGCAAAATGTATTTTTAGAAATATGGCACCAAGCTGTTTGAGCAAAGTAGAATTTTTCCCCAGAGCTCCTGCTTGGCATGAAATTTCTGTAGTATTACTTAAAGAGTTTCAGAGAGTGGAAATGCCCAGATGGCTGTTAAAATTCCCTGGACACACCACTCCTTAGCATCAAGAAGAACATTCTCTGCTGTAGTCTCTCAGTATTGTTCAAGTATTGAATGTATGTGCAGGCAAAAGCTGGAGCTGATAGCATTTCCCCTGACTGCTGCAGAACTGCAGATTAACTGCCTGTGCTCCACCACAAAACTCAGTCTGTACACAATCTTGCTGCAGTATCTTAAAACCTGACTAGAAAACTGCAAAAAACACCACCTTGTTTGGCAAGGATTATAATGTATATGGCCAAACACTACATAAAGGGAAATTTCACTTAGTTTCTAATGCAGTTTAATTTAATGATATTGTTGGGAAATATAACTTGTTAAGTAGGGGTATATGGGCATAAAGATTTCCATCCTATTAGTTCTGAGATTAAAATTGAGGCCAATGCCATTTGGAATTTGGTTGCCTCATTCTTGTAAATTCCACTTTCTAGAAAGTCAGTAAGTGGATCTCAGGGGGTGGACTTTTTGTTTCAGTTAATGCACAGCAAACATCTCAAGGGACATACTAACAAACAACTTTTGCTTGGAACACTGAGTACCCTGGTAACAAATCAGTTATGAAACAAGATGTACCAGTTCTCAGGGGTTTTCAGCAACAACAATAATTATAATACGGTATGACAGTTTTCATCTTTTGAAGGGGTGTTTCCTTGGACTTTGGTAAGTAGTTTTCAGATTTTTGAGGTACTTCAGAATTTAAAACTATACAATCTGTTCTGTGTTATCCAGGTATTTTTACACAGTTGTCTGCCTTATGTCTTCCGTGTGCAGTTTTTGTTCAAAATTAGGTTTATTGTATCAAAAAGTTGAAAATACGCATCCTCTAGAAACTGAAGACTTTGAGGGAGTTTAAAACTGAATTGGAATTTTGTGATGCAGCTGCTCTTTTTTACCTCTCTAAATGTGGAGAAGATCATACTATCAAGTCACCTATTAAGTACTTTAACAGTAGCCTTTATTGAAGTTTTTTTTCAGCATTGCAGATAGCTAGTGTTACAGTCTCTACTGTTTTACAATTCACCTATTTTAAAAAGACATCTGCTGTGCTGTGTTGTTGGACATTGCCAAGCCTGACTGCTGGCCAAGGCCTCTTTGTCCTTTAGTCACTGATGGTTTTGTGACTGTGCTCCAGAGATGTGACAGATAATCTGCTGCCTCATGCAGCTGGTGAAAGGTAACCCTGACCTTTCCTACAAATAATTAGTGTCAATTATAGCCCCCACCTATGTCCTTTTCTCCACTGTGGAGAGAAAAAAAAAGTTACTTGATGCTTTTCCTTATGTTGTTCTGGTGACATAAGTAAAACTAGTGTCCCAGTGACAGAACTTTTTGGATCAATCCCAAGTACTGAATTATATTACCTGGGATTAGCTGTATTCTACTTCTTGCATTAATGTTATGATACTGATTTCTAAAAGAAAAAGCTTCTTGAAAAAATCCATCTGAAGAACAAATAAACTGGTTGGGGGTAGATGTTGAATTTCCCTGTTCATTATTGTCACAACACTTGAAAATAACTATTACACCAAACCAAGTATTTGAAAACAGCATACTGAACTTATTTCATTTCACTGGGTAGCTGTGAAGATCCTGAGAGTGTTGTTAACACCCTTCTGCAAGTTAGCTTCAGGCTGATCTTTCCATGACGTCTCCTTTTCATGATAAGCAATAAGTCTTTCTGATGCTCTTCTTGAAAAAGTCAGTTGCAAAGGGTAGAAGTCTGGCACTTGATTCTGAATTCCTTTGGCTATGTCCCTTGCAAGGATGAAAACGGATGAATAGAGATGTACTAAGCTGCTAAATGGCTTGAAATTGGATAAGCCTCCCAAATAACTTCTACGCAGTTGTAAAATTCTGAAGTTGTACTGAGTTTTACTAAAATTGTACATCAGATAAAACCTGGTGTAGTATAGAAATATAGTTAATTACACTTTTGGTGCAAAAGCCACTTACTGAGTCTAGACAGCACTTAAATTGCAAGCTTATGTTGTTGTTCCGTTTCTCAGAAGAGGTAACAAATGGAAGAATTGTATACAGGGCTGTAGGGGGAGGGAGGAAGTTCAGCTGGATATTAAAAAAAGTTGAGGTCATCTGCCTATCATTTACTATTTGCTGTGAAAGAGACCAATTAATGCCTTTGAGCAGAATTATAGTTCCCTCTTCTATTTTCCAATAATTTTTCCAATGTTAAAAATTATTTCTACACTGGATATTGTCTTTCTTATTTTTACTATTTCACTCATGTTTTGTTTGTAGAGTAGTTGCACTGGATATTGACTCCTTAACAAGTGATGCTTCTTGTGATAAACTGTGTAAGTTCATCAGTCCAGATTGTTGGCTGGTAGGCAGTGTCTGCTTTTAATCTATACATGGTGATGTCCTTTAAAATCCTCGCCCTGTTTTTTCTCTGGTTTGAAGTATATTAGTTACTATGGAAACAACATCAGTGTTATGAGCTTCTAAATCTTGAATACATTTGAGTCCTCCTGTGTTCTTTCCTCTTGTGTGTGAATGCAGTTGTTCTTTTCCTCCCACACAACATCTGTGGCTTGTTTCAGAAAGTGATACTGAGCAAACTTGTCACTGCTACCTTGTTAAAGCTAAATGGTAGGAGACTGTAGTATCCAAGCACTCTAATATGGAAAACTGATACTACCTTTCATAATTCTGCTGCCCTGAGTCTGATCCTGTTTGGAGAAATCAAAGATCTAAATTTTTGAGCCAGAGAGAAATAAATACCTACATTAATTTAAAAGCAAAAACTTGGGCAGTTGGTTTTTTGTTGTAGCTCAGGATGGTTGAGGTCAGAATCTCTCTGGGACCTTCTGGGACCAGGGCTGCCTGGTCCAACCCCTCTGCTCACACTGGGTCATGTAGAGACATTTCCAGGATGATGTCCAGAAGACTTTTGAATATCATCCATAACAGAGACTCCACAACTTGTCTGGGCAACCTGTGGCAGTGCTCAGTCTCACATTAAAAAAGTGTTTTCTGATATTCAGATTCTCCCATGTTTCAGTTTGTGCTCAGTGTCTCCAGAAGTAACCTAGCTCAGTCTTCTTTATGCCCTCCCTTCAGATATGAGTACACATTGATGGGATTTCCCACACTTGCCTTTGGACTTTCTCCGGGCTAAACAGTCCCAGATCTCTCAGCTGTTCCTCCCAGGAGAGGTGCTCCAGTTCCTTAATCTTCTTTGTGCCCCCTTGCTGGACTCTCTAATATGTCAATTCCTCTCTTGTACAGGGAAGCCCAGAACTGGATGCAGGTGTGGCCTCACCAGCATTACAGAGAGGGGAAGGACCATATTCCCATTTGAATGCTTCTGTTTTCTCTTCTTTAGTGCCAGCCTAGTTTAAATTTCTATTATAAATAAGCTCCTTTAATGTAAGTCAGGTACTTGACAGAAAACTGACAGCAGACTTTTAGAAATGAAGGTGTTTTACTACTGCTTTAACACTGCTCAAAACCAAAAATTAAGCCAGAGATGAAAATAATTTCAGGAGAAATGGAAGTGAATACTAAGTCCTAGAAATGCAATCATGGCTCAAGCTAGAAGTCTAGAATCTAGAAGTCACCACAAAAAGTTGATTCGCTTCCTCAGATAAAGGATGTATTTGGCAGTTGACCTGCTAAAGTTCCTAATGTGTTATACTACACTCTAAAGAAAATAAACTACCAAAAAAGTACAAAATGTTGACCTCTAACTGAAGGTAGGTGCTACTGTTATTTGTTTAAGCAGTTCTGGAATTCTTTGGCATTGTTTTGCTTCCTTGCACAAAAGAAGAAATGACCTCTTCATGAAAAGAATGCTGTGGATAAACTGGTTGGTACCTTATCAACTTAGCTATTGTAGTTATGCCAACCAGACATGTTAGTGTGACTAAGACATACTCTGCTATGGTATTTAAACATTGTCAGAGGTGTTCTGAGATTGATTTGTGACCTCATTTGGCATAGAGAGGTGCTGCCAAGGTCTCAGAATTGATAAAATGTAAGACCACTTTACGAGGAGTTTATTTAAAACTCCCTGGCTTCAAAGAACTTTGGAAAATATGATGGTTTACTAGCTTTATCTTACTGATTTTTCCCTGATGCTCTTCCTCATCTGCTCTTCCCAAATCTTGCTGCTTTTAACAAAGTATGGTGTAAGCATCATAGCTGATGACATTTCTTTCAGATGCTTTTGAACTTAGATTTGGAGTCATTATTTGTTCCAGGAGGAATGTACAGGAGAGCAAAATCCTGAATGCAAGGTGTGTGAATTCTAATCTATAAGAAAGGACAAACTTTTAAACATCCTCTGGTTAGCTCTGAGGAGTGTCAGATGCAGATAGGACCAGCCCAACAAGCTTTCCATCACTTAATAAACCAATCTAATCAGGAAAGAACAACTTTTTTTGAGTGGAGAGCCACAAGTATGGTAGTGTGTCTGGGGAAGTGTTCTCTATTTTTAGTCATCTGGTTATCATCTGGCTCTCAGCATCATGCAATGTTGAAAGTATGGGGTGGAGGAGCTGGAAAGAGATTAGTTGGGGCTGATTTTGTTACTTATTTTCTTTGGTTGTCCTATGTGAGACTGAACAAATGACGTCAGTCAAGGAGACATATTAAGAAACACCTCTAGTTTGTTGGGTGGTAGTGCATGGGGTAGAAAATGCAAAAAAAAAAAAATGCAGATGGCTGAAAGAGATTTTGAGGCTACAGGGAAAAGGGAATATAAATACAGAGAATCAGATTTCTAAAAACAACAACAAAACTGACCCTAATTATTAGCAATGATTCAGCTACACTATATATTTCAAATTACAGGGGAATAGAATTATTTGAATTGATGGTTGTTGATCTCAGCCTTTGCTCTAAGCAGGCCTGAAGTAGGAGGTATGAAGCACTACAGGTGTGCAATAAAAAACATTTTGTGAAGCATTTGTGCCAAGAATTGTGGGCAACACTTGAAAAATCCATGCCCCTGCTCCTTTTTCCCCACCAGCAAATTCTTCTTTCTACCAGTTTTTTTTTCCATTCTTCAGAAGTGTAATTCTACAAATGTAGTGATTAAAAATTAAGATTTGTTTCTCTAACAGGAGAAAAGGAATGCTTCTCCCAGCTACAGGAGTATGGAATAGTAATCTATAAATGTAGTGGTAATAAGGTGCAGAGAAATTACATCAAGCAGGCTATGAAATGAAGGGACAGCAGTAGATTGCCAAGTGGGGATATGTGGGGCTGAGCCTTTCTGGCAGCTGCTTTCAAGGAGTTGCAAATCTGAAGCATTGGCTTAAGGAAGAGGAAGCGGTGCCAGTGAGAAGCTGCAGTTTGGCAGAACACTGGCAAATAGCTCAGGGTGGATGGCTTTATGTTATAGATTACAAGAAGGTGATAAAGGATAAAAATAGAGGAGGTGAAACTCTGGAATCTACATATTATAAATGGGTGAAAGAAGAGGCTTGATGATTTAGGAATGTGAGCTATCACTCAGTATCTAACACTGATGTTTGAGAAACCCATACTGTCTGCCTAGAGAAGTTGACTGTTGCTGTCTATGCAGAGGGAAGAACTTTTTATCCTTGGTATCTGTCTATTTGTTTCCTCTATAAATTGCAGCATGTGAGTAACCGGTCACTAAGAAGTAAATAAAATTTTCAGTTTTCAATTCTAATTCCCCTGCTCTTGTAGAAAAGATATGAAAACATGTCCTTTTCATTATGTAGCTATCAGTTTTGTATTTGTACTTTTATACACAAGTGTAGAATATACAATAAGAACTCTTAATGTAAACTGCCAAATTTGTTTTTCCAATAGCTTGGGAAGCAGAAGACTGCTTGCAAAATTCCAAATTCCTTGATGTATGTTCTGTCACTCCTAGGGTGAGGTCAGACCTCTGTGCATTTTGACAGAGCATTACTGCTCAGACTGACATTTGATGTTCATGGGAACTCGGGCTTCTAGAGATCTCCAATTCAGAATGGAGAAAAAACTAATTTTTGGGAGGGTGCTTCAAACTTAGGTGGCCTGGAGTGTTGTTTCAAACCTAAACTTAAGTTTAATTCTCACTTAGGTCTTTGAATTAATGTAGCTATTTGATGGAATTTTCCGTACATGACACAATCAGGCCTGGAAAGCTTTCAGATGCAAATCAACCAGATAAACTGTTCATTGTCTTAGCGCAATATTCATGGCATACTCTGAAAGCATAGTGATTTTCATTTTTTCATAGCATAGCAATTTCTCATTTTTTGTTTCAGTTTGAGTTGTACGCTAAAGTGAATGATGTCTTGATGGTATTTCAAAATTGGGAGGATAAGCTTTAGGATACTTGCTCATCTGTGTGTTAGTTTTGCTTTTAAGGTTTGCTACTTTCTTTTAAAACTGGACATTTAAGCACTCATTTTGGGGAGAACCTCATATATTTTGTTTTCATGAACCCAAGTTCACCTTTTTCTCTTAAATACTGTCATAAAGATCTGAAAACAACTCTCATCCACACTCTAGTTTACATGATTTAGAGTCTGCTTAATATAATATAAAATCTGAGATATGTTCTTGGTTAAGTAACAACAAAGTATAATATATATTTTAATTAATCCAATTGCTAACCAAGCCAGTAGAAACGGAAAATAATGAGTCTGTCCCTGTTCCAGGCTCCTTTTCACCTTAAATTAAAATGAAGCTGTATGTACAATCTAAACCTGTATGTACAAACAGAAAAAAGCAGCTTAATATAATTTTAGTAATACCTCATATTTGAGATTAAGCAGCGATATCTCCACTATTGCTTTTTTACTTTATTGTATCAAAGTAAAATACTAAATATGAGGTGGGAAATAGTGTGGAAATTGCTCCAGGAATTCAGTAGCATGTTTAACACTGCTGTAAAACATGAGGGATCTGCTCTTATTAGGATAAGACACTTTCATCTCTAATTAAAAAGGAGCTTGAGGGTTTCCTTTTAAAATTTTTAAATATTTGCTTTGAAGAAAATCAGAGTTACTTTTCTCATCTTTTCTATCACATTTTATGCCTTTACGACTTGCGATGCTTAACACACCTCAAAGGGCAACTGTGAATAAAGGATTTACTTCCTGTGATAAAACTTTCCCAAAGACACCTTACAAAATTTGTCTAAAATGGTTTGTGATTGTTTTATTTAGATACATAGTATACCTTAAATACTTAAACTCATTGCTTCATGCAGTTGATGGAATTCTCTGTCAGCACATTTGTGAAGCATCTGATTGAATCCACAGTACTGATCACAGTTGTTGCAGGTGAGAACCTGAAAATACAAAGCCAATAGCTTGAGTTGTACTCAGTATTCAGTAGCTGGAAGAGCTACAGACAAGTTTGACTTTGACATTAGCTTTTTGTTTGAATTCCAGTTCACTCTTCTGCAGGTTATGTCTCAGGCAGTCAGTGATGCTGGTGTCTTGGGAATCAGGCATCAGGGTTTTTTTCCTAGGGTTGTGATTACCTGGAACCTCAGAGGAATGATGATAACTAGTCTATAGTTCTGCATACATACCTACAAATACTCTTTTTGCTTACTTTCTGCCCTGCATTTAAGCAGGTTGACTAACCAATATGAAGATAACCCAAAACATTGCAGTCTGTTTAAATTGGAGACCTTTTGGTGATTTTTATTGATAGATGATGCTTTATTTACGATTAGAACAGTCCAAATGCCTTGATAAAAAGAGCTTTGCTCATTTAAATATACCATCAAGTGATTACAGAAATTGAACAAGGACCAGAAAGATCTGTAATTGTAAATTATATTCAGAATGGCTGAACAGTAGGGACTTATTTGAAGACCCAAATGTATTTAGGAACAACTAAAATGCAATGCAGGAAATAAAATGTTTATTTTAATATAGTAATTTCTTCTTCACCAGTATCTGATCTTTTGACATTTCCTGTCCATGGATGCCAATATCTTCTAACATTTGCTACAGTTCATGCTTTTAAAAAAGTTTCATAATGCAAATTTATTTTTCATAATACAATTGATATTACTGAAATGCATGCAAATAAAGGTCCTGGGGTTGATTGAAGAATACATAGGAATGAAATGTTTCTTTAATGGAGGTATATGTTTTATATTGTGGGAAGCTGGTTTGAGAGAGCTGGAAAGTAGTTTGTAAAGGAAAATAGCAAGAAGGGCTAAACCACAATGGTGAATGATGTGTTGATACAGTATCTATATATAGATAAGGCTAAGAATAATGCTTGCTATTTCTGTCTCTAAACTGAAGATGGTGAGCAATCTGCAGGTGAAGGATTGGGAACTACCAATTATCATTCAGGTCTGACGTTTTTTTATGTGAGCAGCTGTCCTCCAGATATGACAGTGAGATCAGGAAACTCATCTGAATTAATGTGGGAGTAGAATTGGAGCAAACATACCGAATGATGTGCTCTATTTTCAGATCTATTCTAACACAGCAGGCAAGTGGTTATCTTTAAACTCATTGTAGAGTTGGTATGACTCTATGCCTTGCACTTAATTTTTTATATAAGGGGCGGAGGCTAGCAGCCACCATTTCAGCTGCCTGATTCTGGACTTTTTCTAGACACACAGACATACCAGTGTAACTGAGCCCTGGGGGCCTATCAGGTGTTATTTAGTCTCTAGCAGCTGTACTGTGAGTCCAGTTCTCATCCTTAAAGTTATGATTTCAGTGGATTTTGCCAGGAGAAGTGTTATGGCTCTGCAGACCATGCAGCAGAAACAGTTTCTAGGATTTCAGTGGAGTTTTCAGGTAATCTCAGACAGGTTAGGTTCTTTGTGCTTTAATTGTCTGCTGAATTGGAACCGTAATCTGCACTTGGATTAAGTCTCTTCTAACTTCTACCTAATCACTTATGTCACTGCGAAGAAGGAAAGGTTGCATGTGCATGTATGTCACTAAATGCTATGTGCATACCTCAGGCAAAAGCTCCATCACTCCTGACTAAATATCATTCTAGATCCCTAAGGACTGAATACTGAAGTTATACTCTTCAAACAGGCTTTTCATTTAAATTAAAAAAAAAATATTCAGGAATATTTTTATTAAAATACTGGTATTTTGTCCACAGATATGGACAAACATCTGGAAACTTTTCTAAGCTCTAACCTATTGTTTAAAAACTCATGGCCTCTACTTTTTCAAGAGCTAAGGTTTTAGCCTGCCTGGAGAGAGTATCATGACATTAACCATGGTAGGTTAGTGGCATAAAGTGATAGCAAACCTCCTTGTGTCTTCACTTACTGAAGATTTTGGGGATTTTTTTTGTAGAGCCGGTGACCATATCAGTGCATTAAGAAAGGACTGGATGTGCAGTCTGTTTCCTGTTGCTTATTAACTAATAAGTTAGTGAACTAATCATGTTGAAATGGTATTCTTGTAATGCAGACTGGTTTTGTTTTAATATTTACTTTGTGTGTAAATAATTACTTCTGTAGTTTAATGTTTTCCTGTGAAAACCTTCACAGTCAGATTGCCAAATCAGCAGACATCCTTTTTTCATCAAAAAATAGTGTCGGGAAGTAATCATGGCCAACATACAGAAACTATGTGTTTGAGTCATGGGAGCTGGGGGTACTTTTGCCTGATGCTAGCACAGACTCTTAGCCCCAGCTGCAGTCTGAGAGATGTGAACATCCCTCAGACATCCAAGAAGCTGAGAGAGGAAGAGGCAAGACTCAATTAGTGTTACTGTTGAAGTACCTCTTTAAATGTACCAAAATACTTTGGGTCTGATGGGTCAGAAATCTAAACATAATTTACTTATTTGTTTCCTGGTGAGCTCCCCAACTTTCCTCTTGTAATACTTTCGAGAAACTAGCACTACTTCTGAAAGTATTCAGATAATACGCTCAGAAATGGAAGCAGGGTAAAGATTCTGATGTGTAAAATCCACTGCAATGGACCTTAGTCTGCTGTCTGGGACTTTTCTGAGACACCCCTGGCCTGGAACCCTGAGAGAAAAAAATTCCACTTGGAATAGTGCAACAGCAGAGTTTTGTCTGCAAGTGGTACTCAAGTACTCAAGAGGTGAAAAACCTGCTGTAGCCCTGGAAAAGTATGACACTGAACAAGGAAATGCCATGACTTGTTATACACACTAAGCCAATCCCTGTTAATGACAAGTAAGGGATGTAAAATTTTTCCTGAAACCAATACTCAGAATTTTGTGTATGCTATGCAGCATCCTTGGTTAGATTTAATGTTTCCAAATGATTTCCATAGAACTCTAGGTTGAAATGTGCTGCCTGTGCTTTCTAGCTTTTATTCCTGAGTCCTTTGTCAGTTGAGACATGAGATAATGACATATCTTGAAGAGTGGGAATTTTTATAAACAGTTTTAAATTGTTCACAAAGGTCTCCTTTTTCTTCCTACTCCTAATTGAAATGAAAAATTGTGTTATTCTAAGCCTGATAAAATTGGTTTATATGGAGATTGCAATGCAGTCTTTGAAACTTACCTGATAAGCAGCAACCTTTAGCTCATTAGACCGAGAAATGTGTTTATAAACACTGGGAATAACTGCAATAATGTCAGGGGTTGGTAAACAAGTGGGGCTTTGGGCTTTATTGTTGGAAGGCCAGCAGACTATTGTATATCGGCTACCTCTGTTCTGTTAAATAAGGAAGATTGTTCATCCTGAGTGCCTATGCTGTGCCCTGTCGCGTAATTTTTGCGCTTAAATTCAGCGCATCCGAACAGTGTTCTACCGAAGCTGTTCACAGGGCCATTCGCAACCTCCTGGCCCGGGTGGCTTGCTGCGGGTACCCTCTGCCTGTGCTCAGAAAACCCAGTTTGCCAACAGAAACCGGGCCCAGCGTCCCTCTCCGCGGCTGCGGACGGTGCCGGCCCGCGGCTCGGAGCTCGGGGCGGGTCGGGGCGGCCCCTCCGCGGGCGCGGTGTGGTGCGGCGGGGCCGGGCGGGCTGTGGGTCCGGCTGTCTGTTGGCTGTTGCCATGGCTCCGGAAAGCCGGGGGAGCCCAATGAGCTGCCTGCGGCAGTGCTGAGGGCACCAGCCATCTTGCTTATGGGAAACAATGTGACATATTATGCTGGGCTTTACCGGGGAATAACCAAAAAGAAAAAAAAAAAAAGAAAAGAAAAAAAAAAATCTCGTCGGAGGAAGCCGAAGAAAAGGGCACATTAGTGAGTAATTACAGGGGCTTAGCGTGCTTACAAGCTGCCATTTTGACAAGCTGGTGGCTGCCGTGCCTGCGAGCTGCTCGGCGGAGGTGGAATGCGGGGTGATAATGCTGCATATCTGCTGTCAGGCAGCGGAGCGGGGTTTTGTCTTGTAAAGGCAAGGTTTCTCTGCAATGTTATCTCGGAGGCTCGCTAGCTGCTCCGAGTGAAAGCCGGTGATCCAGGAGAAGGGTGTTGCCCTTCCTGGTGCTGCTCCTGTCCGCTGCCGGCTCCGGGCGGGGAAAGCAGGTGTGCGGTTCGGCTGGGCTCTGCTGCGGGCTGGGCAGCGGCCCCTTCCCAGCCTGACGTGCTGCTGCTCAGCAGATTGGCTTAGGAACTATTGCCCCTGGACCCTGGCACAAAAGGAAGCTGCTGTGCATCTCGGCTGGTGCGAGAGAGGTACGCCTTTGCATAGGCTATTTCCATTTAGTAAAATAAAACTAAGCAGCCTTGCATGCAAGAAATAAGCGTTTTTTGCATTTAGAGAATGACTTTGGTCAGTGGCTTGTTTTTAGAGAGGTTGCCGAGTTAATTGGTCGGGTTGCGTTTTCATGAGGTATTTCAATGTGATGTTCCATATGGCTGCTGATTCAGAAGGGTTTTTCCAATAGGTGATAATATTGTATAATTGCATTTTCTACTAAACAGAAAGGATTTTTTTGTTTTGTGTTTTCATTTTGCTTTTTACCATCAGGCTAGCATGGGATGTAAAACGTTATAGAAGTTATGAGCATGTTTGAAAAGCCTTAAATCACCGAGTTCATCATTAGTGGAATTCGTGCATTGTGTTCAGCCTCCAGTGTAACTAGATTTAAATTGTACAACTGCTGCTGTGCAGTATGTAGGTCATAATAAAGAGCAGCTTTTTCATCGGTTTTCAATAGACTGCATGCCCCAGTGCTGTGTTTGATTAGTTTGTGGTACTTGTGCTGTTAAGAGTAGTGGTATTTCAGCCAGCTCACACCTCCTTTTTAAAGATATCGCACATACTGTGCTAGACAGAGCACAACACACCCATTGTGTCCCTCCGGTTGGCGTTCAGTACAAGGAAGGAAACCAGCACTCCACATGGAGCACGAGCACATTAATAGCACAAGACGGTTAAACTTTTATTGAACAATCTCAGTGATTCTGAGGTACGCTGGAGAGGATAAAATAACAACATGAAGACAAATGTCAGGGGGTAATTGAAATGGGAGAGGTCTTCTGATCGGGACTCGATGTTAATGCTGTAGATTTTCAGTGCAAAGTTAAGTGTTCTGAATAGTTATTTTATCACAACATATCTGCTTTAAAGATGAAAACTGTAGTTAGTCCTAGGTCAATAAGAGCACAGTCCCTCAGGGCAGAGAATGTTTGTAAGAAAAGTAGCCTTTTATGAACTATCTGTTTTATTCTCACTGAGTGATACAATTTCCAAGTCAGCTAATACTGAAATGCATTATGTTATTCTGGCAACAGAATATGTTTCTGAAAGAAACATTTTGATTCACCTTATATCTATAGAAAATGAAATTATACTCTGATCCTAACTTTTATCCAATAATTATGTGTATTTAAATCACACCAAGATCGCATCTGTTTAGACAGTTGAGTGGGAATGAAATCAAGAATTTGAGGTCTGGTATCTATATAGTTAAATTAGTAACCAGTGCCCTCTAATTGAGAGCCAAATTCCAATGTGTTATTTCTGTAAATATGTCATGCAAAGGTACTTGAACAAGCATGTTCAGCAAGTATCCCCCAAATGAGACATTACATTTGGAAACAGAAATGTAAAAATGGATTGTTACTCTTCATTTTCTCCATTCAAAAAGCTTCATCTTATTTGAATCATTTCAAGATTTTACTGCCCAGTGAATGCACACCCCAACTTCTTTTTCTATGCCTCTGTATAGGGATTACAAAGTTAAATTGTTTAGAGTACTGCTTTCGTCTGTTTTCTAGAAAGTGGAATGTACACTCAGAGCATTGTACTACATGAATATTTACAACTGAGTCTGTAATTATTATGAAAATTATGAACAAGCAGAGGTGGCATTTCCTTTAAGGTGTTTGTATGCCTCTAACAAAGAGATGGAGAGCTTTTGTTATAACAATAAGAAATAGGGATATAGTAGTATGCAAAAAGTAGAGGATTTTGCAATTCAAGATGGACATAACCTCACTACAAAGAGTTTACGGTGCAAGAAAACAAGTGAAGACTAGCTATGACTAATCACTAAACAGTCTGCACCCACTAAGTGCTGATAGATGCATCTTCCTAGTTTCTATTATTTAAAGTAATATTGTGCACTCTTTTCATATTGTTTTTCTTCCTTTTTTCTCATATCAATTCCCAGCTTCCCTCTGTTTCCTTACTGTCTCTTTGGCAACATCTGATCCCCTCTGAGTTATTTGTAAAACAAATCGGTGACTGTCCATAATGACCACAGAGGTGCTGCAATAGAATCTGGTGTGGAGGAAGAATTTAAATGAGTTAGAGGTAAGAAAGAGCAGCTAAGTAAAGAGTGTATCCAGTATGAACTAATTCTGCATGATTAAAAGGTATAAAGGTGTAGATTTGGGTCTCTGATGTAGAAATCAAATGGGCATAGAGGGCGAGGAGCATTTTTCAGCTGAGGATGAACTGAAGTGTACTTGCAAAGAGAAGGTTCACAAGAAGACCTTGAAAATAATATGATGGGACAAACTGGGTATTTCTGCATTGGAAAGGATGACATCAAGTTTCAGTTGAACTCTAGAAGTTTTTCAAGATTCAGTGGACCCACAGTTTCTATCTGAGATGATTACACACGATTTCGAAGTGTGTAGGTTATGAAGAGTCAGACTCTCACTTGGTCAGCGTTGATGTAAATAACATCAGCTGTCATGCTTTAACATTACAGTCACTTCAAGCATTTTTTTAGATAGATGACCTTCAGAGGTGACTCTGGGCCCATGTGGTGTGCTCATAAACAGGATACTAACAAAGCAAATCCAGGCAGTTGAATCACAAAATGTGGTATCATAGTAGCAGGTGCAAACAGTAAAAGAGAGAACAAGATGACCAAAGGAGGTAGAATCAAGTGGTGTAACAGTTTTTGTGTATGTTATTAGTTTAAAATAATCAGCTTTGAGAAAACAGTGATAAGCATCAAACAGCCATGCAGTCTGTGGAGCACAATAACCTTAGGAGAAAGCTGATGTCTTGTGTTATTAAGGATAATGTATTACCTACTCTCAGCCTATGGACTATTCTCTGTGTATTTACGCATATGACCAACCTCTGAGCCACAATATAGACGACGTGTGCCCTGGGAACAGACTCATACCAAATTAGGCTACATGGTATAATGTTATGCTGTGGAATGGGTCAGTATCACTTCTGTATAGCAAGAATCAGGTATTGAGTATAATACACCAGTGCTGAGGTGGCATCTGGAGTGGGAAAATTGCATCAGATGTGACCTTGGAAAAATGTTTTTGCTCCAGTGATGCTGTCTCCTCAAACGTGGAAATAAAAGTTGATAATTTCTGTTCAGTTTTATGTACACTGCTTGAATCTATACTTTAGTATTGTGTCCTAAGATATTGATCATTTACCATGTTTCAGTATTGCATTAAGCATGGTATTCATTGACAATTTGTATTTTCTTCCTTTATTGTTGGGTGTAGTCTATAGCTTCATATTTGAGAGATGACTCTACCATAGACACTGTGTTCATGTTTTCTTCAAACAGTGTGATATCTTTTCATGAATGTGTTCTAACAATTGTTGACCTTTCTGTAATTATGAAGCATCTTAACATTCCAGGGCTAAAACAAAAGCTGAAAGGACTTTCAAAGGCACTGATGTAATGGAAAACCTGATGTCTGGGAGAGAGAATGGAGAGAAGTAAATACTTAAAAGGGCGGCATGTATCTTTGAGTAAAGGCATGCTGGGTGACCACATTCTAGATCTACCCCTGCTTTCAATTTTTTTGAAGCATGAAATGTATTTTTCTTTTCAGATGTACTGTTCCATAACACTGATACATCATAGCTAATGCTGCTGTGAAGCAGGAGATTCCAAAGATGGAGCCTTTTCTTCTGTTATTTCTAACCCCTTTCGTTAAATAGATTGTTTTTTATTTTTTTTTTTTCGTCTTTCTGTACTGAATAAAGATAGTGTTCTGATTCATCCACCCTTAAAAACCTCACCAACCACCATTAGGGGCTTGAATAGCACAGATGTGGTTCTGCGTTTTTAAGTAACCTAACATAGTATTCTTCTTTAAGACTTGATTCTGAAGACCTCAAGCCTCAAGGGATGGAGTAAAAAATTATAGCAGGAAAAGCAGCCCTTCTTCATCTCAATCTTTACAGTGGTCAAGCTATACAGAAGAGTTTTTCTTTACTGTTTTCAGAAAATAGCTGTCAAATAATGCTGAGGCATAGAATAATGTTTACTTATTTTTAGGACACTTGCCTTGCATTTTATGTGCAAGTATTAAAGCAACATATAACTGAACTGTTTGATGGGTAACTAAAGCTATCCCTAGTTTAGCAGCAGTTGCTGATTAGATAAATTTGTCCACAAGCACAGTGATATTACTCAGAAGAAAAGGCAGGCATGCTTGAGGAAACCCAGGGGAAACTGAATCAGTAACTGCAGTTCTCATAGCTGAAAATCAAATTTATCAAGACATAAAACCAGTAAAATGCATTGATTTCTAAAGCTTGCCATTTGTTTGTAAAATAAGCAGTTAAATTAACAGGAGATCAGTTGTGACTGAAGGTCATCAGAGTAGGTGGTGAAAGGGTCTTAGTCATTTTTTCAAACTGTTTAAAACCAACTGGTCTGGTTCCTTACTGATTTATTTTTTTTTTAATAGTTTTTTGAGCAGCATTAATAGCTGAAGTCCCAGTTCAACTGCAGCAACCCTGAAAGGTAGTTGTAATGCTTCCCAAGAGGCTTAGAGTTGGGTGGTGTAGCTCATGATGAGAAGGGGTAGGGAGTGTGTTAAGAGCAAGACAGTGTGTTTTTTTTCTGCACCTTGCTGTGCTGCCTGGAACTCATTAATTTGAGCCTCAATGTAAAGTTTCATCACCACAGTGTACCTTAAGTGTTGTGTTTAATAAAGCCAGATATTTCTCAGAGGGGCACGTACAAGTGTGCAAAGCCACAGACAGAACAGACAAGCACAGCACTGCCTCCCCTTTGCAACAAGGCATAGATGGCATTTGAACATCATGTTAGGGGTAAGGGATGAAGGCACAGACGAAGCCACAAGTTTTTCTGTGTCAACAGGTTATAAGTATTAGTACCCAAGGTAACACAAGGACAATTTAGTTAATTACAGAGATCTGACAGGTGTTCTTGATGAAATATAGCAACCTGTTTCTACATTTAGTATTAAAGAATAACAGTAAAATAATAAAAACAGGGATTTCTGAAATCTAAATTGCAGAAGATATATTGGTTTTGGATTTTATCATATCTGGAAAAGGCAGAATGAGTTATGAAAACAGAGCAGGGAGATTTGCATTTTTACTATGATTAATGAATTTAAGTGCTAAGCCTGTAAGAGTACAAATTCTACTTCATAATATTTATGATTAAGACTGCTTTTGCTTGAAATAAAATGTAAATATAAACAAAACCTCTCATGGCTGTTTACAGCTAATCACACAAATTGTTTTGAAACTGACTGGAAGAAGGATATCCAGTAGCACTGACTCCCTAAAAGCTTTTTGCCAAAGTTTAATGTAAGGCAATGAGAGGGGGGAGGCTGTCCGTGATTCAGTTATTGGGATCACTTTTGATTTCTGAAAAATGGATGAACTAGAAGTTACACACATTACTACGCAGGTTTCTATGAATATGAACAGTATTTTCACAATTTAAGTGACCACAAAGGAAAAGTAGTGATTGCGGGCAATGGAACAAAGTGTGGGGTAGACAGCTAAATTGGATGCTTTAATGTTGTCTGTCTTTGAGTGCTCATTTTATCTTAATACTAAAAAATTAGGCATAATAAACCTAAAAATATTTCCTGGTTTTGTAAGCATAAAAGTAATATGAAATGAGGATATTGTGGACACCAAATTTTCAAGCAGGAGAAAACTTACTTTTGTAAGGTACTAAAAAGCTGTTTCTCACTAAATTTCATGTTCATTTGAGAACCCCAAATTCCCTATTCTGTTTCACCGGTAATTAGAGCTTTTGCAGTTCCTTGAACCATGATAAGTAGAATTGAATAAATAATTGGTATGAGTTGATTATTAATTGGTGAGAAGTACAAAGATTTGTATTTTGGGAAGGCTGTTGAATAGATCTCAGAATACTTTGCTCTGTCTGAAGAAGCAGCCGGTATGAGCTGTCATAAGGGTGGGTTAATGGATTAGATGTCCCCAGTTTTAGCTTGATATTTCAGCTGCTGTTTTTAAATATTGTGAGACATCTGTGGAAGACTGGAATTTCAAGAAGACTGCAGGTTTTTAGGCAATCCTAAAGTGTAATGATTAGACTAGATGAAGTATATAATAAATTGCATATGAAAAGAGATGTCACACTACTGACTTGTGTATTATGTACTTAACACATCAGATCTTACGCAGCTACTTTCTGCTTTAGCTCTGTAATTTTTTCCTACTAAGAGTAAGGATTTTAAACACAAGCAAGCAGTAGCAATCCGAAGGGATGCCAGTGGAAAGCACTCAGTATGTATCATTTAAGTCATATATTGATCATGGACATCCCACTGCTCCTTCTTGCCAGTTATGCATTTTGTAAAATTTAAGCAACAGAAGTCTGCAGTTGCCACTACAATTTTTATTTAATTTCTAATGAATTTTTAGTGAACAAGGAACTCCAAACAGTGACACTCTCCCAGATGATCATGGTCATGGTAATTGCTCTGTTTTTCTAAATCTGTATTTGTTAGAAATCTCAAGGAAACAATAATTTCAGTGTGACTGATGCAATCAAATGGCTTACTTTGAATAAGTAACATATAAAGAGGCTAATCAAGTGAAGTGCTACTGTATGAGAGCTAAGTGAGACGCTGACAGGTTTGACAGTAGAATAAAGACCAAACCAGAGACTTTGTTTTGACATACATGCAGATAATCAGGCAAATTCAAGTCTTTTAGCAGGCCTCTTCTATAAGGGTCGCTTTACTGATACGGATCATGTAATCGGAGCCTTGCAGATCATCATTCTACTTTTAGACAAGTACAAGAGAGAGGTTTTTAATTCCTTATTTGCATAGCTGTAGATTTACACGTTCACATGCTTTTGACAGTGGCATTTGATTCACAGATGACTGATTTATGGTCTGGAGCAAAGGCCAGGTTCAGGACAGGATTTAAGGTCCGGACTGCAGACTTGATAAAAATTGTTTGTAAGTCTGTACCTATTCCAGTCAATACATACTGTAACAAACCAGCAGGAGGATGCCTTCAGGTTGGAGACAGTAGTTTTCTTATGAGCAAGAAAAAAATAATTGCAGTTATGTTATGCTAAATTAATTGAGGTGTGGATTTGTTTACTTTTTGTAGTATTTGCTGGTGTAATTATCTTCATTTTCTAAAGCATAAGTAACTACTAGTTAAAAACTACAAATGAAAATAAACATGTCAATATGTCTAATAAAGAGCTACAAAAAGTACAACAGCAAAGAGGTGTTACACTATTTCTATAGAGATGCATTCCACTTTTACTTCTGGCATTCGCTCTCTGTGGCATTAGCCGTCAGAACAGAAAAGATTAATTGTATCCTAATAAATGGTTAAAAACACTGTCATCTAGGTTACTATCTGAAAGGAGACTCTTGTGTTTAAGTAATTGTTTCTACCACTGTTAGATCATCACCATAAAAAGAGAGGACTGGTCTGAGTTATCCTTGCAATAAGTGCTGAACACTAAAGATGAAACACGAGCACAAACGTAAACTGAAAAGCGGGTTTGTTAAGATGTGGCTTTGACCACTACTTGACCATGGCACCACTGGTTTCCAGATTTCCTATAGCACAGGAAAAAAGGGGGTTGAGGGACAAGTAAATAGTAACTTTGTAGATAAACTTGGTAAATGTTCCTGTGATAAAAGGCTGCTCCTTCTTATGAATGGATGAAACCTATGTGGGAAAACTTGAGCAGATACTGTCCAAAGTTGTGATGAGAGTTGGGGGAGTTGCAAGAGGAGATGGGAAGAGAATTATGAAAGTGCTTGAAAGGGAAGAGAAGAAAGATATAATTGCTGCAGTGAGAAGAAAAGGAGCCAGCTGTATGTGCCCACTGTTCTGGGGCAGGGACAGTTACAATGGCTTCAAAGCAAAATACTAGACTGGTGTAATGGGATGCATTTTGCATAGATCAGAAAGCATTACCTAAAACTGCGTGCCCAGATACTGCAGTTAAATCATGTGATGACAGAGGCCTAAACAATAGCATTCCTGTTGGGGGAAAAAAAACAAACCAAAAAACGAAGCCAAACTTCAAAAGTACGGTAAAGAAATCAGTCATCTTAGGAAAAACTACAACAAACTGCTTGGGAGAGTGAAGGGGGAAGCAAGTGGGAGGAAAAAAGAGCCAGGCCCCTGAGGAATTCACATGCTTGAATATCCAAGGTCGTTTGTGTTGGGGGGAAAAAAAAAAAAAAAGCATTATAGCATTATATTTGCATTCTTGTCAAATTTCTAACCTATGCACAGTGTGCCAGGGCACCTCACAGATGCTATTACATTTAATTGGGTTATTTTTAGTCTTCATATGTACACTTAAAAATTCCATTCCTAATATGCAGATCTGAAAATAAATTGTTCCCCTTCTGTTGTTTTATTCTTTATGTTGCACTTTATTCTTGGGAGACCAAAGTGGTCAAGTTTTGGCAGTTCATAAACACTTCAGATGAATCATGAGAAGTTTGGCCCATGTTTTCGAATAAATGGTGTTATGGTTATGTGAATACCCAGTATGAAAAGGGAATTCTCTTTAGCTATCCTCCACCAGCAATGAAATTTGGTCGTCAGAACAGGGGTCAGGCAGTGGGTAGTTTGGAGGTAAGTGTAATACTTCATAAAAGAAGTGGGTGTGGTGGTCGGTTTTGCTGACCATTGTACAAGAGGGAACTTGATTCTCAGATTCTTAAGTCAGTACCCCAAACCAGCTATGAAATAGCTATTTCCACTCTGAGCTTTCTGCTGCTTCTGCTATGGCTCTGTATGCTGACAAACCTCCATTCGGATTCCTGAGAATTGGTTTTGTACTGAATTATTTTAACTGGGGAAATTTGTGTTAGGATGGTAGTGGGGAAACTTCTGTGGTTTGCTTTGTGGATCTGTGTATAATGAATGCAGATTCTCTATGGAAGGTGTCCAGTTTTCTCTGACATACTTGGTTTTCAAATTATCAGCTGAGATTGAAGTTTGAAGACTTTAAACATGGCTTAGAAGAATAATTGTGTTGGAAGCTTTCTTGCGTGTGGTCCTCTCAGAAATGTAGGTAACTCCACTGTCATCTACACTATTGTATAAACTTTATTCAGACTTCTGTGGACTTTATCATCCAGTATGTTTAGGAACAGTTTCTCTTTATGTTCATTAAAAGTTTTTTTTTTCTGAACTAATGGCAGATAATGCTTTGAAAACTTCACATTCAGCATCTAAAACTGTATGTAAAATATAAAAGCATTCCAATAATTTATGTAAATTAGTTTATCTTAAACAAAGTCATTCCTTTTGTTATCAGGATTATTTTCCCTGGGGTTGGTATATGGGTAGCTTTTAATGAGGACCTATTTTTTAGGTTGCTAAAAAGATTTTTAGCTCTTCAGTTCGCAAAAGCAATAGTTCTGTTGATGGGTATTTTAACTTTTTTAGGGATAAGTTTGGAATTATACCTTGAGGCCCTACTGTGGGCACAGTGTATGACTGTGAAACTTGTACCTTTAGGTTTGCAAAACTATGAAATTTAATTTCCTGTTTCTCATAATCCTAAATTATTATCAACTACTGTGGCAGGTGCTGAAATTAATATTCAAATTTAGGTTTATAAAAATCTAGTCTGAATCAGACTTTTAAAAGCAAGGTCATGATTTAAAGGTTGCTATTCTTCTTTGATTTACCTCAGACCTGGGATATATAGTATTCCTTCCAAAGACATTCTAACAGGAAACTTAGTATTTATTCAAATATTTGTTTGTTTGAAGAAAGCAGAGAAAAGTTTAGCAAAATGAAGCTTACAAATGAAATTAGTGGTCACTGTGGTACTTTCAGAAGCTTGTGTTGATCTATATTGTCCCTTTGAAGGCAATGAAAGAAGTCCTCCCTGAATTCATTAAAAATAGTTAGAGGAAATTTTGTATACTTTTAAAATCCCACTGAAAAGGCCTTACCATCCAGCTTTTTACTAGTCGAGTTTTAGATTCGAGTTTTGGATTTGAGTCCAAAACACTTAATAAATGCCTTTTGGAGAATATTGGAAAGTTTTAAATATTTAAAAAAAAAAAAAAAAAAAAAAAAGAGTGCTGCACTTGTGTCTACTTCTGTGAAATTTATGTTATGGTTTGTTTTTTTTTTTTTAAATTCACCTAAACATTAAATAAATCTCAACTTTTTTACAGTACATTTATTAGTAGAAATATCTTTACAGGTGTGTATATATGCATATTTTATATATTTTTTATGTCCTGGTAGATAAATAATTTCCTATTCTTTCTAATACTTGAAAAGCATCAAAAGTTACTTGTTTATACTGTGCATTTCAAGTGGGAACCCTACAAAATGCTAACCAGGCTTGAAAACTGCAAGCTGTGTAGTTTTGGTGTTTTATTGGGTGCAATTTTCTGTGTTTTCTGCATCAGAAACACCTGAAAGTTTGAAATGTCACCATCTAAATCAAGGCCTTAGTTTCATGAAGAGGATAAGTCAGGAAATGGAGATATTGTGTTGTCTTTACAAAGGCAGAGGTGTTTCAATATTGTATCATAATATTTCATATATTGACTTCTTTAGGTGTGGATCATGTAGCAGTTTTTAACACAGAGTTTTGTCTAAGAATATAGATGATGTTTCCATTTGTAAAACTATGATAAAAATGGCCTGACGTACTCAGCTTAGGGACAGTTTATATTTTATCTTGACCCATGTTTCTAGCTCGTGCCATCAGGATATTGTAAGCTGATTGTGTTATAAATAACCAAAAGCTGTACAGATAATGTGTAAAACTATTAGTGATTTCCCCCACTCTTTTGTTCTCCAATTTCAAACTATAGTCTTCAGATAGCTGTCAGTCATATGTAATTTTTTTCCACCCTGCTGGTGAGAATGCAAAGGCTAAAAAAATAATATTAAATGCTTTTCTTATGTTTTCTTTATGGGCAAATTGTTTAATGGCTGTAGGAATCAAATGTATGCGAGCTTAAATTGCAAGTCAAGGGGTTTGTAGCAGAAGGCAAGGAACTGCAAGTAGCTTAATGTGTTTTGGACACTAATTTTATAATAAGTAAACTTCTAAGATATGTCTATTATGTCTGTTTTTAATGCTTTTATGCACAACATTGTAATTTGGCAAGTTTTTTATCCTTGTGTCTTCTTTCAGGAGATCATATAGAAAACTGGGATGATTAACTATACTGTATAAATGAAGTAGAGAACATTTACCTTTCAACTTTTCAATTTTGTTTTTTCATATGTGTAAAACTTCTTAACTCATTCTAAAAGTGGAGGATAGCAGAGGTCATAGACTTCATCCTTTATTCTTAAGTGCAAATGTTCATTAGTCCATTGTCATTTGTAGTCATCTTTGTCTAGGGATTAGAGTTGAGAATTTCTGTTTTGAACAGGACCAAGCTGATGAAAAATGCAAAAACCTTGAGGCAAAAAAATGTCTTTTGAGCTTTTATTATTAATAGGTGGATGACTTTGAAAAACTGAGAATGTTAAAGTTCTGAAGAAGTAAACAATTTCTAGGAAGGGAAATCTGATTTTCCATATGTTGTTTTATTTCAAAGACAGGAAATTACATAATAAATGTAAACCTTCAGGGATACAAAATAGAATAACTACTCCAAATTTTATTACCTTTGATTTTCAGTTCTCATCTAGCTTAAGATCTGCCTGAATGTCATTGTGAAGTTTAATTTCTGCTCTTCAAGCCTTTTTCCCAATAACTTCAGTTGCCATGGATTTAGCTTTGTGCTATAGGCACAGGTGTTATTTCCTTTACCCAGTGTACAAAATAGATACTGTCCTATTGTTCCAGCTGTCAGTTTGTTGCTGTTAATATAATTTTCACAGACTTCTCTCTCTACATTGGCAGTTGGTACTGGCCTTTGTTATATGAATTGTGATCTCTTAAAAGGCCTGAATTTCATAGGAAGTATATGCTGCATCTCTTTCAAAGTGTGTGTAGCCCCTCACATGTGTCATCCTGGCTACCGAAACCGGAGATAGCAAGGCAGTGTTATTTTAAAATGGTGCCCACAGACTGCCTCACATGTGAAAGAATTTTTCTATGCAGAGAGAAAACCTTTGGTGGAAAACATGGCTGCATTTTTGGGTTCTTAATTAATGATGCTCACTGATCTGTAATGAAGTTGTACTGAGGGAGCAGAATTAGGAGATTGCCAAAAATCCTTTAACCAAAGTCACCCACAAAAAATTCAGTCTTGTCATCACTGTTCTTGCCACTGTAGGGAGTGTCCAGTTCTGCTCATTGAAAAATTAGTTCTGGTCTGCAAATAAGTCTACATAGAGCAATTAACAGGCAGTACAGCTGTAACATCCTGTGGTGCCTTAAACATAGGAAACATCAGCCTGTCTTTCTCTGGCTACAGAAAGCACGAACATAGCTCAAACAAGTCTTTTAAACTAATAGCCTATTCAGAAATTAATGGTACTACAGAGAACACAAACAGCAAACAAAAACATTAAAAGAGCTCTCATTTTTGCTTTGCTGAAGCAATACATGATAAATGACTACATGCTAATGTGGTTCTGTTAACAAGAAGGCAAAACAGATGCTCAGAACTGATTTCCTGAGCCTTTCTCCTAGTGGCCTATGGCTAATTTGAGTATAAAGTATCCTTTGGGGATGTTAGCATTTTGCTAATAAAACTTCACCTTTGGAAGCTGAAGCTGAAGAACTTTCTAGAAGCTAAGTCCTTCTTTCCCTCCAAGCTACTAGTGTGAGGAACTGTCAAATCTCTGGGGAAATTGTGATCTCTGGGAAGAGAGATTTGAACATGAAGGGATCAGTTTTCTGCTTTAGGAACTTCCTTTTCCACCTAATACACTGCAGAAAAGCAGATTGCATATGTGATTTGCCATCACCAAAAAAGAGAAACACTATTTTCCTGCTGCTATATCATTCCCCTTCTCAAGCGTACTTAAGTAACTTGTCTGTCCTCAAAGTTACAACAGATTCTATTTGAATTGTCTGGAAAACATCAATTTCAGTAATACCATAATTGAGATGTCAGGATTTTCAAATCTGAAAAATTAGTTCCAAGTCCTCCAGGACGTGAAAAATTCCTTTACATTTCCGAGCCCACTGTAGACACTGAACGAGATACTGTAGCTTTGGCATTTCAAGACAGTATGAGCATGCTGCTGTGTAATAGCTGTATACATCCAGTGATGACATTGCTCTGACCAGTTGCAGATCAATTTGCAGGTTGTATCCTCACACTGATCTTCTGATGTGTGAGTGGAAAACATGAGGTGGTTACTGTCTGTGTCTCTCTGGGAGTCATCAAAAATTTGGTACATATTAAAACCTGTTTTGGGAATCATGCTCAATTTCATAAAGCCTTGAGAGCCCTGATGTTTCTAGCCAAGATGTACATTGATACTGATTATAATCTGTTGCCCTGGATTATACATTCTGACTCTTGCAGCTATAGAGCTTCAAGAACCATAGGTATCAATTTATCAATTTTCTTTATTGTGTGGGAATAACTTCATAAATTTAATAAATTTAATCTGTGCCTGTTGAGAGCATGAAGCCACAATCTTGATAGGCCATTTCTAACTTATTAAAAGTGGAAGGGCAAGAAACAGCTTTACTGTGCCCACTGAGCTGATTACAGAGGTGGGATCCATCCTGCCTTTAAAGAAAGCAGTGATTCAGCTCTACTCTTGAATAACATGATTTCTAAATCAATTTTCTAATTTTGAGCTGAGTCCCACCCTGAAATAGTATTTTCTTTAAGTCATATTACTTCATTTAGTGTTATCTATTGGCTAAGCCTCACTGGTATCTGTGGTACCCTGCAGACTCTTGAGCTTGCTTGTGCTGTCTGTGTGCAATGTAATATAAAGGAGGTGAAGGCTGGCAACTTGGCAGCTGTAGTCCTGCTTTGACTTGTGTGTGCTTGGAACTGGAGCTTCATTCTGTGTATTTCAATTGCTTGAACTGCTACATTTCAGGCTTTAATTGCAAGGAAAGGACACTTTGCTTAGAGCTAGGAAAAAATAATGCTAGGTACTGCAGTGTCTAAAGAAGTGGAGCTATCTTTTTTGCTGGATGATGCCCTCTGAAAGAGGCTGACCAAATATCTGTCAGGAATGATACACTTACTGTTGATTTTGATGTTGTGCAGCAGATGGACAAGACGACCTGAAGATCCCTTCAGGGAATGTGAGGGATCGCAGGAGAAATTACTAAAAATTCAGTCTGCTGCTTCTGATATTGCCCTTAGTTAGGGTGGTTTGTGGCTTCCAACAAGCTGACATGGCTTGGTTTGTAGTCAGATCTGTTTTCATATCCTTCCTTAAAAACCAAATTGCCACTGCAATCCCATCAAAAATCCTTTCAGAATAAGTCTATAGAAAAGAACTCATGTAAAGGTAAAAGAATGTGTAGTTTGGTGTAAAAGCATGTGGTCATAGGTGCATGGCAGACACCACCTCTGAGGAGGTGATGGTCAAACATTCCTTGTGAGGTGCCAGATGAGGTGCTTTACATGGTATAGTCAGTAACAAAGGAGTTCATGAAGCTCATGATCTTGGTTAGAATACTGGTATTGAGATGGATCTGCTTCAGCACCTTGTACTGATGGATGGAGTAACACTCCTGTTCTTATGCTGTTTATAGCCCTTCTTTCAGGTTTTGGTGACAACATTCTTGGAGTTCTTGTTGGAAGCAGGAGCTGGCTTGGTAGGCTCAGGCATTTTGGCAGCACCTTTTCTCACCAATAAGCAACATGAAGGTGAAGAAAGGTGGTGGCAGTGTAGCTGCAAATGACTTGAGGTAGCATGTATCTGAGCTCTTGAAGTAACTGCCTTTGCAGCCTGAGGGACTGATAACTTATGGCTGCGTGAAACTGTGAGCAGAAAACTGAGAGTTTGCTGAGGCAGTTGTATCTCGGTGAGCTTTAGCTGACTTAAGCATGTTTTATAATGTTAATATCCTATGTTGCAATAAGAGGTAGAAATCCCAAATGCAAATGATGGTTCTTACTAGAAACCAGATATTGCTTTTGAATTCAGTCTCTTGGAAAAAAATTAAATAAGATTATTTTAATTTAAAAATTAAAATAAGACCAGCCTCTGCCAGTGTTAGCTTGTATTCTAAAATGCTGAAGGGCTATCTATCCATAGCTAGGAGCCTTCAAATCTTTGAACAATTGCTTATGTCTTTAGGCTGTGGTTTCATTTAAGTGGATTTGATATCCACAAAAAATATAAACTGGTTAAAGGAAAATCTAAGGAAAGATGGTTCTCTACACTGCTTTCACCTGTTGTTTGACTGCTAGTGAGAGATTTTGTACTCAGTTGAGGAGACAATTATGTTCAGTGCCTGAAAGCCTCAGTTGTGAGGTTGGCTGTCTCCTACCCTCTATGCTATCAGTAGCAGAAAATACTAAAGTTACTTGATTAAGGACTGTTTTTCATATAAGTCCCTTATTTTTCCTGTACTAAACTGGCAGCTTAGCAAACTGGCTGAAAACCACTGAGTTAATAATTGTGAAGCTTAAATTCTTTTGTGGATTTAGTCATGGTAATTGGAATAGAAACTAAATACAGAGTGCAGAGGTGTAAAACTTGTCTGGCCATAATCTGGTGGTTTAATGAAGAACAGAATGGTATTACTTGTGTGCTCAGTAATGTAAATCTCTGAAATGAAAGGAATGAACTGGGACTGGTGTTTCTTCCATGAATTTCTTTCATTTTGCATGGGCCAGCTAGCTTCAGAGTAAGGACAGCTGTGTATGGGAAGACTCATGGCCTCAGAGCCTGGAGATGGTAATTCTGCCTTCAGAAGGATCAACAGTCTAATCCATGTCCAACTTGCCTGAAGGTGTTAGTGTTTCAGAGTATATTGTTTGGATGGTAATGTTTCAGCGTAACTGCAGGACTAACAGGAATTTTCCTTTCTTCTAGGTAAATTCTCTTTATTAAGCTAAAGAGAGGGAAGTCAGACTCTTGCTCTGTGAGCCACAGAAAGTCTGTAATTACTCTATGAAATATGGGCCAGTGTCCTCAAAAGACCAGACAGCAGCTTGATGCTTAGTATTCTGTGTCAGCAGAGTGGGAGGTGTGACTGTAAATCCTTCTGGAAATTTCATTCAGCTTTTCAGTATCTGTTGCAGATACTGAAAATGACCATAAGTAGAGCGCTTTTTTAAAAAATAAAATGCGGTGGGGTAGCACCATCTTCCATGGGTTTTATGAAGAGTGAAAATCACCTGAGAACATCTTATGGGATGTTTGTACGTCAGACAGAAGTTTAATAAAATACAAGATTGTACATCATGGCTGTCACCAGTATGGTTTCATCAAGATGAGACACTGCTTGCTTGATCGAGCAAGAGAATTTTAGTTAATCAGAAACTTTGCTGTTAAAAGATATATAGATGTTTAG
Organism: Heliangelus exortis; assembly: GCF_036169615.1. Taxonomy (NCBI): domain Eukaryota; kingdom Metazoa; phylum Chordata; class Aves; order Apodiformes; family Trochilidae; genus Heliangelus; species Heliangelus exortis. Next base: position 22,176,704 of record NC_092425.1, on the reverse strand, counting down.
GAAATTGTGTGTATATTATATGGGTATTTTAAAGGTTGTCACTTCGTATTTCGGCTCAAAAATAATTTTCAGGAGATGATTCAACAAACTCAGTCACTTGAGTTGGTTAAATCACAATGAGCATTGCAGGAGTGGAGTCCTTGCTTGTTTACATGTCTGAGGTTTAGCCCTTTAGGGGAACCCTGCTCCCTAATACCCCCAGCATCCTTTTAAAAAAACCAGCCCCACAATCTTACATAGTAGTAGAAGACATTCTAGCTGCAAATTAGTCTGAGAGACAAATAACTTTGTACAAAGTTTTTGAAACAATGGACTAGTTGTGTGTAACAAGAACAAGGTAAAGAATAAGCGTCTGTTCTCCATTTCCTGAAAAGGCCTTTTCAGATTTGCTTCCCCATATGTTTTTAACTGTTTACTCTTGGAACAGAGGAAGCTAGTTTTAATAGCAAAATAGTTCTCTCAACAGGCATATCATTCTTTTGATCCAGTTTTATAGTGATAGCTGCAGTGACTGTAGTAACTTTTCACATCATTAGGAGAGCAATTACATCATTTGCTGCCAGTTGTATGAAACTGGTGTAAGCATTGGAAATGGTTACTGTAGACAGCCAAGAGGCTCTAAATCTTTAGATAATATGATTTTAATAGTTGTTTTTTTAATACATATGATTTCAGCTCAGGCTTGAGACTCTCCTTGTGTTTTCATGTATTCATTTGGTGTTCTATTTAAGGTGGTGTAATTTTTAAAGACTTCCATATTATATAATGCTGTTATTAAACATATTAAAAATAATAATTTCAATGACAGAAAAAAGATTGGTTTTGGGTCCTCAGTTATCAAACTAAATATTCAGTAGTGGAATTAAATCTGGTTTTGCCAAAGGTCACCAGCAGAAAATGGGGTACTAGCCATCTTTCCAGCTTCTGTTTAGAGAAGAGATTAATTTTCCAGAGATGTATTGGCCTGGTAAGCATTTTACATTGCTTTGGTTTTAGGATCTTGGTTCTCAAGCATCAAAAAGGTCACATATTCATAGATGTTGCCTCTGTATCAAAGCCTTTTACATCCTGAGAAATATTTAGCATGAAGACAGTCAATGGCAGCTTTTAGCTTTTGTAGGTGTTCTCCATTATATCAAGATTCCTGAAAAGCAATTTTAAATTGTATGGTAAACTCAAATTATACTAACAGAGCTTTTACAAAACTTCTTTCATTAAAAAAATATGGCTAGGGTGTCCTTACCTAAATTTTTAGTCTTCTTTAAGTGTTTTTTTTCAAACAGCCGACAAAATTTTATTATAACTGGGGACAGGGAGTAAGGGAGGAGCAGACTTAAATTCCAGTCAAAAATGAGACCTGAATATAGCTAGAAACAGATGGTGTCTTTTAAAGTGAACACAGCCTTGCTGTTCTAGAGAACAGCAGAGGCAACTCTTCATCAAACATCTGCCATTCTGCACAAATATCAGCTGATGCTAATGAAGTGAGAGCATGATTCTTCGTACTTGATATCTTGATCCGTGTCTTTCAAACGTGTGAGTTGTCACTTCCATAACATATTCAGAAGGCTTCCTGAACACTCTGCTGAAACAGAGATTGTGTGGTAAGTCTTGGCTGGCTCTTGAGTGCTTTCTGAGGAACACATTCCAAAGTTTCTCTTTTCTCTTTTGAATGAACACATTCAAAGTTTCACATTCCAAGCTTTCTCTTTTTGATCTTCCTTTTCGAATTCCAACTTTTTCTAATGACTTATATCAGGATGAAGCATTCTTATATCAAAGATGGAGAGAAAAGTTTAATAACTTTATTGTTACCTGATTATGTTTGTGAGGAGGGCCATCCACCATTAACTGTTTGAAGGAAATGGTGGAAAGAATTCTTCAGACAGGATGAAGCACTCTGCTTTTTTTTCTGTGGAGAGCTATTTGGGGATATATTGAGATACTGGACAACAGATTTGTTTATGCTGGAAACCAATGTGCTTACAGTATAAATAATAACGAATATTAAAAAAAAATACAGGTATAATTCTATTGTATGAAGTTCAACAAACTTCACTTTCCTCTGAAAATTTTGTTAAAGGTGAGAGTTCTTTAACCAGAGCTTCTGTATGGGAATTATAAAGCCACAAAGAGGTGCTAAGATAAACAGAAGGCTGGAGCACCTCTCCTACAAAGACAGGCTTAGGAAGTTGGAGTTCTCCATCCTGAAGAAGAGAGAGGGCTCTGGAGGGGCTTCATAGCAGCCTTTCAGTACCTCAAGGGGAACTACAAGAAAACTGCAGAGGGACTTTTTACAAGGGCATGTAGTAATAGGATAAAAGGTAATGGCTTTGAGCTGAAAGAGGGTGGTTTTATATTAGATATTAAGAAGAATTTTTTTTTTTTTTTTTTTATTAAATGGGGGTGGTGGAACACTGGAACATGTTGCCCAGGGAAGCTGTGGATGCCTGCTCTCTGGAATTTTTCAAGGCCAGGTTGAATAGGGCTTTGAGCAACCTGGTCTAATGGAAGGAACAGCAAGATGATCTTTAAGGTCCCTTACAACCTTAACCCTGAGACAGAAACATGCAATTCATTCACTGAATAGATATATGTGTAGAATAATACTAAGAAAAAAGTCATTATACCTAATTGTCTACAGTGTTCATCTACGTAGCTTAAAATGTACACAAGGAGCCTTCTCAGAAGGAGAATTCTTCTTCAACCATTCCATATGAAGCTTGAGTGACTCAATTGAGTTTGAAACATTAGGTCTAGAAAAGTTGAGATAACCATTATATGAATAAGTGCAGTGGAGCAGGTATGCAGCTCTCTTGTCTGTTACCATGTTGAACAATTTTTTCAAATCTCTCGTCTATCTAGATGTTTTCTTCTAGTTTATCAGGATTCTGTCTTATAGCATCTGGTCATGGAGCTCTTGGAGACTTGCACCAAGTGTCTACAAAGGCAGTGGAACTGTTAACTTCTTGGTCCCTTTGAATTGCTTAATACCAGCCACTGATTAAATCACATTGCAGTGTGCCACTAAAAATGGTATGCTTTGTTTTACTGTTGCTGATAGCCACAAAATGGAATATATGATTATTATCAGTCTGAAAAGCATAAAGTGATAATCTTGGATGTAGACGTATTTGTTTTACTAACAAACATACAGCTTTATTTGTCTTTGTGATGTGAGGTAGTATATATGATATTTATGGCATCTAATGGTTCCTGTACATAAAGATCATGTGCTTTAAGTGCTGGATACAAATCAGATCTCAGTGTATACCAAAACAGTGCCTTTGTCACATTTATTAAGTGCTATAAATACTAGTAAGTAAATTGTTATTTAGACAAACAGAGCATATGTGAAGAAACAAGGTACCAAAAGGAGCAAAGTGCTGATGGTAAATCAGATAATGTTAAATCTGCCTTCTGAGAAAATGCTTCAGAAAAGGAATGCTGTACTGTAAAGCATTGTATATTGGATTACTTCTGGGCTAAGTGGATACTGCTAATAATGATTTTAACATATTCTTCTATTTTCATATTTGCATAGCATTAGGCACATGCCTGTTTGGCGTTTTAGTTTGGAAGCACCAGATGAAAGCATTACAGGTAGCAAGGGAATGTAGCATCTGACAGTAATACTCTGGCACACACTGATCTCAGATTTATTTGCAAGCCATACTTCAACCTGACCATTATAGCCTGGAGGCTGGCTGTAATTCACACGTGGATACACTGGCTGAAACTGAAGCTATTGGAGTCCTTAAAACTCTTTGTTCCTGGATCTCAAGTTAAATTTAAACTGAACTTTTTAACTTCTGTGAATAAGTTTTATGGTAAAATAATAGCCCTAAATTAGCCATTTGGAATGAAGCAGTAATAACAATTAATTTAATGTGTTGGTATTTAGAATTTGGGGAGTTATGGTTTTTTGTTCTGGCTGCTTTTTACTACAGTAATAGTTTGGATCAAATGGAAGGGATACTTTTGAGCTAATCCAGAAAGAATTTTTGCTGTATTTTCACACTTGACATGTTTCTAATTGTTGTAATTATATTATAGCTAATTATTTTTATATAAGTCTACAGGAACAAATATGCTTTTGGTGTTTTTTTTTTTTACATGAGCGTTACTTTAGTATTTTAATAGTTTTCTAAATAACTTGGGTGTCTGGCATCCTGTTTCATATGTCAATAGAACTTTTGAATAATTACTTTTCACAAATAAATCAGAAATTAAGGTGACTTGTGGTGTTCTAAAATATTTTCAAATGAGAGTTCCTAAGTAGACTTGATTGGAAATTTAATAGATATTGAAATATTTTGTAATTTCACCACACCAGCCTGTTTTTGGTTTTGAGCAGAGAGTACTTTCAAATCTCACAACTTTTCCTCAATTAGAAGGAACAAGCTTTTCAGTGGCAGTGCCTAACTGTGTAGACATTTATAAAAAGTTGTTCTGGTGAAACAAAGTAAATTGTCAGTCAGAATTTCTGAGACATACAGAGGGACATCTTGGAAGCTTCTTCCTGCCAGAAGAATCTGCAAAAAGTTAAACACCAATGGTGCTTTTCTACCGGTTTAATTTATCTGTGTTGTCTGAAACTTTAAAGTGATTATCTTTTATGTACCCATCAAGATGCCTTTGGGTCTTTCCCTATACTCACTGATTATTTTTCCATAATGGGAGGGTAAAGTGGCTTGCTGGGAATATGACAGAAGAGAGCAGGGAGATCTTTATTGAATGTCCCTTCTAGAAAAAAAGAAGAGCCAGCAGCTTCAGGTCACTAAGCTTCCCAAATAACATCGGTGCTGAAACTGGAGCTTAAGACGCAAAATAGAAACAAACTACTGGCTTCAGTCTTGGTAAACTGATATGTCCTGAGATGTGTATATCAGCCAGATAAGATGCTGGAATACATCATGTGAGCTCTTGTCTTAAGAAGGTAAAGCATCTTCAGAGATGACTAAATGCAAAATGTGTTTTTCACATAAAAAATATCTGTGGTGGTTCATTTCCTGAGATACAGGGAATAGTCCTCAAGGTCATAGATTTCCTTTTAGCAGTGTTTCATTCGTCATCCACAGTACTTGCTCTCTGCTCTTTCTGTTTCTTTAAATAAAAATTTAACAATGAACAAAGTTCTTTTGCTATGTATTTCCTGATTTTTTTTTTTTTTTTTTGAACTTTGGTTGGGAGGCTGGTTATTCTGTTGTGCATTTTCATTTTGATTGTAGGCAAGCCCATTGCTGCTGAAAATAGCTCAAATGTGCTTAGAACAGAAAAACATCAGCCAGCAGCTCAAATTCTTTCTCTTTCTCTTTTGCAGACTCTTGCATGTGAGTTAAATTCATTTTTTGAGAGAAACTTCCATAAAGGGCTAAATAAACACAAAGTTCTTCTGCTCTTGAGACACAGCTAAAGTCATCTGTCTGGTAAGTCATATTTTTCCTAAGGGTTTGTGTTTCTTCCTGCCCTTACAACTTGCATTCTTGAGTTTCTAATTAGTGTTCAGAGAAAACCATCTTCTGCTTGTTAGTAGTTCAGTGGCATACTCTCTATTAAATATGAAGACTAATCTGCAAAGGCATTACTGTACTGCCTTTTTAAGCTTCAGAATAGTAACTATGCTTTGGTATAAGTGGAGTTTTAACTATTTATCTACTAGTTTGTTCTCTTTGCTGTAATGAAAATATTGCATGTTTTAAAGAAAAACTGGTGATCCTACTGCTTTGAAATTATTCACTTGTTTGAATTTGTATTACAAAGTAGTTCCGGTTCAAGTCAGAGTTTAAAAATAAACTTTCCCAGCGATTTATTCATGTCTTCATTGCTTGCTGGTTTCATCTTGTGTAAAATGGGTTCATGGTATTAATGCAACAGTGTAATTTTCTTGCTGATGTGCCTGTTTCATAGGACAGTAAGCATGCTTCTCAATAGTCTTTAATTTGATAATAGAATTTGTAACAAAATTTTATTAAAGAGATTTGTGACTTACAGAGCTTCTTCAGACTGGAGTTGTAGTACTTGAAACAAATCTTTTTTTCTTTGTTTATGAGCGGTTAACTGAGTACCACCCAAAAAAAGAAAAAAAAAAGTTTTTTTCCTTTGCTGTCTATTTTCATTCTTTATTGTGCTTAAACTGAAGAAAATCTCTGAAGAGCAAAAGATTTTTACTCAGTGCTGTGACTTTTCTAAGCAATTGGCCCTACCATTAAATGGCAGCATATATATACCTAGTCCATCTGATCACATATGCTGTGGTGCTTTGGCTTGCCACAAGTCCTGTGACTTCTGTGCTGCGTGCCCTGGTTCTGTACAGCTCATTGTGCAGGCTTTGCTTTAGCTGTAACTTTAGCTTATTTTAAAAATATTTTGAAATCTCATGTGATATTTAAAAGTAATTTTACCTTTCATGTAAAGCAGACAGATTAGTGCTTTCACGTAAAAGCTGTTTTGGGTCTTTGCAATTAATATAATTTTTAGTAAGAAGCTTTCCAGGTCTTAGTTTTTCGTTTTGCTTTTTTCATAAAAAGAGAAAAGTGAAGCCTATCTATACATTTTATGTAGCATATCTTTTTGCTATAAATACAACAGTTTGGATAAAAATCAGGAACTTTTTAAATAGTTTTTCAGAAAAAGAAAAACCAAGTCTGGTTCAGTTGTAATGTTTGCAGTGATGTTTGTTCCGATATTTGAGAATCATGGATCTAATTCTGCTTTTTCTTTCTTACAATAGTAGATACTGATGGTGTAATATAGGTATCCACTTGAAACCATGGGAATTTCAGTACCAGCTGTACTTTGTTTGAAATCAGACAGTTTCTATTCTTTTCCCCTCTCATTTTTGATTGATTTTTTTTTTTTAAGATCTTCCCTATAACTATCTTGTTGTCACATAAAAAGCTGCTTCCCTAATCCTGCAGACCTTGTACTTCCTAAATTCTTTTTCCCGCGGTCTAGTGAATACTTGTCTTACCTTGATTTCTTGTGTATAAAAAGAACTTGTCACCTGAGACTTCAGAAGAAGCTGAAGCTTCTGAAGGAACTCAAGATGCTTCAGAGACCATCATGCTGTAGTTACTGATTGAACAATGCAGACATTTGTGGTCCATTAACATCTCCAAAACACATAGCTGGAGGAGAAATTACACAAAAATTGGCAGCATAATAGAATATTCATCAAGTAATAAAAGCAGTGGTTGAATAGTGTAAAGGGCCAAGAATTGTCTATTAATGGTAATTTTTTTTAATTCATGTAACTATGAAGTTACTATGTAAGACCAAGTTTTTGCTTGGCAGTTAATTTTTGACTAACAGACTTAAAGGAACTTGTATCTGGCATGCTAACACAACCCAAACTTTAGCTGAGTGAACTTGGCACTAAGTTTGACTAAAGGGAGGAAATCTCAAGAGAGCAGTGGAATTTTTTCCTTTGAATAAGTCTACTGCTGCATTCACAGGGAACAAACAGTAACATTTTGTGCAGGTTTCTACTTTTGACAGAGTGTCTTTGTTCACTTCCCAAAGGTGATATCAAATACATACTGAGAAAACTAAACTTACTTATTTGGATTTTTTGTTTTACTTAATGATACGGTCCCAGGGAACCCATTAAGTCTGAAATGGCCTAGCACTGTTGTTTGTAATTCTTTGTGTGTGATGAACAAAGGTGCAGTCGGAACAGTTGTTTAGGTTAAATAAATAAACCTGTTCCCTCCTTACTGTTTTTGTGAGCTCAAATAGAAAGGTGGGAGGCAAGTGTATCTATAAGCATTTTGTGGTAGAATTATTTGATCAAAGTGCCTCAGAAATTGTTTCTATCTTGCCAACAGAATTTTTTTTACAGGAAGTGTATAATAACTGAACTGTTCTTTGAGAAGCAATAACAGACTGTGGTAGCTTGGACAAAGACCTTAAATGAATATGCTGTTTAGTCACAATGTGTCAATGTTGCATCCACTGCCTCATCGAAGTTTGATTCACTTATGAATGGCAATAGGATTTGCTGGTATCTCTTCTGCGTGAGATTCTGACCCATGTTCTAAAGTGACAATATTATATCAGCAGACCATAGAAATCTTTTGAAACTGCATGGGTCTAAAATGTGTGTCTCTTGTGCCAGAGAAGAAAAAGTGTTTTGAAAACTGGAGAGTAAGACCTGGTGATAGAGGAAATAAGGCCGAGTGAAAGGCCATTATGTTGATGCCCCTTCCATTTATTTACTTCAGACTGGGGAAACACCTAATTGCAGATGCTAGGAGCATGTGTATTTGCATTTGAGACCTATGAGTTGTGTCTGCACTGAACTTACCTGGCCAGATGCTGTTCTCAGATGGCAGTAGATATCTCTGGAAAAAGTTGGTGATGTAATTCTGTATGTAATTATGTATGTTCTGCTTTAGAAGAGTGTAATTTATAGGGCTCCCTGCTTAGCTCCTGTCTGCAGTAATGAAAGATGGCAATGCCTCTTTCTTAGCTCTGGGGTTAGGCAGTGCTGTCTTGGTAGATCCAAGGGAACTAGGAACTGACAGGTTTCCCAGATTTTCAAAGTAGCCTTATCTCATCATCACTGACCTGTGGTTTGAGGGAAGAGGGTAAAATTGATAACTTCATTAATAATCAGGTATAGCAATAAGCATCTTCTGTCAGGATTAGTAATTTGAACTGTAGTGTCCAAGCTCTTAGTTGGTTAACCTTTCTTTAAAAAAGCCCTGTCTTTTGAGAGGGGTTTTTTTTTCAGATTCTGCAACCTCAAAAGAATTCATTTTCCCATCTTAAAAACAAACAAACCACCAAAAGAAAAAAACAGTTGACAGTCAAAACCAGGTAATTTTTTGCATATGTGAAACATACAGTAGTAGTTTGATTTTCTCTGCTGCTTGAGTCTGCAAAATACTGGTGTAGTAATAAAGCTGTGTGATTCATAGTAGAGAACTGTCCTGTTTACTCACCTGTGTGCTAGTAGTTTAAAGAGAAAAGCATGCTTATGCTCTGCCTCTTCTTAAGTAAGCACTTAACCATACATCTAATAAGAATGCTTTGATCTGTTTTCAGGGTAGCCTTCATAAGGCTTTAACTGCTTATGTTTGTATGTAAGACTGCAGTTGTCTTTTCTTATTAGTGGCTTAAGAATTAGTATGTTTCCTTAGTGGCTTATGGCTCTAAATGTTTAAAGCTGTTTAGAAGGCTGTGTCGTCCATACTGCTGGAGGCACCTTCAGCACTTAAGCTGCTTCCACACTTGAGATTGCTGATAACCTGTTCAACAGAAAGGTTTTCTTACTCCCTATTAAAAACTCATTTAGTACAAATACATCTAAAAAGGAACCACCCTGGTGCAAAGGATACTCTTAACATGCTCACTTTCCCTAGTTTGTAAAACAACAGCTGACAAAGGTCCTCGCTTTTGGAGTGAAGTGTAAGTGACAAGTTCCTGTCTGCAGGAAGCCTCTCAGCTTTGGAAGTGCCCCATGAGGCACCTGAATAGGATTCACTCTCTTGTGTGGCTCCTCTCAGTGGAGCTGGGAGGTGAGATACATCTGGATGCTGCAGAACTCTATGTGAGACCCTGTGTCTCTATCAGGTCCCTGGATCTGCTGGAAAGCAGTGAATTTCTTCTCCAAAATCAAAGGAAGTAGAAGTGAGAACAGTGGATATAAATAGTATCTATCTAATAAAATATTGTTATCTTTCTTACTTCTTGGGAGGAAACAGAGGAGGCAAGAATGAGAAGATAAGCTATGTTGCTTGTGTGAAGGAACAGTTGATTTGGAAAGCCAGTTCATCAGTCTTGGTAACTCTTAGTCTTTCAGTACAGCTGAGTTCTTAAATGCAGAAGGATTTTTTCAATAGTTTTATACCCTTCAGTATATCCAGTTAGCTAGTTAATCATTCCACAGTGAGAGTTAGCCAAATAAAGGCAGCTGGGAATTGTTGTCAGAGGTCCATTTGCTCTCAAAATTATGAAAAATCACCTTTTTCTTTCTACTTCCTCTCCAAGCCCTGCACAAAGCTTTCTAGTGCTGAAAAGGGAAGCTGATGGCTGATTTTTGGAACATTACAGCTCAGACCCAAAGTAACAGTTTAAAAGAGAGAATAAAACTTATGTAAGACTTTGTTAAACATTAGAATATGAGATGTGTGTATTAAACCAGTATCACAGATGCTATGGCTTAAAGCCATGTCTGGGAACATTCTGATGTGCTGAAAGACAGTGTTTTTGCCTGTGACAAAGAGGGTGATTACAAATGACAATAGATTTATGGAAGCAGAATTAAATTAATATTTAAAGATTTTTGAAAATAAACTGTGTCCCAACTGTATCTGCAGTCAGATTCCTAGAATCTTACCTGCCATTTAAGAACTGAGTGTTTAGATCACCGCTTCATACTGATACCTCTCGGAGTAGTTGACAGTAATGGATTCACACAAAACATTTTACAGAAATGGCTTTGCAGGAAATGAAAGATGTTTTATTAAAATTGAGTAGATGTACAACTTAGTCTACTGTTTGAACTGGGATTCAGTTTTTTGTTTTAAGGATTATGTTTCTGAAAAGCACCATCATCATCAGCCCATTTAAAAAAACAAAACAAAACAAACACCACCAAAAAAAAAAGCCAAAAAACCCACCACACACACACACACACATACACAAAAACAGTCTTGGAGTTCAAAGGCTCAAAAAAGTGTAAGTAGGAAAACATGTTTGAATCCTAAAATGTGTATTGATGTACTACAGATAAGCCATACTGAATTACTTTGAAATCCGGAACATGATGTCCTGTGAAGTTTGCTTTTGCTAGTGGCAAAGGTTGCTGTAAGCCTGCCTCCCCATCCTTATCTGGATTTCCCTTCTTTATGTAAATAGGATAGGTGTAAACCCATTGACTTGGAAATAATTGTGAGGTTTCTTGCTTTGTAGCAGCTGACTGCATGGTGGTTTTCTAGCAAAACACTTAAGTGACAGGCGGCAGGTCAGCATGATGTTGATCTGTCTTCCCGTGATCCTAGAAGCTTCATCCAAAGGACATCCAATGTCTGGATTTCTGCAGTGAGAGGTGCCAAATGTTTGTTTTGTAAAACCAAATGATTGGTCAAGAAACATTTGTGTCTGTTGAAATACACGTGAAAACATACAGTAGTACTAAGGACTGGGTAAAACAGCTGAAATGAACCAAAAGACAGCTTCTAATCAGAATTTGAACAAAAACTGTAAACTTATTTCAGGCTGATTATACTGTTGTTATGTGATACTGGTAAGGAGTGTGCCTTGTCAGATTTCCAGATCTTTGTATTCCTTAGGTTCAGGTGGAATGAAAAGTATTGGTGTCAAAATAAAGCTCTCAGTTTTGAAGTCTGTTCCATGCTAAGCGATAGTATATGCTTGATCAAAACAGTTATTTAGGGTTGGAGAACTCTTTCAAGTGGAAATCTGGGCTCCTTTGAATTAAGTCCTTTACAGGCCAACAAACACAACAATGCAAGTTTGAAAGACCTTTGAGTCAGATGGTTGAACTACTTATTACAAAATGTTTATTCATTGCATTTAATAACTTGTCTGTCAATTATCTGGCAAGCCAGGGTGACCTGGACAAAGGTTGTTCTTATTCTTAAGGCTTTATCTCAGAAATAGAGATATATGTGTCACAAACTGCTATTATGCACTTGCAAGATATTCAGTGTTACAAACTCTGTCTACCTATCTGGTCAGAAATAACATGACCTAATGCTTAGTCTTATCTTTGAGGATGGTTAAACACCAATGAAATCAATAGGACACTGGCAAAATATTTTGCGGGAGAGAATTGCACTGGCTGAGGTTGTGTAAATGGCTTCAGTTATTTTAAATGGTATTCCTTTGTTTTTTATGAACTCAAAATGCTTTTGCACATATTGGCATATATAGATTGAGGCAGAAAAAAATAGGCAGAATAAGAAATTTTAGATTTGTTTATTTTATGAGGTTTCAGGATGATTTTTGAGTTCAGTCAAAGAGGCACTTTCCTTGATCAAATGCTTCTCACCAAATAGGAATGAGATGAGTTTTAACTTCAGTATCTCTTTCTTCAAAGAGAACATCTTTCCCATCTGTTACGCAACAGTAATAATATTGGCATGAACCACTTCAAAAATTTAAAAAACTGGATCCTTTGTATTTAACACCTCTGATTCTGGCACAGTAGGTGCTAAATGATACTTTGTGTTTTGTTAAACTGAAGGAGTTCTTGTACTCAGTTTTTTAAATTTCCTCCCTGTTTCAGTTTCCCAGTTGTTGCCTTCATGCATCCATTTTGATTACATGTAAGTCACTATATCTAAGGGCATTGCCATGCACAGTAATGGTAAACTGTGTTCCACAGCTAACAGAGGAAATCTCAACAGAATTAGAAACACAACATCCTGCACTAAGTCTGTACACCTCATCTATTCATTGATTTTTCTGGCAATAACTTTTCTGTGTGTAAACCACTCTGCTTTCTTTCTCTTTGTAACTACTGTATCATAAGCAGACATGCCTGAGTTGTAGTTCTTTCTCTGTTGTTATCACTGTGCATTTTCTCAGTTGTTGCAAATAACTTTCACATTCAATTCCATGAATTACACTGTATAACAGTTAACAATTGTAAATTCCTTTCTGAAATCTCAGAACAGTAACTCTTTCCTAAAAAAAAAAAAAAAAAAAAAAAAAAAAATTATTATTCAAATGGCACACATTTTCACATCTGTAATATGAAACTGAAATATGAGATATTTCTATCAGAATTATTCCTGACAATTTTTAGTAATACACTGTCCATCCTATCTGTCACTGCTATAAAGGTGGTGAACAAAGAAAACTGATAGCCTCTTGTTTGGAGAATACAAAGTGTCATTACACTTTGTAATGTAGTGAGGATGGCCTTGACACTGAGAGCTTCTGTGCTAATATTAAATGCCAAGGTGGCTAGCATAACCATGCAAGTCACTGTCCTGCTTTGGGCAAGTGGATAAATAAAGAAACCAAACTCAAAATTGAGTGTAATACCATTCAGTTTGCATCACAGTCATGTGATGCACAGACATGTCAACCTTAGTTTTTCAGTCAGCTCTTTGACAGCTCCCTCCATTTCATGCTGTTATTGGCAAAGTGTCGTTGCTTTTTACACCAACGCTGATAAAAGTCACTACGTTGTTATTTTCTGTATGACCTTTGCATGTACTGTGTAGTGGAATTGCTCTGTTCCCCCCTAAAAGCAAGGGATGACAAATAATGTTACTTTGAATTAGAGACTAATAAGACACTGTTGCTAACCATAGATTGCTTCATTTTAATTAATAAATGTTTTGCCTGTCAACAGCATGCGGGGAAGCAACCAGGCCAAAAAAGAGAGAATAGCAAATACAGACCTGGATTGCTAGTTTCAGTCAAATCCAGGCAAGTTGTCATGGCACATGGTTTTGATAGCTTAGCAATTTGGTTTGTCTGAAGCCAGTTAAACACCTTAGTTCATTTGAAATAGGTACTTGTCTGCTGGCAAAGTAGTAGCTCCTGAGATGAGACCTCATGGAGCTCCAGTCTGGCCACAGCCTCTTCTGTGTCTGGAATGAGCAAGGAATTGAAACTGGTCTGTCTCTCTGTCCCTACAGGGTCAGCCCTAGGTATATTTATCAAGTGAAGCTAGGATGGATTTGTTTTTACTATTCATTCCAAACATTTTATGTGAAATAAATACAGCACTGATTTTTTTTTTCCCTTGGTAATGTGTGAGGTTTAATGACATTTCAATATCCAACTGCATATTTACAAGACATACTATGGAGCAACAGTAACTGAATAAAGCTTTGCTACAGAATTGCACACAATTGGAAGAGGTATAGGTATGGTCAGAGTATGGAAAATTAAGATGGTGTGTCAGACCTCAAAATCTGCCATGTAAAGACCTCCTTTTGAACAAGACATCTGGATTTTCGTTAATAAACTTATTTCTGACTGTTTTGGTTTTTTTTTTTTTTTCCTAAGGCATAGATTTAGCTATGGATATGGATTTAAGGGAGGGGAAAAGGACAAGTTATAACAACAACAACAACAAAATCTGTTTTTCCATCAGAATGGGCTTAGCTTGACACTTCAGTTCAGGCTGCTCTTCAAAAATCTGTTTAGAATAGTTGTGCCTTGATCCTCGCTAAATAATTGTTTTTACTAACTATGAATGAACTTGAGGAATCTTTCCTTTCTTAAAACCTTGTTAAATGTAGCACACTACATTTTCTTATCTGTATTGCAGGTGCATGTGGCAATGTTGATGCATTGTTCTTTGTGTGTGCTGAGGGCTGTGAGAGGTCAGACCAGGTCTCTAGATTTTCTACTCCAGGGGCAAGTCAGTTCCTTAACTTTAGTGCTGACTTGGTCATTTTCTCTCAACACTTCCATTATTGGCCAATCTTCAGTGGCAGTTTTTTCAGTCCTTGGGTTACGTTACCTGCTGAGAGAGCTGACCATAGCTGTTTGCTTGTTAATAATTGGCTTTTTTGAAAATGCCAGTGAGTTAGTTTTAGTCTTCTGATCATTGAAAAGTTTTCCTTCACAGAGATGTTACTGCTAGCTGCTTTATTCTGCAGCGTGCTGCATAACCGGGTGGGTAGGGAACTGGATCCCAAATCTTTCATTTTACTGTGATTTACATAGCCAGTGGCTTATTTCTACCAGTGTTGGATTACCATGGAGAGGTGTCATAGAGGACAATAAACTTCACCTGTTGTAGGTCAAGATGTCTAAATATGCATTATCTCTAATGCTTGATCTGGCTAATGAAGAGAGCTGACAATGATACTTGATACTCCTTATTAACAGATCAATTTTTAGAAGCTGTGTCTTTTGTTCATCTGACCCATGAATCTCATTCTGTTTGTAAAAGAAAATGAACAAGTGCAAAATCTTTTTTTTTTTTTCTTCAGCGTACTAAAAATTGCAAGTATCTGTTATCAAAATAAGTGGATCCAGACTCTTTTGAAAAATACATAGTTGTAACAAGAGGGTCCTAAAAGACCTGTTAAATCTGTATTAAAAAATGAGTCCGTCTTGAGGGAAAACAGTTCTGTACTTCAGGGCAATCTGAAAGACTTATTTGATACCAATGAGTTTTAGAAGTAGGACAAATGTTGATGAAGAATGTGAGAAACTTTTGCTGCTCTTGTGTCAAAGAATGTTTCTGCATTTTAGACCCTTTAAGTTTTTGGCCTAAATCATCTTTAATTTTGGCATAATCCATTCTTTCTGTAATGAAATCCTGCCTTAGAGATAATAAACTATACTAACAAATATTCTGCTTATAATTGCTAGGATGCACTTTTTATTGCCTGAAGGGGTGGAGAACTTCAGAAGCTTCATTTAGACCTTTGGTATTGCCATCTCTTTTTTTTCCTCTGCTGCTGTTTTTGCTTGTCAGCTTGAAAGCTTCAGAGTGGCTTTCCAGAGCTGTGCCTTGGAGAATACTGTGATGTTACAAGCTCCTCTGCAGAGGTGAGGAAAGGGCAACTCTCTCAGCAGCTGTGGTGTGGCAGCCACTGGTGTGCCTCAGGCTACAAGCATATCCTCAAAGGTAACTGTACCAATTCCAGTAGCAAATACTACAAAAGCCATCAGATGTAAAGGGTAAAGTTTGTTACATGTGGGGAAGGCCTAACTGAAGGAAAGGAAGGAAGCAGGAACTTGTCTCAAACTTTTTAATGGTGCAAATATTTCAGTGTTTGTCAAATGGGCATTAACATATGTGTGTGAACACAGCCCTTGCACATGCCAAAGAAACTCGCATAGTATGGATGCTATCTCTTAATTCTTCATCCACCCTCCTGGCTGCAGCACAGGGAGACAGCTTCAATCCTGATTGATTTTATTTTTCTGAAATTAAGGGGGGGGGGGGGGGGCTAACCTTGCAGTGGATGGAGTATCTCCTCATCTCCTCCCTGAAGGAATTGTCAAATGCTTCAGGAATAGATACAGCTGCAAGGTAGACACTGTCAGTTCCTGCCTTCAAGGTCTTGATTCTTGCAGGAGAATTATTCCAATTTTCTGGAATGTTTGTGTTTTGTGTTGTGAGTGCCTGTCTAGAAAAACTGAACCTATATTAGTCAGTACTTATTTTTTAGCAATATTCCCTTTGACATCGACAGATACTTAATACTGGTAATAAAAACAGTCTCTGTAGGAAACTTGTTCTGGTTTGGCCAGGCAGTGTATTTGAACTCTTTTTTTAGGGCTAACTCTGAAACTTAATTTCAAGGTACCTTTTAAACTGGGGCTTATTTAGTGACATCTCAGGTTCCTTGTTACAACATTTTAGAGATTGGGCATAGTTTTTATGCAGCAATGTTGCATCTTCATTCACTGATTAAATCTTTTTATAAAACTGGTACTGTTTTGGGCTTTGTACTGCCCTTCTCATACAGAACATAGTGTTTGTAATCAGTCTTCTTTAATCAATCTTATTTAAAAGCTCCAGGTAGATTTTCTCCTGAGTATGGCTGAGTGATGTAGTTTTTCCCTGTTCCTAATGTCAGAATTTATTCACATACGTTCAGTCATATTTATGCCCTTTTCCCAGTCTCCTCCTTTTGCTCTTAGAGAGCAGTAGAACATTATTGCAGTCAGTGCCTAAAGCAGCATAAAGGCTATATAGCTAAGAGCAGAAAAGGACCAGGGATAGGTTGAATATTATTGGGGTAAGTTGCTAAAGACACTAAGAAACCGTGCCTCACTACCTGTTGTTTTATGCAATTTATTGATTCTGCTTTAAAAATTCAATGCAATCCAGAGAACAATTCTTAGATTCTGAGACTGGTATCCTGGCCCTGCTATGAGAGCGTTACCAATTTTTCTAAATATATGCATATATTGTCCCTCATAATTGCAGTTTTGTGACATTGCTTTGCCATGAATCATTATTAAATTCAATAGCCTTTGTAGCAAACAGGGCAGATGTCTTCCTCATTACATTTCTGTCTCTTTTCCAAATCACTTGTTAATTACACATCTGTGATTGTGGTTAAAGGTAACAGCTGTAAGAACAATAGCAAAAACTGGGTTTCCTGACTGTGTTAGAAGGGGGTGATCCGTGCATGTTAATTAACTTGATTTGGTTTTTACCTTATGAAATAAAATTCTGTCCAGTTCTGCCATTTTCATAATGAGAATACTTTTCTTTCAAAAGGAGCCCACGGGTGGAAGGGCAAGGGTGTATTTTTTAGGTAAGGGTGATAGAAATTGTACTGAGCTGACCTTGATTGTCTCATTGCAATATTTTTATACCAAAGTAGGGGTTTAGATCTCGTGGTGACTTGAAGGTAGCTTGCTGGAAACCCTAATTTGAAAATGTTATAACTTGTAAAAATATTATAAGGTTTATTTCTGGAACAGTATTTTGTGAATTGTAATGTTTCATGTGTAGTATTTCACTGCACCATTACAGCAGGCGTGCAGAAAATGAACAATCCAGGTGACTCAGCTCTGCTTCAGATGATCTTCAGTTGCAGAACTTAGTTTATTCCTTTCTGATACTATGTAAATACCAGGTGGTGGTAGGCATTTGTCACCTTTTTTACTACTGTCTTTTGAAGTTGCAGACTGCAGAGTGTTATATTAGAAAAAAAATACTATTAGAGTGTTCTGCCAGGAGATGGTACATTTGGATTTTAAGGAAAACGGCATTTGAAAAAATGTGAGTGCTTTATCATTGTGTAAAGCAGCTTGCGTAGGTAATCAGTTGTCTTTCCTGGGCTTTCTTAGCTTGCCAAGTTTTTGGAATGATGAAGTCTATCTGACCTAGAGAGAAATACTAGGTTGATGGCTGACAACAAGGTCTCAGAAAAGGTTTGCTGTCTGAGTCACTTGCTTTCACTGATATAATTAAACACACCAGGCTAGAGATTTTGGGAATTCTTAGTCTTTGCAAACAAACATCTCGAATGTGAAGTCCATCCTTATGATTCCTGCATTTTCACAATCAGTTTTAAGTCAGTAGAAAGCTTATCTAACTGAAAATGTACATGCAAAACAGGTGTTACATCTTAGCCTCAGCTGCAGGACTCTTTGAACCAGTAATGAGTCCAACTTGCCCCACATTTAGTGATCAGTAGACCTGTCACAGGAGGAGCAGAAGTGTCAGGAAAAGGAGATACACCTTCCCTGTGGTGAAGGCACGATCCCAGATTGAGTTAAACCAACTCTAGAACTGAATAACCTGTCCTCAGCAGCTTTTGCAGGAAACAGAAAAATCACTCTTTTGTTCACAGCCTTCTGACTTGAGACTCCAGCAGTTTCAAATCAGTCGTCCTCACCATATGTATACCCAATGGAGTGTGTGGCCTACTTGGACCAATCTCCCCAGGTGGCTGCTTTAATGTGTGAAAGAGCAGTGCTGTCAAAGGGCCAGACAGATTCAGATGTTTGCTGGTGGTTGCCCTTTGAAGAATGCTTTGTTCACCTTTTCCATAGACAGGGAAGAAATCAGGGCAAACTGGCTGTCCTCACCAAAAGTTAGCCTAAGTTACTTCCCTCTGTACCACTGTGTGGTCTACAAACCCTTTTTGCCCTTTACTTCAGAAAGAACCCTAGTTAAAGATTCAAAGAAATCACTTTTATGTGGTATCTACCATGACTGTCCTGCAGAAAATACCACATTTTCCTGGACCCAAGCACCCATGTGAAGTCAAAATATGCATCCTTGTACCTATGCAAAGCAGTTTTCTTGTATGTTTTGTAATCTGGATAACTTAACTACATGGACATCTTCAATCTGAGAGGCTTTTCCTGCTCCATGGGACAGGATGCTGCATGAGGTGGTTCATGACTGGCACATGGAGAGCAGCCTAGTGGCAGGATTTGCCTTATCCCATCATTTGCAGATGTCTGGATGACCCAGAAACCAGGGCATTTCATGGAGAATATGCCCAGTGATGTAGTTAGAGACAGAGTAACTTGGAGGTCAGGCTCTTTTCTTGATCTGTGTAATCTCTCTCACCCCAAGTCATTAAAGACTCTCAATTAGTCCCAGAGTGTGTGTTTGTTTATTTTTGTTTTTTATATAAAAGCCTATAAAAGGATATATTTTATTTTCCTCTCCTGCCAAGGCTGTATTTTTATCTTCCCATTTCCTCTAAATTTTTCGCTCTCACTTTTCAAAAATAAATATTCTTGTTGTTGTTATTGTTGTTAAAGTTTTATCAGTAAAAGCTGGTTTTGCACAGTGTAACTGCTTCTGCAGCTCATTTTTTAATTTGAATGCAGCTCATGCCAGTGATACATTTATAGCCCGATTTCACAAAAAGCTGTGTTGCATCAATTAAGTGATGGACTCTAGCACTAGGATTAGAATGACTGGGGAGGCAGACAACTCTTCAGGAGGTCTTTTTCCAGAACTAGTCCATTATTTAACTACATTTTTTCCACACAGAGAACTTTTTTGCCCAAAGGCAAAAGAGCAGAAAAGTTAAGAAAAGAAAGTGCATGTTGGTTTTATATAGGGTGCATTTATTTCTTTGTTCTCTTCAGGGTGGATCTGGTTGAGTACTGATGACCTCTACTGCTTGACCGACACATAAATAAAATTGCCAACACAACCCTTTTCTCTGTTTCAGCACAAGCAGCACAAGAGCAGTACACAGATAAAAGCAGTCATGAGGTGCAGGATTACAGAAAGTCAATAAAGGCACACTGAAGTAGAGATGTCCCCCCACTAAAACACATCTTCCCACATTGGTAGTGTCCCATTTTTTCTGCTGTAATTGTAAATTAAGACTGATCAAAGTGATTGTGAACTGCCTCCTTTAAAAACTGCTCAGATCAAGTCTTGAGTAAACTAATATGATAGAAGAAAACATGGTCTAAACAGTCATTTTACATCACTGCACTTTAAAACTTAGTAGACATGTAGCAAGCAATGAGATAACAATCACACTAGATAGCAGGTGATTGTCAGCCTTCTGAGTCCTCAGCAGAGATAAGTATCCATTTATTCTTCTGTCAAGGAAACTTTACTACCCCGTATACTAGGTTAGTTGCAAGGCTGCTATGTAGTCATAAATGTTGTTGTTCTTATTCTGCTTCCCTAACAACACTATTTTAGCCAACTTTTGCAGCATATCATAAAATTATTCTGCAAACCCAGTCTTTAGCTGTGTAGTTTCTTGATACATGACTCACTAATGCAATATTAGGTTAGACATTGGTTTCTTAAAACAAGAAATCATTACCATGCCTTTTCCCACCCTAAAAAGCAGAATGGGCAAAAGATGAAAATAAAAAATAGAGACAGCAGTATATTTCAAACCCCAAACTAAATTTTACTATGCAGCAAAAACTGGAGAACAAATGTACTCAACTGCTGTGATAATTTTGCCATGGAGTTTTAAAATGATGAGTGTTCATAGAATATAAAAGATCCATAGCTTATGTGGTCTTTTTGGGTTCCCTTATACGAATCATTTACATCTCAAATTACTGTAGTCCAGCATGTTAATTAAACACTGAAATGGCTTCATATACTGACTTCACACATCACTTTTAAAGTAGTGTCAGATAGTAAAAATTAAAACTTCTTGAACTTTTAGTATGTGTATTGAATTTACTTATTTTTACCAGTTATAGTAGTGTTTTCTGCTGCTGTTGACTGTAGTTGTGGTAAGTTTGGAAACTTCAGATGCAGGAAGTAGGAAATCTGGCATGTCATGTAGTAGGTGAAAGGCTTAACATGAGCAGTGACAGAAGCAAACATGTAGTGAATATGTATTAATAATGTAGAACATCTGAAAACCAGTAAAGTGAAAGCAGTTTGGCAGTGTTGATTTTGCTTAACCACAATACTACACATAGTAAGGAGAATCCCTGCAGTGCCATTCCTGCTTGTTTCTTTAAGTTCTGCACAGGGCAGTATCCATGCTGGGTTTTATTTGAGTAGCTTTAGTGGTCTCAGGTGCAAGGGGGTAGGCTAAGAGTTCATTGTGAAATCAGGCTGTTAGTAGTTGTGGAAGGCTGTGGTTTTTAAGTGAAAATTGGCTTTAGGGTCTCAAGAGAGAAAAAATTGCAACTCTATCATGCAGACACCTACCTTGTGAATATTGTAGAGGAAGTCCATTTTGTTATGTATTCTAGCATATGAACACATAAATTGTCCAAGAGATGGTCTCAGCCATTCTCTTTAAGTAAGTCCCCTAAAATTAAAGATTTTGTTGCTGTTGTTAGATCACATGTTGCCATCTCTTTTCATTTCCTGCACATTTCCTGGTACCAAACCATAGATTTCCTGGTCTATTTGTGTCCCATAAGGTCTCACTTCTGTATCTCCTCTGTTAAATAAATAAATAAAATTAGAACTCCTGCAGGTGTCTGATGAAACAATTTAGAATGTTTAGTTTAAATAAGTTTTGAGCACTTACTCTTTTCAGTATGTATTACTTTATGTAAGTGGTTTAGATTAAAATTAGAATCTATGGGCTGAGTTTGAGAGAGAAATGTTTGCCTCAATTGGTTGGGGGAAAATGGGTTACATGTACTCTCTTGGGAGGGCACAGGAGTGAGTCCCCAAAACAGAAGTTCTCTGAGGCAGCAGCAGAAGTCACAGAAGGGTGTGATGCTTCTCCCTTGGCATGTCACCACTATGGAGAGTGTCCTGGGGGAAACTCTCTCAGCAAGCATGCAGTTCCCTTCTGTGCTGTGGACACCAATTAATGCCAATTAAAATGGTGATTGGTTTTTTGATAGTTAGGAAATCAGTGGTGTATAGACAAATCCATAAATCAAGAATTTGTAAATATTTTTGTAAAGTGGGGAAGGTATATCAGTAATTGTTAAAAATGAAAGATTCTGAACCTGAGTGTGGAGTGTAAATTAATAGCAGAGGAATAGCTGTGGTATTAATTCAATATATAACAATACTTTACTTGTTGCAATTTATATGACTTCAGAGTGGCAGAGCCATCCCTGGGAAGTGTTCAAAGCAATGTGCTAACATTTCTTTTGACAGGAAAACTTCAGGCCTTGGCATTTCTTTACCCACTGCCACCTCCCCCAAGTAGTGCTGGCCACATTAAATCCTTGGTGGAATTAATTTTCTAATCCTAATGGTAACCTTTCTACTCCTAAAGGAAAGAGATGAATTTTCACAAAGCTGAAATCCTGCTTCTAATTTAAGGGGAGAAAAAAAAAAAAAAAGTTATGAGATCGTCTGTTTTTAAAGAAAATTTTAAAATCTTCTTTAGGCAATGATAGTTGTCTTTAAAAACAAACTTCTCTAATTTCCTGATTAAACAGAACTCTGAAAACTGGAAGTGAATGCTAAGATAAACATGCAGACTGCAAAATTTAGAATATAATGGGTTATTTCAGTTGGAAGGGACCTACAACAATCATCTGGTCCAATTGCCTGATGAACTCAGAGCTGACCAAAAGTTAAAGCATGTTATTAAAGGCGTTGTCCAAACATGTCTTGAAGACTGACAGGCTTGGGGCACTGACCACCTCACTAGGAACCCTATTCTAGTTTTTGACCACATTCTCAGTAAAGAACTTATTCCTGACATCCAGCCTAAACCTCCTCTGGCACAACTTTGAACTGTTCCCACACATCCTATCGCTGAATCCCGGGGAGAAGAGCTCAGTACCTCCTACTCCACGTCCCATCCTCAGGAAGCTGTGGAAAGCAATGAAGTCACCTCTCAACCTTCTTTTCTCCAAAACAGATAAACCCAAAGTCCTCAGACTGCTCTTCGTAGGATATTCCTCCAACTCTTGCAGTAGCTTCTTGCCCTCCTCTGGACACGTTCAAAGATGTCAGCATTCTTAAAGTGTGGGGTCTGGCCCAGAACTACTCAAGTACTCAAGCTGAGGCCACACTGATGCTAAATACAGTGATGCTCCCCAGGATGGAGTTTGCCCCCTTCGCTGGTGCGGCACACAGATGATTCCTATTGAGCCTGCTGGAAACCCAGATCCCTCTCTGCAGGGCTGTTTTCCAGCCACTCCTCTCCCAGTTTAAACTTGTGCCTGGAATTTCTCTGTCCCAGGTGCAGGATCCAGCAGACTTATTAAATTTCATCCCATTACTTGTCGTAGCCCCATGGTCCAATCTGTCTGGATCCCTCTGCAAGGCCTCTTGTCCATCAAACACCTCCAAGTTTGTTATCATCAGCATTTCTTCCTTAGTTAAAAAAATAACCTGGCAATATGCTTTAAGTAAGAAGCTTTCTTTGCAGCTGTAAATATGTAACCAAGTACAGAATATGCTGAGAAATTATTTTATGTATTAATACTTTGATTTCTCTTCAAGGGGCTCAAGGATGCTGAGTGCCTTTTGGTTATCCATTACAGGATTTTAGGTAGCAAGGTTTTATTTAGTGCAGTCTTCTGGAAAGTAACATGGTTTGCATAACTAACCATAACTAACTTTCCCCTTTTAGAATCTCTTGATATAGAAAACACATTTTTTCCATGTTCACTTATTTTGAAACAGAATTCACACCAGACTCTCAAAACTTTCCTTTTAAATCACTTTATGCTCAAAAAAGTCTCTTGTTGATAGGCAACAGCATCTCAGAAGCAGAGAAAATCATTAGGTTTAATTAGGATCAAATATTTATTAAGCACTGATAGATGAATTGAGTGTATTCAGTAATGGAGAAATTGTTTGTGGGTAATGTGCTGTAGTAGTAACAAATGAGGAGTGCATGGTTGAATAAATCTGCACAGAGATATTTTTCCTTGTGGATTGTTTTTCATCTGGAGTAGAAGTTTTATTTATGCAGTATGTATTTTTTCCATCATTCTTAGCTATCTGCGTCACAATTTATTTTTAAGACCATCCTGTTAAATTGATAATTAGGATGCCAAAGGGATTGCACCATCTTCTAGTACATTCTTAAATATAATTTTTTGTCTGTAGTAAATGCAAATATGGGGAAATTGGTAAGTGAGATGATGAGCTTGTGCACTCATGAAAAGCTTCTCTGCTGCATCTCTAGGGTCCAGGTATAGCTGTCTGTGCTAACTAACCAAACAAAACATCTAAGAACCCAGGTCACAAAACTAAATAACCCAGGCTTTTTTTTTTTTTTTTTTCATTTTGATATAGTCTATTGGCTAAATTTTGTCATTTATCATTAAGACATGCTTCTTGATGGTCTACTAAAAAACAGTCACTATTAAGAATAAAACTTTGTTGTATCATTTCAAGATGTGACCTTGAATGCTTACAACAAACAATGTTGTTCTTTTTTTACTGAGGGCTGGAAGTATCTGTCTAGTTCAGAACTGTCTCATTTTCAAGCTACAATGCTTTATTGTGTATTTAGTAGAGAAAAATAGATAAAATCAAGTGCAAAGGAACAAGATAATACAGATAAGCTGAATGGAGGAAATGCTTCAGCTGCCAGTGGTCTGGACTTGCTCATTAGCTGTATAACATTCTCTAGACAGATGCCAAAACTTTATCTTTGTGAAGGGTTTCAGAAGGAAGAATTACAATCAATGTTTGATGTTGAATCTTAGTTCTAGGATAGTATCTCTAGATTCGTAACAGTAAGCAGTGATCATGGGGCAATCTGACTTCTATTTAGAAAGAAATTTCAAAATTAGGGCTGACCTTTTACAAAAACCAAGAAGCACTGCTCAAAGGGAGTTGGTTTCTGAGCTTAGTCTCCAAACCCCAAGAAGTTATCTTTGAAACTAATGAGGATAAAATTAAGCATTGTAGCCTGTGGCACACCCACTTCAAAGCTTTAAATGTAAATGTAAGGGTGCGAATTAAGTCAGCTCTTTTCTGGCTATATTTTTAAAGGTGCTTAGGTTACTACAGAAGCTATAGAAAGTGATTGTTTCTGTCTTCTAAAACTGTTGAGGAACAGTAGAATGTGGAAGGTGTTTCAGAGTGGTTTGATGACTGTGAGCACAGCGTGTTAATGGCATTTCAATGTGAGTGTCTTAGTCACCATTAAAAGGGTGAAATATATCCCTTATTATGAAAGGCTGGGAGGCTGGGAGCCGGATCTCTTTAGCTTGGAGGAGACTGAGGGGCAACCTCATTAATGTTTATAAATGTGTAAAGGATGAGCATCAGGAGGATGGAGCCAGGCTCTCCTCAGTGATGTCCAATAACAGGATAAGAGGCAATGGGTGCAAGCTGGAGCATAAGAGGTTCTGCATAAACATAAGGAAAAAATTTTTCACTGTGAGGGTGACAGAGCACTGGAATAGGCTGCCCAGTGTGATTGTGGAATCTCCTTCTATGGAGACGTTCAAAATCCACCTGGACACGTTCCTCGGTGACCTATAGTAGGTGATCTTGCTCTGGCAGGGGGGTTGGACTTGATGATCTCTCATGATCCCTTCTAACCCCTAGCATTCTGTGATTCTGTTATCACCTTTCTTACAAGCTCCATTTAAATATCGAAAGGTCTTCCTGGAGCATTCTGTTCTCCAGGTGAACAACCTCAACCAACTCTCTCAACCTCAGCTCTTAACAGAGGTCTTAACATCCCTCTGATTATTTTTGTGGCCCTCCTCTGAACCCACTCCAACAGGTCAAAGTCTTTCCTGTGTCAAGGACTCCAGAGCTGGACATGGTACTCCAGATGGTGTCTCACCAGAATGGGCAGAGTCACCTCTGACAACCTGCTGGACACACTTCTTTTGATGCAGCCCATGTTTTTAGTTTGCCATTGTTTAGTTCAGTGAAAACTAATCAGTGCAAAGTTTGTTACTTTTTTATTTTATTTACTGTGGTACTGTGGACCTGGCAAGGCAGGCATAGAAATGTGAAGTTTCCTGTTGTTTGTCTGCCATCTTTTGTTTTAGGGTGAAGGAGGGTATTAGGAGATACATCAAATCTGAGAAAATTTTAAATGCATCTAGAAGCTAATTTGGTAGCCCTGGCTTTTGGTGCTGTTTGTGGCCTAATGCTATATACAGATTCCCTTCCCTTTCATTGTTACCAAAGTGCTTCTCATGAGAGACTTTCTTTGTGGAGTATGTTTGCTCTCAATTTCTTAATTCATCCTTCTCCAGATTTTGAAAAGAGTTAATTTCTGCATAACTTTTCCATTGAAACTTGTTCTTGTTATAGCAAGCTTCAGATTGTTCTGATCAGCAAGATCACTGTTCAGGACAGTATTTCTGAGGGGAGCTTAGTTACAAATGTTATACCTTTACTTTTAAAGCTAACTTACAGATTGCCATACTTTATTGACCTTTAAAGAGAATTTAAATTAAAAGTGTACAATTTTTACCAAGGAGAGAAAAAAAGTACAAAATACTGTCCAAAAGGGACTTTTAACTAGAATTATGTACTGCTGATTATTACCACTGAGTTTGTTGATTGTTGTTAGGGTGAAAGTACCCTTTAGCAGATAATAGTGATAAACTGTCTTTCACAGTTTAAAAAAACAAAAACATGGAGTGGAACCACACATTTTGTCAAACAAATATGATATGCCAGTGTGATGTTAAGGGGAAATTATTATCTCTGCATTTGTGAGCATAGTTTTCTCTCTTCTGTGTTAGAAGAGGCTGTGTTAAAGTTTCTGACATAGCAGCTTAAGACCTCTGTAAAACCAATAGCATACTTGTCATTTTATTCTGCAGGAATGTCTTTTCCTTTAGAAATACAGACTTAATATCAACACTGCTCACCATCTGCTGCTTAAAAACTCCACACTGAGACAGCTGAACCACTCACTCTGTAGGCTAAATTGGAATAAGAGCATCTGAGAATGATAGCTGGAAGGCAAAACTCATGACAGCTGGACCAGTGAGTATAAAGACACTCATGCTTAGTGTCCTGCAAAGACCAGCACTGCAGGTCCTTGTAGTAGACAGGGAGCATAGAAGCATTACAGAATGTTTGTCAAGACACAGGATGCATT
The DNA here is from genome assembly GCF_036169615.1 of Heliangelus exortis. Classification (NCBI taxonomy): domain Eukaryota; kingdom Metazoa; phylum Chordata; class Aves; order Apodiformes; family Trochilidae; genus Heliangelus; species Heliangelus exortis. Next base: position 22,149,819 of record NC_092425.1, on the reverse strand, counting down.
TTGAAACATGGCCTGTAATTATACTCACCTATATAATTACATATATGTATGTAATACTAGTATGCATAATTCCTGGCATGCTGTTCCTCATGCTTACCCAAGTACAGAATTTACATGTGACTTTTTTTTCTTCATACACAAATTTTAGCAGTTACTTTGATAAACAATCATGTGAAAAACAGTGGGGGACTTTGTTATATGTACCAGGGTGTACTCATCTGTGGGCTGGGGCAAGGTTTTTCCACAATCACACCCAACTGTTACAGCATGGTTAAGGGATGTGTTTTGGTTATGGAATAAATTACTGGACATAATATTTCACATGGCCAAATTGTAGCATTTTCATTTATTTTTTTCCTCAGTTCTCATGTATTCCAAAAAGTGTATCTCAGATACTGCATTGATTTAAAGCAGATTCTACAACTAGATATTGGCAGTATTCTGCACAATTCAATGTGGCTAATGAAGCACTTCATCAACCTTCAGGGTTATAGCTATGGCTTGGCATAAAAATATGACCTTGACATGCTTTGAGCTACACAATGAACTAGTCAATAGGAAATGACTAGCATTTGTACCCTATATAGTCACAGAGACATTATGTTCCCAAACACAAAGAAAAACAGAATCTGAAGAGTGAAGTTTCTTAACATTCTTAAAATGTCCAAGTAAACTGTACATTTCCATTTGCTACTGTTGGTATAAACTTCATTTCTGTGTTTCATGTGAAATAGCAACTCACTGTAAAAATTTATTTTTTCTTTAACTTTTTCTACAAGTTCAGTTCTGAGATACTTTTGCAAATCATGTGGTAGTTTTGAAATATAATCATCTTTTTAAATATAGCTCTGTTTCTAGAATGTCAGACTAATACACTAATTGTGTTGGATTGTATATATAATTATAGCTGGATTGATTCTAAAGTCTTAGCACTCCAAAGTTACATAGATTGAGAAGGTAAAAACAGTAGAATTTTTAAAACTTGCTTCATTTACATGCTTCCCTTCACCTTGTGTCAATCGTTTTGATTCTTAATCTCCTTTTCAAACCAGTAGATCAGAAAAAAGAAAACAAGCACACAGAACCACCTAACAGTCCAGAGGTGTAGTCTTTCTCCATGTGTTTCCTGTCTCCATTTTCAGAATTGAAGGTGTATTTTTACCTTAGCTGTGCTGTTAGTTGACATCTTGGAGTTTGTTACAGTAATAAGTAGGTGTGGTTTTTGCTGCTGTTTTAAGTGTTTTATTCCTTACTGTCTTCTGAGTGGAGGCTTTAGGTCAGTGCTTTTTTGTAGCATGTGTTAGCTTTAACTCTTCTGCCCAACTGGATGCATTTAAGGAGTTCTCAGGGATAACTGTTGAGCATTTGTAGACAATGGTTATTTTCCCAGAGTGCTAAAGCAGCAGATCTCTATTGAGGCTTTTATTCTATTACTGTACTTATATCCTATTATGTGAAGTTAAAAATACTCTTAAACCTTTTCTTGTCTCAATAGGGTGCACATGTAGCCCAAGAGTATAAAAATCCTGCAAAAATGTCTAGGGGCCTAGCCTCTTCATTATCCCTTTCCCCAATCATCTTTTTGTCTTAGGTAAGTCTTGATGCCTGGTATCCCCATTTTCTAACACTTTGAGTTTTCAAATTTGTGATTTCTTTCACACTCCAGAAACTTTTTCTCCTACTCCTCCTCTTTCTCTTTTTTTTTTTTTTTTTTTTTTTTTTTTTTTTTTTTTTTTTTTTTTTTTCTAAGAAAGCAACTGAAAGCAGTCCTCAATTACTCTTTTCACCAGTTTTCCACGTGACCTGTTACTTTGACATTTTTCACCACTTTTATCTCTAGGCATTTTAGAGGCAGAAGAGAGGTTAATCCTGAATTGAACCACTCCATGAGATTTGATTGCTCTCACCTGAATGGGAGCCATCAAGTGTTAGTGATTGTGTGGTGTCCCTGGTCTGGAAGATATGTGATATTTTAACTCATTCTGCTGTAAAAGTGTTAAAACTTCAGTTTTATTCATAGCTGTATCCAGAGATTTACCTAATGTATTTGGATAGTTTTTGTTTCTTTTCTCCAGTACTATGCTACACATAGCTTTGTTTTGTGTATAAAAATACCATGTCTATTGTAATAGGTAAATCATGACCATGGTTATAATCTCTCAGGAGAGCTTGCTGTTGGTATGTTGTGTATAGATTTCACATACTCATATGCACGTTGCTGTACATGTACATGTAGATGCTGTAGTCACGTTGTTAACTGCACTGGATACTGTATATAGTTGTTAAGCACAAACTGCTTTCATTTATACTTTTTAAGGAGTCCAAATACTCTTGAAATGAAATCTTGCTGTTATGAATCTTTGGAACCATCCGGTAGAGTCTGCTTATATTCCCATAGATTGTGGTGTTTGTGCTGTATGCAGGGAGATGCATAATTTTCCCTGGCTTCAGTCATGCAGTGCAGGAAGATGGGTGAGCTGCACGTTTTGTTTGTTTTAAGAACACTTGTCCAAACTTGTAGCTTTGCCTTTGATTCTACAATTTTAGCAAAGAATTTGGCTAGACATTCAACATCTGCATCTTTAGCCTTAACAGAAAATATAAATAAAGAGGAAAAGGAGCTCTGCAATGTAGCTGTGGTGTGTTTGAACGCTTTTTCCTCTTAGGCTGCTCTGGCTGTTGCGAGTACAGAGGTCTCTGTCTGCCCTGTGTGACACAGGCCAAATGGCTTCAAACCATTACAGAGCCAGGGTCTCAGTCACTGCCATCATAGTTTACTTTGGTATAGAAATCCAGCTAAACTTGGAAGTAAGCTTGAAATTTCTGAAATTCCTTAAGGGCCTATGGAAAAAAAGTGTGTGTGCAATGAGGATTCAGCTACCTGAACAAGCAGTATTGAAGTGTGCTAGCTCAAAAACAAACATATAAATATCACACCACACTTGAGCTAGTAAAGTCTGTCTGGTTAAAATGTTGGAGCTATGCTGCTCCTAGGATTAGATTACCTTTTGTGCTGTAGTATGCTTTAGAAACCTGGGAGTTTGGAGGGACACCAACTTAAAGTCTCTATGCCATAGCTAATTCCATGTTACAAACATGAACATGAACAGTACAATTATTATATGTCTGGGTTTTCGAGTGACTTGGAATCCCAGTCTAAAGGTTGTATCCTAGTTCCGTTGTTACTGTACTTATGTGTTTGGCCTCCCTGGGAATTCTGCAAGAAATTGGATAGCAGGCATTGGCACTTGCACGTACATCTCTTGTTAAAGAGAATTTACTTATGCATGCTCTGTCTCACTGACAGCACTGTATATCTGTTACTGAAAGTTAAGTCAAATACTTGTCTGTTTTCTCTTGTTGGCTATTGTGGTTTGAATTTGATTTTATTTGGCACAAGTTTTTCAGTTGCCTGTGTATTCCCCGTGGCTTTCTCTTGCAAGCACACCTGAGGCTCGTGATATTGATCGGTTATAGAAAGTGGTACTGAAAGAGACTTTATAAAAACTGAAGCCACATAGTTTTAAAAGGTGACAAACAAAAAATTGTCCAATTCTTAACTTTATAGATAAGTATATTTTTTCCTTTTTAAAATTAGTAATTCTTTTTGTTTGATTTCTCTCCTTTGAGCAGCTAGTGAAGTACTTGTATGCAGTGCAAAACTACTAGATATGTAGAATTAGTTGTGTTTATGTTCATTCTTCCCACAAATGCTACACACTGCACATGATGCTATCACCTTGTTCTCTCAAGGGCTCAAGTTTTCCATCATTTATATTTTATAAGTGTTGTTACTTAACCCAGTGCAGAGGGTAAAGGAAGGGGGGGAGGTCCTGTTCTTGCAGACATCGAGATGCTGCTTATCTCATGAAATGTATACTGCTAACATTTTTAAAATGTGAAATAGCATACAGTCAGCATCAGTTAGTTATCTATAAGATCATGATATCAAAATGTATAATGAGCAATGTAAGAGCAATTTCTGTATGTAAGATAGGAAGGACAAATTAGGAGGCTGGATAAATGTGAATAGATCAACAAAATCTGGCATTTTAAATTTATCAAAGCCAGAGAACACTAAATCTTAGCAAGCCATCCCTGTTCAGCTCTGAGGTTTTGTCATCTGGGCATTGATGTTGTGGGTTTCTTAGTATTGCAGATACTTTGTGCATGAAATAAGGTGGGGGGAGGGTCTGCAAAAAAATGCTTTTTTCTCTCAGTTCTTAAAAGGAGTCATGCATCTACATCTTCTGTCTCCTTGTGTACAAACACAACCTTTAACGTATTTTCTATGATAGATATGAGGCAGAACCATGAAAACCAATAGGTTTTGTGCTTGAGAGCCTTTGGACAAAAATATACTAATAAAGGAGTCTACATAGTATTTGGTATAATTTTATCTTCTTGTGTATGTTAAATGCTTCATTTCTAAAACTGCCACTAGTAGTTAGAATGTCAGCAGAGAATAGCTATAAACATATAAATACCCCACAATATTTCTTATACCTGGCTTTAAAACTATTTACTGGGCTGTGCTATGAGCCAAAAGCTTAGTAGCCTATTAATATACTATTAACTTTGTAACGCATGGCACTTTTGCTACTCTGAGAGGAAGGCTGTTACCCCTTTGAATTCAGAGGTGCATTAGGCTTGTTTTAGGTTTTTTAATTACTTCTACTTTGCAATAGATGCAAATGGTTTTTCAAAATTAACATAATGTAATCTTTATCATAAGGTATTACTGCAGTATAAAAAATAACTGCCAGATTCTTCAATGATAATTTTTTTTGTTCAACTTGACAGCTAATTTCCAAGTTCCCTCCCCCCACCTCATGTAATTCTGCAACTTTTAATATGCTGGTGGCCGAATTATCTGACTCCAGCTGGAAATGCAAATTTATTCTGGTGTCAACAGGATTCTTTTGCATAAGCAACCATATTGAGTGTACTAGTGGTCAAAGATACAAATGAATTCTCACTTTATGCAAACAGGAAAAGAGGGAAAAGAAGAAAGTATAAATAATCTTGTGTTTACCACTGGAAATTTCCGTAAGTATGACGAATCAGGTATGTAGGGAAATCTGACTTTGTAGGTTCCCACCTAATAGAGCTGCCCCTTTGTAGCCACATACCAGACAAGAAGGCTTTGAATGCTTTTACTATATAAAGATATGTTTATGTCAAGAAGTTTGACTGACGTTTTTATAAATTGAAATATTGTTTATTCCTAGGAAAAAAAAAACAACATCTTGTGGCTAGATATGGAAAAAATATTTGGAGTGAACATTTCTGGAATGAATTAAAGAAAAGAAATAGTGTGTATAAAACACTTGACCAAGCAGAAAGTATAAAAATATCCTTGAACTTGCTCCATTGCAAAACTGCAGTCAGAACTGCTTTTTCAGTTCCTACAGTAGCCAAAAAATTGTCTAGGCTGCTTTTAAGATAAGCTAACTGTGCTTGGCTAACTGTGTGCAAGAATAAAATGTCTGCTTTGTAATATGCAAAATCAGTGCTGGAGATCTGTTTAATAGGGGGGTTTTCCCTACAGCCTAAATCTAGCAGATTTCCACAGTGCATGCTTACTTTTAGCTTGGAAATAATCCCATCCTTATACAGAAAATCACATGCTTATATGTCACAGAAGACCATGGATTTTATGAGCATGTATTAAGGAATTTGAATCAGAGCCCCAATGTTTCTAAATGAGTGGAGACCTGCTACAGGTCTAGTATTATCCAGTATTACATCTTCAGATATTTGAATCAAAAAAATGAATTCCTTCATAATATGCACAGCTTCTGTGTCTGCTAAATATAGCACAGTGATGTCTGTAACGGGGGATATCATCAGCACAGTTGTTAACAGAAAAAAAAATACCTGAAGGCCGTAGTTTTTCTTCACCTTGATTTCTCAGCTTCTTGTAGTTGGTCTCATGTCAGGAATCTGTTGTGTCATATGGACTAATTATTCTTATTTCACTCTATGTTTTTTTAATCATCCTAAAACGTGTAAGTAGGCAGCTCTTAGGCTTCAATTTACCGCTCTGGGAGCAAAGCTCACACCTGGTCTTCTTATTCTGTGTGCAAATTCCATTTATTGTGCCTGAACAATTGGCAGCAGAGGGGGACCACGAGATGCCTGAACAGAGGGTGTGCAAAGCCCAAGACAGTTCTCTGTTGCTTTAGAACAGATGCAGCCTCTGTACTGTGAGGTTTCTGTAATGTGATGGCATCATAATGTGACAAATAGCAGCATGACATTAGTAGAAATCCTTGAAGCTAGAGTCCTCATTTGAGAATCTGTGAAGTTCAAAGGTGGCTTTGGGACCTTTGCAGCCTTCAGATAGGGTTTATAGGATGTGTAACAGCCTCATCTGTCTTAAGACAGCAAAGGAAACTTGCTTCAGGCTTTTCTATCATCCAGCTCTCAAGTACCCTCTTTGCCTCCATGCCTCCTCTCTTAGGGGAGCGTAAGTTTTCAGCAGATGTCTGTAGTTCAAGCACAAAGATTATCTCAGGCTGTTGTTCCCTTGAAAGGACATCATCTGCCCAGGTGCTTCCTGAGCTGTGCATGCTGCAGGCATGGCAGGAGCAGTGTCTTGCTCCCTTTCCCTTCAGCTCACCTCTCTTCAGCTGGCCTGTCAGAAAGAGTTCCACGGCTTGGCCAATGCTTTCTTAGGGGAAATGCCTGGTGTGGTACTGTATGCCATGAAACAAAACAACTCTGGAAATTAGTACAGTACTTTGAAATATTACATTATTTGAGACAAAGTCAGGTGGTGCTGTAGAGTTTCTCTGGTATTTGGAATTTAATATGTTTTCTGCGATTCTGTATTTACTCTGGGAAGTAAAGAAAATTATAAAATAATAAGCATACTTTATCTTAGCATGGCTACTAATCTTGTTTCTGGCTCCTTGTGGCCTTCCTCTACATGGACTTAATTCCTTCTATCATGAGAAAATAAAAATTCAAAACATGCTTCCCTGGTTTCTTTTTCTAAGTGGGGAACTGGGACTTTCTGGGAGACTTTTCTTGAGTATGAGCTGAACATTTCCTCTTAGTATGTGCAGGATGAAAAGATTTTAATGACAGGGTTTCATAAATCCCGTGAAACTATTGTTTACATACAAAAAGTGATTTGCACATACGTAGTTTGGGGATGTTTCTGAATAGGACGTGCAGTCACCTAATTAGACACGCATGGTATTAGTAGGCATTTGTAGTACTCACAGGACTAGTCCAAGGACAAGAGATCCCTGCTGAAAATTTTCCATTAAAAAGATAATTGCATAGTACAAGGGCTTTTTAAAAAGCTTTCCTAATGTTTTTCTTGTTTTTAATTAGGTGCTGAGATCTAGATTTAAAAAGACTGGAAATAGAAAAAAGGGTTTCTTTCCTGGGCAGTAAAACTAATCAACCTGGCAGTGACTGTGGAATTGTGAAAAATTTGAAACAGAGGTGCTGTGTTTATAGTTTTGTGACATGTTTTGTGATCTGATGATCCCAGTAGACTTGAATGTTTGGTTTATACAGACGAATTATTTCATAGTTTGCACTGCAGTATGACAGACCTACATCTGGTTTGTTAGTAACTTAAGTACCCAGTTGTATATTACCAGTAACGTGAGGTTCCAAACTTTCTTAGGGTGAGATTTATGGGAATCCGAATGCTCCACCAGCACCCTATTGGCCTCAGCTATGCTAAAACATGAGAAAGGGTGAGAACATTGTGCACTCTGGTACACCCCTCAACTGTGACTGGTGGCATCACTGTAAGTTACTAAAACTGGATAAAATAAGCAGGAGTTTGCTCATTTTCAGTCAGAACTGGAGAGCAACTAAAGGAATGATTCCTGGGGTGTTTTTACCGTGAACTTCAGAAAGGTCCTAAAGGAAGTACAGTGAATTTCAGGGAAGATATTCTGAACCTTAAATGATTGTAAGGTGTTAATGGTAACACGTGGTAATAACAGGAAGAGAGAAGTTGGAAAGAATGTTGTGAAATATTCTTGGGCTCTTTATATTGCTGTTCTGCTGAGTGTGTAGCACGCTTACTGAAACTATCAAGGGAAAATCATGATCTTTGATTTCAGGAAAGACACCCTCTGGACTTTCTAGGTTCTGGTGGTTGCACAGGGAATGGCTGACAGCTGATGAGTCCTGCCACATGCACAGCCTTTCATATGTATCAGTGCACATGTGTCAAATATGATTTTCTCCTTGTTGGAGAGACCTATTCAGAGGACTGCCTGAGAACAGAATAAAACTTGGGAGAATAACTGGTAGTCTCCTGTGGTACATTTGAGGTTTCACAAAAGTTTGTTCTGAAATGCTATAAATGCATAGGGACTACTATTTCAATATATGCAATTACCTAAAGTTGCAGGTGGCCACACAATGGGATGCTCAAAAGGTGCCTGTCCTTCTAGCTGTCATTCATATCAATGTTCATGAGCTTTTGAAAATCCTAAGGCACCTGAGTGACCCTTAAGTCCTAAGAAGTTAATTAATATATGTATGTATAATTTTTACATGCAATAGTTGGCTCTTTCACCAGTGTTTAGATAGATAGCTGTAGATGTAAAACCAGAGATGTTAGTAAGATTTGGTGTAGCCTTTGGATGTTAATTTCTTTCTTTCTCTTAGAAATGAGATAACCTTGGTTACAACAGAAGAATTCAAAAGTGAGTGCCAAACACATGGCAGCAAATTGGTCCCAGGAAAAAAACAAATTAGGTCAGACATCAATGAGAAAACTGATCCCAGCTGGTGAGTATAGGAAGTGGGAGTTAAAGCATTTGACAGTTCTATGGAGAAAAAGGGAAAATAGTTAAACTACCTGTTTCTGTCTTTGCTGTTTTCAAATGTATGTGATATCCTGTGGTGTGGTTTTTCTTCCCTTAGTCTTTATCGGAGCTTTGTTTTAGCAGGTTGAAAAGAATGTGATTTCCCACACACACCTCCTTTAAAAACAGCCTTAGTGGTCTCTCTTAAAAGCGAGACAAAATTAGCATCATAATTGATAAGTATTTTAAATGTGTTCACTAAAATGAAAAACTTTAGGCCCATGTTTTAGTCATGTTTAGCCTTGACTCAACACTTGTATTTGTTTTCAGCCACTAATTTGTGGTTGGGTGGTTGGTTTGGGTTTTTTTTCTACCCGCATTAAGAAACAGAAAATAGTCACTGTCAAAAATCGGTGAAGCTCCGTTCGATACAAATACCCAAAGAACGTGTATAGTGAAAAGCCTGCTGGGACAACTGCTTATATCTCTGGCCATTTGCCCTTCTGTGTTACTACTACTTTCACTGTGAGCTGTTTACATGATGCTTTGACAGGCTATTGACAATTAGCTATAGCACTTGAAAATTAGTCTCAAAAACTATTTGCCCTTGTGTAAGCATGGGCTATGAATTTATCTATCTTTACAGGGGAGCATGAGAGTTTTTCTGAAGTTACACTGACTGGATAGAGCTGTATGGCCTTTATATCATGAAGGCTGTAATACTAAAATTCCTGCAATGCTCAGATTGGTTCAGGTAGGACTGTATGAAAGCAGAGGCCAGTAATCATTTATCAAAAAGATAATCACAGATTTTGAGCCTTTTGCTTCATGATTTTTTTACAGACATATCTGTAGGAACTTTTGTTGGCTAATGCAGAAACAGCTAAAAAAACCCCACCATAATCACCATCTTATCTAGCAGACTTAAGTTCATGCCAAAAATGAGGTTGTGCATATTAAAATTTTGTGTCAACACACTATAAGTAGATCTCAGTACAGTTTATTGTACATGAAGCATGGAAGTGTTATTCTAAAGCTGAGCTACAGAAAATACAATTCTCCCTTATGTCTGCAATGTTGACTCTCACTCTACTTACAATACCTGACACTGTTGTTTGGGATGCACCCTAGGGAATGGCTAACCTCATTCTTCCCAAGCTTGTTTCTTTTTGACTGCTGTTTTATTGGTGAGATCGTCAAGGTCATTTTATGCCACTTCCGCCTTTCCTGCAGTCATTTTGTGGGGTTTTTTATATAAAGCAAAAGAACCACTCTTCTTTTTAACACTGTGTTATCTCTTGATACACCAAGTAATACTTCTCAAACCTGAAGCTCTGAACCTTCCGGAGTTCAGACTGGCTGCCTGCCTGTATTTGCACAGCACAAAGATAGAATGTGCAGACGAGTTAAAATGTGGCTGCAGGCCCAACTTGTAACTTTTATTAGTCTGTCTTATTCCTGGTGTCCCCAAGCCCCATGATATCAAAAGACTGCTCAGAAGATGTCAGTTAAGTTCACCTAGTATCTGGTGAAATCAGAGGTTTTCTTCAAAAGTGTTTTCTCTGTGTGGAGAGCTAAAGTATATTTCAAACTGACCTACACTTAGGGTATTTGCTGATATTCTTATTGTCATGCATCTAAAACAGAGCTAAGAACAACAGTAAAACTATTTCACTATTGTAATTTAACAGGTTTCCTTCTGTGTATTTAATAACATTAAATTCTGCTTGGAGTCTGTCTTAAAATAAATAAAAGATGAAGTGATCAACAGCTGTAGCATATTTCACCAGAGCCATGAGAAGAATCACATCAATCATTGAATAAACTAAGTAATGCAGTACCTCTGGAGATCATGTAGTTCAACCTCCTCCATGAAACGTGGCTAATCTTGAAGTTAGATCAGGTGTGGCTGAGCTTTGACTGTCCCTAAGGATGGAGACTGTATGAAGATCCAAGCACAAGATTCACAATCCCCTATGTTGTAACATGTCTGTTGCACTTTTTCCTTTCACTGGCCTTTCCAAGGAGAAATCTGGCACTTGTGGTTATTTCTAGCTCTTCTTTAAGTGATTGAAGACAGCAATTAGATCCCTTGGGCTTTCTGTTTTCTTCTGTTAGCCTTTCTGTATGTGTTGTGTGCCCTGAGCCCGTTAGCCCTGTTGTGGCCAAGTCTCTGCTGGACTCACTGCATTTTTTTTGGTAGTTACTGAGGTGGACAAAATTTGATGGTTCGCTGCAGGTGTGGCCTCACCAGGAAATTATATGAGGGAAATGACCCCTTCCCTTGACCTGTTTGTGATGCTTTTGCTAGTGTAGCTTATATTCAGGCAGTCCTCATTGCTCTAAAGGCAAGCATCTGACTTACATTCAGCTTCATGTCCACTGTGGTTCACAGATCCTATTTTGAAGAGCTGCTCCCCAGCTGTATGTGCTGCATGGAGTTATTCCATCCCTGGTCTCTAGTGTGGGACTTCGTGTGTGTGGAATTTCATGAGGTTCCTATCACCTTTTCCTCCAGCATTCGAGGGCTCCCTCCGTTGTAAGAGCAACATTCCAAGTCTGGTGACCTCTATGAATTTGAATTAGTTTAGTATTGCTAAGGTTCCCACTGACCCATTAAAAAATCAGCTGCACTGAGTTTCAAGGAATGTTTATTTTTTAATAAAGACCCAAACTTATAAGACAGGCAACCCTTTCGCACCAAGCATATGTGAAATTCCAGGCAGTTCAATACCAAATTTCTAGAAAGCATGTTTCTTGCTCCCTTGTAGAATATTTTGTTTCATACATTTAACAAAATGACAATTTGCCAGAGTTCATATTGATTCTGCATTCTCATGTTACAAAATAGGTCCAGGTACTCTGAGATGCAGTCCGTTACCTAAAATCAGATGGTTGATTTGCTCTGAGATCCTTTACAGTATATTTGTTTAAAGGAAGCCTTAGCAGTCTAAATCAATACAGTGAAAAGTTCATTAGCATTTGCTCCACATTGTCCCCTGTGGCTACTGTGAGTTACTTCACGTCTCAAAATTATCACTTTTTTCCCCCCCGGTAAGAATTTTCCAGGCTGCTCTGAAGGGCCTTTTAAGAAGTCTCATCAGAAGCAGCGCAGAGAAAATGACTTCTCAAAGTGCTGCATGCCTTCTCTGTTATTAAACGCTTCCCATCTGTGTGCCTGGAAACATCTACATGAGCTGGAAAGATGAATCAGGCAGGCAGTGGCATAGCAGGGCTCAGCTAGCAGGACGCTGTGACTGCTCTGACCTCTGCACGACTTCGTAACTCTGCACCCAGTGGAAGCTGGAAACAATGAGTGCCTGTCCAGCTACACCCAGATTTGTTTCCTGCTGTCGTACTTCAAGGAAATCTGCTCTCTGTGGGACAGTGGCTTGCAAAACGTTCTGCAGCAGCCAAATAGTGGCTGAAAACAGCGTGGCTCATCAGTGTTAATGCCCATCCTCTTTGTGTGTGAGTCATACCTGCAGAACTGTGTGAAATGAAATAGTTGTTAAATATAGTTAGCCAAGAGGTGTCGGAGGGTGGCCGTTCACTATAATACAGGTTTGCATTCACCTAGCCCAGCCTTCTTGGAAAATGAAGCAAGTGGTTTGACTGCCTCTCGTGTATTACTTTTTGTAGGAAAAATTTCCAAAGTATCGTTTTGATAAAGGTAGGACTGTTTTTCTGTGACTACCTCTCCAGTTTCTTAGAATCCTCTAGCTTGGTGGCTGTTGTGAGGCTTTTTGACACTGCAAATTTCTTTAATATCTTATCAGCTCAAATATAGTACGAAAATTCTCACAGATAAAGAGATTGAGATCAGCAAAGGGAGGAGCCTCTTCAGCCTTCCATGTCTTGGAACAAGGATTGAAAATAACAAAGTGCTGTTTACTTGAATGTGTTCTGATATTTATGTAACAGGTGACAAGATGAGTCTTGGTTACTTAAGTAAAATAATGTTTTTACCCATAAAGTCCTCAAGACCTGAACTACAATGGTAACACTTAGCTCTTTAAAAAAACTTAATTTGTATATTAAAAGTACAGATGACATTATTAAAATAAGCTGCTATGGTTAGGTTTTCAGAGCAAAAAAGTTGACAGAGCACAGCAATGCAGAACCCTTGCTCAACTGTTTCAAGTACCTAATTTACAACTGTGCTCACTGTATTCAATAAAGATTTACATAATTTGGTTTTTTAGAATATAAAATTTAGTTGTGACATCATGTATTTAGTAGTGAAAAAGGAGTGGTAGGTTTTCATGCTTTGAGATATCACAAACAAAAATGCTTTGCCACTGAATCAGGTTGTGTTGATGTTGTGAAATCAGGAAGCAACTAGATATACTTGATGGTAATCAAAATAGTACTTCTGAAAGGGGAAAAGATTAAACCACTGTAGGAAATTGGCATAGATTTGATAATAATTTCTATATACAATGTATGTTACTCTTGTAAACTATACTAAAAACTTACTTGTGCATAAGAGAAAAAGGTGACAAAATTGCTTTCTGATAGCAATTGGTATTGACAGCATTTTTGACACTTAAAATTCATAATGTGGTGATACTTTGTAGATTTTTGCAAAAAAAATTATAGAACTTGTATTAAATCACTGAGCATGCTCAGTGTATGAGAATTTAAGGCAAATACTAGCACTTTGTTATAAGTGTATTCATCAGAAATCAAATCTGTGAATTATCTGAAATGTCAAAACCCAAAAAAATATTTTAGAGCCAGTGAACATCTTACATGTGCTTTGTGGTGCTTCTACAAGCAAGTCCTCATAAAGCAGCATTCAAAATATTACATGCATGTCCTGTATCTGCTTTATTTAGCCAGAAAGGTAGAACCTTTGTATCATAATAGTTGATCCAACACCTTTTTTTGCTATGTGGTAACAGTTTATATTCTCCATTAATGCTGGTAGGTCACTGCATATTGTGATTTACCCAGGAACGTTAAATGAAGCCGTGTAGTTCAGTAGATACTCATAGGTGACTTATTAATGTGTAGGAGTAGTTTGTATTTCTGTACTCTCATAAGGCTTAAATTCAAAAGCAAGAAAGTCTGTATTATGTTTGGTGTCAAAAGAGGTGAAAGAAATTCTGTTGCATGTAATGTCTGTTTACACAGGGCTTTTTGGTCTGAAACATTTTTTTAATAAATATGCAATGATTAAGGGGTTGGATCCTAACCTAGAGCAAAGGGGCACCACTGACCTCAGCTGAACTCTACTGGTTTATAACAGCTGAGGAAATAGCAGGAAGTATTTGCATTCTTTGCTGTTTCTAAAACAAGAAGATAGAGGAAAGAGATGTGACCAAAGGACAAACAGAAAAATCTATAGGAGTGTTAAAATGGTTCTAGATTGAGGTAAGTCTCATTGTTATTGCTAATATTATCCAAAGAAGCATTTATTAACTTACTTTTTAGTGTCAACTAATATAAGCGTTGATTTGGTACCGCTTAAACAAGACTGATACACTACTCTTTTCAGTTTAAGGACAGTTTTCTTTTTTTTTTAAGCAGGAAAGTAGAGAACTTGGTGCTGCATGGTTGCACCAAGTACAAGGTTTCTACTCGGAGGAATCTAACATGCAGCATTTAGCTCTGAATAATTATGGAAATTAAGAGAGTTTATGCAGGCATGAGCAGCTTTTGTCACAGTGCAGGTGTTTACTGAGGTTTCCCTAATATTCCCAGGAAATAGGGTACATAATAGCAGCCTTCTACAACCACTTAGTTGTGATGGAAGATACGTCTGAGGCACATTTTGCATTTTTCTTCATTAACTAGGTCATAGCTTCAACTGATACCAGTACTTCTAAAATCTGCTGAACTGAAGCAGATAATTCAGTCTCTATAAATGCTGGATAGAGTGGAAGGAGGAATTGTGCTTCCCAACCAGCACTGAGGCCATGAGAGACAATAGGATATTCAATATAAAGTAGGGGTGCCAGGGGCACAAGGGAGCAGATAATAATTCTTGAAACCTACATTTCTGGTTCACTTAATATTCAGAAGCATTTCTCTGTTTCAAGAGTTTGTGCACCTCATTAAAAAATCAGTGGTTTTTGGCTGTAGATAATAATTCACTGACATATTTGTAAGCCTTTATCTTCCATTCTTTGGTTATGCTGATGTCACTCAGTTGAAGGCAATCCTGTGCTAGAGCTCAGATTCAACTTAGAGCTTTCCTTAGATGCCCACAGAGGGTGAGCCACATCTACAGCTGTGTCTAGTTACAGCATGTCCTTGAGTGTGACTTGTTTGAGAATTGCAGGCTTTCTTGCTGGGTGAATAAATCCAAACATCTTGAACTGGTGCTAAAATAATGCTAGAATTAGGAAAGGGAAAGATTTGTTTACATAAAGACTCTTTTCGCTAAACCAATTTATGTCAAACTTGATTTTTTTAATTTATTGACTGACTGGTTCACTTTCTGAAAGCTCAGGACGTTCAGTAAATTCACTGACCTGATCCCTAGAAAGCCTTTTATGAAGCCATCATTCCTGAGAAAGCCTATTCCTCATTATCATAGGTCCTAGGTAGTCTGGGCTGTTGCTGCCTTCATATACTTATTACAAAAGATAGAACCTGAAGTTTCTCAGATTCTCTGCTGCATCTTTTCAAGGGCAATATGTGTATTCTATATGCATGATCCTTTTGCTGAAGCTACGTGAATCAATTTTTTAGTAATTTGAGGGGATTTGTCCTTCAACTGTATTTCACCTGGAATCAAGAGAAGTTTAAAATGAAAGGACAAAGAAGACCATTTACAAAGACTTGAGAACTTCGTATGACTTCCACAATCACCCATTTCCCCACTGCCAATAAAAGTGCAAAATTAATTCATCATCTGCTCTCACTCCACTGCAGAGCTTACTTCCATCCTAGAATGCTGAAGGGTGAAGTGGAAATGCAAACTTGTGCATCCTTTTTGTTGTGAGGAAGGTGTAGGGCTTAGCTCTAAAAAAGCATCTGTTTGTGCAAAACTAAAATGCTGGTGTTTTGGATCCATTCCATATAATTGCATACTGTGGCTGTGACTTTGTCTAGGAGCAAATGTCTTAGGGCAGTGTAGGGTCACCAGTCTTACCATCATCATTTCACCAGCACTTCCCCTGAGCTTCCAACTACCAGGAGCTTTAGAGCCGCATATAGCAGGCTTTGCATCTCTTCAGTAATTTTTAATGGCTGCTGATGATTTCATTTTCAAATGTATACTTGGAGTTTATGTAAATTTAGAACCAATTATAATCCTCTTTCAGGTTTTACCCACTTTCTCTGTGATCCAATTTATTAAATCAAATGTTTGTGCATAAGACAAGAGTTTGACAACTTACATTTGGTTGTATAGTGTATTTCTTTACCACCCTAATAGGATTTTGAACAATTGCAAAAGGTGGAGGTATTATTCTTTTCATCCGATGCATATTCTTGTGATGTCTTTAATATGATGGAGTAAATGTTTTAAAATACCAGGGCTTCATACCATAATAAGAATTTTATGCAGCTGTGTTGTTTGTTTTTACAATGTGACTAATAGATCAAATTTGATGGCAGCTGTCAAAGCAAACTAAAAATGCATGTTTCACCTTCTTATTCCTCTTCAGTTCATAGTAACAGTGCTGATTTTCAAAATACTCACTGTTTTGTGGCATTAGCATTGGCTTGCCTTACCATGCAATATAAAAATTTCTAGCAAGAACAATTTATCTGTCATAGAGTCTTTCATTGTAATGGTTATGTTTAGACAGCCAGTTTTGCATTATTCTGTAAAGCAGGGAGCCATAGGTGTGTCTTTAGCAAGAAAAAAAAAAATACACTGAAAAATAGTGTGACAGATGCCTAGATGTGAGTTAGGAAATTCATAGAAAGCAGAGATCCCTTCCCCAAGCAGCTCATGAGTTAAATTACTGTGATATATCAAAACCCACCAAATTCAAAAAAAGATATCACAGGTGGAAGCAGTGTAGAAGGTCTTGAAAAAAGAAATAAGATAAAAAAATTTTGAAGCAGCAGGTTTTAAGAAGGTAGAAATTATTATAAATAAGAGGTATAGAAGCGAATACAAAAAAAATACAAAATTTATCTTCACTTGAATGTAGTGTTTGCCTCCTGTGGTCTCTTTAAGGTAACTAATTCTAGACTAGAACATGCTTGAAGGCAAGCAGAATTTAAATTGAGGTGAATCCTGGGGCAAAGCTACAGAGTTGAGTGGAGTTACATGAGAAATTTTTGCCTTGGTTTACAGGAGCTCTTTTGAAATTTCAGGAAGTCTTCCTCACTTCCTAAACAAATCACACTGGATGCCAGTGTCAAATTTCTGTGAATGGAAAGACTGGATGAACATTATCTTTTTCAAACACTTTGTTTGCTCTTCTGAGACAATTCACTTGAAACTAATTTATATTTAAATAACTTAGACAATTTTATGATTTCAGGAAGCTCCAAGGCAAGCTAGCTTGTTTTCTTTAATGGAGGAAATGTTATATTTGAAAAAAACAACACAACAGTGTGTTTTAGACCCTCTTCCCTTTCCTTTGAAAGATTCAGGCAAAATATCAATTACTTAAGTCACACTAAATTCCTTAGATGTGATTCAATGTTGGGCTTTTAAATGCTGAGTGATTGATGTGGTCCTCTAAGAAAGGAGAGATTACTTCTGTTTTAATCTGTCATACAGGTCTGCCTTACAGGTTCATGTGAACTTTTATGTATTTTTAAATGCAAGTGGTGTTCAAAATTTATTTTTGGAATGGAATTATTATTGTGAAATAAAGTTCTGAATAATGCCTCTATAAACAGACTTTTAAATATAAAAATTATAAAAGCAGAAGAACTTATTTTAGGTCATATAGCCCCGTGATTTTTAAAAGATGTTAAAAAATTTAGTGATCTATATAGGACCACCATTTGCAAGGTAATAAAAAATTTACCAGTTATATCTGCAGATCTTGGCATTACCCTTCTGTGTGAAGTAAGATCTGGGTAAATGGTAACTGAGGTAACTCTTAAGATGCTGTTCACCACTGTAAGAACCACTGGGCTACTGCTTCAGCTTGAGACCCTCTGTAATTTATGACTTCTGGGTAGCACCCCAGGAAGCTGCTGTGCAAGCTAACAGCTGCCACAGTACCCCAGGACTTTTCCTGACACAAATCTCATGATTTTTGTCAGGGTTTTCTTATGGCTAATCGAAAGGGAGTGGCAGGCTGCTGTCATGGGATACAAGCAAGCCCAATTTCCATCACTGGTCAGTATAAGACAGGTTAAATCCCACTTCTGGTTTCCATACAGTTGGTTTTGAAAGTCATGGGAAGGTTAACAATCTTACCCTTCTTTCTCAGTCTCTGTAGTTTGTGAGGTTTGCTTACAGTTAAATTTCTATTTTTCAAGTTATTTGAAATAACTCTTCAGATTAAAAATTGCTTACGTTACACCACTTAACAACCTGTGAATTAAATAATTTCCTTAATGATATCTTATTTTTCTGAACATTCCTAAACAAAATCAGTGTGACAATATATTAGCTTGTACACATTCATGTGAAATACATGTGTTAAAGTTGAAGCCTGTCTCTTTGTCACATGAGATTGCATTGGCATAGAGGTAAAATCAGCCAGGCTTTAAATGGCAGAGGAGTTTAATGAACAACAGCCACTTTTAAAGTGACACTCTGTAGTGCACTCCATGGTAGGTGACTGAAGTTACAAAACTATAATTAAGTGTGAGGTGAGAACATCTGATAAGGGAATGGCACTTAACTGTTGCTAAAAAAAAAAAAAAAAAAAAGCCAAATGATGTAGAAATAACATTAAAATATTATTATATGCACCAGATTAAGCTGAGGACGTGATTTTAACAATTATTTTAACAATTATATTAGGTAAACTGAGGGGTAGTTCATGAAGGAAAGTATTCTGTGATGCTTTGTTATGTTTCCTATCCTCTCTGTGTTATTCCCACTCCACCTGATGAGGTCAAATAGTTGCTATAACAGCCTGGCATGTAAGTGATCTACACATTTTTGTGAAAGAGATACCATCTCGTGCTAGCACTTCATGAATTAGCTGAGCAATGATAACAATTCAGAGCAATTCAGAGCCCTGAACAGTACTCGTGGCAGGGTTAGAACTGTGGCTGATGCAGGTACATTTAAAATAATCTGATAGCCTCCAAGTAACATTTCATATGGGACTAGTGCTAAACCCATTCATTCAGTTAAGGATTCTTGTTGGTGACAGCATTCCTGGGAATATATCCCTGGCAAAATTTCAGTAGATGATTTAGAATGCAAAGCAGGCAACATACCATGATACAAATTAAACAGAGCTTGTCTTAAAACTTCAGAATTTTCAAGCATTTGTTTAGAACTGCATTATTAAACTGTAAACTAGCTGGCGTGGACTGGTAATACCTACTATTAAGGCATTTGTCGTTTCCTGTTTTAAGATCTTGTTTCAAGTTTCATGTCAAAAATCTAGAAGTCATGGTTCTACAATGTAGTAGTTTTGTTCACATTAAAAATTCTGTTCACTTATAGATGAATTTTAACAGAGCTTTGTTAGGAATGTGACTTTTACTCCCAGTAGAGAAACTGTGTACCTCTGAAAAAGGTGTTTTCAGATTCTTAGTAGAGATTTGACAAAAGCAGAATATCTGAAGATCCATTCCCATTGCACATGAGCAGAAAATTAGAGCTGAGTACTTGACTGCTTCTGAGTGCTGGGGTACTATAGGGAATGAGTGAGACTATTCATGCGTTTGCTACTGCAATGAATGCTGGAGCAAGCTGGAAATAAACTGATGGTGTTTGCTATTCTTTCAGTCCCACTATAGTCCAATCTTTGAAAAGGAAGAGGCTGTCTGGCTTGAAGACTGAGGGAATAAGCAGTACACTGACAAATTGCCTCTGACAGGGGAAGGGGGAGTTCGGTTTGGAGGGCGGTGGCAGGAAAACTGGGATTTAAGTGAGTTAGACAAAAGTTAAGAATGGCTAGGAAGGAATCTGGGGCTGAGAGCTGAAAGCTTACAGTGCTGCCTAGCTTTGTTAGCTGAAGAAGACAGAAATTTTCTTAGTGACTCTAGAAAAGTGATTCGTATCTCCCTGTGGTGCCAGATAATGAGATTCCAGTATTTCCCCTTCCTTTTGGAAGAAAAGAAAATCTAGAAGGTGACAGGAGAAAGAATTACATTAGCATTGTGAAGGTTGCAGGCAGGAAATGCCAGAGCTAGATACCTTTGCTGCTTCAGTTTGTTGTCTCTGTGTGGATACAATTATTCAATGGTTTTAGATCTACTTGTTTCTGCTAATATGTGGTATCTGGAGCACAAACTGGATGTCCTCATGGGATGCAGGAGTAGGCTTGGATAAGGAACAGAGTCTCTTGTAGACTTTTCAGGATCCTCCTTCCATTTACTGACACAATTTGCACTGTAGTAGGGAATGAAGTAGGAGACTGAATATTCAGCCTGGTTTGTGTCCCTGCCACTTTGTTCCTGTGGTAGTGGGTGTTGTACCCTATAGTGGAAAGGCACAGAAAGCTCCTGCCTGTGCCTTGCTGGCAGGCAGCTTAAATTAGTGCAATATAGGTGCTTTGGCATGTATAGATCCCCAGACACTTTGCAGGTGGTTCTTACCTTTGCTCTGTGCTGGCTGCATGCCTGGCACGAATCTCTGGTCTGTGAAAGTGCTAAGCACACAGTCAGTATGAAGGGGGAGTCTGAGTAGCACTATTAATGTTCAAAGTATTCTGACCAGATGAACCCAAAGTATCTTCAGTTCAGTTACCCAATTTACTGAAATCTTCATCTTTAGTCTGACTGTCACTTCAGTGAGGATATAGTGGCTTTCTGACTTGAAGTTAATTTTTTACGTGCATGAATGTTACAATGATCAATGTTTAAGGCAAACCTTGTGGAAAACTAGTGATTATAAATGAGATTAAAGGATGCGTGCTGGATAATGGTCAATCATGGCATAGCTCCTTACAGGAAGAACATATTTGTTTCTGTACACAGGCAAATTAATTGGTTTTTTTTTAAAGCAATCAACATTTTTATATTACACCATGAAAGTTCTTTACTTACAGTTTCTTAGAAGTTATATGTATGTGTAGATTGCAGAAAAAAGATACCTGGCTGTGTATGTACATGTAGAGGCACTTTCTGAATGTTTTCTCTGAGAACATTTTCTCAGTGAGAAATACTGAAGGTTATGCTAGGCTAAAAAAAACAGATTTACAACTATTTCTTGGGGGCAAGTCTTTTCATTTTGAAAAATGTGTGTGGCCAGTGCAATTATGTCCCTTTGAGTTCAATTAGAATTACATTTAAATGTTTTTGAGGTTATTATGAATATACAATGTGGCTCACAAAATTATCTGTTATTCAGTCTATTATTATACAGTCAGAACTGAGAACAGGCAATCTTGTGCTGAGAAAGGATGATTTTGTTTCTGACCTTCACTGTCTGGAATGCTGAACCAATGTATTAGGTGATTTGTTTCTCATTTAAGAGCAGGAAGAATAACAAGAGTGAGAGTCACATGGCAATGCTTTATCCTCACACTAGAAAATCAGGTATTGGAGCAATGTGTTTAGATCGGGGCATATAGAAGCATGAACAAAGCAAGGAGTAATGAAATAGCTTTATTAGTAGTTAACATATTTAAACAAATGATATAGTATTTTACTTCATCAGTAAGAATGTGTTATCTGTGATTCCTGGAGAAAACTGAGAGGGGGGAAATCAATCCTCTGATTACTAAAGTTAAATCTGGTGAATTTTGCTCTTACAAAAATGAATGCTACTTGCAGGCAGAAAATGTAATCATAACAGTTAGATCGTTATATGGATAACAATTTCAGAAGAAACCATATACTGTGCAGGTAAAGGTTAGATTAATTCTTATCCAAAGAATTGTATTAGTAATATTCTTGTTGAATATTAGTTGAAAAATTGTTTATAACAAATTTTTATTTTTATAATGTTGACACAGTCTTATTGTCATAAAATTTCATAGTGATTTTATTACGAACTTGTTAGTGTCTTCTCTCAGCAGCTGGTAGATCTGGGCAGGTGATGTTTATCCAGTGATCAAAATGGCAAGCATAGTTAATGAAACTGCAGGCATTTCCACTGTATTTGCTTAACATTTGCTGAAAACATCTGTCTATAATTTAGGTTTCCTTTGTTATTCTCTTGACTACCACTGCAAATATCTGGGAATCATGTCCTCTAGTTGAACAATCTCTCTCAATCTGACTAATCTTTTGAAATCTCCTAACATTGTTTACTACTATATTTTTTGCTGTGCCTTATTATTTATGTTATCACTGTGTATGGCCCTCTAATCAGGGACCAGTGTCCCATTGCTTTATAAAGCATACA
Organism: Heliangelus exortis; assembly: GCF_036169615.1. Classification (NCBI taxonomy): domain Eukaryota; kingdom Metazoa; phylum Chordata; class Aves; order Apodiformes; family Trochilidae; genus Heliangelus; species Heliangelus exortis. The sequence continues at coordinate 22,127,625 of NC_092425.1, read as the reverse complement.
GAGACAGATCTAAGTCAGACTCCTTTTGCAAGAATTTATAATCTAAACTGAAAAAGTAACCGATGAAAGCAAAAACTGAAATACAAGGAACCAATGTTTATTGCTATCAGTGCAAAGCAGTCTCTGGCCGTTGAGGAAGGGCTACCTTTTCACAGACTGTGATCCCATCCTGGTATGGCTGTGGAAACAGCTGAGTGGGCACAGTGCCTCTCCAAAAGTGACAGAGGGTAAGAGAAAACTGAACTAACAAAGGTGAAATGATCAATGGCAGAGACAAGTGTAGGAAATACATGTTAATGCCTTATTACAGGGGATAATCTGCTATACCATATGGCACCTGTCCTAAAGAAGACTCAGAGCGTGTAAGACTTAATTAAAAAATAATTCAGTTCTGTCCTTGAAATGTCACTGAAAAGTTAAATTTATAGTGAAATAGTTAGAATTCTTAAAAATAAGCAAGTTCAGTGGTGACTCTTTTATGCATATGAGTAGATTTGATCGGCATGTGAAGCCATGAGAATGGCTGTAGGTTTAACAGGTTTAGTAGTACACACCCTCCACAAACAGATCTTAACTTGCAGGAAATGGGAACACAAATATTCTTTGTTTTGCTGATCTTTTTTCTTAGTGAACCATTGGACAGTTCTGAGAAGATGGGACCTTCTCCCATGGGTAGTTTTCAGCAACAGGATTTGATAACCTTAGGTCAAGGGCCTGATGGTCTCTCTCCCACTGTATGGGCAGATGCCATTTCCCTTTCATAGCCTGATTATTTTTTTTCAAGTTCCCCAATTTTTCCAGGTTATCTCAATAACTCCTACCTCATGATCAGAATGAAGAATTCTAGAGCAGTCTGCGTTTGGAACTAAAATCTCCAGATAGCTGGCTATCAGTTATAGAAATCTCTCCAATATATTTTAATAAAATGAATTGACAATTTAATGTAATATCAAGGTGCAATTCCATGAAAGGCAGCAAAAGAGTTATTTTTTCCTTCATTAAAGTGTGTTCTGAGTTGCTTAATAGATTCATGTCTACCTTTGAGTCATTTGCCAGCCCCTCAGATATTGTGCAGAGTCATTCAGGGTTCTCATGTGCTTGCCTGTTCTCTTTGCAGCTGTTCCTGTTAAATACTATCTTTTTTGTTGTTGTTGTTCCAAAAAAGGAGTGTATCAAATTTGGAAAAAGGTTCAGGTGAATCAGGAAGTTATTGGTTTTGTTATTTAAAGTTATTGTAAGGTCATGTAGAAAGGCAATTTGAGATTCGAAAGCTCAGTTAGAACTTTATCTGGCTATTTCTGTAAAGGGTAATAAGAAGTGCTTTTATAAATACATTAATAACAAAAGGAGGGCCAGGGAGAATCTCCATTCCATATTGGATGAGGGGATAACATAGTCACAAAAGACAAAGGAAAGGCTGAGGTACTAATACCTTCTCTGCCTCAGACTTTAACAAAAAGACTGGTTATCCTCAGAGCAACTGGGCTTCTGAGTGGTAGACAGGGATAATATAATCCAGGAGGAAGTGACCTGCTGTGCCACTTAGATCCTAACAAGTCTGTGGGACCAGATGGGATTCATCCCAGGGTGCTGAATGAGCTGGCAGAGGAACTGGCTAAGCTGCTCTCCATCATGTATCTCCAGTCCTGGCTAACTGGGAGGTCCCAGGTGACTGAAGGTTGGCCAGTGTGACACCCATCCAGACAAAGGGCTGGAATGAGGCTCCAGGAAACTCCAGGCCTATCAGCCTGACCTCAGTGCCTGCAAGGTTATGGAGCAGATCATCCTGAGTGCCACCAAGCAGCCTGTACAGGACAACCAGGGGATCAGGCCCAGCCAACATGGAGTTAGAAAAGAAAGGTGCTGCCTGACCTATCTCATCTCCTTCTATGACTGGGTGACCCACCGAGTGTATGGAGTGAAGGCTGTGGCCTCCCCCAGGCAACGAGTAACAGGACTAGAGAGCATGGCCTGAAGCTGCTCCAGGGGAGGTTTAGGTTGGATATCAGAGAGCACTTCCTCATGGGGAGGGTGACCAGATGTTGGCATGGACTGCCCAGGGAAGTGGTGGAGTCACCATCCCTGGAGGTGTTTAAGGAGAGACTGGATGTGATACTTAGTGCTATGGTCTAACCAATGGTGATGTTAGGTCATAGGCTGGACTTGATGATCTCTGAGGTCTTTTCCAGCCTCAGTGATGCTGTGAATACTGAGCTGTTTTGTGTACCTTCTATTGTGGTTGTTCCTGTGCCACTCTGCTTGACCCTTTTTCGGTTATTATGTTCTGTTTCTGACACACTCTAGGATCAGTAAAGGATGAGCTCAGCAGAAGAAATCTTAAGTGTGCTAGTGGAAATTTAAGAACTGAGAGGAAGCGAGAAAGAAGAATCAAATCTTTAAAAACAAACCAAACCTCTAGAACTTTTGAAATTCAGCTAGTAGGAACAGAGAGCTAGTACTGACAATTCTTAATTAACTGTTTAACTCTGCTTCCAATTACAATGGTTAGTAGTTCTTTCTTTGGCCAGTTAAGTTAGGAAGAATTGTAGCTTGTTCCATTGTATTGAGCATTGAGGCATGCTAAACTTTAGGTATGAAACCAGCTGTCAAAGCAGCATGCATTGGGTGCTGTAAACAGTAGAAGTTTCCTTATGATATGGAGGAGTGAAGCTGTTTGAAATGAAAATTGGTGAATGCATTCCTCGGCAAAGGGCAAAATATAGCATCAGGAAAACATGCAAGCTGGTTAATGTTTTTCATCTGTTGTTCGTAAGGAGTTTTCCTTCGTTTTGAGAGCATATAGTATTTATGCTGCTAAATATCTACTGTAAACAGTTAAGTCTCTAATGGGACTATGGTAATGCAAAGCAATGCTAAGATTCTTCAGAAACAGCAAAAGGTGCTAAGGGTTAATGAGAGAAACAGCATGGTATAAAGCAGATGTTATAGCAGGGAGAGAAGTTAGAAGTTTCTAGTGTTGAACTCACTTTGAAGGTTCAAAAAGCCAAGTCATTTAGGTACTGAGGTGTTGTAATCCTAACATTAGCAGAATTTACTCTTCCAAAAGGCAGCTGTGACTCTTGATGAGTGTTACCTATTATATTTAAGCACAGTGCTGCTTGTTACTCAGTCTTTCTGTCACCAAAGTCTGGTATCTGTCAGAATGAAGACTGAAAGGCTACAAGTAGTTCACAAAACAGAAGAAACATGATGTCTGTTCAGAACAGCTTCACAACCATGCTCCTTATTCTGAATTAAAATCTTCTCATCATTCCCTCTTTCCTTATTCTTCGGTTCATGTCATCATGAGTTCACAGAGTGGATCTGCATAACCCACCAGCAGAGCTAGATTCAAAGATGGGCTCAAGGAAAGTGCCTGACCTGAGAGACACCTGGTCTGCAGGGCCAGAGAAGAGCCAACCTGAAATCGAGTCCTTCTGTGGATGTCAGGCTTCACACCTACTCTTTCGCTGTGGCAAGTCACTGCTACTTGTTAACGTTGAACGTTGACACACCCTTTGGAACTGAATGACACCAAAGCTTTTCTGTGAGTTTTAACTCACAAATTAGTCATCAGAGAAACCACACAGAATTTGACATGAATGCTTTCATAATGGGCAAAGCTTGGGTTCAAGCCTGCACCTTTTTAAATATAAGAATTTTTTTTTGTTATTTTTGTTGAATTCCTGGTGCCTAACAAGTCAAATTAGGTTTTATCTATTTTTGGGGGCGGGGCTGGAAGTTCTGTAGCTGGGATCATAAGGTATGTGCATTTATCCAGACACAGCTTCTAAACCTTCCTGTATTAAGTCATTTAGGTGTTTTACCACTCATGCTTAATGTCACACATTTGGCTTTGAGAAGGTCTGTATTTTCTGAGAATTCCTTGCATTACTGAGAATTCCTTCCATGCTATTGAGACCTCTGCATCTCTTCCAAACTTAGCCAAAATTGGCCAGAAGTTTTAAGTACTTAGCAGGGATACTGAAAGTTTCCCTGTGTGATCCCATCAAACTTTTATCTTAAAAGTTTAACTAAGAAGATATTCACTGTAATATTTTAACCCTTATTATTTTCTAAGTTATTGGTGTCCTTTTTGTCTTTATGAGCCTGTTACAAAACATTCAAAACTAAATCCTGCTGCTTCATCATATTAACTAAAAACATATTAAGGAGTCTTAGCTCACCTCACACTGGTTTGGCTCTGCTAGCTTGCTGTAATGTTACCTAGTTGTAGTTCAAGGAAGCTTATTTTTGTATTTAAGGCAAAACCACTGGGAGGAAACAGAAAAGGATTTTTCCTTCATGAATGGACACTCTCCCCACAGATTCTATTGGGAATGGTACTGACTCATGAAAAAAAAGGTGCCTATTGGAAGGAATGGTAATATATTAGACACCTCCTGAAAAGGAGCAGGAATGCACTGTTTATCACAGTGCATAAACATGGAAACCTTTACAATACTTGACATATACAAGTGATTGGTAATTTGTAAAATCACAGAAATGCATGATGAAACAAAAACTTGCTTATGCTTCTAATATCTGTGGTATTTGAAGGTACTGAAGGGTAACGAACCCAAATTTAACCTTCAAATGATGTCTTTTAAACAGGAACATAGTTCTAATGATACTTGTGGATCATATCTTGAGAAAGGTGAAGAAATAGTTGAATAATGCCTGTTCCATTTGGGTCTTCTGATAAACAAAAATGTGAGATACATTTTTTAAAAATGTCTAAAAGGTTGACAGTAAGGTGACTTCTGAGTACCAAAGCTAAATTGGTATTTACTAGAAGACAGACTATTTACTGAAAGATAAATACTTCACCATAATGAAATGGTCAGCACTTCCTAACCAGGCTTCTTTCCTGTCACCAATTTCTACATTTCCAAAGAGTCATCTGAAAAGCCAGTGTATTGCTAGTGCTGCACAGTTCCCTGTTCCTCCAGGGAGAAAAAGGTGTAGGTTGTGTATACCAGAGCTGAGGGGCATAATGAACCCCATCTCTTTCTGAGCATCTGTGCCTGAGCAGAACTGCCTTGCTTCCCATTCTGAAGTGAAATAATGTGTCACTTCCTATATGGGCTCTGGCTTCCTGACAGGGTCTCACTTCTGCACCTATAACATCTACGTTTATGCAACAAGGGAACTTTCACAAGGACTGAGAGGAAGCAGAATGTGTTGTAGGCACTCTGTCTTGAAAGTGGAGGGTTTTGTAATTATATCTATGGACACTAATCTGTTGTATATCTACTTCATGACATGCCCCATACAGTAATCTTAAATTGTTTCCAGCCTACAGAATGAATTAATTTGAACAAACACAGTTCTTGTAAAACAGCAGCATTGGAGGAAGCAAAAAAACATGCAACAAAAATAGTCACTGCTGAAGGTTAGAAATTTACACTTTTATATTATTAAAAACAGTAGTAGGTGTCTGGAGAAAAGGGTTAAGAGATGTGAATTGCAGTTAGCAGTTACTGGGGCTTTTTTTTTTTTTTCCCTTCATATTTAAGGAACAAAAATAATGGAAAAAAATTACAAACACCACAAGCATGACTGGAATTATTAATAAAATGTCCTCTAGTTGTAGAGCTTTAAGGAGATGCAGAATATAAAAGCAGCAGTTTCTCCTCCTCCTCTTCCTTTGTTTTGCAGCTGTAAAAATAATGAAAATGTACAGAATGTTGTCAGCCTGAGCAACTTTCTTTGTATCCTCTTATAGTTAAAATTATTTCTTAGGAAAATGTTCTGATATTGAAGTGTTTGAAATGAGAGTGAGTACCTGTTTAATATAGAAGCTGGACTTTGTTTTTCAGTAAATAGCTAGTAAAAAGTAAAAATGCTAGAACAGGAGACATTTTGAGTTTTTTCTCTAGAGAGTAAGATTTGCTACTAAGTTTATACCAGTTTGGCTACAAGAGTTTGAACTTTTTCTGCTGATGCTGGACGCAATAGCAAAGACCTCTGTAAAGAACCTTCAGATTAGAAACGTGTAGTCTTTGCTTTTCTCTCTCAATTATTTCACAAAGAAATGGAGAGAAAGGAAGAAATAATACCAGTTTATTTGCATTTATACTGTTCTCAGAAAAACTACACTAGGAGAAGGGTCCGAAGGCTGGAAAAAGGTTCCTGTGTCATCACATTTACTCCCTAATCTTCAGACAGCCACATATTTCACACATACTTTTCAAGTTCAGGATCTTAAGTTTGACCACAGCACTCCTGATAAGAGTTCTTCAGACTTTAATGACTTGTGAATTGAAGCTACCTTACAGTTTTCAACCTATATTGCAGAGAAATTAAATGATTATTAGTTCATGTACCAACATAGTTCTTTTACTTCCTCCAGTTACATCCACTCCTGCAATGTATTTATGAAGAATTATCAGCAACAGACTCCTGTGATATGTCTGATAATGTCTTTAGTTAGATATCCACCTAAATTAGCTTGGTTTAGTAATGCTGAAAGCAGTTGGAACATCTTCAGGTTTTTATTCCTAATTACAACTTGGAAAACACAGCAAAAATCATAAGTCAAACTTTCCTGTCTGTTTCGCTGCCTTTCTGCTTTCTGTGCTGCTCAGGAAATACTTGTTTGCTACTAAAATACCATTCATCAAATTTCTTGACAGCTCTAGCAGAGTAGCTACCCATCCTTTTCCTATCTCTGAAAGAACCCCTGCAAACACAGATCTCCTCAGCTTCAGTTAAACTGATGCTTCTCCGCATTGGTTAAACCAGCTCATGTTCTTTGCAGCTCAGACTTGTCTCCTGGTATTTTGTGTCTCCCCAGATAATCCAGTAAACAGAGCTTTTTTATGTACACATTTCCCTGATTATGGACTTACTGCTGCTGATTACAATGCACCTGTCTTATTCTGTTCCAGTGGAAGTTTGTGGTCACGTACAAATTATACAGCCATGCCAATTTTTTAATGACCTGATCAGTACGTTTGAGGATGATGTGTAACATGATGTATATAACACATGTATGAAGACAATGCACATGAGTTTGTCTTCACAGACCTGTAACCAAAATTTAAAAGTTAAAATTACAGAAACTATGATGGCATTTGTCTGCCTGTGTTTCATTTTTTTATTGTCTCTGAAAATACTTTAGTTAGAACTGGAGTTCTCAGCTCCTTTTAGGGAAGGCAATGTGATCTGGGTCAAACTATGTATACTTAGGTTCAACATTAAGCATAGAAATAGATCTGTGGGACCTATGTAAAGAACCTCCTTGCTGGATCTTAATGCAGGCTCCCACCCATTTTGTCTTTTTGCTGCGTGTTAATGAAATTGTACCATGGTGGAACTTTTCAGTACCTTTTCATATCTTTATTGTAAGAATCATCTACCTATGCTCCATCAAATGTTTGGGGCTTTTTTTCCATCTGAACAATACATTTTTGTATACACCTTGCTTCTGCTTAGGGGTCAGCGGGAGACCTCTGCTCCCAGTGAAGCTTTGGGAAAGTTTTTTCTTCATGTGAGTCACTGTTGCCACAATCTAAATATTTTGCCATAAGTCAGGTTTCCATTGCATTCCAAGTCATCCTTCCATAGTTAAACATTTAAAATAATTTCTTTTAAAAACTGAGAGAGCTAAAATAGCTTCACTTTTTCCATAACTAATGCTTAATACTTTCTTTCCCCCTCTTCACTGAACGCATGAGTTGGCATGTGGAGCATATTGGCCTGTTGCAGAGACTGGAGCAGGAATGCTATGCAGTGCTAATGATGTGAGTTAATAGAATTGGCTACCACATGCAAATTAGGATATAGAATCCTGGCTGGAAATAAATATGTGTTTGTAGATCACCTGCCATGTGTAAACTGAATAAACAATCCTTGGAGTAAAATCGTTAACTAATTCGTCTCCTTAATTTTTGCAGATATTTTCTCAAGCAGATTACTGTCTCTAGCTCAAACTGTGAAACTAGTAAACAAAATTAATAAAAGTCTGACACTCTTCACACAAATCTGGAAAAATCCTGTCTTCTCCAGATATCAAGGCACTGCTCTCTACCTAAGACAATGAAAAATCTGAAAATAATTTTCCAGACAGATCTCACACACATCTGTCCTGCTGATGATCCATCTGCACTCTATTGTTAGGCAGTTGCTTCTCTCACTGGAGGTCCTTGGGGTAGAATTCATTACAAAGGATGATAGCTATAAAGAGCACATACTAGGATTAGCTTTCAAATTAATATAAATACTGTATCAGGAAATCACATTTTAAACCTGCTTTTTATAATATCTTCTGTGAACTGGCAAGGACTAATAACAAGTAGCTTAGAATCTACCAAAAGAAGTCAGTAGTCCATTAGCACTTACTGATCTCTGGCATCTCATAACAGTTGTCTTGAATACCTTGGGCAAAAATATTTAGTTGGCTCAAGTCAGTCAAACTCACAATTTACCCTTGGTACTCAGCATCAAGAATGCCTAGAAGTGTAATAGAAGTGTAAGGGCTGCTGTTGGTGGAGAAGGGATGTTGTAGTAATAAATATTTTCTCTTTGAGCCTCTTTCAAACTCTGGCTATATTAAGTAGAATAGGTCAAAAGTATTTTCAGATGCAGTCTATGTGGAAACTGCCAACTTGTTTTGCAACAGCAGCAGTCTGTACTCCAGTTCAAAACATACCAAACAAGGTAACTTACCACCTTGTTCTTCAAGAGCCTTTCAAAACCTGTGTAATCAAGCAGGCAACTCCCACTCTGGAGTTTGACCCCTGGTTGGCTACACAACTTGCAAGCCTGGGATTTCAAAGAGGTCTGGGCTCCATGGCTACTGAGCAGAAGGTAGAAAGACCCCAAAAGTTATCCATGAGCTTGAGTACTTTTGATCTGATACTCCTATGTGGCACTTAGGAATGTACAATGTATTAGGTTATTAATACAGCTGTAATTCTAATTTTTGGATTTTCTATATATGCCTCCAAAAAACCAAAATAACTCTTCTCCCTTCTAACTATAAAGTATTCTAACTTCTGATGATCCTTAGGTGGGTATGGATTATGATTATTAACAATGACTAAATCCTTTGAATAAGGTGCAAGCAGAAGATAGGATCTTACTACTCATTTAGGCTTTGATTCACAAAGCACTTGCTCACATATATTTAACTGATCGTTGGTTGGATGTTAGGTCATCTGATCAATAAGAGAATCAAATCTCTAAAGTAAAAGTGTTTTTTCTTGTATTCATGAATAGGCTGAGGGCAGGCAAACCTTTCTTGACTTCTCACTAACCCTTTTTATAGCTCCATGTGACTATGGAGCAGAAGGGGTGACAGAATGACTTCCTGCACCACACACTTCAGAACATATCAGGAACAGAAGTTATCACAACTAGCTGGCAGGGTCTCTTGGAGAAAACAGAGCAGGGTCAATGACATTCCCACAGGTCTTTTCAGTAGCCTCTCTCAATGCAAAATATTGCTGAGCTGAGTTCGTCTTCATAGTGTTATAAAAAAATACAGGGAATTAGCAAGAAATAAAACAGCAATGTATATTGTGTATTTAGTGAAACTGTAGCAATGGTAACAGCATCTGTGTTCAACCTGACAGACCCATTTTTTTGCATTAGTCACAGTCTTTCGTTCCTACTGTATAGTAGGTGAAACCAGCTATTGAAAAATACCATGAACATTAATCCTGGATCTCCCTCTTTAGAAGTCTGGTATGGAACTGAGGTTAAACATAGAGTTCTTTCTTTTTAGCATCTAAGATCGGATGTGAGCTTAGTAGAAAACCTGCCAGATCTAGGTGACTGAACAGCAATCTCTGATTTTGCAAACTCGTGTTCCAGAGTGCTTTGTGTTTGCACAGTCATCACAGGTGTTACTTCTGTCTCAGTGGTACCTATCTAAGAGCTGAATATCTTATCTGATCAATTTGGCTCCCTTTTCTGGCAGGGAGTGTCTGATGCTTCCAGTAGAACATTATCTCACCTCTGACAGGGGTCTGTCTGTATTAGGGTTACTCTACAAACTCATTCACAAAGAGCAAGTTTCAGGAGGCAATGAAGTAGGAGCATAAATACAAAGCAAACAAAGCCCTTTGTTCCCTTCTGCCCCCACTTTCTTGAAGTAAGAATCTTAAAGACTGTGAGAAACAATGATGAGTGAAATGCTTTCAGGCACATGGCTGTTAAGTTCATGGCATTCGTTTAAATCCTTCTACCAGTATCATTAAGTATTTGATTGCTACTTTAGCCCTTAGAAACAGAGAATTCAAAATAATTTTTGTATTAATTGCAATGCTTACTGATTACATGACTGCAAATTATATTGCCTTATCTGCATGTATACTTCTCAGGTATGCAAGGCTAATTTGTTCTCCTGCAAAATGAAACTAATATGTGAATTTCTGTGGTTTGTATGCAATCTCTCACTGAGTGGCAGCAGCACAGCCTAAGCTGTTCATACAGAAAAAGTCCTAGGAGAACAGATGTATCCTAAAATTGAGTGCTGTCTGTTAAAACTTGAGTAAGAGTTAAGCATGCTATATGTAAATATATCAAAGCCACCTGCTAGAAATCGTTCTGGCTCTGTAGTGTTCCAAGAGCTCTGTACTTGTTGGGTCTGAAAATAAACACCATGTTGCATTTAGTAGCTTGCATGCCCTACCATTCAGTTCCAAGTTAAAAGAAAGCTTGAATATGGCATCTCCTCTAGCAGTCTGAAAACACTGTAGGAAACTGAGGCTTTAATACTATTCTATAGCTGTTACAGAAATCCAAATTTCAAAGACAATTTATTTAAAAAAAATTAATAAAATAGAATTTGCCATAATTTTTTAAAAGGTCTTTTAAAAATTCTCAGATATCGTTTGCTGATAGATGCAGCATAATAATAGTGCAATAAAACTTTCTTCACTGCCATATACTTATTTCCATAGTTCTCCAGAAGATTAGTGTGCATCTTTTTTTTTGTCACAAAACTGACTGAATAATAGGAGCAGAGTCCAGAGAGTTTTTGGAAAACAGTAAACAGTGAGCGGTGGAGAATGTGACCTCATTATGAGGACAACAAAATGCAGCAATAGGCATTTTACCTCTGTGACACAGTTAATTCAGGGTTGCTGTTGAGTTAGGCTGGATTTCTGATTTGTTTGGTTTTTTTTTCTCATATTAATTAATATCTTGAATCTACTATTATAAAAGGGTCCTTGAGGCATACATTCAAGCTTACTCCAACAAAGTCAGGCAATTTATATTTTTATTTTTTAATCTGTATTACATTAGAAATTGTGCTTTTCCCTTTGGTTTGTCCTGAACTTCATGTGGGAACAGTGCAGAGGGAGATTTTAGCCCTCAGTATTTTGGCATCCCATTTGTCTGCCCACTCAGTAAAGTAAATTACAGTGGGCAGCAAATATGAAATGATACAGTTGAGACTGGTCAGTATGCAGGATACCCTTGGAAGCCTTTTTGGCATTTATCTCAGTATCTCTAAAGAAGCCTAAACAAAAGAGGTATTAAAAGTCCTGGTCCTAAGATAAAACCGTGATAAAAACTGGCAGAAATTGAAAATATTATCTAGTTTGGCCTGTGACAGTAAGTTAAAGTCATCTGTTTATGTCATGCTTTTTCTACAGGTAAAGTTTGGTTTGTGGGGTTTTACTATTTGAATATAAAGTACTGTAAAGAGTTGGGATATCTGAATAAAGAGATTCAACCTTTGCATGCATGTTGTTATTTTGGTATGGGTTATTGCCTATAAAAGCGTGTTGGTGTATAGTGACTTGAGTTCCTACCATTTGACTCCATTGGGAGTTTTTTGCACAGATTCCTGTGGATGCCAAGACACATGCTCTGATTCTGTGCATAGCAATACAGCGAGCAATATTTAAGAGTGTCAGTGCTGTCTGTAGAGACATATTAAATCACTGGATGAAAACAGCCACATCTCCTGCTTATAAACCATTGAAAAAGACCTGGTAATTAAAAATAATCAGAGACCTTCATCTCTTTCAATTTGCACGAAGGAGTGAATAAAGCTTAGGAGGAGCCTTTAAAAATATTTCCCCCTTCCTGCACAGGACTAATTTCTAATTTATAGTTTCAAGATCAAAAGTCAATCATTAGTTTTTTTATCCCAGGGCAAATGTTTACAACAGAAATACTAAACGCTTGAAAACAGGGTAGCTTATAATGGAAGCAACAGCTCATCTTTAACTTTGGAAGGACAGGCAGTACCAATTTAGTTAAAGCTGTGTTAAAATAGGACTGTCATTCGTATCACAGTGATTCTCCACCCCTCAGAGAAGACCTGCTGCCATTTTGTACCACACATTTTTGTCTTGTGCAAATTAATAGGTCATTTTATTTTCTGCAGGACATCTGAAGACTTTTATAGCAAATCCTCCAGTGTCAAAATGAACACAGGTATGCTGCTTCTGTGAGATATTTCTTTACTCTTATGTATTGTTTAGTAAGCAGAGAAGGTACCAAATTTATTTAAAATTTCAAGAACAAATTATACTTTAATTGATGCTGAACTCAGATTAAGCATTAAGATATTTTAATAGTGTGTATGCTTATGTGCATTTGTATTCCATATATAAAATTCCCATATATATTTTTCAATGTATGGATATATATGGGTATGTGTAATATCCATGCATGTTTAACTTCCTTTGCTTAAGTATCAGTTTGTGTTTTTATGTTTATGTAAAAGTATGTAATCTAAGGATAAAACAGCTGTGGAAAAGGGGTGTTAGAGCATCACATTTTCCTAAGAAAATGCACATGCTTTAGAAATACTTTGTTTTCATTCTCTAATGACATTAAATTAAGGGACCTATAAATACTACCCTGTATTATTAGCTACACTTGCATAATCAGATGAGGATGAGTGTTTTGCACTTGTAGGGATTTGTATTTTCTTTCACGTTGTTATGGTATGTGTATTAACCAAATTAAGTTCTTTACACTATAGGAAGCTATCTTCAGGGTCTGTGACAACAGACTAATATTTGCTCCTGAATTGCTGAAGTCAATAGATAGTGCTGCTGGTTTTACTGGAAGCAGGAGTAGGCCTCTCAAAAGCAGACTGATGAAATCCTGGACTCTCTCAAGTCAGGTGTAAATTTTCAGTTGCAGTCAACTCTCTAAACAGTTTGGTTTGCAGATGGATTGTGGTAAAAGGACAGATCCATCCTTTCCATACCAGGGGGTTTTGTCACTGAGCTTCGTGCTACACCGTGACAAATGACATGACAATTTGAAATAAGCAAAATGTGAGACCTGAGGACCAGAACTATGTTTGAAAACAGTCTGGGTTTATCAGCAGCACACTCTAAATTCAAGGGATTACCTTTTCCATGGTATGGGTTGACATCATCAAGATTACTGGATTAATGGGGCTTTCTGGCTTCCCATTATCGGAAATGACTGCAGTTCAGTAGGACCAGGTTCTTGGGAAGATTCTTTTAAATATGAAGTTTAAATTAATTGGCTCACTTGAAAACACTACACCTGTAAAAAGAATAAGCAGGAGAAATAAAATTTCTCCGCTGAGATTGTGGGTTTTTTCCCAAATGTATTAATCATTTTACTGATCACTAAAAAAGGGTGGTGTGTTTTTGTTTATGGAAATACTAATTGAAATTTGTCCTACCATCCTGCATTTTTAGGGAAGTCTTCTTTCCTAAACATGTCAGTCTGTATAATTAAGGTAGTACTGAAATACTGCTTGCTTCCTAGGTCTGTAATTTCAGAAGTAACTGAGCTAATCATTATACACTTGACCACGATTACATTGTGCATTGTAATCCTATGATTTAAAATCATAGGATAGATGTCATATTATAGCCTCTGCTTTGAAAATGGGGACAGAGCAGTAAATTGCCAGTTAGTGCTATTGCAGCTCTGAAGTATGACTTTGATCAATGTTATACTAAGGTTTTTTGTGTAAAATAAAAATTCTCAAAAGAAATAGGGGTAGGAAATAAGTCATCTGCATGGCTTAATGACTTCTGTTTGGGATTGAGAGCCTTCTGATCACACAGGAGACTTAAATGCTAACTTAAAAGACCTAAAAGACACCTGAAATCCTTTGCAGTTGCCTAAGGATATAATGATTGTAACCTGAATTTTAATGTGCTCTGCACTTACACAGTGAAATAGTTTTTTATCTTCTGTATGCTTGATATTAATATGCATGTTACCAGCTGCACTAAAAGGAGTTATTGACAAAAAATGTGCTATTTCCTATCTGTTCTATTGATATAGGTTGTTTCCTGACTGTAAAAATGTAGAATCCAGTGAGAAGGGAGTAAAATTTAATATCTTGCACCTGGATGTTGATAAATTGTGACTTATGAAGGAAGAAAGTGGAAGCTGTTCTGCATGGTGTTCTTGTCTAGTAGTTTCCTTTCTTTTTTTCTTTTTTTCTTTTTCTTTTTATCTTCTTTTTCCTTTTTTCTTCTTTACACTATATTGGTTTTAAACTTAAAATGGGTGCTTTTATATATATATTTCACTGCTTTATAACAGGAATTTGTGCACAACATGATTCAGGTTTATCAGATACTATTGATTTGCCACTATTATTAAAATATTCACTTCATTACTTACTTCTGCAGATAAATGAGCACTCCAGTTTGGTGCCAGTATCTGCTGAAGTGGCAAAACTCACTTACATGCAGCTCTGAAAAGAAAATCTACCACTTAAAGTTCTAATCTACTGTTCCCTCTGGCTGCAGACTTGGCAGTCTGTCTCAGCAAACCCTGCAGAAGATATTTTTGTCTACAGACAAAATATTTTGAAGAGCTTTGGTTTTCAATACTCTACCATATATGGGAGGGATTCTTTAGCAGTTGATGTTAATTCTGTACCACATGTTAGGAAGCAATATCCAGCAGCATAAGGCAAGGAAACATGTTTGCAAAAACAAAGAAATAGATGTAAGATATCAGGGAGGTTTTCAGAAGTACCAGAGGTACTTTGCCTCATATTTCCCTTTGGTGTTCAAATGCTGTCACAATTTTAAAATTATAGTCAAATTTAATGTGTACCATTTTAGACCCAGACTAAGCAATCATCAGAATAATATTTTAATAATATTTTAAACTATACATAAGGGGTTTAATCAACAAGTTTTCCAGTACTTTAAAGATTTTATGAGAGTCATTAGCCTGGTGAGGCATTTTGAGAAACGAAGTCACACGAAATCTGAGCTACCTATGAAGCTTACATCAGATTAAAACACAGGATATATGTCCTTATTGTTCATACTAAATATGTGCATGTATAGCTCATCTTGGGGGAGAGATAGTTGCATTGTAGAATAATTAATGGATGCAAGGCTGAAACAAATTCTCCTATCCATAAATATTTTGTCTGAGTTCCACACAATTCTTGATAAATGCATCTGATTTTTAAATTATTAAACAAGTTAGGTATTTGCAATAGATGAAGGACATAGAGAGCAGCCAAAAGGAAAAAAAGTATGCACTTCTGGAACACTGCAAATATTTTGTGTTTGTTACAATTATTAATGGATATCATCACATGGACTAATCTCTTAGATTCTGTCGGGGAGACAAGAATAGACACTCTTGGATCCCTGCAGAGCTCGTAAATAGATTGCGAAGCCACTTTTAGATGCCTAAAGCAAATCAAGTGGACTTGAGTGTTTCAGATATTCTACAACAAATTTACATTTTTAATCATCACTTTTTGTAATTTAGTAGCATCAAAGAACCAAACAGCAGCAGGTTCACCTGTGTAGTCAGTGTTAGGTCCTGTGATAAAAGCTCTGCACACCCACAACAGAATTCAGAGAAACAGTGGCAGGAGGAAAGGCCCAAATAATAACCTGCCCTGCCTGGCTACCCAGGCCTGTCCCAGGAGCTATCAAAGGTCCATGTCTGCGAGCCAGGGGCACAAAGGCAGGCAGGAACCCAAATTAAAGGCTCCCAAGGAAAGAAGGGAGTCACGAGGGCCTCTCCCAGCACTGTCCCAGGAGAGCCTCAGCTGTGTCCAAGGATGAAGAGTGGCAGACTCCATGTCTGAGCCTACTTGCCAGAAGAATCCACTTTGTAGATGTGTGCATGTGTGTTCTCTCTCCTGGGCTGTCATCATGCTCAGCCAGAAAGGGGAGGGAATCCATCGTGTTTGTGTCAGTGTGAGTGCTCTGTGTGTCTGTGACACACGTGGCCACACGTGTGCCTGTGTGGGATACACATGTGCTCTTGTGCAGATGTCTGCTGAGAGCACGTCTCCAGCCTCACCTGGGAACATGGAGAGTCAGCATCTCTGTCTCTCTGTCTTGGACTGTTGGATCCAGTGCTATGTATTTGCCTCAAAAGGTCAGAATGCAAATAGAGAGCAAGAAATCCTGGTCTAAAGACTTTTAAATTTGAATTCACTGTGCAGACAAAGGGGAAAATGATAGTGTTCATGAGAAGTATGGACAGAATGATGGTCAGGAAACATTAAGTTTGGGTGTCGTGTATTTTCTTTTGACCTGTAAGAGCTTATTAAAAATGTCTAGCCTGGCTGCTCTCTCTCTTATCTTTGTCTTCTCAAGAGGTCAACCATCCTTTCATCTTTGCCAACTTGTTTCATGCCACTGCTTTTACTGACTCTCAGACACAGTTTTTTAAAAGAAAACCCACCCTGTGTTTCTGAGTTAAAGTGGTGATGTTTTGAATTGGCTCCATTTTGTTCAGGAGTGGGACCTGACCAATAGACTGTTTCTCAAGTAGAGAGACCACTCACTGAAGGTGATGCTGTCTGTAGTCGGAGCAGTAGAGATTGTGGATTTACTGAGAATGCACTGAGGTACTTATTTGTGGAGAGAAACAGAATTAAGGGAGGGAATGAGAAAGAAGTGAGGAAAAGTGAGGAACTGAGACATGCTGAAGAGAAAAATTGTAGGCAGGTAGCTGGCAAAGGTAGAGGCGCTGAATGGTGAGCTAACAAGAGGAAGAAAGCATAGATTTTTTCATTTATCTTCATTTGTTCTTCAAGAAGCAGCTGTGCTGTGCAGCTATGCAATGCAATGCAGCTATACAATGTAGTTTACGAGTAAAATGAGCAGATGATCAGTAATTCAGCCTCCCTTACTGCTTTTGAATTCTCTGCTGTCTAGACCTAGAGCTTGGTGTTAGTTGAACTTCAGTAATCTGGGCGAATATAGTTAGTATTTGCTGGAAATTCGATGGAACTATGAAAAAGGAATACAGACTGGAACAAGCCTCTTGAAGTTAAGCTGTGTAAAGCCATGCAGGTAAGGGAAGCAGCTTGAAAACTGCCTCTATTGAGGCAATGTGCAGATTATTCTATTCCTCATTCAGATACAGTATCTGTGACTTAATGGGAGCCTGGCCTGAACACAGATGGGAAGATGAAGTCCATCGTGCATAAATATGTTCTTGCTGACACACATTTGCATTTTATTAGACATTTATTTAGACTCAGTATGGTATATGTGTGTGTCTCTGTGTCTTAACTGAGTGCTTATTGACTCATTATTTTGTACACATACTGAGAATTTTGTTGCAAGTTCAGACTTGCATATGGGCTTCTAGATACAGGGGTAAATGTTGTATGCACGTATGAATATGTGTATATTACAAAGTCTGTTTTCGCTATCTTGTATGAAGCTATGTAAACACTTTGCTAAATAATGGGTCCACTGAGTATAACACTGTGCTTCAGTTCAGTTACTTTAAAAATTAATTTGAAGCAGAATTTCTTGAAGTTACAGTGATTAATATTTGTAATCAGTTTTCTCGTTGTCTTCCTTTCTCTGTGCTTCAGTTTCTTCATCCTGAAATTCAGGAAGGTACCTCTCGAAAAAAATACAAACAAAGCAGCACTGTTTGAATAAAAGTTGTGACAGTGTAACTAAATTCTTTGCCTGTTAGCTTGTGTTAATCAAAGCATGCTATGAAAATCTGCCAGTATTCAGATAAGTAGAGAACCTCAATACCAACACATCATCAGTTCTCCTTGGATTATTTCTGGTGTATTGCATGGGCCAGGAGGGAATACAGGAATAGAAAACTTGATTTTAATTACCATTGCCTTTCTATACTTATGTAAGTAAACTAAAACAAATGTGCAGAGTTGACAGCCATTATCTTCATTTTACATTTACAACACCAATAATAGACTGCAGGTAATTTATTGCTTTGGACTATTGCTGACTGAAATAATTTGGCCTTTTGCCTTGAGGCTTGGAATTGGCAAGGAGTCTTTGGAGCTCCTTACCTGGGGCAGTGACTCTGAAGCTTTCCAGTGTTAACAACTATTTAATGCACACCCTGCAAGAGCTGTGGCCAGAGGGCTCTGCTATTCCAGGGGAGGATTGAAGTGAGCAAAGATATCCCAGGAGCTCACTTCTCTGGCAGGCATGGGTTAAAGATGTTTCTGTGGCTCAACTTACCCGTGTCTTGGGAAATACTTTCTATGAGTAGGTTGCCAGTATTAAGCATGATTTTATAAAACTCCCTGTCATAGGACACAGAAATAAAAACTGTTAAGGGCTCTATCATAGTTGTGGTTATTCTTGACTTCAGAGGGGCCCTCTGTGAATGTTCAATACTATTAAATATTAAAATTAAAATAATATCTTGAAAAGCAGAAAATTATTCTAGTTAAGTATAATCAGGAATAATATTAACTTACTTTTACAGCTCTAATAGAATTGCTAAAAAGCTAAGTTGTGGGAAAGCTGCCTTCTAATAATAACAAAGTATTTTTATAGCAGAATGACAGCTCTATGAGAGAGAGCAGTGCAGAGAGTAAGGAAAGAAAGGAGTCACCCAGAAGAAAGGGTTTTTCCGTTCCTGGTTGTTAGCAGTGATTTTAGATTTCTAGTTATTCCCTCAGTTATAGAGTTCCAGGCATGCGCTTTTTATCTTCATATAGATTAAAAAAAAAAAAAAAAAAAAAAAAAAAAAAGGGAGGGGGGCAGGGAGAAGAAAGGATGTAAGGATGTTTTACCAAAACAACAAAAAAATATTCCATCCTTAGTAATTTTGGTTTTTGAGCTTAAAGGATTTAAAGGACAGAATAAAGCACTTTGTCAGCTGATAAAGCATAAGTTTAGTTTATGAATGGTATCTTTCTAATGCATACAATGAAATAATTTTACGGTTCAGATTATTGATTAATATTACATTGGAATGCTTATTCCTTAATCTTGATTATTTGTTTGTTTTCACTAATTAGCTGTAATTAAGCAGTCCTTCAGGTAACAGAATGTATATATTTCTCTACTGGATTAAGTATTAAATATTGCTTTCTTATTTTCTGTGATGTTTATTGTATAATTGTGAAATTTTATGTATTCTGCTAATCTGTGAAACTCGCAAATTTACACGTTCCTGCAGCAGTTCCCTAACTGCATGCTTATTCTCCTGTATGTTTTAGCCTCTCTCACACTGTGATACATTGCATGTGCTTGCTCCCTTTGTCTGGGGCTGCTGTGTCTGTATTGTTTTGTGCTTCCAGATAGCGGTGGGTGTGCTCGCAAGCGTGCTGCCATGTCTGTCACATTAACAGCTGTGAAGAGAGTTCAGAGTTCTCCAAACCTATTGACCTCAGGTATAACTCCTAACCAGGGAGGGACTGCTCCTGAATGGCTTTTCTCTAGGGCTTTGCATTCCTGCAATGGTACTCTGCAAGGAGGAGAAGGGTAACTGTATTCTCAATTCTACTGACAGGTCTGTTGCTTCTACAATGCTCTTTAAAAAAATAGTCTTAATTTCTCTCTGCCTCTGCTTAGCAGCCATTAATGGAAAAAATCTTGAAGACTTAGGAAAAATCAGTTATATATAAATTAATTTTGCCTTTGAAATGTATATTGGGTTTCATAGCCCCTAACTTTTTTCAGGATAACATTAGCTTTTATTTATTGAAACTTGCTTTAAAAGCTTTGCTCGAATGAAAAGAATTTGTGTGTTGTAAAATTATCCTTAGAACCCAGATTAACTTTTAGAGAATAATTTATCAAGCTTTTTTCCTAAAAATGTTTTATAAAATAATGCAGAATATTAGATAGACAGGCAGAACTGCTTCTTAGCAAGATTCATATTTACTTCTGCAAAATTAAGTCTTAATGGGTATTAACTGCCCAGGTTCACCGGTGAATTAAGTAGTTGTGGGTATAAAACAGTGAAGAATCTTGAGTGGTATAGACTAATTGACACCAGTCTGAATATGCAGTGTTCACAGGAGAGAAGTATAATGCAGAAAGCTGAACCAAGAATGAGCCAGAAAAAAAAAAATCACAAGATAAAGTCTGTTTTGTAGATGTTTTGAAACATAAAGCTAATCCTCAGGATAAGAGCTGTCAAAAATTATGAAGCAAGTTAAAAATTTGGTTGCTACTTTTTGTAAGGGTAGTGGAAGGTTTATTGGGATTATTGTGTGTGTGTTAATTCAAGAAAATATTCCATTCTTATTTATTAGGATTTCTTCTAACAAATTTTTATCATTTAAGCATGCAATACAAGACTCTTAATGTCTTGCTTTGTTGCACTTAAATTTAGTGATAAAGAGTGCTCTTATAATTCTGAATTATTGTACATTCAAAATATTTTATACTTATTTAGAAAATTTTGTAATTTTAGTTTCTTTAGGAGGAAAACCACTAATCAAAAAACCCACCAGCATTTCTACTCTGTTCCTTGCTGGCAATATTTATGCATCAGTTTCTGTGTTTTGCTCTGAAGTGATGAGGAAAGCATCACCTCTTTTGGTGTGAAGGTGGAGAGAAAATCCTGACAGAATCTGTAGGCATATATCTTAGTTTTGGTTTAAACCTTCCCAGTTCATCTTCAAGGAATTAATATTCCTTTTGATGTCTAGATTTTAGATGGTAGTATATTACATTATTTACTTGGGGAAAAGGAAAAGAAAAACAGCAAATATTTTCTTTATTATTTGCTGCCTGAAATAGCAGTGATTTAATAACAGTCACTCTGGGTGCACTATAACATTCTGTAGAATTTGTGCTATAAGCATTGCACAATTGCTCACTAGCTAACATTCTGAGGTAGGCTTAGGTAATAGTAGGGAATTAGAGAACTGAACAAAAAGACTCCTACATATTTTTCAAGTTGTGTCATGTTTTTATTTCTAACACAAATTAATACTGGATTTTTTTTTCAGGGTCAGATTCTCAGTCTCCAGATTCAGGTAAATAAAACACTGTATTATTTATGCATCAGTGTAATACCCTGTAAGTGGATGAATTACAACAATCTTCCATTTATTTGATTTCCTTACTCCATACATCCACTCTCTAAGGAAAGCACGACTGAAACTGTAATAATTGCAAGTGCTCAAGACCTCTTATTCAGGTCTCATTTGGAAGCAGTATTTCCCATAGCATACCATATGTTGTCAGAAAACAAATTGTGTGGGAGAATGCAGACTGCTAATTTGCCACCATTAGCTTCAGTGGCACTTGCTATTTCATTTTTAGTCTCTTACTCATGTTTGCAAGTTCTGCCTACCCCACTTAGCAGCCTGCTCATGTAACGTGTTACTTTTCCCAGCCTCTTAACAATATTTTGTCTTCAAATCTGTAGCTTGTTGAGGCAGAATTGTATCTATCTATATATTTGGACAATGCCTTGAGGGCTTTTCAGCTCTGAGGACAGAGACAAGATATGCTTGGGTGACTGGAAAAGGGAGGAGTCATTCAGATTTGGAAATCAAGTGCATTATTGTGATAACTAATCAGTTATGATGGTGACATCTGGGGAAACTGCCGTGACCAACTAACTCTAGGTAAGCTGGGATGCTTGTCAAAATCTGCCACAGAAGTTCAGGAGCCCAATCTGTGAATGTACTTCAGCCTGTTTTATACAGGGACTGAAGCACCAAGATCTCAAAAGGACTCCCAAGGTTAAAATCCATGGTCTGTACAAATGTTGTGGGGAGATAGCAAACTGCAACCAGCAGTATTGTCAGTGCTTGAGTTTTTTAAATTTTAAAGTAAATATTTTGTAAAGTGGCAGCTTTAGCCCTGTTCTTGTTGCTTCCATGGTTATAGCAGCAGCCACATGAGTTCTGTAGCAGCACATGTTTCCTGCAGTTAGTTTACTAACTGGGTTGCTATGATGAGAGCAATATAGAGATCTACTAATCACCAAAAAACCCCAAATAAATGGTTTGTTTTTCCCTTACAAAAGCTTGGAGATCTTACAACGATGGAAGTAGAGAGACACTGAATGGAGATGCTGGCAGTTCCTCTCTTACAGCAAAAGGGTTCAGGAGCGTGCGGCCAAACTTACAGGAGAAAAAATCACCAACTCAGGTAAAACTGAACACACCAAGTTTAATGCTTTGGCATTTGTGTGGGGGTTATTCTTGGGAGATAGCATTTATAAATGAGATACTTCTATGTAACATTGTCCTGATTGTGTAAAGATAGTGTTAATCACTTACTCATATGGGTTGTTACTAAATGTTTTGCTGAATGGATGAAGTATACTCTGCAAAGGATGTATGCCTCCAGGTTAATTACCAGAACTTACTTTCAATGAAAAAGACAATCAGCTAAATAAAAGTAGGTCATAGAGAAATAAAAGCTTTCTAGGAGTGTTTCCAGACTTCAAAGAGTATTTATGAATATTTTAAACTCAGAGAAATGCTTCAGTCATCAAAATACTATCTGAGGATAAAGGTTTAGTTGTTATAAGGTAGACAATATTACTGCCTGTTTTGCAGAACAATGTAATGAAAGCACACTCTAAAAACCTCATTTACCTTGGAAACATATATATCTTTCAAAAGAGATCAACATACCAACATCATACTGTCTATCTTACTATTTTAGTTCAAAGGTTCAAGAGACTCTCTGTTTTATTGTATGTAAGCTACCTGTGCACAATAGCCTGTTGTCAAAGATCATAGGGTACATTTTGGAAATTACTTACATATGTGGACAATTTCACAGTAATAATTCTTTTTCAATGTAGTTATTGGGTTTTAAAAAGAAAATGGTATATCGTGGGTTCACTTCTGGTCCCAGTTTACTCTGACAAATAGATTATCTGGCTTTCCAAACACAAGCCTTGCACAGTAAAAGGTGATGGGAACCTGACCAATTTAATTGTCCATTGAATTGAGCAATGTTGGGATGAATTCCTTTAAATTGCTAGTTCCTTTATTAAAAGATAAGTGTCAAACTGAGTTATATGTCCTGCTAACATTCACTTTCTTTCTGTTTCTTCTTCAATGTTACTTTGCTGTGTGTGGATGCTTTTGGCAAATAAGGCACCTCTGCCACCCCCTAGAAAAGAAAGTTTTCGGAAAGCAAGAGTAACTAATCACAAGAATGAAATTAATCTCCAGGCAGTGACATCCAGTCCAGCTAAACACCTTCCCACAGATTCTGCCTATTACACTAAGAAGATGTCTGTCCAGGAGACAATGTCTTCTCAAATATCTAACACAAGTGTTTCCTATGAACAAAAAATCACTAAACCACTGACCTTGATCTCCAGTGCAGGCACAAGTACAGCAGCTGGTATTAGTACTGCTCTCCATCAAGGCCAAAGGCAGCAGTCCCAAAAACGTAGGGTGTCTACCCTCAAATTAACCCGGACACATGACCCAGCAAGTAGCATTCATGGTAATACCCAGCAACAGCTTCAGCCTGTTGAAGTGCCAGTGTTTCCACAAAGGCCTCTCTCACCTGCCTGTAACCCCATGCCTGAGAAACACACAGCATCTCTTTCCATCCAGATAGCTCCCATCCCTGACAATAAAGCAGAGCCTGAAATCCAAGAACATCCACCTAGTATTTCTCCAGACACCTCAAAGATGTCTTCAATGGATTTGGGACAAAAGTCTACAGTTCTTCCTTCTTCACAGGCTGCAGAATGCCATGTGGTATATTTAATTTTTCCGTCTTGTATTTTAGATCATTCATAAATCACTGAATAACCCTATGTTTAGTTATACTTACGTTATCAAAGTTAGACCTTGTGTTTTCTGGGTAAAACTACCTGTCACATGGTTCAAAACAGAACTGAACAAAATTGAAGATTTCGGAATAGTATTGAAAAAAAAAATTTAAAAATTAACCTAGCTAAGCTCGGAGGTAGGCTTACTTATTCCTCTGTGGGCACCTTATGGAGTGCAAAGGCACAATAGGAAATCAGTGAATTGTAGGTGATGCATCTATTTAAGTGGCTTTTCCTAAAGGGGGCTCCATTAAAGCCATTGCTGCTGGAAGGGACAAGTGTAGATACAGAAGAGTTGGGTTTTGGGAAGACTTTCTGCAAATGCAGCTCTACAAGCTTGCTAAGGCCACCAAAAATATATTTTCTTAGTCAATGCTTTCTGCAAGACTGGTCACTGCTGTTTCCTGTGTGTCTTGAGCAATGGCACTTTTAAAAGTAAATGGGTTGATAAAATCTTTTGTCAAACACCTCTGCATAAACCATCACAAGGCACCGAACTTTAAAGTCCTTGTGATTCTCCTGGGCCCTGTGCCTACTAAGATGAAAATTATTTGTTAACTGATCAAACTAGTACTGATCTAATCTAGGAGAAATGACTGTACCACCATGTATGGGACCAGAGGAGTCTGAGCAGGGTTTATCACCATTCAGAAAGTTATTGAGTCAAATAAGTCTGGGAGCAATAACAAAGCAGCAAATATGTGCTAGGCAAAAGGAAAGCTCTGAACAAATCTTGTCATTTCTACTCTACCTAGTCACATTAAAATGTTTCTGTTTTAACAGTTAATTATTCTAATGTATCTACTGGTATACCAGTTTATCTGAGACTGAAAGCCCTTCATTTGGAAGCAGAGATTGCTGTAGTAGGCATATCTGCCTCAGAGCTTTGTCTGAACAAGGATCCTATCATGGCATATTTGTGTTCACCTAGTTTTGTTCAAATCGATGGGACTATTCTGAGGTAAATATGGCACTATCTTACAAACCCAAAGTCTATTGACAGTCCTAGTGTCAACAGAAGGAATACAGCTGCTCTCTCAGACTGTGGTTCTTTCAGAGCATCACATCTAACCAGGTCTTTCCTCTGGGAGCCCCAAGTACCCCTTTGAATTCACTCCATTAACAAATGGGATCACAGAAGAATTAATCACATTTGTCCTTCCTGAGATTACAGGCCTGTGATCTTAAACCCTCCTATTAAGGTACATAAAATTCAGAACACTTTGAGGAAAACATTGCTTTACCCTTGAGAAGAACCAGTTTGCTACTTAGTGATTTTTTTCAAGTAGGTGGAATAGGTCAGTTCAAGCAAGAGCCACAGTAAAGAAACAATGTCAGAAACAGTGATGAAGGTTCAGCAAGAGTGTTTTCCCATATATAGGGTAGATATGAAGATTTTCAGAGGCAAGCTTGCTGTTTAAGTAGGGCCATCAAGGGATACAGTCAGAGAATAGAACAGGTGTAGGCATAGCCAATACAACGGATGCATCTATGTTGGGTGTTTTTTTTTCACTTAAAAATAGTTGTTCAGCCTGTTAGAAATATGATGCATTTTATATGCTCAGACTGGCTCTGAAACAGAAAACAGTTTTATGAAAGCTAACATGAATTAGGAGTAATACCTTTTTTCTGATCCAGAATAATACTCAAATTCTTATCAGAATGACTGAAAAAAAAATCTTTTAGCTACTTATTTTTTTAGTTTTTTAAAATTCAAAACACATTTTGCAACTTCATTCTATTTAGCAATCTGTTTTTGGTTCAGTGTGAGCTGACAGAAGACTAGCTGGGACCTCTTTGGTAATTCCACAGTTAAGTTTGCTGGCTTCTCCATGGTTCAGTGTGTGGGAAGAATGATCAGAAATTTGGCAACCGGGTTTCTTTGAATAAAATGATAAAAATTTCAGTTGACCACAGGGTTCATTAAGGAATGCAGACAGCTTTTCAAACTGCATCCATTTATTGATCTCTTGCCTGCAAAACTCAGCTGACATTCATCCTGATGTTAAACTTTCAAATGCCTTCTAAACATTAGTATGAACAGGTGTATCTGGCATCAAGTCATTGAGCCCAGTGGTTTTTGCTAGGTCTGTGTTAAAACAAATACCTAAAACTACAGTACAAAACAATATCTGAGGCAGTGTAAAATTCTGTATTGTGAGGTTCCAAAGCCAAGATGCCATGGGCTACAGTTAGAAATAAAGGCTACAAGTAGATGTCTACAAAGATTTATTTTCTGCCTCAGATCTTTGGTTGAAACATTGGAACTGGTCTAAGTAATGCAAAAAATTATGATCCCCTTCAGCACATACCTCACAGTATTTGCAAAGTTCACAATTTCTTTCTTAACTTGCAGTATACCCTGCGTGATAGTATTCTCCTTTTAAAAAGTGTTTTAGATTTGCAAGGTCTACAGAACCTTGTACAGCACTTAAAATACTTGTGTGTAAGCAGATCATAGTTAGGTTACACTGGATCCTCTAAGGGCACTCTCAGGCTGTAGCTTAGGCCCACCAGCACTGTTCAAAGCTGCCACAGACCCTCTCAAAACCCAGACACATGTAGAAAGGCTCTGTAAAAATAAACAACTCCCCTCTTTGCATCTGGGTTTATGTATGTGGGGGAAAATGAGGTAAGACTGGTTTATCATCACTTCTTAAGATGTGGTGAATGATGTGTGCATGTGTGGAGGGAATGCATACAACTGTGTTATATCACAAAGTACAGGCAAGTACAGCCAAGAGAGAGCTTGTACAGACCAAGTTCATTGACAACAGCAATATTCGGCAATATTTTTTGATGTGTCTTGTTATGTTTGTGCTCCCATTTGCACTTCATTTCAGAGCTTTTATCTGCTGAAACTTTTAGAGCAAGCAGAAGTGTGGTATGACTCACCAAGTGACATTTTGTAAACACTCCTACACAGAGAAGGGTTAAAGCCCTTTAAAGTATAAATGAAAAGAGAAGTATTCAAGTTACTCAGATTAGCTTTTTAATGTTATTACAGTCTCAAGAGCTGCTGCTGCTGTGTACCATGCTGCAGAAAGGGATGAAATGTGAAAATCATCCTGTTTGTTTGAATTCCACAGTGGAGGGAACATTTGCTTTAGTCCTAGTGGACTAAAGAAAAATTGCCTCTTTTGCCAGCTTCATGGCTGTAGATAAGTGTATCAAGGAAAATAAGTCTGGAATTTAAAAACTTGGTTTTATTTTGATTTATCTAATTAATTACTCTTTGTTAGGTATTGAAAATACTTTGAGTGATATAGAAGGGATAGAAGACAGGTTTCAGTGTTTTGGGGACAGAGATCAAGCAGGAAAAGAAAAATCAAGGATGCGATTTTCATTTTAAGTTCCACTAGTGCGGTTTTACACAAGGGCTGAATTCCACCTCCTTATACTGAGTTTAGAGTAAGAAGGGAATCTGGTAGAAATGGGCATGGGAATCTAACTTGCATCAGTTTGGAGCTTTTGTCATCATTTTAACGATTAAAAATAGAGGTATTTTTACCCATTTGTGAAAAAGTATGGGTGTATTTTGATTGTTGGCTACTAAACTCTGCTATGTATTAACAAAATGAGTTTATTCACTTACCTCTGAGTCTCCTTAACTGTGTCTTGATTGTTGAAGCAAGGCCAGCACTTTGGTGTCATTAGTAACCTTACACCACTCCCTACAGATTATGCATTGAAATGATACATGACTGTTTTTGAAACCCATAGTAGGGCCACCTGTCTACTTCATGTGAATCAGGTAGCAACTGTATTCTTCATGCCTGACATTTTATTATTTGATGGAATGTGATAATTTCTAAGGATCAGCAGAAAGATGGGCTTCAGATCTTCAGTTAATTTCAGGATTGTGATGACATTTCTCTCTCTCTCTCAAGAGTTGCTCCATAACCCAAGATAATAATGTAGTCCCACTAGTTTTTCATCATTCTAATTGATGAAGCACTTGCTTGGCATTTAATCTGCCTGACTTTACCGGCAATTCTTGTGCTGTAACAGTGACAAACCTAATCTGAAGTGCACTGAACTGAACTGATATTAAAGGTTTTCTGGAATGCATTCAGCATTGTCCTTCTCCTGTTTTCCACTGTGATAAAAAACATAGATTATAAGTAGCCAAATGTATCTGTTTAGAGTTTACCTACAATCCGTGTTTTTTAAATGGTGTAATTAGTTCTCAAAAGTAATGCTACTTTAAACCATTTCAGCCACTCTTTCCCAGAGTGATGGTTGTATCTATGACAGAATTCTAGAAGCAGGCAAATTATTTGTTTTACTATGCAAAGCTGAGAAACTTCATATTGGAAATTGGTACCTGGAATTCCTACATTCCTTCTTCCCACTTAATAAGAATGATAACTTTGTGTTCTTTTTCAGAATTTAGCTTGATGAAATCACTTATTGTTTGCCAAACACCACAGATGAAACTCTTTAAGAACTCAATTTCACCAGCTCTCTGGATGCACCCTGAATATCTGTTCTTGTGTTGTCCACCCCTTCTCAAGCATGCAGGCAGTTTTCTCAGTTCAAAACCAAGAGGCTTACTAGGTTTCTCGAGTTTCCAAAGTTTCCTGTTATATTAACAATGTAATGATCAATTTATGTATTTTGGCTCAGTCACGTGTAACTTTATTTCTGGAAATTCTGGGAGGATATCTGGTTTTAAAAACTTCAGAGCTTCATATTCCCTCTGTCTCATAATTGCATTGTGATCTCCTGGTTATCTCTTGCTGGAGATCTTGAATTATGACATGGATGATGAAATTCATCATGAATGATGGTTCTGTCTTCCCTTTATATATCTATGAGGTGAAATTACAGTTTCTTATATGTGTACATTAGTACACACGTCTTAAATCCCTGATATGCCATGCTCTGTAATTGACTGCTCCACATCTGCATATGATTGCTCTTTGTTAAATTATTGTAGTGGTATTCTTTAGAATTTTCCATTGGCAAATTAGTTATATCTAAAAATCATATCTCCTTTTACAATCATACACTAAGTCATTGATTTTCTGATTGAGAAGTAGTTGTTCAGATTTACTCTATGGAAAGATTTTATCAATTGTAGCTTTTAAACATTGCTGTGAATAGGATTTAGATTTTAAGCTGTTTGACTAATTTTCTTCACTGTTTTAACTGCAGATTCTGGCTATTTCTGCATACTTCAGAGATCCAGTAATACCAAAGAGTTCTTTTGAACAATTTGGAGGAAGTGTTGAATATCTGTTCACATGCTTTCAGATTCTTATCTGAAATGCTTATTCATAGGGATGGTCCTTTTAACCTCAGTAAGGTTATTTGTGTAAATTCTAGATGATCTCAGCAAGAATTATGGAACTGGACCCCTAGTGAACTCTCATAAGTAGCACAGTCTGGTTTATGCTCTAAGTCCTTCATCAGGGCTTTAGAAGATATTTCCAGATTTTGGATTAAAATGCCAAAATGGCATTTTAATCTGATGGCTTGAAACATTTTTGGAATTATTAGAGTTAAGACATCTGCCTATTCTGAGCATAGGATATTACATAATATTTTGGAAACAATGTGTTGTCTATGAGTAAAGCTTGGTTTTTAAAGTAGTAATTACTGCATATTTTTGCATAAATTTCAAATCCCTTTCCCTGCAGCTATTTCTGAGTTCCTCAGTCCTATCAAAAGTGAAACCATTAGTGCTGAAGTAGGCAGTATTTTTATGTACTTTGGGAGTTTATTGAAAGCTTGTGGCTAATGTGCAGAATAGAAAGATCTGTGCAGCTGCTCAACAAATTTTGGATGCCAGCAGGCTTTTATGAATCTTAAATTCAAAAAGAAGTTGCTGATGCAAAAAGCCAGACTAGTTTAAACTCAGTGTCCTGTGTCTGGTCTCAAATAAAAGAGCATAAATCTCATGCATTGTGTGGTAGTTTTCAGAACCATTTTCATGAGGACATTCCTTTATACTTTTAAGAAACAATGCCAAATCCCAACAACTAACATGCTTTGTTTCACTACAAAGTCATCCCTGTCTTGTTCTTGTTCTCCCAGTCTTTGTTGTTCCTCAGATTTATACCAGTCACCCTTAACAATCCTCATGTCCTCTGATGTTGAAAAGACTCCTCTGCGTACTCCTTATGCATTAGACTGACAGGGTGCTTCCAGGGTGCTTGGAAACTCTAAGGTCATCCAGACATTTTTATTAGAGAGGCAGTGGAGAAGATGCATTCTGTCACAAGAGGCAAGAAAATCCACAACCTAGTCCTTGCAGATTATGTGAACATTCAGTATTAGTGTTCTCATTTAGTTTACAGTCCTGGCCATCTGTATATTACACTTAAATTCGAAACGATACCTGTCCTTTGACAGAAAAGAGAGCAACATTTAGAGAGATCAGACTTGCATTTCCTTTTTTCCTTTTACAGATAAACTGAACATGATATTCTCCAGCCTCATATTTATGTAATGTATAAAATAGTGTGAACCTTCCTGATGCACAACTGAGATCACAATACATGCAGTACATTATGAATATTCATCCCCAGCACACTATGGTTTCTGGCATTGCTTCCGCTAGTGTTTAATGCATTCATTTCTTTCATGTTTTCCTACTTTAATATAGAACGTGGTTGATTTATTTCCTAATCCATGTCAATGCGAACTTCCTCGGGCTGCTGAAAACCTTACACTCTTGTAATTCTCCTTCACACAACAAGAGGCAAAGGGAAAGGTTTTTTATTCATTTGGTAATCTGTTTCTTTTCTTATTTTTTTTCCTCAAATCTCAGCTTGGAAACCAGAAAGTAACTGCCCCTGTGATGGAGGTAAATGCTTCACAGACACACAGACAAACAGCAACAGAAGCTTCTCCACTGCCTCTTCCTCCTCCTGTGGTACCAGTTAACAGAGCCTCTTTCTCACCAGACAGTGGCACCCATCTAGTACCATATTCTTTGCCAGCGCTTGATGATTTTTTGCCTTCACGCTTTTATAAGACCCCAGCCCTTTCACAATTTTCATATAAATGCCCATACCTAGCTTCTGAAAGTGTTATCCACAGGAACGAAACAGCCTCTGTAAGCACAGATTCTGCCATGAGTGAGTGTTCCTCCCGCACAGTGAGTGAGTCCTCCACAGCCATTCTAGATGAGCTGCAGACTTGTAGCTATGATACCACTGACTGCTCTGAAACACCTTCCCCAACCTTGAGCCAGATGTCTGCTGTGTCAGATGGCACCACCTTAACCAACACTGCTGCCACTTCTCATGTAATTATGCTTCCTTTTTTCCTCCTCCATTTTGTTCAAACAGGTTGTCAAAGGGGAAAAGAATTTAAATGTCTGTTATCCCATTACACAGACAAGTACTCCATTAGTATTTTTCTGTGTTCTCAACAGCTGTTTAATAAAAAAAAAAATTATTGTCGTAGCAGATTTGGAAACAGGAGAATTTTACTAAGTTGTTGCACAGTTGTATGGTCAGCTCTGAGGTGTGTCAAACACTTTGCTTAAAATAAATGAAACTAAATTCAATAAAAATCTGTTCCAACTGCATTAAAAGCAGTTTGTAGTGTTTAAAGAGATTTGTTTAAAATATTGTTAGCAATGTACAGGTTTGTGGAATTTGTAGCCTTTGGGGTATCACCAATTTTGGTTTATACCAAGGTATGGATTTCAATAATATAATTTGTAAATTCATTGTAAAAGTTGGCAATATTTAACACAGGTTTTTTCCCTCAGCCATGTCTACTGATTGCATGAAAATGTTTTTCTTGTCTCCAACTAACCTTTTCCTCTCCTAAGGACGATTTCTTCCAGGAGTGAACTTCATAAGTAATCTCATTGTACCCAAGTGCCCTGTTACTTTTCTCTTGGTTAAGTCAAGGGAAAAAAACAGCAGGCAATTACACATTTTATATGTACATTCACTTTTCTGTAACATAGCACACTCGCATATGGGTAGAAAGAAGGTATGGAATTCGGGTCAAATCCAGATCACTTCTTGTTTCTTTTGAGATTATCTGCATGATTAAAATGAGTCAGAACAAAGCCTTCATTTAGATTGAGCAATTTGTTGCAGAATTATAAAACAGAGATGTTCTGATACCAGAGTTTTACTGGGTCATGACAGCGTTCATACTTTGTATAAATACTTCAACATATTCTCATTTTCAAATGTGAAAAGAGAAAACAGTGTTTTTAAGTTCCATGTATATTTTATAAAAAGTATGTTGAGCCCTGATTTGCTTATAGTCACCTGGAAGTCAACGATCTATGCTCTGGCTGCTGTTAAAAAAAATAATATTAACAGGCATGTTAAAGGTGTCGTTCCTAACTCTTGTAACACAGCTCTGAAAATTTGGGGGTTTTTTTAAAGGATCTGTACCGTCAATCTGCATACAGCCCTGTAGCTGTAACAAAATTATACCATAATCAATATGTATGGTTATGTGTAAACAGAGCACAGTCACTACATGCTCATTTACTAGCTATGGAACATTTATTTTTTTCTAGCCTAGTTCTAAAATAATCAGATAACTGTATTTTTTATTCTTTGAGTACCATTTTTGTAAGCTAAAGTGAAGCTCCCTTCCTTCTTTCCTTTTCTGGGTAGTCTCCTTGTAAAGGGATATGTTATGGTCAGGTCTGGCCACCACTGTCTCTCTCAGACATGGCAGGGATGACCGTAATAGTTGTTCGCCATGATGGACAAAGAGAAAGTCTTCCAGCAAAGGACAAAAATTCCCAAACAGTCCTAATTGCTCCACAGAAATTAAACCGCTAACAAGACCCAAATCTGTAGTATAGAAAAATCTTCATCTTCCATCATACGTAGAGAGAAAGCCAGTGACGCACACACGTGCAGTGCTGTTGTGGCTCTGGTCCTGTAATTATGTCCACCCTGGGGACATCTGTTTACTCTGGAGGTCCATAATGAGAGCTTAGGCAAAAAAGTTTTACAGCCAATCTCCTGAGAAGATGAAACAACTAGAGGAAGAGCTGAATCAACCAAATTTTAAAATATACCAGGCAAAAGGCAGAGCTAAACATGAAACTGTGGTTAAATGGTCATACTTTTACTCGCAGATTACAGCTGCAGTGAAAACCTGAAGTATGAGAATTGTAACTCTTACTGTGACTTATGCTTAGAATTGGAGTTAAAATTTGAGAACAGCTGGTTTTGGAAACTTTTTTCTGATCCTATTCCAATTAAGAACATTTGCCTTTTAAAGTAATTTCCTGGGCTCTTTCTGTTTATGTAGTTTAAAATTGTGGAATCTAATGGAAACTTGGAAATGGAACCACACATTAGATGTTGCCTTTTCCCAAGTTCTGGGTCTGTGTTGAGCTTTAGGAATTTATGCTGAGCATTTCAGCCTAAGTGTCTTGAATCTATGGGTGTGCTGTGTTGCTTTGTTGCACAAAAGTGCTTAGAAATCCTCTTTTCCTTTGCTATCTGCCTCAGCAGAAAGTTAAAAAGCAGCTCCTCTCCCAGATAGATATCCAGAGACCTGTTCTTTATGATGCTCAGGCAAGTTAAAAGAAATTTAAACCTGGTACGTTGGAAAATTTTTTTATGGGAGTCTGATCACCTAGCAGCAGAAGTAGGTGGCTCTGCTAGCAATGGGGTACAGATAAAGCATACTGGAGCAAAATATAAATGGGAGAACCTAGGGAAATGAACAGCATGAAAGAGATGAGGATTATCTTCCCTGTAAACTGGGAAATATGTGAATTTTAATGGAATAATTATTTTCTGCATCATTTTCCCACAAAGGAGATTACCAAGGAATGTAAGAGGTCTAATTCACAAATAGGCATCTTAAAGATTTTACTTCCTTGTGAAACCTGAGTAAGACGAATTAAATAACCACCTGCATGAAAACTGAGAAGGTCATTAGGAACTAAGAAGTTATAGCTGATCTGAGGTCCTCTCTAAAAACTTTAGAACCAAACATAAAAATGACATAAATAGACATGCCACATATACGTTTGTAACTCATGACCATCAGCGACATACGTGGATCTGGTTTTCACAATGTTGTGTATTATTTAGTGTAAGAGCCTTACTGTCTAACCCAGGCATTTGGTAAAGACCATCACAGGAATTTTATTATTATTATTATTATTATTATTATTATTATTATTATTATTATTATTATTATTAAAGAAATTCATAGGAGTAGCTTTCCAGACTACTATGAAGCTATACTAGCTCTGCTCTTCAGAGAAATAAAAGCCATAGTAAATGAGTAAGAAAGTTTAAGGTACTGGACATAGCTGCTCCCTGCCTTCCCTGGAAATAAGCTTTACCAAAAAGATAATCTGCAGTAAAGGAGAAAGGGTGAATCCCTGAATTAAGGCTGAGATGGCTGGCTTCAGCCAGAAACCCCATCTGAAAACACAGCTTCAAACCTCTTGAAATGCTATCTTTGAGCTCCTGTAGCTTTTGTACTCTTACAGCTCCAAATTCTTTTGGAGTGGTGGACGATGTGAGAAAAGCCACCTTAGTTTACATTTTGAATCTTGACTTTATTAAGAGAGGAATCATTTAAACACAAAAATTTTAATGGTGACATGACTGCAACACAAACTTTTCAGCTCAGTTCTCAGAACAGGCATCCTTAAAATGAGAAGCCCCTGAATTCATCTAGGTAGGAATTCATCCATCTGATGTCTGCATAGGAGCTAGATTTTGGGTTAGCTCTTTTAGCTATTGGAGGCCAGGATATTAAAAATGTCAAAACAAATCAGTAATCTCCAAAATACAAATGTGTGCAAGAGGGCATGAACCATTTTGATTCTAAATGTAAAACTATTGTACCTCTTAATATGTGTTTTTAGTTATGCTTTTCTGCTTCTGATAATCTCATTTACAGCACGTTCTAGTTTTCTCTTTTGTTTTAAAAAATTGAGCAAATTTGATAGCACTTCTAGTTTTGTTCACATTTAAAGAAGTGTTCTGCATTAAAAGAAACGTTACAGAGAGCTACCCTCACATTTCTGCTGAAATGTTCACTACTCTTTCATTTCATTCAATGCTTTCTCAATCTCTTTGTTTTGATCCTTGCCCAATATTCCCCATAAAAGCACTACAGCCCAGATATGGGCATTCTAAACCTGGGGGCAGGGAAGCAGATTGTTTCACAAGTGCCTCTCATGACTAAAGCCTGATTGTCTTATGATGCTGCTATACTGCCTGTTTACTTAGCATTCCCATTTTATTTATTCAGTTTTGTTCTGTTGTTTTGTGGTTGTGGGTTGTTTTTTTTATTGGTGCTGTTTATTTTTATTCTGATAGATTACGTATCAGCATCCCATAGTCACTCCAGATGGCTTCCATTTTTTTAAAGAGGCTTTGGCTCACTCTCCATAGCTGATCTTAATGAGACTTTTCCCTTCAGTCTGCACAGAAGCTCCCATTAATACCAACAGGGCTTGAGCAGGGCTGTTAAAGGAATATGTCTCTTGGAGCAACTGATCTGTAGCAGGCAGCCTCTGTCAAACTCTGAGAGGAACTTTTACAGCCATCTTCATTCTTTATTGCTGCCAAACCTCTGCAGACCTTGTCTGCACCATCTCCATTGCCTTGACCATGGTCTTTGTCACCTTCCTATGCCTTCAGCATGCTTCACACAGCACATACCAGGAGAGAAGAGGGGAGGTACAAGGTAGATACAGAACATGTTCTGCTCTCCTTGTTTTGTATTTCAGGGACTGCAGAGGGCATTATGGCTGGGTACCTGACAAGTGGTAATTGTTGTGTGGCTGACAGTCTTGCATCGCTCTGTGTTTGGGATGGCAGTCGAAGGGCTTTGTGTCTGGTTTAATGGGATATTGTTTTGTTTCTCTCAGGCTCAGATCACAGTGAATGGAAATTCTGGCACTGCTGCCAGCCCAGTGAGTCACTTTCAAAGGCCTTTTTCCCCTTCTTCAGCTTACCCTCCACCAGCTTCGCTCAATTCCAACGTAGTTATCATGCAGCATGGCAGGATGATGGGTAAGCCTCACACAGAATATTTGCTTTATAAATTACGCAACATATTCCAGTTTGTGTGGCAAAGATTGCAAACACTTGCAGAATGCTTTAGGTCCATAGTGAAGGTATGGTCTCTTCATCTACCTTGGAAATGAAATGCAAAAAAAAAAAAAAAAAAAAGCATTTATTGTGTAGGTACAGTAGTGATCCTGAACTGAAGTTACTACCAACTACCAAGTATTATTACTTTGTGTGTGAGAGTGACTTCTTGCCACCATTCTACTGTCTGTGCCAAGGAAAGAGCATATATTGAAATAGCTCAACCTGTTCAGCCCTTTCAGGTTTTGCCTTCTTTAAGAAACCAAGGTCCAACATTGTACGTTGGTACATGTACACCATAACTTCTTAATCTTAAGTAGAAATACTGCCAACAAAGGGTGGGTCTGTGGGCTTTTAAACACATAAACCCATGTCAATCTATAATTTGTTATATATATGGTTTAGGGCAGTCTTAATTTTTTTTTAAACACATAACTAGTCTTGGAAAAGAGCTTTGGTATTATAATCCAATTTTGTAACATTAGTCGTTTGCTTACTGCTTTTTCTACCAGTGTGTTGTATATTTAGATAAGAAAATGTTGCTAAAGAAAAATATGCTAAATAATTTGAATGTGATCCTAGAGTTTACTTTTTTGTTGTGCATGTGGGAAAC
The DNA here is from genome assembly GCF_036169615.1 of Heliangelus exortis. Lineage (NCBI taxonomy): Eukaryota > Metazoa > Chordata > Aves > Apodiformes > Trochilidae > Heliangelus > Heliangelus exortis. Next base: position 22,090,989 of record NC_092425.1, on the reverse strand, counting down.
TAGGTGACAGTTCTTGCTCTGAGACCTATGGCTTAGTCAAGGGCTGCTCTCCCTGTCACAGTCATAAGTACAAAACCTGGATACACGGGTTTTGCCACATCCCAGAATTCTAGATTCTTTGATTGCTTCCAGTTTGCTGGATGTAAAGGCCTATAAATTCTATTTGGGGTATACCTGAAATAAGTGTTTTCCCACGACTTTTACTCAAGTATAATGCTGAAGTTCTGTGTTCCACAAGAACAACCTGATTTAATTCTCCTTCCTCATATAAAAATCCCTCTGATAGCCTCTGTTTGAGGCCTATGAAGAACGAAGGATCAAATCCAAAATGTTTTCTAAATATAGCATCATGCATTTTGGGAAAAAGGCCCAAATAGTCAGACTTCTGCCATGCAGCATTGCCCCTCACCATATATGTGTAGTACTGGAATATTTACAGGATTTCAAACTTGAGTGAACAGCCATGCCAAATCTATCTCTCTGCAGTAGGAGTTAGCAGAAATATTAAAATTACAGCTTTCCATCACCCAAGCTCCTTCTGCTGATTCATGTTACAGTTAGAATTTCTGGCTTCAGAAGAATCAGTGGATGTTAATACCACACAAAAGGCAATTGCAGTCTTCACCAGTAGTGCTAGAATATTTTTTTTTTTGGCTCCTTATATTAATTTATCCTGTGGTGGAAATATCTCACAAGCACTGTACCTTTTCCTGCAAGAAAAGGGTCTTTGTCATAACAACCCACTAAATTACTGAAAAATGCTGACTGAAGGAGTAGGGTTTTTTCTTCCTGCCTATAGGAAAGAAGCACATCATCTGCAGGAGTACAAATTTTCAAATGACACATCCTAGCAGTGAGGTATTTTTCATTAAATAGATGATTCAATTTTAAAGGGAGATAGTAATAATGACATATTAATTTCATTAACTATAAAGGAATATTTGGTGGAGAGGGGCAGAAATATTGCAAATAGCCACAAACCAGTAGCAGCCTGCACAGTTCACCTGAAGTACTGTAGGTAGATTATCAGATTGCTCTACAGATGCCAAGTTATATTATTTATAAATCCCCTTAAGGCATGAAAACTTTTTGAAAAATTGTAAAAATTTGGTTTTTAAAAAATGAATCAGAACTTGATATTTCTAAGCATATATCGCATAAGTTTCTGTTGCTGTGCTTATATAGCAGCACTTTTCTATAGTTTGCTAGACCTGATGAGAGGGGAGAAGTTTTGAAATCACTAATGTCAAGGAATGCATAGGAAAGGTGCAAGGGTTTGATTTATAGGAAAAAGGCTGCTTTTTCTCAATAGATTTTGCTGGGTTTTTTAATTTGTTTTTGTCAACAACTGTGAAAAAGTACCTCTAATTTAGTGAAATCTGAGTTGAATAGCCTGTCTGCTTCTTACACTAGGTTTACAATTCTTTTAATGTAACATTAACTACGGCAAAGCCCCACCTGTTCTGGTCCAAAAGATGAGTTTTTAAAAAAATGTTGTGCATGTGTGTGGTTAAGATTGTTTTCAGCCTTTGTACAGCAAAGTGAGATGGGGAAGCATGTTGTAACTGCCAAGTGTGATTATTGTATCCTTATAAAATATTCTGTCATGTTATCTTTACAGAGTCCACAGAGACATACTCACAGCATGTTCAGACTGTTGGCAGCACCACCACCACCAGTACAATACCAATCTGTAGATCCTCAGAAGAAGAAAAAAAAATTACAGTCATTAAAGCTCCACATTATGCAGGGATTGGCCCGGTAGATGAATCTGGAATCCCTACAGCAATTAGAACGGTAGGAAATTCTGGGGAATCTGTGTATGAACTCATACAATGAATTGATTGTCAGTAATAGGTTTTTCACATTCTTCTAGTCTTATATAATGTGGAATACAGTGTGCGTAATCAGCAAGCTCATGAATATAATATTGTCTGTTGACAGAAAAGGAGAATGCTGATGGGAGCATAATTGGGCGACCTCGTGTTTCTAGTTTTAATTAGAAGCAGCCAAAACTTTGTGTCTCTTTCTTGCTTCTCTTGTAGTTCCTACCTTTTGGAGATATGCAGTAATTGCATTGGGTTTGTTATTTTGAAAATAAAGTCTATACGTGCTATATATATGATTGATGGCAAACATGCTCACATACATATGTGCATGTATATATAAAAATCTCACACTTCTGCGTTTTTTAAGGCAATGGTCCTCATGTCACCAGGGTAGTGTAGAAATGAATAGGCTTGTTCTGATAAAAATCCAAGTGACTAGCTTTTCCCCAGAAGTGCAGCATATAACCACTGTGCCCTTGAGTGACATGTAAGTGAGGAGCGTGGAAGCCCTTCCACTGTGACAATCCCAATCTTGATCATCTGCCACTGGACACTGATGAGCGGTCCCAGGATGTCAGACTGAAGAGTTTTGTTTTCATGATGCTGAAGCATTCTTTCCACTCTGCTGTCAGGGCAGCCTCTTCTGGCTGCTCCAGAGAGCACAGTGACAGCTGCACTAGGTCTGTAAAGGGAGCACTTATTGGCCTTCCCGCCGGAGGAGAAGTGCTGTGCTAGCCCGAGAAAGAATAAGAAGAGTGGGAGCCAGGATGAAAGCAGCAGAGCCCTTGCAGGTGAAGTCTGTGTGAGGTGCAAGGATGAGGTGTAGCAGCTGTTGGATGTATTGCTCTCTGCCAATACTGACATGTGGGGCTGTGTGGTATTGCCGAGAACTGCTTCAATGGATCGGAAAATTAGGGGGAAAAATCAGGATTTGATGGAGAAAAGCAATGGGAAAAATTCAGAATAAGAGGTAAGATGGGGACAATTTTTATAAGAAGGGGGAGGGAAACTCTGGCATTTCTTGCTTTATTTTTGACATAAAAAAGTAATACGATCAGAATCCTTTAAAAATTATTAAAAGTTTCTTTGCAAGAATGCTCTAGCTTCCTACCCACTTTCTACTAAAATATGTCCCTATTCTTTAATAGGATGCACTTATTATTTTTGTTTCTAAGGTGCATATCATTTATATAAGATTATAGCAGAAATTTCCCTGAAGTTTGCTTTACAGAGTTGGCAATGTGCCAGCCTATATTTAACTTTCTGATTGTATGCTCTTAGTCTCTCAGATTTTATTCTAAAAACATAATGTAATTCGAAATAGGATATTATTCAGCTGGATTTGCTCTGTTTTTTGTTATGTTTCAATTTCAATGCATTACATAACCCATAAATTTAGTATTATAGAAATGTTTCTCATAATGAGATACAAGTTAAAAGATTATTTCAGCATGTGTGCTTGAGTGTCTCCTGTGCCACTTTGTATCCTTATTCTGTTTCCTTTGGGAATTAGCTCTAAGTGAGATTTTTTTTCAAGATCTTGATCTGAGATTGCATTTTAAATGTGCATGAGTATATTTAAGCCTCATGTACCCCAGTAGTGTAAGAACAAAGGTGATACAGTCGTCAGCAAAAGACCCAAGGATACTACTCCGTGACACCTCTCAGAAGTTCAGTACTATGCAGAAACATGCAAAAGTGCTATAATTGCATTTCTCATGAACAATATAAGGAAGGATACAGCACTCACTCTTTCTCCAGAGTCCACGAGCAATGCAAACAGGCATCTTCTCCCAGAAAGTTCAGCCTCATTCCATCTGGAGAGAAAAATAGTTTTCAAATTAGCTGACCGTGTCGCTGCATGCAAAGCTTAAAAATTTCTTGTTCTACCATCTTTATGAAAATAGCAAAAGCCTGTCAAAAATAGCAGTAAATGCAGATTCATAGGTGGCAGGTAACACACTGTGTTCTGAAACGTTCTCCTCCTCAAAGGTAAGCCTGTACATAAGAAGCTGGGAGTATCTATTCCAAATTTGGAGTACTTTTCATGAGAAGGGAGATTTTTCAAGCTATAGTTACTTGCTCAAAGTCTGTCTTTACTCTCAGAACATGGTTTGTGACATCTGTTATCCAAGCAAAGCAGGCTGATGTTCTCTTTGCTTTCAACTCCTGCAAACCCTCTCTGTCCAAAGCTGCTAAGAAGTGAAGGATTCCTATAAAGCTTTCCCTTCCCTTAGAAACCCCATCCCGTGTTAGCACATTCCCTCCATACCACTTGAGCTCCTGCCACAGCTGGGAAGTGCAAGTCTGAAGCCTGAAAATTCAGATAATTATTAAGACCTGCCACCATGCCAAACCCTGCCCCGAAGATTGAAATTCCAAGGCATTAAAAATGAAGTCTTTGCAAAGGAGAGGGTAAAATGCTGTTCACTCAGAAAAGCACTCAGTAAAATGGCACCACCAGAGTTTACCACCAACAGAGTCCAGGAAAGGCAAAAATAGGTTCACGGAAAGCAGTATGACTACACTGTTTTAGACTATCCAAAATTATTGCTTCATGACTATCAACATTAATCTTTAGACTGAAAAGTCCTCTGTTGACTAAGAATGAGAAACAAAAAATAAAGTCCCACCAGATTTCTCTTCCATACTTATTGAGGTAATATTTACAATAGGAAAAAAATTTCACACAAGGTCCACTGAAAGCCAGTACTGCCTCCTTTAATTGCATACTTTCTGATGGATTATTAGAATACTACAGTAATTATGGATTCTCCTAAGTACCAACTGCAGGTGTTTCTTATGTCCTCTTCACATTATGTGGCTGATCATTCCCTTATGATGATACCAGGTTCCAAAACGTAATTGCAGCAAGTGTAATATATGCAAAGCAGGATGGCATCTGAATGGTTTGGTGCATTGTAAATACTTCTAATTCCTTAAACAAAAGATGGTATGTGGGCTCAGTGAATATAAATTGAGAATATGTATTTAAAGATTAATTTATTCTATTCCTTAACTAATCCTATCTTGTTTATAATATAAAGCCAAATAAATGGCTGAAGTTTTAAGCCTCAGGGTGAGGGTTGAGGGGGATATGATGAGACAGAAAAGTTCAAAATTCCAGAAAGATCATGGGAGACCTTCTTCTCTGGTCACGTGGGAGGCTCTCCATATCTGATCTCTGTGTGGAAACCTTTTGCTGATCTGGAGCATCCAGCATTGGAGCATCTATGCCTATTTGTCCCTTGCAAATGGAAGAGCCAGAACAGTAATATATACACTCTTATTTCTAATCTATTCACCTATCACTGAGTTGAGCTCAGTGAGTCTTGGAAAACACTTCTTGGCCTAATACAATCAGAAAGGGAGTTGCAGCATCATGGCACCATTGCAGGTTTGTAGAGCTGTGGGAAATTGAGGTTATTCCCATTGGCATGAATTCTCTCAGACTTTCTGGAATTCATTGTTAACTTCTGAATTTACAGGATTTTGGAGCACCTACAGCATACTTGTTTCAAATCCAGCTAAACTGTTCCTACCAGAGTTCTTCTAGTATAGATGTTTACCACCTTTAGGGAAACAATGTTTGAATGATCCAAATCTGCTTCTGAATATCTTTGCTTGGGTAGAAGGCAGGAATATTGGTAGGTATGGGAAGGGACCTGATCTTAATACAAAACTGTATGCTCTTCATCTCTTGCAACCACATCTGGGTAAAAAGTATAACCTGCTGCTTAAATTTCTTTCTTGCCCAGCAGATCCCTGAGTTCTTCAATTGATTGTTAGTTCAGCTTTAAAACAGTTTAATTTTTTTCAATGTAATTTAGTAGCTATTTTATGAGAATTCACTGGATCCTGAAAACACCGAAGCATTTTCTGCTTAGTCCCTTATAGTAAGAGCTCAATATTGTTAACAAAACAGATTCATTATGCCCAGCAACTGCAACAAACATTCAGTGAGAAAGTGTGAATAACAAAAAATGGCATGAAGCAAGGTGAGCACACACCTATCCGGTGATTATTTCGTAGAGAAGTGTTTTGTCAGATTTCACTTTTCATGGTAAACAGGAATGGGCAGACTGATTGCAGCTTCAGTATCAGATAATACATATCAAAAGGCTTGGGTTTTTTTTAATTGCCCTATGCACCATGGGGTTTGCAAATCATTTTGCTCTTCTGAGTGCTGTGGAACAAGTACAATTTTAGGACCTAAGAATTACATGACTGAAAACACATTTGCCTTTGTGTTAACTCCTTTTTTGAAATATTACCATCCTTTCTTAAATCAAAATTTCAGCAAACATTGATATGAGGAGAGCTCGGGAACATTGTGATTGTTAAGTGTACATAGTAAGGCTAAGTATAATTCAGTGTTTTTTTATTTAAAGGTACCTTGTATTCACGCTTCTCCAAATAGAAAAATAAGTTAAAATTAAGTTTCCTGGAAAGGGAATTTGAAATTGATAAAAGGAAATGCTGTCTCTTTACAATCCACACATGAAGTATTAAATGTAGTGTTGTCTTAATACTTTTCTCAGTAGTATTCTGAAGTCTTTCTTATTTAGTGATTACATTTTGAAGGTAATCTAAGTTGAAAATTACAAGGAATTCAAAGCAAACTGTTATTATACACCTATAATCGCTAAGGTGCTTATACTTTCCTGTAAAGTATCTAGCATTCTTGACAACACCAGTGACAACATTATTGTCAAGTATTGGACAGTAAGAAAAACCTGTGTTCCTAACCATTGTACTTTCCAAGATCAGAGTCCAAAACTGACTGTCATGAATGTCTTCGAGAACTTGTTGCAGGTATTCCTAGGTGAAAAGTATAAATACACCATTTGAAATAGATGGTATCAAAATTATTTTATTAAATTAGGGGCAAAACATAACAGACTTTGTGTCTAGAATAACATTAAATGACTGATCAGATCGTTATACACAGGTATTTTAATTTGTTTGGTAATTGTTAATTGTGTTTTATTTAGACAGTGGACAGGCCAAAAGATTGGTACAAGACAATGTTCAAGCAAATCCATATGGTTCATAAGCCTGGTAAGTATGCTTTTGTCTTGGTTGGGTGGTTCTCAGTTTTAATAGAAAATGCACTTTTCTGCATTCTGATTGTTATGTGAAAATACAATTGTTCACCAAGTGGCAGATAGTGAACCAAATCAAATGAGTAAATTAGATGATAGACTTTACTTGGGAGAGAGAGATCTTCCTGTCCTGAAGGCTGAAAAATTTAATGGTAATAAAATAAACCCAAAACTAAATAGAATTTAAAATTATTACAATAGGTGTGCAACCAGTATGATTCTGGGGAGCTCAGTGAAGTGATCCTCATCTCCAGTTTGTCCAGGGATGAGAAACTGTAAATCTCCTACCATATCAATTTTCTCTTGGAGAGTTCATGTATTAGAGCAGCATGAACTAGTAATCTGGCTGTTCTACATTTTCTGTCCGAATTTTATTTTATTTCATAGAATGTGTTATTTGTTTTGCTGAAGTGGAGCTTTGGCAACATTACCAGCTTAAGAATTAGCATCCTTTATCATGATTATCACCAAGGATGTCAAGAAACTATAAATGGAAATTATGTTTATTACAGCTCCTGAAGGAAAGAGACTTCATTGGCCTAAAGCAGAGATTGTATTTAGTATGGGAATACATACACGTTATGGTCATGGGAGAGTAAAAAATGTAAGCAGGGAAATGTTGCCTTGCAGTATTTATTTTGAGCACTAGTCACATAGTAGATACTTGAGATTACTTTTTGTGATAGGAACAACTACTTAACAGTCTCTAGTAGAGGAGACCTGACAAAAAGAAAGAAATTGGGATTGTGGAAGGGAGAAGAACAGATAAAAAGCTTTAATTTGCAAATTAGTGCTAACCAGTAAGTACACAGGATGGGTGACGTCTGGCCACCTATAAAGTCTGACACCATGGGGTCTTTGAGTGATACAGCAGTGTTTGAGGCTATGGAAACTTTAGCCTAGAACACTGTCTGCTACAGTGACAGGACAGGGAGATACCATTTTACCAATAAGAATGTGAAAACAGCCTGTGGTAAGTATAATGGGAAAAGAGAGTCTTCAGAAAACACAGGTGAGATGAGGAAAAGAAATACAGCAGTTGATTGCCCACCAATCGTTTGTATTTGCAAAAGCAAAGCTGCATTGCTGTGATAAACTGACACCTGCTGCAATACTGTAACATAGATATTTCTTTTTGTAGATGACGACCCAGACATGTATAACACTGCATATGCATACAGTACGGGTAGGAATTATTCCCTCACTTCAACATTATTCTTTTTGTTCATGTCAGCAAGTAAAAGACATGTTTAACTATTCACGCTTGCTTTTGTAACACTAACATAAGAGCTTTTTACTGTCTTGTTTGATCTCAGTTGGTGTTTTTTCATGCCTTTTTTCCCAAATGAAACAAAGTTTAATTTTGGTTTCATTCTTACCACCATAATGAATCGCAGCTGTGGGCCTTTTACTGCAGATGGGATCCATTCTAATACTGTAGTTTCTGATTACATTGCATTTATTTTCACTAGTGATTGTAAGTAACGTGGCCTTTCCTTATCAAAATTAAAAGGGAACTTCTGCGTGAAAGTACAAACACTAATTACATAGATGGGAAGACAGAAATGTTGTACTGACAACAGCTTTTTTGTACATGCAGTAAGAGTGCCAAGTAAACATGACTGTTTTATGATCCGGTTCATTTTTGCTATAGGCACTGGTGTTTAAATTATTTATCTGCAGACATATTAATCTCACAGATACATAACAGTTGTGTCTTTCTGAAGATCACAATCATGTGGTAAAATTATTTAAAAGAGAAAAAATGAAAATGTGTATGACTGTATGCACAAAAAATACCCCATAGTGCCTTGTGCAAAAATACCTTCCAAAATTCTTCCATTTCAGTGTCTTTGCAGTCTCTCATACTTCTTTTTTGTGTACTGTTGAGAGCATTTGTTCTGGATCAGTTGTTTGAGATCTGTTAGGACTCCTGTGATCTTCCTCAAGATATGCTGATGCCTTGTTGTCCTAGACTAACAATAGTTAAGACAATTTTAAAAATTGTGCATTTCCTGGCCCTTCTCTTCCTTCTGAATATGGAACAACTAATGGAGAGGCTTTGATTAATACACAGGACCATTAACTTCTCACTCTTCCAGATTAGTCATTCATTGATTAATTTTAACTATACTGTACTTTATCTCTGTGTTCATAGTTTTATACAGAACAATTTAAAAAGTATTCTAATGAACTGCATAGTATACAGAAATGTACTTTTAAAAATGCATTTATATATTTTTGTAACCTTGCAGCTTTATTGAGTGCCTGTGGTTTCTTGCAGCATTCCGTGTTGTGTTTTATCAAAACTCGTTCTCACACTGTAACTGTTTCTGGGCTTGTTTTGTATTAGGTAGCTACAGCCCATCCTTCTCTGCTCAGGCACACCCAGCTGCAAAGACACAGACATACAGACCATTGTCCAAAAGTGCTTCTGACAGCAGCTCCGATGCCTTTAAGGTCTCATCCCCTTTACCACCTCCACATGTGCCACCTCCAGTACCACCACATCGTCTGAGGCAAAGGTCTACACCAGAAAAGTAAGTTAGGATGTTTTCCAAAAGTGTTCTTGGTATGTCCAGTAATCTGATCACAGGATATCATAAAGGATAAAATAACAGCTGTAGAATAATATTACTTCAAGGGTCATATTCAAGATACAGTCAGGTGATGAGGGGTAATCTATATCAGTAGTGTGGTCATCATGCATAGTCCTGTTTGTTTTTTTTAATATGCTAAAGAAGTGCTTATTCCTACAAGTGATACCACCATGAGCATTTAAGATTTGCATTTTAATTGTCAGGATTGTCCTGCTTGTTGTGTTTCAGAACAATCTGTGTTTTAGCAGCTGTCTTAAATAGTTTCTGGGTGAGAAAAAACATTTATGGTTTTCAGTAGCAAAGAGAAAGGATCTAAATGATGTTGTAAATTGAAGGAAGAGTAGAACTGTAAGATTGTAGCAGTCAGCTCACATTTCCCCAGAGTTTAAAAATGCTTTATATCCTTAATTTTAAATCTCTCTTTCCATTTTTTTAGAACAATAAGGTGTTCACAGATTAAAGAGTCATTTCAGTTTTCTTCAGGCTTTCCAGCTTCAAATTTGCTGGAAAAAAAACTGTGGTCAGAGGTCAATCTGGAAAATTATAGTACTTAATAACTCAGGAAATAAAATGCTCTCCTTTTGATAAAAAAAATTCCAAGTGCCCCGGGCACAAACCGTATAGACTCTTCAGCATATCTGTAGTTACTAGCTCAAGAAAAAGCTTTTTCTTTAGTGTCTACACTTGTGAATACTATATGTTAATATACTATTAGGTTATTAATCATTTGTATCTATATGTGTTTCTATGCTTATCTTTTATATATGAAAATCTTCAGAGGCTCATTTTTTGTTCCATTCCTGGCCACAAGCCCACCTCTTGGTTACACTCAGGAAAAAAAAAAAAAAAACAACCCAAAACTTGCCTGATTTTTCGGCTGGGGCATTGTAAACATTTTTGTATTTTAAAATTGGATTATATTAAGCACTTTAAATAATTTTCATCTTGCAGAAATTATGACGAAACAAAGGCTCCTGACAACAGCTTTTTGAAAAATTTGTAGGTAGTGGCAATTCAAAAGGTAATCCAGCAGAGGAAAACAAGATTTCTGGATGGTTACTGATTCTGGCTACTCCTGCTTCTGAGGGTGGGTTGTCAAGGGTTAGAGTTGGGCATCCTTCCAAAGTCCATGAGGTTTGAATTTTGTTAGTGAGTCATGGGGAAGTGTAGATTTTGTTAGCAAGGCATGAAAATGTGGATCTGCTTAACTTTGATCTCTGAAGTTATATGAATCATCATCCTGTGCTATAGGCCAAATTGCCTTGGTCACAGAAACTGAGGCCTGGTACAGTTCCATTTCTCAAGCCTGAAGATAACTGCTTCAAAGCTGAGTTTGGATGTTTAGGCTCTCCTTTTAATCTCCTGCATGACAGGACAAACAGTGGAAATCTGTGTTTTCCAGGCCAGTTTAGGGTGTGCCAAACATGTTAGTTATGCTTTGCCTGATGCTGACAGCTATAACTTGTCAATCTTTTTCTGCCATTGGGAGATTCTTTTTTTTAATTGCCCATAAAGCCTAAGTATTTAAAATCTCACATAAGAAGCTTAGGTCCACATGTATCACAGTTTTAAAGCTAGGAGGCAAGATACAGTTTGCATTAACATAGTCCACAAGGGATTACAGGGTAAATGTTGTAAATTAAGTGAACTGAGCGAGTGTGAATCTCATGCTTTTTTCCCCAGTGACTTGAAGAATAAAGCCACTTGATCAGAATACTTCCATTTTCCTCTTCATTCTCAAAAAATGCCACCTTTTCTGCTCTGAAATGATTTTTTTCCTCAGTGAAAATTAACAATAAAACCATGTAGAACTATTTCACTTGAAATGTAGGGCATTCTATAAATAGAGGTGTCAGAGTCCCAGTGCTCACAAACACTGTAAACAAAAGATACTCCATAGATTTTTTTTTTCTTTTTTTTTTAAGGCCTGTGACATGTGCCTTATTATGTCAAGTCACATCAAACCAAGTCACATCAGAAAGGCTGAGATAACTGATAGAATTTAATCAGTATATGCCCTTTCTTATTTTAAATACCAGCACTAGCTAATAGAATTTTCCCTGTCTTTCCCCCCATTCTTTGAGTTACTAGCAGATCATTTTACACAGAGATAAATTTAAAAATGTGTGAGCTACAGTTTTCCAAATGCAGTGTGACTACTGACTAAAGTAACTGCCATGAAAAGGTAACTCTCACCAGGATAGTAACTGGCTAGCTACCCCCAAAAATATGTAGATAGCTATTAATCTAATCGGGTAAATTACTGGGGAAAAAAAGTATTATGGGTTACTTTTTATTTTTTGCATAGCACTATTAAACTGAAAGCAAATTTATAATTATAGAGAAGGTGGGTAAGTTCCTGTCCCAAAGTCAGCTGCCGAATTGTTCTTGTTCTGTCAGGAGCAGTTCTATTACAGATCAGGATGAAGAGCATCTATTAGATTTTCACACTGTCTTTCAAAATAATTCCTTGGGCTTTTTCTCAGAAAAATGTGTAGCTTTTCTAATATGAGCCTACTATCATATTGTGTGATTACAGAAAAACTACACCCCTTGCTTATATTAGTATAGTGCATAAATCAGGTACAGAAAATCTGCAGTATTTGGCAAGGCATGTCATGATATTTTGACACAGTATGTCAGGAAAGGCTTTTAACAGTTGTGATAAAAATGTGAGTGGTCATATAGGCAAGACATCCCTAACTCAATTGCTCATCTTTGTTATTTAGAAATGACTGGGATCCCCCCGACAGGAAGGTAGATACTCGCAAGTTCCGTTCTGAACCAAGAAGCATTTTTGAATATGAGCCAGGAAAGTCATCAATCCTTGAACATGAAAGACCGGTAAGACACAGAAGTGAAATGGGTCATACACTGAAAAGGTTTGGTGAGAGGTCATCTTGTTATTATTTGCTACTGATGATAACTACTTGGATAAATATTGCATGTTCTTCTTCAAACACTATTTTGTAGCTGTTGTCTTTGCTCATTCCTAATGACTTAACTGCTAAACTTAGATCTTCTGGAAATCAAACCACCACTCTGCAAACCTAGTGGATGTTGAGTGGAAATGTGAATTAATGGAAACTTCTGTCTAACTGGCATGCATCTCCAGCACTCATTTTCAGTATTATTAATGGCACATATGATATCTGATTAATCAGTGCATAAACTGTTTGCATTTTCAGGATGTGCCTAATTGAATGCTGAAAGAGATTTTGGTCAAATATTTGTCAAGGTTGCCCAGAGAGGGTGTGGTAAGTCCTTTTCTGGAGGTGTTCAAAATCCATCTGGACACAGCCCTGAGCAACCTGATCTGTAGACCTTCTTTGAGCAGGAGGTTGGACTAGATGACCTCTGGGGGTGCTTTCCAGCCTCAATTACTCTGTGATTACTGAGTATACATTAATGTGTAATTAGATGTCTTTATTCCTGCTTTCTGAAAAATGATTGCAAATGTAGAGCACGTCTGATAAAGCTACGTGTAAGGCATGCAAAATAACCATTAACCCAAGCTTTCATTTGCAGAGAGGCGCATTCATTCAGCCTTTCTAATTTACCTTTGTGCATTCTCCATACTTTTTGATTTTAGGATAACACTTAAGTATCAGTAGCAATATTTTCTTGGACTTTTACTTGGAGATTGAAATGGTTGAGGGAGTCCAGTTTTAAAGAAGGGGTTCACATAATCAATACTGGATTATCATTTGCTTCTGTATTGCACTCTTGTTTAATTAATTCATTTTACCAATTTAAAATAAATTAAGCTAATAATTGAATTCCAGAATATGTAGTCTATCAGTAGTATGATACCTGTATTAAGTACTTTCCTTTGCGTTTTAGTTCGGTTTATAGGTTTATAGTTTTCATTAGCTAGAAGATACAAAGCTTAGTTTTTGTGTGAAATTAAATTATTGAAAAATTGATTCATTTTTTTAAAGAAGAAATCGACATTGCTAGACAAACTGCTAGTAAATCAATGTAACTAAATGGAATTTAGTATTTATTGTGCATCTAAATGTAGCAAATAATTTTATTTAAAAGGTGATGGCATTTGTTCTCAGCACTTTTTTTATTTTTTGCCTGTATTGTACAAACTGAGGTAATTTACCAGCCTTTTCAGTGACAAAGAATTACATCAGATTCAAGTTAAAAATAAGAAAATCACAGTAATGTTGCAAAACTGACCTCATTTTCTAATAAATTATATTTTCTACTAAAGTTATGTGAAAAAAAATCATATAGGTATTGTGGTGCTGGTGAATATGATCATGGATACAATTTTGCAATTTTAGCAAATGCCTTAGTCATGTTCTTCTTATTGAGCAGCAGCAGTCAAGGGCAAGGTCCCACTTTTATCGTCTGAAGCTTAGACCAGAAGTTTGACTTATATGGTGTGAATACAAGAAAACATCTCTTTGTAGAATAAATTTTAAAAGCTTAGAAATTTATTTATAACTCATAGCACCTATCCTATAAAGACAGGATGAGAGAGTTGGAGTTGTTCAGCCTGAAGAAGTGAAGGCTCCAGGAAGATCTTAGGGATACCTTCCAGTCCCTGCAGGGGGCCTGCAGAAAATCCAGGGAAGGATTTCTTACAAGGATGTGTAGAGACATGGGGTAATGGCTTTAAACTGGCAGAGGGTAGATTTAGGTTAGACATTAGAATGAAATCCTTTACTGTGAGGGTGATTAGACACTGGAACAGGTTGCCCAAAGAAGTTGTGGCTCCCCCCTCTCTGGAAGTGTTTAAGGCCAGGTTGAATGGGGCTTTGAGCAACCTGGTCTGGTGGAAGGTGTCCCTGCCCATGGCCAGGACTTGGAACTAGATGATCTTGCAACCCAAACCACCCTATGATTCTATGTATTAATGTAGAGTATAAGAGGTGAAAGTTCTGCTGATGCTTGTGTAACATTATTAACTGACACAAAAATAGTTGGAGTAACGTATCACAATTTTATCAGTTTGGAACTTCTGCTATTGGTAAAGATGATGTTTGGCTTTATTTAGCCATACTACAAAAAAAAAAAAAAAATGGTGATAAAAAAATGTTTACAACTACCTTGTTACTGAACAAGACAGATGAGTTTTTAAAGATCAGCGTTCCCATAACTGATGTAAATACTGTATTGGAATCAGTTAGAATAAATGTAGAAATTAGAAGACTATAACAAAATGAGATTCAATGTAAAACTAACATTTAGGGGGAAATATTCATCAGATCTTCATTCAGTAGATCAAAAGAATTTAAGAAATAATAAATGTGAAAAACTGACCTAGTAATAAGCATAAATGGAGAAATTTGTTAGGGATAGATTATTATCTTTGTTATGGATATGAAAAGTGTCATTTAAGCCACAGTATCACATAGCAGCCTTCTGTCATGAAACAAGAAATGAATGGTTTTTCTTCTGTAATTTTTACTTGTAAGGGTATAAAATGTCAGCAAAAGAAGGGGCTGCTGGTTGATGCTTTGAGATTGCAACTAAAAGTAAGTGATATTAAGCCATTGAACAGTCTTCCAAACAATGATGTGGCAGCTGCTTTTTTTCTCATTTCAGCGAGCCCAGAAAATGTCACCATTTTGTAAGGTGGTATTTAAATTGTTTGGAGGAATGTTTCCATCTCCAATGTCTGCAGTTTAGTAAAACACTTTTTTCCTCTAATATAAGCTAAACAATGGATTTGTATCCTAAAATGGGTATTTACTTCCAGTAAATAATTAGATTGCAGTGTAATAATTTAATCCTACTCATATAGATATGAAGTGAAATTTTTATTCCTCACTATCCTCAACCATGTATGTGGAGTACTTCCCTCATACATGTACACTCCTCCATTTCTTCAGTAAAGCAAGTAAGCAACAATCTTGATATTAGTGTAAAGAAAGACTTTGCATTGTTTGGATAAATATTAGATGCTTTTATTTTTATTAGATGTCTAAGCATGAAAGCACACATGTGCTGGTCAGGTACAAATGTCAGGTGAAATTTTAGTTCTATATTTTTTATACTGTTCAGAATGCAAATTTTCTACTGAGCTTATATGCAAAAGGACTTCATGATCAGATAATGAAAAAAAAATTCCTGTTTTTTTCAGATAACAGAAATACACTGGGCTTGCACCGTGCTGTACATACTTTGTTTGTGATGTTTCTGGTTTTACTACTCTAGGTTTTCTTTAGAATATGGAACTTTGATCACCTTTGACATCTTAAGCTTCTTATCAGAATATTCTAGTCAGTGTTAGCCAAGTTATCTGAGAAACAGTTAACTGGAAAAATTTTCTCAGTGTGTTTTAAAATGAAATCAAGAATTCCACATATAGGTAAGTTTTGATAGGACATTTAAAAATATCTTCTCATAAAGGTATAGAGAGACTCAGTCAGTCTAGAAGTGGACTTGCTTCTCAAACGGCTATTTAAAAATACAAAAAAAAAAAAAAAAAAAAAAAAAAAGAAAGAAAAAAGAAAAAAAAAGGAAAAGGAAAAAAACCTAATGAAATGCTGAAGCCAAATACTTGACAAACATCTCAGTCCAGTTTTCCAGAGAGGCTTCAGTATGGTGTCTGAACTTGCAAGTGGGAAATATTAATTACCTGTGAATGGCTTCACTTGGTTTGACTGACAAGTTATAAAAAAAGACTTTACATTCTTACTGCTTTTACCCTGTGTTCAAGAAGTTTGGGAGATCCATCGTGAGACCAAGATAAGTTTTTTGAGTCGAAGTTATTTTTTTCAGTCTCTTAGTAGGGGAGATAATAGAAAAAGTTCCATCAGCAAAATTGAATCTGAAAGCCAAGGAAAATCAATTGCCTGTGTATTGATCTTGGTAGCAGAGGGAACAGAGTCCCCCCTAGAACTGCCAGGCAGCAGTGAACTTGGAAACTTCACAGCTCAGCTTGTTTTTGTTTGCTGCCCTCTGCAGTTCAAGCTGTAAATAAAAGTAGAGCTTGAGTTTATAAGCTTGAGCTTATTTTATTTTTACACTGCTACACGAGAAGAATTCAGAAGCTTAGAAACTACACAAAATACACTATTTCTAGCTTTGTCTTCACAATTCGGGGTTTTGAAGCTTTTAACTAATTGCAAGAGTATCTGAAGATAAAAGAGGAGCCAGCTCCCATTCTCATTTTTATCTCCTTGGCTAGCTAGCTGAAAGCCCAGCTGGTCTGACATGGTTTGGCTCCCTACAAGAAGGGACATTGCTCCATCAGTGTGCAGGTGTGAGGCTGCTGCTCTCCAGGGGACCTTGAGGCTCAGAAGGCTGATGCTGGCTACCCAAGCAGGTCACATCAGTAGTGTCAACAGCTCCACAGTTCCCATACTACATGCATTGAACTGAACTTATTTATTTATTTTATGTATATGCACCCAGTTTTTTACATTACTATCTCTGCCCTTGAAAATTAATTAATTGGTATAATATAAGGATGAAAACACCCTATAAATATTTCAACATACTGTAACTTAGTTCAGAGAAATAATGAAAAAGCAATTGTTTAGTATTGTCCTATCAGACTATGAAGATCTAAATTGTGGATTATTTTTTAAGGAAAGCAAAAAAACTGAGTAGTCTAAGTGTTCTCTCTGAGAACCAAGTTGGTATATAGTGGAATTATTTTCTGTGTTGTGAATCTGTCACCTTTTGCCCTCATGCCTTCAACTCTCTATGGGAGAGAATCGTGTGTTTTTTCTTAAATCGGTAATGGTCCTGATTAAAGTCAAAAACCTTTACTGGTGAGTTGATTGAACTAACTTCTGGGGTGGTTTCTACTAAAGACTTGAGTATGTACAGTTGAGTTGAAACAGTTCTCATCAGTTGTACTCAATTCTGTCTGTGAATGATTGACATCTAAGAGCAAATTTCCAGAGCAGCTTCACTCCTAATACTGCTGTGGACCACAGGCAAGTTTTTCATCACAGGTGTTCGCTTCCCACTATGCTCACAAGAATAATACTTCCTTTACTTGAAAGGTGCACTATGAAGATAAATCTATAAAACAACAGCTGGTGTCCTAATATTGCAGGAACAGCTCATATTTATATGAGAACCAAGGTTGTTCAGAGAGATGTTTACCTATGAACAGAGTAAAGTTTGCAGTCTGTTTCAGTAACATCAAAGGCAGGAAGAAAAATGCTGTAAGAAGTTTAATTACCTGGAATGGTCAAGAGCACCATGTTATCTCTTGCAGTAAACAGAAATAGCTCTACGTGATTGATCTCATGTATTGGTGACAGCTTGACTCAGGAGGAAAGTGTAACATACTTCACTAGTATCATTCTTTATGCAGGACCTTCTCTTCTTCTTTGAGTATTGCTTTCTAGGTCACACCATAATTAGTGTCCAAGTTCTGACAGTTACATTGTGGAGGACCAAATTTTAAATTCAGAAATATCTTTAACAAGAGGCTTTTTCTGTTTCAGAGATCTTTAAGCCAACAGTTCACTGTAAATCTGTGCTGCATGACAGCTTACATCAGATCCTACAAAGGAACTGAACTGATGCTATTTAGAAAATAATTAATGCAGCCAAGTTTACAGTTGATTAGGTATCCCATTGGGAGCTCTACTGTTTTTCGCTGACATGTTTTCATGCTACTTGAATAAATCTGTCAATTATTCTTCTGTTCATTGAAAAATTTTCTCAATGCTGTCTTCAATTGCTACTTTATCCCTTTGCTTTGAGACTTTTCAGATGAAAACAATGTATTTCACTGTGGAAAAAAAAATCTTAATCAAAAAAGTTCTGCAAGATAAAGCATTACAAAATATTGCTAAATCTAATGTTGTGGAATGCATAGGGGTTTTTTCCCTATTTTTTGACCAGGGGATTTAAAATATACCAGTTCTATTTCATATGGTGGAGTGGCTTTTTAATATAGTTGTGCTTGCATGATGCATATTGATAATTTCTGCTCAGCACTTGCTTCAAGACAGCAAGATCCAGAATTAACACACTTTGTGAGAAGAGAAGAAATGACCAAGAGCCATACTGATAAAATTATGTCTTTATTGCTGATCGGACAGGCAATTGCTTGCCTGTGCTGAAGATTACAATCATTTAATTTATCTTCTTGACAAGGAATCTTTAGTAACATTAAAGGTACTAAGTAATGCCGTGATGTTTAAAGAACTGTTCAAAGAGTCCTCTTAGCTTTAAAAGAGCAATTTAAAAATGTTTAACATCTTCCAGTCATTGGAAAAACAGAAATAAAAAGAGAGAATTAAAGCTACCAGTCAATGACAGCTCTTGAACAAGAATATTCTCTGTCTTAAATACCATCTCTTAATACCATTCTTAGGTTTTTTTCCATTCCTTTCCCCATGTTTGTTTTGTGTTTGTGTGTTTGTTGTTGAAGTGACATGGCATTTCTAGCTGTTTGCTCAGTGTATGCCTTTTCCTTCCCTTTTCCTTCACAACCGCTCCAGACTGATCGCATAAACCCAGATGACATAGATTTAGAAAACGAGCCCTGGTATAAATTCTTTTCAGAACTGGAGTTTGGACGTCCGGTAAGTGAGGACAGAATTTTAATATTTCATAATTAGGAAAATATTTTTATAACGAGGAATTTACAAATTACCAAATTCACCAAACATATGCCAGTAAATTAATACAATTTTTTTGACCAAGGCCAATAAAGTCATCTCATTCATATAACTATTATTTTGCAAGTGGACCCTTGCCAGGCAAGTGGACATCTTGCCAGAGTAGTGGCTTTAATAACTTCAATACAGGCTACACATTCCCTGCCTGTGCAGGTGGGTTGGAATGAGATGATCTTGATGATCCTTTCCAACTGAAACCACTCTATGATGATTCTATATATGAGACAAATAGTAGTGTTTAAGAACACGACAAGTTCAAGTTAAACAGGGGTGTTTACCAGTCTCCCCAAATCTTTTGCATGTGGCTGGTTTGCTTCTGAACAATCTTTGAAAATAGGAAAACATCTAAATTTGCATTAGAGATGCTAAGTTACAAAGCATGTATCTTGAAGGAATGTTTCTAAATTTAAATGCACACAGCCATATCTAAATTGCTTATGGTAGTAAATACTGAGATTTAGTGGTTTTTCCCTCTCTTTTATGCATACACGCAGGATACATATTTTGTACCTGAACATGGAGATAGGAGTTTGCTCTCCTTTCAAGCTGGACAACTGCTTGAACAGACTTTAGTTCTGCTCTATTTTTCACAAATAGCCAGGTCCAAAAAAATTGACTCAGAAAAGAGATGCTACCTTAGTCCTACTACTAGCATTTACATTTAAAATTAGCAACCTGAAATGCTCCATTTTATTGAAAAATTTCAACTTCAGATATATCACCGGTTTTCAGCTGTGATTGCCCAGGTACTTAAAATTCTTCTGCAAATAGGACAGGCCTAAGTGAATGTAAGCCCCAAAGGCTACAAGGATAAACAGTAACATTGTCCTTGAAGCCAAACTAGGAACTAGGTGTCTCTTCTCCCCTGCAGGGTGCCTTAATTACCAATTTGGAGATGCACCTGCTTCTGCTTTTTCACACCCCTCTTTGTGTCCATGGAGCTAAAATTCTTTCCTGTACACTCTAACATCTTTAGGAAAAAGGATAATAAATGTCGTCATCCCTGAAGAATGTCTAACACAATGGTTAAAGTACACTCCAGACAGGTGGAATATGTGAGTTCAAATCCCCTCAGAAAAAGGAGGGGAGTAAACACAAGCATTCCCTCATCTCATTAAGTATTCTTATAGCTCCCCAGGATCCTGGGCAGCTTGAGGGAAACAAAACAGAAGCACCTGGCCACAGGAAGGATCCCAGGTAGACATAGCATTTGAGCTTGAGAGTGTCAGGATTTAAAACACCCCCATTCTTTCCCTGCTTGCTTGCAATTCTCTGGAACCCCACTCAGCTTGCTGATGACTGTGGGGCTACATGAGGAGCCTCAGCACTTGACACAGGGCCCTGGCAGGCACTCTAAGAACCAGGTGCCTTAGTGCCTTTTTGCAGCTAGCCATAAGCCCAAATCAGAACTACAGCTACTTCAGTGAGGACAGAAGAGAAAGCAAACTACATACATTCTTTTAAACTTCAATTTTTTTATCAGAAAATTTAAAACAATAAGGCATTGAATGCTACCTGAACATGAATTTTTTAAAGAGTTACATGTATCTGGGTTTAATTTGTTGTCCAGTGGCTTCTAATATATCACATTTTCACTGTGTACCTTTTATCTCCTTTTATGTAGCCATTTGAGCTGTTTTGTCATTCCTCCCTCTAGGTGGGCAGAAACAGTTCAGATACATCGCTCTGATGAATAATAAATAAAAAATATTTTACTGATGATAAAAACCTGAGAATAGTATCTCCTGTAATCTAAAACATATTAATATTTCCCCAGCAGAACATAAGTAATGATTTTTACTCTTGTGCCACAAGTATTAAAAACTGCCAGTGCTGATACAATCATTCCAGTTGTAGACTTTGCCACTTAAGATTACTAACATTTTATTAAGATGCCTATAATTTTAAAAAGACTGTAACCCATTCTTCCTTCCACTCTATCCATATGTGTCACTCTTTATATCTGACATTGTCAACACTTAGTTTCTAACTGTGTCACCTTCTCCACATTTTTCATTGCTTGCTGCCATTGATTCTGCTCCATTTCATCTCCACACTTCTGCTTTTATGATGCAGCCACCTAAAAAGCTTTTGGACTATGTTCAAGACAGTTCTTCTGGTGTTTCCAATGAGGTAAATGAATGATTCTTCTTCAGATGATTCTCTTGGGAAGAAGGGTTGGAATACTCACCATTTATGTCTTAAGTTTGTTAAAATTTAGTGGTTTCCTTCCAATAGCTGTGAGATGTTTCTAATTCACAATCATTGTATCTTTGTCTTCGTATCTTTCCAGATCACTAGTGCATTTGGATGTTGATCTTATTATCCTAGGAACTGTGAGTCCTTATCCCCAAAACTTCTCAGAGATTAACACTCAGAATTACACAACAGCCCACATGTCTCTAACTCTCTGACAAATTCCCACTTCTTCAGAGCTGGGCAAGTGCTTTCAGACACAATTAATACACCAGCACAGTAGTATTATGTTATTAAAATATCTGACTGCAAATTCTGCATGTCAAATGAAAACCTTTGTGGCTAAGTTATCACTTATCCAATTTACAACTAAGGTTGCTAATCAGGAAATACTGCAATTAATAATCCAGTTGTAAATTTATAAATCTAGGATGGACAGCCACTGTCATTACTCCAAGTAAAATGCCTCAAGATGAGGTGGTGGGCTGACATTGCCCTACTCTGAGTGGGAGAGATTCAGGCATTCATTCCTTCTCCCCTCTCTCCTCATTTTTAGAGTGGTAGGGTAAAAGTCAAGTGAATCCTGTAGTGATAACTTTACTTCATATGGTGGCTTTACTTCATTCATATCTGTGGTTCACTCTCATCTTCTGTAGCCTCTCCAAAAATAAAACACAAATTGCCTTAAATTGTTAAGTGTTTGTAAGCTACTCTGGTTTGCTTTTAAGCTCTATAAATCTGGAAATACTCATGGTTATAAAATTTGGGCCCAGTTCTCTTAGGCAATAAGCTTCTTGACCTTTACTGATATTTAAGAGTTTGCTCTACATCAGAGAAGACAATTTAAAAACTCTTGCATGATTATTTGAAATGTTACCATGCTCAATAGATCTAGGTTAAATGGTTGTTAAGTGATGCTGGTTTTCTCTTTGTTTAATTTTCATTTTGAAACTCTTTAAGTCTTTGAATATGATATAAATCATGTTCACAAACTACAGCAAATTAAATATTTCTCCAGGGGTAGGAATATTCCAAATAACTTATTGTAGTATGAGAACCATCATGCAAACAAGCCTCTTTGTTGTTTACAGCTTTTGCCTACTTTTCCTAACTTCATTTTCAGTCACCATTAAAGCCTTGATGCATGAAAACAGCTAAAACGTTGGCTTAATTTTAAAAACATATGGGGGGTTTTGAGCAGAACAGAATGAAAATATTTAACAGAGTCTGTGTCTGCTAGTTTGGAGTGGTTGTCTCCAATAGTTATTTTTGTCAAGCAGCCTTTATCCATGGGGCAGTGTTGAATATTCTGGAAGATGCCTAATTAGCTTTAGAAATGGGAGGAGGGGGAGAGTTGGTTTAGAGAAATCATGTAAATGCCTCAGAGCTGATAGGACAGCTACAAACAGTGACATCCACTCTTGGCAGTAAAAAACAACCATATACACTGTTTTCACCCTCTATATGCTATATCAGTGCAGCCTTACCTGGAGGCAGAAGGTAGAAATTCCACACAGCCTGTATCTAATAACATACGATTGTGAACAAAATTAGTATTGTAGAATGTGGAACATACAGTTGTGCCTTTGTACAGAAAAAAGCTTCACAAAAGACATCAAAGAAAGGGCAAAAGGGCAAGTTGCATTCAAGGTGATAAGACTATCTTACAGGACGGAAAGGAAAAGCCATGGTAACCCAGCAGTCAGTTTTGGCCTCACACACACTTCTGGCTGTCTTAAGCTGATCACTAACACACCATTTGTGGCCTGGGGAGTGCTGTGGATAAAGACATTGTCTATGGCTTGGTTTCAGTTGTATCCAGTATCCTGTATTTTCAGACCTCCTTTGGAAGGAGGTCTGCACCCCCCTTGGGGTTTACATCATGGTCTATATAGCCCTGGAGCCATTACAAGTGGTGGAAAGTAATCTCTGCCTCGTGGGTGTTTGGCCAGTATCTTCTGACTGATGGTCTAGGTCCAATCTCTAAAAGAAAGGAGTTGGCACCTACATAAGAAACCCACAATGACAACTAATCTGCACGGTTTATGTCATCTCATGCAACAGTTCTAAGAAATCCCCTGTGAGCCTGAGTTTCCTTCCTCTGGTGGTACTGGACCATGGCAGTGAGTGGTCAACAGAGATGTAGTTGTGCCCTGTTTTGAAGTGACTGATGTTTTCCAGAACAGGCTCTGTGTGTGTTTTGTGAGTAGTGTTGGTAAGCACACAGACATGAGGCCTTTGTGGCATCTATTGTGTTAGAACTGTGAGGAGAGCTGTGGTTACAGTAGCTCTTGGTGTGAGAAACTCTCCTGCAGACAGAGCTCATAATACGAGATGTGTTCCTTAAAATCATTTATGTTGGGTAGTGATGGGGAAATTGTCATAAAGTAGTTTTCAGCTTTCAGAGGATGTAAGGAAAAACTTGAAAATAAGAACGGTATGAGCATTAAAGACTTGGGAATAATTATCTACCTCAGAAAATATTTTAAAAAATAACATGATATTTTGTTTAGACAGAATGGGTTAACAGTAATGCACTCATCATGAGCCCCATACACATTCCAAATATTCAGAAATAAAACAGGGATTATTTCCTAAGTGCTAGGAGCACTATTCTATTTAATCTTTCTGTGTCATACAATGCAATGACAGATGATTTTGAAAAAACTCAAACCTTGAAATCTGTGTTTTGCTAGGAAAATGGGAATGAAATAACTTCACATTTGTCTGCAGGAAAATAGATTAGTTTTAGCAAATTTAGCAAATATAAAATCAAATGCTGTGATAAAACTTGATTGTATCCCACAATTTTGTGTACTCTCCTATGGTGGAAAAAAGCATATGCAGACACCATTGCATAGAAATTTATATGGGAAAGGCCTACATCTCTGCATGAGTGATGCAAACCTTCACTGGTGGAAATACATACCCCTGGGAAAAGCTGGGCACATGATCAGTAATGTTGGTAGGCTGCCTCCAACAAGCCATTGCTACAGCAGACCTGCCCACTGAGACCAGCATCCTTCTGACACCACTGATGCACAGCTCCCTCTTCCTTGAGAACATGAGCTATGTCCAGCTACCTCTCCTTGCTTCTCTTGGTTACCAGCTTAATCCTCAGATTGTGTGAAGATACCTCATACACAGGCTGCAAAATGCAGATCAGAGTTGCCTGAGGACATGCTGATTTCTGAAGAATAAAGATAGTAATTCCCAGTGGGTGGATGTGTTGCCATTGATAACATTTTTTGTGCCCCTTTCTCCTTCCTACTGTAGTGCACAGTCTGGGCTGTGTGCATGTCATTCTCTACTGTAAATGCAATGCAGATGAATAGAGATCATGACTTCTCTAATGTGTCTGGAGGTTGTATTGGATGAGCTAAAAATGACTGCATGGCAAGTAGCCCTTTTTTTTTTTTTTTTTTTTTGAGCATAGCACTAAAGTAATTTTTGGAGCTTTTATTTCTAGCTCCCCTCTTTAGTTCATTGCATAAGTCACTGGAGCAGAGTTGTATCTTGCCAGAACTGGAGCATCAGTTTCCACAACCTGAAAATCTGTGATACAGTACAGCAGTGGAAATATCTATCCAGGTCTTGTTGAATGGGAGCACAGCCACTCCACCTGATTTTGTATCATAACCAAGCTTGCTGAGGGAACACTGTCCCTTCATGCAGGTCATTTATAAACATGTTGAACAAAACTGGACCCGGTACTGAACCCTGGGGAACACCACGAGCTACAGGCCTCCAGCTAGACTCTGTGCCACTGATCTTAGACTACTTGTGACTTCTAGAAACATATATATATATGTGTGTCAGTTTACAAATGTGGGTGAAGTTCTATTCATGAACTTGAAATTCAGATCACTGGGAAAAAAATAATACCTAACTAACGCATGCCATGAGTGCTATTACTTCTGCAAGGCATCCTGTGCAGTCCGTAAGGATTTTTCCATGCAAAGAAGTCCAGACAGCTTCTGTATAGAGAAAAATATTTCCTTCAGCTTACAAAGCTGTGCAGTAGTTCTATTTCTAGTCCATCAGGTTAGCTTTGAAATGACGATCTGGGAATTTAAGACAAGCTTAACTTTTGAATCACACTGCTTTGTACTCTCAAAGATATACCCCAGGTACTGTGCAGTTCATTCTAGATTCATGCCCAGTTACTAGAATTGTAGTATCATCTAATTCTGACTGCAGGCTTGAAATGTGTGAAAATTATTGACATAATTAGTTGGGTTGATTTTGCCTCAATAACAAAATTATGTCGCAGAACTCCATTCCATCTTCCAGGGTTCATGCGGTAGCTCCTACTGTAATGCCGTAAGCACCAGCCTGTGTCTGGTGATAAGAAGTGTCCTTACACAGAATATAAGGTGGTCAACAACTGGCCACAAACATCATGGGATTTTAAAAAGTTATAAATGATTGTGGGATTTTGTGGGAGGAGAAGTTCTGCAGACCTCACTTGTGCATGAAGGAGTTATTTTCAGATGTTTGTGTTTTTATAGTAAAAGTTTATTTCAACTGCTCTGTATCTATTTTTGAAAAGGGTATGGAGAAACATGTCTTTGGGCCATTATTTAGTAGTGCTTTAAAAGAAAAAACATTTCTAAGGTAGAATATGAAATGAAATCTAGTGATGGTTTTTAAGAACTGCATAACTATTCTCCTGAAACATTGCAGCAACTGTGTTGTAGTGCCCAGGATGTTAATCATCATAGCCTGTTTATGGGATTTGTCACAGAGTAACAATCATAATCAACTGTGATAAGCAGGAATTGTCATTCTTTTTCTCAGATACAGAGATATAACAGATTTATGTATTTGTTTTCACAGGCTTCCTTATATCATCACTATTCAACAGACAAAGGCCTGGACAGGCCCTCTAGGTAAGAAATACAATCTCTGATTTCACTAGACATCATACAACCAGAGGGTTTTCTTTGTGACTTGAAGACAGCAGATGTTATAAAGAGTAAGATTTTTAACACTCACCTTGTGATCTGCTGACAAAATAAAGAGATGCATGGTGAGAGTGTTCATATTTTGATACTGAAGTGTAAATCTTGCTTTTGTTAAAAGGACTTAGTGTTCACAGTCAAAATGAGCCATGCTGCATTCTGGATCTTTCCCCTAACATCTCTGAGCTTCTGTCTGATCTGTCAGCAATCTATCATTTTACCTTACTGCCTGTAGCACCCTCTGTGCCATTTCCCTAAGCAGGCTACCTCTGTTCTCTGCCCCCATTTTTTTCCTCTCCTTGTGCTGAACTTACAGTATCAAAAAACAGTCTAAAAAACTTGATGCATTCATTTCAAAGCTTTCATTATGAAAATGATATTCCAATTTTGTATAAAACTGTACAACAATCAGGTGGAGAAGCTGTCCAGCTTTTCTCTGTGAAATATGTTGTAAGATGTCTGAGACCAGTGCTTCTCCCTTTTACAAGTTTTTGATGTATAAGTTCTGGTATTGTTTAATCTATAAACTAATAATATAATTATGAGCTTACTTTTTAAATTCATTAAACCTGCTCTTAGTGTTAGACTGCTGCTAATACTGCTTATTCCTGCAGTTCTGCAAGTACTGCAAGTGACTACAGAAAAAGAAGGAAGTCAGAGCCTGCTGCTATAACTCATCAGAATGCAAACAGGCCTAGCCTGGGTCGTACAGATATGCAAGGCCCATATACCACCCTTAGAAAGCCTCTGACTAGCTCATCTCCTTCTTCCCCATCGAAAGGAAAAGGTAAGTGGAAAGCACATTTGTTGGTAGGAAACTGATGATGTGTTGTACGAGTACATTGGTAATAAATGCATCTGCCTGCTGCTGCCCCATGCACTTCACTGGGACAGTTACAGCAACAGCATTGGGGCTTTCATGAAATGACTTTTCTAACTTGCTTATTCTAACAAAAAAAAAAAAAAAGAGAGAACTAAATGAAGACTATGATTTGAACCACAGTATATAAGCCCATACATTTTTAGTAACTCTACTATTCTCTTACTGATTATTGTGATTTTAAAGCTATTTTCAGTCTATACAGAAAGTAAATCAAGACAAACAGCACATAAGATTAAAGATGTGTTTCCAGGATAGTTGAACTTTCAAGCTGATGTTTTAGACATTGTCACTTATCAGGAGCTAATTAATCAAGTAAACATCCATAGTCTTTTTTTTTTATTTTGTATGTCCTTGTATTTAGTGACACATATGCAGCCTAATTAGCTTCGTTTTCCAGGTTAGCTCACCACTGCATTACTGTTTTCCATGTCTCTCCAGCAAAGAGATAATTAAATCAATTGTTGGTTGGTTTGGGGATTTGAAGTGAGACAATAGGTTTCTAGTAAAACATATAATGGAAGTAATAGGTAGAGTAGTAACATATAAAGTATGTATCCTTCTGTTTAAGTTAATACCCATTTAATTGCTGTACTTTCTAATCAGCCTATAGCAGTATTAGGGACTTTATGATTCTTTGTAAAAGTAGGTTCCCACTGAAAAGAACATAATATCCAGGCTGCATGAGAATGCATCAACAGAAATTAATGAGGAGTATTAAGAGTGAAGTGATAGAAAAGCAAATGTATTTTGAACCCAGTGTTTTAGGAGCAATTTAGAAAGTGGGTAAACTCATCCATTTGGTATACCAGGCCAGGCAGCAACAAGTTCCTATCCTCTGTTTACCTGTATTTACCTTTGCCTACACCTTCAATAACAAGCACTTACCATGACTTAAATGTTTCCTGGTTTTGAGTATCCTCCCCTTAAGACCACCTGCCACAGCAAATGAACTTTCAGAAGGTGTTCTAGCTGCATCACTCCATTCTCTCTCACCATTATGAAACCTACTAGAATGTTAATTTTCATGGAATTAACAATTTTTTAAAGGAGCAGATCATTATAAGCTATTTGCCTTCCTTGGATTTTGAACTGAACTGTTTCAGTTTCTGATCCAGACTCAAATTATTCTTCTGTAAAGCAGATTGAGCTGTTTGAAGCATGTCTCCTGAAAACAATGTTTCTGCTTGAGATAATTTTTGAAAGTTTAGTGCAAGTATGGGAGGCCACAGTTCCAAATTCATCTCACAGTGGCTTCTAGATCTAGTGTGAACATAAAAAAAGTGTTAAAACTCACTGGAAAACTCAGGCTTTGTTACAGAAGTCAAGCTAAGGGTTATTGCTCCTTCTACATGCTGTTTTTTCTCAGTAAACTGATAAATCTTCCTTTACACACACACAGCAGTTTCTCAGCCATCTTTTGCTGCCCTCAATAAGGTGTAGAAAACACTACTCCCTTCAGTGCTATCACACAGGGGAAGAAGAGGCTACATGTGCTGCCTGTGAACAACTGGGAGAAATTTCCCATTTGATCTTAGATAAAGATTTTGCTTTACCTTAACTATCTTAGACAATGCAGTTGCTATGAACTCTCAGGGCATCTTAGAGCACAAAAACTCTGAGCAGCTTCTTTCAGAATGTAAAGGTAGAACAGTCAATATTTGATTGAGATCTAGATTTGTTGTTTGACTTCACTGTTAAACCCTTTGCAGCTTTCACTGAATGTTGACATGCTTCAAAATCAATATTAATGTTTGTTATCTTACTTTGCTTTGCGGGGAGGGCTGTGGAGGGGGTAACAGCTCCATAATTCATAAGGAATTCCTTTTGATGCTCAGATTATTGTGTGTTTCTACAGCTAGAAAATAACTTCATTTTTAGCTCTGTAGCAACCTATTTACTGACCTAAGTTGATAGATGCATTAATTGCTGTCTCTTTTCTAATCTTTCTAATACTTACTGATGTTAATTCTGACTTTCTCAATCTTTTAATTTCTGGCCATGTCTCTTTTTTACCATGCTGCTATCTGGATTCTAAAGGTGGGGATATTAGCAAAGTATATCCATCCCTCTTAAGTTATTCAGTGCACAACCACAACACCTCAAATGAATTAGATTACTGTAGCACTTACAGACAACATTTAGCTGTTCCAAATGATTCAAGGAGGGCAATCAGCTACAAGAATGGCTGGCAAATGAGTCGTCAAAATGCAGAAGTCTGGAGCAGCACAGAAGAAACTGCTTCTCCAAAGAGAAAATCTCGTAGCTGTGATGACCTGTTGGATGACCGCGACAGCTTTCCCGATGCACAGGCCAAGTCTGAAAGCATGGGCTCTCTGTTATGTGAGGAGGACTCCAAAGAAGCCTGCTCCATGAACTGGACCTCCCCGTATGCTGAGGGCCGTGGTAGTAGCAGGCCAAGAGTTCGTCACAGATCTGCACATGATGCACCAGGTTTCCTAAAAATGTACAAAAAGATGCACCGCATCAATCGCAAGGACTTGATGAATTCTGAGGTGATTTGTTCTGTGAAGTCCAGAATACTGCAGTATGAAAAAGAACAGCACAAAGGTATTTTTCAGGGCTGGAGAGAGTCTTCTACTGAAGAGGTGCCCAGAGACATGGTGCCAACCAGAATATCTGAATTTGAAAAATTAATTCAGAAGTCAAAATCAATGCCAAACTTAGGTGATGAAATGTTGTCAACTGTTACACTGGAGCCTCCTAAAATTGGCTTGTGTCCAAAGAGGCGATTTTCTATTGAATCCTTGCTGGAAGAAGAAAATCCAGGCAGGCATCCTTCTCAGGTACAACGGAGCTACAAGTGTAAAACCTTGGTGCCAATTCATATTGAAGTGACTAGCGATGAGCCACAACGATCACATATGGATTTTTCAGATAGTGATCAAGATGGAATGGTTTCTGACCTCAGTGACTTTATCCAGATAGAGGGTTCATCCTTTTGTAGTGAAAGTGACTTTGATCACTTTTCCTTCACATCTTCTGAAAGCTTTTATGGATCAGGCCACCACCACCACCACCATCACAGGCATCTCTTCAGCTCGTGCAAAGGGCGATGCCCAGCATCCTACACCCGCTTCACCACCATGTTAAAACATGAAAGGGCTAAACAAGAAACCACTGAAGATCCCAGGAAACAGGAAACAGAATCTGGTCTCTCTAAGATAGCATTCCTAGTCAGTCCTGTGCCTTTCCGGAGGAAAAAAAGTGCAGCTCCTAAAAAACAAACTGAAAAGAAAAAATGCAAGTCATCTGTATTTGAAGCACTAGATTCTGCACTTAAAGACATCTGTGACCAAATTAAAGCTGAAAAAAGAAGGGGAAGCTTGCCTGACAACAGTATATTACACAGACTTATTACTGAGCTGCTTCCAGACATTCCAGAAAGGAATTCATCTCTTAAAGCTCTGAAAAAGAGTCCCATGCACCAGCCTTTTCATCCACTGCCTCAAGATGGTGCTATCCAATTCCCACCGTACCAGAATGATTGTGGAAGATTACCTCTTAGTGCCTCTTTTGCAGACCTGGACGCAACTAACAACAATGATAGTGTGCTGTATTTCCCAGGTGGATTAACTTTCTTCCTCTGTCCTTGTGATTTACTTACCCAACCTTACTCCCTGTATTTCCCATCCTTGCTCATTCCATTTTCATTTGTGTCATCTATAAGAAGTTTTCATCCCACAAAATCTTAAGGAAGGCTGTCATTTTTACATAGGTGATGAGAATAGATGAGTTTCTGGTCTATTCACAAAATACACTATCTGGACCAACAGTGTATTTCAACTAGTAGGTTATAACCTATATATATATATAACATACAATTAAGCAATGTGGGGTTTTTGTCAAGAAAAAGACCTTTCAGAAAAGTTAATACGTGCATCAGAAGATGCTGGTCAAACAGAAAACAATATGCAGATAGCCCTTCCTTTATTACTGTAAAAAAAGGAAAATAATCTGCATCTAAAATATGTACTGTATAATTCTGTTATATGTAAGTAATAAAAATGTTGTTAATTCTGCCAGTGTCATAGAAAGTTGATTCTGTTTTCTTATGAAAACACACTAATTCTGTTGCTTATATTACTTTTTGTGTGTTGATTACTAAATTTTGTGAATAGAACCTAAGGTCATTTTAGGAAGTTTCCATTTCCAGTGTTAAAAGAATAAAATTTCCAGTTTCTGTGGCAGCCAAATTAGTTCTTCTCAGAATTTTAATGTATCTGTGGCATTTTGAGAATCCAGTCTTCTTACAAGTGAAATTGCCAATATTCAAAACTTGTATGAAACTGTCAGGGTGAGTGTAACTTTTAAAAGTCTCTCTTGACAGTTATCTGGTTTTCAAGTGCCTACTTTAACTTGTTTGTTGCTCTGCTTTTCTTTTTCTCAAAAAAATTGCTTGAGCTTAAAATGTTTTTAAAATTTAATCTTGTAATATTAAAAGAATCAAACTAGATTCATATGAGGAGTACCCAAAGGTGTATCCCAGATGATTTAGCTTAATGGGTTTTTTAGGTCTGTCATTTATTTCTTTTTTAAAATAACATTTCTGTGTTAAAGAATTCTGCTTCTAAACATACAATTCTTGTTGACAGAGCATCTTTGAGAATGCAATGACATTACAGAGCTGTTCTTGAAATCACAAGTGGATGTAAGAAAAAGTATATATATTGGTCTTTATACCAATTATGCAATTTATGATCAGTCCAATCTTACTTATTTTTAACCTCATATCCTTTTCTGTAACTTTTGCAAGTACCGCAATAGAAAAAATGGATTTAAGAGAAATCAGAATTTAAGCTGTTACCATCTCTTCTTAACTAGTTAAAACAGAACAGATACGTTCAGAACAGATAAACCAGTAAAAAACATCTGTAAAACACATTACACAACTAAACTGATCATATCTGAAGCCTGATCAGGATTAACCCTGGCAGGCAGTACAAAATGATGATACTGAACCTGTGGAAATTGCACTGTTCACATACCACAGTTGGTAAATTAGAATTTTCCATTCATGGCTGAGCTCTGCTTCTAGTGAAGTTTCATATTTTGTTGGATCTGTGCGTGTCCCTTACAGACACAGGCCACACAGAGGCCCTAAGGTCATAACAAAAAACCACTGAAAGCTACCAATATTAGCTGCATAAAGAGATGTATAGAAATAAAACAAATTATTCTTCCTCAAGCTGCTACATTTTCACTCCTCCCCTCTCATTTTCTTCCCTTTCTGCTAGAGCTTAGAGAAAAAAAACTACTAAATATGTTTGGAGTGCGTATCTCATTTTTTTGTCCTCACTGTATTTATTGATAGCTTCAAGTTTTTTACCCCAGCATAATGAATGAGATGCTTTCAATTCTGTGGTGTTTTGGTTTTTTTGGTTTTTTTCCTGCTTGTAGTTCTTTAGAAATATATGGGCTTGGTAAGAACAGATTGTGTAACTGAAGTCAAGGGAAGGCAAACCTCAGTTCTTTTTCTCCTCTGGCAAGTGTCACTGTGGCAGTAGGAAGCTAACATAGTAAATCTCAGTAATCAAGAGGCAGTTCACTCCATCCTCTAGTCTGAAATAATTCCATTATATTTTAATTTTTCACTGAGAACTTGCAGAGCTGCAAATACTGTAAAAAATTTATTTTAGTTTTACTAAACATGCAATACATACTCATTATTCTGCAATAAACACTGGTAAACTGTGCTTTAGAGAAAATCTGCCACATAGATTGGTCAGTAATGATTTGTACTCCATGTCTTAAAAAATAGCAGTGTCTATGAATTAACATCCTTTTAAATTCCCTTATGCTGCCTAATAATTAACCCTGGTAAAGTGGAAACTCAGATCACTTAGGAGGAAACCATTTTACTTTAGTATTTTCTTGTGGAATCACACTTTAGCCATGTTCTGTGCATGCCATTATGTGTTTATATCGTTGGCATTCTGAAACAGTTTCTTGCAGCCTGATGGCTGCAACAGGTACTGCTGTGTCATGTCTTCCATTTAGTGCCATAGGGGTATCTCCCTTCATACACTGAGGCATAATTGTGGTCTCTTGATCCTTTAACAACTATTCTGCTGTGGATCAGAGGACAGCCCTTGTCTTTTCTTGAGAGTCAGTATCCTTTTTTTTTTTTTTTTTTTTTTTTCTTTCTTTGAAGGTGCACTTTAGCCATCATATCATGTGCTATTAAAGGTAAAATAGTAGATTTCAATATTTCTTCACCCCCCTAAATGAAACTAAGAAGCATCACAGATTTGAATTACTTTGTTTAATTTACCATGGTTTCATACAATTTCTGTTTTCAGTAGACCAGGATTCTCCTGGAAGCTATTCTTCTGCTTTCACTGATGTGGGACAAGGTACTCCCAGGGACAGAAGAGGAGCTGCAGACAGAGAGGTAGTAAAGCAACAGTAAATAATGCAGCAACATCCATGTGGAAAACTGGTAACAAATCTGAGACAGGATTTGCATTGCTTTTAAAACACTGTAATGGTACAGACCAAAGAAACAGTTACTTATTAACATATCATCAGATGGGACAGCATCATTCTTTTTCACTAAGGAGACTGCACTTCAGGAAATTAAAAGAATAATAAGCTTTGCAAGATAAGCTGCATCTTTTATTTCTGTTTAAATAGATACAGATAGATACCCTGTTTAAATAGATACTAGTTTACTAGTCAATGGTAGGATAGGCTCTATCAAAGTTGACCAGAGTGGGTGTTTGGGACAGAGGAAAATAGCAGATGTGACTTCGAAAAAGATCCAGAGCATTGGACAAAGAAACTTCCTCAATTATTCTATTTTAGAGATCTAGTTGCTGGAGTTCAGGTTAGTTTACTTTTGGTTGGGGTTTTTTTGTTGTTGTTTTTTTGTTTTTTAGTTTTATAGTTCTCTTAAATATAAAATTACAAAGTGGTCTGTACTGAAATTTAGCTGTGATTTCTATTTTTAAAAATACTAAGTCCTGAATACCTAAAGCCCTTAAAAATAAGCTGTGTATTTAAATACCTATTATTGCAAGTACCACAGTCAGGAGCATGTCCTTTCCTTTTTTGGATCTTGGTCACTCTTCTAAAAGCAGAAGCATGTTTACTACGTAGTAATACTGCCTGAATGTATTAATGACTTTTCCTACTTTTCAGAAATTGCCAGCTAGAGCTGTGTATGACTTTAAAGCTCAGACTCCTAAGTAAGTACTATATTTTTGTTCTGTTAAGAATTCATAAATCAAGAAACTTTTTCTTGCACTTGTGACAGCTAACTGCTGTTCTTGCCAGTTTCAAAAGCAAATGTCATGGAAGCAGAGGAAGCTCATTGTCACAGCAGTCTCTGTATTAGCAAACTGTGTGAGAAGTGATTTTTTAATAATAATGTCATAAATTATTTTATTCTCAGTTGTATTTGTTTGACCATATGAATGGCTCTGCATCTCCAGCCTTCTAGAGCAAGGGCTCTGAGGGTCACCCAGT
This sequence comes from Heliangelus exortis, assembly GCF_036169615.1. NCBI lineage: Eukaryota > Metazoa > Chordata > Aves > Apodiformes > Trochilidae > Heliangelus > Heliangelus exortis. The sequence goes on along the minus strand of NC_092425.1, from coordinate 22,056,313 downwards.
GAGCGTTTTTGTTCATTGTGCATTGTATTTAAGTTGTACAATATCCAGTGCTTAAAATGCTGTCATAGATACTGCACTTATCAAGATTCTGTATAATGCTTCAGCAGCATCTTAGCATACTCTCTTAACAGACTCTCTTCAGGATGTGACAAGTCTGGCACCAAGACAAACCAAAGTGGTCCATAAGAAAAACTAAATCAGGAAACACTCTTCTAAGATGTAAGAGTCAGAGTGCCTGTATTTCAGTCCTGCTGTTGTTCTGATGATCCGAGATATTTAAACAATCTTCAGATGTAGATAAATATTGGCACTAGAATTGCATTGGCTGTATATGATAGAAAACTCACAATTTGAATTATCAGAACAGCAGATTAGCTCTTGAAAAATCAAATGGATTTTATAGCAAAGAACTCCAGGATCTGAAAATGTTCTTTATGACTTGCCATGTTTGAGGAACAGGATGACATCCAGAGGGACAATTACAAGCTTGAGAAGTCATCCTGTGTGTAGCTTAAGAGGTTCAGCAAGGCCAAGTTAAATGCATATGGGTCAGAGAAAGCCCCAGTATCAATAGGCTGAGGGATGAAGGGATTGAGAGCAGCCCTGCAGAGAAGGACTTGGGGATATTGGTGGATGAAAAACTGGACATGAGCCAGCAATGTGCACCTGGAGCACAGAAAGCCAACTGTATCCTGGCTGCAATAAAAGCAGCGTGGCCAGCAGGTGGATGGAGGTGATTCTGCCCCTCTGCTCTGCTCTAATGACACACAACCATGCACACACACACACACACACACACACACATATACACACACTTGCACACACACACACTTCTCCCCCCACCACCCCCAGAGTTCTGCATCCAGCTCTGGGGTACTCAGCAGGAAGGACATGGAACTGTTGGAGCAGGTCCAGAGGAGGGACACAGGAATGATCAGAGGGCTGGAACACCTCTGCTATGAGGAAAGGCTGAGTTGGGATTGTTCATCCTGGAGGAGGGAAGACCTTATTGTGTCCTTTCAGTACTCAAGTGAAGCTTTATATGAAAGCTGGGGACAAACGTTTTAGCAGGGTCTGTTGTGATTGGACAAGTGATACTGGTTTTAAAATAGAAGAGGGTAGATTCAAACTAGATATAAGGATGAAGTTTTTACAATGAGGGTGGTGAAACACTGGAACGAGTTTCCTAGAGAGGTGGTAGATGTCCCATCCCTGGAAAACATTCAAGGTCAGGGTGGGCAGGGCTCTGAGAAACCTGATCTAGTTGAGGAGTCCTGGCTTGTTGAAGGGGTGTTGAAGGAACTAAATGACCTTTAAAGGTCTCTTCCTATCCAAACTAGTCTATGATTCTATGATTCTCAGGCCATTAGTATCAGAAATGGTGAGAACATAAGCTTTCATACTTCTACAAATCTGCCTGTGAAGAAAAATGTCTACAGAAGCACACCAAGCTGTGCTGCTGCAAAAGGTAGTAACAGGACAGAGACATGGGATATATTCTATAGCTTTCCCTACTGATTTAATAAAGAATACCAAATATTTCTCAGGTGACTGTCAAAAGCAGCATCTAAATGGGCAATCCAAAAGACATCATACTTGCATGCAGACCGGGTACTAAGTGCTCTGGTAATAACTAGCGATACCTCCTTGGACTCACGGTGTAAAACAGGCCTATATAGTGTATTGATAGTCCCTGGGATTCATAAATGTAAATAATTTAATTTTATGTGATATAATCAACTGCTAAAGGTACCACAGCTGTGACAGATTTTTCTTCAAAAGTTTAGTTGCTACATTCTGTTTAAGTTCTGTTCTCAGAAACTGTGCAGGCAGAGCAGCTAAATATAAAGCTATCAACATCTGATCTAAATAAATTTGTTACAGAGAGCTGTCCTTTAAGAAAGGAGATACTGTCTATATTCTCAGGAAAATTGATCAAAACTGGTATGAGGGTGAGCACCACGGAAGAGTTGGAATATTCCCGATTTCGTATGTCGAGGTTTGTTCTCTGTTTTAATTTCTTGAATTAGTTTGGGTGATAGATCCACAAACTGCCTGGGAAGGATGGAAATCTGTTTTTTTCCTTTTTCCTTAGAAACTTTCTCCCCCAGAAAAAGCACAGCCTGCCAGGCCACCTCCCCCTGCACAGATTGGAGAGATTGGAGAAGCTATTGCCAAATATAATTTCAGTGCAGACACAAACGTGGAGTTATCACTTAAAAAGGTACAGTTTAGATCTTTATCAAAATACCACTGTAGCATCTACTACAACATTGTATTAATATAGAGATAAATACTGTGCAATCTGCATTCAATATTTACTATGCACAAAGCAATGTAATGGTATGAACCTAACATAACATCTTATTGGCTTGCAGTCTTTCACAGCTACCTGAAAAGAGTTGTGCATGCAAAATGGGTAGTGGTAGATTAGCATATGAAAGCATCTGCTGACTGCCAATGGAAACTTCTAGTTTTAACTTGAACTATACACTCCCTTTTTATAATAATTATTTGTTGCTGTCACAATTATCCCGGTAAAGTTATTGAAACAAAAGAAAAGGACAAGTTGATAAAATTTGAAAAAATATGAAAGAAAAGCTTAGAGATATTTTTGTGGAAGTACTGCCAGTTTTTTGCAAATGTTTAATTTAATAACAATCTGCTTTTTATAACATTCTCATATTTCTATGCACATCATAGTTGTTATTGCACGTGAGCAAAATGAATGTTTAATTTCTGAGATTAGTCAGACTGGAATACTATCACTGTAGAAAAACTTTAAAATTGCAGAAATTATATTTGTGGTTGCAAGTAGTATATACCTTTTATCCACTGTAAAGTTCTGCCTCTTAATTATTTTTTAAGAACTAGAGTTTATAGAAGTTACTCAGTGCCCATCATTTTTACACAGGAAAAGCACTTCTTTCTCTAATCTAAACTAATTTTTTTTAACTTCCTACCTTACATACTCCAGTTTTAATAGTAACAAAGCACTTGTGTGGATTTAATTGTTGAATTTTTACCAAAATGGGCATAGCAGCCACTATTGCATGTTACAGTTAGGGGGTTAGCTAGTAGTTTGGTCAATAAGTAAAATGGGTTATGTTCCAAAGAAAGTTTAAATGTTAATCCCCTAACAGAGAGTGAGAGATTACCTGAGATTCCCCTCATCTAAAAGAATAGTATTTGCAGTCCATGACTAGGTCCCTGTTTTGCTGGAATGGTTGCATACATGGTTATTATAAATGGGAGAAGAAATGTGAAAATGGAGACAATTCCCAAGAGTTATGGGAACAGCACTGAAGAGAAAAATAATTGGTGTGTTAAAATAATATCTGATATTTAAAAAATCAACTTATGATCTGTCTGCTGGTAACTCATTTTCATAATGCATTTCAGGGAGACAGAGTAATTCTTCTCAAGCGAGTTGATCAAAACTGGTATGAAGGTAAAATACCTGGAACCAACAGACAAGGCATCTTCCCTGTTTCCTATGTAGAAGTCATCAAAAAGAATGAATCAAAAAGTGTTGATGACTACCCTGATCCTCCAATACCCCAAAGCTATTCTAGTGACAGAATACACCATTTAAGTTCAACTAAGGTAAGGATTTTTTTCTTTACTATCACCCCTAGAACTGAGTTTAGGACTCATAATTTGTTGTTGTTGTTGTTAACATAAGATAAAGCTGAATTTATACAATAAGGTAGAATGCAAAGGTAGAATTGCAATAGTAGCTTGTTATTGAGGTATATTAATAGCTGAGTGTGTGTTTTACATTCTGCCAGAATTTTTGCTCTTTTCTTCATTATCTATTACACTGTTGTGGGTAGGTCCAGGCAAAATTTGGGCAGAAAAATCAAGCCAGTGGAATAAAATTTATATCAGACTTTTAGAATTTGAGCATTAAGGGTATGCCTAGCAGATTTTTTTGTAGTGCCACATGAAGGCACTCCCATCACACAGCTGTCCTAAAAGCCTGCAGTCCCATAAGCACGCAAAGGACAAGACAGAGAAGTTAGCATGGGGACAGAGCTTGCCAACAGCATTGTCTTTCAAAGTAAAGTAGAACAGGCAAAAATTCTCTACTATAACCTTCCATCTTCACACTCCACTGTTTCTTTTACTACTGAGGCAAATGTCATCACACTGTCAACAAGCTTGGGTTCTGTCATTCATAGTTGTAATTTTTCACACCAGATGTCTGTCAGAGGTTCTGAATTCCTTTCCTTCCCAGTCTACATAACCACCACAAATCACACTACAGGATATTGCAAAAAGATTCCTGCATTCTGGTTTATTATTCACTTGTGAGACTTCACAGTCACCTGTGAGGGGAACACAACCTCATTGGCAGTGATAGAAACCAAGGAAGTTTCTGTATGCAAACTGATTAGCATTAATGTACTATCAAGAATTTTGCATGCTCAAGATGGAAACTTCTAAATCTTCTTTACCTTTGTTGTTTATCTATTCAGCATGGGCAGTGGGGTTTGGGTGTAGTTATGAACTTCTTCACATGCTATTAATCTCTATTTCTTTCAGTTGGTTTTCCCCCTTTTTCTACTTCAATATATTTGCATTCTGGTGCTCCTTTAGAGCCCTCAACTTTGAGATAAATTCCACATGGTCTGCTTATCACGAATGTGTCACAACAGAGAACTAGGTCCTCTCTCTTCCATTCCAACAGAATTGTTGAACTGAAGTGGCATTACATTCTGTAGCTGCTGACTGAGGTATTTAAGCTTGTTATTAAGGAATCCAGAGGGTACTGAAGGCAAGGAAAGAGCATGAGGAAACTTACATGCTTGGCATATGCTTAGTATTACAGAGACAGCAGATGCTTTTCTCCCCATTCTTCCTGGAGCAGACTTGTCTCTAAAGCATCCTGCAGCTAAAGCTGGTGTTTTGTGTAACTCACTCTTAAAAATACATCTTGTTTCTGAATCCAACTGTATTCAGAAATGGCAATACCATGTAAGAAGCTATGTGGTTCCTGAGTACCTAGAAGGACTTAAGCAGTCCCAAAGGTGTTCTGGAGTTTACCACAATTATTGATACCACTTTTCCTACTCCTTTGGAGGTTTTTTAGAATGCTTCACCTGTTGCTAGAGCAATTGTAATGAACTTCTCTGACATAACTGCATTAAAGATAAATAAACAATGCAAGTCAGGAGCAAGCTTTGCTCTAACTTGTCCTAGGCCATCTGTATCTTTGGCTCTAGTGCAGCCTGTAGCCACAGGAAACTAAAAATGGCAATGTCTCCTTGGCAGCGTTGTTAACCTTAAAACTACAGGTTAGAGGTATTTGTTCAAGGGAAAAGATGAAAGAGATTGAGTATCGCATGTTGCAGCTTAGCTCTGTTTTAGCAGACTGCATTGTAGCAGTCTGTTTACTTTGGTACAGAAGACTCCATAAGAAAAGGTTTGTCTAACTATAAAATAGAGCTGTTTGCCTCAAGAAAACTCAAGCAGAAGGTAAGTAAATTTCTATCCTGTGACATTAATTTACCCTTTTGAAATTACTTTTCGAGAGCAATATTTAAAATCTAAACTAGCCCAGATAATTTAAAGATATACATCTAATTGTTCTGAATAATTCTGACAATGAGATCAAAATATTATTCATTCAGTTTTAATTTTGAGGATTAATAATAACAAAAATGCATTTTCAGTATTTACTGAAGCAATGGATATCTACTGATGCTGTGTACGTATGACTCACCAGTCTCTCATTCTTACAAAAGGACGTTTCTTTTACCAGAAGGATACTTCAATCAATATTATTTAATGTTACTCAAAGTATACTGCTGTGCACTGTGTTGTCACTATTCTAATAGCATTGTTGACTGCCTATCTTTCAGAAATGTTGGTGTCATTTTTAACTAATAGGGTTACTTTTGATGAAAAATGCCTTCTGTATCTGCTCATGCCTTAGTAAAAGTATGCAATGTATTAAAGATGTTTCTTAAGCATTTAGACAGAAGTACTAAGAAAATGTAGTAGTAACATTAGGGATAACTACAAATCACCTCAGTTGTTGCAGTTTAAAAGAAATGCTTAATGACACCTGAAGTGTACTTCTGAAAATACTATTCTTAAAATAACAGTAATGGTTCAGGGGAAATTACATTAATATTAATTGTATGATTTAATAACTTGTGACAGCCTCACTAACAGAGTGCCATAAGTCACATAACTTTAGGAGATCAAATGCAGGTCGCCTTCATGAATGTAACCATCCAAATCTGTCTTAATGCTTGACATTTAACCCCAAGCCAGAACCTGATACAGTTTCATTTTTCAAATGTCTTTCCGGCTGTTCTGATTCATGAGTAATGATTTCAGACACCCGTGCTCACTGAAATGGTACCCTGTGACCCAGAGCATGGCACAGATATTTTTCTTTCACAGTCTACTCATATCTTAGTTCTCTGTCATGCTGTTTATTTAAATTCCCATGTTTTTCTTATTTTCGAAGTTGCCTTCCCAGGCACTGTCCCCACCTTCCAAACACCTTTCCTCCTCTTGGTCACGCATTGATCAAAAGATTCTCCAGGCTGTCACTACTGACTGGTTTTCAAGGACTGCTGGTTTTTCACCTGCAAGCATGTCCATCTCAAGCATGTCTTCACCATTTCCAGACAGTTTTCTTTGTGACTTAGAAGAACTCAATTCTTTGGCATTAACAACATCCCAGTTTGTAGCCACAGGTGATAGCAGTCACCAAGTTAAGGATGATGACTTTATTCCAAATACAGAGGTCTTTCTCAGCTCTCCTACGGCTCTTCCTCTGCCCTTTCTTGTGTCTACCTCTGTCTCATCTTCAGCCACCTCATCTTATGACGTAGCACATAAGCATCCCAGCAACAATACTAAACCAGGAAAAGACTTGAGAGGTATACTTGACTCTTCAGTTACCAAAGTAACTCAAGACTCATCAGATACTACAAGACAAGCTGAACATGTTGGTCCTGTCCATAACATCTCTTCACCACATGAAGGTGGCTCCATCTCTAGAGTGCTAGCTGCAGCTGCTGAAGTAAAAGAGGAAATCTGTACTGCAGATCTGTCTGTTAATATAGGCAGTCAGGCAAAGCCTCAAGAATCAGATTTCTTCAATGGAGCAGAAGACACAACAGAAGAACTGACAAGACTCTATATAGAGGAGGATCTGGAACATGATAATTTAGAATTCCCCATAGGAAGTGGAGGAGACTCCATAGTACATTATGAAGGATACAATTCACCAAATATTAATAAGGTATTTTAACTTCAAAAAAAAAAAAAAAAGGTTTCTGTGTTCACATAGCTTACTTAGTATAACTATTCTCTGCCTTTTCTTGTACTTGCATGTTTGTGTTGTGCCTAGGCAGTTTTATGCTGTTGCACTGGATAAAAATTGTCAGAGTCTAGGGATAGTCTCTTCTCAGAAGCAGCCATATACACCATTTTAAGTTTGATGGTGTACCAATTCTGCTGGTCCTTTCCCTTCTGTCCTTGTTAGCTACCATCAGGCTTCTGATGTGAAAAACCAGGGAACCATTTTCCTCCCTGGCCTCTTACATGCCACCCCTTTTGAGCCAGAGGCCCCAGCAAGCAAATGCTGTCAACAGTCTTCAAAGGGAGGGACATGCCTCCTGCAGAGACTCAGCTGTTTGTAATTCACACGTGTCTTCACCAGCTGATATATTTATAGTAGACTGTTACGAGAATGTGACTAAAAATAACAGATCAGATTATGTTTGGCAGCTAAACAAATGCTTCCCCCTAAAGCCCTCCCCAGTTCCTCTCTGGGACAGTACAACAATGAACTATCCCAGATGTCTGCTAGCTGTTAAATGCCACAATATTGCTAGACAGTTTGTGTAGTTTCTGGGCAGTTTTAGTACAGATATTTTCTGTCCAGCACTTATTTCAACAGACTGTTAAGCAGTTGCTTTGGCAGTGACATGCAAACATGTAAGTCAGATACAGAGGACAATATGGTTTAGTCCAAAGGTTAAACTATTTAATTAGAAAGATTTTGAAGGCTGCCTCTGCCCTTACTTGACCTGAAAAACACAGGAGAAAACAGTCAAGAATATAGGAGAAATCCACTGCCACAAATAGCAACTCATTTCGATGGAAGGAAAAAAATTCTTCCAGAATAGTAAAATGGGTAATGACCAAATCAGTAACACATTTCTGACTGTTCAGGTTAGTTACATGACTCTTTATTCACCCTTTTACATTCTCCACAGCTGGTTTTATAGCAATATGACTTCTCATTTTTCCTCAAACACTTAAGCCAGCTCTAATTTCTGTGGAAACATCAGGAGACTCTGATCCTCCCTTCCACTTTTCTTCTAATCTTGCATTTCACTTTGCCAAGGCACCAGCTTCTCACTCTGTTCCTACAACATCCCAGTCTACTGCTTCTCTCTCACCTCCCCTCCTTTCTAAACCCTTACATCAGCAGGAGCAAGACTCACCAGAGCTAAAGGTAACTACAACTCATGTATGGATTGTTGCAATTCTCCATATCTAATAAATAACTGCAAGCCTAACACTGAGTTTGAACTTTTCAGATGTATTGTTTCCTTTACTAATATTATATAACATAGCACTTTGACTATTAAGATAGTCATCAAATGGATGACTTCTTCAAATGGAACACAAGGTAAAACTATAAACATTAGGATACAATGAAATAGCCTAAGAGACAAACACTGATCAGAATGCAGAAAGCCTTCAACTCAATTTCGAGTCCATACCAGGACATCAGTAATTCTTATTTAATAGAAAGGAACAGACAAGCTCAGAGACACTAAGTAAAATTTGTAGTGTAAAAGTGTTTTCAATTTCAATCCAAAGCCTGGGAGAACAGTCATAAATTTCAAAAGAAGGCAGAGGGTCATGTTCTAAACATCAGTACTGTCATTCACAGGCTGGACCAAAGATTATTTCCTCTTCAAGACTGCCCTTTGTGTCAGCGTTGCAGCTCTGTGATAGAAAAATGAATTCTGGAAATCCTATTGCTCTAGATAGACAAAGTCAGTTCCCAGTGCAGTTTAGACCCAAAGTAAATTTCCATTGCTGACTTCCAGAGAGTTCATTTGCTCATGAAAATGAGAAAAAGTCAGGTAAAAAGTCTGAGAAACCATGCTAGAAAAATGGATCATCACATCCATGGTCAAAAAAGCCCCTAAAATATCTTTCTAAAAATCCACCACAGTTAAGAGTGTGTGTTCACACTCAGATATAATGGACTTGGAGAAGTTCTAAGGTCCACCAAATCTGTTGTGTTTTTTCTAAAGTAGGGAAGAAACATAAGGGTTCTTTCCAGGACACGAATCTATTATAGGTTTGAGTACAATTCACCTCAAAGAAGGGGTAAAACACAGCATTACATTTGCTTGTGGAACTTTGAATAATTTATCAGTTGTACAGTGCTTTTGATGGGTACTTTTTGCTAACACTAACCAAGAAAATTCAGAAAATTCCTAATCTACACTGAAAATCTTTTCAGGTGATCCTGATAATCCTTGCTCATGTTTGATCACAGTTTGTTAATCCCAGCTGAAAATAGAAGAAATATCTGCAATGAAAGTTAAAAGATCTGCTTCTAGGAACCTCCTAAACAGTGTAGTGCTTTACATTGGGCATGGCAAGACAGTAATTGACCAGGAGAGATGTCTCCATCTTACAACACAACAGCCTGAGTACTGAGAAGAACTAGAAGGCTAAGGGCTCCTTGTCGTTTTCAATTTAAAATCTGGGTTATTTTTTAAGTCTAAGGAACAGACTCCTTTATGAACTTATTCACTATTGAGTTTTCTATTTGAAAAGTCTTGAAACGATCAGATAAAACAGATTTTTTGCACAAAATTTTGGAAAATGATAGATTTATTTCCTTCCAAAGATAAGCAAATATTTGTCAGCAGTCAACACTGGCTACATTGCCCAGATAGTTGCAGTATAAGTATAGCCAAGTTTTGGCTGTCATCAAGTTGAGAAGGAAGGGCATTTCTTATCCTCTTCTCTCTGTGAATGTCCATTATTAAAGCCTTCTCTCACCTGCTGCAGCAGAAAGAACATGAGACATTTCCAGGATTCAAATATCACAGGCAAAGGGGCTTCTCCAGAGTACTTTAGACAGTATACTGCTACTTTGGTAATTTTTTTGATGTAAAAATATATACATGCACACATAAGTATATGTAAATATATATTTATATATATATACATATATGTATGGAATGTGGCACAAATCTAAAGCATGAGCAGGGATTTGGGCAGTAGAATACAAGGAGCTATTGCTGGCAAGTGCTACTTTTCTCCATGTTGGTGGGAGGGACGTGTCCTCCAAAGGAAGAACTCTGAAGACACTTTCCAAGAGAAATTATGATGTTTTCCTGTCTCCTTGGCCTCTCTTGATATCCTTTTTTTTTCTTGCTATTCACCCTTTCATCCCCTAAGAGGGGAGTGTTCTCTTGTTTTACCACATTCTACTGGCAAACATTCACAAATGCCAAACAAAAGGCTTTCAGTGTCAGCATTCCACTCCTCATGTTCCATCAACTCTCCCCTGCCTCTGAGAATTCACATTTGCTGCACACACACTCTGAAGAGCTGAGTTCTGACACATATTTAGCTGATTGAGAGTGATGTTAACAGAGCAAGGACTTTCCCTTGAAGTATTTCCCATCAAGGATTTACTTGCTTTCTAAATGCAAATTTAAGGTCCATGCCCTGTTTAACAATAAGGAAGCAGTTGCTGGTATTTCTATGACAGTTTTTCTGCTCTGTGCTGTTGAACTTTTCTATATTATTAACTGAGCTACTTTTGTGGGCATGCTTGCAATAATTGTTCTTTCTCCAACTGCATACACTGTACTTTATTAATCTTTTAACCGTTATGTGTAAAGGCATGTTTCAAAGCAGCAAACCCCAAAAAGATACAATGGCAACAAGGAAAATATACCATATACTAATAGTACCATTATTTGCACCTGTAACACAATTGCTTTTTGTTATCAAGAAAAGCATGTCCACTTTGCATGTATGAATGAAGTAGCAAAAACCCCTTGCTGCTTCATTCTTAAACTCTCACTTGACACATTTTCTGTGGTTTTTCCAGGCTAATTTAAAGAGACAGATATTTGTTATGGGTAAGCCTCCTCGTAGCCCAGTGATGACTAAGAGATCCTGCAGCTCACCTGTCAGAGGTCACAGCTATTCACACAGGGTATGGTACTCACTGGATGCCCAGTGTGCAATAACAGCATTTCCATAGAAAAGGGCCTCACTGTCTACTCTTTCAGTATTTTGCTTTTGTCCAAGTGTCTCAGCATTGTCAGTATGCTGCAGATCCTTCCTGTTGTGCTTCTGTGTGATGTCTGAGTAAAGCCAACAGGTCTGTGTGTGACAAAATATATTTTATAAATCCATTAGTGTACTGTATCTCTGCCGTACTGCATAGTATTTCCAGTGCTACAAGATGTAAGACAGCAATTTTTATGACATTTCCCCTGTGTTCTTCTAAGTTACTCCTCTATTTCAAAGCATTTCTACTTTTTTAATATTACAGCTTCTAAGAGTCAAAAAGTTTTACTTCATTGCATATATGCAGGCTGAGTTTTTGCTTATGAACCCATGTCCTTCTTCTCAAAATGTTTTCTTGCTACTTTATTATGTTCATTCACTACTGTCCTTCTTATCCAAGCACTGCTATTCCAGTGTCATACTCTTTAGCCTTTCCCTTCATACCTGTTATATAAAATTAACATGACTGTAACAATTTTACAAAGCCAGAAAGGCAGAATGTTTAGCAGATGCATGTGTTTCATTCAAAAACCTGATGTATATTATGAAGAGGGGAAAAAAAACCCCAAAAACAAACAAATAACCCAACAAACAAACAACAGAAACAACAACAACAAAAAAAATTAAACAACCAAAAAAGGTCTAAACTACATGAGAATCAGAATTTATGTGTTATGTTTTACTTTCAGTTTAGGACTAAACATTCTTAACATCTGGCTCTTAAAACTTGGAATTAACTGTTTTCCATGCTGTTGCTGACAGTTTTAGGTCATCATCTTCCTCTTTTTTTTTTTTCAAATTTTAATTTAAGATATTCCGGTTTATGCAACTGTTTGAAGTCTTGCCTTTTTGGCAGGCCTCTGTTTGCTACCAGGTCTGAGGGACCATGACTTTCTTCACTACTGAAGGAGACAGATTATAGGAAGGCTGGGATTCTTGTAGTAGCAGATCAACAACATTCCAAAAAAAGTCCAACTGGTAATAAGATCCATAAAAAAGAGATTGAGCCCTATTTTAATTTTTTGTTTCTCTAAATGAATGGCAATCAGTCTGTTAAGTGGACTATATTGGCCAGTGCTTAGTACATTTATGTCTTTAATTCCAAAAGCAGAAGAATGCAAATTGTACACCTTGTCTGCATGTACAGAACTATGTAGAACTATTATACACAAGTACATATCAATCTTAACCAGAAATCCGCTTTACACCTGGGACCATTTACTTCACTTTTAATGTTTTCTGGGATTAGGCTCTACATTTTTTTTCCCAAGAAACAGGATAGTGTAGTAAACTGAGCCTTAGTTGAAAACTGGAAATCATAAGCACCAAGAGTTACCCATAGGGTGGTGCATTTCATGACATCTCTTGAGCACACTTAGCCAGATCTTGCAACAGTTCCCATTCTAGCCAATGCCACTGTATATGGGAATGAGAGCTTAGGGAAAGAAACCAGAAAGCTTGTTATCAGCTGGGGTACTATTGAGGAATGTATTCAGATAGAGAGCAAGCTCCAAGGTCCTCCTGATAAGCATAGATAACTTCACCTTAGTTTGTCCAGATACTAATTCTGGCAAACTTTTCTCTGCAGCACTAACACTGAGCTGAAAATCTTCACTCACTTTAATTTATTTTCATCTGTTTCTACAGTAGTTAACAAGTTATAAAACATGTTAAAGCATTTAAGCATATGCAGGAAAAAAGATAGTATTGACCTACCTAATTTCTTCCTGGCTTGGTATATGTTCAAAGCAGGAAATCACTTGTAGTATTGTTTAGGATGTTTACTTGTATTGTTTGCAAGAAAAATCTCTAAACTCAGCATCTCTGACTATCTTTGACATTCAGTTCAGTTGCAGGCCTGACGTGAAATTAGCAGAGAATAGGATCAGATTCCAGTCTGAATACCAAGCAATCTGCCTAGTGGAATGTTCTCTTCTTGCTTGACAAGTCAGCTGTTGAAGGGAGCTTTCTGGGAACTGAACTGTCTAATCTGTAGTCTGTCTTGTTCAGTACTTCAGTAAAAGATATCCATCTTTCTTGTACACTACCAGAGGGAGTTAAACAAGAGAGAGAAGACAGTCAAAGAGAATAAACAAATCTTTTTGGACTTTGAAAACCTCTTTCCCACCTAGCTGTCATTTATACAGATAAAATTTCTGTAATGTGTCTGTAATGCCTGCATCTTTAGGCACCTTTTAAAAACTATACAGACTGAAAAGGTATAGGGAGGATGTTAACAGCATTTTATGATTATACACAATATAGACACACAAATGTGAGGAAAAGAAATTTAACTACTTCAGTTTCACCTGGAAATGTTGGGGGGGGGGGGGGGGAAAGGTGATAAAAATCCTAGTGCATTTGAATGTTCAGTTGATATCATCAGGCTGTGGCTATAATGGACGACTCTGTTGTCTTCAAGAGTAAACTGAAACAAGATGAACTGAAAGCTTCCCAAGTCAAACTTGGGAAAGAAGGAACCATGGAGCCTTAAGACAATGCCCCTGGCTTCAAGATCAGGTTGCAGTTTATTCAGTTCATGAAAGGAAGTGCTATGAGTTGTGTTTGCTATCCACACTCCCAGATAGATATGGTTCCCAGACTTGGATCAGACTGTCAGGCTCTACAGCACAGCCATGGGGCATCCTCAGTCAACAGAGGACATGATCACTCCTCACATCAAGAGCTCTTCCAGGCAGCTGGTCCTGTGCTGTTTCTGGCCTCATCCAGATCCTAATGAGTAGAAATCAACGTCTATTGAATAGCAGGATATGGTTTCTGTGGGAGGTTAATATTTTTCATTTCCATTGTGTTCAGCTTTGTTGGATATTAGTGGTAGGTAATGGTCAATTAAGAAGGAAGGCAATTTCTTTGACAAAGTTTTGCACTGGAAATACAAATTACCTTTTTCTCTGAAGTGAAAGTGTTGTTACTTTCACACAATTACATGCATACTTTCAAAACCTCTTTCTGCTCTTTGCTTCCCAGCAGCCTGCATGGCTTTGTGTTCCTCTGGAGATGGAACAGAATTCATTAAAGCATAGCATGTTATGGCTGCCAAGTAGCACTGTGTGTATGTGTGTGTGTGTGTGTATGTGTGTGTGTGTGTGTGTATGTGTGTGTGTGTGTGTGTATGTGTGTGTGCATATGTAACTTGGTATGTTGTTTATCTATGAATATTCTAAATTCTGCCATTATGCATGGGAAATTTCTGCTTATCTAAAAATATACATCACCCAATGAATGTGTAATGCTCATTAGTTGCATCTGATTTTTCTAATGTTTTTCCTGTTTCATGGTGAAGAGACAGGAGGGTTTTATTCCTACTTTCTAGTATACCATAAATCGAATGAACTGCTAATAAAGTTCACTGTTGTGTTTTAGCTTTTATTATGTCCTCCAAAAATCAGATCTTTAAACCAGCCAGGATATTTTTTGTTTGCCATGTCTCTAAAGCTTTTACTGTGCTTTGGAGAGGGGCAGGAAGGGTATTGTTTTCCACAAGGTAGACTCTCAAGCAACTATGTATCATGCCCCTGTCCAGCTATTTGCACCCTAGACTTTAAATCTTTATTACATTTCAAATAATTTCATTTCAGCCACAGCGCCCTGTGCTTGCTCATGAAAACATACACAGTGGGGGGGAACCGTAAGTATACTTCTTGTCTTCTAAACCAAAACTTAACACTTAAGCAATAGTCAGCACATTATCAAATATTTTGTTAACCCACAAAGTACAACAATGAAGAAGTTTCAGAAATTAACAGATAAGTGCATAATGTAGGAAGATATCCAAGAAGGTTCCAGAGGGCAAAGCCTTGCTTGTTTAATTCACATCAAATGAAGACATGCCAACTTACAGTTCTCCATTGTTTAGACATAAAAAGAATAATTTTGTAAAATAAAGTTTTGCTTTTTTTTATTTTCTCCATCTTTACATCTCAGCAGAATGCCAGTTAAAGATTTAACATTAATTCAACCCATCTGCTTTGCTGATTTGAGAGAAATTATGCAGGAACAGATGTAAAGAGAAAGAAAAAAGTAGCTTGATAAGGCTGATCACAGGAACATAGACTCACACTCTTGTGTGTAACATAAATGTGCAGTTAAAAAATCAGGTATAAGAAGCCCTTTCTGAAAAGTGGAGAAGAACCTAGATCTCAAGACTTATTTTCATAAACGATGTTACTTGAGATAAACCCTGTAAGGCAATATCACTGCTGAATGTTAAAACACCAGATTGGTGCAAGATTGTTTCAATTCCCTGCCCCCTCACCCTCTCCAGTTTTGCACTGGGGTCCTTGGTGGTCACTGGAACCAGCAGCCCTTCTCCCACCAGTCACAGAGCACTTCAGAGTATGTCCTATTACGTGGATTGTCCTAAATGTAGCTACAGGTTAGCATTTTAAAATGTTTGAAAGTTTACCTGTTACTCACTTGTAGAAATGGTGAGAGAGAAGAGGGACAAAAAGTTACCAAATAACTGGACTACAGATACTATCTAATGAAAATTGGATATTTTGGCCTCAATTTCACAAAAATCACAAGTTCCTGTTGGTTTTGTTGAGAATCCTGAAGCACCTAACTCTGTTTTGTAAGCAATAATTAAACTATACTAAAAAAAAGAAGTAATTTATGACCAAAGTTACTTACTCCTAAGATTAAAAATAGAAATATATATAAATTGCCAACCAACCATTCTTTGCCTTGAATATATACTCTATCAGTGCTGTAAATTGGAGCAGATTTTTCATACTTAGGAAAAAATTCAAATTAGAAAAGAGAGAATAAAATTACTACAAAGGAATTATTAAAATGGATTATGGAGAAGTGACTAAGATGATAAGATTTCTAAAGAGTGCTAAGTGGGAAGTTCTTGCTAGTGTATTTGAGTAATTGGCTTGAATTCTATTCACAACAAATTACATCTGCAACTCTTCTGTCTTCAGAAGCTCCACTTAAGTAGTCTTGAAATATTACGGTAGCTCTGCTTTCCTGGAATAATGATAAGCATGACAGAAAATGTTATTGCCATTTAATTTTTTGCAGATTGTCCTTACTCCTGCTACAGAAATTACTGGCCATGATTGCTTAAACAACCAGTCCTGTTCCATTTTGATAGTGTGATTAAAATATATAATTAGGCTTTCCAGGTTTGGGAGGTAACTGCCAGTCACAAAAAATCAACTTTAAATTAACTTTTTTGTTTTTTGGATGGAACAGTGTCTTTTTTTTCTACAAAACAACAAAGTGAAATGTAGTTTTTTCCAGATGACCATCTTTGCACTAGGCCCAGAACCAGTCTGTACATAGGATTTTTGAATGCGACTTTCAGGAGCAGTAATTTTTTACAGGAATAAATATTTCATGGAAACTCTGCCTGAATGATACAGAGCAGTATCAAAACATTAAAGGAGGAGTTTTGTTTTTATTGTGGGAAGTGTATATGGCAATAAAAGTTTAAAGTTAACAGGGAAAAATGGATTTCATTATGTTTTGTTTCAGTATTTTGAAATGAAAACTATTTGTTCTGCACAATTTCTGCAGTGGTACCTTTACATGCAGTCACTCATAGCTGGGACACAGACAGTGAGAAAAAGACACATGCTGGCTGGGCAGGACTTGGGCTTTTCCAGTCCCACCTGTGGGCTGTCAGCACCTTCACTTCCCCCTGTTAGAGTTTACTGCCTTTCTTTCAGTTCCGAGATAGTCAATTAAAAGCTGACAAGGAATGAAAGATAGCAAATTTAGTAATCTCCTACCTCTTTCCATTTATCCACCTCAGATCCTTCTACCCTGCAGCCCCTGGCCAAGGGTAGAGGTACAAGTAAGTGTCTGAATATTGTTTGAGTTTCCATCCTTGTGTCCCCTGGCTTGATTCAAGCCTCTCCATCACTCTCAGAGATCTGGTTTATATTAATATATATATATATACATCAGGGGCAGTTTTAACAAGGGGAAGAGTTAGGACTGCATGTTTCCAGATACCAATTACTTTCCACCTTCCCCACAGAGGAAGGCACAGTTTTTACATTTGGTGCTCTTATGGTGCCAAGTCTCACCCTGGAAATTGCTACTGAGGAGCCCCTGGAGGTTCCCAGGCACAGTGTGAATGAGCCCCTCTCCTGGGCACTGTCCTGCACCAACTCCAGAGGGACTTCAGGCACCTTAATTATGGCACCTTGCTCTGCTGGGGCAGAGAATGCATCCACTAGGTTCATAAAAGTTTAAACCCGCTCCTTTACTTCAGCAAAGGTGCAAAAACTCTTACTTCTTTTTAAAATGCATCATTTGTCCTATTTAAGGTTTCAGGCTCTATATAACTATACTCCTAGGAACGAAGATGAATTGGAGCTCAGAGAGGGAGATGTCATTGATGTGATGGAAAAGTGTGATGATGGATGGTTTGTGGGTATGTTTTAATCGATTGCCTTTTCATTTATTTTTTCCTCCCTGACATTTGCCATGCTCTTTGCTTGATGTCTTTTAAACAAATCATTTTTTTGTAGTCAATGTAATATGAACCTGGCTTTATCAGGAGAAATCCCAACCAATATACACCAAAATTAGAGGGTGATTTTTCACTCATGTCTTTTGCAACTGATCAATACAAATTGACATATGCCTCCAGTTTGTTGTACAGCACTTTTGTCATTCTCATGTGGCACAAAATGGATTATGTATTACTATTATGTATTACTATTCTCTTTATAAAGACCAGGTAACCTAAAACTTACTTGCATTCATGCACCTACAGAATTGACTACTTCTGTTACTGAACGAACAGAGATTTCATAACTAAATTTAGACAAGGTGGCTTAATCATTCCACAAACCCTCATGCGCACAGTGGCTGACAATCTTGTAACTAGTCCTCAGCATTTCAAAAATTCAGATTATTTAAATAGACCTGATATTGTTGAAATTGAGTAATTTCTATGTACCAAGTCAAAATTTTAGCACAGCTTTTAATCAGGCCTAACAATTTAACCAAATATGTCCCCTTATTTGGTTTTTCCTTCCTGCAGTTAGCACTTGTTAAAACTCACAGAGGAAATTGAAAATAAGTTTTTTCAGTAATAATGTAAAGAACGGTAGATATTTCTGTTTGTGCAATGTGAAACAAAAACTTAAAGGCCATGCTTACATACTGATTTGCTGTTGTTATTCCCATCTTTCATCTATTGCTTCTAATTTCAGGAACCTCAAGAAGAACCAAATTCTTTGGTACTTTCCCTGGGAACTATGTCAAGAGGCTGTGAAATTTTTTTTCCTACTTATTTATGCTGCATCTCTGCAACACATCTGCATAAAGCTGCTAGAAAACATGCTACTCTGCCCTTCAGTTTTCTTGCTTGCAGTCTCAAATAGAGGCCATCTAGTTCATCCTCATCCCATCCCACCTGCCAAACCGTTCCAGCAGTATTACAGCAACGACCACCGTGTGAATAACTAAGCTTTTCTGAAACAAGAAATTACATTTAAATACTCCCTGCTTTAAAGTCTTTTAATTCGAAACACAATAGGAGAAGCCTGGTGACAGGTACACAGATGAATTGCCACGGGGAGGAGCGGGGAGTGGGGGGATGAGAAGGAAGAGAAACTGTTCTTTGTGTGGACACCTGTGGTACTATCATGAAGCCTGGTGGGATGTTTTGAGCATGCATGCAACACAGGGGGAAGTTGCTGTTTACTATTTTTAAAAACAAAAATTGTTTGAGTTTCCACATTTTTATTAGCTTGGCAGCATTTGTTGCTTTCACTTCGCTGTATCACAGGTTTGCCTATTGTACTGGTTTACAATGTATGACAAATTATAATATAGATTTTTTTGCCTGCACTTGTATGTTGTAACATATACACAGTGACTGTAAAATCTCAAGCAAGCATAGTGAAAAATGGACGAACTGCAAGTGTTCTGTATGGGTGCAATGGTATTGGCTAAACCTTTTTTTGTTGTTTTCCTTTCCCTGATAAAGCTGTAGTGTTTCTGTTAAAAGGTAAGGAGTACAAAAGGCATAAAACCTTGGGAAGGAGGATTTGATGAAGAGGCAGACAATGATATAAGCATAGACAATAATAACCTGCTACTGAGGCCTGAGATTAAATGGCTGTAATCAAAAGGTTGTGATAGTGAGCAACTTGAAATTTGAGAGGTTAGTATTTTTATGTACCACGGGAGTTTTAAGCAGCAGGAAGTAAACAGTGTTAGTGCAAAGGGTTGTTGTTTTGTTTTGTTTTTCTCTAACATAGCCACCTGAAAAATATTCACAACTATCACGTAATGATTTACTTCACTATATATATATGTATGTTAACTAAACCTGAGTTACACATTCTTGTTAGGAATTTAATACAAGGGAAAAAAAGAGTCACAAGTATTAAAACTGATACATTTTAGAGGGTGTTGGCTTGGTTTTTTTCCTGAAGTGAAACAAGGATTTCAATTTATACATTTTCCATAATCAAAGGTAAGAATAACTAGCAAATGAAATTAAGGCACAGGATGATAATGACTATGGCTTCATAAAAATAAAAATTTAAATTTGGTTTCTTCAGCACCTTATAGATGGCAAAAGCTTCTACTGCATTTCTCATGGGTAAAGGTTTGAAATTATCAAAATGTATGTAGTCTCTGTAGCATTTTGTATATATGTTTGCTTTTTTGTACAGAGCCATTTGGTTGTTGATTTTTAAAAAAATACTTTCCTTATTTGATCTTTGCCCTCTTCACCTACACAACGTTTCAACGCATATTACTTTTCTTGCTCTATTTACCATAAGCACATCAGGATAGTGCAATTCTGTAAGATAGCATTTTATGCAAAATTTTATTAATTAAAATATGGTTTACCAGCCAAATCTAAATGTACATATGTCTTTATTACTGAGAAATGTCATTAAGACAGAGGTAAAGAAACATCTTTGTGCAGCATACCTTTATTATTGCAGATTTCATGGCAAAAGCTTTATATTCAAAGGCTTTCAATTTTAAACTAGATCTGCATGCAGCTTTGCTGTGAGATTATTACCTATCTTTGATGCCATTTATGATTGAATACTTAAATAACTGTTGCCTGTGATATTTAAAAAGTACTGTTTCTACTCTGTAACTGATTTTAGAAAAATACAAGTTTTTCATACCTGGCTTTCAGGTAACTGACTTTGAATTCCTACAAGCAAAAGGTCTCTGTGGTTTTTTTTCTTGAATAGACTTCTAATAAATTTTGCTTGGAGTACACAACTGTTTCCCGACATCTTTTCTCAAAACAGATGTAAAGTGCTTCACCCTTCAAATTCACATGCAGATATTATTTTTTAAGATTTTTTTCCACTACCAAGTATGGACTTGTAACACCTATATACATGGGCAACTAGCATTGCCCACACAGCTCTCTGTCAGCCCACTTTAGTGTCACCCCTAAAATACTAAACTCCAAAAGTAACAGTCTGGACTTTCTGCATTGCAAGTGATAATCTGAGATAGGGGTTTTTTGTTGCCATATTCCCCCTTCACTCCAGAAGCACAAAGGTAAACCACACAGAGACAAACCCTTTATACATAATAAAAGTTCCCACATCCTATTCCTTCAACAAACGCAAAACAAGAACTCCTCTGTAACATGACAGCATAGGAGCAAGATTTGAGGAAAACACAGATTTCTGGGGCAGCATGTTACACTTGGGACTTTACCTGCAAAACTAAGTTATCCCATAGCAATGTCTCTGTCTGGCAAGGAGCAAGTGTTCAAACAAAAGCAAAACTTCCATCAAGCAGCCAAGTAAGCAAGCAGCGGCATCTATTAATTTTTTTTTTTTTTTCCCCACTGGCTCTAGTGTCTCAGAGTAGCTTTTTGGTCCCTCTGCATTTCTGATTACCTCTGAAAATGGTAACTTCCTCTAGAGGAAGGCTAAAATCAGGGGGCTGTTATTAAAACTCCAGCAGCTAAACTCCTTTGCCAATGTAAATACTGCCACTGCTGAGAGTGCCGGCAACTTGGAAAAGGCCTAATTTAGTCAGTACTGTTACCATCGAGGTAAATGTGCCCTTCTAGTTTTAAGCTACCTTAAACTCACCACATGCAGCTCTTCTTACAGCCCTATGTCCTATCTGTCCTGGGTGACAAATTGCAGAGTCTAGGACATGAGTGCAGCACTGATTTGTGCCATATGACTGCAAATACTGTAAGAAGTAGGAAGTGCTGTGCTTTAGTACTCTTTTTTCTAAGAGTTAACCTAATAACATTAACTGGTAGGTGTAATCTCATTAATATAAAAAAAAAAAACAAAAAACAGGGTGGTTAAGGATCTGAGTGGTTAAAGGGTAAAATAGCATCCTCTTTGCAAAGGGGATGAAAAAAGGGAAAAGATAAGTCATTGTAATATGAATAGCAAGGTACTGGCACTTCAATAAAAAATGATATGCTAAAGGTTTTGTCAAAAAGTATAGAAATATTAAAGCTGTGTCCATGTAAACCAACTATATTCAAATAGGCTGTCTGCTGACATCCTGCCTACACTATTTAAGGAACAGACTGGAGGATGTTTTGAGCTGCTGTGTATAATACTTGTATAATCCCCTATAAATTCATGGAGGAGACCCCACAGGACTAGGCAGTGCTTTATCCATAAGGCCAGAGGAACAGAGAGCTGGGGAATTAGAGGCCAGCTAGTTTAGTATCTAGGACGAGACCAGAACAAATCAATTTAAAACCTCAGATATTCACAAATTTTTTTTCTATTAAGTTACAAGCCAATTTCCCTTTACCCTGTCAGGATATGTAGCATACATTTTGATTTCTATTAGGATTTTCTTTTAATGCCACGACATGGCAGCTGTGTTAGCAGACTAAGAAAAGTCTGTCTCAGTCCACATGAAATTGAGTTTGTTACAGAGTTGTGCTACATTACAGATAAATTCCTAAGGTATCAAACACATAAGTGTCCCTAAAAAAAGCAATAGACTCCACTGCCTACCCTGCAGTGAGCCATGTGCTTGCTGTTGAGGCAAAGGCCTCTTAAAACAAGAAAACCCATAAGATACCAGCAAGCCAGGGAGACCAATTCATGAGCAGTTCAGGGTAATGATCTATATCCTGGGCTCAGTGAAGGGTCACCCCAGCAAGTTTAACATTCTGTCACCTGTGCCAAAGCAAAGCCAAGCCAAGCCAAGCCAAGCACGCTGCCATTCTGCAATGCCCGGTATTTACTCGCTGCCTTTTAACTCCTGATGTACAGACCTGGGACAGGAACACGAGGTGCTTCCTATGCCTTTGAAAAAGTGGTGCACAAGCCAATAGGAGGCTGGAAACATGAGGTCAGTAGCTCGAGAAGGACCTTAGGTCATTGCTAAGTATATTCCCTTACAGCATTTATAGTAACATGGTGAAACCCTGCCTTTGCTCCACTTAATAGCAAACTCCATTGAAGTCAACAGGTCCCACAGTATTGGTGATACAGTTTCTATGCTAGTTTGAAAAGAATATTGCCCAAGAGAAGCAATTGAATGTCTGATTTGGTTTGGCTTAATTATATTGAAAAGTATGAGTGCAGAGACCAGAAGCCACTTTAACTGATCCCGCTACACAGCACAGCAGACAGTTCCTTTGGTCCCTCTAGTAAATAACTGGCAAGTTAACTTAAAGTTAAATCCTATGCAGCTGCAGAAGCATAATGAAAGGGCCAATAATTACATTTTTAAACCTATTTATACAGCAGTACCCTTTGTTTCATTTACCAGATATCAATCAGGCCAAGACCTCAATACACCCATTTTACAGAGCAGGGAAATTGCCAGACCAACTTGTGTACACAGTAAGCAGGAATGTTTAATTTAATAAGGCTTTATTCTGCAACTCTACTGGTAATCAATCAGTATCATGCTATTTATTTTAACTGGATGCAAAAAAATGCCACTTTAATCCTCCTCTCAGTGGCCAGAGAGATATAGTTCTAAAGTCCTAGCTAAAATCTGCCTAATAGAATCTATTATTCTCCTCAATATAGTGAAGTCGCATTCCCTTAAAAATTAGAGATATTTTTATACATATATATATATATGTCTATGCAGAATATGGCAGAAATCCACAGAAAGGGAAAGAAAAGGATTAATTAATTCCAGCTTGCAGTACTACAAGTTAGATGCTATTTAGGCAAGGAAAAACAATACATGTAACATCTAGGCTCTCATTCAATTATTATGTGCCTCCTCTGAAACACAAAAAGAAAAACAGAAGTTTCTAGGTTAATTTGCAGTGATGAAACCAGGGAAGAGCCTGAACAACCTTGCAGGTACAGATTTTTAGAGTAAACTGAATGCTTAGTAGCACTGTGTGCAGAAGGTCTTCAGCAGCTCTGCACCCAAAACTCCCAACTCCTGTTTTAATTGCATCAGTGTGAACCCCATATACAAAGTATTACAAATTGTGACTGGTAGTATATGACTTCTATTTCTTCTAGAGTCAGATAGAAGAAGCAAAGTCTGGTGTTAATAGACTATTGAATATTACCAGAAAGTAGAAAGCATTCTTACTAAAACAGTTCTAATTCCTACAAAAAAATATCCCATAGCAATTTTTGAGTAGTCTTTGTATAGTGATGTCATATCAAATCATAGATCAAGTATGCAGAGGGTTCTACTCCAGCAGAAGGGCATTACCTCACAAGTGACACCATAGGAAAAAAAAAAAAGTGTTGCCTTACAGCAAGAAATGCGTTGCTAGGTTTATCCTCAGTACAGATACTCACATCTCAACAAATTATGTTTCTTGCTGCCAACACAAATAACAGACTTGGAAGCTGTTATTTCATCACTCACATGCATGCATAGCAAAGTAATCTTCCCACATTTTCCATCCATCAGAGAAATCAGTGAACCACTTTGAAAAAATACCCCAAGAAAAATGTAATTATTTATTTCTGCCAGTGAAGAATTACCAAAGAGTTACACACAATGACTCTTGATACTTCCTTCCAAAAAAGAGAAACACTTCTCTGTCCAAGCCACTGTTCCCCTTTGCAAGAGGGGACCCATATACTCACATGGGCGCACATTGGGTGCCTATCTTTAGCTCCAAGAGATTTGAACAGTAGTCTGTTATTTCAATATCCTAAGGGATCTGGTCCCTTAAGACTTTCTTGGCTATCTTACGTTAAAATGAAATTGAAGCATTTTAATTCAAGGCTTTCTACAGGCATCACTTAAAGACCAGGGACTTTAGTATTAAAATAATACTGAAGCCTTCAGTTGTTTGCATCAAGACTTTTTCAACACAAGTATAAGCATACAACTGAAACTAGGACTGCAGATGGGGAACACTGAAGAGGCTGAACATGTCGTTCTAACTGGGTCATCACACTGCTTCTGTAGCTGTGATTTGCTAGATAAACCCCAAGCATGCAGTGACCCAGCTCATGCTTCCTCAGGTTAAGGCTCCAAACTGTAATGTGAAACACGTACAAATACCATCTGGCTCAAGACCCGCTGAAGGCTTTTCTTACACTACCAGTGATTCATTTGTTATAGATAGGGGCTTTTTTCACAAGTAACTGGAAATATTTGAACAGGTGAGAATCTTCCTGCTTCAACCATAAAAGTGAAAGAACGGATGCATTCAATACATCTGAAGTAGTGGACGGTGGCAATTATATGCCCCCAAAGAGTTCTAGTAACTATTTATAGATTCACTTCATCAGCTCCTGCAAACAGCTCCAAGGTACAAGGCACAAAGCAGCACTACAGACAATCTGGAGCAGAAGCCTGAAAGCCATATGCCATCAAATCTATAGGGAAACAACTAGGACACAAAAAACCCCTCTGCTAGCCACCAATCATAGAATGCTTTGGGTTTGAAGGGACCTTAAAGATCATCTAGTTACAACCCCCCTGCATAGGCAGGGACACCTCCCACCAGACCAGGTTGGTCACAGCCCCATGAACCTGTTCTTGAACACTTCCACACATGCATCATCCACAGCTTCCTTGGGCAGCCTGTTCTAGTGTCTCATCACCCTCACACTAAAGAACATTCTTCCTAAGGTCTAATCTAAATCCATCCTCTCCCGGTTTAAAGCCATTAATCCTTGTCCTGTTACTATATGCCCATGTAAAAAGTCCCTCTCCAGCTTTTCTGTGGGCCCTCCACAAGTTCCCTGTGCAACCTGTTCCAGTGATCACTACCATCACAGTGAAATATTTTTTCCCAATATGTAACCTAAATCCCCCCTCTTCCAATTTAAAAAAATTACCCCTCATCCAATGACTACACACCCTTGTAAAAAGTCCCTCCCCAGCTTTCCTGTAGGCTGCTTCAGGTACTGGAAGGCCACTGTAAGGTCTCCCCAAAACCTTCTCCAGGCTGAGCAGCCCCAGCTCTCTCACTCTGTCTTCATAGCAGAGCTGCTCCAGGCCTCTCATCAGCTCCATGGCCCTCCTCTGGACTCGCTCCTCGTCCTTTCTGTGTTGGGTGCTCCAGAACCAGACACAGTACCTCAGGTGGGGTCTCATGAGAGCTGCATGGAGGGGGACAATCACCTCCCTTGACCTGCTGGCTACGCTTCCTTTCATGCAGCCCAGGATAATGTTGGCTTTCTGGGCTGCAAATGCATGTTGCATGAGATGTTGAGCTTCTCATCAGCCAACATCCACAAGTCCTTCACCTCAGGGCTGTTCTCAATCCATTCTCCCAACCTGTGTTTGTGCTTGGGATTGCCCCGCCTTGCAATCCCAAGGACCTTGCACATGGCCATACCTGTGTTATGAATCAAGCACACTGCTATAGAGGAGTGCAAAATTTTTGTACCTACCATTTAAATCACAAGGACCTCTAAAGAAGAACAGTCAGAGAAAGGAACTGGCCCAAACCTATGCCAGCATGAGCTAATAATTTCAGATTATCACAGTTTTAATTACAAAACTGATGGGTTTTAAATGGTTACAGAAAACTGTCTTTTCAGTAATATCCTGAAACTCCTGTTTACTACCCAAGCTTGCTTATTTTTTTACAACACACTTTGCCTTTGTTCTCCATTTGCAACTTCATTACATGGGCATAAGTAGTACAGACTTCAAAACAAGAATCAGCTTTCTGCAGCTTATTGTACAGCACTCATCCTAAGGGGACCTTGGTCTTAGCCATCGCCTTAATACAGGGGGGATAAAAAATCACTAGATTGAAATAAACTGTGTCACCTATTTATAGACATATTCACAGGCTCATCCTGTTCCTTAGGTACAGACACAAGAGATGTTTCAGAAATACAGGTTACGTTAGTCTTCCAACTGTAAACCCCCCCACCCCCGAAAAAAACACATAAAAAAACTCAAGCAAGCAAAAAGAACTCCACACACAAACGAGAGGCAGAGTGATTATTTGATTACTGGTGGAGAAAGAGCAGTCCAATTTGAGACATCAGAGGCAGATGAGCCCAGAGAGAGCTGTTTCAGGCCCAGAAACAGGATACTGTGTCTATTTCATGAAGCCAGCCTTCCCAACCTTCTTGCTTCACCTCGTCCACCCATGAATGGTCTATCCCCAGAAAAGCCTGCAAAAGTCAGACTAGCTGGGAAGAGAGAAGAACAAGATCTACGAGCAAGGATACAAACTGCTATGGCAAGCTGAACAGAAATTGCTATAATTAATAGACAGGCAAGAGAAAAATTCAATCTTCAGGGAGACTTTTTTGCATTTCTAAGTGTTTTTCTGGTTTGGGTTTTTGGTTTGGTTTTCTTGGGGGTGGGGTTTCAGTGGGGATGTGGTGGGGTCTTGGTAAAGATTGTAAGCAAAGACCGTTTCCAGATGTTCAGTTCCAGGTAGATTTTTGAGATGAGACATTTACTCACATTTCAAAGCACTAGCAGTATATACCAGGATTTACTGTCTTTGCATTGTAGAGAGAGGATTTTCCTTCATAAAACTGAAGAGGAATGACACACAAATTCTGGGCTGGGTTTCTACAGTACTAGAAAACTTCAAAAATCCCCAGCTACAATATGAATTATATTAAGTCACCATATGCTGAAGTATGGCAATTGTGCATGTTTGAATAACAGTTTTAAGCCGCATGTCTGACAGCTTTCACATTGACCATTTTAGATCCAGATTTTACATGTCAATAAAACTGAGAAGTTTGTCCTAATTACATTTCTGCTGGGTTTGTTCCTGCTGTGGTTTTATCTTTTCTCATGATACAACCAGCTTTGGCAAATGTTTTCTCTGACCTGTGCACTTACTCCTGCATTCACTGAGCAAAAGCAAGCAAAAAGACCAATCAGCTCCACGTGTGAAATGCATAATTACCTACTTCCATTCAGTGTTTTTGGTGATAAGAAACTAATTCATGGGCATAGAGAATCCTACAGTGTCCTTTTAACAGACAGAGAGAAATCTAAGTGTGTAATGGGGAAAACACTTCAAATGTAAGCTAAATTTAAGCATTACGCCTGAGTAACTACAGTGTGCGTCAGGACCCTGGGATCCAGCTTTGTGGCTTGCTGCATTCTGAAGCTGCTGATCTCTGGCTCAGGGCCCACCTTCCACTTAAAACAGAATTCCAGATCTGTCTTTCAGCTGTTGCCGTTTGTCACGACCCAATAAACATGGCTAATGCTTCTATAGCAACTGCTCTTAAAATGCTAAACCCAAGCCACAAAGTGAAAGAAAGATAGATAGCGAAAATGCAGTACTTTATGGAATGTAAGAAGACAATTTTATATTAAAAGATATTCTGATGCCTGTTTCTTAGAGAAAAATATTAAGAGGTTTTGCCACTTGGACTACAAATGACTGTGGCCTTACATGCGACCTCTTTTGTTTGTGTATGAAGTGTCAGCTCCTGTGAGTCCATAAAATAGATCAAGATACTGATCTAAAAGTTTGACACATGCATTGGAGAAACCCTGGACTGCCCTACACTTAGAAAAATGCATGTATTCTTTCAGGTTTAAGGGAGAATAATTTTTTTTCTTCCTTCTAAGCTTCCCCTACAGAGATTTTGGGTCAGCAGACCAACACAAAACTACTGTAATTACATCTTTCTCTCATACACAAATGCACACAAACACACAGAGAACAGTCAATGGAAAAACCTGTCAACTTCAGTGATACAGAATAAGCCACCATGGATCATAGCCCAAGTCCTTATGGTCTGCTACTGCCCTACAAGCCTCCAAAAACCTGCAGGAAGCCCAAGAGAAACACTAGGGTCACACTCTTAATGGCATTCATGCTATTGGAGTACAGTTAGAAACAATACTTTGCACTGCTCTGCTAAATTTGAAGACTCCTATCAAACAGGACGGTTTCACAGCTGAGGCTAAAAACACAGACCAAAAAAAAAAAACTTCTTAAAATGAAAACTTGGAGAAACTTCAGAAGAAGCCCCAGACAGGATGGGCAGCTTTGTTTCCTACCTTACATACAGGTACTTGGTAGTAGCATTCTTACATTTTTATTATCTGTTACTTACAATGGAAGTCCTTCTCAATAAGTCAAAAGCAATTTAATAATTTTTAAATTATAGACAGGAAAAAAATAAAAACAATACAACACTACTTTAGAGATCATCTCGAGGAAAGGTAAAGCTTAGATCAGGAATAAAGTACAAATCACAACCATATACTCATTCTTCTTTACTAAGACATCAGTTCTTTTCTCAATACTTCAATTCAGATCTTTTTCCAGAGATAAACTTCCACTGACAAAAATAAACTAGAAGACTGGAGAAAACATTTACACATACAAGTGTTTCCATGGGGAGAGAGATACCTACCACTACACACAGGATCTTGAGCTCACAGTTTTACCACTCCAAGAAGCACAAACTATCTCTTATCATCCAGTAATGACTAGAAGAAATGTTAATCTCCTCAAGGAGCAGCCTTTCCTAAAGTAGCACTGCTACTACCTCCTGCCTGACAGTTTTCTCTAGTCACACAGTTATGGATCTGTTCTTAACATCTTGAACTTTGAAAAATTCTCTGAAATTTTTTTCACATCAAGAGCTACTGAATAAAACCATCTTCTCTTCCAGTAGTAGTATAGGTATTCTCCCCACAAACATTCCTTTCCTGTAATTTACCTTTTTTCTTGATTAGTTAAGGAGTAGAAGAATGCTAATTCTGCAGGGTTTGTAGTCACTTAACATCAAAGATAACACTGTTACAAGTACAGCATATTCCTATAAACTAACATAGCAGGGGCATCCCACAGCATTCTGTACCAGTCTCAGTCACTAATGGGTATACAGTAATTTCAGCATTAACATAGCCCCTCCATCACTTCCACTGCCCATTTCCCTGATCCTTATCACCTTGCTCTCCCCAGAAGGACTGTCACATAGCTGCTTTGTTTCTGTGCATTGCCAAGACTTGCATCATGTAACCCAGCAGAAGAGATGTATGATTAGCTACCACTGGTATACTACAGGCACTTGTATGTTTTGACCTGCACAGACACAGGCAACCCTCCTGTTTTCACCCCACACAGCCAGGCAAAATATTACAATAGATGATGCTCTGGAATCTCTGCCCTCCCAAGATGGAGGGGTGGAGAAACCCCCCAGCTACTGCGAAGTGTCTCACAAACAGTGATAAAGCCAACAAAAAGCAGTCCCATCCACTTCTACCCAGGCCCACAGGCAAGGCAGCAGCACCTGCTAGATAGAGGTATCTGGAGCAATATGCTGTCACACTCATGCCTGCTTATAGCCACCACCAGAGAAAAGCTCATTTGTATGAGTCAGCATCAGCCACTGAGATTCATCTAGTGGCAAAGTTCAGATTTTACCCCTGTGGTTTGAAAGGAGCAGGAGGTAAGTATCTTGATCCCACCTGATCTCTTCACCATCCCTTTAATAAATATGAGAAGCTCTCATTCAGAAAAGACAAGGAGGTTAAAGTTTCCCTTTATCAAAAGGATTAAATTATATGTAAACGTGTACAACCACAGATGAAATCAAGAAATAGGGCTATTGTAGAAATACAAAATGTGACTTTGCTATTATTAGAGGCAATGATGGGTGTCTGAAGATTATGGTATGGCTCTCGCAGATACTTGTCATTACACAGCTAATGAAGTATTTCAGTTGTTTCCTGAATGCTGCTCTGTAATCTGTATTGTGAAGGAAATTGCATAAATCTTACATTTTCTATGCATTAACAGAAACCTTACATTGTTTCAAGCATGTTAATTTACAAAGCATACTGGACTTATCTGCTGGCACAGAGCCTTGCTAACTTCATTCCAACTTTACTCTTTTGGAATGAGCTTATCCAGTTTCCAGTGCCAAAATAGGCTTTTAACTTCAAACCAAATAAGGCATCAGCTTGCCAGATTTGAAGGTGACATACGACTGTAGCTATTAAAGGGAGCAGAACCACTGATGAGTGTACGAGCTGAAAAGAAAAACAAATCTTTCCTCACAGTCAGCTCTAAGATTCTCCACCAGAACTTCTAGCAGCTGTCACAGCAGAAGAGCAAAACCCTTTTTCACACACAACAGGAAAACACATCCTCTCAGAAAACATTAAACTCTCATAAAAGTAATTAAGCATGAAATTTGAAAAGTGCTTTGCAACATTTAGGCAAGGAACCATAATTAAAAAATGAGCTGACATCAGGCTCACAAAGAAACCAAAAAAGGATAACAAATTCCTTGCTTAGTCACAACAATAACTTGAAAATGAAGTTGAGCAGTACTTCAGTGCCTTAATGTGACTTAAGCATCTTGTTCCACTCAAAATGCTCTTTAGATTTCTTTGAAACACAAATTATTAGAGATGCCTCCAACTCCTCCTTTACTTATTTTTAGTAAAACAAGAAAAATGAGTGCACAAATTGCAGATAAGAGGAAAACTCAAATGCAAACAAGCACATCTGTAACTAGTGAAACAAGTTATTTTAAAACAGACAATCCCAGATTCTACTTTCAACTTGCTTATGAAACAGTTTTGAAATAAACCCTTCCTGTAAAAAAATTACTTTTCACTTACTTGATTTAGATCAGGTTCTTAGCAAAGGCTTTAGAAGGCTCTAAGACACCTACTCCCCACTTGCCAAGCAGGAAGTTTCTTGGAGAAGGTGAGTAGGCTGACACCTTCAGTTTCTGCAGTATTATCAGAAAAAAAATTACCAGCCTTCAAAGATTAATGAGGGAAAAAAAAATCCAAAAGCCTAAGACAGGACATTCCTGGCTTCCCATGCCTGCAGACAGAAAATTTAAGAAGATGCTTATCAGTGGCAGTTTGCTGCACAAAACATGAAAATCAGGGAAAGTACCAGAGCTATGTGGACAGTTCAGCCAAATCATTGTTTCAAAGCAACCATGAAGCTGGGGTGGGTTGGAAGGAGTTGTAGGACTCATGTATTTCCAGTGTGGAAATTTCCAATGTCTGGGAGAGAGCTACAACACGAGAGCCCCACTCCTCCTCTCTTTGCCAGGTGCATGAAAAGAATACCAGAGCTGCTTCTCATACCAGCCAGGAAAGTAAAGAGGATTTCTCCTTTACCAGGAAAATCATAGGATACTGCTAATGTATCAGATGTCCACTAACCAAAAGATGATATGAAAAGTTCCTGAGTCCAAGTTATTAACCATACCTGCTCCCTGACTGAAATTAGGAAAGATGTCAAACTGTATGGGAACTGTCGTATCTTACTGGTTTAGGAAATTGTTTTAAAATGAGTAGCATTTATTTTAAGATTTGCTGTATGCCCATGTGTTTTGAAATAGAAAACAGGCTGTGCAGTAGGAAATACTCTGGCGCTGACCCTCTGGAGAGGCAGTCTAAGTGCACACTGTTACACATGTGCAAGTGATTTTCAAGCTCTGTTTAGGATCCTAAGCTGTTACTGTCCAAACTTCATAAACAGTGGCCTAGTCCAGTACAGGCTACCATGACAGAGACTAATCTCTGAAATAGGACAGGAAGTTTATGGCTTAAAACATGCACTCCAAGATATATTTTCTTGTTGTTTCTCCCTCTACCAAGTTTTATTCTACTTGTGCAGCCTGCAACAGAGCGCTCCATGATTTTACAGAAGGATGAACTGGTGTTAAAATTTTGCTACTTATTTTTCAACTGCCAGATATACAGGAAAATAGCATTTCCTTCCATTTTGACAGGGACCCACTGGGAGATAAAATGGAAAACTGACATTCAAAATATTCTGATGAGAGTCAGGAAGCATGCCTTTCAGCAACACCAGAGGAAAATGATGCTGTGCAGTGGGCACAGGGGTTTGATTGTCCAAAACTAGAGAGGTGGCATGGTATGCAATGGTGAATTTGTACTCCATGCTAATACTCTGATACCTAACTGGTTCCCTCACCAGTTCCCCCCAAATCTGAAAAACTTGAGAGGTATGAAGAAAGTTCACACAGCTTACCTCTCCCTCTCTCCCACTTCTGTAAAAAATTTTTTAAAATATGTAATTGCTCTCCTTCAGATTTCATTTGGTAGAAAGATAACATTTGGCACAAGAATCAAATGAAACACCAAACTAAAGAGCAAGAGACTACTTCAGCCCAATGGTGAATCATATTACAAATCAAGAGGCTATATTATGATTATGAGAAAAATGCTTCATATATAAATTCATAGCCCAGCGATGAAAACAGAGGATGAATATCTGAAGGGAAGAAAAGTTAGAATACGAATGATCTTGTAGTATAACAAAAGAAAATATATTAAAAGTATTTGTTTTCTTATATGGAATCTGCAATGGAACAAGGAAAAAAAAACAACTGAAAATGTCATACATATTTACGAAAAAGTATTTTCATGGCTAGAGTAATTATGAAAGCCAAAATGACAAGCAGAGAAAGCTATAGATAAATATGTAGTTTAAAATCTGCATTGTCATTATATTGGAAGACTACACTTAGTTTTTATATTGTTTCATTACAGTTAATCTTTAATTTCAAGATTTGCTTATTTAGAAGTTTCTCATTATGCCTAACAAAGCCTTCCCATGTCTCTATTATTATATGTAAGTTGTCTTAAATCCAGGCAGAGTAAAAGAAAACAGCTTTTACTTCAATGACAGGAATATACCTTGACTAAGTAGATAAAAGGCTCTAGCCTCAATCCAGTTCATCTTGGTCTGGCATGAAAAAACAGAAGGATTTTGGGGGGATAAAAAACCCCAAAATATACCTATATTTTGTAAATGGGTGAAGTACTTTCACAAATGCAATCACTGAAAAGAAACTATTAAACAGCCTTATGTCACCAGCATCAATTCAGTATCATAACTGAAATCATAATTCTTAGAGAGTTACAGAGGGGGAAAAAAAAGTATAAATAGACTTAAATCTCCATCTGTAATACACCAATAGGATCTAGCAAATGGTGCCTGGAACAACAGCACCTTGGAAAGCAAGTCACTCTTCCAGGAAACTGGGCAGGAAAAAAAAATCTTTAATCCAAGGAGAGCTCAGTCTCATAGCCATATGACTTCCACTGAATTAAGAGCAATCTTAATTAAGAGCAAAAGTGCCTAGAAAAGGTTAAGCCTGTCCACATCCTACATGTATCTAACAAGTTTAGAAGGGACACATGAGCAAATCTCAGTATAATAAAGAGAAATGGACAAATTTAAACAATACCAAATTATTTTCACCCACAGGAACAGCTGTTCCTAAATGATCACCCCATTTTCACTTCACCACCAGTCCAAACATACGACAGGATTTGAAAATAACAGGATTTCTAAAATAAATGAAAAATAAATGTAAGCCTACATGTTGAGATTTAAGCCAATAATTTACTAACAGGACTGTCAAAGAAAACTCCCAAGCAAGAAAACTGTCATGCAAGTACCTGATTTTGGACACTGGAAACTCAGAGTCTGCTCATGGATTTGACCTGATACAGAAATTCTTAATTTCTGAATCACTTTCTACAAAAATGCACTGAATTATTCACTATTTGAGATTGCTGGTACTCAGTGAAAAACACAATGCAATTTGCACATTAGCAATTCGCAAATAAAGAAGAAATGCCAGAAAAAAAAATAAATCTGAGGCTAACCTTCATAGTGCTAACAAACAAGCAAAGAAACAAACCCACCTAAAAAAACACCACTACTCCCAGCACAACTCAGAATATCTTTGCAAGAACAGCTTCAGTTATACAGACATTAGCAGCAGACACTGGTAAGGAAATTCACCAAGTCAGAGTAGGAGGGGGGAGGCAATTTCATATTGAAATATACAGACAAACAAATTACCCATATCATAAAATACATGAATGGCATGAATCTCCATTTTATTCTTCCATCTCACTTATTGCTCTTTCATGTTAAAGAGCAATAAGCGAGACTCTTCTGAGCAGGTTAGTAACTGTAAGAAAGGAAAATGTACAGAGAAAATAAAAGCAAATTATTATGCCAAAAATACATATAACTCATATTTACCCCCTGCAATCTCTCACTGACTTGCTATTGGGGAAAAAAAATATTAAAAATTAAAACTGAAGGAGAAGTCTGTAACATAATAAGAAAGAAAGTGGACACATATACTATCCCTGAAAAACTGTCCCTTCTTTTTGAGGAAAATATGGAATACAGAAGCAAAATAAAGCTGATTAAGCTGGAAAAAGAAAACTAAAAAGAATGTAAAGTGTTTATTCAGTAACACCAACAAGAGAGAAGAGAGGTCATCAAACAATACTGCATTTCTCTTCCTCAGTATGAGAAATATGTACAACAGCAGTTTAGATTTTTCAATCCATTAAAGTTGGTGTATGCCACGTTCTCAAGTGACTGTACCTGAAAAACTCAGCTAAAGGGATGGAAGGACTTGGCAGTGCAATAAACTATTCCATTACAAATAAGACAAGACGTAAAACAAAAGCTTGAGAGGGAAAACCCCTTATCAATATTTCTGTTTACAGGATGGTGTAAGGAGTCAGAGCAGTGCATTGCATATTTAAAAACAAGCACCAGCAAGGAACCCAGCGTGACACCAAATGAGCAACAGGGTTGCTTTAAGAACCCGGGACGCTGCATCCTGAGGCTTACAGATTGCTGGGCTGACGCTGGAGGATTGTTGAGGGAGACACTGGAGCAGCAGATAAAGCTGATGCAGTTGTTGTAAACTTTCCAGCATTCAGGCTTTATTTGTCTGGGTTTGATACTCCCCTCTGTGGGTGGAGAAGCCGAGGGAGAGGCTGACGTCACCCCAGGAGCAGGGATAAAGTGCAGTGCCCGCAGCTGTGGGATGAGTAAAACTTCCTAAGAGGTACACGAGGTCGGCTGCCCCATCCAGCAGGTGCTCTAGTGACAGCACCCTACGGCACGACTCCTCACACAGACCCAAGGAAAAAAGAACAGTAACCAAGAAAAAACATCCAGAATGCCACAAAACGTTACTCTCCAAGGACCAGCACCCTGGGGATTCAGGCTCTCAGGAGGGATAGATTTTAACCAACCTTTAATCATAACCAGGGTAGGTACTCTCTTCATTTCCTTTCTGTTTATGACATTCTTTAGTTATTGCAGACTTTTGCTATAGAGTTCAGAGACACAGATGAAGCTGTGAGTAGATTAGCAAGTAGCAGCTAGTTCTGAGGAGAGCCAGCTAGAATGCTAACAGTTTTTACAAGTTTGTGTGACATATTTCTGGGATTGCTTTGACTTTAATTGCATTTCTGCTTTTGCCTTGAAGTTTGGATTTACGTGCCTTGGCAGCAGGATAACACTGGCATTATTTCCCCAGACGTTCAGATGAGAAAATTAGTTTTGAGCCTACTGAGGGCCAGACCCCTTTTTTATCATTTTCACAACCAGCCTTTGTGATCACTGGGGGAGAAGACTACTTGGCAGCAGCTCCTTAAGTCTGGAAGTTTGTGCTTTGCAAATTCTGTGCTAACTTTACAAGATTAATCTGACTCTTATTTAACTAAATTAAGTTTATTGTCAGTAAAGGCAACAGCATCTGTTTTTACATATGTAAAGTTTTTCGTTTTCATAGATGTTAAACTGGTGAATAGTTAGAAACCTACCCAGCTAGAGACAGTTGTTCAGTGCTTTCTGCCATATTTAGAAATGGACATTTTACTTACCTTACTCCCCTAATAAAGGGAAGAATCTGAGCCTTTATTTTTCCATGGATTTTGAGCTAATTGTAATTTACTTTTAAAAATCATCTACTCAATGAATGGTGCTTAGGAAACACTGTCAGCTGCCCTGCACCTACAGTCATAGATATACAAAAAAACCAGAATATGTATTTTGCAAATTGCACCCAATGAACATCAGACTAGAATTAGGTCTCCTCTTGCTGCATTTCAGAATCTAAGATACACTGACTGCTTTTTGTTTGTTGTTTTTTTAAAAAAAAGTCCTGCACTATGACTCCATATATATACTATGCCTGGTATCAAATAAACAAACATCAAGAGCCTAGAAGGATGTATACCACTTGCCATGCCTTGCAGTAAATATGCTTCTAAACAAAAGTCTACAGAAAGTTTAAGGTTTAATCTTTCACATATTATACTACTAAAAATTCATTCATTCACTTATTCCAGATTTATATAAGCTTAAAACATTTTACTTATTTTAAACAGAAATAAACCAAAATGCTATTTTCTGACTCTGTAGCTTAATAAGAAATGTTCATAGGGCACAGCAAAACATTTGGAGGAAAAAGAAACAAAAACATTGAATAAAAAAGAAAAAAAAATCTCTGGATGTTTGGGGGCTTTCATTGCCTTTTATGGGCCTCCAAGAGAAAAATAGTTTCCATTATCTCCAATGAAAAATATTTTAGTGGTGTCTGGTTTGTATTTTCTTTGTGTTTAGATTAAGTGCAATGAAGTTGAAAGCTGCAGTAACAAAGGATGTTACTATAAATGTAGCTTTCTAAAGAACAGGTGATTTTGCAATTGACTCATACCTACCAAATGCCTCACAAGACATAAACCATTTGTTTCTTGCATGTTACAGAAATGCTCAAAATCACATTTTCAGGTATAAATATGAAATACATATACATATAGGGAAAAATTACACACTTAAGTTTCCTTAGTTTACCTTCAAGAATGTTAGTGGTAGATTTGATTAAAACTAATCTTTCTGTTGCCACACCATACATTTAGAAGAGCCTCTCTGTAAGTATTCATTCTGTAAATATTCATTCTTATCCTTAAGAATAAGGAGTATTTCTCAAGATTCGCATGTTTTGCTTTTTTGGACCTAGGTGTTCCTTTTGTAGAAGGTATCACCAGCAGCCCATTCATATTTGGCTTAACTGTCCTGACAAGAAATAAGACAAACATTAAGACAATAAGTAGAAATTATTCTTAAGCACATTTTTAATAAAACAATTGGACAGGTTTTTAAGTCTGGTTGGCTATAGTCCCTATTCAACACAGGAAAGATTTTACCAGGACTGGTCAAGAGAAACAGACAACATAAGAGATCAACATCCACCTGACTAAAAAACAGATGTCATCCCAAAAACCCATCTGCAATTTCCCAGGCAAGGAATTTCTCTGAACTGTTTTAAGCAAACGCAAAAACCACAGGTCCCGGTCACTGGGAGGGTAGGAAGAACATGATTAAACAGCACTAAAAATAGAGAGATTCGGAGTCTACTAGGGTCAGAAACAATTAATTAGCCAGAAATAATGAAAAAAGTCCTTGCAATCCTTTGAAATTTACACAGATAAAAATTAATTACATCAATGAAACTGATCAAAACCCTAGAATAAATGAAGCTGAGTAATTTCAGTTTGTTCTGACCAGAATACAACCCTTTGGGTTTAGTCTTTAGAGGAATGCAATCCTAGAATTTAAGTCAGATTGGATAAAGCATTACAGAAGCAATTAAAGCTTGTAGAGATTGGAGGGAATGGTGAAATCAGCTCTAAATTTAAGTCCTGTTTTAACATAAATCTTTACAGATCATAATTCAAGTATTTATATTAACTCAGTTTCATATTTAGCCACTGCACACACTCACAACTCTCTTCAGAAAAAACAGAGCCTGAAATACTGGTGAAAGGCAGTCCATGATGATTTTCATGGGTCTATTAACAGATGCAGATAACTTCTCTTCAAAGGTTCATAGGATACATTGCCCCTTGTGAGGTTAAATCTAGTCTCTGATTACACCTGAATGCTCAACATGTACTTTGAGATCTCTGTAAATCCGAGATACCAGGACACAGGAGCAACAGGCATGCCACAGAGA
This sequence comes from Heliangelus exortis, assembly GCF_036169615.1. Classification (NCBI taxonomy): domain Eukaryota; kingdom Metazoa; phylum Chordata; class Aves; order Apodiformes; family Trochilidae; genus Heliangelus; species Heliangelus exortis. The sequence continues at coordinate 22,017,803 of NC_092425.1, read as the reverse complement.
CATGTCCTGAAGAGCAAGGGGAAAAGGCTTTTCACAAAGCACCAGCAGAACCTACTTCATGCAGCATGGGTGAGCAAGCAAAAAAAACTGCAGTCACAATTTGATTCTACATGTTCACAATACACATTTAATGCATCACTAATAGGAAACAGAATCATATTATGGAGGCACCCACAATGTCAATATTATACCCATGATACCATGTGATCTTGCAATGCATAGCCTGGTGACTTTCTATGAAATGTAGGCTGCAGTAATTTAATCTGCTTCCCTTCCCCACAAGCAACTGTAAGGTTTTCCCCCTGAAATATTAAGGATAGAGGCATATTCCTCCTACACCATCCTCATGGTAGCCTTCTGGAGCCCAGAAGGCCTGAGCAAGTATAGCTAAGCACACTCAGTAAGGTTTTAAAGCCCAAAAGACCCATCCTGGAAGCCTGGCAATAATCAGTTGTGCTAAGGAATAAGAAATACAGACTCCTGCTCCTTTTTCCTCCTTGCTCCCACCAAATAATGGTAGCTCCATCCAACCATACAGTAATATCAATGCAGCTGGTGACAATATATTAAGAAAAGCCAAGGGACTGCACCCTATTACCAGCAACACAAAGTGTCCTGCTAGCAGCACAGCTGCAGGGGAATGTACCATGCTAGGCAGCTACGCTGCTTTATAAGGCAGGATCTTTATCTCAGTCCATTGCTGAGGTATGCCACAGGCACAGCAGATAATTTGTGGTGGCCTGTAAAAAGGGTAATCTACCAAATAACCTACATAAGGATTATTCAAATAAGCTTACTCTTGAGAGGGAACCAAGAATAGCTGGTTTTGCCCATTTGTGTACTAGGTTATCAAGAGTTACCATCAAACAACAGCACTTCTGCCACAGTTTGTTATTCCATGCATGTCCACAACATGCTAAGCAGTCAGGAGCTGTGTTAGGTTAAAGGGAGAAGCATCACCATAACTCTATCTCTGTCTTCTAACAGTACTGTAAGAAGTCTCAGTGTGGTTCATTTATACCTTAAGCAGCTGAGGTTTGAGAAACAATTTTGGAGACTGCAGACTTAGAATTTATAAGAAACTTTCTCAATACATCTTCACACTGTAACACTTGTTAAGCACACAATACACAGGAATCCATTCTTTTGGAAGATGAGGGGGTCAAAGCCTCCAGCTGGCCACAGGTATCCATTTGGAAAGTTTCCGTGACTGGATAATAGGTAATGCATTGCAGTTTGCTACAGTGAAATGAAAGAAAAAGGTTTACATGCTCAAATGCAGAAAAAGGCTCACAAAACCCCCTCTAAGTTCTTTGAGCATTCAGACACACCTACAGAAGTGGACCACTGGAAAGTAGGAGTGACCTTATTTGGCTGATTTTTGCCACTGTTTCAAAACTAATCCAGTGCAACACATTTCAAAAATAATATTTCTATATAACTTTGATGATGACAGTACTGTCACCCTCAGACACAAGTCTGCCAGGTTCTGCCAGAGCTGGGGTACAGAACATACTGGATGTACACTGGGCATCTTAGTCTCTTTCTCTGCTGGAAAACTGGGAAACACCAGAATTGAAGAACATCTCCATAGCATGTTTTCCAGTCCTCCAAAACACTTAATTTCTTTTAATAATTGAGATAGCACTTGCTTTGCCTGTAGCAGAATGCACAGTGAGACGAAGTCTCTCCTATAGCTTTTCCTTTCATACATGGCACAGAACTGAGAAATCTTTTAAGGCTATATTGGCATTTTTCTCCTCACACTGGGATACATTTACCGAAAAAAAAAAAAAGCCTACCAAATGCTATTCTAGATGAATCAACCTGCCTCCTTTGTTCTGCTGTTCTAGAACAGACGAATTCCAAAACCTTTTGTATTACATCCATCAATTTCATTTTGCTGTCTTGGTTACCAATGGTCACCTAAAATGACAATATAAGCCTAAACAGACCTAAATCCCACACAGTGAACAAGACCTGTTTAAATGTTGTCATGGTATCAGAAGTCCCCTGTTTGCAAATTAAGGCCTGGTATTCTATAACAAGATTTTTGTAGCGTCTAAGTTCATGGCCTCTCTGTAACACTTGTTTTAAAACAGAATTTTGTTGCATTTTAGTTATTTTAACTATGATTTAGAAGATTATCAACAAGACCAAAACAAAGCAAGCATAGAAATACAAGGTTAAGGCTATTATTATAAACATTACTGCTGTTGCCACATTTCCATGTAGTATGAATTACACCACACAGATCACTTTGAAGGATCAGGGCTACTGTTAATCTAATGCAATGAGATTTATAGCTAAGCACTTTAGGGAGTTCAGGATCTGGATTAGACATGAATAAAGAGAAAGATCTCATTTCAGAATTATTAGCATATTTATGATTACTTAAAAATACAGCATGAGAGCCCAGGCTAGCAGAAATCACACCAACTGCTGTGTTTGTCCCTAAATGCTGTAAGAGCACAAGTGGCTTTCTGTATTGTCCTGTCAATGGCCAGGACATCATGCACATGGACATTAAATAGCACTATTTCTTTAAAGTTCTATTCTTCTGCTATTCCCTGGACTTCTAAGGGAAAAATCAACTTCTTTTCCCAAACAAATTACACAATGGCAGCTGAGACAGAGGATCAAAGACAAGTTCTAGTAGCTACAGAAATGAAAGCTGCACCTGTTTAATGCAGAAGTGTGAAGATAATTTCCATCTGATTTGAAGCATGATAAATAAAGCATTTATATGGTGATTTGACAACAGAACTACAGATGGTCTGGAAGAATTAAGAACTCACTTGTTTTTGTAACCAATCTTACAGGTGTTTATAGGCCCACTCCCTCAGCCCACTAAGAAATAGTGAAGCACAGTGAAGTTATTTTTCTCTACCAGTTTTCAGGTGTGCATGGTGTTTAAGCAGTTAAATTTTGTTTTTTCAGATTACACCTGGAGGCAAGGCTTCATCTGCCAATCTGTGCCCTGGTGATGTTATAGTAGCTATTGATGGTCTAAGCACAGAGAACATGACACATAATGATGCCCAGGAGAGAATTAAAGCAGCTACACATCAGCTTTGTTTGAAAATAGAGAGGTATGTGTACATGTCTGCTTACTTCTGAAGGAAAACACTAACCAACCAGACGATTCTACAGTGCAACCATTAAAACTTTAAACAGTTTTAAGAATTTCACAAATCCTTTGGAATTACAACACCCAGGTCTACCCCATCAGCTCCAGATCATGAGATGACCCAGAACATCTCTTCATGGGTGCAAGAATAGTTTCCCTCAGGATACTCACCACATTTATAGAGCTGTGAACCACACCACCTCTGCTGGCTCCGCAGGTCCCGTGTTTGCTGTCAGTTACCAAAGAGTTCTTCATATTTTTTGGAAATAATAAAACTCTCACCTAACTGCTACTTGTTCAGTTACCTCTCTGCTCTGAGCCCCTCAGGTGCTTATCACTGCCTCCTGCACAGACAAAGCTGCTCGTTTATCCTCCCGGTTAGAGAAAGCAACATCATGTCAGAATTTCATAAGGGGTGACAAATGAGGGTGATCTTTGGTCACAATGTATTGAAACGAACACAGGACTCTCAAAGCAATTGAAAAATTGGTTAAAAACAAACTGAAAAAACATCTCTTGCCTAAACTGCAAGAGTCCAGAAAATTTTTGCATTCATTGCTCAACCAAGAGAAGCAACCTAGCAACCCACATCTTTTTTTTTTTTTTTTTTTGAAGGACCAAAGAAGCATTGCCTAGTTACTAGAGTACATATCACAATTAAGAAGTTCCTGCAGTTAATTCCAGATTCTGTTACAGATTGATAGATGCCATTTAACAACTCTCTTAGGAAGTAATTTTCAAAATATGTTAAGTGTAATTTTGCCTATGAAATACGTGCATATTTTTAAATGATGCATATTTGTACTTAAATAAAAACAATACTTAAAAAACAATACTAGATTAATATTTATTATTCCATCATGCTTTTTAAAAATTATCTGCCAAATTTTGACTTATGAATAAAGACAGAATCGTAACTGATATTGACATATTTGCTGTCTCTGCTCTCATGACTGAATGAATCATCTATGCAAGCTCTATTTAAAATTGCACATATAGATTGCATACTGAGATTGCACTCCTCCTACATGGAAAACAGGCTTTGCATGGAAATTGTGGTCATTAAAAGAAAAGAAAGTTAAATTTCCCTGGTTTAGGATTATTACTAATATAGTAACTTTTTTATGCGTAAAATATTCTGCTGATGAAACATTCCTTTTACCAACCATTAAAATCCAAAATTGTAAAATGGTTGGTATGCTCAGGTCAAAAAGGTGCTAATTTCCCTTTTTCTTTGGATTTGGTTAGTACTAATAAATTATTTCCCATTGTTCACAGCAAATTTAATATTTTTAAAAGTAAATACACTTTACGTATGCTACATATAGTACAGATAAATATATCATTGAAGTACCATGCATCTAATAATGTCAAAACATTAAAAAAGCATAGGACAAAATGCCAATTTTCAAGCCACATTATATTTTGCTGGGATATATGCAACTCCACAGGAATTCAATTTATTTAAATTCTGTCTGTCTTTCTAGGGCAGGAACTAAATTATGGTCCCCACGAGTTTCAGAAGATGGCAAAACACATCCCTTCAAGATAAATTTAGAAGCTGAACCACAGGTAAGATTTATTAAAATGTACCTAACTATTTCCATTCACCTTTTTACACTCTGAAGTATCTCCCCTGTGGTCATTAAAAGGCTTTGAATAGCACTCCATTCCTTATCTGACAGTTTAAGCTAATATGAACCATCAGGATTATGACATGTATTAACACGATTTTATCTGACTGGATGTTCTTTAATTTTCAGCTACAACTGAAAAAAACATTAACATTTTTTCTTTAAAACTGTACATATCAACACAGTTTTATTATGTAAAGAAAGTCTCTCTTTTCTATTCTGATACAGTTTAAGTTGCTTTAGCTCTTTTAATAATTCACCATCACATGAGGAAGTTCAATCAGGAATAATTCAATCAGGAATAACTGGTCAAGTACCAAAGCAATACACTCGTCACATCACAAAAATCATTGGGATGTGTCAGTTAGAAAAACAGATCTATTAATACTTGGTCTCTACTTCCACACATTTTCATATTACACAACAGTGCTGAAAGTTACAAGATTGTATAAAACCCATCTACTGATCAACAAGCAAACCATTCACCACTTCTGGCCAGCAAAGTCTTGATCACTGTACATGAGCAAAGCAAATCCAATCAATTAAATCCTCCTCCCTCTTCAAAGTTGCACCCAGACCCTTCTGCAAAGCTATGAGCCAAAGTCTCTGTATTGTTGATAGTTATTTAACTAGATAATATCTATTACAGGTGCTTTATTCCTTTCTGATTTCTCTTTAACATATGTGAACATTTGTTCTTCTCTCAAGAGGGGGGAGGGGAGAGCAGAGAGCATTCTGCTGATCCTGGAAGGCCAGGATCCAAAAGCAAAGCAAGTATGTCCAAGTATTTATTCTGTGCTGTCCTGGAAAATGTAAGTGCGGATTCCATTTCAGTAAATCCTATGTAATAAATATACCCACCAATTCAAAGAGCCATTCCTAAATACTAATATGGCATTTCAGTGTTCCAGTTCTCTCTCCCCTTGCCAGTCTAAAAACTTGCATTAATTCACACAGCAAACTTCAACAGAAACAACCTAGACTCTTCAGCAGTAGAAAATAGCTCAGTGAAGAAACAAAACTATTTTAAATGCATTTTTGCTGAATAGCTGGGATATATATAAAATAAATAGCAATGCTATTTATGCATTAGCAATATCAATTATGCAAATGTAATACAACAGAAAATTCACTCAAAAAGCTACAGAAAAAAACATGTAGGCATATTTGACAGAAGAGTAATCCCTCTGCATGAAAGTTACATTCTTAAAAATGATAGTTGCTTAAAAATAAACCACAAGATTTCACAAAGTGCTATTTGGCAGATTATTAAAAAGCAGTGTCCATTGGGACAGAAGCTGTTTCACTTAGGTTAAATAGTGAGCCTCTTCCTTTTAGTAGGTATCCCTTTTTCCTGCCCAGAAAAGTAGCAATGCTTTTACTGCATATCTGGTCATAGCACAAGAGAATCAGTAGTATGTATACAAGTAGGGAAAACATTACAACATGTTTCTTTAACATAAGATGACAAATTATTGCAAAACTATAACCTGTGCTTTTAGGTCCTATTAGAGTTTGCTAAAGTACAACAATAAAGGCATTGAAGGCCAGACAAATAGAGAAAAATCCAAATGCATTTTTTCAAATGTAAAACAGTGCTATCCAAAAGTATTGTACACATTGATCACTATGCAGAAATGGAAAATCATTGCGTTCTATAAAAAGCATTTCTGACATTTATATAAAAATTAAAGTTACGCAAAAGTCACAGCTGTTATCACAAAATCATAGAATACCAGTACAAGCCCTCATCTGGACCTTTCTTGCCAAAAACATGGTCTAGACAAGATGGCCCAGCATCCTGTACACCTGAATCTTAAAAGTATGCAATGTTGGGGAATCCCCCACTTCCCTGGGGAGATTATTTCAATAGCTCAATGTTCTCATCATGAAAAATTTTTCTCTTTTCTCTAGCCAAAAAAGTAAGCTAGGAGTCTATTACCATTTATAATCAACTTCTGAAACAATTGTACTGGTCTAGTTTTGAGGATCTGTATTCTCTCCAGAATGTACACAGCTGTGTAGTGTCACAGCAATTATCCCCAAGGAATGCCAGGAAATGGTCCATACTGGATGCATTTCAACAGACTTTGGGGGCTACATTCCTTCTGTTTCTGATACCTTTATGGTATCAGACAAAAACAAAGAACAACAACAAAAAAACCATTCCTGATTAGGAATTTCAACAACACCCAAATCTAATTTAGCTTTTGAACAAAAGGAGGACTTTTCAAAGATTTAATGAGATCAAATAAACACAAGAGCTGGACTATTTTTGCTGCTGTATGTTCTGTCACTGACACTTTATATCAATAGATGAGTTAAAAGAAAACAGAATTTAAGTCTAACTCAAATTCTTGTTTTGCAACTGTTACATTGTAAACATGGTATTACAATGCCACATGTCTTCTGTGCTGTGTTTGTCAATGAGAAATTTTAAAAACGTGATGAAATTACAATGTTCACAGTTGGTTTTGTCAGTTTTGTATTATATATGGATTAAAATGAATTTTAAATACCTTGACAATAATATCTTCCATTAAGTAGCCATGATCCTAAACACTAGTGGATGATTTCCATTTACTAATACATTCTGTGAATTGCAGCACAGTTCTATTAGACAGAAACAAGGAACTGCAAGCAAAATCTTTGTGCTCATGTATCTGTCGCTTTCAGTAGCCTCTTACAGTGCAATGCTGCTAAATGTTTATATTTAATAAAATTGCTTTTTACTACTTGCATTTTCTGGTTGCACCTTCTATGTAACCGTGACTATTCTTCAGGTCTGTTCCTAAATGTATTTCTTATCAGTTGTTCTAAACGAAAAAAAAAAACCCAAAAAAAACAAAACAACAAAAAAAAAACCAAACCACCACACACACCAAAAAAACCAGGGCCAATTCACATTCAGGTTTTCATAAATTTTAGAAATTATCCACTGAGACATTGAACAGAGATTTTATTTTGTCTGAGAAAGGAAAGAATGTTATGGGGAATGAATAAAAATCTACAGATGTCAAGAATATGTCCATGCTTATCTAACCTGCCCTGATTATCTTGATTTATTCTGTGGATTCTTAGCATTCAAACATCCTATCTGACTTTTGCTAAGAGGTTGGATTTGTTCTAGCTGGAAGTATTTCTAGCGTTCCTAAAGACTAACATAATATTCTTAAAAGGCATTCCTGCACCAAAAAAACCCCTCTTTGTTTAGCTTTATTCAGCAGAACTAAATAGAGCAGAACCAAGGAAACTCGTTTATAAAGCTTGCTAGAGGTAAGTGAAAGACCACAACTACACCTGAATAATTTTAAAGCTGAAGATGCAGGATGTGTCCCCATGAAAAATACGTGATAGCAAATATAAGACACCTCAAACTGCACACAGTGATGAAGTGAAAAGCTCTGGTGCCTAAGATACAATCTTTAACAATTTGAAAACAATCCTACTCAACAATACCAGAACTTGGGCTGAAGTTGCATATGTTATACATGTGGTATAACACAGAGGAGTAACAACATAAATGCAGAAATAGTTTATACCATTGTAGGTGTATACACACTCAAAACCAAAGACAAATCTGAGAACTGGAAAAGATTTCTAAAAAATTTGATGTGCTACCTTAACACTGCAAGTTTTGGTATCTACAGAGAAGATCAGTTCAAACTGCAGAAACTTATTTGTTAGGAATAGGAACTTTTTATTCTCTGGACAGAAGTTCAAGTGCTGTCACAGTACTATCTCCAAAAAGCACTGCAGGACATCAGCAAAGCTGATGGCACTACAGCAGCAAACCTTCTCTACCCACTAGCAAAGAAGGAAAAAAGACCCTCAGCAGGAGACAGCACTGTTTTTTCTGAAATGTGCATTTCTGCATTTCCAAAATGTGAATAGAGATGTACCTGAGCTGGCAGAGACTCAAAGGAGACTGTACTAAAAACACGTAAAACAAACAATGGAATGCTCACATAGTCAATAGTCTTTATCTCTCCTGGCCAATCACCACAGCAGAACATTGTAAGTTACCTGAAAGGTCATGAGACATTTTTCTTACCAGATCTTATCCCCATGAACTGGAGGAAATTATCTGGGCCAAAAATAAAAATGGAAAAAAAAAAATCATATTCCAGAAATAAACAAACATAGGCAGAATTCTTTGCAATTTACCCACTTCTGGGTTTTACTTATTTGTGATGACTTCACTTTAAATTTTACAGCATCATAATGTTTGAGGCACAGGTATCCTTCAATATGTGAAATAAATTCAGAAGAATGTCTTCAAAATGACATACATTCAAGACAATCTCAGTTTAAAGAAGCGATAAAAAATTATGTGTTTTCCAGGTAATACGTTTAGAATAAAATTTTTATGCTTTTATGATGACACACTTTATCAGTATGTGACAAAAAATGCAGGAGCCAGAGATTAGCACTAAAGCAAGGCAATTAACCCAACTTCATATCAAATGTTTCTAAAAGAAGAACATAAGCAGTGCAAAACCTGAGGAATACAACAGGTTACTGTAGTATTCATCCCTTTCATTTCTTCCTAAAGTTGCACATTATTTGCAAATGTGGAACAACTTCAGTTTGTCTCGGGAGAAGAAAATTATAGTTTCTGAATGTGCATGGCTTAAGTAGCATATAGAAAATTAATGGAAAAATATAGTATGCTTGCACCAGTTAAAAAATAACAAAGCTGCAAAAGTAAAAACAAATGCAGAGATTAACAATACTGATATTGTCAGTTTTACTCATTAATAGCTTTGGTGTGCATTGTAGCTTTGTGTATTTTGTCTGCCTATCATGTACAGGAATTCAAGCCTATTGGTACAGCTCACAACAGAAGGGCCCAGCCTTTTGTTGCAGCAGCAAATATTGATGACAAAAGACAGGTAGTCAGCTCCTCCTATAATTCTCCCATTGGGCTTTATTCATCTGGCAATATTCAAGATGCGCTTCACGGACAACTGAGGGGTCTCATTCCTAACTCATCACAAAAGTGAGTACTGGTATTTACTTATAATATATGGTCATTTGTGGTATATCAATATATGTTCTGTTTTCAATTAAAAAGTCCAGCTCTTGCTGTTTTTCTGATAATCAGGATTTTATTGATTATCCAAACAAAAATGGTGATAAATGAATTTTTTTCTGACACAGAAAACTATCCATGCAGCCCTGTAGCAGCAATGCTGCAGGTAGCAAAAATTTGCCTTCTATGATGGGCTGCAACAATACCTACCATGCTTCTCTCACAACTACACATTTCTCTGAAAGCTAAAGCACTTGTATTTAGAGCAGTAGGAATGGGCAAACTCAACACGGTTACATCATGGTTGTATTTTTTACACTTTGTTAGCTACTTTTTAAGCAGAAAATAAGCATTTACAGGCCAAAGAAAGTTATTTTAACCTTTTTTCTTTACAGGATATGAACTACTTTGAACACAGGCATAATATTCGTCCCAAACCTTTCATAGTCTCAGGCCGAAGCAGGTTATAAACTCTGAGTGCTGTGCTGGATTTGGATGCATGGTGTTATTTTTTTTAATGGGTACTCACCATTGACATTAATAAAGCAGATTTATGCGTATGAAATTTACTTACAGCAGTACATAGCCTAAAGCTGAAACTGAAAACAAAGAAACAAAAAACAGAACCCAAAAACCTGAGATGGTTGACTTGCAGGGATCAGGTTTGCAGGTTCCCTCTCTCACCTCAGTTATAATGCTACGAGTCTGCAGTAACTGTACTTGTGATTCTGTGTAAAGCAGAGCACCAGGTACTGTATGCTTATACCTCTAGGGCACTCTGAAATTCTTCTCTTTAAATGCAAATACCTACTATTTGTTAACCTGCTAATTAAAAGATAGCTAGTTATATGTTATCATCTAGGCCATGCAGACACTTCAAGTTTGCTTTTCAGCAGACCTCTGCTCAGAAGGCAACCTAATGCAGAGCTAAAATAGAAATACCTGATGCCACAGGCACATGAAGTTCTAAAATGAAGAAAAGCTTATATATTTATATCCATCATTTTAGCTTAATACTCCTCTAACATAAACAGGAATTAAATGTCTCACTATTATTTATGCCACTAAATACACAGGGGAAAAAAAACAATGCAAACTCTGGCTAAAAGTGCAAGGAAGCTCAGAAGTGCCTGTGTGGTGCTATGTTCCGTGATGCAACCCTTCATCCTTTCTAGCAGTAGTGGTTTTTATCAGTGCATTTCATTATGGAGGTGTAAAATGCCTGCATTTCAAATAGACTTGTTTCAGTCTGATAGAAAAACAGGATAACTGATTCCTGTGGACAAAGGAAAATCTTGTGTGGATTACCAGTATTGTGAGATGTGTTAAATTTTTTTAGCTACCTGACTGAATAAGAGGAGAATGTAGAAGATGGATACAGACCAATGCTTTTGCAAACAAGAACTATCAATGTAGAACACCCTCACAGTGGAGAAAAGATGCCCATCTCTCCTTGCAGTCCGATGCTGATACAGCATATATGACAAAACAGCCCTTAGCAAACATGCATGGCCTCTAACCATAGGCAACACTTGCATACTGCACTTAAATTGACTTTTGGACCACCAGGTACCCAGTTGGATTTATGGAATTTCAAATAAGCATATCAAAAGCCTGATCTTCTCATTCAGAAATATCAACTACACAGTATTATGTTTTATTTATAATTTATTGTGTTTTAACATTACTTTGGCGTATCACAGCAAGAATTGTGCTTTTTCTAATATTTTCCTGCTACTTTCTGTTTACTAACACTATCAGCACTGACAAAACTTACTTTACTACAGGATCTAAAGGCAGTATTTACTCTTCTAAAAGATAAAACTGCAAATTTTAAAGTTGCCCCCATGAGACTCTTTTGGCTGGCTCATGCGAGGCAATGATGCAGAACTGTACTTTTACTTTAAGGCTTGTCTACCATTTCTGGAATTAACTTTCTTTTGTAAATGTTTTTGATGGCAGAATATATATTTACCATTACATTTTTGAGAAAGTGGTCCTACACAAAGTCCTCTCTGAATCTAAGGAAGAATTTTGGGTTTTCTCTGCCCAAGAGTAGAGCTTCTGGGCAAAGTACTGTACTATCAGTCTGGGAAACACAGTCCCAGATTTACACACGAACTTTTTCCGGGGGAGAAGCAACCATAATCCTGATATGCAGGTTTGAGGAAAGAGATTGCATATTTATCTCTCATGGCTCTAAATATCACATAAATGGTAACCAATGACTGTGGAAAGCCAGGGTTATGCAGTGTTACACAACAACAACAAAAAATATCCCATAGCAAAGAAAGCCTATGAGGCGCTATGGAGAAAAGACTGATGTGTTCAAAACAGGGACACAGAAAAAAGCTTTGTGTTTAATGTTCACATTATGTTACTAATCCTTTTCCAGATATGTCAGGTTGGTGTGCTGTAACTTCACTTCAGTAATGTCAAGCAACATTAATATTCTAAAAAACCTTTTTAATATATAAAAATTATGTGGTAAATATACTTCAAAAGCAGTACAATTAATTCTCTGAATATATATCCATTCTTCTTGTGAAGGACCACTTTACATTCTAGTGGGAACACTGTAATTCAAAAATGTAAAAGTATGCGTGGCTCTTTGAAATGTTCAGTCGTACTGTAGAATTTAAAGAACTCTAGGAAATGTCACATGCATTATTTTACATCAGTTTTACATCAGTCTCTCCAGCTGTGGACTAAGATGGTTGTGAGGCGCAGGACTGGAATGATGTGCCTAAGACTGCAGATGTTCATTCTGTCACCGACACAGACAACTCACATAAACTTCATATGCTTCCCTTTTGTGGATGTTAAGAATATTCACCTAGAAAAAGAATTTTAAGGACGCTTAAATAATCCTCAGTAAAATCTAGCATTAAAGATGTAAAGTAATACAATGTTCTGAATTGTTCAAGCTAGAAAAATTTTTTTACTATCCTTAAACAAAATGCATGCCAGAACTTTAAGGACTGCTTTTTAACTGGCACTGGTACTTGTTACAGGCAAATACTTTCCAGCGAACACGCATACTTTTGCTTATCTCTACTTTCTCTACTTTTGCTTTTCTGTATCTGTTCTGTTTATGCTTTCCAGCCCTGTTAACATCACCATATTCCTGTACTTTTGTCTTTATCCTCTGTAATCCGACACGCACTGCACACTCCCGTGTAACCTGGCTATTAACACAGCGGATGCAGCACTCCTTCGGGCATTGACTGTGGCAGTGGACGCAGCACCCCCTCCTCCATTAGCACAGTCAGCTCCATCTGCCCAACTGAGCTGAAAGCAGTGTCTAGGATGGCCCCTAACATTCCCTTGGAAATGGAGCTTCCCGGTGTCAAGATTGTACATGCTCAGTTTAACACACCTATGCAGTTGTACTCAGATGACAATATCATGGAAACACTGCAAGGCCAAGTTTCTACAGCTCTGGGGGAAACACCTGCCACAAGGTAATTAGAGCAACATCTTTACTACTTATGAATATACAGATTTAGAATATACCAAAAATCATGAGCTTTGGTAGTATCATCCTGTCTCTATGAAAATGGATAAAAGGGTAGGAGAAAACCTACACCATTTAAAGCCATCAAATTCTTCATTACAATATTAGTAGTTTATGACTATTTTTAATTACTCTTTATTAAAGGAGGCTTTCAGACATATTTAAAAATAAATACTTCATAGCAAGTAATCATATCTGCAGCTAATAAAAACTGATGATGTTACCTGGACTATTATCTGACTGACCCTCCAAATTAAGATTGTGATTCCCTCCAAAATTCACAACTATTATTACTAACCTGCGTATTCAATAACTTATTAATAATCAGTAACCTATTATTATTATTAACTCATGTTTATTTCAACTGTTGAACTTCAGCTTATGAAGCTGAGGAAATCTTGTAGATGTTACACAGCAACTGATTCAGTATGACAAGCTCTTGTACAAAGGGAGACAGAACTGACTTTGTAATCCTACAAATCCATCTCTGACTTACGAATTTTATCCATTGCAATGACTAAAATTTTGATGGAAACCTCTGGATAACAATGGTGATTATACAATAAAAAGTTTTAAAGCATTATTCAATTTTTTCACGGGACAGTTCATCATACACAATGCTTTATCTTCACTTTTGCATAGTAGTAACCTCTTTTCTCTTTTACAATAGTACTTCAGTTAAACCTTCATAATATATATGGCGTGAACTAAAGCTATTTACTAATATTTTAAATAAGCAATAATCACTGGCACCAATGAGCCTTCTTCAGCACCTTGCAGAATTGGGCTTTACTCACCATAAAAACTGTATTTCCATATAGAAGTATTCAAATTCACCTTATGTGATGAAAACTGTAGTTCATTAAGTCTTTGCAGAATGATGTTATGCTACTGCATAAATTAGAGAATAATAAAAGAAAAATTTGCTTTTTCTTTATTCTGAAATCACGGACTAAGCTCAGAGTAATTAGATTTCACCAAATCTGTGGCATCACCAGTTTAAGAACTGACTCTCTACATAGGCTTGAAATGTCTCTTTTCTTATGAGGCTGGTTTTCACTATGTATGCATTCAGAAATGCTGCTTCACACACATTCAGCCTAATTCCTGCCACTGCATATAGACATCTACTTTTCCCCTGTAGTTATCATGATGAATTCAAACCATTCGTTACAGTTACAGTTTAAAAGACCATGAAATATTCCAAGAAAAATCTTCAGCTCACAAATCATTGGAAATTCAACTATCAGCTGTTGTTCGGAAAGCAGCTTACATTATGCTTTTATTATAAAATCATCACTACAAAAAGTAAGCCATGTCCCACTCTAACTAAACTAAGAAACAGAATTTTCACTCATCATTTTTCACCTTACAATACTTCCTACTATGCAATTCCCACTTCACTCCTTTTGTCATCTTCATGTTAACTATGTAACGATCATCTTATCATCAAACAATCACTGTATTAACTAGTGATCAAACCAACTTAGAAAAGGAATACCCTCCAGCCATGATACTCTCCCAGGTGTTTGTTTACATGTTGGCTGATCTTACACGAAGATATGAGCTGTGATTTTAATGACATTCTTGAGGCCAGCTGGTATGAAAATGAAACTTAGGGATATTGTGCCAGAGAGCACCTGGTGATACAGCACTTGATTTCAGGAGAGCAACTGCTTTGAGCCTATTTCTAAATGCCATTAGAGCCAGAACAGTAATTATGGAAATGCTTTCATGAGTTTTTAGATTTAATTTTTTAATTTAACTATTGTACTGATATTTTTTCAGCACTTTTCAGATCAAGAGGACACTACATAAAGGAATGCTACCTGGAAGAGAGTCTTTCAGTTGAAAGTAGTTCAAACACATTGTCTTTGTGCTTGTTTACTGAATCAGAATCTGTGCCTCATAGAACTGTGGCTTTAAAGTTATGATTGTTAATCTGATTTATCTGCTCTTTCTCCCTGTGATACAGTGACCCATGTCCCAACTCCGTGCCTCAGTCTGATGTGTACAAGATGCTGCATGCCAACCAGGAGGAACCCACTCAACCTCGCCAGTCTGGGTCCTTTAAGGTGCTCCAGAATTTAGTCTCCGAAGAAGGTGGTTAATAATGACATATTTTATCTGTTCAAACCATTTTTAAATACTTGCGGGAAGGGGAAAGCTGAGAAGAAAATATGAGGTATCAGAGCTATAAGAATTTCTGTGAGCCAAATTAGTTGTGAATCTTATAGACAGTACACCAACCTCCTATAATTTTCCCCCTTTGCTTTTTCTAGTTGGCAAACTCCTGTATTAATACAATTAAAATACAAAATGCAAATTAATCACATTCCTCATAATCTCTTCTCAGATTTTAAAATCGTTAATGTACAAAGTTGACTTTAACTGAATGATAAAAAGTTTTATGCAAGAGAACTTTTGAGACAAGCTGCATATATTCATGACACTAAGGCAGAAAAGACTCTTCCACATCCAGGAGAAAAAGAAATTTAAACCCACTCCTAAAATAAGTTTCACCCATCTCCTCTTCATTCTAAATAAAAATTAAATAAGACAATTTAATTTACAATCTTACATCCTTCAAATTAATACGTTCTTAAAATAACGCTACTAAAAGATGCAAGACTGTAGTATTTACAGAGTTTAAAGAATAAAATAGTACTAAAACAATCTAAAAGGTATATGTTTAAAAACTCAATTTTTGCATCTCAGAATTTAACAGAGAAGTGATGAAAAGTAATTGTCTCTATATACCATTGTGGGATTTTGCTTGGCATTTTCTTGCATTTTGCTATAGTTTTGTATTGAAATCATGTTATTAATCTTTCTTAATTTTTGTATGTTGAGTTATAAAATTAAGAAGCTTTCTAACAATAGGTCTTGATGACATTATGTTGCTATGCTAAAGGCAAATCCTCCCTCTCCCACAAAGACCTATCATCAGAGAATTAGACGGTGTCTACGAGGCAGAGAGCACTATATATGTGGAATCATGGAAGGGACCTTAAAGATCATCTCATTCCAATGCCTCTGCACTGGCAGGAACACCTCCCACCAGACCAGGTTGCTCTCAACCCCATGAACCTGGCACTGAACACGTCCATAGTTGAGGCACGCACAAGTTCCCTGTGCAACCTGTTCCAGTGTCTCACTACCATCATGGTGAAATATTTCTTCCTACTCTCTAACCTAAATCTCCCCTCTTCCGATTTAAAAAATTACCCCTCATCCAATGACTACACACCTTTGTAAAAAGTCCCTCCCCAGCTTTCCTGTAGGCTGCTTCAGGTACTGGAAGGCCACTGTAAGGTCTCCCCGAAACCTTCTCCAGGCTGAGCAGCCCCAGCTCTCTCACTCTGTCTTCATAGCAGAGCTGCTCCAGGCCTCTCATCAGCTCCATGGCCCTCCTCTGGACTCGCTCCTCATCCTTCCTGTGTTGGAGGTGCCAGAGCTGGACACAGTGCCCCACATGGAGTTCCATTAGTATGGAGTACAGGGGTAGAATCACCTCCTTTAACCTGCTGGGCACACTTCTTTTGATGCAGCCCAGGATACATCACTTCTGTACTTGCTTATTGGCCACAAGCTACACAGTCTCTTTGCCAGTTCCAAAGGGGTGGAATCTGTCCCACTTGTGAGCCACAAGTGTAGAGAAAATTCACTGTTGGTGTAAGTGAAAGCCTGTAAGTACATCCAGCAGTGTATTTACAGGAAACATATTTAACTGCAGCAGATGTTTTTTTATTAGCTGGTACATAACAGGATTGTTTTGGTTCCCAGATGGACGCCCCGTGGGTACAAGAAGTGTGAAAGCACCTGTTACAAAGATACCTTCTGCCATGCCTGGTGCCCAGAAAGTGCCACTGTGTGACAAGTGTGGAAATGGGATTGTGTAAGTTGTTTCTTTTTAGTTTTAGAAATCTCTAGTTTGAGCACTTGTTCTCAACTACCACCAGAGACTGTGGAATGCTTTCCTAGTGATGGTTTTGGTCTCTGTCTGCATTAGCAGAAAAATGCTTCCAGGCAACAGAGATATAAACATACATTGTTCTAAATCCCAAATTACTGATTTATACCTTAGACACATTCAATACAGATTATTTCAGTTTTGCCAGTGTACCTTCAAGGCCTAAATTAAGATTCCTCAGGACATTTTGCAAGTCAATCATTAACACATACCTACTGAAACCTGCAGTTATCTATGCTGCATTGTCTTAGGCTGTGAATTTTCAGAAGTTTCTTGGTAGTGTAAAGCATTCTTCTCCAAACCAAATGAGAGTATCCAGAACACTCTGTAGGTCTTAAACTACCATATTTCTCTCTGAATGATGTAACTTACTTCAGCAAAGAATTCAGGTAACGATGAACTCAGAGAACACAGTCATTGAGATGTAGAAATGTGGTATTTAAACTAATTTTGTCACCATTTGGATAGGTTAGACTGTACTTTCTGCGTTGTAAACAAATTAACATATTTCTTTAAACTCTAATTTTCTAATGAACTATTGAACTGTGATCAACTCTGCAGCATTTTATGTCACTTACTCAAACTCAGATTCCAACATTACATTATACAGTAGTTGGTAAACCCATGAGATGAACAACCTAAAGGCCTTAAGATACATAGCTAGAACTTACCTTGTGTCATACTGTTGTTTATTCTCACTTTAAATTCATATTAATTAATTGTTTTTTTATTCTTTTCATTGTTTCCATATAGAGGAACAGTGGTGAAGGCACGTGATAAATACCGGCACCCAGAATGTTTTGTGTGCTCTGACTGCAATCTCAACCTGAAACAAAAAGGCTACTTCTTTGTGGAGGGGCAGCTATACTGTGAAGCTCATGCTCGAGCTCGCATGCGGCCACCAGAAGGCTATGAAGCAGTCACTGTTTACCCAAAATGCTAGTCTTACTCTAACACACAAATACATGCATGTACACAAAAAGCCATTAACAGCTTAGAACTGCAGTACAAGTATCAGGACTTCTGCCTGATTCCAAAGTAGCAGCTTTTAAACTTTTCCTCATGGGATTCTGAGGGAGGTAGAAGTCCTTATTAGCCACCTGTAGCATATTATACCAGTAAAATTCTGCTAAAACTTTATATTTGCAGTTGTCAATATAACTCAATAAAGCATAAACTAAAGCAGCTGTACTGAAATGAAATTTTAAAAAGTTAAACAGTTGAGATATATTACATGATTGCTACAGCATATGCATAAGTGCTGTAATCAAGACATAATATTTAACATCAATTAAGTACCTGTTCAAATGCTAAAGCCATGGAAGTGTCACTGGCTGGACCTAAACAAATGTAGAAACTTGACAGATCATTTGGAAAACAGCTATTTTACATGAACAGCACAAAAAAAAAACCAGTTGTTCATGTCTGCTTCCAACATCTATTATTCAACTACCCTTAATGTATACAAAAACTAGATTTTGCTTACTGTGCTTTGAATTTGGGGTTATACTGACTTAATTTTCTGATACAGAAATTGTGATATGGAAGAAGTATCATTTCATACAATAAAATAGCTAGTATAATAAAGACTGTTTAGTAGGAAGCAAAACAGAAGATCTATATTGTTTTAATGATTTGTTACAAAATCAGCTTTCACATCACTGAGCAGAAAATTGTTCTGAGGCATGCACACACATACATTGGTTTTTTTGAAAAACAAAAAAAACCCACACTAATAGGAAATCACTACAAATTGAGAATGAAAGTAGATTTTACAATTTTTCTGTAGAAAATGGTAGGTTTTTTGCATCCCCATCTTTCAGTTTTCATAACAGAAACAACAGGCAAGTATAATATCTTTACTGCTGGTAAACTAAAACTTAGACAGCTTTACAAATAAAGGTTGATTAAAATATGTGAAGGAAAGAACTTTTGTTAAAAGCCTGGTGAAATTCTAAGGAAAAACAGGCTCAAAGAATACAGTTTTATATAATTTCTGATTTTTTTAAGGCGTACATTATTTTCAGGTAGGTGTCAGGTACATATAGACACACCAGAATTTAAATGTTTTAAAAATGTGTGTCACTGCATTTATAATTTATGTCTGCATATCAAAAGCAGACATTAAAGAAGTATGGTACCATTTTAAAGGTTAGTTTCTGAATAATTTTGGGATAGAAAATGTAATTCTACTCCCCACTTATCATGGAGGCTCTGGGGAAGCTTTACTTTTCCAGTGATAAAGCCCATAAAGTAAATCTGAAAATGCTTTTGAAAGCAAGAGTGCACATCTATTTTGACAAACCTAAAATGTCAGTGTTTTAAAATATTTGCTTTATATTAATTTCTTTGTGGAGTAACATAAAATGTGGATAAAAATAAATTACTACATGTGCTAAAGACTGTGTATTTCTTTTTGACTGGTTTGAAAATAAGAAAGTGAGAGCATCCAGTGACTTGACAGTAACAGGAGTTCGGCATTTTCACCCTAACTGAGGTGTAAGCTTTGGATTTATCAAACCAGTGGCAAGAATGAAATACAATTTTTATACTAGGCATTGGAGTATATCATCTGGACAATATTAGCTTTCTAAAAATGAATGAGATCATGTGCTTTCAAAACTGAAAATCCCAAACCACTCTCTCTGTAATAAGACACACAGACCAATTGTAGATCAGGGGAAACTCTCAGAAATGTAGATACAAAAACTGTTGGGTTAAAAGAAAGTCACAAACCATTACTTGATGCCAAAACTTTGGAAAAATTTCAGTAGAACTGCGTCACCACCTGGTGCTATTTTGAGAGGTTTGAAGTTGGACATGACTTTCACAGAATTCACCCAAATTACGACCTACTTGAAAACACTTACATGAATATAATGTAAAGGAAACAAATATTTTCAGTTAATGTAGATTCTAAAATCCTTGATCTTGATAGAGAAAGAAAACTGTAAATCTCACACCACAGTCAGTACAGTCTGAAGTATTTGAATGTAGAGATTTAAATGTGAGAAAAAGATACAGCTCTCTATCATGTGCTGAAGCCCGAATGCTTTAACTGAATAGGGTGTCGGTGGTTCCTGACACAAATCCTTTACAAAGTGTCCAGCTAAAGAACTATTCACTTTGTCTCCCTGTCAGTAAATCATGATAGCTTAATGCTACTATGCCTTTTCTCAGCTGTGTCCAGATTTTTATATATATCTATTACAAGCTGAAAAGAGCAGTGGCATTTATTTTTAGATTAAGAGAAAGATAGTAAGAGTGACTTCACATGCTTGTCATCTCGATTCTTCAGATGCTCATCAACAGGTGTGAAAAGCTTTCCTCAGCTATGCTATTGCTGCATAAACAGCAGGGCTGTTCTAGGAGATTTTAAAAACTTACATGAATCTGTATGTCTCTAGATAAGTAAATCAAGAACTGCATATGAAATACACAGATTAATTTATATGGTACTTTTGTATCATTTCAAAACAAACACTTTAGGTCTTTTAAGTAATGCTGAAGTGTTTCAACAGCCTGACACCTTAAAGGTTCTATAAAGTAGTTAAAACAAACCATGCTGCTTCCATCAACTTCATAACTTTTTTCAGTTTTTCTGTCACATTTCACCACTTAAAAAATGCAGCCAGTGCTTTGGTGTAATTGAGAGGTGTGCTATTGAAAGTAACCCTCCTGCTTCCTGCATTTTGTTTCACATCATACAACAGCTGAAGAGTACACAAAGTGGTTTCCTTTACAATGAAATTCAACTAGACGACCATCTCTGGGATCATTGCTAATGCACTCCATCCACTGAAGGGAATTCACTCCACAGAATCAAACTAGATATAAACAGACTTAACTTGAAATGCATATCAGGTTGGTACCAGGACCTCCATACCAACTGATCTGCTCCTCCTGCACCAAGCTGCCTGCTAATGCAGACATAGCTCCAAGCGTTTCTTGCAGCTTTCAGAGATACAAACTTTCATATCATAAATTAAATTATTGACCATTTAAAACCAGAGAAATATCCTGTCTCAGACCTTGTACCTGGTTTCAGGTCAGGTTCCATAAGTCACAAGTGTTTGGTCAAGAATGTTCATTCTAATTTCTGGGAACCAAATAGAAGGGAACAACCATGTTGTTTGGAATAAATCTGACTTACATGTAAAACACATGCACTTGATTTACCTCTGTTCTGAGGAAGGAGTGAGGATGGGCAGCCAGTGTCACAAGGACAAAATTACCATTATTCTACTACTATTACTAGATAAATACTATTTATCTAGTATCTATACAGGGAATTTATAAATAAAGCTATTTTTATATATATATATATATACATATATATATATATCCAGCAACTTTTATCTTCGAAGGCAACTATACCTGGGAGATTGGCCCTTTTGTGCCAATCCCATCTCATCCAAGCAAGCTATTGAGACAGCAAGCAAGCTATTGAGACAGCTTCTTTTGAAGTTGTTAAAAAGGAACTTCCATAAGCCAGCTTTTCCTTTTTTCTTAATACATGAAGTTTTAAAATAAAATGCATATAATTCCTCAGCATATACCCAGCACCACCAATTAAATTAAAATCTTTGTCCCCACAGCATGTGCTTGATAAGTAATACTATATACACAATGTCCAAGTTCGCAAAGGATTTTCTTTCTATACACAGGAATGCACATATTTGTTTTAGCATACTGAGTGAGTGTTTTTAGTTATACTCAGTCTACCTAATTCTCCCTTGCCTCACACCTGGGCATGATCGAAACCCAAGTAAAGCTTTTAAGAGAGTTTTGAGATTGTGTATCATATTACTCTGAAAAAAAAGTCTCTCTTTGCTATAGGCTAGGACAGTTGCCTAAACTTTAAAGAAACACTATTTTATACAGTTCAAGTGTGGATAATATTGCAGCTGTGTTGGAAGGACAAATCCAGAAACACAGAAACTGTGAAGTAGTTAAAGATTATCATTATTTGTTACTCAGAAAATGAAATATTCAGCAAATTAAAAGTCTGAGCAAGCGGAAAAAACTGTTGTTTCTCAGTCCTCTTTTCCAGACACTGTTCAAAAACAAAATTTTATAGATGTCTCATTCTCCATATAATTATTTTTAATTATTATTTTTAGTATGATATTAATTTAAGAGGTTTTCAATTACCCTGCTAAATCAGCAGCCTATGTAAAGCTAAACAATAATTACACCAGATACACTAAAGAGATATGACTGGAGCAATACATTCAATGGCAAAAAAGCAACCAACCAAACAAAAAAGTAATAAATGCAGCCAAATTTTCTCAGCACACATAGGTCAAAAACAAGTTTCCAGTTGACAACAAAGAGCAATGTTGTTTATGATTCTACACAAAACCTATAGGGTGTCAGTAGCAACACCTTACACTCCTGCCACAAGGCACAGAAATATTCATCCATTTTATATTCCATATAAAACAGAATTGAAGTTTCCCAGCGCCAGTTTTGCACAGAGTAATTACAAGGTGCTTCCAGGTTGTGCAGACACTCAAAGCAGAGGCAGAGTAAATCTCAAAGAGAATCTATAACTGCACATAGATTACAATAAGTCTTTCAGTCTATTTACAGGTAGACACCCTTTTCATGCATCGGCTATTCCATCTGTGTATAGAATTCATTCAATCTATTTATTATTTATAATTATTTATTATAATCTATTTAATATTTATTAAAAAAATAATGCCGTCTATTCAGTAATCATATTTCTGATGGAAATTTCTCAAACTGGCAGTGTCACAAATAGTTCTCACCACTGCTATACTTTGTGGAAATTAGACTTATAACATCTTTACTTCTACTGTCAAATATGAGACAATTAAACTAAGACACTTTTATATTGGCTTTCTAATATTTTCCAAGAACTTAAATGATCTGCTGATTTACTCTTGTAAAATCCCTCAAATTAATTTTACTTTCACTGCAAGAATACCCCTCAGTCTAAACCACAGTCACTTTTACAGAGAGCTCCTTTCCACTTCTGTACATCTCTTGCACTTCTTCGAGTGAGCCAACTCAAAAATACATATAAGAAGCAATTGCAAAGTGTAGTTGTTTCAAAGTACAATGCTTCCACTGCCTATCTTATCTCATTTTATTATTTATAAGAAAAGCATATATTACAAGAACACTCAGAAGCAGAGATGGCCCAATTTTATCAGCCACTGTAGAGAGAAAAAGAAATAATAATTGGCAACCCACAGTTTCGAATTAAAACAAAGCAGTCCAGGCAGTTACAGTATGGAAGGGAAAGGATATAATAGGAATGATAAATTGCATTGTAATGTAAAAACATTTTGTTCTTTTGTTTTTCTTTACATAAAATTGGTGGACTGAGGTAATAAAGAAGCTGTAAGAGTTACAAAGTGAGAGGAAAAAGCACAAATAACCACTGAATACAAAGAAAGTATACACAGAGTAAAATGTATTAAAACTTGTTATACACTAAGACCCCAGCAAGTTCTTTTGTAATTTGATGCAGTTGCCAGGCAGCTCATAACAATTTCTCTCTTCCCTAAACTCAAATGAATAAGAAAAATGAGAGACCATGTAAGGATCCTGCTCTGTGTTAACAGGACTGGTTCTTTACACTTCTATTCAAGTATAAATTAATTTATGAATACGCAATCTGAGGGATTTCAGGAGATTCTGTGACCTTAATACAGTGTTATAGTTCTAAAAATGTTTGCTTTTTTTTTTCCTTCTCTGACTCATATTTAATCTATACTTTTCCCTTCTTAACTTGTTATGAGATTTTTCTCTATGAATACATCCACCACACAGCTCTGTTAACTGCCTTTCCTACACACTTCCTATACACTGCTTATTAACAACCAGCATTCTTGAATCAAGAGGTCCTCTGACCCTTGCCAGAGTATGGAAGTGTAGCATTTTAGAAAAGGTGCACTGAGGTACAGTGCTGTTTTTCCCTAAAAGACCACAAAAATGCTAAGGAGGTAAATCCCTTTACTAAGTGTGGAGTTCTAATCACCTTGTGACACAACAGCTGTTCTTTGAAAGTCACAGCTGAACACAGATGTAGCTTTTGATGGCTGTTAGCAAAAATTGTACTGGCTACTGCCCTGCTCTGGGTAAAAGTAAGGATTGGGTAAAATATGCTTTACAGAGATAGCATTTGAGCAAATAATGAGCTGTCAAATCAATCACAGTTCCACTGTGGTGTGTAAGGAACAAGGCAAAACCACTGAGGCATTCAGGCTGCAGTGCTGCACTGGATCTTATCACTGTTTGCCAAAAGGCCTTTCATGGCAATTAAATTTCCTGAAAACAGCCCTACCCCCTGAATGCTGAAAGGGCTCAAACTCATGTTCTCACCACAATACAAGGGATGATATTGTAATCTGAAATTAGGACAGCCTCTTTTTCCCCTCAGTTCCAAGGTCATACAAAAATGTTGTATCTATAGACATAAGGTTAGAAGATACAAGGTTACTATCTTAAAAACCAGTAACAAGGATACAGGCTAAAATTAATTAGTAGAGTAGAATAATATAATAGTTACACTCATACAGATTCCTACACATAAAAGTGGGAAAGTTTACCAGAATGGTGGTAAAGGAATCCTCTTTTGAACTTTTACCTGAAATGACTCTGGCCTCCATACTGCAGGTCTCTCTGAATGAATGATGTCAACTCAGGCAAAGTGACAGTAGTTCTGACTTGTACATTGCCTCTCAAGTCAGAGAACCAAACTGAGATCTCCAAATATTTATCATACTCTGTCTCTATGCTCACCCTTCAAACCCCAATGCCTCACATTCTTGTATACTCACTGCTGGCATGTTGTATTAAACCTGGCTAAGTTGCACCTGTTCAAAGGTTCGTGGAACATGTCCATGATCATCTCACAATAATCCAGAGGTGACAGCTGTCCCTGTAGCTGATTCTAACATTTCTATTATATTTAGGGACACAGACAGATTTAATTAGCCTCCATTTCCCTACGAAAATTCATGGGGCTATAAAGACCTGAGCCATGCAGGCTCAAAACAGGTTAGCATCGGATGCTGCCTGAGCCGTGCAGTCTCAAGACACTGCAGATAATAACCTGATGCTGCAGGTTATGAGAACAATGGACTGATTCCAAATGTCTCTCCTTTTTTTTTTTTTTTTTTTAAGTTAAAGACAGTGAATACAGTTACTGACTCTTTCTGTGAAAGCTGTCTTTAAGGAAGAGACAACCAATGTCAAATACCAGTTAAGGAAAAGCAGTAATAATCCTAGTAATGCCTAGTAATCCTTGGCACTTTTTGCAGCCTCAACATTCACTCAAAATATGACACTTGCCCTTCCCATCAAAGAAAAATTAATCCAATACAGACACACATTTTTTTAAGTATCAAAGAGTTTTAGATGTTTACAGCTAAATTACTATAGTTGGAACAGGCAAAAAAGCTGCTATTTAAAGGATGCTTACTGAGATCTAAATACTTTCCCTATCCCTTTTTCTGTCTGCTCTTCTCTAGTAAACCCACCAAGGGAGTAGCTTCATAACAAACAACTATGGTGTACATGTATTTATCAAAAAGGCCTTTTTGAAATCGATTTCCTCATTCATTGGAACTTGCTCTACAGTTTATGTACTCTTCCTGAGCTCTGGAATTGCCACTCTTTGACAAAAAATTGTGATTTATTTTCTCTTTTTAAGATCGGGTTTTACCTCCACATCCTATTCACCTACCCACAACTTCACCAATCTACCTATTCCAGCAATGTCACCAAGCAATGCCTTACTTTCACCCTACAACTCCTTTATTAATTTTTTTCTCCAAAACCTTTAACATTGGGTATCACAATCACCTATCTGTAGCCCTTCCCAGCTTCAAAGGGATGCACCCCTCAGCTCTTAAGGCAAACAGGGAATGAGATGAGTGGGACACCCTAGGGAACACACACCCACAGTGCCATCCACACGGCTCCAGTAAGAAACTAATGCCAAAACCATCTTCTGGGGCACAAAGGGCATCTCCACTACCTGTGCACAGAGACTGGGGCTGTGTAACAAGGGGTCTGCTGAGAGATTTCTCTCCTGTTCCTGCCTTGGTGGACACAGAAGTCCTGGTCTAGCAAGCTCTATGAGGAGCTCCACGACCCAAGTCCCAGGAGAGCAGGGGCAGCTGGGAGGTCTCCAAAAAGTGACAGTGACACTAGGTGCTATACATTGCACTAGGTGCTATACATTGTTTCTTCACAGGCTTGCCTTGTCTCTCTTTACTGACACTGTTAAGATGGTTTTTGTTCTTGTACACACCAACTTGTCATTACATTTCTTTATTTGCTTCTATTAAGTGCATATCTGTCTTTTCCCTACAACGCAACTGCTTGCATCTCCCCCTAATAATTTTTAATCTGCTTTGTCCTTGCACATTTCAGCAGATTTTCTTTTGTTTTCTACCCCAAGATTGCAATGTGTTAGATTACTGATTTATATGTGAAGCCTAGCAAGTTCCAAAATACCACTGAAGTGAACATTAAGCTGTTTCTACCAGACTTTTTTGCCATTTTTTACTCTCTGATCACCATTAAAATTTGAGGCTGAACTATGGATTCTATCAACTCTTCCAAGCTAGCTCAACTGCCTGAAAATTGTCAAGAACACTTCATAGATTTCTTCATATTTTGAATCTGCTGTATAAGATCAATACCTTTTGGAAGTTGGGGTTTTTTGTTCCTCAGTGTATTATTCATCAAATTTAGTACTACCATCTCATAGCTCATTGCCTTTCCTTACTCAGGTAACTGCATGCTGCTAAACAAATCCTGCATCTCAGAATACTGATGGTTCCTGTCCTCATTTAACTCACCAGTGCTTCCTGAACTTCATCTGCTTATTCCTAGGTTTCTGGAAACTTTCAGATGCTCCTCTATTTTACCATTTCCTGTCCACATGTCTTATGAAGATTTTTAGATGCTTTTAAGTAGTCTGTTGTGTTGGAGATACAATTTAGGTAAGTTTTAATCTCTACAACAGGTAAATATGGTATTATGGAAAACAGGTCACAACAGAAAGGAGTACAGGCTGGACCTCCACTGACTGCTAACACCATACTAACTCAAACTGGCTAAAACAATTCTTCATTTGCAGTCAATTACCTAATCACCCACTGCTGTTTTCTGTGATTTTGTGCAGCATTTAACTTTCCTGACATTGCATAAGAAATCCAGGAAAATGCTCTGTTATTTTTCATGGTTTTCTTGCTGCAGAAATACAGAGGACCTCTCCTGGGTCAATTTTCTGATGTGTCTTTAGATACAATGAAGTGCACCATACAGTTTATTTCTAAAAAAAAATAAGGTTCTGGCCTTGTTTCAGATAGACATGTACATCAGAATTTTAGAATGATCATATTGTCTTCAGGCCCAGACTTCCATATCCCTTCTCTGTGTGCCTTAAATCTGGGACTAGATGCTTTTCTCAAAGAAGCTGGTTTATTCTCAGGTTTCAAATAGCTGATCTTGTTTATTTAACAGAAGTTGACAGCTCCAGAAGGCAATTTTGTCATTGTCCTTACCATCCTTACCTGTTTTTAAGAAATCCAGTAAAACCACAATGCTGATATATACAAAGAATAATATAGCTCACACACACCCTCTAATGGCACAAACAGGCAGCAGAATACCATGAAGATACTGTCAGGCAAATGGTCTCTTCCAGGGTAGATTTATAGTTTCGTTATTTAGAGCCCTTCTTTGGGCTTTAAACTTGTAGCACACCTCAGGAATTACTCTCTCCCTGACTAAGATTCACACACAGACTCTTGGTAATGCTAACCTGATGTGCTGTGTATGCCAATTTCTATACATACCAATGGTAGAACTCGCTGGTCTCACTGATTGTGTCTTCACATGCAAATAAGAAGCAATATTCTGAGAAATGTCTATGATTTCAATGTCTTATACTAGAATCATGAAATAAATGAGCCTCAAAATTAGTTTTACATTCATGCAAACACTGACCTTTTTCTGCACCACTAGTTCATTCTTCTTCCTCATGCACTTTTGGTTGGGAGCAAAGCCTTCTATCTTCCTGACCTTTCATGGTATAATTTGTAAATTTATAAAATTTTGTAAATTTTGTAAATTATTTTTTATAAAACAGCCTGATTTGCTAGCATAACTTAAGGACAAGCTGAAATGCCCAGTTGAAAAATCAAAACCATCAACCATCAATAAACCATTCCTAAAATTTTAAGGGCAAATTTCTCCATCAGTAACTCAGTAACTCCCAGTAAAAGGTTCTGATTCTAGTTCATGTAAGAATACTGAAGAAACATTGCCATTAATGTTAGAATAGGAACAAAAAAACCCTCCGACATTGGAAGTGGGGGACAGATTACAGTGACAGATTTTATGTTCTGTTACTGATGGATGCCAATTATCAGCCAAAACTTGTTTTTCCCCTCATGCTGCCACAGGAAAAAAAATATTCTGGAAAGTAAGTAGCTAAAAGAGAGCTTTATGTTTGTTGTTGTTATTGTGTAATGCTGCTGGGCTAATTCCAGCAACTAAACTCTTCAGCTGTCCCTTGACAGGTGTAAAGCAGTTTCACTTTGTACTTCTGAAAAAACATGTGAGAACTATTTGGAGAGCTGAAAACCTTGAATATTTCAGCTATGCCATTCTTAAGGACTGAGAGTCATGATCCCAACTTAACTCTTTTATCTACGTAATTGCAAACTATCCTTCCAAAACAATGTTCAAATGTACATTACCAAAGCCTCTGTTAGACTGCAGAACTATAATCTTCTGATGCTGGAAGCACATGCATAAACTTTTAGCATAAGCACTGAATTACAAGTCCCATGACTGAACAGAAAAAACTCAAACTTTTTCAACATCTCCCACAACTTTCCCTCTTCCTACTGAAAAAAAAAAGAAAAAAGTCAAAAGAAATAACTATACAAGTTGAAAGTGCAATAAAAAGTTTGAGGCTGTATTTGCTCTTCCATCCACAAATCCTGTCAGGTCTTTAGTATTTATGCAGTATTATTTAAATATTTTTAAATATTATAATTTTAGAAATAGATTTATATTTAGAAATATATTTAACTTTAACTAATTAACTGTTAGATAAAAGCCTGACACAGACCATAAGTAAAATAAAAATGAAAACACCACATTTTACCTTTGGCAGCTTTTTAAAACAATGTCAATGACATGTCAGCAGTTGCATTTCCAAACCAAGGTTTCCCATGTAAGTCAGCCATAGAGGTGCTCTGTGAGTAGCAATGACACTTAACAACCTGTGATGAATATCACAGACTGTATCCCCTTAAGCCCCCGATGCTGCAAAGGCACTGCAACCCGTGATGTCTCAGAAGGGGCAGCACATCTGGCAGTGTCACTGTGGTGAGGGGACCAGAGCTCAGGGATGTTCCCCATCCTGCTCTTCACATAGGTCAAGGCTGATACAGCCATGCAGCCTCCTGCAGAGGAACTGGCATCAGCAGGAGGAAAAACAGCACAGGGAGAGAGATGCTGCTGGAATGAGGAGCTGTCCCACCTTCTGCAGCAGCCAGCCCCCACACCTGACCCTTGTGACACAAGTTTCTTGAGGTACATGTGTTGCCATGGTGGCTTCACCTGTTTCACTGAGATCCTCACTCTCGGCAGGAGCCTGGGCTGCTTCCTCAGAGACCTTCCAGACACGCGGTTGTAGCAAGACAAACCTCTTTTAGGGCACGGTGCTCCAAGGTCCAACCAGGTGTTCCAGGAGAAACTCACAAACAGTGCTCTGAGTCTAATGCTCTCAGGGCTGAGCAGCCTGAATCGGTGCTACTGTTCCAAAAATGGCCTCCCCTCTGGCTTCCTCAGGTGTGAGCTTTATTGGCCCCCTAATCCTGCTCATGCGCAGTAGAGGCCCACCCTAATTAGGCACAGGTGGGCTTAATACAAGCTCATGCCCACTACCTGGCAATTAGTGCCACCTGGTTACCTCATTTCACTACACTCAGTCTCCCATAGATGACCATTTCCTGTGCCAGGAACAGCAGCAGGACTCAGACAATCCAGGGAGAAATAAGCAATTATGTACTTGCTGAACCACAAGGTTCTCAGTTTTCCCTTGTTAGATCTGAAATGGCTCTTCCTGGGAACTTCAAGCTCTGTTAATTGTAGAGGTGTAGCTTTTATTTGCAGATAATCACACAGTAGGAGCAGAAGAACTAACTGACCTGCAAAGAATATTTTTACTGCAGGATGACAAGACATAAAGCATAATTTCCATATGGTGTATCTAGATGGGTGTACTCTCCACTTGGTAAAAAATTGGCTGGATGGCCTGGCCCAAATAGTTGCTGTGAGTGGAGTTAAATCCACCTGGTGGCCAGTCACAAGTGGTGTTCCTCAGGGCACAGTGTTGATGCCAATTCTCTTTAGTATCTTCATCTGTGATCTGAATGAGTGAACCCTCAGTAAGACTGTAGATAACAACCTGTTGGGCAGAACTGCTGATCTGCCTGAGAGTAGGAAGGCTCTACGTGAGGATCTGGACAGGCTGGATTGATGGGCTGAGGACAAATTGTGTGAGGTTCAAAAAGTTCAACTACTGTTGAGTCATATTGGTCTCAAAGTAAGAGTTTTCATGCTTAAACACAGGCTGGAAGACTTGACCAACAATTCATGGTTGTATTTCTATTTTCATTGATGCCAGGAAATGTGAGGCCCAGTCTAGAATTTCTTTAAGACATCCTGTGAACAGCAGTAAGGATACCATTTCATTAATATTCTACAATGGTACAATAATTCTTTAATAAAAATTAATAAAGATATTTTGTTGTCATGTAATAGGTCAGATAAATAAACGCTGAGTATTTTTAAAATTTTTATAATAAATTACTTTGATTTACATGACAAAATTTCTTGGACTACACAAAAAAACCTGACAAAAATTACTAAGTTGGAGGCAAGTTGTACATTTAAAATCACAGTTCCATCTGGAAAGTAACTACTTTGAGAGTGAGATCAAATTTGTTACGAACCTTCCATGTACACAAAGTGAAATTAAGCTGCTCTTGGAGAATACAGCAGCACTTCGGGTTGTCAAAAACTTGAGGAGGAGCAGCAAACAGATGTTTATAAATAGAGGTGGCTCCCTTCATAACAGCTTGCTTGTGGTCTGGTTTTGAACAATGCTTAATGCTTTGAGGTCATCAAAACTAAAAACCATACATTTAAACATAGTTCTTACACAACATTATAGTTGAAATAAAGTATAAGTTGTAGTTGTTCTACCATGGATGAACAGCAAGGCAGGGATGGAGGGAGCAAAGTCCCTCCCAGTGTAAGAGAAGACCAGGTTCATAACCACCCAAGGAACTAGAATATATTTTAGTCTATGGGACCAGAAGAGATGCATCCCAGAGTCCTGAGGGAATGAAGGAAGAAGCTGCTGACTGAGCTTTCATACACTGTTCAAAGAGTGGCACTCACACCATCCTGAGACTTTAACTGGTAGGACCAGAGTCCCTTCACAGCCTCTGAATACAGGGACCAGTGGTGCCCCTTTAGACCACACACACTCTCACTCTCAGGTACCTCCTCTTCCTCCAAGCTCTACTCTAGGTTTCCTGGAGCAAAATCTCAGGTATCAAATATTATATAAGAAAATAATCTATTCAGTTGGTACAGCTCAAAATAACAGGTCAAGCCAGGCCCTCCAGAGAAGAACTCCAAATAAAGAAATCCCTGGGCAATTATACCCTTACAATTTATACCCCCATCCCTCACACACTCTTCTTATGTTCTTCACACACCTTTCTAGTCCAACAGTGATTCCTGGTCGTGGGTCTTATCAGACTCTGACCCCAGGCAGGCCACTAATTGAGTTGCAGCTTCTACTGATGGTTGTAGCCTCTTTATCTTCTTATTTATGCTTCTTGTGCACCTCCTCACTGGCAGAGCAGGGGAAACTGAAAAGTCCTAGACTCAAAATAAGGTTTACTTGGCAACAACTGAAGTGTCAGTGTGTTACTATCATTACTCTCACACTAAATCCAAAACACAGCACTGTCCCAGCTACTAGGAAGAAAACTAACTCTATCCTGGACCAAAGCATATCTAGGTGAAAGTCCACAGCTTGCCACCTAAGACTGCAGCAAATCCAGTTACTAATGCTAAGCAAGTTAGCTACTAATCCTAACATCTTTTAACACCACTCTCCATATTATTTCAAACGTCATAGCAGTCAGGTGAAGTCCCTGCTGACTGGAAAAAGGGAAACACTGCACCAATTTTATAAAAGGGTAGAAAGGATACTGGGAACTACCCACCTGTCAGCCTTAACTCTGTGCCTGGGAACATCATGAAACAGATCCTCCTAGAAACTATGCTAAGGACCATGGAGGTCAGGGAAGTGATTCAAGACAGTCAACATGGCATCACCAAGGGCAGGTCTTGCCTGACCAACATAGTGGTATTCTATCATGGAGTGACTGTATCAGTGGCCAAGGAAAGAGATACAGATGTTATCTATCTGGACTTCTGTAAGGCCTTAGACATGATCCCCCACAACATCCTTCTATCTAAATTGGAGAGATACGGAATTGCTGGGTGGACTGTTCAGTGGATGAGGAATTGATTGGATGGTTGCTTCCAGAAAGTAGTGATAAACAGCTCAATGCCAGATGGAGATCAGTGAGAAGTGGTGTCCCTCAGGGGTCTATATTGGGATCAGTACTGTTTCAATATCTCCATCGATGACATAGGCCAACAGGATCAAGTGCACCCACAGTAAGTTTGCAGATGACACCAAGCTGAGTGGTGTGGCTGACACACCTGAGGCACAGGATGCCATCCAGAGAGACTTGGACAAGCTTGAGAAGTCAGTCTGTGTGAAACTCTTGAGGTTCAACAAGGCCAAGTACAAGGTCCTGCACCTGGGTCAGGGCAAACCCCAGTATAAATACAAGCTGGGGGGTGGAATGGAGCAGTCCTGCAGAGAAGTACTTGGGGGTATTTGGGGATGAAAAATTAAATGAAGCAGCTATGTGCACTGGCAGCCCACAAGGCTAACCATATCCTGGGCTGCATCAAAAGAAGCATGACCAGCAGGTTGAGGGAGGTGATTCTGTGCCTCTGCTCTGCTCTTGTGAGACTCCATCTAGAGAACTGTGTCCAAAACTGTTTCAAAAAGTACACTGTTTCTAAAAGAACTGTTTCTAAAAGTAAATTTCAAAATTCCAATCAAGCAATAAGTTTAAAATGTATATAAAAATACAACCCTGGACTTAATAAATAAATTATCTTAAAGTATTTATTAAAGCTTTATATTTAGAAACAAAAGATTTCATTCTCAATATTTAAACAGGTTGGACTGTTTATTATAGAGTCTAGAAAGTGTACCCTTCATTTGACCTTTTGTACCTAATAAGGTGCCAGCTGTGCAGTCTTGTAGTTCTTTACATTTAGTGATCTGAAATGTAGATAAACAGAAAATTACATGTTTTTTATAGAATATAAATGACAAGAGTTTTTGTAAAATGAAAAAAGAGTTTTGTAAAAACAAAAACCTGGTACAGCCAGTCTTGTAATTAGATTTAATGGCTTGCATACTCATGAAGTCAAATTTACTTCTATAAAGCTCTGCTTGACAAAGAATCTACACTAGCAAATCCAGTTATAGGATTATGGTCCAAATATCAGAATATAAGCTTTCCACTGGAAAGTATACTGAGCTGTAGTTCAGTGGGGAAGCAGATTATTTGGAAAATGTCTTACCACATTTCCTAAAATCTATGAGTTATGAGCTTCATATTTATAAGAAATTAATTTCACAATTCTCATTCTATTAAACCTAGGAATAATGAACCAAAAATAAATACATCCTTTAAAATTCTTAGGAGGGGATACTAATAGAGAATTTAAAATACTAAGTTTAATTTGTCTCTATGGAATTTTGGATATGTGAAACTTTTCTCTTTACAAATATTTTTAATGAGTCCATCCTAATTGCATCAGTGACGACATAGTGATACTTTACAATCAGTTCCCCCTCTTCCAATATTGAAACCTATTTCACATACAATGAGAGAGTTTTTTCATAATAAAAATATTTCATTTGGGGATGTGAATTTTTATTCTATTTGTGAATTTTTATTCTATTCATAAAACACAAAAGCAAACACATTGACAAGAAGTCTAAACAGACCAAAATACCAATCTTACTCCCTTTTGCTAGTTCAAAAGCACCCATGCATACATGAAAGGTTGTACTTTTTACATCAGTGTTAGTGGTTAACACACTTTTTTGTGTACCAAGAAGTTACTTTCAATTCTTTCTTACTTTCCATTAGTATTGGAAAGTAACATGAAGTAATATGCCATACCAGTGTAAATAAAAATTTCAAACTATCCCTGCAACTTAAAAATTGAATACACAATTGTCAAATCATGCTGAAATAAAGCAGATAAATGGGCGAATAAGGGAGGTGTATTTCTTCTTCACATATGATATGTAAAAGACAAATCACAAATGCGAAGCAGATTTCTCTATGACAGTTTTTCAAATTTTAAGCAAGAATTTCTACATTTCTTATTATTCATGGAGCATGCAAAATAATACTTCTAGCTGTTCTGCATGCAATCTTAGAAGTCTGCATTTGAAAGTAATTTATCTATATAGCTTTAAAGAACACAGTTGTCATTTCTGCTTGAATTAGAACTGAGCCAAAAGCAGAAAATAAATTTAAATATAAGGTTTATATTTTAGTAACATAAAAAAGTATAGAATTACATGTTAATCTACCACACTACTATATACGTATGTACTATAAATCTCTTCTAACATTAAACAGTGACATGTTTGTGCTTAGGAATCCAATTTGGGTACCCTTGTTTCAAAAGCTTCACAGGTTTAGATTATCTAGTATTATGTTTGCCAGCAGAGGGAGACAATTTTATTCAGTAAACAAGGGAAACAACATATTTTGTTGAACTTTCCTGGTATTTTTATGTATTAATAAAATAAATTTTCAGTGACATCTGTATAGCATGATTTCAAAGGTCTCTATGATATGCTCAGCTTTATGAAGCAAATTGAATTAACAGAACAGAGTAGGAATACATTTAGAAAGCTAAGCTCCTTAGATATCTCTCATCCTTTTCTTAGTAATCACTTTCTTCAGTTATTTTAGACAGTAATGAACAGCTGTGGTAATGACTTCTGGTAGACAGTATACATGAAGCATGAACTCAAATTGAAGGAGCTTACCTTGAGACATTTAAAGTCATTATGCTTGTAACAGGTCTGCTCTTTGGTCCTGGAGGAGGTTGAAAAATCCGTTGTTCCTTGGTAGTTTTGACAGCCTGAGGCTTTTTAATTAAATAAGGGTCAGTGGAATGGCTTGGGTATGGATCAAATGTGCCTGCTTTCATGCCCCCAGGCTGGAAGAAAAAAAAAAAAAAAAAAAATTTTCCAAGAGACAATTTACAATATAATTAATATACTTGATTTAAAATATTTCTCATGCAAAAGCAAGTGAGGATACTGAATAACAGACTGCACCATATATACATAAAAAAACAAATATGCCTTAAATTTGCATTGGAAACTCTAAGGAAAATTTTAGTCATTATTTTGATGTATTCCTAGTTTTAAATTTCTTTCCTAAGCCTGGATTTTGAGGAAAGGATATTAAAAATGTGATAAAAATGTAGAAACATAACTCACTAAAATGAGCTATGTCATGGCAAAATCTAAGAATTCCTGTGTTGCTGTCAGTTTGCCATGTGCTGTACTGGTGTTTCCTGATTGTTATGTACAGCAGGGCTTGGGCATCAGTATCAATAAGCTTTCTGACACATGGGATTAAATACATCATTGTTTTTCCTGAAACATGTCCACTAGTACTGCAAGAGTGGCAAATTTTAGTTTAAAAACATGCAGAGACATGATTCTTTGCAACCCATGAGCACAGCTACATGTCACAGTCTTTCTGTTCCTGAAAAGTGCAAGAGTAAGTGATTCAATCAAAAATATAGCAATTTTGCCCATAAGAATTTACACAGCAGAGAGGGAAAACATGCAGTGGCTTGGGGAGTATAGATAATTTAAATATATGCTGTGAAGTATGGGGACTATATGGTGTGAAGGATGGGGAGCCTGGAAGAAGATCACCAGCCCTGTCAGCCAGACGCAGTGCTGACTTTCTAGCAGATAAATTTTCTAAACAGATTCCCATTCTGAAAGCTCTCAGCTGGCTCATATCGACCCAACACAATCATTCTTGTGTAAGTATTTTTGCTGGACAACTGGAACCAATGAACTATGTCCCTATATATCCTTCATATCAACTCCAGGCTTTATTTCCTATGTCTTCTAAGCCCTTCTAAGTATATTTGTTTGTATCCCTTTCCTCTTTTTCTCCTAGCTACTGAAGAGCTGGCAAATTCTAAATCAGATTCCAAATGAGAGAATACATTGCTTTGTAAATTGAAAACTAAGTAAATGGAATACTATCTTTTGTAAGAAAAATAAGAAATTAATAACAAAACCAAATATTTATTGCTATCTTAATAATGTAATACTTAATGCTGTATGCAAAGCTTTTGACAAGAAATATCTGAATATTTAGCTAACTAACCTTTTTACCAGGAGAACTTGGTTTGAAAGGTGGTGCAATTGGCTTCTTTGGAACTGCTTTCTTCACAGGTGGCAAAGGTTTATCACTAAAGTAGGGATTAGCATCAAAATACTCCTGGGGATATAAATTTAACTTGAAAGGCCCTCCTTTAAGCAATCGTTTATGTAGCTCTCGTGCTTTCTGCAAAACAAATACTTAGAAAATTGTAGAATACCGTAAAACAAATCTTGAAGATTTTTACTGTATGTTATTCTAATAGAAAAAAGGAAATAATTTTAATTTATTCTTGTATAATGTTAACTCTAACTTTCTTTGCTCTTGTTTGATAATCAAGGTATTTTATACAACCACCATGTACAATGGAATGTCGATTTACTGAACAGGAAGCACAACAATCACTACAAAAGTATGGTGAGAAAATGTCAGGAAAAGCACTGTTCATCTAAGATGTGTCTAATAGTATGGTATACCTCTATCTTGGACATGCATGCATATATAATGCTTAAACATTCTGTATGCATGCATCCCAGCTGCTCACATTTGTGACCCCTGGCCACTACAGCACCCAGACTCTGAGCACCTTACTAACCTTCTCTGAGAATTGGTTCATTGTGCCATGGGAAATGTTGACTATTCTTCCCAGATTCCATTTCAAAATAAAATCGGTTAAAACATTACCAACAATTACAAGACAAGCATATAATGTACCATCAGCAATACATTATCACTTGGCAATTCATGCTAATTAATCAGAGCAAATAGCTTTTCTCCACCCAGCAGAAACCATCTCACCTCCCTCTTTCCTCTGTTCTCATTTTTTGTTCTGAATGCTTAGTTTTGAACTGAATTTGTCTCAAATGAAGGTAGCTGAACTGTTTTGTCTAAACTTGTTGTTATCCTAGACCAACATATGTCCTCCTGCTGCTATTTTTCACTACATATGATGAAAATATGCAGGATAACTAAAATCAATACAAGCAAATTCATGAGCTATCATATTTGTAAACTTATGTGAAAAAAGGAACACGGTTTTTTTATATAGCACCTAGGATAATGAGTTTCCTATCTTTTGACAGCAGCACAAAAGTATTAATGTTCTCACTATTGGCATTGTTTGGTCATTACTGCATCATAGCTTAAAGTCTCCAAATAAAAAATTAATGTCAAATCATGCTCAGTAGAACTTATGTAGGATACTGCCCAATGCCTCAAGGAAAAAATAATAAATGAACAATGCCCAAATCTTTTTTGTACAGGATGCTTATTTACTTGTTTTCCTCCCTGCACTTTGTAAGCAGACATTACTCATCTCAAATGAAAGGAAACAGCACAAGTGACAAGTTCATTCAAATTGTAATAAATAATCATGACACTAATCGATAATTAGGGCAAATATTTTTACCTTTGCATTTATTCTTTCTAGATCATACCCATCAGGTTTGTGTGGATATTGTTCACCTATGGTAAGGTTTGCATAACTGTAAAAACAAAATTAATTACTTAGGTGCTCTGTACTCACAAATATTTAATAAATACTCTGCAAGAAGCAATATTGTGAAGTTACCCATATCCAGTTCCTTTCTTTCCTGGATTAGTATAGAAATTCTTTCCAGGAGGAACATATCTTTCTCTGGATTTCAGTTGAGCACTAAAGTATGGAAACGGTCCTCCTATGGTTCCATAATAGCTGCCAAGTCCACATCTGAAAATTAGTAAACAAACACCTTGATTAATATTTTGCAAATATTCCAGGCTTTCCATAGCTAGTGTGCTAAAACCACAGTAAGAAAACACAAAACCCATATACATCCCAAGAGTTAAACAGAAAGTCAGATCAGATCCACTGGCCATGGATCTACTACTACATCAGTCACATTCACAGTGTTACAAAAGAAAAAGAAATACAATGGCGGCAGCAATCAAGTTTTAAGGTATTTTAATAATACAAGTATTCTTAGTAGGGGTTGTTTTAATTTTGTCCCAACAAGGTGAATTAACAATGGTATAGACTAATTCACAAATAGAGACCCAGAGGAGTCAGTTAAACAGACTTGATGCTTGATGACAGGACAGTCTTTCCTACAAGTTTAAAGAGTGTTGGTATGATAATGGAGTGGCAAGCAACATGAGGCATATCTCTGAAATATTTTTTTTCCTGGGAGATGTTAGGACTGGTTAACTTTTTGTGTTGTCAAAGAAGAAAAGTAAAAGGGGGAATTGCCCATTTAGGAGAAATGCCTCTGTCTTCAAAGCTGCAGGAATTCATAAAGACCATTTTTAAAGACCAACTTGGAAATCAGTATTTGCTGACTAATGTATGACATGCTCTTGATGTACATGATCATGCAGCTGCTAAAGGAGAAAAGGACTGAGACAAACTAATTAAATAGATGAATGGCAATTTGGTCCACTAAGCCACAGGAACAGTGGTTCAAAAAAACCAAACCAAAACAAAACAAACAAAAAACCCCAACCCACCCCAAAACCAACTCTCTGTCCATATTCCCCAAAAACCACAAAACAGAACAGAAAAAATAAGCAGTGACTACTGTATGAGACCTGTCAGCTACTCCAGAGTGCCAAGATAGTCTGCTTTGCTAGTACTGCCCGCAGTTATTGTGGGGAGAGAGCCAAGTACCTCAGTAAGTTCCTACTTAACAGGGCCATTAATGAATGACAGGATTAGAATGCCAAGATAACATTTGTCATCTTTGCACAGAGCACTAAGCTTCCTGTTCATTACCCTCTCTTTATTTAGGGAATTCATAAACTCACATAGAAAAAAAAGGGGGCAAAATGATATTTCACAGACATTTATCTTGGTGCTTCCTAGTTCTTAAATACTTCATTTCATATTCTTTAAATGTCAGTTCTGTATGTGGCTTTTTATATGCCAGTAACAAAATAAGAGAGAACATATGGACAAAAGAAAGGCCCAGGCTTCAGTCACATCTTCAGAATATGACAATTTAAAACATTATCATAACACTTACGGCCACTTGAATCCATCAGTGGGAAGGAAAGCTGTACCCAAATTTTTCTTTGATTCTGTCAT
Source organism: Heliangelus exortis (assembly GCF_036169615.1). Lineage (NCBI taxonomy): Eukaryota > Metazoa > Chordata > Aves > Apodiformes > Trochilidae > Heliangelus > Heliangelus exortis. The sequence goes on along the minus strand of NC_092425.1, from coordinate 21,977,834 downwards.
TCTAAAGCGTCTCCGTAGCCGAACAGGGTCTGAGTAGGCTTCAGCTTCAAAAACCCTCACAAACTGAGGATCAAAATAACCTGCCTGCAGAGCTGACAATGTTTTGGACCCCCCAGGTAACATCTGTCTGTTCTTGCTTGCAGCTTCATTAAAAGGACCTTTAAAAAAGCAAAAAGATCACTTAACTTCTGAACCACACATGTAAATAAATGGTTGTGCCTGAAAAACAATGCTATAAGGTGCTCACAGCACCTAGGTTTAGTTTTCTAATTCCTGTGCTTCCTTTAGGTGCAATGGAGTGACATTGGTTATTCCAGACTACATTTCAGAGGTAGAGCCGATCCCTTTTTATAAACAGTAAGTACAATTTGAAAGGAGCATCTTTCTCTTCCATCAGATTACAGACCAGGTAGAAGAGCTTAAGAGCCTCCAGTTGGGTTTTGAACACTCAGCAGCAAAGCATCAACTGGGGTTCTGCTGGGCATGTTCATCACTGACAAAACAACACAGCAGAAATGCCTGTGCTGAGAAGTCAGGATTATTTTGTGTTATCACTTTAAAGAATCTGCAGAGGGTTAATCTCTGTAACCTTACTAATTACAAAAATTACCTTTCTTGATGAGTATTCCCATGAAACAATAAGAAAAGCAGAATGTTATTTTAAAAGACAGGATGGGCAATATCACATAAGAATCATAGCAGAACAGAAAAAATATGCAACACTATTAAAAATGACAATGCAATCATCAGTAACAGAAAACCTGCTGAAAGAGCACACAAATAACACCTGTTTTTCACAAAAGCAGGAAAATACTAGTAACTTACAGAAAATCAATATTGAAAAGAAATGCATACACTGAAACATTTTATCAATCCATTATGCATACGTATTATTCAGTTTTACTGTATTTTTCCTTTCTTCAATACATTCATTTCAGCATACCAAGCCTTTCTCTTAATAATGTAGGTCTGAGCAAAGAATATGTATGAAAAATCAGTTCCCTCTAACAAAAATATTAGAAAATAGCAATTCTGAAAGTAGAGAGATACTAGAGGCAGTGCCTATCGTTAAACAGAGATTAAAATTAAATGCACTTACGCATATAACGTGATACATATTTGTCTCCAATGGTAACATAACCCATTTCACTGAAGAGGCCAATCCTCTCCATATCAGTTTTCCCTTCTGCAGGCATGGCTGGATCTGTTTGTCAGTGCACTACACTGAAAGGGTTGGAGTATCCTTGTTTGTTTGTTCCGCTGCAAAAGTCTATTAGTCTACACCTGTAAACAAAAAAGTCTATTTAAGTAAAATGCAAGAAGTTCTGGTTTTAAAATACTAGCAATAAAAGTAATCTGAATAATCTACAGTATGATTGACAGTTTTGATGCTCATAGGACAAATGTGGGATCCAGACACCATTGTATCTCCTCTGTTAAACAAATTCAAAAGATAAGCAGAGAGAGCAAATCAAAGGCATTTGTAATAAAACTGGTGCAACTCTTACTGAATCTGCATAGTTGGGACTAAAAAATTTTAACAGGTATCTTCAGGGTACTAAGGTGACATGTTTTAGTGGCATTAACATGCCCTAATAAAACATGCCAAGCAGCCTCCTTCACCTTGTGGGTTATCACCTCTAGCAGCAGTTTTCAGTCACTTTCTAGTAACAGTACAGAAGGTCTGTGCATGGACAAGTCTCAGGTAAAACATGAGAGGAACTTTGGAAGCCATCTAACTGCAATCTGAGACCTAGTTGTGGTAAATATTTCAAGTTTCTTCTTGGTTGTACTGCAAATTATTTACAGAGAACCCTAGCTTTCCCTCATCACTCTCATTGGAGCCTGACAGAACTAAGAAAATGCCTGGTCAACAAGGGAGAGGAACCCAAGGGATTGAGTAGAGAGGAGGCTTAGCACCTGAAATATGATTATCAAATAATTACCAGAGATATGATTCCCAGAGTGAAAACTAGTTGAAATGGGAATTAAGAGTCAGCTAGAGGAAGAACTGCCTTGAGGAAGAAGACAACAGTATCAGATAATTCACCGGGAAGGGAAATTAAGGTAGAAGAAATTGCTTAGTAAGTTAGGAAAGCTGTTTCTTGAAGATCATGAAATCTAAGAAAAAAAAAAAAAAAAAAAAAAAAAAAATCAAGAGTATGCAAATAAATTGCTGAAGCATCTGTGTCCATACAGGTCAAAAGAAAGCAGGGAAGTTAAGACATTAGGGTAGAATACAGGCTAAAGACAATATAGGTGTTAAATGTGGGGGCAAAGGTAAGATGGAAGGTAGAAATGAGAGTAACTCAGGAGGCAGAAAACCCTGAAAGATTGGTATCACACATTATGGTATCTGGCATGAAGGTGTAGCTTTTAAGTTTTCTCGAATTGGAAGCATTCCATTTTTTCAAGGAGTGGAAGTTCATGCAGTGTAAAATGCACCATCAGTTAACCTTGGTGTTGTTTTTTGATTATTGTCAGATAGAGACATTGGGTAAGGAACCCAAGGGCAGGTGACAAGGAATAGAACTGAAAGAAGGACAGAAAACTGACCCTTGGAAACGAATTTAAGGGTTTGCTGTTCTGAAACTAATTTGGACTGTTTGTAAGGATAGGAATAATTTATCAGAAATAAACAGACCTGGAGTTAAACTATGTACAGTGTAAAGCAAATATCGTTGATCGAGGGACTAACGGGAAGGATTTTCGGACACAGGAAGGATTTTCAGCAGTCCGAGGCTACTGAAGAGAGAAGTGAGGAGGTGGAGGAGCCTGGCAGCAGTATTCCCAGGCAGCAGCCAGGCAAGCAGATTCTGGAGCTTCTCCCAAAGAACGTGTAGGAAAGGTGAGGAAATCCCTGTGTTGCGCCACAGAGCGCTGACACCGCACCAGCTGCGTTAAGCACAGCTACGGATGGATGCCCAAACTCAAGAAAGGACACTTCTACGCACCACACCGCAGGGCGCCGGCCCACCAGTAGGGGACGGCTGGTGAATCAAGAGGGAACGGATGGGTACGACAGCACCGAGCTGCCGGAACCGGTACCACACTGGCGAGAGCGTAACTGGCGGCGGGAGGGCGGCGGGGAAGACCCCGGGCCGCCTCCCGCCCTCTGTTGGTGCCGGTTACCGCGGAGCCGGGAAAGACCAACAAGCACAGAGGGAACTCCCATCTAGAACACACCGCACCCCCCGGCTGCCTGCATTGGTCCAGCCCAACGCGATGGCGGCTGCGCAGCACCGCAGTGCGGCTCTGCGGGGACTGCCGGTCATGTGGTTCCCGCCGGCGGTCCCGCCCGGAGCGGAGAAGCGGATCCGACGCTCCCCTCCTCTCCGGCGGGAGCGCGCATGCGCGGGAAGGATGCGGGCGGGCTCGAACTGCGCCGCGGCGCTGAGGGACGTGGTGAGTCCGACCTTGCCCGGGGCCGCGGGGGTCTGGGCTTGGCGGGGAGGGGGCTGGGCTGGCAGTGGGGCCGGGGAACTTGGCTTCCCCCGGCAGTAACCCCAAAATCGACGGCGCTGACGCGTCCTGTGTGGAGCGGGGTTGGCTGGGGGCGGGTGCCTGCCTATCCTTGCGGCTGGGTGGGTTGGTGGGTGCGTGGGTGCTCTGCGGCGGCGTTTGTGCCTCCAGCCCCCAGGGGCACCCCTGTGCGGGGAGCGGTCTGTGTCGGTAGGTCAGTGACACCTCCCGCGCTGCCGCCTTCGCCCGCCCCTGGCAGCAGCCATGCCCCCGTCGCCTTTGGGGACCCTGGGGGTCTCGGGCTGCTTGGCTTTTGTCGGGGAGTTGTAGGAAAAGCTCCTTTATCAGAGCTCTGCTTCTCACTCACGAATGTGGATTTCAGGCATTGCAGTCTGGCCTTTTTTGTTTTCTTGGAGTAATCCTGGGCACTCCAGAATCATGGAGTGATTTCATAATCCTTTTTGCAAAGCTACAAGGGTAGGTGCTTGTATTTTTATCAGCCATGCATATACATTTTTTATTTTTTTGCTTATAATACTTCGAGTGGGAATAAAATGAGTCCTGTGTTGGTTCTCTGATTTCATGGATAATGACAGCACTGCACCTGGAAGTTTCCCATGCCTTGTAAGGCTTTCCAACGGGTTTGACTGCGGGATTACTCCTATAGGTGCTTGGTGGCTTCTTTTTAGAGTGATTGAGGCTGCGAAGCATTTATTTTGTGGAGTGTTAGATTGAGCAGTACCTACCCTCCTCTGGGCGGTCCCTTTTTGTTCCTCTGTACTGGCACTGCTGTTTTGGGGTGCTTTGTGTTGAGCTTGACTGGAATCGATCTGTCTGGAAAAGTCTGCTCTCAGTACAACGCCAGTGTTCCATTGGATGAGGTCTTGGATGAAGTTCATGGTAAAATATCTGGGGGAACACAGAGCAGAGACTTTGAAAGGGGAAAGAAACAGCTGGGGGGTCTCTGTTTTCAAAATATACAGCTTCTCTGTCAAATGTAAAACTCTGCCTGGGTTCTAGAGGTTGTGGCTTTTTTTTTTTTAATGTTGGGTTTTTTTCTATTCCCGAAGCTGTGATTTACTAAATGAGATGAATGCACACTTGGACATGCACATAAATACTTTTCTGCTCTAATGCGCAGAGCAGTCCTTGGTTTACTTGAACTGGAAGAAGTCTCATAAGACGGAAACATAGCATGTGTTTTGAAACGATGAGAAATGATGACATTTTACTCAAGATATTTCTAAAAGGGAAAAGTATAGAATTAAGGCTTGCTAGTTTAGGTAAGAAATCTTTTAAGAGCTGTTTTTATAGCACTCATTGGTGTACAGGCTCCAGCAACTCTCCTGCTTTGCCACTTGCCCTATTCACCCCTGTATAATAACAGTCGATTGTAACTTCAGAAAAAGCATGTTGAAACACCTGCTAATTTTCATAGGTTTTTTTCTTTTCTGTTCAGGTAATTCTTGAAGCTATGGACATACTCTTTAGAATAAGAGGAGGCTTGGATCTTGCATTTCAGCTAGCAGCTGTTGATGGTATGTTTAAGATTGTAATAGATTTCTTAACATTTAGTTAAATAACCCGTTATTAATTAACTAGTTATGGTATTTGTTGTCTTGGCATTTCATGAGAAGTGTTTCTTCCCAAACCTGTAAAGAAAATAATATGAAATTTGTTATTTTTTATGTTCATTAATTTTCTGACTCTCTTTCAATCATATATTTTTATTTTAATTTGAAATAAACTTTAAATTGCCATTCTTAGGCAGTTTTATTTACATATATTTTCTCCTTATGGATACAATATTGGGGTCACTTTGCAGTTTGGATCCAAAGTTGACTCTGAAATTCTAAGCAGACAGAAAAAAAATAATGACTATGATTTTGTTTATGCAGGATTATAGTACTATTACATTTTTGTGGTCCACTCTTCCTAGAGCAGTAGAGAAGATGAGCTAGATAATTTGTTATTCTTCTGAATGTAGGTGATACCACATACTGCAATTCCATGTGATAACAAGGGAGTACAACATATGGCATTAAGAGGCTCTTCTAGTCCCACATTCTTACATTACTGTAACATTCATTTCAGAAAGTCTGCTCAATGCTATCTGTGGACATTGAGGTTTTTCTTTTCCAGAAATTTAGCTGAATACATTGGGGTTTGACTTTTCTAACACTGTGGATTTTACACACTTCTAGTACAGAAGTAAACTAGTAGTAGCCAAACCTAAGTTAACACATTAAAGAAATACAATTCAACATAGTCTTTGATGGCTTGACAGGCTATGTATAACTTCTTATATAACAAGTAATGTTTTTTAATATCTTTAGTGAGAAAATACTGGTGATGTGCAAAAGTTGCTTTGTCACATCCAAAGTGATTGGTTTGACTGTTCATCACATCAAGCTCTGAAAGATGACTATACCAGTAATACAGATTCAGGCTAACCAGGGTGTGACTTACAGTTACAAATTTATGTTGGCCAAAATTTTGTCTGCACCTGGACCGCAGGCCCTGCTTTTAAAAAAAATTTAGTATGATTTTGGGTTGTATTTCTGAATAACAATAGGAAGTCAGAAACATGTGACTCAGATTGAATTTTTCCTGGATTTACTGAGAAGACTGAATATAACAGTATGTAAAAGTTTGTATACAGAAGTTAATTTGCAACTGTTGGCTTGGCTAGGGGTTACTGATGTGAGAGCCAGCTACAGTGTAGCTTATTCTTCTGTAGTTCATTCATCTCTTCATATTTGACAGCATCTAAGAGAAACTATCCTTTTGTTCAGGCAGAAATGAGTGTAAATAGTTGAGACAGACCTGCTAAGTGAAGTCCTATCTCAGTTTCGGTTGACATAGCCACTTTTCTTATCCTAATAGCACTTAGGTTTTTATTTCAAGCTGAAACATACCAGACTTTTTAAAATGTTCTCCCAGTAACTGTAACAAAAGTGAGGCAATTTTCTAGGCTAATTGTGTCCTTATTGTGTTTCAGAGGCATCAACAAAAAAGGCAATAGGATATGTTTTCAGTGATCTTGCAAATAAACTGTCCTCAGATGTTCTTGTATTAAGAATTTGCCACAGCCCAGTCTATGTGTGGCCTAACAGTGGTACCAACACTGTTCCAGAGCTGACTGATGATTCTGCTTGTAAGGAGATAAAACGGTTTATACAGTGAGTATATTTAAATAATTAAAAAAAAAATTTACAACAAAAGATTAATTTCACATTGCAGACATTTATCTTTTTGTTGATACTTCAGATTTGATCAAGATGATGAGACCAAACGAAAGCTTGGCAAAAAAAAGGATAAAATGTTACAAGATACGGTATGTGTCTAACTACTTTAATAAATTATTATACCAGGCAACATATCATTTAAGCATTTTTAGATCTTCCCTCCCAAGGCTTTTCTGTAGATGAACAGACATTGACATGACTTAAAATAATGCTTCTGAACTCATTGACGTTTGCTGTGACAGCAGAGATCCAGCAACAGTAGATCAGTTTGTCTTTAACATTACTAGCTGGGTTTTTTTTTGTTTTGTTTTTTTTTAACCCAAGATTTTCATTATGAAATTTGATACCAAGTATCTACAATCTTACTTTTGCCTTCTTGGTGCATGTGCTATTGGTGTCTTTATTCTCTGCAGCAGCAGATAATCAATATAGACCTCATGTTGGAAATGACATCTCCATTAGCTCCTTTGGCTCCAGTCATTGAAAGGGAAAATAAGGAACACCACTACGTTAATATGACATTACCAGTTGATGTTGTTGTATCTGTTTCTCCAGAAGAAACATGGGGAAAGTAAGTGTTATCCTGAACCTGTAATTTTTCAGCTTTATTTATGCATTTTCCTGAAACAGTGAAGTAAATCTGTATCATTAATTGGTTTATTGGAGCTGCATATAGTATCTCTGTAATGGAATTTAATTGTGTAAATAATAAAAGTTCCTGTAGACCACTGTTAGCTTTAATAATCTTGAGACACAATCCTTTTGCTATATTCAAAAAATTCAGTTTATCAGTGTCTGATAGAATTGATAACTCTTAAACATTGCCTAGCAAGGAATTGAGAAAGCCAAGAAAATGTCCTGAAAATTCTTGTGTGTGAGCACACGTATAAGAGTGAGAGCTGGAATCTATTTCATGAGTTTTTGTAATCTCAGGACTTTGTTAAAGACTCCAGGTGGGTAAGTGAATGTAGAAAACGTTGGAGTCATCTTCTGTATTTTTTCCTTGAATTTTTCTGTAGGCTTTTACTCTAAAGGATGCTAAATTGGATGGGTAAAATGCAAAAAACCCTCTCAAACAGTAACGTATAATATTTCTTTCAGCAATTGCTCATTATAGTTGTGTTTCTGATACAAGACCAGGGTACCTCCACTTTGGAGAGTTGTTATTAGGGAACAGTTTCTTTGTGCAAACATGTTTGAGTAAAGCATGATAAGGTTCTGTCTTTCTCTGTGAGAGTGGAAGCCTGGAAGTAGTAAGTTCATCAGACCAGGTGCAAATATAAGTATTGTGTAGCTATCAGAGCTATGGGAGAAAATGACCCATTATCACTGTTCTACTTCTTAAGCATTTTCCCTTTTACTTTGCAGGGTACAAAATCTCTTGGTGAAAGCAATCCACAGGCAATTAACTGACATGGAAAGATGTATCATGAAATATATGAAGGGAATGTCAATTGTGGTACCAGAACAATTTCATTTCATGTTACCAGGGAAAAATCATCTTGTAACAATCTCTTATCCTACAGGGATTTCAGATGATCAACTGGAAAGTTACAGAAAGGTAAAACCAACAAATCAACAAATAGTGACAGTACCTGATTTTTATTTGTTTTTATTTTTTCGATGTTACGATTATTCTAACTGAAGTAATGGTAAACCTTTTCACTTAGCCAGTGGAGAATAAATATTAACAGATACTGCTGGTTTTAAATTTATTTTTATTATAGCTGAGGCAGTATACTGTGTGTGGAAGCTTGATTTACTGGAAGCTATTTTATAAAATGTGCCAGATTATGTTCTTGGAAGGGAACAATATAAACTTTATTTAGATAGGTTTTGCCTAAATTATACTTCCAATACTGTATTTTCATGTCTTCATTTTCGTGGTAGAATATCAGATTACTTGCTACATGTTACTACTTTAGAACTTTAACACATGTCCTGAAAAGGCTATGGATGGGATTTTATTTGCTCATTTTCGTTTCTTTCTTAGGGTTGTGTTGCTGAGTGCTCTGTTTGTTTGGGGGAGGGCTGCTTTTTGTGGCTCACAGCTGACCAGCCCTAGCTAGCTTCTGTTTGGTTTTTGCTTTCTGTGTTGGTACATCTACATAAACAAATACGGAGCAGGTGGAAAATATTGTGATGTGGCAGTCCTCTCAGGCTGAGACCTGCATGGCAGATTCTGGGCTCAGGGCACACCATTCCATATAGGGAGAGTGCAGGAAGAATCTTCTGCTGCCTTAGAGGTGTAGAAGCTTTGGGGTTTTTTCATTACTGGGTATATAAAACCTAATGTATTCGGGGCATTTGCAAAGGTCTCAGGCACTGGTGGGACATTAAGTCTTTTTTACTTGCTGTATTCTGTTCAATGTTGCCTGCTGATGCTAAGCAAGTGTTGTTGTAGCTGATGTTCAGAGTTGAGTCAGCTGCTGCCTGTGTTAATCCCCAAGGAGGTGGTAGTGAGGTGAGGGTCATTCTCTTCTCCCACATAACTGGTGATAGGCAAGAGGAAATGGCCTGGAGTTGCACCAGGGAAGGTTCAGATTGGATATTAGGAAAAATTTCTGTACTGAAGGAGTGGTCAGGTATTGGAACAGGCTGTCCAGGGAAGTGGTGGAGCCTTCATCCATGGAGGCTGTGTTAAAAAACCAGGTGGACATAGCACTTCATGGTATGGTTTAGTTGCCATAGTGGTGTTCATGGTTAATCCTGATGATCTTGGAGGCCTTTCCCAAGTGTAACGATTCTATGATAATCCTAGATAATCTCATCACTCCTTTCAGTCTTAAACTTGGTGAAATACAACAATGTATCTCTTTATGATGCTGCCATATAGTAAACAGTGCCTAAGAGATTTAAAAGTAGACAGAATCTTCTTAAACTATGAGCTCAGTATCTTTATCTCAGCATGTAGTTTTTGCATGTCTTCATTATCAGTGAATATTAAAATTCAGAGTGTGTATACATACACTACTACGTAGCTAAAGCTGTAATCCTTTTCTGTTATGATGTATTTTACCTTACTCCCAGTAGATACTTGTCACTCATGGTACCTTCAGTGGGGCTCCAGCAGCAGGCATTATTTAACAGGTCTGCATAAAATAGTGGGCCCTTTAGAAAGGAGGCAAGCCCAGAGGGACTGCCTTCAAGTAGTGAGATCTTGTAGTAAACGTACACTAAATATTAATATATTAAAATCTGCTTAATTAAATTTACTAAACTATGCTCTTAAAAATCTTCATGTCTCTATTGCTACTTACCATGTGGTTTTTCTCTTAATCCAAAAGTTGAATTTTGCTCTTTATTTTTATTGCAACTTGCATGTAGGAATTACATGAGTTATTCAATCTGCCTTGTGACAGACCATATTTCAAGAGAGCAAATGCTTATCATTTTCCAGATGAGCCATATAAAGATGGGTATCTCAGAAATCCACATTTACATCTTAATTCACCTGGTACAGAGTCTGGTATGGTAAGTTTAAACTGAAACATTCGTAAGGAAGTATTTTTTATTTTTCTGGAGATCTGTTTTGAAAAAAAGTCATTTTGACAGTCAGTATTGTGTAGATAAGAGACATCAAAGTAAAAGATGTGGCATTGTAAGCTGTAAAGATTCTGTGCACATAGTGGCATTGTTTTAGCTGTATTTATCCCAAAGAAACTGGCTTTTCTCAAAACGGATATATGTGGTTTTAGCATGTACTTTGAAGGTTTCTCTGAACCATGATGAGACCCTAAAACTGTGAGTGGAGATATTTAGGAAACAAAATGTGTGAACAACACCCCTTCCGTTCTTTGAAAGATTTGCAGTCCCCAGCTGAAAGTTTTTACAGTGCAAGTGACAAGTCGTATCAGTTCTCTGAAAAGGGAGGTATGTGTGATCAGATGCATTTGTGTTCTCTGTTTCTGTGCAGGTGTATTTAGTACAGGGTGTATACAGTTACCACCACTACACGCAGGATCGGATCGATGACAGTGGCTGGGGCTGTGCCTATCGGTCTTTGCAGACAATCTGTTCTTGGTTCAAGCACCAAGGGTACATTGATACACCTATACCAACACACAAGGAAATTCAACAGGTACAGAGCATTTAAGCAGATTCATTTTTTTAAAGCATTTGTCCAGAATTTGTGTAGAAAAGATTGTATAGATTATATTTTAAATAATTCCGATTGGTGTGATAGTTTTAATTTATCTCTTAAATTGAAATTTAGTAGTTCTGAATTATTAATTTTAACAAGTTCTCTTATAGGACAGCTGTCTCCAAATGTTTCTCAGTGCCAGGTGACATTATCTGTACAACTAAGGTCCATTAAAATAGTCTTCTAAATATTTCCTTGCATTAATGTTCTATTACAAGCTCCAATTTTGACATTTTCGCAGTTTTTGACAAATGAAAGAAAAAGAACCCAGTGTGTCGTTAAAATCAGATAAGTCCCCAGGTGCTATGAATTGATTGATTGATTGCTTTGGCAGTTTTGCCTTCTGGAGTAGTGGGCTTTTCCTGGGTTTTGTACTCCTTCACTGCTTCTTCTATTGCAAGCTCAAGTGCATACATGAATGTCTTCATTTCTGTTAATGCATTGAAGAAAAACCATAATCTTGGGTAGGTAATATTGTATGCCTATCAAGAAACATTGCAATTATCACCAGTCTTCTAAAAATAATCATTTGCATTATATTTATTTACCAAGTATTTCTAGTAAAGCTTGATTCAGTCAATAAAACCACTTTCATCATGCTTAGCAGGGATAGGAGCACTAAACTTAAAACTGCATTTCCTGAACATTTCTCAGTCCACACCTAAACCTTAAAGGAACTGAAGTCCATTCTCTCCTGGTGTATTTTTAGACATCTAGAAGAGGGCAGGAGACTCTGGGGCTTTGCATCCTGAGTGGAAAAGCTCCCTCACAAGTGCTGTAACATAAAAGCCTCAGAATGGAGAAGACATAAACAACAGCCTTCAGTGTATTTCAGTGGCCTCGTCCTCAGAGCACTATTTTATAGATCCTTTTCTGAGATGCTTTGAGTGGGAATACAGGTACTCCAGTCTCTGGATTCTGCACTACAAATGATGCTTTCCATCATTAGGCAGCTGAGTGCTCACCATCCCAGCTTGGAAGTCTGATGCAGACCTGGGGTTATATTCTGTGCTTATAGGTAGTGTCTGTATTAGTATTCAAGTGACAATTCCAAAACGGAACCATAGCGAATAAATTTGATATCCATTTGTCTGACTTTTTTCACTAGCTATGTTCAAAACAAGTTCCTGTCTATATAAACCAACTTTGTTCACGAAAAGTGGTGGAATTGCTTGCTATATGTTGTTGACTTTTGTTCTTATTCTTCATCATGGTGTTGCAAAGGCACTGGTTGATGCTGGGGACAAGCCTGCAGAGTTTGTTGGGTCACGGCAATGGATCGGTTCAATTGAGGTACAGCTTGTTTTGAATCAGCTTTTTGGAATAACATCAAGAATACTATTTGTCAGGTAAGAATTAATATCTGTTTAGCTAAGTAATTATTAAGAAGACTGAATGCCTTAAAATGCAAGTTCCTGTTAAAATACATGGGATAGTAGAGGCAATAGATCTTTAAGGATTCTTTGTTCACAAACTATATCCCTTTACTTATGCTAAGTGCTTCCAGGTGTTGCTAAATTTCTTGAGGGCTTGGGGTTCCAGTTGCTATAAATTGCTTAATGAAACACCAACAGATGTGGAATTTGGCCTCTTTCTTGATGCCACAAACATAAGTGTTGAAGCAGACAGTCTGGTGCTCATAATGAACTGAATGCACACTGTCAGTAAGTTATAACTTCATCCATGGAGCTAACTCCCCATCCGTTCAGGATTGAGGCAAATTGCTGAGCAGCCTGGAAACAGTGTTCTCTTTTCTGGGTTTGTGTGTCAGATTTTAAAGAGGGGATTTGTTTCTGTTCCTGACAATCTGATGCTCATACATAAGAACTCTACAAATACACTTAGGAGAAAAATAATAATGTTCAGTATTTACCAGAATTTATATTACTAGTTTTTTATCAATTAAGCAAATGAACAAATCCCTGAACATTTTATGATAAATGGAATAATGAAATAAAGAGTACCTACTAACTTGACACGTATGAAAATTCTGGTCAAGCAGCATTTACCATTCACGAGTTATGCTTATTTAGAGTAAATTTGACTGTAGATATTTTAAGAGACCATGTGACCATGATGGTGGTGATTCTTAATGGTAGAAAAATAGTTCATAGTTCTTCAATATTTTGTAAAGCTTTATACAGCTAATTTTAATCGTTTTTGTTCCAGAGCTTGTGTTTGCAGGTGATCCACCTGCAAATTATTTATAGCACCTGTGACAGGCCCTGCCAATATGAAAAGTTTTTATTGTTGCACATCAAAATATAGAATAGATTCCTTTGTGAATGGGGTAGAATTCCTCAAAGTGCTGCTACAAGGGCACACCAGTGTTTTTCAGGATTATGAAAAACCAACATCACTATCATGCCAAGAAGAACAAATGTTATGCAGCTTTTTCAGCTGGTCACTGGTGGTTGTCATTTCTTCCTGGGGCTTATTTCCAGCTAGCACCTCTACCTCTTTATGGAGATAAGACTTCTTAGCTGCACCAGCAACACTAGTACTGAATCTATTTTGGTAAATGCACCGTTTCCCCGAGTTCCAGGTTTGTATTCTGTCTGTGTTTAAACCACCTCTCTGGAACTTGAAGCAGGTGCACAAGCTTCTTTTGGGTTTTTAAAGGGTTAGCCACTCTATGAAGAAATCTATAGGCAAGATATTTTTAGTATCTGTATAAAATTACTTGCCTAGCTTCTGTCATGACTTCAGGTAGTACTGTCAGTCTCCTAGGGGGAAAGTGAGTCTCCATCAGACAACTCTAGCTCTGAATCCTGGAGTATGCACGAGTGGTGCCTGTGCCTCTCTTCCATGTAGGCTGCTTTTGTCAGTGGCTGGTTCCCACAGTTGGAAGCAGAGAGATAATAACAAAATTCAGTTCAGTATTGCTATGAACAGATCACAGAATCATCCCAGTTGGAAAGGACCTCTTGAGATCATCAAGCCCAACCCTTAATCCACTACCACTGTGGTTACCAGACCATGGCACTGAGTGGCACATCAGTCGCTTCTTAAAAACCTCCAGGGACAGAGAATCCACCACCCCCCTGGGCAGCCCATTTCAATGTCTGATCACCCTCTCTGTAAAGAATTTTTTCCTAATACCTAACCTAAACCTCCCTTGGCAGAATTTAAGTCCATGCCCTCTTGTCTTACTGATAGCTGCCTGGGAGAAGAGACTGACACCCCCCCCCCCCCCCCCCCCCCCCCCGGCTACACCCTCCTTTCAGGGAGTTGTAGAGAGTGATGAGGTCTCCCTTTTCCCTCAGCCTTTTCCTCATCTTTGGTAACTATGTTTCCCCCTATGTCCAACAAAGAATGGAGGTTTTCCCTACCCCTCTTCTTGCTGTTGATGTATCTCTAGAAAGACTTTTTGTTATCCTTAATGGAAATGGCAAGATTAAGTTCAAATCGTGCCTTTGTCTCTAAATTTTCTTTCTGCATGACCTAACTAGATTCCTAAACTCTTCCTGAGTAGCCAGCCCTTTTTTCCATAGTTTTTAATCTCTCATTTCTATCATAATTTCCTTCAATATCTCCCTGTTCAGCCAGACCTGTCATCTTCCCCTCTGGTTTGCCTTTGGGCACACAGGGACAGTCTGCTCCTGTGCACACAGGACTTGCTCCTAGAAGTGCACCCATCCCTCCTGGACCCCTTTGTTTTCAGGGGCTGTTTCCCAGAGCACACTCTGAATCAGTCTTCTGAAAAGGCCAAAATCTGCCCTGCAGTAGTTCAGCGTTGAGGTTTTAGTGATGGCCCTCCTTGCATCCCTGAGTACTGAAAACTGTTATTTCATGGTCACTGTGCCCCAGATGGCCTCTGACCACTATGGTACCTTATGTGATTTGAGCTATGATTTTTAAAGCCAGCTTGGGCGTAAGTGCTACAATTGCTTGTGTAATTTCAGTGGAAACCTGTCTTGAGAGCCATCATTATAAACACCTTTATCAGTAATTAATTTTTGTTGTTTCTGACTAAATTCTGTTATTTCTTTCTATATATTGCTGACAGATGTAGCCACTCTGTTTCTTGGGCACTTGGAGGGAGCTTTTGGGGCTTACTAACTGTCCCTGCTCTGGGAGAGGAACAGGGAAGGTGTTTAATAAAAGCTGAGTGACTCCAGGTGCTGCAGTGGCAATTAGACTTACAGCAGTTCCTTTGGTCCAACCAGAATATGTAACTTACATTTAAAAAAAACCTGTTTATTCAGATTGTCACAGGATGTTTACACAGGAAAACTCTTTTAAGTCACTTTCTGATCAGCTACCTATGCAGTTAATAAGTATAATGCATAATGAGAGAATTAAGCCTAGCAAGGATAACAAATCTATTGTTTTCCTTATCTAGCCAAGGTTCTGAACTAGCACTGCAAGGAAGAGAACTTGCCAATCATTTCAAGACTGAAGGAACTCCAGTTATGATTGGTAAGTGCTTGAGTATTGAAAAATGCCAATGAAAGTAACAACATGATGAATTTAATTTAAATAAGAACTAATTGAGTTTAGTTTCACCAAAACTTTAGATTAATTTAAAATTAAGCTTTTCCCAAGGGAGTCTCTAAAATAATACAATTTCATCTGGCTGGTATCTTTTCACTCAGTATTTCTAATACATTTGCTAAGAAAAGACAATTTAAATAGTGTTCTTAAAAAGTGCTGTTAAAGGCAGAACTCAAGCAGATTTCTGTCCTCTAGAGAAGCAGAATTTTGTACAATTCCCCAAAACCTCACATCTAGAAGAGTAGTGTTTATCTGGCTTTAAAGAGGATATTACCCAAATTCTTCTTAAGATCTGTTTTAATCATTTGAAACATTGGTAATGCAAGAAATGCCATGTGTAAGAAAGCTTTAACTTTTACTGAACTATTTCCAAGGCAGCTGGAGTTTAGAAAATGAAAAATATTGAAAATACCATTTTCACCTTTAGCAAAACCTTAAACTTCAGCAATTTTTGTAGTCTGTATTTGGCACTTTGTATAGTGTTACTCTATCAAATCAGAGGTGCCAGAAATCCAGATTTTGGTGTAAAATATTCTTGGCCTTTCATCTGCCTTTTTGTCTGAATTTCAAGAATTTAGAATCCATTACTGAAAAGTCTTTTTGTGTGTAACTTACCCTTCAGTATGATGCTGTCTTGTGGAGCAGTTTAATTGTTGTTTGGAGGGAGGGGGAGAGGTTGGCTTTTTGGAGTCTGGGTTCTGATTTTATTTTTTTTTTTATTTTTTTTTTCCTCACTTGTGTTTCCTTGTGGGTTTTGCAATTCCTGTCTTGTGTGGAGTCATTACTACAGTGTTCCAAGGATGTAAACTCATTGTTTTTTATCATTTTTATCTGAAAGAAACAGATAGATGCTAGACACAACCTACAGACAGGTCATCAAAATATCCCCTTCCTGTTTGCAGGCTAGAGAAAGGGGAGTCAGAAATTACTACTCTACCCCTAACATCTATTGACAGAACTTAGTAGAAAACAGCAGATAGCCCTTATCCAGAAATTGGGATTTCCCTTCTAATTTTAGTCCTTTTACAACCAGGAAGTTTTCCAGGTCCATTTTCTACAGTTAAGTTTATTTAAAGAAAAACTGAACAAAACAGATGTTTGAAATATTCTTGACCTCATTTGGTGAAGTGCTGAGAAAGCTACCTTGCTTACATGGAAAGAAATTGGAAAGTAAATTCTCTACCTGTAGTAAAGTAAACCAAATAATCTTCCCTAGTTGTAGTAGAGATATATTGTTTAATAGTGTGAAGAATCTAATGTAGGACAGCTTCAGAATGATTTTGATTATCAAGCAAATCTGTTAGAAAGTGTTGATGTACTTTTATTTTAGGCTTACATATTTAGCTGATCTCAGAGAAAAATTTAGCAATTTCTGTTCTTCCTATTTTAGGTGGAGGTGTTTTGGCTCACACGATACTAGGAGTGGCTTGGAATGAGATAACAGGGCACATAAAATACTTGATTCTAGACCCACATTACACTGGAGGAGAAGATCTGCATGTTATTTTGGAAAAGGTGAGGCTTGATGCATATACATACCTATGTGCATATATATATATATATATAGTTTGGCATTAAGCAAATAATGTGCAGCAAGGTACAAAACCATTCTATGGCTTCTCCATTCCTTATGGAGAAAGTTTGATCCTGGTTAATCTGCATACCTGATACTTACCGTTAGTTTATGAAACTTCAGTGTCTTTGGGGAAGATGAGTCAGCAACACTGAAGTTTTAGTATAAAGACATTTTCTTCATTTCTCTGAATTAAATCATCTCCCCACTTACTTTATATTTACAGTAGTATAAATGATAAATGTGTTTGGTATGTATGTATGTGGATTGTATAAATCTGTTCGGCATTTAAAATGCTGTTTCTGAAGCAGAGAAGCAAACCATTTATGTAATGTTTTAGAAGTTGGTAAAAAAAATCCTGCACTAGGCATTCTCAAATCAGGCCTTGAGCTAAGATTAAAGGGCAGGTACTGAGCTGTTTTGAAAAATCTGGGAAAACTAAAGAACTAGAGGGTATGTGAAGCTATTTCTGTATTTGAAGCTACTAAAAGGGATGACACAGCACATTACAGAACAGTAAACGTAATGTCAGAAACCTAAACTGTGAAAGTGGCTAAATCATCCTATAGGTATTAAGTAATCAAATTATTTTCTCCACATTAACTTACAAACAGCAACTTTTATCTCATGTCTTTATCTGATACCCTCGGGTTGTGCCCAACTAGAAAAGCTGTTGAAGAAACATTTTGCTAGCCCCATAATGATCAAAGCTTAAAATGAATACAGAAAGAAACCATATCCAAAGAACATGTAGAACAAAAGGCTGTTGCAGTTTTAGTGTGTTCAGGAATAGTCCAAGAGGATAAAACACATGCAGAACTCCCTAACCTCACCGAAACTGCAGGGGCAAGGAGGAACTGAGGTGGACTGCAGGTTTGCATCTCTAATTCAAAACCACCTCATGTAATTATGTGGTACTCAGCAAATTTAAGAGCTTTGTTAAGACTGTTTTTCTGTTCAATCATGATCAACAGAACACCTTCTGATATGAAGAGTTCTGTGTGGCTTTGAAGTATTAGCTTTTACTTAAGGCAAAGATTCTTCAAGATGAGAAATGGAAACAGAATGATAAAAAGTTTCAGGATAAGACTAGGCTCTCTGTAGCTACAGAAGGTAATGGGGAGTGGGGAAAAAAATGAGATGCTACTTTTTAGGAGCAGATCTGGGGTGGGGAGAGACAAATGGGGAGAAGGAGATTGGCAAGTGTTTTCTCTTCGTGTTTCCAGGCATGGAGAGAACTTTTATTGCAATTGTGTATTGCTGCATTCTGTAGATACTTGAAAAGAATTCATACATCTTAGATGAGAAGCAGTAAAATAAAATAGATCTAATTGTAGTAAATAGGAAAACAAAACAAAACAGGTTTTATAGTTGATTTAAATGCTGTTTTGCTTTTCTTTGGACAGGGCTGGTGTGGTTGGAAGGGCCCGGAGTTTTGGAACAAGGACGCCTATTATAATCTGTGCCTACCTCAACGACCAAAATCTATTTAAATTCCACTCTATGCTGAAAGCCAAAATGCTATCTGATCTAGATAAAATTGTTTCATTTATCAGAATAATAATTTAAGTCAATTTAATCCCAGTTGAAATAGAAATGTTGCTTGAGTAATTTAAATTAAGAAATATTTTTTAATGAAACCTCTAAAAATGGGTTGTCTGCTATGAACTGTATTTCTTACATTTATTAAGTAACTAATACTGCTCTATTTTGTCCAGGACAACTTTATGTTTATATAGCATTTTGATTATGCTAAAGTCTTTACAGAGTAAATGCCCAATCCTTTTATTTTATGGAATTCTTTCTTGCCAGAAAGATGAACTGCTCTCTACCTTTCAGGTTTGATATAACCAGGTGTCTTGTGCACTGTGAATCTCCTCAAAGACATCCTTTGCTGCTGGTCCTGTGGATAACAGCATTTTAGAAGAGGAGTAGGAGAAAAATGGCTAAATTTGCTGAATTTTATTAACTTTGTTTTCATATTTACACAGAAAAAAAGTCATATAATTATTATAAACACATTTATTTATAGCTGTACGAATACCACTATTCTAGGAGGGGGAAAAAATGTCTTCTGTAAGAAGTAAAAATAAAGGAGCTTTCCTCCTTCTCAGAAGGAGATCATGTACCAGCATACATCTGGCTGGTCAGTGCATAGTCCAGTCATTTCATTTTGGGATTTCAAACTGTTTCTTGTCAGCTAGGAGACAGGATCTGTCTGATGAACAAGAATTAGTCTATCTAATGCTATCAAAACATGAGGACACACCTGTGTTGTTAGTAAAGGCTGTCTGTTTGAGCTACTCCATCAGTTCAAGTGTTTACAATGTCTTTACCCCCTCCCAGTGTTAAAGTCGCCTGTTCAGTGCCATTCCCCATACACTGTCCATTTTTTTTACTAAACCATTGTCTGAAATACCTATACAAGTTGATACTTATTGTCTGGTTTCTAAGTCTGTTATGTATCTAACACCAAAATTATTTATTTAAATGCCAAAAGCATTTTTAAAAAATGAAAAAAAAATATGTTCTGGCTTGTAGTAAACCAATGGTATTACACACCATCTGGTCTTCTTCTCTTCCTGCTTATGGATCTGTTAGTTCCAAATTCTTGTTTCTGTCCAGCTGGATCCTCTCTCAACAAGCCACGTTTGTCACTTAGTGAGCAGGCAGACTGTCCTCTCAGTTTCATTGTCTGAGTGTGCTGAACTGTGGTGAGGAACTTGGCACAATCTAGAAAGCCGTAAGCCAGTGCAAGGTCTGCTGCTGTTTGTCCACTGTTGTTGCACAAGCTGAGAAAGAGATTTAACAGTAACCATGCAGCTGAATTGGAATATGTGTTATGAGCAACCACTGGTCAAGATTAATTAAGGGGGGTAACTATAGAGAGTATCAATCCCAAGCAGGCTTTTCAACGGTAGCACGTGGGTCTGCTGATTGAGAAGGCTGGTATTAAATACAACAAGGACTAATTATTTTAAAAGAAATTTATAAGTCTGACTGACTTAGCATATCATAAAGGCAAGAAAGAAGAAATGGAAAACCAGCAAGGAGAGAACTTTCTATCAGGAATATTCTTTCAGTAGTTAATGTGGAAGTCTAAATATGGAAGTGAACAATCTATGCTCTGTGCTACTCTGGTGTTTATGGCAGTTTCTAATACTGTTCTTATTACTAGGTCATGCTATATGTACATTAGCTTGCACTCTAAACAAGAAAAGGTACTGTGTAAAATGTACCTATCCTTTGACACTACTACTGAAACAACAAAATGTAGTTCAACTTACTCAATTTTAGCATCACCAGCAACAAGGAGAGCAAGGCATTCCAAACTCCCAACTTTTGCTGCTTTGTGAATTGGGGCTTCTCCAAGGCAATCCTAAAAACAGTTTATATTTAGGAATTATTTGAAGGAAGGGAAATAGGATGAAACTATTTTGTTTTCCAGCATGACTGTTTACCAAGTGTTACTCTATATACTACTATGTTGTGAGTCAAAAAAGATAGAAGTAATACAGCTAGTAAACTGTACTCAAGTGAATGCCATTAATTGTTTCATGTATTTATCACAGCGAAGTAGAAATACTGTCCCATGCAATATTAATCCTTTAACTAAAATATTTACATGTAGTACACTCTATATACTGATTAACAGTATCCTTCAGCACTGATCAGGGGTTGCTGTAACCAACAACTTGCTGCTACCAACTCAGAAATACAAGCAAGTTAATCTTTACAGCTAGAGGAAAAATGTTTACGTTTAAGCGTATGAGGTAGAGGCAAAAGTTCAGAGGAAGAAGATGCTCAATTGAATAAGAGATTAAGCTGGTTTTTCTTACACTGCATGCAACACTGTAAGTATGAAAATTGCATTAAATGTAGCAGAGGAAATACCTAATGCAACTGGTTCATGCTAGAATAAAGTTACTCTAAAATAAGCAACCCCAGATACCTCATGCAATACATCTCTAAATAAAAACTCCCTAAATTAAAAAAAAAAAAAGTGAATTTCTAAATTTAATTTACTGATGTGATATTTTACAAGTGGAAGAAATAAACCTTTTCTATTTTTACCTGTTGGTTCAAATTTGCACCTGTCTGCAGTTGCCAAAGTAGGAAAAAAGCTTCACCACCACAAGCAGCCAAGTGAGCTGGAGACTGACCAAAGGCATCTGCAGGTGCGTTCACACCAGTTCCTGCCTCGAGCAGATTGCTGGAACTACCAGACTAAAATGAAGAAGATAGCAAAAAAAAAAAAAAAAAAAAAAAAAAAGGGAAAAAAAAAAAGTGTTACTTTTTCATAGTGTAACTATGGCAAGCCTTAAGAACACTGCAGAAACCACCCTCCTTGCAAATTTTGGACGTTTATGTTGAGAATACCCTTTCCAAAATCAAAAAATTAAAGCAATCCATGCGTGACCTTTTTTTTTTTTTGCTTTCAATCTCTTAACAAGAATTCCTGATCGATAGCGGCAGTGTGCCCCGACGTACCCAGCAGCAGCAGTTCTGGGCTCCGGTAAGCCCGAACCAGCAGACAGACCTTCCCCCCCGCCTCACCTCTGAACTGCAATCCAGCATCAACATCGCCTCCCTTTTCCCGAGCACGTTTGGCTCTCTCACAGCTCCGCTGCGAAGCTGTTCCCCGTCCCCCTCGCCAGCCGTACCCGTAGCCGTGCCCGCAACCCCCGGCAGCCGCCTCGCGGCACGTAGGCAAGCAGGGAGCGGACGGACCGGTAACCGCCTGCCCCCGATTGGCCTCCCCGGGGGCGCTGCGGGGCCTGGGCCCGCCGGCGCGGTGCCGGTAAACGGGGACTGGGGCGGCCATGGCGAGCGGGGCTGACCGGCACGTCCCTCACACACTCGCGGCCGCGGGGGGGAGGAGGGCGGGAAAGCTGCCACCTTCCCCAGGGTGAGGAGCATCAGAAAGTTGGGAATGAAGCGAAAGATGATTTTCAAAGAACCCTCAAAGCCTTTTGGGTATGATAGCCCCTTTTCATGAGAACCAGCCAGATGCTATCAACAGAACTGGAAACAATCCATTTCAGGTGAAAGCAGCTTCAAAACAGCATTTTCCCTCAATTTTCTAAGTTTTGTAGTGTCTGGGAATTTGTGTTACAACCAACAGCTTCTGATCAGTGGAAGTGGTGAAGTCCCGTTTGCTAGCCTGAAGTTCCATGGCCAAGTGCCCTTTTAACTGAATTGCATTAAGAGTTTGCGTTGGTTTTGCCCCTAATCACTTTCTGCCATGATCTGGGGTGAGCATCTGGGGCGTCTGCATCTAATTTGCAACAGAACCTGGAAGTACATGAGATTCGGGATGCCCAAGCCACAGTCTGTCCTATCCTGTCACGTATTGTCACACTGGCCATTAAACTAGAACTGTTATTTCCACAGTGCCCAGGCCCCACGTGGCACTGCCTCTCTCCTCAGAACATGCACCAAAATCCAAAGGGAAAACATCAATGTTACTTTCTCCATCTTCCTTCTGTCGTGTGTAAGGCCATGAGACTCCAAAGCACTGCTTGCCGCCACCAAAGTCTCAGCTGGGGTGTCCAGGACAGCGAGGGGGACAACCACCAAGTGCCACCCTCTGCAGGCCACCTGCCAGCCCCTCCAGGCACCCGCCCCAGGGCCCATTGCCAAGGGCCCGTCACCATTACCCACCAGGACTGGGTCCTCAACACCTTCAGCCAAGCAGTCAGTGCCTGGCCCGGGCCTGCAACACCTGAGGCCCCCCCTGACACCTCCCCGGGCGGGAGCTGGGGCTGTGAGGCTGCCCAGCAGACAGCAAAGGTGTTCAATGATGTGGCCTCCCCTCCTCAGGTTGGTTTTTAAGCTCTCCCATGGTGAATTCAAGGTCACAAGGGTCGTTTTGACTCCACTGAAGTTTTCCCTTTTATCAAATAATAGCAAATACCAAGATTCATCATATTCTTTAAAAAACAAACAAACAAACAAAGTAACAAAAAGGGGACATCACCAGCCTCAGACCTTCAGGGAAAAACCCAAATGTGTGTCCATTTTTAAGCTGAGAACTGCAGTCATACTGCTTTATGTGCAAAAGCAGAGGAGCTGTTGGTGCAGGGAGGGGCAGCTGGAGATCCTCTGGCACATTTCCTGAAAGGGCAACTGTACCACGAAGATGGGGTTTCTTTATTTTAAGTAAATATTATAAAGCTGAGCATTTTCAATGCTGTTTCAGGGAAAAAAACACCTTAAAGAATTACAAGACATGCCTCTGCCTGCTTTGCTAGGTTTATTTTTTTTTCCATGGAAATCACCACATGTCCCCCATAAATACACCTTTCTAACACTTTCCCCAGGAATCTAGGACTGCCTTCCAGCTCTGTCCAGATCTCCAAAGCACCAGATAAGTAAGCAGGGGCCTATCCCTACAGGCATTTTAAGAAGCAAGCAGTGTGTATGTGAAATGTGTAAAAATGGAAACCAAACTGTATATCAAAGTGTAAAACATTAGTTGCACAAAGATGGTTTTTAAGGCACTTTCTGTTCTAATATGGATGCTAAAGAAGACTGTACTTCTACCATTGTTCTGGCAGTAGTATTTTTAAGTTAGGCAAATGAAGAATTACCATTGGAAGAGTGAGAAGAATTGAGATTGAAGAAATATACTACAAAGAAGAAAGAAATAAGAAGAAATGAGTTAATTTATTGGAGAACATGATCTTAAAGAGTGGCAAGAGGAAAAAAAAGTACAAATAGGATGACAGGGTAGGTAACACGATGGGAAGGCAAAAAAATGAATGAAGCTGTGTGTTAACAAGTCAGACTGTCTAGTGTTTAGAGGATTGTCAGCACAAATGAATATATTCTGATGGCTTTTAGAGGTGGTTTGTTTGTTCTGTATGCCTCTGTAAATTACCACATTGGTTTACTTGCAAAAATAAACATCTTACTAAAGTTTCTTTTTTGTGCATTGCAATATGAATTGTAGTAAACTATGAATGAAAAAAGAACCTTTTATAAAGAAAAGTTTCTACTGCATTGAAACAGGGTGTCCATGCTAAATTCTAAAAGTGTAAAAACCCTGTTTCTAAAATACTTCTGAGGTCCTGGGATGATACACCATACAGCTTGCTCATACAGTGTTTTCCATTAGCTTCTTCCACATTATAATTTTTTGTTCATTATGAATCTAAGGTATTTTTAATGGAGAGACTTCAGAGTGTACTACAGTATCACTTTGCCTTTTGTTTTTGAATTTCCCATACATCATGCAATATGAAAAAGTTTACAGAAGTCTAAATTTGAAAATCTGTCAAGCTTAGGATGTGCTATTCATTTATGTAAGAACAAGAATATTTTTTAGAAAATGTTTATCAATGAAGAAGACTAATATAATATCAGATTAACATTTATAAGGAAATGTTTTACATTCAAAATGTGCCAGAGTAAAGACCAGTTCTGCTTTTGTATGACTCCATTCTCCAGACTGTCCCTACCACTGTGCCTCAGCTTTTCTTCAACATGGAAAATTTACCTTTCTTGCAGAAGTGAGTGGATTCTGCAGTTATTTCATCTTCTTCACAGTCTGAATGTAATAAATCAAGTGTGTTCATTTTAGGAAAGGGAAGTGGAATAACAGAAGAAAATATTCTGCCTGATTCCCCAACAGCAAGACAATTGGAGTTTGCAGCTGCAGACAATCTTAGCAGATTTTATTTTGAAAGATGTGGTGTTAAGCATTCAGCTAAAGAGGCTGAAAGGTAATGGCCATCAGTAAATTTCCTGACAAATATAAGATGCTGTGATACTTAAAACTTTTGTTATCCCCCTTTTCTTAAATTGTGGCTTTTTGCTGCAGGCCATGGAAATCTAAAAGCAAGTATTAAGGCCCAGAATACTTTAGGAATGCTTTATCCTATGTCAATTTTAGAAGATCTGAAGAAGGTAAAGCCTACTTGTACCTTTTGAGTTTTACAAGTCCCAATTCTGAACTTCACAGAAATATTATAGTGATATATTTGGCTCTGAAAGCTGTATTTAAAGTACTTCTATGTATTACCATCCATCTAAGCCTGTAAGAACAGATGACCAGAATCCCTCATTTTTTACTCAGTTGACAGTGAGCCAAGACTGTTTTGAGTTTTTTTAATAGGAGTACTGGGGAGAATGACAAAATGGATTTTATCTTCTACACACAGCAATGTGGGGTTTTTGTGAAATGAACGGCCACACAGGCCACATGGTGAACGAGCCATGAGAAATACTGGTAGTGTTAAACAATGTGTCATCAGAGTTATGAATAGACAGTGCTGGTAGTGTCAGAAAATGTTATAAGTAAGACAGTGATGTTTTATAAAAGACAATGTGGTCTTGTAAATTATGCTGAGCTAAAGACCTTGAAGCGACTGAAAAGTTACAAAAGAAGATGAGCTCCATGCAGAAGATATGGAAGTGAAGAAAAAAGCTGCTGCAGCTAAATTGTGGACTGAATTAGCATTATGTAATCTGTATGTGGTCATTGCTGTTAATTAACCAGTTAGCATTAAAGTTAAGAGTGTGGTCATCACACAATAACCAATCACTAAATGCCATGTATTTAGTAGAGACACACTTGTTTGTATATAAGCACAGTCATGGGGGTAAATAAATGGGATTTGCTTTCGGTCATATTGATTGTGTTGGCATCTCTCCCTACCCTCTCGTCATCACAGCAACTTACAGGAAGTAGCTATAAATTGAAGGGACTTGCTTTTTTCTTTTTTTATGTAAATTCTGTGACAAAAAATAAAATTATGTGTGAAGAAACATGTAATTACTGTTTGGTACCTAGAAAGGGCATGAGTCTTGGGGCTTTCTGCTTTAAGAGGAGAAAAATCAATTCCCACTTCAAGTTTTACCTAATATAGTAACAATAGTAGGGAATTATGGCCTGATAGCTAAAACAATGTTCACTTTGTCCCTGGTTCTTAAAACAGTTCTTAGTTAAAACAACATGCAGAAAATAAGCGGAGAGATGCATGCAAAAAAAAAGATAATAAGTGAGTTGAAACAATTGTAAGTGGTCATGATAAGTAGGTCTTACAACATGAGGCTCTGAAGCATGTCCCAAGATCTTCAGACTACTATGATTTACCAAAATCCTAATAAGAACTTGGAATTTTAGAACCGTAGATGGAATGCATGGTTTGGGTTGGCCCTGTAGAGGTGATCTGGTTCTAACAGCCCCTGCTGTGGGCAGGGACTTCTTCCATGAGATGAGCTTGTTCAACTATATAAGAGCTTTGCCTTTCTTCTTACATATATATCAATTTTCATGAATACGAATAAGTAGTATAAATATAGTGAAAGAGACTGTAAAAGTTACCTATTTGTTTGCTGCTTAGTAACTACATTAAATGAGACTTAACTTCAAATCAAATACTGAATAGAAGAATCCTGATCAGGCTGCTGAATGCATGTACATTTCAGCTTATTTGGGATAATGCTGAAAATAGAAAGGAGGTATTGTCAAGTCATGTATGGCTGACTTAGATCATTGCTTGAAACAGCATTATCTAACCTAACGCTGTGAATTCCACAAGAGGACACAGAAAAGGATGACATTGATGTGCTAGCTACATATGTAGCAACAGAGGCTTCTACAGCTGCTTTGTACTTGTGTAGGTGTCTCCAGCTCAGCCTCCTGCACAGGAAGATAAAGCCACTGCTAAAAATGACCACTCCAAGGTATTCTGAGAAGGACTTAGAGAGTAATTTGTATCTCATGAAACTGACTGATACTTGAATCTGAGTCTTTAAACCTGCTGTTTGGTTAAAGACTAAAATCACAAAATCTGTGCAAGAAAATGAAGAGTCATAAAAGTATATTGAAAACTACTAAAAATAGTTTTGAAAGGATACTATCTGCCCATTTACTTTAGCAAAAAATACATCCTGACAAAAAAAAAAAAAAAAAAAAAAAAAAAAAAAAAAAACCAACACAAAAACAAAAAAAAACCAAAAAAAAAACCCTGATAATTACCACAGCAAAGGCTTGGTAACTTACAAGACAAATTACCTAAACTGAATAATTTTATACTCAATTGGATTTGCTGTCATTCTTTCAAACTGAAAAAACCTAACTTTTCCTCTACTTCACATTTTCTGACAATTACAACATTCATTACAATACCAAAAATCAGTCATAACTGGTTGTCCTGCTTATTTTTATGTTTACATTTCTAGCAATAGCTGAGGATCTGATGTTCCTGATACACCAAGGAAAAATAGGTTACATTTTTCAAAAATTCTAAAGTTGAAGGAAGATTTATTGATTAAGGAAGATGATCAACAATGGCTTTGAAAATACAAATTTTCTTAATAATATCATTAATGCCTAAATGCACAGTCAAGGCAAGATGATTATGCCAACTGAAGGAATTGTAGCAAGATTAGATCTGAGCTTCAGAAAGATTCTATGATTTCTTTACATGCAGAGACCATTTGTTTCTGCAAGCAGAATTCTCTGATGTCCAGCTTGGTGCAGTCCAACTAAACTGAGTTATGTAAATGGTAAATTATCAAACAACAATTTTTGTGTCTCCTTACTCAGGGAAGTCGCTGATTCAAGAAGCTTAGCAGAGTTGCTGACCCTTGGGATGAATACAAACATTTTAAACATTTTTTTCTCCTAGTGTGAAAAGTGTTAAAGAGGACAGGACGAGGAGGGTACCAGAAAAGGAATATAAGCTGGAGTATTACAAACACTGTAGCCAGCAGTCCTAGATGAGTCTTAAGCAATGGAAGAGGCCCATCCAGCCTGTATTGCTGCATGGCTTTGTGTGAGCACAGCCCTTCCCACTGTCATCCACCAGTTCTAACATAACCCTCCCAACAGAGAGAAAATTACAACTTTCACTCATCAGTCACAAGCTGTACATCTGAGACTGATCCAGGAATGTCACTAGCTTCTTAGCACAAAGAGATGATTTCTACTGACTGGTGCCATGCATCTGTACATCAGCAAGAAAAAAATAAAGGAGGGACAGAGTGAGAAAGCTATCAGATGCAGTAACTTTAGAACAAGTAAAAGACAAGACTTGTGGGTGCATTTAGTTACTTTTATACCTGGAAAAAAAGTCTGTTAAGTGTACAATTATATCCACTTAAAATTAAAATAATATTTTGCATTTTTAATTAATTGTTCAGCTGTGGCTTTGGCCTCCCTTCTTAGACCCATTCAGTTTTGAAAGAGGCAAGGAAGAGGAGCATACTGCACAGTACTGAAATAGATGATGGAAATGGATGAAACCAATGTAATCTGTATGCACATTTCTTCTTCTGACTCTGGTACCAGCAAATGCCATAACTATCAGAATAAAGAAATAAAACCAAACCTATAGTCAAGTATGCTCATTTTATAAATACAGATTTTTTCTTACATTGCATCAGAAACAGGGATTTGAAGCTGAATATTTTAATCCCTTAGTATTTTAACAAGATGTTTATCTTAGATAATATCAATAAAACTTAAAGAATTGAAAACATACAACTTTATTTTAGCTATAAAGTACAACTCCCTATTCTTTGCCTTCAAAGGCATACCACCTGACCTTGAACTGGCAGCTGATCTTAAGAGAAATATTATTTAGCTGTGACTGCTATATAAATGTATTTCCTACAATAAACCATCTTACATCTCCATAAATAACAGACTGCTTATCACTTACTGTTGCTTTTCAACTTTCTATGAATTATTACTTACAGCAAAATACTGATTCTTTTTTATCTTAAAAAAAAAAAAAAGGCAAAAAGGTCACACTCTTGAGGCAAAGGCAGACTTTTCTTAAAAAGTATTGAAAACTTAAGGTTTATTAGGGACATTTTACTGGGACAGATGCATCATGTTTTATTAGTGCCATTGCTATATAGCACATAAACCAAAATCAAATAAAAATGATTTTTTCCATTTCTGCATTTTTAGTATTTAGCCACAAAAAAAATTCTGAAAAGCTTGAACCCAAACTTGTCTAGTTTCCACATATAACCCATTAATAAGTCACCACCATTCTTCAGTCTCACCTTTGCTAGTGCTGTGTATACTTTCACAGGCTTTCCTAAGGCATCTAGAATTGCTTATGTACATTAATGCATTTTATTCAGAAATCTGCAGAGACTGAAAGTTGGAAATTGGCCTGTATGACCCTAAGCTTTACAGTTCAAACCGTGCCAACCTCTAAAATTAGGAAATATTACTGACAGATAAAAAAAAATTTATATGGAAACATACAATATATGTGTCCTCTGCTCAATCCTTCTTTATACTGCATTTCAAAATAGTTGAAAACCTTTTAGCTAGGGGTGTGCATGCCTGAACAACGTTACGCTGACTCTTTTACCAAAAGGTAATTTGATTAATCACTACTAAATTTTATTGATTGCCATGGTAAGCTTGCACATTTTCTAAATACCTATTTAATTTTAAAACTTCCTGTGTGCAGGATTTTGCTTACTTCTTAGGACTGTGCTGCGAGTTAAAAACTTTTTTTTCAAATTGTTAGAACAGAAAGCTAGATATTACTAAAAACAGGGATTTAAATATAGCATACAGATTTTGTGTACCTTAAAGTATAGCTGGACTGCAAGCAGTTTTTCTAGGAGAATGACTGCACTAAATTGAAAAGAAAATGAGTGTCACAAATTTTTCATGATATTCAATTATTTAGATGTGCATTAAGAAAATATTTACATATTTTTACATAAATATTTTTTAAAAACCCAAAAAAAAACCAAACAAAAAATCCCCCCCAAAAACCCCAACAAAAAGCCCACCACCACCACACAAGACATAATATTCTTTCCCTGTACAAAATAAGGGAATGATTTGTAGGTTGTTGTTTAAATGGGTGTATTTGAATAAACCAGCCCTGAGTAATATCAGGGAAGTTATTAGAATGGTTTAATTGAATGTCTACTTAAATCATTCATAGAAGCAATTCATAAGCACTAATCTCTGAACTAACATTTAACACAGGCATTCTGTTAGGACATACCACTTTACAATACATATTTTGAACACAGACTTCAAAATAATATAAATACTCCTCACCAAACTAATGCTGTCAAACTCATTAGTTCGTTGCCAGTACAGTCTCATCATCAAGTACTGCAATCCAGTTGTGTTATTTATTGCTTACAAATGCTTCGTACTATGGGAAATCTTTGGTAAAAAAAAAAATCATAAAATTTTCACAATAGCTTTACATGTAGTATTGCACAACAAGGCAGTTTCAATACACAAGAAAAAAAGGAATGCTCAGATCCTCAGTGAGGAGATTAGAACTGTACAACATTCATTAGTTTACCACTATAAGCAAAATTTATTTTCATAAATGTTTAAAATATTTTCTGGTTTCTTTCAGCTTATATCAACATTTATTTTTCAATCTATATTTGAAACAGAAGAGTAGTCAAATAGAACAATTTAAATAAAAATTGGCAACTATACAGCATTGTTTTGTCTACCCTACTACAGCATCAGATCTTTTCAAGTCTGTTTACTTCACAAAAAAACTTAGAGGAAAAAAAACTGCTAAAAATAATTGCAGTCCTCAGCCCTCTATGGAAAAGAGGAAAATAAGTTTCATGTCTATTATTGGACATAGACATTTCTCTAGTGGTCCAATTGTGCAGATTCAAACCTAAGTGACATTAAGCTGCTCTAAATGAGCTTTTAGCTCAGGACACAGTTCAGTTAGCAGCAGTTCCAGCAAAACCTGAAAAACAGAAAAGAGTTAAGATGAGTGCAGGTGCCAAATGAGAATTTCTCTTTCTGTCTTGTTCAGAGCATCACAGATAACAGAAGCACACAGGGTCACCCTGTTTATCCTTCACACAACTACTTTTCTCTCATCCTAAAGTTATTGTGTGCCCTACAGATAATATGGGAAATGTCTTAAGGCTGGAAGAAGCCAAGTGCCACGGGCAGCTGCTTTCAGGTAGGGATTTTCCACTCTGTATAAACTGGTGCTGTTCTGTCAAAGCAAGCACCAGGGCATGCACCTCCTGAGCACTCCTGTGTGCTGGGGCTGTGCTCTGGGACTGGCTGCTGAGGAAATGAGCCTCAGGCTGAGACAGAAGCCATACTTGGATCCAGCTGCATCCTCCAACCAGTCCCAGCCAACAGCAGAGGAGTGGAACTTCTGGAGGGTTGTTATGTTCTAACTGAGCCCATCCTGGAGTTCTGCTTCCCTAGGATTTTCCAGGGTATGTTTGCTTTTCTCAGCTGTACAAAGATATTAGTTATGAAGTCAGGCAAGTCAGATGTGGTACAGGATCTCTTTAAGACAAAAGCAATACTGCTTTTTAAACTTACATGGCTTTGTGTTATTCAGAATTACAAATGACAGCAACAAGTACATTTTCTCTGACTTACTTTAATAACAAAAAAGTTAGTTGCATATGAAACAACAGTTCAACATAAATCTCTGCAAAAACACACATCCTCAGGTTTTAATACTGAGTAAGCAGAGACCAGCAATCACCAGGATTATAAAGTTAAAAGGCTACTTTTCTGGTTACTCACATAGAGTAGATGCTTGTTAGCCTTTCTTTCTTGCAATGCATTGAACACTTTCACTACACCGTGACGAGCATTCTGTTGTCCAACAAGACTCTGCAGAGTATCTGCAAGAAAGGTTACTCTTCAGCTTCTCTTGTTTCCCTCATGGTAGACAAAACCTCCCACCAACTCTACTGCCCATGAAGGAGGAGAAAAAAAACACCATTGCACTTTGTGGCTGTTGGCTACAAGATACACAGTCCCCGCTCAGCAGCCCTTAAAAACACACAGATAATTCAGATCAGGGGTTGAAAAGATACTTATTGTCAAGTTCCCCAAGTTGTGGGGAATTTCAAATGTGTGCATTTCAAATGACAACTTTTTAAGTGTTTTAACATGATATATAGTATGCCTTTTAGGTAGTTCACCTCTCAGAGCATCAGTTCAAATCGCATCTCTCTCTCATTCTTTCTTCCCACTTTCTTACCCTTTTTCTCCACTTTTCTCTCTTATATCTTCTTTTCCTCTCTCCCTCTTTTGTCTGGCTCTATAGTTTTGCTTGTTCCAATTGTCAAATAAAGTCTGTTTGCACCTGACCCTTCTACAGTTGGACTTTGTTTCATGGATCCAAAACAAAAATGAATTTTAATGTTACCTCAGACTGTAACAGGTGCCCTCTCCTGACTTGTCAAGTATTTCCAGGTAGCAGAACTACCTGGCATTTGCTCAGAGAACCTGCAGAGAATGTCTCCACTTAATTTAGGTTCTTTGATAAATATTACATACAGAAGAATAGCAGTACTGAATTTTGCATCCACCAGTAATACCTGACTACATGCTTTTTACCAGACAGGAGAGGCCAAGAGTAAGGCTAAAATTATCCTTATTTATGCAAATAACCCTAATTTACAACTCTATGGGGAAACAAAAAATGTAAGCCCAGCAGATCTTAAATTCTTAAAAAACTTAAATTCTGCAGATCTTAAATCTAAGCAGAATGAAAATGATCTCACCTGGAATGTTTTCAAGTAGTTTCTGCTGTGCTCTCTGTTTTGTCTCTTGCTTTTGTTCTTCGCTCTTTGCTCTTGGTGGTGATGCTAACTTTCCATTTGGCCAAAAAGCATCTCTAAATACACCAATGTAGTAAACAAGCATCGGTTCACTGAACATCCAGTGTACAGTGTCACGGATTTGCCTGTAAGAAAGCATAGAAGAAAGCAGATCAGAGCTTATCGTTCATGTTTTATGCAGATTTATTCTTTTTACTTCTCCTGAAAGTAGTGGAAGCCTTTTCATGTAATTATCCCAATTTATCTAATCTAATCTCACCAGCATCACAGCCAGGTCTGGGTGCTCTAGGTTTTAGGTCACACCAGAGATCTGACTGAGATATAGAAAAGGCTGTATTTCAATGTAATCCACAAAAATTTTACAAATTGCAAATACTACACAGAAACGGGCAGTAAAAAGTCTCCACTGGGTAAAGACATAAAAATAAGCTAACTAAATGTTGCAAACTCCAAACTAGTTGCATGCTCAGATGGGTCCCGTGGGATAAAAAGAGATGAAGTTTTGATAAAGGTGCAGAAAGTTCCTTGCCAGGTAGCAACAGCAGCATATTAGTGAAGGGATAACACTGAGACAGCAGCCTCCTCCTGTGGCTGCAGGCACTCACTGAAGTCTTCAGCACAAGAAGTTTGAGGTAGACAGAAAGCTGCTGGCAGCACTGCATAACTGTGCCATGGGACAGCTTTAAAATCAAGAAACATAAAAATTCACTCAATGTGAAAGCTATATAGCAACTTGGCATGCACGCTGTGCTCACATCCACACTCTCTCTGTCCTCTCTTCTGTCTCTCCTGATGGGTATCAGCAGTGCACGAAGAAATTCATCCATCAGTTCAAATGGGTGCTGTCAGAGAACATGAGCTCACCAGGAGTCAGCTGTGTGACCTTCCATCACTGCTTGTCCAATTTACCACTATGTAACATATGTGAAAGCTTTTAAAAGCCATACTGGCACGTGCAAATTTATTCACTGTTCTGCTGGAAGATTTCTGGGCTGTAACACCTACCTGAGTAATAGTTCTGCTGCTGCCCCAAATCAAAATAATGTATTTCATCACCTTTTGCCTACAGGAATGTGCTACAGAAATCACAGGTTCATGCATAAGAGCAACAGCACTTACCAAAGAGTCATGGGAAATGTCTATATCAAATCATCTGCTCAATTGAATCAAGCTTTACTGTAGGCCTTAGTATCTGACAAGGAAAGAAATAACTCTTCCAAAATTTTCCTGACTAGTGATACAGCTTTACACATGAAAGGTGTTTTTACTTTTCCTTTTTTTAACAATTCCACTTCCAGCATTTTTTTAATAGAAAAACAATGCAGATTCAGTTAAAGTAACAGCTACTTACTTGTTGATAGTTCTTCCAAAAGTGACTTGTACTAGTGCAATTAATGTTTTTCTGACCCACTTGAACACTAGAACAATGAAAAATGACAGAAAATAAAGATCAAGAGGCTAATAGCAGTAGGGAACCCAGGAACATGTCCAAAACCTTACCCCCTGCCCCACAAAACACTCACCCCTAAAGTAAACATATCTTCTATAATCCTTTATATGATTTCATTGATTACACATTAGTGTAA
Organism: Heliangelus exortis; assembly: GCF_036169615.1. Classification (NCBI taxonomy): domain Eukaryota; kingdom Metazoa; phylum Chordata; class Aves; order Apodiformes; family Trochilidae; genus Heliangelus; species Heliangelus exortis. Next base: position 21,943,748 of record NC_092425.1, on the reverse strand, counting down.
TTAGTGAAATTAGGTCTCATTTTTCTGGCCTGCTTTCCTTAGAGGGTTTGTTGTACATTTTAAGTCTGTTTTAAATCTTACAGACAACATAGACATACCTGTAGTATTTGTAGTTTATACTGTAAAAATTTAATGTTTAAGAATATTCCCAGTTTATTGAGCCATACAACTACCCAACCCCCCTAAAAATTCACATGCTATTCATACCTACTGCATAATGTTGTACACACAGCAGCATCATTAAAATTCTGAAAGCATTTTCATCTAAGCAAATCAAGCAGTTAGCTTTTCATAACAAATGAAGGAAACAAATGTTTCCTAGTCATTAGTGGTTAATCTTTCTTTCATGCTGTTCACCATCAGCACAAGAAAGTTTATATTTGAAGCATACATCTGCCATTTTTAGTAGGTGCTGCATTTTGTAATAGTTACCCTGCAAACAATTTGAGAGAGCATAAAACATGGCTGGACATTCAAACAGAAACAAAAGTAATTTTATTTATTACCTTCATTCAGTTACATAAAAGAGTAAAAGCTCTGATATTGAAAGATGACACATTCTAGCATGAATGCACCAAAGTTATGAACTACTGAAGAACAGTTCTGTCCCAAAGCACCAGCCTGTGTAGATTGCAAGAACATTTTCACTTATTGAAACAGCAGAAAAATCCAAATTAAAGTGCCCCAGACTTTTTGGCCAACATATTTCACAAGTAAATACAGCTTACTTCCTCGCAGCTCAAAAATCTCTCCAATCAGCATGAAACATGGTTCAGCAAGAGAGTCCCTTTTCCCATCCACCTCCTCTCCATAGTCTGACAGGTCACTGTCCTCTTCCGTTTCTTCCTAGGGAGAGAGACACAACATGGGTACTCACTGCAGTTCCCCACCCTTCTTCCAGAATGGATGTAGTCACTGCTCTGCTCTGGGAAGGAGCACATCCAGCCCTCTCAAGACGAGGCATTAGAGCCACCAACTCTGCTGCTGGCAGGATCTGACAGACAGGTGCCTCACCAGGGAGTGTGAAAAGGGATTGCACTTCTATGGACAAGAATGATGAGGACACTCTGCTGGACCCATCACCACTGCTACATCTTCTGCCCTGAGGCCTTGCCCCAGTAAGCACCTCAACGTTGGGTGTATCTGCACAGATTTGCAGGGTCCATATTGCCCTGCCAGCACCTGCTGGATAAGGGAAAGCAGGTGATGTGAGAGCTCTGTACTGCCAGGAAGCAGCTGAGAGCTGTAAGGAGGAGATGGCACTCAGACGTGTTTGTGATTGCAAAGCTTCCCGGGACACAACACCCATGAAGGACATCCCAAATAGGAAGCAGCTAGCCAGCTGGAGCTGTTTGCAACATGATCAGCTAGGAAAAAAGAGGCAGGATCTGGTTACTGCACAGGGAAAAGCAGGTAGCTGGAACCCCCAGAGAGCAGATACATCATAATGACAAGAAGCACCACACAAGGAAACCATAAATCTTTACCTGTCTTATCACACAAGCACACAAATTCACTGATAATGAACAGAGTTTTCTCTAGGGACAGAGTCTAGAGCAGCCTCCATCCCTGCTTGCTATCTTCCCCTGGTCAACAGGCTTCTTGGCCCTTTGTTATTGTAATTAATCATGAAATTATATTTATTTTTTTTTTCCTGTTAGACATCACTCCATATTTTCATTAAGCACTTGGCCAACAGAACAGAAAACAAGATTCCTGAGTTTGCAGGTGAGCTTACTGAATGTGTAGTTGAAGCCACAGGGTGCAGTTTGATAAAGAAAGATGAAAAGCAACAGTAACTCAATGTGCAAATGCAGGAATCAAAACAATTGATATTGATAAGACTACAGAAAAAGATTCCAGGGCCATACTGCTGTGGAAAAGGCAAGTGGAATACCATGATGTTTAAGCACAAACATTTGTATGACATACTTACACATATAGATATAAAAATTATTTCCATACATGGGACTTGGAAAGCCTAGTGGGAGCATCATGTTTCAAATTTTAGTCACAAAATTTCCAAGAAAAAAATATGGGTTATCAGATAAACACAGAGTAAGACCATAAGAACTAGATAAAATGTAACAAAACAAAAACTAGGAGTAATTGGAGTTGATCAGTATAAGAAATAAAGAGATCAAAGTACCACCTCTTGATAACTGAGATGACCCTAATCCAAACTTGTTCTCTGTTTGCTGCAGAGAGGCCAAGAACTAATTGGCTAAAGATTTAGGTTAAGACAGCAAGAAAAGGTTTCATGAAAATGGCTGAGAACTGAGATACACTGCCTTGCCTGGCTAGAGAACATCAGTCATCATGATGTTAAGATAAACATGTTCCAAGAATTTTTCTTGTACAGTTGAGTCTGCTTGGTGTAAGAAAGTAAACCTGTGATCTCTTTAAGGTCACTGCTCTACTTTTCTGCTGTTCAGTGCCCTGTCATTTAGCAAATGCAATGAGAAATATGACTTTTTATCCCACAGTCCATTTCCTATCCATTAACACTTTATAAACTTAAAAACTCTTCCTCTAGATCATATCAGCTGCATTTTTTTTTAATTTGGTTTTGGGTCTTGAGGAAAAAATGTGCCTTTTCCAAGGAGCTGTCTAAAATGAGGTATCTGAAATTGCAGCAATATCTAACCCTGAAAAAGCAACAATATTACCTCTTGAGTACTGTTCACATACTTGAAAAATGAGAGACAAGACATAAAAAGCAAATAGAGCTGTATGACACTACTCTCTTCTAAGAAGTCAAAAATACCAACTTGGTTTCAAAGAGAACACAACTGTAACAGCTTTGTAACATGTGGTTTACCACAATTAACTTCACTAATGACCTTGTACCAAATGATTTATCCCTAGTTAAACTGCTTTGGTAAATTACCTGAGATGCTATGAGTGGGGAAGACTGAACTCACCTACAGCTCACACTGTCCAAGAAAAATTAGAGCTGATCCAACATCATGTCACAATTCCCCTCCCTCCACTTAATTTTATAATTTTTTTTAAATAGTGCAAGCATTTGCATACTGATCTAGAAGGTCTAACAGTTTCCTACAGTCCCTCCATCTGTATTCCCTTGTCTCATCTTACATTTCAGCTTAGGGAAGGAGGGAAGAGGAGAGGGAAGGTGGATGTGATTTTCTTTGTCTGCATTTGCACAGTGATTGGTGTAATTCAGCCCAGCCAAAATTAAGCTCGTAGTCCCACAACCAGCAAGTCAGAAGTAGTGTAACATCTTGTTGCCACATTCTCTGGGCACTTTTTGCTCTATTTCCTTTAGTTTCTCATTACCAGTTCTTTCATTTCTGCTTCATTTTTCTGTTGGCTTTCCTCTCTCACCACACACTCCCTTTCCTTCTCCCTTATTTCCTAACTACATCCTCCTACAGACTCACATAATACAATATACATGTAGTCTACATATTTTCTTGAGGATGTTTTTTTAATTAGATAGCAAAATACAAATGGATTCATGTTTATATGTTTTTATGCTACTTCTACTTGACAGTCATTGTAGTGAATGTACTTTTATTTTTAGAACTGCAGTACTTCTATCAACGTGTAAATCAGTGTCTTAAATTTTCTTTTTTACTCTGAAATGAGACATTTGCATTCAGCATCTAGGTGCAAATACAGTGCAATTTTAAAAAATGAAAATATGGGATTTTTTTATTCCTGGAGATGCAAGACCACCTCTTTGCCTGTTAACAGGCCAGAACTGTAAAAGTTCCCCCTTTATACTGTACAAGGTCCATCCACTGCAGATAACTACAGCATGTAAGAAAATAATTATTTCATATAATGAATAAATAAAAAGCTGAATAGAAACAGTTCCTTGGAGGCTGTATATCTGCAATATGAACCAAACAGGATAGAGAGCCATGGAATTATGTTCAATTTTTGTCAATGAGCTATTTTAGTCACTAATCTACTCTTCACTGCATTTTCAAAGACCATACTTTTCTATGGCTTAGTATCAAATTCTCTGACTGGTTTGCCTGTATTGGCTCCCACCTGTATTCACAAATTTCTTGAGTAAGCCTGAACCATTCGCCAAAATTCTTTCTCAAAATTAGTTTTGCTTCAGCAGTTGCTCAGAAATTACTAAGGACATGCAGCTGTTTCCTGCCAAGAGAAGATTCCTAGGAGAAAATTATTTTTACCTGTCAAAAACCCTCAAATATGCGTGTCAAAAGCACAAAGCTCAATAAATTCTGCTATTAAAAAAAATAATCCCACATGGATTGCAATTCTTCTATTTGTGACAGGTTACATATTTGCCTATATATTTATCAAAGGCCAGGAAGCTTATTGTATTAATAAACCATTCAAATTCAGAGACAGCTCCTATTTCTGACTCTTTGTTCACTTACAGTAAATGAAAAATGACCTTCCAATATTACCTGTCATTTAAACACATTATATTAATGGCTTCCCCTGCTTACTTTGGATAAATAATTAAATTTGGGATGATTACTTTTCTACCACTTACCTCCTGATGAGAAAACAAATCACCAGGAAGTCGTTCTAGAAATGAGGAGAGTGAAAAAGATGATTTCTTTCCTTGCACATCAATAACTTTGAGGTGCTCTGGGGAAGGGCTCAAGAAGGCATAAAGTGCTTCACTCTGGCAGAGTCTTTCATCAGAGAGCAATTTCTGTGCAAGAAAAATAATGACAAAAACAACATATCAATTAAATATTTCTTGTTAAAGAACAAGATGTACCAGGCCATCCAATAAAACTGATTAAGGCATAGCTCAGAGGTAGAATGAGAAAAAACAAATATTCATGTGTCACAAAGATACTTCAAGAAGCTTGTTCAGAAGTATTAGAAGAGGTAAGACTGAAGTTTTAAATCTCATAACTTCCTTTTTAAATAAAAAAAAAGTTACAATTTGTAATAAATTTGTTGTGATCTACTGTAGTTAACAGTGGCAATTACAGGATTTGTTATTTATTATTTCTTAATTAATGAACATTTAAATTAACTTATCACCAGAGCATTAAACCTTACATCTGACCTACTAGTTCTAGGCTCTCTCCTTAGTCAACAGAGACACAACATCCACTCCAGAAGCAGAATTCAATTCTCCTGTTTACATATCTGTTTGGGTTTTTTTGTTTATTTTGTTTAGCTTTTTTACCTGTAGAAAGTTGTTAAGCTGGTTCTTGGATTTCTCCATGAATTTCTGGTCTATGGATTTGAAGGGCAGTTTGCTGAGAGAAGGCAACTGAACTTTCTTTAATGATGTAAAACACTGTGGGAGAAAAGAGATCTCACTTAACATACATGTGCAGAAAGACACAGGTGGTTCCTAGCAAAAATTTAAAGATGCCTTTGTATTCTCATCTCCCTTCCACACCCCTCTCAGCACCCTGAAAAACACCTTCCCTTGCCCACTCTGAGCAGACAGACCTAAACGCTTTCCCTTCACACCACCATCATTATTTATTCCTTACCAGAAAGAAAGGTTAAATGACTGTAAAATAGAAACACTATCTGTCCCTAAAAGCTTTTCTAATACCTCCTTGGAAGCCAGCAAAAAAAATCTAGTTTTTAAAGCAGATTCTTGAATGACTACGCAGAGCACACACCATTTTGGGTTAGTCCAGTAAAACATTCATTACTGAGTGTCACAAATAAATAAATAAATAAATAAATTTTCTAAACAATTTTTACAAGCATCTGACAGAAGCCACAAATAAGCAGATAGAAAATGAGCTCTAAAAGGCTAAACACCCCTCTCCAAGCATAATTCTGACAAATGCTAACAATTTGCACCTTCTCCCTCCCCTAATCAAGATTCGTACCTCACTGAGTTTCCGGTGTAGGTTCTGAAACTCACTGAGCTTCCTAGGAACAGTCCAGTTCTTAGTTTCAGCTCCACCAACTTCTTGTAAACTCACCATGACAGAGTAACAGGGCACTTGTTCTCCATTCTCTTCCAAAACCTTGTGGGGAAAAAACAACAAGTAAGGTGAACTACTTTGAAAGCAAACAGTGGAATATTTGGGCTGCCAGAATCATGGCTTGCAAATTCAGTCCTCATCACTGCCCCAGGTTCTCTCACACTTTGAAGGCTGGACATGGTGCAATACCCTTAAAGGACTAAACTGTACCCAAAATCCTGAGTCAGTTCTCCAGCCAGCCACGATTAAACTTCACATACAGCTTTGTAATGCTGCCCATCAGCACTCAAATCTTCCTGACATGTCTTGTTCAAATCTCTGCGTGTATTATTGCAGTTTTTAAGGAACCTGTCACAGAGCTTGCTGATTGCTCATCAATTTTCCAGCTCTCACATCTGCATTTTCCTGACTGTTCTCCTATTATTCCCTCTCTTCTTTCCCAGTGCCTGTGCCAAGGCTCACCCACTCAGGCACAGCAGCTTTACATCTGGGCTCTGGGGCAGCTGGTGCTGTCTCAGAGTGGGTTCTCTACTCACAGGAGCTGTTCTGCCCCCACAGAACATGTGGCATCCATGCAGTGTTTATTTCCAGAGGGCTCACAACTTTACAGAAATATTAATGACTTGTGCTGTGCAACAGCCAGAGGAAGGAGGCAATTAACCACATTGTGCAAGTAGAAAAACTACAGCAAAGTTCAACAATTTTTCTTGAGACAATGGCAGCAGTTGTAACCATATTATTTCTTACTTTGATGAGCCACACTGAATTTCACCCTTATATCCTAATGATAACAGATTTTTGTTTGCTTATTACAAGGAAACTACTAACTAGATTATGAAAGGCAAATAAGGGGAATACATAAATCACACAACCTTTTTTGGCCAAGCCAAGCTCTCAAATGCTTGTCTTAATATACATGCAAATAACAAAGAAAATTACAAAACACCACTCTCACACAACCTTTTTGAGGAAAGTAATATTTTTTAAGCTTTTAGAGCTTTTTAAAAAATAATTAACTAATCCAATTAGGATAAAAATATATTTTAAAATTCATATATTTTGACACATTTTCTGAGAAGCCTGTAAGAGTCTGACAACACTCAATGCTAGTGACAGATAACTTGATGAGTGGCTACATCACCACTATAAAAGCCACACAGCTAAAATGTATCCTCGTATTATATGGCTGTTCAGACATATATATGAAGTATATTTCCTGTGATGTACTCCCTCTGAAGCTGCACATGGACCACTGGTAAATCTGATCTGAGATCTAGATTTCACATGTAAAAGAAGCTGCAGCAGCAGCTGGACAGAATACAAAGCTCCAGCCTGAATGTCTGAAAATGTGCCTGGTTCCCCCACACCTATCTGGGGAACTCCCTTTCTCCTACCAGACTAGTGCAGAAAGAAATGCTTGAGTAGCCTCCAAATGTAGGCCAGAGGGACCTAGAACAGAGGGACTGGGATCTCCTGGGATCTGTCTACCCACGCTAGACTGGATTTGTGTTCTTAGGGACTCACCAAAACCTCATGGCAGTTGCTTGTGAAAACTGGGAGATAAGTGCTGAAAAGGCTGATGTTAGCCATAGATATCATTCTCCATTACACATTCATCCTAGGGAAGGGATTTGTATGTGTGTAGGGTGATCTGAACTGTAATTGTCATGAGAGTCATCCATCTGGAAGGACATTCTCAGAAAGGGAGGGCATAAAACTTCTGTTTTCAAGTTAGCATCTATGTGCAAAACCATTTAAATTCTAATTGCTAGATGGAGACACATTACAACTTTCTGCAGATACCCTCACATAAATATCTTGAAATTCTTCAGGATATTAAGAAAGTAAAATCTTTTACCAACATAGGTACTTGTGCATTTGTTTTTCCAAATTTATGAGTCAACTGGAAAATGTACAGAAAATGGGATGTTAGGGGGTCTTTTATACCAGATCAAGTCCTTTGCTCTAATGGGCACCATCTCATATAACTGCTAAAGTGAGTATATTAGAACTTGTGAAACAATTTTTTTTCTATGCCCATTACACTGAAAGTCTGCTCTTGACCCTCACACTGATCACTGGAAGTTCAGTTTCTGAACTCATTTCCTATTTGTTCCAACAATCTTCACCTCTCCCTTATGTTTACCCTTGTTTTCATAGACAGCCTTATTCCTCCAAGTCTCCCTTTTGCTAAGCTGAGCAAACACAAGTGGTTTTGCAATCAGTCCTCATGGAAGAAGTTTCTCATTCAACCCATTTAGTTCCACCCTTCTCAAACACAACAGCACAGCACCTGCAGAGCAACTGCAACACTTTGTCTCCAATGGAAACTCTTCTCCTGATGTATGAGGGCCACATTTGCCTTTTTCACACCTGCAGCCCACTCAAGATGAACTGGACATCCAACAAGCCACCAACACACCTCCTGCTTGCAGCCAAAAGACACTGCAATGGGTCACACCCAAAGCCCAGAGTTCCTGCTGAATGCCAAACATCATATACCATGCCACGAGATTTCACTACACTTATTATTGCCATCCTAAAAAATCAGCCAGTTCTTTCTGAGAACCATCGTAACCCTCTTCCAGCTCTGATTCTTCATGAGCATTGACATTTGTGCTCTGGCTTGGTTTTCCAAGTCCAAAGGTTCTGTGACAGTCACAGCCCTAACTGTTTCACAGCACTGGCAAGGGCTCTTGGAATCAGCCCCTAGGATGAAATTTTCACACATCTCCTTCTCAGCCCCTTCCTCAGATGACATGAGGGCCTTCATGTTATTCACTGCTACTTACCAGGCAAGGACAGAATCAGCCCTCAAGTACCCAAAGTGGCTTCAGGCTATTGGGATTTTCTGCACTGGCAGCAACTCCATAGCCTCGAGACAATGTAAAGATGAAGTATTTCAGAACTTCTGTCTACTAGAATGCCACAGATACCCAGTTCAAAAATGGTGAAGATTTCTACCTCTTCCCAATGTGACACAAAGTCCCAAAGTGGACAGAGGAAGATGCTGACACACCTACAGCCATTAATAAAAACTACAAGTCACATGCCAGAGCTGAGCACCTCTTACCAGGATGTATGATGTGGTAACAACATTAAACATTCAATGAAATACTGCTAAAACAAATGAGGAACAAATATTATTAAATACTTCCCAGGAGAAGATGTCTCTATTAGCTTCAGTAGGTAAAATATAAGCTTAACATTACCAAAAACTGTAATCATAAAAGTTTGTTCAGTAAACAAACAAGTTGGCACGCAAAGCTGTTGAATCACCTACTAGAGGCACTAAGGGCTGGGTCCAGATATCTGTCAGAAATGAATAAACAAAAATTAATGCAGTCATTAAGCCAGAGATGGGCTGTATGACTCACCAGACACTTCCACTGAGCACAAACATCCTACATTCCAAGATATTTAAATGATAAGGTATTTATTCAAGCCTACAGACTCCATTCTTTATGAAAGTAACATATTTTAAAAGATGTTATGCTCCAAAACAGTCTTGCCTTTAGACAGAGGAGGCAGAATGTCTGTTACAACATGAAATGATACAACACCAAAACTATTAAAGCAAGTAGAGGAGATTAGGTTATGCAGCTGTCAGTTTTATTCCTGATGGTATGGGGGGAAAATACTTGTCATGTGACTCAGAATTATAGAAGTTGCTATCACAGCCTCCTTCTTTCTGCATATTCCAACCTCTACCAACCAGCCAAAACAGAGTCTCCAAATACAGTTTTACCAGAAATATCAGTTACAAAAAACAGTTGTAGTTTATACCATTTACATTGGTTATTTTATTTTTTACACACACTCACACAGACACACACAAACACTTCACACACACAGCTAGTGCATTTGTATGACTCAAAAGACTGAAAGATTCAGCCTCAGAGAGTGCAAACAACACACTAGGATTAGCAACACCATATTTTGCACAAATGTCACCTCCCCATACCCCTGAAATAATCAGCTGCCACCAGAACATTCCCAAGCAACAAGTAAACATAGGTAACAGCAACATTAATGCTTTCTCCAGCCTGCTCTGAGAAGCACAGAGCTGCAAAAGACACAGTTAATGCAAGCCTACACTTAATTATCTAATTCAGTACTACTTACAAGTTATAGTTAAGGTAGCAGACAATAAGAAGCCTTTCCCAATCTCCCTCTTATTTAGACAAATCACCTTCTCATGTGGTAGTAAGGGAGACACTGGGCAGTTCTGTATAGTGCCCCTTACGAGAAAGCTGCCCTTCTGCTGGACACTGCATTGCTGGTTTTTAAAAACAGACTTTCAGAGCTACATTTAGTAACACTTTCAGATGCTCAAGACACACTGGAACTCAACAGCACATTTCCTTTTCCAAGAAAAATGACATCAAGGTAACTACTTTTAGCTACTTAAAGAATATTTTCTTAGTAACACAGGAAGACAAGCAAGCAGAGATACAATTAACCTTTAATTTTATGAAGTGATGCCATCAAGAAATTGCTTGTGTACATTGTGAGACTGCAGTTACTACACAAGGAGCATTTATTGGATTCCTCTCATAGCAAGTGCTAATAGAAAACCACTTCTTTTCTTTCTTACATTTTTTGTTATATTTATTCTACAAATGACTGCCTCAGCCATGGAAAAACAGAACAAGAACAAAAAAATTAAAAAATTAACTTCTTATTCATCTTACTCACAGATTTAAGGCACTTTCTTTCTGGGTATTCTAGTCCCTTTGACACTGTACTGCCATTAAATATAATAATACAAAACACAAGAAGTGCAAGTACTGCATCTTGGAGAACTCTATGGAGACAAAACTACAACCAAGCGTGGTGGCAATGGTAATATAGCAAGAGACAGTTCTCATGAAAAACAGTGTCTTTAACATAGCAAATTACCCAGTGCCAAAACCAGCTAACATAAACGCAGGTATTTTTAGAACTCCATTACAACAGTGTCTGAGGACCAGAAATTTTGCATATGCATTATAGTAGTTACTGGGGAAACAGAGAAGGAGTTCAGAAGAAAAAAACCCCATACCTCTCCTGAGACAATGAAGGCTTTCCACATGCCAAGATTCTCACACCAGCAGTCTGTTCTTGCAATGTGCAGCTGAAGGTCATTGTGCTCTCTCTCCATCAGAGTAATTTCATCCTTCAGCTTAGAAACAATCTGTGGAGGAAAGTTTATTGATTGCAATCAGTAAGAAAAAGCATACGCAACGTGCCTTATTGTGTCTTCAGGGACACTATTAAGAAAGGAGAAAAGGAACAAAAGCAGGAGAGAAAAACCAATTCATATAGGGGAAAAAATGAGAGAATTTATGATGCCACATGAGCTTGTAGAATACACAGTTATCTTAAAGGACAACTCTGATACTATAATCATTAAAAAAAAAAAAAAAAAGAAGGATATGCTACTATCACACTGTCAGCATAAAAGACTCTTTTGACTAGGATTACACATTACACATTATATGTTTTATACAAAGTTGAAACTGCAGTTACTGAAATATGCATTACTGAAGACATCCTCCTTGCCATTTTCAGATACCCATGATGCATGTGGAAAACCTGGGAACAGATTTCATTCTAGGAAATTAGCTATGATAACAATCGTTCAGGAAGTTACCATTTGTTTCATTTGAGTTTTGGAAAGGGAAGGATTTATTACAGTGGAAAGCACAGCTTTATAAAGCTGTTCTCATCAAAGCATAACTATCATAATCTCATAAAGGAGAAACAGTGTATGCCATCACATCACGAAAACAAACAAGTAACCTGTTGTGGGCCACGACAGAGCTTTATTTTCTGTCTTGTAATTTTGCTTTCAGCTGAGTCTCTCATAAGCAACTGTACTTGCTGAAATTAACACCAAATTTCTTAGTTGGTGTCTACTTCTAGGACTCATAACTTTTGATGTCTATAGTTCCAGCTAGACAATGGTGTGCAGAACCAAGGCCACTGCCCAGTTCTGAGGAACACCTTATGATCTGGAAAAAGAAAGGGAGTAAAGAGGTCACACCTGCAACCCTCTTTTGGGAAGGGCAGACAACACAAGTGACCAGAACTGACCAGAGTATTCCATCCCATATGGGTCATACTCAGTATAAATCTGAGGGATCAAGAGGGTCAAGCATCTTCACCTTTGCCTTCACCCTTCACTCTTTCCTTTGCCCTTGTCCTGTTCCTGTTTGTTTCAGCATTCTGGGAGGATTCCATCTATTCATCTGCCTCTGGTCCTGATCCATGCCAGCCTGAATCTGTGTGTTCCTGCCTCCAGCTCCTGGATGCTGCTGACTCCAGGATTCCAGCCTGGACTTTCCCAGGGCTGCTCTGCAGCCTCGGTGACAATGTGAGAATTATTGGGGGAGAAGGGGAAGGAACGTGGTATCATTTTTCTGTATATCTGTATATATTTTATAATTTTGACTTCATTATCATTACTGTTTCATTAAAGCTGTGTAGTTTAGTCTCCAACCCGTAAGTCTCTCTCCCTTATTCTCTCTCCTTTACTTATCAGGGAAGGAAGAGGGATAAATAGAGAGCATCTGTCATTCAGTTAACTGCTGTCCCAGCGTTAAGCTGTGACATAACCATACATACCACCAGGAGACAGTATGACAAGAGAACATAGAAGTCTACTAAGATGTGGCATTTAGAAACACAGCAGAAGTTGACACTTCTACAAAGCTTCAGTAATTGCAATTTTCTGCATTTTTGTTGCATGCAACCTGTGAATTATCTACACAACAGCTATGTAAAAATGTTCTAGCATACACATAACCCTCAGAATATTTTTTTATTTTATTTACTATTGAGGCACAGATTGTTCTGCAGTCAGCCTACATGGACTCCTACAAGTGGCATCCAGGAACAATCAATAAATCCAGAAGAACTGGTAAGGTTTCATCACAAGTAAATAGCTACAATGCTTATAGAACAAATACTGACACTATAACAAGACTGGAACCATTTTATTGTTCTGTTTCAAAGATCTGTATTTTCAAAGACAAAAAATATTTCAGAAGAAAGACACAGGGAAAAAAAATCACTGCTGTGGAAGATGTACAACTCCTACCCCCAAAGAGTTTAGGCAGAGAAAGAATATTTAGTTATATAGTACTTTTCATACCAAAGAGAAAAAAAAATTAAAACTATAATGCTATAGAAGTGGTACATCCTAACTCACTCATACACAAACATACCCACTACTGTTTAGTACTTGTTTTGTGCTTTTAACTGTTTCTGCCTGTGGCTGAAATTTTGTATTAAAACCTAGCTGGTTTTAACAACCTTTTACAATTTCTCAGAGTTTATGTTCACTCTTGGTACAGGTCCACTGGAAATACAGAAGATCTGATGAAGTTAATCTAAAGTGTCTCTACTTCCACATAATTCCACACCTGATGGGGACAGAGGCGTTTTTCTATAAAGTCCCATTAATTTCAATAACTGTCACACAGCTTTTGTTTGAAAATAAGGCTTTGCAGCCACTAAAAACTGCTTAGTGTGGTTTTACTTTGCTACTGAGGATGGCAAAATTGAACTCTACAAAGAATTTGGTCCCTTAGTGCTTGCACAAGACAGCATGAGCCTGCACCCACAGACCCAAGGGAGGCAGACACTGAGCTTCAGCCATCAGACACACATCGAAGGGGGCACCACAGTCCAAAGATCAAGCTGTCATCTATGGCAGAGGGTTTAGTACATCACAGGCATTGCCTGAGACTGCTTGTCATCTTTCCATGCCATTTTTGCTACTCTTTATATTCCATCAAAATAAGACCTCTCCCAACAACATTTTCTTTTAAAGCTAGCAGTATACCATGTGCAACTCAAATGAACAGTTTTCTTGACTGGCTGGCATAGGAGTTGCACAGTGCTAGAAGGCACTTAAAGATGTAGATACATGTTTTGTATGGAAAGGTATTTCAGAAAGAGAAAACAAACAACTCAGGAACAGGTAAAAACACATGACATTCCCCTTCATATGGCACAAAAATACAGAATTTTTAGACCTGCTTTTCTATTTGATATGACGAAGAACCAAATTTTTACCTGCCACATGCAGAAGAGAAAAAAATGAAGTCCCTGTGGCAAGGTGCTCTCGCACTGTCAGCCCTAAATATCCATTTAAAAGCTCAACAGGGAAATGCTACTGCACTGATACAGGAATTAAAAAACAACAACAAAACCCCACAAACAAACAAACAAAAAGGGACATATCCATGTTATAGCCACTCTGAACAGCAGTGGCTGAATGATAAATAAGAGGTCTCTTCTGCCAGCTGAGGCCACACAGACACCCCAGAAGAGCTGTGGACACATTTCCAGCTGTCTGCAGTAACCTCCAGCAGAAGGGAGATGCAGAAGGAACAGAGGGAATGAAGCTGGCCAGGGTACTGCCTACATCTTTCTCTTAGAGGTAGCTATGCCCAAAGGTGGGGCAGCAGAGGAGAGTGGGATGTCAGCTTCTCTTCAGACCAGCATCTCAGCTCTCACCCTGAGTGAAGGCACAAATGTACAAAGAACCCAGGTCCTGCCAATGACCAATGGCCATTTCTGCCATTCCTAACAGGAGGCCATTTTAGGGAGATAGCTTGGCTACTCATTTGTTTCACACACATCTACCATTTGCAACCAGTGTTACTATACACCTGAAAAGCCTGCCCCAGCTGCATCTCAACAACAGTCCCATAGCATCATCCTCAGTATAAATGCAAATGATTTGGCCTCAGCCACATGTAAACCACTTGCCTCTGCCTGAATATGTTCGTAGATTGTGTAACTGTTGGACTCTACAAAGAGAGCTGAAGTTTCCTCAGAAATTTAAGTCTGATAAAAGTGTGCCCTGCAGATCTCTCCTAGCTTCTCATGAAGCAAGTCAGTAATTGTTACAGGCTTGGGTTTTTTCCCTCCTGATTTGCCCAAGCTCGTCTCAGCTCCAGTGCTTATGAAACCATGCTGGGCTACTGCAAAGCCACCAGAGGGAGCAGAAGGAGCACTTCTCCCCCCCGCAGTACTGCAGCTGCGGCAGGGACATGAAATGAGGTGACGCAAGGAATTACACAGGTACAGGTGGGTAGAGATGTAAGGAAGAAATACTATTTGCCACCAACAAAGACACAAGACCACTGGGAGAGAAGTTCTTATTCTATGACAAACAAAGCAATAGAAATATTTGCAATTTTAATTACAATAGCCTTAAAAAAATCAAAAACCCAAGCAGTAACTAAGATCCAGTTTCACTTTATAGCAATCTGACTTTTAGAGATGAGCCTGAGACAAGTGGATAACACCCAAACACCCACACAATATATATAAAACAAATAATAATGTAATAACATAATATCTAATAAGTAATATATATATATATGCATTTAAAAGTCTGAAGACACTAAAGGTATGTACCTTTTTGTCGGGTTTTGGTGAATTACACAGAGAATTTAGAGCCTGTTTCTTATACTCAAGCTTGTCATTTAGCTGGCGAAGTTTATTTACAGCATAACTGGCCTGTTCATTAATCCTTGTGCTGCATTCTTCTGTAGTTTCTTCACAACTTTGGCCCTAGGAATAGAGGATGGGAATAAGTGCCTCATTAATGTGAAACAGGGGACAGTTATTGTTTGCTCCATAAGCATGTAATCTGTAAGAACACTTCTTGATAAAGATGAAAATGGAGGTATAACATATTCTAACAGATATTCCAGCCATCAGATAAGACTTGAAACATAAGTCTATTTTTTTAAAAAAAGAAAAAACTAAAACCAACACCAAAAAACCCCCAAAGCAAAACCAAACTCCAAATCAACAACAACCCCATGCAGCGCTACAGGCTGGGGACAGAGTGGCTGGAGAGCAGCCAGGCAGAAAGGGACCTGGGAGTCTGCATTAACAAGAAACTGAACATGAGCCAGCAGTGTGCCCAGGTGGCCAAGAAGGCCAATGGCATCCTGGCCTGTATCAGAAATAGCATCGCCAGCAGGTCCAGGGAGGTGATTCTTCCCCTGTACTCAGCGCTGGTGAGGCCACACCTCGAGTACTGTGTCCAGTTCTGGGCCCCTCAGTTTAAGAAGGATGTAGAGGTCCTGGAACAGGTCCAAAGGAGGGCAACCAGGCTGGTGAAGGGACTCGAGCACAGGCCCTATGAGGAGAGGCTGAGAGAGCTGGGGCTGTTCAGCCTGAAGAAGAGGAGGCTCAGGGGAGACCTCATTGCTGCCTACAGCTACCTGAAAGGAGGCTGTAGCGAGGTGGGAGCTGGACTCTTTTCACAGACGACCTTCAACAAGACAAGAGGACACAGTCTTAAGTTGTGCCAGGGGAGGTTTAGGTTAGATATTAGAAAGAATATCTTCACGGAGAGGGTGATTAGGCTATGGAATGGACTGCCCGGTGAGGTGGTAGATTCTCCGTCCCTGGAGACATTTAAAAAAAGACTGGATGTGGCACTCAGTGCCATGGTCTAGCAACTGCTCCGGTGGGTCAAGGGTTGGACTTGATGATCTCTGAGGTCCCTTCCAACCCGGCTAATTCTATGATTCTATGATTCTATGATCAACAAAGACTCGTTACCATTTATACTACAGCTCTTCAGCAACTCTTGCAACTGCATAAAATGACCTTCAAACTAAAGCTTTCTTGTAAATGAAAGAATCAAAGTTTATTTTAAAATAACATTTAAATGCAACAACAGATTGTTGGTCATGATGAATATTCTGAGCCAGATATAAAAACAAATTCTTATCTCTGAGCTGAACAGTAACAAGATGGGGAGAGGATGACAAAAAAAAAAAAAATAATTCCACAGTTTTAACAAACAGTCCTGCCTCCCACAGACCTTCACAAAACAGATTTATCAGCCTGCAGAACAATCTAAATCAAGTTCTTCTTCTGCATAAACAGATTTTGATGCTGTTTTTACAAGTGTTAATAAAAATGTGTTAAAAGCACAGATGCATTACCTTAACCTCATAAATCAGTTTCTTACATTCATTCAGACAAACCAATAGTTTTTTCCATCTTGTGTACTACAGGCATGCAAAAAAATAGAAAACTTCACACCTTTCAGTGACATTCTCTGTAAAATCTTTTGATATTTGCCTCAGCCTCCCCTTCCTTAGTGCAGTTCCCCAAATAGGCACGAAGACCTTGACATGCAGCAAACCCAGCACTGTGATGTTACTGTTCAAAGAGCCCTGAGGTCTGCCTGTGACTGAATGTATCTAAATGTATCTGTGGGAAGTTATGAATGTAATCTCATGAACACAAGATATATAATTATATTCCTGCTAAAATATATCATTTATATAATCAACAAAAATCTAACAGAAGGAAGTCTCACACTCCACAAAATTCTGTGAAATAAAAAAATGAATTTTAGAGGAAAGAGTCTTACTGTAACTCCACAGTATTTTACACTTCAGTAAAAAAGTCTGAGAAGATATATGGCAGTAACAATAATTAATCTCCTTACTGTGATCCTCATAAGGGAGGGTAACATAATGGAGAAAGTCAGGAGTTGTAGGCTAAGAATTCCATGCCCTTTTCCAACTCTGCATTTGCCTGCTGTGTGGCCGAGCAAACATTAGCTTTTTGCCCCATCATTTCTTCTGTCTGTTCTGCATAGATTGCAAACTCCCAGGTCGAGACTTACTCCAAGCATGTGTACAGAGCTCAGCTCATGGACTCTTGTTGTCATCTCCTGGCACTACAATAATACTGCCAATAATAATTAATGGTACTGGGTGTTACTCAAAATGCTACTGAACAGAACCATAAAATTAAACACCTTATACTTGCTGGGAGGCACAGAGGTCAAAAGGAATAAAAAATGATATTTGCAACACTGAAGAATTAAAAGACTTTACACATGAATTTTGGTTCTAGTAATCAAAGGACTGCAATTAATTACTAATCAGTAAGGTTCAGCTCCTAGAGGTAGGCTACATAATTTCTGTGTCAATATTTCAGACACTTACTGCAAAAAAACATTGCTGAATCTCTCTGTTACCACATAAACTCTAGATTCAAAACATAACAAGATACCTGTAATCAAATTATCAAATAAACAACCAACACACACAAAGCTGAGATCATAAAGGATTATTTATGCTGTTTTCCCCTTGCAGCTAAACTGATAATGATTTCCATTTCTGTGAGTGGTGCAGGGCACAGACTTAGCTCTGGGCTTAATTTGGCCACCTGACACACACAGCACTGCTGCAACCACCAGACCCTCTTTCCTCAAAGTTCTGAATGCAGGCCCTGCTCCCTGCTGTATTTTCACACCTACTCATGACCTTCTAAAGGAGGTTTGTCCAAGAAGCAAAAAGCAACAACAGGTTGGAAGGAGAAGAGCTTGTTCCAAGTGCCGCAGACCCATCAGGACCCACCATGTCCTTGCCATGATTCCTAGCTTCTGGCTTGATTTTTTCACATTTAATCAGGGCTTATCCTTTTGTCTTGCTCTCCATAAGGACGCTAGATGACTTTTTACCTATCCAGCTATAATAGTGAAGTTTAAAAAAAATTCACGTAGGCAACTCCCACAGAAACATCAGATTTCTCAGCTGTGTTTTCCTATAAACACGGAGAAGAAAAAAATCCAAGCCTATTAGCCAGTACTGAGTATTCAACAGAATTTGAAAGACCACTGAAAGCTTCAGAAACAAGAATTTTTTATTATTTATTTTCACCTCAAAAACCTGGAAGCATGGCACAGAGATTGCTCTGTTTGAGAGATGTTCTAACAATATATGCAACTTAGTATTTGATTTGTTGATTAAAAAAAATGAAAAAAACCCCAAACTTTAACCATATAAGCAAACTTGGCAATATATTAGCCTTTAAGGTTTAACCACAGACACAGCTTTCCAATCTGGCACTTATATATTGAAGGATGCAGAGGAAGGACAGATGATGATGATGTCAAAAAAATCTAATTTTTTCAGCAGCCATAGTAAACGTTATCTGACAGGACAGCTTGCCCCAAGGTGTTGTGTCAGTTTTCTTAGAGAAATAGCTATCTCTATTAGGCTCTGAATAAAACATATACAGAGATTATAAACACAATGTTTAATACTTAGAAGGTTCTGGACAAAACTAGTAACAGTCTTTTCTCAAAATTACAGTGATTGCAAACACAAAGACAAAAAGCCTTTGAAGTATCTATCACCCTCAACATACAGCTGAGTTAGCAGAGAGAAAAAAGTAGAAATGGGTCTTGAATCCTCTATTAAAGCAAGGAATACAGGAAGAAACAATGAAAAACTCAGTAAGCTCTAGAAGTTAGTATTTGGAGTGATTTCCTTGTAACAGCATCTCTCTGCAAATTTGCAGACATGCAAACTACAGAGACCATACTGGCTCACCTATGAAATTAAAATCATATTTAAACAGTAAACACAAAAGCCCTAGGTTCTACAAAAATTGGAAAGAGCAGAATGTAGATCAGCACCTTTGGATTCTGCTTCTTGTGTTCAAGGCCAGGTTGGATGGGGCCTTGAGCAACCTGGTCTAGTGGGAGGTGTCCCTGACGATGCAGGGGGTTGGAACAAGGTGATCTTTAAGGTTTCCTTCCAACCCAAACCATTCTATGACCTGTCCATTTAGATGCAGTTTCAGCCAAGCTATTACACTTTGTGTTCTGAGCAAGTTCATATGTAAAGTGAAGATCCTCATGCTGATCTGAAGCAGCAGCCTGACCGAAAGATTCTCACTAGTCTGAGAGATGTTTTTGTGAAAACATTCTTAAATAAACACATGTTCCCCTCT
This sequence comes from Heliangelus exortis, assembly GCF_036169615.1. NCBI lineage: Eukaryota > Metazoa > Chordata > Aves > Apodiformes > Trochilidae > Heliangelus > Heliangelus exortis. The sequence goes on along the minus strand of NC_092425.1, from coordinate 21,924,048 downwards.
GGCACAACTGATTTAAAGAAACTGATTTAAAGAGCTGCTGTTGGGTTATTGCTTATGATATTTTGAATGCTCAGTTTTAGTATTTCCAGGCCTACTGCTATTGTAGTAAGTTACATCTTTCAACATAGCCTATTCATTAATTCAATAAATATAAAAGCTCTAAGATTACAGTTTTCGTTACTTTTTACTCTCTTCTGCGCAACTTTTAATACCTAAGAAATGCATGGGGACAGGGACAATGTGTAGACTGAAACCTAGTGACATTTCAGTGAGATTTCCTTTACTGAAAAGCAGAGCAGCTGAACTTGTGTAAGTTTCGCCTTCTCTGATACTAAGGAGCACAAATGAGAGATGTGAAATACAAAAGGCTTGGAAATCTGAAATACCTGCTTTAAGTAATTTAAACAGTCATTTTGTACTATTCTGTTTCAAAGACCTTGTAAATTTACTGGGATTACCTGATGAAAGTGATGGTATTTATAAATCCACCAGAATAAAAAAATTAGTCCAAAACTCAAGGACAGAAGATGCTAATATATGCTGTATTCAGGATCATCTTTAGATCACCTTAAATAACAGTGAAATAAAGTGTAGAAATTGTCCATGTGACTCACCACTTCATCTTTGTCCTCAGGAGTTAGCTGAGTAGAACTTCTTTCTTCTTCCTTCTTGACTGATCTCTCATACAAATCACTAACAATGAATGAGGGGTAGTATCTGTCCTTTAGAGTTTCATAAACATCTGCCTGAATTCTGTAGAATACTTCAATGCCTTTATTTCCCACAAGACTTTGCTGTATTTCTTTATACAGGGATTTTTCCACAGGTATTTCTCTGCTTTCCACAAAAAAATTCTGATAAATTTCACTCACCAGTTGAGGTATTTCAGACTAGAAAGCAAGGAGGGGGAGGGAGAAAAATGAAAAAATGTTAGAAATGTCAGGATAAGTCAGGATCCTGGTGTATAATTTGAAGGATAATCAAGCTAATTTCACACCCAGATATTTGAGAACATGCCTATAACTCTCTGAGATCAAGCACTCTGCCTGCACACTAATGCAGTCAACCACACAAGCTAAATATCGATACTTGCTAAGTGAAGAAACAGCTGTGCTCTAAAATGTCTGTAGCTTCCACATTCACAGCTTTTCAAAGCTCCAAGAGCTGGTATTTTAAAAAAAGGTGCTAGAGCAACGCTGCAATCATCATTTTAAGTTCAGACTATAGAATTCATCTCTATTGGCTCTCCTGCCTTCTGATGGATAGAATCAGCTCACTACATGACTATTTATTTTTGAGAGGGAAAAGAAAAAATAAAAGGAAAAAAGCACACCTGGGAAACACATACACGAGGGAGGGTATTTCCACTGAGCACAGAAAAAACAGGATTGAACTTTGCAGCAATGAACAGGAAAGAGAGGAGATAATGAGAGACCATGGGTTGTGCTGCATATTATCATCTCTCTAAAGTAACCTGAATCAAAAAGGTTTTATCCACTCCCTTAGCATAGCAAAATGTGCTTGCATGCCTCATGTGACAGTATCACAGTCACATGGCTCCATGATGCTAGTTTTTTGTAATCAAATCTGACCTGGGAGTGGCATACCACATTTACACTCATGGAACAACAGGAGTACAGTCTTGAACAGAGGCACTACATACACTGTACTGAAAACAAGGAGAGAAATCACAGCTTGGAAGGTTGTAAAACTACTCACAGCACCTTTTCCAGTCACAAATGGTTTACAAATAAGAAGCGATTTACACAACTCTCTCCATAGTGCCTGACAAAGCCTTTTCATTAACACTTTCTAGCTGGAACTGAGCTGGAACTTAGTAATTTCTTCAGATGGTATTAGTGGTTCACTACCCATGTTTCACAATTTACCACTTTGGTTACAGGATGTTATCTGTGTTTTCCAATTTACTAGAATCTTTTTACATAGAAAAGTAATAAAATTACAGTGAATAAAAAGTTAACTGATACTTCATAATGAAATTTATATTTCTTCTTGGTGTGAATCTTGGAGGTTTAAAACAAATTTCCCCTAAAAATCCACATCACTGCTTTCAAAGAGCAAATCTATCCTCCCCATTCTTTCTCTGTATCATTGCTCCAAGGTACTACTTGCAACTTCAACTGGTATTTCCTACCCCTGTTTCAGTGTTGTCACTCCTATTTTATTTTAGCGCTAATTACAATATAGCGGTGTTTCTTCCTTCTAGTAGTAGTGCAGTAATAGGGAGAGGAAAGGGTCTTTTAAAGCAAAATCTCTCTTTCTAAAAGATTTTAAGAACATATATACACAAATTTTTTACTGTTTTGGATTGAATGGCAAGATGAGAAGTTTATGTGCAGACTATCAAACAGTAACAGAGTTTTCCGTTTCATATGAGCTCACAGAACTAAAGCTACTACATTACTTCAAGTCTTTTCTCTGGTGGAGGGGGAAATCAGTATACTATCTCTGCATCAAGTATCAGGTATTCTTTTTATAGGTCATGTTGTGACAGAAAACAACAGTAAACCACCATCACAACAGCCTACAATTTTTAATTGCTGTATTATCCTCAAGTATTGATTAGTCACTCCTCCTTGCTATCGTTGTTCTAAAAAACATAAATACAAAGACATTTCCTAACATCAAGATCACAACAAACAGAGATCCCCATTAATGTACAAGCCATGGGGACTTGCAATTTATCCCACCTTGTTAGCATTCTTCAGATACTCCACAGACTCCCACAGACCGATCAAAGCCATCTTGTCCATCCTTTCCATGTAGATTCGAAAGTGCTCTCGGTATGAAGGGTTGGCCAAAATTTCTTCAAACTGAAGAATCTGAAGAAAGGAAAACTAGCAGTAAAACCTGAGAAAATACCTAACTCAAATTTCTTTCCATCCCTTAAGCAGAAAATATGCCCACAGAGAACGATGCATCCCAGAAATACGCGCTAGATTCAAGTGTACATACCTTCTACAGTATTTTTTTTCTTAATTAGAAAAAAAGGAGAAAAAAAAAAAAACAACCCAAAACATGAGTTGTAAGTAATTAGAAGATCCATGCTCCTCCCAGACAGAAAATGTTGCCATGTGTTTTCTGTCCAGGAGGCATGACATTTCAAAAGATTAAGATAGTATTTCATGAAATGCTATTGCAAAAAAATTTAACTTCCAATATTCCTGCAAGGCAGAGAAGCCAAACTGAAACATCACTGATTTATTCTTTGCTTGAATCAAACAGATAACACCAGCAGTATGCATGCCACAGGGCTTTGAAATGTATCTCAATTATTCCCAGGGACACAGAGAAAGATGGAGTGCTCCACCTTGGCAGCTAGGGCATTTGGCAGCCAGTTTCCATTAACTGAGTATTATTGAAAAGCATTCATCAGAAATACAGCCTGGAGAGAGTATGGGCTATAGTATAATGCTCAGGATTCTTCCTGAGATGAAAAAGGTGGCTCTACATTAAGCAGAAGAGGAAATGAAACACAGACTTCTCTCACCCAAGCTGATGCTGCAGCCAATAGGCTATTGGATTAAAAAGCCATTACCTTTCCTCATGCTCTACTATTTTTGTGAATCCAGGCCTTTTCTGTGAGACAAACACATGAAAACAAAACACCTCCCTGACAAAGCTAAGATATATTCCCATGTTAAAAAAAAAATTAAACAATGGCTTTCTTTGAAAAATAGGAGCAATTTTCAAAACATCTTACTAAAACCAAACACTCCTTCCTCTCCCACTTTTCAGTCTAGCACCTCATTTAGTGCCATTGTTTACATCACCGGAAATGCAAATAACCCACAGTGGTCTTGGTCTCTTTCTGTGTACTTCACAGACACCAACAAACATATATCTTTTTCTTTTAAATTACAAGTAGATCCTTAAGCACAGAGGCTAATGAATCTTGCATTTTATAGCAAAAATTGAGGCATTAATAATTTCTCTAGTATGTTTTTTTTGATACCTAATAATAATACAATTCAGGTCACATATAAGCATCTCTCTCTGGGAAGGCCACTTATTTTCCTAAACCTAGTAGCTATGAGACTCTACCACCAAGCTCCATTTAGAAGAAACAGTTTGCTGGACTGTTTGCTGTATGAGAAGAAGCCACATACACATGCACATACACAGCTACCATCACAAGTCAACTCCTTAATGAACTAAGCTAAAGAAGATTATTTAAAAACTGTAGCGACCTATGTTTTGCCTGAGCCAGCTCCAACAGATTTTGGGCACTGTTTAGGTAAATTGTGTTTGTCTCAGCTGAAATGCTCATTTTTAACTTCAGAGTTCCTAAGGGACAACCACATGCCATTCCTCTCTTCACTCTGGACACAGCTCACTCTCAGTCCCTAAGCTGTTAAGGTCTATGCACATAAACTTCTGCCTTTCAGTGCTCACTGTATAATGCTCATTGAACAGCAAAGAGAAGCAAGCTTGCTGAAGCTAAGTTTGTTACAGAAATGGTAATCAGACTGCTAAAAAGAACACAAAGATGATAACCATAGAATCATAGAATTGGCTGGGTTGGAAGGGACCTCAGAGATCATCAAGTCCAACCCTTGACCCACCGCTGCAGTTGCTAGACCATGGCACTGAGTGCCACATCCAGTCTCTTTTTAAATATCTCCAGGGACGGAGAGTCCACTACCTCACTGGGCAGCCCATTCCAATGTCTGATCACCCTCTCTGTAAAGAAATTCTTTCTAATATCTAACCTAAACTTCCCTTGGCACAACTTAAAACCATGCCCTCTTGTCTTGTTGAAAGTCATCTGGGAGAAGAGACCAATCCCCACTTGGCTACAACCTCCTTTCAGGTAGTTGTAGAGAGTGATGAGGTCTCCCCTGAGCCGCCTCTTCTCCAGGCTGAACAGCCCCAGCTCCCTCAGCCTCTCCTCATAGGATCTGTGCTGGAGTCCCTTCACCAGCCTAGTTGCCCTCCTTTGGACCTGCTCCAGGACCTCGATATCCTTCCTGAACTGAGGGGCCCAGAACTGGACACAGTACTCGAGGTGTGGCCTCACCAGCGCTGAGTACAGGGGCAGAATCACTTCCTGAGACCTGCTGGCCACACTGTTCCTGATACAGGCCAGGATGCCATTGTGCTTCTTGGCCACCTGGGCACACTGCTGGCTCATGTTCAGCTTCCTGTCAATCCAGACTCCCAGGTCCCTTTCTGCCTGGCTGCTCTCAGCCACTCTGTGCCCAGCCTGGAGCTCCCCATGGGGTTGTTGTGGCCAAAGTGCAGGACCCAGCACTTGGCCGTGTTGAACCTCATCCCGTTGGAATCAGCCCAACTCTCCAGTCTGTCCAGGTCCCTCTGCAGAGCCCTCCTGCCTTCCAGATGATCCACACTCCCCCCCAGCTTAGTGTCATCTGCGAATTTGCTGATGGTGGACTCAATCCCTTCATCTAAATCATCAATGAAGATATTAAATAGAACTGGGCCCAACACTGATCCCTGGGGGACACCACTAGTGACCGGCCACCAACTGGATGCAGCCCCGTTCACCACCGCTCTCTGGGCCTGGCCCTCCAGCCAGTTCCTAACCCAGCACAGGGTGCTCCTGTCCAAGCTGCGGGCTGACAGCTTTTTCAGGAGAATGCTGTGGGAGACAGTGTCGAAGGCTTTGCAAGGCCAGCCTGTGGTTCAGCCTGTACTGCTATCCATCATCATACTTTCTATTCAGTCATTTTATCAAGGACAATGTTCCAAAATAAAAGCAGAAGAGTCTCTTTCAGTCTTTTGAACAGCTATCTTCACCATCTCTGTAAACAACAGCAGAAGTAATAAATGACAATGTAGAGCAGGTGCTGCCTCTTCTTAAGCAACAGGTCACCTTGGACTCTATGCCTCTATTATCCAAGGTGTTCCCACCCGGGCTCACAGCAAGGAGGGTAACAAACATCCCCTCTCAAAATAATTGTGGTTAAGTGCTGCACCTAACAAAGGGCCCACTGCACAGGTGCCTCATGATAATTAAAGTGGTGGTGCCTAATAATGCTGTTATACAAACCTCCCAATAGTTACCTTGCAAACTGGAATACCTTAAGTACATGAGGAACAGAAAAGCTTATTTAAACTTCTGCTGCAGAAATGAGACCTCACAAACACTTGTTTTTTTAGGTTTTTGTTTAAGGCTTGACTATCCTGGAGTTACTAAACTTGTTAGACAATGTACTATAAACATTAAGACTTCATTGATAACCATGATGCACAAGAGACATTTTTAGTTTTGAGGTGATAACTTATCATAAAATGCATGCAAACCAGGAAGTATTCTGTGAAGGATCCTTCCTTCTCCAATTTAAAGAATAACATTCTGCAGTAAATTGCAATCCTCAGCAAAATACAATTTTATGACTCAGTATCACTGCAAATAAAAGTTCAAGCTCTATGTTGGCACATACGCACACACTAGGGCATCTGTATGCCTTCAAATTTAGTATCCAGTTAGCAGATAGAATCTTAAAATTATCATCAACAACATTTCTTCAGGTCCATTTAATGCTAGAGCAGCTTGTGAGTTTGGAAAAAACAGTAGCTTTACTGCTGCTACATCAATTCCCTACTCCAACAGGAAAGTAACTAATATACCACAGCTGGTCATGGGCTCTGCCAAAGTCTAGGAAGGGGTTAGATTTTTAATTTTTTTCCAAGCAGGGTGCTTTAGCTTGCATCTCTAGCATATGCACACAGAACAGCCTTGTTCCTGGCCCTACAAAGCAGAGACCTAGGCTTGGCAAGTCCCTAAAGATAGTAGCAACTTCTCCCTGGAGGGGAACAAGAAGCAACTACTTAATTGGAAGGACCTGTGTGTAGGCACCAGACATGGCACAGAAGCATTGTAAATCTTTGTAACACAGCAGGTTCCCATTCACTACAACTACATTGGCCAAAAATGAATAACCACAATACAGCTGGTAACAATACTGCAGATTATGGGTGCCATAAATAGCGGTGGAGGTTTTCTGCTGGGATGACAGCACACAGTCAGAGTGCAGGACTTCCATTTTAATTTTGATTTTCTTCTTTTTTTGTAGAAGACAGGAATAAGAAAAGTGTGAAAAATAATACTGGAAAGATATGAAGTTCTTCCCAAGCTGCATTTTAAAAACCATTAACTAATGCTTTGTCTGTATACTGACTAAAATTAAAGCACAGATTCTTCTTAAGATTTTTTTTTTCAAAAAAGGCAAGGCATCAGAAGGCTATCTTTGTCATATAAAGCAGTAGCTGAACCAAACACAATGATTAGTTATTTATCAGGAAGTATATAACATATAAGGTACCAGGCCATTTTACAGCACATAGACCAATGGAAAAGTCCCTGCCTTGAGACTCTCGTGTTCACAGACACCATTCTGTCCATGATGAGACACATCATCTTCATGCAAGAGGGGAAAAACAATTGAAGGTCACTTTTTTATATCCCCAAAATGAGGTATCCTGACATACTGTGATCTCGCAACCTGAAGCTCAGAATCAGCTTCAGCTCATTTCTCATCCGTAGGATTATTAACCTGAACTGCCTGTGCCTCAAAATATACTCAGGTGGTTTCCTTGCTATTTCATAGCCAGTCAAGAATCAGACCCCCAGAGCTCCTCATACCACCTGTGGTTCACAAAAAAGCTCCACTAAGGAGATGCTATGACTTCACATGTCAAATCTAACCAATGTGGTGATGCAGCTGTTGTGCTGAAGCCAACAAATGGTTTGCAGAATAAACACAGACAAGAAGAACTTCATTACTGCAGTACTGTGCAGGTACTACAGTTTCTAAGAAAAAGGATGAACTACACTGACCGTAAGTAGATTAGAAGAGATCCTTTATACAATACACTAATTTAAACTGCATTTTCACTAAAAGCAAATCTAACACCGAGGGAAGAGCATAAATCAGTATCAAAGCTAATGACAAAATTCCAATTCAGTGAGTAGCTGGAGTTTGCTCATATGTCTGCTTCTGAATATGTGACTACAATTTACACATTCAGGATTTCCCTAGAGAACCCAGATTCAGGATGATGAGGTGAGTGAAACGTGCAGAATTTATACAGACCTATAACTCTTCTGTATTTATCAAACATAAAACTGACACTGTTTTATAATTAGCTTCTGCTGTAAAAGGAAAATATATTATTTCAAAGAACATAACTTTTGTTTCTTAAATCTGTAAGAGAAGAACATAGACAGCTTTAAATAACCCATCTCCACATTTAAGTCTATAATCAAAACACATCAAAACCTTTTACCAGCAGTGCTACTACTGTCCTACTACTGCAGGAAAGACAAGGCTTTCTGTAGGATGCAGAAGTGAAACAAAAACACAAGCCTATGTCTCTAGACACTCTGTTCTTTGTTCAACCAGTACCAAAAATTCCCCAAGGTTATTAATGTATTCATGCTTCTGTACTACACTTATGTAAAATAATAATAGAAAATGCCATTGCTGACCTATTTCATGCAAGTTGAAGAAAAGAAAACACACTAACTAAAAAGTTAGTTATTCTGCAGTTTAAGTAACAGCTTAACAGAAAAGCTGGCACAGCAAGACACTAAAGAGAAGTTATGGGTCAACAGCAGCAATGTGCCAACATGAGCTTATCTGCTAAATCCCAAACAACGCCTTTCCCTTTTGCTCAGAAAAAGGCTCGAGTGTTCAGTCAGCACCGCCCACACGGGAGGGGCCGGTACCCAAAACAGCACTGCCTGCCTTGAAAGAAACCAGAATGCAGCTACCCCAGGGCAAGAAGAGGATGGGAAGAAGCAACAGTACAGAGTCCCCTTGCTCAGCCAAGCCCTGGGCATTTTTCTGTCTTCAGGAGAGCACATCATGACCTCCATCTCTCGTCCATCTTCCCCCCTTCCCTCTCTTGGCAACAGAGAGCTGCAGACAACAGGAGAGTCAGGCAGTTTTCCTGTTTACTGCACTGACATGGGTGTGGAGGAGTTCTAGGGCTTCCTCACATAAACACACTAAAATCTTAAAAGCAGAACAGCCCTCCCACTGTCAGAACATTATTCCCACTGTCACTACAACAAATGCCTGTGGAAGGAGTCTTTATTCCTATTTAATTCATTAAATCAATAGGAAGCTGCTCATGGGTATATTTGCAAGACATAACCCTGCATTAGCAGTGCCCAGAAAAAAAAACCTAAAAACATACAAACAATTGGGTTATAAGCCACACAAAATTAACAACAGAAATACCTTTGATTTTAATTATATTTTCTTAGAATATTTGCATACTTTACAATATTTCTGACCAATCCCTGCGGCTTCACTACCTGACCCTGTTGTTCTGAACAATTTTATATCAGCATGTATCCATACTGAAAAGTCTGTAACATCTCAACAGGCAACAAAAGCAGCATCAGTGGCTCACGGGGTGCTGCCACATGCTTCCCTTTTTCCTTTTCTCCTTGGCACTTCTTGCTACACCCAGCTTCAGGAAACAGATCACGAGTGCCTTGGCACACTCTGTGATACACCATCTGAAATCAAGCTTTAAGAATAAGTAGAGGGTAGAGAACATGTCTCTATCAGACCTTACTCAAGAAAGGCAAAACACACATAGTAAGAACCATTTCTCCATCATGCAGCTTTTTCTTCTGTGCCACTAAGTTAGAATTACTATAAAGATATAATGAAAGTTCAAGATCCCTGCATGAAGAGATAGCTTCTACCTACATTGAAAAGAGAAAATGTCCTTTCTAATTTGAATACATAATTACTGTGGCTTTGCCCAAAGGGAACAGAGCAGATTACACAAAGAAGTCACTAAACTTAAAGTTTAGCAAGAATACATAGTCATTATTTTATTTTTTTAGATGCTGGCTAACACAATGGTTGTTCTCTTAATTACAGATTGCAGTAATGTTAAAAAACAGCAGTCAACAGCTTTACCAGAGTTTTTCTGCAATGACTTACCTCGATTGCCTTACAGAAGTGTTTGGTTTTGAATAACAATATTTGCAAAACCCACAGGTATTTCCTATAGTAAATATAACAAGGGCCAAAGAAATGTTGCACATGTGTTGATAATCTTTTAGTTGAAAGCAAGTTGCTACTTTCAGTAAAGCTGCTACCATCAACTCCCTACATGCAGTGGGTCTGAAAAAACAAACATCCTTGAGTCATTAGATCCTGTATGAAGTTTCACATTTAGTAATACACCAATCTGAATGACCAGTATGTCTCTTTGGGTACTTCAGTGATCTTTCCCCAAGATAAACAAACCATGTGGCGATTAATTTGTACCTGACTTCTGAGGGAAGGATTAATGACAGTGAGGCTAATATAACCCAGTGCTAATAACACTTTCAGAATGACCTTCAGACAACATATGTGGTATTCAGTTTATACCTTCTGACTCTGAGGACCATCGCCTTCATCAGAAATGCCATCTTCCTGCTGATCATAAGCAGGCCCTCCCAGCAGCCTTATTCTCTTCTCACATTGCTTCTTTGCCACCGAGAGCTGATTGATGTACCTCTTCACATTGCGAGCCCTCAGCAGGTCAGCTTTCATTGCTGCAGTTTCTTTGCCTTTTGAATCTAAGAATAAAGCAAATCCAAAACAGTCTTTTACAATGTGAAAACATCATTGCACCATTGCCTCTGAGACTTGCTTGATCAAAGCATTTGTCTTTCATCAATCAGCAGTTCATACCAGCACAGATGCTGGAGAGACTGTATTTGAAACATAATGACAATGTTGAAACATTATCCAATGATACCTCAAGGGTTTACATAAGCCAGTAAAGAAAAAAACTGTTATTCAAATGTTCAGGGAAATCTAACCCCTCCAGCTCTTTTCCTATAGCTTGTTGCAAGACACATTCGCAAGACTCGCACTACTGGATGTACATTTATCAGATGGTGTTAGCAAGTTACCTACAGCCATGGTATCAGATAACACATGGAGCTGATGGTTTATGTACCTTACTGAACACAACACTGACTGATTGGAGCCATGAGGGACTGGATTGAATCCCCTCCAGCACAGCATAACATGTTCCCACACATCTCATTTGCAAATCTGTATTTCTTGAGCCTGGTGTGAACAGCACATCATACAGCATCTCCTCCAGATGGCAACATTGACCAAAACTCACTCAAAATGGTCAGATGACTAAGAAAAAAAAATAAAAACCTTATAATGCCACATCAAGACTGCACAGTACTGTTAAATAGTGAAGTAGAATGAAGATGACAGTCAGTTGAGTAAGACTTGGTAATAAAAGGTGTAATTATGTGTATTCTACATTGCAGCCTCTTCAGCTAATTACCAGAGCTTTAAAAAAGCAACACCAGATAAAGTACATTTAAAAAACCTTTTGCATTGAAGTAATTCCTGATTTATATCTGCAGGATACAACCGATTCACGTTTATACAATGGTTTTATTCTCCTCTTATTCAATGATAATACTCCTGTTCTTGCTGTCTGCAACTAGAGCATAGTAGCAAAGAACCTGGCTTGTACTCTGCTCAGAGATACATGAGAGATCTGTTCTACTATGTTCTTGAAATATCAAATGCTAGCAAAATTATGTAGATGAAAACAGTTTTCCATTTTCAAAACAGTTGGTGGAAAGAAACAGCTAGGCAGGTAGGTTTGTGAATACATAATGGTACCTTCCTTTTAAGACTGCTTTCACTCTTATACTTTCCCCTCAAAGCCACATGTAACTACTACACGTGACAGTTTTGTCACTTGTGTACTGAAGAGCAATTCAAGGAACATGGAGTTCCCTCAAATTCTCCTTGTAATGTGAGTACACATATAGGAAAGGTTATCAGGAGAATATTTTTAATCTCATTTTATTCTCTGTATGTATGTCAGTAGGGAACCTCCCAATGACTAATAGTATTTTAACGGGTAAGTATCATTTGCATCTTAGCTGCCATATAATAGTGATCTACAGAAATGATACTCACTGAAGCAAATGATAAAATGAGTTTACCATGATAAGAAAATAAGCCATCTGTTTTCCTGGCATGTTATCTCCACAGGGAAGTCAGCAAGGCATTTAATTTAACGTTTCTGTTCCCTGACCTGAGGTACCAGCATTAATGAAATAAAAAGGAGAACAACAACAGACAGGAAAAGCCCCTAAGAACAAAATAGCTCTCCCCTTCAATTTAAAACCTTTACAGCTAATTCAAATGCTCTGGACAGTAGGTTAGCAGGAAGATTAAAACCTAACATTTCCCCTCCTGCACTTGTCTTTAAGATGATTTTTTAAATTCCCAATTCTCTCAATAGCTTAAATACTTTGGGCTCAAAATGCATACTTGAAACCTCACACTTCACAAGTGCTACACACCAATCTTCGACTTCTTAAAAGAAAAGTATCCCTCTTAGCAAAAACAAGGCATTCTTGGAGGGCTTTCAAAGTAAGCCTACTTTACCTGAATTCTTATCATCCTGCCATTGCAGCAGGCCTCTAGGAGAGACTAACATGCCCTACATCCCTCGCCCGTTTCCAGTGATTTATTATTTTATTAGTTAAGACAGTCCAAAAACATTTGTCTCACACAGCTCTTCATATCCGTAAGGAGCCACTCCATGTAAGAAACACTTGGAGCAGTGATGAAGATCACAATGCCAGCCTGTTTCTACTCCCTGGTTAAACATTGTCACTATGAAAGCCTGGAAATGATAACTTTTGATAAATAACCAGGAGACTGACAAAGAGCAGCCCAGAATGGAGAGTGCAGAAGAGACAGTGTGGATGCATGGACAAACACTGAACACTACTTCCCTCTTTCAAAATATGAAAATTAAGTTGGCAGAAATCAGAAGCATTTTCATGTCAACTGTGGAAGGTAAGGTGTGTATCACTGGTTTTCTCCTAGCCCTAATCTCCTTTTGACACCATTGAGAATTCTCAGATTTTCAAGATCTAAATTACTATATGTGCTTTTTTTCATACTAAGCCCTGTCAAAAAGATATTTTAAGCTATACAGAGAACTTGTCTTTTTAGTCTATTCTTGCCTGGTCCCACCACCACCCAAGTACAGAAATATAACTAAGAGCCTTTTTTGGCCCTTTCTGAGTATCAGTGAGAATGTTTCCTTACACTCAGGTATCACTGCATAAACTAGATAAAACCATAAAGTTACAAAGCAGAAGGCTTATATTTATATATATATAGAAAAGGGATATATGCTACTCAGAAGCTGTTTCATCACTATGAAAGAAAATGCATGTTCTAGGTAATTTTTTTTTGTTGTTAATAGTAATGACTTTACAGTTTGAGGATTTTTTTCTAAATTATTATTAAAACCAAACAAAATCACTCCTCATCAGCAAGAAAAAAAAATGCTTCTTAGGCACTTCCTCACTGTGTGAGATGCACAAGTTTTGAAGCAACTCTTGAGTTGCTCAGACTCAACAGCTGAGCAGGGTTTTTTACATCGTCAAAAATAATTCTCCTGATCAGGGGAAATTTTGACAAGACATGCACTGCCACAGTGGAACCTCAAAACGCCAGAGGAGCACTGTGCACCCCTCCCAAGGGCATCCAAATGCAAATAGTACCAAAAGTAGAATTCCAAACTCTGCTTATCAGTCCACGGCTATGAATAATTCAATTGGCACTGAACAACATTAAAATGCAAACAGATCAAATGAGCTCTAACTTACTAAGCAATTAAAGCTAAATTATCTGTGCCAATCTTTTTTAATTCATGCATTTTTTCAGATCTAAAGTGATTTCTGACAAAGCCTCCACATTTTCTTCCGAATCAATACCATGATTTGAACTAGGCCAGGAACAGATCTTAGAACCCAAAAAGATTTCTGAAGCTAGATTCCTCAAGCTTAACATTCTTTCCTCTTCTCTGCATTAAATACATTAAATTGTGGTACATACTTACACCACCCATTTTTCAGCCAGAATGTTGGACCTTGCAAACGATCATCATGCCAATACCACACTAAAACTTTATTACCATAAACCACAGTGAAGGATACAACAAAAACCATGTATTTGAAGACATACATAAAGTCTGCTTAAAGTGCAAAATAAATTGTATTGTAGTACCGCATGAACTGTCCCTTCTCTTGGTAGTAGGAGAATAAAACAAAGATTTTTTCATTTTAAGTACAGAATTATATATGGCAAAAATATGATGAAAATAGAAGGTACAAGTTCTTCCTCCCTTACACGTTCAAGAAGAACAGATACCAGACCCCTGGCAGCATGCACAGCAACCTTGACTTGCTGACCTGCCTCTGAAGAAGCCACACCATGCAGAACACTGTACGCATCTCTGCAAGACCTTCTGCAAGCACCAAGTGAAGCACATGTGGTGCCTACTTAATGCCCTGCTGAAGTGTCTAGGTAGCAAGCACCAATTTTAATGTTTTCATAAACACAGTAACTGCAACATTCTAATATATAACTTGACAATTGTTACAGATGCCTGTGAACCCTCAAACTCTGAATTATACATTTTCAAAGCCTATGTAGGCTTGGAAAAGTATTTGCTCAGTTTTGCAAGAGCAGGACAGACTCTGAGAAGAACAGTACATATGGTTCTTTTACTGCCCACAGTATGAGCGAAGGCTCTAACATGGTCAGACAAGAGAATGAGTCAAGAAAGCGCTAAATCCTGAACACTTCAGGCAACATATCTAGAGGAAGGAACTTAAAGAGAGATTGCTGAGAATTTAGGCACTGATTATTAGCAATGCATAGTGCAACACAGTCCCTCATGTAACAGCCACAGCTGAGCAAAACAAAAAGCGAAGGTAAATTTGAGCATAGGAGTAAATATGTACTAAACAATTAATACATCTACCACACACAGCCCTGTCTGTAGGACCCCACATACCTTTGGGTCACTTTTATCTGACCAGTCAGCCTCTCTCCTCCCTCTTTCACTTATGGGCATCTCTCCAAAGCAGCCATGGATAACACACCTTACCATCACTAGCACACACAAGGGATCTCAGGATGAGAAAGAACTTCCTCTACAAAATGTATTTGAAAATTACAAATCAAAACAAGTCTACCGTGGTCAGAGTCACTGTAACTTTCATTGTCACCCACAAGGATCCCCTCTACACTTACTGCCTGAGCACAAGCTGAAAGTTAGCTCTTTAAGCACTGCCAAAAAGCCATGCAAAAATAATTGTGTATGTGTGTTTATTCCTGAGTGGAGGATGGGGGTGGGAAGGAGGAATCGTAATACAATTTTCTCATAATTAAGTTAGATGGCATCTGTAATGCTGTGGAATGAAGATGTGCTCATTTTACTTCACTCTAAATTATTGTCTTGACAAAACCCACACATTGCAACCCACACACCCAAGTTCACTTGGAGCCCCAGTTTCTAAAAGGAAGGTCCATTTTTAGTCAAATATTTTAGTCGCTTTCAGAACCACTATCTAAAAAGCCTGCCCACAATAGTTCTGTTTCTGTACTAGCTGTTAGTTCCACTTATAAAAGAAGATATCTCAGTGCACAGTGGGAACTCTCAGCAGTAGAAATCTTCTGCTGCAACTGAGTAGATCTCTCTGTAGAGAAATGGCTGTTTATTTGATCTGTCTTGCAATCCCAGCTTGAAAAGGAGCCATTTTCTCAACAGGGATGCCCTCGGGTCAATTATAATGTGGTGTCTGAAAAACCGTACCAACCAGTTGTCCAAGGGTAGTTTTTAGTCAAGCACTGCAGTCAAGCATAAGGTGAAGGGCACAGAAAATTAGAAAGCAAATCAAGGAGATCCCTTTACAGTGTTGGGGAAAAATAATAAATAGGTTTGTTGAGATGTGCCCTGTTTTGTTTCAAAAAGAAGCTAGTAAAAAGAGATCCTTAATAAAATTCTTGTAGGATCATGTAACACAGCACCAGTAAGAGAAGGAAAAATGTGCCTTAAAATTAGAAGTACTATATTTAAACAGTTTCTTATTCACATTACAATGAATATCAAGTTATTATAGCAACTTACTTTTGTTGCTATTTCATTATTGTTTTTGAAGCCTTTGCTTTAGAAAAATTAGTATCTACTCTTCCTTCTAGAGACTCAGATCCACTCATGCTACAATGCCTAATCTGTGTATTTGTCCTCTTACAAACTGCTTTACTAGCTCAAAATGCATAAACATTTTAGATAAGCATTTCTAGTCCTTTAAAATCTCGAACACATAGATTTTGTAAAAAACCAAAACCAAAAATCCTGAAACTACATAAAATTCTGTTCAAATTTAGGTCAGAATTCCAAGGAATTCTTATCAGAAGGCAAGATGGGGAGAGTTTTACAGATGCAGAAAGATGTGATTCTTCCAACCAGAACAGAAGTGACTGTAGAAAAGACCACAGTCCAAAAACATCAACAGGAAAAAAACACAAAGGCAAGTTTAATAAAAAAACAAAAAAAAGCAAAAAAAAAAAAACCCCACAAACACCAAAAAACACCAAAGCCAAGTGTCCTGGAGTCACCCTGAGGACACGTAGGAGGCCACAGTTTGGAGGTAATGCAGATACATGTACAGATCAGATTCAGCTCTTTTGTGGAAGTGTAAATGAGGAAGTATGGTAGCATCAGCATGCAAGAAAACAGCTTCTCTTTATAGGGGCCTACACTTGTCCAAAATAAACTATTAACACCTCTAAAAACATTAATGCTACATTAGGTGTCTTACTTGGCTTTCACAATAATCAAAAGCAATTTTCCTGGCCATAGAAATTATCCACCCACAACAGGCATCCTACTCAATTTTTTTTGTGTCTCAGCCATATGACATTTGACTCAAGGAGCAGAATGCAAACCTGTGGGATTTTTGTGAAATGAACGGCCATACAGGCCACATTGTGAACGAGCCATGAGAAATACTGGTAGTGTTAAACAATGTGTCATCAGAGTTATGAATAGACTATGCTGGTAGTGTCAGAAAATGTTATAAGTTTAGACAATGCTGTTTTATAAAAGACAATGTGGTCTTGTAAATTATGCTGAGCCAAAGACCTTGAAGCAACTGAAAAGTTACTAAAAAAGATGAGCTCCATGCAGAAGATAAGGAAATGGGGAGAAGAGCTGCTGCAGCTAAGTTGTGACTGAATTAGCATTACATAATCTGTTTGTGGTCATTGCTGTTAATTAACCAATTAGCTTTAAAGTTAAGAGTGTGGTCATCACACAATAACCAATCACTAAATGCCATGTATTTAGTAGAGACACGCTTGTTTGTATATAAGCACAGTCGTGGGGGTAAATAAATGGGATTTGCTTTCAGTCATATTGATTGTGTTGGCATCTCTACGTACTCTCTCATCACACAAACTTACTGCTGAACATGAATAAGATGCTTATGTTTTCATTTACTCTCCTACATTCACATGCCAGAAGATTCAAGTATTAGAGATCTGAACAGAAAAAAGACCCTATAACATCCCAATTTTTTTTACTACAGAGGGTTTAATACAATGATGTTTGTAAATACTTTAAGGTACTTTCTGCTTTTATTATAGGCACTAAAAGCTAAATATTTTCCCAATAGGTGGCACCAACTGTAGCTAACATCAAGTGCAAGAACCCTGTCATTGCTGAGGGACAAGCCTTCCTCTCCCACCCCTCTGGGCACCAATATCAAATGTATACTTCAGTATCACCAGACAAAATAATGAAAGTAACCAGGCAACTGTAGCTCATATAAGACATCAGTCTGAAACCTGATTCTCAGACTACTCATCCTTTAATAATAGAGACCTAATTTTTTTATAAACAAAATATTTTTTGCCAGTTTTAGAGACTGAATTCTCTCTTCAACAAATAGTAAAGGTACATACTCCTATTCAGGCATATTTATTGCTAGTCATGTACTAGCAGAACACACTTCAAGTAGATAGTAGCTAAGCACTCACTGCTGCAGAGTATTGGCCACTCCTGCTGCATTAAGGGCTCTTTGTGTTTGTTGCTGTACCTTTTGCTATTGAAAACACTGCCTCAGGAGGCTCTCATGCCCCAGACTGATGGAGGCTGAGAGTATATCCATATACATATTATTGTACATTTACTTAACTCATAGTCTGAGAGCAGATACCAGGCTTGACAGACCGCTGGCCAGCCAAAGCTCAGCTGCTCTAGTGAAACACCTGGGCACTAAAGAAACAGTTATATTTTTAAGACCCAACTTTGCCACAGAATAAAACCGCTCCCGGTAAGACTACATCTCACCAGGGTGGAATTAAAGCTAAAGAGATGCCCATGACACAAAAAGCAAGAGCTCATTTACTAGCAGGAGAGGCTATCCCATGCCAACACCCATGCTCACATGCAATATTACAGGTATGCAGCAGGAACTGTGGGAAGAGATTAAAAAGGGAAAGACAATGATATTCTGCAAATACATTTCCATTTTGCATAAAGCTTACATTTAGTCCTTCACCATGAAATCTAGGTGTTGCAGGGAATGCTGAAGCACATTAGAAATCTGCCTTAAATTTATGTGAATTATAAGATTGCATTGTATGCTTCTGTTGGACATACTGTTCCACAAATGACAAGCAAAAAAGGTCACCTTTTTCTTCAGGCACAATGTGAATAACTATTGGCTATTTAATAAATTGTTTAGCCACAACAGCTCCCCAGTGGCTAATATTGCCAGCAATGCTAATCAACTCTTAAATGACACACAAGAATACCATAGGAGTAAACTACTAATAAAAGTCAATACCTTAACACAAAAATTCAGTGCACCAGCTAGTGGAATTTCTGCTGGATTTTTTTCAAATATAAGTAGAAAGTCAAGAGCCCATAAAAATGCAACCACCATAGAATAAATGAAACCAGATCTACTTTGGCAGAATAAATAGCAATAAACTCTTTGTATCTATTTTGCACTTGCAGCTTCAGGGTAAACATCTGTTCAGGGTGTAGAACAGTGGATACTGAATCAGATAAACTCAAGTGAGACAGAGGAAAGTGAGACAGTAATTAACTGTAGGAGCATAAACTGTTTAAAAATACCCCCCAGATCAATTCTTGTCGCAACAAAAACCAGTGGCAGCACAAATGGAAATACAGGCTTAACAAGATTGATTTTTCATAATGTACTCAGAGTTAACTTCCCTGTTCTCATTTTATTACTTTATGAAACAGACATTCCATTAAATAAACAGTTCCTACCTTTCCTTTTTTTTTTTTTTTTTTTGGTCTTAGTTTGACACAAGTAATTTATCCTACAGGAATGCATATCTAGTTCCATTTTAGAATGCAAACGAAAGGTCTATCAGTGCTGGCAACCTTGAACTTCCAGAAACTTGAGCATGAGTCCCAAATTCTTTCGATTGTCCAAAGATAATTTTTTTCTTCCCTCACGGCATGTTTATTTTCTGTTTCGTCATTTTTCATTATTCCTGAATCACTTTTAAAAGTTTTCCTTTGTGATACATGGAGCTAGAAGAGGATTTTTTTTTTTGACTCAACACACAGAGATTATATGATAACCTAAAAGCAAGATATTTTAGATTTGTTTGTTCACAAATGAATTTATTTATATTGTTCATTGCTTTTTATTATGTTTTGATATACTTCAGGTGTATCTATCCAAGCAAAAATTTGGCCTCTAATTTTGCCATCAGTATAATCTCCTGAAGATATACCAGTGTTGGTACACTTTGAGAAACCTAAAAACCCAGTATATGTAATAAGTGTAAGTACAAACCTAAGATGCATGTTGCCAAAACAGAAAGAAGAATTTAAGAGCGCTCTGTATTGCAACAGAAAACATAGTATGATGAAGAGTCAAAATGAAGTCTGACTAACAGTTATGATGTATCATTCCTTCTTCTGTGTTTTGAAACAAGAACAGAATGAGATTTTTAAGAACGGATTGCATGGCAGACAAAGATTCTCAGCATATGAATTCTTAATGCCAAAAATCCTAAATGCAGCAAGTTCTGAAAATTAATGCATCATTGATATGACCTTTCTCATGATCCACAAGCTTAGATGAAGATGGGCTGGGGGAATAATCACACCATTATAGTTTCTGGAAGAATCAGAGAAATGGAACAGAACTGAACTACTGAAGGGATAGCATTCCTAAAAATTGGTCTAAAAACCCCATGCATACTGTCTGCACATGTATGTCAGGAGTTCAAACAGCTTTTGGAAATAAAAACAACAAATGTGGCTTAAAAAAATGTAATCTTACCTTTCTGCCTCTTCACTTGGGGAATATTGCTGATTGTGGTTGCCTGAACTATTTCCACTACAATCTGATACCTAGTTTTATAAACATTAGGGGATGAGGGGGAGAGAGGAGAGAAGAAAAAAAAAAACAAAACATGGCATTAGTTTTTTTACAATGTGTTCTTCATAGAGCACACTTAAGAATTAATAAAAAACAGCCTTTTTTTCTTACTCTATTCCCTATGCATACTGCTCCTTAGGTTATCTTGCAACAAAAGGTAAACACCCAACTGAAAGTAACACTGCCCCTTTCTCTCAACTGCTGGCACTGCACAGCCAGTTAATAGTAAATACAATGTCAAGTCATGTTCTTGATGTTAAATATAAGTTTTCTGTAGGAAATTAGGATGGATGTTCAGTTCAAAAAAAAAGAAAAAAAGATCTGTCTGTAAGGGTCTTCTAGTTAGTGCACTCTACACATATATGGATCATATATAATAACTTAGGGGAAGCAAACAGGTATTGCACTTAAAAAAGTAAAACACCAAAGTACTACACTAGAGGAATATTAAGACTTGTTAATCACATGAAACTATACTACACATAATAGAAGACAGCTAATGTAGTTATTAAACCAAATTTTTAGTAAACCCAATCTTGTAACGAGCAGACACCAGGCACACAAAGAAAATGACTGCCAGTTAAATCTTTCATAAACAAAGTTCCAGTCCTAACAAACACTCAAATTCTTCTCGGTGCACTTACTTTGGCAGCTATTAATACTGGTATTAAAGCAAGTATTCTAGTGAATTTAACTCGTTCCTGTAGGATTTTCCTAACTTCATTTACCAAGTTAACTCCATCTAGATGAAGGCTGAAGCCTCCTGTAAAGTCTGCTATTTCTGTGACTACTTATTCTCTGTTTAATAGTCTACAATCCTTAAAATATATTCCCTTTCTTTCATGTGTACTTTTTTCACCAATAGCACTTAATTCCCTTGTTCCTCTTGCCTCCTGTAGCTCTTTTAGGATTTTGATTTCAGTCTGCCTCTTTGTATGGAAATATTGTTTTACACACATAATATCCAGTCCCTCACAACTACACAAGGTTTAAGCAAAGTAAATATGGCACATAGAAAGTATTTTCCACCTTGCAACATTTTTGCTTCCAAATTTACTCACACTTTTTCACATTCATGGTTTTACAAGTTTTCGTTATCAATTACATAATACAGCTTTTTTTTTTTTTCTGTTCCTCATTATATTACCTCAAGTAAGGGAGATGCTCTAAGTTACATCCTCAAAGATACTCTTTAGTTTGCTCCTTCGAAGTGCTGGGCTCTGGCTGTAACTACTTGATGAGAATGCTGCAAAACACTTCACCAAACAAACATCACCTGGCTACACTACCAGACCATGACCCTGTCTTCCTGAAAGTGTGTTCCGAATATTCTGTGGTGAGTAAACATGTAAGGAAGTTTTTAATGTGATGTATAAATTTTAGTTTCAAAAACTGAACTGTACTTGATAAACAGGACCAATCATGGGCTCACATCTAAATTAATTCTACCTTCCTACTCTTATCTCTTCCCTATTCTTTGTTATATTCATCCCTTTCCCTTATTTCTTAACTGAAAGATGACACAGCCAGTGACAGTGGTCTTTCTTACCATGAATTGTGCAATGACCTTTTGCTGTCATACTAATAAATACAAGAATAAATATAATGTTGGTGTTGAAAGCAGTTAAAGCTATCAATCAGTTTATTTCCACTATTTACTCTCAGCTATGTTTTTAACTCATCATGTTTTATATCTCCAGTTTTCTTCTGACAGAGCAAGAAAATTTCTTATTTATCTTATTTCCAATTTATCCACATTAATTTAATTCTGAGGGGTAATGAGGGTGAAATCTCACTGTTTAATGTCTTCCTCTTGAAATAAACAGGGATAACATATTTTATAGAAACTTGGTAAAACAGGAATAAACCTCTCCTTCCCTTCACGACAAGCAAACAATGACAGTAACCATTGTGACTCTGAAGGATGCAAGTTCACATCGGTGATGTGAAGAATATTCATAGGTAACCATACAATAGTCGCTTTTCTGGAAGTTTTGTTGGTTTGGGTGTTTTCCTCCCCAAACAAATCCAAATTTTTGAAAAACAAAAGGTATGAAAGGCAAAAAATCTCCCACAAGTGAAAACCAAAATAGCTTCTCTGAAATCAGCTAATGGCTTCTTATGAAAACAAACATCAGGTCCCCACAGGTCCCTTATAAAAATGAAAGGGATGTTTCCACAAAGCAGTAGAGACGTTCTGCTAAGAAATAAAGTGACCAAGTGTTAGAGGCTCACTATGGATATTAATGAACCTTGAATTCAGAAGTATTTCCAAAATTAATAAGTAGTTTCTGCATAATATAAATAAGATCTAAAAATAAAATCCATAAAAGCAATGCAGAAAATCAATATGGTATTTCTTCTGACAGTAATGCTTCTAAAGCAAGGAGAGAAAAAAGATATAGACAATCCTAGTACCACGTGAGCCTTTCAGGAAAAGCTATTTGCAAGGCAGAGAGCTTGTACACTTGCTTACAAGGAGTTCCAAAACACACAGCCTCCCACTCTTTTCTGTTTTCCTGTCCAAGAGCATCAACACCCCTCTCCCACAGGTTTCCACAGATTCAGCCAGGGATCTTTCCCTACTTACCCCACAACAGATGCCTGGTTCTAATCACAAGAAAGCCTTGCAAAACTCTTCTAATTAAAATCAGCCTGGAAGAATGCCTCGTGGGATTTCTCTACTGTAATGTCATGTGCATACTCAAGGAGCACAAGGGAGTCCAAGTTTTTTTTACTACAGTCCACAAAGAGTCAGAGGAATTGTTTATGAGTGTCTCATGGCCTCCTTCACTGAGCAACTTATTTTATGTTTATTTTAGAAAGTAGATAGTAATTAACCTGCAAAAATAAAGCATGGCAAGGACCTTTTAAAAAGCTAGTTTCTGAGCAACTGCAGTGCCTTGGGATAAATTTCTCTCCTACATAGAAAAGTATTACTACTTATACCTGTGCTTTACCAATATATTACATGGCAACGTTCAGGACTAATAGGAGGCTTATAGTTCATGAATGCCATGCACTGGCTCTGAAAAACTATTTTAAAATAAAACCAATAAAGAGATAAACAGAATATTATTACCCAGAAGAGCCTCTAACTGGGAGACGTGTTTAAGTACAGCAAGCCAGTAATTTATTCTTCCCCCCTCTCCTGTCATTCTCACAGACTCTAAACCTATTCCTAGGTACTAATTGCACAATGGTTTATCTGTTTCCTCCTATTCAATACCTTCTCTATAGACTTTTCTCTGTTTCACTGTGCTGTAATTTAAAACCTGAAGTATCATTTATTTTGCTCACCTAAAATATCACCTATATTCTTTTCCCATTCATACAGGGACTCCTGCTTGGCCT
This sequence comes from Heliangelus exortis, assembly GCF_036169615.1. Classification (NCBI taxonomy): domain Eukaryota; kingdom Metazoa; phylum Chordata; class Aves; order Apodiformes; family Trochilidae; genus Heliangelus; species Heliangelus exortis. The sequence goes on along the minus strand of NC_092425.1, from coordinate 21,900,404 downwards.
CCTTGACATAAATCTGTAAACTTTCACTGCTTAATGATGAAAGCTTTGCGTAATATAATATACAAATACAGCATCTCTAGCTGCTCCCAACAGTGCTGGAAAACTAACAGAACAGGAATCCATCCTCTGACAGGGGAAGGGCTCTACAGCCATTTCCAGAAATGGGCTCTACACAAACAGAGGTAGGGTGAGCACAGTTCTGAAATTAAGTACTGTTTCTTTCTGAAAAGAGGATACATTTTCTAAGACATTTTCAATTCAAATAGTGACCAGCACAGACTGATCAACATTACGTAGGGTATAGAGGAAAACATCTCAAGATCATGGTAGTTGGATTCCACAAGCTCGGAAGGAAAAATCCTAAGTGCAGCTAAACCCACATTTTTTCATAAAGCAAGTTTGCTATCTGATATTAGAAAACACCATTTAAACTGATCTGTCAGCTAAAAAGAGAGCTCATGGAGCTCCCTAATGTGCTTTAACAACAACAGTAGAAGAGTTGGGTTTCTTTTGAAAAAAGCAGAGCCATTAGTGTCATTATGCTAATAAATATGATGTCAATTAGGTTTTAGACAGAGTCTAATAGAGACTAATTTCTGCTCTCAGGAAAGGCACGCTGGCCCAGAGTAAAAAGCAAATTTTACTGCCAATGAACAATAAGTAGCCAAGCAACAAAATCATTTCAACATCACCTAAATGCATTTTCCTATATCTCAGAAATGCAAGTGGTTTCAGAATGAGAGAGAAGAAAAGGAGTAAGTAAGGTGCTATTTATGCAGCCCACATAGTGCATCTTGGTAAACCATCACTTGGTTTGATCAAGTGATCAGTCCAAGCCTAATGGAAGGTCTGGGTCACACCAGATGACAGCAGTGCATCAAATGGGATTGATGTGCTTGTGTCTTTCATCTCTTGCTGCAGCCATTTAGGAAGAGAAAAAGCTGACCTGCAGCAGCAACAGAAGGCAATCAGGGAAGAACAAAAAATACCAGTTTTGGTTGGTGGTAACAGATTAGGATCACTCTGGAAACAGCTTCAACAGTCCTCCAGAGCCTTGTGTGTGCTCCACAAAACCAACTCAACATCTAGGGAGATGCAAGTAGTATCTCGTTACTATGAAAGATGGAAGAAAAAAAGATATGATATTTTTGGGGAGGGGAAAATGCTATGAAAGTAAGCAGGTGCTATTTGCATTAGAAAACAGGAACTTCGAACAAGCTCATGGTATGTAGAAGCTCAGTGTTTGGATTTTTGTCTTTAAAGAATTCTTCAGATTTCATTAACAAGTTTAAGAAGGATGAAACTGGTAAAAAATCTCCCTGCAACAGTTCAGATCCTGTGGCAAAACAAACACCTCTTTCCACATCTTTCAATTCCATCACAGCATACTGCTCTGACTGCCCAGTGCCCATAGGGTCACTGCAGTTCAGAGTCACCAGACCACCATAACCAACCGTACTTTGTAACAATAATGAGGAGATAACACACACTCGTGGAAATTCAACATATTATTTTATCTAATTCCACAGAGGCAAGATACAAGAAGGGTCCGGTATGCTTTTCAACACTACAGTCATCTCTGGTATACTACAAAGTGGAATTCTTTAGCATTTTCTGCCTCCAAACCAAAAAGCTGACTACATTAGAGATTAATTAATGTTGTGGTTTATCATCCTTACTGTCTCCGCTTCATTAAAAGAAAAAGAAATGTAAAATCAAAATTCATTCAAATCTCAAGAACAGGCTGGCAAAGGAAGCACATTTAGTTTCAAATGAACTACAGTGAAACATTAAATACCTCAGTTGTTTCAGGAACTCAACATCAGAGCTGCTGTTAATGAGCTTGATGAACTCCTCATAAGAAGGAGCATATGTGTAGTCTTTCTTCTGATGCTCATTCATCTGTTCCCTGTACTCCAGCTGGCTGAGCAGCATTTGGTTAATATAATCTGGATCACTCAGCAGTTCCACCGCTGGTTTCAGTACTGGAGAGGAAAAATATTTTAAAACAAAATCCTTATGCTGAAGAGTAATTGCTGTCCTTCAAAAGCAAATTGCAAATAAAAGGCAAAAATAAGTACACAGTTGACAAAAATCCAAAACCACTCTTCTGGGCTACATAGCACATTTGAGATTGGACGTACTTTCTTGATAAAAACTTTCTGCTTATGCTATTACACATATTTATATACACTGACAAAGCTGAGCTCTATTTGGAAAATTCCACGTATTTTTGTTCTTTCTGCTGTATGCCTTGAAGGCTACAACATTATAGGCACTATAAATGAAAATTAAAAGTAAACTCAATCACATAATGCACTTGAGACTTCATAATTTCTGAATCTTATTTCAATAATATAAAAAATGAACAGTGTACTTCTCATCAGATGAAAGCCTAGCTGATAAAATAATAATCAAAACAGAAAACCCTCAATAAAAAAACTACACTGATTAAATCAAAGCCTAAAAAAAATTAAATCTGGTGTCATGATTCACCACATCCTTAAGCCTATAGATTCTATGTATCTGAATAAAACAGAAAAGGTCAGAATTGTACATATAATCACTAAAAATAATGCCATGGGAGGCTGGAAAAGTGTTTATCTATAATAGAAATTAGAAGAATGGAGTGGATAAACTATTTTTTATCCTGAAAGGTGCTAACCAGCCTGGCATCAAGTCAGGAGAGTCAAGTAAGTATATGCTTCATTTTGAGAATATGAAGTATCTTACTGGTTATTAAATTTTAGGATTTAAAAGCAGAGCATCAAGATATACATAATGAAGTCTGTAATTACTAATATTGTACAGGTGCAAATGGTTAATCATCTCCGATCTTTGATCTACCTTTTGTTGCAAGAATTTCTGCAAGGACTATGCGCAAGCTGACAGACTGGACATCCTTTGAGGGTAGGAGACAATACACCAGAATTTGAGAACATTTTTGCAGGAATCTTACTTCTTCATCAGAGCTCCTCAAGCATGGGTGCAGCAAAAAAGGTCTTGGTGGATCTTCCTGCCTACAAAGAAAGAAAAAAAAAAAAAAAAAAGAAAAAAGAAAAGAGAACTTACATACCACTGCATCACAATTAGTAACTATCTGATAAAATACCTGATAATGGATTTTGGATAAATAAGTTTGGTAAACAAACACTTTAAACCACGTGCATTTTACAAATATTGCTAATTTTTCTTAATGCTGTTAAGATATATTTCAAAATTCCTTTGTCCTGTCAATGCTTTCACCTTCCAAAATAGAAATATAGTATTTTAAAACTGCATCAAATAGAGAGAGCCCAGCAAGTAGGAGGAAAAAAGTTTATTTTAATTTTTAAAAATCCATTGCTTTTCAAAACAATCAAACATAAGAAAAGACATTGTTGTAAAGCAAACTAATTATATATCTGAACCTGTTAGAAGAGGATTTGGGATCAGGTCTGGTTTCAGAAACAGGTCTCTCTGTTAGCTACTGAAGTTACCATCTTTCCTTTGTTAGAGGCAAATAAATCTCCCAGTAAATAAACTGGCCTGTTTGATCTGAATTTTCCCAGAACAGCGGTTTTGAACTTGACAACCTGTGAGCTACATCAAATTGGTGTGTGCAGGATATCTATACAGTAACAGACTTGTCATTCAGCCATCTACACCGGCTGAACCAATTTAGAAGATGATTTTAAAAAAAACCCAGAGATTTTGGAAGAGGCTAGAATTGTGATGGCAAACAGAGAAAGGTGAATTTACTCCCAAAGTGCAAAGAAACTTGTCCAGACAAGTCCCCTAGGTAGTTTGGGGTAAGGAGAACCAGCCATACTGTTACCAGTGTGTAGTGATAGGACAAGGGGAAATGGTTTCAAACTTAAGAGGGGAGACTTAACCTGGACATTAGGAAAAAATTCTTTCCTGTGAGGGCGGTGAGATGCTGCAACAGGTTGCCCAAGGAAGTGTTGGCAGCCCCATCCCTGGCAGTGTTCAAGGCCAGGTTGGATGGGGCCTTGAGCAACCTGGTCTAGTGGGAGGTGCCCCTGCCCATGAATGGGGCTTGGAACTACACGATCCCTTCCAACCCTAAAAATTCTATGGGTTCTATGTGTGTGCAACCCTATCTTTGGGGCAATACCCCTCTTGACAACTTGCTCACCCCCTGGACTTTAGGCTCTGATCAGTCTGATAGGTCTAAACCTATCATCTTCCAAGTCCCATTGCAGTTACCTCTTGGCCAGATCACCAATTTGGTGAGCGAGCTCTTGGCCAAATCAAGCAACAACACTTGCTTGGATCTGTGCATCTCAGTCATGCAGATCACAGACCTATTCAGAGAAAAGACAAGAGAACTTGCCTCAAGCTGAGTCCTCTGATCAGCAGGCAGAAGCTGGAATATGCTCATATTATATACCAATAAATCACCACAGATTAGAAAAAAATAACTAGGGAGCAAACTCACAGTTGTCTCAAACATCCTAAGTGCTTTGGAATCAAGCTCCATGTCTTGCCTTCCTTTGGTGGTGTCAGATCCTTGCCTTTGTCTAACTCTGGTCCAGCTTCAAGAAGGAATAGGAAAATACTTTCAGCCCACATGGCTGTCAGCCTCCTGGGGATGGCATTCACTACCATCTACTCACCAGCTCTAAGGATTATGCAAGCTGCATACAAATGGATGGAGAAAACCCAAACTGTCTTGCTGGTTTCACTTTGCACTCGGTGAAAGAATTAGGCTCCTAATTTAAACTAACTACATGGGGCCAGGAGGTAAGACGGTTACAGGGTGCTATAGTATATATTAACATATTATACCAATATATTCCTTTTCCTGGAAAGAGGCAAATAGGTCTTCCCTGCTTCTAGTAATCATGGTAGGCACATTTTGGGAAGATGACAAAAGAGTCTTTCAGAGCTAACAGTGAAGGGGTGGTTGTGTCTCCATTGCAGCATGAGGCAGCACAAGGCACTGGGTGGGCACTGTACACCACTGAACATGCACAGCAATGTGCTGCTGGATGAGCAAGCCCATGATAGCGCAGACTGTGTTGTTCACAAACTGCTCTTCTGATCACAGCTCTGAAAGAAACAGGGAGCAAACCTCTCCTGCCTTGTTTTTGTGACCAGTTCATCCCCTCACAGGTGCCAATCAATGGTTGTCTGGACTTGTCCGAAAATTTTTGACTGGACATGCCAAGGGAACTCCACAGTGCAGGTCACAGCAGCACCTGTTCTTAATATAAAAACGGCTGTAGAAGCAGAGATGAGGTGCCCTGGCAGTTCTTTTCTGGCCATGTGCCTGATGTCCTCCAATCACACAATTACAGTTTAATAGCAAAGTGACCCTGACAGCGGTGACATTGTGTGTGTCTTCCTGTAACCTAAGAGGTGCCATGATCATGTCCAAGAGCAGCCAAGACAGGTCCACTGAGGAAGGCTCTGAAGTGTTACAAAGGCCCAGATCTGTCACAACTCTTACCAGTGCCTCCTCCCATCATCTGCTTCCTTCCCAGAGCTGAAGACTGCTGTCCTGACTGTTACTCACAGAGCTGCACCAGCCCCACTGCCTCTGTACGTGACAAAGTGACAAAGAACTGTACACAGTCAGTATGAACGTTTCCAGTGAGACACTGCTGTATGGCCACTAGTGACAGGCTACACTGTGTAACAACTGCTTTTTGCTAGTCAGTTCTGGAAGAAGCAAGTAAGTTCAAACAGTCACAGTATTATTATAGCTCTAATTCTCTTCTAATAATACAAGTAATTCATCTCAGGGTGACCGAAATTAAGTTTTCAATTACTTTGCAGAACAACAGGAAGGTAAAGATGACATTTATTTTCAATCTGACTGAAGCTTCTTATTCAGTCCCTAATCAAATGATTTGTTTTCAGATGTGGATCACGAAGAGGGTTTCAATAGTTCCAAGTTAGAAAATTTTTAAAGCACATCTGTTGGAACTGCTTGGGTGTAAATTCTCTTCTGAGGAGCAGTGGTTTATGAAGATGATGTGTAGTCTTCATTATCAACCAGCACAGTTCATGCAGTTGACTGAGTTCAGCAAGCTGTTTGTCTTGTTCATATAGGATCTTTTCTGTCTGGCAGCCTAATGCCTAGTTATTTTCCTCAGTCATTTCCATTCCTATTGCATAGGAATATGCAGACATAGCCTACAGCCTACTCTACATTGCATCAAACATTCCCCACCACTCTCTCTCTAAAGGCATCAATTATTTTTCCAAAACCAGACATATCTGAGGCAGACAGAAAGTCTGGGTCATTTCTGTACAGCCACCTCTTACCAGGGAAGTAAAATCTTCCCTTTCTGGACAGGTTGGTCCACCCAAACTTAGCTAAAACTTAGAAAGACAGCCAGAAGCACAGGCAAAATGCTGGCAATCAGAATGACTTACACTGAACATTAGATGGCTAGCAGCAAACTAACCTCCCCCATCAACTGCTTCCTGCCTATTAACAATTAGTGCTTTTAGTTCTAATGCTGTATCACAAAAGAGGTGATTGCTTTTTCACCTGTGAATAAAAACCCTCCATCCCTTTTGGACAATCTTACCTTTTTTCTGGGACATCCTGCACAGCAATTGGATCAAGCTATACTTTGGTAACATATGCAAAACATGAAACATGTATGGACATGAAAGCCAAGATTAGTCTTTGATAACTCTCTACAAGCTGCCTGAGGAACATCAGTCTGTTTGGACTACAAACACCCTGAAGCATTAACTGCACCTACATTACCATGCAAGAAAAGACACCATTTCTCATCATCTTGTGTCTCCCTGTTGTGCAGATTCACTCCCAAGTAAACAGGCGATACATACAGCTTGGCTGGGTTGGACTTGTGCCAGGGCTTTTCTGATACACGGTCAACTGAACCCAAACAGAAAAATCAAAGACCATAAACAAGTAGAAAGGCAAATATTTGACTCTTACCCTTCTAATTTGTTATATGCGTTTCTGCCTACAGGAATGCAAAGGGAGAGTGGAGTTTCATACTCCCCAGATGACAGGCCATTTAAGAAGTGTTTGAATTCTTTTCTGGAGTAGCCTCCGTTACCAAAGATGACCCAACTCTCTAGAAGAAGGGTTCTTCCAATTGTTTTCCTACCTAAGCTGTACCTAAAATATCATCCAGAAAGCAAAAGGGAAGGTACAGAACCCCACCAGATATTCATGAAAACAACAGAGAAACAAAACTTTCAGGAATTTGTGTCAACAAATCCTGCAGTTTTCATTGCCGTTTGGGCAAGAGAAATAAGGGGGAGACAAAGCTGGTGAGGAAGCTTGAAGGGAGGCTCAGCAGCTACAAAATATATCAACTTGCCAGTGGTAAAACAGACAAGATAAGACATCCCAGCTTATTTTCTCCTTTGCATTTACACATGAGGCACTACACTTCTATTTAGCTCAATATATCCATTGATCAGCTTGCAGGGAAAACATACAGTGTGTCAGAGAAAGGTCTGGCCAGAAAACAGTATCCCTTGTAACCCATAAAACAAAGAAGCAGTGAGCAATCATGGAAGTATTAATGTCACTGCTCTGCTACTGAACCATGACTGTTTACTATGCTGAAGCAGGAGCTAAAATGTCCTGATCAGGTATATTCATAAGGCTTGATATAAAACCTGGACCTTCAGCTTCATGGGATCAAGAGTAAAGAAAGGCACTGCTCACTTTGCAGAGACCAACAGGAAAACCAAAGCTTAACTCCAATTCACTTGCATGTACACTAAGCAGAGTGCTACTTCATCTCTCTAGTGCCAATAAAGATATTAAGCACTATTAAATAACCCAAATATTTGTCAGGGCCTGCTAAAGCAAACTCTTTTGTATTCGGTTAATTGAAAATAAGGTGCAAGCAAGCAAATAAATATGTAGAAAAGAAAAAAAAGAAAAAGAAAAGAAGAGAAAAAAGAAAATAAGAAGAAATTTAAAAAAAAATACTTTTAAAAAAGGGGAAAAAAATCTCACACAAAACACCACCACAAAACACCACCAGTCAAAAAACCCGAAATCTGTAAAACAACTCTGCAGGAAATTACCTGAGTTCTTTCTCTTTAAATAAATAAATATATCACAAAATGTTCCCTTCAGCCTTGCTATTTATTTAGTCTTTCAAGAGAGCATCTTGCTGTTACATTTAACTCTCAAATCAGTGCAATTGTGAGCTGAAGTACACATGCAACTCACTCTAAATGACTTTCATCAGTACATTCAACACTCAGCACATGCTTTCATCAAACTGATTCTGAGAACTACCAGAACCACATGCAGACTGCATCTCTTCACCCACATTGCCCTCAGATCTCTAAGCTTTACAGTGCAACAGAACAGGAACTACTTTATCTGTTTTAACTTTTTAACAACCAAATTTAGACCTGTACAAGCCAGCATCATAAAACACACCTGGAAACTCTACAACAGAGCACAAGCTCCAAAAGAACAACAAAAAATAAGGACAAAGCCAACACTTCCACAGCTGTCATTTTCATCAAGATACAGAAGCAAGATTATAAATCACTTTACCTAATATTTACTGTGAAGATAACCACATCTTTTATACCTGTCACACTAACCTCCTTCAGGAAAAAGCATCTGACGTGTCATGTTCATATCAGACCCAAAGAACACACGAAGGCTTACAAGCTGCGGTATGACCACGTCAGCACTAGGAGGTCCTAGTGCTTATTGTGGTGTCTGGGACATAATCATAGAATCATGGATCATAACAGGACACCCAGACTTCCCACAATGGAGCTTGAAGTCAATGGTGAGCTTCAGACATGGTGCTACCCATGAGTTAACTTTATTAATGTGCTCAGACTTTGCCTCATTGTGACTATTTTGTTCTCAGCACTTTCAGACAGCTGCTCCCATTGCAACAAACCTCTAAATTTCATACTAATCATCTCGATACTCCTCTCCAGATGCTGAGTGTGATAAGCAATTCTTGGCATTCCTGGTTTGTGAGCGGTAAAAGGAAGTATAAAAGAAAAACAAGAACTGTGGGAAGTATTTAGTAGCTCTCCTGAAAATTTAGATGCAACTATAGGATTAACCAAATTAAGTCTCAAGTGCTTAGATTCCCTTTGCATCAACCTGCTCTTGATCAGTTTGTGGTGGCAGCATCTTTTAGTTTTACTGACTATACATATTGCGATCACCAAAAATATAACTTTTATGTGCAAAGGTATTCACACAAATTAGAAACTGAGCTGCCTTCTCTCCTTACTTACCCTGTCAGTAATATACAGAAAACAAAAGGAATATTATCAGAACACATACAATATGAACCGAAATCCTTGAACTGCTTGTCACACTATCACTCAAACAACAATTTCCCACCTCCTCACACTTTCCAAGAACTCTGAACCCTTAAATACTGGTTCAGAACCAACACTGGGAGTAGCCTGCAGCCCCCAAGCATCCATTTTGCTAAGTCATGACTTAGACTGCAAGTTCAGACACAGACACACACAAACACTTCCGAGCATCCCATCATATGTCATTGAGCAGTCAACTTGCCAGACACTTTTGGGATTAAGGTGTCCCAGCTGTACATTAAAGACAGAGAAGACTCCAAATCAAAAAATGTAGGAGAAAATAAATCCATGTAACTGACTTCTCACTGAGATTTGTTCAAAACCCCCTGCTTGTCAGGAGGTTCAGTTACTTATCTTCAGATCCCATTTGCCTAAATCTCACTTTGTTTACACTGCAGTTTAGAGATCACCAGAAAATTATGTCATCTACCTAATATTAATAGTTCTGTAGTAATATCTGATCTGGTTACCCTTAGCCCACTATAAGCATAAGAGAACTACCTCTTCCCTCCATGTGGAGACTCACTGTTTTCACTTTGCTAAGTCCTTCTGACACTGGCTGTGCAATGCATGCAGAGGAATAGCTACCTCTTGCTTACAACAGACATACAACGTTACCAGAGTAAAATTACATGCCCAAGATCAGGTAATTGTAGCCTCCTGGAATGTGTATTTCTGCCACAGACAGCGCTGCACCCACATACCAATGTGAGTGTTTCCAGCATTATACACCACCTTATTCAGCTCACTGTCATTCCCCGATCACATAAAATGGCACTGCCATGATTCAGCTTGCTTATATTCTTCTTAAAGTAGCCAAAGAAAGACACTTGAATGAGGTGTAATGGAATAAAGTGATAAAAGCTTCTATGAAACAAGAATGGCCAAATACTACCCTCTTAACTCCGCAGGATGCACTTGACTAATCCTGTTGTAAATGTGCTCCTGATTCTGTACAACACAGAGGAAATGAGCAGAGGCTTCTACCAATAAATCCAAGCCTGATTTTTCTTCCATATCTCAAACTCAGAAACCAGTTGACACTTGGCACAGTGGGGTATCAAATTCTACTTCTACACTGAGCTAATACTAGAAATGAAATGGTTTCCTACCTAAAATATTCGCAATTGCCACAAATTCTGTATTTGAAAAGTGACAGGATCTTTGGAGCACCAGCTGGACACCAAGACTCACCCCTGTGATGCATGTAAAAAGAGTAAGTTGGGAGTTGTCTTACCTACAGCTTGCATAGCTCTGTGCCACCTAAGACAGTTCTGCCCATGGCTAGAGGAATGTTATCTGCCCTCCTTTCACTCTGTAGAGGTGTCTGGAAGGTGCAGGTAAGCAGCTGTCAATTAAGAAATCCAGGAGATAGAATATATAAAGCCATAACACTGCCAGGCTTTTCCCTCTTCTGATTCCCTGCCTTCCACTGTTCAATGTGGAAGGGGACTCTCCTCTTAAGCTCTCCCTCATTTAGAGAACCAGTTTTCCTCATCTGATGACCGCTTACCTTGGGCTGTTTATTACTAAGCTGAGCCTCACGATGATTAAAGTAAGCCAGAGGGAAAGCAGGAGCAAGGGGAAGGACTGCAGCACCCTGCCTCATTCTGAAAGGTTGCAGCCTATTTTCATCCCCTCCAACATACTGCTCCACCATGAAGAAAGTCAGTGAATACAGAAAAGTAAAGGGATTTCTGTGGCTGATGTGCACCAGTGACAAAAAAAACTGAAGAAAAATTAATTTCTGACAGTTTCTTTGTGGTATTTTAGTGAATTTATCTGTTGTCATACAAGAAAACTGAGATAAAGTGGCTTAGGTGGCACCTCCTCCAGAGATGGTACAAAACTTTGTTAGCCACCAGAAAACAGACAGAATGTCCTGTGCTGTCACACTGCAGTATGAAATAAGCAGCAGAAAAGAGATCCAGTGCTCCCACAGGAATTACAACAGGAAAGATACCTTACTCTAAATGCAGTCTCCATTCCACTATATTTATGATCCCAAACTAACAGGATCTGTTATTAGAGACACAGAGGGAAACATGCAAATGCCAATTTAGATTAAATAATGTCATTAAAATGTTGATAGAAACCAAAAGTAGCTCAGGACAAATTCTGTGTTCCTTACCTTAGAAAGAAGTATTTTCTATATTTGAACTGTGACAATACTGAAACTAATCGAAGGCTTTCCAAGAAATTCTATATTCCAAGTTGGAAGTAGAATATGTTCTAGTTCTCAGCCTAATGCTTAGAATGTTAGCAGGTTCTAGCACAGTAAACTCCACAGCAATAGGCAAGTTAGTACAAAACTCTAAGGATTCTTAAAAATACAAATTCCTTTGTAAAGAAAACAGTAACAGAGTCTTTGGCTGTGCTCACAGGTTTATTACATGCAAGCGCAGATCACCTGGCAGTAAAAATTCTACCAGTAGCATATGAGCACAACACCATATTTCTGCCAGCTTTAACACACTACATACATAGCACTTAAACTCTCTCTCCATCTGCCAAAAATTTTAGCACTGTGCCAGTTCCATAAAGTTTCCTGGACTTTTTGAGCAAGTTTGGATGAGCAGCATAAGGACATACTAGTGCTTCACATTTTGCATCATGCAGCATTATTAAAGCCAGACATTTCTCTTAGTGAATTTCCAGCCTTGATTTATGTGTAAAACAGCCAGTGGGTCCACTTTCAACCTATACAAAATCTGCAGCTACAGCTGTGGGGCTGTTTTTTTTAACCCACTATCACATTAGGTCTTGATGGGATTTTTTTTCATAACCTGCCTTACCCAGCACTGACTAAGGTGCATTTACCATTTCAGAGTAAAAAAAGTTAACTGGAAAATAGCCAAGATAGTTTATTTTAGTTCTGCATAGTGGAAATTACAGTCCAACACACACCCAGAAGAAGTGGTCATGATTCTCAGTAGATAGGAAACCTCAAAAATCAGCATTAATAATAATTCTGCAATTTGGATTTTATGTCCCCAGCTTCAAACAGGAAAATATTCACAGTTTAAAAAAAAAAAATTATATATATATATGCTCACACTTTACATGTTCAAATTAAATTCTTCCCAAAAGCAAGTGCTTTACTACAATAAAGGGCAAGTGCAAGAATAATACTTAAAAATCAAGGAGCACACTCAGGAGCTTTACCTGACTAAGACTCTTCTACCACATTCCAGAGCCGACAGAAAGCAGTTTCTAGAAACCAATGCAAGATTTAGTGCAAAGTGTATACACTTTCATTTCTTCTTTCTCAAATTTAACTACCCTTTTAGTTTCTTTTTTTGTCATAATTTCCTACACATCAGTTTACATAAAACTGGTATCTACCACAAATACATTAAATCTATTTTATGCTCCAGAAGAGAAAGAAGCATGAGTGGCAAAACACAGACTGGTCCCTGACTAAAAACCAGTTGATCTTTTTTCTCTGAAAGGAGGTAAAAAATCTGTGGATCTAACAACAGACAAATCACATCAGAGATAAACCCAAATTCAATGCACAGATACAGAAATTGTACATTGTGTACACGCATTGTACATGGGAGAACTGCACAGACTCAGAATTTCCATTTGCAATTAAAATTTGGGTGCAACTCTACTATTTAGTAGACAGCTGACCTTTTTAAGTGGACAGAGACAGCCTTGCCAAAAAGAAAATTCATGGAATTAGCAAGATAACCTCAACAAGAGTAAGAAAATCAAGCCAATGCTTTTTCCATTAGAAAAGACTTGTTACTGCAGGACAGGCCACTTACAGAAACCACAAGGCCTTGCCTCCCAGGGCTAGAAGAAATGGGAAACTGAGTGGAAATAACCCTGGTGCTATTCTGGGAAAGGTACAAGTAACTATCATCTTGTCTGTTGACTGTTCTGACAGTGCCTCTCCTTTCCCTTGCAGGTTCACACTACTTGCAGAATCTACTAATAAAGCCCACCTCCTACTGTGAGGAAAGGATTCAAGGATGAAACTGAAACAGCAGTGAATCCAAATGCTGAGAAAAGAAGGACAAGTGTTTCTGTCTACAGGTTTTACAGATGTCCTGAAACCTGCTTGATCTTTAAAACTGGCAGTAACCTTGAACTGCTTTATCAGATGCCCACAAAAGCATTTAATTCTTCATTGTCTGATACAGCACAAATGAAAGCAAAGAGAAAAGCAGAAAATTCCAATAATAAGCAGAGCTTTGTTTTTACCTGGCATTGGCTCCTTTAAGGTCACAGAAGTGTGAGAGTAAAGCTTTCACTACATCATTGCAGACGACTTTAACTACATCAATGTGACTCAGCCTCAGTCGCAGCTGCTTGGCAATCTCCCAGAAGTCTTCAGATAGCAGCTGGTACAGCTGCCCTTCATCTCTGCTGAGTGGCCCATACCAGGACAGGATGTAATCTCTGTAGCTGTAGTCAAACACTGAAACGAGAAACAAAACAATCAACACCAAAAGCCCCAACAGGGGAAGGCACACCAAGATAGAAAAAACAATCATCTACTCTTAAAAATTAGATGGGTAATAGGTTTCATGGCTTCTTTGGGTTTTAAATTCTTGCCAAAGGAAGTAAGGTTGGCAAAGTTACAGAAACCTGCACCTAAGAGGTTACTGAAGGTCACTTTGCAAAGCAAAGCCTGTAAGTGGATTTGCTCAGTCAGGTTACTAGCTACACACAAACCTCAAACTAATACCTGTCTCTCAGCAGTGGATTTGGTTGTATCAACTATCATATAATCTAGGCTGTTACAGGCTGTAAGCCAGGCTACTTTACATCAGAATTCAACAGTCTTCACTCCAAAGTCAGTTAAAATGGGAGGTAGTAAGACTTTTGGATTTCAAAAGCCATACACAATACTGAACAAGACTGCAGAAAGTAAATTACAGGATTACAGAAGAGCTAGAGATAAGAGAGAACAAGTAGATTAGTGAGACAGTGCAAATTTTAGAAATTACTCCAAACCACATCTACAGCAATAACCAAGATTACTGTAATTGCAAGTCATGGTAACACCATCTTCTACTGTTCTGACTTTTCTTTCTGACATTTGTGTGCCACCAGCTTTACTGTTCTTGCACTACAGAAGTCCCTGGAAGTGCAGGAGGGAGCAGGAGACTTTCAGGGAGCACATGTGAGCCACGTTAGCAGTTAACAACAAGATGGGGAAAAATTCCTCAGGTTAACAGTGAAACTAAGTTGCTTCACTGCATCTGATGAAATATGAAATCTTGATATGATGAATATCATGAATATGATGAAATACTAAGTCATTTCAAGGCTCTTAAGTTATTGAGAAAAAAACATTTCAATCGATGAATCAATAAATAAATAGAAGTTTTACATCTTTTCTCTGTTCCAGGAGAGCAAAAATATGCAGAGACACACTACAGTATAGTAACTTCCAGTGTTGAAGCATATCCAGATTCAGTACTTTTCTAGCATAGAAAACATATTTAAATGACAACTGCCACCCACAAATTATTACAAAGTGATAAAAGCTGTTATAAAGGAGAGTGGTCCTCTGATATAAGCTGAAGAGCATGATACACTGAGAGCAACTGGGAACAGAATTTTAAAAACTGAAGTTTATTTTTTAACTCAAATTTCCCATGACAATACACATTTTAAGCACCTGTTTTTCCACTGCTGTATCTATGTCTTCCTGCAACCACCTATTTTTATAGCTTTACTGTTGCAATACTTGAAATGCTGTGAAAAGCTGATCACAGCATGGATTATTCCTGTTCACCTGCTCTGCTGGAGACCCATAATTTCTCAAGACCATTCACTACACACTGTATTGGTGGTATTTGTTATCAGCACTGGCAGATAATTACTTACTTTTTCAAGTTTTCTTACAGACACTATCTCTACCCTAAAATGAACACACAGATGCAAAGTAGTATATTTCTTCAGCATGTTGTGCCTAAGAAGCCAGGTTAATACCTGGAGGACAGAACCCTACAATACAAGAGTACAAGAGTTAAACTTTTATCTCCATCTCTTAGACTGTATTATCTTTCAGAACATGTATCTTTTCCCACCAGTCCTTTAATTTATAACTGTTTTTAGGCAGCTCCTTTCCAAAATGAGCTCAGTTCCTCATTCACTCCATAGGCACCATCACATTCAATGATAAGTCTCTCTGCCCTGGTAAAGCACAGCATCCAAACACAGAACAATGCTAATTAGTAAAGTATTATGAAAGCACAGTACTTGCAACTTTACTATACTCCCAGTTGAAATACTTGAAGCAAGATCTATTACACTGGGAAGACTCCTGCTCAAACACAGAAAGGTGATGATACTTCATCAAGCTGCATCAACAGGAGAGAACCATGAAATCCAGTGGCAATATCAAACTAAAGACAAAAGATCACCAAACATCAACCAAAAATCAAGTTGTTCAAGTATGAAATACTTCACTTGTTTTTTTTCTCTGCCAGTTACACACTTTTAACACCTTAAATGGATTACTGGCCCCTCTTTAAACTGTATTTTCCTTCGCTAAACTTTCATAACTCTTCCTTTACACCCTTTCTATGATCTTCCTGTCACCTCTGAGCCTTGCTGCCCTTCCTGCATCTCAGCCATATAGCCATGCTGTTCTATATAAAATTCAGGGTACTTTAGAGGCCAGAGTGTATGCTCAAATGAGCAATGAGCCAGTTTTTTAGACTTTGTTAAGAAACAAATCAAACAAACAAAAAACAGTAAAAGGACACCAGCCACAGACACCTAGAGCAGTCTGCTGGGGTAAGGCACTGCCTCATCTGTATGTGTCATCCTGACTATAATGTGCTGTTGATGCTTTAGTTTCATGCCTATCAATGCAGCTGGTGCCTCTTTCAGCACTCTAAGGATATACAGAAAACAAATTCAAGAATTCTACAGAGCACAGCTCACTTCCTTCATAGAAGAAATCTGCTCATGTACTTAGTTTCATTATTTTTACAAGGCAAATTCTCTACGACACTAAAAACAACTGGTTAGAAGACAAGAAAAGAATTAAAAGAAGAGCAGAACACACTTTCAGGACAATACCTTACTAGCATTCACTCAGCCACTACAAACATGAAGCAAATTCCTTCTAATCAGATCAGGTACAGTGATAGTAATGAGTCTAGTGCAAAACTGTAGAAACTTTTACTGATTTTTCTAAATTAGTTCAGAAAAATTCACATCCTCAGTCATAAACTGGTTAAAAGTCATTTCTGATTAATGTGAAGTTCAGCCTCTTCGATTATTCTTTAAAATGACTGTAAGCTAAGAGAATGCTGGGAGTAGAGACTCAGAAGCTCATGTGGAGGTTAAGTGAGGACACCCTTATAGACCCTTCTTTTATTCCAAATCCCACAAAGGTCCTACAGTAACTGCTGTCCTGTCTTCCATATGCATACAGAGGTTCAGTGGCACCGCAAGAGCCAGTGGGTCAGACTGACTTAAAATCTGAAATTTGCAGAGTTTCATGAAAAGCAGCATAGGAATCTGAGTAACAAGAACTAAATGCCTACCCATTTTCTCAAATCATAGCTGAAATCATACCTGAAATCCTCTCCCTATGCAAATGCATACATAGGCTTTAAGTTTCAATCAAGTAATACATACCCTTTCCTGAAAGCAATGGACAGACCAGAACTATTTACATTATCCTATGGTCAAATCCATTTGTATAGCTACAACCCTGGCTTGAGTTATTCTACAACAGCGAGCATCTGTAAAACAGAAATGCCACATTAACATCAGCTGTGTTAAGATCTTGCCTTGGGAAACCACCACAACAGCCAAGAAGTGTTACTGTAACACTGTGCAATATGCAAGTCTATCATTTCCAAGACATAAATTTTTAAATGTAAAGAGATAAAGAACATTATTGTTTTACTGTGCTTTAGATTTTATGTTTTAGCTATACAATACAAATTAAAATTATGAGGTTCTGTATTTAACATTATCTGTACTTATTACAATTTCCAGTTCCCACTAAATCTTTATTTAGACCATTGTGTTGAAGGCTGGCAAACTGCTGTGTAAATGCCCAGACTTCAGTGACCAGGAACCTGCTCCTTTTCACTAGCAATAGTGATTTATAGATTTCAGTTATCCTGTTGAAGTTTAAGCAGGGAAAAACTTGCATTTCTTGGTTTACTTGCATTTTACATAATTATTCAAACTCCATAAAGCCAAGATGTTTCTTTAACAGGCTAGGTGTTATCACTGTGCAAAGCTCCCTTGTGAAAGGGATAATAACAGGATCACACCCCAACACTCTCCCATCCCACATTGTTAAGTTTATTTTTACTAAAATTTTCTTGACATTTGCTTCTTTTATAATTATTATGAATGTGCAGGGAAAAAAACATGGCAAATTTCAAATACATAGAAGAAGGAAATAATGTGTTAAAAAGATATGGGAAATGCATTAAAACAAAACCAAAAAAAAAGGCAAATTTTTTGTTCAAATTGTTTTGCCTGTGTGCTCTTTGCCAGGAGTTCTTAGCTCCAAGTACTTAAAATGCCAGTAGCAGAAAGAACATGAATTCAAATTAAGTCTTGCTCATATTTTGGACCCAAACAACTAATTTTTTGACAGCTGTGAGAAAAAAAAAAATACAGCTCTTCAAATAAGAGTGGCAGAAGCTACTGCATTTTTTTTTCTAAATGTTAATGTGTGTAGATCTTAAGTTATGTAATTAATTAGATGTACTGGGAAAAAACTCCTTCTGTAAAGGGAAGCCCTGTTTTATATCCCTAACAGAGTTCTTCTAAGGGGTCAATAAGAACACAGGCAGGCAACATCTATCTGATCTACAAGTACAATCTAATTAAAGTCCCAAAATATTTCCAACAAGATCACAACACAGTGTTGAAAGCAGACAAGCCACTATCAAAGAAGAGATGGCTCTCTGACATGAACTATTTTAAGGACTAAGAAGCACAGGAAATGAATAAATAGTCAATTTTCACAACAGCAGAACTGCACTACTGGAGTTCTGATGGGATTCATGCTACAACCCATGCTATGAGTTTTTTAGTTACTCATAAATGATCCAGTAAAGCAGGTAAGTAATATGGAGACCAATTTCTTCTCTATGGAGACAAAGACTGACTGTGAATACTAACAAAAAGATCACTGAATATGGGGCAATAAAAATAGAAGAACTCCAGACCCTGGGAGACCAGCTACACACACAGCAGATAGATCTACTGACACTGCAGCCCTCAGCCCCAACAGTACAGAGCAAAACAGCAGCAAGAAGCTGACTGAGCACAGTGTCTCTTGAGAGACAAGTTCGTAAATCAACATGATACAGGCTGAAAACAGTTATCAGATAAGCAAAAGAAACATTGAAAAGGCTAAAATTATTTGTAAAAGTGGATCATCCATTCTTTGCACAAGATAAATGAAGGACAAATGAGAATCAATCTTTCAAGAAAAGGCATGAAACATACTGAGGAAAAAAAATAAAATCACATTTCAGTGTAAGTCACTCAGCTATGACTATATCAAAAAGAGGCTGAGGCTTACAACTGAGGGCCGTCTCCTTCTGCCATATTCCAGAAGAGAAATCTTTTTATAACATTACATTTGTTCTTATTTTGAGCACTTAGATTTCCAGTAGCAGGGCTAATTCACAGCCTTCCCTTACCTTGTATCTACAGCTTATGCAAGTATGCTATAACTGACAATGAAGTAGCACTCTGAAGTACTGTCCTTTTATACTACTTTGCTGTCAATGAGAGATAAGAAACAAGTTGAGAACCAAGACGTAAACCAATGTAAAAAGAAGATCCTTCTTGGTGGCACTTAGTGACCAACACTGTAGAAAGAAAATTCCAAACAACATGGGCATTGGCAAGACAAGAAGTTATCCAAGACACAAGTAACTATTACCCTAAACCATAATGTTTTTAAAGTTACTCTAATAAGACTCATGGTTGAAATGGAAACATGTACGACTCCTTCAATTAAAACTAAGGATGATCACTTCTAGCTATCCTTCCAATAGCATTAACAGACGATGACGAGACCATCAAGAAAAATGAAGTAAAGCAAGTGACAACCTTTGAAATGAAACATACCACAGAACATCTGGGAATGGTGCTTCTCTAAACCCAGAGCAGAAAGTGCACACAGACTGGCTGTAACACCAGCAAAAGCATGGCATGACTGAGTAACAGTCAGCAGGCAATTCTTGAGAGGTACGAGATAGTTAGCAAGCAACAGTATTAACCAAAGGGCTGTCTCTTCACATCCAGTAATAGCGTTTCTGAAATTAGGTGATGCTTACTCCTCTGAAAATATTTTCCTTGCATCTCTAATTTAACATAGAGAGAAGTAAAATCTGATTTAAAAACAAACACAACAAAACAAAAAAACCTGCAAAATCCGATCAAGTGCAATAATGTGAAAACACCTACTCAAAACTTCCAAGTGGCATTAGGAGTCTGAGCTGGTCTGCAAGATAAAAACCTCAGGAGAATTTAAAGTGTCCTAACTAAATGAATGAGACATTTTAAAGCATTTTGATGAACAGCCTGTTTGATCCAGACAACAGGAAGATGGCAAAAATTCCTGGGATTTACAAATACCTTGATTCCCATTGATGTATGACTGATTAGAAAATGGCTCTAAGGACACAGAAATACAGACACTATCATTTTTATCATTAGTAATAAAGTTTTATTTAAGCCATGAACTTGTGAAAAAAAAAGCATTTGTAACATCAGGACAACTACAAATTTCAGAACTGACACAGAGTAAGAAATGTGTTCTGTCTAATTTCAGACAGACTGATCCTTTTCCTTTAATTAAAAAAAGTAAAATGTTTCTGGGACTCATCTGGCATCTCAAACTTAAGATGACACCTTTCAAAACCAAGCAGCTTCCTTAAGACTACATCTGGTAGAGTGAAAAATATAGTCTCATCCTTGTCAAACTGCATACTGGAGAAGTTGGCTTTGTCAGTCCCTTAGGCCTGGAAGAAATACAGCCAAAACTTACAAGTTTGCTCTCCAAAATTCAGAGTGAGAATGGAGGGTAAAAGCTGCTCTGTCACAACAGAAGGTCCTCAACTAAAAAATTAATCATTTAAATGCTGGTAACTTTCTTTCAGTCTTACTAAAGACAGACTCATGTGCTCAACTGATTGCTCTGCAGGATAAATCAAAATCACAGAATGATTTGGGCTGGGAGGTACCTTAAAGATCATCTAGTTTCAGTCCCCCTTCATGATACCTCCCATTAGACCAGGTTGCTCAAAGCCACATTCCATAAATAACTTAGATGAAGATAGCTCCAATATTTTTCCCAGAAACATGAGTTAGTCCTACGTGCAAGCAACAGGAGGGAAGTGTAAAACAGCTGTCTTCCCAAACTGTCTGTAATACCTGTTGTCTTTCTCCAGATAACCACGCTGCCTCCTACTCAGTGCTGATATTGTCAAGGCTTCTTTTCAATTCCAATGCAGGTTATACAAACCGTAAAGTGTGAGTGTGAGAGAATACAGCAACTAACTTGTCCTTGTTTAATATACACAATGTTCAGACACTACTATCCTTTTAATATAAAAGCTGGGATTTTTCCCCCAAACCATATTAAAGTTCCAATCTAGCATAATCTTTGAAGTAACAAGCCAAAAAGTTTTTGCTTCAAAGTCTGACACTATCCCAAGTTACACAATATTTTGTACTACCAGCAGTCAGTTGAAAAAATGTGTGCAGTAGTAGCAGTTACTCTTTATTTTAAAGAATTTCAAATGATGTATTTTAAATCCATATGATTTTAGTCTGCATTTTACAATCTAAATCCCAGTGGCTGCACTGATGATGCTCAGATTTTGTAGTCTGTATAAGAAATACAAATACTGATTTTAGCTTCAGTTTTCGTGGCAAAAATTGCACTAAGAGGGAAGACAGTCTGCAAGAGTCTGTAGGGCTTATCATTTCATCAAAAGATAATCAGGAGTCGTTGAAATGATACTCTTTTGTTTTGTGCATAAGTATTACAGACTTTATTGTAATACGTTTCTGTAAAAAACAGCCACTAAAATTATATGATATCAGTTAAATTGAAAAAAAAAAAAATAAAATATCAAATTACATACTACAGTGGACCTCTTGGGTAAACCAAGACCTTGCTCTTTTAATTTTATATCACAGAAGAAACCAGAGTCATATTCTAAAATCCTGGAATATTACACAGTCATGGTTTGCTAAGAGGGCAAGAGATATTCAGAGTCTAATGAGCCTTTGTCCAAGTTAAGACTCACCTTCTCTTAGAGCTTTATCCATGTTGTGAGAAATGACCACTCTCCTTGACTGGGCTGAGTCTGGATGGGAACTTCCAGACCAATTACTCTGAAATTCAAAGAGAACATTCATTATAAGAAGACAGTAAAAACAACAAATGAAATAAGGAATAAAACTGGAAGTCAAGGTGATAATATTATATAATTTGGTTCCTATACAAACACTGTCCCCCCTTATGGTTAAAATGGATGAGTGTTAATTGTCTAGGAGATTATTATACATTGTTCATTATTAACATACTAACTGCCTATCATATGCAGTACAACTTGCCAAATTATCTTAAGGCTGGGGTTTTTTGGTAGAAGGGAGATGTATGCATTTGCAATTCAATGCACTGAGAAGAGGACATACATTCAATAAAACAGCTGCAACTCTTCTATTCAATATTTTCAGTTTTAGGAGATCTTCAAGAGACAGGTCAATAGCAAATATAGCTTCTTTTCAGCCTACTGCCATGATGGACTTCATTTAGCCTCATGAAGCCCTTGGATCTCCTACAGCAATTTTGGCTTATATCCTTTCCTACTTTTTCCTTCAAAGACATTTCTGGCCTCTGCGTTTTAAGTTGCTGTACCATACAGACATTTGTCTATTTTGAAGTAGTAGCTCTCAGTGAGTCCAAAAAGGTGGGCAGACAGAGAAGCATTTTTCAGGGTGCAGACAAAAAGCAGTGATTCATGCTGTCCTTACACAGAAAGGAGTGCAATTCAAAGTCAGAAATAGAAACTGTCCCCACTGCCAGCCATTTTCCTTCAGTCCCCTTGATGGGAGCTCACTTTCCTCAGTGATGGAGGGCAGTGCTTCAGAAATATCCCAATCCCTCCAATATTCACCAAATGGAGACTAAGAAAGCAGTTTAAGGGAGGTCTAAGTAAAAACACTCTTAATGTTTTTAAAAGCAGTATGCCATTATTTCAGCCAATTTGCAGGCTATATTTTGGTTTTCCTGTTACTGCAAATACATACATGTAGAGTAGTATAAAACACACCTAATGGGACATGGATGAAGGAGTCTAAGCACTACCCTAACAGCAAAATAAAGCTGTTCAGACTCTCTTACACTTAACACACAGCATTGCCATGGATACTTTTCAGAGGCTAAGTGCCCTCCTTCCATCCACAGTTAATTTGTTCCAGCTTTGGGCTGAGTGCAGCAACACTCTCTAGACTTCTTCCAGTCACTTCTGAGACTATGGCTGTGCTCTTCCTGCAATTTCCTTTCCCTCTTGACAACACTATTAGTGGCAAGAGCTTCAAGTTTTCATCATATTTGTCTTCATTTGCAGTGCCTCTTACTATGAAAACTGTAGTTAAGGAGGAGTAAGCACAGAGGACTATCTGAATAGTGAATCACTATAATTTTTCATGGCCCTCTTTTACCTGAACATGATGCTGGTAAATGCTTAGACCACACCTCTCTAAATTGCTGCAGCAAGTATTTTTGCTGTTTGGAAGAACACCTAACAACAACATTGGTAAGGCCCCAACACATCACCTCCAACTGCTAACACTGCCATCCTTCCTCCATGCAAAGCTGTGTTAATGCTGGTCACACAATTGCTTCAGGATTGTTCTGCTTTATTTGCAGCAGGAAATTGGATGATTCACAACACTCCAATTTTAAAAGAGGCAGACTCACTGAGACATTTAGCATTCTGAATATATTTGGGGAGGGGGAAGGGATTGAGAAAGCCTATTAAGAAAAGTCACTCAAGTCTGTGAAGAAAAAAATATGAGGCCACAATTCTGCCTGAAGCTCTGTGCTCCATCTTCCTTAACACTCAGCCTAGCTTGGGTATCCGACAAGACTAAACCTTCTGCTAAACCCCCTCATATCTGCATAGAGGTTGGTAACCTGAAGCCCCTAACTCAGGCATCAATGCTTATTTGTACATAGCACACAGGAAGTATTTTTTGTGGCCTAAAGCATCAATAAGAGCTTTCATGAAGCACTAGCCAAATTGCTCCTTTCAAACTAGTTTAACTACAAGCCCAGATAAGAAAATTATAAATGCTGAACT
Source organism: Heliangelus exortis (assembly GCF_036169615.1). Taxonomy (NCBI): domain Eukaryota; kingdom Metazoa; phylum Chordata; class Aves; order Apodiformes; family Trochilidae; genus Heliangelus; species Heliangelus exortis. Next base: position 21,876,750 of record NC_092425.1, on the reverse strand, counting down.
CTTAGTTTTGCCTCATTACCTGACCCAGTTCAGGACTTCTTTACAGCCAAGGGAACACAAAACAAATCTCTTCAAAGGGGAACCATGATTACAAGAAGCTTGCTCCACACCACCACACCACAATCCAATCAACACCATTCCATGAAGCAGGAATTGATGTTTTTATGTTTTAATCTTGAACACTCATGTGAAGAGCAAGGTAGACTATTGCTTCAGTGAAATGCTGCCATCTCTTAAACATCAAGATACAAGCTTACACTTCAGCTTCAATGTATTTCATTGCATCCTCTAAGGCTGGTACGTTTGACTTCTAAAAAGAACTGCCTTTTCATTTAAAAAAAAAAAAAAAAAAAAAAAAAGAAAGAAAAAAAATAACATCAAAGTTTAACATGGGAAACTTCAAGCAAGATAAGTGATCAAAAAGAATTTAAAAGGTGAGTATCATCCTCAGCAATGGTGATTTTGCTGCAGGGTGATTGTAAATACTGAAGGGCAAAGGCACATGCACAGTGTACTGGATTTTCTAAGCAATCTTCTATACTTACAGAGGTATTACATAAAGCACCCTGAACAGTCTGAGAAAAGCACGGAGCAAGAAACAAGCCTTGTTTAAAACCAACTTTGTGTAAAAACGATTTTTCAACAATAGATGAAAATCTAACATTTGGACAACATTTGAATCGTGTTTGAATTTGAGTGTTTAAATGCACTGCTATGATGTTGACTGAGTTAGTTCAGGCTTAAGAAAAGGCAGTTAAGGGGAGACCTTACTGCTGTCTGCAACTACCAAACCAGAAGGTACAGAGAAGAAGCAGCCAGACTCTTCTTTCAGATGCACAGGACAAAAGCAAGGTTGCAACACAGGAAATTCCCATCACTTACAAGGCAAACCTATGTCAATTATGAGGCTGGTCAAGTACCAGAAGAAGAGGGGCTGAGAGCCTGTGGAGTCTCCATCCTTGGAGCATTCAACACACAACAGGAGGAAGCCCTGAGCAACTTCACCTAGTTGGACTTGTTCTGAGCAAAAGAGTGGACTAGATGCCCTACAGAAATTCTTTCCAACCTGAACTATTCTGTGATCTTTGAAGAACCTTAAGAGAACTGTGAATTTAATTTAGTGACTGATAATGGATCAGATCTTAAGCTGCTTTCTCTAAAACAGGTGATCAAACTCCATTTTTTCAGTCTTAAGAATTTGCATTTAGCAGAATCAACTCTCCAGCTTAGATTTTCCACTAAAAAAAAATCTGTTTCTGTGATAATAATGATTGAAAAAAACTAAATAACCAGGCACCCCTCGGTTGATGACATATGCCAACAAACACCTTAACACCAACAGTAACAATCCAGTAACACAGGTTTACCAGCACCTGTGATAACAGATTTCAGAAAGTTCACAGTTGAAGATCAGCTCCTACAGCTGAGTGAAAAATCTGGATTTCACTGCAGATTTTCTTCCCACCTCTGCCTCAAGTCAGATGGAGGGCATATGCAGAGAACAGGTTTAGCTAGAAAGCCTAGACTTGAATGTTTTCACATTTTTCTTAGTGTCATTCATCTAAAGGAAAACAGTGCTACATTTCATGAGGCAGTTTGCATAACCCTGACTGAGCCAAAAATGTTCATACATGAATTTAACAAGGTCAAAGCTCTAGCCTAGACATTCTTTTATACAGATTAAAAGCTGGTATCTTCCCATTATTCCTGGCTTGCACTAAGCACAAAAAAACTGGGCCCCACTGGAGAGTTTACTGTTGAAGAATGGCAGAAACCAGACTGAAACTTAAATACAGCTTGACAAAATGACTTGAAGGCAAAGTAGTGGAGCACATTTGGAAAGCACATGCAATGAACAAGGTTGCCAACAGGGAGGCCTGTTTCCTGGAACAGTTTGAGTTTTCCCCAATTTTGAATTTGTTTACAGGCTGAGAAAAAGGATGTGTGTATTTCCTGGAGACTTCTGAGTAAAACTCATTGTTTCATGCTTTTGAGAATTATTTAGGACATGCAACGGTCTGAAAGACCCAGGAAAAAAACCAGAACAAATGCTGGCACCGAGTCTGAAATTTTCCTTAGTTTTGATTTCCTACAAATGTAAAAATTAAGTTAATGTCATTTATTCATTTAAATAAGTTATTTAAAATTAGTTTTGAAGAAAACAATAAATGCTAAATAATAAAGAAATAAGAAGCTGTTTCCACAACTATGCTGAATAAATGGCAAAACACAGAGAACACAGGAGTTCTTGCGCTATCAAGAAATCTGTCTGCAACCTTCAGTCATCAAATACAATTCTTAAAACATAACACCAGAAAGCCAAGCACATGCTATAGGCACACCACACACAGACCTACTCTCCCATCCAGGTAAAGCCAGAAGCGGAGAAAAATTAACAACTATTTCTATTCCATTAACTTCATTACAACAAAACTAGAACAGAGCCCAGGACAATAGAAAAGGGCAATGTGCATGAGATGTTCAGTTTAAGCACAGACCTAAAAGGCAAAGACTACATCTAATTCAGATTACAAGAACTATCCAGCTACTCATAGCTACTTATTCTTCTCACTGCTGCCCTACAAACTTTCTTCTTTTCTTTGTAAAACATACATTAACATCAAACTGGACTTTGATTATAAAGAGTCACAACTTCAAATAATACTGCACTATACCCTCCATAAATTCAGATTCAACTGATCTAGATAGGTATTTTCTCACAGCAGTAAATATTACTTCAATTTATGATGGAAAAAAAAATTAAATTCAGTCACAGAGAAGAATTAATGTTCTTAATTAATATCTATAGTTCCATTTCAGATTACCAGGCAAGTATGTATATGTCACTGTAAGCATTAATCTACATATATTAAGGGGTACCATAACTACCAATTTAAAAATCAACATATTTAAAGCATGTTAATCCTATAATGTTAAGCACATTATCTCAATAACAATTTTATAATATCACCGTATCTTATTTCCACTAATATGGTAGCTTCCAGCACATGCAAACTGTGTTTATTATATGGAGGATCTCCTATCTTAAATGTAACATGTTCAAAACTGATAAAACTGTAGCAGTATAAATACTTTATAACAAAAAGTGAAGGACATTCTGCGCTGAAATTTCACATGATACTACACAGGTAAGAATATGAAAACGAAACATTTCTCAGTTAATACTTTCATTCCCATCAGGATAGCTAAGAAATAATTAGCAAGTTAGCATTTAGATTTCTGCTCAGAAAAATACATCATTATTCTCTGATGGCATTTTTAATATCACCATCGAAAGTAAAAGCTTCTGTGAATTCTCAGGGTACATGCACAGTCCCAGTCTAGTGAACATCTCCACACTCTTCTTCTCTGTTAAAAATAGACAAGAACCCATGGTTTGTACTTCAAGGCCAAAAGAGCCATGTGCTAGGAAGGCTGAGTTGCTGGCAAGCCAGAAAAACCTGCACAGACTCATGCCTCAGCTGCAGAGTCTCAGCATGATGATCAGAGAGAAACTCTGCATTGTCTGTGGCTATACCCTCCCTCCCACATGACTTTTTACCCTCCAGAGGTTAAGGTGTTCTGTCTTTTTAACAGAGCATCACAAAACATGAAGAATGAATTGTCATCATTGATTTTATTAACAATAATTTGTTCTAATTTACTGTGCATGCTTAATAGGGTAAACATGGTACAGAATGACTGCACATCCAGTCCTTCCATGGGCACAACACAGACTTACTATTTTTTTTAATCACTTAACAAGGTGGCAGTTTGGGAAGGGATATTCTACATAATAGCTTTTTCCTTGGGTAAATTTGGCTTCTCTCCTTTGCAGAACACAAAGAACAAAGGACAGCAAGAAGGAACTTGAACAGATTCTCAGAATATTTCTGATACATGTGCACCATGCTTTCAATTTCAAAGTGTATCTTGAATGCAAGATGCTTTCACTGTTGCCCTTACTACAGAGGTTTTGGTTTTACCTTTAGCACTCCCCTGCCAGAAACCAGAATCCTGCGAGCCCACCACCCATCTTCCTTACAGACTCAGCATGTCTCAGCTATCAGAAATGAACTAGCTCCCTAGTTACACTGACAGTCACAAAACACTTCTGAAAAGTGAGAAACAGTCCCTATAAAGGTAAAAGCAGCCTAATCCACAGCAAAACATGAAAAGTCAGTCTAACAGTTGAGAAAATTAAATGTCAAGCACAATACAATGCAGAACTGAAGATGACACAGGTTACAATGGAAGGAAATGGAAATGGTTGCATGACAAGACAATTTCTAAATACACATTATGGAAGAATGGCTGTGTAGAAAACTAAGTGTTTGCTGCCAAGAAATTTTAGGACAAAGAAGGGATATGAGTCTGAAAAACATTTAATTTCCTGAGATCAGTCTCCTGTGAGACTAAAATTATCACTACAAAGATACACCTGCATGTAAACAATGCATGCAGTCACAACAAAACAAATTCTGAAAAAGTTTATGAATCCCTAAAAATAAAAAATATTCCACAGATTCCTTAAAACAAACTATAGCAGAATTGTCCAAACCACAGGTCCCAAAGTGTCACAGGCCCCCACTGAACTGTAAGTGAATGTTTGAGAGATTCATGCAACATTCTCAAAATTTTAAAATATTTCTGAGATTGGAAGGCAATCTTATATCACCTCATTATTTTAATTACAGGACTTGCCTAGTAGTAAACCCACCTTCATCATCAAAAGTTGAATGCTCTCTCTTATATGGGTAGGTTAACAGTAAGAACAAATGTATCATACTCTCAGTTCAGTTAAGAACAAGCCAAACTTAAATATATCCTCTACTTTCAATACAGAAACAAGTGATAGAAGAATGGAAATAGATCAGAATATTTGGTTGCAAGCCCAAGATGATCAGAAACAAACACAACATAAGACCAGCAAGCAGAGGCTACAATGACAGGCAGAACTATCAGAGTTCTCAGTATTCCCTAATGAACCACAGAACGAGACGAACAGAACAGGCTGGGCTTTAGGTTGATAAAAAACCCCATAAGTACTTTTTAAGACTTACTAAGGTGTAAAAATGAAGATGGAAAAGAGCTAGGAAGTTTCTTCTCTCCCTGACAGCTGCTCCAAACAGTTCATCGAGAACAGCTTTGCATCACACCTGAAAGTGATGTCTACCACTGGCACTTCCTACAGTTGCTGGGGCTCCTGCAAGTTTACTTTCACAAGCTTTCTCCAATGGTAAAAGTCCAGCAGGGGCAGAAAATAAAACTGCATGTCCTTTCTCTCCACTTCCCAATTTTCCTCAAGAAGAGCTGAGCATTCAGCTTGGACATGGTAAGATACTTAACCCAGGTTAAGTTGCCACCCCATGTCAGACCGTTTCCAATAATTCCATACTCATCCTGCCATGGCTTAAATAAAAACTATCTTGTAGGGCCCAGAGAGTTCAATGATCAGCTGATCCAGGGAGAAAGATTTACCTATGCCCTTCCATTAATGCCAGACTCACAAAAAGCCCACAATAAAGGACAGGACAACCCTTAGGAACATAAACCACAGTTATGCATGTCTCTCCCTCAGGGCCAGAACGTTCATCCAAACTATTTCTGAAAATGGAGAACTATTGAAGAGAAGTGAACAAGAGTGACCAAATATGCCAGGAGATGAGTTGTAAAGAAATATTTAAAATTATTCACAACTGTTAATTATAGGAAAGTAAAACCAGGACATTACCAGTGTAACCTTTCACCTGGAAACACTTTTAATTACCATTCTGTTAGTGCTGCAAGACAACTAAGTAGATCACTCTCTGTACACAGTATCATTTATTTAATCTGAATTTAAAATGGAGCCCTTATATCTAATAAACTAATCCTTGTTTTTTGCATTATTTAAATGAAGCTGAAAACCCAGCTCCCTATTATTCAGGGTTTTTACTTTGATTCAGAGTCAAAACACTATGCTGAAAAGAAAACTGTTCTCTCAGGCTTTTTAGGCAGAGAAGCCATGCACATCAGAATGTGGGAAAAAGCGTTTTCTTTCCCACTAGTTTTGCTAATCTGGTTCTCAATGACTCAAACCTCCCTCCTATAACCACACAAGTCAACAGCAGCGTAGGCAGCAACCTTGAATTTAAAAAGGTGACACATGTCTAACCAGGCCCATCTTCGGTATGTGCAAGTTCACTGATAAATCAAAAGTGAAAATTCCCTTTAAGACTGACATTTTCTTTAAAAGTACCACTGGGTCACCCTGCCTTTTTGCTGCCTTGCACTTTGCTGTCCTTTTCTACCACAAATAATCTTGTCATAAAACAGCTGCGGAGAACTGCTGAAAAATACCTGAGAGCAACAATGCTCAATTTCAAGCTGTCATTTGATTCTTCAATTCCCACTATTTCAATAGAACCTGTTTATCAATATTATTAATGCCTGCGAGTACCAAAATTAAAAATACTGTGACACCTGTCATAGTATTCTTTTTCCAATGAAATGAAGAACACTGAAAGAAATACAAAGCTTTATATGGAAGCCAGAAGACTGCCAAGATTTACCTTGCAATCAGAGCTCTCACTATGCTGGAAACACACCTCATCGTGGGGATATAAATTGCACACCTTGCTTCACAGTTCTCAGCAGATTTCAAATACTCTTGCCTAGATAACTGACTTTAGCAAAACAGCCTTCACCTTTCAATTCCTAAAAGGGTTACACAGACAACACTTAGGTCAAAGCACAGCCTCACATTTGAAAAGAGGGCTTCTCTAAGTAAATAGCAAGTTCAAGTAAAACAACACAAGGCATACCCCTTGCTCATCTGAAGTCTGAATCTGCAACACTTCCTCACCCAAGTTATTCACTTGCATGAACAGGTCCATGAAAATCAAGCACTGAACTCACATTGTAAGTGCTTACAGAACTGAGAACTCAGAAAACAGTGAGGCATAAAGAACTCGATCCAAGGCCCTTTGAAGTTGATCAAGAGTGCTCCCACTCACTTTCCAAGAGCTGAGCCTGACTCCCACTAGAGTAAATATTTATTACTGAATACTTAAGTGTTTCCTCATTTGTTAACCCCAGTGTGAAAACCAAAGAGCAAAAAATGAATCTTGAGTTCATGGACATACAACACACGCAGAGAAAGACACCAACCGTAAGAATCTTTCCTAACAAAAACAAACAAACAAAAAATTACCAAGTCAACAGAGGGTTCTTCCCTATTCTTGAGGAAAAGACACAACAAGGCTCCAAAAATCAAAGAAATGCTAGCTTTACAATTATCTTACTATTGTCTTGCTTCTGGCCCCCAGAGAAGACAACAGGATCGTAAGGCTCTATGAAACATGGGAGAGTAACTTCTGAATGATAATAAAGTGGTGTAAATACAAACAGATGTTTAATAAAAATATTAACCTATGCATTTTTCAAAGAGAAATGTATGGAGTGTATTTTGCAAAAAACATTTTAGTGAAAGGCCTATATTTCTATATGCAGCCTATATACATGCTATTATTTTCTTCACCTACATATTGCCAAGACAGGAATTCAGAAATCTCCTGAACATACACAAAATTGTGTTCAGAAGTATGTCAATGAGCTTTGCAGCCTGAAGCCATTTTGTATCAGCAAGAAATCAACAAAACTGTAAACTGAAGGAACGAGAAACCCAAATAAGATGCCTGGAATTACTGCTTCTAAATTGAAAGCACAAAAGAGCAACTCCTTTTTTGACAGTCCTTTTTATACAACCAGGTTAAATTTTGAGAACAGTGAAAAGGGGAAGAAAAGAAAGCATTTAACTGAAATATGGTAAAGAAACAATTCTGGAAAACATCTTGCAGCAGGTACTGCTGCTATAGCAGTGACTTAAATATCAGGATTCAATTCCAGTCTGAAACATACCATAGAGCTACAATAAATCCAAACACCATATACCAGACCACACAAAGCAAGAGCAAGTGGCACTACTAACATATAAAATCAATGGCTAGGCACAACAGAACATCTTGAGGAGAAAAGGGCAGTAACATACCACAAAAACAAAGTGCTAGCAGTATAGTAACCAAAAATGACTATTTTTCTCTGGAGAGTTTAGTTTCACTCCTGTTTGATGGGTTTATGGATTATGCTTGTCACAAGGGGGGAGAGAAAGAAAGCAACTGGGTTTTTCCATCAGTTCTTGGCTTCCCAAATTAAACTGATTTTCATTGTTTGGCTGTTTCACAAATCTGAAAGTTGCTTCTCAATGCAGCAGCAGGGAGACTTCAGTTATTAAGTTAATATAAACAATTTTTGTATTATGTATACGATACATTCTGCTAAAAGTAGATTAGCCAACACGTTTAGATAAGTATTCCACACCAGCATATAAGTGTCACTGTAGCTATGGGATTACTACTGAAATATTCAATCTCACAAATCTGAATGCAACCAGAATTTATTACTGATTCACTTTTTTTTCCATTTGGTGTAAGGTAGCTGAATGGTGAAATACAAAAGCATGTAGTCCTTACAACTCGGGTGCTTGTGCACTTAATACATATCTTTCCCTCAGCATTCCTACAATAAAAGCCAGTTGAACAGTCCCTAGCTGTACCCACTTAATACACTACATAAATAGGTACACCTTCTGCTTATCATTCATTAACTTTGTGAGTTACATCTTCCCACTTCCCCATTTCCCTCATCTAATGCTCCTACACGCTATTTATTCTTCACTCCCATCAAAAAGCTGAGTATGATGTTGAGTCTTCAAAGCAAAGAGGATTTTAAAAGAGCCTACTGAAAAGACAAAATGCGCATCACACACACCCACTGCCACAAATAGATCCTGAATGCACCTTTGCAAGTTGTATTATTCAGTGAAGTCACCAAGCCCTGGCCAAATTATCCCTTCTACTGACAACAGTGTCCTGCCAGTTACCATTAAATGCAGGCCTGGAAAAATATATTGCTCCCCAACACAGGCTCTTTCTCTCCCTATGTCAAAGAATGAAGGAATAAAACACTACTGCAAGTTGTTAGCTGATTTAATTGGCAAGAGGGAAAGACAGACAGCCACATCAGCAAGTGTTTTCTAAGAAGTTCTCTGCCCTGCCAGCACCCTCTCTTTTTGCACATTCAGCTGCATCATCTGCAGCCCCAAAAAGACAGAAATTACAGCATTATTTACTTGCTGCTAACAAGAAGAGCACATGCAATAAAGTAATCAGCTGGGTCACCAGAACAGCCAGGATGTTCACCAAGGTGGCATAAATTATGCTTTTTCTTTGTAGAGAGTTCTCAGGTATCCTGTGGACAGTACAAATGTGAAACAGCACTGGGATAGTACTGTTACTGCTGCAGTGCTTCACATACTTACACACCCCACCAAGTCCTACAACTCACCGGTGCGGGGCCAAGGGCACCCAACCGGAGTCACGGGCTGTGACGTCAAACACCGCATCCATCCACCCGTGGGCTGAGCACGAGTGCAGGCAGATGCTCATTTCCAGCAGTAGTTTTTCAGGCCTGTCTGGGATCAGCTCTGGAGCATTGGGATGACTTGACAGAAGGCGGGGCATAGACGGGAGGAAAGTTATTTTGACCGGCATCTGCAGACAGCCTCCACATACCTCGTCCTACCAGTCCCGTTCATAAAAAACAAAACGATACTAAGTAAGCAGTGAGCTACAAGAGCTCACGAACACTTAGTAGTACATTTTAGAAGATGTACAGAAAATAAATTTATCTTTTGCTTAGAGGTCTGCAGCAGTTCGAAAACACGTTGGCACCTCCTCAAGGCATTAAGATAACACTATCCGAAGGTGCCCAACTTCAGCGCACGCATTTAAGCAACGCTAAGTCCCTGAGCACGTTTCTCTCTTTTACAAATGACATTTCAACTACAAGAGCAGAAAAGGATTTGAGACGCAGCCAACAACAAATTGATATACAAGCATTCCCATGATCCGAAGGTCCCCCTTAGAACAGAGCCTTGATTTTTCCTCGTACGCCTGCTACCCTCCAGCATACTTTTTCCGATCAAGTGGCAGAGCGGGCAGGCTCCTGGGGCCGCGGGGGGACAACGGGACCCTTCAGTTCCCCTCCTCCCTGCCCTCCGGGCGGCGGGGAGGGCACCGCTCGCTCCCCTCCCCTCCCGTTACTTACCCCAGCGCCCTGCAGGGCCGGAGCTGCGGCGGTGGCCATGAAGTCCGGCGGCGGCAGGCAGCGGCGGCCCCGGCACACCAGGGCGATCAGGGTGCCCAGCGCGGCGGCGACGGCAGCGCAGCCCGCGTAGAGGACGAGGCGGAGCAGCAGCAAGGCCAGGCACGGCGGCCCGCCGCCCCCCGCCTCGGCCCGCTCCTGCCCCAGGTGGACGACCGACACGGCCAGCAGCCCTAGCCCCACCGCCAGCACGAAGCGGGACGAGCCGGGATCCTCGTCCTCCTCGTCTTCCGCCGCCTCATCTTCCTCGCCGCCGCCAGCCACAGCGGCGGTCGCCGGGGCGCTGCGACGGCCGGCCTCGCCGCCGGGGCCGTGCGAGCCAAGCGGGCCGGGGGCGGTGGCCCCTGCTGCTTCGGGCTGCCCTGCCGTGTTGCTAGCGCTGTCGGCACCGGGGAACATGCTGCTCCTGGCGCCGCTGGGAGCAAGAGCATCTCCCGCCACGGCAGCCCCCTGCGAAGGTCGCCGCTCCCAGGGCCCCCCCTGTCCTTCTTCGCCGCCTCCGCCGCCGCCCGCCGCCGCCGCCACTGGCACCACTGCGGCCGCCGGGGGAGCCGGAGCTCATGCCCGGCGGCAGGCGGGTGCGCGGCGGCCCGGCCGCTTCCTGGCGGCTGCTAAGGCGGCAGCGCTGCCCGCCGGTGGGCAGCGGGAGCCGAAAGCCGTGGCAGCAGCCGGGGAGGCCCCGCCGCGCCGCTCGTTTCCAGCAGAGGGAGGAGGAGGAGGCGGAGGCGGAGGCGGTGCCTGCCGGCGGGCGGGCGGGCGGGGGTACCGGCGACTTGTACGGCGGCCGCGCCACCCCAGGCCGGGGTCTGATTGCCGTCCCGTGGGGTGAGTCCCATGGGGATCCGCCGTGGCGGGGTGCGAAGGCGACTCCGCGCACAGGCCAGGAAACAACCACGCTGTGAGGAACTGAGGAGGGGAAGGTGCCATTCCGCGGGCATCTGTGGCGGCTGCGGTGTTGAGCCGGGTTCCGCGGAAAGCTAACAGGCCTCTCTCCGCCTCGGGCAGCCTAGCAGAGCTGGGCTGCAGCGCACAGGCCGCGGCTTGGCCCGGTGGGGTCCGGGATGGTGTGGCCCTAGCACTGAGACCCTGGCCTGAGCTCAGGGCAAAGCATTGGCCTAGGGCGTCTCTGAGGTCCAAAACCCCCTTATGAGTGAGCGCTGTACCTCCCCTGTGCCTTCACCACTTTGATCAGCCAAAGGAGACCATTAAAAAGTTTATAGAACAACAGTTCTGCAAAACATGGCCCTGCTTCTCCAAAGGAAGCCTGCCAAGCACTCCCACTACTACCCTCCCTTGGCTCATCAGATGTTATAACATTTTGAAATGTTCCAGTGATTCTGAAAACAAATTTCTCATGGCAAAATCCTTGCCATATTGCAGTTAGTGCTCAGGATGCATGTTCACCTTGTCATAGGTGTGGTGCAATTACAGCTACCCTGAATTTGAAGGTTTTAATCTTCAACCACAAGCAAGAATGGGAGACCTTCATATCTTTGGAGGAGGGCAATGCTTTCCCAAGGGAAGCCAGGCTGTGCAAAAGTGGATTCACAAGCATTTACTCATGGGCTTTGTTTTTAAGAGCAGATACCTCATTCAGTAAGTTCAGCACTGTAGGAGTGTTTACCAGGTATTGGGATTTCTGGGAAGTGCTTTTCAAATCGCCACTGCTCTGGTGGTCCTAATGGGCAAAGTAGCCTTGATATTATCCTTTAAACAGCAGCAGTTTGTGCTGAGGTTGGAGTCCTTTTGATTTACTCACCTTCTGTAAAATTGCTATTTAAGTTACTTTTATAAAATTAACTATACAAACTGACACAGAAAAGGTATGAATACCAAGGCCTTGACCTTGTAAATGTTTACATTTCCATATAACTTCAAGAGCACAAGTAGCACCTTTCTAAATATCAAACTTCCCCATGCTTCTGGGGAGAGCCAAGGCACTGAGCATGAATAGTGCTGGTGTCCCAAAGGCTCAGCCACAGGCCCAACACCTCACTATAACAGGGTGTTCAGCTTATGGTGCAGATCTATAAGGCAAACATGCACAGCACAGGCACAAAGCTAGTTAGGATTCACAGTTACAACTGTTTTGCTCTACCACAGTATTTTCTAAACTTGTTCTAACCTAACCCACAGTGTCTGATGGTATGGCCTAATTCATGTGCAAAATAGTATATATACCTTCATCTAAGAGGCTGGCACAGCAATGTATTTCCTGTCAAAATCCCAAAAGAGTTCTGGACGGATTTTAGCTCTCACTGTGGTCACTGACCAAAAGAGACAGGGCTCCTTCATCTGATCCAAAGTCACCACAGTAATTTAAATATAATTTTGTTAGAAATTTTATTCTACTTGATGAACACACGAGCACAAAGAGCTTTTAAATACTTGCTCAGACCATTTACAGAGTGTCCAAAATTTATTGTTTAAGGAATGTCTCTAATGTGATTAAAGGTGAAAATTATTGTATAATAGTGAAAACACTATTGCAACGACAGTCTGTTCCCATGAGAACTATCATGTACCAAAATATCCTCATGCTTCACTGAAGTGCTTGAGGACCAAGGTTCTTTCAAAACCATTAAGACAAATGGAAAGATTCTTGCAGAATCTGGAAGCTTTTAGTTAAGGTGCAACACGCCAGAAGGTTTCCTATGAACTTAGTTTATTCTCATCTTGTAAAAACCAAAAAGCGAAGTTGCGTCTCCCAGTATACACTATTTCCCAAAGGTGTCAGAAAATACAGAGTTTTGGACTGAGTTCAAGATCTGGGTCAAGATAATCCCAAGCACAAATACAGTCTGGGTGGAGAAGGGATTGAGAGCACTCCTGAGGAGAAGCCAACCATATCTTGGCTTTCACCATAAGAAGCATGGCCACCAGGTCAAGGAAGGTGATTCTACCCCTCTACTCTGCTCTCATGAAACCCTACCTAGAGTATTGCATGCAATTCTGTGGCCTCTGGCATAAGAAGGACAGGGACCTGCTGGAGCAAGTCCAGAGGAGGGCCATAAAGGTGATCAGAGGGTTGAAGCACATCTTCTATGAAGACAGACTGAGAAAGTTGGGGTGTTTCAGCCTAGAGAAGAGAAGAGAAGGCTCCAGGGAGACCTTACAGCTGTTTCCCAGTTCCTGAAGGGGGCCTACAAGAAAGACAGTAAGGGACTTTATAGAGGACATGTAGTGACAGAACAAGAGGTGATGGCTTTAAACTGAAAGGGTAGATTTAGATGAGCTGTTAGGAAATCAGTAGTGTGAGGATGCTGAGAGACTGGCCCAGGTTGCTCGGGGAGGCTGTGGATGCCCTCTCTCTGTAAGTGTTCAAGGCCAGGGTGGATGAGGCTTTGAGCAACCTGGTCTAGTGGTATGGAATGAGATGATCTTTAATGCCCCTACAATGCAAACCATTCTATGATTCTATGATCTATTCTGGGATCTTAATAGAGTTCCTTCCACACATGGAACCAGAGTGTGTAGAGGCCTTCTAATGCAAGTGCATTCAGGTAAGTGTCTCAGCCTCTGTCAAAAGTACTTAAGGGAATTGAATTTTTAAATTAACATGAAGCAGAGCATGTGATGTTTTTAGTCCTGTGTAAACAGAGATTATTTTCTTCTTAGAGTATTAATTATCAGAAGTGGAGAGGAAGATGAAAAAAATAAACCTACCTGCAATCACAGTTTAGGCTTGCAGTGTTTACTCAGAAAAACTGTTCTTGTCTGAATGAGTAATCCCACCAATTTTAGCTAGGATTTGGCCATTTTACCCTGAATTAGATTTGTCTAAATCAACTCAAGTATATATCTATGGCTCTAGAGAGAGAATTGATTGTTTTGCTTTTAGTTTATAAGAAGATTCTCTGACTTTTTAACCTTAGGTACAATTCCTAATATTCTGGATGACATCCTAGCTCCACTGAAGTCAATGGCAATTTTCAAATTTACCTCAGTGTTATTTGAACATTCCCTCTTGTCCTTTAAAAATTGTTTTTCTGTACAAGACAAAAGGATTTCAGAGGTCAGTTTTCTGAACTGAGGCTTCTTTTATTGTCTTTCTGTAACTATTTACTCAGCCATGGAACTAGTTTATGAATAAGAGATTCAGATTCTACCTTATTTAAGCATTATGGCAAATATCTTTCCTACCAAACCAAGATTTTTAATCTAATTTTGAAACAGAAATGATGTTTTATTTGGGAGAAGAGTAAGCATCTTCACTTCTTTGCTTTGAACCAGGAGTATAATTTACCTTTTTATAACATACCCTAAACTAAGTCCCACTGACCTGAACATACATCTCTTTTTAGTGACAATCTTGCAACTTTTACCTTGACAGTACTGCATAATATAAGCTTCACTATATTTGCACCTTTAAAATGTTTAGACAAACTTAAAATTAATACTTTCCTAAGGGCTTTGACAAATTTACTTTCTGTTTTGTGAGTCTTTCTGGCTCAGATTACATTGCTGTAAAGGCTAGCAATTTACCATTTATCGATTAAAATAGGAATTTACATTAGAGGCAAAAAAAGGGGCATGTAGAACACCTTGCTTAGTTTCTACTCTTAGAATACTTACAAGTTTAAATTAATTACATGCTTTTTTCATAACTGGTGCTACATTGTAGTTAGTCATGTTAAAAGAGTATATAAAAATTTGTAAAAGGCTCTTGTGTAGAGAGAACCACAAGTCCTCAGGTGTCGCCGATAATGAACTGGGAGCTTAGGCCCAGCTGTGCCCAATAATTAGGGCCTGCCCCAGCCAGAAATGGGCAGGGCTGAAGGGCAAAATAAAAGGCATGCTCCAAGAAGCACAAGGGAAGAAGACAAGACGATGCCTGAGGAGAGGGATGGCAAGAGGTCTCCGGAGAAGAGCTATGTCCCCCAGAGAAAGGCTCGCCGCAACAACTGGTGGAGAATGCGGGCAACAACAGCGGCCGTGAATGCTGAGGTAATATAAGAAGCTCTACACGACCACGTTGGTGCGGGAAGCTCTACAAAGCCTGGCTTAAATGCAGAAGGCGATATAAAGAGCTTCGAAATACGCAACCACGTCAGATGGAGCCACTACATTGGTGCGGGACGCTCTATAAAGAGCTCCAAATACGCAACCACGAGTGAAGCTCCACAAGGCCAGGCTTAAATGCTGTAGGCGGCGTGTAGAGCTCAGAGTAGAAGCCCAGCACGGCAAGATACAACAGCCCGGAATGGCGAGCCAGGCAGGAGAGAAGAATGAGGCTCGAAAGGCGCAGCGAGTTGGCGCGCGGAACTCAAGCCCGAGGAATGCTGAAGCTGAAGCGGAGCTCTGAGTGCGCATCAAGTCAGAGCGGTCCTGAAGCGGAGCCCCCAGGGACATGCAACGTGGTCCTGAAACGGAGTCTCCCAGGGACACGCGATAGTGCGGTCCTGAAACGGAGCCCTAGGGACACGCGATAAGACTGGTGCGCTGAATGCTCGGAGAAGCCTCTGCATGGCCAGGCATTCCGAGGTGGCGAGTACCAGCGGAAATTGAGCTGGTGTTTTAAGACCTCATCTCCTGCTAACAGAGGCTAAAGAGCCCGAGTTTTCCCTCCTCAAAGTTTATTTTTCAACAAACAACAAAAAGGGGGGAAATGTAGAGAGAACCACAAGTCCTCAGGTGTCACCAATAATGAACTGGGAGCTTAGGCCCAGCTGTGCCCAATAATTAGGGCCTGCCCCAGCCGGAAATGGGTGGGGCTGAAGGGCAAAATAAAAGGCATGCTCCCAGAAGCAGAAGGGAAGAAGACAAGACAAGACAAGACGATGCTTGAGGAGAGGGACGGCGAGAGATCTCCGGAGAAGAGCCGTGTCCCCCAGAGAAAGGCTTGCCGCAACACTCTTGGGTAACAAAACCCAGAAGTGCTTGTGGACTTTTAAACCTGGTGGTATGGAAGAGTGATAATTAGCACTGTTAGAAACAATCACAGGAGAGACTGAAATTTACTAAGCAGTGGATGCTGCTGGTTTTGTGAACCCTAGCTAACAGAGCGAGAAGAAGAGATTGTTATACTTCTCACTATCTCAGATCTTATTTGACACCTTTCAAGAAACTCAATTAAATTATTGTAATTCTTTCTCAAGGGCTTATGGAATGAAAGGGCTTAAAATTGCCAATCTTTCTTACCCTTTTAAGACTTTCCCAGCAATGGTAGATGCTTTGGACTTGACTAAAAAAGTAAACTGCAGACACATTTCAGTGGAAACTATACAAACAACCTGTCTCTATAACAGGAGATAGAGTTTGTCTGATAAAACTTTGCTCCAAAGATTTGGGTCAGATGTTCCTAGAAGCCCTTCAGATCATTTTCTCTCCACCCTCCCATTTCCTCAGGATATGTCTCTTGGTCCTGCAGCCCTGACACTATAACATTGGGGCCATCGCCTCAACCTGGGGTCCTGTTGCCTTAACATAGGACACCATCACCGCAAAGTGGGTCAGTGGAGTGGGCTGCCAGCACCTCAGTCAGGAGTACTATCATCCCAGCTTCGAGCACCACCTTCTCAAACTGCAGCACCATCATTTCAATCTGTGGTAGTTAAAACATGAAAAGCCATTGCCTCAGCATGGTGCCTCATTTCTTCAACATGGGGCACTGCCTGGGATGCCACTGCCTCAAAATGGGGTGCTGGCACCTCAATCTCAGACACCATTGCCTCAGAATGCGGTCCTATTGCCTCATTATGGAGCCCCATCACCTCAACCTGGACCCCCCTTGCCTCAGTCTATGGACAATCTGTGGTCTCAGCTCAGGGCACAATCACCACAGCATGGAGCCCCATTGCCTCAACCCGGGGCACCATTGTCTCAACCACCTCTTGGGTCACTACCACCTCAGCACACAGCCCCATCGGGTTCGTGCCTCAACACAAGGCACCATTACCTCTGCATACGTCTGCACCAACTCAACCTGGAAGCCCTATCAGCTCAGTCTGGTGGCCATCGCCTCGACGTGGAGCCCCATCAATTCAGCCTAGAGCCACATCACCTCAAACTGGGGGCACTAGCTATTCAGCATGGGTGCCATGGCCTCAGCGAGAGTCTCAGTTTCCACCCCCTTTCCACCAGAGCCGCAACCGCGGGGGAAAGACGAAAGTAGATGCCTGACGGGGGCGGAAAGAGAGACGAGGGGCGGCCCCTACCCCTGGCTCCCTTCCCGCCCCGCCCCGCTCAGGCACCGCCTTTCCCCGCCCGACGACGCGAGGGGGCCGGCCCGGGCTGCGTAAGGAGCCTGGCGTGTGGATGGTGGTGGTAAAGCTGCGTGATTCCTCATTCTCCTTCTGGGTCTTGTCTCTCCCGTGCGTGTGAGTATCCGCCCGGCTGCCTGCGCAGTTGCCACAACAAAGCCGCGAAGGGGGAGAGGTTGGGAGTTGTTGCTTCCCGGGGCCTGACGGCCTGGCCCGGTGGGGTGGCAGCGGGGCCTCCGATACTCCGTGTCGTGGGTCGCCGGTGCCTTCTCCCCACGAGAGTGCCCGGAGAGCGAGTGCGTGGCGGTTGGGGGCGGCGGGAAGGGAGCCATAGGTATTTCCCCTCCTCCTGTGGTAATTTTTTCCAGATCAAACAAGGTAGGAGATGTGTTCTGCTTTGCATATATATATATATGTATATAAAATTTTAATCATAATGTAATTTTTATTTTTTAATTTTGTTTGAAATCGTTGTCTTTCTGCCTGGGTCCCTGTCTGAGCGGCACGTACGTAGGTGTTTCCCAAGCACGTTGTGAGCGCTGTATTTGGAGGCTTCGGCTGGCGTTGAGCCGCCAGAACTGAGTCACGCCGCCCTCAGACATAGTTTGCATCCCGCTCCCGTGCCGTGCTTCTCCCTCTGCTCCCCGGAGGGACGGGAAAAGAGGTGGGAGATGTTCTACTGAGGCACCGCACGGGACATCGGCCCTCGTTCCTCTCTCTGGTGCCGTTGGCTTCGGGAGTGAGTTACGGTGACCCGCGTCCCATTCCTTGAGGTTACCGCATTAGGAGGAACCATGCTTGGATAAGAGTTTTGTGATGTGTTCTGGCTGGATGTAATTAGTGGGAATTAGGTCTGCTGAAATGATCGTTGTAAGCCTCTTGCCTCAAGCGTGTTAAAAACCCCGCGATAGTCACCTCTCCGCAGTTCCCTCAGGATGAGGTTTTGCAGCTCCCCCTGCCCTGCGCGGGGCTCAGAGAGCTGTTAGGACTGCAGTCTGCTGTGGCTTTGAAAGTGAAATTGGCCAATCCAGTCCCTTTAGAGACTTGGCCCAGCAGCCAATACAGGTGCTTCTTTAAGGAGTATTTGAAAATTTGTGGGATAGGTGACATACAATCTTCCATGGTATAGGAGCATCTACAGGTGTTTTAAAATCTGCCCAGTCAGGAGTTGGGGGAAACAATAATGCACCTGGAAACCTAGGTATCCCCTTAAATTCATGGGAGATAGACAGACTGTTACAGGGGATGTACCTTAATACTTCCAGAGCTGCTGTTTAAAGTGTTTTCATTCTTTGCTTCCTGATCTTCTGTTCAACCAAGTTTGGGGAGGGGAATGGTCAAAAACATAACCTGTGTTCCTTGGCTAAGATTTGTGCTATCCAATAGTGATGTTTAAGTTACAAGTCAGTGATGGATGTTTGTCATTCTTTGAAATGAAAGTGTTTCATTTTAATAACAAAGTAAACACAAACTCCAGGAAACCCATATTATGTTGAAATTGAGAGAGAGCCTTATCTTGCAGCATTTTATCTGCTTTTCCATGCTGATAATTCTCATGTAAAGAAATTAACAAGTCATAAAAATACAATGCAAGAGATCATCTCAAGATGCCTTTACCTCTTTGCCACCTATACATATTCTGAGGAAATATAAATATACTTGGACAATTCCTGAATTATACTTTTTGAGCTGTTTTTGTATACTGATTCAATTACTTCATTCCTTTATTTTTCCCTGCTCATCTGTACCAGACAGTGGTTGTTCCTCTTACATAGAAATGTATTCACTGAAAATTAAAAAGATTTGCATCTTACTTCCAGTGGCTGTGAAGAATGTGATCACTACCTCTAAAATTGTATGTGTATTTTCTGAACTGTGATAATAGGTGTCATCTTGTCACAAAACTCGCATCATTTTGATCTGTGTGGCAGCAAAGTGTTTAGGGAGATGCTGATGACATCCCTATTTGGGCAGTCAGGTCACTAAACTGAATCTGTAACCTTGGAACCATAAGCAAGCTTTTAGTTCACTGAGCATTTCTGTTGTTGGAGACAGTTCCTGTGTTGTGCCACTTGGGAAGGATAACCTGGCATTCTGGAGTATGCTGAGTAAGCTGTGAACTCTGTCACTATTGTGGAACGGTATAGGTGCTTCCACATGACTGGTGTGTTACAAGGTGAGAGTAAGGTGGAAGTTCCTGTACAAATAACTAGTAAAGGATTGTTGTTTATTTCTGATTTACTTTTGACCTGTGATGAATCAGGGAGTTTTATGCCTCTGTTCAAACAGGGAATGATCAGTGGTGGTTTGAGAGCTGGACAATGTGCACAGAGACCTTTGCTAGGGCTACCTTTGTGCTGCACTTTTTGTGACAGTTGATAACACAGTCATTGCTTACATGAAGCAGGGGAAGGGGTATATCCATTGTTGTTTGATAGATGGCAATACCTGATTCCCAACAGTCTGCAACATCTACGTGAATTAGTCAGCATATCCCAAGGGATCTGATGTTTGAGCAGTGTGCTTGGAACTTAAGGAAGTCATATAGAGGTAATTCCCCAATTTGTGCACCAGGATGATGGCACATGTAACTCCAGCCTTTATGTGGCAGATATGCTGAAGTTTTGCTTTAATAAGAGGGATTGTTTTTCTTGCATGCCATTGTGAACTATTGTGCCAGGTTCACCACTTTGAGTTGTAGACAGCTGGCTTAGATGCATGTTGCTCCAATATTTAAATCTTGGTATCAGGCAGAAATATTCTTCATAACTGTGCAAGAAAACTCAATTTCCTTTTATCGTATTCTTCACCTTCAGTACCAGTCTGCCCTTTTTTGAGCTAGTTTTTCTGTATACGAATAACTTTGCTGCCAGGAACTGTTCAGCATCTATCTTATCAAAAGACTGTGGCTATGGATTGCTCTTGGGAAGGGTCAATGCCAGTGATCAGTTTTTCCCTAGCATCTTGCTGATGGTATGAGATGTGTATCTCTGGTCCCTGAGATAGCTGGAGGTGGGTACTCTTCCAGGTAGTGAGTAACAGGAGGCCCACGAGTCACTGATGTGCATGGTGTCACTTAGGGTTGTAGAGAGGAGGACCTTACAAACTGAATCCTTCAAGAATCTGCTGATACTTTTATCAAATAGTGTACGATTAGTTGTCCTTATTTTAATTGTAAGCTGCTGCTTCTCTTTCTGGGTTTGGAGGGTTTGCTGGTCATTTTCTTGGGATTCTCATCAGTGGGCAGCTGCATCATCACTCCAGTCATTCAACCTCAGTAGTCTCTCTGACCCAGCTTTCCTGCTCATGGGGTCACAAGGTGAGCATCAAGAAAGAACAAAGACTTAAGGTGTGAAGTCATGGAGCTAGAGATCCACACCTCTTGACATAATGTATTGCAGCTTCTTATAGCAGAGGAATGGCTTCTTTTTGGCTTAGGAGGAACGTTTGGTTGGTTTTGTTTGGTTGGTTGGTTTTTTTCCTCCTCTCCCCTCCCTTGTACATTAACTTGAAAGGCTTTGCTCTGCAGGGTTTTCTGGTAGTCATGTGCTTTGTTTTTCTCTAACAGATGACAGCAGTTGACTTTGTTCCAGGACTTACTAGTACCCATTTGCTACACTGAATACTTGCTTAAAGCATTCCGGAGACTTGGGGTTTTCTGTTAGAATCCTTTTAAAAGGACTCCAGAGTACTTTGGAGCTTCTCCAGGGGCCTGCATCTGTTTGGAGACAGAACTGCTGTTCTGAGGGCTAACCTGTCATAGGTTTGGGAGTTAACAAACTATCTTGCAGCATAGAGGGAAAAATGTTTTCCTTTGTGTTCAGTGGACAGAACCAGGGGGAGAAACAAAACCAGCCAACTAAAAAAATACTAAGAAACAAACAAACAGATGATGCAGAGGAAAAGGGGCAGCAATGGCTGGGTATATTGGCAGTCTGCTACTGTCTCATGAGGCAACAAAAAAGTTTGTTATGAATCATGAGGAAGTAGTTATATGTAGGTAGCAATGTGAACAGAGGGATTCACCCACATGTAGTTATGTCTGTATGTTAATCAGCAGCAACATGCCTGTGGCATGCCAGAGCCATATTTTTCTTGGAGGTGTACCAGGAAAAGATAAACCAAAGTAGTTTCAAGGTGTGATGAAAGAAAACTCTGATTAAAGAAAAGGAAATCACAATGAGATTTGTTAAGTACTTGAGCAGATGTCCATGAAAGTATTCATCCTTGGAGTTTTTGAAAACTTGATCAGACAAGATCTTGAGCAAAACTAGATCCAGCTTTGAAACTGACCCTGCTTTGAACAGTGGACTGGACTGAATAATGTCAAGATGATCCCTTCCAGCATAAATTTTTCTATCATTCTCATTCCAGCTCTTGTCTGCTTTGTGATGTTTTGCTGAGTAACTTGCCTGTGCCACAGCCAGCCCTTCCATCTCACTGTGTAGAGACAGGTGCAGGGCAGGATATATAACTGTGTGGAGGTGCAGAGCTTAGAAAGGTTTGTAGTGTTGAAGTTTATTCTGAGCTGCAGTTGAGGCCTCATGTTTTGTAGACTGGTTATGTACCAGCCATGGTTTGGATTAGGGAAAATGGTACCCAAGCTTTGAGGGCCTATGGTGCATGGTACAGCTGTAGCAAGCACTGTGCTCCGAACCTGGGAAGTATCTACTAAACTGGTTGTTTAATTCATTGGGGGATTCCCTCAAGGCAAGTACTTTACTGAGAGGTAGATTTCCTCTTTTGCATGCTTTGTTGTTTCTCAGAAGCAAAAATAAAAGCTCTAGTTAGAAGGAGGTAGGTAGAGCTGGGTATGCCTGGTTTTAACACGTCTGGAAGCAGCTGCCCTGGTTGACCTTTACCGCTGTTGATTCTACCTGAGAAGAAAGTATGTTTGGGGTTAGTTTGTTTTACAGGTTTTAAGACTTGTGTTTCCCTGTGTTTCCCTTTTTAAATGAAACAAGCCCTCAAAAGCTGGACTTTTCTAGTTGTCTTAACGTTTTTTAATGATTGTTATTTTAAAAAATGTTAATCAGGTGATATGTTTACTATTTGGACCTTCTCCCAAGTTGGCCATACAAGAAGGTGATTTAACAGTCTCATCAGGCAGGATCTCTGACAGAGGGGCAATGATTAGTAAATACAGTCAGAGGATTTTGGAGTGTCCTGAAGAACATCTGCCATTGATAGCATAAATCTTGTAATTGTACCACCTTAACATTCCAACCCCCTGCCTCTAAAACATTTGTCTGTATGCTGAGAACAGGAGAGTTGGTCTCTGTTCTGAAGAGGTCGAAATCTAGAGCTGAAAGAAGTGCAGTCTGTGGGAGCACGGATAGTACTGGCTGGGAGAGAATTACCTGTTTGGTTACTTCTTTCAGTATCAATTATACATACAAAGCAGAATTAATAACACTAAGCCAGAAGGTACCTTATTGGAGCAGAATACAACATTATTACTGGTTCTGATATGTGTATTAGTTAATACTTCCTAAGATGAGGTCTGTTCCTTTCTGTTGCAGCAAACAGACATATTGTTGACTCATTTTGAGTATACTGTAGCTGTGCTGTATTACAGCTCTTGTGATGATGCACTGTATACATTCAATAACATCAGGTATTTCTGATTCAAGCCACACCATACTTAAGGGGATTGTTTTCCACTTTTATTACATACCAGAATCTTAAGACTTTCAGAAAGCTCCTTGGGCCTTCTGAGCAGTGCAAAACATACAAAGTCAGTGTGGTGTTCTGTGTGCTAGGAATTTGTAGGTTAATAGCTAAAAAAAGGCCGAACAACTGGCTGTGCAGTTGCTTGTCCTCTCTATACAAAACCACCCTCTTCCTCAATTATGGAGGTAGAATGCTTGAGAGAAGAGGTTTGTACTGTTAGTACTTCTTTTCTGAGATTTCTTTCAGTACTCTAATGCATGTATTTCAGATGGTCTTTATTTAGAAAAGTGAAAGATTGATAGAATAACTTAACCAAGATTAAAATAACTTCAGTCTTTCACTAGGCACATAATGCACTTCAAGCATTAGTTTCTAGCATTCAGAAAAATTATCAAAAGACAGTATATGTTCCAACACAAACCCACATCTTAATCTATATCATTCCTATATCACCTTATATACTATCCTACCTTTGTGTAAGATTACTTTATATTACTTAAGGTGGTTTTGTAGCTGGCAGGTTTGCAGTTAGCAAGGGAAAAGCACTCATTACATTTTGTTTGGGTAAGGTCTCAATCTTCGTTTAACATTGAGGAGGATGTTGAAATGCTGCCTGTCCTTTGTGCAGTGCAGCGCAGCAGCAGCAGCCAGGCAGAGTTTTGCCTGCACAGGAACTGAGTAGCCTTTGCTCTTGCAGTGGCTTGCTGGTGAGAACTGGGGTGCAGTCTTTGTAGGTAGTCAGGTGCTCAGTGTGTCAACCTCTTGACCAGAAAGTGTGGGTCCCTACTGCCAGGACAGCCAGACAGTATGTTGTTCTTGGCTGCATGGCCACTACTGGGTGGTCTTAAATGGGTCAAGCTTGGTGTATATAGGTGAAGGGATTAAAAAGCAGTATGAACTTGGAGGAACTGCAGTGAGGAAGAAACAAAGATAAATGGGTGTGCTTGGCTGGGATAAGGGATGGGCATTACAGTTACAAGAAACAAAGGGAGAGTGGTAGATAATTACATGGGGAGAGGAGATAATACAGTAAAAAAAATACCTGACAATTAATGGTCAACCTGCTCATTTGAGTTGATCATATTTGTGTTGGAGGGTTTCATGGTTTTGTAAATAAATATGATGGTTGTTAGAATGAACAGTTAAGTATTTGACTCAAATGACAGTTTTCTTGGAATTTCAGAATATCACTTTTTGATTCTGTATTTCAGCAACTGATAATGTGGCAGAACTCTACTTCTCACAGAAATAAAATAACACTCTTCCTCGTATATAAGGGGGTGCGAGTGTGTGTGTGAGTGCCTGCATAGGCAATTTATTCATTTAGGCATGGTTTATCAAGCAAAATTGCTTCTTTTTTATTGCTACTTCTTGGCAAATTGCAGCTCCCTTAAAGACATTCTGAATGCTTGAGGGGAACAGGAGCAAAGAATACCATGTCTTAATCTGTTCTTTGTTTCTATTGGAAGCTACAAAATTAATTAATGTTTACTTTGTGAATGATGAAGAGTGTCATTGAGAGAAATTGACCAGTACAGCATGTCTGTTTTCTATTAATATGAAGGCTGAAGTTGTTAGGGGGTTGTGCCAGAAAAGTGGAAGGAGCATTTGGCAGCAAAATGACTGGTGTTAAAACTGCTGCTCCTTGGGCAGACTCAGGCTGCTAAACTGCATTTCTTCTGTAGCAGTGGTGTCTGTCTGCGGATCAGTTACAGCCCAGGCTTCATGGAAAATAGCCTACTGGCAGGCAGGCAATTCCTGAGTCATGTAGAGTGGGAAGATATGTGATTGTTGGCTGATGCTAATGGTAAAAAGGAATGTCCAGGCTCCTTGGTATCTTTTATCACCTTTTGCCACATCTATACTGCCCTTCTGCCACTGTCTGGAGTTGAATTCCATCCTCACTTAAGAGACTGCATTCAGAAAGGAGACATCTGAGGAGGTGTGTGGTGACCATGTATGATGTTAGAGCCAATGAGATACTGTTAGTTTAGTTTCCTTTGCAGTAGTGTTACATAAAATAAAAATACATGGATGTGTGTATTGCACTCAACAACAGTATCTATTTCAAGCTGTACTTGTTTATTTGTATCCACCTGCAAACTAAGGTTTTGGTCTTACCACCTTATGTTCTTACATGTACAACAGTGCTAGCAGTGTACTATTACATCTGTGTGCTTGAGACAAGTGGAATACACCACATGCTGACTTTTGTCAGTCTGTCTGAAGCTACAAACTGATGAAATGGTTGTGCCTTAAGGAATAAAAGCCTTGCATCATGGAGAGCAAAGGTATTTGCTTTGACACTGTATTTCCTATATTAATTTTTTTCATGCTAAATAACTAACACATGATGTGTAGTCTACAGGTAATTTGTAGTTCCTCTAGTTCCCTTCTGGTTTACGTTACATGAGGTGGAGCATTAAATGTAAACACGTGTTGCTCTTCTGAATTTTTATTCCATTGTGCGTATTTTGATAAATTACAATTCATTGTCCATTTAGGAAGCTGCTCTAGGAAAACTTGCAGGAATGAACATGACAGCTGGGCAATGGCAGACTATGCAACCTGCTTAAGGCCCAGGGATCACAAGAAGTGTCGTGAATATGAAAACTTTCCAAATTCCATGTAGCATTTCAAATTAAGAGTTCCCAGGTGTTTTACTCATTTGCTCTGTTGCCCTCGGAGGAGCTAGGTGCTTTAAATAGTTTCTTTTTGTGGTATCAAAGTTGCCTGCTGCTTCTATTGTTGAATAGCATTTTCAGCTTTATACAACATCTAGCCATGTTAAGTCTCTGTTAAGTCTCTTTGGTTTCATGAATCTTAAAACCACAGCAGATGCCACACCTTCAGCTTTTAAGGTTTCTGTCTTGCTTCTTGTATTTGAAGTATTTCAAATTCCTCTTAAACGTAGTATTATTTGAAGAGCAGCAAGATAATTGGGTGACATATGCCTTGCATTTTCAGAACAAGTTAAGGAATTCTTTTTTACCTTTGTTTTCCATGGCAACAAACAACATGTGGTTTAAGAGAGACTTTGGGGCATCTAAAAAGCATTATGTATTTATTGATTATTGCTTATAAAAATGTATAAAATCTGTCATAAATAGAAGTAGAAAAATACTGTTAGCTAGATGAGGACAGTAGTCTTTGACACTGGCTAACTTTTTTTGGTTGTGGGGTGTTTGGTTTTTTTAATTTTGACTCTGTGGGAGTGGAACTTCATCTGAGTGGAAACTTTCCCATCCTCTTTGCCACATGCATAGCAGTTCTATCACCATGTATTTCAGCAAGAAGTATAACACAATAGGAGCAGATTTTATAGAACATAATGTCAAAAGAGTACCTGTTATCCACACTATGTGTTTTTGTGCTAGCCTTAATCTGGTCCCATGGACTGAATGGTGACTGGTAGGTTAAGTGCACTAGTTTCATGTCTGGAACACACTTAAAAAATTAGTTTCATGTGAAAGAGTCACATTTGCTCACTACACTTTGCACTGTCAGTCACAGGGCACGTTCAAGAAAAGCAGGCTCCTGATCCATACTAAAACATTAACACTGACACACCAGACATCTATTAGCAATTTAACTTATAGAGCCATGGATCTTTTGATGTAACTGCGATTTGAATGGCTGTGTCTGTCAGCCAAGATGGTGACCACTACATATAAAGAAGTTTTTTAGTATAAAATCCAAACTAGTGATAGCTCATTAGTGTCTCTAGTTTAAAATGGTCCTAACTTAATGGGACAAAATAGGACACTTCAGTTGCTTGTTTGTAATAGTTGAGAAACTTTAGCCTCTAACAATACTGGAATAATTTCCTTAGGAGTGAATGTTTTGAAATGGTGGGTTTTGTTGGCTTAAAGTAAAGTTTTTGCTCTAATGTGTAAGCAGTGAACAATCAGGTGGCACTAAATTTCTTTACAGAATTCACTATGGAGTTGTCCCTAGCAATAGAATTGCAGAATTATAAATTAGTGGAGGTAAAGAAGTAAAGAACAAAACTATTACATTAAAAGAGTGCTTGGATCTGTTCTTATACTAATCTTTGGAAACCTTTTCTGATGGTTGTAGGTGACGCTTCATATTTCAGAATGGACCGGTTTGAAGAGGCATCAGACAGTGAAGTGGATCATGCTTTCTTTGACAGTGATTTTGAGGAAGAGAAGAAGAAAGCTGAAGAAAACGGGGAATGTATAGAGAAAGGAGGTACAAAGGCAGCTCTTGCAGACCCTGATTTCATTTCTAATTCAAAAGATGCTCTGTGTTGTGAGGAGGAAAAGGAAGAAAAGCAGGAAAGTTTACAGAAGGGTCAGTCCCTAGAAAATAGCACAGATTTTCATGGAGATGCATCATCTTTGTCACTTTCTCCAGCTGTGGAAAATGCAGATATATCTGGAGCAACATCTGCAGCAAGTAGAGGAATGCGGGAGAATGTTCCTGCTGGAATCCCCAAGATAGTTAAAGAGGGTGAAGAAGATTATTATACAGATGAAGAAGATAGTAGTGACGATGGCAAAAAACAGAAGGTTAGACCTAAGTCAGCTAAACAGTCAAACAGCATAAAAAAGGCTAGCAAAAAATATACTCATATCAGCTCCTCCTCCTCTTCTTCCTCCTCCTCGTCCTCCTCATCCTCCTCATCCTCAAGCTCAGATACAGATTGTTCTGATACAGATTCCGATAGCTGTTTATCAGATTCATCTTATTCTTCCTCAAAGAGGAATGCTTGTAGGAATGCTCTTCTGTCTCCAAAACAAAAATTCAAGTCAGCAATGAAATTGGCAGAAGGAAAACAAAAGCTCAGTGACTACTTGGAGGAATCTGAAGACACAGTGACTGATGTAACACCTCTGTCAACTCCAGATATCAGTCCTATCCAGTCTTTTGAACTTGCAGCATCAAATGATAAGAAACTAAAAGTAAAAAGACAGGAAAATGTGAACCAAGAATTATACGGTAATTCTGAAGAATGCAAGCACATTACAAAATTGGTAAAACCCATGGGGCTGGGAAATCCAATCTTATATCTGTATTTTTTGTTAGATTCAGAGCTTGGTTGCAGATACCGTCGAAAAGTCTTGCATGATGCCGTGGATCTGAATCAGCTTTTGAAAGGTGACTTTTCAGTTTTCTTTTTACAAAGTGTAACATCTGTACATTGCTGAGAACAATTGAGTTTTAATAGAAGAGAATGAGGTTTTAATGTGCCACATATTTTAAATGTGTTTCTGACAAAGCTGTGTTCATCTAATTCTTTGATTTCTTATTTATGTACATAGTATTGCTTCCACAGTGGAGAGAAACAGCGTGTGTTCGTAAGATGTACAGATAGGGACCTGGACAGACTGGAGAGTTGGGCTGATTCCAATGGGATGAGGTTCAACACGGCCAAGTGCCGGGTCCTGCACTTTGGCCACAACAACCCCATGGGGAGCTCCAGGCTGGGCACAGAGTGGCTGAGAGCAGCCAGGCAGAAAGGGACCTGGGAGTCTGGATTGACAGGAAGCTGAACATGAGCCAGCAGTGTGCCCAGGTGGCCAAGAAGGCCAATGGCATCCTGGCCTGGATCAGGAACAGCGTGGCCAACAGGTCTCAGGAAGTGATTCTGCCCCTGTACTCAGCACTGGTGAGGCCACACCTCGAGTACTGTGTCCAGTTCTGGGCCCCTCAGTTCAGGAAGGAGATTGAGGTGCTGGAGCAGGTCCAAAGGAGGGCAGCCCAGCTGGTGAAGGGACTCGAGCACAGATCCTATGAGGAGAGGCTGAGGGAGCTGGGGCTGTTCAGCCTGGAGAAGAGGAGGCTCAGGGGAGACCTCATCACTCTCTACGACTCCCTGAAAGGAGGTTGTAGCCAGGTGGGGGTTGGTCTCTCTTCCCAAGCAGCTCTCAGCAAGACAAGAGGGCATGGTCTCAAGTTGTGCCGGGGGAGGTTTAGGTTGGACATTAGAAAGAATTTCTTTACTGAGAGGGTGATCAGACATTGGAATGGGCTGCCCAGGGAAGTGGTGGATTCTCCGTCCCTGGAGATATTTAAAAAGAGACTGGATGTGGCACTCAGTGCCATGGTCTGGTAACTGCAGCAGTAGCGGATCAAGGGTTGGACTTGATGATCTCTGAGGTCCCTTCCAACCCAGCCAATTCTATGATTCTATGATTCTATGAATCTCTGAATAAGATTTGATATAAGAACATATTGAATAATAAAACTGCACATGAATTTTGAGAAGTCAAGGTTTACTGGACAATGCCACAGTTTACTATCTATATTAAAACATCAGCCTTTATGAAAAAATGCTGGGTTATCAACCTTCAAAATAATGGTAATGATACATAATTACTTGAAATTACTTGAATGAAACAGAATTATTTGAAATTCTTTTTGTGAACTGTCTGCCCTCAAAAATACCATAATGTTGATAAAAGGTATTTTAAAGAGAAAAGTATCTGGTAATCTCAGTAATGGAGTCAAAGAGAGAGAACTGGGTATCTTTCACTGCATTCATTGCAAATCTTCATGTCATGAGGCAAGAATGTGCTGGATGATCTCATGTTCGTATTGTAAGGTCTGTGCAGTTCTTTTGAGCATCTTTTCATTGCCTGGAGTTTTCATTACTAGAATCTAGAATAAATGAGGCTTCACTCAAGAAATCTTCTAATCTCAGGTAAGGAAAGCCTCTTGAAGTCTGTCTGGTACAAAACCCCAGTTTGTCCTATTGGGGTAGGTCTGCCAGGGCTAAAACTGGATGTGTCATCTTTCTTCCATTAGTGAGTAAAGGATTAAAAACATATATGCATCATTTAACTTTCCTATGGGTAGCAATGAGGAAGTTTGTTTTGATAGTAAGAAAAGCAGAGCTAAGTGACAAGAAAGGTAGAGCTTATTGCGATCTCTGAGAGTCCTTGTGCTCCAGCAGCTCTGTCATACTAGAAAAGGCTCCAACCACTTGTCAAAACATGATCTTAGAAGAGCTGTTGCTAGGCAATTGGAATTATGATGTCCTACATCTTAATTTGTTCCCTCATAGCAAGAAGCTTTTTAATAACTGGTGATTATAGAAGGATTCATCTCATCCCTAAAACAAATGGGTATTATAGCTCAGAGTAAGTATTCCTGGATATGAATTTCTGTTTGAGGGGGGAAGAGAAGGGGGAGGAGGGGAGGGACAGGGACAGGGATGGGGAAGTTTTTTCCCAAAACTGAAAAACAGTTCTAAGTAACAATAATAAAGATTGAGTGATGAGAAGTAGAATTCCCATAGTCTGGCAGCTAATGTTCCTGATTAACATGCATATTACTCCCTAGTGCCTCTCTACATTGGCAAGCACAGCATAGCTTAATTACTTTGGGTATTTTGAAGTTTAAATGGAGCAGGTTTATTAATGGTAGCAAATAACTAATCTGGAAAAATAGGAGCTAACCTTATCCTGAATTACTGCTTCCAGCTTCTGTACTCAAAAGAAAACAAAAGTGCAAATCTCCCCTGCCCCAAGTCTGCATTAAATGTTGATCAGAACTGCGTAGCCTTGAAGTTTGTCTCAAGTGAGAGCATTATATTCCCAGATGTGAGTGCATGAGAGTATTTAAGTGATCATCAGGATGTCTTGAATTTAGTTTTTAAGTATTCTTCCAGTAATCTGTACTGGTGAACATGTAGTTTAAAATTTTTGTAAAATATGCTTGTAATACACACAGGCCTAAGCATTTACAGTAGTTGCAGCATATTTTTAATTTCACAGAAACACATTTCACAGAAACTTAGTTTCCATGTAACTGGTTAATGTGTTTGTTTCTGGGGGGGTACGCAGGATTTAATTTTGTATAATTCTGTGCATTGGTAATGTGAACATTTGGGACGACCATACTCTCTTCTACCAAAAAAAAAAAAAAAAAAAAAGCTATGCTTGTTCTTGACAGAAGCCAAATTGTAAGTTATGCTATTCTGAATAATTTAAAAATCTGACAAATAACATGGTTTTAGTTGGAAATCTTGTATTTTGCATATTGTACATTGTGGTTTGAATTCATATGTAAAACATAACGTGTTTCTGTGCAGTTTCTCTTATTACTGATTTTGGAAATATTCTTTAGTGACCTGGACAGTGAACTAGAGATGGATAAAGATATCTGGTTACTACATCTGAACACTGTTATTTTATGTACTCTGTTATTGAAGTGAGCATTATCGGGTCCTGCAGTTTGCTCTGTAGCCTCTGTTTGCTCTGTTTGGATGGGAAATAATTGAGCAAGTTTTAGTCAAAATGGCTGAAATCTACTTGGTAACAGCAGCTGAAGATTACACTTGAGAACTGGAGAAAGGCAGGTTCTGCATTTTGCCAAAGACAAACACAGCATGTGAATGTAGTCCTTACACTGGCGTTTATTAGGCAGGAGTCAAGTCCTGCTTGAAAGGGAAGGAAGAACTACAACAGAAGCTGTGGTTTTCAGGGCCTGCAGGTTGTAGCTGTGCTGGGTGGCTTTGTGTGCACAGTCTGAGGAGCAGCGTGTGAACAGGAGAGCACTCTTGAGAGCACACACAGCGTGAAGGAAGAGAAATGAAATATGCAGCAATGATACTGTAGAGCCCAGTTAGTTGTGTTAAGGTATGGGGTGCACTGTCAGACTTTCAGTTGTAGGGAGTCAGTTGTTTGCAGTGGGAACAGGATAGTATAAGGTGCCGTAGTGAAAGCAGAGATGGTATGGGGTGAACAAATAATTTTTGAAGTTTATGGACTGATCTCCATGGTGTTTTTTCACATCTCCCCCCCCTGTGCCAGTGTCTGATGTGGGTTGGAGTTCGGGTGGAGGAAGGTGCAGCATCTTCCCTGAGGTGCAAAGTCTGCTCAGCTTGCTCCTGTGTGCAAGCCCTGTGGTTGCAGAGCCTGAAGTACTAGAACCAACCTGGATAATGTTACCATCTAGGTTCACCAGCACCCTGTTGTTTAAGTTTCTGGGCTCACCAATTACTTATTAATTATCCCCATATTGTACGTAACATTTTCAGGTTTATCTCTTTTGTTAACTGTGAACAGATTAATTGCTTATTCATTCTTGATAGTGGCTTTTAGTTTTCTCTTCATGAAAATCACTTGCTGTTTAGGTGACATGCTTATTTAAAATGGATTTAAATGCTAAATATATGGCACTTGAATCCACTCATTTTTACAGACACAAAGGTCTGTGCTTTGGAGGCTTACATAATATCATAGCAAAGCTAAGACTGATGTTATGTAGCTGTATTCCTTATGGTTTATGGCTATAAGAGTTATTGTATCAGCCATGCTACCTAAGAATTAAAATATCAGTGTGCTCAAGATCATAGGTACTCAAGACCTCTCATCACTCTTCACCTCTTTTTTGCCATCTACATGGAGAAAAAAATAGGTGTGGTTATATTTTTCAAGTAAAAATATAGTTCTTCTGTTGTTTCATGATGTTACACAGATTTTTGTATGTAATTATTTTGTGAGGCGATGCTGTTTCTACTTAGCTATAAGCCTTAAAGATCTTTCAGAAGATTAAAATAATAAATAACTCAGAGCAGCATTCAAAACCCATAACAGTAAATGTCAGACTCACTTCCTTCTCTGCAATACTCCTGAGTAATCTGAAAACAAGAGAGAATTAAATATGCAAAGAAATAGCTTGCCTAAAATTGATTTTGGAAGTGCTTTCAGGAGAAAAATGTTAGAAAGCCAAGAATAAAAAATCGGACATTTATCTCACACTGTTTTGCTTGATCCTATGTCTTGATTCACTGTCTTGCCTTGATTCAATGTCCAATGTAATTTTAAGGAACTGAGTTTATGCAGATAAAGAGAAGGGTTAAGCAAATATGTGAATTATTAAGCATTCATGCACTTCCGTGCAGCTACGCTACATGCTTGCTCTCTTTCTTTAGACAAGTCTCTTGATTTCTGTTCTTCAGGAAACAAAAAATGAAGTGTGTCTATCTGAATTTATGTTGAGTATCAATATGGTAGTAATGGCATTACACAAGGTGTATCAAGTGCTAAAGAATTTAGCACTCTGTTTTCTTTTCTACAAAACAGGGTTGATACCCGCTTATTTTTCGGAAGTGTCTGTGAGGATTAGTCTGCAAATCCATGGCATTAGCTATTATTAACCTGAGGAGGTGGTGTGATGGAATAAGTAGGACAGTGAGCGAAGGGTTGAAGACCTGAATTCTATCCTTGAAGCTCTTGCTGACCTACATGTCCTCTGATGAATATTTTTGCCTCTCTGTGCCTTAGATCTTGTAATGTAAAACAGTCAGAGCTCATTTGGTGGAAAACAGTGTGATATAAATATAATTATTATGAAAATAAAAGCTCTGTGTTTCTGAATAAAACCCATTGTAGGAAACTAAATAGCAGCTTCAGCTTAACATGTAGTAGTTGCTTTAACATTTTTATTTTTTTTTTACTGTAATTTGTCAGCCAGGAAATAGAGTGAGTTTTTTATAAATTAAATTTCTCCTCCTAGGGGTATATTATTTGTGTGCTCATTCATGCTGAACTAGTGTATTTATAGAATAACTATTAAATAGTGTATCTAAATTTAAAGTAGGCACTTGGGTAATACGTAAGTACTTAAACTCTACACCTGAACTAAACATCTTTATTTTTCACTAGGATTTGTTCAGTATGTATGTTAATAGATAGACCTAGTGGTGCTTGTTTGTATATAAATGTGCATTGTTTCGCAGTAACTCATTTTGAGGTAGAAGAACAAACAGATATAAAATATTTAAGATTAGAAAGAGATCCATAAGAAAATGGGTGATTTGGGGGGAAAAAAATTGCGTCTGTAAGGTGTCTGTTGTCTTTCTTATGACATCAAGAAATAACTAGCAGCCCTATTAAAGCAGGTGTTTTTCAAGAGGAAACTTTATACTTGAAAAGAACATTTTCCCTTACTTAAAAAGACAGCAGACCATGAATTCTCAAATCTTTAAAGAACTCTGTGACATGAAATACTAATCTAGGAAGAAAATGGTGAGAGAACACAGAAATAGTTTTAGGTTGAAACTGTTAGATATTAATGAAGAAAAATTTGTTGTAATGCTTTTCTGTTTTTCAGATGTGTTAGAGATGTGGTAATGAATCAAACAAAGCCAGGCAAACTCAAATGTATAAGCACTGAAGCAATTTAATGCAGTTTTCTCTGCTGGAAGTGCAACAGATACACTGTGAAACATGCATGATTTTAATTTT
Source organism: Heliangelus exortis (assembly GCF_036169615.1). Lineage (NCBI taxonomy): Eukaryota > Metazoa > Chordata > Aves > Apodiformes > Trochilidae > Heliangelus > Heliangelus exortis. Next base: position 21,842,447 of record NC_092425.1, on the reverse strand, counting down.
AGCTTTAATGCCATGAGGACAGCCTTACCATCCTGTCCTAATGCATTTCACTTGCTAATTAGCATTTGTACTTTATATAAGGTTTGGCCTTTCATACTCTGCAATGTCATTTCAGTCCTTTTTAGTTGAAAGCAATAAACAGCTTGTTTATTGCTTTGAAGAAAGTCAGGTGTCTCCATGGAAACCAGCTTTCATAGAAATCCTGTGAATACCAGAGAATTCTCTTTCACCTCTTACCAGTAAATAAGAAGTAGAACTGCACACTGTTCAAGTCTTTATGCAAATACTGCTTGTTTATCCCCCTCCATCAAATTACTGATTTATGGTCTGGCTGAAAATGAAGTGGTAAGAATTTAGTAAAATTACTTATTACCCATTGAGAGAGTGGGAACCTATAGGTAAATTATATTTAATTGCTCCAAAACTTATAAACTCTTTAAAATCTTAAATCATACCTTAACCTGTAGTTTTCCTTCATGTTGTCTTTGACCACTGTGAAAACAGATAATGGATTCAAACAAAATCTAAGTGTTGTGATTAAAGAGCACCGTGGGTTGCTGAGTACATCAGCAACTGTACATAATACAAAATACAAAATACACTGAGTACATCATTGAAGTAGCTTTGAAACGTAAATATTTGAGTTATGTAACACTGTGTCTGAAATACGTAATATCATTTAGAATAAATACATTTACCTCTTACATGAGATCTTGATTCTTTGTTTATTGGTTATTTTTTCCTAGCTTTGCAAGCTTTTGCTGATCTCACTTAGGCACCTACTGCCTTTGCCATAAAAGCAGTGTTGTTGCCAGTGAATGCTGACATGTATTGAGTGCATATTGGACATACTATGATGCTGTACAGGTGGTGTTTTGCAGAGTACAAGTTAGGCATTTTTTTCAAGTAAAGTACTAAAGCCTCATTCTGGACACTGGCAATAGGTACACTTGGAAAGACCTGCAGAACCTTTTGCTCACTACTTACTTAGGTTGTTATTGTGGTTTGAGTGTTGTTTAAGGAACACTGCTTTCATGCATGTTGTCTGCTTTCTGCTTGTTTTGTTAGGAACAAGCATTTGTCCTTTATTAGTGATCCACTTTCAGTAAGTGATGTTTTGTTTTTTTTTTTTAATGAACTTTTAAATGCTCCTGTCACACAGTTCCTAAAGATATCACTGTTGCATTTGCTGTGATTTAGAAAAGGTTACCTATATTTAGGCTTCAGTCAGTTTTGATTTATTTTGACATGGTAACCTTAATGAAACAAAACTCTAATTTATTAACTTATCGACTTAAAGAACAACAAATCTGCTTTTGATGTATCAGCTGATCTAGTGCCTTGGAATATTGCAGCACTGTTGCTGCAAAAATGCGCATGTGACATTTCAAATGTGGTTCTTCCTCTAGGTCATAGAAGGCTAACTATAAAAAGATCAGTTGAGGAACTAAGAAACTATTGAGGAACTTAGTGACTTTTAGATTGATATTGTCATGCCACCCCTTGAAGAAAACTTGCTGATGCACGTCTTTTGTCTAAATTTTAAGTGCAAAATTAAGCAATCTTCTGTAATTCAACAGCATATTGAGGTTGCCGGTTTTGACTCGGCTCCGCTGAATAACTTCACAGAAGAACTTTGATGGTGCTCTTAATTATTTCAGTGTACACTTGCAGCCCAGAAACTGACTGGATCTTTGGCTGCATCAAGTGTGGCCAGCAGGTCGAGGGAAGTGATTCTCCCTCTCTACTCTGGTCTTGTGATTCCCCACCTGAAGTGCTGCGTCCAGTTCTGGAGCCCATTTGTTGCAATAGAGAAGGGTCATGAGGATGATCAGAGGGCTGGAGCACCTCTCCTATGAGGACAGACTGAGAGAGTGGTCTAGTGGGAGTTGTCCCTGCCCATGGCAGGGGGGTTGGAACTTGGTGATCTTACAGGTCCATTCCAACCCTGAAGATTCTATGATTGAATTATTTAATTTTATTAGTGGTTCTTTTAAGTTGTAGTGAAGTTGGTATCGTCACTGTTTAGCAAGCTCATAAGCTCAAGAGTTGTCAGAAAGCTGTTGGCAGTAGTCAGTGTCTACATTAAGTATAAATAATAAATAATGATGAGGCTAAGAATGGACAAGATAGGGAAGAAAAAGCTGGAGTATGTCTTGTCTGCCTGTTGCAAGTGGGAAATGCTTTCTGTGTGATGAGGTGATAAAAGGTGCAGATGGGGCACAGTAGAAGGAAAATAAGTTGGCTGGAGAAAGAGATGAGAACCTGAGGAAGAAAGAAGACATGGTTGAAAAAAGAAAAGTCTGTGTTTTGGGGGATGTAAGGGAAGAAGATGGAAGGTGAGAATAGTTTGTGAAGTTCTATCCAGTAGAGCAATGCATGGAAACGTATATAAATACATATTCACACCAACTGCCTGAGAGCTTTGTGTAAAATACTGGTTTTGAATGCTGTGGAGGTGTGTGACACTGCCTCTGAGTGAGAGCTGAGTGAGAAAGTGATGCAGTGCTGGTTGGAGCAGTAGCTGCAGGGCTCTGGCAGTCAGTGTTTCTAAAACTATTTACTGAGCAGCAGTGAGGGGAAGGGGAAAGGTGTTTGTTCTGTGTCATTGCTCTGTTTATTGCTTTTGTTGGTTTTTTTCCCATCACAGCTGAGAGAAGTTTTTCTAGAAAAAATTATATATAAATATAACTAATTACTTAAAATTATTCAAAATATAGGTAATTACTTTGATCTCAGAGCATTTTTAATCTGTGTTTACTGGGTAGCTTCATAGTTACAGTTCATCTTAAGAGTATGTACACCAAAGTATAGCCATGTAACTTACAGAGAATTAAACTATCATGTACCAGTGAAGACATTAAACCTGTATTTCTAATTTTAAATGTCCTCATTGTGCATGCTGTTGCTTTAAATAGAATTTTACTAGTTCACACCTTTCACAGAAAGAAAAGAGCTGTTTGGAATTAATGCTGACAGTTATTCAGAAGCTTAAATGTCTCTGAAGGGACTTCTTTACCGATAGCATCGGTGTCACAAAGGTAGGTCAAGACTTCAGTTGAACAACTGCTTTTTGCCCTAATCTGATTTCCACTCTGCATATGTTTGTTCTGCGGTATTGTTTAATCTGTGAGATGCTATGAGGGCAAATGATTAAATTACCTTCCATAGTCTTGTAATTATAGCGTTATCAATTATGTAATGTGATGTATTCACTTGAAGATTGTTCAAATTACTTTCTTTCAGCTGTGTTCTGCAGTGCTGTTTCTGAATATTCCCATAAGGATATAGATCATTATTTTTTACTGAGAAGTATGTTGAAGCTTCATGTTACCATCTGAATTGTGTGAGAATGTAGCAATAGGACAAGGGGTAATGGCTTTCAGCTGGAACAGGGTTAGGCATTTTGTTACACATTAAGAAGAAATTATTTTCTTTGAGAGTGGTGAGACACTGGAACAGGTTGCCAAGGGAGGTTGTGGCTGCCCCATCCCTGTAGTGTTCAAGGCCAGGTTTGATGGGGCTTTGAGCAACCTGGTCTAGTGGGAGGTGTCCTGGCCCGTGCAGGGGTCTGGAACTGGGTGATCTTCAAGATTCCTTCCAACCCAAACGATTCTATGATTCTATAGCTCTGTGATTCTATGACTCTATGATTCTATGAATTGGCTCTAGTTGTTTTCTCTACATTTCCTTTTTGTCCCTTGTAGGGGCACATCCAGATGAGTTTCAACCCAGGTTTGTCTCCTCAAATGGTGTTGGTGGCTGTACTGGTTTTCCCTTGAGAATAACTTACTAAATTGTAAAGATGCTTTTCATTTATACTTTATTAATCTGTTGGATGGCACACTTGATCTGCACTGTTTTGCATTGTGTTTTAGTTTTAAGGTGATTTGCAGCTTTTCTTGACAAATGAAAACAATATTTACCAATGCGAACAACCTCGCAGAGCTGGCTGGGGGCAGTTGTTTCATGTAGTGATTGGCATACTATGGTGTGAGCTTACTCATTTACACAGCAATTTTTAAATTCATTAGCTGTTTGGATTGAGTTCTGGATACTGTTTCTAAATTTCCAAAAGACCGTAGCAATATTTACTTCTATCAGTTATGGAATAAACTCAGTTGAAATAATGCAAGAAAGATTTTATTTAATTTTACTTTGAAGAATGGGATACTCGTTCTTTAAGGTTTCTAAGATATTAAAGGCTGCTTCAGGCATTCTTTGCCAAAAAATTGCTGGTGTGACAGTGTCTGCTGAGGAAATACTGCAGCATGCCTGTTTGTTGGTTTGGTTTTTTTCTTGCAGTTTTTCTCAAAGCTGCTTTGGATGCTGGTTTTGCTTATTGTGGGACTTTTAGGGGTATCTTCTGGAGGCACTGATACTGAAGGAATGTGAGTTATGGCTTGAGTAAAGCTGTGTCTGTGTCTCAGCTCTGAAAAATATTTGATCTACTCTGGTATTGTCAGTCCTGTACGACTGATAATGCAGTGGTTTTATTGGGTAATACTGTGATAGCAAGGCTCTTAAAACAGTTGCCAGAAGATGTACTGCAAAGCTTTAGAAAGTAAAGGTTTAGAAATAGGTCAGTATCAAAGCTCCAGGGGAACTATAATAAATATTGCTGGCTCTGGCTGCAATTGAAGTTTTCCACTTAGTACTTTATCTCGTGGTTATGCAAGTCTTTTCTTGCTGTGTATCCTTAAGCGTCCATTCTTTGTTCTTTTGTCTTGAAGCCTCATATTCTGGTTTAAATTTTTGGTCTTTTTAAAATTGCCAGGAGTCAGTAATTTTTCTTCTGTTATATATGCTCACTTATTTCTCTCCATCCATTATATCTAATTTTCATCTTTCCCTTTGCAATTCCTGCACCAACATGATGTAGGATCGCTTCATGAGCAAAGGATCAATAAAATCACTTCAGAAAATGCATTTTATGTCTCCAGTTTGTGCTTCCCCAGTGTCAGTTTTCTGTTTGAAACATCATTTCTATTCTGCCTCTCAGCTGTGACTGATATTTTAGATATCTGGAGCAAAGTTTAAATTTCTTCGCATGTGCAAGCATCTAAGTATTAATTTATGGTTTAGTTTCTGGTTTTGCAAGTTATTTCTAATCCTAGCTTCCTGAAGCTATGTTTTGTGTTGCTTGGAAAGCTGATGCTTGTAGTGGTGCCATAAATGCTACCACTGTGTTGATTATGATGCTCGATGTTGCTTTAGTGCTGTATAACTGTAGCTCCACTAACATATTTCTAATCTCCCATGCTGATTGCTGGTACTATAGTACCTACTTTTAAATTATTCAGGGATGGAAGTCTGAGTGCAGTATATCACTGCAGAAGTTGGGCAAACATGCTGGTAAAGGTAGAGATCAGGGGTGATCCAAGTCAAAGCAAGGGTCAGGAAACTGACCCTGCAGAAGAAATGACCATGGCCACAAGATTGATTCATATTCTGCTTTCTGAATAACAGAGGTATTCTGCAAAAATGCTTACACCCTGCATGCATATTGCTGGTTCGCTTGTACTGCTCAGTTGTTTGCTGCATCTGTTCGATTCTTCTGGTATACCAATCATAAATGGAAGGAGGGAGGGGATTCCTAGTGAGAAGGAAGCAGATAGGTTTTAACTGAGGCCAAAATGAGACTTGATTTTTGTGGTGAAAACTGAGCATCCCTGGAAAATCTGAAATGCATAAATATGGAATTCAGATAGGGGGAGGTGAAATGTACCTTTTTCAGGTCTTTAAAGAAATCGTAGTAATAAAGTGCTAGGTTTGTGTTTGGTTCCCTTTTTTAATCTGAGTATTTTACTTTTTACCATTTTAAAGCTTTTCTGCAATTGGAGAAAAAAGGACAGAAACAAACCTTCGATCAGCCATGTAGAGGAACAAGGAAAAATTATTCTTTCACAAATGAAGAAGTAAGAGAGATTGATCGGGAAAACCAAAGGTTGCTGAAAGAACTGTCCAGACAGTCTGCAAAGCCGCGAAGTAGCACCAACCTGAAGTCAGCTGTACAGCCGCCCAAATTGTACCACAGTGCCCTCAACAGGCAAAAGGAGCAACAAAGAATTGAAAGAGAAAACCTAGTAAGTTCTAAGAACTGATTTTAGGACTGTTTGTTGTCACATGAACTACTGTTAATTATTTAAAAAGCTGACAAGGCAACACTTGGGCTTTACTGCAGTAAGTCTGCAGTGCATGTTCTTTACTGTGCTGTTTGCACAGGTAATTGTTTGTGTGGTCTTTTGTGGGGAAAAATATTCTTTTGTGAGATGAAAATAGATTTTGCATTGTATGAGATTGCTGTACTGTAGTATCATTCATTTTAAGAGGAACCATGATTTTTAACATACTCATAACTTGGGGTAGCAGTCTAACTCTGTACTTATGCATCATGATTGCTAGTCTCTAAGGAAAGGATTGCAAAAAATAAAGCAATCAATATGATAGCATCAAACCTGTTATGTTTGAAATACAGAGTATACAATACCACTGTGAATTTTGTTTTCTGATTCATAGATTCAGTTTTAAAATATTTATAGCATGTTTCTTGCAATATTTTAGTGTATTGGCAATCACTTTAGTAGAAAACATTCAGACTAATGTATTCATGGAGGGTAAATTCAGACAGGGTATTCACAGAGTTGTCAAATGAAATAATACTGATTTGAGTCAGATTTTTTTTAGTGATTGAATTATAGCACATATGATATTTTAATATCTCCTCATTCATTAGTGTTTTTGAAAGGAAAATGAAATCTAGTTAAAAGAGTTAGAAAACTTATAGTGCAAATAATTTATTAACTGTGTAAGCTTAGGTTGCAGTTTCCTGTTGTGTAGTTAGAGATACAGATTCAACTTGGAGAAAGTTTGTTAAAACTTCAAAGCAGGAAACTTTTTCCCTAGCTCTGCTAGGCTACAGCTGACTAAAGGAACATTACTCTTTGCACACTGAGAAATGACTTTTTACAGATATGCAAGTCTTCTCATTGTCTAAGGAAGAAATGTTTTTAGGCTTGGATGGTTTTAGGCTTGTAGGAGGCCTTTCTTCATGTGTTGGGGGAGAGAGTTTATTATTTGTTTATTAACATTTAGAGCAGGACTTGCTGTTCACATGAACCTGTACACATGAAGGAGTGTATTGGGCTGTGGGAAGGAAGTGCTGTGTCACAGTCACAATCTAGTTGTTCTACTCCATAACAATAGATGATTACTGTCATAATAATGGTATTTTACAATACAGTTGTGCATACTCAAATTCACAAACCTTTTCTCTTTTGATATCTTGCAACTTTTGGATCACAAATCCACCAAAACTAAAGACATAGTAATTTCTTAGGTAGCTGCTTTTAGTACATGTTAGAGACTAGTGGTGGTTCCTTGCAGTTTGAGAAATAATGTCCTTTCCTATTCATTTATGTCGTAGTAGTTGTCACAGCAACAGTGAGTGGACATGTTTGATATCAGAAGCATTCTTTAGAGTTTGTTAGGATTTTATGCTATTTTGGACTACAAAAACATTTTTGTTTATTCTTTTCTCTAAACTCAGGATGATTTATTGTGTTCTTCTTTTCGATAGAGTGATTCATCAGTACAGCTCTTATTTTGTTTAACATTGGTATAATCTTTGAGCAATTCTGTTTACTTCTGTTTGAAGTGTACCTAGAGCATCACAGGTGTAACATTTATTTTTCTAACACTACCTTTTAGGATTACAATGACATGTTTTTCTCTGAGATTGTAAATGAAAAAGCTGTCTTACCCTGCCCATTGAGGTTGTTTTGCTTTACATAGCTATCTATGTGCTTTATGAACTTGTTGTTTTCTTCTGGTCAGGACTTCTATTCACCTCTGTAGACTGAAGAGCTAGAATTCCATGGAACTTCCTTATCAATCTTTCTTCTATTACTTGACAGGATATTTTTCTTTACACAGGGCCTGCAGTACTTCATACAGGATATGCTGTTTGATAAATCTTTGTGAGATGTATATTGAAGAAGGATTCAGGCTTTTCTAAATAATTCAAGAACAGAAACCTACAACAGTAGTCTGTACAGGAAGTAAAAAAATTTTGTTGAAAAGATTTTTTTTTTCCTGTTGGTTTATGGCTTCTATAATTTCTTGTCCTGAAGTTAGGGGAAAACCCTGTTTAAGGAAAGCCTTCACTTGTTATGCTAGAACATTCCTGGAGTATTGCCTGTATTTACTGTTATGAGAAAGACAGCTTGATTTCTGGTGCACACATTTGGCATCGTAGGTGATGCAGGGAAAGTTGTTCAAACATACGGAAATTAGAGAGGAATCTAACTGGTTTGGTGCTCTCTAGCTTTGTGAAAGGGTACAAGGAGGTAGAGGGAATACATCCTGCTGCCACAGAAAGAGTTATGATGGGAAAAAAAGGACACATTGATCTGAAAAATAGTTGTTAAAAGGCAATTGTTAGCAATTTACAGAAAAAGCAGAATAAGCAAAATTGTTTGCTGTTAAAATTCATATCAGAATTTTGTACTTGGTGCTTTTGACAGTGTGCTTTCCTAAGTAGAACTTGGCTGTTGATTGCTTATCTGAGATAACAGGACCAGAGTGTATCTCTTGCCGATAGAGGATGCTGCTGATTCATAAAACTTTGTACTCGTGTTTGAAGATACTTTCAACCCTGTCCCCTCTCCAGTGGAAAGGGACTTAAGTGTAACTGATGTGTTAGTTTTTTCCCATGTTTGCATCTATGTGTCTCTGTCTGTATTAACATATAATTATTTCTGCCAGTATAAGTAAGAAACTTGGCTTCATAGACAAGACACTACACACCACTTAAACTTGTAATGGGTTATTGCATGATACAAAATCCGTACTGCTTTTATGCAGGTATGTGGGGACTTGAAATAATAGATTTGCAGCTACTACACTATTCCAGTTATTTCATCTAAGCTTGGAAATCATTCATGTCTGTATGTTGTTCTTTATTGGAGTGTTTTTGTTAATTTTATTAATTCTGTCTATGATTTAGGTGTGAGATGACCTCAGTGAGCTAAGCTGTTGTGTTCAGCCAGGTACCTAGGCAACAAGTGGCCTTTTTAGTTGACAGCAGAAATTCACTGGAAGCTCTCAGCAGGTCTGGGATGACAGTTCTCAAACCATAGATCAAGGGGGATTTTTCTGTAGATTTTTGGTGGATTTCCATGTATTGGTGTGCATTCTTCGTAGCACATGCTGTTACTACTTACTGCACTTAACTCTATGTTGTTCATTCCCCAACCTCATACTCCCCCAAAATGTACCTTATCTTGAGCCACAGCTTTCAGCTGCACTGCACCTGCCCCACCATCCATCTCATGCCTCAACCATGGGGAGAACTTCTAGGCATGGACAGAAACAGGAGGGGAAGAGCACTGGTCCATCAGGGCTGTGCCTGGGTACCTTGTACTTTCCTTCTGAGAGTTTTAGAGCTCAGATGCTGCATGCTGCTTCTAGAAAGAATACCAAGGTTGTTCAGCCATACTGGTGTCAGTCTGGAGGAGAAAGATATACAGGGAATGCTGTTGTGAAAAAGAATGTAAACTTCTTAGGGGCTCAGAAATACATGTGTTGGGTTGATGGCTCCTTAGAAACTTGAGCACACAGGGTTTTATAAGGTATTTTTCACTTCCTGGATTCAAAGCCTCTGTATGCCAAGACTAAAGACAATTTTATTAGCTCCTGATATTGCAAAGTACAATGGAAGAAAAAAAAAGATTTCCAGGGCCCTCTCATTGGGGAAGCTATCAGAATGTGGGACTGGCATGCAGGTGTATTTGGCTGAAATATTCCACAATACAGTGCAAATACAGTTCTGTTATGTGATCATAGTGTTTAGACTGTAGGCTTTTTGTGGTCAGATGTTTTGTGGCCTACTGATTCCTGACCCACACTCAAGATTTCTGAGCATTGTTGTGGTAATTATAATAAAGACTGACTAATTAACAAGTTCAAGGAAGTTTTTGGTTATTTTGCACACTGCTCAGTTTTGTGAGATGTTTTTTGGGTTTTTATTTTTATACTCTTAGTCTACTTTCTTTGTGATTATGCCAGCCACACATAAACACGATAGCTGTTCAGTTAAAAAGACTAAAGTGTGTTTTTTGACATTTAAGTTAAGGCTAAGTAATGCAACTGCCAATTGAAGAAAATGACAGATATTTGTATTGATAAGAACAGATAGCTTGAATGCACTGTTATCTGCTTCTCCCTCCCCCACCAGGACACAGGAAAGGGTCAGGGTGGTCACTAACATCAGTGACATTAGAGGAGGCGTAATATAAATAAATTTGAACAGCTGTCAAGGCACACTAGTCAGCTGGTTAGAATTCAAAGGAGCTGAAACTGAAACCTTCATGCATTTAAAATGCAAAGTAAACCAAGAAAAAGTATTGTTTTCTGCCTTCTTTCTGAAGCCAGTTTAGGAGTGGTGGCCTTCTAGTGTTTTGGTTTAGGTTTTTTTTTTTCTTTCCTTCTAAGCGTAGCTGCTTTTTTTTCTTTCTTTTTTGGCAGAGAGCATTAGAATTAGCTTTAATGCTCTCATGTTGTTTCCAAAGCTGAATTTCCATTCGCTTGGCCCACTGTGTAGCAGTTCCTTTGTTCTCCACTTTTTGGCAATATGACATTTCCTTCTGTCTTTAGCAATATGAATTTTAGTGCTTTATAGATACTAATCTATGTCCAAATGCCTAGAATTATAAAGGCTTATACTATTCCTAGAAGGTAATAATGCAGAAACACCTTCTGTGATTTTTTTTTTTTCCCTGTTTTTTGTATTATTATTGTACTTCTATTGTATTATGATAATATAAAAGAAGGTGGAGGAAGCGGGAGGCTTTTTCCAAGCTGCGAGGTCATCAGTGATGCAATATTCTCTATGTATAAAGCTTGAATCAAAAGCTCTGGAGGAACTATAATGCAATTCAGAGCAACTAATGATTGCAATTAGTGTCTGTTATGGTTGGCTTTTTATTCCTTAGATCTCATCGGGAATAAATATTTGATTCTGAACACCTGGATTGTGTTACGTGGTCTGAGTTTTTGGTCAGTAGTTTCAGTGTCAACATTTCTGTTCGCTTTAGTGTTGCAGAATTTAGTCTCCAGAGATGTAGCACTTCAAAAGAGCAAGGAAAGTGGCAGTGTTCTTTGGTCCATTTCTTGAAAGCAGAATGTAATGAAAGAATTAGTAGTTTCATGTGTATAATTCAAAAAGAATATTTGTTTAAGGTACTTGAACCATTGTTCAGGACACTTCTTCGGTTAAGAACCTCAAGATTATAGGGTTGTTAATAAAAACATAAGAATCAGATTAGTTCTGGGTTACAGATTTAGTAGGTCAGGACTGCCATTTCAATGTGTTGATGAGTTCATTTCTGTATGCAGCGGGCCATTCTCCAGACTGCAGAATTTATGACCACAGATAGTCTGTAAGTTAACAAGCCCTTGATACAATTTGCAGCAGAGGGCAAGGGAACCACAGGAGCAATTCTCTCTTTCTGTAGAAGAGCTTTTCTTAGAACATTTTTGCACCATGGAATCTTGATCTACTCTGCTTATACTTCGCACTGTATCAAGTCCAGTGTTAACCTGTTCAAAATTATGTTTTGCTGCTGAGAGAGGTTGTTTGTTTGTTTGTTTTATATTTAGTAGTAGGGCTTGATCCTTGTCAAAATATAAGCATAAAAGGAAAACCAGAACTGTATTTAAATTAGAATAAAGTGTGCATATATAAATGTTGTATGTTCAGAATTAAGTTTGAAATTCCTTCTGTGTTAAGGTATGCAAATTCTATGAGGCTTTTATTGTTGGAGTGTAGAATTGTAACATGCTCAACTCTCCTGGAAAAGTATTGCACAGTTTACTCAGTCCCTTTGTGATTCAATTGAATGCATTGAGAGTTTCCACTTTTAATTCCAAAGGTAAAAAAGTGATAACTGCAAGTCTAAATGTATGTAGTTGCATGTGGGATGTATGTAGAGATGTGGATGAAGTTGTGAGTGAAATGTTGGACATAACATTGAGAGGCAAGTCTGCCATTTCATGTTCTGCTACTGGTGTTAGTGGAGAGCTATTTCTAGCTGAAGTCCTTCCTTTGACTTTTGCTTACTTAGGTATTTCCACTTGACGATGAACTGACTGGCACTTGCTGCAAGCACTTGTGACATGTCAAGTCTGAGCCAAAATCTCTTGTCCTTTCCTGCTTGTGCACTCTGCAGGCTTCCAGTGCCCATGCAGAAACTACCAAGAGTTTATAATTCTTGTTACAACTAGACAATGACAACTGATGATCCTATGAATACTATGCTGTTTCCTAAGTCACTTTCTGTATTTCTTTTATTCTTCTTAAAAAAAAATTAAAAAAAAGACGGATACCTGGAGTACGAGAGGATGATCACCTTATACAGAGTGAATTGAATTGCTATACAGACAAATTCTTGACTTCTGCCATATAAGTATGCAAGTCCACATTTCATCCTTATTACCAAAGGTATTTTTAGTACTTCAGAGACTGGTGTAATCACAGTTTGCATTGTCTGTCGTTGATGGGATGCATGTCATAACCCTGCCCAGTAATGCCTCTGTCATTGCCAAATGTTTGTAGGCCATCAAATGAATTTAAATTAGTGGAGGGAATGTATAATAGATCTGTGCAAGGCAAGTGATGGAGGTGAAATGTATTAAAATTTTGAAATTTTTGGCTGGAAATTGTATATACCTGAGTACTTCAAAACTTGTTCTGCCATCAGGTTATTTTTGAGATTATGAGGTGTCTTAATACATCATGTTTTAAGTAGAAGTAGTTAGGCAGAATGGGAAGCTATCTGTATCTTACAAGTACTGTGTAAGTAGCAGTTCTAATTTAATGCCTGCTGCATGATTGTCAGGGTTAATTTCAACAGGAGGGAATTATGCCTGTAGTAATTTCAATTAGAATATCTTAAAATTAGATTATGGATTTGTAAAAATAGTGTCCAGTGGATGTTTGTGCTTTCCTTTTGACATAACTTTCACAGAACTGATTTAGTAATTCTCTCTGATGATCCTGCAGTATAAAGTGGTCTAACTATGTTTGCAAAGTGAAGCTTTAAAAAAACAAAACAAACAAAAAAGCAAGCAAACAAAAAAGCAAGCAAACAAAAACCAAACAAAACCCAAAAAACCTAAGACAACTTCTCATGCTTTTGGAAATTTAAAAGTGAGGAACATAATTGGATATGAGCAGGATAGCTTCTGTTAATTACCAGTTCATGTTGTGCAATGCTAAAACTTTGGGTTATTGCAATTTGAATTAAAATCAATTTGTGAATATCTGTTTTGTATTTTCTTGTTTGTTATTCCTCTTTCTTAATGATATTTCTCTTCAATACTAAGGCTTTCCTGAAAAGACTGGAAGCAGTGAAACCGACAGCTGGTTTGAGGCGTTCTGAGCAATTGTTGGACTATCAGCGCCAGATGAGCTATCTGAGTTCTTCACCTGCTGTAAGAAGAGGAAAATCTGCTCTCAGCCAGCTTAGTCCTTCCAGTAAGTATTTTGAAGCTGAGGATTGCATTTATTTGAATGTATTTTATCTTTTTATGATTCAGAATTATGAAGCACTTACTGCTAAGAATAGGAAAAAAGGTCCTTTTTCTGTCTCCCTTAGACTGATCATTTAACACGCAGAAATCATTTAAGGGATTTTTTTTTTTTAATCATACAAAAATATTCTGACCATGTGAATTATTTACTTATCATCCTAAATTTCTAATAAATTATTTTAATAGTCTTTTCCAAGAAGGTTGAAAAAAATCCATTTTGTAAAGAAATATTCCTCATTCTGCCAGTACCTGTTGTTGAAAGAAGTGACAATAACAACCAACAATGAAAAACCCCAAATAAGGATCAAATTCTTATTCAGAGAATGTGAATCTACTGATAGTAATGTTTTCTCTCTTAAAAATCGTGTGTAGGGTTTGGAAATGTAGATCATGTGTCCCTGTAAAGCCATATGTCAGGTTAAAGAACCACAGCACTATAGCATAGGCCTGAATTCTGTGGCCTGACCATTGGCAATCAACTCAGAGCATTTTGGGGTTATATTTAATTTACTGAGATTTTTTTATTGTTTGTTTTTTTCCTGGAAACTCTGATAATGAGTGTTGCAGTACTAATATAGCATAAGGTTTTCTTATGTACTGAACATGCATTTTCACTCTGTCTGTGTGTGTTAACAGGACGCACTTCAAGAGCCACCACTGTACCAGGTACAATGAGCCAGAGGAACGAAAAACCCATGTCTGATACAGCCTGTGGGGCACTACAGAGACCTAAGCCCACTAATGTCCGTGCTGCTTGGCTATAAGTACATTCTTTGCCTCGCATACTGAGATGATCCTCAGACTTGTGGTTTCAGTGCTTTTGCAAATTCAGTGTGCAAAGTGTTTTCTGCATTGTTCAGTGATTAAAATGCATTGCATATGGTATAATTGTTTATAAAATGTTTTAAGTGAACAGTTTCATTTCAGTCAGTGTTTTGCATGACAGGAAGGACTTATGAAAGGAGAAGGGGGTATTTAAATGGGCAAGTTAAATAGAAGTTGCTAATTCTTATTTTTATTCTCCACTGATAAGTGGAATTTGCATCCGTAACATGGAAGGACAGATTTGCTGCACTGTAGGTGTAAGATAGAAAGAAAATATTTAATATTTTAAAATCTTGCATTAAACTCATAAGTATATGCTTAATCCCTAGATTGTCCTTGATTTTCATCCTGGTTTGGATAAGCCTTCTGAGCTTTGTGTGCAATGATATTTTGGCTTAAAGGATCTCTTTCTGCACACAAGGGGGTGAAGCAGATTGTGTATTCCTGCATGGTTAGATAAAATACTGAGGCTGCAGATGATCTGCCACTCCACCTGTGCTCCAAGTGTTGAAGCATTTGTTTTTCACTCAAGGCTGTGTCTCTTCCAGATTTAAAATAGTTTTGGAACTTGTATTGGGATCTTTGCATAGGAATGATGCTTCTGGTACTGTTTGAACAAGGGTAAAGACTGAAGAGAACAGCAGTTTCAGGTTGACTCTAAATAGGGAGTTTTAGTTATTTCTCAAGGTGAAGAATGTTGGTTCTCAAGCAAGGGAAGTATTTCATGGCCCTGCTTTTGTAGAACCTTGTGCTCCGTGGTGGGTGAGCTTCAGGAAACTTGAACATCTGAGAATGATCTGAATTTGGAAAAAAAACCAAAAAACAACAAAAGCAAACAGTAGAAAAAAGAAAATCTTGTTATGCTTCTTGTTTTTTTAATGTCATGTTCATACCAAATATTTGTAGTAGTGTCAGAAAAGTTTCAGTGTCAACATCCATTTACAAGGGAATTAAAATTTAATTGAATTGGTAATCACAAATACTACGTGGTATGCTTTACTTCTATAAATGAAGGCAAACTTTCAGTGACCTTATTTTTTAGGACAGTCTTAATGAAGAGCAGAAATTGTGATGTCACTATCGAATGGATGTTGCTGGAAGCCTGCTCACTTCTCCAGCTTCTTCCCAGAAGAATTACAGGACATCACTTCGTATTATGCATAAAATAAAAAAAAGCTGTGTTCAGTACTGCTGGGTCTTGGCCCTGTGGAATTGAAAGTTTATTATTCTTTGCTCGTGCTTGCATGAGGGCTTAGTCTTTCAGGTGTTCTGCATTGTAACAAACTTAATTGGTCCTGTGTGGTGTTTTGGCACAGCTTCTGCACCTGGTAACCTGCAGATCAAATTTAGCTGTTTGACAATATTTGAACTCTAAAGCAGCATTGTGGCAGTTTTTTAATTGCAATTATTATTCATTGATAGGGATTGTAAGGAATATTTTGCATAGTGCAACTGTATTTATTTGTGCTATTGTCCTAATTAAACTTATTTACTATTTAAAGATTTTTGTCCTTGAATGTATCAAGGTCACAGTTTAAATGCTTTTTAGTGTTCATATATGGTTTTTTTTTCTGTAAAGAAATTCACAAAACAAATTGCTTTTAATTGCTTAATCTTATTTAATTTTGGTATAAAAGACTGTCAATTTTGTATGTCATTTTTCTAAATCATAAGAAATAAAATATTTAACATGAATTGCTTGTCATTGCAGTGGATTCTTTTGGAATTTTATCATTGGCATTGAACTGCAAAGGAGACCATGGAGAAGTGTGCAAAGAATCAGTTTGTTCATTGATGCACTTTACCTGTTAGTGACTTTGGTGTGCATTTTTAAAAATAAGCTATATTGGCAGGTCTTAAATAATCTCATTATTTTTATAGCAAAAAATCCTGTTTCTAATAGACTTATTTTCTGTCCATTTTTGTAAGCTGCCACTTTATGTTCTCTTCCACTTTTTTCTTCCCCACAAAAAAAGATCTCTCTGAAAAAAAAGTGCAAGCTGCTTTGCTTCCACCTTAAAGTGAACTGCTACACTGTTTTAACTCAGGGTTTCAGGTAGGAACCAGTCTCCCAGATGAAGTGACAAGATTGCCAATTTGGATGCCAGCACTGGAGTATTCATCTCACTGCGAGGAGAAACGAATTGTGATGCCTCCATCACATTTGTGCTCTGGAAGTATTCCTGCATCATTCCTAAGCTCCGTTTCTTCCAGGACAGGGTTCTGCTGTGTATTATTTTCTGCAATGCTGAAGGTCTTAGCTTTAATCACTGACTAAATGAAAGGAACTGGGAGTGATGATACCTGTCTGTCTGGATAGGTGACACATGAAGGGCATTTTCCCAAACAGACTGTTGAGTTCTTTACGACTCAGTATTAATCCCAATGAACCTGAGAGACTCCAGCTAATTTGGAGGAATCACACAAGGCCATTCCTCATATGGAATGTATAGGCTTTCCCCTGTGCCACAGCCTGTCTTCTGCCTGTCTTCTGTCAGAGTGCTTGAAGTCTTCACTGAAGATCCTGAGGCATCTCTTCTATCATCCTGTCACTCAAGAGGGTTTGTCTGATTGTCTTAATCAAATGGCTGGATGGATTTTTATGTCTTATGTGATGTATGTAGACATTTTACTGGACTGTATTTTCCTGACTGTCATCTAATGAGTTTCAGGATAAGCCCCTGTAAAAAGCCTGTGTGTCTCTTTTCTAACAGATCACCAATAACATCTTTATCCCATTATGTTCTCCATGTCAGTAGACCCTGCCTTCCCAGCCTGGGCAGGTTGAGTCATCTGGCAGATGAAAGCTCTTGGTTTAAAGAGGGACTTCAGGAAGTGAACACAGGTGTCTGAGATGTACCATCTGGGGAACAATGTTTCATACCCTGACCTCAGATACTGGCTACTGTGACTTCTGCTGAGATTATCCCATCTGTGGCATCCTTGCAGATGTAGTGTTGTTTTTAACTACTTAGCAGAAGGACAAAACCTTGCCATATTTCTCACTATGTCTTAAACTCTTCCCTCTGACTTTTAAAGAAATAATGGCTGCTGTTTCCATGACAAGCATAGAGCAGAGTGAAGGTTATCCCCTTCAGAAAGGTAGGACAGATTCAGTCTGCTGTCAGATTCTCCCCCTCTCTGCAGTAGGCTACACTCTATTTAGAGACAGGTAGATCTTGCATACCCACCTGAAGTTCTTAACTTCACCTCATCCAAAAGATCAGCAGATCTCAGTTCCCTTTCCAGGCAGTGTCCTTTCAGAGCTGGGCAGCTGCATGGTAGGTGGGCTTTGTCATTCTTTATTAGAAAGATGTATTACCAGGCTAGTTAGGTTGGGTTTCCTAGTGTGCAAGTGGGAGATAAAAGGTAATGCTTCTGATGTAGGCTTTTGCTTGCATAGTTTGTCTGTGACTATTGCAAAGATGCAAAAGCATTGGGGCAGGGGTATCAGTTCATTTAACTGCAGTTCAAATCACAACTGGAGATAATCTTCAAAATCTTCTATTTTTCAGCTTTGCACAGCTGATGGCTGGATTTTAGGTTACACTTTTAGAAAGAGTAATGCTGAGTACCACAGTCATTGTGCAGAGCTCTTTCAGGTGGATATTTGTTTCATTGTCAATTTTGAACTCTGACCCAAAGTATGATGAGCACTGCCTGGAGTGGGCCACAGAGTGTGCATGTGCACACAAGCATCTAGAGTGGCTTCCCTGTAAGTGTTCTCAAAACATCATTTTCCATCTACTGTGTGCTCTCAGTCCGTGCGAATGAGGGGCTAGTGCAGTGGTAGTCACATGAAATTTTAACCAAGACAGTGTCCACAAACATTATTTGTGGGAGACTTACTCCACTTATACTCCAATCTAATTTCACAGAGCAAGAGGGATATTATTCCATGGAGAGGCTTGCATGTTGAATTGTTCCAGCTTTCACACAAGCAATGCTGTGAGAACAGGTATCGGGGAAAGGCAGCAGTGACAGCACCTGCAACAATGTCCTACCTCAGGCAGTGACGACTCCCTCAGTAGAGCAACACTGTTCACTCAGTGCTGCTAGCCCAGGCACCCACTACTCTGCAGCTTATATTCAGTGTGGAAACTGCAAGCTGTCTAAGTAACTAGTCACCCTTTTACCTTCAAGTACAGCTAGTGCATTTCCAATACATATCCACTTTTTTCCACCCTAGAGCACTAAAAACAACAGGAATTCCAGAATTCGTACCAGAAACTCACAAGACACCTTACTTCTACATATGAAAAAGATGCAGCTGAAATAAAGCTTATTTGAGTATTACTTTCTTAGTCTTACTCCTTTTTCTAGGTGGATACGTTAATATTTGTATGTAGTCTTAACTCAACCTCTGGAACACCCACAACACTTTTTCCTTGCTTTGCCTGATGATAGAACCATGAGTTCAGAACCATGCAGCACCTAAAGTTTAAAAACTACTGTATTCTGATCTCACCAGTAATGCTCAAGTTGTAAATAATTATGTAATTTGTAATATAATTATTTTAATAACTCATAAGTATTCCGTTCTAAACTACTTTATCAAGTAAAATTTAGACTTTATCTAAAGTAAAATAAGTAATAATGCCTTCACTATCAAATGAAGACACTTATTTAAAAGCTAAGGATAATATAAATGAATTATCAAAGCACCTAAGACTATGTTGTAGTTTATCTGTAAGACAACTTGCTGCAGTACCATCAAGCTGACTCCATTTGGTTTTCCTATTGCAGAATTACCAATAACCACTCCACCTAACTCAAAGTCTGTTGAAAAACTTCCAAGAGGCTTAGGCAGTACCATACAATCACTAATAGTGTGCCAATTAGCACATTACCTTAAAGGATATGTACCTGTAATGTATGCAGTGTACTGAAAACAACAAGAAAGCTCATTAATATATTAATTTATTTATTTCAGTTTTAGTTCAATTGAACATCAGAGCAGACAACTTTTTTCTTTTTTTTTTTTAATTACAGGGATTTAAAAAACTTGGTATGTCCACATTCTGCAAAGGATGTTTGAAGAAACCAGATTGTGGTTTCAACCACATGATTTTATAATGTGTTGGTGAAGAGCCTGCAGTTAAAAGCTCAGCCTGGTTCTTTTGTATTTTCAGACAATCATTTCACTTAATATCACTTAATGTAATAAAAACAACTTTAGAAGAAAACATTATTTTAATTCATGTTATGCCACCACACTTGGGTAGCTAGAGACATCAGTACAATAGGGATCTCTGAATAACTTCACTGTAAGAGTTCACATAATTAGATTTTAAGCTATGTATGGACCACCTATGTCTTGTCTCTAGACAAAATTACCTCAAATTTGAAGTATAGTATATACATAGGTTCCAATACAAACATTGGAGGAATTTTCATACAAAACTGTGATAGAGTGGACAGTTTTTAAAATTAATGTATCATCATCCCAACCAGGTGTTTACTGAAATTCTCTTTTGTTTCCCTAGGAAATATTTTGTTGTTGTCCATTACATCACAATAGCATATTTAAAAAAAAAAAAAAAAGTTGATGGAGAACAATTGAACTACACTATGATGTTGTTTTAGACATACTTCTTGATTTCATCATAAAGTACTAATACAAAAGCTCCGCCCATGCCTCTCAACACATTCGACCAGGCACCTTTGAAGAACGCTTTGCCTCCTTCATCTTTAGCTATCTTCTTCCAGCAATCAATTGTGCCCGTGTACATAATATCAGCTGTGGAAACAAACAAAAGGGTCAGAAGGCTTGCAGTTTTACAGCAAGTCTATTTCAACCTTCATACATATTAAAGAGTAAGCAAAGCATAGCCGAGAATTTAAAATGAAGAAATCAATTAATGAAAAGCAATTTCAATTCTCCACATGGAAATCAAAACAAATCAACTGTAAGTCTAAGTAAGTATGACAGAAATAACCAGCAATGTGTTTCCCATATTTTTTTTTTTTTGAAAGGACCCCAGTAAGATCACTAGCATTCTGCAAGATAAATATACCCAGCATCGCCCATCATAAGTCAATGGAGATAATATTTCCTGCTGCCAGAACACCACAGGAGCACTTATTCTTACCTCCCTTTCTGCCAGACTGCATCATCATCCTACGTCGCACAGTATCAAAAGGGTAAGAAACCAGCCCTGCTACTGCAGTGACACTCTGGGCAATCATCCAGCTCACTACGATATGCACATTCTTTGGATCAGGCAACATACCTGTCATCAAGAACAAATAAACAGAGTCAGTACAGAGGAGGGGTTTATGGGAAAAGTGGCTGTAGAAGAACAATCACCCACTGATGTCTGAAGTTAATTAAGCCAAGTCAATCAAGGCTGCAGTTCTCCCTATTTAGCTATTAGCAGATATTATGCGTGAAACAAGTTTAGGGGCCTGTTGGATTTTGCGATCTAAGCCCTCTTCATGCTTCCTGACCAA
Organism: Heliangelus exortis; assembly: GCF_036169615.1. NCBI lineage: Eukaryota > Metazoa > Chordata > Aves > Apodiformes > Trochilidae > Heliangelus > Heliangelus exortis. The sequence continues at coordinate 21,821,576 of NC_092425.1, read as the reverse complement.
AAGGTCTCTCCTATAGAGCCCTCCCAGGCTTGTGTCATTAGCTATAATGAGTAACGAGCTACCATACAAGCCAATCTGTACGAGCCTTAAGACAGAAAGAAACTGGAAAGTGTCCAAAAACACTGCACATTCAAGACTTCTGCTCAGAGCAGCAAGTTGAGCGAGGCAGGAATGCACTTCAGAAACACCTGTGCATATCCTAGCACTAGCACCCTGAGCTGATGCTGAGCCAAGTCCTGCTTGTCCTTGTGTACTGCCAAGTGCCTTTACTGGGTGGATCTTCCCTTGCAGTCACTTCTCCATGCACTTCTTACCCTTGGCCGTGTCATAAACCCCAAAATAGGCTGCTCTGTAGATAATGATGCCCTGGACAGAGACACTGAATCCTTGGTACAGGCCCTTCAAGCCATCAGACTTAAAGATCTTGACGATGCAGTCGCCCAGCCCACTGAACTCCCTTTCAGTGGCTCCTTTGCCCACATCAGCCGCCAGCCGGGTCCTGGCGAAATCCAGGGGGTAGACGAAGCAGAGGGAGGTGGCTCCCGCCGCGCCTCCGGACGCCAGGTTCCCTGCGAAGTAGCGCCAGAACTGCTTGTGCCTGTCCACTCCCCCAAGGAAGATCTGCTTGTACTTGTCCTTGAAGGCGAAGTTGAGGGCCTGGGTGGGGAAGTACCGGATGACGTTGGCCAGGTTGCCTCTCCAGAAGGAGAGCATGCCTTGCTCCTTGGGGATGCGGACTATGCAGTCCATGATGCCCTTGTACTGCTTATCTGCCGTGATCTGTTTGCTGGCATGTTGGACCTGTGCGGAGGAGAAGGGATGAGAGTGTCGAGAGGGGGGCACTGCAGGGGTGACCCCGCGCGGCGGCCCGCTGAAGGGTAGGGACGGGGCCTTCCCCGCCGCCTGGCCCGGCTCCCGCTCCCTCGAAGCGCTGCTGAAGAGCCTGGGCAGCTCCCGCCTACCCGGAGCCGGCCGAGTTCCTTCCCATAGCCACGCCGGCCGGCGCCCGCCGCTCCCGCACCCACCTGTAGCGCGGCCCCGCCGGGCTCCCGCCGCTGCCAGCGGGGCCGCCCCCCCCCGGCGCCTCCTTACCTGCAGCAGCAACTTCACTCTCTCGATGGGGGCGACAGCCGTCTTGGAGATGGCGGCGGCGATCCCACCGGCCAAAAAGTCCTTGACGAAGCTGAGGGCTTGGTCACCCATGCTGGCAGCCGGTCCGACACCCCCTGCCCGGAGAGAGCCAACGAGCCGCGCACCTCCCCACCCGGCCGCCCCCGCTCACCGCCGGCCAAATGGCCCCCGGCCCCGCGCCGCCCATCTTATACCCCGCGGCCTCTCGCGATAGGAGGAGGTGCCCCCCGGGGCACGGGCATTGGCTGGGACCCCCCGAGCCCGCCCCGGCGGGGGGCGCGGGCAGCGCCGCCATGTTCCCTGGCGGAGGCAGCGCGAAGGCCGCCGGGCTCGGGACGTTTAAAGGGCAAATTAAAGTTATCTGCTCCCTGCCGGGGAACGCTATGTCAGAGCATGTGCCTGTTGTATTAATAGCACAGGAGGGCACTGAGAAAGCTGGCAGGGGTGCCCCGGGCAACGTTAACTGTTTCGTGTAGGCTGTGGTCTGAAAGCTTGCCCAGAGAGCCTGGGAGAGGTGGTGGCTCAACTTGCTGACTGAAGCCAACTTGAAGAAGTAAGAGTGCTTTAAGCCTTGGACTTTGTGCGGGGATTTGCAGTGCGAAGCACGAGGGGGATGTGGATGCTGGGCAGGCACCCTGATGTGTGTGTGTGTTATCAACAAAGGTCACCAGGGATGTATCATCAGCCGGGAAGGTGGTGCCCTGTTCATGAGTGTCAGTAACCAGAATGGGGATAGACCTTTCAGAGCCAAGGACGAAGAAAGTGACTTCATGTTTGATAGACTGTGTGAAGTTGCGGGGGTTGAGGTCTTTAAATACCCCAGCATGCTCCAGGGCCTGGCTTTCCTGAAGAGGAGGCAGTGTGCTGTCCTGCACTGTACCCTCATTCCAACCCTGCAAGGTCACTCTCACAGTCTCAGTGAGTCCCCTCAGAACGGGGGGGAGGGGAAGGGACTCCAGGAAACACCTGCCCAGGCACTCTGAAGTTGCTTGACTTGCACCGGATGTGAAAGAAGAGTAAAGGCTGTAGGGAACCCCTGCCTTCCCTAGCTGTCTGGTTCTTAGGGAAACATTCGAGTTCAAATAAAGATTACAGGTTTCCCCTGTTTCCCATCTGTTTCTGTTTCTCATCCATCCATCTGTTTCTCATCATAAAAAAGCAAGATCTATTTGGTGACTTTGCTGTGAAAGCCAGTGCACCAAGTTGTAGATGCATACCTAGGAGTTTGCCTTAAAAATACATTAAGATGTGCCCTCAGGACAATGTTATATTGAAGAATGCATAGTGTAGTGGGGTCTACTTTCATTTTATAATATGGTGTCAATAATGGGAATAGGATTGATCTTAATGTAGGTGCTAAAAGACTGGCTGTTCCACAAAGAGACATTTTCCTCAGGACAGCAAATCTTACTGACTTTGCCAGCACGAGTCAATGAGACTGTAAATCTGATCTCCTGTTTGCTTTGCCCTCTGTGACTCTGAGGTCTGCTGAGGTAGAGGTCTCTTCTCATGAACCTCAGCTCTGGGAAGTGGATGACAGCTTTCATTTCCAGGAGTAACCTTTGTACCTTGGCCATTCTGAGCAGATAGAGCCTTCCCCCAACTTCTAAAAAAGGGGAAGAATGTGGCCTAAAAGAGCTCTTTTCTTCAAGCAAGGACTGCAAGCAGGTATAAGATTCATAGGGAATCCCTAGAATTAGGCTGTGAATTGTGGGGATTTATTGTTTAACGGATGTACCCTTGACCTTTCATTTTGCTTCCTCGGGCTTCACTCTCCAGGCCTGGTGTCTCCACTTTTTGCAGGAAAGTAAATATCCCTTTAATATCTAAAAGCTGTGATGGTGTTACTCAGAGTTGCTGCCTGTCTGTCCATACTGATAAGATCTTCTTGGTGTGTATGCACTCAGGTGTCAGTCAGTGCCCTGCTGACTGCTGTGTGGTGAGTGAGAGATGGGAGAGTGACAGTGGGATGCTACAGGGAGAGGGGAGAGGAAGAGCCTGGAGTGAGACTGTGTGTGGGGGTCTACCTTGAAAGGGTTTTTTGCCTGCTAGTTCTCCACCATCTTCAGATTAGTTCATTTAAATTTTTGAATTTTTAAAATGGCATTTTATTAAAGTCTTTATCATAAGAATTCCAGTTAGCTTTCGAACGTGTTGTGCATCTTTATTCCACTCCACAGAGGCTCTTTTCTTTAGTAGATTTTTCTGTAGTACTAATATTATTTAGCTGTGACTGCCAGTATTTAGAAACAGCAATGCAGAGAAAGCAACTAGACACTTTTTCTTCTGCTCTTCCTTCCCTGAGCCCAGATGTGTATTTCCAGGAGTTACTCAGCTTCTGAACAATTTTAACAAAAGTGGGTCTGGACCAGGACATGTGTCTGCCACTCTGAATGTTATTCTTAATTTGTTTGATTTTTTTGCTCCAAATGTCTGTTTTGGACCTTTCTATGTATGACAATGTGGAAGTTCAAACTTATCCTGTAAGGAACTCATTGCTAACTCTATCAGTACCACCAAATTTGAGGATAATTTGGAAAAGAAAAAGTGAAAGGAACTTTGGCTTTATGTAGCCTCAGACAGTGTTTGGTGTTCTATATTCAGAATAGTTACTTTAGGGGGGAAATGGTTAAAACAGTTTTGAAAATGTAAGCTTTCCTTTCTGAATTATTGAAAGCCAGCTGTTAAGCCTCATCTTCCTTAGATCTTTGCAGCTTGGGAGGGATTAGCTGGCTTTCTAGGCTGAGTTTATGGGTGCTCTGTACTGCTGACATAGTATAAAGACACTGGAATTTGTTCCTAAAAATCCTGAGCTAAAAATAACAACCTAGATCTAAATTTTCAAAAGAGATTAGGGACTGACTGCATTGTGCTTTGATGTGTGAATAGCCAGCTTGAGACACTACAGGAGATCAACTTCTACAAAGTGTTGCATACCCTTGTTTATTTTCATTTAGAAAACACAGGAAACCCTTGTGTGGAGGCTAGGCCAGACACAAGAAATCAGAAGTCTGAGTGATGGCAGACACAAGGGGGAGCACAAGGAATCCGTCAGTCCATCCCCATCCTGACCACAGCGTGGATAGTGATGGGTAGGCAGTGTATTGGCAAGATGCTGAGAAGAAATATGCTTGTGTTTTATTTTGCTTTTTTTTAAAAAAAAAAAAAAAAAAAAAAAAAAAGATTTGGAGGGTTGTAATAAATTCTCCTTGTATAAGACTAGTTTATGTTTATAGTAATTTCTTCCTAAGTAAGAGGAGAATCATGGAAGAAGGCAAAAAAAGGACAGTTTGAAAATGTAAGCAATAAATAATGATAACTAATTTAGTGATCTGATTGATCTGGCTCTGGGCTTGAGACAACATTTGCACACCAGGCCATGCAGGGCTGAAAGAATAAACAAGGTCTTCTTATGCTTGATGTGGTGTAATAGGATTGTAAAGCAGCATTTTTCAGACCAGAAAAAGAAGAAATGTCCTAGCTAAAGTGATGTGAGCTTGAATCAAAGCACCATCAGTGTGAATGGCTAGAAAGACATACTTTTTAGCCTTAATATGTAGGAATAGATCAGCAGGATTTGCAACTGATATGTGACACTTGAGGAAGAGATCCAAGTCAGAGAGGGATACCCAGTAATGGGCTTAGAGAGTGGTCCGTAGTGATGAAGAAGGCAAGCAGCAGGAAGGATGGAGAACAAAGGCAAGACTAAAACCTCTTGTTTTCATCTATACTGAGGAGATACTTTAAGGACTGCTCAAGTTTTTAGCTAGAGATTAGAGAAGATACCATTGGTGCACCAGAAGGTGCAGAAGAGTTGGATATGAATTACCACAAGAGGACTAATACCTATATTTGTGTCTGTGGCAGAAGTAAGAGGGACAAATGTACAGAGAAAAAGGGGATGGAGGAAGCAGCCCCAGTGTGAGGTAAGAGGTGGGATGGGGAAGAAGTCTCTGTAAGAGACTGAATCTGCAAAGGGAGAGTCAGGCAATGGGATCCTGGATGTACAGTAATCGAGATGTAATAGGCCTGTAGGAAATATCTGAAGTGTATCTTCCAGCAGCAACAAATCTAGAGAAGAAAGGGGAGTGGAATGGGCAGGACAGAACAGGAGTCCAAAAAGGAGTGAGCAGTGATAAAGTCTGGAGAGAATGGGGATGAAGAAGTGAAGGTGTGGTAAATGTCACTTAGGGCAAAAAGGAGGCAGAGTAAGAGGTAGAGGTCAGCTTTGTGGCACAGGAAGGTTGTTCACGAAAAAAAAAAAAGCAGTGAAGGAATAAAAGGGAGGAGAAAAAAACCAGGCTAGGTAGGGAGAGAAAAATAAAAGATTACAGAAAGAAGCTGCAGCAAGAGATAAGAGATGGGTGAGCGATACGGAGAAGTAACCCCACAAGCAGGGTTAAACAGGTTAGACAAGGTCTCTCCAGTCTCTGTTGCTTAGTTTCTTCTTCATGCAGGTGTGTGGCCAGGCATGCTTTATTTTTAACATCCCTTTTGACTGAACTACTGATGGAAGTATATTTGTTGACTAAACTACTTCTGACGTTTTAAGGATCACCTGGTGAAAGCAACTAACTGAATGTTATTTTTTTTCACCCATTTTTAGTGCTTCATTGACTTCCCTAGTGGCTTCTTTGAGGTAGTGATGGAGAAGAAAAAGGTCAGTGGAAAGGGGATGGCATGGGAACCAGGGAGATTATGGTGATTTATTTGGTTTCCATTAGCTATTCTGACAATTTATCTGATTATAGTATAATAATTTTTTTAATAACAATGTCAGTATTATTATCTCCTGCTCAAGTTGTTACCTGTTCCTGTCTTCAGATATTTTTTAGTTTCTCCTTCTGTGATTGTACTTAAGATTACTCTTTCATCTGTGAACTAGCTCATAATTTTCCTGCTTATTTTCATATATTCTAAGAAAAACTGAAAAGTTTTCTGACAGCAATATATCTTCATCTGAATCACAGCTTTGTACTCAAATAGCCTGCACTGCAATAGCAAACCGAAGTAATCATATTATATTACAGAAAAAAATTGCAGGCATTAAGTGTAGATGTCACTGCTACACATACTTGAAACAGATATTACTACAACAACTCTAGTAGAATTTCAGCCTTATTTTCAAGTAAGTGAGAAATGAAAAAATTCTGTTCCTCAGTGGCTGAATCATAAATTTTTTTCTCATCCTGTGTGCTGGTTAAATAGTTCACAAAAACATTGTTATTATAATTCAAATAACATTGGTTATGATGCCAGACATGTTTTTGTAATAAACTGAAGTATTCATCTTTCATTACTTGGCAAGAAAATTACAAAATAAGGCCATCTCTACACATCTCTACGTTAGTAAAAGATTACTTTTTTCCTATCTGGGATCCTTTGTTATGCCAGTGAATTTTCCTCAATAACCATTTTCATCTAAAACTACCCAAACTAACTAGCTAATCAGGAGTTTGCCAAGAACAGTATTTCTTTAGCATTTTTTTTTCCTAGAAGTTGCCCAAATCATTAAATCTAGGAACCAGGAGACCAGTAACCATACCTCCAAAGGGAGAGTAAAGTTGTTGAGACAGTTTGTAGATGTCAGAGTTTATTCACAGAATCATCATCTGGGTTGGAAAGGACCTCTGAGATCATCAAGGCCAACCCTTAATCCACTACCACTGTGGTTACCAGGCCATGGCACTGAGTGCCACACCAGTCTCTTTTTAAAAACCTTCAGGGATGCCACCACCCTGGGCAGCCCATTCCAATGTCTGATCACCCTCTCTGTAAAGAATTTCTTCCTAATATCTAACCTAAACCTCCCCTGGCAGAGCTTAAGTCCATGGCAGCTACTTGGGAGAAGAGACCCTTCTGCCTTGTGAACAAAATCCAGAGAGGAAAAAAAGATGGAAAAAAAAGCCAGTGGATCAGAAACTAGACAAACCAGAGGGCTAAATTGGTGAAGACTGGGAAGAAATTGCTTGGGGATGAAAAAAAAAAGAACACCCAGTGATGTGTGGAACACATCACTAAAAAAGGCAAAGGTGCACGTGTCTTCATGGGCACCTTTATTTGATTATTCTCAATATTGTTTTCCTTGAAAGCAGTATGATAATGATTTGTTTCTTTCTCTCCACTCTGGCCTCTATCTAAAATAATGTCAAGCTAAGGATCTTAAAAAGTTTTAATAACTGGAACACACTCTGTCTGCTTTGCTTGTTCATTGGGCATATTTTCTGATCGATCAATTCCGACTTGTTAGTCTGTGATATTTAGCCTCATAGTTGGTCTCATATTTAGCTGAATTAGTCTAATATTTAGTAGATGTGGTCTTCATTCTGTCTGTGGCTGGTATTGCTGAGCCTTTTTGTTTGCAGTGATCTGGTCTGTTTCTCTAACGTTTGCTAAGTTCACAACAAATTTTGTGTAATAAGCTAGAATGTCTGTTGTTTTAGAACATTAGTCCTGTATAGATGACTGTCAGTAAGTGATTTTCATGCCCTTAATGTCTGTTACCATGGAGAAAAATGCAGGTAAGAACAGATGTTTCCACTCTTGTGCTGTTACAAGCTGAACCTGCAAGAAAACCATTGTCAAGTTGAAGAAATATATGCAGTAGTTTGTGACCCAGCTTCTTCTTTTATGGCTTGATCATCTTCAGACCTGTGGACAGATATGATGACTGTGTAGCCAGTTGGTGGACAGCTGAGAGAAGTAGCAAAGCAAAGGCAGAAATAGCTTCTCATTGTCTCCATGGGTCTGAATGTTAGAAAGTGCTACTCTAGTTGTGAAGTCTAACCTCTTCAGTATAGGATATAGCATCTGCCAAAGGCCTGGGAGTACAACTCAAAGCTTCATGTTTAAACTAGGCAAGTGGAAACTTTGGAGAAAACATCTGAGACTGATTTAAAATAGCAAGTGGTGTCAAATCTGTTGTGCCCCTTTGTGGGGTACTTTACTACTTCAAAACATTCTCTGGGAAAGATCCATTTTGAATTCCTGTTAAAAAAATTCCCTTGAATTTGAAGTTGTCCAGCTGAGCTGATATACAAGATATGAGAGGGAATAAATGATAGGGGTGGAAGCAGAAGTCAAGAAATAATTTGCTTATGCAGTATGCTATGTCAGCTTTACAAAAATCCAGTCTGTATTTCATTCACTCCTGGAAAATTACTGCCAGTTTCTGATTCCATGGGCAAAGAGACCTCTTAATACTTTCTTGTAAATCTTTAATACTTTCTTATGAGAAAGGAAGAATTAATATACATTCTTAATTTTTTCTATATTGCTTGAAATTATTGTATATACAATGTACCATTGTAGTTCAGGCAGGTATGAATAAACATATGCTGTACCAATGTCTTACAGGTCAACACTGTTTAAAAAAATTCCACTACATTTAATTTTTCCTTATTTATAATAGGATCCAGTAATGGGAGAAACAGGGCTATTCTTTATCTTCCATGCAGCTATAATGGAAAAAAGAGAAGGCATGCTCCAAGTATATATAGTGGAGGAAATGGGGATAGTGGGAACAATCATCCAGGCACTAAACAGTCTTGAAGTCAATCTGGGATAAATTACCTGGACCTTCTAAGTTACATCCAGGATCACAGTCACAGAGGGGTCATCCACAAGCTGTATTAGTCTGCTGCTTGGATATTATTTGTCCTTCCTTCCAGGTGCTACAGTGCTGGAGGCTGACACCTCTTTTTCTCAGGTTAGAGGTAGTTCAAATACGATAGGTGGGTCTTTGTGTAGTTGAAAATGGTCTCTGTGGCTTTACTGCATTTCCCTCAATGCCATGCTTTGATTTTGCCAGGCATTTTTGAAGCTGCAGGCTTTTCTGTTCCCTTGTAATAATCTACTGGCAGGAAGAGTGAGTTGTGCAGCAACAGTCTCCCTGGTACCCAGCAGCTTATTACTGTACACTTTTGTCTCCCGCTCTGCCTCTCACCTCTGCAAAACAAGATAAAACCCCCACATATCTGAAGCAGAGTACTCCTTTCTCCCTTTTCCCTCCACTTCTAAACCACCCTCCCTTTCAGAGAGGAAGAGATCCCTTTGACAGGGCTGTTGGGAAAACCACCCGAGAGAGCCGTGCACTTTCTCCTACTGGGCACAGCTCAGCAGGGAGGTTGCTCTCAGCTTTGAGCCGTAGTAATGGGGTGGGAGGAGGTTGGTTATAGCAGGAGACGAGAAACAGGCATTTACATAGGCTCCTTTTCCCTGCCACCTCTCCGCTCTCCAGCAAGCACGAGTTTATTTTAGCATTGGCCTTCTAAAGCGGGATTAATTTTCCTCTGAATAGGTCAGCTTGGAGCAGAGGCAGGATCCATGGCCTTCCATAGCTGGGGTGACTCGGGAAGCCAGAGATACTTACAAAGTAGACAGGGAAGGTGCAGGAAAAGTATCCTGGAATAACCTTTCTGATAAACAGCAGAAAAATCCGCTCGGAGTCTTTTTCCAGACTCTGGTGCCAGGCTGAATCAGCCTCCAGGGCTGCCCTCTGCTGTTGGGATTCGGGAGAAACGTAAAAGTCAGCGGTAAAATAACAGCAAAACGTGAGCAAAACTTAACTAGGAAAACAGCAGTATGTGAATCCAGGAATAACTTCATTGTCTAATTTCAAATCGTGCTTCAGACAGTCGCAGTGTGTGCCCTGTATCAGTTCAGTTCGTAGTGACAGAATACAGGTTATAGTTCTATTGCTTTTTAGCACTGGTAGTGTCCTCATGGCTGTACAGAGCATCAGTGACCAAAAAAATCACACTTCCTGGCATGCTTGTTTGTGTTTCAGTGTGCAGGGGATAATACAGAGGAGAAATAATTCCTATCTGTAAGTCATATTTTTAGAACTTTATAATTTTTATTACTATATAGAATTGTGAATTTTCTTACTGACAAGCACTTGAGATAAAGTTATGTAGAAAGCTACAGCCATCCAGAATAACTCTTGTTTATGTACAGGATACATAGAGGTGTCTAGGAGGGTTTTTTTCCTAATCTGTGAGCCAGTGTGGAAGCAAAACAGAAGTAATCTAGTATTTCCATCAGAACTAGAGAAGTGCCATCAAGGGACACTTCCTAGCCCTAACGCAGTACAGCCCTCCTCTAATATTCAGGGGTGAGGCAATAATGGATTTTCTAGTTGATTTTTCATTTTCAAGCCACAGCTGCAATTCTCTGCCACCTCTCCATCCTAAGTGAGCCCAAATTCTGATGTTCTGAACGCTAAAAATCTGACAAGATTTTCTTTATTCTTAGAATGATTCCTCTTGCATGCCCTGCTGCATCATGTTAGAGATTCTTGTCCTTTGTCCAGGGTAGTGCAATATCTGTATCTTCAAATGATTGTACAGATCACCAAAATTCTCTATCTTTAAGGGAAATGGTGAATGATTGCTTAGTTTATTTGCACTTCATTCTGAATGCTTACAGAGAGCAGTTCACCCTTCTTACCAAGTAAGCAAGGCGGAGATGCCTCTGGAGCTTCAACAGCTGTCTCCCTGGGAACATTTCCTGTAGTCTCTAACAGGGAGGTCTCAGCACTGTTCAGGAATGAGTTTCCAAGCTCCTGACAATGCTTTGATTGCAGTCAGTCTGAATGCATGGAGGCATCAGCTTCATTATTGTTATTAGTCTTCAACTTAGATTGCTTTAGCACAGATTTTTCTTCCTCTTCAGCACTTTCCTTTAGGTTAGATTTATTTCAGATATGGAGCGTTTACTGCCATCAGTGTTTTCACAGCAACAAATACCTTTACAGAAGGACCCCCTAATCCTTTCAGATGGAAGCCCAACAGATACAGCCAGCTTCTGGTTTTTTCTGGACATGGTGCCTGTGGATGTCTTGCACTAAGCTTCCAGGATTCTCTGGCCATTTCATCCATTTCACTAGGGGGTGTTGCCTTGGATAGAGGAGAGTGACTCTGAGCTGGGAAGTAACAGGTGATGGTTGGAGGAAATCCCACTTCCTGCTCCCACAGATATAACCCAAGTCTCTCCAAGATTGTGGGGAATGTTCTGTCAAGGAACATAGAAACTGTTGTTCACAGACATTTTTCCTCTGTGTTCAGCTCTGGGAATAGATTCCTTATTTGCATTGCTTATTCCTGACTGGGAAGAGCAGGCTGTGATCCACCTCCTTAGTCTCCTTTCCACAAGGAAATAACAGCTGCCTTGGTTGTCACCAGTAGCTGTAATTCTTCACTTCTTTCTATCTCACTTTTCCTTTGGATGTATTTAAAGACCTCCTTGCCTTGGAGGTTCCATTTTGTTACATTGTTGTATTGTCAGTGCAGCAAAGGACTAGAATTGGACCACAAGCTCTGAAATGTCAATCTCTGAAATGCTTGTCTGTTGTATCTGCTATGAAAAGCTAATTGGATGGATGTGATGAGTTGGCCCTGGCCAGCAGCTATGGACCTATACAGCCACTTGCTCACTCTCCCCTAGGCAGGACAGGGGAGAGAGCAGGAAGACCAAAAGTGAGAAAAGTCTTTGGTTGACATAGGAATGTTTAGTAAGTGATGGAAAAAAATGCAGAGTGATGCAAAACCCATCAATCATCATCTCCCACAAGCAGACTGATGTCCTTCCAGTCAACAGTCCAATCAGCATCTACAATGACTACCTTGGAAGACAATCCCACCCCTAATTTTTATTGCTCAGCAAGATATTATGGAATAACCCTTTGGCCAGCTTGAGTCAACTGTCCTGTCTCTGTCTTTTCCCTTCTTGCTCTCACCCTTCTAAGCCTCCTCACTGGAGGGGGGCAGCATGAGAAAAACAGGAAGCCTTGACACTGTGCCAACACTGTTCAGCAACAGCCAAAAAGACTGATGTGTTTCACCAGTCAGCAGTTCTTTAGTCACAAATCCAAACCACAGCAGCACACAGGCTGCTCTGAAGTTAACTCGTTCCAGCCAGACCCGATACAACGCAGCTGCTTAGCACTAATGCACAGCAGATAAGAAACTGAGAGTAGAGTTTCATAGTTGGCACGAGGATCCTGATGGCTCAGTGGCAGCTCTCAGCTCCTTCTCCCTTCCCATCACATGTTCACTGTCTCTGCTCACATCAGCACAGACAATCATGCAGCCTTGCAAAAACCGAGTTTTCATCACATCCCCCACAGTGAGCTGAAGCTGTTATGTAGGAGGGGGGCGGGGAATGTCTGCCTTGGGGCTGGAGCAAATGACAGAAGTGACCTTTCTGGAATAGATGTGTCAGTTTGTAACACAGCTGGGTGGTTATTATGGTGTGTTGTAAGTCATCATTTTTCTATACCCCTAATTAATTTCCTCTACCTCCACTTTCTTCCTTCTAAATGACTGCTGTCACCATGTAGTCTGTGACTCGTATTGCAACTTTAGAGCAACTAGTTAAAGAAAACTGTATTTCAGTGCAATGTAGATAGAGAATGCTGATTTTCTACTTTGTGTGCTTTTTCTTAATGGCTCTTGACGTAGGTCTTTAGAGTGCGATATACAGTGTACTATATTTCACAACCTTGCAGGAAGGTTTCCATATTAAGTTCCTGTTTTGAAAAACCAATGGTATTTTTGCAATGTCTTTGCCACTAGATGGCAGGGCGCCCTTTGGTAAAGGGAGCACTAAATAGGCTGTATCCAGCACAGATTTGGTCTCAGCCCGGCAAGTCTGTCATTAGTTTGTCGAGAGTTTGGATTAAGAGGAGTAGGTAGAATGCTGGAGAGAACCGTAATTATGTTATGACCCTTTGACAGCACTGGCATGCAGTTCTAAATTTTCTCCAGTACAATAGATACCATAATTTAATTTCACAGAGCTTGACATAAGAAGATAATAAAGAAAAGCTGTGTTTTAACTACAGTTAAACCACTAGTCAGTTGGTGAATTTGTTGGAGAATTCTGTGCCTCTTATTCACCTGCTGTGTTTGCTGTGCCAAGTTCTGAAGTGCTCAATCAGCCCTTGAAGTGAAATGCAAACAGGAGACTGGCCCAAGTTGTGACCTTGGAACCTGGCTTTAAATAGTTGGAGCTGTCAGTTTGCTGCAGGTGGAAGATCTGCTTAGCATTTACAAGAATTAACAGCTGTAACTTTCACTCTTTCACACAAATTTCATCTTAGTTATTCCTAATAAATCCAACCGAATTAAACTTGAAGGATGGTGCTAAGAAACAGAATGCTTATGTTTAAGCTGGGATTGTTACAGTCATCTGAATATTAATATGAGGAAGTTGTGCATATTTACTGATCTTATATATCTAGGTGCACCTGGCCAAAATGGGTGATACACCTCCCCATTCTCCCATGGAGCATTACACAAGGCAAATGGAAATGACCACACTAAGATCAGCTGAGCATCACTGAGCCTGTGAACTAGTGAGAGTCAAACCTAAAAGCTATACCAAATGCAGTGCTTTGTCATGGTTTTTGTAGCTTCTCTGCTAACACAGCTAGAAAACCTGTAGGAAAATCCTCAGAATGTTGAACTTTCATCATTTTAGGCAATAGAAAGCTCATTTTTAAATTAGCTGATTCATTTAAAAAGTATAATGTTGATTTAACATTGACTTTATCAGGGCATATGATACTCCTAACACAATTGTTCACAATAAACTTTCACAAAAATGTCAGCATTTTCAAGTTTATATGTTGTGTTTGAAAGTGATTTTTTTCTAAAATTTTTTTTTGCTTTGTTCCGAAATGCTAAAAATTCACTTTAAAATATTTTAAATTTGTTTATAAAAAGAATGTGGTTGACAAAATGAATGTGTAAGTTCAGTGAAACAAATAGTCTGTGAAAAGCTGTTTCAGAAAGGGGATTGTTCAGCATGCTAACTTATGTGAAAGGCATTTTCAAAGGGTGTATGATGTGGCACGTGCTGTTGGTTTTATCACATTTTCAGGAGATATTTCCTTGTATTTGCCACTGGGTGAGCTTTGTTACAAATGATGCTGCCTACGCCTGTTGGATCATGACTTGGATCCTTTGGCTTTGATGAAATACAAGCATTTTTTTGCCAAGTTTTACCCACAGTCAGTTTATGAAAGGTCTACATCTGCTTTCAGAGGAAGAAGTCATCAGCTTTACTTGTCTGTTATGCAAGGATATAGATGGCTCTCTTGAGGCTGCCTACTTTGCACAAACACTACTCCTACACTATTTGTTTTGCACTTAGCATTCTTATCTTACTCACCAGCATGCAAGGGCAGATTTTAGAGCAGGGTGATCCCACTTGTGGACTTCTGAACACTTCTAGACTGGAGCTGAACTTTCACTTTTCTAGGGTATCAGATATGAGGGTATCTCTTGTGCTGCAGCAGGAGATGCCATGTTTTTAGGATCCTTATGGGCATGAGGTAGAAGTTGTGGTGTGTAGATCCCAGCTGTGAGGAGAGCAGGTGGCACCCGCAAAGCTGCAGCTGGTACATTGCTGCTTGCTTCTGGGTGGAATTGCCCACACAGCCTTGGATGACAATTCAAGGAATAGCAATGGTCCTGCATGGTTTCCCTCCTTATGACCTTTTCTGTGAGCTTAGCACCCAGAGGAAAATAACTCTGATAATTCTTGATCATGTGTTTTGGTGGAATCCATATGAGGCCTCCCAAGATGGTTTTTGCTCCTGCTGGTGAAGCAATAGTAAGGAGATGGAATTAAGGCCTCGTGCTCTCTATAGTTAATGTACAGATGGCAATGTAGGTCTGCTGTTGTCATTTGGGTAACCTGACTGGACCTCTTGAGGAGCGTGCAATGAGGCACTCCAGTAGATAAGAAATGCTTGCAGCAGCAGATGCTTGCAGTGCTGTTGTCAGTTTTACCATGGAAAGGTGTTTAGCAGTCAAGCACAATTAATTTTTGCCATTTTGATTTTCTCCCAACTCCTGTTGTTTCTAATACTTACTCAGCAGTCAGAGGGACTGCTGCTGTGGCACAGTAAGTACAGACAGGTGTGACAGCTTGAAGCTTTTTGACTACTACTTTGCTTAGGCTTCCTCTAAGCATGAGTTTTACAGTACTCCAGAAAATATGTGGTAAGACTGAAGTAGCTTTACCTGAGGGGAAGATGCACAAAACTGGGACCTGGGGGAGTCCTCTGGTAAGGGTAGAAAGGTATTGGACTAAAGAGAAGGTTTAAGAGGCATGACACAGGAGTTCAGGAGACCTGGTTCTATTTTCTGAAGTTGTATGACTGTGGACAATGCATCCGTGTGACAGGCAGAGGTCAGTAATTATATAATCCATCAGTTTGTGAAGGGCACAGGTACTAAGGGGTGACAAAAAGTCATATAACTAGCAAGACATGCTGAACAATCTGGTTTATGGAATAATTCAAGATACAGAACTGAAGGACATAAAACAAACTGGCCAGTTCCACCAAATGCTGTACACATACCACATGCTGCATTGTTACCTCTTACTAGCAAACGTATTTTTGACACAGTATGAGCTTCCTTGCACTTTCTCATAATGAATACAAGGAATAATAATAAGGAAGTATTTGATCTTTCCTTCTTGTTTTTTTTACATTAGCAGTGTCAGAGTCTTCCTCGAGATGTTACTAAGGGGTTGGGTAGGAGAGTTGCAGTGACTGTAGGGATCTTGGCTTACAAGTAATCCAGAGCCTAAAACATGGTGACCTGTACAACCTCTCTCACCAAACTGTCCTCTCCCCTCACCAGCCTGGTGCTGTTGTGTGGTTATCTGAATGTCAGATCTGTGGTTTTTTACAGGGAAACAAAAGGGAGCCAGGTAATCGTGGTGCTACCTTTTCTTTTCACAGTGCTCCCATGGAAAAGATTTTTCTAGCTTTGATTCAAATAGTAAAAATTACAAGAGACTTTAAGGCCAAATTTTAGAAGGCACTTAGGTACCTTGCTCCCATTGAGAGGAGATCTGGCTCTGAAGAAGCTGTGGTGTGATCCAGTATCCCTAGCAGTTTGTGGCCACCAGCAGAGTCTGAATGGCAGGATGAAATTAAGAGCTGAAATTAAGAATGACACCCTAAGAAGAACTTAAGGCTGCAGGGAGCACCATGTTGCCCAGAACACTGGGTTAAGCCCTGCTTCGCTGCTGAAGTGTGCATCATTCTGGCTGCTGCTTTACTGGAGAAATTGTAATGAAATGGGAAAACAGTTGTGTTGTGCTGCTGTTTGCCTAAGTGGCTGAAGGATGCAGCTTTTGAATGAAGCATGCTCTGAACAGCTTGCCAGTATGTAAATCTAAGTGCCAAAGCCAATGGGGTTTGGGTAATGTTTGTGATGTTTTGGTGAATAATGTTGAAAGGGGGGAAAGTAGATTATTTGCAAGACAGATTTGCAGGCAATAGCAGGGATTAATGATGACTTGGAGGTGAAATGCAGTACCTGGGTTATTTGAAGCACTACAAACCAGAGGCACAACAGCATATAGGGGAAGAATGAGTAGGGGACAATTGGATTCTCTTTTTTTTTATTTTCTTGCCTCCAAATTTTGCAGGTCAGCTTTCCCAAGCAGTGTTTCACACAGAGATTGAAATGATTCAGCTTTCTAAGCCTAATTTTTCCATGCTAGGTCTCTCCTTCAGGAAAGCTTCCTGGCAGGTGAACACTGGTGAGGTACATTTGATGTCTTCCTTGAGAGGGATGAGAAGATTGAAGGGCCAAATAGGCACCAACACCACAGATGAGGACAAACAGATACTTTTGTTTGTACCATGAGAGGTAGAAAAAGGAAGGTTTTCTGGAGGGAAGTGGAACCTGTGATTTATGCCAATAATGCATCATTTTAGAGTCCTTGTTAACTTATCTTCTCGTAAATATTAAGTACTTGCCCAACTTGCTGTTGCTCATTACTTTAAAAATGCCAAATCGTTAATCTTGCTTTCACAGGTGAAATACCAGGTGATGTCTCAGAGAATGCAGAAGAGGTGCTAAGCAGAGGCCATGTTTTCATAAGCCAAGGCAGCAGGTAGTGAATTCATGCTCTGCCTGCCAGCAGAAACCATTATTTCCACACACGTTTGCACACATGAACTGTATAGCAGTGCACCTCACAATTGCCTGCTATTTCTCAACAATTACAAATACCTCTGCCTTCCCCTTGTGTTCCCTGGACAGATCTGAGGTCACACCACTGGAATAATCTGCTTAGCTTATCTTTCTGGCTGTATCATGCAGTGTTTGGAAATTCCTCCCACTTACTTCTCCTTACAGTCAGATCACTATAGATTTCTCATTCTTACTTCAAATGCCTAACACATTTTTAGATTCACTTATCCTTCTCACCTGGTCTGCTCTGTTATTTGCCTTGCCATCTCTGCTCCTGTAGCATGCTGGTCTTGACACCCTATTAAGTTCATCTCTACTTTCTGTGTTTTTTCCCAATTGCTTTCTTGTAGGGAATGTTTTGTACACTTCTTCTCTTTTCCACTAATGACCTCTTAAAAACACACTATTTTCCTGGTACCCAGGAGTGGTGCCTTTATAGATTATTAAGACACCTCAGTAACTGAAACAATTGCTGAATTTCCCAATGCACCTTATCTTCCCCTCTTTCTCTCTGAATTGAGATCTGAGAGGTGAGAACTACCTGGTTTTGGCATTATTGCAGGTATTAATCATATGATACAGTTTGTATGAGCAAATGTAGGTATTGGTACGATAAACCACATGTGACTTTTGCAGGTGCTCCCTTTGCTGGGGTTCTGGGCTTCTTGCCAAAGCATTTTCTCTCAACCTTACTGTTAACCAGTCCCATGTGTTTTGCATCAGCTTCTGTCTAAATAGGCTTAGCCCTTCAGTTAATAGATATCTTTTTCTCAAGCCTTGTCCATTGCACCTGCCTTTGAAAATGTGCCCTAGAGAACCCAGTGATTCATTTGTTGTCTGCTGTTGCTGTTTGATTAAATCATTGCTTAGTTTCAGGTGGCTGCATTTTCATGCTGGAGCACATGATTCTTCTGTTTACTGCTTTTGTATACTGTGGAAGTGTTTGTAAAGCTTAGGGGGAAGTTCAGAATGAAAGGTATAATATCACTGTTTGGGATAACAAATGGTATAGGCCATACACTCTCTTCATTCAGTGCTTTTTCTGTTTCCACATCAGTGAGCGTGATGGATGTAATGTAATCACAGCATGTTTCCAGAAATCCTGAGATCAGTAATGTAAAATAGGTCTTTGGAATTTTAATAATGGAGAAAATGTCAGAATGCAAAGCTGGTGAACCTTGTACCTCCCTTCTCCCAGTTTTACTCTTTTAGGCCAGTCTATGTATCTTCTGTCCTTGCAGAAACATCTCAAGGCAGAGATAGGAAACCTTCCAGGACCTTAAATTGATTCCCCTCCTGTTCCAACAGGATTCACCACCCTACAAAGTAAATGTATACAGGTGTACTTTTAGGCAAGACCTACAGGACCAGCTCCCATCTCCCTGCATGCATTTGGGAAGCTTGGGGACCTTCAACACTTTTGACACTCCTATAGGGGTACTGTGGCACCCAGAGATCACTGGGTTCTCTCCAGACATCTGTTTTTCCCCAGTTGTGTTCAGGGTCAAGTCACTGGCAATGCTTCTGTCAAAAGAGTTTGAAGGGTTAGTTTTTCAGAGCTATACTGAACCTATAGAATGAGAAATATTCTCAGTAACGGGTTATGATCCAGTTGGGTTCAGTTCCAAGAAAATCCATACTTATTTACCTGTCAAGGGAAATTGGGTTTGGTTTATTTTTTCCATTTGGTAACCAGAAGTGAAGACTTTTCTCCCTCATTTGACATAAAAAATCTTCCTGGTCAACAACAAAAAATTAGTAGTTTATGGGATTTTTCATGCCAACACTTCTAGTGGCACAAGCAGAGCACCTATCTTTTGCTACAGAGAGAGAAAAATATCATAATCCAGAGCACCCAGAGAAGTCTGTCTGGTGACTGAAAGATAATTTATTGCAGCTAAAGGTGCTGGAGTGATCTGTGTGTGAATTTGTGTCTTTACAAAAAACTATACTGAGGCAAATAAAGTTACCAGAAAAGGAAAGCCTCCCTTCAGTAATTATTTAGTCTTGCTCCAAGAGAGGACAAAACGGATAGTAAACATTAAGACATAACTTCTGATCCCATGATCCTATTTTCCTCTCCTTACTGCTGTTTTTTACTGCTGCTTTTTAGATCCCAGGAATTCTTGGTCTTTAAATCAAGAACAATGTTCAAAAAGCTTCATTTTTCTTTTTGAGCACTTTGTGGCTTTGTTGCTCTCCTGCCTATTTTAAGCTAGTGATGATGAGTAAGATAGGCCAGTTACCTGTGCTTGCTATATAAAACCTTAAATGTTGCACTGAGTGCTGCTCTTGCTCTTCCTTGGATCTCACGTCTTACTTCACATGGAATCTGTTTAGCTTTCTTTGTAACTATGGTTCAACAGAGAGAAGTAATATAATGACTGAGCATTCTCTTAGTTGCAGAGCTACAAGTTGGCCAATTTACCTAACCTTTTTGTTCTTAGCATAGACTCTTCACTTTAATGCAGCCTAAACTTCCTGAGCCCCTTTCTGGGATGGCATCCCCTGATGCAAGTGGTGGAAAGAAGGATTAGGAAATAGCAATTAACAGGAGATTTTGTTTAATTGATCATGTAAGCAAACAGGTTTTTTCCATGCAAATACCTTGTCTTCAAATGGCTTGTGTGATGGTGTTTAACCCCAGAACAGTTATGGATTCCTGAAAAGTTCTTCTTACTGACACTCCCTGGCAAAGTTAGGTTTTACATTCTTCATAGGTTAAGAAAAAATGCTATGGGTTTATGGTTTTTTTAATTTGATGTTATGTGTATTGGCAGAACTCAAGCTTCCCTAAATGCACGTGTCTAAATGAAAAGTGAATGTAGGTAGATGAAGCTGAAAGCCAATAAAATAAAATACTGCCATCTGAGGTCAAATCCAAAAGCAGCTTTATCTGCTCTCCTCAGCAGAATTCCTCAGGCAGAGTAAAGGATTCTACAAAATGAGCTCTTCTCAATGCTCCAAACCTCTGAGTCAGAAGTCCCCAAAATAAGTTAAGGACAAATGGCACACTAACAGAAGGGTTTATTGAGTTAGGTAAAATGGGAAAGCATGATGATGAAACCAAAACAACAGATAAATATTATGGTTTGTATAACCTTTTACTATGTTGCCAAAAAGAAAACATATCCCCACAGAATTTAGCTGAGTTTTACCAGCTTTACAGAATGATGAATGAACGCCTTGTTCTTTATTATAGCTCAAGTCATTCCTGTTTATGCCAGTATTTCAAGGATTATGTTTTGGTTGTTCTGAAGAGGTAAAAAAACTTTCTTGCTGATGAATAAACACTGCCACTTTAAAATATTTGTGTACAAAATGTCTTAAAAGCCATTATGAAATGCTTTCCAAAAGCACTAAGAAGCTGTTTCCCAAAAAGACAGTTTTTCTCTACATTTACTTTCATGCTAAACAGTCCAAATAAAAAGCCTTTCAGAGTTAACTAGTTTAAGCAATACCAGTGTTTTAGTGTAATGAATAACTTTTTATAGAGGACAATTGCACACAGTTCAATATCCTAGTATTTCTATTTCTGTGCCCCACCAATGCCGGGATTCTAGGGTAGAATTTCTTTCTTTGAGAAAGCTGAAGCGATCAAAACCCTGATTAACCTCTGATATTCACGTGGTGCTCTTGATCTGGAGGACCGAAGCAGTAACAAAGAGTTAATGGCAGCCATATGCTCGGGGTATTGTGGGTACTGTTGACCCAAATGTGAACTCCGCAAGTGAGTGCTGCTAACTGCTGTTTGTTTCAGGTTTGGTGTGGAGATTACTGATGAAGAGTTTGAGCTGCTACTTGACAGAATCCCCCTTGATGAAGATGGAAATGTCAGATATCCCCAGTTCATGGTCAGGTTTGAGTCATGATATGCAGCCTATGCATTTTATTTATCATTTTTGAGTGGAATTGCTTTTAGTCTAAGAAGCTCACGTAACATTTCCAGACTGATTCTCATTTGTTAAGTGCACTCCCTTATGAATTCTTTCTGGCATGGAGTATGCCAATTACATTTAAAATTAGCTGATTTTATGGGTATATACCACTTATAATCTAGTTGGTGTTTAAATTCTAATTATGTATTTTCAAAGAAAGACTTCAAAGGTACGTGACATACCTTCATGCTCTTTGTAGGCTGGTAAATGAGAGAGACTTCTAAAAATAAAAGCTAATTATTTCTAGAAAAACGGTAATAAATGTACTTCGTATCTCTCTAAGAGACTGAAGTATTTATGGGCCCTACATGTAGTCTGAAGTACTTCTGAAATTGTGATATTGGTTAATGGAAGCTCTACTCAACCCCCAAGGCCTGAGTATGACTCAGAGATTGATTAAATAAAGAAGTGTTGGGTTAGAGAGGTATTTTATCATTTTCAAAAATTAGGACATCCTTCCTCTTGCTGTGCACTCAGCTGCAGTGACCCTCCTCTGTTCTTTCTGACTTTCTTTCTCACACAAACATTGCATCAGCTCCCGTGTCCAGGTAAAATCTGAAATTCAGAGAAGCTGGTTCCTAGAAGAGGCAAGATCCTTCTTCTCAGCAGTCCTGTCTTTGTGAATCAACTCATGAATTAGGATGAATCTAAACACCACATTTATTTGAGCTATTTTTTGTGTTTACCTGCAGTTAGTATGACACACTTTCAGCACAAAAGAGCTGAATTTAGGCACGGGTGTACCACTGGCTGTCACCTTGTCTTGAAGTATATATGTAAGAGTACACACAGATACTCATAGCCCTTTAGGAGATCTATCACTGAGCCTTTTCTTCAATAATAAATAACTGTGTAATATCCTTGAGAATGCCAACAATACAGTAGTTAACATGCAGGCTGGCATCTGACATTCTTGTGGGGTGGGGGCAAAACTGAACAAGATTATTTGTAGGGACACATGGGATACCTAATTTGTACTAACCTGGCTCTGCTACCTTCAGGCCCTTTGCAGTCCAAGTGCAAAGTAAAAGCTTACCTCTCTGGTTGACATCTACCATGGAAACACAGACTTTTAGAAACAGCCTTTGCTGCTGAGTTTCAGAAGTCAGTTAAAACACTGGGTCTAGCCACACGAAGCAGTGCAGGAAGGAATCTACAGTGATTTGCAAGTTAAAGCTGCCTGCTAGAAATGAGAGTCCACTGGGAAGGGAGCCTGGACACAACAGACAAATCCCACACTAAGTGCATAAAAAGCTTACGGGGTTATGAGGGCTCTTTTCTTCAGGTCAGCCAGGGAGCTACAGATGTGAGCAGCCTCATATCTTCCCACAAATAATAATGGGATTTTAGATACTGAGCTAACATCTCTTGCCAGTGAGATACTAAACAATCTGCTCAGAACCTTCATGAGTCTGAATAGTCAGCTTCAGAAATCAAATATATGGCCAATTTTGCACAACTCCTGTACTTGGTTTGCTGTCAAATACCACCAAGAATAGGCTTAGATTAGACACATGACCACCAGCTACATCTGGGCTTTTTTGCTAGGGAAACTTCAGATCTACCAACACTGTCAGACCCACAGATATATCATGTATGGGGAAAAGAGAATGAATATTGTAAGGAGAAGCGGTCTGTCTCAATTGCAGGACTCTAAAGAGTTATTAGATTAGTAACTTAAAATAGGGGAGGAGGGAATTTTAGGAATGAAAAGGTACAGCCTGACTTTTGTCATAGATGAGAGAATAGAAATTTATCTGCGGTCATTTTTTTAACCTATCTGTCCTATTTCCAAGTCAGCCTTCAGAATTCACTGACTCGATCAATTTCTAAGATTAGTATCATGCTTACACCTGTTGTTTAGACATAATTGGTATTCATACAGAAATCATGACACATTCCATGGCACAATTCTATATCTAAGTGTGATCCAAACAAATAATTATATATGCTTACTGGGACTGTTGTTGTACAGAGGTTTGATTTAGTGTAGTGTGATCAGGAAAACCTAACGTTTTTCTATAATGGCATTTCATACTAGTGAGTGGATTGATAAAGACAAAAGTTATTAAGAGCCTACTATAGGCATATTAGACAGAAGTGAGACAAAGTTTCTAAGAAAATGTAATATTTTGATTATTGCCTTTGAAACATTAGAAAAGGCTTGCATGCTTGAAGTGGCTTTTACTGCTCAAAGACTCCAAGAGGAAGAATCTACTTCAGAAGGCAAGCACAGCATTTCAGTAGCTTGGCTCCTATTGACCAATCTGCAAATTGGTGACTATAGCAGTAGCAGACTGTTTGCATGCACAAGACAGAAAGGAGATACTATGGCAGAATCAAGGCACTGGTTGCCTGCCTCTGACCTGTTTCCCTCACAGTACATTCCTAGAGGAAAAGTTTAGACAGGTTCAGTTTTCTTGATTTATGTTTAATAATGGTACTTTTGATTCCCTGCCTTTTTCAGTGGTGCTTTGTTGTCACTTGTGCCTTGTGTGGCACAGATGGAACATCTTCCTTCAGTTTTGGAAGGAAAATTACACTGTGTTTGTTCCTTGTACAGTACATGCAGGAACAAATTATATATGCCTATTTTATAGGTTAGGGTTTGAGAAGTGCTCAACACACATCCTGATGTGAGTGAAAACTGGTTTAAATGCCCTCCCAAACTTTATCTTTTAAGATTGAGCTGCTACATAAGAAAGGCTTTTGAAAATCTTAAGTACTTTGCCTCAATAAATTTATTTATTGCTATTCTATAAGAGGGAAGGAGAGTGCTAAAATATTGTGTGAGCTATTCTCCCAGCTGATAGCTTCATTAGGGAACACTGACACCAAGTCACTTGGGTGAAAAGCAGAGAACCATATCACTCTGCAGAACAGTTATTTTGCCTTGTAGATGAGCATTTTAAAAGTTGCATGGTTTTGATGATGCTGATTGAGAATTTATAGTGTCACCTACACTAGACCCTGGTGAGTTAGGCATAGTTCAAACCTACAAAGGTGGAATAGTCTGCACAGCAGAGCATTTACATACTAGTTACACCTTTAAAGTTTGCTGTATCATTTATAGAGTTCTACTGGTACAACCTGTTCTAGATTTCAGACAGTTTGTGACAACAGGCAGGCATGATTAGTACAAAGAATGAGTGTCAGCCTTCAGTGCTGCCTCTGAGAAACAGCTAAGGTGAGAGGCGAGCTACAGGTTAAAATTTAATCCCATCCTTTCAAAACTATGTGTCCTTGCATCTCCCACCTTCTAAAAATAACCTTTTCCCTCTTGTCTCTCCAAATCCAAACTACATGTAGGAGGTGAGTGTTCTGATCTGATTGCCAGATTTCTCATTCCTGACCAGCTGTTAAGACACAGCTCCCTGTGGCAATACACAGTGGGTTGCTTTTCCCTCCTGCACTCTACTGAGCCTGTAGGTCAGCCAGCCTCAATACAGCTTCATTTTGTGTCTTAATCTTCTAGCTCTAGAGCTGCTTCTTTTTTTTTTTAATTATTTCCTGCAGATTGGGTGCCAAGAGGCTTGGAAAATAAATATCGTAATCGCGATTTTAAATTGGAAAGAAACGCTGGAGAAGAAAAAGGAATATTTGAAGAACTACTTTTTTCACATGTGATCTAGATCCTATGAAGCTTTGATAGGGCAGAAAATGCCTGAAAGAAAGACAGACAGCAAGGATGCTCTCTTACCCACAGGAGCACAAGAGAAGGAGTAGGAAGGAGAAGGAGAGGAAAATGACAGGTGATGTGAAGAGCAGAGAGGTAGGTAGAAAGAGTAAGTCAGTGAGACAGTTCAGAGCAATGCTGTGTTACTGTCCAAAAAGAAATTTTATTGGAACCTGAAAGCTGAGACATGTGAGGGTGAACCTGTGATGCCTGCAGGTCTTTATTGTTATTGGTTTGAACAGCAGCTCACTCATCTGTGAGTAGCTCAGACGTGCCATATCCACATCCATCCCTAAATGGCACAAAGCTTTTCTTCAGTGTGAGAGGTGCAGCCAACCAGCTGCTGCTCATCTGGGCTATATTTGTCAGCAGATGGAAACATGTCCCTGGGGATGGATTTAAATATACCACGTGGGTTGTGATGCCAGTTTCCTACACACTGCAAAAAGCCATGCAATCTCCTGGTGGGTATCAGATGTTGCAGTCTTGCTGCTCTCCAGTTAAGTGACTGTACTACTGAGCTCTAGAGTGAAGAGCAGCAGTAGAGATCTGAGATCCTCTGTCAGTGAAGTACTGCAGGACATGAGTTCATAAATAATTAGATTCAGTAATGTATGCCAATGTCTTTTCTATCTTTCTTTTTGTGTATTTAATGTCTTTAGCTCATTATGTCCATCTGAAGTTTATCCTTTATTTTCTCATGTCAACTTTTCTGCTGCTTATTTTGCCATCTTTTGTTATTCCCTCCTTTTCTAAGCCTATGCTCTTTCCTTTCTACAAGCAGTCTCTTATTTCTTTCTCATTTGCCTGTTTACCAGCTCTCTTCTAACAGATGGTACATGCTTCACCTTTTCCCTGTACACTTTTTGTTGTCTACCACCAGCTATTTGCTTCTATTGTGGTGTCTCTCACTGCCTTTCTCTCAGGGGTCCCATTCCTTATCCAGATTATGCCCTAGAGACTGTCTCTGCCCCTTCTCCGAAATCCATGCTACCTTTCCACTCTTTTTCCCTTTTCTCTCCCTCACTGGCTTTTTCTCTGCCCTGCACCCTTAATCCAGGCTGCTGTTCTGCCCTGCAGTGGATTTGGATGCTGGTCTATATCTGTTTGCAAGTAATGCCACTAGAAGTGAGTTGGGTGCCAAATCCTCCCTTCCTCTTCCCTGCTGACTCTTCTGAAGACCACAGGTGTAGAGGAAAGAAGGACTTGTCTCCTTTCTTGTGCCATTGCCCCCGTGCCTCAATTTCCTCAAGCAGACTCAGTGCCAGTGTTATTTTGGCAAAGGACATAACTTGGTAGAGGCAAGTGAAGTACAGACCAGTGACCAGTGATGGGGAATAACAGACTGTGTTTTCATAAGTCCTGTTTGTGAAAAATCCACTGAGTGTAAGTGGAGGAATGTGATGAGATACATAGGTAGTGTTACAAAATACAGATAAACTGCAGCTAAATGAAGAGGCTGCCTGTGGATTTTGACTGAGTGCCTGGTATTGTACGTATGCAGAAGACATACAGACAATCTTCATCATAAAGAATTTGTGGTCAAGTCAAGTAGAGATAAAGATGAAGCACCTGCTTTGGTTCTCAAGCATTGATTTGCTGAGTGTGATTAGTTGCTTGAATAACTAAGCAAATGCATCAGTTTCTGATACAATTTGCTGTATTAGGTTCCATCTTGCATATGGATAATTTTAACAACTAATACTTACAGGTCAGGCCCCTTTTTTCATTTGAGCACCAAAGTACATATTGTTTTAGAGATAAAGAGCATAATTGTTTATTTGTGCAGATTGTTAGGGCAGTTTCAGGA